>NC_138342.1:3821553-6591553 GCF_046562875.1 Panthera onca
TGCCTGGAATATTTCCACAAGCAGTTTTCCTGAGGGCCCTTCCTATGAAATTATGTGGGATGCATGTGCTCCTTGGGTACCCTTGGGTACCCTCAGAGTTATGGAGGCATCGGGGCTGGACTGCCCCTTCGTTGGAGGACATGACTTCCCACCTTCCTTGAGTGGGAACATGTGGCCTCTAAGGGACAGCATGAGATTACTGGACTCAGGAGCCCCATGGAGCCGCTGTCCACTGCCTCCCTTTGCCCTCAATCCTCGCTATTCTTATTCTTTGGGTTATTCAGGTCACCTAAGAGGTCCCCTTGCATTTTTGTGTGTGTGCAGAGATGGGGCATCAATTAATACATTTTCCTCCGTCAAGTGGAATAAAGATCTATTTTTCAGGAAGCTGGCCAAGCCTGGGATCCCCAATGCTTGTTCATTCATTTGACAAGCACGCCCTCTGCCCAGAATGCTAGGCTCCCCTTCCAAGTGCAGTGGCCCCACCGTGTCCAGGCCCGGCTGGCCCTGGGACCTGCCCTCCTGGTTGACAGAACCCATGGCTCCTCTCTGGGAGGGAGGGGCGGGAGGAAGGGCCTTGCCTTCGGGTACAGGGAGCACTGGCCTGAGAGCCCGTGCTGCTGGCCCCGGTCCTAGTCCAGCTGGGAGAACAGCTCCCCGCTCCCCCTCCTCCCCTTGCCCATGCTTGTCCTCCTGCCTCTTCCCCCTGCCTCCCCTCCCTCTCCCCACCCCTAGAGTTACAGCTGTCTTTTTTTGCAGGTGCCTACGGTGGGGCAGGCCCTGTACCAGACCTTAGCTTGTATTATCTCCCTCGTCCTGGCGGCTACCCGTGGGGCGGGATTAAACGGTATAATGGATGTGGAAGTCCACGGCAAATTGGAAACCGCTGTAGCGATGTGAAGGGTTATTACTGATAGCACTTTCTTCCAGCACACCGGGCCCTTGATGGAGAGCTGAGGTTGAGGCGGTGGCGGGGGGAGGGGCGGGGGGTCCGGGTCCTGCAGGGACTCGCAGGAAGGGGGAGAGGACAGCACCGCAGGCCTGGGTCTCGGGAGGGCCCGCGGGCTGCGGACGACAGCCTCCTCCCCGCCCGTGTGCACCTGTTGCAGGCACAGGGGCTGGGGAGATGGGGAGAGGCCAGCCGCTCCCCTGCCCCCACACTGGCTGGACAGGGTGGGGGCGGGCAGGGCAGCAGGGAGACGGTGAAGACATGGCTCGGGGGGCCCTAGGGATGTGCAGGAGGAGGGGAATCTCACACCCACCTGGGAGAGCTGCCCCATCCTGTCTCCACACCCTCTCCCCTCCCAGGCCTGAGCCACCCCCCCTTCACCCCAAGACCTCTGAGAAACCACACACACACACGCACACACACACACACACACACACACACACACACACACACGCGGGGCTGAGGCGGCGGGGTGGGGGAGAATGCGTGCCCTCTGAGGTCCCCTTCTCCCATAATCCCCACCGACACAGCTAACCGCATCCTCTGAACACATTCGACGTTCTGCACTTTCGGGGCCCGCAAGATTTCCAGAGAAGTCCCGACACGGAACTTTGGTCAGCGCACCTTGCCATGATTAGTCCGGGGGCCCCGAGGAGGCAGTCTAGGGAGAGGGCAAGAGTGGGCTAATCATCAGCCTCGGATT
Source organism: Panthera onca (assembly GCF_046562875.1). Lineage (NCBI taxonomy): Eukaryota > Metazoa > Chordata > Mammalia > Carnivora > Felidae > Panthera > Panthera onca. Next base: position 3,823,206 of record NC_138342.1, read on the forward strand.
GAAAACCAGGCCCGCGGATGATGACGGTCACAGATTTACTGGAGCTTTCGCCTCGAGCACAACTGCAAGTAATGAAAGAAAATAAAATGCCAAGTTGCATTAGCCAAAAATAAAATACAAAGTCGGAGACAGACGGTGCTTGTCTTCGAGCCGACGGCGTCTGTCCACACAGGCCGGTGGGGGGCGTGACCAGCGATGCGTAAGAGACATGGTCACCACGAGGGTGCCCGGCAGAGCCCCTCAAGCCAGCTCACCCCATCTACGTCCCCAAGCTTGTCCTGAGTGGACGGGGCGGCGACCTGACCGCTCTGGAGCCCATGCCCAACCCCACAGCTACTCTGGCCCTGACGCCTCCATTCCGGTCACGTACATGCTGCCCTGGGCCGAGGACACACAGCAGGACATGCTCCCTGCCCTCCAGAAGCTCAGCGTATAGAAGAAGAAAAGCCCTTGCTTGATTGGGGCGCCTGGGGGGCTCAGTCGGTTAAGCGTCGGAGTCTTGATTTCGGCTCAGGTCACGATCTCACGGTTTGTGAGTTTGAGGCCCGCGTTGGGCTCTGCACTGAGCACAGAGCCCGCTTGGGATTCTCTGTCCCTCTCCCCCTGCCCCTCCCCTGCTTGCTCTCTCTCTCTCTCTCTCTCTCTCTCACACACACACACACACACACTCTCTCTCTCTCTCTCTCTCTCTCTCTCAAAATAAATATTTAAAAACACAGAAGCCCTTGATGACAAAGTGGGGCAAGGATGTGGTGGGAGAAGCAGCCACAGGGGTTGTGGGGTAGAGCCCGGAGGAGGGGGATCTGAGTCCACGGGGCACCATCAGAAGGGCTTTCTGGATGTGATGACAGCTGAGTTCAATGTGGAAGGCTGGGACCTCGCCAGGAGGGTCGGGGAGAGGGCAGGTGGGCAGGCAGGCGTGACTGGGGGCCTGCCAGCGTGAAGGTGCACGGGGCAGGTCGTGGCACGCGCAGGGCTAGAGGGACCCCGTGCCCAGGCTTCCAGCCTCCACGGGCCAACCATCACAGTTTACAAGAATATAAGGGGGGCTCACTAGCCTTTTATTTTTCCAAGGGATGTTGTTAAAAGAAAACTACTATCCTTAACCACCAATTCACAGGAGAAAGGACAATTTCACACCCCAACGTAGGAAGGACCCACCTTCATATAAAATGCAGATTGTCCTGGGAGAGGCCACTGGGGGACCTCAAAGGCCAGCTCCTGACCAAGTGTGGAGCCAAAGGGGAGGCTGAGAAAGGCCAGGGCCCCTGGGCTTGCGGCAGGGTGGAGATGTGGTCAGATCTGGTCCTGGATCAGGGCTGACATCTAGAGGGTGGGTTAGGGGCTGGGTTTTCTGGCCAAGGGGGCAAGGCTCCCACCCTGTCGTCTCTGTCTGCACCCAGAAGCGGGCGGGCTCGAGCCTTGACCCCTAATTGCACATGGGGACCTACATTGCCTTGAAATCCTGCCTGCTCCAAAATCCTGGTGACACAGGGTGGCCCCGAGCAGAGCCAAAGAGACTTTGTTGAAATCTCATAACCACCTGTGATGTGGTTCTTTGGGGGAAAGTCACTTCCTTCTTCAAGCCCCAATTCTGTCTGTGTGACGGGGATATGAATTCTTGGCACAAGGAACTGTCGTTAAGGATGACACAAGGTGGCTTCTGTAATGCCAGGTGTGCAGGAAATGCTCAGTACCAAGGCCGGAGGGGCAGGAGGGTGGAGGGGTGCCTTATGGAGGACAGTGACATGGGCTGAGCAGGGAGGGGGGACGGAATTCCCCCAAGTGACCTCTCCACCTCACCACGAGACACCTGCCTCCAGATCAGAGCACGTCCCCATGAACACGCACAAGGAGTTAGCTGCCTCAAATCCAAATGTTTAAGTGCTGGACAGAAGTTTTCTTTCCATTATTGAAAAGTCAACAGAAGCCACATAATGATACCAGAAACACAGATCGGTTTTGAGGTTGGCAACACACGTCTTCCTAAGTGCCCATCTGCAGTCACACTATACAGTCAATTAAAATACCAAAGGTCAGGGGGCACCTGGGTGGCTCAGTTGGTTAGGCGTCCGGCTTTGGCTCGGGTCGTGATTTCATGGGTTTGTGAGTTCGAGCCCCACGTCGGGCTCTGTGCTGACAGCTCAGAGCCTGGAGCCAACTTCCGATTCTGTCTCCCTCTCCGTCTGCCCCTCCCCCGCTTGCATCTGTCTCTCTCTCAAAAATACATATTTAAAAAAATTTTAAATACCAAAGGTCAGGGGCCCCCCGGGTGGCTCAGTAGTTGGGTGTCTGACTTCAGCTCGGGTCATGATCTCATGGGTTGGTGGGTTCGAGCCCCGCATCAGGCTGTGTGCTGACTGCTTGCTCAGAGCCCAGAGCCTGCTTCGGATTCTGTGTCTCCCTCCCTCTCCGCCCCTCCCCCACTCTCACTCTGTCTCTCAAACATGAATAAACGTTAAAAAAGATTTTTTTTAAATAAAAAAATAAAATAAAATACAAAGGTCAGAGCTGTCAGCACAGCTTTCTGTTGGTGACCAAGTGGCAGGAAGGTTGATTCTGGTCTTGGGGGTCTTGGGCTCTGAGCTCAACACTCATTCAAGGGAAGAGTCAGTAGGGAGTGTAGGATTCACGAGGGGCCAAAGGGCAGAGACGGCTCCGGCCGCACCCCGTCTGTTCGGTAATGCAGTCAAGGGATCCCCAGCAGCCCCAGGGCCCCCCCTAACCTTTAACGGACAGTGTGACTGAAGACACCCACCGTGTGCCAGCGAATGCTACACTTGGGGTCATCACCAACAGCTCTGTCCTCGCCTTCCTAGTGGACACCGCCATGGGCTATGACACCCCCCTGCAGAAGGCAGGGCGGCGGCGGGGGGGGGCAGATGCGGCCCGTCCAGCAGGACCCGAGGAGAGATCCGAGGCTAAAGAACCCATCTCCCCGTCCTGGAGAACGTGCAGAGGCTCCACCTTCTTAGAACTCTGCCGCCGGGAAGAGGTGCGCTGGAAAATTCCACCGGGGCAAACGAACCTTGCAGGTCTGGGAAGCAACCAGTCCCAGCGAAAAGCCGCGAGCAAAGAGTCAGAACGAGATGCCAGAACGCCAGGGAACCCTCTTAACGCTTGGATTACAAGCCCCGGCGTCTCCAGGCCACAGAGACGATCGTTTAATAAATAGTTAAAAAATGCAATCCACGGTCACACGGGCTTGAACGGGTCTCGCCCCTGGCTGAAAGGACCCGAGCCTCTTCTCCAGCGGGGTCATAAAGAGCAGCGGGGTCTGTGATGTGAAGCGGACCCTCGCTGGTCTAACTCCTGCCGCACACCTGAGTCGCCAGATCTTTCTACCTACGCGCTGAAGCCCAGCTGTGAAGAGTAAATTGTTACGAGAGGGGGCGGTGGCCGGAACGGCGGTGTGCGGGCCTGAGTTCGGCAGCCTGGGAGGAGGCGAGCCCCGCACCCCACTCACACGGCCAGGCCCGACCACCACTTCTCGCCAGAGCTCCCCGTCTCTGGCCCCGGGGCACCCCACTCCCCAGCCCGGGTGCCCCTCGTGTGTTCTTTCTGCACCTGAGTCTTGCTGGTACCGGCCCCCAGACCGTCCACACCGAGACCTCTCCCCGAGGGTTGTTCCTGGTGGGCTTTCCAGGTGGTTCCATGGCCTGATCTGCTAGCAGCCGCCTCCCCACCCATGCGACCCAGCTGAGTCCCCCTCCCCACCCCTCCCCTGACCTGGACCCCATCAGACGCCTCGCCACCCATGCGACCCAGCTGAGTCCCCCTCCCCGCCCCTCCCCTGACCTGGACCCCACCAGGACACCACCAAGAAGCACATGTGCTTGCCAAATGCACAAGGAATACAACTGAATGGGAGAACAGAGGCAGATGTGAAATAACAAATCATCCAGAATTGTCCACCTGGGCAGACTCCGTTTCACTGGCAAGAGGGCAGACTAAACAACGTTGAAATCCTTGCCGCAGAAACAAAACCGCGGGAAGTGTCCTTAAAATGACAGCATGCCGCTCTCCACACCTTTTATCCCTTCCAAGAACTGGACTATGTGCACAATGCCCGGTGTTGTGGCAGCCATTCTGGACTGTGAGGACGCCTGGGAACAGAAGCCACGCAGAGTGAAACATAAAGAAGACCCTCAGCCCTGCACTGACCACCTGACTGGTTGGTCATAAGAGAGAAACAAGCTAATAAGCTTCTGTCTTAGCTAAGCCAGTCTGGCTTGGGTTTTTTATGTGATTCATGGATGAAATGGACCCTTTTCTAACAGGAGATCTTGGCTCTCTGTCTTGATGACTGCATGAGGGCTGGGGGTCAGGGGACAAAGCCAAGAGAGGGAGTTTAACAGGAAGCCCTCAGCCTGAAGCTGGGGCCAGAGAGCTCCATGTTTGGTGTGAGAACTGGAGATAAATCCACAGTGTAGACAGAAACCTGCCTATTTTTATCTTGCTCCTGGGACTAGGTGAAAAGTACACACACACACACACACACACACACACAGGCAAAATCATTGCCAGATGGATGAAAATTCGCTAATTCAATGATAAAAGATTCAATTTACAAGAAAGATATAACAATATGTAAAGTTTTTTTTTTAATTTTTTTTTAATGTTTATTTATTTTTGACAGAGAGAGAGACAGAGCATGAGCAGGGGAGGGGCAGAGAGAGAGAGACACACAGAATCGAAAGCAGGCTCCAGGCTCTGAGCTGCCAGCACAGAGCCCGATGCGGGGCTCGAACTCACAGACCGCGAGATCATGACCTGAGCCGAAGTCGGATGCTCAACCGACTGAGCCACCCAGGTGCCCCAACGATATGTAAAGTTTTAATCTTGTAATGGAATAAAGCCCTACAGTAAACAAACCAAAGGTCGATAGAACCTCAAGCCAAAAAGTCACAAAGCTGCATTCGGTGTAGAAATCTGAATACACTTCTCTAGACAACAGTAAGCAGACAAAAATCCGTTACAAGATAGAAGATTTGAACTACGGTATTACCAAGCTCCATCCAAGGATATACCTGGGGCGTTCTTGCCAATAGAGAACTGAGGAACACACATTTTCTTCGGTGCTTGGGGGATGTTCAGGATAATACACCACACACTATGTCAAAAAGCCGGTTTCTACGGACTCAGGCAGGCCACGTTCACCTGTGTAGCTGGCAGAATAATGCCCCACCCGCACCCCAGACGCCCCACAAAGATGTCCATGCCCTAATCCTCAGTCCCTGTGAATATCATACGCTAGATGGCCAAAGGGGCTTTGCAAATGTGATTAATTAAAGATCTTGGGATGAGAAATTATCCTGGATTATCCGGTGGGCATCATGCAATCACAGGGTCCTTGCAAGAGGGAGGTGTGAAGGTCAGTGTGGGAGGGAGGCGTGGCGATGCAAACAAGGGAGGCGTGACAATGCAAACAAGGGGGCGTGGCGATGCAAGCAAAGGAGGCGTGGCGATGCATGCAAAGGAGGCGTGGCGATGCAAGCAAAGGAGGCGTGGCGGTGCAAACAAGGGGGCGTGGCGATGCAAACAAGGAAGCGTGGCAATGCAAACACAGGTCCGAGTCAGACGGCTAGGCTGAGGGTGTTTTACTGCTCATCGCGCAGATGGAGAAGGGGCCACAGGCCAAGGCACGTTCTCCCCAAGAGCCTCCGTGAGGGGTCCAGCCCCACAGACACCCCGATTTCAGCCCAGTGAAACCCATTTCAGGCTGCTGACCCCCGAACTGTAAGAGAACAGATTTCTGTTGTTCTAAGCCACCAACTTCGTACTAATTTGTCATGACAGCAACTGGAAGCCGGTACCCCAGGCAATCAAGTTAGGACCGCATTAAAGAAAGGTCACACAAAACCCCTCCTACATTTAAACATTCAGGAAACCTCACCCACCTCTCGCCGTGGTTCTCAGATTGCCGGCTAAGCTCTAGAGCGAAGCCCCCACTCCCTTTACGCCCTGCCTACGCCCTCTCTCGTCTCTCCCCAGGGATGCTCTGCTCCCAGGCTCTACCACGACCACAGGGAGAGGTACCAAACAGAAGGGTGAACAGAGGAGATGTGTGCGATCTGGGGGGGCGGGGGCAGTCCGGAGGGAGCAGCAAGGGGGGCAACGGGATCCATGGCCTTTGGTGCTTAGTGTGGGGTCTAGGGTTATCCAATTCTCCACCTGGAGGCTGCAGCAGCACACCTGTCTCCCTGGGGACTCACAGCACCTCATTTAGACCCATCTCCCACGACAGGGCGGGGTGTTGAGATGCTGGGTGAGGGCAGTGCCATGCTCGGATTCTCCCTGCTGCCCCCCCCCCCCCCCCCGCCCCCGAGGGAGCCGACAGTCCTGCTCAGAGACTCAAGAGCTGCCAGGACCCGGGTGAGCCAGGCTCCCGGTCTCTGCGGAGCCCTGAGCATTGCTCTGCTGTCTTCCCGGAGGACCCTGGCTTCGGTCTCACAGCCTGCAAGGGCACCGATGCCGCGCCCGTCAAAACCGATAAGCCCTCGGGCCCCCACGTCACAGGGGCTCCACGGGCCATGGCAACGACCGTAGCCGTGGGACCTAGTGCAGCTTGACATTAACTTGGCTTGGGGAGGACGCAGCCACCGTCCGCTCCCAAGGCAGTCGCGGTCTGGGCGGACCTGTGGTGGCTTCCACACATGGCTTCTGAGAAGTTTAAGAATATTGCGTAGAGTGGAAGAAACCATCGCACAAGGTTTTCGTGAAGAAAGCTTAAGCAAGCTTGGCAGGAAACATGTTTTGGTGCCAGAAAAGCAGAAGCCAGGGGTATCGGCATTTGGGCCGCCTCTTGCCTTCTACCACGTGCTTCCCACCCCGCCAACAGCCGGCCTGTGTGCCTTGCCATATGTAGCAGGGCTCCCCGGCATGCCTATCTGGCACCCCATATCTTTGGCTCACCTGGGGTGCACCGGGCCTGGTTCAACCCCACCTGAGACACGGTCGCAACAGAGTGTGGAGAGCTGATCAGTCCCCAGATTGATCCGGGAGCTGCGGATGCAGAGGAAGCCTCTATGCGGTGCCCCTACTGGGGTCCCGCCAGGCTGGCTGCAGGGTGAGCCCCTTAGGAGCCCCCTGCACAGCCGCTCAGCACTGCACCAGGGGCGTGGATGAGCAAGGTGGAGCCCACACTGCGTGGCCTCCGGGGGGAACACACAGCTCTCCCAGTGGACCCCGTAGAACCTTCTTGATCCGAGTCAGGACAGTGGTGGCCGTGACCTGCTCTGAGTTGACAGTGTGGGACTTCACCTGAGCCCCGTGCTCTCCGAAACTCCAGAGGTTAAGTACCCCACCCTGTGCTCCAGCAAAGAGCTACGGCACGACGTCCCTGCCCTGTGAACTTAGACAAGCTGTGCCCGTGCCCCTGTTAACTTGCGTCAGCCCAGACACGGACCCCCAGGTTCCCATTCTCTGTCCAGAAAAGATTAGCCAAACTGGACCACACGGACGGCTGGACAAAATGCTGGCAGTGAGCCGGACCGATTTCAGTCGGGCCTCCCCACCCCACAACAGGCCCAACTGTGCCCAGCCCCGCGGTGGGCAAGAGCCCCCTGCACAGCCCTCCTGAGGACCAGCGGGCACAAACCAGATGCCCCCTGCTCATGACCCATCCAGCCCTGCACCCTGTGTGCTCCTCCCTAAAGGAAACACCTTTCCCCTTACCTTTGAGACGCTCCAGATCTTACACTGAATTAACCTCCTCCTGATATGACAGCCCCTCCCCTGTTGTAACAAGTCCTCCCCGTGCAATAGCCCCTCCCCCATATTCATAGCCCCGCCCCTTTTGTAATAACCCCGCCTCTATATTCATAGCCTCTCCCCGTAATAGCCCCTCCCATATTCATAGCCCCGCCCCTGTTGTAATAGCCCCTCCTCTATATTCATAGCCTCTCTCCGTAATAGCCCCTCCCACATATTCATAGCCCCGCCCCTTTTGTAATAACCCCGCCTCTATATTCATAGCCTCTCCCCCTAATAGCCCCTCCCCCATATTCATAGCCCCGCCCCTTTTGTAATAACCCCGCCTCTATATTCATAGCCTCTCCCCCTAATAGCCCCGCCCATAGTAATAGCTCCTCCCCTGTTGTAATAGCCCCTCCCCCATTGTGGTAGCCCCTCCCATAGCAATAGCCCCTCCCCAATTGTTACAGCCCCTTTCCTGCTCTAACGACTCCTCCCCCTATGGTTATGGCTCCTCCTCTGCTACAACAGCCCCTCTTCTGTTGTCATGGTCCCCACCTCTGTTGTAACAGCCCCTCTCTTATTGCAATAGCCTCCCCACCCCCGCAGTCATCTTCAAATCAAGCGTCTCCTTCCCCAGCCCTGACTCACTCTCCATCTGACACAGGAGTCAGTCCCAGGCACAGGGCAACGGTGCCTCCTTCTCCATGGGACGCTGCCTGGAGCCTCCCTGGGCTTCCCTGCGGGGATTTTCTAGAGTCAAAGAGCTGAGCCCCTACTCTCCTAAAATCCGCAGGGTGTCCCGTGAGCCCCTCACCACCTGAATATGGTGGCCTAGGGGGGTCTCTTCACTTGGCGGGGGAGTCCCTACACTCCACCACGTGCTGGCTGCCCGCGCCGGTCCGCTCAGCCGCCTGGGGTGGTGCATGACTGCAGGTGGCTCCTGGTAGACTGAGGGAGGGGGACCGCGACGGTGAGGGCCCTTCCAGGAGGGTGGAGGCAGGGGTCCCCTTCCAGGGTAGCTTCTGAGAACAGGACCTCCCCTGCCCCAGCCCAAGGGAGCCCTGTTCAGCCTCTCCTTCACCGAAAGGGCTCAACGGAGGCAGATTGTGCCACGGAGGTGCTCCAGCAGCATGAGGCAGGTTCCTGGAAAGCTGGGCCGCGTGGGAGTGGACGGCCAAGACCCTGGGCCAGCGCCGGGCCCGGCGGGCGCTCAGCAAATGCCACTGGAGCCTGAGAGACCCCGATGGGGACACTGCCATCCCCAGTGAGCCGTGAGGTGCTGAGGCAAGCACGCGGCGCTCAGCCAGTTTCCAGAAGAACGCGCATTCCTCCTAGAACATCCACTTAAAATTACATTAAAAAATTAACAAGCTGGTCTTGGAGCGGAGGAATGGGTTTCGGCACAGAAGGAGAGAAAAATCGGAAAAAAACGGGTTCTTCCAGCCCAATTTCCCTCATAATTGCGTGTCTTTTTGAGCTGGCTAATTAAACGGCATTTTCCCCGAGTCAGAGAGCTGAGTCTTGGCACCGGGAGGGCACTCTGCAGACGGCGTGTGACACACGGGTCTGGCGAGTCTCTATAAAAAGCGACCCGGGTCGCAAGCAGGCTGTCTGCACAGCAGCCGGAAGACCGCACTCCTCCCGGAGAGACGGTAACGGGCGTCCGCCTCGCCAACCAAGCTGGCGGGGCCGCTCCCACCGGAACCCTCGCGAATCCCCTTCCCAAGCAGCAAGGAATCACGTCTGTGCACGTCTGTGCGAGGCTACAAGCCCACTCTTTAATAATCCTATTTCTGCTTAATCCCAAGTGGATTTGTTTTGTGTCTGCCAAGAGCAGTAGACGCCCCCCCCCCCCCCCCCCCGAAAAATCCAGCGTGTTGCCGGGTCACGTTTGCGAGCGGGAATGCTGCCTCAGGCCAATGAAAACCCTATTTGCAATCATCCGACCTTACTGAGTAACTGGCCCGGTTTCTGCACCATACCATGTGATGGGGGGGGGGGGGGGGCAGCAGCCTGGCGAGTCCAGGCTCCCCCACAGGCCCAGGGAGCATAGATGCCAGGCTGTGACCCCTGCAAGGGCGGGGACGGGCTGGCTGCCCCATCTTGTAAGAGCCAGGTAACAGCTGGCACCTAGTAGGTGTTGAGTAAACGCCTGCGAGCGCATGAACGCTACAATGAACAGAACCACATCTCAGCCGTGTAGAACGACCACCAGAGAGGGTGTCACAGAATCGTGGCAGCAAATCAGGACTGGGCACTTGGCAAGTGTCAGGCCTTAGGGCAAGGACGATCATGTAATGTGGATTGTAGGAAGCGGCCCCGTCTGGTCCTTGCCCCTTGTTCCTGGCACACGGCCACTAAAACCCCTGAAATCTCCAGAGGGATAGGAAGGTCTTTTGTGTGCTACTGGGAGGACTGGGGGCTGGGGGCCCCGGGGCTTCAGGATGGGGCCGGTGGTCAGAAAGGCCAAGGCTGGGAGGCCCCACACCCTGATCTCCGGAGGGGAGAGGGGCTGGAGCCTGAGTTGTATTCTGTATATAATGAGCTGGTAAGTGAAGCTGGCTCTTCCAGTTCTGTGAGTCGTTATAGCAAATTGCCAAACCTGGGGGGGGGGGGGGGGAGGGGGTAGAGGAGAAGGAGGGAGAGGAGCCTGCCCCGTCACACAGCCTCTAAGAGGAGGGCCCAGCGTGCTGTCCCAGGCAGGAGTCAGTTCCATCCCACCCTGCTGATCGCTGATCTCTGATCTCTCGCCTGCCCCAGAGCCCACCCTGGAAGCGGGCAGGGCAGAAGCGTGTGAGGGGAGAAAGCCTGGCCTGGGGCCCTCAGGTCGACCAAGAAGTCTGCCTTCCTTGGGCCAGCCACCCGGCCAGGGCACCCGGGCAGAAGGAGGGGCGGGCCTCCTTCATTCTGTGATTTCTGAAAATGCATTCCTGTCACTTCCCGCTCAGGGCCACGTTCAGACAGCGCATCAGGAGGCAAACACGTACGACAGCCACCAAGGTCGACAAGCACCCTTATTTTGTTTTTTTTTTAAGAGACAGAAAGCACCACGCAAGAGCAAGCCAGGGAGACGCAGAGAGAGAGGGAGAGAGGATCCCCGGCCGGCACCGTGCTGTCAGTGCAGAGCCCGATGTGGGGCTCAGTCCCACAAACCGTGAGATCGTGACCCGAGCCGAAATCAAGAGCTGGCCGCCCAACCGACTGAGCCGCCCAGGCGCCCTGGGAAGGATTTCAATAAATGCCCATTTCGTTCCCGCAACAGGAGCGCTCTGGTTTACGAGCAGGGAGCCCCGAGCGCCCCTGTGTTCTGTGCAGGCTCCCGGGAGGCACAGGGGAACACGGGGGTCTGTCTCGCCATAACGACACTGTCACTCACTCGAAATTGGGCGGTTTCCGCACGAGGAGTCACAACTGCCCAGCTCCGGCGCTCTGCTACTGATTGGCAATGACAGCATCTGCCGGTCGCTGCCCGCGTCCGGTCTTGCTGTCCACTCTCCGCCTGGGGCCGTCATGCAGCGGTAGGTAACCAGGGCGGCCCCTCACTGGCATTGGCTTTGGACTAGCATTTACCGAATGCCTACCAGGAGCCAGACGTTTCGTTTGCTGGTCTACGTCATTCATTCCTTCACTCACTCGTTCATTCACTCAACAAATCCTCACAATGTTACGAAGTAGGGGTTATATTCTAGGAAGGGTACGCTGGGTCTTGGGCAAGTTCAGCTGCGGCCCCAGCACCCGGACACGTCGGCGGACCCCGTCTCGCGCATGCTGTGTGTCCGCGGCGGGCCGACGAAGGCTCGGCTCCACCCGGCCCCCCGGGATCCAGGCCCACGGGGCCTTCGCGCTCTGCAAGGCTTGGCTTTCCCGGCCGTTGAGACGGTGGGGACAGGGAAGCTTCTCAGGGTCGCTTCCTCTCCCACGGGGCAGCGCCTGGGTGTAACGGGGCGGGGAGTGCCTTCGCCCGCGGAGCCGCAGGGAAAGGGCACCTGGGTGCGGGTAAACACCATCGCCTGCCTTCTCCTGCTCAGAGAACTCAGACACCCAGGCTGGGGGAGACTCAGCTCACTGCCAGGGTCACAGGGCTGGTAAGCCAGCTGCGGAACAGGCCTGCGTGGCTCCAAATATACCAGCGAATTCCAGGAGAGCCTGTGCCTTTTTTTTTTTTTTTTTTAATACTAATGAGAGCGGCCACGGCCTGATGAAAGCGGCCTGTTGGTAAAGCCCCCCAAAATAATGAACACACAGGGCCGCTGTAAACAGCAGAGCCCTGGAGGAAATGAAAGGGGCTTTGTGGAGTGGCCTAAACCAGAGGGTGATCTTTTGAAACGTTGAAGGGAAAAAGCTCCAGGCTGCTCGCAGGGCTGGAAAGCCAGGCCGGTGTCCTGGTTGCTTTGCCAGTTTAAAGGGTTTTTTTTTTTCCTTACCCCCGGCCTGCTGGGCTTTTCTGAAATGGCCCCATATAATCCTTTGAGGAGCCTCAGATGTGCCCCAGAGGCTGACACACAAGCACGGAGATGTGAAATCGCAGCTCATATAGGCCCCAGATAAATAGGCAGGCCGAGGAAGAACAGGGCCCACTCCCTCCCTGCAGTGGGGGCCCCCCAGTGCCCCCGCACTGGCTCCGAGGCCTCCCTAGGCATCCATCGGGGCCACAAGGCTGCTTCAGAGAGCCCCGCGGGGTGGGGATGCGTTTTCTCCAAAGCTAACCCCACCCGGTGTCACCTTTAATCCTCAAGAGCCAGACTTCCAGAGGGTTCTGCAGGCGAGAGCCTGAGAGGGGGCAAGGGTCAGCCCCGCAGCGGGCCCCTGGGCCCAGGAGTCCCCGTTTGATGAACCAGGCTACACTCGGGCCCCTCCTCCACCTCAAGAGCCAGCCAAGTTGCACAGCTCTGCCCTTCTCCCGCACTCAGGCTCCCTCTAACCAAAGCCTGGAAACAGTGTCTGCTTTTTGGGACCCACGTGGATTGGGCTGGGCCACGGGGATCACCGGGGATCATCCTTCTGCCACGCCGGGTAGCCTGTGTGCAGGCCCTGGGCTTAGCGCCTGGACTGCTCTGAGAGGCTGTGAGCCTTCCACGAGGGGCCCTACACACCGCATACAAATATGAAGCCGAACGCCAAGCTGAGCGGGGAAGCAGGCCCCGGACTCCGGGGCCAGTGCTTTTCCTTGGCCTGCAGTAACTTTTGCTCACGTCCCTGATTCACACCTCCCTGCCCTGAATTTCCACCAGGCCTCTCCGTCCAAGTTAGCAAATAACACAGAGAATCCAACTGGCAAGATTAAAGCACAGCTATGAATATGCATGACTTTGTTCAGCAATCAGCCCGAACCCTTTCCAGAAGAAGGGATCCGAGCATAATTTTCTGCCACATATTTAAATTCAAATTAGTCATTATTTAATGTTGGGACAAATCGCCCGAGAAGGTCATGTTTTCGGTGTAATGTTTTTTTTCTTAATAAGCGAGGCTGACTCCCCGGGCGTGGGACGCACGCCCCGATAACACGTTTCTTTCCCTTTTTCCGCTGATGCTGAAGACATGACCCTGGAGACAGCGGTGACCACTGTCACTCGCGCTTTCTTGCATAAATGCTCCCCTACCCTGTTCCTCTGTGTCCCCTGCAGTGACACCATCCCTCCTCCTGGCTCACAAACGGATCGGCCGAATCTTCACGGTTGTGGGGGTCTAGGTATCAGATGAATCTAGACGGTCTGAGTTCACATCTCAGTCTGCCATTTCCAAGCTGTGTGACCTCACTTTAGCCTCTCTGGGCCTCAGTTTCCTCATCTGTAGAAAGGGGGGTATAGTAGTTCCTATGACATAGGTCACTGAGTATTACTGCCTGCAAGGTGCTGAGAAGCATGCTTATGGCAAGGGTGCGTGCCCATGACAGTCCCCCGTTACTACCAACATGGCCACCGCGGCTGTCATCACCCATACAACAGCCTCCAGCACTACCCTCTCCGTCCTCACTTTCCAGGTTGTATTTCACCCCCCGCCACTACAGTGGCCTCCTCACTGGCCCCCCGGATGGAATGCGTGCGGTGGCGGGGCGGGGGAGGGGGCTACGATCCCACCTCACCTGCCGGAGGGTTCTGTCCCCCCCGTCACGCACCAGGTGCACCAAGAGTCTCGCCATCTCCCAAACAGGCCACACGCTTAGCCCTCTGTGTCTTTGCACATGCTGTTCCCCAGGCCCACAATGCTTATCCACGTTGTTCTGAATTGCTAACAGCCTCTGGAAGACCAACTCAATTTCCACGTCCTCGGTGAAGTGTCCCAACCTGGGCTGAGTCAGCTGTCATCTCCTCCGTGCTTGGAGAGAAAAATAAACAGCAGAACAAAGAAGCCAAAACGCCAAAGTCCTGGCCACGCTGTTGTCTGAGCGTTCACCACACTGCACGGCGAGTGAATGAGCGAACGAATGAATGAACGAACCAACACGTGTCAGTCTCTGTGCCCGCTCCCTCCTCCTCCAGGGCCAGACCCCAGGCTAGCTCGTCACTGAAGGCACGTCGGACCCCAGTTTTCCAAGATGGGAGATGAAATGCCTTCACAGGGACTTGTCCGCCCCGACGACGGTCGTTGAGTCTGCGCACAAGGCAGGCCCGTGCAAATCCACAGACGAAGCCTCATTCTCAGTGTCGTCGGCAGATTCCCAACTGGGTTTCCGGCTGGAGCTCCCTTTGCACCAAATTGACCCTGAATTCCCTGGAAAGCTGGTTCCTCGGGTGCTCCTCAAATGGGCAGCCGACCCCAGGCTCTGAGCCCAACAACCCAGGAGACACGGAGAGATTTCCACACACTCAGAGTCTAAGTTAAAATATATCCTTTCCTTCCAATAATAATAATAATAGTTATAGTAAAACAACCCAGAGGTGGTTCAGCACGTTCAATCGGCCTAAAGAAACCCAAGGCCAGCTTCACCCCAGACATTTCTTGGCTCGAAGCCAGCTCCAGCGTGACGGGTCGGCTGCTGAAAGAGAAGAAAGCGTGTTGGGGCCACAGGAGATGTTTTCACCAACAAGCCATTTTCTTCCTCAGGGAGACACAGCTGGGTGGCAGTCCCACTGGAATGCCTGTTCCGCCCCCTCCCTGGGGACCCTGGGACAGAGGACAAAGGACGCTGGGAGCTGTCAGATTGACAGAGAAACTCTGTCCCCAGGGGCTCTGACAAGTCCTGCAGAGCCACTGTTTACAGTTAAAGAAATTGGTTTTAAAGGCCGATAAAGTGTTCTATTGTTACGGAGAGGCGATCCATCTGTACGTTGTTGTTGCTACTGAGGTGACAAATTGATTCTTTTAAAAAAAAAACATCCCCGCACAGGCCCGGAGCTAGTCCTGCTGGCAGGGAGACAGCACTCCCTCAGCACAGGCCAGCCCTGCTCCACGAAGCCAGTTCGGGGGACAGGCCCCTCCCTCGGCAGGAAGGGAGGCGCAGCGACAGTGATGGGAGGCAGACAAACGCGTCAGAGCCCAGCCTGCATCTCACCCTGTCCTGTCCTGTCCTCCCACCACGAGCACCAGCCGTGAGCACCAGCGTGGGGCCCTCGTAGAGGTGACTCCAGGCAGAATGGGTCTCTATGGAAACCCCACGCTCAACCGCCTGGGCCCTAATCAACCCCATCGACCAAACACCTGACCGCTTGTCAGCCTCATGTCTAATCCTGACCATGATACCCCAACAGAAGGAGAAGTCCTAAGTGCGGGCTCCTGTCTGTCTCGTCACTGCACCCCCAGGTCGGGGCTGACACGTTCACTCGGGGGGTAAATGACAAACCGACCGGCCATGGCGGTGCCAGGGGTGGGGGGAGACCCAAGCTTAGCCTGGGGTCGCAGAGCTGCTGAGCGGGTGGCAACAAGGCTGTGGCCCAAAAATGACCTGAAACCCGTCAACCTGCCGCCTCTTCTAACACAGACCGGCCCCAAGATCTGGAAACCCCGCACCTGAGGGCTGCAGGGCTCCCGGTTCACCATCTAAGCAAGACCAGACTCATTTCACTGATGTTCTACCGAGGGGTTGCTGCCTCTATTTGCACACCCCTCAGGACGGGGAGTTCACTCCCACCCGGGACAGCCGTGCCCATCTCTGAATGTCGGCGGCTGCCAAGGTTGTTCTTAATTTCCAGCCGGGCTCTGCTCCTCGACCCGCACATGTCTGCCCTCGATTTCAGACAGATGCCCCATAAGTCTGCGTCTGCCATTTACTGGCTGACCGAGGTGGGGAGAGTTAGTTGACATCCCTGGGCCTCGGTGTCCTCATCTTGTGACAGAGATAACAAGGGTCCCTGCCTTGCAGGGCCGTCCCGAGGACTGAACACGTTCCTGTAGGTGCTCAGAGCCGGGCCTAGGGACTGGCATCCGTCCCAGAGGCCCCGTATCACACTGACCTTCCTTCCTTGCCTCCAGGAAGCGTGTTCAGGTTCTTGAGAATAACATATTTCTAAGGTATATATCCTCAGAGGATTGAAAACACATACTCCAAGGTTGGTGAGGAAGCCAGACACAGGGATTCCACAGGCAGATCCACAGAGAGGAAGGATCCAGAAGGCGGCCAAGCTGGCGGGAGGCGGGCTGGGAGGGGTGGCTCGAGGGTGCAGGCTCCTCTGGGGAGATGAGAATGTTCTGGCACGGAACAGAGGTGGGGGGTCCCAACACGGAATGTGCTACGTGTCACTGCATTGTTCACTTTAAGACGTTTTATTTTATGTTATGCGAATGTCTCCTCCCTTGTACCCAAAAGGCTACCGCGTGGGGCGATGACGGTGACCTAAGTCTAGCCTTGCTTTCCGAGCAGAAGAAATACGTGGCAGTTAGGGACGGTAGAGGAAGAAGGCGAAGACGCAGCTAAAAATGCGATGCATTCACACAGTTTGCTTTTCAAAAATTAGGAGAGCAGGTTCGGCGGTCAGTTAGTCACGCGAGTTTGTTCCTGCCGTCTGAACAGTCTTTGAAATCACCCCGTTAAGCGTTGGAAGACATTGCCCTCGTGTGGACGCGCTGCAAACCATTTAACGCGGCCTGTGTTTAGCGCCGTGGCGGCTTTGCGATCAGAGCCTGACAAAAGCCGTCCCGTGCGGGAGTCCCCGCTGCCCACGCCCTCTCTGCCTGCGCAGGACGCAGGCTGCTTCATCACCCACAGGGTGACCTACAAAGGAGGGAGGGAACAAAGTGCTGGCCACGGTCACCTGGGGGGTGGGGGAGGGCTGGAGGCTGAGGAGCGGGCGTGGTGGGTCCGGAGGGGTTGGAGGCAGGAAGGAGGGGTGGTCGGCAAGGCGGCCGGGGAGGAGAGGAGCCCCCCCCGCCCCCGGAGTCCGTCAGTCCCTCCCCTCTGTTCTGACAAACCCGAGCCCCAGCCCCCGGGGTGGAGAAGCCTGAGAGGCCATTTTACCAGGAGCAGGAGCAGGAGCAGGAGGGGGCAGTCAGCGCGGGCCTGGGTCTGCCGAACAGGCTGAAAAAGGGACCTCGAGTCCGTGCTGGGGACCCCAGGCAAGCCGCTCACTCGCCTGCCCTTGGTCGGATCTCCTGTCCCTCCACCATCTGGGGGAAGGAGGAGAGTCCGACTCTGTGAGCACCTCTTGCTGAGCACCTCTGGTCTCCAAGGGCCGAAATGGCCCTGCTGAGTTTCACTTGCCGTTCGGGTTATTTTAGCTCCGAGGATGCTCTGGCCGGCTTTGGGGACATTAGCAGAAGAGCCAGCAGAGGGGTGGGGTGGGGTGCACACTACAGATCTTCCACTGCGAGAAGGACGGGGGGCCGTGGGGCTGTGAAGGAGGCCCTACTGTGTGTGTGCGGGCGGTGGGGGTCCGCCCTTACATCAGGTTGTGAGGAGGGATTCCCCGGATAACACGACCGGTTTTGGCCTCGGAGAAGCTCCAGCTTCGTCCCGCAGCATTAGCTGATTTAGTCCCCGCCACAGCCCTGGGAGGTGGGAACGTCCTTCTCATCTCACAGATGCGGAAACAGGCACAGAGAGGCGAAGTGACCTGCCCAAGGCCACACAGCGGTGGGTTCATGCGAGGCCACGTGGCTGCGATGCAGGGCCCTCACTGTGGAGAACAGCAGAAGTCTGCAGAAAGGGGGCCAACTGTTGCATTTTGAGTAATTCTGGCATGCAAATCAGCTTTATGGCTCGTTTCCACAGTCTTCCCTGTGATGGGGAGAGGACGTTGTGTGTGAGGAAGGGCCTGGGGACTTTCTAATTGCCTGCAATTATCCGGAAAGGCACAACACAATAAGCACAGGGAGGGAAACAGGAGAGAGGCTGATCTGATTTTCCCTCCTTTTATTGCAGGGAGAAGAACGGGAACTGAGAAGGGGACGCCCTTGGCTTTGAGCCCCCGGTTAGCCACTTACTTAGCTGTGACTGTCTCTGAGCCTCTGTCCCTTCATGGAGAAACGGGGACCAGAGGACGCCCGGCCCTACCCTGCCCAGCTCCCGGGGTGGTTTTCAGAGCCTGGGCGCGCACGGGCCTCAGAACACGCGAAGACGTTTTCGGATTCAGAGGATTTTGTCCTTGAGGACAAGCAGGCCTGATTGGATTATTTTCCTTCACCTTCACATCCCGGGGCAGGCCTGGAGCCAACGTGGGCAGGTTTCATATGGTGGGAGCCTCCCACCAAGACGCCCATTGTCCCCAGAGCGTCCGTGCCCTCCCCGCCTGGGTTCTCCCACTTCCGACGGCAGGGAGCCGGCTTCCCCCTGTTCCAGCAGCTTCTGTGTGCCCGCTCCTGCCCCAGGCTGCCCACCAGAGGCCTCGCCAGAGCTCTGACCGCCCTGATCCCGCCTGCACGAAGTGCTCTGTCCAGACCCTGCCCCCGCCTCCTGCACTAGAGCCCCGTCCAGCCCACGGGTCCCATGGGTCGCATCAGCCTTTCCCAATCAGGGACAAAAGCTCCCCGTGAACATGTGACAGGGGCTGGGGGGTCTGGTAAGCGACCACTGCAGCCTGGCAGGGGCGGATGGCACCCGAGGGGCAGGGCGTGCTGGGTGTGTGACTTGTCCTGACTTCTCTGAGACCGGAGCTGGAGGGCCTCATCAAGGAGACGGTCTGGCCGACACGACGTGACCGCACTAAATGCAGAGACCATCCTGCCAGGGCCAGGAGGAGGGCAGGGCGTCAGGGCTATGAAGACCCACCCCTCCCTCCTTCTGCTCTGGGTGGTGCTCCTCTTTGTCCAACACGGGCACATAGAAAACTAGAAGAAAAAAACCTGCATGGTGCCATGAATGGGCACAGCAGCCGAGCTGAAAGGAACATCACCCTCAGGACTCAGAGAAAGGTGCTCTCTCTGAAAAGGACTTAGCCCCGAAACCTGAAGAAAACGTAAGGAAACCTGTCGCCGGCACTCTCACGAGGATGTGAGAGGACACGGGCGTCCCAAGAGAAAGAGATGTGAGAGGCAGAGGTTGCACACAGAGAAGGAATCGGGGATATGGCAGAAATCCCTCTGGAGCTTTCCCAGCAGGTAGCAGAAGACGACCAATAAGTAGAATTCACAGGAGGGGGAAGAAGAGTGAGTGGCCTCGGAGATGAGAGCACAGGGACCTAGCCTCAAAACGGCTAGATGTTCCCAAGGAGGGGGCACAAGTGCGACAGAGCGATGATCAGAGGCACAGAATGAAATCTGCACAGAAGCAGCCCAGCACGCCCCACACGGAGTCCCTGAGAGGACGCCGGCCGTCGGCCCCGCCTGGTGCAGATGTCTACCGACAAGGAGAGAGAAAATCAGGCAGAAGGGACCAACAACCTGACTGACAGAAGGCACCTCCCTGATGCTAAATATTAGGCAAACAGAGCATCGCCTCCCATCAGTTTGAGAAGAAAGAGGGTGGCTCAGAAATTCTGGATACGGTCAGGGTGCGATCCGACCGTGGGGGAGTCAGAAAATGATCCCAGGGGCTCCTGGGTGGCTCAGTCGGTTGAGTGTCCGACTCCGGCTCAGGTCACGATCTCACGGTTCGTGAGCTCGAGCCCCGCGTCGGGCTTGCTGCCGTCGGCACAGAGCCCGCTTTGGAACTCCTGTCGCTCCCTCTCTCTCTGCTCCTCCCCTGCTCTCTCTCCATCTCAAAAATAAATAAACATTAAAAAAATAATAATAATTCATGAATGCAAGGCCAACACCCCCGGCCAGAAAAACCGGACTCTGTCCCCATTTCTGCTACAGAAGCTTTCACTGTATTACCCTCACCCTCGTGCTCAAGACCAGCCTTTGAGGATGTATCCCAGCCAAGTGAGTGAAGAATTGTGACCACTAAGCAAGAGCAGGACAGACGCATCCAACGGCGGCAAGAGGCCGGGCGCGCAGGAGGCTACGACCGCAGCAGATGTGATTATAAACACTGAGCACGCTACAGCTCGCTCTCGAGCCCAGAGACCTCGGATACGAGAGTAGTAATTTAATGCCCGCAGTCCATGAATTGTGTCTATGATACCCGGAGGAGGGAGGATACGTAGGACCCGGTCCACTGACGTTCCTGCTGCTGACTCTGGAGGTCAGCAGCCCCGGGACAGCAGCAGACGGGAGCCAGGAGAAACGAACAAGTACCCGAAGCAGAAGGGAGGGCCCCCTTTGTCTCCGGGAGCTGGGAGGGGGGCCAGGATGATGTTCCTCCTCTGGCTGCTGTGACAGCAGTCTCCCTCCCTCGCGCTGGCCCGGACCCTCCCCTAGAAGTCCGGTGGCTTTGAGGTGCCAGGCAGAAATGCAGACCACATGAGAGGTGACAATTCGGCCAAGTGTCGTTTTCCCTAGGGGAGCCCATGCCCCCACATCAGGAGGCGTTTCGGGGGGAGACCAAGAGCCTTCACTCCCACTGCGTCTGTTTCCTGCTCAAGAAAACACGGCCCGATGGGGACGTTACATGCTTCAGTTTTATACGATTGTCTCAGATCTTGCCTTTCCTGCTTCCCTCTCTCCTTCTCATCCACCCCACAAAGCATTTGAAGGGCCTGTTACATATCAGGCCATGATGCTCTCATCGCCTCCCTGGCGGTGTGGGCATGCCGAGCAACCCACTGGCACCAACGTTCACAACAGGATATTTACCGCCACCTCCCTTCATGTTTTGCAACGTGCTGTCCTTATTTTGACATCCCCTGGTGCCTAGCATCAGCATCTATAAACAGAGCCCACATAATTAGGCTAATGACATCGATTTTCTCAGTTCAACTGGGTAATGGCAACATTTATCCCACTTTGGAAATCTCACACAGTCTGTTGCGGGCTGCAGAATCATGATGCCCTTGGTACCCTGCCTGCGAACCTACCCAGACTCAGATTTACTCCCCGTAGCCGAGGCCACTTTGGTTTCTCCCTGGGGCTGGGCAGAGGAGGCAAGGGCACGACCGCCTTGGCTCCTTTTGGATCTACTGTGGAGGCGGCCACATTCTGTGTCGCGGGACTGGCAGGGGGACCGACCTGTCACACGGAAGAACCTGAACTGTCCCCATTTCTGTCTCTGTACAACCTTGAGCACGTCCCTTATGACTTCCAGATCTCAGTTTTGCCTCCTGTAAGATGAGAGGGGCACCAGCGATCGTCTGAGCTCCTTTCTAGGACCAACTGCCCGTTAAGTATCTCCTTTAGCTCGCTATGGCACAGAAGCCCTGTGTTCTCCATACTGTGTGTCAGCTCCCAAAGCACGAGCCCTGCTGGACACAGACGCGGCTGCAGCGACTGGAGACCATGCCTCCAGGGTCCCTAAGTCTCCGTTTTATCTGTGCCCCCTCCGAGCCTGCACCGGGCACCCCCAGCATTCTCATTCTTGCCCATTCTCTTGTCATTGGCAACCAGGAATTCACATTCCTTCTTATCAGTGACACTTATTGGCTACTGTTAGCAACAACAGCTGATTCGACCAGCATTTATGGCACACCGGCTACATGACGGACACGATGTTAGGAGGTGGCACGTGGGGTGAAGCCAGAGATGCTGCTGTTAACACAGCACTTTGCCAGGTCAGAGTCTGCAAACCACGTCCACAGACACTATCTCAGTCCTGAGCGTCTAGCCTCTGGAACAGGTCTTCTGAATCCTATTTTACGGATGAAGAGACTAAGACAATGAGGGTAAGGGCTACACAGGAGACACAGAACAGCAGAGACTGGGTCCAGGCCCTCCAGCCCCAGAGCACAGGCTCTCGGTGCCGTGCCGAGGCTGAAAGTGACATCAACCCCATTGGCGCTTCTGGGCGCAAAGAGACCTGACCTGGGGATGAGGCCTGGGTTGTAGCCCCACTTGGTCATTGCGTGGTTAGGTGACCTGGGCAGACTGAGTCTCGGAGAACAGAGGGGCATTGGGATGCGTGACCCTCAGGGTCTCATCCAGAGCAAGCCACCCATGATGCCTGTCCTCTCTCCAAGGCACACTCTCTGGAGGCACCCCTCGCGTCATGGGAAAAGGAAGGATCTAAGGTGGGGTCGAAATGGTGAGGAGCAGGTGTGCTGGCCCTTTCTGCCAGCCCTGTACCTTCCCGCAAAGGAAGTTGTGCCCAGGGCTGATCTGGGCAGAGCCCTCTGTGGGAACTGCCAGACTTGGTAAGTTTGCCAAGGTCCCCAGGAACCTGCAGCCAATCATCCTCATGTCAAAAAACGTGTATCGAGCACCTGCTAAGTGACAGGTCCTGGAGCCACAGCCCATCCACGCTCAACAATGAGCCCAGAGTGGATGGGGACCTGCCATTGGGGGGGGGTGGGGGTGAGGTGGGATGAAGGTGGCAGTGATCTGCTGGGCCACTTCGACTGCATTTTGGCTCAAACCATGGCTGTCATTGTTAATAGAACTTCCTGGCCCAGGTAGTGGGTTTTCAGTGCATGGGGGCATTCGAGTAGAGGCTGCACATTCTCCTGCTGGATGAGGCATGCTCACGGAGGCGGGCTGGAAGGCATCCACATTGCCTGAGGGTCCCCCAGTCTCAGGCTTCTGTGATCCTTTCATTTGTAACAAATTTCTTTTTGACAATGGCTTCTAAAAGCCAGCTAGATGTCCAACTCCCTGGTGATGGGTACATCAACTGTGATAGATACACGGTTTATTTAAACACTGTGTGTAAAAGCTGCAGGAGGCAGTGTGGTGCAATGGCAAGTTCACGACCTTTGTCATCAGACACCCATGCATTCAAAACCATCTCTGGCCCTTACTGAGCTGTGTGATCTTGGGCAGTTTACTTAGCCTCTCTGAACTTCAGTTTCAACATCTGCAAAGTTGGAGATGAGAGCACTCTCATCTCAAAGTCCTTTTGCACAGGAGAATTAATGTCTGAAATACCTTAATATTATGCTACGAACACATACGTCCCCAATAAATGGTAGCTAAGTATAAAAATGGCTACATTACCGTTAACTGAATCGCAGACTATTTGAAGCCATCAGAATGTTCACAACGCATTCTTAATAATGTGGGAGAATACCTCAGCGATGCAAATTAAGAGTATAAAAGTATCTCAACTATGTAAGAAAAATGCATAGAAAAAAGACAAGGGAATACATCAGGACATTACAAGAGGCCGTCTCTAGATGGCGGATATACAGGTAGCACTATTTTTCAGTGTTTGGGCTCTCTGTAGTTAGCAAGCATTACCATAGAGGTGGAATCCAGGACTCGGGTTCTGGGCAGGACTCTGGCAGCAGGAGTCCATAGTGGGCACAGGAAGGCCAGGCTGGAGCTCCCAAGGGCACCGACCGAGTGGCCAGAGAGGCTCATCTGGGTCAGCACCACGGACAGCGCTCAGGGCAGCCAAGGTCCTGGTTTGCATGGGGGCTCCCGTCCTGCGGCGTTTTGGGGGTCACAAAACGACCAGGTCCAGCTACTATCAGGCAGGTTCCTGTATCTTCAAAACTGGTTCTCCTCTACCTCAGATGTCACACCAGCCAAGAAGATGACAAACGCCTTGTTTCCTTAGGACAGGGTCTGCCCTGACTTGTTCTAACAAAGTTACAGTAACATATACCATCAGGTGAACAGCAGCCCACGCTGCCAGAATTCCTATTTCCTCGGACCCTTGTCGAACTGGATTCTTGTTGCTATCTCAGTTTTTGGCCCATGTAAGAAGCAAGAGAGGTGCCTGGTTGTTCGGTTTGCTTTTCATTAAGAGGCTGAACATCTTTTTTCACATGCTTCATAAAATTTGTATCAGAATTTGCTATTTTTCTGTATGTTGTTTGTTAAGTGTCTTTTTCCTTTTTCCCTTAAATAATTCTTCTTGGGGCACTTAGGTGGCTCAGTCGGTTAAGTGTCCAACTCTTGGTTTCAGTTCAGGTCATGATCTCACGGTTCGTGGGTTTGAGCCCCACATCGGGCTCTGTGGTGACAGTGCAGAGCCTGCTTGGGATTCTCTCTCTCTCCCTCTCTTTCTGCCCCTCCCCTTCTCTCTCTCTCTCCCTCTCTCTCAAAAAAAAGATAAACATTAAAAAAATTCTCCTTGTAACTTTTTTTTAAAGTTAAGTATATATGAAAGCCAAAAGGCTTTTGTGTCAGACAGATCTGGGTTCAATTCTCAGGTCTAGCTGGAAATATTTGGGTACAACCCAACATATAGTTATTACTGTAACTTGGGAGTGGTCTCCCATCATTCTGCACCTCCTAAAATCGAGATTGGCATTCTGGCCCACGCATCTCTAACTTCTGTACAATTCAGGAAGTTCTTCCTACTCAGGATCCAGGATTCCTACCCTTGGCATGCTTGGCTCTCTGCTCCAGACATGGTCCCAACCCTTCCCACATCTCCCCGAGCCCCACTGCTATGTGGGAGCATCTGCTGTTGCCCGAAATAGCTCCCAAACAGGTAGACAGCAAAGAGTGTCAGTTCCTCCCTGAGACTTCCTAGGGGAAAATTTTAAACATCAAGAAATAATTTTGTAAAGAAGTAGGTTATTATGCAAAGCAATTTCTACCAGCTAAAAAAAGTATTGCTTGTCTATTTGTATAGAAAATGACAAGTTAATGTGCCATGAATTGGAAGGCTTTGCATTAAGCCTGGGCTTTGACTGCACAGCCAGCCGGGTGAACCGGTTTAACCAAACACCCATTTACGTACCTTCGTAAGCACACACATCTGATCGCATGGTCCCTCCTCCTTGCCTCTGCTCACCCTCTTCGCTCTGTCTGGACTCACGCCAGTCTGCCCTCCCACGAACAAATCGCACCCAGATCTTAACTATTAGCATAGCTGCTTCTCTCCCAGGAAACCCTCCTGGATCCTTACAGGTAGAAGAGATCTTTATCCACAATCTCCTGGCACTTTGTGTCTCTGGGTTCTGGGAATCCCAGACATCCATCGGTTTGTCTCCTCCACTAGAAGGCGAGCTCCCCAAGACAGGCCTCACTCACCTCTGCATACTCAGTGCTTACACAAGCCCAGGGCAGACCAGGTGCTCATCAAAGTGTGTCCTACTGAGGGGCCCCTGGGGGGATCAGGCGGTTAAGCGTCCGACTCTTGATTTCGGCTCAGGTCATGATCTCACGGCTCCTGACTTCAAGCCCTGCATCAGGCTCTGCGCTGACAGTGCCCCTCCCCCACTTGGGATTCTCTCTCTCTCTCCCTCTCTCTCTGCCTCTCCCCTACTTGGAATTCTCTCTCCCTGCCCCTCCCTCACTTGGGATTCTCTCTTTTTCTCTCTCTCTGCCCCTCCCCCATGCATGCACACATGAGCTTGTACATGCGCACTCTCTCTCTCTCAAAGTAAATAAATAAATAAACTTTTTTAAAAAGTGCATTCTGGGGGCGCCTGGGTGGCTCAGTCGGTTAAGCGTCCAACTTCAGCTCAGGTCACAATCTCGCGGTCGGGCTCTGGGCTGACGGCTCAGAGCCTGGAGCCTGCTTCCGATTCTGTGTCTCCCTCTCTCTCTGCCCCTCCCCCGTTCATGCTCTGTCTCTCTCTGTCCCAAAAATAAATAAACATTAAAAAAAAAAAGTGCATTCTGTTGAGATCCAACATGACGTAGAAGACGTACTGAGAAGCATGGTCTGTATCTTACTGGTCCTGGGGGCCTCGGGAATACTTGAGGCCATCCTAAAAGACAGTGGGATCTAAGAGGGCAGCCTGGGGAGCCCAAAAGAATCAAGACCAGTGTTCTAATTCTGGCTCCTCCACAGATAAGTTATGTGGGCAAAATGGGTTCCCTGGGTCTCAGCTTCCCCCGCTATCCCATGGGGCTAAGAACGCCCACTCCCAGGTGTCGTGAGGACGTCGTGAAATTACATACGTGTATGCGTGTGGGTGTGGAGGCGGCCCAGCCAAAGCGTGTGGAGTTTTCTACGCACTTGGTGTATGGCCACTATTATAACAATTTTTAAAAAATCATAATGCAAGTGAACAATAAAGACATCCATGCGTCATCACTCGTGCGTGGGAAAAGTAAAGAAAGATAAAGGGAAGCTCCTCACTGAGGGAGCGCGAACACACGTGATACAGTCTGGGGCCCAGGAGCACCCCTGGGGTACCGGTGGGTTTGCATTCAGGGCAGCTGGGAAGGGGACATGTGGACACGTTCAGGCTTCATAAGAACTGAAATCACAACCATGGAGTCATTCATTCATTCATTCACTCGTTGCACCGTGGGAGAGACACAGAGACTTACATGTGGCTGGAACAGAAACCCGTCAGTCTCAAAGAGCCCTGATATCCGCCCACAGCCAGACTTCAGAATCCGCAAGGAGTTAACTCAGGGGTGAGGTGGGCTCGTATCCAGGAAGCAGAGATGTCGGGGCTAACTCACCAACATTTCACAGAAAGCATAAAATCGAGTAGGATTCCAGGACTGGGGAAACCTGGAGACCAGATATTCTGATTGTTCCATTTTACAGATGGCGAAACTGAGTCCCAGAGAGCTTACACGCCTTGTCCAAACTCATCAGTCACGGAGCTGGGACCCAGGTGGCTTCTGAGGGGTCAGCGCTCTTTGTCAGCTTTGTTGGACCTTAGACACACTTCAGAGGTACAGGAACTAAACCCTCCCTGAGCATATAATCAAAACTAAGAAAACTCGTCAACTGGCTCAGGCTTTAGCAGGACAAATTGACTGGAAGGAGTCATGGTGGATACTTTGGTTGTGATTCACAAGGGCAGACACGAGCTCCTGGCAGTTTAGTAGAAAAACTCTGAAAATACTTCAGATCATAGTCCTTTTCAAAGTGCTTTAGTGCTTTAGCCCTTACCTGGTCTGACCACTTGACCTCACCTGTCTGCCCACCAGAAAGGTGGAGGAAATTGGAAGGCGCCATCTTTGAGGTACCCTGTCGCCTCCTCTTTCCCTTTCCCGCTCTGGACAAACCAAGATCTCCCACCAGCTGAAGTCCACGTCCTCGACTTAGTCTGCTTGCCACAGCGGCTGGGGTCTCTCCGGGGCAGAAAGCCAACTCCACCGGCCCCTGCCTCAGCCTCTCCTCGCTGGACTCCAACAGACAAGGCAAACGGGCTGCCAGAAGAGCACATGGGTGAAATTTCATACGAATCCCCACAGCTCTCGGAAGACGGGTGCGATGAGCCCCATCCACAACCAGAGCTGAGTAGCTGCGGGCTCTCAGGTGGGCACCCGCTCCCCTGGCACAGTCCCGGCCCGCGCCACACCTGGGCCAGCTCTGTGTGCCCACACCCCCTGCCCAGCCCCCGGAGCCTCTTGACTCTGCATCCTCCAGCCGTCCACAACGGTCTCAACGCCTTGCCTTGATGTTCTGGGACCTCCCTTTCTGACAGTAGCTCCATTTTCCAGATTCTGCGCTTTCTCTCCACCCTCCACCTCCATGCCTTAGAGATGTGCCTTCGGTCACTGCTTCCTAGATAACGGCTCTTGAAACATAAGTTTTTGGATCTTTTTCCAGCCAACTCCTATTTATCCCTCAACGCCCAGCAGAAATGTCACCTCCGAGGTCAGACACCCACAAGGGGAGCACAGCCCTTCCTCACTGACATAGCGCTCGGCACCCAGTAGGCACTCAACGGCCGTTCTTATCTGATTGGCTCTTTCCTACTGCCTTCTTTTGCTAAATACGAGGAGATGCTAATATTCGTTGTCTCTTAAAAAGGTCTTTAAAAAATGATTACTGGAAGTAGGCTCATATTTTTAGAATGAAATTACTCACTAATAGATCCCTCCTGGCTTATTACTGTGTGTAGGCAACCAAATCCTCCCCACGACCCACGGGGCCAGGAAACGAGGTTTCTCTTTGCCACGACAGCATTTTGGCTGAGCGGGTGGCTTTGGGCAGAAGGGGGAGGCTGCTGGTGTGGAGCTCTCTGGTACCATCAATTCTGTTTTCTGGGGAGAATATTCTGACGCCAGAGTTCACCTCCGTCCTTTCAACTTGCCACATCCTGACACACAGCTGTGCACCAGTCATTAAAATCGTGTTTGTTCATTGAGATGTGACTCCCCCCTCAACCCAGAAATGTGACAGTCTTCACTTCATCAATTCACGAACCAATGGAGCTTTTCAAAAAACTAATTTCTTAATTATGAACTCGGATCATTCATTTGTCAAATTACTGAACAGAAACAGAGACATCAAATAATTTATTCCTCATTCCCTCCCTAAACACCTCCCTGGTCAAACGCGGACTCCTGCTTGACTCCGCAAAGAAAAGGAAAAACAAGGGCGGCATGGATTCACCTTCCCAATTACTACGCGTAAACACTCGGGTTAATTCTGAGGCCTTGGACATCCAAGGAGCGAGAAGTGCGCCATCCAATCTGGCGGTGGCTAGCTGAGCACCTGAAATGCACCAGAGAGACTGAGGAGCCACATTTTTAATTTAACTTAATTATAATTAAGTTCATTTTCATTGTAAAGACCATTTAATTCGCATATTGGAAAACTTAAGCATCTTTGGAACAACTTGGGCATGTGGGTCATCCACTCTCCCAACTGTAAATTTCATGCACTCTAAACATCGATCAAATACTTCCAATGATATTTTAGTGGCTTAGAAATTGAGATGTGCTGTGAGACCCAAATTTAAACTGGATTTCAGAGATTTGGTATGAGAGTAGAGTGTAAAGGATCTCACTGGCAATTTTACTTCAATTATTTGTCGACACTGAAGGAGTTCAGAGCAAGTCTCCCCCAAACGTGCCTCTTTAGCATGCAGACTATTTTGAGCTGAAGGCAATCGAGACCCTGTGGGCTCAAGAGAAACATTTTGCTCCTTCCTTAACTACCTAGAAGAATCTAAATTGAGGATTCCTCCCAGAATGAGAGTTATTACAGAGATAAATATATCTGAGGGACCCGTCTGTGTGGCAGGGCAAACATCGAATGACCAGACACCTGCCCCTTACCGCCCTGTGAATCTCCCTCCTCCCCTTTGCAGCCCCAGGCCCCCATCCTACTCCTTAGCTCAGGATGGCACAGATACCTTATTTTACCTTTCTGTCTTGGAGCCTCTCATGTGTGAGGGGTTCCCGAATGTATAAAATTAAATTTGATTTTTTTTCTGTTAATCTGTCTCATGTCAACTTAATTCTTAGACCAGCTGGAAGAACCTTTGAAGGGTTGAGTAAATTTTTTCCTCCCCTACAGCCAGCCTGGAGCCCTGGCGTGCTGGGGGCCACTCACCCGGAAGCTGCTGCAGGAAAAACAGCCTGGACCTCTGACAGCTGGTAAAGGTAAGAACTACTGGGTCTCCTGGGTCTCCTGGGTCTCTACCTGCAGAGTCCAGAGGAAGCAGCATGGGGAGGGTCCTTTTCATCCTTTTCAAAATTTAGAGTAGTGGAAAATATTGATGGAACTAGCTCCTGGGGCTTAGTGACTCTGGTATTTGGTCTGAGTACTCACAGTTCTTATCCATCCTTTCCCCCCCAGAAATGGCCATTATTTCTGTCTGCTGTGTTGTTCTATGTCCTGAGAGCTCAGCTTTTCGGCCAGTGAGGATACTGTCTCTGGTCTGCCAGCCAGAGGATGTGTACTGGCACACATCTAATGGGCAGCCCAAACGGGCTGTGGATCTGACGGTCTTCGTCCGACTGGGCCAGCTCTCAGGGGAGTTTGTCATAAGAGATCCTGGTCCATAAAAAGCTGTTGTCGTCTTTAACCTTCACTGTCAGTGCTGGAAAAATCCTATCCCGGGAGCACCTGCCCGGTGCCACAGATTAGCAGATCTGTGACTGGAGGCATCACATTTTCATCGGAGACCACAGCCACCTTACCACCTATGCAACAAAGTCCTTTGCTTCCTAAGACTGATTTTTGGGAAGGAACTTTTTGGGTCGTGGGGGCTGTATCATCTGCACCCACTCCACGGACACCACCTGCATCCATGGTAAAGATATATTCTAAGCCTGGAAGGTTACCTCCGGGTCATTCCACGAAAAGGCTTATTGATTTGAATCACTATTGACAGATCCCACTCATCAATGACCAGACGACAGATCCTCTGAATTGGCCGTATTTGAGAGAAGAAAAAAAGATTAGAGAGCTCTCGTCTTAAACCATTTATTGGCACCTGTAGAGAGACCAAATTAAAAAGAGGACACGAGGAAATATAATGACTACCCTGAGGGACTCCCTTAACACGATGAAAGGACAGAAATTAGACTTTGAACAAAAATGAAATTCAACATAAATTCCCCTACCCATACCCGGCCCCATATGCCTGTTTCGGTTTCCTTTTTTTTTTTTTTTTTTCTTACAAGATTTACAGAGAGCTCTGCAGCCTAGCCTCCAGGCGTAGCCCACATGGGTTACTCCTGTACATGCTGAAAGCCAGGAAAGGGCTTAGGGGAAACATGGGGACAGGCAGGAGGGCTCACAGTGCTGGGCTCTGTCATCAGGCTCCACCAATTTCTGGCCTTCCTATGCAATGTCCTTTGCAGATATATCCTAGATCCCCAGTGAAAGAGTACATTTCCCCTGGACAGCAGCAGATCTTTGCAGGAGGTTCTACCAAATTTAGAGAAGACTGAGAAAGACCATCTTCCTCCCTCCAGAGGAAATACATGACCAGAATTTCCCTTAGGCTTTCTTACACATGACCAGACGATGCCCAGGAGCTGACAGAAGAGGAAAATAAAATTTCACGACGCCCCTTCTTTTCCAAATCTAGACCCAATGGTTACTGATCCTTCCTTTTCCAGGGACAGCTATTGCCTTCCTGATGGTCTCACTTTGCATCCTGAGAACGTGGCTTGGTCTCTGCCTGCCTTGGACATGCAGGTTGCTGGCTCTTTCTTTTGGCTACCTTTGGGAATGACTCTGGATCTTGGGAAGGTGGCATCCTTGGGAAGGTCTCTCTTTGGGGACCCCTCCTATGCCCAAGGGGGAGGGAGGGGTTACTTAACACTGCCAGAATATTTACTGTTTGTCCCAGCTGAAAACGGGCAGGATATTTAGAATATATTTTTTTAAGTAGCTCTGTAGTTAAAAGTTGGCTAGGGCGCCTGGGTGGCTCAGTCGGTTGAGCGGCCGACTTCGGCTCAGGTCATGATCTCGCGGTCCGTGAATTCGAGCCCGCGTCGGGCTCTGTGCTGACAGCTCGGAGCCTGGAGCCCGTTTCAGATTCTGTGTCTCCTTCTCTCTCTGACCCTCCCCCATTCATGCTCTGTCTCTCTCTGTCCCAAAAATAAATAAACTTAAAAAAAAATTAAAAAAAAAAAAAGTTGGCTAGATTAGAAGCTGATATTCAGAACCTGATAGGAATTTTTTTTAAGGCTTTCTCCCCCAAGTTAAAATTAGAGCTATGTACCCAGAAGGAAAAGAAGCAAATTGAAGATAATTGGGTGGGGAGATCAACCCACGATGTCATTTAAGCTTGTAACATAAGGGATTCCTTAATGGATTGAAGGCAACTGTCCTTATCTTATAAATCTTAGCAAAGCTAAAAGTACAGCCTCATAAATAATTCAAAGACCTTTAACCTGCCCTTTTTATCAATCCTCAAACCCTCCCTCCTTATCCCAAGAGACTTAAAAGTATTGTCCTTGGGAATCCAAAGCCCTTCTTGGAGAAACTTAGCTACTTTCTCTGTGCCTTTGTGATAGGGATTTTCTACTCACATCTTCTCTAGCACCTAGGAGCCATTCTTTGGAAAACAGACTTTATAGGGTGCCTGGGTGGTTCAGTCGGTTAAGTGTCTGACTTCGGCTCAGGTCATGGTCTCACGGTTTGTGAGTTCGAGCCCCACGTCTGGCTCTGTGCTGATAGCTCAGAGCTTGGTGCCTGCTTTGGATTATGTCTCTCCCTCTCTCTGCCTCTCCCCTGCTCTCGCTCTCTCTCTCTCTCTCTCTCTCAAATAAATAAATAAACAAACATTTACAAAATTGAAAAACAAACTTTAGGGAGAGATTTCTCATCAGAAAAGAGAGACAGAGACAGACAGAGGGAAAGAGGAAGTCTTTGGAAACTGGGCAAATGAACACAACTTATGCACATACATTAGAAAGCACAAGATCTCTGCACCTGTTCATGTACGTCAACCCATGTGTTGTGGGTGTGTGAGAGTTTCCTACTTCTGGGTTGCACTACCAAATTTAATTTGTAAAAGAACTCTACAGAGTTGGTTTGGGACATGATCTTATACGGCTTGGCTGTTCTAAAGCTCTCAGAAATCATAGAAAATGAACCCAAATGTTCTCCAAGTTCATGTGATCTAGGATTAATCTTTAATAAATAAAACCTACTTGGAGTGTGTTGATGTAATGAAACAGGCATGCCTTTAGAGTCCTTGGCGTTAAATACAATCCTTTTATGCTATTCAGCTTTATTCAGAGTAAGATAAGCTCTTGTCATGTCTGTTACAGGACCTGCCAGCAAGAAAGACAACTGAAGGCTACTGGTTAGCTCTTTAACACTTTATAAAATTTTCATGAATGATCAAAACAAACCTGTTGCGAATGAGTATGTCGAATAGACACACATAAGATAAAAAAAAATCTTTAGGCAAATTTCTAAAAGTTTCCCCAAATCTTTTTGGTCACCTGAAACTTCGAATTTTGCTCTTAAGTTTATGATAAGTTAAATCCATTGAATATCCAGATCGATCCCAAATAAGAGAAAATACAGAAACGTTCATTGCTAAAGAAGAATTTAAACCACCAGAAATCGAAAGGGAAACATCTCCGTGTGCAGAGAATGGGATGTGTGTTTCTGGTAGGAAAAGGTAGGAGGAATAAAAATGCATTTTGCTGTGGTTGAGGCAAAAGAAAGTAATTCTGTCCTAAAGTGAATCTGGTTATTTAAAAAGGGAAAAGACAGAACCAAGTTTGAATGTAAAACGGTTGTACAAGTCTTGTGGAAAAGGAATCTTTGGAAAGGGATTTCAGGCATGCTCAGGACTGGCGAAGACAGGAATTACTTTAATTAAGCCAATGAGCTTTAATCCCCAAAGTACACTGGGTGCAAGGCCACAATTTGGTTCCTCTGGAGGCTGTTCAATGTTCAGTCTGAAGATTCCTTATGAAAAGTTCCAGCAAAACAGATTTAAAAAGAGACTGTGTGGTCGATCACCATTCTTGCTGCACTTAGGCCAATCATCAGGCCAAGTTTGTTTCAAACCAGGCTTACTTTGCACACAAATTCATCTTCATTTGGTTATCTTTGGTGGAAACGAGGGCGATTTTAGAGAGAAAAACTGTCTCAATAACATACTGTTTTGGATACTACAGGATCCTTGTTCTGAGGAATGGTCTCTGTGGGTTTGCTATTTGCCTATAAACTGGACTAGATCCTGAATTCTTCTGATTTCCTCAGCAACTTCCTATGACTCTCCAAACTAACATTTCCAATCCTCTCCCATCCCTTTGAGTTGGAATCATGAGAACTGCCCTCTTCCCCGAGGCCCTGCAAACTGCAGCGAGGTGGCC
The DNA here is from genome assembly GCF_046562875.1 of Panthera onca. Taxonomy (NCBI): domain Eukaryota; kingdom Metazoa; phylum Chordata; class Mammalia; order Carnivora; family Felidae; genus Panthera; species Panthera onca. The sequence goes on from NC_138342.1 coordinate 3,856,698, forward strand.
TGATGTAAACTTGACCAGAATCGCTGTAACAGACGTGTTTAGACAACCTTCAGGCGTGTTGTGCGTGAGCCACTGAGAAGGACCACCAGGAATATTCAAACCGCAAACCATGAAAATCACCAGATGGCCACCGCCTGCCCTCCCTCCATCTGGGGATGCTTTGAGCCTGGCGTCCAGAAATCCCACTGGCAGTGCTCAAGATACTGGGTTTGGAACTTGTTCCATTAACCTGTGTTTTTCTTTGGTTTCCGTAGGAATACTTCTTATTAATTGCCTGACCGTACAATATAGGCCTCACTTTGGGAGCCCACCTGCAAAGCCGTTTCCTAAAATTAGTCACATCAGCTTGACTGACCTGCCCTATTCTCAGGACTGAGGCTGGTTAACAAGGTAAGCATTAATCTACCAACTCAGCTTCTGGACCATGAAACTTCTTTAAACGTCCCAAAGGCTCAGCTGAAGGGGTTCAGAGCAAGTCTCCCCCAAACGTACTTCTTTAGCACATGGACTATTTTGAGCTGAAGGCAATCGAGACCCTGTGGGCTCACAAGAAACATTTTGCCCCTCTCTTAACTACCTAGAAGAATCTAAATTGAGGCTTTTCCCCAGCATGAGAGTTATTACAGAGATAAATATATCTGAGGGACCCGTCTGTGTGGCAGGGCAAACATCGAATGACCAGACACCTGCCCCTTACCGCCCTGTGAATCGCCCTCCTCCCCTTTGCAGCCCCAGGCCCCCATCCTACTCCTTAGCTCAGGATGGCAAAGATACCTTATTTTACCTTTCTGTCTTGGAGCCTCTTATGTGTGTGAGGTTCCCGAACGTATGAAGTTAAATTTGATTTTCTTCTGTTGATCTGTCTCATGTCAATTTAATTCTTAGACCAGATGCAAGAATCGGAATGATAGAGGAAAATGTTTCCTCCCCCACAACGTAATATTGCATTAAATAAAATATACTGTTGAGGGGCGCCTGGGTGGCTCAGTCGGTTAAGCACCCAACTTCAGCTCAGGTCATGATCTCCCAGCTCGTGAGTTCGAGCCCCACATCAGGCTCATTGCTGTCAGTGCGGAGCCTGCTTCAGATGCTCTGTCCCACTCCCGCCCCATCCCTCCCCTGCTCACGTGCATGCTCTCTCTCTCTCTCTCTCCCTCCCTCTCAAAAATAAATAAACATTTAAATATATGTATATTTGGGCGTGGCTTTTAGGAAACTTGACATTATGTATGTGTTTACATGCTATTTCTATAGACTGAGCCAGCCTAGAACTTATGGGGAAAGCTGCATGAGGATCTTCTCACAGACACTTCATTTCACAAGAGGGTGACTATGGCAGACTTCAGGGGCCATTGCCCTCTCCTATGGTCTCCGTCTCTCCTGGTCCTCTTTCCCGCGGTCACCCCCGCTATGGTCTCCTGCCACCAGCCCCAGCACGCTTACTGTGTGATGTCACAATGGAGAACCCTCATCTTTTGTGTTACTGCCACCTTCACTTGAAAGTCAGACCACAGGAACTGAAGCTTCTGGAATGGGCAAGGCAGGAGACCGAAGGCAGGAAAGGAGCCACCCACAGTCAGGTCAGTAGGTGGTGGTTTCTCCACTGGAGAAGGGGGTGATGTTCAGATGAGATGAGCCAGCTGACGTGAAAGCCTTTTAGGATTCACTCAAGACCTCGCTGAGGACAGCCAACACCAGCAGGGACATCTCCATGGATTCAGTCAAGGAAGCTACGTGTTCCGCTGCCGATGTGGGCTGACCTTTAAGGGTCCTGCCCTGGGGGAGAAGGCTCACTCAGCTTCCTCGGTGAGGGGCCTGCTTCCCTCCCTCCCCCTTCCCTGTCCCTCTCTAATAAGCACAGCCCCATCTGCTGCCTGCCCAGCATTCTGTGTAACATGCATGTGTCAGAAACCAGAAGAACTCTCAGAGGACCAACTGCAGGGTGGAGGAGAGCAGACCTGCATCTCACTCTTAAAGACTCAAATACGGGGGCGCCTGGGTGGCGCAGTCGGTTAAGCGTCCGACTTCAGCCAGGTCACGATCTCACGGTCCGTGAGTTCGAGCCCCGCGTCGGGCTCTGGGCTGATGGCTCAGAGCCTGGAGCCTGTTTCCGATTCTGTGTCTCCCTCTCTCTCTGTCCCTCCCCCGTTCATGCTCTGTCTCTCTCTGTCCCAAAAATAAATAAACGTTGAAAAAAAAAAAAAAAAATTAAAAAAAAAAAAAAAAAAAGACTCAAATACAAACCACTCCCCGCTCTCTAAGCGAAGATGTGCATTTGGCTCTAAACACAGCAAGCTCGCGCTGTCCTTCCCAGGGAGGGGCCCTCGTCTCACCCCATGTCTTCGATGGTGAAGCAGGTCATCAAGGTCACCTTGGGGAGAAGGGGGGCGCAGACACAGGACAGAGCCTGCCCCATGGGGCTCACACACAAGTAAGCTGATTTCCCAAAGCGACAGGTGCTTTGAAGAAAAGGAAGCAAAGGAAAAGAGAAGTCTTGGGGGAGAGGAGGTGTGCCATTTTGGACAGCTTGGCCATGGAGGGAGGCCTGGGGGATCTCTGGGACAGAGTGACCTGGGAAGACAGGCTGGGGCAGTGGGAGCAAGGCTGGTGCTTCCCAGGAACAGCCAGGAGGCAGGCGGGATGCAGTGAGGGTGCGGAGCACGGCCTCGGGGGCCAGAACAGCAGTTTGAAATCCATTCTATGTGTGTGTTACCATGAAGAGGCCAAGAGTCTGCAGCCTGGCAGGGGCCCCGACTTGGAACCTCCTGTGGATGCTCCGCGTGAGGTTCCCTTTGTCCCTCAAATTCCTCGAAGCTGAGCAGGAGCTATTCGCTCTGAAAAGGGAGCAAACTGCCTTCACCTACTTACTGGCTAGATTGACACGGCACCTGCAGTGGTCAAGGTCTTGCCACTGTGACCTGCTGACATTCACCGGCCAAGGGGTGTCCCTGGTGCAGTTGCCTTTAGAAAGACAACACCCTTCAAGAAGAAACTTCTCTAATGGGAGGGGCGTGGCCACCGAGATCTTGAGAACCTGCTGATGGGTGAGCCGCGAGTGTCTCAGAGGCAAGGTGCTTTCAAGAGCTGTTGAACTTGGACATGAATTATGAATTTCTCTTCTCCCGAAAGACACAAGTTCCAAATGGGAACTGGAGGCAGGCTGTTGTCACATGTATGCTACTCGGCTTGTTTTCGAAAAGAGTCAACACATACAACTCGTCCCTTCCGATCAAGAGCTGCTCTAATAATAAGTGAGGAAATCCCTCCTTTCCCAAGTGAAGTCGATTCTGGAGGCAGTACCCCAACAATGGATGTTTGGTGATATTTCCAGTGTTATGGCACATGGGTCACTTACGAGATCTCTCAAATGTGCAGAACTTTAATTCTGGAATATAAAAACTTCTAGCTTGTTTTAAAATCTTCTAGGGGCACCCGGGTGGCTCCGTGGGTTAAGCGTCCGACTTCGGCTCAGGTCATGAGCTCACCCTTTGTGAGTGCGAGCCCACATCGGGCTCTGAGCTGACAGCTCGGAGCCTGGAGCCTGCTTCCATTCTGTGTCTCCCTCTCTCTCTGCCACTCCCCTGCTTGCTCTCTGTCTCTCTCTCCCTCAAAAATAAATAAATATTAAAAAAAACCTTTTAAATCTTCTAAAGGGGTTCCATATGTGTTTTTAGCCCATTTGTTAAAAATATGAAAAATGCAATACCTTTCGGTGAACTTGATGTTCAGCGGGAGACGCAGATGTGCACCCCTGCTCTGCTCCGGGGGAAACACCGCTCAGCTGTCCCCCGATGGAGGGACCGCTGCCCTTCTCACTGCCAGCTGTGAGGGAGGATGCCCCATCCCCTCTGCCTCCACCCATCCAGGCTGTAGTCACCAGACAGTCACGTATGGGGCCACTTAGGGCAAGCTCTGGGGACCAACCGTGATCCAGACCAGCACAGACCCTGCTCTCGGGGAGCAAATGGGCTGGAGGAGGACACAGAAGACAGTCTTACTGACCCATCAAGAGATAGAGTGCCATGGTGGCCCATGAGAGCATGTAGGGCCCTGCATGCTGGTCAGGCCCAGAAGGCTGCCTGGAGGAGGCAGCTGGTTCTGAGAGGAGACCAGAATGCATGAGGAGGAGCTAAGAAAGGGGATGGGACAGGGCTCCTGGCCCCTGTGCAGGCCCGGCAGGTCAAGGCCAGCTGTAGAGCAGAGGCCTGAGTTCCGAGGATGGGGATGGGGGTGGGGGGCGGGGGAGGATGAGGCTCTGAGGCCAAGGGGCTTGAGGCTGGTTGTGGGGGCAGCGGGGAACATCGCAACGTTTCCACCCTGTGACACGTCACCACGTGAGGTGCACACCTCCGTGTCCCCCCTGCTGGTGCCCGTGCACCGCCTGGGGCACCGAGTGAGCGGGCCCGGAAGCCTTCTCTCCGCAAAGAGCAATTGGGTGCAGACTCCATGACCATGCTGGGCTCGGTGGGGGCCAGGAAGCCCACTAGCTGGTCTTGTTAACAGGACGCATCTGTCCCTTTCCAGGACCAATGATAATCGCCATTGTAAACAGAAATTTAATCATAATTTCATGCTGCGACATTCACTGGGGCCGAGGCTTTGAAGCAGCTGGCCTCACGGGCCATTTTCCTCATGATGTGTCCCACTGGCACAGAGCCCCGGCAACGAGGGCTCCTTCCCTTCCCAGCCCCCCCCTTACTCACATGGACCGCCCATTCCCTGTCACCTCCTTCTCCCCTCCCGGATCACACTGGACCCACTGATGGACCCGCGTCTCCCTCCTCACCTGTCTCGGGGCCGAGCCCAGCTGCCGGCACAGGCCTGGCTGCAATCAGCAAACACAGGGATGAGCGGAGGCTCCGGCCCAGCCTCCTCCCGGGACCTGCCACACGGCTTCCCACCTCTGCCGGGCTGGCCTCCAGGGATGCCCTCCCCTAGTCCCCACCCGGCCTCCTCCTCCTCGGAGAAGCAAGTCTCCTCCTTCACAGTCCAGCTTACAGGCTGTCTTTCGAGGCTTGTCCGGCCAGCAAAGACCTCTTCTCTTGTCTGCCTCTCCTGAAGCGGGGGCTGTGTCCGGGCCCCTCTGGGTCCACAGCCCGCAGCCTGAGACCCAGAGGCAATGCAAGGAGAGCATTTGCCGAGAAACCAAACAAGGAAATGGTGCAAAGGCTCCTTGCCATTGTATCAGCTTCTTGAACAAACCCTGATGTCAAGGGGCGTCTGGGGCTGGGGGGCTGGATAACCAGATGTGTTGTTTTAATAAATACAGGATGCTCCAGCCGAGGAGATGGGGACGGGGTGGCCAGGTTCTCATTAAAGCTGCTAGCGGATTTCCACGGAGAGCAGGGCCCGGCCTCGCCTCTGAGATCTCTCTGGGCTGACTCGGGATGAAAAAGGGGTGGCCAGGAGCCGGGGACACTGCCCCTCCTCCCAGCCGGCACAACCACATTGCAGATGAACTCACTGCATTGTCTTCTCCGGATATAATACCTGTCAGGAATTTTGTTTCGGATCCCTGAGCCATGCCCCACCCCCCTGCCCATATTTGAAGGCTGGAGTGTGGTTTCCAACATGCATGAAAACCTCCTGGAAGAAAGCTGGGGTCCGAGAGGTTTGGGGCCAAAGCACGGCCGGTGCAGCCTGGCATGGAGGGAGGGGCTAATAAGTCTGTGCCAAGAAAGCACTTTGCGAGTCGAGGTCCCAGCTTGCCATCCCAACCCCCTCATCCCTGGGGCCTCAGGAAGGGGTGGCTGACCCACAGGGCAGTGGAATGTGGGGGACGTGGAAGGGCCCCCTGTCTTCCAGGCGGTGCGTCCCAGCCTGCACAGGGGGGTGGGTGTCAGGGGAGGGGACGCTCATGTCACTGACTGGTGATGAGTTGGGCCCTGTGGCAAACTGAGCGGCGGGTGGTTGAGGGCTCGGGTCTCAGAGCGCACCCGTGGCGCCGGGAGACGGTCCAGGGCTTCCGCGCACGGTGGAGACAGACTGCCTGTCCCTGGGCTCCACCGGCCCCTGCTTCATGGGCCCATAAATTGGGGCTCCACAGAAGGCAGACTGCTCTCTCATCTGTTAACTGCCGTCCCCTCCACGGACGACAACCACAAATAATGGATGAGCCGCTCCCTCCGGCCACCCTTATCAATAACACTTCAGAGCAGGCAATTAGCATTGAAAGCCAGGGCTGGATTTGGGGGCCCCTGGTCTCATCTTCTGCGGCAGCAGAAACAGGCTGTTTGGCCTTGTCCCTGCCCAGCGGGCCTGCAGACAAAGCGCTTCGTTCCGCTAACAGATGGTCCCTGTTGTCTTTAACTGTTGTCTTTAAAAGCTGCATCCGTCAGTGGGGAGCGGGAGGCTCCGGAGGGGCCGCATCCATCCAGTGGCTCGGAAAGGACGGTTTCCCGGGGCCCAGAGCAGTTTCAGGATGCCTCGCGGGTTTCAAGACCCTCTCCCTCCTGTATCACCTGTTCCCCACCCCTCCATGGCCTGGGGGCAGAGAGGGGAGTCCTTTGTCCCCCCGCACGGCGGGGGGGGGGGCAGGGGGAGGGCTTGAGGAAGTCCGAATGCCCTTGAAGAACCTTTAAGATCTCCACAAAATAAGGAGCTTCATGTTTTTGTGTATGTAGGACACACGCATTTTACAAATGGGGCGATATATCTATCACACGCGTCCACGCATGCTAGATAGAATACCACATGCACACGGGTAACGTGGGCAGGGATGGACGGTGGAGGATAAAAATACTTTTGTGAAACGGAACCGTACAACATGGGTTCTCTAAGCTCCGGCCGCACACCCAGCAGGAGGAGGTTCCCAGCCTGACAGCCACCCTGGGGCAGGGGGCTCTGAGGGCAGAGACGGGGGGGTGTCCAGCCGAGGTCAAGCCTGGCAGCTCAGGTGACCGGATGGGTGGGCGGTAACGTCGCGTTCCGAGAGGGGGTCTGATGGGGAAGAGAGTGCTCTGGTCCCCCTCCCCCTGGAGGCGGGGGCAGGTGGGCTCTGTGGAACCCTCCCCCCCAGGAGAAGCCCCACAGCTTTCACCCCTATGGGCACAGATGAACGACACCAGCCACTCTGGCAGGATCTCCCCCACCGACTACAGAGTGCCACGGTTCCCAGACTGTGGGCCAGGGCACCCCAGGGTGCCATCGTGAGCTGAGGCACTCGATGGAATTCTTTTTTCCCCAAGGAGAACACGGTGATGTTCAACAGGTTCTGAATTCCGCACAAATTTCCACCTCGGGTTGTTCACAGTTAATTTTTTTTAATGTCTATTTATTTATTTTAGAGAGCGGATGGGCGGGGGAGGGGCAGAGGGAGAGAGGGAGACAGACCCCGAAGCAGGTTCCAGGCTCCGAGCCGTCAGCACCGACCCCGACGCGGGGCTCGAACCCACAAATCGCGAGATCACGACCTGAGCCGAAGTCGGACGCTCAACCGACCGAGCCCCCCGGGCGCCCCTAAATAGACCTTTCGGATATTGTTTCGTTTCGTTCGTTTGGGTCCGGGTGGGTCATGCCCCAGGAACCCGTGCCCCTGGGTGAGACGCCCGGGACACCGTGAGCTGGGCGCCTGCGCTGGTGTGGAGGTCACGGTACTCCCTGCCACCCCAATCTTGGCCTTTGCTCTTGGTCTTTCACAGAGGAACCAAGGCTCTTGGGGGAAGCAGCTGATTCTGGAACCGGGCGGGCAATGCAGACGGTGAGCCCGGAGCGTCTTGTGACACCAGAAAGTGAGGAAGTGCTAAAAAGAAAATACAAACCACAGTGACGGGAGCGTGTCCCTGGGACAAGATCCAACCGAAAGAGCTCCGAGTGGCCAAAGCGGAAAGTATTGGAATGTAACCCAAAGGATAAAATAAATAGTCATGCGTCCGTCCTCATATCAATAAACGGCTGAACAAACAACTAAATGGAGGAGACGGCACAAATCGCTCGTGAAGAAGAATTGCAAATAATTTATGGACACCCTGCCCTCAAGGAAGGGGGGGCACAGCTCCCCTCTCCCTGAGGTGGGGGATGCCCGAACGACTTCTTGCCAGACAGCACAGTATGGGAAAGGGGAATAAAAAGTAACTTCACAGTCGAGAACCCTGGGAAACACCACCTTGGCCAGGGGACCGCGGTCAACGTCACGGTGACGGGTCACGTTCACAGCACGTCCTCCCGAGATGACGTGATGAGAAGGACGCCTCACCTCTGTGGTCTCCCTCCCCCAAAGCCATGACCTCAGTCTAATCACAGGAAAAACATCAGACGAATCCTGAGGAACACTGACCGGCACTCTTCACACACATCAAGGTCACCAACAGCCAGAACGTCTGAGAACCGCCCCATTCTAGGGGAGCCTAGGGAGACAGGACCACCAGCTGTCACGGGGTGTCCTGGAGGGGGCCCCGGAACGGAAGGTGGGCGTTAGGGAAAAGCCGAGGAAGTCTGGGTACAGAATAGAGTTTAGTGACTAAGAACGCGTCTGTACCGGTTCTTTATCTGTGACAAATATTCCAAATTAATAACAGGGGAAGCTGGGTGGGAGGCGTCCAGGGCCCGTCTTTACAATTGCTCCGTAAATCCAAAACCGTTGTGAAGTTGCAAACTCTAGGAAGCAGTACAGCTGAGAAATAGATGCGAGTGTTGACGTCAGGGGCTCCACGTCCAGATCGAAGCTCTGGGACTTCCTCGCCGGGTGGCAGGGAAGTTAGCTCTCGCCCAACGCCCACGTGTGCCTCCGTCTCCCGGTCTCCCTCCAGGCACCGTGGGCCACGTGACCAGCTGCAGCTCTGTGACCGAGCGAGAGCGGGCACGTCACCTCCTGACCAAAGGAGCAAGGAGCCAGGTGCCTCCCTGGAGACCGAGGCGAGTCCTCGAACTTCCCGAGGGAGAAATGACCTGCGGTGTGTTGAATGGACCATCACGCTCACCACCATTGCGCCAACGCTGTCCTCTCCACGGCCACCACCGTCTTCTGATGAGATGGGGCCCACAGCCTGTACCCCGAGGGCGGGGCGAGCCTCCCCCCTGCCCATCAGCCCGGGAGGACGGTGGCATTTCCCGTCCGGGGTAGTCCAGGAAGCTGCTTTAAAACGCTTTTCTTCCCAGACGAGCTATTTATTTTTAAAATCATGTCTCATCGACCCTCAGTCAGAGGAAACAAACGCACCTGAGCAAGTGTGCGTCCCCACAAGGGTGTAGAATCCGGAGATGTCCGGCGGCCCGGCTCTCCCTCCCTCCGAGCTGACGCCGTCCCAGGGACAGGAGGAGGGGCATCGGAGGTGGGGAGGGAATTCATTGCCAAAGCTGGCCGGTGCTCTGCCTCTTGTCAGACGGAGCCGTGGGCCTTCCGGAAGGCCAGCCCCCGTGATTAAATGCAGGGACACACGAGCCTATCGATGTCGGGACCCAGAACAAGCTGGACAACTGCCAGGAAGTTGGGTATTTTCTCTTAACTATTGGGACCATTTGCTTCTTTTTTTTTTTTTTTTTTTTCTAGAATCCAACATTTGCAATACTTGCTGTAACAGTAACTGTGCTGGGGGGTTCCCCTCCACAAAGAGCTTCCTGGGGCCAGGCAGATTAAGGCAGGGTAGAGGCGGGTTCACACCTCCGCCGATGCCCTCCCCCGCCCCCCCCCCCCCCCCCCCGCACTCGGACCAGCCTTCTCGTCTCCCCGAAGTCCGGTGTCCTCAGATGTGAAGTCAGAGCCACCACCCAGGACCCACGACAGCATGAGCAATGTGCCCAAATTCACACACGGCCCTGAACCTACTACCTCAGAGCCAGACCTTATGGGGGGGGGGGGGGGCGGTGTCTTTGCAGAGGGGATCAGGTGGAAAGGAGGCCATCAGGGTGGGCCCTGATCCCACAGGACAGGTGTCCTTATGAAAAGGGGACATCCGGACGCGTGCGCACAGGGAGAAGACCGTGTGAGGACCAAGGCAGAATTGGGGGCTGTTTCTATAAGCCAGTAAGTGCCAGCACGGCAGCGCGGTGCAGAAGCTGGGGGGGACGCGGGGAAGGTCCCTGCTCTACAGCTCCAGAGGGAGCCCGGCAGGATCGATTTCTGGTTGGTGGCGGTTTATGACAGAAGCCCCAGGACCCCAGGACAGGTTTCTACGGGAAGCCACCGGCCAGGTCCGCCGCCTTCCTTTTCTCCTGCCCTCCCCCGACCTCTTCCACCTCCCGCCTGTCCCTTTCAGTCCCCTCCACCTCCCGCCTGTCCCTTGAGCTCTGCCATGGGCAGGCAGTGAGGCAGGGGCGGGTGCTGCGGAAGACAGCACGACGGGGACACAAGAAATGCTTGACCCCTTGTCTGGTGGTGCATTTAAGACCCTCCAGCCCACCTCCCCTGGGGCCGGACGACACCCTCCTCGAGGGACAGAATCCTGGAGGGCAGCCCCACAGCAGGCTGCAGAGAGAGGCTTCCTGGAGGAGGTGATGGGGGAGCCCCGGGGCTGGTGTTGGACATCTCCTGGTGACCAGCAGGGAGCCCAGAGAAAGACTCCCAGAGCCAGCGTCCAACTCGAGGGCAGGAAGAGAAAACAGAGGAGGCCCAGGCATCGTCTCCCTGATTCACCTCCCCCCTCCATCCCTGCCGTCCAGCCCTGGCCAAGAACAGCCCCTCTCCTCTCCGCAGGGGCCCAGGGAATGAGGCTACTCTGGCATCTCCTGCATGGCAGGGGCTGGGAGCTGAGGGAGCCACTGCCAGCAGAGGACGGAAGCAGGAGGTGACCCTGCCCCCATAGAGAGTATACCCCGCCCCCCAGGGGAGCTGGATGAGAAAGACGGGGCAGGACCTGGGAACCGAAAAAGGGGCCTTTGCTGGAAGGGTGAGCCACCTCGGGCTCAAGGAAGAGATGAGCCGGGAGATTCTGTCTCGAAATGGGGTTGATGGTAACAGGGCCCCGGGTCCCCGAGACCTTGCCCAGCGGCACGGGGCCAGGCAGAGGGAGGGGGCCAGAGGCCCAGCGGGGCTCAGTAGGACCACCTGTTGGGGCGGGAGCCGGGCAGAGGGGGCTGGTCTCCGTGGGTGACGTGGCTGGAAAGCTTCCCCCTGCACACGACGGTCCGTGAACACGCAGCTCCCTCTCGCCCTGCGGTCCCACACCTGCTCCTTCTCTCTCACACTCCCCGCGTGGCTCTGCCCAGCGGGCCTTCCCCACTCCTGTCTGGGGTTTCCTTCTCCGAGCCTTGCATGAACGCAACGCCTCCGGCCCCCCTGCTTTGTGACCCAGTAGAGGGCTCACGGAGCGGCCGTTCTGGGGCGTCCCCACGTGTCGAGGTGACCAACGAGGCCTTTTCGCGTCTGGCCTCCAGGGTCCCGCTGAGTCCCCTTGGGTGAGCCTCGCCTCTCTGAGCCTCGGCTTCCTCCTCTGCACGGCGGGGACACGATGTCACGGGGAGGCCAGGAGATGTGGGATGTGGCACCGACCGGGAGCAGCGCCGGGCCACGGAAGTGCGGGCACGCCTCTCCAGGAGGACCCCAGCGAGGGCTCTGCGCGTGGCACCTGGCTGTCAGCTCAGAGGCAGGGAGGTAACGGGGGGGCTGGGGCCTCCCGGGGAGGACACGGCCGGCCGGCCGCGCTCACCTCCCCGGCTCCTGCCCGTGCCGGCCCGAGATGCAGCAGGGAGCTGGTGTGAGCGCTTCGGAAGGCTGTGGTGCCGACGGCCTGGTGCTCCCCCAACGCTCTGATGAAGGATGTGTCCATTCACTCGCCCGGTATTTACCGAAAGCCTCCCGCATGCTGGGGACGGCCCTGTATCCCCCAGGCACAGCAACGCAAAAAGTCATCGTTCCCACCGCTCAAAAGCTAATAACCCACTAACACAAAACCGAGAGCCCTTAAGGAAAGCGTTTGCTGAGCACCGACTGTTTAAGGAACCACACCGTGTGAGTTTTCACGGTCTCCTCTCCTCTCAGCCTCGGGCCACCCAGGGAAGGAGACAGAATGATCTCCGTTTCGTAGATGGGCACACGGCCTCGGCCGTGGGACTTGGCAGTGTCCGGGCCGCAGCCAGACATTCGAAGGGCAGAGGCGGAGGCCGGGTGTGGGCTGCCCCACGGCCCACACCGCACCCGGCCACAGCCTGGCCGCCGAGGTCTCAGAGGCGCAGGGGGACAACGGGGTCTCGTTCCCCGCCAAGAAGCATCCTCCCTGCATTGTCCCCTGGCAGGCTACCTTCATGCGAAAGCACTCGGAAAAAAAAGCAAGAGAGAAACACGTTATCAAATAAATTAACCTGACACTTTATGTTTCATAAAGGAATTTCTAACAAGTACCATTTCACTGGAGTTCGGTTGTTTATACTTTAGCCAAATGGTTCCCACTTGCGTTGCTTAGCGATTGTCATAAAACAACCAGGCTCTTGTATTGCCACAGTTACGTAAATGGCTGGACCGTTCTGGAGCCTGGAACACGAAAGTGCCCACGGGTAGACAGCACTGTTTATGGGTCTGCGCTCATGTGGGGACAGGGAACACATGTGCTCTGCGTAAACTAGACCTTGTGGTACCGAACCCCCCAGCCAAGCTCTGCATTCTAGGTGGTGAGTCTCCCGTCAGTGGGAGTATGTAACAGGAGGCAGATGGTGTCTGTCTCCCTTCCAACCCGGAGTTCTGGGGGCGTGCTTCTCCTCTCAGTCGGCAGTGATGTCCATCTAACCGGAAGGGAAGGACCCAAGTTGCAGAGAAAATAATTCCCCAAAAGACTTTGCTCAGCCTGAGAGCAGGGAGACATTCTGGCCAGTGGGGAGCTGGTGCAGGGTAGACACAACGAGGGACAGGATGGGGGGCCACCTCCCGTACCTGCTGTTGTAGCAGAATTGCCCCAGGCAGGTCACTTCCCCCCCCTGAGACTGCCTGTCCTTGTTGAGAAAATGGAAATAAGGAGGAAGACTCCACTAGGGACTGTTGTCCATGGTGTTGACTGCTACATTCCCTAAGGGCAGGCCCTGACTCAGCCACTGTTTGCATAATCCCTGAAAAGAGGGATGAGAAGGAGCCCTGGGCGTCCAAACCTGCCCTGCATGGGCTCCCCTCTCTCTCCTCCCCACCCTGTAGTCTCATCCCTCACCCCCCCCCCACCCTCCACCAATGCAGAAGGAAGGGCACCCACCCACGGCGTCCTGTTACTCTAGACCAGAGTTGGCAAACTGCCGTTTGCTGGATGGATCTTGCCCGTGGCCCATTCTGGCTGGGGAACTAAGAATTCTTTTCACATTTCTAAAGAGTTGTGTATTGGGTCAAATAGCGCCCCCTAATGTTCACGTCTTTTCTGCATCCTGAGCACGTGATCTTATTTGGAGATCCGGTCTTTGCAACGGGACTGGTTAAGATGTGGTCACAATGGAGTAGGGTGGCTCTACTCCACCGGCTGGCTGTGTCCTCACAGGAACAGGCGAACGTGGACACAGACACACGCAGAGAAGCTGTGCGATGTCAGAGGCGGGGACTGGAGAGACGTGGCCACAAGCCAGGGTTTGCTGACCCCGCCAGGAGCTGGAAGAGGCAGGGAGACTCTCCTGCTGGAGCCTTGAGGAAGAGAGCGTGCCTGATTTCGGACGCCTGACCTCCTCCCCAACACCATCAGGGGTGACCAAGCACCGTTAATAGTTAGTGACGATCGACCAGAATCGATAGTTAACTCTAATTAATCGGTGATCATTCACTCGGTGCCTGCTCCCACGCTAGGTTGTCACTCCATGGGGCAGGGGCTAAGCCACCAGTACCCACCAGAGTGCCTCGTGCGGATCAGTTAAGTCCCGTAGGAACAGTTGTTGCGTGAAGGAGTGAATGAATGAATGAACCGAATTTCAAGGGCTCCGTGTGCGCGGTTCTAGCCCTGGGTTCCCGCCTGGCCTCAGACCCACGTGGCGCGCCAGCTCCGGGCCCCCGTGGCCCTATGTGACCACATCAAACTGGGGAGGGTTTGCACAAAGTGGCATGAGGCCCCCACTCTGACCCAGGCCCCCACAAGGAGGAGCTGCCGTGGGCGCCCAGAGGAGGTGTTAGTGGACACGAGCTGTTACTTTGGGAGACACCTGGGCCAGGGCCGGGGGTGGGGATGCAGCTGGAGCTGCCCAAGGCAATCGGGGGGCTTTGGGGACAAGCTGACATTCCACTGCTCATGGGGGCAGCAGGGGAGAAGGCAAGAGGTAGAAAGAGTCCGTGTTCAAGTGTAGGGACCGTCCCCCCGCCGGCCGCCGCCCGTTCATTACCGCCCCCGACGCCAACTCCGTCTTGCTTTCCAAAGCCACCAACTAGAATTCTCCACTTGCGTCTTGCACGGCAAACCTCAATTTCTCCGACTATCAAAGCAGCATTTTCGCCCACACCAGCCTCCGTGGGTAGGGAAAAACGGTCCAACTCTCAGAGATTACCAACATGCTAATGGCCTCATTATCCAGTCGTAAAAGGACCCAGCGCCGGAGAAGAATGAAACGTGCAAACACTTCTCCCCTCTGCAGCAGGCGCGGGCGGCACGGAAGACGACGGGGGCTGGTGACGGGGGTTGGTCTTGGGGGCACAGCGGTCGTGGCGGCCAGGCCACGCGTGTCCAGAGCTCCCTCGTCCCCCGCCATGGGTCCTCAGTGTCCTTGGCACTTGGCTGCAAGTGCGGGAGAGCCCTGCCCCTGTGTTCTGTCCATCACTCTTCCCTAGGGGGCACTGGGAAAGCACGGCCAAAAGGTGGGAGGCTGGAGTCACCCGGCCAGGCCACCAGGGAGGGGAGACAGCCAGCAGAGGTGGTCTTCTTTCTTCCCACCCACCACCCTGCCTCCAGCCAAAGAATTCCCCAGAAATCACCTTCCAGGTGAAAATCGATGCCTCACAGTCTCCACCTCCATTCCGTTAATAATGGCATGTTCTTCGCGGCTCCTTACACAAGGTGGATAAATAGAGACCGCCAAAGCCGGGACCGTCTGCCTGAGGCTCCCCACCCCGGCCGCCGTGGATAGGGATGAGTGAAACAGCACAAGCAGATCAATGCGGGTAATTACAAGCCATGCTGGTGGCTCGGTGGCCAGCATCTTTCCCACTCAAAGCCGCAAGGATGGGAGCACCTGTCAGACTATTCCGTGTCCCCGCAAGTCCGGCCTCGGAAGCAGCCTCCCTGCCCTCGGCTCAGCGGGCGCGTCCCCGACATACATCTAAAGGACGCTTCCGGTCAGTCTCGTACCTGTTCCCAGACAGGATGGCCGGGAACGAAGCCCCACCTCCGTAGCCCTCTGGGCCGCTGCGGCACGGCCACGGGCCATACGCCCTGACCACAGACGGCGACGGACGCTTGTGAGAGGGCACTGGGTACAAGCTGCTGGGCTAAGCCCTTGCGGGGCAGCCGGTCCGTCTCCCGTGGCCGCCTGAAGGGAGGGGACTCGCGTCATCCGCATGTGATAGGCGAGGAGACTGAGGCACAGGACGGATAGGAGGTACCCGAGACCACACAGCAGGCACGAACTCAGGACCCTCGTACGGAGCCGCTCTCTGTGGCCCCTCAGCCCCAGCCAGAGGAGCTGCTCAGGGATCAGAGCGCCCGGTGCAGGTGGGGGTCGTCCAATCCAGGCCTCTGCTGACCCTATCCTCGGGGCCCCCGCCTGTCCAAGAGTGCCCGCCCCACCCCACCCCACCCCCAGGGCCTGGCCTCCACGAAGTCCTGCGTGGTTCCTCAGCTGCGAGGGCTCCAGCAACTTCTGGGCGTGGCTGCCCTCTGTCTGTCCCCTCCAGGTGCCCACGTCACCGCTGGTCCCTACGGTGGCACAGGGTGTCCTCCAGACCGTCCACAGCCTCCCTCACTTTAATCCAGCTCCACACGGCCTGGCCAGGTCCTGGCTATCTCGCCGGAGCCAGGGATGAACCGGGCCTGGCCGGGTCTGTGTGGGGTTCATGGGGCTGCGGGAGGAGGCCTCTACAAAGACCGTGGGAGCCTGGGGCACTGTGTGGGCACCGGGACCACAAGCCCTCCTGGAGAATGTCCTGCGAGCCGGGCTTGAAGGGCAGCGCAGAGGAGAAGGGGGGAGGCCCCTCCAGACAGAGGGAGCCTCTGCCTGGGAGAGTGAGGGCCGAGGGCAGGGCACCCCAGAGACCCCTTTGCCTTCAGTGTTACCGGAAGAGCGAAAGACAGAGGGATCCGTGGCTCAGATGTAGAGCGGCCAGGATAACTGACATCGGGAGCTGAGGAGGAGCGACATTTAGTGGGTCAAGGCTGCAGGAGGGTGGTTCGGAGGAGCAGGGAAAAGGCCCTTGGGATTAGGCCATGGGGAGGGGCCGGCACAGCCCGCACAGGGACCTCAGGGGGTGGGCTCCAGGGGGAAGCCAGAGGCCCCAGGACAGGCATCATTTGGCAGGGGAATCCGAGCGGGCGTGCAAGCCGGCCTCCCGGGCAAGACCCGTAGCTGCCCAGCATGAGTGCCAGCCGGCAGGGTGGACAGCGGCCACAGGCTGGGCACCGCCCTTAGGTTAGCCCGTGCCCTCACAGCACTGTCAAATGCCCAGGGTCACGGCGCCAGGCCGGGGGAGCTGGGACCTCCCTGTGGCTCTCAGGCTCCTTCTCCTGTTCACTCACCTGGGGCTTCCTCAGCCTAAAACACTGGTTCTGACTGGGGGTGGCCTGGCTCCCACGGGCACTGGCCATGTTTGGACACATCGTTGGAAGTCACGACTGCGGGGGCGGGGTGCTGCTGGCACCCAGAGTGCAGAAGCCAGGGATGCAGCCTCCAGTGCACAGGAGAGCCCCCTCCCCACACCACAGAACTACCCAGCCCCGAATGTCCACGATGTCACCGTGGAGAAAGCCTGGCGCAAAGACATCTGGTTCCCGAATGCACTTGCTCGTCTGTCCGTCTCCCGTTTCAGAGTTCCTGTCGCTTGGCCGGCTGACAAAGGAGGGATCACAGCGTCCAAGACGGCCCTGGGGAGGTGGTAGGCAGGCGCCGTCCTTCGCCAGCACCCACTCCGCACAGGCGGATGCAAGGACGGCATATTCCGGAGCCGGGTTGCGTGACTTCACGCTCCCGGGCGTATCCATACTCGGGAGGCCTCGGACGCTTGGCTTTGCTGTGGAGCCGATCTGGCCGGACCCCAGCTCCATTGCTCATGCTTTCCCGCGTCTACAGGAAAGTCCCTCCACCCCTCTGAGCCTCATTTTCCTCATCTGCAAAATGGGTGCCGTGCCGTGAAACGTGCTAATGTATACAAAGCACTTAGAGCTCAGGACGGGGCGGACGGTGGCTGGTCTTTACCTGGATTCCAGCCTCCGTGTTCCCAGCGAGGTTATCGCGGGGGGGTGGGGGTGCCTCACACAGGCTGCCCCACCCCCTCAGAGCATCTGAGGGACCCCGTGTGCGTTTCTCAGCAGCATCTGGAAAGCACACCGCTTTCAGTGGCTCATACGTAGGAGAACGGACCCCTCTTCAAGGTTCTTGACCCAGGAAAAGCGCTTGGTAAGTATTCATCGGATGAACAGGTGATTATCCGTCCGATAACAGAATCTAGCCCAGAGCAGTTAATCCGACTCATAGTCTCCACACTTGGTGATTAATCTCCATCTACTTAATAAGTGTGATCAAGAGAACGAGCCCTCGCACGGCCTATAAAGCCCAAAGAAGCGTTCACAGCCTTTGCTACTCTTTCGTCATCTGGATCCCACGAGAGCCAGAAGCCAGAACAGTGTCACCGGCCCCAATTTGCAGATGAAGTCATTGAGGCTCAGAGACAGGAACACTGTGCGCCTCACCCCACCCCTCCTCCTCCACCCCTGCAAAGGGGCGATGAGCCTGAGATCATTGTGAAAGGGAGGAAGAGAGAATGGCCCCGGGCACTTTCTAGCAAAGGTGATCAATTAGTTATCGATTGGTTGGCTGGTTGGCCTGAATGAATGAACGGCTGTAAGGATATAAGTGAGAAGGTTAACATACAGTTTCAAGTCCCTGGGAGTCCTTTGGAAGCACGATTTACTTGTAAACAATTGGGAAATCCGTGCCAGATGGTTCTTATCCGCTTGTGGGTCCCCCCCCCCCCCCCCCCCCCCCCGCCATGCTGAGCCAGACCCACACAGAGCATCGCCCCCAGGGGCTGCCGAGCACCTTTCCTTCTGGTCCGCCTTCCACCGATCCTTCCTTCGCCCTCCCCATGCATTACCTGGGGCGCTCACCTGAGAAGCCTCTTACCCAATCCCTTCCCGCACAGACAAGGCGGATTAAACTGCCCCCTCCTCTGTGTCCCCAGGGGAAGCATTTGCCTTGTGGCAATGGCCCTAGTTTGTGACATTTGCACACCTTCTCTTCCTGCTTCCACGTGCCCTCAGCCAGAAGTCCTCTGTGCCCAGGTTCTAGCTCACAAGTGCAGCAGGAGTGGGCGCGGCCCAGCCCCTCGTCTGAGCCCCTCACTCACAGGTCCACAAGCCTGAGCCCCACCGGGATGCCTCACTGCGCTCCGTCCCACAAACCCACTCTGCCCCCATCGCCTCCCCCTCCAGGGGGAGAGCCCCATTCTTCCTCCCCGTTCCTGAAGGCCAACCATCACAGGGCAGACCTCTGTCACCCCTCACCTGGACGGCAGGGGGCCCCCGGCTGGATCCCCTCCCACCTCACCATAGACCTTCTGAAATACAACTCCAGTGTTCATCCTCTGTCGGAACCCCTCTGCTAGCTCGCTTCCCATACCCCTCGGGAGTCAAACGTTAAGCTGTTAGCGGGGTGTGTAATACACGAGCTGTTTCCAGGACCCCCGGCCCAGCCCCCCTGCGAATGACACTCTTTCTCATCTATTTCTTTTGCATATTCCCCACCTGGGCTCTGCCTCAGCTGCCTGCCACCACGCTGGCTTTCCGCACAAGCGTCTCCGGCCCCTGGACCTTTGCACCTGCTGTCTCCTCCCCACTCTTTCACCTATGCGACTCAGACTTTCAGACTTAGGCCGGAGTGCCACCTTTGCGGGGAAAATGTCCCACGACCCTCTCCCGGAGTGACTGGTAAAGCTACACGTTCCCCTAACGCCTGGTGCGTTTCCTCTGCCCAATCTGTTTGGTGTGGTGGCATGTTCCCTCAGGGGACCGGGAGCATGGATGGCATCTGTTTCGCCCCCCTCTCTATCTCCAACACTAAACAGTTGCTCGGGTGAGAGGAAACTGGGTGCTGCTCCCCAAATGTCGATGCGGGGGGGAGATCGGCCCGGGCCCTGCTGGACAGACTGTGCTGCGGACCCTCCTTCCCCACTTGACCGTGCGGCTCGCGGAAGTGTGCAGGAGTCGTGCTGGGTCACCTTGGGAGCGGCCCCCGCCAGGAAGTGTCATCGGCATGCTGGCCGTGCTAAGTCACTCGCAGACAATTTCGACTGCACCCAACCACTCCTTGGGCAAGCGGCCATTAAAGCGAGACCGTTTAATAGCGACCTCCTCACGCAGCCACAGGTTCTGGAAGGATCCGTCTCATGCAATTACCATCACTTTCATACACGGGGATGTTTACCCCAGAGAGGTCCTTGGAGGTCACCTGCGTGTATGAGATCCGAACTCAGGCTTCCTGGAGAGGCCCAACAAGGACGCCCACCTGGACGGAGCCTCTCCCCGCTTCCCAGAGTGCTTCGCCAAGGGAACCGCCATCTGAGCGGAGGGTTCCAGGCAGGCAAGGGCGGTGACGACTTCCGTGCATTTTCACCTGAGCCTCATGCCACAGCTCCCCGAAATCCCAGCTCGTGTCCCTCGCACCTGTCCCCCACACCTGTCCCCCACACCCTCACACCAGTACGTTTATGTCGCCGTGCTTTCTCGGGCACCCCTGCCCTAACCGCCCGTCCTTCCTGCTTTCCTCTGCGCGGCCAGCTCAGCCGGCAGTGTTTCTCTCAGCGACATGTCCCTCCTCCGGGTTTCCACGAGTCTCTGCAAGTCCCTACATCAGCATTTAACTTAAAATCTTTGTGTCTCTGCCAGGTGTCCAAAGTGCCCTGGGGAATCCACAAGCCACGTATAAGCAGTCAAGCTGTTCTTCCTTCTCGTCAAAATTTGATCTCTGCCTTGTTGAAGAAATCCTTCCTTATGACGAGGTCATAAAACTATTTTCCGGCTTTGTCTCCTAAAAGTTGTGTGGCTTTGCCTTTCACACGTAAGTGTTTAACCCACCGGGAATAGAACGCTACGCGGTGGGGGACAGGGGTTCAGGCTCATTTATCTTCAAGGGAGTCACCAGTTGCCCTAAATGACGTATTTAGCACCAGAGTCACCGCCTAGGAAAACTACTCTTGGAGACGGGGTGGGACCGGGTGGGTCAGCGTGGAGAGGACGTGATGGGGGGGGGTGGGGTTCCCCTCTCATAACCCCTGAAATAACAGCATGCTGTCACCCACTCGTGTGCTCTGCAACTGCTGCATGGACCCACAGTGGGACAGACCCACTGTTTGTCACAGTGACAAACAGCCTTCATACTTTGTTTTGCAAAGCACTCTGGGCTCAATGCGTTCAACCCTCCGGCATCGGGAGCATACGGCAGGTGAGAACTTCCGGGGTATTTTTTCACAGGGGCAATCCCTGTCTGGTGCCCACTGCCCTGTTCCTTCCTCTCCAGGACGTCGAGTGTTCCCCTCAGGACATCAAGGGCAAGAAGTGGACCTCTACTCTATGGTCATGAGTGGTTTGTGTCTAATACTTGTCATCCTGTTCTAGAAACTTCCTTGCTGTTTCGTGTGCTTGTGTGTTTGGCCGCATGGCTCCAGTGCACAGGAATGAACCGAACGGGATTGAACGAAAGGTCATCCAAAGTTTCCTTAAAATGCTCTTTGACTTATATTTTTCCAACAAGGAACAAAGTGCTGTCTTTGGACTTCCCTCTATGTGTAGAGAGGAGTCCAGAAGCTTCTTCCCCAGCTTCATCCGCCTCCACCCTGTCTCTCAACATCATAGTCTTTATATTCACAGTAACCAACATTTCGAGGTGAGTTTTCCTTTCCAAAGAGTTAGTTTTGTCCCGTGCATTTGGTTTCCATCCATTTTTCAACAACAACCCCTACGTAAGCTGCATCTGGGACACGCCTGTCCCCAGTCCTCCCCATCAGCTTCTGTGCCAGACCTTATCTGCCTCCCCAGCACCGAGCAAAATCCATTTCTCTGCTGCCACAACACCTTTTCAAGGCATTGTCCTTTCAAGACAGGTACCTGGCCATATAGATTAGGACATTCTGCTTTCTGAAGATCCTCCCACGTTCCTGGAAACAACAAACGGCAGCCACGTTGGATGTAAAACTCCGAGATCCTATCTTCCCCACACTTGTGTGCAGACCCCAAAGTCTCCTTTATTATTTCGAAACGTGATACTGAAAACACGTCTGTACTGGCCTGACTCTTCTCCCTTTACAGATAGTTTTTCTTTTCTGAGATATATCACTAGCTCCTTTTCCCATCACGAGTAAAGAAAGAAAATCCAGAATGTGAGTTCGGCTTCCGGAGGGCCCCTCTGCCATCTGGTGAGCGGGACCCGTTTTGACACTGGCTGTGGCTCGGCCACCCCCGGTTCTGGTCTGGAATCGCCCGGGCTCTCGGGCGGGCTGGCTCCCTCTGTCTCCGGCCGGCACCTTCCTTCTCACCCACCCCGTCTGTGAGAACGTCCCAGGTTCACCCTCACCCCGCGGATGCACTCCCCCCGCGGTTCTGCCCTCTCCGGCTTCCACGGTGGCTTTCGGCCCTGTCGCCGACACTTCTGGGGTCTTGCACCTGTGCTGGGCCCCACCAGCCCCCTGCTGCTTCCCCTGTCCTCTCAGGGAGCTGTATTCCATCGCTATCCTCTCCTTCCTCCTCGCCTCCTTCCTTCACCCACTGCTGGGGGACCGCACACCTGTGTCCCCACCCTATGGGCTGTAGGGACTAGGCATTTGGAGTGGCTGGAGTGGGGAGAAAAGTCAGTTTGCTGCCCCTGGGAACAGGGTGCCTTCACGGAGATGCCCACCCCACTGGGTATTTCATGGACAGTCTTCCCAGCCCCTCGGGGGAGGCAGGGCTGCTGTCTCACGAGCCCCCCCGACCCAGCGGGAAGTCTCCCTTCCCGGCATGGGCTCGGCCTCTGGCAGCTTATCTTTGCTCCGTTGTCACAGGGAACGCTGGGAGCCTTGGGGGCAGGGCTGACACCGATGGGTCCCACAGGGGAGCCCTGCCCCGCGGCCCTCGCTGTCTGGGTCCCAGCACAGGAACCGCCTGTGGCTCCGGAAAAATGCCGGTGCCCCGTGGCCCAGAGACACCGTCCTGGGAATCATCATCTTCCAAGCAATGGCACAGAAAACCGGATCAACTCTGAGGTCACAAACTCAAGAGGCAAAGCTGCAGAGGACCCTCAGGGCGCCACCAGCCCCCTCTCAAGTGGGCCCTCGCTCTCGGGGAGAGAAGGTGTTTACGCCCTTCCTAGTGAGGGAGATGGCCACGTTTTATTAAAAGTGTGGCAGGACTGTGGAGGACACAGAATGGCTGATTTCTATGGGACAAATAACTAATTGCTCTCTAATTACATGACAATTAGAATTCGGATCGTGGCCCTGTCCTTAGGTATCTGTTTATGGGCCGCGCCTGTCACCGTTAGGAACGGCACGGGTTGTGAAGCGGGCAACTCTCACAATTACAGAGCATAATTACCCGTGTAATTATTCTCTTATACCCAAGTAATTACATGCCGGTATTATCTGTGTATTACAATTCATTCACATCCCTAATCACAGCCTCCTTTTGCAAACCGGGACCCGGCCAGGAGGCGCCCATCAGTTTTTTGAAAATGACATAAAAGTCATCGGATGAAAAGCTCGGCTTCCAGGCTGCCTGCGTTCACCGCCCCCCTGGACAGAAGGAGAAGGGCTGGGCGAGGGGGCTGGGAAGCCACACCTGACACTGAGGTCACGAGGGCAAGCCCACCCAGCCAGGTCGTGAGGCCTGAGACACCACCTGTGGGCGCTGTCCCCACTCGGAGGGCTCCTTGCCACCGTGTTCCGTGGGCAGGGGCCTCTCTGCGTGCCGCCACCCGAGGGCCCAGCACGTGTGACATCCCTGTGTCAGGACCACCCGGTTCTTCTCGTCTGTCTCCCCTTCTGGACTCGGAGCCTTGTGATGGCAGGACCCTCCAAGGGTCTTATTTCTATGGCTAGCACCAAGGGGTGAATGCCACACCAGAGGGGGGCTTCTGTGCACCTGCCAAACCAGCCAGGAGGGACAGGCCCCGTGGAGATCTGGCCAGAGAACGCCAACTTATTACAAAGAAGGGTGGGGAGAGCACGAGTCTGTGCCCAATGACCCAGAGCAGTGATATCCGAGCCACTTTCCCTTAAGAACGGCAATCACATTTCTTGGGCGCTCGTCCAGGGTTTCTTGGCAAAGCAGGCAGAAAGCAATCAGCGGGGGTGACCACAACTTCCAGGAACCAAGTGGCCGGAAAGAGAGGCCACGTCGCCGGTAGTCATCTGTTAGGGCAACCCAAGAACCACAACTTACTAGAAGATGCTCCACGCAGAAGAGGGGCGGCACGCGGGCTTGTGGTCCTGGGTGGAAACAACAGGCTGACACCCAGCCTGCAGCCGCGTCCCCACCGGGTGGCCCCGGCCGGGCCTCTTGTGGCACCAGCACCTCGGCCTGGACAAGCGAGGACCGCCTGCAGCCTAGGAGGCGCAGGCCAGACTTCTCGTGGTCCGCCAGGCAGGCACACGGGCCCCGCCAGGCTGCAAAAGGAAGCGGCCAGAAAAACGAATGAATGAATGAGTGAACGAATGAATGAAAAAAGGAGGCGCCCAGAGACTCTGAGCAGCAGGGAGGGTAGCAAAGGCTCAGACCTCCTGATGGTTCATCAACGCCCCAACTCCAGGGTGGGGGGGGGGGTGTCTCAGGTCTGTGGTCTTTGCTTCTCTGCAGACCCTCAAAGCCTCCTCGGGAGAAGCGGCGGGGGGGGGGGGGGGGTGGTGGTGACATTGGCTGGGACCCTGCTGCAAGGTCCCTCTCCCCACCACGGTGCCCTGAAGTCTCAGAAGTGTTGGGGGCAGGTGACAGCAAGCTCCAGGAGTGGGGGTTGGTTTCCTATTACCGCTGTAACAAATTACCACAAGTTTATTGGTTTAAAACAACACTAACGCAGGGGCACCTGGTGTGGTTTAGTCTGTTAAGCGTCCGACTTTGGCTCAGATCATGATTTCACCATTTGTGGGTTCGAGCCCCGCATCAGGCTCTGCACTGACAGCTCGGAGCCTGGAGCCTGCTTCGGATTCTGTGTCTCCCTCTCTCTCTCTGTCCCTCCCCCACTTGTGCACGTTCTCGCTCTCTCTCTCAAAAGTAAATAAACTGGGAGCCTGGGTGGCTCAGTTGGTTAAGCAGCCGACTTCAGCTCAGGTCATGATCTCACAGTTAGTGAGTTCGAGCCCCACGTCAGGCTCTGCGCTGATAGCTCGGAGCCTGGAGCCTGTTTCGGATTCTGTGTCTCCCTCTCTCTCTGCCCCTCCCCTGTTCACTCTCTCTCTCTCTCTCTCTCAAAAATAAACATTAAAAAAAATTAAAAAACAAAAAAAACCAAACCAAACAAACAAAAAAACACTAACGTGCTATCTTGCAGTCCTGGACGTCGGAGTCTGCGATGAATCTCACGAGTCTAAAATCAAAGTGTAGGCCGGGCTGGTTCCTTCCAGAAGCTCCAGGGGAGAATCTGTCCCCTGTGTTTTCCAGCTCCCAGAGGTGCCTGCCTTCCTTGGCTGGTGGCCCCTCCTCTGTCTCCAGAGCGGGCGGTGCAACAACTTAGACTTTTCTCTCCCTCGGACCCTCCCACCTCCCTGTTTTAAGGAGCCCTGGGATCACACGGGATAGCCCAGGAGAAGCTCTCCATCTCAGGATCCCTCACTTCCTCCCATCTGTGCTGGTAACACGCACAGGTTCCGGGGCTCAGGACACGGAGGCCCCGCGCTATTCAGCCCACCGCAGTGCGTGACCACCAACACAGCCCCCGAGCACCCAAGCCTCCTACCATCCGCCACGGTTCACAGAGGGGAGCAAAAGGCCCAGAGAGGTCACGCCACAGGCTCAGGGACACGCCGGCTAGTAAACCGGAGAGCTGGGTTTGAACTAGGACCCCTGGACCTCCCAAACCTGTCTCTGATTCACCACCACCCCGCTGTCCCGTCGACAGATGGACAAAGGCGCTCGGACACGTGGACGTTTTGCTTCCCCGTGTGGTGATGGGCGCGCCGTCAGTCAGCACCCACCCCCCTTTATTTCCCTCTTACACAATATCCAATCCCCCTGGGCGGACAGTCCCGTTGCAACTACCCATCAAGATTCCTGCCTTCACAAGGGCAAGTTCATGATCTGCCTGAGACACAAGGGTGGGCCTGTCCAGCCTCCCCACTGACCCAGGTGAGTACAGGAGACAACACGGTCCCTTGACTTGTGGCCTCCCTGGTATCTGACGATTTCTCCTGGTACGGCCATGCCCCTTGGATGAGCCATAGGACTTGCCAAATTCCTGGATGCCAGGGTATTTGTATGGGAGGGAAGGACAGGGCACGGCCAGCACCTTTTTTATTTATTGTTTTTAATTTGAGAGAGAGAGAGAGAGAGAGTGTACATGTGTGGGGGAGGGGGCAGAGGGAGAGAGACTCTTAAGCAGGTTCCACACTCATGGTGGAGCCCGACACAGGGCTTGATCCCACGACTCCAGGATCGCGACCTGAGCCAAACTCGAGAGTTGGATGTTTAACCAACTGAGCCACCCAGGCACCCCAGCACCTTTTTAAATTAAAGAATACAACCGCCAGAGTTCGGGCATAAACCAATGCTAAAAATATACATACAAAGGAGTTTCGGGGGCCTCCCTGCGTCTCACCGTGTTTTCTCCGAACCCTCCAAAGAGCTAGGGCAGCAGGGTGGGTAGAAACCCTCGTCCGCCTGGGGGCCCAGCCCGGCCGCGCCTCCTGCACCACCCAGACCCTGGGAGCTACATCACGTCTCTGAGCCACAGGCAGCTCACCTGTAGGACGAGGACACCTGTGGCACCCGGCTGCGGCCAGCACACGCCCGCCCCACTGCCCTCCGTCCAGACTCGGACACCGCAGAGCCCCCTCCGTTCGCCAGAGAAGCCCTGCGCCCCCTGTGTTTTTCTGGCCGTGGGGGCAAAAAACAGCGCGCTTGCCTCTTCTCCTAGTTCCGAGGTCTGAGTCCAAAATCAGTCTCACTGAGCTACAGTCAAGGTGCTGGCCTGGCTGAAGGTTCCGGGGGACAATCCGTCCCTCGTGGTTTCGTCTCGAGGCCACCTGCCTCCCCGGCCCCCGGCGCCTTCCACGGGCACAGCCGGCAGCGGGGTATCTTCCGGCCTTCCTCCCTCCCTCTCCCACCCACGCCCCCCACTCCTCCCGCCTCCCTCTTACAAGACCGCTGTGGCTACGCCGGGCCCACCGAGTGCTCAGGGACAGCTCTGGGGTCCACTTTCTCCACCCAGTCACGTCTGCACAGGCCCCTCTGCATGTGAGGCAACACCCTGGCTCCCGGCTGTGATCTCTGGGGTGTGGTCTGCACACTGTCTTCAAAGGACAGGGTCTCTCGCCCTCTGCGTTGCGTCAGTTCCCCAGGCCCGAGGCCCAGGAGACCAGCTTTCTGCGAAGCTAGCCCCCTCTGTCTCCCCTCTCCCGCAACGAGCTATGGGCCGTAAGAGAGAGTCATTTGCCACGCATTAGCCGAACTGTCACAGGATCCACTCCATTTCTGAGACAAAAGCCTCCGTACATCAAGAGGCCCAATTGAGCCATTTTTCTTCTGGACAGGAGAGGATGCCTGGTTCTCAAGGGGAATGGAGAGCATCGGTGATTGGGGGAAAAAGGCCCATTTAGCCCCGTGCCCGCCTCCCAGTCCCTGGCAGGGCTCCGCTGTCTGGCCGATCTTCCCGCCAGGCAGGGGCTCCCGCGCCTCGCGAGTAACAGAGGGCCAGGCCCACCCTGAGTGCTGAGCCAAGGGAGGGGTGAGGCCTAGGGACAGCAGAGGTGTTCCAGGGGCCCCGGCTTCATTCTAAGAGAGCTGGGGACACTGGGGATCAATACCCTGCCCCATCTGCCTCCTCTTGCGAGCCGAGGCTGACCCAGAGCTCCAGAATGGGAAGGAGGACAGGGAGGCCCGTCCCAGGCTGTGGGGGAGTGCCTTCTGAGAGCCCACCCCAGGGAATCTCAGGAACACAGGGCTCTCCTGTCCTGCCAGCCCTGACCACTGCCTCGTGGCCACACCGGGGGACTCCTGGGTGTCTCCCCAGGGTGGGGTACATGGGGTGTCCCATCCCGGGCCCTTCACACCCCACCCCCAGGTCAGCCACCTCCCCAGGGCCCCTCATCCCAGGCAATGGCACCCCACCCACGCGCCGCTCATACCAGAAGGCTGGGGGCACCAGCTACCCACAAAAGGTCTTCTGACCCTGTCCCTGCCCCCTGCCACCATATCTCTGCCCACCCAGGCTCGGACTCACCACCTCTCACCTGATGATACCCCACAGGTGTCAGATTCACACAAAGAATGGGTCTACGCCCCGTGGCACATCCAGGGAGAGGAGCCCAATGGGCAGATTGGGTCCTTTCAGGGTCCCAGTCGTGGGCCAGGCACTGTGTCCTGTATGTCACATGCGTTGGCCCTGGACCAGAGGGGCAGGGGCTCTCTAATGCCAACACGCGGGCCAGGCTGAGTCACACATCATCTCACCTCACCCCCCCAACCCGGCTGCATGAGGTGGACAATGTTAAAATCCCGTGCCACACCTCAGAGAGGTGGGCGGTGGGGGGGACACTGGGATCCTAACCCGTCACAGCCTGGGTCTCCCCACTCTGTGCCCGGCCCCTCTCTCCTGACATTCTTCCACACTGCTGGGGCCTGGGAACAGGCAGCTGGCTGGCCAAAACAAAGAGAAACAAACAATAACCCCTGGCTGCTGGGAACACTTTCAAACATGGAAACAGATTCCGGGCTTCCCCAGACCCTGGACACGGCATCCGGGGACCCGGCAGCAAGACTGATGTGGGGCCGCTGCTCTCCAACCTGCACCTGATTGGCCAGAGGTCACTGGCCAAGGTGCTTTCTGAGCATCGAAGAGGGTTTGCAGTGGCCATGTCCATGGGACCTGGGCTAACCTCAGCTCCCTCTAGAAGGCCCCAAATGAGGAAACAAGGCAGGTGTGGGCCAAGAGGTCAGTAGTGGAGGGAGTGGTGGCAGGACTTCCACATCAGGGAGGGGCTTCCACACCTGGGAGGGGCGGGGTCTCCACACCAGGGAGGGGCGGGGCCTCCACTCCAGAGAGAGGCGGGGCCTCCACTCCAGGGAGGGGCAGGACCTCCACTCTAGAGAGGGGTGGGACTCCACACCAGGGAGGGGCGGGGCCTCCACTCCAGGGAGGGGCGGGGCCTCCACTCCAGAGAGGGGCGGGGCCTCCACTCCAGGGAGGGGCGGGCCTCCACACCAGGGAGGGGCGGGGCCTCCACTCCAGAGAGGGGCGGGGCCTCCACTTCAGGGAGGGGCGGGGCCTCTACTCTAGAGGGCGGGGCCTCCACACTGGTTGGGGCTCCGGGCTAGAGACCTGGTAGGTTGACAGGGTAGCAGGCGGGGGGAGCTGAGTGGAGGACAGAGGCAGAGAGGGAGACAGAGGCAGCAAGAGAGCTCCTGGAGCCAAATCTGAGACGGAAGCGAGAAAGGCTGACCGGTACAGATACACCAGAAAAGACCCCCAGAGACAAGGGGTGACTTTTGTCCTTTCACACACTGTGACTGCCCAAGGAAGCAGACAAGGCACAGGCTGTAGGAGACTGGGCCTCACCTCGGCCACAGCACGCAGGTGCACCAAGTGGGGCACAAGGGCCAGAGGCAGGCGGCCCTGTCTTTCCTGGTGAGAGCTCTGAGTCCAGAGAGCCTTGGCTGAAGGGCAGCCAGGGTTGGACTCGGCTCCCAGGCCCGCGCCCCCTCCCTTACGTTTCCCTCCCACTGGAGGGCCACCTTGTTGGCCCCGAGGACTGGCTGTTCCATACGCAGGGGCTCAGAGGTGGCTTGGGCTGTGGAAAGTAGAAAGGGTCGCCTGGGTCTGGGGGCAAATCCTGAGTTGGGTCCCCCCTGCTGGGTGGCAGGTGTGGGGGACCTCGGACCTGTCTGGCCCTGGCCTCCCTGCACAGATCCTTACCTGGCTGAGCTGTCGCAAAGATTCAAGAGAACACACGTGAAGCTCCTTAAACCAAAGCTGACCCGTGAGGCTCCTCGGAACTCAGTGTTCTTTATCACCACCAGCACTGCCCCCACCGAGTGGATTGTTTCCACTCTGAGACACTCGAGCTTCTTGACAAGATTTTGTTTTGCTCCATTTTTCTATCCTGATTGAAATCTTGGCACATGGCCGTCCCTCGAAACGTCTCAGGTGAGGGAGCAGGTCGGACACACACAGATGTACTTACTGATGGGGATCAATACTCGCTTCTCAAATCAGAGACCGTGTGCCCAGTGGGGACGGGGGCACGTGGTGGTGGCTGGGTCAGGGGTCCTGGTGCTTCACCTGGGAGCATTGTCCTGGGTCATCAGGTCGACAAAGGCTTTTCATGGAAAGTGGGCATGTGTGTCATTTCAGTTTTCAAACCAACGCTCATGTATCATGGAATAAAATGAACATTCAGGTGAATCTTTAATATAAGCCACGACACTTGAAAGCAATCCCACGCCCCAACCAGCTCCCACAGGCCATGTCTTGATATCTTCGGCCCACGGCCGTGGTGTTCTGTGGCCAAGTTAGACATACACAGCTATCCAGAACTAAGGTGGGGATTGCAGACAGTAGGGAAGGCCCACAGGGGATGTTTGTGGACTGGGTGGGGGGTGCAGAGCCTCAGGTCATTGCCGTGACAGTGGTACAAGGTCCTACCCGTGGGCAGCAAGGCCAGGGAGCTCTGGTTTTACTGCAGGCAAGACAAAACTAAAAGGGAATTTATTTTGTGAGACAGGTTGCAAAGTGGTCTCTTAAGAAGCTATAAAGTGCCGCTTGGCCTGTAATTGTTGCTAAATGCACTCCTAATAGTATTCACATCTTCCTGCAAAGTCTATCCATTACCCTAACAGGAGAGGCAGGAGGCCCTACAAAGAAGGGCCAGACTTTCTCCCAGACCAGACTCACTGGAGGACAAATCCTCTCTCTCCGCAGGAGGCTGACTTTAGCCCCCTTTCTGTTCCTCCCAACAAAACACAGCATGAGAGGTTGTGCCTCAGCCCTCTACTAGACCCTCAAGGTTCTAGAAGGTTAGTGTTGTCTGTCCAGTTCACCTCTGCACCCCCCGTGTCCAGCAAGGGGCCCCCAGCGCACAGTAGGCATGTAATGTGGATTTGTTGCCTACAAGATGGGAAGGACAAAAGGTCCTCTCTCCCCGGTAGCGAGCGCATGGCCTGGCGCACAGTAGGGCCTCGACCCACATCTGTCGAGTGGATGGGCGCTGGTGTCGGGAGGGAGCTTGGGGTCCCAGCTGAGGCACCGGATGAACCAAGCGGAGCCGGGGTCTCCTTCCCCAGCTGCCATTCTCCCCCTGGGAGGAGAGCACAGGAGTCCAGAACATCCTGCAGGGTGCCTGGGGAGCTCAGGGTACGACCGAGCGTCCCAGAGCGTCTAGACGACCCAGGCACAGAGAGACACTCGGTACCTTCGTTGCATCAGTGAAAGGGGAATACTCTGCCGCCTGCCGGCAGGATGAACTTGGATGAGTCTCCCAGCCTCCCCGAGCCCATTTTCTCGTCGGGATAGTGGAGGTGACGATGTGAAGCCCCAAGTCGTGCCCCCCTCCCCACACATAAACGGGTGTGGCCGACATCTGGTTCTGGCCCAGGGCCCGGCGCACCGGGAGTGATCACCCAGGTGTGGCCGCAGAATCAAGAAGCCACGAATGAAGGGACGAGTAATGCAGAGACAGAAGGAAGTTTGCTTTATATGCAGGAGAAATCTCTTTCCAGGAAGGGCACCGCCCCAGCCCGAGGCCCGACCCCCGCATCCACATCTCCTGATACGGCTGAGTGTTCAGGGCTGTGCCTACTTGGGATTGAGGTGAATAAAATACGGTGTCCACAAAGCAGCCTGTACAGGCTGCCCTCGGTTCCCTACGAGTCTCCTTCGGAAGCCTGAAGACCAGCCCGAGGCCCTCCCCATCTTTCCCTCTACCTTTGCTGGGAACCCTCGCCTCCCCACTCCTTCCTGGTATGACCTCACATCAGTTTCTGCTGTAGCCGTGACTGTGGCTTTTCCGCTTCTCACATATTCAAACGCAAGTCAAACTGAGCCCCACGGAGGGCCCTCTCCTGCAGGGGCGGCTCTGGGGACACAGCACCACCGTGTCCCAGGCCCCGATCTAAGTCGTTCGTTATGTATCGACTCATGTAATCCTCGTTCCCCTGTTACGAGCCTACTTGACAGATGAGGAAACTGAGGCAGGGACAGTGGAAATAACTGCCTGTGGCCCAGAGCACGGGCCTCTGGCTCCCTGCCTCCCAGACCCACGGTCACCTGGAGCCTCCAGTGGGTCGTGCCCTCCCAGAGAGCGGGATCTGTCCCCGGCCCCACCCAGTGCCAGTCCCACCTCTTCGGGCAGAGACGCTGGCATTTCATCGTTTTTAAATGCTTATTTATTTTGAAGGAGAGAGCGAGCAGAGGGGAGGTGCGGCGGGGGGGGGGGGGGGGGCGGTACAGAGCATGTGACACAGGCTCTGCACTGTCAGCATAACTCAGGGCTCGAACCCACGAACCACGAGATCGTGACCTGAGCCGAAGTCGGATGCTTAACAGACTGAGCCACCCAGGCGCCCCCTGGCATTTCATTTTCTAAATTTTTTTTTAATGTTTTATTTATTTTTGAGACAGAGAGAGACAGAGGATGAGCAGGGGAGGGGCAGAGAGAGAGGGAGACACAGAATCCGAAGCAGGCTCCGGGCTCCGAGCGGTCAGCACAGAGCCCGACGCGGGCCTCGAACCCACGAACCACGAGATCGTGACCTGAGCCCAAGTCGGACGCCCAACAGACTGAGCCACCCAGACACCCTGACATTTCATTTTCTAGACCCGGAGACTCGGGCTGCCTTATTCCCTCCATGTAAAGAGGTGTGGGCAAGCCTGAGAAGGCAGTGCCCCTCTCCTGACACCAATCACAGACACCGACAGGGCCCTCACCCCCCAGGCCAGGCCTTGCTCCCTGATAGACACAGCTGACCGCTGCCACCCCATGGGAGTATGAGTCACCCCAGAACCAGCTCCTACCCTCACAGTCTCAGGTGGTTGGTAAGAGACTTACTAAGGAACAATGGTCCTGGGACGCTTGTGTGGACTTTGCTTAAGCCAAGCCCTGTTCTGAGCACTTGGCAAATAGCACCTCATTTCATCCCATCAACCATACTGTGTAGACGCTGCTTTTACCCCCATTCCGCCGAGGAGAAACCGGGGAACCAGGCGGTTCAGAACTTGGGCAAGGTCCTGGGGCTGGTGGGCTGTGGGCGGGCCCAGCCACGACTCTCCAGCAGGAGAAGGAGAGGAGCCGACCGACCCCCAGGCCGCCCTCCTGCCCAGCCCTCTCTGCTGTCCCTGCCCGCCTCCAAGGCGGACGCCCGTCCCGTGGGTCTCGGGGTCTTTTGAAGCAGCTAGTGCATGCCTCAGTGGGCCCGTCAGCCCCTTCAGCCTGACCACAGTGGGGGTCAGCTCAGTCCTGAGGTATGTGGGGTATGTCTACAGGTATCAGAGCGGGGACAGAGGCCGGAGCACTCTGTAAGCCTGGACCTCGATTTGGCTTCTCTGTCCGAGGTCCAGCAGGAAGCAGGGTCCATGCTTTCGAAGGCAGGGGCCATGGGCTTCCCTTGGGGGCCACACGAAGGGGGCTGGGGAGGCTGATTCCATCCAGAGTGGATGTGGGGGGCAGGGTGACGCCCCGGCCCCCCCTCCAGTCCACCCTCAAAACGACCCTGTGTGAGTCCCTATGGTGCCGTAACAAGTTACCACAACTGAGCAGCTTAAAACAACAGAAATTTATCCCCTCACAGTTCGGAGGGAGAAAAGGCAAAACCAAGCTGTCACCTGGCTGTGCTCCTGTCTGGAGGCTCCAGGGGGAGAAGGCTTTCCCGGCCTTTTCCGGCCTCTCTAGAAGAGAAGGTGCCCCTGCTCTAGCCCCAGCCTCTGCCTGTGTCCCCATATCTTCTCTGACTCTGATGCGGGCCCTGTGATTACATTCTCCCACCAGGAGAATCGGGACAACCTCTCAAAATCCTTAACCACATCTGTGAAGTCTCTTTTGCCATGTAAGGTGACAGTCACAGCCCCGGGGAGGGGACACCTTTGGGAGCCATTGTGCAGCCCCTCCCCCCCGCGGTGGCAATTGCGAACAGTCAGATATCTCCTCGATTGCTGCCTCCATTCACAGCCGAGACACCTGGGCTCAGCCCTCCCTGAGGTCCCCTCACTGGGGGATGTGGCAGAGCTGGACTGAGTCCAGCCCAGGCACCATCCCCCAGGCTCCCCTGCAAACGCAAGGTGACCAGAGCAAGCCCAGGGAGGAGCCCGGGCTCCTCACATGCAGGCCCAGAGCAGGTGCAGCGGGGAGGTGCAGGTGCAGGGCAGCTGTGGGCATCATTCATTCAAGGGGACCTGCTGCTGGCTGTGGCATTCATTCCACGTGGGTAATGTCGGCTGAGCCCCTGGGCCACCACAGCCCGCCCACCCCCAGACCCTACCTTCCACCCCCACCGGCATTTCCAGGCTAAACATGCAAATCCTCAGACGACCCGTGCAGCCAGGGGGTCCTGTCTGTGTTAAAGACACAGCCGTCCCCCTGCTGCTTCCCTGTCCCTGTGCTGCCTGCAGAGAAGTCTCGCCCGATCAGAGCACTGACCAGTGCTCCACGAGCCTGTGTCACCTCCGGCCTGCCCCGAAGGCCCTGCCCAACCCAGAAGCCCCCTCACTGTACGTCCACCGCTACGTGAGTCATCTCACTAACCTTCCCGTCCACCCCCTTTACGGGCCAGGAAATTGAGGCTCTGAGGAGCCACGTCCCAGGCTGCCTTGTGCAGGAGCAAAGCTGTCCTGCCCGGCCTCCCCGTAAAGGCCTCCCTGACCTCATGGCCTCAGAAACCCAGCTCCGGCCTTCCCTCACTGCTTCTGCTCTTTTCATTTCCAAAGGCGGGCACCGCCCGCGGGCCGGCCCTGGCACCTTCCTGGGTACCTAGGACCCTCCTGGCTGGTGACAGAGGATTTCCCGGGCTCTGTGCTGCTCTGACCTCTCCTTGAAAGTCACCAGAGCAACCGTCAGCGCCCATGGGTCAGCCTCACGCTGAACAACCACGGGGCTCTGGGTTCTAATCCCCGCTGTCACGATTCCCCTTTCCCGTGAGGAGCCCCGTCTGTCCAACTGAGTCCCTTTCAGTGACACTCAGCTGCTTCTTGGGAAGCGGTCAAGCACATAGGGCCTCTCTGCCCCGGAGCGTCCTCCGACCTCGTTATGGGGCCCTGACGTGGCCACAAAGCAGGCACAGGTGTGCAAATGGGTCCTGTCACAGAACCTGGCAGGGTGTCCCCGTTCCACAGCCGGGCGGGGGGCGGGCAGGAGACACGCTCAGACCAAGAAAACCAGAAAGTGCATCTCAGATGACAGACCGGAGCCAAGTCAAAACCAAATAAACCAAACAACCGGCAGAGGAGGGGGACTGCTCACCACTGCCTTCCGACGACCCCACACCACGGAGAGATTCTTTCCCGGCACCCCAGCGCCCACCACCCCCGGACGGACGCTGTCTGCAGAGCAGGGAGAAGGCAGACACATCCACACAGGCGCCCAAGCCTTTCTGCCAAGTCCCAGCTGGCCCTTTAGACACAGCCGTCCGAATGGATCACCGAGGAACCGGAAAGGGTGTCGTGGGAGAGGCGGTCCCGTCGCACACGGTGGCCGGGAGCCCGGCTGTGCCGACCGGGCAGCCGTCCCGGTGTCCTCTTACCTTTCTCTTGTTCGTGGGGCAAATGTAGAAGTTGTCGATGACCGTGGTGACACCGGGCTGCAGGGTGAGCTTGGTGTAGGACGTCCCGAAGTCCGAGGACCTGGGGGGACAGGACGACAGACAGGTGTCAGCGAGGTGTCCCTCCAGCTGCAGGTTTATCCAGCCCGCGTGGGCGCAGCGCCCCAAGACAACCCCTCCCCCGGAGCAGGATGCCGCAGGTGACAAGGGAGGAGACTGGGCTCCCGCAGGGTCGCCGAGCACGCGCTCAGGTCTGGGAGCTGGGCGGGGAGTCGGTGAATGCCAGCCAGACTCCCCACGGGTCACCTCCTCCTTGGACTTCCGCAGTGATCTGCCCCGACCCTAAGTCTATCTTAGCCCGCTTGCTACACGCGTGTCTCCCCGAAGGGCCCCTCACGTGCCCGACAGCTCTGGGTCCTTCTGTCCTTTTGATCCCTCGAAAACCCTTAAAGACTAGGTCACTATGGGGGCGCCTGGGTGGCTCTGTCGGTTGAGTGTCCAACCGTTGGTTTCGGCTCAGGTCCTGACCTCACAGTTCGTGAATCCGAGGTCCGCGTCGGGCCGTGCGCTAACAGATTCTCTCTCCCTCGCTCTCTGCCCCTCCCCGACTTGCTCTGTCTCTGTCTCTCTCAAAATAAATAAACTTAAAACAAAAAAGACTAGGTCACTGTGTCTGTCTTGCAGATGCCCCCAGGACGAGGAGGAGGCTCAGAGTGGGTCAGTTCCCGCCTGAAGTCACTTGGCTGACAGGTGGCCGACCCAGGATGTGCAGGCTGGCCTGTGCCACTCACAGCTGGCTTCCTGTTGGCTCTGCGGAACGTTCCTCGCCGTGTGCTGAGGCCTCACAGGAGCCCGTCTGCTCCTCCATTTCCCTCTTTGCACCCCGGGCTCCTCCGGGGAGCCACACCCTCCCCCCACCGCCACCCCCACTGACCACACAGCCCGGAGACTGTGGGTGACAGCAGGCGGTGCCCGGGCTCCGGGAGCTGCTGGAAACCAGGCCCCAAGCCAAGCCCTGCACCGGCCGGCGAGCACCAGAACCACCACTGGCTCCACGCGGGGGACCAGCTCAACCGCGGGCCGGGCCCTCCTCGCCTGTGCGCCCACTGTCCTGTCTGTGGAGTGACAGGTGCAGGGGAGAATGTGGCTCCCCACCGCGGCGAGACGGGGAGAGGTCACCAGGACAATTTCACATCTGTTGCTTGGAAGCAACTGACACATCAGGACGTGGAATCGATTCCATGTCGAAGCTTAAAATCTCCGTGACCCTGAAACCCCATTAAAACATGCTGGGGGGGGGGGGGGCGCCTGGGGGGCTCAGTCGGTTGAGCATCCGACTTCAGCTCAGGTCATGATCTCGCGGTCCGTGAGTTCGAGCCCCGTGTCGGGTTCTGTGCTGACAGCTCAGAGCCCGGAGCCTGCTTCGGATTCTGGGTCTCCCTCTCTCTCTGCCCCTCCCCTGCCTGCTCTCTGTCTCTCAGAAATAAATAAATGTTAAAACAAAAAACAAAACAAAAAAACGTGCTGTGATTGTGAAGCAGGCCCGGCTGTGAGCTGGAGGCACACAGGCCTCAGGGTCACAAGGTCCTTCCCAGACCAGGGCAGAGAGCAATCGCTGCCTCCTGACTCCCAGGGGAGGCTGGTGGGGGCCAGTCCCCTCCAAGGGGCAGCCAGGAGAGGATCGGCTGAGCCCCTCCCTGCCCTTGGCCTCCCCGGGGAGGCCCTGCTGGAGGGGTGATCAGAGATGCACTTACTCTCAAAAAATCAGAGAATTGCTTTGCTTTGGGAAGCAGGGAGCCAGGGCCCCAGTAGCAGAGGATTGATCCAGAGACCCAGGAAATGCCAGTCTCCACAGAAACCAAACGCCGTGTTTCCAAGCTGGATTCATGGAAGCCTCTGAGCCTCATGACCCCTCTGCTCTCCTCCCAGCAAGCTGGGTCTAAGACCTGCCCATTGGTTCTGCCTCCCAGAAACCTTGCCATCCACCCACCCCTTCCCTCCATCCCCGACACACACCTGCCTCCGCCCAGCTGCCTCCCCGGGATCCAGACTCCTCCCCGTCCCCACCCAGGTCACAGGAGCCTGCTGACCCCTGCTCGCCCCAGGGCACCTGCCGGTGTGGGCTGCGGGGGGAGGGGGTCTAGTGCGGCAAGGGGAGGGGGTGCTAAACAGGAAACATAGCAGCAGCCGGTGTGATCCGGGCGGGAATGGGGGTCAGTGGGACTGCGGTCTCAGAGGGGCAGGGAAGGCCCCTCGGACACGGTGATTTGGGGCAGAGGCAGGCAGGAAGGAAGAGAGTGCTTTGCGCCTGGCTGGGGGAAAGCCATTTGTAGCCGGCTAAGTAATGTCCCCCCAAAATTCACGTCCCCCCAGAATCTGTGAATGCGACCTGATTTGCAAACCAAGCCTTTGCAGATGTAATTATGTTGAGGTCAAACTGGAGGAGGGCGGGTCCAGATCCAAGGGTTGGTGTCATAAGAAGAGGGGAATTTGGACACATGGACACACAGACACACAGCCGAGGCCAGCAGGAGACAGCCTGAGCAGCGTCTGGCCCACATCGGACCCCACCTCTCCTACTGTGCACGGGGCCTGTCTCTTGCCAGGCCCCCACGTACGCAGGGGGAGAGAAGGGAATTCATTGCCGTGGGTAAGTCTGGGAAATAGAAAATGACTTGTCTCAGTGCCCAGCTGGTCAGTGGGGGCAGGCCAGAAGCTGGGACCTCTGACCAACTGTGAACCTAACGCGGCCTCCTCCTGAAGTCCATGCGGATCACACGGTCAGTGAGGACAGCGGTCACCAGGGTCATCCAAGAATCCACACCCCCAGGCATACAGCTAGTGCTCAATAAATGCTTACTGGATTCCTGTGGAGGTGCTCTGGTGTCAGAGCTGGAGGCCGTGTGACCTCTGGTGAGCAGGTTGCCCTCTCTGGGCAGCAAGGGTTTCCCAGGGAAACGTGGGGATTAGATGTGATCACGTCCCAGCACGGGCACCGGCCCTCAGTGGCTCCACCCCCACGGGCCCTTTTCTCAGCTGCCCCCACGACCCCTGAACCCCTCCGTGCCAGGCCCTCCCCCAGGGTGACCTTCCTCCACACTCCGCACCCCCACCCCCTCCAAGTCCTCCTCAAGAGCATCTGGGAACGCGGAGCCTGATTATTCCCATCTGCATTTATTCAAATTAAAAATAAAAACCCAGGCTGTGAAACCGGGCAGACAGAACAGGGCAGGCAAGCAGGCACGGTTGGAAAGTCGCTCTTTGCAAATCGGCTGCTTAATTGCTGAGTGTTTGTACATACTCACTTTTTAAAAAATAATTTAATTGAGCCATTTTCATCCTCTATAATTATTTCATTGGCAGGGACGTATGTTCGGCTCCCACCCCTCCCCGTGGTGCAGACGAGCCCCTGTCTCCCACCCGTCTCCCCCCGGAAGGCCACGGCAGGTGCGAAAGGTGGGGCCCGCCTTCGTGGCGGGGGGCCCCTGCAGGGGCACGGCCTTGGGCGAGGCCTGGTCTCCGTGAGAGGCGGTTTCTTTATCTTTGAATGACCGATGCGGGTCTGTAACGGGCTGATGACACAGTGGCAGAGACACCTGCGTGAGATGAGAGAGGTGAGGAAGGCGAGCTGGAGGCAGGCTCAGGGTCATGGCCGTGGGGTCCCTGCGGACCTCCCCCTGGTGGAGGGTGCACTTGTGTGTGGACCCAGCTGTGTTCTCTAATGATCACGATGCTGCGCGTACGTGCTGACGGCTAATTTGCGCAGGCGCACCCCAATGCCCGCCAGTCGCCATCGTGAGAGCGCAGACATCCTCTCCTGCCTCCACGTTCCCATCAAGCAGGACGCGCTGCTAATGTGTGGTTCGGCATTCGAGGGCTCTGGGGCGCCAACCTGGAGCGTCTCCCTTGTAACGAAGAAAGAGGGTCCGGGGGCCAGGCCTTGATCTGCCCGGAAACGCTGGCCGTGCAGGGAGGGCAGGGCCGCTGCTGGTCGCTGGGTTAAGTTGCTCTGATGTAAAAACTTGCTTCACGTGGATCCCAGCAGCGGATGCTCTGCCCGGTCGGCCGCTCCGGGGTTCCCTGTATGCCGGCTCCCCACACCCCCCAGCGGGCCTATGTTGCTGGAGCTGCACGGGTGCTGGGGACTGGCTCTCGTTCTGCACCGGTCAGGTGGCAGGGCATCCCGAGAAGACCCCTGTCGCCGGTCCAGACAGTCAGAATTACCATCTGCACTTTATACCTGGGGAAACGGAGGCCCAGCTAGGAAAGGGACGTGTCCAGAGTCTTACAGGGGTGCAGAGGCGTCCTTCACGGGCTCTCCCCCCGGGCGTCAGGGGTACGATCTCGCAGCTGAAGCGGTTCTGAGCTTTGGTCGGATTCCGGCCGTGCACGGCGTCTGTGACTGGGCGAAGGGAAGGAACGGACTCTGAGCCGGCTGCACCCAGGGGCCGGTCTGGTTCTCGGCACTGACAGCTCACGGGACCCCTGGCGGGCTTCGATTTGCTGCCGGGTCTCATACACGGACACAGGATCAGCGGAAGAGAATTATGGCAATAAGGGGGGCACTTCCAGGGCTGGTCAAGTCATCCAGAAAAAATCCAGGATGTGGCTCGAGATTCTGCATGTGAATTGGGGAGGCGGGGCCCTGCTAGGGGGGTGAGCTGAGGAAGAAAACAGCCCTGGCCCCAGGGGGCACACAGCGTTGTAGGGTGGGGAGCACCCTTGTTCGCCGTGGCCGCTGGTGGGATCTGAAGAGCAGGGCCCCTCTGACGGAAGGGCCTGGGGGAGGTGGCGTCCAGTGAAACCACACGCTCAACACGCACTGGATGCCAGGTTCTGGGCGGACACACGGACTCAACTGACACAGGAAGACCATTCGAACGGGAGCATGCCTTCCCATTTTACAGATGGGAAAACCGAGGCTCAGAGAGTATGAAAGGATCGCTTAGCACTTAACCACACAGTAACTATAGGAAACCCAGGCTGTCCGCTGAGTGATGTCCCTGGAGGTGTTCACAGGGCACGGCACCCGCTCCACGCGGCTGGACCTTCTGACTCCATTTCCCTTGCAAGAGCCTGGCGGCCAACGCTCTCCAACGTGCGGGCAGTTGGACACGGACCGCAGCCCGTCCCACCCAGGAAGCTGCACCTCTGTTGCCCGCGGGTTTTCGCAGCAGCATTAACTCGAGCCCGCTGTGCGTCAGCCCGGGCCGTATTCCCAGCCGGCCAAGAGGGAGGCGGGCAGGAGGGGGCTTGAGATTCTCCGCGTCTGAACTCACAGCGAGCAGGGAGGGTCCCATGGCCGCACGGGGCCAGAGCCCGCCTCTCCGAGCCTGTCCTCCAAGCTTGTCCCCCAACCAGCGCGTCCCCTCGTGGTTCCCAGCCGCCTGCCGCGGCACCGAGGATGCCGTGTGCCCACAGGCGGCAGGGGTTGTGACGTTCGCCGGCGGATCTTTCCGGAATGAAGCTGGGCCGGGCAAGGCCCGCTCCCAGACGCTGCCCCCGCCGCTCTACCAACACCTCAGGGATGGGAGTTGGTGCAGGGCCCGGGAGCCGATGACCCCGCGGGACAGCTCGCGCAACGCTTCTGTTCAAGCTGGCTCCTGGCCACCGCTGTTCGTCACGCCATAAAGGGGACCCATCCTTTCCAGTGAGTCCCTGCGTTATCCTTAAAAATCCTGATGTGAGTGAACGCCCTCAGTTCACGAGGTCCTTTCGACAAACGTCTCCCACGCACCTATTACGTGCAAGCTCTGTGCTGGGCACGGTGCACGGAAGCGGACGGGCAGGGATCTTGGGCAGCTGGCCGTGCCTCCAGGAGATGCTCTGTACCAGCCGCTCAGACCTCGAAATGATGCCACAGCACTGGGTCCCCAGGCACTGCCCCGCGGGCCGGGCCCATCCTCCCGCATGCCGTCCCCCTCAGGACCTCCTCACAGACCTGCGGCAAAGGGGCTAACAGATCCCATGGAGCCAGAGAAGGTGCCAGAAGCCTGCACGGAGCTCTGAGGAGGTACGTGTGTGTGCTCTCACAGAAGCCTGTAAGTGTGCCTGTGGGGTCCGGGAGGCCTCGCAGAGAATCTGAAAGGGGAAGGAGGAGGAAGAGGC
The DNA here is from genome assembly GCF_046562875.1 of Panthera onca. NCBI lineage: Eukaryota > Metazoa > Chordata > Mammalia > Carnivora > Felidae > Panthera > Panthera onca. The sequence goes on from NC_138342.1 coordinate 3,897,764, forward strand.
ACCCGATAAGGGGGAGTAGGGGCTGGCCGTTGGCCCCGAGCGCCGGCTGGGGGAGCTGGGTGCTCCGTGCAGAGGCGAGGAAGGAGCAGAGGTGACAGTGTGGCCGAGGCCCACAGCCTCACACAGCGGAGTCCAGGGGAAGCACCAATAACGCTCTGCAGTCCCCATCCAGGATGGGCCACCTGCGCCCCCAGGGTGAAGACACTCGGGGGCTCAGCTCATCTAATCACATCCCAGCCAGTGGCTCTCGGTGTGCAAACGAGAAACATGAGATACCAAGAGGTGAAGTCATCCGCCGGGGCTCAGAGAGGACAAAGCTACAGGCTCTATGTGACTCGAGTTCTAAATGACGCCCACACCTTGTACCTCCTTCCTGCTCTGTAGAAAGGAAGGGGACATAGGGGACACCATGGGTCTGGCTGGCTTTATTTCTGGAGGGTTTTTTTTCCTTTTAAAGTTTATTTATTTTCAGAGAGAGAGAGAGAGAGAGCATGAGTGGGGGAAGGACAGAAACACAGAGAGAGAGAGAGAGAGAGAGTCCCAAAAGCAGGCTCTGTGCCACCAGCACAGAGCCTGATGTGAGACTTGAACCCACAAACTGTGATATGATCTGAGCCGACATCAACAGTGGGACACTTAACCGCCTGAGCCACCCAGGCGCCCCTATTTCTGGAGGTTTTAACGCGGCACAAGGCGGACCTTTGCAATAGCTCTTTTCCCAGCGGAGGAGGGGGCACTCTTTAGAAGTGGGTTATGGCCATCGGGCTAAATGAGGCCCGTGTCCCTGGACGTGTCCCACAGGCGGGGCTCACCTGGCACACATTCCTGCTTTTGCAGCCGTTCTGCAAGCCCTCGGCTGGGCACATGTCCGAAGGCCGAGGCAGGTGAGCAAGCCGGCAGAGGGCACCCCTGTAGCTGACCCCAGGTGTGGCTCACGGACCAGCAACCCAGGGACCAGACAGGACATCGCCGCGTCTTCAGGATTAATTGAGAAGGTTGTTTCCGATGGGGCACTGGAGGGGCCTGGCTGGGTTTATGCCTGGGGGGAGGTGACGGTCCGATAGTCATGACCTGGTGGTTGTGTGCAGGGGCTGGGGGAGGTGGGCAGCGTGGGTCGCTGTGCATTTTGTCGGGACTGCCACACGAGCACCTCGTATGAACGGGACAGGGTAGTCACTGGCCAGGAGCAGCCCTGCCCAAGCAGCCCTTCCTGCCAGTGCCCAGGGTGAAGCACACTGATGCATGCACTCCCCCAGGGAACCGGCCGATTTGGGAGCGGGCCAAGCCCCTCTGAGGTCCAAAACTGTCATTTCAGACAGAAAACACCCAAACAGAATAAGACACACAACACCATGGAAAGACGTTGCTACAGAACAGACAATGTGGCCCCGAGGAGCCGTCCAGCCAGCAGCCGCCTTGTCCTGGAACAGGGGCGGTGGGGCCGCGGTGAGAAAGCCCCAGCACGGCGGGGCTTGTGCGAGCTGCTACGTCAGAGGTCCGGGCTTGGCTCTGGGGCTGGGCCAGGTTAGGCTACCCTTCTGACCTGAGTCTACCCTTTGGAAAATTCCAGAAGTTCACCAATCCACTTACAGTAACATTTCCTTCTTGATAGGCCTACACATCCTCCACTCTTCTTGGAATCATTTAAAGATAAGAGGACAATCTGGGGCGCCTGGGTGGCTCAGTCGGTTAAGCGTCCGACTTCAGCTCAGGAAACGATCTTACGGTTCGTGGGTTCGAGCCCAGTGTCGGGCTCTGTGCTGACCGCTCGGAGCCTGGAGCCTGCTTCACATTCTGTGTCTCCCTCTCTCTGTTGCACCTCCGCTCCCTCGTGTTTTCTCTCTCTCTCTCTCTCTCTCTCTCTCTCTCTCTCTCAAAAATAAATAAACACACAAAAAAAGAAAAGAAGATTCTGCTTCAACCATCGACTGGGCCCCTTCATCCCTCCATGCCCCTCCAGCCCTTGTCCACATGTGATTATATTTATAGTATCTCAATTTCAGCATGCACACGACATTCGTCCTGATTTTAGCACGAGATGGTTGGCATTTCTGTTGGCCGTGTGGCATTTCCATCCAGGCCACGTGGCATTGCCGATGGGTCTTTCATTAGCCTGAACCTACGTTAGGCATTTCTACAAGCACTGAGTGATGCCCTGTGCTGTGCACTTTGGAAATGCACTTGTTCCCCGTGTACTGCCGTCCCCAGCCCTTCCGCCCTTCATAAACAACATCTTCATTACTTTAACCTCTGCTGGATTGTTCCCCAGGGTTACATCCCAAGAGCGGGGCTCCTCTGTGAAGTTCTGAGCTTCTGTGGCTCTTAAAAAATGTGTTTTTGGATCTGAGAACATCATACGGCTCAATATCTTAAAAATGAGGGTCCTCACTTATTCTTAGGGGGTCCTGGCACAGAATGACAACACTTTTCTATGCCAACCCATCCGATTATAGAATCTGACGCCTCTACATTGAGTTTTTGAATGACTGGTGAGTACACCCAGTGTGTGCCACAGGCAGCCTGAATGACACATTAAGCATTAGCGGATGAGATCCGGGCGATCTGGAAGCAAATTCCATTTCTGAATGCTACGAGGAATATTTTAATACAAAGTACAGAAATGAAGTAAGAAATAGACACAACACTCTCCATTTCAGTGAACGTCAAGGAGTTTTGTAAGTCGTGAAACTGGGGATATCGGGGTGAAAAACAAATTTTCACGGCAAAAAGTTCCTGGAATGTAAACGAAGGCCGATTCGATGGCAAAACTGAATAGCTGAACCCAGGGGCCAACAGACATCCGTTTCCAGACTGGGTTCCTGAAGACCCCTCTCTGGGCCGAAGTTGACAGACCGGGGCTAGCAGAACGCCTCCACCCTTGTCCGATTTTGGACCTCGGACAATCCGTCTCTATGTGAGACTGAAGTTGTCTGTGTTATCAGATGAGATAATAGCAATGGTGACAATAACTCATCATTCCCCCACATGTCAAGCCCCATGAGAACCAAATGCTTTGCACATAACAGCTCACTTTACAGTCCTCCCAACACCCCTACAAGGTAAGGAAGGATGGGTAGCACCCCTACAAGGTAAGGAAGGGCGGGTAGCACCCCTACATGGTAAGGAAGGGTGGGTAGCACCCCCACGAGGTGAGGAAGGGTGGGTAGCACCTGTACGAGGAAGGATGGGTAGCACCCCCACGAGGTAAGGAAGGGCGGGTAGCACCCCTACGAGGTAAGGAAGGCTGGGTAGCACCCCCACGAGGTAAGGAAGGGTGGGTAGCACCCCTACGAGGTAAGGAAGGCTGGGTAGCACCCCCACGAGGTAAGGAAGGGCGGGTAGCGCCCGTACGAGGTAAGGAAGGGTGGGTAGCACCCCCACGAGGTAAGGAAGGGCGGGTAGCACCCGTACGAGGTAAGGAAGGGCAGGTAGCACCCCTACGAGGTGAGGAAGGGCGGGTAGCACCCCCACACGGTAAGGAAGGGCGGGTAGCACCCCCACGCGGTAAGGAAGGGCGGGTAGCACCCCCATGCGGTAAGGAAGGGCGGGTAGCACCCCCACGAGGTAAGGAAGGGCAGGTAGCACCCCTACGAGGTGAGGAAGGGCGGGTAGCACCCCCACGCGGTAAGGAAGGGCGGGTAGCACACCTACGAGGTACGGGAGGGTGGGTAGCACCCCCACGAGGTGAGGAAGGGCGGGTAGCACCCCCACGCGGTAAGGAAGGGCGGGTAGCATCCCCACGCGGTAAGGAAGGGCGGGTAGCACCCCCACGCGGTAAGGAAGGGCGGGTAGCACCCCCATGCGGTAAGGAAGGGCGGGTAGCACACCTACGAGGTACGGGAGGGTGGGTAGCACCCCCACGAGGTGAGGAAGGGCGGGTAGCACCCCCACGCGGTAAGGAAGGGCGGGTAGCATCCCCACGCGGTAAGGAAGGGCGGGTAGCACCCCCACGCGGTAAGGAAGGGCGGGTAGCACCCCCACGCGGTAAGGAAGGGCGGGTAGCACACCTACGAGGTACGGGAGGGTGGGTAGCACCCCCACGAGGTGAGGAAGGGCGGGTAGCACCCCCACGCGGTAAGGAAGGGCGGGTAGCACCCCCACGCGGTAAGGAAGGGCGGGTAGCACCCCCATGCGGTAAGGAAGGGCGGGTAGCACCCCCACGAGGTAAGGAAGGGCAGGTAGCACCCCTACGAGGTGAGGAAGGGCGGGTAGCACCCCCACGCGGTAAGGAAGGGCGGGTAGCACACCTACGAGGTACGGGAGGGTGGGTAGCACCCCTACGAGGTGAGGAAGGGCGGGTAGCACCCCCACGCGGTAAGGAAGGGCGGGTAGCACCCCCATGCAGTAAGGAAGGGCGGGTAGCACCCCCACGCGGTAAGGAAGGGCGGGTAGCACCCCCACGAGGTAAGGAAGGGCGGGTAGCACCCCCATGCGGTAAGGAAGGGCGGGTAGCACCCCCACGAGGTAAGGAAGGGCAGGTAGCACCCCTACGAGGTGAGGAAGGGCGGGTAGCACCCCCACGCGGTAAGGAAGGGCGGGTAGCACACCTACGAGGTACGGGAGGGTGGGTAGCACCCCTACGAGGTGAGGAAGGGCGGGTAGCACCCCCACGCGGTAAGGAAGGGCGGGTAGCACCCCCACACGGTAAGGAAGGGCGGGTAGCACCCCCACGCGGTAAGGAAGGGCGGGTAGCACCCCCATGCGGTAAGGAAGGGCGGGTAGCACCCCCACGAGGTAAGGAAGGGCGGGTAGCACCCCTACGAGGTGAGGAAGGGCGGGTAGCACCCCCACGCGGTAAGGAAGGGCGGGTAGCACACCTACGAGGTACGGGAGGGTGGGTAGCACCCCTACGAGGTGAGGAAGGGCGGGTAGCACCCCCACGCGGTAAGGAAGGGCGGGTAGCACCCCCACACAGTAAGGAAGGGCGGGTAGTACCCCCACGCGGTAAGGAAGGGCGGGTAGCACCCCCATGCGGTAAGGAAGGGCGGGTAGCACCCCCACGAGGTAAGGAAGGGCAGGTAGCACCCCTACGAGGTGAGGAAGGGCGGGTAGCACCCCCACGCGGTAAGGAAGGGCGGGTAGCACACCTACGAGGTAAGGAAGGGCAGGTAGCACCCCTACGAGGTGAGGAAGGGCGGGTAGCACCCCCACGCGGTAAGGAAGGGCGGGTAGCACCCCCATGCGGTAAGGAAGGGCAGGTAGCACCCCCACGAGATAAGGAAGGGCAGGTAGCACCCCTACGAGGTGAGGAAGGGCGGGTAGCACCCCCACGCGGTAAGGAAGGGCCGGTAACACTCCCACGAGGTAAGGACGAGGAGGAGACGAGACATAGAGCACGGAAGGAACAGAGGAGCTGAGTGTGGCCGCAGAGCCTGGCCCAGCCCCCAGCCCGTGAGCTCTGTGCCACCCCACGCGGCCCCCAGTCCTCGCCAGCAGCCAAGGGTGGTGCAAGACGAGAGAGGCATCTCCAACCTGCACTCGCAACTCCAGCAGCGAGCAGGGTTCAGGGGGAGCCGGGACCCGCTGGAGAAGACCGACGCTTCCTGTGAATCGGGAATTGTCTCCTCGAGGCCGAGGGCTAGGGAGGGGCGTCTCCCGTCCCTTCCGGAAGCAGCCTCTTCCACATTCTGGGGCTCCTGGGGGGGGCCTGGCAGCGTCATGTGCACCCGGGGACGGGCCTCCCAGCCGGCAGGAAGCTCTCCGGGCCCACATCACCCCTGTTCTCCAGCTGATCACGCCTGCGGAGGGTGCTGGCCAGAGGCCCCCGTTCTCCAACCGGAGCGAGTTTCCTCTCCCCCCCAAACGACGCGAGTCTCCCTCCGGGCGACCCCCACTGGGTCCCCACACCCTCGGGATGAACGCAGAGTCCCCGACAGCAGCGGACCAGGGGGAAGGCCGAGGACGGCACACGGGGAGGGGTGTGTCAGCCCCCTGTCCGCACAGGGGGGAGGCAGGGCTGGGAAGAGAGCCAAGGTGAACTGAGGGCAGAGCCTCAGGAGGTGAAGGCGCGTGTCACCTGCCGGCCTCCCGCCCCGCCACACGGTCTCCTCGTCCGCACGCCGACGGCTGCCGGGGACACCTGCCCCCACCGTGATGGACTTCCCATGACGCCCCTGAGAGCCCCGCACAGGCCAGCACTGTGTCCGACCCGCTCTCCGGCCAGCCCCTCGCCCGAGGCCTGCGTGAAGCAGGGGCCAGTGAATGCGGCCGAGTGAGTGCACGGACCAACCAACCACCCAGGCCTCACCCACACGCTGCTGGCCCTACGCGGGCTCTCGGCACTTGACCTCACTGTGGGAGCCAAGCGGGCCCTGAGGCCTCTCGGCAACCCCCCCCCACTCCCCCACCCCCACCTCTCCCATGAAAAGGACACCGGCCCAGAGAAGGGCAGTCACTTCCTCAAAGTCACACAGCGGCCGAAGGGCCCAGGGAGCCACTTTGACTGAGATCTCCTGGCCCCGAGCAGAGCTTTTCCGTCCGGGAGACTCCAGACTGTCCCAGGCAGCCCGCTGGAGGGCAGAGGTCACGACCCCTTCTCCCTCCTCCAACCTAGAAAATGAAACAGAACCAAACCCCTCATACCATGCAAGTGCCGAAGACGTCTTGGAAACTCATCAGGAGACTGAAAACGGTACATAAAGGCTCACGCCTACAGGATGCGGGCCCTTTGCAGCAGCAGCCGCGTCTGTCTGTACCCACGGGGAGCCGGCAGGACAGACAGACAGCCACACCCCTTCTTCCAGCTTACGGCGGAGGCAGCTCCGTGGCCACCTGGTCAACCCCGCCAGCCCACCGCACCAGGCGCCCCCGGGAGAGAGCGGGCCGGGGGCCGAGGCCTTGGCTCTCCGAGGGTCCGCGGCGGACCCCCGGGGAGCTCTCCGGCCCCCTCCAGAGCCCCTTCTAGGCCAAGCGGGCGGCAAGCCCCAACGAGGGCCACAGCTGTGCCCAGCCCACCTCCTACGAGACGCCCCCACGCCTACAGCATCATTCCAAGTCTGCCGCCTGGTCAGGTGGAGGGGGTGTGGTTACAGGCTGAAACCACCCGTGGCTTGACCTTGAGCTGCTCGCTCGCCTTCTAGACCTCAGCTGTCCCTTCTGTACAGTGGGGACACACCTCCCACCCAGGGTCATCCAAGCGCTAACCGAAATGCCAGACACGAGTGAGCATCCCAGCACGGCGTCTGGCCCAGAGCGCCCCGACTGCCTCCCTCCTCCTTCCCCTCCGCGAAGCCAAAGGGGCTCGGCGGCTGTGCGAGGTTGGCCCAGTGGGTCTGGGTTGTCCGCACCCTCCGGAGAAACGTTAGGCCCTTGACTGGCCCCTGGAAGGTCCCGCCTGGGAAGGGTGGCTTTGCCGGCCCGAGGCCTCCGGCCAGCCAGCCAGCGCGTGCGAACGATCTGATTACGGTCGGGGTCTTGGGTCAGGCAGTATGGCTTTACTTCTGGAGGGGCTGGAGACGGCCACGGGGCTACATGGCCAACCTCCGTAAAAGCCCTGGCACCCGAGCTCCCCTGCTTGTCAGTACTTCCTAGGTGTCATCATGTGTCATTGCTTGAAGAGCTCAGCACTGTCCCGGTGGCCCAGGCAATGTGGCCTGCGCGTGGAGCCCGTCTCTGGGCCTTTGCACGTGCTGTTCTCCTTCCCAGATGCAGACAGGGACTGACTCCCCACTGCATCCCAGGCTCTGTTCAAATATCCATCGCCGAGGAGGGCGTCCTGGGCCACCCACGCCTAGCTCTCTGCCCCTTAGCCTGACTTCCAGCCGCAGCATCAGTGCTCCCTGATGTCGTACACGTATTTTGTCGATTTACCGTCTGGCTTCCCATCGAGAACATCAGCTCCTGGGAAGAGGGGAGCTGCACCCCTGAAGGGAGCTCCCCGCCCTGAAGACCCCACCTCTGGCAACTCCCCTGCACTTCTGTGCCAGGTGAGGGCCAGGGTCAAGTTTCCTAAGGAAAGCCCCCTTGTGCCCTGTGCCTTCTGAAAGTCCTCCCCTCCCCACGCCCTGTGCAGCACCCTGGGCTGTGCCCCAACCCCTGCAGCACCGTGGACGCGGCAAGACGCGGCCCCCACCCTTGTGCCCCCCGCCCGAGCAGACAGTCGGTGAAAGTCTGGTCACGAAATGACCCAGCGAGGCCCAAACCGTTTCTGCAACGGCACCGACAACAGCAAACACGTGGCAAGGCGCCGCCCGCAGCCCCACCTTCCTGATGCGGTCTCTGGGTTCGGGCCGTCGCCCTGCCTGCACCCCACGGGCTCCCCGCAATAACTTCGTGCACCTTGCTCTCCGGGCGGGAAAACCGAAGCAAGTGGAAGTTGGCAGGATATACTCTCCAATGCTCAAGACTCCCGTTAGAGGGCTAAATAGTGATGAGATGCCTTTAAGCAGGGGACAGTCATGTGTCCCCGAGGCGGCACACCAGTTAGTGGGCTCGCAGAACGGACTGCTCCCACCGCAGGTCCGAGGGGCCGGGGGAGGCGGGCTGGGGGCGCTGCCGCGATCCTCTCCTCGGGAGCGTGTGGCGGTCCCCATCCCACAGGCAGGGCCTGCCTCCCCCTCCCCTGGGTCACAGCGTCCCAGGCACACAGCGCTGCCGGTTCCTGCCTCGAACCGGCCCCGGGAATGCACGTGTCCTGGCTCCCCGAACTCCGGGCCACGCGAAGCCGTGTTCCCCTTCCTGGGGGCGGTTCCGCCATCCCAGCGGGGGTGGGGGGTCCTGCCGGTCGCTGGCCTGGTGGCTGCGACCGGGCTCCCCCACGTCTGCGGCAGAAGCATTTTTACAAGTCACGTAACTACGGCCTCTAGCACGGGTTCTATTTTTCCAACTTGTGCTCCCCACCGGGAAAACAGGATCCCATGTCAGACACTGGGAAGCCAAGGCTCAGAGAGGTCCAGTGACTTGCTGAGAAGCGCCCAGCAAGGAGGTGAAGGGGCAGGTGGGCCCAGGTCTATAGATCCCACAGCCTGCGACCTCCCCGGTCTGTCTGCACGGGAAGCCTGGTTCTGGTCCTCGGCGTGGCTTCTGGGCCCAGGGGCGGTGCCAGGGGACTCTCCCACACCCTCTCGCCTCGCCTCGCCTCGCCTGTAGCCCCTGCAGGGGCCAGAGAGCCCTCAGTGGGACAGCTCCCGTGTTGGAAAAACGACTCCACCCCCAAGCTGGGGTTCTGGCCTTGCAGAGATGTGGGGTCCCACACTTCCAGTGGGGCTCCCAGAAGGACAGCCACACCGGCGTGAGTGCCCGTCGGTAGAGGACGGGGTCTTCTCCTCCGTGGGAGCGAGGAAGAGGCCAGCGACCACGGGCCTGAGGGGGGCGCGGCGGGGATGGGGGAGGGGGAGGGGAGGTCCTGCCCTTGGAAAGCCAGGGGGGCAGGTACGAAGATACCGGCAAAGGTGGGGTCCGATCCTGTGGATCCCCACTCTAGACCAGTGAGGGGCACCTTGTGGTATTCTGGGCTTGGTTCTGGTTGACCCCCCCCCCCAGCCCTCTAGGGGCCCTTCCCACCCACTTCCCTCGACGAGTCTCCGTCCATCCATCCATCCAACCCTATTTCTGTCCACCACCCACCCGTCTGTCCATCCATCGTCCATCCATTCTTCCTTCTTTCCGTCCAACCCATATGCCGCACATTCCTGGGCACCTGCTCTGTGTCTGGCCCCGGGCTGGGCGCTGAGATGGGGTAACAGTGATGCTTCGGGGAGGCTCCAGCACCGGGAGCACAGGGGACGTTTGATGAGTGACTGACTGAGCCTTTCGGACGCCCTCTCAACTGCCCTGCCGGTGCCTGCCGTCACGTCTCCTGGATCCCAGGGCCCGCTACTGGGTTGCTTCCAGAATGTGACTCAACTTCTATTTTTAAAAACACCAGGATGTCACCGTGCTGTCCTTCACAGGAAGCATGTAAACGAATCCTCCACGGGAGGACCCTGTGTGTGTTCCCACAACAACCGCCACCTTGCAAGGACCTGCTAATGGTGAACGTGAACCGTTCGGGCCCCAGGGTGATGTCAGCATCCGTTTCCCTCCCCACTGAGGGGTATTCTTCCTGAGGACAGATTCTCAGCTGGAACCGGGCCAAGCCAAAGCTGGTCTGGATTTTCTGCGTCTGAGCATCCGGGGGTGCGGCCGACAGCTAAGGCCGGAGTTCCGGACGGAATGAAGGAGGGCTCAACTTTGCAACAACATGAAGAAACGGGCTGTTTGGGCTTTGGCCCAGCCCCCGGGGGCACCGGCAGGCCTCCGTGGGCGCCTGCGGCCACGGTTACCCTCTGTCCCTCTGGGCGCGGACCTCCGGCTCTCTTTATGCACCTCTAATTCTGTCTCTGTCCCTTTCTGTGTTGGTGTCTCTGTGCGTGTCCTTTCTTCACCTAAGTCTCTGAGAGTCCGTCCAGTGGCAGCTCTGAACGGTCTCTCTTGGGTCCGTCTGTCTCTCTCCACGTGTCTGATTTTCTGTGTGAGCTAAACTGTCCTTCATCCACCCCCTCCCACCTTCCCCATTCCCTTTCTCCTGAGATCATCTCAAGAGTAGATGACCCATGATAGAAAGTTCTGGGGACAGGGTGTGGCCATCCATCCTGGGCCACAGGGAAAGGAGGGGACCTGGTTCTGGCTTCACCCCTTCCTGGTGGGTAACCAGATGCCAGGGCTCCTGATCCAGGGAGCTGATGCCATGGAGGGACAGTCAGATGATAAATGAGTAGAAGAAACGTATATTGTCAGGGAGTGCAATGAATCACAGAATAAAGAGCAAAATGGGGGTGGGGGCAGGGACGCTGCTATTTCAGGCAGAGCGGTCAGGATGCTCTCCCAGTGAGGTGACATTTGAACAGAGACTGAAACACACTGGGGAGTCAGTCCATGTGGGTGTCCAGAAACAAGAACAGCACATGCAAAGGCCCTGAGGTAGGACACCCAAGCTGCCTTTCCTGGGCAGGATGTTTATAGAACAGAACGCGGCTCCTCCCCAGCTTCCCCGCTCAGGGCCACTGGCTTCCAGCGATCTGGAATCGGACCGTTATCATGAAGCTAGGAAGCTCAGCTCTCCACTTCAGCCGGTCTGGCCAACTTGGTGACTGGCAGGGCCAGGGGCCTTCCTGGGAGAAGGCAGCAGGAGGATGCCGCACACACTCACGAGCTGCTGACAGCTGGGGAGGGCAGGGGCAGCTGTCCTGTCTCGGGGCCTCAAGCAGGACCCTCCCAGACGGGACTCGGGAACGTTCAGTAGGGACGGCCTTGGCCTCCTTCCATCAGTTCAGGCTCCCCTGACATTCCCACACTGTGGCTGCAGGGGAACAGAAGGCCCTTTTGTCCACATCCGTCTCAGTCTGGGGCTGTGGCCACGGCAAGGCCGCGAAGCCATCCAGCCGCTGGCAGAAGCCCCACATTGCGAGACATCTGTGCGCTCGCTTCAAACCGCGCGCCCACGCTAATAAGGCAAATAAACACCGCATTTAAAGATCAGAGGCAGCACCGCCACAGCCTATTAAATTAAATTCACCGTCAAGGGTGAGAGAGAAGATAAACTGGGATTATGCTAGTCATGGCAATTAAAAAAAAAAGAAAGAAAGAAAGAAAGGAACATTTAGAGAGAGCCGTGATTTCACAGTCCCTGAAGCGGTGGTTCGGGAGGGCAGCTTGGCTCCCAGGGCTGGGCCCTCTTCCTGGGACAAAGCCTGTCCCCTGGGCCACACCCATCAGGCAAGGAGCCGCACAGGACCGCATAGAACCACGTAGAACTTTCTCTCTGGCTCCCAGTGGGGCCACCGTCAGGAAGGCAGGCGTGGCTTCCCTGGCCTCCCCACGATGCCGGTCCTCGACCAGGCCTCCCCAACCCCCCCTTCTTCCTGGGGCTCACCCCAGGTCTTTTTTTTTTTAATATAAATTTGTTTTAATTTTTGTCAACATTTATTTCCTTTTGACAGACAGTGAGAGACCGAGCGTGAGCGGGGGAGGGACAGAGACAGAGGGAGACACAGAATCCGAGGCAGGCTCCGGGCTCCCAGCCGTCAGCACAGAGCCCGACGCGGGGCTCGAACCCACGATCCGTGAGATCCTGACCTGAGCTGAAGTCGGACACTTATCCTAGCCACCCAGCTGTCCCTCACCCCAGGTCTTTGTAGTTTCCCTCTTCCCACCTGGGAAATGGGTACGGCAGGAAGCCCTCAGGGTCTCTCAAGGTCCTCCCGATTGTGCAGTAAGAATGCACTTGAAAATGTTTTCCCTGCCCTGCCAGCCAGTCTCCCGCCCCCACCCCCCCCACACCCGTCCCCTGCCCCCTACTCTGCTCTGAGCCATGGGAGCCGGACCCCACAGGCCGCCTGTCCCAGGCCATCTGATGTCCTGCTGGGCTCTGCTGTGGCAGGCTCCGTGGGGGCTGGAGGAGGCAGAGAGAGAGAGAGAGAGAGAGAGAGGGTGGGGGAGAAGCCGGGGTACTTCTCCCTCTCCCTTCTGCTTCCTGTCCTGTCTCCAGAAACCGAGTCGTCTCCCAGGCTCCAGCTCCTATCCAGCAGGCCCACCCCGACCCCGGCTCCTGCTGGGGGGCCTGGACCCCGAGCTGCAGGAAAGCCACCAATCCCTTCACCCCTTGGCTCTAGAGGTGGCAGTGAGGCCCTGAAGTCCTCATCCCTGGGATCGGGGTGCCTGGGAGGGCCCCTCGGCCTCACCCATCGCTGCGCCGTGCTGACTTCCTGGCTGGGCTTTGACATCTGTTGTCTCCAAAGACAGGAGCAGTGACCAACAACGTGTTATCGTATGGGTTCAGTGTGCTCACCGCAGCCCCTGGGTCCTTTACCGCCCACACGAGTCTCTTCCCCAGGACACAGCTTCCCAATGACTCACTTCTCGCCAGCCCAACTGATGTCAGCCCTTTCTTCCTTGTCAATGTTGTCTTCTTTCTACAATGTTCTCTGTCCTTTTTTTTTTTAATCAGTATTGGGTTTAAATTCAATCCTTTGGGCCTCTCCTCAGAGCTCAGCTGCACAGGACAGCCCATTTTTTCATGCAATGAAAATAGCTTTGTTGTTTTATTATATAAATCACACTTGTGTGCCGGAGAAACCCGAGCGACGGGTACATATACAGCAAAGGAAGCGTAAAGAGTGTGAAATCCCACCGCCCTGACGTTCTCACTCTTGTAGGCGCGTCGGTGAGGGGCGATGGTGACTCCCCTTATGCGCCCCTCCCTCCCTCTCCCTGCTCCCTTTCTACAAGTTTCACAAAATTCAGTCGCCCCTCCTGACCTCCAAAGCTTCCCTCCATCCACATCCAGACAACCCACCCCCAACCAGACATCGCAGCGAGAATGCCTTCAGACTGTTCTCTGAGCTCACGTACATGCACACACACACAGAGACCTCTGCACAGTAGTCTTATTTTTCCTGTTGGTTTGTTTTGTTTCATATTAAGCAAGGTATTATTTCTTACCCTCCATCTTGCTTTTCTCACTTAATCCAATGTATCTCAACAAAGTGGGTGTAGAAGGAAGGTTCCTCAAAGTAACAAAGGCCACACAGGACAAGCCCACAGCTAACACCATCCCCCGTGGTGAAACGCTGAAAGCTTTTCCTCTAAGATCAGGGACAAGACAAGAATGCCCAGTCTCAACACTGTTTTTCAACTTAGTATTATTAGAAATCATAGCCATAGCAATTAGGCAAGATAAAGAAATAAAAGGCATCCAGGTTGGAAAAGAAGAAATAAACCTTTTGCTGTCCACAGAGAACATGATATATATAGAAAACCCTAAATACTGCATCAAAAAAAAAAACCTGTTAAAACCAATAAAAGAATTCAGTAAAGCTGCAGGATATGAAATTGACACCCAAAAATCTGTTGCGTTTCTATCACTTATAAGGAACTATCAAAGAAATTAAGAAAATAATCCCATTTACAATTGTGTCCAAAAGAAGAAAATGGGTAGGAATAAATTTAACCAACGAGATGGAAAGACCTGTGTATTAAAAACTGCAAGACATTAATAAACAAGTTGAGGAAGACACAAATGCATGGAAAGAGATTCCATGCTGACTGCCTGGAAGAATTAATATTGTTGAAATGTCCATGTTACCCAAAGCAATCTATGGATTCAATGCAATCCCTAGCCACATTCCAATGACACACTTCACGGAAACAGAACAAACAGTCTTAAAATTTGTGAGCAAACACAAAAGACCCCGCATAGCCAAAGCGAACTTGACAAAGAACAAAGCCGGAGGCATCACGCTCCCTGATTTTGATCTATATTACAAAGCTACACTAATTAAAACAATATGGCATCAGCACAAAAACAGACACATCGGTCCATGGAACAGAATGGAGCCCAGAAATAAGCCCATGCATGTATGGTCAGTGAGTTTACAACCAAGGAGGCAAGAATATACACTGGGGAGAGGACAGTCTCTTTGATCCATGGTGCAGGGAAAACTGGACAGCCACAGGCTGTTATAAAACCGGACCACTCTCACACCATGCAAAAAGCCAACTAAAAATCAATTAAAGACTTGAACGTAACACCTGACACCATAAAACTCCTGACAGAAAACATGGTCGGTAGGCTCCTTGACATATTCTTGGCAATGATTGTTTTGAACATGACACCAAAAGGAAGGAAGGAAGGAGGGAGGGAGGGAGGGAGGAAGAAGGAGGGAAGGAAGGAGGAAGGAGGGAGGGAGGGAAGGGAGGGAGGGAGGGAGGGAGGGAGGGAAGGGAGGGAGGGAGGGAGCAAGGAAGGAGGAAGGAAGGAAAGAGGGAGGGAGGAAGGGAGGAAGGAAGGAAGGAAGGAAGGAAGGAGGAAGAAGGAGGGAAGGAAGGAGGAAGGAGGGAGGGAGGGAAGGAAGGGAGGGATGGAAGGAAGGGAGGGAGGGAGGGAGCAAGGAAGGAGGAAGGAAGGAAAGAGGGAGGGAGGAAGGAAGGAAGGAAGGAAGGAAGGAAGGAAGGAAAGACAAAGGAAGGAAGGAGAGAGGGATGGAGGGAGGAGGGAAGAAGGAAGGAAGGAGGAAGGAAGGAAGGAAGGAAGGAAGGAAGGAAAAAAGGAAGGAAGGAGGGAGGGATGGAGGGAGGGAGAAAGGGAAGGAAGAAGGGTGGGAGGGAAGGAGGGAGGGAGGGAGGAAGGAAGGAATGGAGGGAGGGAAGAAAGGAGGGAGAAAGGGAGGGAGGGAAGGAGGAAGGGAGGGAGGGAAGGAGGGAGGAAGGGAGGGAGGGAAGGAAGGAGGGAGGGAGGAAGGGAGGGAGGGAGAAAGAGAAGGAGGAAGGGAGGGAGGGAGAAAGAGAAGGAGGAAGGGAGGGAGGGAAGAAGGGAGGGAAGGAGGGAGGGAGGAAGGAAGGAAGGGAGGGAGGAGGAAATGGAGGGAGGAGGAAAGGGAGTGAGGGAAGGAGGGAGGGAGGGAGAAAGGGAAGGAGGAAGGGAGTGAGGGAAGGAGGGAAGGAAAGAGGAAGGGAGGGAGGGAGAAAGGGAATGAGGAAGGGAGGGAGGTAACCCAAGGCTGAGTGTGTAGGAGAAATGGGTGAACTGTTTTATCTTGTTTCATTTTGTTCAAATAAATTGAATTTTTAAAATAATACAACATGGAAACCGCTCCAGGTTGACAGACGGCGTCCCTCTCGCCACTGCCTAAGTGTCCCTGGTGTGGGTTCATGTGCCCAAGGTGCCCTGTCTACAGGCATCCGCTTTGCCCCCAGTTGCCCGGCTTGTTGTGGTCACAATCAGGCTGTAAAACATCCTGTGGGTGGAACCCTGAATCCTGGCGCGGGGGAGCCAGCAGCGAGGGCCGAGAAGGTTCCGTGTCCACTTCCCTCGGGGGACAGGCCAGCTGGCCCTCCTCCAGCCGCACCTGCTCCCTTTCCCGGGGCTCTCTCTGTCCTGGGTCCTCGGGGGCTGAGCATCTTCTCACCTGTTCACAGGTACAGGGCTCTGCTCTTCTGGGAACACCCACCCACCTCCCCAGCTTTTCACATCCTGCTGCCCCCAACGTACAAGAGCTTTCCAGAAACACACCGGCGACAGTTACTGCGTATTAATCCTGCCTTCGTCAGACGTGTGGCGTTCCTCGTCAGTCCTTTCTATCTGTTGGTTTTGGCTTACAACGTTTTCGCCTTACGCGCAGTTATGTTTCATACGTCAAATATGTCTACGCTTTCTCTTCCAAATTCTGGGTTTCCTGTCTGGCTGAAATGACTGTGTACATCCTCCCGACTTTTCTTACTATATTTGGGTTTCATTCACTTCTATTTCCTCGACATACCTAACATTTATTTTGGCACAAGGCTTCAGCCCAGAGACCCGATGTCATATTCTCCCCCGGTCCCGCACCAAAGACAGGGCGTAACCTTTCTGTTTTCCACCGAAAGTACCAAATGATCGGCCAACGGCTTCTTTTCCCCACTTTCTCGCTGTTAATTGTGTGATCTCTGTGCGCGTGGGTGTGTCGGCTGGGGTCTAACTCAGGGCGCCCGCCCGCCTCATTGACAGACTATTTCCGAGGACAGCAGCGTCGCGGTAAGTTTTAAGCGTTTCTAAACAAATTTCCTTTCTTTGATTCCTTTTTTCTATTTTCAGAAAATTTCCCTATTCCTGAGCAGCTCTCCTTACAGGAAGTTTAAGAGAATTTTATCCCCCTTCATTTTTACACAGTAAAGCATCTAAGTCTCCGGTTCAATCACCGTTGGCTCCGAAATGCCACAAACCTTGATTAAAGCAAAAATGCTCAGAAAACACACTTCATTCTAGCAGTCGGGACCTCGTGCCAATTACTATGGGGGATTCTTTCTTTTTTAAAAGTTCATTTGTTTACTTTGAAAGAGAAAGAGAGCTGGGGGAGGGGAACAGGGAGGGGAAGAGAGAGGGGAACAGAGAGAATCCCAAGCAGGCTCCATGCGATCAGCACAGAGCCCAACACGGGGCTCGGTGTCACCTCGTGACCTGACCCGAAATCGAGTCGGACGCTTAACTGACTGAGCCACCCCGGTGTCCCCACGGGGCGTTCTTTTGACTATTAGATGCTGGTTCATTCACTGGCTCGACGAATCCAGTAAAAACTAACTACGCTTGGAGAAAATATTCCTCAACTCTTTACACATGTAGGTCAATACAGTCTGAGGTTTACAACACTTACCTAGACTGCTCTGTTTCCTGTGTTTGGTTTGTAACTGTGCGTTGGGGAATGAGCGTCTATTTATCCGGCTAAGGTCTGTTTCAGGCTCTGCTGCCTCCAGGAAGCCCTCCCTGACCACATCAAGTCTCAGGCAAAGTTTACCGGGCTCCTACTCAATGCACACTTCGCACACTTTATAGATGTGATTCATGCCTCCCAAGAACCCCAACGAGGTCAGAAATAAGGACTCCCCCTTGAGAGACAGAAGCAGGGTGGCTCAAGGAGGACAAACGACCAGCCCGGGGCCACACAGCCAGATCCCGGATTCCTCCCACTGTTCATCTTGCCATAATGGAGTAAGGCCTCGGTAGCATTAGCTGATGCATGAGGATGATGGATGGATGGATGGATGGATGGATGGATGGATGGATATAGAGAAGGCAATTCTGTCTGCAGCTACTGGAAACTTCTAAGCAGAGAAACACAAATCCACCACCGTTGGGAGCAGGAGCTAATTCTCCCCCAGTGGGACCAATACAACCATGCCGTATGGAACTGGATGCCGCGTGCCTACCAAAGGCAACAGCCCCCACTGGTGCCATATTTAGGCCTCCATTTCCCACACGCTGTTTCCCGGCATTTGGGCAGTGGCCATCGGCAGTGCAGAGCCTGGGCTGTCCCACCGCCCTGCTGGCTTCCAGAAGCCTCTCCAGCCCCGGTGAATGCTTGCCTGGAGAGCAGGCCGCCGCACAGCCGTTGACTTTGCCCGGCACCCTCACCACAAACATGCGAGTGAGGGGCCATTCTCCCTATTTCACAGATGGGGAAATAGAGGCTCAGCGGAGTCGGGGTGTCCCACGGTCCATGGAGGTTGACTCTGGCACTAGGTGGCACTAGGTGACTCTGGCACCAGGTGACAGATGTGAGAGGACATCAGCAGGCCCGGGAGTCCACTGGGGCCAGGGGCTGACTTCGGGGACCAGCCCCAGGTGGCAGGGGAGGGTCTAGGCCAGGGGTGCCTACGGGGTCTGATCCACAGAGGGGGACCTCCTGAAACAAAGAGGCTAGGCCGGGGTCCAGCAGGGCCCCTCCTGTGCCGGGTGGACCCAGCTGTCCTCAAGGGCACATGGGGATGGCAAGGCCCGTCTCTTGGGGCTGATGAGACAACTCAGCGAGACCTTCAGCAGACAGGCCCCAGGCGGCCCAGTGCCTGGCACCCAACAGGTGAGAGACACATGACAGGTCTCACCTCTTTTTTCCCTCGAGGACCACCCCCTGGTGACACATTGGATCACCTACAGGCCACGTCAACACCCCTTTAAAATAAAGTAGCACTTCCCACGGGGGCTGTCATGCCTTATCTTTAAATTGGGTAGATCACAACGAAAGGAAACCTGACCATCAATCCCTCGCCTCAAAGATTCCACGGTATTAGCCTTTCCCAGCACATTTGATTCATCCTGTTTCTGCCGTGGGACTCACAGTCTGATTCTGGTGCCTTCCTTCATTCCAGATTTCCATCTTTTTGAACCTGATTTACTCGGCTTTACAGGGGAGGGCCTGGGAGTTCAGTCCTTTGATGGTCTCCAGGGTGGAATTTGTCCACTTCTAGAAGGAGCTGTGCACAGTAGATCTATGGGAGGCACTGCCACGGCCACCAGACGGCCCCTGTGCATCCCTTCTCAGCACTGGTCTCTCACAGCCCCTGGCAGTCGGGTCTCAGCAGGACCAGAGTAAGGAGGTGGCAAATCGTGACAGAAAATTCATGGGTTCGGGGCCCGGGGCGAAACGAAAATGCCGACCCCTTGTTCAGAACTCACTCAGGGTCTCAAGATGGTTAACGGGACATCATTGAGCAAGCACTGACCCCTGCGGAGTGTGGGGCCCAGGTCGCCAGCCCCGGGGCCAGCAGTCAGGTGGACGTGGGCTCAAATCCCAACAGGGCCACTTATTAACTGAATGATGCCAGCAGTTTCTGACCCCCCCACCCCGAGTCTGGCTTCCCAGTTTATAAAACGAAGGGTACAGAAGGGTTCTGGAACGGATACCATCAAAGGAGCCGGGCATCACCCAGCAGACACCGAACACATCTCCGCGCCTTCTGCTCTGCGCCCCAGCAAGGTCGGGGGGCTGGAGAAGCGCTGAGCCGAGTGCCAAGTCCGCCTGAAAACGGTCTAGGTCCTTCCAGCAAAGGTATGTGGGTTTGAGTCATGTTCAAGGACGAACGCCCGAGCACGCGTTTCAATGGCACGTGCAGATAGAAAGAGCCTCAAGCAGGAGCCAGGAGCCCCCACGTGGCATTGCCAGCCCCCTCCTGGTGGCTGAGCCGCAGGCCGACCTTAGGCTGTGCCCTGACAGGTGCACTGGAATGCCGCCCACCCTCACCCCTGCACCTGCAGAGCAGTGAGACCACCTAGCAGGGCCCAGGTGCGGCCTGGAGGCTTCGAGGCCAGAGGTAGAGACGCAGCATATCCCCAAGTCCTCCCGCTGCCC
Source organism: Panthera onca (assembly GCF_046562875.1). NCBI lineage: Eukaryota > Metazoa > Chordata > Mammalia > Carnivora > Felidae > Panthera > Panthera onca. Next base: position 3,917,341 of record NC_138342.1, read on the forward strand.
GGCCTGGGGACAGGTCCCCCCGGCAGAGTCAGACGGGGGGCGGCTGGCAAAGGGAGGTCTTTCTCTTCAGGGCCCCAGAAGGTGCCAACGGCCTCGGAACCACCTCCTTTCCGATGCCTCCAGCCCGTGGTTCTCAGAGAAGTTTAAAAAGAGAAACACTGCAACGGGGATCCGGGAGCCAGGGAGAGTCCCAGGCACCGCATGTGAACATCCATTCTGGGCCTGGGCTGGGCCTGGGGTCGCCACCACGGAACACAGGTCATTTCTATCTGTATCTGTACCTCCCTCCACCCCCACGTCCCTCCCCCACGGTGCCTACGTCCGCAGTGCTCGTCCGCCTCCGTCTGTCCCTGTAACTCAGTCTGCGCCTGCCGCCACCTGCCAAGGTTCAGGCAGGGACAGGTGCATCTATGTGTCACGCACCCCGCGCTGCACCCGCCCGCAGCCGCCGCCATGTCCCCCTGCCCCCATCATACGCCCCCCCCCTCCCCCCGGCTTTCTCCATGTCCCCCCCGCCCCCACCATACCCCTGCCCCCCCCACTCCCACTGTACTCCTGCCCCCTACCGTCTCCATGTACCCCCGCCCCCACCGTACTGCTACCCCACCCCCACAGCTCCCTCCACCCCCACTGCGCCCTCCTGCCCCCATTGTACCCCTGCACCCCCCCCCCCCGCTCCCCCCGCCCTCCCCCCCCGCTCCCCCTGCCCCCCCGCTCCCCCCCCCGCCCCCTGTACCCCTGCCTCCCCCCCCGTCTCCATGTCCCCCCGCCCCCACCGTACCCCTGCCCCCCCACTACGCCCCCGCCCCCACCGTACCCCTGCCTTCTTCCCCCCCCCCCGTCTGCACGTCCCCCCGCCCCCACCATACCCCTGCTACCCCACCCCAACAGCTCCCTCCACCCCCACCGCTCCCCCCGCCCCCCCCCCGCTCCCTCTGCCCACCCTGCTCCCCCCGCCCCCCCGTACCCCTGCCTCCCCCCGTCTCCATGTCCCCCCGCCCCCACCGTACCCCTGCCCCCCCACTACGCCCCCCGCCCCCACCGTACCCCTGCCCTCTTCCCCCCCGCGTCTGCACGTCCCCCCGCCCCCACCGTACCCCTGCCCTCTTCCCCCCCACCGTCTGCACGTCCCCCCGCCCCCACCGTACCCCTGCCCTCTTCCCTCCCCCTCGTCTCCACGTCTCCCCGCCCCCACCGTACCCCTGCCCTCTTCCCTCCCCCTCGTCTCCACGTCTCCCCGCCCCCACCGTACCCCTGCCCTCTTCCCTCCCCCTCGTCTCCACGTCCCCCCGCCCCCACCGTACCCCTGCCCTCTTCCCTCCCCCTCGTCTCCACGTCCCCCCGCCCCCACCGTACCCCTGCCCTCTTCCCTCCCCCTCGTCTCCACGTCCCCCCGCCCCCACCGTACCCCTGCCCTCTTCCCTCCCCCTCGTCTCCACGTCCCCCCGCCCCCACCGTACCCCTGCCCTCTTCCCTCCCCCTCGTCTCCACGTCCCCCCGCCCCCACCGTACCCCTGCCCTCTTCCCTCCCCCTCGTCTCCACGTCCCCCCGCCCCCACCGTACCCCTGCCCTCTTCCCTCCCCCTCGTCTCCACGTCCCCCCGCCCCCACCGTACCCCTGCCCTCTTCCCTCCCCCTCGTCTCCACGTCTCCCCGCCCCCACCGTACACCTGCCCCCAACCGCCTCTATGTCCATCTCTCCCGCATGTGGTTGGGCTAAGGTACCTGCACTGACTAGATTTGAGTCAGGTTCCCGCTGATTTGATATTTCCAGGAGATAATAAATTTTGTACAAAAAAACCCTATCACCTCATTTCTACATAGATGGTCTTGCCACTCTGTGTAAACGGCCAGGAACCCCACGGCCACCAATACGGGTGGTAACCCGAATGGGCAGTGTTTTTCCCATTCTGCGTTTGGATTTTCCCTCTACGAATTCATAACCTTCCTACTGGGGCTTCTGAAAACATGACACACACACCACATGTCATACATACTATTTTGCTGTTACTTTTGATCTCCCAGCCCCTCTGAAGAGCCCGGGCTCCTACAGAGACGCGGGCCTGTGATCCAAAGGACAGGATGCACTGGTGCCCAGACCCCTTCGGCTGGGCTGTGAACCGGGGAAGAGGGCGGTGCCTGCCCAGTAAAGGCTCTGAGAGGCGAAGGAGCCGCCAGATTCTTCCAAACAACGAGGCGGCATCGAAATAGGTCACACTTGCCACGGGTCACCGACCCCCTCGTGGTCTTACAATATTCTTTTCTCCCCCAGCTGCTGAGGCCTCAGGGAAGCGTATCCACGGGCACGCCTCGGAGGGAAAGGCCGGCCGCTGTCTCCTGCCGGCGGTGGCTGAGTGCAAAGGTCATACGGAGCCCGAGAGAACAGGACCCCACTTTCGATTCCAGCTGTGCCTCTCCCAGCCCCGTGGCCTTGGGCACGCGGCCTCCGCTCTCGGTGCGTCACAAGGACTCCTGGTCCTGAAGCGGTCACGGGCCAGAGGAGAGACAGGCTGTAGGTGGCAGTCGTGGGGAGGGGCGAGGTGACCGTGGGGGCCGGGAAAGGACAGCAGCAGGATGGGTCCTTGTAATAAACAGCCGCGGCCTTTCTGGTCACACTCCTGAATATCCCCGTCCCCGCCTTGTGATGGCCTTCCTTCGCACCCACACAAACTATCCCTCTGAGAACAGAGGTCGCGGCCCAGGGTTCAGAGCGATCAGCCCCCACGGGGCCCACCGCGACCACGGAATCCTGGTCCCCACCTGGGAGAAGTCGATCCCAGACAGAGGCGTTGGGTACCGTTGCCGAGCCCCGCGAGGCCTGGCTTCGGCCTCCCAAAACTTTTTCCCTGGTAAGACCCCCTGGTTCGAGCTGCACACACATCGTGTGTTTTGATGGACACGCAGAGCTCAAGGGCCAGAGAGAGCCTAGAGGCCGTCCCCTCACTTCTGATGGCTCTGCCTGTGAGATGGGACCACGAGGGTCGGAGCGAGGACATGCTCAGTGACTCGGGCCACACATCCGTCTTGGGTCCACAACTGGGAATCTGATTTCAGGCTCCTCAGGCACCGTGCTCGCTGCTGGGGCCCACGCCTCCTTCCGGGGAGATCAGGGGTGACTGTTCCCACAGTGTAATTACAGTGGAAATTAAGAAAATCACTAACCCTGCTGTCAGGTGCATAATTAATTTGAGAAACTTAATTGTGTCTTAGCAGGGGAGGCTCTCCCTTGTCGGGACGTATGTTAAGAGAGAGGAAGAAGGGAAGATACGCTTCCCAATTCCTTCCGTCTCCAGGCACCGGGATGTTGTAAGAAGGGTCTTTGTCCCCCACTCTAGGTGGGTGTGGAGAACGCTCCTGCCCTGGGTGTGTTCTTGGGGCAGCAAAGCGGCTCATTTTCAGCCTGGCCACCAGGGCCAGCCCGGTGCCTTCACCACGCAGCATGCCGCCTGCAAACCTCGCTCCCTGGGTGCTCTCAGCGTCGCCTCCTTCAGCAGACAGGGCTACCAGCTTGGAGGGAACCAGATGGTCACAAATGACCATCACGTCGTCGCGGAGGCATTGCTCCTTTTATCCCCCAGGAAAGACTAAGACCAGGACGATGAAGGGGAACAGTAACTAAGGAATCAGGACGGAGCCTGGCAAAGGTGCCCCGTGCCGTGTCGGGCCCGTGAGGCGTCAGGGTCAGGCTGCGGGAACCCTGGTGGGGACACTGCGTGAGACCAGGTGGCACCTGCGAAGTCTGGAGCAGTGGGTGGTCCGGAGGGAAGGACCCCCACGGTCTCCTGGAGGAGGCGGGGCTCCCTGCTGAGTGCACGGGGAAGAGGGTGGGCTCTAGACTAAGCTGACCGAGTTCAGGGCAAGACCAAAGCCCCAGGCCAACGGCACGAGTGGGGCCAGATGGGCCCTGAGGGTTTGCTGTAGGGTTTCCTTCCGCCCAGGCTGCCCCAGGTCACTTCTGCCCCAGCCTCAACAGAGGCCCTTAGTGGTACGTGGGAGGTGGTGGGGTCCTCCCCCCTCTTCTCCATCGCTGCCCCCCATCACCTGGGTCTTTCCTGAGTTACCTACTGAGACAAGCAAGGACCCCCGCGTGGCCCGGATGTCCTTCCTTCCTAGGGATCCCCCGGACGTGCCTCCCACCAGTCCGAGGCGGGGTCCCCAGAAGTGGACGAGGAGGAGGGAGTGGGAAGCTTCCTTGCAAGGTGATCCCAGGAGGCCTCTGCAGAAAAGCAGGGAGGTGGGGTGTGGGCAAGAGTGGTCAGGAGGAGTCAGGGCTGCATCCAAGGGGCTCGGCCCTGCGGGGTCCCTGAGGTGACACAGCGCCCCCGGAGGCTGGGGCAGGGAGGCCTCTCAGGCCTCACCCCGGCACCCAGGTTGCCATGCTGTACTCCAGGGATGCCGCAGGGCAAGGCCCGGGGTCTGAGCGCGTCCCCGCTCCCAGCTCCTGTGGCTGCTCTGAGTTGATCAAGGCGGGGAGCGCGATGTGAACTCAGGCCCCGCTGCGTCCCAGACACCACACTCTGTCCACGTTACGGCATTTCCTGCCCACGGTGACCGTGGAGGCCACTCTCCTCCTTTTCGAGACGAGGGAAGGAGGCTCAGAAACCAGCCGGGCAGCCGGCGCTCTGTGCACCACGGCCCCCCTCAGGCCCGGGTCCCCTGGGGGCAAGGCTCCGTCCCGGCCACCGGCCACCGGCCACCGTTAGGTGGGAAGAGAGGCAGGTCCCCCGCAGCTCCGTCTGCTGGCAGGGAGGGGTGGGACCGCTGCTCCGTGGCCCCCAATTTCATCAGGAAGCACAAGCACGTCCGCGGCACTGACTCACAGAGCCCGGCAGGGGACAGGACACCTGGTCGGCATGGGAGAGCTGGCAGGGAGCCCCCGGCCTCCACGTCCGTGACCCCAGACACATGCACCTGCCCCCACCCAGAGGAAGTGCAGCCATCTGAAGTGGGGACAGAGGGGCCTGAACCGCAGCCGGGTGGAACCACGGAAGATGAAGCCCAGCGGAAAATCCCTCCTTAAAACTGCCCCTCCCCTGCACACTCACCTGCCCTTTTCGCAAAGTCCCTGGCGGCCCTCGTTTCTGCATTTCACAGCAATACATTTTCCGGGAAGAACGTGGGATGGGGTCTTGGACCCGGCTGCCCCACTAGGCCATGACCTGGGCAAGTCGCTTCCTCAGTTTCCCCATCTGTGCAGGGGGGTCAAGGAAGCTCCCCAGTGAGGGCCCAGCACAGAGCAGGTGCTCACATATGGCAGAGACGATGATCACCACCAGTGGAGAAATCCCAGCTACGGGGTTCTTTGGAGCTAGGACTTTTACGACCCTTGGCTGGGACCCAGCCAGGCGATGGGTCTCCGAGGGGTCGGAGCTGCTGAGGACACAGGACGGCCTTGTCCTTCACTCGGGGTGTTGCCCGGGCAAAGGTCGGAGCCTGGTGAGCCTCTGTCTCCTTGTCTGACAGTAATAGCTACCCCAGAGGGCCGTGGGAAGGGCTCGGGCCTGGTGCGAGGCACACAGCGGGCCTTCCTTCATTGCCTTATCTCCATTCCTTAACGTACCCACAGACCAAAGGAAAAGGGCACGGGTGGAGACGGTGCGGGAGGGGGAAGACAGTGGGGTGTGGGGCCCTCAAGCCCGAGGCCTCTGCCACTGAAACCAGCCATACAGCCCTCCTATCTCTCTTCACCACTCTGACCCTCAGTGTCTTCTTCTGCAGAATGGCCAATATCCACTCACAGCATTGCTGTTTAGAGTAAACCAGGTCCCACATAGGACGATAAGCACCCCAGCCCGGTTTCATTTTGCCCTCCTGCTGTGTGCAGATGCTGTACAAACCACACTGTAATTTTGCCCTCCTATTGTGTGCAGGCGTCGTACAAACCACACTGTAGAGCCCGGCGTAGTATGGAGAGGCAGCTCCGGCCCCCCCGATGGAGCCGAGCTGTGTCCCCACCCCTGGTCAGCAGGTGCGGCTCCCCAGTGGCCCCTTCCACTCACGCCTCGCTCCCTTCTGGAGCTGCGGCCTCTTCAAACATGGCCCATGAATAATGGATCCCTGTTACAAATTTAGAAAACGTCCTTGCGCCCCACAACTTGGCCTTTTTCTTTATTTTTATCATGCTGGTTTATGAGAAAACTAATCCCCTGAAAACACATTTTGCCCTCAACCGATTTCCTGACAACTGAATTCAAGTTGCTAATTTTACAGCTTCCATGCAGAGTATCACTGGCTCGTTGCCCTGAGTGGGGGGTTCAGGGAAGGGGTTGAGGGCCCCAGGAGCTTTCCAGAAAGTTCCAGTGCCTGGGGGTCGGGTGGTGTGATGGGAAGAGGCCTTGGAGTCAGACCCAGGTGGGGACCCTCCCTCCCCTGCTCCCCAGCAGCCCAGGCCCTTGTCTCCTTCTCTTCAGGTCCTTCATCCGAGCAACAGGGTGGACATTCTCGGCAGCACCCTGGAGAGTTCCGTGACGTGAGCATACACAGAGGAGTAGCGATGTCAGCACAAAGTGGACCCCGTTGCTTCTGCCCCCCCTTCTCTTCCTGCAATGACAAGGGAAAGGCACCAGAAGAACCTTCCAGAACACTCTCCGGAAAGCTCCAAATTCCTCCCCCTGTCCACTCACTCTGGGACTTCGGCTCTGACCATACCCCACAAGCCCCTCGGAGTCTGGGCCCACTCCCTCTGTGGCCGCACCTGACGCCTCCCTCCATCCGCGGGTCCCTGTTTCCTCCCTCACTCACGCAATGTCCCCGACACCTGGTGCGGCCGGGCCCAGGCAGGTGCTAAGGACACAGAAAAGGACAGACATGAAACACGCGGTGAACAAGAAGGTGCCCAGAAAGTCGCAAAGCCCTGAGCCAGAAGGGCACCAACCAGCCCCCGTGGCTCCTCTCTCCCACCTCAAGCCCCACCCCCACTGACCCTTCTTTAACGGAGGCCCTAGCCCGGCTCTTGTCCTGGCTGAGCACGAGGTTACACGGGTCCACGGCGCTCTGCAAGGTCAGGTGCTCTGGGTCAGTTCCCCACCCCCACCCCCCACCCACGGACGGCCACCCACCTAGGCTCCCAGATTCTCCAGAACTAAGCCTGGCCTCTTGCCTCACCACGAGGGGCCCCACAGGAGAGCTCGTGGCCAGTGCTCAGGGCCGCTCCTGGCCTGGACGCTTTCCCCGGGGCAGCCCAGCAAATCGGGGCAGTGCCCAGTTCAGAACCCTGGACCTCACAACAGCCGTCTGGGTGAGGGTGGCTGTTCCCATTTAACGGATGAGGAAACTGAGGCCCAGAGAAAGTGGGAGAGCTGCCAAAGCGCCCATTTTAGAGATGACAAAACTGAGTCTCGGGGAAGTGAGACATGGGGTCATATCGTTGCTCTCTACTCGAAGCTGGTCCCGAGAAGCTTTGGGGCCTGGATCGAAGCAAGTCTGAGGAGAGTCCCAGCAGGCTCTGCCTGGTCCAGAGCCTCATCCGGGGCAAGCAAGGTCATGGTGCTGAGGCTGGGCTTCGGATGCAAGAGCCCACGGTCTCCACGCCAGCCTCCATTTCAAGACCGATGGGTCTGGCTCTGTCTCTTTCCTCACCCCTTCCTGTCCAGCCCAGCCCAGCCCGGCACAGCCCAAGAGCCCAGCAGCAAACCCTGTATTAAACACTGCTCTCCTCTACCTGCCTCTGAGCAAGCCCAAACCCGGGGACCCGGGCTGCATTCAGCGGCACCCGCAAAGCACAGCTGGCCTTCACCTCAACATGAAAGGGGATGAGCTGGACCCCAGAGCCCCGGGCCCAAGGCCTCCACGCCGTGCTGCCGAAGTAGGTCCCTTCAGTGGCCAGTGCACTCAGATAGATGCAGCCTAAGGAAACCGTCCCGAAAAGAACAGCGAGGCCCATGGTGCGAAGCTGTCCATTGCTATGCACCGAACACTTGTGTCCCCTCAAGTTCGCACGCTGTAACCCTGACCCCTGGGGTGACTGAAGGTTAGGAGGTGGGGCCTTTGGGAGGTGATAGGGTTAGAGGAGAGCACGAGGGTGGGACCCCTCACTGGCATCGGTGGCCTTACATGAAGAGACACCAGAAAGCTTGCTTCCCCTTCCCCTCTCTTGGCCACGTGAGCGCACGGCCAGGGGGTGGCCGTCTGCAAGCCAGGAGGAGGGCCCTCACCAGAACCCACCGGACAGCACCGTGACCTTGGACGGCACCCTGACCTTGGACGGCACCCTGACCTTGGACGTCCAGCCCCCAGAACAGTGAGTAAAGAACTGCCCGTCGCTTTAGCCTCCAGTCTGTGTCGTTCTGACAGCCGCTGACACGAAGGGCTCACCGTAGGATAGTCGAAAGGAGCAAGAAAATGGAAACAACCCCAATGTGCAACATCGGGACGGGGAACTAGCTGGGCAGGTTCACGGGACGGGCCGCTCCGAGTGGGGTCGGGGAGGCCTGTCATCGCACGGAAAGCAGAGCCACTAAAGAAAAAGGATTCGAAAGTCCAGCTGCATGGCGGAGGATCCCAGCTACAGAAATAACTCGTGCGCACACCTGTGCATGGGGACACAGACGTACGCATGTTGGTGGGGACTGGAGGTAAACACGTGGGAATGCACGTTACGCTTTTTGGAGGGTACTATTTAAATTGCGCACAAGGGGCATGTGTCACTATGAAAATGATAAAAAAAGAAGTTTTTTTTTTTTTAAAGAAGCTGCTTGGCCAGACTCACCCGACGGGGCAGTAATGTCTTCTGTGCTTGTGTCCACTCCCCAAACACTGTCCGTGTGCGCCCCACCCACCTGCCTGGGAAGGCTCTCTCCGGGAGCACACGACACCCCCCCAAGTGCAGCTCAGGGCCCCACCTCAGGCCTGGAGTGCAGGGAGGGGTTCGTCAGGCCACCTTATCAGAGCTTTATCCTGTCTCACCGCTTTATCTTCCAGCTGGAGAACCTTTCAGGTACTTTTTCGGCCATTTCCTTCAGGCGTACTTGGGAGGGACCAGCCTCCCTGGGTTAGAGGCAAGGAAGGACTCAGGAGTTACGGTTTTACACACCCAGAGGCACCCGGGGCAGGGCTAGCAGAAAGCAGGGCCCGGGCCCCCCCCCCCCCGGGCCCCCCTCTGACAGCCCGATTCCCTGCCACGTGCAGCTGTTTCCTCGGAGGCCGGAAGGCTAAGGGAGGCAGGGGACCCCACGCTCGCCATAGGTGGCCCGGAGCGCCACGCTCAGAAGTCCTGGGCGGTCCCCGCTCTGGGCCTGCCCACCACGAAGGAGCTGCCCCTGACCTTCGGGAACCCCGAGCCAGCCCTGCCTCCCCAGGTCACCCCGCCCTCACGGGCAAACAGGATAATGGCAATAGGGTCGCCTGAAACGGGGGTTGTGAGAGCCGATGTGTGCTGTGTAGAAGGGCTCAGAGGAGGCAACATGCGGCCTGCGGGCTTAATAAATGTTTAACAGACGCCAGCTCTTACTGTCATCCCCCTCCTTTTACAGATGCGAGCATGGAGGCTCAGAGAGGGTGCGATGTGCCCACGGTCACACAGCATCGGGAAGAGTCCAACGCAGATGGATCTTAATCAGGGTGGTCCCTCTGCATTATCCAGCCGGCGAGCATGCAATGAGCACCTGCTGTATGCCATGCCCTGTGCTGTGGTATCTGGGATGCCAGCGTGAGAAGTATAGCTGTGGCACCTGCCCTCGGGGTGGGGGTGGGGCGTGCTCGCTTAGGGACCTGGGGATGGCCACAGTGCAGGAAGCTCTGTGACCCCGTGCAGAACTGCCATGAGAGCAGAGGTGAGGGTGCCCCACCCCAACACAGCTTCAGGGCCCCCCGGGGCCACAGAGAGCCTCTGGGGAATGCAGTATCTACACAGAAGACTGGAGCATGAGTACAAGTTACTCAAGTAAGAGGATGCAGGGAACAGCTTGTGCCAAAGGCTGGAAGGGAAGGCAAGTGCCGTGTGCTCAGAGGATTTCAAGGAGGTTCAGAGTGGGGGGAACTCAGAATTGGGGGGGAGAGAGGAAGGAAACGGCTAGCGAGCTTGCAGGGAGGGATCTGGTTTATACCCCCAGGAGGGCCAAGGGAAACCAGTGAGAGCGTTCCGGGTCAGAACAGCAGCATGGTCAGGACGGACTGAAGAGGCAGGATGGGCAGCGGGGACGCTGGTGAGAACAAGGCCAGCAACCTGTCCCCATGTCACTGGATCCCCTGACCGAGGCGGGGCGCACTGGGTACGGAAGGAAGCCAGGCTCCGAGCCGGGTTCTCCCAGCTGCCGTGGCCTCTGAGGCTGGTCCCCCCAACCGTGGCGATCCTGAGCCACCAACACAGCCCGTTTAAAAGCCCAACGTGGGGAGTGTTCCTGTGAGCGAGCTCCGTGGCCCCCTTGGGGGGCAGCCCTGGGCTCTGCCGGTCCCACAAGGAGAGCTGAGAGAAGCCTCATGCCTACACGGGGCTGGCTCTGCCATGCTGACCAGAGGGACGCATTCTTGGGGCCCCACCCGGCCCCGAGCAGAGTCTGGGTCCCCACGCAGTCAGGAGGCAAAGAGTCCACGAAGAGAAGAGCCCAGAAGGAAAATCAATAACCCAGTGTGGAGGCCCCCGGATCTTCCCGCAGAGTTCACTGCTGGAGGGCAGCCCTTCCCGGCCACAGCTCACCGCTCCCCTCCACTTGAAACCCCTCGCAACACTGCCTGTGCCGTCAGCTCACCCAGCAGCCGGCCCTTCCCAGAGCCCCAGAACCCCTTCCCGAGCACCCCGAAAACAGGAACCATTAACTCACAAGCGTTTGCCCGATGAAGAAGGTGCTTGACTGGGGTTTGAGCAGGCATTTGTGTTTTCCAGAACACTTATGTCTGGGACATCGGAAATGGAGGGGTCACGGGTGCTGGGGGGGGGGGGGGGCTCAGTGGGTTAAGCATCTGACTTGGGCTCAGGTCACCATCTCACATCGCAGTTGGTTAGTTCGAGCCCCCGTGTCGGGCTCTGTGTTGACAGCTCGGAGCCTGGAGCCTGCTTTGGATTCTGTCTCCCTCTCTCTCTACCCCTCCCTCGCTCTCTCTCTCTCTCTCAAAAAATAAACATAAAAAGAAAGGAATGGAGGGTTCACCCAAATTCTGTGCATTTATTTTTAATTCAGAGACCTAGATTTTCATACACAGACGGCATTTTCAGACCTGAAATAACACACTTCCTATTGCCTTGTTGGCCTGGAATACCGGCCGGGGATCATTTAAAACACCAACATCAGGGCATCTGGGTGGCCTAGTCATTTAAACATCCAACTCTTGACTTAGTCTCAGGTCACGATCTTACGGTTCGCGGGTTCAAGCCCCGAGTCAGGTTCTGCACACTGACAGCACAGAGCCTGCTTGGGATTCTCTCTCCCTCTCTCTCTGCCCTTCCCTGCTTCCTCTATATATCTCTCTCAAAATAGGTAAACAATAAAAAACTAAAGAAAAGAAAAGAAGTTAAAAAATAAAAATAAAACACCAGCATCAACCACAGGACATCTCTGTGATCCAGGAGGCCAGCAACACATTGTGTGGATTATTTATCACCAAGGGGAAGGTGCTGTTTTGAGAAAGGATTCAACACACTTTTGAGACATTTCAAACCCATAACACTGCCTGGACAGCAGCAGTGCTCCCCTGCCAAGCCCCCCGGAGGCGAGGCGGGGAACATTTAGTGGTTTCGAGAAGGCAGTAGGGATTCTGCAGGCAGAAGTCACAAAGTCCATGTAGGGTGGCAGCGTGAGAGAGGGCGCAGGGAATTCAGGGAGGCGCTCAGAGGTGACCCCGGGCAACCCGCCCAGGCTGCCCTCCCCGACAGCTGCGGGAAAGAGTCAGGAACAGAGAGGGATCCAGAAAAAGCGCTCCCGGCTCCAACGTTTCAGGAGGCGGGGGCTCCCTCTCACTGTCTGCGCTTATCTGGTTCGCATCCGTGTCTCCAGCTGGACCGTCAGTCCCCGGAGGTGCCCCCAGCCCCGGATGGCAGCCAGGGTGCCCGAGACGGTTGCTGAAGGGACCAGTAAAAAGTGTAGGAGCACTGAAAGGAGCCGCATCAGAGGACACAAGGCGGGCTGATCCGCACAGGAAGCTTTCGGCATCGAATTCTGTGCTCATTTATGAAGCAGCTTTATAAACGAATGTGATACTGTGATTTATGTTAAAAAAGAATGGACATTTGGGTTTTGTCCCATTTCTGGCACAGAGCTCCAAAATCCCCAGAAATCCCTGAAGTGTCTTTTGTTATGTTAATGAGGCGACCCTGGGAAAGCGCCCCCCCCCCCACCCCAGGGTCACGGAAGGGGGGGGCCAGTGGAGTCGACTAGGTGAGCCGAGCCTCGGTTTCCTCATCTGTAAAGGAAGGAGCCATTCCTGTCCTGGTGAGTCGCAGGGGCTCACCCGTGGGGACCGGGGCCGGGAAGTCTGGCAAAGTGCTGTGTAGAGGAAGGGGTTTCTGGGAACACTGGGTGGAGGGTCTCCAGGGGGCAAGGAATGTACCCTGAGTAGGGCTGGGGGTCCATGCAGGCGGGGGGGGGGGGGCTTCTACACCATAGGGGGCAGGGCGGGGCACAAAGCAGGACCCAGGAGGACACATGCTCCTTCTCCTGGCCCGATTCCTCAAACTATGAGGCCGAAGCTGGCCGCGGGCCCCACTCAGGACCCCATGACCCACTTCGGATCCCTGCCTTTGCCAGCGGTGGGAGCCCTCTCAAAGACCACAGAGCTGTGGTACCACTGAGGGTCCTGGTGAGCTCTGGGGACCGCAGACACTCCCTGGGGGACGGCAAACCGGACTCTCAGCTGCAGAGGGCGGCCGGCCCACACACGGCCCCCCCGGCCCCTCCTGCGTCAGTGGCCAATCACCACACCGTGGGCTGCGGGGACCGTCTTGATCTCAGAACACAGAGTCCAAGAACCGGAAGATCTGAATCATCTTAAATGCCAGACCCGCGGACTGTCCTTGCGCGAAACCGCCAGAGGCAGCCACGGGAAGGAAGCACTCCGCTTGCTGATGAGAGAGCCGCCCTGCCCTGGATTTCTTTCTCCTTTGTCCCTGGCTGGAATCGGGCTGTGCCTGATGTCTACAAAGAGAAATTTTAATAGAATCGCGGCAAGCCTGGGAAATAATACCTTTCGCTATGACCCCTAATTAAGGTGCAGAGAGCCCACGGCCCAACCCCGGTGCTGTAGCTGCTGGGGCTTAATTGAGAGAAAGAGACACAAAGAGGCGGATGGCCAGGCCACGTGCACGCCTGGGGGTGGTGCTGAGCCCCCTCCCAGGTGGCCCCGGGCACCGGTCCTGCTCACCGTGGGAGTCCAGAGGAAGCCTGCATTAGCACGCAGTGTCCCTGCGGGCCGGTAATCCCCGGCAGCGGGCAGCCCAGCGGCCGGCTGACTACAGCTTGGTGTTTCCAGCACAGGCAACGAGAGAGAACGTTAACAGCTTCGTTTCCATAGTTCTCCATGCAAAATTTAGAGCGTATCCAACAAGCACCACTCGGGCGCTGATGCTGGAGGGGATTCTCAGGGCAGCCTGGACTGGGGGGCGGTGGGGACGGGCAGGGGTCCCAGGCTCCAGACTGTGCCCTGTGGCTCCCCGCTGTGGGTCCCGGCGAGGCCCCGCCCCTTCCCCCGTGAGGTGGGGACAGCTGGGCCCACAGCTGAAGGTCTTTCTGGTGACTGAGCGAGCACCGGAACACAGGGGAGAGGCCGGCCACGAAGAGAGAGCCTCAAGCTGTTCTCCAGAGAAGCTTCTGCGGCTGCTGCGGGGAGAGGTGGTGCGGGGACCAGGGGTGGGGCACGGCCGGGCTCACGGAGGGGCTTTGTGCCCTCCAGGCTGGCCCTCGGGGAAGCGGGAGACTGGGGTGTGCCGGGTACCTGCCACCCAGCCCCTTCCTTTGGGGTTTGTAGCGGGTTACATAGTGACCCTCTGAAGGGCGTGTCCACATCCGAATCCCGGGAACCTACGAGTGCAAACTATCTGGGGAAAAGGTCTTGGCAGACGGAAGTGAAGCGTCTGTGGACAAGAGCATCCCGCATCGTCCGTGGGCCTCGGATCCCGAGACAAGTGTCCTTGTAAGAGACAAAAGAGGGGACACCGGCAGACACGGGGAGAAGGCCGTGCGACGGCAGAGCAGCGACAGAGGGCCAGGGGAGCAAGGCCAGGGGCGCCTGGGGCCCCAGAAGCTGCAAGAAACCAGGAAGGAGCCCTGCTGGGGCCTCAGGAGGGGGCGTGGCCTGAAACCCCTCGATTTCTGACTTCTGGCCTCCAGACTGTGACACACGGAATGAGCTGTTTTAAGCCCCCCAGTTTGTGCTAACGTTTAGGGCAGCCCCAGGCCGGGGACACAGGGCTCAAGTCGGCGGGGGCTTCTGGCTGGGCCGGGAGGGACAGAGGGTGAAGTGGCAGAGTTGAAGCCCAGCCCCAGTGCCACTGTGACAGAGAAGCAGAGGGGGCAGCCTCCCGGCCCTGGACGGGGCCGACGCAGGCGCTCCAAAGTCGCGTGGATCCCTGGAGACCGAGGCCGTAGGCAGCCTGTGGAGCGGTGGGGGTGCTGAGTGCCAGGAAACACCGTGGGGGTGCACGCAGGTGTCAGGCAGGCCTCTCAGAGGAGTCTGTGCCCACAGGGAGGGGGCGAGGGGGGCGAGGGGGAGAGGGGAGACAGGTCCAGCCCAGGGACCCAAGCTCGCCCCGCAGGACTTTCCACTCTTGGGGTTCAGGAGCACGCCTGACGTCCCATAACGAACCTCATCTTGCTTCAGCCAACCTGTGGCAGCTCCCGTGTTGAAACCTGCAGAGTTGCAAACTAGGACACCAGCCCGGCTGCGTGATTCACACTGGGCTCTGCGTGCTCCCCAACGCTTCCCAGCTGCGCGCAGGAGAGAGAGACGGGAGGGGTGCGGGTCGGGAAGGCGTCATTCTGGTGTGGCCAGGACCTCAGGGCGGGGGTGGGTCTGCCTGCCTCCCGACCCCCGGTCCTCGGCATTCTAGGCGTCCGTCCTGCTTGTCACGTGATTCCACGTGGTCCCTCCCCTGGGCCCCCGTGCCAGGACAGGCAAGGCCACTCGGGGCTCCTTCCCCCCTCGCTCCGCAGGGATGAGCACCCACGAGCCCAGGGCTCTCTCTCACACCCTCCCCTCCTTGGCCCAGATCTCAGTGCCCCTTAGCTGAACCGCTGCCCCCTCCCTGAGCCCCTGATGCCCACACCCTTCCACCCCGCCAGCTGGGGCTGCCCACCTGACCACCCCTGTGCTCCCAGCTCGAACAGTCTCCCTCCACACCAGGATCAACTCCAGCTCCCTAGCCTGGAATGCAGGTCTCTCCTAACATGACCCGAACCTGACTTTCAGGCCTCAGCTCCTACCCAAACAACAGACCGACAGCCTCAACACCCACTGGCCCCATATTCCTAGCCTCCGCGTCCTTGCCCACGTTTTGGCTCCTGTCTCCAAAGACCGTAGCTTCTGTGTTGGCCCGGAGAACTCCTACACATCCTCCAAAACCCTTCTCAAATGTCGCTTCCTCCACATGGGGCTCTCTCTGAGGCTCCCTAGCACGTGAGCCCAGACAATAGCCATTGTTATTCCATCTGTCCTACATCTTACCATCAAGCACAGCGACACTGCATGATTTCTCAACATCCCCTCAGTAGGCTGTGGACCCCTGGGGAGCAGAGGGTAAGTCTCTTGTCCGTGTCAGGGTTTCCAGGCCTCAGAGGCCCTGGAATGTGGGGGGAGCCCCAAAAGTGTCGTCTGAACTAAATGAAATTACTCTGTGTGCTCCTGCCCACACGGATAACTGTGTTTTGTTATCCCCGGGCTGGCTCTGAATTAGCTAATATAATCACTGCCTCAGCCGCCAACCCCCAGGACTCCGGGAAAGCAGCCGGGGGAGGAAGAGAAGACAAGGCCCAAAGCCCACAGCCTGGGTCCGGCACACCTTTCCCGGGAAGGTCTGTGCCCAGGGCGGAGCACTGGTTTGGGGGGCACCTCCCTGCCCACCGCCCCCCTCCCCCCGAATCTGCTTCACCCCTGGTGGTAGTTTACCAGCTGCCCCTCCACTAACCCCCCCTGCCCAGGCACCGTGTGATAGGCTTACACGGCCAAGGCGATGGGTGTCTTTTACCCGACGTGATGCAGATCAGACCCAGTCCCCAAGGATATCAAACACTGGGTTCCAAGCAAGCCGACCCATGTCTGAGACGCCCTCACAGAGGCAGGGTGCCGGCTGGACTGCCAGGAGGGTGGTACGGCGCTCACCACATGACGTGACTGCGACCCTGCGACCCTGCGACCCTGTAAGCCACTTGCAGGCGGCCCCGTCCCAGCTCCCACGAAGGTGCACTGTGCAAATTCTCAGCGGGCCAACGCCATGGCTTCCCGACAATGACGGGGTTGTGGGGGCCGATGGGGAGCGGGTGTCACTGTCCCACAGCCTCACTGTCCGCCCTCACACCTGGATCGGGGGCCTGGCACCGGGGGACGGTCTTGGCTCACTGGCCCACCGCAGGAGGAGGCTGAGTTACCAGAAGTGGAGGGTCCAGGGAGGAGGGTTCAGAGAGGAGGGTCCAGGGAGGGTCCAGGGGAGGGTCTGGGGGGGGGGGATCCAGGTCGGGGGACCCAGGGAGGATCCAGGGGAGGGTCCAGGGAGGAGGGTCCAGGGAGGGTCCAAGGAGGGTCCAGGGAGGAGGGTTCAGGGGAGGGTCCGGGGAGGGTCCAGGGGGGTCCAGGGAGGAGGGTTCAGAGAGGAGGGTCCAAGGAGGGTCCAGGGGAGGGTCTGGGGGGGGGATCCAGGTCGGGGGGCCCAGGGAGGATCCAGGGGAGGGTCCAGGGAGGAGGGTTCAGGGGAGGGTCCGGGGAAGGTCCAGGGGGGTCCAGGTCAGGGGGCCCAGGGAGGATCCAGGGAGGAGGGTCCAGGGAGGGTCCAGGAGGGTCCAGGGAGGAGGGTTCAGGGAGGAGGGTCCAAGGAGGGTCCAGGGGAGGGTCTGGGGGGTGGTATAGGTCAGGGGGCCCAGGGAGGATCCAGGGGAGGGTCCAGGGAGGAGGGTCCAGGGAGGGTCCAAGGAGGGTCCAGGGAGGGGGGTTCAGGGGAGGGTCCAGGGGGGTCTAGGTCGGGTGGCCCAGGGAGGATCCAGGGAGGAGGGTCCGGGTAGGGTCCAAGGAGGGTCCAGGGAGGAGGGTCCAGGGAGGGTCCGGGAAGGGTCCGGGGAGCGTCCAAGGAGGGTCCAGGGAGGAGGATCCGGGGCGGGTCCAGGGAGGAGGATCCAGGGAGGGTCCAGGGGAGGGTCTGGGGGGTGGTATAGGTCAGGGGGCCCAGGGAGGATCCAGGGGAGGGTCCAGGGAGGGTCCAAGGAGCGTCCAGGGAGGAGGGTTCAGGGGAGGGTCCGGGGAGGGTCCAGGGGGGTCCAGGTCGGGGGTCCCAGGGAGGATCCAGGGAGGAGGGTCAGGGTAGGGTCCAAGGAGGGTCCAGGGAGGGTCCGGGAAGGGTTCGGGGAGGGTCCAAGGAGGGTCCAGGGAGGAGGATCCGGGGAGGGTCCAGGGAGGAGGGTCCAGGGAGGGCCCAGGGAGGAGAGCCCAGGGAGGGTCCAGGGAGGAGGGTTCAGGAGAGGGTCCGGGGAGGGTCCAAGGAGGAGGGTCCAGGGAGGGTCCAGGGAGGAGGGTTCAGGGAGGAGGGTCCAAGCAGTGTCCAGGGGAGGGTCTGGGGGGGGTCCAGGTCGGGGGGCCCAGGGAGGGTCCAGGGAGGAGGGTCCAGGGAGGGCCCAGGGAGGAGGGTCCAGGGAGGAGGGTCCAGGGAGGGCCCAGGGAGGAGGGTCCAGGGAGGAGGGTCCAGGGAGGGCCCAGGGAGGAGGGTCCAGGGAGGAGGGTCCAGGGAGGGCCCAGGGAGGAGGGCCCAGGGAGGAGGGTCCAGGGGGCGTCCAGGTAGGGTCCAGGGGAGGGGTCCAGGGGGGGCGGTCCTTGCCACCTCTTCCAACTTCTGGGTGCTCCCTGGTTTGTAGACTCATGGGTCCAATCCGCCTGCATTGTCACCTGGCCTCTTCCTCTCCGTCCCCTCTGTGACCCTCCTCCTCTTGACAAGGACAAGGGTCGCTGGAGTGGAGCCCACCTCATCTGAACTACATCTGTAGACACCCATTTGCAAATACGGTCCCATTTCAGAGATGTTGTGTGGGTGTGAATCTGGGGGGATGCTGGTCATTCACCCCAGTACAACAAGCAAAGTGCATTCTTAGCAGGGAAGGAGGTCTGAATGGCGGCTGGCGACTGAGGAAGGAGACACAGGAGGAATCCAACGAGACCCCTCTCTCGTGTGGCTGAATGACACCTGTCACCTGTGGCCTGTGGCTGACACGCTATCTTTATCACGCAGACCCTTCTTTTTTTGGACGGCCTCTAATACTCCCCTGGGTCTCCCCACAAGGCCTCCACCCTACTCTCCCACAAAGGCTTAAGTGTCCCAACAGCAATTACCCAACTACTGAGGCTCAGAAGGACCCTCCCTAAGGTTGCAGAAACTCCCCTGAGCTGTGGCCCAAAGTTAACTTCCAAATATTGAAACCTGGAGTCAGAATGCCTCTCCAGCGAGCTCGTGGGCAGGTCGTGACCATGCAGGCTGGGAGGACGGGCTGCCTCTCCCAGGCCCCCAGCCCCGGGCCCTCCAGACCTCCCCTCTGCCCCTGACTCTGATGACCCCCAGATCTCCCAGCTGACCTTCCCTGCTGCCCCAGCCCTTCCTGACCTCCCCCGAAGGTCCCTCAAGGCACCACTCACAGAACCCCACCCACCGCCCCACCTGCTCCCTCCCAGGACAGAGCACACCCCTGCTGGTGGCCATGCTTGTGCCCTCAGCTCCCCTGCCATGCTGTGAGGCCCCCGGGGGCATGGGGGGGAGGCCCCCCTGCAATGAAGAGCCCTGTGTGAATGAACTGTGCGCACGTCAACGAGGGCTGTGGTCTTAGTTCCAGGGTGTGCTTTTCCTGCCACAGACGTCCTTAGGGAAGTTCATGTGGGGGCGTGGGGGGTAAAGAGGCTGGGGCTGTGGGGCTCAGGCTTGGCTCACAGGATTTCCTTGGGCAGGAACACACAGAAAAGCGTCTTAGGGGCTGTTCACGGGGGAGGGCGGTGGGCCCCTTGGATGGCAGAGAAAAGGGACAGGAAGCAGAAGCTGGAGCAGCCCCCCAGGACATTAGCACCTCTCACCCCACCGCTGGGGCCTCTGTCTTTTCAGTTCTTCTTCCAAAGAGCCCCACGAAGCACCTGTCTACCCAGAAACAGCAGTGCCTCCATTAACGAAACATGGGAACTGGGGTCCAGCGGGGGCAGGGGACTCTGGCCGCTCACGATCCGAATGCCCGACCTGACAAAGGCTCAGAGGGTCAGCCCGAGCCTCCGGGGCCGCGAGCTGGTCTTCTGATCCAGGGGCAGGTGGGAAGCCAGCCACACTGGCACGGTCAGCGCCTTCCCCACGGCTGGATCACCAGTGGAATCACAAGTGTGACAACGGCCACGAGTTTCTGAATGCCACCCTGCTAGGCCCCAGCGTCGGCACTGGTCACACGCCGTCCCATTCTGTCAGCATACCCTCCTGCCAAATGGGTCGTCGCCCCGCTTCAGCTGATGAGAAGAGAAGACACCGGCCATGCACAACGCGGCATGTGGCCTCAGAGCTTGGTGTCCCAGCTGGGGAGCGCCTGGGTCGGACGTGGGATGGGGCTGCCGCTGCCTTGTGCCTCCCCTGGCACGTGCCTCACGCCCGTTCCGTCTCCTATCCCACGATCATGGGGAGCGGGGCCCACGGAGCCCACGTGCTCCACGAGGGCACTCCCGTTCATTAACCACACACTTATCAGGCACCCACAATCGGGAAGCCCCGAGCAAAGCGCTGGGGTGCAGCGGTGACCGGGACAGACCCAGACACCCCCATGCATGGAGAGGCCCCGACGGCGGCCTGCTGGGGGCCCAGCCCTGTGCTCTCACCGGGAGACACGGGTGATGCGCATCGGACACGACGAGACTCCAGGGTTCAGAAGGCGGTCGGTGCCACGGAGAAGAAAGGCCTAAGGGTTATGGGCCCTGAGGCAGCGGGGGCTGGGATGAAGAGGGGGACCCGGAAGGCCCCCCCGAGAGGGGACGTTTCAACACACACTTCAAGGAGGGGGAGTAAGTCAAACGGAACCGAGGGACGGGGCGCAGGCACCAAGAGGAAGCCATTCCTGAGGGCGTTTGTTGTTGTTGTCTTGAAAAGTTTACTTTTATTTATTTTGAGAGAGAGAGAGGGAGGGAGAGCGAGAGCAAGCAGGGGAGGGGCAGAGAGAGGGAGAGAGGGAATCCCAGGCAGGTTCCGCACTGTCAGCACAGAGCCAGACGTGGGGCCCAAGCCCGTGAACTGCGAGATCATGACCCGACCTGGAATCAAGAGTCAGACGCTTGATCGACGGAGCCACCAGGCGCCCAGCATCCCTGAGTTTGTAACCATTTCTTTCTGTTTGCTAATCCCACTCACCGCACCCTCACTACGCGGTATGAAAAACTGTGTGGCTGGGGATGGGGCTCTCACAGCCCAGAAAGAGGGACACGGGTCCCAGGGAGCCTCACTCTGAAGGCCTTGGGCTCTCTCCGAGCTCCAGAGCCGTCTCATCCTGAGGCCGCATCTCGTACCCACACCCGAGACTTATACCCAAATACGAGTCGTGCCTCAGACCCGGCCAGCTGAAACCCCTGCCCAGGGCCCGGAGGGGACCCTGAGGGTCGTTTCTACTCTGTCACGGTCACTGATAGTGGCAAGGCCTCAGGGCCGGGGTGTCGGAGCCCCAGCTATGTCCCTGGGTTCTGGGTGGCTAAAAAGGGACATTTTCGTGGCATCTTAGGGAATTTGGGGGCACCAAGAGAGCTCAGCAGTGCATTCCCCTGACTCAGATCTAAGACAGACTTTCAGAGCGGGCTCTTTGACAAAGACCTGTGCTTCCAGTAAGGAACACAGATGACAGGCAAACACCAGGATCAGGGAGGGACAAGGACACCAGGACAGTGGTGGTTCCCAGGCCCAAGGATCCAGAGCGTCGTTCCGATGAGGGATTTCAGATGTCGGGCCCTTGCCTGACTTTCTGTCCGAGCGGCATGAGAAGGGTTATGGCCAAGCTATTTTCCAAAGGCCTGGGCCACACCCTGAACCTCAGCCCCACCGTCTACGCAGGGGGCAGGTATGTGTGTGAGCATGTGTGTGGGCATTTAGGGCCCTTTGTGACCTGATCCTATCTTGGGTTTCCAGCCTCATCCCATTGGGTTTCCTATCCTGTGACGCTACGATTTCCACCTACCAAGCTTCTAGAAAGTTCCATGGCAGGGGCGCCTGGGTGGCTCGGTCGGTTAAGCATCCGACTTCGGCTCAGGTCATGATCTCACGGTCTGTGAGTTTGAGCCCCGCGTCGGGCTCTGTGCTGACAGCTCAGAGCCTGGAGCCTGTTTCAGATTCTGTGTCTCCCTCTCTCTGACCCTCCCCTGTTCATGCTCTGTCTCTCTCTGTCTCAAAAATAAATAAACATTAAAAAAAAAAAAAAAAAAGACACTAGTCTCTGACTAGTGTCAGACACATACTTTAAAAAAAAAAAAAAAAAAAAAAAAAAGAAAGTTCCATGGCATCCCCTAAAGCTTTGCATCTGTTGCTGCCTCTGCCTGGAGCACCTCTCACTCTAGTCCCACCTGACCCCGTGGGTTGGCCGTTTTCTGGAGCTATCCCAGGCTGAGGCAAGCTCTCCCCGCCACGTACCTCCCTGACATAGCCATCCTGCATTGGACATATGGTCCCTTTCTCTTTGTCAGTCACCCCACTGGCCTCTGGGCTGCTTGGGGACACAGTTCCCCTTGGATCTCGGCACCTCCAGCACGTGAACGTCACCCCAGGCTGTAGACTGCTGACCCTTCCCTCGCGTTCCAGTTAGCGCACGCCTACGTGCTGATGTTTCACGGGCAGGACGTTTGTCCTGAGAGCCGTTTCCACGTTTACTCAGTAGCACTCGCGCTCCTCACGACGTTCCTCTTTTTGATACTTTGATATCGAAGAATAATCAAAGTCCAGAACAAAGGCCAGCCAGCATCGCGAGCCTCAAGGTCTTAGTCTAGCAAATTCTGCCGCATCCGGCTTACAAAGCCACACACGCCAGGGGCTCGGGCCAGTTCTGCAAAAGGAACCGACGAAGTAAAATACAGAACGGACAACACTGGTCTCGAGGATAGTTTTTCTCGTTAACACTCTGGCCCCACTCGGGTGTGGGTTCCTGTTCACAGTCTGAGCTGATGAAGTTTGGTTCAGTTCATCTCCCCGCCCCACCCCCTTCAGTCAGGTTCCAGAGTGTGGGAGCCTCCTGGCGGGATGTCAACTGCAGGCCTGAGGAAGCCCCGTCCCCACGACTAGTCAGAGAGGCCTTCTTTTGTTTTTAACATTTTAATCTTTATTTATTTTTGAGAGAGAGACAGCATGTGAGCAGGGAAGGAGCAGAGAGAGGGAGACACAGAATCTGAAGCAGGCTCCAGGCTCCGAGCTGTCAGCACAGAGCCCGACGCGGGGCCTGAACTCACGAACGGTGAGATCATGACCTGAGCCGAAGTCGGGTGCTCAACCTACTGAGCCACCCAAGGCGCCCCAGGGAGGCCTTCTTAATGGGGCCGACAGGGCAATGAGGCCGCACCCTCTCCATGCAGCACCCGGCATCCAGGCTGGGCTCGGTGTCCTTCTGTCGAACGTGGTGTGCAAGAAGGAGCTGTGTGTGTGTGTGGGGGGGGGGGGGGGGAGGGACGGGGGGGGGGACAGCATCTCTGCCCCTCCCCTCAGCCTTCCTCACAGGAAGGTTGTCCTCCTGGAGGACAACCAACAAGCAACTGAGCTCGGCATCCGCGTTCTAGATCTTTCTCCATCTGGCCTGCCTCATGCTGCCTCTCCCCCAGCCAGTTGTGGGCTCTCTGGAGGCTCCACGGTCCCTCCTCCCCCTCAGGATGGGGAGACCACTGAGCTCGGTCCCCCTGCTCCTCTCCCCTTCCCCACCCAGCAAATTCCAACCCGGCCACCACCACCACCTCCCAGCGCCCTCCCTGAACCTTCCCCCACCCAGCAGGCGAGGGAGGTCTCGCCACCAGCCCCGGGCCCTTCCCTCTGTCCCAGCGCCACCCATGAGTCTGTCTCTGTGCCTGCAGCAGCCAGCACAGGGCGGCCCCGGTGCGGAGGGCAAGCTTCCGGAGCATCCCTGTGTGCCCAGGCTACACGCTGGTGTCACAGCCACCCACAGTAGCGTCACCCACCCCAGCTCCACAGATGAGGAAGCCACACTTCGAGGATACTAGGGGACAAGGACCCTTGGACGGATGCCCCAGCCTCGAGGCTCCAGGCTCAGGGCGGGACGGAGCTGTGATCACCTGGCCCTGGCCCAGCTTAAGCAACGTCAGCAAAGGCCACCCATCAGGGGCCATCCTGCCTGGGCACGCGGAATGGCTCAGTTCACAAACGTCACCCGAGAAGCAAGATGCGTCTCTAGACCCAGAGGAAGGATGGGCTGCAACCCAGGTGACTGGCACCAAGGACCTGCCTGGTCCACACACGCCCACCTCTCCGGGACAGCCTTCTGCCGGGAGCCGAATGCAGCGGAGGGGACCCTGTCCGTCTGTCCCTGCCCGCGGTTCCCAGCCAGCTTGCTGTGTGATGGTGGGGTGCACGCAGCCAGCGAGCCTCCCCAGGAGCCAGCCCACCTCCCGTCATTCACAAGCGCCATTCACAACACACTGGGGCCCAGACGGCAGCCGTGGGCCCGAAGGTGTTACTTATGAATTTGTAATGGAGCCCCGACAGTGTGGGGGGGTTTCATCGGAAAGATACTCACAGGGGAGCACAGAGGCTCTCTCCTCATGAAGGGAGAAGGTGCTGGATTGCTCTGGAGAACCTGCACTTGTTCTGTGAATCCCCAAGACAACCAGCAGGTGCAGGGCGTGAGTGGAGGGGGGGGGGGTGCGGAAAAGGAGGCCGATCGGACTCGCCACGGAGGCGGGCCTTTCTCTTCTGGGCTCATCTGCCCTGGGGGCCCCAGCCGGGGGCCACAAAATGATGCCCCCAGGTCTCCAGCCTTTGCCGCAGCTGTTTTTCTGCCTGGAAGTCTCTCCCCTTTGCTCCCTCCGGGCCCGGCATCCGCCCTCAGTAGGGCTCGGCTCATGAGGTGCCTCCGGGAAGAGGGCTCCCCGCACCGCCTCCAACAGCACCTTGGTGACCCCTGGCCTCCGCCACCCGCTTCCTAGCACTCCTCCTTCTGACATCGCATGTCTTCACACGCTACGTGTTTTCCGAGACCCCAGGATGGGCCGCGCTCTGTCGTGAGCTCTGGGAACAAAGCAGGGGCCACCTGGATCAGCCTTCAGTCCCTCTTGGCATATCGGCTTGTCTGTCTCCCACAGGGCACATGAGGTCCACGGGCGGGGGCTTTGTGCCCACGTGCCCGGTCCTGACAGTCCTTCCATGGCTCCTCCCCAGCCTCAGGCTCCCCTGGGGGTCCCCGATCATAGTCTCCAGACCATGACCACAGCTCCCAGGATCGCTCTTCTGAAGCAGCCTATGGCTCCCCTCGGCCCCAGGGCACAGCCAACCTCCCCCAGCAGCCAGCCCCCCTCCCCCCCCACAGAGGGCCAATGTGCCTGTCCAGGCTCACCCCACCTGCCCTCCTGTTCTCACTGTTCTCAGGACTCAGGACGGCCCCCAGTGCTCCTGCCTTCTCACTCACGCTCATGCTGTTCCTTCCACCCGGGATCCCCTTCCTGCAAACCTATCGAGACTGAACTCAAATGTTGCCTCCCAGTGGTGACCTCTGAGACCCACACGGGCAGAATGGCTTAAAAATATTCAACTGCCATTTAATCAGGGCCTACAATAATCACATCGGCTCTGAATTCCCCCGCGACGGATCTGCTGCAGCCTCACGATGGCCCAGAGAGGTTGAGCTCCTGCCCAGAGCCACACAGCCCTGACTGGCGAGCTGCTCTCCCACAGGCTGTGTGCTCCTGGCCTCACTCTCTGCCCTGGCTCCCTGCCTGGATGCCTCCTGTTCTGCATCTAACTGGCAGCCCTGGTCACAACCACTCTATGCCCATCAACTGATGTCTGCCCTTTCCCGGCCACAGCTATAAGCCCCTTAAGGTCTATGCCTTTAGACTCCCCTTAAGCCCCAACAGCACCCAGTCCAGGGGCCAGGATAGGGCACAAGTGCCAACAAGTAGGATGCCCTAAGGGGGCTAGAATACAGGTGACTTCTACCCATACTAGACCTTTTCTTCTTTGTTTTCTTCTCCTATAACAAGGCTGGGATGGAAAGTGGGTGGATGGGGGGGGGGGGTAGGTGGGGGGATAGATGAAGGAAAGGATGGATGGATAGGGGAAGGAGAATAGATGGTGGATGGGTGGATGGATGAGTGCACAGGTCGATGGATAGATACAGTAACTTGCTGTGTGACCCTGAGAAGGTGTCTTAGCTAATCTGAGCCCCATTCACTCATTGGGGGAAAAGAGGAGCTAAGGCTCAAGGGGCAGAAGGAATGTTTCTTCCCTGACCATGAACCTGCCTGGCAAGACTAGACTCCCTGGTCCCATGACTTCAGCACACTTCTCTCCCTCCTTTGTGACCTCTGACCTCCTCTTTCTTCTTTTCAATATGGCCGGATGGGAGAACCCAGTGTCTGAGAATAGCTGCCTCCCTCTTTCTGATGACAGATTCTGACTGTGCCACTCATCTCACTTTCCCATGAGATGCCAGGTGGGAGATTGTTTTTAAACAGCCCTGTAATGAGAAAGAATGAACTCACTTGCAGGGTTCTCAGCCTTGGCTGCAGATTGGAGTTGCCCGGGGAGCTTTTAAATAGACACAGGGACCCCACTGTAATCCAATTTAATCAGAGTCTCTGGGCATGGGGTCCCAGCTCATGATTTTCACAGCACTCCAGGAGACCCATGAGCCACCAGGACTGGGGACCAGTCCAGTAGAGACCTGGAAGCACTTTGTGGTTGGAACAGAGCGACAGATTCAATAGGTATTGTCAGGGCACGATCTTTCTGGATAAACAAGGCTCTGTTTGGAGGTTCCGATCTGTCACCTCCCGCTCTCAGTCATCCAGGGAGCACAAAGGAAGAAAAAAGAACCACACAGCTTAGAATCAGGGTCTCCACCAAGCCACCCATGGGCTCTCAGAGCACCGAATTTCTTGGAGAAATAATAGTTGTCCAGGAGATTAATCATATGATCTCTGTCTCTGTATTTTCAGTCCTTCTATGACCTTCGTTGTCATCACCATCAACATCATTGCCACGTCTGACATTCACGATCAAACTCTGTGCTAAGAGCTTTATGAGTGTTACTGATCTCTGCTCCCCTTTAGAGAACTGAAGTTTACTTTCCTTATTTGCCAAAGAGCACATTGTAGCTCAGAGAGGTTAAACAACGTGCCCAAGACCACACAGCCACCAGATGGTGACATGGAGATTCCAATGCAAGTCTGCCTGTCATTAGACTTGGTGCTTTTAATAGGAAGGGGAAGGTAAACACAATGTCTAGACCCAAACTCCTACATGTCAGAGGACAGCCAGGAGGGAAGAGCCAACCCCTCGGACAACCTGTCGCCCTCTCCAGTGATGGGGGCCCCTGGGCTTGAGCACCAAGGGTGAGGAGTTGCCCAGGAAGGCAGAAGGATGGCCATCCTCCAGGGTCGCAGCAGCCAGGGTACCATGGTCTCCTTACTCAGGGTCCCGAGAGAGAAAGGAGACCTCATCCGACTGGAGGCCTCGGGGAAAATTCCACCATCCCCGGCCGGGGCTCGTGTGGACAAAGGTGGCGATGCAGGGGGCCGTGGATGACGTGACACGTCGCTTGGCCACGTTTGGCGGCTTCTAACAGCAGCTCAGAGGCCCGGTCGATGCCCAGACCGCCTCCCAGACACTGAGGACTTCGTGTGACCTGCTGTGGCCGGGAGACCTACAGCCGCCAGGCGGCGGGACAGGAGCCCGGGGGGGGGGGGGGGGGGGGGGGGGGGGGGGGCCAGGGGCGGGGCCTCCACGTGGGGGCGGAGTAAGCCACGCCTCCGCACCAGCCCTCCAGACACCGTCCCACGCCCCTGCCGGGAGCCACTGACGCCCTCACACACAAGCCTCGTGAACCTCAAAAGGGAGAGGCCCCTGTGTCCTTCCCCGCCAGACACCTGTCCGGGCACACTGCACACACAGGTCGGGCAGCCGTGTCTGCCCTCCCAGGACCCCGCAGCACAGCCCCGACCCCGGGCCACGGGTCAAGAATCACCCAGACCTGGAACCGGAAGTTCCCCTGGAGTCTCCTCCTCCCTCACCCCATAGCTAACGGGTTGGTCACCCCCTGGTTCTGCCTCCTAAACAGGTCACGAATCTCCCCCGCCTCCCGTCCCCTGGTCCCCATCCAGGCCTCGCGGAGCTCATCGTGATCCATGGTAAGGGCCTCCTGCAAAACCCTTCGCTGCTACCCTCACCCCTCCAAGCTGTCACCCCCGACGGCCAGGGGGATCTTACCCACACCATTCAGCGTCTGGAAATGGGTGGTGGGTGTGTCACCTCAGTCTCCCCATCTCCAAAATGGCAGCGATTCTAGAACCTTCCTTCCACGGTTCCCGTGATGTGGACCTGAGACCACTGAATACATAAGTTTTCGACCTGACCCGATTGCTGCTTCCGTCTACAGAAAGTATACCTCAATCCTGCTTAAAAGTGCCTTGCTCAGAAGAAGGAATGGAGCCCTGCGTGTGGGATTATTCCCTTTTTTCTACATTTTCTAGAATGACTGTGTGTGTTCATAAGGGAGGGAAAAAAACAACGGCAAAAGTAGTGAAGGCATGTCTCTAACACAACCCCGTGGAGATGGCAGACGGGTCCCCGTAAACAACAAAATCAGCAGAAATGAGAAGAGGCCTCACCCCGGCCACGCTGCGGATCCTGTCCCCGCCTCCCCCTCCAAGGTGACCCCCGGGCCCTGCGGGGCTCCTGAATCAAGCCAGAATGCGGCACACTTTACATTGTAGAGAAACCTCCAGGAGTTGTAGTGTTCTGCTAAATTAAAAAGAAAAAGAGTGTTAGTAGCGCAAAGGAAAATCGTATCCACTCAGATTAAATATTTATGCCTCGGGGACTCTTGGGGGCTAAATGTCTGCTGAGCAGAAGGGCCTCTGACTCCCGGCCGCCCGCCACTCCCCTACCCCCGGGCTCCACGGACGACCCGTTCTCTCCCCCTGACTTCAGCACAGGGATGCTTGGCCTCCCTGCAAAAGTTAGTAACTAGCCTCATTTCACCTTCCAAAGTCCTGCGAGGGGGAACTGCTTGTCCCTTTAGTGTGAGGTTAAGTAACCTGGCCAGGACCCCCAGAGCCCAGGGCCAAGCCCCGGAGGGCTCCTGGACCTCAGCCCGAAGTGGAAGGGAGCCAGCCAGGCCCAGCAGCCTTTAGACGGGGGGCCCCAGCTGCCAACCTGTCCCCTTCCCCGTTCACGTTCCTTGGGCCCCCCTCCTCCCTCTGGGGCAGGCCCCGCTCCTGGGGTGTGGCCCCCACACACATGACAGTGCTGGGGCTCCGGAAAGTCCAAGCACAGAGGAAATTTAGGCTGGGCTCTCGGCTGGTGTCTCACGTCTCACTGATCTGAATGGGAACGGTCACAGTACATGTTTCTTGGGGTTCCCATAGTGGGGGTCCCCCGGTCCCGCCCCCACCACTGCTGAATGGGTACAAACACCGACCCCAAAATGATCCCTTCCCGACGTACCACATGCCTCCCTAGATGATACATTTGACCGTGGCGCTCCTCTGCGTAAATCCCTTCCACGGCTCCCCTTGCCTTCGGCACCTGCCGGAGCTAGTCAGCGCGGCATTCGAGGCCTCTCACAGCTGCCTTCGACTTCTTTCTCCCCCCTAACCCGTCCGGCCGACTCTGTGCCCACGTGCTGCATCCGTTTCCCTGAAAAGGACACAGCCCCTCAGGGTGCCCCTGAGCTCGGGCTGTGCCCTGTCCTACTGCCCTTTCCCCCAAGTGGACTTTTTAAGTTTTACTTATTTATTTTGAAAGAGAGAGAGGGTAGGTGGGAGAGGGGCAGAGAGCGCGATTGAGAGAGAATCCTAAGCAGGCTCCACACTGTTAGCTCAGAGCTTTATGTGGGGCTCGAACCCACGAGCCAGGAGATCCTGACTTGAGCCGAAACCAAGAGTCAGATGCTTAACCGACTAAGCTACTCAGGTGCCCCTCCCCACCAGTGAACTGGGAAACCGGCTTCAGGCCAGCCTGCCACGCATCCGTACGCACGCTGGGAAGGGCTCCCGCTGCAAAGTTAATCGGGCCATTCGTATGCGCTGCTCTGTGCTCCAGCGCAGGGCGCGAGCACCCCGCCACCGTCGCCCCAGATCGGCTCAACTCTCTTCCCCACGATTTCCAAATCCAATCGGCACAAATCACTCATCTGGTTTTTTTCCCAGAGTTCAACAACAAACTGCTTCGCCACCCTCCAGTGTCTGTTGTTTTAATGGGACGTAGAGAACAGCAAGCAAGGCCTTTCACGAGGAGCCACTTTGTCCCCAGAGGCCCTCCAGCCAGCCTCCCCCCCCCCCCCCCACCCGCCATCCAGGGAGATGGAACAGATAAACACGCCTCCACTCCGGGAAGGAAACATTTGTGAAGCACCCACTATGCGCTGGTGTCTTCTTTTAAAACCCCCTTTGCGAACTCGGTCGAGCTGAGCGCCAGGGAAGCCAAGGGAACGGCGCCCCTCCCCGCCCCCGCCCGAGCCAAACAGCCAGACTATGTGTAGGATTCAAAACCACGTCTCTTGACATCAGGGCCCCGTTTCCTCTTTGTGAACAGACGACAAGCCAGCACCATGAACGTGGGACTCAGTGCAACAGAGGCCCCATTCATTCCTCCACTCTCCATTCAGGAAGGCTCCCCAGCCTGGTGGCCAGAGCTGGGCTTCGGGGCCAGGCTCACCCGCCCGGCACCCCGCCTCTGCCCCACGCTCCCTGGGTGACACACTGTCGGGGACCCCGTTTCCTCGCCTGTACAGTGAGGAGAAGGACCACGAACCGGCCCTGGTAGGACTGTCATAAGAAGAGAAGTTACAAGACGGCCCAGCCCCCAGGGAGCATCCGCACAAGCAGCCCGCAGCTCCTCACCGGGTACCTTCTGTGAGCCACGCAGAGTGGGCACCACCCCCAGCAGGCCTCCGGGCTTTCATTTACACCTTCTCTGTGCCAGACCCGGAACTGGTCCTGAGGTCTGAGCTCCGCCCCTGGAGAAGGCCACTCCGGAGACAGACCACAGCCGCTCACGTGCTGACAGTGGGTGCGGCCGCTACGGTGGGGCCACGAGCACCTGGAAGGCAGGGGCCATGATTTCGAGCCCACCGACACAAACGTTTCCAGAGCGTGAGCGCGCTCCTCTTTTTATCTGGTTTCCTGTGCACATGGGACCCCTCGGTATATGAGGCCGCATCTGTTGCTGGTGGCAGTCCAGTCAGCCAACCTGCAAGGACCAGGTAAACCCCTGACCTGCTCGCCCCTCAGCCTTCTGTGCCGGGTGACGTCCCCTCCCTCCGAAAGAGGACACAGGGCCAACCCCTGTCGGCTCCCACTCGGCGGGGCAGGGCGAGCCCAGGCGCGGCGCATGTGAGGAAGGTGAACCGGGCTCAGGGCCCCCGCCACTTACCCAGATGCGTGACCCCAAGCCGGGTGCTTCGCCCCCGCTCGCTGCCCTCACCTGTGCACGGGGGACCAGAACCCCCGCCCCTGTCTCCCGCACAGAGAAGCTGACGATACAGATGGCCTTTCATAAACTATGAAGTGCGGTGCCCCAGCAACAGAATAACAAAAACGCTCCGTCCAAAACTGAGCCAAAGACTTGAACAGACATCTCTCCGAAGAGAACATACAGATGGCCAAGGGACAGGTGAAAACGCGCTCGACATCTCTCACGATCAAGGAGGTGCAGATGGCAATCACAGGGAGGTAC
This sequence comes from Panthera onca, assembly GCF_046562875.1. Taxonomy (NCBI): domain Eukaryota; kingdom Metazoa; phylum Chordata; class Mammalia; order Carnivora; family Felidae; genus Panthera; species Panthera onca. The sequence goes on from NC_138342.1 coordinate 3,948,347, forward strand.
AGCTCACGCCTCCGGCCCAACGCCCACAGGAAAAGTCTAGAAGAGTCTAGGGCACCGTTCAGTGGGGAGACAATGAGGCGGTCTCACGAGGGGAAAGGTAACGGTGTCCCACCCGGCAGGGGCGGGTGGGGGCCAGGCCACTGACTTCTCTGCACTTCACAGTGTGGACAGAACACGCAGGTGACCCTCGCTCATCCCGAGGGGCCAGGAGGCAACCACCCCCTCCCCCAACTGGACACCCACGAGAGGCTCAGGAACACGGAGGACAGATGGTCATGGGCCTCCGTCCCCCAGGCTTACTCCAGCCCCTCCTTCCTCCCGGGCAGGGCAAATGGAAGGCTGAGGGAGAAGGGGGACCCTGGGACGGGCCAACCGAAGCCAGCCCACGGCTCCCTCGAGCCCCCCTCTGCTGGCTGTTGCTCCCCCTGGACTCAGATGTCACTGACCACACCCCCTACTCAGCGTCCTCGCCCACACGACGGGAGGGTGTAAGGATGGGTTACAATCCCACATGGCTTACGATGGGGTGTAAGCCCCTCGGAGTAAGGACTGCCGTGTGAGGAGAAGCAGAGAGCCTGTTGCAGTGCCGACCGGGGAACACGCTGTCCCCGACCTCCAGGGACCTCCACACACCCCCACCCACGAGTCCACAATGCACTCCGGTGCAGCGACGGTCCCTGTGCTCAGCCAGAAGAAACCGCGGTCCAGACCCGAGCGGGAAATCCTTGGCTCGTGCACAGCTGAGGCCGCGTTTGAACCCAGATGTCTGATCTGGAGCCCAGGGTCTGCACTGACCAATGCGGTGCCTCCCGCAGAGGTCACACAGTGACACCTGTGCCCGACTCCCAAGGAAGTGGGGCGAGGAACAGAGATCAAATACACTGGAAGAAACTTCTAAGCCCCCAGTGAACTCTCAGGATTACTGGTCCCCGGGCCCAAGCAGGAAGGGCAGGAAACGGAGCAGTGGGGACATCGCCTCCTTGTCTTGGGGGCCTGGCGTGGCCTCCGTGAACTCAGGACCTGCGGTGATCTGGTCACCCCTTCCCAGGCCACCGCCACCGTGCAGACAAGCAGCGGGCTCCCCCCAGGCTGGGACGCTCCAACGCCTTGCCACACTCAGACCCGGATCTCCGAACACCAGACAGCGAGAAGCCACGATGAGGGAGCAGAGGTGCTTTGTCAGGGCACCTGGGCACGCGGCTGGCTCAGCGGGCCATGGTGAAGTGCCTGGGACCCAGTCAGGGTCTCCGAGGGTGGGTTTCCCCTCTACCGATTACCAGGGCCGTGGCCTTGAGCACATCCCTCAGCCGGCAGATGCGGCTCTAACAGCAGGGGGGTCGAGGGGACCGGATGAGAGCTTGGGCATCAGGGGCCAGCCCAGGGCCCAGCAGGTAGGAAGCGCTCCCGAACGCTGGGCATTATCATCACGGCGCATTTGCTGTGGTCACTCAGCTCCCGGCTGGAGCATAACGGTCCTGCTGTCACGGAGCCCCCCGGAGCAGGGGGACAACCGCCCGGCCAGCAGAGCAAGTGCAGGGGGCTTGAGAAGGGTGACCCCTGCGCGAGCGGGTGGCCATCCATCAGGGAAGCTTCCAGAGACGCCTGGGTGGCAATCGGAGGGGACTCGGAAGGGCAAACTGTGGGACCGGATGCACAACCCGGCCAGGGCTGACCAGCAGGGGTGAGGACAGGGTTGCCAGGCCGGGGCAGGTGAGGAGGGGCCCCAGGACCACGCCGTGAGGGGTCCGGAATCCCCGGAGGGTCTGGCCACCATGCAGATCCAGGCACAGGTCTGGGTGGGGCTCCGTGGGGCACGTCTGGGGTCGTGGGAGCTTGGGCAGGTGAGCAGGGGTCAGAGGCCGGCAACTTTGACTCTGTCGCCGGGGGAGGACCGTGGGCCCCAGAAGAGACTGAGCAGCGGCATCTCATTACCGGGTCTGCCCTCCCACCAACGGGTGGTCATCGTGACCTCCGGTGCGGAAACATTAGAGCTACGGTGCACACCCTCTCACGCTGTTTTGAGCCCGGGTTTCTACCTGCCGCCCAGAGCACGAGTCAGCACACGCTTCCTCACTGGCGAGCGGACAAGCGTTGGTGTGGCCAGGCCAGGCCGGCCACCGTGGCTGGTGGGCGAGGCCCCGTGGGGAGGAGAGGGTCAGGTGTGGGGCAGAGAAGAGGGGCGCGGGGCAGGCTGTGGTTCTCGGGCTGGGGTCCTTCCTGCAGACACCGAGCGAGCCCTGCCTCAGTTGGGAACAAAGGCGGAGAACGACCGCCTTCAGGGAGGACCAGGGAATGGGGAATAAGTTGATGTGGGGAGAGGGCCGCACCCCTGAGGGAACCGCTTCCTCAGGCCTGACCGCACCTGCCCTCTTTTCTTTCAACATCTCAGACAGGGCATCTGGAGGAAAATTCCGGCAAACCGCAGCGGGGCCTTCAGCCTGGGCGTTTCTGACACCCTCTGCGGGAGGTGGCGCAAAGGGAGAAGAATGTGGAAAAGTGGAGGGGGTGGGGGACAAAACCCCTAACAGACACGCGGCGCCTTTTCTCAAATGCGGTGCCATAAAGAATTCGAATAACAGATTCCGCGTGTGCGCCAAATGCGCACCCAGCCCTCGGGTCGCGGCCGCAGATGTCAAAATGCCTCACCAGGCTGGGCCACGACCGGGGGACACATCGGGTGACTCCCCAGATCTGAACATCCAGCCGAGTCCTCTTACATTTCCCGCCAAACTCCCACCTGCAGACGCTCATCTTGCCCAATCTCGACTTCGCGGCTCCGCAGCCAACGCGGACAAAGTGGCAGTTGTCCCCAGCGACGCGGAAGCGTGGCCCGAGCTGTCCAGGCTGCCGCAAAGGGGCTCTGGGTGCCGGGGCCAACGGCGCTTGGTCAAGCCAAAGGGGAAAAGGCTATCATGTCACCCCCGTTATGTGTTACTCCATGCCGCACACTCAGGCTGCTTTCCCACCAGCGGGGAGCCCCCAAGATGGGGCTGGCGCCCAAATGTCGGGGTCTCAGGCGTGCGCATGGGGGCTTCATGGCTGCCGGGCGCGGCCTGGGATCTGCTCTTGCTGCCAGGGGCGTCCCCGCAGAGGAGAACTCGGTGCACTGAGTACCCTAGAGCGCCCGGGCTGTGCCTCACCCCATCTGGGGGCCCGAGACTTATTGGACCCACCGGGTGAGGGGAAAGGCAGGCCCCCCAAAACAAGTAGGATCCAGACTGGTGGCACCACCCACCCAGCTGTGGGAGCCCTGGGGAGGGCACACCCCCTCCCCCCGCCCGGGCGGGTGGAAGGGAGGACAGAGGGCAGGCTCAGCCGAGAGAGCCCTTTCCTTCCACCTTCCTGCACAAGCGAGGGAGCCTCTCTGAGCCTCAGCTTCCCCTTCTGTGAAATGGGCATGATAACCGTGTATCTTGTTTCTGAGGCCCAGCACAGTGCAGGCACACAGCACACCCACCGCAGATGTTTGTTGAATGAATCAACGAGCGTCGGAAGGACAGGAGAAGAGGCTCACTTCCAAAGGAGCCTGGTTCGGGGGAAGGCTCTGAGAAAAGCCCCCGGAATCGCACGGCGGGCTCCCAAGGGCGTGGTTCTCATCAAAGACGGCAGGGGGCGCAAACCGGAGACGGATAGGAGAGCGCGTATATACTGGAAGGTTCCACAGAAGTGGAGCGTGTGAACCCGCTCTCAGCAGCACTGAAGGCTTCAGAGCACCTCCTAGGACCCCGAAGGCGTGTGCTGAGCGGAAAGGAAGCGCCTCATTTGCCTGACTCCATTCATTCGTCCGTTCATTCGTTCGTTCGTTCGTTCGTTCACCTCACCGGTGTCAGTGAGCACCTGTTACGGGCCGAACCGTGTTCCCCCGAGATCCAGATGCTGAAGCCTCAACCCCAGCACCTCACATGTGCTTGTAACTACAGGTGAATGAGGTGGCTGGGGGCCCCGATCCACTGTGACCCGTGTCCTTCTAAGAAGAGACTGGCACACAGACACAGAGGGACACCGAGGGACACGGGGAAGGACAGCCGTCCACATGCCAAGGAGAGAGGCCTCTGAAGGCACGCATCCTGCCGACACCTTGGTCTTGGACCCCCAGCCTCCTGAATGTGGGACAATCGGCATCCGTGCCACGCGGCCCATGTGCTGTTACGGCAGCCGCAGGGAATTAGCACCTGACACTTAGGTGTCCAAGCCCAGACACGTGCCAGCCGCCTCTCAGGCAATCCTATGAGATGGGTCCTGCAGTTCGCCCATTTTGCAGCAGTGGAAACTGAGGCACAGAGCAGGGAATCCACCCGGTAGGCACTGGGAATAAAGAGACGGCCATGGCATTGCCCCTGCCCTCGAGGACCTCAGTGTGCGGTTCAGGGGTCCAGCACGTGCACAAGCAGCCGGCAGGGGCTCAGCGATGGGGTCAGAAACCGCACGGGCCGGGGCCCCTGTTTGGGCCGAGCCAGGAAACACATTTTAGCCCTTGACAGGCAGAGAGGAGGGGGGCGCGGAAGAACCTTCCGGAGGGAGGCAACGCAGGAGCCGAGGCTCAGCGGTGCTGGGTGTGGAAAAGATGCGGGAGGGAACCCCAAAACTAAAGTCCTGGGGTCAACTGAGAAGGACCAGGTAGGCGCTCACCCAAGCACTTCAGAGGCCCCCTTCCTTGTCCGCCGGGAGGAAGGCGCTGCGGTGTCCCAGGGTCTCGGCTAGGCCGAGGCCACGATGCAGGGGAGGAGGGGTGGGTGCAAGGGTCAGAGTCGAGCAGGAGATGGAGGGGAAGGGAGGGGAGGGGGGGGCTCTATGCTGGCACCACGGTCCCTGCGGGAGAGGAGAGGAGGAGGACAGTGGAGCACAGTGTCAGAGCGGGCAGTGCCTTGCAAGCAGCTCCCTCCACAGGCTCCTCCAACTTGAGGGATGGGAGGCTCAGAGAGCCTGAGTCACCTACGGGAGGTCACACAGCATTTGGTGGCAGGGCCTTCTCACTGCTGCCTGGTGAACCTCTTCTCTCCTAAGGAGGGAGGGACCCCCAACGGCCCCCACACCATCTGCGCTCCCCCACTTGGGTATCTCTGGGACCTGGGACTCTTCCCTCCCTGATGCCCTGCCTCTACCCCCACCTCCAGGCCTGGAATGTTCTCAGGCCTCTGGGGAAGAATGGGTCCACCTCTGGTTAATGTCCCCACCCTTCAGTCCTTGCTGTCATGCTGCTGGCTCCTTGGGGAGAGTAAAAGGGGGGGCCATGCATACCAATCTGAGGGAGGAGTCAGGCGCCTGGTCAGAGGGGAAACCCAGACTGACGGCCTATCTGCAGATAAGGCCACCTAGGTGTCCAAGTGGGGGCCCTGGCATGAGGGCAAGATGCCCCCAGCTCTGGCAAGCTTTTTATGCACGGGGCAGGGGGGCGGGGGGGGGCAGGTCCTTTTAAGTTTCGTGCACCTCAGTGCCGACCCGTTGCTGCCCCTTGGGAGCCTGCACTCCTGGGAAAACACCCCCGTGTCCCAATTCCTAGGACCCTGACAACCATGACCATGAGAAGAACTGGTTTAAGCCAAACACAAAATCGAAACCGGCCAGGCTGGCCGACCTGACCCCGGCCCTGGGAGAGCAGTTCCGAGGGCCCATTTACAGAAGACCGAAGCGAGGCACAGAGGGACGTAGGACCTTGACCCAAGCCCACCGGCTTGTTCAGAGAGGAGGGCAGGAGCAGAGAGGGTGGTCAGCGCCCCCCGTCGACCGAGAGGTAAATAACCCCAAGCCCGGAGGCACGCTGGGCTCCAGATCTGGCGGCCTCGCCTGTGAGGCGGGATCACGGCTTCGCTCGGCGAACGTGCCATGAGGCCAGCCTTGCCGGTGCCACGTGGACACTAGGGGAGAAGTCTGTTTTCTCCCAGCCACCCCCTGTCCAGCCGGAGAGGCAGAAGGTCTAAGGGCTCGGGGTTCTCTGGAGGCCACACGGGGTGACGGGCTGCCAGGACCGGCGGGGGCCCTCGCCTGCTCCGTGGGGGGGGGGGGGGGACTCACAAGCACGGGGCTCTTAGGGGGCCCCAATTCTGTCCTCTCTCTCTCTCACGCTCTCTGTTCCATTTCCATCTCTCTGGCTGCCTCAGGCACACGTACACCCCACCCAGACTCCGTACCCCCAGCAGGGCCTTCGGGGGCCGGGTGACAGACAGGCCCTCCTGTGACAGGCAGAGTGCACACGCCCAGGCCGCCCACAGCCCAAGGTGCTGTGTGCTGCCTCCCTATCTCCATGGCCTGCGCTGGGGCCTCACCACCATCTGGGGTCCCTGCTGGGCCTCACTCACTGCCTGTGCAGCCTGGGCTCCGGGACCCACCAGGCCGGCCCGCACACCCCTGCTCCCAGCGCCTCCCACGGCCCTCACTGCCCCGGAGACAAAGACCCGGCTCTCTGCGATGCCACTCCAGACCCCTCCTAACCCGGCCCACGCCCACCAGCGGCCTCGCGTGCCTTTCACCCGTCCAGACCTCGGAGCGCGTGCCAATCTGTGTGCCCGCAGCCCTAAGCCACCCGTGGAGGGTGCCGGGGGTGCTGGGGGCTGGGTGCCCTCACCGGCTTGCGCTCTCAGGGTGGGAGACAGGCAGGACTGCAAGCTGGGGGTTCCCAACACCCTGCCCTGGGCCAGCACAGAGCATGCCCTGTGGACACCTGCCAGAGGTAGAGGGGACGAGACCTGGCAACTACTCCCCTATGCCTCGGAGGGAAACTGAGGCCAGCGCAGGCAGTGGCTGGACGTCAGGGCTCCCAGCTGGTTTGCGGGGGGGCCTCCCGGCTGCCGGGCCGGGCCCCCCCCCCCCTTCTGCTGAAGACCCGGGTCTGAGCGGCAGGACACTTTGGTCACTCACACCCACGCTGACTCCCCCCGATCACTCATCACTCACGCACGCGGTGGCTGATGACCTTGGGGAGGGAGGGAAACCACAGGGACCACGTCTTGCCTGCACCACACCGGCGGGCCCCGCCTCAGCCGTGGGCAGAGGGTGACATCCGCTCATGTGTCACTGGGGGACCCAGTATCTCCAGGAAGACTTTCCTCCTGAGTCAGAGAAGACCCTCCCATCAAATCCCCCCAGACACACATGAGGAAACTGAGGCCCGGGGAGGGGGAGAGAGGCCTGACGTCACAGGAGCCGAAGCCCAGATCTCACACACACTGTGGGCTCTGTCCACATCCGTCACTAGAAACCCTGCAACACCACGAACGGAAAATGTACCCACCCTGTGTCCCGTGAGCCCCGTTCTTTGGGCTATTTAAAGGGGGAGGGGGAAAGTGAACGGTATTTATTTACTAGTGTTAAGGATCAAGAATTTCCAGACGTTTCCCCAGCTCCTGCCCATCCCTTGTGCCCGGCCCCAGGTTCCTTTCCAACCAACTGACTCCTGGGGGAGAGGGGGTGGCTCCCGTGGAGACCCCCGGGTGTAGGGGGACGTCTGGCTGGCGAAGGCCCGTGGGGAGGAGGCCGCTGGATTCCTGGAAAACTGGAGCGATTTTCCAGGCCAAAGACCGCAGGAGGCGACCCAGAGTCACCCCCAAGAAGCCTGACCACGGGGCCAGCTGAGGAAGGGGACGTGGAGGGGGAGGAGGAGGAGGAGGAGGAGGAGGAGGAGGAGGAGGAGGATGTCGGGGAGGCTCCAGCGGGCCCAGCACAGAGCCCGCCCCCGTGACCACCAGCAGCTCCAGGAACAGATTCAACGTGTGAAGAAATGACGGCACGGAGAACTCGCCGAACCCCGTGCCTCACGCGTCACCCCTGCAGCCAAACTCCGGGCCGCAGGACCCCTGCCAGCTGGGAATCATCACCCATCTTACAGGCAGGGATCAGGCACAGCGCCGGGCAGTGACTCACCCCAGGTCACCCACAAGTAGGTGGCATTGCCAGCACGTGCGTGTGGCCAGTGGGCTCGGATTCCACCCTGTGCTACTGCAAAGGTGCCTGGGAGGGGGAAGGAGGGAGGGGAGGAGGGCAGGAGGGGAGGGAGGGACGGGCGGAAGGCAGGCAGGCGAAACCTCCCTTCGAGCACGCGAACTCGAAGTCCGCTCCTGTGCCGTGCCTGGCTGGCTCGGGGCCCTGGGGCACACGCTGGCCACACCTGGTGACTCGGGACATAGTCCCAGATCCCAGCCGCTGTTCCGACTCCGGGGGGAGGCGGGGGGCTCGCCAGAGGCACACCCGTTCACTGGACCGCGAGCACCGGGCGACGTCACAGGGACGTAGGCTGTGGGACAGGCTATAATAGCAAAAAGGTGGGGGGGGGCAGGACACAAAGTGCCCCTCCGGCACTGTGGGTCATTCGTACAGTGGAGTCGCACCTGTCACTAGGGATTCATTCCATAAACACAACACAGCGGGGAAGAGTGCCTTCGCGGCACCGTTCGCGTAGATTTAAAGCACACGAGGGGCGCCTGGGTGGCTCAGTCGGTTAAGCATCCGCCTTCGGCTCAGGTCATGATCTCGTGGTTCGTGAGTTTGAGCCCCGTGTCGGGTTCTGTGCTGACGGCTCAGAGCCTGGAGCCCGCTTCCGATCCTGTGTCTGCCTCTCCCCCTGCCCCCTCCCCCCACTCTCTCTCTCTCTCAAAAATAAACATTAAAAAAAATCTTTAAAAATAAATAAAAGTCCACGGTTTGTGGACACAGACAGACGTGCCGAGACCACGCGAACACGGGGGAGAATGGGATTCGTCAGTGTGAGGACCGACAGCATGGCAGGGAGGGGCGGGGCGGGGGGGGGTGCAGGAGGTGCCTCCGCTGTATCTGTAACAGTTCGCTTCTTTCAAAAATCGCGAACACATATGCCAAACGACAACCTCGGTCTAATCTCCCAGGGTGTCTAGGGATCAGTTGCACTGTCCCCCAGTTTAAATAGTTCCACCATCACAGCTTTTTGACCATCGTCCTTCTGGCAGGTGGCAGGAGCCGGGTCCGTGTCCTGGCCTGCCACCACCCCCCGCTGCAGAGCCCGGAGGACCCCAGATGCTCGCTCTGATTGCCGTGTTCTCAGGCCCACATTCCCTGGCCGCCTCCACTCACGGGCGGCTCTGACGAGCGCACCGGGCCTCTGTGCTGCAGGCCCCAGGCCTGGCCGTGGCCGGGTTCAGCCCCGGGGCTCCCCGGCAGGCTGGGGGTGGGGGGACTCCCCCAAGGAAGTCCTGGCCCACCTCAGGCTGCCCCACCCAGGCACCTCCCCGGGGTTCCCTCTCTGCCTCTCTCTCTCTCTCTCTCTCTCTCTCTCTCTCAGACCACACAGCGACTCTACTTGGGAAAAGCCAGAACCCACCTTCACAGAAGCAGCAACAGCTCCTCTGAGGGTCCCTGTGGCTCAAGAAGGCTATCCAGCCGCACACCCTCGAGGGGCTCCCACCTCCCTGGCCTCACCGCTGCACGGATGGCGGGACACTCTCACCACAGGACTTTACCCCTGCTGTGCTGCCCTGTGCTCCCCCCCGGGCACCCACTTTATCCAAGGGCTCTCACGTCACCCTCCCCGAGGGGCATGCAGTTCTCTCAGCTGCCCGAGCGCCCCCTCCCCACCCCGAGGTAGGCCTTAGCCTGCCTTCTCTCACTCCACAGACTCGTCTTCCCCTGGCATTAGAATGGTGACTTGGTATTTACTCATTCACGGTCTGTCCCCCAGAACAAAACACCCACTCCTTGTCTGTCTTCTTCCCTGCTGAGCCCCAGCTCACAGCAGGGACCACAAAAATAGGTGTGAAATGAGCAGCTGGGTGAATCCCAACACAGCCAGGCGACTCCGATGGGTCCTGGGCAGGCGACAGGAGCATCACCCAGAAGAAGGACAGAGAGGAAGAAAGAGGCAGTCCCAGGAGTAGGGGTGAGGGAATGTCAGGCATGAACACTGTGGAAGGGTCAGGGTCAGGGTCAGAGCTAGGGACAGAGCTAGGGTCAGGGTCAGAGTTAGGGTCAGGGTCAGAGGTAGGGTCAGGGTCAGAGTTAGGGTCACAGAGCTACGGTCAGAGTTAGGGTCAGGGTCAGAGGTAGGGTAGGGTCAGAGTCAAAGCTAGGGTCAGGGTCAGAGGTAGGGTCAGGATCAGAGGTAGGGTCAGGGTCAGAGGTAGGGTCAGAGGTAGGGTCAGAGCTAGGGTCAAGGTCAGAGGTAGGGTAGGGTCAGAGGTAGGGTCAGGGTCAGGGTCAGAGCTAGGATCAGAGCTAGGGTCTGGGTCATAGTCAGGGTCAGCGTCAGAGTTAGGGTCACAGTCAGAGCTAGGGTCAGAGTTAGGGTCAGGGTCAGAGCTCAGGTCAGGGTCAGAGCTAGGGTCAGAGCTAGGGTCAGGGTCAGAGGTGGGTCAGAGTCAGAGCTAGGGTCAGGGTCAGAGGTAGGGTCAGAGCTAGGGTCAGGGTTAGAGCTAGGGTCAGGGTCAGAGGTAGGGTCAGGGTCATTGTCAAGGTCAGGGTCAGAGCTAGGGTCAGAGTTGGGGTCAGGGTCAGAGGTGGGTCAGGGTCAGAGCTAGGGTCAGGGTCATAGGTAGGGTCAGAACTAGGGTCAGGGTCAGAGGTGGGTCAGGGTCAGAGTCAGAGCTAGCGTCAGGGTCAGAGGTAGGGTCAGGGTCACGGTCAGAGCTAGGGTCAGAGTTAGGGTCAGGGTCTATGCCCCAGCAATCCCTCCCCCAGCTGCCCACCCAACAAAAACACACATGCTGCCCACCCTACGACGTCGCCCAGAATGGACAGAGCAGTGATATCTGAACAACACCAAAGTGGAAACTCTCCATTGCCAGCCCACAGGGGAAAGATGGATCGTGGGACAGTCGCACAATGGAACACGGCCCAGCAGGGACGGCACAGGACAGCTACAGAGAGAGCAGGGACGGATCTCACACGGGTGCGTGAAAGCAGGCTGCTGGGTCCCCGTCACATCAGGTTCAAAACAGGTGACCTGAGGCTATGGCAAAGACAATCCGAAAGGCGTCTGCTCTGGGTGAAGAGCAAAATTAGGAAGAAGTTCGGGGATGTTCCGCATCATCATGGGGCGTGGTGTACACGGTGGGCGTATTTGCCAACATCCACTGAACTGCACCTAAAATGTGTGTATTGCGCATGTGTAAATTTTATCCCAGTAGAATCAAGAGAAATACACACAAAGACAGAAGTCTAGTCGGCGGGTTTTGCTTTTCACAGTGGTACGAGTCAGCATTTCTGAAACTACTCCTTTCGTATTTTGGGGCTGAGCAAATGAGTAAATACATCTAGGATAACGGAAGCTAGGCTCCTCCCTGTCGAGCAGGAGAGTCATAAATACGGAAAGGGAGATATCTGACGGCACTCCAACATGTTGGAAGCATCAGCACCAACTGATTCTTACAAAGACGGGGATGGATGGATGTCGGACTATGACACGCACATATGTGTGTATACATATACACGTGTTTGCTTCTATATCTGTGAACATCTGCTTCTCTGTGTCCATATGTATACATCCTTCTCCTCCCTCCTGCTTCCTTTCCCCCTGTCAGTAAGAGGTAAGGTTTGGGGCGCCTGGGGGGCTCAGTCGGTTGAGTGTCTGACTCTTGATTCGGCTCAGGTCATGATCCCAGGGTTGTGGGATTGAGCTCCAACGTGAAGCCCGCTTAAGAGTCTCTCTTTCTCCCTCTGCCCCCCTCCCCCACTCGCATTCTCTCCAAAAACAATTTTTTTGTAAATGTTAAGAGATAAGGTTTTCCCTGTGCTGCTCACCAAGATGGTGCAGAAGTCATGACAGCACAGTAACAACAGACACCTCTCGGGTCTGGGCTTTGGTTTCTAAGCACCATTCCCCTTGGAGAGCAGGCTGACCCCAGGGCTGGTTCGAGGGGCACAGAGGAGGAGCCTGGAACCAATCCTGTACCAGAAAGCATGGACGTGTTCCAGGAGGGACGGGCACAGGTCCAAGAGACACGAGGCCAGCTCACAGGGGCTCCTGCCGATTACATCCGGAGTAACTCAGGCACGAAAACAACTGACACACGGTAGTGTATTACGACCCGGTAGATAAAATAAAAACGACTCCTGAGCCCACATTCATGAAAGAAAGGGAGAAAGGGAGAAGAGAGAGGGAGGGAGGGAAGGAAAAGCTCTTTTCCACTGAAGAATGCCCACCGACACGTTCAGAAAGAAGAGGGTGGGCCAGCCCTCAGCAGATGCTCCAAGGAATCGGTTACCACTTGATGAGATCAGAACATTTACCTGTTCTCAAAGTACCTTTCTACAGATTACTTACTAATCACAAGGAGGAGACAGCCACTTTGCCGGGGTCTGCCAGAAAGTCACCCGAGACCGGGAACACTGGGCTGGCCCGCCCCACGCCTCCTGATAGGAGGCACCGGGGACACAGGGCTCCCCAGTGGGATTCCTGCCGAAACCACTCCACAAATGTCAGTACGAGCAACCCCAGGCCGACGCAGGGTGAGAACATGCGCCCGCACTCCACTGTCAACAACAGACTGAGGAAGGCGGTGGGGGGAGCTGTGTACCTACAGCGTGTCCCGGACTGGACCGGATCCGGGTCTGGGAAGTGGGATCTGGACCCAGAGCAGCCTGGGGCTGCCGTGAAGTTGAAACACAGGCTGCGGGTTGGAGCTGCAGGATGGCTGAAGTTCTTGATGTAGACACACGCGCTGTGATTAGCCCAGACGGCGAGCTTGTCCTCAGGAAACTGGGTGGAAAGGGACACAATGTTGCCAACGTACTCTCAACCCGCTAGCAAAAAACCATCTGTAAGTATTGAATGTGCCGTGGATGGACAGACAGAGGAGAGCAGAGGGGACCAAGAAGCAAACACCCACAGGCTTCTAAGTGGAAAGGGCAGAGGGGGCTCCCTGCACTATTTTTGCAACCCTAAGTTTAACATTATATCAAAAGAAAACATTACTCCTCCCCCACCTACCCCCACCCCCACCAAGAGATGCGAGGCAACCAGAACTCAAATGTTGCCGAGGGCTGTGGGGACTGAAACGACCACTCTGGCAAACAGTCGGTACCTATGCGACATCTGCACGCTGACCCTGTAAAGTCCTGCTCCTCGATAAACCCAGCAGAGATGGGGGGGGGGGGGCGGGGGGTGCGTCTGCGTCTGCAGAGTAATGTCTGTCCCTGCTGGCCCCAAACCGGACATGATGCAAACGTCCATGGAGGGCAGAACAGATAAAGAACTTGTGTATTCACCCGATGGAATCCTGCAAGGAAATGGGAACAGCGACCCACAAGTCCACAGAGCAGTGGGGACGGATGTCAGACGCAGCAGTGCAGCAAAGAAGCCAGACGCAAAATCGGCGGGTAGGGGCTCCGGGCGGGGCACGGGTGACCGGAAGGTGCACCGACGGCAGTTGGGAAGGGGTCTGGGCACTGACGGCTTTGCGGATCTTCACCGCACCGAACACTTGAAATTTGTGCCTTTTACTAAATACGCAAACTGTTTCAACGACAATGTAAAAATTAGTAAGTCCAAAACAAAAGGCTTCTGAATACTTAAAACAACAACAACAAATTCGCTATTTCATTAGCCCTAGGCGTGCAAAGATGAGGAGAATGTTCTAGGCCTCCGGGAAGTGCGACGTTCGTGGAAGGAGAGCAAGGTGGCAACGTGGGGCTGGACTGTGAGGACGAGCCGGGGCTCGGCTGTGACAGGCCGTTCACACCTCCGGCAAGGCCTTCTGTTCTCCCAGCCCCGTGCCCCTAGGACTGGGGCGGCGGGGGGTGCGCTCTGCAGCATTAGGTGATGCCTCAAATGAAGAGAAGGTACACAAGAAGCGGGTTGCAATAACCGACACCCGCCCACCCCCGGCCGTGTAGACAGGGGCACCCACACGCCCAGCCCCACCTTTGCGGGCGAAGTCCAGCCCCAGACAGAGCCCAGCGTCTAGAGCCCTTTCCGCACCCCCCACTGAGGCTGCTCCAGTCCCCGGGGGCACAGACTGCTCCCCTCTCGCGCTCCGAGCCCCAACATCTGAGGGTGCCACGCGAGGGGCCCCCGGCCCACCCAGCCCGGGGAGGACCCAGCGGGGGTGGTGAGTGGGTGGAAATCAGGCCAAAGACAGGCTGGCCCTGAAGCCGACTCAAGACGCCTGTGCACGCTCGCCCGGAGGTGCGGGGCCATGGAGTGCTGCCTGAGAACCGTCCAGAGCAAGCCCACCGCCAAGTCCCTGCCCCGCCCCCTGCGCCTGGAGGCGGGAGCTGATGCCAGCGACGGGCTGAATTCCGTGCCTCGGAGACGGAGGTCCTGGCTTTGGGGCACAGGACCCGTGAGGGGCTTTCCAGCCAGAAGTCCGCAGCCACAGGCAAGGCTGGTGGGTGCCCACGGCTCGGGAGCATCTGCGCGGGGCCCCAGACACCTGCGTAGCGCGCTTACCCGCTGCCAGCCACGGCTGGAGCCCCCGGCCACCCAGCCGCCACCCTCTGAGGACAGCGTCTCCAAAGGGGCGGCCCCTCGGCTTCTGGCCTCTGCCGATTCCCATGGGTCCCGTATGCCAGGGCAGCATCCGTCTGGTCACCGGGCTCCTGGGCGGGCACTGCCGGGTCCACCCTGTCCAGCTTGGCAGAGGTGGCCCCAGAGGAGCATGCGAGTCCCCGAGGGTCCCCAGGGCCCATCTCTGCAAAAACTACATCCTCCAGTTCCTCTCCCCCACTGACCAAACACTGACGCTGGCCGTGCCGTCGCAGATCTGTGGGAGGACAGCCTTCTGGGACGGGCTGAAGGGACCCAGCCACCGGCTCGCGTGGCTGACGTGGACAGGGCTCGTTCCCCGAGGCAGCCGGAAGACCCGTGGGACCGCAGACAGCGTCCTGTCCGTCTTCGGGAGCTGCTGTGATATCCGGCCTCTGATCTCCCCGGGGACACTTCCTGGAACGTTGTCACCGAGTGCAAGCCACTGCTTGGCAACAGCCTCACGGACACGATGGACCCTGGGACCCCGTGCGGGATGTTTTGTGCCTGCCACACCACTAAGACCTAGCTTCCGGGCCCTGACCAGTGGGCCGCGGGCCTGAGCGTCTGGGGCAAGAGCCAGGCATCAGCCCTGACGTGTCGCCCCGTGGGGTGTGGCCACACAACCGTGACCCGCGGGGGTCCGTGCCCTCTAGAGCTCACGGGGGGGGGGGGGCCCTATCTCCTTGCGGTGCACAGGGACCCTGCGAGGTGGGCGCTGCCCCCACCCCCATTTCGCAGACGGGAAAACCGAGGCTCTGGCTGAGAAGGAGCAGAACTGAGATTCTGATCCCGCAGAGCTAGGTCTTAACCACACCGGGTGGCTTTGCCCTCGCCGGTGTCTCCGTGTGTGCTACCCCACCCCAGCCCGCCGGCCCGGCCTCCGTCACCGCGACATTGCTGCCAGGAAGACAAGCATGCTGAGCCTGGGTGTCTGGATCCCTCGATGTTGGCGCCTGCCGATGGCAGTGGCCTCTGGTGCCCCTCCCGCCTCACTGGTGAGCACCCCAGCTGCGAACCAGGTGGGGTCCTGGGTGCAGTGAGCAGGGGCAAGGACAAAGAGCCGGCCATCACGGGCAGGGGCCTGTGCCTCTTGTCAGACATATTGGGCGCAGGGGACTGGTGCCATCTACAGTCCCCATCACTCACAGGCCAGGGTTTCTCGACCTGGGGTCCCCAGGGGTGGCCGCAAGGATGCACGTGAAGAGTGTCTGTAACCTCCCTGGGGAGGAGGCTGGGCTTCGACCGCATCTCCGAGAGGTGGCCGGGCTTCAGTCCTCCCGAGGCCTCTGCCCGCTGCAAGGACCTTCTCCCTGCACCCCAGACTCTCAGCCACCCTGCTAACAGGCAGAGGGGAAGCCTTGCCCTAATGAGAGCAAAGTGTGATAGCGCAGGGGTGTGGTGCGGCTGCCGGGGGTCGTGCCGCAGCTCGTCGGCCAGAGCCTCAGCTTTTTCATCTGTACAATAAGGGTGACCACACCTGCCTCCTGGGGGCATTAAGACAATTCCAGGAGATGTCCATGAACCTCTTCCCCCGCAGAGCCCCATCGGTCTGCTGGGACCAGCCAAGCCCAGCTCAGGGGGCCCCAGAGGAATCTAGCTGTGCAGGTCTTGAATAAACCCAAAGCATTCTCCAAATGCTGTTTGCTGTGTTTTCATTCTCGTGGAAGTCCTGGTCCACGAGCTGCTGTAACTCCTGCCCTCCTTCTGGCCTCACCCAGAGGTCCCCTCCCACGGGAAGCCCTCCCTGATGCTCTCAGTATGATCCGGGAGCTTGCGAACTGCACAAAACGAGGTATGCCTGTGTTGCCAAGTGCCCCACCCCAAGAACACTGGGCACCACCCGCCTCTGGTCTGCTGGGACGTGCGAGAAGGCTTCCCCGGGGACTGCCCCAGGTGGACACCCATGCCCCTGCCGGTGGGCGCTGGGCGCCCCTCCAGATGTCACCGTAAGTTAGAGGGACACCTACAGATGGTGACCCTCAGGCTTTCCCATCCCAGCTGGGGTGAGAAGGGTTTGGGGGAAGAAACGGGTTTGGATGCTTCCCATTTGAGACTCAGCACAGAAGCGATATATGGGCAGACGCTTTGAAGCAGATGTCAATACACCCGGGGTGCCCCCTCTTTTGCAAAGACGTAACTCCTACAATTTGGGGGCTCTCCTGGAAAATGCAGAAGAGCAGTGACAGCGGACAGCCACCTTCCCTTAGCGGGAACACGTGCGGCGTGGGCCCAGAGAAGGCGCGTGAGAGACCCACACCGTCCAGTCTTTCCTTCTTCCCTTTCTCTTTCACCTCCAAGCGTGAAATTCAAATAAGCTCCCTTATTCTGGGAAGGAAGCCAAGAAAAGCCTCCCCACCACACCTGAGTACAGCATGCCCTGGCAACAAGGACAGTGGCCACTTTCTACCCGCCCCATCAGGCACTGTCCCAAGAGCTCTGCTTGGCATCACTCCTTACCCGCCATGACCACCATGAGGCAGGGATCGTTATTATTCCATTTCCTAGAGGTACAAACAGAGGCCAGAGAGGTTCAGTAATCGGCCCAAGGTCACACAGCCGGCAGGCAATGGACCAGGAGTCCAGGGCAGGCAGGAGCGGGTCCCAGGGCCTGTGCTCCTGACCTTCTCACCTCCTGCACCCAAGAGGCCAGAGCTCAGGCCCTGTCTCCACTGCTCCGTGGCCTCTGCCTCATTTTCTCCATTCTAAACAGGATGATCCCTACCTCCTGGGGTCCTCAACAGGGTTCAAGACCTCGTGTGAAGGGGACAGCTCAGTATGCACACCATCAGTGAGGGGCCTTTAAAAGTCCTCTCCCTTTCGACTTCTCTCTTTCTGCGTTTCAAGCCTGCCTCTTAAAGTACGTTTCCACGGCTCTGCTTCATTTTTGCGAATCTTCCTCTTAAGACGCACTGTGATTTCTCGGTCTGATGTGGCTGATTAACCAGCTTTCCCTGGGTGAGCGTCTTAACCACTCTGCTGCTGTTTCCCAGTGCTTCCCTCCCCAAGTGCCTTTCAGATCGGGAAGCTGGGCCGGGTGCGCTGGCTGGCTGCCGGAACCGAGGCCCTGGGAGAGTGGCAGGGGCCCCTGGCCACGAGGCTGCGGAGAGGGGAGGGCATCGGGGAGCCGCTGGCTCGGCGGAGTGGAGGTGGCCAGACCTCCCAGGTATAAAATATGGACCCTCCGTTCCTCCATAAATGAAAGCAAATTGGTTCTGCTTCACTCCAACTGCCTTCCCTGGCATGGTGTGCAAACAAGGAGCCTCCTGGCCTGGGCAAAGCCACGGCCCGATGGGCTGCGTCTGAGCACCCACAGCTCACGGCTGGCCTGGGCCTGGGTGTGCAAGGCATCTGCCGCGTCCCCAAACAGCCAGGCAAGCAGAGCCCGGGCAGGTGCCTCTGGACCCTTCCCCACCACGGCGGTCAGCCGTCCAAGGCAGAATCACGCCCGCTCCTGAGTCACAGGCACGTCCCAGGAGCTGGGACCCCCCTCACCCCACTGCTGTCCCCACTCAGGCACTCTGGCCCATCCTGACCCCGCAGAGGCAGGCGCATCCTGGGGGCCAGAGGGCCAGGATGGTTCTTTCTGCTTCACTCCCAGCCGGGCATCAAACACTGGTGAGGAAGGGAGGCAGGAGACGCCCAGCCCAGCAGGCTCAGGACGTGCCAGACCTCTGCGGCCCAGACGGGGACAGTGTCTTGCCTGAAGCCCTGAGCCCCAGCTTAGATTACATTTAGGGTCTGGCTGCAGTACAACGGGTCGGGGCGGGGGGAAGCGGCCAGCCACGTTCGATCATTCAGAGACGTGCAGGGGCCTGAGCCCGCCCTGTATAAGGCTTCGCTCTTCCCTCAGCAAGAGGCCCCCGAGACAGTGCTGTGTGCACCCCACACCGATACAACCAGCTATCACCACCCTCGAGACTCAAGCGGTGCCAGAATTCCCCTCGGGACATCCAGAAGTCCCCAAACCCAGGCTCTAGCACAGAGGAGCTGTCCTGGAGGCAGCCAGGGTCAGCTAATCATTGAACCCATCACATCAGGCTGAGAAACGGCCCCTTCCCACCTGCTGCCACAACTGCGGCCTCCTTGTCTGCACGGCCCGGCTTCCATGCCCCCCCGGAAGGCGGCCCTCATCACCCCATTGCTCTGAAACACCCCAGATCCATCAAGACCCCCACTGTTACTAACAGGGGCCAAGCCGGACTCCACACGATGGGACCTTTCTGGAACAGAGTCTTGGGAACCATGTAGGAGATCCGAAAGCGTAGGCTTTGCACACAGGTCCACTTGAATCAGGCTTTGCCACTCACAGCTGTGTGATCCTGGGTAAGTTACTTAATAACTCTGAGTCTCGGTTCCCCTTGCATATAACGGGGATAATAAAGGTCCCTCCTCCCGTGGGATCTGTCCATGGATCAAGAGAAGTAACCATGTCGGAGCTTGCCCCTGTGCTAGGCACGTTCAAGTGCAGAATACCTGTGTTATCCTATCGATTGGAGAACACCAACCCCCTCCCTCCGCTGACCACCTGCAGCTTCCTGTAGCTCAGAGAACCCTGGAAACTTGGCCCAAGGCCCACCACCCAGAGGGAGCCCTTGAGAGCCCAAGTTCACCAGAGTGGCCAAAAAGAGCCAACTGGCCGATCCCCCATAAGCACCCGCCTGCTTCGTCCAACCCAGTGAGGAGGCTCACTGAGGGAGTCTGATAGGCACGGGCACGGGGGGTGGTGGGGAAGAAAGAAAGGGAGAGAGGGCATCTTCCCCCCTCTGTCTGAAGCAGCGCTGAGTTTTCCCTCCAAAAGTGCCATCTACAGCCTTTGAAACCGTGGTGCTTAATGACGGGCCCCCAAGAGCCGCCCTCGGCTGAGCGCTGTGTGCCGGGAAGGCTGCTTCCAGAGCTGGACGCACACCCCCGGCTGGGCGGGCCAGCGCAGCCACCCGGGCTTCTCCGCCTGGCTCGGGGCCACCAGCCAGCCCCAGGATCCAAGTATGTGGTCGCTGACTGTGGGAAAGTTGTCGCGGGTGGAGCAGCAGGGCCCCGGCACAGGGATTTCTTCCCAAGACAAACACAGGCCCTGGCACACAACTCCAGCTCCCTGACTGTCCCGTCGGGTCGCAGCCGAACACAGCAGCCATGGGAGAATCCGACATGTGATGCTTCCGGAAGGACCCGTGATGGGTAGCAAGGTGCAGCGGGACAAAAGCATGCTTGCCGCTCCTGAGTCCCGCGGGGGAAGAGCCAGGGGCCTGCCTCTGGAGGCGGGGGCCCCAGTCTCAACTGCAGCACTGGACCGCCTCTCCCGTGCACCTGTTTCCCTCCGTAACCAGAAGAGGCTGGGCTAGATGGAGGCCCAGTGCCAACAACCCAGGGCCCGGGGGTCGTGCACAACGATGGAACCTGGGCCCTCCCATTGGCCAGCACGGTGGCCCTGGGACATCACAGCCCTCTGCCTCCCTGCCCCCTCCTTTCTCCCAGGCTCAGAACCCCAGGTTGCTGCTGGGAGATCCCAAAATTCGTCGATGCTGGCAGCTCAGGAACACCACCCTCAAGTCCCCTCTGGCCAAACAAAGCACGCCCGGAGGTTAGGCCTGACGGCAGGCTCCCAGCACGTGATCTCTGCAGGCCTCCTGTCTCCTCCCCAAGCCCGGGGGGCACTGGACTCCCTCTGCATTCAGCTCCCAATGCAGTGGGACAGTCCCCATCTTAGTCCCTGGGAGGGATCGGTGACTAAACCACCAGCAGAAAGTGGAGGGTGCGTTGGGCCGGCTTCTCATTTAAATGTCACCAGCGCCTCCGGCAAGGGGCTTTCCTGCACGTTTTGTGGCAGCAAATGGCCACTGGGGCCTGTCCTGTGGGACTCCACGGCCGGCAAGGGACAGGGCTTGGGGGCATCCACTGAACTGGAAACACAAGGCTCTCGTGTCACCGTGCGGCTGCGGGCAACTTCAGTGTGGAAGAATCCCACACCCGGGAACGTGCAGGGAGCGGGAGACGGTCGCTCACGGCCTCCGGAATCCGGCCCGAGGAGGCCTCCACCTCCACCTGCCCACGCGGCCCCCAGGCTCCCCGAGCTCAGCCCACCAGGGTCTGTCCCACCCTCCCGCTGACCCCGCACCCAGGAGGGGTCCGGTGCCCCTGGCGGCTCCCAGGACGGAGAGCCTGGCCCAGCAGGAGGTGGTTAGAGCGGCCACCGGGGGGTCTGAGGTCCCCCTACCCCGACTTCAGGGCTGGCTCCCACACCCTCCGGCCCGGCCGGGTGACCTTCCCAGGGCAAGTGGAGGCCTGCTGTGTGACGGGGTGCCGAGCAGACCTGCCAGGACCTGTAGGCTCAAAGCCCCTCCCGTGGCCCCCTGCCCCATAGTGACCGCAAAGCAGTGGTCCCTCGTCCTGCTCCTGCTGAGCACCCCTGGGAAAAGCCAGCCCTGCAGGGACAAATTCCTGCCACCACGAGGGGGTGCTACCAACATGCCGGGCCACTCTGGACAAGCCTCGAGCATCTTTCCGAGCCTCCCAGGACCCACCTGACTCGGAGGGCTGCGTCGACCCGGAGTTCGCAGCCAAGAGGCAAAGCTCAGCGTCCACACTGGGCAGAGACAGTGCGGCCAGGAGAGCAGGCACATCAGATGTCCCCAGTGCTCGGGCCTGTATCTCCCGGGCTCTCCGGGCTTCCGCCCCGTGCTCCTGCTTCAGAGGGTTCACGAAGGGGGCTGTGACCATCGTCTAGTGCTTGGAAGAGGAACAGAGGGCTCTCTGACACCTCAGGCCCCACCATCTCCTCCTCGCAAATGGCCAGGAAGAAAGTGAGGGGCAGGGGACCAGCGGCCACCCGCGCCCAGCGCGTGGCGCGTCTTCACGCCGGGAAAAGCTGGCGACCTCCAGACCGCTCTGCTTGGCCGGGAGCATCCTCTCAGCCAGCTGGTCCCAGACCCCAGTTCCAGAAGCCTGGAGGGCTTGGGAATCTTCCTGAACCACGATGGGCTGTCACCAGCTCACACAAGCTCACGCTCGTTCACGAGGTCAGACCTGCTCCCACTGGCTCACGCAGGTGCACACCAGCTCACGCCGGCTCCTACCGGCTAGCTAGAGCCCATGATGCACACGTCCTCCAAACTCCTCTCTAGCTTGAAGCTGGCCACCGTGGGAGAATTTACACCACGGACATTGGTAAGAACTACACATTCGGGAGATTCTCTTGAGGTGCCTGCTGTTACCCGTTTGCCAGCACACCACCGTCCCTAAAGCCCCAGAATCTAAGACGCTAAAGAAAGCCTCACGCCCCTGAGAAGGCAGCTTGGGTCTCCCTAGCCATGACCCTGCCTGAAGACTGGGCACTGGTCCCAGGCAGGAAACGGACCTGTCCCCCCCTGCCCCCAGCCCCGGAGCAGCTCACAGACCAGCCAGACAGAATGTCCAGCCTCTGCCCCCAACTCCACGGGCAGACCTCCTGTGTGCCAGGCACCGTTCTAGGCCTTGGGGCCAGAACGAGGCCCCAGACGAGGACACGATCCTTCCGGCCCGTGCCTAGTGGGGTGCACAGACACACCCCAAATGAAGAAATGGTACCGAGGCTTGGGAAGGAAAACTTGATTAAAATAACAGAATTCCAAACAATGCATGGACATCGCGAGAGGTTAGGAAAAATGCGACGCAGAGAAAGTAGCACGGGGAAAATTACATCTCACGGGCGGGGTTGCACGACACCAGGTCGTCAGGATGGTGGCTGAGGACGAGGTGCTGAGCTGACCCCTGGCGAATCGGAGTCTGGCGTGGCATCCAGGTAGGGGCAATGGCAGCACCGACCGTCACCCGGGTGGGGACAGGAGATGGTGACAGAGCCCCCGGCCCCTCCAGGGCCAGGCCCGTGGCACAGTCACTCAGCTGTCCCCGGTGCCCGGTGGAGAAAGGCGCTGGCGTGTGGCCTAGAGACCACACTTGCTGCACAAAGGGCGTCAGACCAAATTCAGTGACCCCAGCCCCCAGTGCCGGCCCCGAGGGCAGCTGTGCTGCCTGAGAAGGGTGGCGACGGTGATGCAGTCCCATTCCCTGACGCTTCCGGTAAGCCAGGTGCAGGTTGTATACTTCCTCCCACCCAGGCAACACCGTTATCCCCATCTGACAGATGCCGAGGGTAATAACCTGAGCTCAGAGAGGGGGAGTGACTTTCCCGGGGCCACACAGCTAATAAGACGGAGCCAGGGAGGGCTCCTCATGGCTCTGAAAAGCCTGTGCTCTCAGCCACCTGTCACGCTGTCTTTAGGAGAAGACAAGAAGTGACGAGGGAGCTGGGGGGGTCTTTGGGGACGTGTGTGATGTGGCACCACAGGGCGGGGTGGCGACAGGGGCCGCTCCCTCTGACACAGCAGAGCCCAGCCCCCCCCCCCACCATGCACCCTCAGCCAGCAGCCTGCACGGGGTCCCAGGCAGAACTGTGAATTCAAATACCTACCATGGAGGCAGGGGAAGGACGCAGGGTCCACAAGCCGCGCAAGAGAACCGGGAACGCGACCCGGGGCTCCGTGCACGAGGACAAGAGCGGAACTTAACAGGAGCGAAGGTGACCACCAGCCCGAGCCCCCGGCGGCTGCCGGCTCCTCCTGCGGCGGATGGCGGGTGGCTCGGCGCCATCGCTCACGCCACATGGGCTCGGGCTGGCGGCTGCTACTGACAGGGCCTGAGAAGAGGCCGAGGGCCACACGGCCCCTGAGTCCCCCCGAAGCCGCCCCCTCCCAACAGCCACCGCTGCGTCTTCAAAAGCCACACCGTCCAGTCTAGCGCCGGGGCCCTCGCTCCGCCTCCCCAGCAAGGCCCACACGGTCTTTGCAGCTACCCCGGTGTCTGTGGCCGCGGAGTCCCCACGAGGGACCCCACCGTGCGAAGGCCCTCCCTGTGGAGTCCCGGAGAGATCCTAGGTCCGGACCCTGCAGCGTCGCCTCCTTCCTGAGCCCTAGGGCGGCGCCTGGCAGTCTGCAAACAGCCTTCAAGCCCTCCCTCAACCTCCTCTGCTCCAGACTGAGCCCCCTGTTGCCAAAAATGGCCACGGTGGCCCCCTCCCTGTAGCCACGCCTCTTTGCAAAGGCCCCCCCATCAAGAGGCAGAGTGATTTCCCTCACCCCTGCATGGAGGCTGGTCTCGTGACTTCCTTTGGGCCACAGAATGTGCAGAAGTGATGTTCTGCGATTCCCAGGCCTGTGTATGTCCACTCTTTCGCAAATCTCTGTCCTGCTTCCATGCGTGCAAGCCAGGGCTAGCCTGCTGCAGATTGACAGACAAGCGGCCTCCAGGACAGCCAGCCAAGCCCCAGAAGCAGGTCACCTAGAACCAGCCGCTAACTACAGACACACGAATGAGTGCAGCCAAGAACAGAGGAGCCCATCTGAGTCCAGCCCGTATCATTGAGCCACAGAATCATAAACTGAATGAATGGGTGTTGTTTGAAGCCACTGATGTTGGGGATGTTTGTTACGCAGTGAAAGCTAACTGATATACACCACCCCTGCTCCTTCATTGGTTCATCCTGTAGAGGGTATGGTTTCCAGCTCCCCAAATTTCTAAGCTAGACTTCTTTGAGGCATGACCTCCGTTTTAGAAGGTTCCTGATAGAATGGAGATAATGGCCTACGGGCCTCCACCTCCCTGCCTCCCTCCACGCCCTACCCTGCACTCAGTGTCCCCCCCAGTCCCACTTCTCAAATTCTCCCCACTCTCTCCCCTTTTCGGGGCTTGGCATGGATCACCACTCTGTCTGAAACACTCCCCCTGCTCATCAACGTGGGTTCACCCTGAACACTCAATCATGATGCATATGCCACTTCCTCCAGGAAGGCCGGGCTAACCCCTCACTCAGCTTTGCTCCCTCCCTGAGCACTCTCAGACACTTCCTTCTTGGGGACAGCTCCTGTGTCACCTTATGGCATCACCTGGCCCTGGTCTGCCTCCCCGCCAGGACAGGAGCCCCGTGAGAGCAGAGGTCGTATCTCTCTCATTCCACTGAGTCCCCAGAGCCGAGGGGCATATCCAGGATGTGCTAAGTGCTCAGAAAAACTTGATTGAAGAGAGGGAAGGAGGCAGGGGACAGGAGGGAGGGGACAGCAGGGAGGAGTGACAATGTTTCAGAGTGGCAAGGGTTCCGGCCGATGGCACCAACTCATGTCCGATTATGTGACACCAGCTTCTTCCAGGGTCCTTTCCATCATCCACATGCTTATCCCTGCACGTTCCTGCGGTATCGGCTGAAGATGTGCTAAGCACCAGAGCCCTTCAGAGGCTGCTCCCTTCGTCCTCTCCCACCTGCCCTGGGGCACCTCTGCTGATCCCCTGTCACCCCAGTCTGGCTCAGGGGCCGCCCTCCGGCTCACTCCCCATTGAACCAGAAGACGTCCTCCCCTCTCTGAATCCTCTAGGACTGCAGCAAGGCGCTCCTCCCGCCCCTCCCCTGCTCCAGTAACGGCCACCCTCCTCAGCACAGCTTTGGGAGGAAACAGACCCATTTTACAGATGGGCAGACCGGTTCAGACATGGCGAGTGACTGGCCTAGGGTTGTTCATGAATGGCAGAGCTGGGACATCCAGAATTAGGGTGCCCATAATTCTCCCAAATATAACAAACATTAGTGCCTACCTCCCAACAAAGTAACGTGTGTGGCAAAATGGAAACAGCTACGTCTTCGGAGCTCAGCAAACTTTAGGAAGAGAATTGTGCTCTATCCTGCAGCTCCTTCCTTGTGGGTGAGGAAAACAGGGCTCAGAGAAATGGACTGAGTGTCCCTGGCACCGGCTAATCAACAGCAGAAGCGGAGAACCCCCTGGATGCCACGCGGCCCCCAGCACATTCCCTGGATGCTGTTCGCCCCGTAAACGGGTTTATGACTCCATCCTTCAAAGCACATTCAAGCGAGGTTTATTACATAATAGAAAACAAAGATAGTTTTCTCATATGTTTCCCACTCAGGGAGTTTTATTAAAATGCAATAAATCTCCAGGACAGAGCGTGATTTTAATGCAAAGGGCAGGGGGTCCATCTGTGTTCTTCTATAGACCACAGGGAAAGGCAGGGGGGAGGGGGAAGGAGCATAGGATCCGAGTGGGGGAAAGAATGGAACGCTCTGTGGCCGTGTGAGACTCCGTCCCTCCCAGGAGCTGGGACTCTGCCCTCAACGGGGTCCTGGAGGGCACGGAGGGATGAGGCTTTGGGGTGCCAAGGTCCTGTCACATACAACTTCTCCTTCTGTATTTTCCACTCTGCCAGCTGGCCTCCCCAAACCACGTGATTGCCTTCCCACCGTCCCCGCCAATTCTGCAGCCATGAGCTCGATCTAATCCACAACCCCATGCACAGCTCCCCACTGCCTAGAGGACAGAATCAGAGCCTCTTGTTCAGGCACACAGGGCTCCTCGGTTCAACCTCACTGGGCTCACCAACCTAGTCTCCCACAGTCCTCCGAACACCCCCACAGGTTAGCCACTCCTAACATCTTGGGATTCCCCCCACCAGGCTGGTTCACGCCTCTGTGTTTCTGCAGGTAATGTTTCCCCTGTCTAGAATGCCTTTCCCGCCTGTCTGCCTAGAAAACTCCTATTCAGCCTTCAAAGCCCAGCTCAGATATCACCTCCTCTGAAACGCCCAGCTGCCCTCTCCTGTGGCTTCCTCAGCAGATGTTGGTTCCCCCGTCAGTCGTTTCCTCCCTAACAAGGCTGGTGTCTCGTTCGTGGCCAACCCTAAGACCTGGCAAAGTGCTGGTACAAAGAGGATGCTCGAGAAACGTTTCCAGAATTTAATTATGGGGAAATGTGTCTTACTATCTTACGTTCACCAGGATGCCCCAGTCAGGCTTTCAATTGAGCAGAGACACCCAGAAAATCTGAGGGCCACCATCCCTGGTGTCCTGTGCGGGCAGTGGAATAATGGACCCCCCAGACACGCCCGCATCCCAGAGCCCAGAGCTTGAGCAAACACTACTTTACCGGCAAAACCGACTGTGCTGATGTGACTAATCGAGAACTTCGGGACGGGGACATCGTCTCGGATTCTCCCAGCGAACCCCATCTAATTACATGGCTCCTTAAAACGTGGGACCCCCGTCCAGGCTACGGTCAGGGAAAGGGACGGCAAAACAAAAGACGGGCCAGAGAGAGGCCATGCTGCCGGCAGTGAGGACAGAGGAGAGGCCGCGAGCCAAGGCATGCCGGTGGCCTCTAGAGGCCGCAAAAGCCCAGGATAAACATTCTCCCCTAAAGTCTCAGGAAGCGAATGCTTGATTTTAGCCAGCGGGACCCATATCGGACCTCCGCCCTCCAGAACTCTATGGCAATAAATCTGTGTTGTTTAAAGCCACTACGTTTATGATACTTTGTTGCAGCAGCGAAAGACAATGGATGTATGCTGTGCACCAGCCTCAGCCACTGACTGGGGGGCTCTGCCCCGCCCTGGGCATTTCCCAGCCTCTACATCGTTCCCTGCCATCCCTACTACCCTCCTTCCCACCCCTTCACCTTCCCTTTGCAGCATGGTGAACTCCTATTCATCCTTCAGAACCCGTTCCCAAGGCCTCAGCATGTCCCACAAGCCCACATCCCCTGAGGCTCAGCCACGCCTCACAGCGCTTTCACACGCCGTGGTCGGTGAGGTCCCGGACACCAGATGTCTGTGTCCCATTCACTCTGAGTGCTTGAGGCCTAGAACAGTGCCTGGCACTGTTGCAGGGCCTCGAGAAGCACCCGGGAAGTGTCGGGGCTGGGGGTGGTCAAGGTCAGAGGCCTCCGCCCACGCGTGGGGGTCTGGAGGACAACAGTGCACCTTGTGACTTGCCTCACCTGCAGGTGCATTCGCGCCGGGACAGCAGGCGGCCCTCCTGATGTTTCTGTCATTTCCTCTTGCCTCCACGGCACTTTGGTCTCTCCCCTGTCCCAGTAGGACGGCCTCAGAGACAAACCAGCACACGCTCAAACGGGCGTCGAGGTCCCGACCCCCTGTAGTCCTACATGCACGAAAGGAGGCCTGACCTTAAGAACTGATCCCACGGACGTCACCAGAGATGCGGGAATAACACACAGACAAGGCCTCTCACGGCAGCCTGCTTCACATCTGTACATTTGGGGCAACCGGAAACCACACAGAGGTCTGAAAACGAGGATTTGGTTAAATAAATGGTACCTCCTTCAGCTGAGAGTTTATTATGCTGCTACTAAGAACAGCAGTTTTGAAAATATGCAGGAGCATAGGGAAATGTTTAATACATAATATTAAAGTGGGATCTCAAATGTATAGAACACGTACGTATTTGCATCTGGACAAGACTAGTGAGAACCCTCATCTCGAACGTTAACAGCCATGATCTCATAAGGTGGGTGGACACGGGATGGATTTTATGCCTCACCTATTTTAGAACTTCCAAAGTTTCTATGAGAATCACATATTATAATTTTTTTTAAATACGATTTTTTTTTTTTTTTTAGCGAGAATTTTCTGGGGAGGAATTTAGCAACATCTTCATCAAGATGGTGGCATCACACGGCCTCCTGTTTGAGGGAACGTGAAGCGGCTGCCACGGAACCCACGAGCAGAGCTCCGTGGGCGGTGATCTTGCTCAGTGACCCCCCGGGGCCTGTGTCTGTGCCAGAGTTTCTGCCCGGCAAAGGGGACACAGGAGCCCTGATCCCAAGAGGAGGCGGGCAGCAGGCTGCGGGAGAGGGTCTGGGAGAGCCCAGCGGAGGCACCTGGCCTAGCCGGGATGGGACACCTGAGCACAGAGGGACAGGGCCGGGGAAGCAGGGCGGAGGCCTTGAGGGGGGCTGCCCCCAGGGAGGCCAGGCGGGGCGGCAATGGGGGCAGAGGGGGCTCTAAAGGGAGAATCCGCAAGTGTCCTGAGGGCCAAAGAGACGGCCCTTGGCTAAATGCAGACCCGAGAATCAGATCAGGACCCAAAATTCACAGGCTGTCCTTCCCCACTGAGCACCTGTCCCCCATTTCTCAAAATCACACCTGAGAGGGTCACAGGGACCGGAAGCCGTGCTGTGGGCTTGTACTAACGTGCAGGGTGGCTTACGCGGCCCGGCCCTCCGTCACCTCTGCTGGGAGAGCCCCACTCAGAACAAATCCTCTGCCGGGGGCAGTCGCTGCAGGGCCTTCCCAAAGAAGCTGGGGACCTGGGTTCTTTCTGCTCACATCTGCTTTTTCCCTGGCCTCTCCAGCCGGCAGGAATGGAGTCAGAGGAGTGGGATACAGGAGAGGAAGGGAGGGAGGAAAGCAGGGGAACAAGAGCTGTGTGGGTGAGCCGGGATGGGAGGCCAGGGATGCCCTGAGGCCAGGGCAGGCCCCACCCAGGAAGCCAGACTAGTCTGGAAAAGACCAGAATGTTCCTGTCACCTGCCAAAGCCACCTCTGTGTTTCCCCAATGCAGCCTCTGGTTGCAGAGGGACTGCTGGTAGGCGTTGTGCAGGAGTGATAGCACTCAGGGGGATGGGGAGGAGGACCATACGTGAGAACTCAGTGGCCTCGCCAACACGGGAGGCACCTTGTAGGGAGAGCCGTCCTGGGAGAAAAGGGACACCATGGTGGTGCCCGAGGACGGGATCCTTCTCCAGAAAGTCCTCCTTGACCACCAACTCCCTCCACTCACCTGAGTGTGGGCATCTCACGCTTCCCCAGTTCTCTCAGCTTCATCACAGTGCAGATTACACACCACGACCCCAGGTGTTTGCCTGTCTGGTCCCTTCACTCCACTGTGAGACTTGGGGGTCATTGACCATGCCTTACTCAAACCCAGAGCCTGGATGGTTGGATGTGAGGACAGGGGATTAGTAGACATGGGATGGATACATGGGGGGTACAGGATGGATGGATGGATGGATGGATGGATGGATGGATGGATAGACAGATGGGTGGATGGATGGATAGATGGGTGGATGGATGGATGGATGGACGGATGGATGGATGGATGGAGAGAGGGATTGGTGGGTGATAGATGGGTGGATGGATAGATGGATGGATGGGTGGATAGACAGATGGGTGGGTGGATAGATGGATGGATGGATGGGTGGGTGGATGGATGGGTGGGTGGATGGTGGATGGATGGAGAGAGGGATTGGTGGGTGATAGATGGGTGGATGGATAGATGGATGGATGGGTGGATAGACAGATGGATGGATGGGTGGATAGACAGATGGGTGGGTGGATGGATGGATGGATGGATGGATGGGTGGATGGTGGATGGATGGAGAGAGGGATTGGTGGGTGATAGATGGGTGGATGGATAGATGGTTGGATGGGTGGATGAATGGATGGATGGTGGGTGGATGGTGGATGGATGGATGGATGGATGGAAGGAAGGATGGATGGATAGATAGATGGGTGGATGGATGGGTGGATGGATGGGTGGGTGGATGGTGGATGGATGGAGAGAGGGATTGGTGGGTGATAGATGGGTGGATGGATAGATGGATGGATGGGTGGATGGATGGTGGGTGGATGGTGGATGGATGGTGGATGGATGGAGAGAGGGACTGGTGGGTGATAGATGGGTGGATGGATAGATGGATGGATGGATGGATGAATGGATGGATGGATGGATGGATGCATGGATGGAT
Organism: Panthera onca; assembly: GCF_046562875.1. NCBI lineage: Eukaryota > Metazoa > Chordata > Mammalia > Carnivora > Felidae > Panthera > Panthera onca. The sequence goes on from NC_138342.1 coordinate 3,978,353, forward strand.
GGAAGGAAGGATGGATGGATGGATAGATAGATGGGTGGATGGATGGATAGATGGGTGGATGGATGGATGGATGGATGGTGGATGGATGGAGAGAGGGATTGGTGGGTGATAGATGGGTGGATGGATAGATGGATGGATGGGTGGATGGATGGATGGATAGATGGGTAGATGGAAGGATGGATGGATGGGTGGGTGTTGGGGGGTTGGTGGGTAGACAAGAGATAGATACATGGGGGGATGGATGGATGGGTGTTGGGAGTTTGGGGGGAGGGAGTGGATATGCAGGGGATGGATAGATTAATGGATGGAGGATAGACAAAAAGAAGGGGATGGATGGGTGAGTGACAGATGGTGGGAAGAGAGGGAGGAAGCAAGGGAAGAGCCTAAGGCAGGCCAGGGAAGGAGGAGGGATGTGCCACAGGCAGAGAAGACAGTCACCACCAGCTGGGAGGTGTCCTCAGGGTGTGTGGGACAGGGGAGCCAGGACCTGAGTGAGGGCAGAAGGAGGGAGAAGAGGCTTGGGGGCTGGGGACACTGAGGGATTGCCTCAAAAGTGCTTGACCTTTCAGCCACCCAGATCTTATTCCAGAGTATTTTACAGGCACCTCGAGGCCTAAGAGCTGACCTCATCAAACTGTTGATTCAAATCAAGTCAGCGCCTGTCTTGATCCCTATCTGCTCTGGGTCTTGATTAAATCAAACTCAGACCTCCACGGTGATGCTGGAGCACACACGGAGAGAGGCCGGCCAGGGAGGGACAGAAAGTCCCCCGGGGAGGAAGGAAGCAGGCCTGGCACCCACCAAGTGCCAAGCGTCCACAGGGATTAGCTGCTGTCCTCATCAGAACAGCCTGGGACGTCGGCACGGCCACAATCTTCTGCTCGGATTACACAGGAGAGGATGCGAGGCAGGGACGTCTCGGCCCCCGAACTCAGAGCATGATCTCTGCAGGGACACAGACCACACAGAGCTCTGGCCCGCGATTAGCCTACAGGTAAAGCCCATCGATGTCTAAGACGGTCTCTCTAAAATCCCCACTCTTTCCAGGCCGCCAAGGGGCAAAGCACTTCCTCTCTTTATAATTTTCCCACTGCAGACCGTGGCTATAAGCCCTCGGCACCACCCATCTAGAAGGACCTATCAGCGCAGCTGGTCTTTGTTGGCCCTGACACTCAGGGCCCCAGGGGGCTGCCGTCAGCTCAGGAAGCGCACTGCACACAGTCTCTGTCCACCCGACCCTGGGACGGTGGAGCCACGTGGACGTCCCCAGGCCTGGCCATTATCCACCTCTGCAGGGAAGGACCTTGATGATGCTTTGCACCAGTGCATGTCAAGAGGTCCTTGGGTGGCTGGGGTTCACTGCTCAAACTCCTGAGGCCCTGCATTCACAACACAGAACGTGAAAAGTCTGTGCATTAAAAATGGAGAGGGAGACGCCAGAGGGCCACGGAGTCAAATCTGATTTTAAATAGAATGGTGGAAATAACACAGTAACATGATGGGTAAACAGAAGTGATCTGAAAATCTCAAATACCAGCTCTCCCAGAATACAAACTCTATAAAGCAGAGTTTCCCAAGGTTTGTTCCAAGGAAAACCCATCCCGAGAAATGCTCAGCAGAACAAAAATAAGAGAATATGTAAATATTAAAACGTAGAAGGGAAATAAAATGAAAACTAACTTAATTTTAATTTAAAATGAGATAACATTTACATAAAATCAAAACAAAAGATCACGGGCTCAGAGGAGATAGAGAAATGCCACGCAAGCTTTTCCGGGAGATGTGTGATGTGAGTTGGCATGGCAGGGACTCCCAAAGTCCTACTGCAAAGAAACGCGGGTGATTTTCAACCTCGGAATGTTCACCAGACTTCTATGACCACAAAACATGTATTTTCTGGAAACACGTACGACCTGTGTGACACTTCCAACTGTCAATCAGCAAACCCTGACTTCGCTCCTCTCCCGTCCCCTGTTGGTGTCGGGTTGGACCCCGCGAGTTGCTTTGGTCAACGGAACTCGAGCAAACGTGACGGAAGCAGAAGCTTTAAGTGTGCTTGTGGGGTTGGCTTGGTTCTTGAGCCGCAGGGTGGTGCCTGGGAAGAACCCGGCCCGACGGCCTCTGCCCCCTCAGCTTGGGTTCCAGAACAAATGCAGGTGGCCCAGGCCACGCTCTCCAGCCTCATGCCCCGTCCAAGGAAGCCAGACCAGTCAACCCAGGGGTGTGAGCATAAGTGCACGGTACACATCACCGAGTTTGGGGTGACTCATTCCACAGCATGATTGTCACCATAGCTGACTAATACACCATCCCACAGAAGTACCCTTTTAAGACTTGCACACAAAATAACATGGCAAAGAGAAACATTATTAAGAGGAAACACTCTTAGAAGCTGTTGGGAAAGAACGAACAGCACCAGGCGGGAGCCGAAGACGCACTCAGAGGACGCGCATCTTAAAATCGAGGGTCCTCGAGAGGACCTGGGCTATTGGCAGTGGAGAGGCAGCGTTTAAGAAAAAGTCGAGCAACCCAAAAGAACGAGATAGAAGACACAGGCAGGTAAATCCCAGGGGAGGAAACGTGAATAGTGAACAAACAAAGGAAAGTATGTTCGACCTCACGAGGAATCACAGAACTGCGAAATAAAACAAGAGGGGGCTCCACTCTCACATCTGCTCGAGTACAGACATACAAAGTCTGACAACTCAGAGACGCGGGCGTCACTCCGCAGACAGGCTGGCAACAGGGAGAGAAGAAGGAAGCTGGAGACTCACGTGTGGGCGCTCGCTGCAGCCCTGGTGGGAATCACAAAATGCGGGGGATAAAACTCCTCGTGCTCCCACGACAGGGGACACATAAGTCAACCAGATGATACGTGCCACGTGCAGAAATCACCAAAACCGAGGTGGGAGCACAAATCAAATTACAGAAGGTGAAATGACTCCACTTCTACCCATTTTTAAAAAAATTTTTTAAATGTTTATTCATTTTTGAGAGAGAGAGAGAGAGAGAGAGAGAGACAGAGCGTGAGCAGGGGAGGGGCAGAAAGAGAGAGGGAGACACAGAATCGGAAGCAGGCTCCAGGCTCTGAGCCATCAGCACAGAGCCCGACGCGGGGCTCGAACTCACGAACTGTGAGATCATGACCTGAGCCGAAGTCGGACGCTCAATCGACGGAGCCACCCAGGCGCCCCTGTAACAGGACATTTCTTGAAGAGGAGAAATCCCAGACAGGAAAAAATTAACATCTATTACAGCCAGGGAATTGGTCTTGGGCTAGCCTAGGCTCTGTTATGATAACAGCTAAAGCCCTAAATTTCAGTGGCTCACCAGCCACTGGCCCCCAAATTTAATCAGATGACCCCAAAGTAACTACAAGGGAGGCTGGGGAAGGAAGTAAACGCTTGGATTATTTTGTGAGCACTAGATTAGACTGTCTCTGACACATGGTACCCAGTACGTTCTACAATTCATGTATACATTAAAGATTTCATGATTAAATTCAAGATAGGAGGAAGAGAATCACCCCACAGAAGGGAGGGGATGCCAGCAAGGCACTCTGGGAGAAGACCTGAGACCCACGCCCACCCCCAGTATTCCCAAGGTTTCCCCTGTGGAAGGTCCTGCCCAAGGTCATATGTGCCAGGGGAAAGGTAGGGCTGGTGTGGCTCTCATACCGGCTCAGTGATGGCACAGGCACGACGTCAAGTGGGCTACGGGACTGAGGCTGCCATGCTCAGTGGGAGGATGCAGGCAGTCCCAGCAGAGAGGTGGGGTGGGGAAAGGTGGGCCAAGGTCCACTTTCTCCCCAGCGTGGGGATGCCCCCAGTCCCCTCGTGCTCCACTTGACAGCATCAGAGCCAACTCTGTGTTCCTGTCCCCCACCCCATCCCCTAGGACGGCCTCATAGGTGTAAAGGGTTCTCTAGGTCATGTGAGCATCTCCTAAGAACCATGTCGCCATCCACCCATCCACCCGTCCATCCGTCATGTGTCCATCCATCCATCCAACCAGCCATCATGTGTCCATCCATCCACCCCATCATGTGTCCACCCATCCATCCATCCATGTGTCCATCCATCCATCCACCCATCATGTGTCCATCTATCCATCCATCCACCCATCATGTGTCCACCCATCCATCATCCATCCATGTGTCCATCCATCCATCCACCCATCATGTGTCCACCCATCCATCATCCATCCATGTGTCCATCCATCCATCCATCCATCCATCATGTGTCCATCCATCCACCCATCATGTGTCCATCCATCCACCCATCATGTGTCCATCCATCCACCCATCATGTGTCCATCTATCCATCCATCCACCCATCATGTGTCCATCCATCCATCCACCCATCATGTGTCCACCCATCCATCCATCCATGTGTCCATCCATCCATCCATGTGTCCATCCATCCATCCACCCATCATGTGTCCATCCATCCATCCATCCACCCATCATGTGTCCATCCATCCACCCATCATGTGTCCATCCATCCATCCATCATGTGTCCATCTATCCATCCATCCACCCATCATGTGTCCATCCATCCATCCACCCATCATGTGTCCACCCATCCATCCATCCCTGTGTCCATCCATCCATCCATGTGTCCATCCATCCATCCACCCATCATGTGTCCACCCATCCATCCATCCATGTGTCCATCCATCCATCCATGTGTCCATCCATCCACCCACCCATCATGTGTCCATCTATCCATCCATCCACCCATCATGTGTCCATCCATCCATCCATCCACCCATCATGTGTCCACCCATCCATCATCCATCCATGTGTCCATCCATCCATCCATCCATCCATCATGTGTCCATCCATCCACCCATCATGTGTCCATCCATCCATCCATCATGTGTCCATCTATCCATCCATCCACCCATCATGTGTCCACCCATCCATCCATCCATGTGTCCATCCATCCATCCATGTGTCCATCCATCCATCCACCCATCATGTGTCCACCCATCCATCCATCCATGTGTCCATCCATCCATCCATGTGTCCATCCATCCATCCACCCATCATGTGTCCATCTATCCATCCATCCACCCATCATGTGTCCACCCATCCATCATCCATCCATGTGTCCATCCATCCATCCACCCATCATGTGTCCATCCATCCATCCACCCATCATGTGTCCATCTATCCATCCATCCACCCATCATGTGTCCACCCATCCATCATCCATCCATGTGTCCATCCATCCATCCACCCATCATGTGTCCATCCATCCATCCACCCATCATGTGTCCATCTATCCATCCACCCACCCATCATGTGTCCACCCATCCATCATCCATCCATGTGTCCATCCATCCACCCATCATGTGTCCATCCATCCACCCATCATGTGTCCATCCATCCATCCATCATGTGTCCATCTATCCATCCATCCACCCATCATGTGTCCATCCATCCATCCACCCATCATGTGTCCATCCATCCATCCATCCATGTGTCCATCCATCCATCCACCCATCATGTGTCCATCTATCCATCCATCCACCCATCATGTGTCCATCCATCCATCCATCCACCCATCATGTGTCCACCCATCCATCCATCCATGTGTCCATCCATCCATCCACCCATCATGTGTCCATCTATCCATCCATCCACCCATCATGTGTCCACCCATCCATCCATCCATGTGTCCATCCATCCATCCACCCATCATGTGTCCATCTATCCATCCATCCACCCATCATGTGTCCACCCATCCATCATCCATCCATGTGTCCATCCATCCATCCACCCATCATGTGTCCATCTATCCATCCATCCACCCATCATGTGTCCATCCATCCATCCACCCATCATGTGTCCATCCATCCATCCATCCACCCATCATGTGTCCACCCATCCATCATCCATCCATGTGTCCATCCATCCATCCATCATGTGTCCATCCATCCACCCATCATGTGTCCATCCATCCATCCATCATGTGTCCATCTATCCATCCATCCACCCATCATGTGTCCATCCATCCATCCACCCATCATGTGTCCACCCATCCATCCATCCATGTGTCCATCCATCCATCCACCCATCATGTGTCCATCTATCCATCCATCCACCCATCATGTGTCCATCCATCCATCCATCCACCCATCATGTGTCCACCCATCCATCCATCCATGTGTCCATCCATCCATCCACCCATCATGTGTCCATCTATCCATCCATCCACCCATCATGTGTCCATCCATCCATCCATCCATGTGTCCATCCATCCATCCATGTGTCCATCCATCCATCCACCCATCATGTGTCCATCTATCCATCCATCCACCCATCATGTGTCCATCCATCCATCCACCCATCATGTGTCCATCCATCCATCCATCCACCCATCATGTGTCCACCCATCCATCATCCATCCATGTGTCCATCCATCCATCCACCCATCCATCATGTGTCCATCCATCCACCCATCATGTGTCCATCCATCCATCCATCCACCCATCATGTGTCCATCCATCCATCCACCCATCATGTGTCCATCCGTCCATCCATCCACCCATCATGTGTCCACCCATCCATCATCCATCCATGTGTCCATCCATCCATCCACCCATCATGTGTCCATCTATCCATCCATCCACCCATCATGTGTCCATCCATCCATCCATCCATGTGTCCATCCATCCATCCATCCATCATGTGTCCATCTATCCATCCATCCACCCATCATGTGTCCATCCATCCATCCACCCATCATGTGTCCATCTATCCATCCATCCACCCATCATGTGTCCACCCATCCATCCATCCATGTGTCCATCCATCCATCCATCCATCATGTGTCCATCTATCCATCCATCCACCCATCATGTGTCCATCCATCCATCATCCATCCATGTGTCCATCCATCCATCCATCCATCATGTGTCCATCTATCCATCCATCCACCCATCATGTGTCCATCCATCCATCCACCCATCATGTGTCCACCCATCCATCCATCCATGTGTCCATCCATCCATCCATGTGTCCATCCATCCACCCATGATGTGTCCACCCATCCATCCATCCATGTGTCCATCCATCCATCCATCATGTGTCCATCCATCCGTCCACCCATCATGTGCCCATCCATCCATCCATCATGTGTCCATCCATCCGTCCATCATGTGTCCATCTATCCATCCATCCACCCATCATGTGTCCATCCATCCATCCATCATGTGTCCATCCATCCATCCGTCCATCTTGTGTCCATCCATCCATCCATGTGTCCATCCATCCATCCATACATACACACATACATCCAATGTCCAGCCTGTGGCAGATCTGTGATGGGTTCTGGGCATCCAGTGATCACCAAGGTGGACCTGACTGGTCTCCATCCCCAATAAGTGCATGTTCTGGGTGGGGCGAAGGGGGATAAACCATACCCAAGAACTCCCACACTCAAGGAGAGATACAATAAAGAATGCCTGGGGGCTACTTACACTGAGAGGTGGGGTGGCCTCTTTGAAGAAAAGAGGTTTATACTGAGACTAAGTGTCCACAGGGGCCAGTACCTGAGGGTCAATGCCGAGCGCATTCCAGGCAGGCAGCCCCAACAGGCACAGCCCCCTTACAGGGACCAAGCTGGGCATGGTGGAGGCTCAGGCAGCAGGCCGGCTGGATACTGAGCGGCAAGAGGGGCTGGGCTGCGGAGTGGGGTAGGGCCCGGCACCGTGGCTTTTATCCAGATCCCTGGGGAAGCCACAGCAGGAAGCTGAGCCTCACTCCTAAGCAGCCGACCCCCTGGCTCCTCCAAGTGTGGTCTCTGGACCAGCCCCGATGGCAGCATGTGGCCACCTGTTAGAAATGCAGACCAGGAGACCCGAGTGACCGTTGAAGCCAGAAAGGCGATGCTGGAAAGACCCCTCCTGGGTCTGCTCTCACCTGGGGGGGGGGCTCCTGGGAGGGGGGGGTCTCCACACTGAGTCTGCATCTTCCAAGGCATGGCCCGAGTGGCAGTAGTTTTGAAGAGATTTCCAAGTGACCCTTACATACCTCCTCCCACCGAGGACCCACTTTCTACTATTTGCATGTGGCTCAAACCTCGATGGCTTGCAGTTACCTTCCTGACGGCGTTTGTGAGGCAGCCGAGCCTCACCGGCCGTTTGGGATTCAGCGGTGGTGACACCAAATGGGCCTCCCAAGACCCAGCCCAGGCTGGACACCGGAGCCGCGCCTGCCGTAGCCCAGACCAGGCCACATGCGGGCCCAGGTCGGGCACAGGCCGAGGCTCTTCTTCAGGATGTGGATTTTCAACCAGGGACAAAATTGCCCTCAAGGGGCAAACACTGGTTCTCAAAGGGTGCGAAGGATCTTAGTTTTTATGTACAAGGCGCAGGTCACATTGAACTTCAACAGAAATACAGTCGTGGGCGGAGGGGCACCTAGGAGAACAGTGTCTCAAAGGCTTCCTGCGGGGAACGGGGCCGATCAAGCAGACAGTTGAGGGTCCCCAGCTCCAGGCCGCGGGGGCCCGGGCAGCACCAGCCGGGGACTTTGCCTCCGATCTGTATCAGGGGTGCCCGTTCGTCCCTTTGCCTGGGAGTGGTCTCAATTTTCCAATGGATAATGCAGTGTCCTGGGAACCCCCTGAAGGGTTGCCCCTGGGAACCTGGAGGGACAGCCCTGAACCAGGGGAAGAACCAGGCGACATCCTCCTGCAGGCAGGGTGTGGGGGCACAGGAGCATTTACAGATCTTGTCCATCTTAATTCCAAACGCTCTTTATCTTTACCTCGCAACCGCTATGGCCCCCCCGTGGGGTAGATACAAGTCGCACATCAACTCTCAGAGGGACCGTGCGTGCCCACGCTCTTCTATACTTGCCCCCACAGCCTCTGGCTCTGCCCACTGGATCCCCCACCCCTACACCTGGACAAGGAGGGCGGGATGCACAGGTATCGGTCTTGGGAGGCCACCAGGGGACAAGGGAGCAGGGCAAGACTGTGGGCGTGTGTTGCATCTCAAATCCCTGGGGCCTTGCAGGGGCGAGGCTTGGAGGGGCGGTGAGGGGCAGCGGGGGAGGAGCTGGGAAGGGGCTACAGGACCCCACCAAGGATGAAGAGGCAGCAAGGGAACACAGGTGAGGATGGAGAGGGGGCGACAGGGGCAAGAGCCATTTGGGAAGTCAGATCTGGGCAGTGCAGCCCAGGGGTGAGGACCGTGCAGTGAGCTGAACGACACAGCCAAGCAGATGTGTCCACGACCTACCTCCAGAGTCTGTGCACGGCCTTACTTGGAAAAGGGGTGGTTGTGGATGTCATTAAGTCAGAGCTCCAGGGATGAGATCACCCCGGATCACCTGGGTGGGCCCTGAATGCAACAATAAGTGTCCTCATAAGGCACACACACAGGGCGGACACACAAAGAAGAGGCCGTCTGAAGCCAAAGCTGGGGGCAGGGACTGGCATGTCCCCCCACCCCCACCCCAGGAGCTGGAAGAGGCGTGAAGGATCCTGGGGGAGCCCGGCCCCACCCACACCTTGATCTCAGACTCTAGCCCCCAGGGCCATGAGAGAGCAAATTCCTGTTCCTTTAAATCCCTACTTTTTGTCCTTCCTTCCAGCAGCCCCAGGACATTTGCACAGACTGGACATGGGCAAGCGTCAGGCAGGCTGGTCTGGGTGAGTGTGTTCCTCCTGTTGCCATCAGCCCTGGGAACCCAGGATGGGAGGTGCCCGCACAGGACCGGCTCTGAAGCCAACTGGACGCTCTCTGGAGGGTGGGGGGCAGCCTCGCTCCCTCCCGGTGCCCCTTCCCCAGAGTGGAGGGCACGGCCCCACCCTGAAGACCGGACGGGGTGACAGGGGGCCCCTGAAATGCAGGACAATTAAAAATGCACTCGGCTCACATTTCAGAGAGCCATTTCCAGAATGTAAATACCATACCTGTCCTTAAAAATGGATTCACGGGGACCGCACAGGAGAACCCTGGGGAGGCTCAGGGCGCGCCCACCGAGTGAGTCGCTAATCCGCACGGGCTCTGTCAGCCCCCATCCACGTGGGCCTTGACCAGCAGACGGAGGCGGGGTGGCATCCCCACGCAAGACCAGTGGCAACCTTTCCACTTCTAAAGACACTCACGCGAGTGCCAAGATAGAGGGACGTGGGCTGAAAATGCTCGCACGAGGAAAACGTGATTGGCAGTCGAACACAGACGCTGCTCATGCTCCCCGGGAACCAAAGGGACTCAAACGGGAGCGGCCGCTGGGGCCTAGACGGTGCGGGCCAGAGTGCCGCCCGCTCGGGGGCCTGCAGTGGGCCGGCCGGCCATCCGCTCACTCTCCGGCTCGGTCGTTACCCCCCGGGCTTCTGCCCAGAGAGCAGAAGGCGAAGGACAACCACACGCCTACATTTTTTTTACGGCAGCAGCGTGGCCCCGTGTCAGAACGAACCCACCAAGGGCTAGTCCGCGGCCACAGGAAGCGCTGATGCGGACGCGGTCCAACCTCGAGAAACTGGAAACAGATGCGTGAAGAAAGGAGAACGCAGAACTTTCTTCCACGTCTGACTATATAAATACGTCCGCGAGAGAAAGATACACAGAGGATATAATGGCTCCACGCCGGAAGTAATGGGTGGGGCAGGGGTGATCCTTCCTGACATGACGAACGCCTTTGCGTGTATTTTTAATAAAGGAGAGGAAATGCCTGCGCAGAGACAGTGATGAGAAAGAACATGGAGAATTGGTCTGTTGATCTGCTTCGGAGAAAAACTAAATCGAGACCGTGTACCGTTCTGGGGACCTTTCGTGTCACCTCGCCGGGCCCTCATGCTCTCCCAGGCGGAGACAGAGCGGACAGAGTCCCCCCCGCTGGAGCAGCCCTGAGGTGGGTGGTTGGCCTCCCTCTCGGCTGCTGTAGCCACGTCTGAAGAATCGGGAGTCTGGAGCCCTTCAGCAAAAATTCCCGGCCCCCGTGCCACGGGGTGACCCAGATCCACCCGTCCCCACCGCGTCCCCCATAAGGGTGGGCAGCAAGCCCTACGTATACCCCACAGCTCTGTCCTGTGGGCACAGATGGCACCGGGAAGGACTGTTCCAGCAACATTTATGACCTCCCGTTTCCGAGCGCAGCCCACGGAGATGCTGGAGGGAGCAAGGGAAACCGGGCGTTCCGGATGGTCAGCGAGTGCGGCCCGTGCAGGGAGAGCCTGCCCGCCCGTCAGGACGCGGCTGGTGTGCGGCATTTGGGGCCAGCGAGGCGGCTACTATGGGATGCTGCCCAGAATTCAAGGCAAGAGAAGAGCCAAGTGCCCCTGTTCACTCTGCAGCCCCGGGGGGACCTCCTTGGACCATCCACCTAGCAAGAGACAACGCCCTCCATGGGCCAGCCCGTCCCAGGGCCTCGCCCTGAAACCCTCAGAGGGCCGCAGTGAGAGGTGGCGGAAGCTTTAGCGCTCACGCCATGGTCCACTCTCATCCCAAATGCCGAGCTGCCTCCCCGCCACACTGAGCGGGACTTTTGAAAGCAAGCCTCGGACCTCTCCTCGGGGGTGAGCTGCTTCAAGGCACAAGACGAAATGACGAGGGGGAGCGTGGCAGGAAACCAGCTGTCCTCTTTGTAGGATGCTGACCCCTCTCCCTGAGGCCGACAGAAGGACTGGGGGGCGGGCTGGGCGGGGGGGGGGCGGTCTGCAGGGCGAACCCGCGAATCCACGGCCGGGAAGAGCCGTCTGTCTAGGAAAGGCTCTCTGGCTGGAGGGGTAAGAAAAACGCAGGGCAGTACGAGTGGTTTGCTTGCTCCCCAGGCTTGGTCCCATCAGCACCGCCGGTGACCAACCCGGCTGCCCCAAGACGCCCCCATTCCTTGTACAAGAAGGAAAGGACCCAGTTGGAGGTACCATTTCAACACCTTCCCAGAGCATCACGGAAATCCCCCAACAAGAACCAACAGAATGAATCATCAAGCCTCTGCCCCAGAAGCAAAGCCAAAAGCCAAAAATAAATCAACTCAAGGGGGCTGCACACATACAGGAGTCCTGATGAGCGGGCAGAGGTGTTTTTTTTACGGATTTCAAATAGAAAGAATGAATTAATTGGTACTTGAGAAACACACCTTGAAAAACAAACCGGTCCAACACACCCAGGGAATGTGGGAGTGGCGAGCAGCGCGAGGAGGAAACACAATCGTGGCCCGAGGACAGCTTTTGAGAGAGGACAGCTTTTGAGACGACGGCCCCAGCCGCCCGGGAGCCTCCCTTCCCCCTCCCTGGGTGAGCAGGTGTAAATATTGAAGATGATAGTAACCGAAATGATTTCTCCAAAACCTCCTTCTCTCCCACCTCGTTTAAAACATCAAAGGGGCCGCTTAATGTTCTTGGACTGAATTCACATCTCACACAGAAAGAGATATCCCCCGTCGCCACTGGGTTATTTATTTACCAAGCTCGTCGGCTGAGCCAGGAAGAAAGAAAAACGTCTGGACAATGAGGATAATCGGCATTCTCGGTGGACTCCAGGAGCCTCGTCTGAAGTTCAGGGCGTGAGCGGAGGGAATGTGTGCACTGACCTGAATTCAAAATGCAGACCCTCTTCCTCGGGGAGGAAGAAAGGCAGGGGGAGGGGGAGGGGGAGGGGGAGAGGAGAACCCGAAAGAAAAGAGAGCGAAGGAGCTTTCTAAAGGGCCGTCTTTTCTCCGGGGCTGTTTGTGCCCACTGCCGAAACCTGCCGTCGCTTTCCACCGTGTCCTACGTGCATTTTGTAGCCGAAGAGAAGTTGCGAGGCCGCCAGCTCACAGGGCTGCTCCAGCTGGGCGTCCGGATCTCAGCCCTCAGTCTCGGGAGTAGTGCAGGTGCACAAGGAGAGAGGCCCGCCCTCGGCTTGACTTACCGCCACAGAGAACTTTCCAGAACCTTCCCCATGTCGGCGTGGTAATACTTCGTCAGGATCAAGATCACCTGTGGTGGCAACAGAAAGACAAAGGCAGAAATCAGCCAGTTTCGAGGCTCTGAAAGAGGGATGTGGGGACGTTCCCTGACCCAGTACACATCAGGGGCCCGGGTCTTTCTGTCGGCTTCCCCGGGAGGCCCCAGCCACCCTGCACACGAGGCCGGTGTCCGCCCTGAAACCTCCCAACCTCCCTCCGTCCTCAGAGCGACTTGGGGACCATCCCCATCCTGCCAGGGCCACCAGGTAGCTGGCACTCAGCAGGAAAAATTCTTAAAAATTGTTTTAATGTTTGTTGGTTTTTGAGACGGAGAGAGAGAGAGAGATGGGGCGTGAGCGGAGGAGGGGCAGAGAGAGAGAGGGAGACACGGAATCCGAAGCAGGCACAGAGCCCGACGCGGGGCCCGAACCCACAAGCCGGGAGATCGTGACCTGAGCCGAAGTCAGATGCCTAACCGGCTGAGCCACCCAGGCACCCCTCAGCTTGAAAACTTCAAACTCGGCCCCAGACAATCTCAAACGATGGTCAGAGGGTCAGCCGAGCTAGTGTCCCAGAGTGCCGGGCAGAGGACGCGTTTGACAAGGCTTCGGGAGATGGGGCCTCGACCCCACCAGGGCCTTCGAGAACGCCTGCTGGGGCCGCCCCAACACACGGGCAGGCCCCGGAAGCTGGGGCCTCTGCCCCTCTCCTGCCAGTGCTGGCTGGATGATGCTGGAACCAGCAGAGGGCTGGGGAAGGCGCACGAGGACGGCCGAGGTGGCAGGCGGCCCGCACATCATCGACGGGGCACACGCTGCTTCGCGGCCCCTCAACTGTCATCACGCACGTGGGGCCCCCCCCGACGAGACCGTGTCCCCTCAGCCCCGTGCAGAAAAGGGAACTGTTAGGTAATAACAAAAATAAACGTGCTCAGAAGCACCCGAAAGTTCCTCCAGACGCCCGGACGGATGGACCACCACAGAAAGGAAGTGAGGATTGGCCTGCCTGGCGGGAAAAGCGCCCTGTCCCCAGCGACTTCGCTGGCCAGTGCATTTTCCCACACATCACCTTTCATTTCGCTCGCTGCCAGTCTCTATTAGCTGCTCCCGGTTGCCATGGGAACCGGGGGGGGACCCCAGGGACACCCCCCCCCACACACCGGCTCCCAGCAGAGCCGTTAGCCCGGTTAATCTGGGGTCACCACGCTGGCCGGCTCCGGGTTTGGTTCCTTCCCGCCCTGCACGGCCTCCTCTGTGTTGGGGACGCGGCTGCCCCAGACACCGTCTGGCTGAGCTTCCCCTGCCCGACGATGAAAGCAGGGAAGATACGAGGAGGGGGTGCCAGCCGGGACGGGACGGCGCGCATTCTGGAGGCAGCAATGATCAAACGCAGACCGGAGGCCTCGGCAGCGGGGGCGCGACAGCCCCGCCTCTCGCTCAGGAACAAAGCCACCCTCCCCTGCCAGGCGCTCGGGCTGCCGGAGACGAGCGGGAATCCTCTGAAGACCCGGGGAGGCGGGCAGAGTGACAGGGCCTGGACAAGCAGGAGACAAGCATATTTTTAACCTATTGATTTATATTTTATAGCCTCGCTGCTCCCGGAGGGGATTTCGAGGAGCCAGAGCGTGACAGCTGGAAGGGACCTCAAAGTCTGCTTCATCCAGCCCATCCAGGGTGAAATCCTTAAGCCAACATCCTCATCAAGCCCCAGCTAGCTGAGCTCTGCCCACACACCGCGGAGGGTGGGGAGCTCACCCCCCAGCACGGCGTTCGGACCCCTCCTGGATGGGTGTCTCCACTCACACCCACCCCCTTCGTTCTGAGCGCCAGCCCCACCGGACCTCTGCACGAGCTGTTCCTCATGCTGCGACCTTCTCCCCGCCCCCACTCCTGACACCTTGGGTGTCTCCCAGACCCCTCCTCTGGTTCAGTGCCCCCCACACCCTCCCAGACCCTGCGCTCTCCCCTCCAGCACGGCTCACGGGGTCTCTTTCGAACATTGGACGATGAGCCCTTCGGGGGAGGGGACTGTGTCTCGTTTTATGTCCCAGCACTGGGCACGGCACCTGCTGTCTAACACGACTAAGGCAATGAAGCCAGGGGAGGCGAGGACCCTGGGTGAGGGTCTCCTCCCCTGCTCTGGCCCCCCTCTGCCATCAAGAGCACACACCGTCTACCCTTCGTGCGACGGACAGAATCTTTCTGCTGGCACCACCTTAACCCACGGGAGGTTTGGGCTCCGGAGGCCAGGGCCGGGGGCCATCCTTGCCCGGCGCTGAGACAAGGAGCCACCCGAGAGGGGTCAGCCCTGGGGGAGCCCGGCAGGCACCCCTCTCTCTGCGGCGGGCAGCGGAAGGCGGCCTCTGCTTTGGGGTCAGCCCCTCTGAGCCCCGGTGGACCTCAGCTCCCCGCCCTACAACGAGGAGGAGACCCCCAGCTCCCTCCGTGGGGGTGAGGGTGCCAGAGCCAGCAGCCACGCTCTGGCCCACACTCGCTGGCATCCGCTTGTCCCCTGGGCAGCGGGTTGACTCGGCTCATGCACATCGACCCTCTTTACGCCCGGGACCCACGTGCAGCTCCTGTCATTATCCCCACCTGCAGGCGAAGGAACTGAAACAGAGAGAGCCTAGGGGTGCCCGGGTGGCTCGGGCGATTGGGTGTCCTACTCTTGATTTCTGCTCAGGTCATGATCTCACGGGTTTGTGGTTCGAGCCCCACGTCAGGCTCTGCACTGACAGTGCTTGGGATTCTCTTTCTCTCTCTCAAAATAAACAAATAAACTTTTAAAAAAGGAAAAAAAAGGGAGACCCAGGTGGCTCAGTTGGTTAAGCATCCGACTTCAGCTCAGGTCATGATCTCACGGTTCACGAGTTCGAGCCCCGTGTCTGGCTCTGTGCTGACCGCTCAGAGCTTGGAACCTGCTTCCGATTCTGTGTCTCCCTCTCTCTCTGCCCCTCCCCTGCTCACACTCTCTCTCTCTCTTTCTCTCAAAAATAAACAAACATTAAAAAATTTAATCAAAAAGGAAAAAAAAGAAAACAGAGAGAGCTTAAACGCTGCGGGAAAGCATACAGCACCCAGCACCCCAGCAGGTTCTGAACCGCCGGGCTGAGGTTGGGTCTGCACCGTCCGCTCTCCTGATACTGTCCCGCGATTCTCGCACGTGCTTGAACAAGGGCCCCACGTTTTCATTACTTTTTGAAAGTCGTTTCAAAGAACTGAAAAGTATGGCACGCCCTTCTGGGGGTCCCAGCTAACAGCTTTGGAAATGAAATATGCCAGGAACCATTGATCTGGGCAGGAGACGAATCTGGAAGGGCACTGGGGCTTCTGCGTCCCAGCCTTCGCCAACGGTCTCCTCCCGCCCCGAGGTTGCCGGAGCCCCCCCGGCCGCACGACTCCTTCCGGACAGTCAGAAATGCCCCGACGAGGATTGAGAGCCACCCCTGCCCAAAGAAGGACAGACCCCGCAGGTCCTAGGTCACCCTGTGTCTCCTCTTTTCACTCCTGGCCCCCCCGGCCCTGGAGGTAGGCGGGCTTCCCCCTGACTCTCCAGATACACCGTCACCCAGGTCTAGCCAGCCGTGACCCCGGTGAGAGAAGCCAAGCTCTCTGGGCTTCCCAGACCTGCCTGTCCTCGATGCTGCTGGCTGTAGGTTCCACCACGGAAGGGACGTGGTCCACTTGGCTCCACCCTGAACTCCCAGGACTCAGCACAGAACGAAAGCTCACAGTATTTGTTGAGTGAATGAAGGAACAAGTCAGAGAGTAAATGAATAAATACTCCTTCCCAGAAGCAGATCCGGAGAGGACACCGAATCTGTCCTTCGGGCCACTGTCACCGCCCACAAGTCCCTGCTGCCTAGGGTTCCCTCCCGAGCCCACTGCCTGGCCACCCTCTCCTGACCCAGGAAACGCCACCCAAGGGTGCAGAACATGGCCCGTTCTGGAGGCCCCCAGCGACAGCCATCCAACCCTCAAGGGACAAGCTCGGGACCCCCGGTGGGGTGAGCCCGCCCCCGTCCCAGTGACGGTGCCCACGAGGTGGCCCCAACTGGGCAGCCAGGGCCAGTGGGATGTCGTGCGACCCAAGCAGCCCCCCAGGGCCCCCCATTCAGAAAGACCTGCGCTTGGTTTCACGCTGTGCTGTCACTGCCTTGAAATTCTTAAAGAAGTTTCAACGAGGGGCGTGTTTTCGCTACGCATTGGACCCCGTGAACAGCGGAGCTGGGCCTGAGGCAGATGCCCACCCCTCTGACGTCCCCAAGTTTGAATCCCCCTCCAGCCCCTCGAGGTGATGGAAAGAGAGTATCTGCCTGACCCCCAGTTCCACCGAGATGATGAACCCCGTCTCCCGAGTCAGGGAGACAGGAAGCCAGGCCAAGGTGGGGGCTGGAAGGAGGCAGCAGATTTAATGCCGGGACCCATGGGAACCTGGGACAGCTTCCAATGCCTGCCTTCAGAAATGGAGAAACAGATTCAGAGAAGGGAAGGGGGGTCCAGCAGGGATAGGCCTGGTCCCCAGAGATCCCCAGCCAGGGCCCAGGGCCAGCTCCCACTGGCCCCGGGCACTATTCCAGGGACGGGAGCGGTGGCCTCACCAGCCTGCTCCTCCACTGAGAGGCAGCCGAGGGCTCTGTCCCCAGGAAGGAAAAGAAACTGTGACGTCCACACTCAGTCCGTGCAGAGACCCTCACGTGGGCAGTGGAGCCCCCACCCGGGCCCCGAGCAGCCTGCCTCCTGCCCAGGCCACAAGCCAATTCAAGACCCAGATAGTGAGTCTCTGCCCCCAGGACGCCCGACGTGCCCTTCTGTCCCCCAGTGAGCCTACAAAATCCACTTAGAAATGAGGCGCTGGGTCTGTACCTCAAAGCTCCCGAGAGGGGCTTGTGGAAACAGCCCTGCGGTTGGAGCCACCAGCCGAGGACCCTGAAGTGGCATCAGGGGTCCGCCACTGTGGCCGAGGCTGGCTCGGGGAGGTCTCGGCGCCCAGGGCGCACGGAGGCCCGCAGCACCAAAACGAACACCGCCAGCTGCAAATGTGCTCGCCGCGCTGTTCACATCGTCTTTCATCAGGTGCCCCTGCACGGCTGGCACGCTTCTCGGATGGAATGAAACCAAACGAGGAGGGTGTGGCGGCATTGGGACGACCCCGGCCCTCTGAGCCTCTGTCTCCTCCTCTGTGAAATGGAGCGGATTCGGGTACGACCCCACAAGGCTGCCGGGGGAGGGGGCGATGCCCATCCACACGAGCCTATGCCTGAAATCAGAGCACAGAGGCCCGGGGGCGAGGCCCTCTCTCCCTGAGCGGCCACTGGCACGTTTCTAGGTCAGCTATTTCTGTTTCCTGGGGTGTGAGTCACAACAGTGGGGCCGACAGGACGCCCTGGAGGGACCCGCAGAACGCTAGGCCTCTTCCCGCGGTCGGCTCGCAGCCGGGCCCCACGGGCAGTGCAGTGACGAGCGCAGACACAAGCCCTTCCCGAGCACGGCCCGCGGACTGGGGAGCCTCCTGAACTGCCGCCCGGCCCGCGTGGGTTTCGCGGAACCCTCCCCGCGCCCAGAACCCGCGGCGCTCAGCACTGTCACCTCCCACGGGCATCTCAGGACTAGAAGCACGCAGATCACCTCCGGCTGGAGGTCCCAAGCCTTTCAAGGAGCCAGTGGGAAAGGATTTTGAAGCAGCCTTATATCTGTGTGCCTTCCAAGGGCTCAAGGATAATCCCCAAAAAATAACAAATACGCAGTACAATTCAGGAGTCAATCAATCGCGCGCACACACACACACACACACACACACACACACACACACAGCAGCAAGAATTCAGCACCAGCTGCCAACTCAGAAATGAACTTCCCATCAGAAAAAGGGAAAATGCAGAGGTGGCCCGTGAGGGTCAGGCCTGTGAGGCCCCAGAAGGGGCCCCTGCCCACTGATGTCCCCCAGGCCAGTCGGGACAGGGCCGGCCCATGGCACGGTGAGTCGAGGTTCTCGCTGCTCATAGTGGGGCCTGGGACCAGCCGTGTACACTTCCCACGAGCCCCTGGAAACGCAGAACCTGGGTGAGGCCCCACCCCAGACCTGCTGACTCAGAATCCGTGTTTTTAACGTCGACGTTTCAGAAACCGCACTGGCGGATCCCCGGGTCCCTATCCGCTCACTCCCATCAGAAGCTGAATTTCCTTCTAGCACGCAAGAGGGCCCCATTCTCTCCATCCTCATGCAGCTGTTAACCAACAACAAACACACTCCACCCTCAGGCACACACTCACCACCGTGAATTTCAGTCACCCCAGGGCCTTTGTACATGCTCGTTCCTGCACCTCTGCCTTCCTCCCGCCCCTCTGCTCTGCCTCCCTTCCGCTCATTCTTAAAGCCACCCCCCCTGAAACCTCCCCCAGAGGCTGTGGGCTCCAGGAGGGCAGGAACCAAGGCCACCTCTATCAGCACCTTCTCCCGAGCCTAGCCAAGTCCCAGCACAAAGTGACAGTCTGATGAATAACTTTCCAGTGAATGAATCGGTGGCTAACTGGCTCCAAAAAGCCAGGAATGACTCCTGGTGTGGCTCTCCCCGTTCCCACCCCACCTGTCCACTTTCACAGGTGCAAAAGTTGACGCGGGAACGTGTACAACATTGTATCATCGCACAACACCAGAACACGTGGGTTTAGAAGCCCACCGAGGGCTGAGGCCCAGAGAGAGGAAGGCTCCAGACCGGGGGCACCTGCAGAATGCCACTCCCGGCTCTCTGCACCACGACGCACTGCCTCCTGGCGGGAGAGATGCTGAGGCCAGGAAGGAGGTCAAGGCCTCTCGGCATGTGCCAACTGTGCCCATCACACAGATGAACAAACTGAGGAACCAAGAGATAAAACAATGGCTGCAACAGCAGACAGCTAGCCCTTCGATGTGGGAACACAGAGAACAAACGAGGCCTCAAGTGTTAGAGAAAAGGGAGGTCGGGAAAGAAGGCAGAGGGTAAGATGTTTTGTGGTGACTTCAAGTATTCATCCAACGAACAGTCTGTTTTGCTCCATACGGCAGGCGTGAGGGTCCACAGAGAGGAAGCCGCCAGGGTCCCAGCAGCCACAGGCACCGCTGTCCCCTGATCCCACCAGATGATGGCATTCCCCCTGCACGCAGGCCTCCAGGATGCTCCAGAGAGAACCACAAAGGCGTGTTTCACGGTCTAGGAATGCGTGTTCACACGCAGAAAGGGTAGAAGGTTATGCAGGGATCTTTGCGTACAACCTCAGGAGAGGCTGGGACATACACCCACACACGCCAAGGGACGCTCCTGTCCTGAGCTGTGTGCCAAGGCACCCTCCTGGGTGTGCCCTTGTGGGGGCCGGTCCAGCCACACAGCTTACATCCCCGTCCAATAGGGACAAGATTCTCAGAGAGGCCCCAGCAGGAGAGGCCTCCCGACTGCGGACTCACCAGCCCTGAGAGTGGTCACGCCCCCTGCTTGGGCGAACCCTCCGTTCCCTGGAATCTCCACTCACTCGTCTAAAAAAGCGAGGGAAAAGTCCCCGTGCCAGGGGAAGGGGCTGATTACCAAAGTCACTGGGGGGGGGGGGGGGGGCGGCGGGGGGGGGGGGATCACTTCTATTCCATTACCGAAAAGAAAAACCACCCGAACAGTCACAGGGACTTGGGAACTTGACCAGTTTGTCCTCTGCAAGGAAAAGAGCTCTGTGGCTGCACCTGTTCTCAGGGGACGCCCCCCTGGGTCCAGAGGGACAGGGCACAGCCTACTTAAATGGAATGAGGATGGGGCTCCTGGGGGGGCTCAGTCGGTTGAGCATCAACTTCAGCTCAGGTCATGATCTCGCCATCCGTGAGTTCAGGCCCCGCATCGGGCTCTGTGCCGACAGCTCAGAGCCTGGAGCCTGCTTCGGATTCTGTGTCTCTCTCCGCCCCTCCCCTGCTCGTGCTCTGTCTCTCTCTCTCCCTCAGAAATAAACATTTAAAGAAATTTTAACGGAATGAGGTCCGTGATCTGGTCCTACCGAGAGGTCGTGACTCTCAGCACAGGCTCGTCAGTCACGCAAACATCCCACGCTGGACAAGGAGGCCGATTTACAGCCAGCAGTGAGACAGGGTGAGGGACATCGGGATGACCTCCCTCCCATGCAAATCGGTGCTGGCAGAGTCCCTCCTGGAGGCTCCCGGGGCGGCCTGGCCAGGGCACGTCTGTGAGATGGCAGCTTGCTGGCTGGCCTTGGCGTGAGGCCTGCGGGCCTTGAGTCTCGGGCCCTGAGCCCCAGTGTCCTCATCTGTCCTACGGGAGAGATCGCAGCCAACAGCAGGGATGACCCTGGGGTCACATCTTCAGGATGGGGACCTCCCACCAGACCAGCCACGATGGGCCCTGGGGTCAGTCTCCACCTGCATTTGGAAGGATGCCAGTCCGGGGTAGGCAGAGCTGGCTCACAAAGGAGCCTGTTTCCAGGACCCGGGACACGCGGCCGGTGGCGGCATAAAGGACACACCCTCGGTGAAGCTAACGCATGACCAGTAACAAAACCACAGCCCGCCGACCCCTTGGCCTGGCCTTCCCACTCCTGGGGAGCTAGTCTATCGACGTCCTTGTGTGTACGGGGTGATGGATGCCCCAAGTTCTGTCCTGCGACGCGGTCACAGCCCGAGACCGGAAATTAACCAGCTCGTCCAGCAACAGGCCGCATACACAGCCTGCAGCCCAGCCACCCTCGGGAACACCACACGGCTGGACTCGAGAGGCCTGGCGAGCCGCAGAGGGCGCGGCGCGCTCGGTAGAAGGAGCCACGCGCAGGGCAGCCCCGTGTCACTTCGTGTGAACCAAAGGGAGGGGTCAGCACCCCTGAACCAAAGAGGAGGGGACTCCCCGCGGACCCACAATGCCGGCCTTCCCTTCAAGCAGCAGGCGGCGGCTGGTCCACACCCCACTTCCCCGGCCCCCCGGGAGGGCAGCGGGGCTCAGCTGTGGGCACCTTTGCCCAAGAGGCCTCCTCTACAAAGAAATCTATTCCAGTTAAGGAACTGATTCTGCATTTATCTACCAGGGAGAGGAATCCTGCGTCTCTCTGGCAGAGACCCCCCGGGGGAGGGGGAGGAAACCTGCTGGGCTCAGAAAGCCACGTGGCAGGTGCGGGCCCTCCAAGGGCCAGGCCTTGGTCCGTCCCGGTGCCATCCTGCAGACACGAAGGGCAGGCCGGCGGCCCAGCCTCATTCACTCCTGCCACCCACCCGGGAGCCTCACCCCCTCTCCGCTACGGACTAGAGGAGCCTCCGTCATTCTCTAAGCTGGCGGGATTCCCCACAGGCCCCGGGAGCTCCCGGAAGGTTCTCACGCCCAAGTGGGCCAAGCAAGTCCGTGTCAAATTTGCTGCTAGCATGAGGCATTTCCCCCAACAGCGTCTTCTGCAGGGCACAGAGCCTGGCTCCCGCCGCTTGCCAGACCCCTCCTCCTGGTGCGGCGCCCCGGCCCCCCTCCCCAGGCCCCTCCACAGAGCCTGGAGGACTTTGCGAGGGACGACTATGTGCCGGGAGTCTGGAGGGCCTTGTCTGAATCTCGGCTCTGCGGCACATGAGCTGTGCAGCCAGTCGGCTTAATCTCTGGGCGCCTCGGTTTCCTCATCGATGACGCAGGGATTGATGACGCAGGCTTCCAGGGCTGGAGAGGACACGAGTTCGATGGGTCCGTGGTGAGCGCGCCGCTCAGGGTTAGGGTCGCGGTTTGGGAGCGCTCATGAGACACGCACGTGAGAAACACGGTGGGAGGCCGCCTAGGTGAGATGCCGCTGTGGGTACTCGTGTCCCGAGAAGCTTGTTCAACCTACGGACTCAGGACCCCAGGCACACCTGTCCACCCCTCGGGGGTCCTCCTTACCGGGTCAGCCTAGATGCCATCTCCTCCAGAAAGCCTTCCAGGATTTCCCCGGGCTAAGCTGCCAGCATCTGATTACACACACTTTCCCTGCAGCAGGCATGAGCTCACGCGTTACGACTTTGGGGCCGGGCCCCTTCCCCTCACCACCCGCTGCGCCCCTGGGCCCAGCACCAGAACGAGGCCCCAGAATGGTGGGGGAAGGCGCACGACCTTGGAGCTGGCTCAGCGTGAGTGTGAACCCCCACACACCGTGTGACGTCCCCCCCCCCTTGGGCTAGCGTCACCTCCTTGTCTGCAACGCCGGCGGATAACGGCCGCACATCCCCGAGAGGCAAGGATCATAAACTATGCTAATGTGCTCAAAGGGCCTGGCACCCTGCCTGACGCTGAGGAGGGCCTGACAAATGACTGTCCTGTCCCTCCTCCACGACTCGGGTGACGGCCAGGCTGAGGCCGTTGGCTGGAGACAAACAGGCCTGGCCGCCCTGAGTGATGCCGTGTCATGCTCCGGGTCCCCCCGGGCCCTAGTAGGACCCCTTTCTCCCACAGAGTCGTGACCCCCATCGGGCTGTTCTGCCGGGACCGCCATGGCCCTGGAGCCCCCCCCCCCCCATGTGACAGGAGGCCCTGCCCGGGTGTCCCCAGGTCGTGGGGACCAGAAATGGGCTGGGATGTAAGAACCCAAAGAGGTCGTGGGAAGTAAGAAGGAACATCTCACGAGAACCACAGCCTTGAACCCGTGACCCTGCCCCCCTAGGGGCCACGGCCCTTTCTCCCTGGGAGAGGCCGGCCAGTAAGGTGCGGTGTCCCCAGATGGGTCGGGGGCATTCTCTTGGTTCCTGTGGTGTGCACGCTGGTGGGACAATTGGTGCCCAGAGCAGCTGAGCTAGAGACGTCCACAGAGGCATGTCGCCAAAGCCCCATCCCTTCGCCCAGCTGGCCTCGGCCTCCCCTGGCAGGTGTGGCTTTGAGGCCAAGCCCTGGCCCCCAGAATCCACAGGCCGGGGCAGGAGCACCGTGCGTCACTCTGTCCCGGGCCTGCGCCACGAGCCTTCCAGACATTGTGTCGTGTAAGCCTCCCAACAGCCCTGGTCCCTGAGCCATCCCGTCCCCATTTTGCAGATGAGGAACGCAGAGGCACACAGAGGGAGTTATCTGCCTCAGGTCACGGAGCTCAGATGTGGCAGGGCCGGTGTGCCTCAGGGGACTGGCCGGGGTGGGGGGTGGGACGCGGAAAGACCTTCACCCTGTGCACCCCAGTTTAGTACGACACAGCACGGGGCTGCATCCCGGGAGCCAGACCCCCGCCCCGGCTCTGGCCTCCAGAGGTGCCCACGGCCGCCTCCCCTCACAGCGGGCCGGCAGCCGGCATACTCAAAGCCGGCGGGCTGTCCTTGGCCTTGGCGGGTCCCGCCCCGGGGCCAGTCTGCGGCACCCCTCCCCTGCCGTGCGCTCGCTGCGACCGACCATCCATCCTGCTTGGCCCAGGACGCTCTGCGGTTCTAATTTGAGCCCTCGGCCTGGCCGTATGTCACCACTCCTCCGAGAGCCTTCGTCCAGCCAAGTGACTTATTCATAAGGACTCGGAATCACGGCACACACTGACCGACTCCCAGGAGCGGGCAGGGTTCGGAGAAGGAAGGAGCGGACACATACGCGGACGCGGGGCTCGATCGGGCGTGATGGACAGCCGCGCACCTTGGAAAGGCCCCGCCCACTCCGCACCCCTTGACCCCGCTGTCCCTCCACTCGCCCTGCAGCTTGCTGTTCCCGGGACACCCTTGGCCTCCCCCATCCTCCTCTCATCGGGCACATCCTCCCTCCTAGAGGGATTCGCCTCAGGCACGCCTGTCTGGGGAGACTTCCGGAACCTTCTGCCCGCCTCCGGTGAAGGCCGGTGCCCCCCTCGGGTCCCCACAGCCCCTGGATGTGGTGAGGTGAATGCTGTCCCCCAAAGTTGGTCCACCTGGAACCTCAGAATGAATGTGACCTTATTTGGGAAAGGCGCCTTTGAAGATGAAATTAAACCTCAAGCTGAGCTCATCCTGGAGCGGTCCTACACCCAGTGACAAGTGTCCCCACAGTGAGGAGAGGGTGGTACAGGGGGAGGGGGCCAAAGGAAGATGGAGACGAGACCGGGTCACGTGTCTCCGAGTCCATGAACGCCAAGGACTGCCAGAAGCCGGGCAAGAGGCCTGGGGCAGATTCTGCCTGAGATGTCCTCCCCGGTCCCCGCCCTGCTACACGGCCAAGCCGGCTTCCGGGAGCACCTCAGAGTCCACCCCCCGGGCTCCCGACCCCGCCGCTCTCCTCCGCTCTGCCTCCACGGGGGACACCGCCTGTCTTCGTCTTTGCCGTGGGTCGAATCGCAGCTCCCCAAAAGGGGCTGAAGCCCGAACCCCTGGTACCTGTGAATGCGGCCTCAGAGGCCATTGAGGGGACCATTCTCCCTCACAGGGAGCCAGCCTGTGGCACCTCACTCCAGGACTTCCAGTCTCCAGAGCTGTGAGGTGCTAAGACAGGCACGTGCCCATTCTCCAGATGAGGACACCGAGGCTCAGCCTGCCCGAGGTGACACAGCCGGGAACTGGTAGGGCTGGGGTCTCCACCGGGGGCCCACCTGACTCCACAGTTAGGTGCCCTTCTGCCGCCCCGGACGGAAGGAGGGATGGGGAGGCCCCCAGGGGCAGCGGGGCCGCTGCCTCAGAAAGCACTGGGTCCCGCCCTGGCTGTGCCAACTCAGACAAGTGACAGCCCAGCGCCCCCATCCATCAGGCACCTCGCACAGGCACCAAACCTAATGTTTAAAAAAAGGAGTTGAGACGTAAGCTTCGAAAGGGCCCCTATAAATCAAAATCAGTCAGCAGAAAATAAATGGAGAACGTTGCTGATCGGTGGAAAGTGGCATTTTACATCTAAGCCATTTAAGGGATGATGTGTATGTTAATAGATGGGTCTTGGTACACTTTCCCAGCCCGCCGTCCTTTGAAAATACTATTTACTCTCTATTTCTAACAACCCGATTGGATTTTAATCTCCCCTATCGCTCCCTTCTAGGTCGCTGTAGAGAAAACGACTGATAAAATGACAAGGTTCTTAGGCACTCATTCATTCGTTCGTTCGTTCGTTCGCTCACTTCTGCCGTTGCCGTTCGGAACAACGCTCTTGCGTTTCTACCTGGCGGACTGTTTGTGGCGATAAAATGTCATCGGAAACGCGGCGATGTTGGTACATCTTCTCTCAACATAGAAAGTGCCCGGGGTGTCTCTGGAGGTGGGCGGAAACTGCTGGTCCTGGTTTTAAAACAGAAATCCCTCCCCAGGCAGGGCTCCAACGCTCGGCCCCTCCTCCCCGCCAGTCCCCAGCCGGAGAACCATATGTTCGATCCTTCCAAGAATTTCTCCTTGGAAATGATGCGGTCACGTCAGAACAGAGGTGCCTGGAACAAAGGAAGTGGGGGGGGTAGGAGGGGAGCCCTTGACCCCATCCGCCTGGGAACGCCGAGATCTGGGCCACAGCAGCCCCCCCAAAATGCCGCTTGGCTTTAAGGGGAGCAGGGAGGCCGGTCGCCCCCAAAGGCCTGTCTCAGGAAAGCAGGGGGCCTGCTGGGCCAGTTACCAGCTTGGAGAGCGGCCACTTGGGGCCCATCTGAGCTCTGCAAAGACTAATTTATCTCCCCGAGAAAGCTGGTGGGAGAGACCGGCAAGGAAACCCGGTCCCTGTTTCTGGAGCCCGCCCCTCTCAGCCATCTGGGGTGCAAAATGGCTTGTGGGGGCCTGAGGCGCTTCGGCATTTCATGGGCCACTTCCTCCATAAAAAAATATTAACAGTTATATTTTATGGCTGCGTTGGTATAAAGAAGAATGGATCCGTATTCTATATCAAAACGTTTCCTTGACCTAAAAACTTGCCTTTTCTTCTTCTGACTTTAAAGGAAATTAAAACATTTTTGCGGGTGCCTACACGTCCCGGGGGCCCTGGCACGGAGCCCTGAGTCTGCAGGAGACGCAGCCTCGCGGCCTCCCCACCAGCCCGCCTCCTCCCCTCCCTCAGCCCGGCCGCGCTCGCCCCTGCTCGCCTGACCTGCGGCCTGGCCCCCCAAGTCCCCCCTTACTCGCCGTTCTCCCACGCAGATGGATCACAATACCCCTCCCGCACCCGGCACCCTGACACGTCCCCTGGTGCAGACCCTGTGAAGAATCCCAGGAAACCCGCAAACGTATAGGCGCATTGGCAGACTTTTCCACCCCACCTCAGGGTTTACAGACCAGCCTGGGCCCCAACCGGTCTGTGGGGCCAATAAGCCGTTCCCATTCCCCCGGCAGGGCAGGGGGAGACGCAGGTCAAGCTCATCCCGGTGGGACTGCCAGGCTTGGGTCCTCTCCAGAGGGGTCCGGTCTCTGGGCCTCTCTAGGCCATTCAACCTGGATTCAGGACGGAGACGGCGCTTGGGAACTGACTTTACAACTTCAGACGTGTGAGGAGCATAAGCCCACCCCCAGGCACCAGCACCACGGTGTCTCCTGCCCCACCAGGCGCCCTCACTGGCCGTCAAGACCTGGGGACCTCGGCCCCCACCCCCCACCCCCCTACCCGGCTCACCCCACTCCTCGCCCTGAAATTCCTCCCCCGACCCCACGAGTGACACCGCCTGCCCCCGGGGGCCCCCGGAGGACTCAGAGCCCCTCCTACGTCAGGCCCTCCCCATGACTCGGCGACCCCTAGCTGGGGCCACGTTCTTCCCTGTAACCCTGACTCCTCATCCACCTGCTGCTTTCCCCCCGGAGACCCCTCCAGGGCCAGCTGGGGGCCTGGCACCCACGTGTCTGCCGTGGGGAGGGGCTGGTGCGGCGGAGGGGGCCCGTCCCCATCATCACCGCCGACCACGTCGCATCTTGCCTCCTCCGATGACTCACAGTCGGGGTCTGTCTCCTCGGCGCCCAAGCTCCCTGGAACACGAGGGCTGGGCACCCGCCTCCCCAGCACCTCGTGCACAGGAGGTCCTCAGGCCACAGGCCAGAATTTGTGCACTGGAGTCAGGCTGTCACTGCAGAGGAGGGCAGGAATGACCCTGACCCTCCCAAGGGACATCCGGGGAGGCTTGGAAGTAGATGTGTCTGCTGTTCTGGGACAGAGGAAGGAGGATGAGAAGAAGGGGGAGGAGGAGAGGGGGGAGGAGGAGAGGGAGGGGGAGGGGGAGGAGGAGAGGGAGGGGGAGGAAGTGGAAGAGGGAGACAAGGAGGAGGAGGGGGAGGAGGGGAGGGGGAGGAGAGGGAGAGAGGGAGGAGAGGCAGGGGGAGGGGGAGGAGGAGGGGAGGGGGAGGAGGGGGAGGGGAAAGGGCGGGGGAGGAGGTGGGGAGGGGAGGGGGAAGGGTAAGGGAGGGGGAGGAGGAGGGGAGGGGAGGGAGGGGGAGGAGAGGCAAGGGGAGGAGGAGGGGAGGGGGAGGAGAGGGAGGGGAGGGGGAGGGGAAGGGGGAGGAGGGGGAGGAAGTGGAAGGAGAGAAAGAGAGGAGGGGGGGGAGAAGAGGGAGGGGAAGAAAGAGGGGAGGGGGAGGAGGAGAAGGGGGGAGGAGGAGAGGAGGGAGGAGGAGGGGGAAGGAGGGGGGAGGAGGAGAGAGGAGAGGAGAAGGGAGAGGAAGAGGGGTAGGAGAGGAGAGGGGGGAGGGGGGAGAGAAGGGGAAAGGGGAAGAGGAAGAGGAAGAGAGGAGGAGGAGGAGGGAGAAAGGAGGGAGAGAAGGAGGAGGGGGGAGGAGGAGGAGAGGGAGGAGAGGGAGGAGGAGAGGGGGAGGAGAGGGGGGAGGGGGAGGGGAAGGGGGAGGAGGGGGAGGGGAGGGGGAGGAAGTGGAAGAAGGAGAGAAGGAGAGGAGGGGGAGGGGGAGAAGAAGGAGGGGAAGAAAGAGGGGAGGGGGAGGAGGAGAAGGGGGGAGGAGGAGAGGAGGGAGGAGGAGGGGGAAGGAGGGGGGAGGAGGAGAGAGGAAAGGAGAGGGGGGAGGGGGGAGAGAAGGGGAAAGGGGAAGAGGAGGAGGAAGAGAAGGGGGGAGGGGGAGGAGAGGGGGGGAGGAAGTGGAAGAGGGAGAGAAGGAGGAGGGGGGAGGAGGGGAGGGGGAGGAGAGGGGGGAGGGGGAAGAGAGGGAAGAGGGGAGGGGGAGGAGGGGGGAGGAGGGGAGGGGGAGGAGGGGAGGGGGAGGAGAGGGGGGAGGGGGAGGAGAGGGAGGGGGAGGAGGGGGAGAGGAAGCAGGGTGGCTTTGAGAAAGGGCTTTCTGCAGAAGGGCTCTTTTAAGTGCAGCTGCCATGGGGGAGCCCTCGATGTCACCTCCTAGGAAAGGCTGGCCTCCGATGCCACGCAGCCTTGGGCACAGCCTGCTCGCCTGGGGACTCATGTCCCAGCCGGGTGCTCCGTGTGTCTGTCCAGAAGACCCGTGTCAGACCCTCTCCGCAGGGCTCCCAGGTCCACGGTCATCCTGTCCAAACAGGGCCAGGAACCAGTCAGGCCAGCAGCCAAACAGCTCGAGAAACGCAGCGTCCATCGCTCTGGGCCCTGCTGAAGCATCTGCACCAGAATCGCCCATCAAGAGGCTACGTTATTGTTTTCCTAAATCAATTCGCTTCCTTTACTTAAACAGGAAACTTCGCATGGTTTCCACAAACGGAAAGCGGGCATCACTTACCCCGAAGTCACACGAGGGGCAGCAGGAGGAAAGCAGTTCATTCTCTCCTGCCGCACACACGCGGTCTGCCTAAGACCGGTGAGCCGAGGGCCTGGGGCCTGCCCTCGCTTTGTTAAAGGGACCCACAGAGCATGTCAGAGGCATGCTCACCACCGGTCAGGCTGCTGTCCTTATTGTCAGCGTGGAAGAAGATGGAAACAACATCGGCAGCCCTCCAGGCCCCTGGGGTCACCGGCCGCTCCTGTCCTGGCCCCTCCGGGCCCCTGGGGTCACCGGCCGCTCCTGTCCTGGCCCCTCGGGGCCCCTGGGGTCACCGGCCGCTCCTGTCCTGGCCCCTCGGGGCCCCTACGGTCACCGGCCGCTCCTGTCCTGGCCCCTCCGGGCCCCTACGGTCACTGGCCGCTCCTGTCCTGGCCCCTCCCTAGGAGCAGAAGTGCCACACTTTGGAAAACACCCAGCTGCTCTGAATGCAGAACACCCCACCTCAGCTTCCTTCCCACCCCCCAACAACAACCCAGGAATCCAGTGACAGGGAGCTCACTACCTCACAAATGCAACTCCAACACGATCGGAAGCATCAGTGAGATTGTCGAGAGGTCTCGGCAACTCCAGCTTCTGTACAAAACCCAGCTGACGACGAAAGCCCAGCCCCTCCCTGTGGATGCTATTTCTATAAAGCCAAAAAGCCACGGGGCTCACAGCCAAGATCCATATACATGGGCAGCAATTGTCCTCAAATAGAGCCAGGCTTACGTGGGGCTCGGGTTAAGCCCTGGATCCCAGGCAAGTGTTAAGTCGTCTTTGAGATCGGTGACCGTGGCCTCCGCAGGCCCTGATCTGGGCTTTCCGACACAGAAGCAGCCGTGACTGCGGCCGCCTTGGGAAGACTGTGCCCTGGAGGGGGTTCTCCCGGCGACATCTCCAGAAACCGCTTCCCTGAGCATTCTCGGAGGCTGGCGCCTCTTCTGGAAGTGGCCATTGGGAGCCATCTTTGGGGACCTGTGACAGGTGTGCCTGTCCCCGGCGGGCGGCGGGACCCGGCCCGGAAAGAGGCCAGTCATCACAGCCGTGCTGTGAACATCTGAATGAAGCACTTTCAGAAAGGCGCTTTAAAAATAACATTTGGCGATTTCTAAAAAGCAGATTTCTGCGGCTGCCGTCACCGTGTTTTCCAACCACACCACCATCGGGGGGGGGAGGGGGGGGACTTCCTGGAGATCTTCTTGTGAATCTGACAAAGCGACATATTCCCAGGAGTCCCTCACGCCTGCTTAGAAAGAGTCCAAAAGGCCTCAGGGTCTGGGGGGTTCAGCCTCACCTTCCAAAGCCCCCCGCGTGTGTAGCCGAACCTGGCTCCCTGAGTCCGTCCCAGCTCTGCCTGGTGGGACCACACAGCCTGTGTCGCCCCCCGTGGCCACCCTGCAGACCCAGCAGCAAGCTGACGGCCCTTCCCCCGCCCAAGGTCACGTCACCCAGCTCCCGCTGACCTTGTCCAAACCAGTAAAGCAAGGGGTAAACCGCAGCCCATGGGCAATTTCTGGAAGAATCCTTATTTTTACAGCTAGTCCATGAGGAAAGCTGCCCGTTCTTGGATCTGCTCCTCCAACCTGGCATCCTCGGCCCCCACCCGCCTCCAGGCACGGGGTCCGGGGGGCAAGAGAATTCTTCTGTTTAAATGTGTGTGCCTCACACACCGATTGCACCAGGTCAAAGACAGGCTGTGTGCGCTGCTGGAGAATTGCGGGGGGTCGGCCAAGAGGCTCCCCTTTGCTGCCTGTCTCACCCAAAGGCAGTTAAAGATCCCAAGAAGCAGGGGCAGCCGGCTGGCTCGGTCAGTGGAGTGCCCAACGCTTGATTTTGGCTCATCATCTCATGGTTCATGGGATCGAGCCCCGTGTCTGGCTCCTCACTGACAGCACAGAGCCTGCTTGGGACTCTCTGTCTCCCTCTCTCTGCCCCTCCCCCACCTCAAAATAAATAAATCGACATTAGAAAAAAAAAACAAGAATTCATCTGTATCCATGGTGAACAACGGGGCAAGACGAGATATACGACCCATCCTCTGAGATCGTCACAGAACAAGCCCGCGCTTGGGTCAGACAGACCCGGGTTAATTGCCAGCCGCCAGGGACCATCTGAGTGGGCCGTGGGACCGACAGCAACTTGGCAATGACATGGGCAAAGCCTGGCACACAGGTGTTCTCCTGGCGGTAGGGAGGGGGGCACCCCATAAGGTGCTTTAAATTATCCCAGCGGAGCCCTGCAATGACAAACATTGGCCGGGAGGGAAGTGCCTGCGTAAATTTTAACAGAGGGGCTAGTTTTCTTCAAGGTTACTCTCATCAACCAAATTGGTTCCACTTTCATGGCCACGAAGAGTCCCCATCTTTGCGCATTTGTATTTGATGCAAATACACCTGTAATAAATAAACATGACCCTGACTGCCCCGAATATTTCATGCTGGCCTAAGAAATCATAGCTTAAAGCAGAGGAGAAAAAACGTATCTATCCTTCATCCTGAAAACGGGGGCCCATCTGTCCCTCGTTGGAGAGAAGGAGATGGCGGGAGGGTTGGATTCCTGGAGACAAAATAACAAGATCTCCGTTTTTGAAATCTCCGTACGGAAGCTCTCCCCAGGGTGAAGTCGCTGCGAGTCGCTCCAAAGGACCAGGATGGGAGTGATTTTTGCTGGTACCCAAGCAGATGGCTGAACTGCACCCTCAGTACATCAGACAGGATGCTCCCTTCACCGGAGCAACTTGCTCTAAAACAGACCTGTCAACGCCGGCTCCACATGTAAACTCCCCACGCCAATTTAGCCCAATCACACACTTGGCATTTCATTACCAGCTGTGGCGGAGGGCATCCTGCCGTCCTGGGTGAAGGAGCGCCCCACGGCCGTCGCGTCAGGCTGAAAACAGCCCCGTCTCTATCAACTTGACAAAGACAAAAAACGTGAATTAAGAGCGCTGTCCAAAATTAACAGCGATTGAAAGTTAATGATGGAGCAAATTTGGCAGAACTATTTCAACACGCATCACGACGTGGCCCCGGCTTTCAGATGGGACGCCGGCGTGATCAACGCCTGTCCAGATCCAGCTGAGACCACAGCCGTCCCCCTTTCCTCCAGAATCAGACCCTTGGCAGATGGCCTGACCTGTCACCCTCCCCCCCCACGTCTCTGTCCCCGGTTCTGGGGCTGGGCTAACACATCTGCTTGTCAACCTTCAGAGCTCATCTCGGCGCTGTTTACTTCTAATAACAAGCCGGGAAAGCGATGCCTGTTGGGCGAATGTTTGCATAAACTGTAGCGAAACCATCTATGTCAATCAGGAAACACAAAGCATTGGGGGGGGGGGGGGGGGGAAGACAAACGATGATCTGGGAAAATACTCACGACACAGTATTACATGAAAAAAACATTTGAAATTCTATATACAGCAGGTCCTCCCCCCAGATGACACTGAAAATCTACGTGTATTTATTTCTTCCATGAGACCACAGAGGTTTTTTTTTTTTTTTCAATTTTTTAGTGTTTATTTCTGAGAGAGAGAGAGAGAGACAGAGCATGAGCGGGGGAGGCGCAGCGAGAGAGGGAGACGCAGAATCCGAAGCAGGCTCCGGGCTCCGAGCTTGTCAGCACAGAGCCCGACGCGGGGCTCGAACCCACGGACCGCGAGATCATGACCTGAGCCGAAGTCGGACGCTCAACCGGCTGAGCCACCCAGGCGCCCCGAGAGCACAGAGTTTTTGAGGCCAACAACCATGAGTCACGCCCACACTCGTACCCCGGCCCGGGGTCGGGCCAGCATCCCACGGGTAAAGCAGCAGATACCTGACACACTAACTTGAATGGTTCCCGTCGACTCTTCTGTTGTAACTGTGAAAAAGTGTATACACACGTGTGCACGTATGAACCCGCACAGACACGGACAGATCACAGACACACAGACACGTGTGCAGGAAACCAACCAGACAGAAACTGTCTGAATGTAAAAACAGGCCGTACAGGCTGTTTTCTTTCCTCTTCGGCACGCTGGTTGAGTTTTCTGTAACACGAATGTTTTATGTTTACAAGCTCGGGGGGAAATTCTACGACAAAAGAGGTCATGTGTGTTCCAGCTGCACGCAGTCAGAGCTCCGTCCAGATGGGCTTTAAGGCGTGCAGACACTCAGCTAGCCGTCCTCGACCGCACTCCTACTACGTGCCCCGTGTCTTCTTGTGCTGCATCTCGTAATCACCCGGCTTAGGTGTTTACATCCCAGCGCTGATCCAGAACTTTCTAAGTTAGAAGCATTCGCCTGGTTTGATCTCCAGAACAAGCCTGTGATTAGGGACAGTTACATCCTCCAGCCGAGGCTCAGGGAAGTCCCGTAACTCGTGCACAGTTGATTGGCGGACAAAGATGGGAGACGGGCTTGCACGAGACAGCGGAAGGGCCAGGTCTAGCGACACGAACCAGACACGTTTGTTTCTGCCCAACCCCCTGCAGACACCCTGTGATTCTCGCCGTTATTCCTGAGGGTTCTTGGGCGGGTGGAGGTCCATTACGGCATGGCACAAGCTACCTGGTGTGTGGGTTTTGTTCTCGCTTCTGGTCTGGCCACTGTTCCCAGTCCCACGAGGCTGGCCTGGTCTGGTTCTGTGCGGCCCGGCCTGAACAGAGACGCTCCTCCCGGCAAACCCAGGTCGTGGGGGCGGGCCTCCCACTCATGCTCACCATTACAGGTCACAACAACAGGACACATTTGAGGCAAGGATTCCCGCTGGCCGGCCCGGCCAAGCCCCCGCTTGGGAAACCCCTCGGCAGTGCCCTCCTGACGGTTCCGTGAGGGCGCAAGGCCCCACGTAGGAGGTAAGAACGTGACGGTTTTCACGCCCCAGGATAATAGCTCACAGAACTGGCCTTGGTGCTCCTGGAATTTTCCATTTATCACCTTAGGAAGACGCTGATATATATGCCCTATACGCTTATTTGATAAGTCTGCATCCCACACTTGACTCAGGAGTTAGAAAAGGCACAGACATTCCATCTGAAGCTGAGTTTCCCCTTAATCAGAGTAGTGAGCTCCCCGTCACTGGGGTTGAGCAAGCAGCGGGGGATGAGCTGGTTGGCTTGTTGCAGGGGATTCATGGAAGCCCGAGCTGGACAAGGCAGCCTCGTGGGCCCCGACTCCTCTCACGCTCCACAAATTACCCAGCACATTCCCTTTCCTCATCACTATTCCGGGAGCCCTAAGGACGGGTGCATTTAGCCAGACGTGGCTTTTTGAGGACCACCCCGTTCCCAGTCCAGACTGGGGATTTGTCAACTGATCGGCCACAAAATCCCAGGCGAACACAGGAGTCCTCGCCGTAAAGGTGAGCCCTGGGTGGGTTTTCCCCGTTCAAGCCCTTTCCCCACCCTTGTGTACTGTCACCCAGGCAGAGTTGCAGGGAGGGGCGCAAAGTGGCTGCAGAGTCGGGGTGACACCGCAGGACTTCAGCCTGTGTCCCCATCGCGGACGTGTCACTGAGCTGCAGGGGCCACCTCCGAGTACTTCCTGCAAATGCGTGGGCTTCTCAGTGAGTAGAGGGGCCTCGGCCCTTGACAGCCACCAAGATGGCGGCCGTGGCCTCAGTGGGCCCTGGGCTCTGCAGGGGCAGAAGGGAGTTTGGCCGGATGGTGTGAAGACAGCAGTAGAAAGCGGGCGGGTCAAGCGGCTTCGTCTGGAAACCCACGCCCGGGGCTCTGGGAGGCACCCCACTGCTACTGCCTACATGGCAACCGGTTGGTATTGCAATGCAAGGATCTGGGCGCCACGAGCCTGCCGCATTCAGACCTGGAGCCGGTGAGAGCTCACTATCCTCTGCTCTCTCCCCGCCCGCTCTCTCCCACCACCCGTCTTAGTGAGCCAACTCCAACCCCAGCCTTCTCCCCAGAAACTCCCCCTGACCTCTTTCTGCTCCTTGAAAACGAATCGTTATGGTGTTTTCGACAAATGGTGCTAAACCAATAGGACATTTGCAAAGCCACAAAAAACAAAACCAAACCTCAACCCTTACCTCACACCATAGACAAAAGTCAGCTCAAAATGGATCCCGGACCTAAATGC
The DNA here is from genome assembly GCF_046562875.1 of Panthera onca. NCBI lineage: Eukaryota > Metazoa > Chordata > Mammalia > Carnivora > Felidae > Panthera > Panthera onca. Next base: position 4,013,903 of record NC_138342.1, read on the forward strand.
AAACCCTAAATCTATAACAGTTCTTGAGTAAAACGGAAAACAAAATCTCTGTGACTTGGCCAAAGATTCTTAGATAAGACATAAAAGAACGGACCCTAAAACATATAGATAGATAGATAAATGGATAGATACCTAGATAGATAAAATGGACTTCACAAATATTAACAACTTACACCCGAATGACCCTGGTAATAAATGGAAAAGGCAAATCATGGACTAGAAGAAAATGTTTGCAAATTACACGTCCGACAAAGAATTTGAATCCGGCCCATAAAAAGGGCTCCAGAGGGGCGCCTGGGTGGCTCAGTCGGTTAGGCGTCCGACTTCAGCTCAGGTCACGATCTCATGGTCCGTGAGTTCGAGCCCCGCGTCGGGCTCTGGGCTGACGGCTCGGAGCCTGGAGCCTGTTTCCAATTCTGTGTCTCCCTCTCTCTCTGCGCCTCCCTCGTTCATGCTCTGTCTCTCTCTGTCTCAAAAATAAATAAATGTTAAAAAAAAATTAAAAAAAAAAAAAGGGCTCCAGCAACTTGATAATACAAAGAGAAACGAGGCAATAAAAAATAGCCAAAAACGTTGAACATTCACTTTACCAAAGAGAAGATATGGATGGCAAAGAAACACATGAAAAGATGCTCGATGTCGTTAGTTTTTAGGGAAATGCAAATTAAATCGCAAAGAGACACGGCCACCCTCTTATGTGAACGGCTAAAATTTTAAAGCTGACAATCCCAAGTGTTGACAAGGACGTGGAACCACCGGGAGCCTGGCGCCTTCGCGGGAGGGATGCCATTTTGCTCAAAAGCGGAACTTCCACTATCATAAGACCCAGCGTATCCCACTCCCAGGCATCCGTTCAAGAGAAACGTAAACGCGCATCCACACAAGGACAGCGCGCCGACCTTCATCTTCCCTGGGGAAATGACAGCACGCACCGATTGTCACCGAGAGGCACGCGTGGCAGGAACGCAGAACGGAAAATCAACAGGAGAAGCCAGAAGGGCACCGGGGGCGGATACGGCGCAGACATTCTCCCAGGCGGGCCCCAGAGGCCGGGGGGGCAGCGGTTCTCCAACAGGAGGCATCTGGCAACGTCTGGGGATTGTTTTTTGATCGCCACTACCCGGCATCTAGCGGGAAGAGGTCCAGGGGCTGGTAAACGCCCTGCGGTGCACCGGCTGGCCCCCACAAGGTGACAACAGCAGAACGATCTGGTCCAAAAAGTCAGCAACGGCCAAGGTGGGGAACCTCCCCCCACCCCTGCCGGCTAGGGCGCAGGATGGCTTCTTAAAAGAAAGACGGGTGACGGCTCACTCAGCAGCTGTCATACGTAATGTGCTTTTACGTCCATCCCTGTGCTGGGCTCTCCTGCTCAGCCGCCAGCCTTCTCTGAAGCTCTGCAAAGTAGACTTATTTGAAAGATGAGGAAACGGAGGCTCAGACACTGACGGGCAGCTACCGAGTGACGGGCCAGGACGAGGACCTACAGCAAGCTGACGGCACCCATGCACTTCCCATGGCCCCGGGGGAGGGGGGGTGTCTGTGGGCAGGTGATCATCCGAGCGGCTCCGTTCATCCACAGGTGACTCAAATCTACAGCTGCAGAGCCCGTGAGGCACCACGGGAATTCCAGGTCACCGACGCCGGCCTCTCAGGGGGCGCCAGCTCCTCTCTGAGCACGGCAATCCTCGGCCCCGGGAGAAGGAAATAACCAGGCACCAACTCGATTCATTTCTTCCCCATCAGATCATAAATGAATCGAGTCCTATCAAGACTCCGGAATCAGGAAGCAGAAGGCAGAGTGCAAGACCTAAGTATGAAATAATGAATTTATAATCCCTCTGAAGAGCAGTCAGAATGGGAAACTGACATCGCCATGGAAACAAGGGAAGTGTCCTGAGGTTCTCAAGGAGGACACTGGGGAGCACTGGGGAGGACACAGGTGGCCCGCTGGGATGGGACCTGCACGGCCTCAGATTCCGGGTGGGAACAGACGGCCTCTCCAAACCCGGGATGGGGGCCCCTGCACCCTCAGAATCTGCGGTTGGTATGCATGTGGGAACCCTCTGCAAACCTCCCTAGAAATGCAATGAAGAGTCCGAGGGGGCACTGTGGCCCCCCGGACAAATAGCCCCCGTGCCCTGAGTCTGCACAAGCAAACACCCAGCTCCTACTTGTGCTGGAGAAACCTGGTCCCTGCCCTCCAGGAGCCCACAGAGCCAGGAGGGAGAAAGACAGGATCGTATCTGTGCCAGGAGGCCAGGGGAGGCCTGTGGGGTCCGACCAGCGTCCAGTACAGGTTCCTGGAGGCTCGAAGCAACGGCCGAAGCTGCTTAGGAGACACCGTGGGGTCCGTGCCCTCCGGGGGGGTGGGGGGGGGGGGGGTCCGTGCCCCGCAGGTGGGCCCGGAAGAAAGAACAAAGCACAAGACGATAAGCAGGAAAGTGACAGGCCAGTGAGTGCCAGGCAGGGACTCACCTGCGTGAAGAGCCCAGGGCAGAAAAGGCACAACCCGAGGGTTTCAGCCAGAAGGGCCACAGCCATGCGACTGCCTATTGGAAACGTTTGCTAGTGCTGATGTGTAATTTTTCTTTCTTTTTTTTTTTTTTTTTTTTATTTTTCAACGTTCATTTATTTTTGAGAGAGAGGGAGAGAGAGAGAGAGACAGAGTGCGAGCAGGGGAGGGGCAGAGAGAGAGGGAGACACAGAATCGGAAGCAGCTCCAGGCTCCAAGCTGTCAGCATAGAGCTGGACACAGGGCTCGAACCCATGAACCATGAGATCATGACCTGACCTGAAGTCAGATGCTTAACCGACTGAGCCACCCAGGCGCCCCAATGTGTAATTTTTCAATAATACATTTGTCAGCCAAACTGCCAAGGACCCTAATTTTAAATAGTTCTACTGGAGTTGTTCATTGTATTCTCAGCTATGTTACAATTAAGTGTCGAGAATCCTCACGACAAAGGTCCCGGATGGACGGGCCTGTCCTCTGCCTTCTCCTCCTCACACAGTGCCAGCATGCACACACAGGGCAGGTAACTCAGGGGCCCAACACCCCTCCTGCTCTGCCCAGGCTCGGACATCGAAACACAAGGAAAAACCCTGCCGAAATCCTGAGCGTTTCCGGGCCCTTCAGGTGCTGTGAACACAGCTCTGTCTGGCGGTCAGGGGCTCCCAGCCCAGCTCCGGGATTAGAAGCTGGGCCCCTCGTGGCCAACGTGTTCCCCGGCCCTTTCCCGGGGGTTGAGGGGATGATCGGAAAGGAGGTCCCACCTGAACGTCCTGGGAACTGGCACAGGCCGGGGACAAGACACTTCCCACGTGAGCAGAACATCTGGGCTGCCGCTGCTCACGCCGGGCGAGCTGAGGCTCTCCTCACGTGACCCCAGCGCTTCTGTGGGTTACCGGTATTGCCACGATTAGCCCAACTTCACAGATGAGGAAACTGAGGTTCAGAGAGGGGGGTTAACTTACCCAAGGTCACACAGCTCCCGTGCCTCCTTGCCTTCCAGAGCGGAGGGGCCAGAAACACGGGAAGGGGGCGACAGTGCCGGACTCCTATCCGGGAACAGCATGTGCAAATGCCCGCAAAGTGTGTGAACGCTGACGTGCGTGAGGAGCTGGGGGCTGCCCTGGGTGCGCACGTCGGCCGGAGGCTGCAGGTGAGCTGCTAAGAGCCACAAGGACAGATCTGTTCCTTGGGGGCAGAAACCGCAAAGCAAACCAGACCTGGGGGCAGAGGGCAGGCAGCCCAGGGGCTGAGGAAGAGAAGCACGGGGGGCCCCTGTCTCTCAAAGCCCCCCACTGAGCCCAACTTTCGGGTCCCTGTCACTCTACCCGAGCTCTCCATCCCCAGAACGTCTAGAAAGGTGTTGGAGGCAGACCCCGCCTCCTCCTTGTCAAGCCTCTTGGTTCAGTAAACAAACGCTGCGCGCTCTGTGCCTCAGTTTCCCCATCAGTGAACCGATGGACGCAGACTCGGGACACACAGCTCGCGGTGGGCACTTACTTAAGGACTGCATTTCGTCATGCACTCGGCCAGTTTCACCCTCCCAAGCTGCCTCCAGGAGACCAGAGTCACGTGTTTCAAACCACCTGGGGGACATGGCTTGGCCCATCAGGAACCAGGGGGTCCTCGAGAGGGGGCCGCCTTCCCAGGGGCTGCACCCGGGGGTGCGAGCGGGACCGAGCCCCGGAGGTGAGCCTGAAAGCTCGGCCCCAGCTTGTGGAAAGGGCCCCCTCCCCCCCCCCCCCGACGTGGGGCAGGGGACACGGAATCGGGGTGGGCAGGGCCAGGGCTCCAGCGCACAAGCCCTTTGTAGAAAGAGGGCTCCGGTGGTATTTAAGCCGCTCTCCAAGTCCTAAAGCCTTCGTGCAGCCCAGAGCGCAGGATTTAGGGCCAAAGGCGGCTCAGCCATTCAGAGCAGAGCTGAACATCCAGCCAGGGCTTTGTGGGCAGGCGGCAGGTGGGGGGGGTGGGGGGCGTCTCTGAGCGGCTTGCACCCTGGAGCTGGGATTTGGGGTCAGGTTTGGGCCCCTGCCAAAGCCTGCATTATGCCTGGAGAATGCTCTTTTCAAATGGTCTCTTTTTGTTTTCCCACTCCCCCAAATTTATGTAAAAATAAACCCCGTGAATTCAATGCGGGCTTTCAGGGCCCCTTAATGAGCAATTTCCTAGTGAGTGTCAGAGCTGCGGGGGACCCCGGGCTGGTGGCTCACAGCTGCTCTGCCTGAGCCACGGGGAGCTGGGCCAGCTCCGAGGACACACACCCTGTCCGCTGTCACTGGGACAGACGCCCCAACAAAGGTCAGTATTTAATGCTCCCGACAACCAGGCAGCACAGGTGCTCCCACTTCCCAGAGGAGGGACTTGAGGCTCAGAGACGTTCAGGAACTTGTACGAGGTCACACAGCTAGCAAGTGGCAGAGCAGACACTCCAGCCTGTCAAAGTCCATTGCTCTGCACCACAGCGCTGTGCTTGACAGTGGATCTGCCACTTCTGCATTCTGGACACGGTGCTCTGGACATACTGAGGATTATGGACGCCCCTCTTAAAGTGTGACCTCACCTGAACAGTAGTCAAGGTGCGGCTGGGCCGCTGCAAAGCACGACAGACTATCACCTCCGTTGCGTGGACCCTATACTTCTGTTAATGCGGCCTGAGGTGGTAGTGTCGTTGCTAGGTAGTGCCACACGGTCCCCCATGGGGAGCCTGTACCCCACGGAGACCCTGGGGCCCTCCTCACACCTGCTGCTGCTAGGAAAGGGCTGGTACCTGCTTCTGGGGCGGCCGGTTTAGGAATCTCGAGGCACAAGTCACACCCGTCCCTGAAAGACTGCCTCTGTGACTCAAGTCCCTCTAGCCGGGTCAGGCCCTGCCACTGACCTGCCCACGAACTCAAGCTAGGTCCTCCCCTCATCTCCCAATGGCCTGGGCCATGGTTTCGTCAGCTGAGTGGCTGCCCAACCGTGGCCAGTAAATGCTGGGAGAAGAAATGAAGGAGTAAAGCAATGTTTTCATCCAAGAACAAAATCCCGAGGATGGTGTTGGGGACACAGCAGGAAACAAATAGCTCCCTGCCCCCGAGGAGCTGGGCTTCTCCAAGGAGGTGGGCAAGAAACACAGCCCATTCATGGTGGCAACCCGTGCGGATGCCTGGGTAAGGGGCATGGACCTGGTCTCAGAGACAGGGAGGGGAGGGAGGAAGGGAGGGGAGGGGAGGGGAGGAAAGGAAGAAGAGGAGGGTGGGGAGGAAGAGGAGGGAGAAGGGGAGAGAGAGAGAGGAGGGGGAGGGGAGGGAGAGGAGAGGAGGAGAGGGGAGGGAGGGAGGGGAGGGGAGGGGAAGAAAGGAAGAAGAGGAGGGTGGGGAGGAAGAGGAGGGGGAAGGGGAGAGAGGGACAGGAGGGGGAGGGGAGGGACAGGAGAGGAGGAGAGGGGAGGGAGGGAGGGGAGGGGAGGGGAAGAAAGGAAGAAGAGGAGGGTGGGGAGGAAGAGGAGGGGGAAGGGGAGAGAGGGACAGGAGGGGGAGGGGAGGGAGAGGAGAGGAGGAGAGGGGAGGGAGGGAGGGGAGGGGAGGGGAAGAAAGGAAGAAGAGGAGGGTGGGGAGGAAGAGGAGGGGGAAGGGGAGAGAGGGAGAGGAGGGGGAGGGGAGGGAGAGGAGAGGAGGAGAGGGGAGGGAGGGAGGGGAAGGGAAGGAGAGGAAGGAGGGAGGGAGAGGAGACAGGAGGGAGAGGAGACAGAGGAAGGGAGGGGAGGAAGAGGAGGGGAGGGGAGGGAAGGGAGAGGAGAGGGGAGGGAGGGGAGGTAAAGGAGGGGAGGGAATGGTGAGGGGGGAGGGGAAGAAGAGGGGGGAAGAGGAGGGAAGGAGAGGAGGGGAGGGGAAGAGTGGGAAAGGGAAGGAAGAGGAGGGGAGAGTAGGAAAGGGAGGGGAGGGGATGGAGGGGAGGAAGGGGAGGGAGAAGAGGGGAGGGGAGAGGAGGGGAAGGCGAGGGGAGGGGAGAAGAGGGGAGGGGAGGACGTGAAGGAGAGAAAGAACACAAGGAAGGCTCCCGCCTTTCCTTCCACATCAGGGGACAGAAGACGCCCAGGAGGACGGGGTACAGGGACGCTCAGAGCAGCCCCCCCAGGCCCATCCCTCTGCACCTACCCCCCGCACAGCCGTGTGTGGCTGTGATGACGAGCGTCATCAGGACAAGGGACAGAGCCCACTTCTTGTACCTACAGAGGCCACGGCGGGCCGGCAGCTCCGAGCAGGGGTGGGGCAGGCCGGGCATCGGCACCTCTGGTCCCTGCCAAGCGAGGCCGACTCGGGGGCGGCCGTGAATGTACCTGACACTCGGCACAGAAGGTGACGGGTCCTCTCTCCTGGGGGACCCTGAAGAAAGAGCACCCGTGCCGTCCGTTACCATCAGCGAGGGCCAGCTGCAGGTCAGTAGTGGGCGCTCAGGGGTTTCCCGTCACCGCCTGGGGAGGCCAGGGGCTCCGCACCGAGCAACGCGCGCCTGGGTGGGTGGGCCGTGGCGGGGGCAGCGTCTCTCAGCACCCGCCAACCAAAGGGACGCTGCTCGTCCGTTTCCTACATCAGGGCTCCGTCTGGGATCCTTTTTGGAGACGTGGGGCTGGGCCTCAACACCATCTCAAAGGCCGCTGACCACCGCTCCCACGAAGGAACCCACGAGGGCAGCGGATGTCCCCGGCCGGACCGCCACCCACTCAGGTGCCCCCAACAAAGGCCCCTGACGCACACCCACCCCCAGCCACCGGCGGCTCCCGTGGAGACTCGACTCCCCCTTCCCTGCCCTTCCCTCCGGCCGGCGGTGCTCCTGCCTGCCCCTCTGGGAGCACCTCTGGGTGCCGGGGGCGTGGTGGGGGGGCTGTTGCTGGAGTCTGTGTTGGCAGGAGCATCAAACCAAAGTCTGCAGTCGTTAGCATTCACCCTGCTCCTCTTTTCTTCCCCAGCCATCGTGGGAAGGTCAGTTTAACACGAGCCCCACAGCTGCCTGCAGCGGCCCGGCCCCCCCGGCCCCCCATCACCCCCCGCCTCCACGCGAGGGCCTCTCCTCTTGTTTCTGAACAAGGCAAGCAGCTTCTATTTTTTCCTTTATAAACAAATGTTATTCATAATCACTGGCTCCCCGGGATCGTAATGAGAGAGGCGGGCGGGCTGAGCGGTGACGACCGTCGGGCCGCGATCCTGGCTCTGCCCACGGCTGCGCCCGGCCCGGCTGCCACCGTGCGCCCGAGGAGGCGCTGCTAATTTGGGCGACGGCCGTCGGCGGGCGAGGCCGCTCAGTCCAGATCAGACCCCACCGCCCTGCCTCCCGCTTCTTGGCAAGAGGCCACAGGAAGCGGCCATCAGAGTCGCGGGCCCATTGGCAAAGTCATGGCATTGACAGCACCCCCGTGAGGAAACGCGCGGGCCGTCGTCGTTTCTCGAATCCGCGTGGCATCCACGTGGCGCCATCAGGCACCACGAGCTCACCTGCACGTTACGTACGGCGTCCACTAAAATAAGGGGGCCGCTGACGGCCAACGTGGGGGGCAGAGCGGGACAGGCTGGGGCCCCTTGAAGGGTCCGACAAAATCTCGAAGGAGGAAGGGAGGAGGCCTTCCCGAGAGCTCCGGGCTGCAAGGCGTGCAGGGATCGCCCGGCTGGGACCACCCGAGAGGGGACGCGAAAACAGAAACCGGGACGGGGCCACGATCTGTGCACTGTCTCCAAGCTAGAGGATGTTTAACATCCCGGAGGGCAAGAAGAAGGGCCCCTGAGAGGACAAGGAACAAGCAGGGCCCCCTGGTGCCCCAACTCGGTCGGCCTGGCACCAAGGCCTTCCAGCAGAAGAGGGGGCAGGAAGCAAGGAGTCTGGAGGACACAGGACGCACCCCAATGCCATGACAGATAGAGGAGCCACGGTGAGCCACGTCAGGAAGAGAGAGACGCGCATCTGTAAGCCGCCACTTGCCCAGGCTCACGGAAGGCTCCCCCGTCCACCCCGAGGTAGGTGATGCTGGACCCGCGTCACAGACGGGGAAACTGAGTCTTGGGGCTCTCGGTCCCAAATCAAGTGCTCTGGGGCGTCTTACTGGTTCTGGCTGGTTTTAGGGGCTAGGTCACACCCTTCCGGGGAGTTTGGGGGGCTGCTAAAGCCCAGAGAGGGGTAAACGTCTGTCCCCGTTTCTTAAAGAGGAAACATCTGCATCCAGAAAGAACAAAAATAATAACAGAGCTCTGGAGCTGTTCAAGAGATAATCAGTGGGCGCCAATACGGCTCCAAGAATATACCATGCCCTCTGAAGCGAGTCAGGGGACCACGGGCTGAGCGGCCGTCAGGGTCCGTGGCATCAGATGCCCTTGGAACCACATCCACAGAACCTGCTCGCGGCCTGAGCCGTGGCCACAGAGGCACAGATCTGTCTTCACGTCTCTGCATCTTTGTCTGCCATGGGGCACCTTGCACAACACGAGCGTTCCAGAAAAATCCATGAAACCAAGTATTCACTGTGGATTCCTGGCCACGTGGCCCAGAGGACCCTGTATCTGCCACTCCGCGGTCCGAGGCAGGACCCCAAACGAACACGGTGTAAGTGACTCAGCAGGCGGGGCCGCTGAAGCCACACACGCCTGAGCTCTCACCCCAGCTCCGTCCCCTAGTTCACTGGCTCACTCATCCGTCCATCGCTTAGTAGCTGGGTGACCTTGGGGAAACCACTTAACGTCTCTGAGCCTCAAATTCCCCAACTTCACAAGGAGACAGCAAAATCACCTAGGACAGAGACTGGCGTATTCTAGGCCCTGGAATCTTCTTAATGTTTATTTATCTATTTTGAGAGAGAGAAAGAGAGCTGGGGAGGGGAGAGAGAGAGAGAGAGAGAGAGAGAGAGAGAGAGAGAGAGAGAACCCCAAGCAGGCTCCACACTATCAGCGCAGAGCTGAGCATGGGGCTCAGACCCACGAACCGTGAGATCATGACCTGAACCAAAACCAAGAATCAGACAATTAACCGACTGAGCCCCCCAGGCGTCCCTTGGCCCTGGAAGCTTTTTAATCTCTTCTCTGTTAGCTATTTTTCTGACCCACAAATGGTTCACGAGACACGAGCTTGCTGTGAGGTTTAGACAGCACGGTCTGGTCCAGTCCTGACGGCCACCCAGGGCGGCTGCCCCCAGCCCTAACATATCGAGCCTGGAGAAGCTTTGCCTCTAGTGTTGCTGGACACGTCAGGCGTGATACATCTCGGTGTCCCACTGTCTGACACCTTCCACCCAATGGCGCCCCTGCAGGAGTCCCTCCCTGCACGTGGTCCCCTGAGCAACCGGAGACTGCTGAGTCTCTCCTACATGGTGGCCCGCACCCACTGGAGACATGCGGCCCTCTGGGTGTGGGACAGCTCTTCATGTCACAGGCCCCGCCACGCTGTCCCCATGGGCCGTCCGTCGGGTCTCGGGAGGATGCAGAGGGCCTGTGCCCGCCATCAGAGGGCCCTCGGGGGCTCCTCCCCTGCAGGCAGGCTGGAGCTATAGCTCTACACGATGCTACGGACCGGTCCCCGCGCCAGCCAAGGGCCAAGGCACGATGTCACGGCCTTGTCGTGGATGTGAGAACAGGTCAGTCATCAGCCAGTCTGAGAGGCCAGTCCCTGGGGCATCCGGAGGGAAGGGAATAGGCCTGGTGGGACCGCACCTGGGGACCCTTGGGGGCTGGGCTTGCCCTGTGCAGGTGTGTGGGGGGGAGGGTGCAGGGGAGGGGGAGGATGAAAGCAGCCAGGGAGGGGCGGCCAAGGCCAGCAAGCCTGCACGCGGTCCTGGGGGGAAGGACGCAGGTGTCTCTGCAGGGAGGTGGGGGGGAGCCGCCCTGGGATGGACAGCCTCACGGGGGGGCGGGGGGCGCGGGGCACAGGACCACCCGGGAGAAAGGCCTCGAATCCTTCTCCCGCTGCTGTCCTGCTGTGAAACTCGGGCCAGGTCACCTCACCTCTCTGAGCCTGTTCCCTCATCTGCAAAGTGGAAATCACATGACGATGCAGAGAAAATAATGCTCTGTATTCTGCCAAGCAAACAGGAGGCAGGTCAGTGGTATTCAATATCCAGTGGTAAGAATATTGAAAAGATAACTAACCACCTCCTGGGGCATTAGTTACAAAATCACGCCCGCGGTCGTCGTCGTACGCCGGCCGCCGTAGCTCTCAGGACGACAGCTACCGTTGCTCGTGCTCGGCTGTGGTTGTGCTTGTTCTGGCTCCTTCCCCAGCGCTATCGACATCAGCAGACCCTCCCCGCCTGTCCTCCATCGTCTCCTACGGTGCTGTCCCTTGGGGACACCACCTTGACCTCCGAAGAGCTGCCTCTCGGCCGAGGCTGGTCCCTCTGCGGCCTATCTGTATTCTTCAGGTTAAAGCGCTATTTATTCTCAGTGCCGTTGACCTGATTTTAATCCCAGCTACATTAATGCCTGCAGCCATCAAATGGAATACATTCGGTGGAAAAATAAGTTCACTCGCACAGAACGATGCTCTAACAGCAGCCGGCAAAGGTCAACGACGGAATGCATTTTCCGGCAGCTGTTGGGATCTCCAGCCCAGGGCTTTAGAAGCTCGATGGGTCCTTCGGATGCGGGAGCAGAGACGAGGGGCTCAGCCTGGGTATTTTTAGATCCTGCCGTGGCCCCTGTGTACACAAAGCCAATTAAACAAACAGCGGCGTTCCTGAGCACACTTCCTGAGCGGTTTTTCCTAAAAATAAATTACCTGGCATTGCAGAGCCTGGCGTTTGTGGTGCCAGCAACTGTCAGATAAAATATCTCAGGGGGGGCGGGGCGGGGAGGCTCCAACGTGTGCATTTGCAAAAGGGACCTTTTCCATGGGATGCACCGAGCCTGAGCCTGGCTCCCCGGTTCTCCATGCCCAGCCAGGGGCACGGGGCTGTTGTCATCAGTGACACGATGTTGCGCACACGACCCCCATGCGCCCCCAGCGCCAGCTCCTGTGACCCCACCCCCACGGGTGAGGGGTATGGGACCTCCAGGGATGCAGCAAGGAGCCTCCAGAAGGTTCTGTGACGTGCTGGAGGTCAGCCGGTGTGACGTGGGTTGGCTAGGATCTGAACCCAGATCTGTCGGACCCCAGACCCTGTGTGTCTTCAGCCGGTGCCCAGAGGTCACCGACGGGGATGCATCGCATGGGTCTGTGATGGTGCCCGGCGTGGCTGGGACTTCCAGGATTTCACGAGGGTCCAAGAGTATCCGACACTTTTTAAACGTTGGTGACTGTGATGGGTCGAAACCCATGTGGAAGTCCTGACCTCCTCCCGTGAACCTCAGAATGTGACTTCATGTGGCCATAGCGTCACTGCACAGGGGGCGATGGGAGCGGGTGCAAAAGTGCTTTCGGGGCTCCTGGGGGGCTCAGTCGGTGGAGCAACCGACGTCGGCTCAGGCCATGACCTCGCGGTTCGTGGGTTCGAGCCCCGCATCGGGCTCTGTGCTGACAGCTCGGAGCCTGGAACCCGCTTTGGATTCTGTGTCTCCCTCTCTCGCTGCCCCTCCCCCGCTCATGCTCTGTCTCTCTCTCTCTCTCAAAATAATAAGCATTAAAGAAAACTTCGTCTCTGGGGCCCTTCCTAAGAGAACACATAGCACACCAGTCAGTGTACGTGTTGTATCTTCTCTCTGACCTGCCCAGGGAACCCGAGCCTGCTCACGCCCGTCCTTGGGAACGTGAGCTCACACTGGGCCACAGGGCTCCCTCGCACAGAAGGAGGCTTGTGTGTAAGTGCACAGAATCCCAAGAGGCCCGCCTGGAAATGATCCCCAACCGGAGGAACCGCATGCCGCTGGCTAGTCTTCACCTGAAGCCGCTGCTTGCAGAAAGCAGTGAACACAGAGCCCCCCACCCCACCCACAAAGGAAGCGTGTGCCCGGGAGAGGGCCCACAGGGGCTGGGATTTCAAAGAGGAATCCGCCCCGTCCCCCAGCCGGGCCTGGGGCTGAGTGGCCAGAGCCAAAAGCCAAAATTAAACCCCTCCTCCCGAACCAAGAAAGAATTTTTATTTCCATTTTCCCCCAACAGAGCCGTGCTGTCTCACGCAATCTCTGAACGGCTAAGTCACCTTGCAGGGGACGAAATTATCGCTCAATTAGCACTGTTGAGATTAGAGATTATTAGCACCTTAGGTGTGTAATTAGCACCTCCTCAAACTCAGTCCTCAGCCAGTGTCCCACCCCCAGGACGCGGCTGGAGCCAGCTGGCTCTAATACCAGCCCAGGGCCCTCACAGCCAACAGCTCTCAGCCCAAGTTTGAGACAAGCTTCCGGGATGTGTGAGTCTGTTATCTGCTCTCTCCCCTCCCCAGACAATCCACATTTTCACAGCTGGGATTAGGAACCGATAGTCATGCCAATACAGTCATATTTTACCGTTTTTAATCAGGTTCTTCAAAGAAAACAGCAAAGGATGAGCCCTGAAGCAGGTTTGAGGGGGCGCCTTCCCAGGGGTGCTCAAGGAGTCCCAGGGGCAGGCAGGCAGGCAGAGACACACGGCCGGCCGGGAGCACCCACGCGGTGCTCACAGGCGAACACGCGAGGTCGCGGACAGAGGGCGCTCGGCAGTGACCTCTGCACCAGCCGCGGCTCCAGCCAGATCCTGGGGTAGATGAACCTGGGCCAATCAGCAGGACGAGACCGGAGGCACCTTCGGAAATGCTGGGATTGTCCTTTCACGGGTTCATTCATTTATTCAGCAAATATTCGCGAGGGACCACTATGCGACAGGAGCCACATCAGGCCCCGACAACGTAGCTCTGAACCACGCGATCCCGCCCCTTGTGGATTTTTCATTACAGGGTGCAAAGAAGGGGCTGCCATGGACCAGATGTTTGTGTCCCCCTAAAATTCCTATCTTGAAGCCCTAACCTACAATGTGAGAGCGCAGGAGGTGGGGCCTCTGGGGGGCGGGGGGATGAGGTCATGAAGGCGGGGCCCCCATGATGGGATTCGTGTCCTTCTAAGAAGAGGAAGGGAGGGGCGCCCGGGTGGCTCAGCCGGTTAAACATCCAACTCTTGGTTTTCGGCTCAGGTCCTGATCTCGCGGTTTGTGAGTTCGAGCCCCACCTCGGGCTCAGGTCCCGATCTCACGGTTTGTGAGTTCGAGCCCCAGAGCCCCGATCTCATGGTTTGTGAGTTCGAGCCCCACATCGGGCTCTGCGCTGACGGGAGGGAGCCTGCTTGGGATTCCCTCTCTCTACCTGTCTCTCCGTTCCTCCCCCGCTTGCTTTCTCCGTCTCTACGGTCTCCTTTCAGCCCTCCCGCCTCCAGAACTGCAAGAAATCAATGTCTGTTGCCTAAGCCCCAGGTCTGTGTGATATTTTGTTAGAGCAGCTGGAGCCGACTGCGAACGGGGCCTGAAAGAAAACAAACCAAATAAAGAAGCAGTATGTCCTGTGTCAGATGGTGATAAGCCACGGGGGAAAATAGAGCCGAGAAAAGGAGGGCTCCCTGGTGGGTGAGCAGCCCCAAGGGCCACAGGTTTGCAGGGAGCCCCCAAACCCCGGGATTTCTTGATCCACCCCCCGCCTTCACCAGGCAAGAACTGGCTGGCAGCAAAGAAATACAAGGTATTCACCACAGGCCATTTCCTTTTCCCCCGGACTGACAACAAGACCACATTTCCAACCCCCTTGGAGTGAAGTTGAGCCCTGACGTGCTCCATGAAGTGCTCCATGCACGAGGGCACGGCCCTGATCTCATAGCTGCTATCCCTTTGATGCTTCGCTCCCTCGTTTCAAACCTCCACACGCCTGTGCTCCCCCCTTCCCACCCACGCAGGGGAAATGAAGGACCCCACGGCCAGGGGAAAGGGCAGGGCCACAAGGCACGGGAGCCCGGGGCCCCCGGGTCACAGCCCACAGCCCCACCTCCAGAACCACCTAGTTTGGCTGCCGCATGAGCAAAAAAATAAGCATTTATAGTGCTAAGTCATGAAGTTGGGTGGCATTTTTGTTATAGCAGTGAACCTCCTCGGGCTGACACGGATTGTGGAGCAGAGGTATTTGTCCAAAGATGTTCCGAGGCTGCTCTCAGCCCGAGGGATGCGTCCTGAGGCCGAGGGAGGGCTGGGGACACCACAAGCCAGAGGGGCACGAAGGGCTTCACTGGAAGATGGGTCTGGAGAGGAGGGGGGGAGCGAGGAGGGCCTTGTGGGGCTGGCTCCTGGTTTCTCCAGATGAGCCCAGGGTCCCTTCCCAATTCCAGAATTACACCAACAAATAAAAACATCGTTAGCTGGACCGATAAACACAACAGATTGAGCGTTGTCAGTAAAGTGTGGGTTGTGTTTGTGTTTTTCTAATCACTTGATATTGTTTGGAAACACAAGATGAGGTTTGGGTAAGCAGAGCATCGATAAAAGCCGCATCACATCGTACGAAATCAAAGATGTGCCCGAAACCAGCCCGATCACATGAACAGAGCGGATCGGAACAGAGCGGATCGGTGCCGGGCCAACTCACGAGGTCAAATCCCGTCTCCGCCTCCTCTGGAGCTGAGATTTCCCAGGCCGGCCCCCGGTGCAGCCGGCTGTGTGAGGACCCGCCCCGCCCCCACCCTGGCTGCCCAGCCGTGTCTGCCCCCCCTCCCCCCCGTACCGAGGTCTTCACCCACCAGCTCACTCCATTCTCAACCCATGTTAGGCCCACTTTCTTATTTGATCGGTGCCTGTTTCCTCCCTGCTCCGTTTGTAAAAATGCCCCCGGTGCCCCTGCGGAGGCTACGTGAATAGAAATCAGGTCTTGCTTTATCACGGGCGAGATGGCTAAGGTTTGCCCTCCAATCAAGACACGCGTGTGGCCTCTGGCCGCCTCCCCTCGCCCCGGGGGCGGCTGAGCGCTCTCGCTCTGCTGTCCGGCCCTGTCCTGTCTGGCCACTGCAGCCTGGGCTAGGAGGCAGGCAAGCTTTTGTCCTCTGGTGCCTGAGGAGCTCTGGACACAGGACAGGCCGTGCAGGATCAGGGCTTGGCCCGAGGTCATCGCAATGTCACAGGGCAGGGCCTATGCAGAGAGTAAAACAGAACAAGGGGCCTCAACTCATGCCACTAATGGGGTGCAAAGCCAGTGCCTGGAACCGTGTTTTCAGCTGGAGGCTCGAAGCCGTACATTCTAGAAGTGGACGGAGAGGGCCACGGTTCCAGTAAGACCCGTGTGCACAGCAGGGAGAGCGGGTGCTTCCGCACCACTGTGATCGGCTTCTCTGGGTTTTCGAGACGGATCTTTGAAATCGCTAGGCCTCCCCAAGAAGAACCTCACCAGCCACTGGGCCTCTGTGCTAATAAAAAAAATTCATTACCCAAAGTTCTGTTAAAACGACAGAGGGGGCCGGACTTTAACTGCCCAAAGCAGAGCAAACAGTAAGCCCACTTCCTGCCCGCAGCCCCCAGCCAGCCCGCAGGGCCCATAGCACAGCGGGGCCGCCCTCCCACAGCTGTCCCGGGGACTTGGTCTCAGCAGTAGGATCGGGTCAGAGTGAGGAAGTCTCAGGGTGGCACCCAGACAGGGATCCTGGAGAGGAGCCAGCACCAGAACCCTGCATGATTTACTGGGCAGGGTCTCGTGCGGGACAACAACGGTCATGACAGAACCCAAGGCACACGCTCCCCTCCAGGCCCCTCCGGATCCTGAGCGCCGGCACCTACACCCGCGGCTCCGGGTGGATTTACCCGGCCCTCCTCGGATCACACTACGGGCAGAGCTCCCTCTGGGGAAACCCAGGCAGCCCCCTTGAGTCCCAGCCCCTGTGTGGCCAGCACCTGCCATGAGACGCCATGAGCTGGCGGTCACCCCGGGGCACTCCCCCACACCCCCCTCCAACGCACCTGCGGGAACTTCCCTGCTCCAATGACCCAGATGACCACCTTGGCCACCACCCTCTGGGCCCCTCGCTCCCCGCTCCCACCTAGCACGGTGGCCCCGCCCCCTGCACCCCACTGCTGACGAGGGCTCTCATCCCAGGAGCCGTCGCTCCACAGGAGCCGGTAAAGAACTCAAGAATCAGAGAGGCACAGCTTTCAACACGCGCGTTGGAGCCAGAGACCCTGCCTCCCCGAGCCTCAGTCTCCCAATCTGGAAAAGGACGTCACACGGGGCTTCCGTCCCTGCCTCTGCCCGGGTGGTTGGAAGCCACCCGGGAACCATGGTTACAAGGTTCAGCCTACAGGGTGATCAGCCCTGTGCCTACCCCCGGATGACAAAGGCTGGCACTTCACCGAAGTTCTATCTGCGAAACACGCAGAATCCGTGGCCCGCGAGGCTGTCCGTCCCGGCCCTCTCTGTCGACAGATCCCTCAGGCTGGCCTTCCCGACACTCAGGCTGGGGCAGTTGTGAGTCCTGGGGGCTCACCTGTCCCAGCCTCACGAATGCTTACGCAGCCTCCTGCTCACCCCCCAGAGCCCGCCAGACACCTGCGGGCAGCCCAGCCCCCTGGCTTTCTCCCCCGAGACTAGGCCCAAGCAAACGGTCCTCCCAGCACGCCCCCTCCCCAGCTCACAATACAAGAGACAGCGGCGTGCAGAGAAAGCACCAGAATCGGGCTCGGGGGGCTAGGGTGAGCCCCGGCCCCACCCCAAACCTGCTCTGAGGCCCCGGTGAAGGCCCACGACATCCCACATTCACGTCCCCATTTGCAAAACCAAGCAGCTGGACCAGATCATTGCTTCGTTCCTTCAAACAAACTAGCATCCGTCCAAGCCCTGCGCTACGCCTGGAGCTTCTGTGCCCGGTTCTGGGGACAAAGACGTAAACAGGACCCAGCCCAGGCCCCGGGAGCATTCAGAGCCTGGTGAGGGAGACAGAGCTGCGCAAAACATTTCACAGTTCAGAGTGGTCAGGACTGTGACATGCGGATGCACAGGAGAGTTCAAACAGCCAAGAAGAAGGAGCAACCAACGTCACCTGACTTGTCCATCACTGTGCACCCAGCACCTCGCACGGGGCAGGCTCAGTAAACGCTCGGCGTGTGGCTCGGTGGGTGGCTGGGTGGGTGGGTGCATGGGTGGAAGAGTGGATGCCTGGATGGATGGATGGGGGTATGAGTGGGGGGGTGGGTGATGGGTGGATGGGTGGGTGGGAGAGAGGAAAGGAGAGAAGACAGACGGAAGGTGAGCAGGTAGAAGGATGCCCAGGGAACTCTGTGACACCTCAGAGGAGTGTGAACTGTCCCTTCCTCTGTGGCCCCACAGAAGCTCACTCAGCAAGGGCCTGGCCGAGAGAACTATTGTCTAGGACCCGCTTAACAAGATAAGCTGGAGGCCAAAGGAAAGAAGAGAGAGAGAATGAGGAGGGAGACAGACAGATGGACAGGAAGGATGGAGGAAACAGAGCCGCACACATGATGGAGGGCGGACAGCACAGAGACGAAAGGAAGCAGGGAGGGGGAAGGTGCCGGCCGTGTGCGTGTGTGTGTGTGGGGGGGGAGGCAGGCAAGGGCGAGGGGATGGGGACAGCAGCCCACAGCGGGCATGACTGACCCGATGATAACCCAGGACACCCGGCTGATTGCCGGGTCACGTGCTGAGCAGGCCACAGGCGACCGTGAGCTCAGTGAGACAGCACCCCGACTTGTCAATGCCTTGGACACACACACTCTGATCACAGTGGCCCCAGAGCCGCTGCCCCCAGTGCCCCCGTCAGTGCTCCCGGCCACACCCCAGACACCACGGCAAGGGAAATGTGCGTCCGTGGGCCCTGGCATTCAGAGCGGCACAAGGGACAGAAGCTGTAAAGATCAACTTCTTCAAGTTGATCGCTTTAAATTACTGAATCTCGATCGTAATGAGAAGTCACCTGGTTGGCCCGGCAACAGCCCCGTGGGGCAGGCGTGTCCCCTAATGGTTGCCCTGTAAACAACACAGCCCCAACACCTTCAAGGAGGTGTCTTCCCGGCTGCGGATGATCCGCTGGCTTCCGGGAAATTCCCTCAGAGTGGGATTCTTCAGTCGCAGAGCAAGTGCACTTCTTACAACAAGACAGACCCTGTCGGTCTACGACGCGGCAGGAAAAGACCCTTCTCCTTGCACTTTCGCCAGTACGAGGCACCGTTCCTGGTTCAGGCGCTCACCACCCCGTTTTTTAATATTTCTTGGTGCCGGTCGGGGCCCAATGTAGAGTCGAGTCCCAGGCCCCGCAGGGGGGACTGAAGTTGTCCCAGGATGGGGCACACCGGGGAGCAGGAGGTCAGCGTCCACACATCCAGGCAGCGCTCGCTCAGGGGGTTGAAGGAACCACCAGGGCAAGTCCAACCTGCCAGCCGCGGCCCACGTACGAGGACCACCGGGGAACGCCACCCAAAGGCCGGACCCACATGCAGACGTGTTTCAGGAGCCGCCCTTGGAGTGACCCTCACGTCCATCTGGTTGGTCTGGGGCCTATTCAGCTGGGACAAGAGCCTGCCTTCTGAATCCCACCTGAATGCTCCTCTGCTACGTCCTCCTGCCACCAGGTCGATGGAATCAGTCCCCGGCCTCACCCAGCCACAGGGAACCAGCTGCTGTCCCCAGGAAGCCCGACGCCTCGACTCAGAACCCTGCTGTCCACTCAGGGGCCAGCTCCCTCCTCCGGCATCATGAAGCCTGGCCTGCCCCCCGGCCAGGCCCCTCCTGGACCCGCAGGGTCTGCTTCTGTCCCGTCGCTACCACACCCTCCACACCTCAGTCCTGCACATCCACAGTCTTCGCTGCCCTCCCTCCCCTCCCCTCCCCAGCGAGGCCGCAGCCCCTGAGCCTGCAGCCCCTGAGCCCAGCCCAGAGCCCCGGATGAAGCAAGGGCAGAGGACATGCTCACGAGGCAAGGAGGGACGGACGCGGGAGACGCCGCCAGGGCATCCAAGGAACCGATGGGGTGTTTATAAAATGCGTGTGGGGAGGGCAGAGGGACTCGCTGTGGGTTTGCAGAGGCCCCATCGGAGGCGTTAAAAGGGGAAATGCCGAGGCACTGTCACTGGGGCAGGGTGGCCCTTGGCACGGTGGGAGCGTCAGAGCGTTAGAGGGAGCAGGCTGGATCCCAGATCCCAGCATCTCCGCCCAGCTGCCCCGACCCTGGCCTCAGCCTCCTCACGCCCCCGCCACCCGGAAAGCTTGCGACGAGGGCCCAGCATGGGCTGTGTTTCCAGCACCCGGCTGGGGACCTGGCACGTGAGGCAGCATCCATGAAACCGGGCTCCCCCTTTGGAGTCCCGCGCGTAAGGGAGGCAGTGTCTCCCCGTCTTCCGTCTAGAACCAAGGAGACCGCAAGTGGGTTTTCCCACAATGTGAGGCCCCTCGTAGGAGGAGAGCTCCCTTTCTCGAGGCAAAAAGGCAGAGGAGACAACCGGTAAAAACAGGGGACTGAAATCCGACCCCCGCTAGCCCGTGTGGCGTTGGCCCAGTTGCCCAGCATCTGGAAACCTCAGCGTCCCCTCCTGCGAAGTGGGGGTTGGTGGCGGAAGCCAGGCTGTCGGGAGAGCTGAATAAATGAACGCATGATGGGCATCTGGTAACAGTGCCTGACGTGTCACAGGAACGCAGGAAATACGAGTTGCTTTTACTATTCCTCACGTTCACGGAAGGCTTCCTCCCACAATTTGCTTTCTCTGAATGAACTCCAGCTTCCCGATGCCTGCGAGAAAGCCAGCGGCCCTGGAAGAATGAGGTGCCTGAAGGACGGGCATTTAAGGGTGAGTAATTTGCCCAGGAAGCCCCCAGGAGCACCGGGAAGGCGTCCACACGGTGGCTCAATTCGCGCCAGCAACTCGGGCTCCTTGGCCCCGTACAAAGGACTCTAGAGTCAATGAACTCCATCTCCGCGGCTTAATCTGAGTAAATCGTTAGCCAGCTGCAGAAACCATCCACATGTCAGTTGTCGGGTCTGTGGCTGCCTCTGCCTGTTCATTTCACAGGATTCACAAAAAGTTGTCCTTTTGAACTAGCATGGTTTCCGGGTGTTGATCGCAAGCCTATTAGCACAGACACTGTAATAATGAATTGAAATTTACATCGTGTGTAATCTCATTAATTGTGCGATCATATCAGGTTTGACAGTTTTAATGCATTACTAAGGGAAAATCGTCTAATACATGACATTAAAGATCTTATCAAGGTTAATTTGCCTTAAAGTGTAGTTACTGCATAATTTTTCCTTCTCCATTTTAGATGCTGTGGTTTAAACACATGGCGCTTTGATCTGGGAGGAAAGTGTCCACAAATACCCACAGAGTCCAAGAGACATTCCTCATCTCTCAGAGGAAAAGGGAGGGGTGGAAATAAACATGGGATTTGGAACCACTCAGATGAACTTTTCAGCTCTGCTCTAACGTACTGTGCGGCCTTGGGCAAAATGCTGAACCTCCCTGGGCCCTGAGTTCCTCATCTGCAAAGGGGTTTGGGAACCTCACTGGATTGTCGTGAGTTTGAAACAGGTATATAGATGGTCCAGTAGAATGCCCGGCACATAGTAGGTGCTTTTTATTCGTATTCACAATCCCATCCCCAAGAGCTGGCACGAGGTCTGGCACAAGGGAAATCCACCAGAAATGGATCCAGGGTTGCCAAGGACACCACATGTGAAGAATCGGATGGACGACACCAACAGATAAGCCAATTCCGAATCAAGTCCAAAGAATGGGGGAAATTGGGGCACATGCCCCACGTCAGACAGGTGATCCTGAGTGGTCCCAAACAGGGAGAGACATGGAGGAGCTGTCAGGACATTTCCCTCAGGTCAAAGTCTTATCCTAACTCAATTCTATTCAAGAAGCATTTATGCAGCACCTAGCTGGGCTGGGTCATTGCTGTCCACAGTCACTAAATTTTTTTTCCAATGTTTATAGGTAAAGACAGTGCTGCATGACAGGAATAATAATAACTAATATTAATCTAATATTCCTCACAGGATCTTATTCATTCAGCTAACAAATATTTGCAGAGCACCTACTACTCTGTGCAAGCTCTGTGTTAGGTGCTGGGTGTGATGAGCTGAGTAGGTTTGACATGATCCCTGTTCTTATAGAACTTTCAAGCAGTTATAATCTAGTTTGATAAATGTTATGATGGGAAAAATACAAGAAGTCACAGGAACCCATGACAAGGGAAACTAATGCCATCTGAGATCTGGGAAGACCTCCCTGGAGAAGGGACATTGAAGTGAGGCTGAGGGAAGAGAAGGAGAGTCAATCCTTCTGGAAGATATAACAGGCACAAACGTATATGCACCTAACAACACAGCCCCAAAATACATAAAGCAAAACTGACAAAATTGAGTAGAAAAGACAATTCAACAATTACAGTTGGGAGATTTCAATGTCCCACTCTCAATAAGGGTTGGAAAAACTATACAGAAGATCAGTTAAGGACACAGATGACCTGAGTGGCATTATCAACCAACTTTACCTAACTGACATTGATAGAGCCCTCCACCTAACAGCAACAGAAAACACATTGTTTTTCAGGGCACAAGGAACATTCTCCAGGATAGATCACATGCTAGGCTTTAAAATAAGTCTCAACAAGTATAATAGGGTTGAAATCATACAAAATATGTTCCACAACAGAACTAACTTAGAGATCACAACAGAGAGACATTTGGAAAATTCTCAAATATTTGAAAAATAGTGCATTTCTAAATAACCTATGGATCAAAGAAAGAAATCACAAGGGAAATCAGAAAGGGACATGAACTGAATGAAAAGGAAACACAACATATCATAATATATGGGATGCAGCTAATGCAGTGGAAGAGGGAAATTTATAGCTCTAAATGCTTTTATTAGAAAGGAAGGAAAACCTAAAATCATCTAAGCCCCACCTCAAGAAGCTAGAAAAAGAAGAGCATATCAAACCCAAAGTAACTCGAAGGAAGGAAATAATAAGGATCAGAGCAGAAATAAATAAAATAGAGGACAGAAAAACAATAGAGAAAAATCAATTAAATCAGAAAGTGGTTCTTTGAGAAAAAGAAATGATAAACCTTTAGCTAGATTGGCCTTGAACAAAGAGAAAGAGTTGGCCAAGAAAAAGATAGCAGGACAGAGCTGAAGGAAGAAGGAGAAAGAAAGTATTCCAGGCAGAGGGACCAACCACAGTGAAAGCCCAGGGACAAGAGGATGGGGATATGGAGGCACTCCAGAAACTCGGGCATGGGGTCGGGGGGAAAGCTGATTCTGCCGCTGCGTGAGGGTCACCAACGATCTTATGCTCTGCCAGTGTGCTGGGGCTCCACGTGTAGAGCAACAAGCTACCACTTGAAGGTTTTAAGCAGAAAACAAACACCATGGTCAGAGGTTTTCAGGGTCATCACATCTCACAGAGGGGACCCTGAGACTTGGACTTGCTAAGGCCATACAGCACTGCTGGAGCAGCGCCCAGGTGTTCCATCAAATCATCCTGGACAGCACTGGAGGGACAGCAGGGAGACTCCCACATCACCATCGGTCACTGGGGGCTGCCGTAAACTGACGGGATCACTGGCAAAGCTCGGTCAGTGCCTTCCAACAAACATAACAGAGAGTATGTTAAGGCTCTGCTGTCCTGACGTCATATCCGATCTACGCTCTCTAGACTTTCTATGGTTCTCACGAGTGCCCCACGACTCAATCTTTCCTGCACCACACGTCGTGAAGTTTTCAAAACAGACGCCAAGCAGAAATAAATACCACAGACTCTGCTCTTTGGGACAAGATTTTCCCCTGAAAATCAGGCTCCCACATGGTATGAGTGACATTTTTATCACAGGACAAAATCCCCGCCCATCCCCACCAAATCCATTCAAATCCCCAAAGGCAAGTCACAGGGCACAGCACACTCTCCCTGCCAGAGACACGAAGGAGAGCAAGCGGGGCCTCCCCAGGTCCCCACGAGCTGAGAGTCGCTTGGAGGGCCCTGAGAAGGGGGGCCGTATGCTGTCTGCCTCCCACAGTGTCCAGTGTCAGGGGGTTGGGGGGTCTGGGTGGCCCCAGAGCTGGAAGGCACAGCTTCCAAACCCTCCAACCCCTGCCCCAGAATCCTGCCCCCCCTCCAATTCCACTGGGCCTCTCATGATAGGAATCCTGAATCAGTTCATGAGGATAAATGATGAGTCAGGATGTTGGGGTGGCGGGGGGGAGATCCAGGCGTATGTGGAAGGGGGTTTGTTAGCTTGGCCATTTTGGCCTCATTTCCAAACCCAAACCTGTTCACCCAACTTCCCATACAGCGTGGTGCCTCCTCCTTACCTGCGACCTGGTCTGGAAAACTCGCTATTCAAAGGCACATTTCTGCCCTCACTTCATACGTCCCCCCACCTCCTGCCCATTGAGGGGCAAGGAGCACCTGTCTCGGCCAACATCTCCTTGCCTGCTGCCCCAGAATAGCATGCTGACCCTCCTCCTTCCAGCTACTGTGTGGTAAAAGCCCAGAGATGCTGAGCATGTTGCTCAGTTTTCCTCCATTTCTAGAATGTTCCACGGGATAAGCAACCCCCCTCCCCGGGGGGGCGGGGGGCCTGTGGCTCTCCTCATCCTGTGTCTCCTGGAGGATGCTCAACATCTGCTCTGAGGACCCGATGACTTAGGACTCAGCACGGAGGGCCCCCTGAGACCTCAGATCCCAGGCGTGTGGTGAAATCCACACGACCGTAGACCAGAGCAGCCATCTTTATGTGCGTGGACAGGTCAGGGCAGGGGGTGTCAGGACCCCACGTCCAAACCGCGCCGCCCCCAACACTCTACTCACAGGCCCAGGGAAATGAACACTGCGGGTGTCTGTCCTGGGGCCTTGCTACATCCATCACCACCTGGGAAAGACACATCATGCCCATATACGCTATGGAGGGCCACTAAGAGGATCCTGGCACGGCCACCTCCCTGCTGTGGGCCTTGGGCCTTCCACTGAACCTGGAAACCTCAGCATCCCCCCAGGGAGACCTGTCTACCCCTTGTGGGACACGGGTGTGATAAGGCAGGTGCTTTGTAAGCGGAGAGCAGCCCTCACTGGATACTTACTCCACGCTGTGTGTCAGCTCACGGAATCCTCCAGATGCCCTGATGAGACAAGTACTACAGGTATCAGCCCTATTTTCCAGATGGGGAAATTGAGGCAGTCAGCTTAAGAAACGTACCTAGGGTCACCCAGATGGAAATGGCCGCGCTGGGCTTTGACACTGGAACCTGAGCCCTCAATCACTGTGCTTTGCCGCCCGTCACTTATGCAGGTCAAGTCCTCGTGCAGAAGAAGCAAGGAGCCGAGAAGGAAACCCTCACCGACACCCTTCATCTGCCAGACACAGGGCTATGCAGGCCGTGTGGCATTACCCCTGCCCGCTGTTGGGACCACCACGTCTACCTGACATAGGCAGAGGCTAAGGCTGAGACGTGGCACCTGCTTTGTCTAGCGTCACTCAGCTGAGCACAAAGTCCCTACGCACCCTGCTGCAAAGTCCCAAGTGCCCTCCTGTGGCATCCGCCGGCCCACCCCTCACTCAGGAGCCGTGGGTCTCCTGGATCCCTCAGGGCCGCCGTCAGCCAGTCCGCTAAGCTCCTATCACACCTGAGCATGTCTGCAATGGAACCATCAGACGCGGTCCGCGCCTGGCACTGTCGTATTAGCTGCGTGAGCCCGGGTCCCACTTTGGGCTTCCTCAGCTTCAGTGTCACGGTGTCCTAAGGGCACGGGCATGTGGCCGGAAGGGCCTCGGAGGACAGCATTCTGTCCCCAGGCCCACCTTCCCTTTCGCACACCTGTCCTCGGCATCTGCCCCGAGCTGAGCAGAGACCTTGGCAGGCACCCAGGAAGCAGGGGCCCGTGGCTTCAAGGTAACTGCCTCTTCTCTCCGCCTTGGCGACTGCAATTTACAACCGGAGATACCAAATTAGCAGGGGTCTCCCTGCTCACAGCTCTGAGGGTTAACGACCATCACAATTACTGCCCACGTCAGCGGCCAATTACCCCGCTCGGACCATTCTTCAAGGCAGACGAGTGTTCGGGAGACTCTACGGGGCACGCTTCGTTACCCTGGCCTCAGAAACCCCGAAGGGAGGCGTCTGGGCAAGGGGGGCCGAGAATAGTCTCGCACGGCCCGCCCTGGGTGCTCGGCTCAGGAATCCCAAGGGAGCAGGCCCCGCCATCCCCTGTGGGAAGCGGGGCACCTCGTGGCCGAAAGGTGGCCCCTCTACATGGGCCCCCCCACACTGCCTCTCAACTCTCGTTTGCTGGAGGACGACAGAAGAAACGGAAGTCGCTCCTCCCCGCTGGATGGATCAAGGGCCGGCTACAGGATGTGTGAGGCCAAACGCAAAATGAATCAGGGCTCCTGGTTCAAAAAGGATGAGAAAGTCAAGGCGGCGGCAGCAGCAACGATGAAAGCAAACGTGGGGCCCCCTGAGCTCAGGGCCCCATCTGCACCCCATGGGCAGCCCCGACAGGGGATCAGGAAGTAGTCCCTCGAGGCCGGGTCACCTAGAGCAAAAGCTTTGGGTCACAGTGCTTTGGCCCACTTGGGGTGGCCCTGCCCGTGCCCAAGCCTGAGAAAGTATTAAAAATCAGTGGAAGATGCTTAGGGGCATGGAACAGGGATGGGAGGGGCCTGTGGCGAGGGAGACGCCCCTCGGTCCACGACCCCGAGGAAGCCTTCCACGGACAGTGGGACAGGAGAGAGCGGCCCAGGGCGTCGGCCTGCCATCGGCCCCATGAGAGCAGTGAGCCCTCTGCTCCCAGCACGAGGCTGGCCGGGCACACAATCCATGGACAGAGGAGCCCCTCCAGACCAGCTGGATGGAGACCTCCTTGCCCTTTCCTTCCCTGTCCCTCCTGAGCCCCGGGACCCCAGCTCTGCCCCAGCTCAGGTCCTTGCAGGCTCCACAGAAGGGAATCTCACCCCCGCTCCCGCTGCTTGGGGACCGTGTGCAGGGACAGTGAGAGAGCCTGTGTGAGGACCAGGAGAGGCCAGGCGCCCGCCAGCAGGACTGGTAGTCTGAGCAGATGTCCCTAGGCCGCTCAGCACCTTCCGGCCGTTTTCCCTGCACGGCCACACTGCCGGCCCGGGCCCTGCGCCTGCACGGTCGGGCCGTGCGGGGAATCTCTACCCAGCTGCTCTCGGGGTTCAGCTGCCCAGACCCGAGACGGGGGGCCCGTGTCAGAGGGGCCAGGACACCCAGGAGACCCCTCCGTGGATCCTTTGTTTCTCAGTTTGAAAATGACTTTCCAGCCCTGAAAGCAGCTCCTTCCAAAGAGAGGGGTGGTGTTGGAGCCAGTGGGCTCTGGGCTTCTGTCCTGAGGCCACGTGGGAGGGGTGGGGACCTTCGCCCTGGCCGAAGACTTGTCCCCGGAGCCTCGCTGAGCTTCGCGGGGTCAGAAGCCGCACCGACACACGTCGCCGCCGCTCCCAGGCCCGCCCTGGGTCCCAGGCTCACCTGGGTAGAGCTGGGCCGGCCTCTCACTTTCGGGGAGGCTGAGCCATCGTGCGTGTGACCGGGGACGCCCCCCACACAGGCTCCCCGTCAGGCCTGCTGGGCCCAGCTCCAAACGTGAAGGACGCACGCGCCCGCCTTACAGACCGTGAACCCAGCACGCTCCTTCCCCAAGAGTCATCAGGGAGGCTGGCGGCGAAAGACGTGCCCTCCGCGTGAGGAGCGTGGGAAAGCTTCCTCACGGTTGCGCGGACCCCCAGCCACCCCCGCGAGAGGGAGGGCAGTACTTTCCCAAAGACTTCCAGCACCCACCCCTCCGGCCAGTGTGTCCCCCTCCCCTCCTTGGGGCTTCACCCTCCACGGGACCCAACGCCCGAGGGCAGAAGCCACATGCCCCATCATGCCCGGGGCGGGGCGGGTATACAGCAGGAGCCAACAAAGGCCAGCGAGCCCGCTGATGACCAGGCCTGAGAGCCCCCAGTGGATGACGCTGCCCGCAGTCACACAGAGGAGACCGGCCCCAGCTCAGCTGCTGACCTGGGACAAGCCGCCAAACCCCTCCGAGTTCGTTTAACGAAAAACCTCCACCACAGGTGCCGAAAGGCGGGAACAACCCAAATGTCCACCAACAGATGAACGGATAAACCTCGTGCTCTCTGTCCGCGCAGCGGAAGGGGACTCCGCCAGGGCGAGGCAGGACGCACGGACACGCACAACGGGGTGACCCCCGAACACACGATGCCGAGGAAAGGCCGGGCACAGACGGACACACGTAGGACCCCACGCACATGAAATGCCCAGAACGGGCTGATTCTGGAGACAGCTGCCCCGTGGTTGTTGGGCTCTGGGACGAAGGGCATTCCGTCCACTCGGGCTGCTAAACTAACCAGCACCAGACCAAGTGCCCCAAACAACAGACGTGTATTTGCTCACAGCTCTGGAAGGTGGAAATGCCTGAGTGAGACCCAGATGTGTGCAGACGGGGTTTTCGGTGAGGAAGCTCCTCCTGGCTCGCAGAGATGGGGTCTCGCTGGGATCCCACATGACCCAGAGAGACGGGGCTCTGGTGTCTCTTTTCTCTACTGATGAGGGCACTGATGCCATCATGGGGGGTCCCACCCAAAGACCTCATCCAAACCTCACCATTCCCAAGGGCCCCACCCCCCAAATACCCTTCCGCTGGCGGTTAAGGCTTCAACGTAGGGATTTGGGGGGTGGGGAGGACACAATTCAAGGGGGACCGGGGAGTGGTTGCTTAATGGGCACAGGTTTCCTTCTGGGGAGATGGGAATGTTTTGGAACTAGAGACAGGTAGTGGTTGCCCAACACTGTGAACGCACCAAATGCCACCGAATCGTCCCCTTCAAAACGGTCAATCGTACTTTATGTGAAGTGCGGCGCAGTAAGGTTAACCGCGTCGTGCGTGGGAAGCGCTTGGCCCTCTCCGGGCGCGCAGGGAACAGGGCTGGCTCACGATCGAGCCCTGTTGCTCCAACGTCAGAGAATGGCCATCCATTCAACCAGCATGCATATACTGAGCACCAGCTGTATGCCAGGCCCTCTTGCAGAATGATCAAGTGGGCAGAAAAATGAACTCTACCTCCAGGAAGCTCGGAACCCAGCTGGAAAGACAAAACAGGTCCACAAATGGCCACCATGAGAAGAAGGGCAAAATGCTGTGGGAGTTCAGGGCAGGGAGAGTCACTTCTAATCTGCAGGATCAGGAAGACTTCCTGGAGGAGGTGCCTCGTACACAGAGAGGGGGTAAGGACACTCCAGGAGAAGGACCACCTGTGCAAAGGTCCAGAGGCTAGAACAAAGCAGTCTATGTGGAAGAATTCACCGGCTTCCCACAAACGTTCCCAGGGGTCAACGCCATGCCGCTGACGTGTCTCCATCCAGCTAACATTTCCTTTGCACGGGCCGCACACAGGGCCAGGAGCCAGGGACTCAACCCAACAGTCGACAAGGCCATCCTCCCGAGCTGCGCATTACTTCCCTTTCTGAGAAGTGGGAAACTCCCTCCTCGCTCCTCCCAGTTCCTTTGTTGTTCATGGCTATGGACTGCAGGCAAGGTTTGTTCCAGCTGCTCTGACCATACCGTAGGGATGAAGGTAGCGACTGGCCAGCTCCGCAGGGGACAGGGTTCGGGAGTGAGGGAGGAGCAACTCCTCTCGGCCGCCGACCTCAAACCACATTGTCCCAATCACCTTCACCAATCATAAAGCCGTCAGCTGATGTCCCGTTTGCCTCCTGTGTCCTAGTTCTCCACTGGCCCCGAGCTCTGGACGGGAAGGGGGTATATGGCTGGATGCCCGGGACCACACGTGTCCTGTCGATCGCCACAGTCACCTTTTCTCATCTGGCTTCTGGCCCCCCTACTGGCTCCGAGTTGGATGGACAGGCTCGGGGAGTTCGCACCCACAGCGCTGGAGGGAAAGGTGCCACGTGCCCGAGAACAAGGCCGCAGGAGAAGAGTCAGACCCGTTTCTTCGGAAAGAGTTTGCCTTCGGGCCCAGCAGCACACAAGGAGGCCCCCGGTGAGACCGAGCAGATTCACGAAAGTCACGTAGGAGACACATCCCGAGGAGGAAGCCCGTATGTTTCTGTGCAGATGCATCGCAATCCGGGTTCTGTCACCAACCCCAGGAGACACAGAAGCTCCGCCCGGCTCGGCGACCGTCCCTGTCTGCCCATCTTGCCTCCTGAGAAGCGCTCGGTCCCACACAAACGCCCTCACCGCAGCCCAGACTCCCCCAGCTGCGCGGACGCCGGGCCGCACCGTCACACCGCACGGGAGGCCGTGCGGTGCGGGGCTGGGTCGGAGGCCGGCTTGCGCTCTTGCCAACGAGGAGGCCTTGGGCATTGCAGACCGGCTTCCCCCAGCCTTAGTTTCCACATTTGTCCAGGGAACGTACGGAAACCCGTCTCACAGGCCCGGCAGGCCCGGCATGGCGCCCAGGGCCTGTGCAAAGGGCCCTTGGTAAGTGGCCAGCCCAGCAGGCAGCCCAGTGGGTCCCCCGGCCCTGTGCTGGCCTCGCACACGGGGCGCCTCCTGTCCTCTCCTGGCCACCCTGGTCTGTCTCCAGCCACTGCTCCGTGGCCCTGCCCTGCTTCCCCGCCCCCCATCTTGTTACCCACTGCCGTCCACACTGACGGCCGGGTTGGAATGCAGACTGTGTTCTCTGGAGAACGGGCATAACCCTCCCTCTCTGGCGAGTCGCGGTGAGAAGCAGGTACAGAGCCCGGTGATCACTGGCTGGTGCTCGGCCTCGGCTCGGGGTGGGGCCTCCCTGAGACGCTCTGCTCTAGACCCCTGGGCTTTGGGAGATGTTCACCTCAAGACTTCCCAACCCCCAGACTTGCAAATGGAGATGTCTGAGCTCGTTCTCGATTTCTCCCCGTTAGGGGTTCCGCTGTGTCCCCCCGACAAATAGGAGTGAAATCCTAACAGGTCTCCTATCAGACCCCCAGCCCCTGGTCCCACAGAATGTGAGACGAGGTCTTACCAAGGTTAATCAGGTTCAAGTGAGGCCAACGTAACTGGCGTCCTCGTGAACGGGGGGACCTTGGAGACAAACACGCAGGGCAACGCCAGGTACAGACGGGGGCAGAGATGGTGTGACGCCTCTACCAGCCAAGGGACACCAAGGTTGCCGCTCGGGGACAGGCCGGTGACAGGTCCGCCCTCACAGCCCCAGAGGGAACCAGCCCTGCCCAGACACTGACCTTGGGCTTCTGCCTCCAGACCCATGAGGCGGCGGCTGTCTGTTGTGTGAACCGCCCCATCTGTGGTGCTTTGTTACACGGACACACTCCGGCCACGCTCTGGTCCAGGGTCGGTCGGCGTTCCTGGGTCACGTGACAGCTTCCCCGACGCCTCCCCACCCACGGGATGCCGCTTCTCGGAGAGGACATCCGCAGAGACCAGGCGGCGCGGGCGTGAGCGGGGGGCTGGGTTTGCTCCCCAGTGGCTGGAACCCGCCTCCAGCCCCCGGCCCCACGCGGCCCGCGGCCCACGTCCAGGCCGCAGCAAGTGACCGAAGACCCCCAGGGCCGTGCCCGACGCATCCAATTCACCAAAGGTAAACGTGCCGCTCCATGAACTTCCAGACGGGACGAGGGGCTGGCCGGGGGCGTTGAGGGGGAGGGGGCGGCAGGTGCCCCTGGCGGACCCCACCCTGCAGAAAGCCCGCCGGGCTTGGCCGGGACCGGGCGCGTTTACGGTGGACACACACAGCTCCCAGCGCGGTACCGGCTGCGGGGTCCCGCGCGAGCCACACGGCTTCGGAGGGGCTGCCCCCCCCCCCCCCCCCGCTTCTCGTTCTGCTCACAGGAGCCTTCCCGGCCCGGAGAAGCGGCCCCAGATGGGCCGAGCGGGCCAGAGGAGTGGTGACCAATTACAGCAGCCGGCTGGCGTCCTGCCACTCGGGATTAATTAAATGGCTTCCAACTGTGATGGAGGCGGCACATACAATATTTCAAAATTAATTTTTAAAGAATAAATGAGGTCATTAACATTTTATGTGCTAACTGAGGGAGGGGGACTGCGGGGGGGGGGGGGGACCAGGAGCTCCAGAGCCTCCCATCTGGCCCCACCTGGGTCCTGCAGGTGACCTGGCCTCAGTTTTCCCACCAGTACAGACGGACTTGGAACAGACCACCTTAGTCCATGAGTTCTGTGGAGCACAGGTTAGACAGCCCAGCGGGCCCTTCCTTCCTTCTTTCCTTCCCTCCCTCCTTCCTTCTTTCCTTCCTTCCTTCCTTCCCTCCCTCCTTCCTTCTTTCCTTCCTTCCTTCCTTCCTTCTTTCCTTCCCTCCTTCCTTCCTTCTTTCCTTCCTTCCTTCCTTTCTGCCTTCCTTCCTTCTTTTCTGCCTTCCTTCCTTCCTTCTTCCTTCCTTCCTTCCTTCCTTCTTTCCTTCCTTCCTTCCTTCTTTCCTTCTTTCCTTCCTTCCTTCTTTCCTTCTTTCCTTCCTTCCTTCTTTCCTTCTTTCCTTCCTTCTTTCCTTCCTTCCTTCTTTCTTTCCTTCCTTCCTTCTTTCCTTCCTTCCTTCCTTCCTTTCTTCCTTCCTCCCTTCCTCCCTCCCTTCCTCCTTTCCTTCCTTCCTTCCTTCCTTCCCTCCCTCCTTCTTTCCTTCCTTCCTTCCTTCTTTCCTTCCTTCCTTCCTTCTTTCTTTCCTTCCTTCCTTCCCTCCTTCTTTCCTTCCTTCCTTCCTTTCTTCTTTCGTTCCTTCCTTCTTTCTTTCCTTCCTTCCTCCCTTCCTTCTTTCCTTCCTTCCTCCCTTCCTTCTTTCCTTCCTGCCTTCTTTCTTTCCTTCCTTCCTTCTTTCCTTCCTTCCTTCCTTCCTTTCCTTCCTTCCTTCCTTCTTTCCTTCCTTCCTTCTTTCCTTCCTTACTTCTTTCCTTCCTTCCTTCCTCCTTTCCTTCCTCCCTTCCTTCCTTCCTTCCTTCTACACATACAGTGTCCCTGCCACGTGCCAGGCTCTGTGCTATAGCTAGTGACTCAAAACCCAGCAGGGACCCAATTACAAGGTGATGGGAAGGCACAGACAGCGGCAGGACACCTGCAGGGACCCCAAAAACATGATCCCACAAGTGGGCAGTGGGCTCAGGAAGCGAACCCTGACCTTATAGGGGAAGGAAAGGTGTTTCCGGCAGGGGAGCGGCATTAGCACAAATGCAGATACGGCTGCTCTGGACACGCAGAGGAGCCCAGGGTGACCGGAGGGGAGGACGGGGGGGGAGAGGCTGCGAGGCCAGCTCACAGGCGGCCACAGACCCTGCTCAGGGACGTGGACGTCAGCACACGTGCTGGCCGACGGCACCGGCATCCCTCATCCTCTATCTGCTTTTCCCACCTTGGCAGAAAGCCTGCCAGGCTTGGCCGGGACTGGGCGTGTTTACCGTGGAGACACAGAGTTCCATCCTCCACGTCGCAGCTAGGGTGCAAAGCTGGCCCCGTCGCTGTCTCCAAAGCCCCATCCCCACTGGCCAGCTGCCTGACCTCCTGCTGAGTCCTCCAAAGAGCCAGGTTCCCTCCTACCGCAGGGCCTTTGCACTGGCAATTCCTG
The DNA here is from genome assembly GCF_046562875.1 of Panthera onca. Classification (NCBI taxonomy): domain Eukaryota; kingdom Metazoa; phylum Chordata; class Mammalia; order Carnivora; family Felidae; genus Panthera; species Panthera onca. Next base: position 4,046,871 of record NC_138342.1, read on the forward strand.
CTGCCTAGAACACCCCCTCCCAACTCGGTTCAGACCACCAATTATCCTCCCGGATGGTGTTGCCGGCCCTTCCCACAGGTCCAGCACAGAGCACACATTTAATACATTCTCATGAGTGAATGAATGCAGGAGTGAATGAATTCATTAGCTCTAAAGTCCCTCTGTCCCCAGCGCCCTGAGACTCTAAGGTGGGATGTCTTCAGGCTGGGAGGGAAGGCCTGACACGGGCTCCAATATGTAGAACTGTATCTGGTCAGACTAAACCAGTCCCCTCTTCTTAGCCATGAGTACTTATCACACTCCTACTGTATGCCCAGCCCCCTGACACGTATCATCTCAATAAATCCTCGTTACTGTGCTACGTCGTTAAGGGTGATGATGCCCGTTTCTCAAAGGGAAACACGGGGTTCAGGGGAGCCTGGCAATGAGTCCAGTGTCCAGGGCCTTCTGTCCCCAACCCCATGCCTTTTCTGGCTCGGCCAGCTCAACCCTGAGCCCAAAGTGCAAAGTTCCGCGAAGCTCTGGAACTTGCCACACACCTCGGGTTTCGGAACGGCCCTGGGGCATGGCTGGCTGGAGCTGCTCTTGGCCTTCCCCGAAGATCCAGGAGGAAGTGCCACAGCCGACCCCAACCTCGGGGACAAGAGCCCTTTATCCACCTGCTGGTCTGGATCTTCCCAGCCCGGGACAAGGCCCTGCAACCCATTCCCACCCTAGGCTGATGGACCGCAAGAATGAGGGGCTCCTTCGGTGGGAGAACAGCAGGTACTGGGAGGCGGGCTTAACCCCCTTGGGAGAGCCCCTCCCCCCCCACCCCGTCAGTGCCAGTGAGGGTCACTGAACTCCCTGCAGGATATACACTGTCACCGCTCTTCTGTCAACAGAGCAGGGAATTCACAAAAAGCTGGGTGGGGTCTCAAGCTGTTGTAGTCTCTTCCTGGGGGGGGGCGGGGAGGGTGAGCAGCATCCTCTTCGGACCTGGAGGACTTTTGAGCTTCAGAGGCTTGCTGTCCACTCCGAGATTACAGCACAGATTGGGACACGAGCAGACGACTGTCACCCCTCTGAGACCCTGGGCTGAAACGTGGACCCACCGCCCAGCCCCGTGGGAAACTCACCTCACCAGTTCCCCGAGCCTCACAGGCCCTGCCTCGCAAATGAGGCAGCCAGGCGCACCGCCAGCCCGGCCAGCAGGGGGCAGAGCTGAGACGCGAGCCAGGTCCCCGAGGCCGCCAGGGCCCCACCCCCACCCCCTCCCTCATCCTGAGCCCCTACCCCAGACCCGGCACCCCCCCTGGCAGCAGACAAGACGCTCCGCCCACGCCCACCCTGCTTGGAACCCCCCCCCTGCCTCAGCCCAGAGTCCAGGCAGGACTAAGGAGCCACAGGGACTGCTGTGCTCAGGCGGATGGTCGCTGATCGACAGTTCTGGAAACTCCGCCTCTGCCCGCCTCGGGAAAGACACAGTTGCTGTCCAGAACCGCCAGCCTCCCATGTGCGGAAGACGACAGACATGTGAGAACAGGAGGGAGGCCCCGGGAGGCCCAGGGAGGGCAGCTCTGGGCAGGTTGGGGTCTGAGCGGGCCTGGAGGAGGAATTTCCCTCACGTGCTCTGGTTTTCTACAAAACGTTTAGGTTATCAAAGCATCCCCCTCCTTAAATTCCCGTCCCTCCCCAGGGAAGGTGCAGAATAAAAACACGTTTCTTTCTTTTTCTCTCCCACGCTAAGTGGAGATCCGTACAAAGACGACTGTTGGGACTTCCGGGGGCAGAACTCCAGAGCACGGAGATGCGGGGGAGGGGGGCCTGCACAAGAATTTCCAGGAATTTTGGAATTTCGAGCAGGAACTTGGACCCGACCCTGGCACCTCCTGCCAGCCCCAGGTGGGGTGCTGCAGGATCAGAGCCCAAGAGGCGTGGGTGCCTTTCCGTGGAAAACCCTCCACGAGGCTCCCGCTGCCGCCCCATCACGTGCGAAGCCCCTGGCCTGGCAGATCGCACCTCAGGCCACCTCCTGAGCCTTACTTCCCTCGCCCAGCACCCCCCGCTCCTAGCCTCCAGCCACAGAGCACTTCTCTCTGTTCCCCGAAAATGCCTGATGCTCTGACCCATGTTATTCTCTCTGCCAGGAATTCCCAGCCCCGCCAGCCGCACCGGCCAAAGCCCACTCATCCTACAAAGCCTGCTCAAACGTCACCTCTTCCCTGAAGAACAAGTCCCTCCCGCCGTGTGCCCCGGGGTGCTCTGTCTGTGCCACCATGGCTGCCCGATCATAGTGGGTCTGTCCCTGCCTCATCTCCCACAACAGATGTTGAACTCCAAGATGGCAGGCACACGTCCAACTCCACTCTGTGTCCCCAGGGCCTTGGGCATATCTCAGCTCTGAACCCCTTACTGTGGCCCTAGGCCACGGGGCCCTCCTGCAAAAATCCCCAAGGTCCTGGCTGAGCCCAGGACTCCTGTGCATCTGCTAAGGGCTTCAGATTACCCCCAAATAAAGGTTCAGCCATGAGACTGTCACCCACTCACCCATCTACCATCCATCCATCCACCCGCCCATCCATCCATCCTTCTTCTTTCCATCCATTCACCGACCCATCCTTCCATCCATCCATCCATCCGTCATCCACCCACTCACCACCCATTCACCCACCCTACTCATCGACCCATCCATCCATCCATCCATCCATCCATTCACCCACCCATCTGTCATTCATCCACCCATCCATCCATCCACCCATCCATCCATCCACCCATCCATTCACCACCCACCCATCCATTCACTGACCCATCCTTCCATCCATCCATCCACCCATCCATTCACCCACCCATCTGTCATTCATCCACCCATCCATCCATCCATCCACCCATCCATTCACCACCCACCCATCCATTCACCCAACCATACATACATACATACACCCATCCATCCATCCATCCATCCGTCATCCACCCACTCACCACCCATTCACCCACCCCACTCATTGACCCATCCATCCATCCACCCACCCACCCATTCACCACCCACCCATCCATTCACTGACCCATCCTTCCATCCATCCATCCATCCGTCATCCACCCACTCACCACCCATTCACCCACCCCACTCATCGACCCATCCATCCATCCATCCATCCATCCATCCATCCACCCATCCATTCACCCACCCATCTGTCATTCATCCATCCATCCATCCATCCACCCATCCACTCACCCAACCACCCATCCGTCCATGAACCCACCCATCCTTCCATCCATCACATACCTATCCATTCATCAACAAATGTTTCTTGAACACGAACTATGTGCCAAGCCCTGTGCTAGGCCCAAGGACACAACAAACATGACATCCCAGGCCCTCACGGATCTCACAGCCTTGAGCATTTGACAGACACCAAACAAGGAAGTCAGAGTGTGATGAGAGTCTGGTGGAATCTGGTGAATTAGGAGCAGGAGTCACAGTTGGCCAAGGGAAAGGGAAGGAAGGGGTTCCAGGTGAAGGAGCCAGCATACAGCGCAGAGCAAGGCTGAGCATGAGCGGAACCCCGAGTGGCTGCCACAGGGTTGTCGGGGGAGCAGGGCTGGGTCTGGTACGTGGAGAGCAAGACAGCTTGGACACAACATTTAAGGACAGCTTCACTCTCAGGAGCCATCCAAGTGAGGACCTGCTTAAATTTTGTGCCCTGGATGCCTCGGCCTGGTCAGGCTCTAGGGGTGGGGAGTGATAGGAATAAGGTAATGGGGGGGGGGGGTGGTTCTCAAACCTCAGTCCAAAGATAGTAGGGAGCCACAGAAGGTGCTGGAGCTGGACCGTCTCCCGTCACCTGTGGTTTTAGGACGCTCCTGGCTGTGTGGAGGCTGGAGCAAAGGGGCAGAGATATGGGGGACAGGGAAGCAAGGATCAGTCCTGCCGTGTCCCCTCCTGAGGTGTGGAGCTGGCCCCTCTGTGAGTGTCTAGTGGAGAAACGGGGTCTCCTCGGCCCTTCCCCCAGCCCAGCACAGCAAGGAGAAATGTTTTGACAGCAAGAAACACTGACCGCAAGATACAACTTCATGTTGAAGGCATTTCATCCATAAGCTGCTTCCTTATTGCTTTCAGATGGTCCGAAATAGCGGGCACGGAGCCATCTGTGGGGAAGCCTGGGCCGCAGGACGCGGGCTGAGGCGGGGGAGGGGAGGACTGAATCCGGGTCTCAGGAAAGCGTGGGCACACGGTCAGGGGCCTGGTCCGTCCCCGGGGCAGGGTGGGGGCCTGTGGGGCCCCGGCCCCCCTCTGAGCCTCAGTGTCCCCATGCTGAACGCAGAGGCCAGAGCAAGAGGTCTCCAGGCTCAGCCCCTACCACGTGCCAGTCCCGGGAGAGCCTCCCACCCAGACACGGGTCCCAGCGGCCCCCACAACGGCGCAGAGGAGGACGTCCCACCCTGGGCTGGGGCACCAGCCTGCTTTTGGAGGCCTGGCAACTCAGGAGAGCGGGTGTCGCACAACAGGAACTCACTTAACACCTTCAGCAACCGAACGGGTGACTGGAGAGGGGCCCGCGGGCAGCTGGCAGGCTGGGTGATCTCCTTGGGGGTCAGAAGGACAAGCAGAAAGGGGAGGGGGACTCCGATATTCCAGTCGCTCCAGCCCAGGGGGCAGAAGTTCTGAGTCCGTGGGCAACCAGGAGGGGGAGGGGCCGTGTCTGTGACCGCGTGTTGCCCTAGCGGTGCCAGCCCCACCCCCGGTACGACTCCTCCACCTGCCTCCCTCCGCTCGGGCCCCACAAGTGGGCTGAGCTTTCAATCCTTCCTCCCAGCGGGCTCTCCCCACTGTCTGTCTAGACCTTTTGTGGGTGGCAGTCTGCCCTCGAGGGGCCCAAAGCCACGTTCCACTACTGGATCACAGATGGCGCCTCCCAGGCCCGGGCCAGAGGGCAGGTGGGAAGCCAGCTTCTCGAGGCTCCTCGGCGCCCCGCTTGAGTCCAGGCGGAGGCAGGTTGAGCGAGAGAGCTGGCCGTGACCCTCTCCGCGTGGACAACAGCATTCCACTCGGAAAACAGACACCGTCGCGGGGGCCGGCGGGCGCCCATAAGGCGCTGCTTCGTGGGGAGCTGCTGAAACGTCCCGGACCGAGCCGCCAGGGCTGGGGCCACGTCCAGCGGGCACTCTGGTCACCCGGGGCCTGGCTGCGAGATGCCCCCCAGATCAGCATGACAGGTCTTTCCTGAGAACCTGCTGTGTGCCGAGTACTGACGGAGCCAGAGAAAGGTGCTGTCCCCGTAACAAGGATGGATGGGGCAAAACAGGTGCCTGGAGCCTAGTAGGTGCTCATTAAGCACGAGCTCGCCTCTCTCTCCTTCTGAGCCATGATTAGCCTGTGCATGTTCGTTCACAAGGAGGCCACATCCCCCCAGCTCCCCCTCCCCAGGAAGGAGACTGGCTGTCCACCTGGGGCAGCAGTGACCCTCAGGACGGCCCGGTGGCAGGGTGGATGCTGGAGACGGGTCTGCGTCCCAGCCCCCACCCTTCCTGTGAGATCTTGCCGAATCATTCCCCTCCTGGAGCCTCAGTGTCCCCATCTGTCACACGGGGCTCCTGACACCCGCCCAGCAGGGGTCTGGAGGTTCACTCCAGTGAAGTGAAGGACGCACGCCCTTGACCCCTCTGCCTTCCCCTCACAGAGCTCATTGGTCCGCTTCGCTGGTCTCCTGGGAGCTTGTTAGGAATAGAGTCTTGACTTCACCAGGGTCCACTAAATCAGACCCTGCATTTTAACAAGGTCCCAGGGGGCCGCGGGCGTATCAAGATCTGCAAAGCGCTGCTTCAGAGGATCTTAAAGGTGGGCCCTCCCCTCCCACGCCCTGCTTGATTTTTAAACCAATCCTGGACTTGCTCCCAAGCCCCTTCCTCCCACCTGGGTTTGGACGGTGGCCTCTACCAGGGTGTCTCAAGAGCCCCCAGCCCCCACCTCCCTCTCCTGTGGATCCTGTCACTCCCCAGCTTCACAAAGGCAGATGCCAACGGGCAGCCTGGGACCCAGGGGACATTCCTAACTGCAGCTCTGAGCGGCCAGGACCCAGCACCACCCCTCCATCCCTGGGCCTCGAAGAATAAGACCCCGGCCCACTCCTGTCCTGCCCGGAGAACCTTCGAACCCAAGGCCCAGAGAGCGTGATAGGGCTCGTGTCACACGAGTCCCACGCTGACCCCCGGCAGTTCCCAGAACAAGGAGAAGGGAACCCAGAGCGCTCCCGGGGGGGTGAGGGGCCCCCTCCTCCCCTGGCCTCCCCCTGCCCTCCCCCTGCCCCTGCTGGACCACAGTAAGCACGGAGTCTCTTGGGCCTTGGCATAAACGTGGCGGGAGAACCTTGGGAGGGTCTGGGCGAGCACCCCAGCATGCCAGGGACTTGCCAGGAGGCCTCTGGAACCTTCCTTCCTTCTGAGTCTCAGTTCCTCCATAATATGGTCAACGTGAAATCTGTCTCAGGGCAGGGGGGAGGCCCCAGGCGGTGTGGCGCACAGAAGGCGGTCGGCGGCCTCTCTTCGTATCCAAATTCTACGTTCTATTTCCAAATTTCTAAATTCGGGGGGGGGGGGGGGGGTGCGCCACACCAAGTGGAACACGGACGCCCGTACAGCCGCCCCGACCTGGAAATGGCCAAGAGGCTCCTTGTGGTCAGCTGACTCGTGTCCCCCAAAAGATAGCCACATCAACCCCCAAAGTGCCAACGTGTAGCCTTAATGTCGCAAAAGCAAAGTGTGCGGACGGCCTCGGGGGGAGCATCTTGCCGTGGGGGAGGGGGGCTGTCCGGGGTTATCAGGTGGGCGCTGAGCCAGCCACAGGTGTCCCAACAACGTCAGGCAGAGGGAGGTTTGTGTACCGAGGGCGGGGGAGTGGGGGCGCGGGGGGACAGCACGTGTGACAGGAAGCAGGTTCAGGAGCAAAGGGACACAGACACTCCAGAAGCTGGAAAAGGCCAGGAAAGAAGGAGCCAGTCCTGCAACCACTCGGGTCCAGACCCGTTAGACTCATGTCAGACTCCGGCCTCCAGAACTAACCGCAGGAGAACAGATTCGTGCTGTTTTCAGCCACTACCCTCGCGGCCCTTTGTTAGAGCAGAAACAGGAAACGTCGCGCTCCTCTCCAGAAACGAGTTTGGCAGGAGAATTGGCTGGAAGGCTTTCGCTAAAGCAGGCCTGGTGCGAACTGGGCTCTCCCACAGGCTGAGCCCCGATGGCTGCTGTTCAGGGCAGGGGTCCTGGGTCCAGGGACTCGGGTGACCCCTCAGCTGCATGTGTGATCGGCAGTGCAGGTACTGAGGGTCCCTCCCGAGGCTCACGGAGCCGGAGGGAGCTGTCCTCCGCGGGCCCGAGCACTTTCCTTTCAACATCTGGCTCTGCCTGAAGCCGCCGGGGCTCCCACAAGCTGCGGGCCCAAGCGGGTCTCCCAGCTAAGCCGAGTGTTAACTCCACTCTCCCTGCATGGACAGGTAGACAGACTGCCCTCAGAACCCAGGCCCTGCCCACGGAGGACTTCTGTGGGTCTCTCAAAACCTCTATTCAGTGGCAGCGTTTGACGTGGTGCCCCTGCCCGGGAGGGCTCTGAGCCACAAGCCTTGGAAGGAGTGCCCAGTTCCTTCCCAGAGCCGGGACACAAGCCCAGAAGAGTTCCAAGCCTGTGACTTGGGGAGAACACGCCCCAGCTGACCACCGCTGTTGGCCCAGGGTGGTCCATGTGGGGCCACCTGGGGCCCTGCCCTGAGCTGACCGGTGTGCCTGGTGAGCAGGGCTGCTGGACACAGAACGCTCATTCACAGGCTGGAAGGGCCCACAGAGATGGGAAGTACCTCTAGGTCCTGCTAGGTCCCTAATGCAGAGCGCATAAGGTGCTCAAAAAAGCCAAATCCAGACTCTTGCCCAGGACCAGTCCTTGTCAGCCCAGGAGGATCACTCACTGCATGGACCCAAACGAATCCAAGCCTCGACCCCACGGGGAAAGCAATTTAACCTCTCAGAGCCTCGGTCTCTTCATCTGTAGAATGGGAATGATCACACACCCGCCTCCTAGGGTGGCCAAGAGGATTCGGTGGTGAGCCTATGTCAAAAGCCTACCCTGATGCCCGGCACAGAGTGGACGCCCCACCTCTGAGGATGGAGAGAAGAAGGAGCCAGAGGGAGACAAGCCCAATGGGCAGGGCCCTCGGGGTGCCTGGGAAAGGAAGGAGGCTTCGTGGAGAAAGCCACATTGAGGCCGAGCCTTGAAGGGCAGGAAGGGTCGTGAGGGGCCAACCTGGGAGAGAGGGCACCCCAGGAGGAATGCACGGACAGAGATGTGGAGGAGACGATCCGGGGGCCACAGGAGCAGCTGGGCCCAGGCCAGGGTGCTGATGAGGGGTGCTACCTGGAGTCAGCTGACCAGCATCCCCCACGACTCCTGTGCACCCAGAACCTCAGAACGTGCCCTTATTTGGAAAAAGGGGCTTTGTACGTGTAATCGAGGTAAGATGAGGCCCCACGGATTTGGGGGGCCCCTCATCCAATGACAGGCATCTCGGAAAAGGAAGGAGAGGGGGTTTGGGCACAGGGACACGCCGGGAAGAAAGCCTTGATGAAGTCACAAGACAACGCACACCGAGCGTGGCCAGGAACCACCGGAAGTGCGGAGACAAGGCAGGTTCTCTCCCAGAGCCGCAGAGGGAACCCAGGCTAGAACACCTGCGCCCCTGACTTCCGGCCTCTGCACCTGCGGAAGAAGGAATCGTGCTGGCGTAAGCGCCCGGCCGTGGCGCCTGGAGACACAGCCCTAGGAAACCCCGCAGGCCCGCCAGCTCTCCAGTGGGCCAGGTCAGAACAGGGACAGGGGACTGCTGACCCCACGTCGTGGTGACGGAACCCTTGCCAAGCAGCTGCGGGCAGCGCGGAGGCCCGCAGGCCCCTGGACCACGGGGGCCGGGGGACAGCAGGAAGGCCACCGCATCCTGACTGCCCGCCACCCACCTATCAATGGGGCCCTTCAGAGCGAGGGGGTGCTGGCCCCGCGCCAGCCCCTCCCTGCCCCCCAGCGCCCTGCCCCTCTACCTCCGTGGACAGCACTTCCTGCAGCCGGACACTGGGCCCGCGGAAGCACGGCTGGCCTCTGGCCAGGCCTAGTGGGACGGCACTTCAGCCCCCCTCCCGTCCTGAGCTTGGAGGGTGACAGGGACAGCAGACTGTCACCACTGCAGGCTTCTGGCTCCTGTGCAGCCACAACAGCGAAGCGCTGAGAAGCGTCTGGTGGAGAAAAATGAGTGGGGCTGGGCTCAGGCAGAGGGGCGCGGAGGGTGACGGCCAGGGGTCCCCACAGCCGAGGGGCCCTGGACCCCAGTCCCCTCCCCCGTGGACTGGGAGAACAATCCCTCCCTCCAGGGTTTCTAGGAATAGAAGAGACAGCATGCATTCGGGGGCCTCCCTCTTTTTCCTGCATGTGCCTCAGTGTCTTTACTTGTAAAGCCCAAGTGGAGGGGACGGGATGATGGCCCCAGGGTTCCCGTCCAGCTTTCAGCTCCAGAGGTCACAAGCTCACACGCACTATGTAGCTGGACCCCCGGGTCCAGAAGGCGGATGCCGTGTGCTAAGAAGCGTGAGTCTGTGTTTGGGGCCGAACGTGTGCCCTGGGAGCCCCAAACCCGGCCACTCAGAGCATATAGACTCTCAACCTGGGGCCAGTCGTGTCTGGCAAAGGTCTGACACCTCACTCAGACCCAGGGAAGGGGCAGTGGTGACCAAAGGGACAGGGACACAGGAGTGACTGTGGGCACCTGACTCTGAAGCCTCGAGTGCTGGACACAAAGTTCCGGGAGCCCCAGGGCCCGGCAAGGCGCCTGCACCCCGTTCCTCAGCGCCCCCACTACCCCCTTCACCAGAGGCAGAGTGTAGACATCATCCACATCCACCTGCACGTGTGTCAGAGCCGGGGCCCGTAGGGCTGGGCCGGGAGGGCCCCTCTGAGCCTCGGTGCCCCTCAGGGGGCTGACCGCAGCTCCAAACGGACCTGGACAAAGACGCTGGGGTTCAGCCTGACAGAAAAGGCTGCACAGGGTCGGTCTATGCAGCGATTTGGGCAGTGGTGTTTCACACTCAGGCCTGGGGAGGGGAAGGAAAATCAAGGGCCATCAACTCTGGGCCTGCAGGCTCATGACAACGGGGTCCCCCGATGTCCCCACGGCAAGTGAGGAAGCTGAGACGGGGGGGGGGGTCTCTGCCCAGGGTCTGCTCAAGAAGCACTCTGTGGAACTGACCCCGATACCCCCCTGCTCAAGACCCCTGTGACGGACGCCACGGCCTGCAGGACAAGAGCCCCTTGTCTTACGTCCTCCTAACCTGACCCTGACATTCCTGGGCCTTCCAGCCCCCACTGTTTATCTTATGATTCAAACTCTGCTCCAAAAGCTCCAGAACAGCTCGTCATCACCTGCCTCTGAGCCTCTGCCAGTGCTGAGCCCTCTATCCAGAACACCCTTCCCTGCTTCCCCATCCCATGAAATCCACTTGGCTGTCAAAGAACACCCCCTCTGAGAAGCACTCCCTGTCACTCTCACGCCCTCTACTCAGGGGCTCTGGGCCTCCCCCTCCCCCCCACCCCCACGGTAAGCCCTCTGAAGGTAGCACCTGGCACGCAGTAGCTGCTCAGTAGCTGCTTGCAAAATGATGAATGGCCCATCCACATCTCTGTACCAGAGGAGCAGGGGAGGCCTGGGGGGAAGCCCAGAGTTCAGCCTGGGAGGGAACTCCGCAGTCACACCATCTATGACCGTCTGGTCCCCCAACCGGAGGAGGAAGGTGCCTGAAAAAGCCCTGCCAAGTGGCCTTCCAGAACTGTCTGCACGCCCCCAGGGACGGGGAGCACACCCTCTGCAGGAAAGCCTGGCCCACAGCCATACAGTGAAGGCTGAAATCCTTGCTCAATGCAGCTGTCCCCCAGCCCCACCTCCACTTTCAGGGCGCCCGGCAGAGGCCCCTTGGGAGTCCTACAGATTTGTGAGGCCACCAGGATCCCCTGGATGTCTCCTCTCCGAGATACGGATAACCAGCCTTCTTCCTCCAGCAATTCCCTCCTGCCTGCTCTCTTCCTTTCATTCGTGCTCTCGCTCGCTCACTGATTCATTCACTCATTCATCTGTTCTTTCACTTCCTGGGCGCCGGGTACCACCAGGAGGTCTTCGCCCACATCATCTCATTTAAACCTCGCGAGGACCAGCCACAAGTCCCATTTTACAGCTGGACACACTGAGGCCCGTGGAGGCGAAATGGGCTGCCCGCTAGTAGGTGCTGCAGCCACACGTGAAGGGCCTGCTACCCCCATCTCACCCCCGACCCACACCCCTCCCCACCCAGTGCCTCTACTGGCCCCCGACTGAGGGAGGGGCCCAGGTAGGAGGGCCCCTGCCCGGTCCCCACCCTGGGCCTGCTCCTGTGTAAGTGCAGCCAACGCCAGCCCCACCCGGAGGGCTCGCAGAGGGAGGGGGGAGGGAGGAGAGAGGATTCGAGATCCCACTTGTCACGGGCTTGCCCTGCGGCTCTGAGCGGACATCCTCGCCTGACAGCTGGGCGGGCTGGTGGCGGAGGCCGTCAGCCCTCCCGTCCCCACCCCGCCAGCACCCCCCCCCCAACACCGGAGCCTGGGGGCTCCTGCCATATGCCTGTGGGAGGGGTTTTCAGCCCTTCTCACCGCACCCCCCATGAGGCCCCAGTACTTCTGAATCCCTCCCCGCTCTGCAGCCCTGCCTCAGCTCCCCGCAGCCACCTGCTTCACCCCGACCACCCACGTGATAGGCCATCACTGCAGAGACACCCGGGTGGGAGAGGGAGCGGAGCAAAACCCAAAGCCATCTTGCCGGGGACTCTGCCGAGGCAGCCTGGCTTAGTGGAAAGAGAATGGGCTTTAGAGCCAGACTGCCTGGGTTTGAATCCCAGCCCCGCCACCAGCTGGCTGCGGGGTCCGGGTGCCCACCTCTCTGAGCTCGGAGTACATGTCCATAAAACAGGAGATTCCTGCGGGAGATACTGCACACCAGGAGGGGGTGAGCCTGAGATGACGGGACCTCGGCAGAGCACGTGGCACACAGGGTCGGTCCCTGTCCCCCCCCCCCCCCCCCACACACACACACAGGGTTGTGGTGTATACCTATGTCAAGAGTGCAGCCCTTCCAACAACAACCTAGGCTACAAGACGCTTTCCCGTCTCCTCGAGCTTTATAAACATTGCCCCCCGGGCTCCCATGAGAACAGGGCTGTGCTCCTATCTTTGAGATGGTGACACCGGAATGGAACTCAGAGAGAACACGAACCTGGAAGAAGCAGACCGGGATGGACACCAGGAGGGACACTGGCAACACGCCTTCTCACGGCTACCGGGACGCCATCCGGCCCCTCAACCCGACACTGAGCTCTTACCAGCCCTGTTTCTCTTCCGTGGAGCTGGGCACGGCCACCCCTACAAGCAGCTCCCCCCAGACCCGCCGGGCCTCCCCGACACTCAGCCCAGCTCACCTGCCGTCGGCTGCAGGGCCACGCAGGTGGGAATCTGACCCAGCCTCCTCAAAGTCAAGGACTATATCTTAATCCCTTAGGCCAACAGTGCAATTCTGTACCAAGCTGCCTTCAGGAGGCCCACAGGCTACATTTCACTCAGTCCCTGCACCTAAAGAAATCTGTGACTCCCTTGAACTGCCACCTTGATTCATCTCTGGGCCCAGGACTGTTGTACCTAATCCAGTTTCCCTTTTCACTTTGGCTGCTAGGATGGTCATCTTACATGTAGCTTTATTCTCTTCTTACCATGAAGTGCCCTTCATATTAATTCCCTCAACGATTAGTTATTTTAGTTAAGTATAAAAATACATACTTTAAATCCCCTAAAGCCATTTGTGGAACGAGGCAGTTACGAACATACAAACAACATTCGACATCACTGCTAAGTGACAACTGTGTAATAATGCAAAATTTATAGACTTTTCCTACCTGTTACAATGCCTGGCAAATGCACAGTTATGGGAACTAGAAATACCAGAACATTATGAAAAAAAAAAAAGGAGGGGGCTCCTCAAGGATATGGAAGATTTCAGGAGCAGCTAAACCCTTGGCCTTAGGGTGGAGTGGGGGTGGGAGGCAGGCACCAGGCTGCAGCTGGCCAGCCCTCTCCAAGCCCGGGGTGCTCTCTGCAGAGGGCACCCTGGGTTCCGGGATTCCAGCCCCTCCTTTCCATACCTTATTTGAAAGTCAGAACGGCACCTCCCGCGTCTGAATCCAGATGGTCTGCAAGGTTCCATGCTCGGTGGAGGACGTGGGGAGCCCCTGTGACTTTTGAGGGGCTGGACAAGCAGCAGGGGGGAGTCACTGCCTCTCTCGGGGCACCCCTGCCCCTCCTGCATTTCCAGCTTCTTCCGCACATTAGTCATTCGGCGACGTTTGTGCAGCGGGGCCTCGTGGGCACAGCTCCGCACCCTGGCAAAGCTTGAGGTGAACCGGACACGGGCCTTCTTCCCCAGAGAAGCCCAGGGCGCAGTGGGGAGCCTGGCACATCACAGACACAGACCGAGAGAGTGAGGAGGGCAGGGGCAGGGGCAGGGGCAGGGCCGCACGGAGCCAGGAGCAGCTGGGCGGAAAGAGGGAGGGAAGGGAACACGTCTCATCCACAGGGAACAGCGTGAGCCGGGGCCAAGGGCAGGAGGGTGTGATGGGGCACAGGGACGGCACGACAGGGAGCGGCAGAGGGCTGGCCGGGCCGGGCCGCTCCACCGAACACGAGCTTTATTCCGTAAGCAACAGAGAGCCACGCTTTAGGCAGACAAACGATGCGGTCAGAGTTCCTCCCCGTTGTGGCCAGTTATAAAAGGCCCGGCCTCGCGGGCTCGCCTCGCAAAGCCCCCTGTACGGCCCCACCCTCCGCAGGGCCCAGCACCTTCTCTGCTCCCCGCATCCCCCTCCTGGGCTGCCCTGCGGCCCGCCAGTGCCCAGTACCCCCTCCACCCTCACTGTCCCCTCTGCTCCCGCTCCTAAGCCTGTGCACTCACGGCCGTCTCTGCCCGTGAGGACAAGTGTCGGGTCGCGGGGCCCTGGCCGTCGGATCCCGCCCCCTCCGCACCGCACAGCCCGCTCAGCGCCCGGCCTGTCTGATGGCATAGACACTTCGTGCCCCACGGCTCAGGGAGGAAACGTCCTGCTTCTTGGGGGAAACTCACGAGGAAGGGGCCAAGGGGTCCCAACTGCTTTGTCATTTTCACCGAGAGCAAATAAAGGTCAAAAGGGCGGCCGTGTGAGACGTGCATCAATTTTCACCACTCCCACACGAGACCCCATAGAACCCTCCTCACGCTCAGGCTCACCCTAGCCCTGGACAGACACGTCCCCGCTGCCTGGCCTGGAATGTTCTTCCCCTGTACCTCCTGGCTCTGCTCCTCCCGCTCTGGGGCACTTGCGGCCGTCTGAAATTACCCGGTTGACAGACTTATCTACTTCTTTATTGTCCCCTTCCCGTGTTGCAGTGTCGGCCCCGTGAACACAGGACTTTGCTTTGTTCACCATTATGCAAGAACGCTACGTACCAGGCACTTTCTTTAAGTGATTAGGTAAACTGAGCTAGGGGATGTCAGCGCCACCTGGGATGGGGTGCTCATGCTGGCCATCCCAACCCGACCTTCTCCAGCCTTCTGTGGGCACGTGACGGTGACACAGGGGCCCCATCTCCACGGTGCTCAGGGTAACTCTGGCCAACATCATCAAAGAGTCATGAGGCCCTGCCCTTCCATCCGGAAACAGCGGCTCATCCAAACGTGCAGATGTGTTTGCGTTTCTAAATCCCTGGTGAGTAGCCGTCTGGCGAGCGTCAGCCGCCGCCCCGGCCATCTGGCAGCAGACTCGGAAAGCCGCGTCCTCTAAATAAACTGTCAAATGGGAATCTTCCCAGCAGGTGATATCACACGCCCCAGGTGGAGGTGAAAAAGCTGGGCTTCTCCGTGTTCATTGTTTCCAGGCATCAGTAAAAAGCTCTCTCTTCTAGGGGGGTCCAGCATCCACCCCTAAAACCACAGCTCTGGATGGCACAGGGCACAGGAGCCCCTGTGCTACATACCACACAAGCCCAAGAAGAATCACGAAAGGTGAGATCTTCCTCTAGCCACCACTAGTATGGAAAGGAGTGCTCCCTGGAGGGAGTTTCCTAAAAATCTCCAGTTTTAACCATTGGGGGTAGAAATCCTCTTTGAAGTAACACATATATTTCCCTATTTTTTTAATGTTTGTTTGTTTTGGGGAGAAGAGTGTGTGTGTGTGTGTGTGTGTGTGTGTGTGTGTGTGTGAGAAAGAGTGCAAGTGGGGAAGGAGCAGACAGAGAGGGAGACACAGAATCCGAAGCAGGCTCCAGGCTCTGAGCTGTCAGCACAGAGCCCGACGGGGGGCTCGAACTCACAAACTGTGAGATCATGACCTGAGCCGAAGTCGGACACTCAACCGACTGAGCCACCCAGGCACCTCATATTTCCCTATCATTTTAAGAAGAGATCACTCAGTATCTGACTCCACAAAGTCAACCATCTGTAAGAACCAGGAAGATAACGTTAAGGAGAAGCACGGTAGGGGTGAAGCTTTAGGGAGTACGGGGCCTGCAGCCAAGTGGAGAGAATACCCCCTCCCCCCTGCCAACTGGAGGCAGGGTAGCCACTAGTCCTGCAAGATGAATGCTGGAAGGTGGCAACATAAGACCAGGGTTACCAAAAGTTTGATTTTTCAAAAGAAGCTAGAATGCAGATTTTTATATTAAACTTCATGCCTTTTCAATGCTGGAAAATGCCATGTGAGCCAGGTAAGACAAGTCAGGGGTCTAATTTGATCTTCCAACAATAAAACCCAAACCCAGCTCAATTCATAGGAGGACTAAACACTCCACACTAGCAGCCTGATAAAAGAGGACAGCCTGTTTCCAGGCGTAATACTATTTACCGCCAGGCTTCACACAATGTCTAGTAATCAATCAAAAATTACAAGACACATTGAAAAGAACAACAACATAACCCAGACGGTGTATGAGAAAGCGCAGACCGTGGTCCACCCACACAATGGAACACCACCCAGCCACAAAACAAACAACCGATAAGAGCTACAATGCGGATAAATTTCAAGTGCTTTGTGCTAAGTGAGAAAAGCCAGACTCGAAAGGTTACAGACTGTGATCATACCTATAATCGTGTAGTCACTTACAAGGCCTTCTGGAAGAGGCAGCAGTATAGAGACAAAACCAGTCGTTGTCAGGGGCTGCAGGAACGAAGAAGGCTGGCTGCCAAGGGGACACGAGGGAATTTGGGGGACCATAGATTGTTCTAGGTCCTGATGGCAGTGGTGCTATGACCAGATGTGTGTTGAAATTCATAGCACTGCACACCTCAAAGGGTTCCCTGTACGGAATGTAAATTCTATCTGAATAAACCTGGAGGGAAAAAAGAACAGTCAGGCCATGGATGAGGGGCTCTGTAAGAAACAGTTTAATAATCACACCCACTGAGTAAGTACCAATTACGCACCAGTTACTGAACTAATGGTTCATCTTGTCTCCTCGCAGCCTAAAGGGAAGATTCCATCAACATTTTATAGACCGAACCAGGCACTGAAAAGACAAGAGGAGTTGTCGGAGCCGACCTGGCAGTCAGAGGGAGAACTAGGTCCTTCCAGGCATGTCTGACTCCCCAGCGTGCATTCAGGGGAGCCAAGGCCAAGCCCTAGACCCTGAAATGTGGGGTCTGTGAGCCCCTGAGGGCAGGCTGGGCTTCCCCACTGAGCCTCCAGCACCAGCAATGCCTTGCTCCCATTGAAGGCCATACACCAAACAGCCCCATTTAGCACCAGCACCTTGGGACCAGATGATGACAGTACAGAATCTCAGCCGCATACTGGGTGGCCGGATGGCCCTCAGTGACCTACCTCCCTTAGCCTCAGTTTCCCTATCTGTAACATGTAGACAGCACCTACTGTCAGGATCGCCTAAGGACCCAAAAACAAAAAACAAACACAAAACTGTATAACCAAAATGAACAGCCAGTGTGTGGCACATAGTAGGTGCTCAGTGAATGTGGTTATGGTTCCTGCTGCTATCAAATCTAGCCTGGCACCAGCCTCTGTCCTCCCGTATCCTTCACACCAGTCTGGACACGGCTCTGAACCCGTATCCATTGTTCCTGCCCCCGAGCCTTCGTCAAAACTTTCTTCCACTCAGCATGCCACCCCACCAGCCTTCTCCCCTTTTATGTACACTTCAAGGCCAGCTCAACCAGCACCTTCTCTCCGGGCCGACACCCAGCTCCACAAATAAGACCAAGGAAGGGAGGGGGCAGCGTGGTGGGTGGGAGGTGACCTTACCCTTCACACCCAGTGGGCCAACCGTGGGAGCAGAAAGTGAACCCCGGGCTCCGAAATCCTGACATAGGGCTCTGTGGCTGCCTTCACCAAGACCACCGGGCTCCTACGTACATGCTCTGAACCCTAAAAACCTTAAACCCCAAGCGAGGACTACACCATGAAACCCGCCCCCACCCCTGGGGTCAGAGCCTTGGGAGGCAGGCCATGGAGGGAGAGTCGGCCTGCCCGTGAGACCGGAGCCAGGTCTGACACCATGTGCTTGTGGGAGATGCTCCCCGCCCCAGCTCCTGGCAGCTCTGGGACAAGAGAAGGGGAGCTGGACAGGGCCCCAGAGATCTGGGTTTGAATCCTGCCTCTGCTACTCCAGCTGGGGACCCAGCATGCATGGCAGGCCATCTCGGGGATGCTCTGTCCTGTGTGCAACGTGGGGAGCTGCCTGCAGAGTGAAGGGGGTAGGAAGGAAGAACGTTAGCACACAAAACTGCCTGAACGCCTTCCTGACCCCTAGGCTCACGACCCACTGCCTGGCCATCCACTTCCTGTCCCCACCTGCCCTCATGCCCTGCCCTGCCTGTCCACCCCACTCCTTCCAGAGTCTCCCTCTTAGGCACTTATGCAACAAACTGTATATTTATGATGCTTGTCCGCTGACTGCCTGCCTCCCCACTCCCAGAATATCAGCTCCGGGAGGGCTGGGTTTTCCCGATTAACCGCCCGCTGCGTGCCCAGAGCCGAGCAGAGTCTGGCACGTAGCAGGCGTCCCACACATACTTGCTGAATAAACGGCTGGTCTTCCAACTTCTGTATTTGGATTCACTGATTGGGCATGTATGCCAACCTGGGCTTCCGAGCTTTGTGCAGACACAAAAATTCCAAATACTTGACGCCCAAGGCCCTAAAACATTGAAGACTGCGACAGGGACACGAGGGTTAATTTCCCGTAAGGGCTGAGACAGGAGAGAAGCCGCAGGACGGCGCGAGTCATGCTAGATGGCCATGACCTTTCATCCTGAGCAGTAGCACCTCCGGAGTCAATTACCCCAGACAGGCGAGCCGCGTGCAGTCTTGCGTGCTTGCAAACTTAGAAATAACGGCCCCTCCCCGCCGGGCCAGGAGGAGAGGCTCCCGCCAGGCTGATGCCAGCCAGACAGCTCGTTCTGGGTCGGTGGGCAGATCAGGTGTGGCGGAGAACCCCATCTCCGCCAGGCCCCCGGGGCCTCCACCCTCCGCGAGGCAAAGGCGTGTGAATCCATCTATGGCATTTACAGGGCACCAGAAGCTGTCCTGAAGCCGAGACGGCTCTCCTGCACTCAGGGAGCGCCCACCTGCACCGTCCGGGCTCCAACCAGGTGCCAGGGCCCTCCCTCTCCTTACCCACGTTCTCATGATGGCACATGAGAAGGGGAGGAAAGGCTCCAGACCCACCCAAAGGAGGTCCCGCCCTCCCGGCAGTGTCCAGCCTGATCGGCCAGGCCATCGTGGACTCAGGAGTGGGCGTGGGGTGGAGGGTGGCAGGCTGGAGCCTGGGACAGCGGGCTCCAGTCTAGGCTCCCCTGCTCACTGGCTGGGTAGCCTTGGGCAAGTGACTCAACCTTTCTGAGCCTCAGTTTCTCCCGTGGAGAAAGGAGAGAACCATGGTAAAGATCCTAGAAGACAGGCCGGGGCAGAGTTAGGGAGCTGCCCCTGCCAGGTCCCACTTTGGTCACAGGTAAACTGCTGTTCTGGCCCAGGAGTCACGTGAGAGCCTGGCCTGGAGGGGCCCCGATGCTACAACAAAGTGTCACAGACCCGGGGCTTCAACAACAGACGTGGACTGTCTCCTGACTCTGGGGTCCCAAAGCCCAAGACCCAGGTGTGAGCGGGGAGCTGGTTCCCTCAGGCCTCCCTGCTTGGCTTGAAGACTTTCGCCCCCTCCCTGTGTCCCCACGCCGCCTGTGTGTGTCCTGCTCTCCTCCTCTCCTACGGACGCCGGCCAGACTGGATCAGGGCCACCCAAACGGCTTCATGTTATCTTAATGACCTCCGTGAAGACCTGATGGTCACATAAGACCACATTGGGAAGAACTGGACTCAGGGCTCCCACAAATGGTCTGGGGGGGGTCACCACTCAGCCCGTATATGCCCCGAGTTTCTGTACATCCGTTTAATCGGCTGAACCGTGGCGGGTGGGTGGCGTGGGTGGTCCCACGACTTCTGAGAGCCCCGCCTCGCCCTCACAACACGGCACCCGGGGAACCTGCAAGACACTACCTTCCAGCAGGCTTAAGACAAACAGGAGAGTTGAGCCCCCCGCCCCCCACCCCCGCCTTCCCGGAAGTCCTAACCCTCGGCCCTGGAAAACGGGGGTGATCATGCACCGCCCCTACCGTGTGTCTGGGAGACAGCCCCAAAGAGGCACCCCGCGCAGGGGAAGATGAGGGCTGACGCAGAGGGGGCCGCAGGGACGCTGCCGTGCCCCCGAGGAAGAAGTGACAACCCGGCTGGGGCAGAGGAACGGGCCTGTGTGGACGCGCTGCGGCCACGCCCCCCGCGCCAGCCCCACCCAGGCGGGGACCAGGGCCTGCGCCTGCGCAGACACCAGCTGTGTGAGCACGCCCAGCCAGCCTTCCCAGCGTTCCGCTCTCCGCACCCCCAAGCGTGAGAACCGTGTGCTGTGCCAGCCCGGCCCCCGCCAACTCCTCACTCATCGCTGTGACCTCACTTCAGAGGCCCCTCCTCCAGCCCCCACGCACCGGGCACGCTGTATGTTACGACTGCCCCAAGCGGCTGTCATTTCCGGGTCCCCGGTCCCCAGCACCGGGCCAGGCACATAGTAAGTGCGTTGATATTTGTCGAATGAGCAAGTCGATCTCTAAACATTGCTTCCCACAGGGCACTGGGGATCCCCGAAGCTTTGCTCTGGTGGCCCTAAGGGTCTGTGAATCGGTGGCTGCGTGGGGAGAGTGACAAGGGGTCTCCGTGCAACCTCCCGACTCCTGGGGGCTCTCCTGAAGGGCTCGTGGAAGTCTGTGTACTTCGTGGGGCGTCGGTTCTGGTGATGAAAAAGCAAGCCTGAGATATCCAAATGCCCTCATCCAAAGCCTCAGGAGTCTGGCAGGTGGTGGGAGGGGGCGCTCAGGGGCCCCTGGGGTCCTGCCCCTCTCCTGCAGGAGGTGGGTGCCTCTCTTACTCAGCTGTG
The DNA here is from genome assembly GCF_046562875.1 of Panthera onca. Taxonomy (NCBI): domain Eukaryota; kingdom Metazoa; phylum Chordata; class Mammalia; order Carnivora; family Felidae; genus Panthera; species Panthera onca. The sequence goes on from NC_138342.1 coordinate 4,067,413, forward strand.
ATCCCCCCCACGGAGGCGATGGGACTTCCACTAACGTGTTTGGAATGAATGGCTGGAAACCCTACAAGAGCACTGCCTCTTGGTTCCCATTTATTTCTTGTACGAACAGAATATTCTGTGCTCTCCCATAATTCACCCCGTCATCCTCGATAGCTAAATACAAGAGTTAGCATTTTGTAAGCTAAGCACTTTGTATTCCTGATCTCATTTAATCCATGTAAAAACTTAGGAAGGTTGGACACCTTGTCCAGGGTCATGTTGCAAGAACCAGTCAGGCCAATCCTTCCAGGGCAGTTACTAGGCACGGTCCTAAGCCATTAGTTTATAGTCGCACATTTACCCCAGGCATGGTGTGCTCAGGGCTGCAGCTACACTGGCATAGAGTAGGTGCTCAACAAGCAACAAGAGCCGACCCAATGAACACTTCTGTGTCTTTTTCACATGCTTAACACTGGAGATACTCGATACATATTTATTGTTTGAGTGGGTGCAAGAATGAAGGAATGAAGGAAAGGAGGAAGGGAGGATGGAGGGATGGAAGGATGACTGATGGAAGGAAGGATGGATGAAAGAGTAGAAGGATAGATGATGGCGGGATGGACAGATGGGTGGATGATGGAAGAATGGATGGAAAGAAGGATGGATAAAGTTATGGATAGATGGGTGGGTAGGGGATGGGCGGATGGATGGATGGATGGATGGGCAGATGGGTGGATGGATGAGTAGATGGAAGGATGGGTGGAAGGAAGGATGGATAAAGTTATGGATAGATGGGTGGGTAGGGGATGGGCGGATGGATGGATGGATGGGTGGGTAGGGGATGGGCAGATGGATGGATGGATGGATGGGCAGATGGGTGGAAGGATGGGTGGAAGGAAGGATGGATAAAGTTATGGATAGATGGGTGGGTAGGGGATGGGCGGATGGATGGATGGATGGATGGATGGGTAGGGGATGGGCAGATGGATGGATGGATGGGCAGATGGGTGGATGGATGAGTAGATGGAAGGATGGGTGGAAGGAAGGATGGATAAAGTTATGGATAGATGGGTGGGTAGGGGATGGGCGGATGGATGGATGGATGGATGGGTAGGGGATGGGCAGATGGATGGATGGATGGGCAGATGGGTGGATGGATGAGTAGATGGAAGGATGGGTGGAAGGAAGGATGGATAAAGTTATGGATAGATGGGTGGGTAGGGGATGGGCAGATGGATGGATGGATGGATGGATGGATGAGTAGATGGAAGGAGGGGTGGAAGGAAGGATGAAGTGATGGATAGATGGGAAGATGGACAGATGAATGAATGGATGGACAGGACCCCTCCTCAGTGCTGGGGAAGACAGTGAGGTGAAGACACAAAGCCTGCAGTAAGTTGTCGAGTACAGAAGCTATGGACATGAATGACCAGAGCAGAGGACAGAAGCAGCTGTGGGTCTAAAGGAGGGGAAGGGCCTTCAGAAGCGAGAGAGAGTCCCTTCCACTGTGGAGAAGGAAAGGCTCCATGGAAAGAAGGAAAGGCAGCATTTGGACTGACCTGTGAATGGGACAGCTAGGGAAGGGTCCTCCTGGAAGGAAGGAGGGCACGAGCAAAGTGACCGGGGGGGAGAGAGGCAATCGATGTGCCACCTTGGATTCACCCACTGCATCTGGCTCCCTCCCCAGACCACGAGCTCCTGCAGGTCAAGAGCCAGCATGTCCCCCTCTCCGGCCGCAGCACCAGCACCGGCCCGACCCTGAGCAGGCGGGCAGTCAGTACTTCCTGCCTTCACTGACTCAGTTCATGCTGCATGACCCTTTGGCCAGAGCCCAGAATGTGGTAAAGTGAAGGAAAATAGAAACAAGTATGTCTTCAGCACCCACTGCCTACCAGACGCCCGGCACGCGTGATCTCAGTAACCCCGGAAACTATCTGGTCGTGGTCACAGATGGGGAGATTGACCTGCCCAGGGTCACACAGCCAGGGGTCGGCAGAGACCGGGATCGAGCCCAGGCAGCTGGCTGGAAGCCCTGACCTTCTACATCAGGGGCAGGAGAGGAATAAGGAGACAAAGGGTAATGGTAAGACCGGGGCAGGAGCCCACACACTTGGCCTTCGCACCTGCCCCTGTGTGGCACACAGTCCATTTACAAGATCCTGGGGACCCCGCTCTCCACTTAATATTTCTTAACGATCAGTCAAGATGCATGAAGAAAATCCACAATTCTCCAGGGATGCTGGAGGGAGGGGACATGCCTGGTGTCTCCCCTCACCCCACAGGCTGGCTCAGCAGCCATCAGCCCATCACCCCGCAGTGGCTGTATGAAGGCATCTATCCGACTCCAGGCAAAAAAAAAAAAAAGAGAGAGAGAGAGAGAGAAAGAAAGAAAAAAAAAGTCACTGTGACACAAGAGGGCCAGCCTCACCGGGGAAGGATGGGGGCTCTGAGGTTTCTGGCTTCCACATTAGATTCTGGAATCTTCCTGGATAAAACCCCAGCTGCTACCCATGTGTCTCCCAAATGTCGCTCCTTCCTTCCTTGAGTGCATGCTGGGTGGGCTCCGGAGGAGGTGAGGACGCTGCCGTCCTGCTCTCAAGGGGGTGTCCTAGTCCAGTGGAGCCATCTCTGCAGAAACGCCACCACTGGGGCTCACACTACAAGCACTTGTGTCTCACAGTCCCGGAGGCAAAGTCCACCATCAAGGAGCCGGCAGATTCAGCATCCAGTGAGGGTCTGATTCCTCGTGGATGGCCCTCCTCCGGCTGCCTCCTCCCGCAGTGGCGGGGTGTGGGCTCTCTGGGGCCTCTTGTACGAGGGCGCTAATCCCGTTCGCGGGGTTCCACCCTCATGACCTGAGCGCCTCCTAGAGGCCCTGCCTTTTCATGCCATCGCGGTGGGGGCTAGGGCGTCATTCACCAAGATTCATCAAACGTGAATTTGGGGGGAGGGGGGGGCCGGTGACAAGTCAGAGACCCACAGCTGGCCTCAGTGATTTGTGTGTGGAGAGCTGTGTGGACTCATCCCTGGGGACGCAGGGAGGACCCAGCTAGGTGGGGGGAGGACATCCCACGGAGAAGACACTGCTGAACGCCGGTGGGAAACACCTGCTGGGGTTTGCCGGCTAGAAGAGGAAGACAAGGGGATCAGGGCTAAGGGAACGGCACGGGGGCAACTTCCGGGGAGCTCAGGGGCCGAGGAGGGACGCCCCAGACTCTGGGAAGCCACTGAAGGCTTTGGAGCAAAGGAGTGACATCTCAGACCCACCTTCCCACCTTGGCAACGTTGTTGCAGGACGGCGAGAACGTCAGGGGAGACTAGCGGCGGCAAAGACGGTGGTGAGGCTGCTCCAAACAAACGGACGAGAAGAGCACGCGTGTTTCCAGAAGAGAGGCCAAGTCCAGGCCGGTTCTGTCTGCTGCCCTTCCGTGACCCCGGGCTTGGGCCACAGCGGTCTTTTGGTCTGTCTTCACCCCTCACTTCCTTCCCTTTCCTCTCTGTCTTAACCTCACTGTCCCCCCGGCCTAGGAGCCCCTCTCCCCACCCTCCCCAGCAGGTGCACCCAGGGCGTCCGCTCTTCTGTCTGCTTCCCCCGACACACCCCTCGGGCAACACTAACCAGGCAGCCTGGCGTCTGTACCTCCCACTACAGGGCCTGTTTCCTCCCTGAAGAATGACTGTCTTGACACCATATGTTTTCACTCTTGTGTGAATCCTGAGAAACTGAACAGAAGACCGTGGGGGAGGGGAAGGAAAAAAAAAAGAGAGGGAGGGAGGCAAACCATAAGAGACTCTTAAAAACTGAGAATAAACTGAGGGTTGATGGGGGGTGGGGGGGAGGGGAAAGTGGGTGACGGGCATTGAGGCACCTGTTGGGATGAGCACTGGGTGTTGTATGGAAACCAATCTGACAATAAATTTCATGTTTAAAAAGACAAAAAGAATGGCTGTGTCTTCTCCGTCTTTGTACCCCCGGGCCTGGCACACAGGAGGTGCCCGACGATCCTTCTAACACCTGAATGAATGATGTCTCGGCACGGGCCACCCAGATCGTGCCCCCCTGCTATATTTATCTGAATCTGTCACCTTTATACCCCACTGTCTTTCCACACACTGGTGCTGGATGGGTGCACTGGAAATTTAATCCGTCACCAACGAAGCTCTTTTGCTTTCGGGAAATTGACCGTCCTGTCCTCCCACAGTCCAGGCCCTGTGCTCGGCAGGGATCCACAAATAGAGTGGCCTGGCCACCACAGCTCCCTGGGAGGTGGCCCCAAGGCCCCTGGAGCCCCGGTTGCCTCCGCCCAGCCGCACATCCCGTTGACGAGGCCTGGTCGGCAGCCCCCGGGCCCAGCTGTGCCGGGCACCGACTGCTCAGCCGACCGTGACCGTGGTTCAGCCCAGAGGCCTGGACACTGGGGACCGTCCACGGGTGCTGGGGGTCTCATGATGCCGATGACACTGAACACACTTCGCCTTACAGAAAAGGGGCTTCTGACCTGCAGAGGGGCCAGCTCAGGAGGCCAGGGGCTTCGGACTGAGGCCGATAGCCAAGCAGGGGCTCTGACTCTGCCCCGTGGGGCCTCCAGGCAGCCCAGAGTGCCTGGTGCCCAGGAGGGTGTCTGTTCCACAGATAACTGTTCAGTGGGACAGTCGTCACCCCCACAGACGCAGGGGGCACCCTGCGTGGGCTGAGCACCCACTCCATGCCCTGCCTGTGTTAGCTCATGTGATCCTTAGAGTATCTGCACGGTCTTCATATCGTGATCTCAGTTTCTGGAAACTGTGGCTCAGAAACGTAAAGCCACCTGGCCGGGGCATGTGCAGCCAAGAAGCGGCTGTCGCAAGCCTGGCTTCAGGCACTGTATCCCTTTCCTGCAGCTCTCGGGCCCGAACACCGCGAACTGTGGGCTTACAACAACTGAAACTTCTTCTCTCCCAGTCTGGAGGCCAGAAGTCCCAGATCAAGGTGTTCGCGGGGACGGGCTCCTTCCCACCTCTTCCAGCTCCTGGGGCTCTGGGTGTCCCCGGGCTGGCGGCCAGTCCTCCCTCTTCCTCCGTCCTCGTGTGGCCTCCGCCCTGTGTCTGTGTCCAAATCCCCCTCTTTCGTGGAAGGACACCATCACCGGATTAGGGCCACCCTGACCAGCATGACCTCCTATTAACTAGATTACGTCTAGGAGGCCCTATTTCTAAATGAGGTCACATACACAGGTTCCAGGTGGACACGAATCTGGGGGGAACGCCGTTCACCCCCATTCAGGCCGACTCCAAACCCGTGCTGCCTCTCCCCCTACGCCTTGAGCCCCTGCACAAACGCTATGCCTTCACTTCCCGGCAAGGGGGGCAGAGACAGCCCTGCTCCAGTTTTGGACTGCTCGTGTGGAAAACAGAAGCATCTCCGTGGCCGCTGAGCTCATTTCAGTCATGCTTGACGAACTCCCCACAAAGATTTTCCGTCTGTTCCCTCCCAGAGCTCAGCTCCAAAGGCTGCCTTTCCGGAGGTCGTACAGGCTCATACGGAGAGCTGGCGCCTCTCGGTGGCATCCACGTCCGCCCAGGGCATCTGGAACTTTCCGGAACATCTGGAGGGGAGGCACCCGGCTGGGGAGGAAGCAGCTCAATCTGTCATTCTCGAGGTGCACCTCACCACCACAGCCGGGCCAGCTCCGTGAGGTCACGTGGGATCCAAGCCGAGGCCTCTGGCCGGCCCTTCCGCAGCCCCCCGGAGTCCCTCAAACAGATACAGGGCTTTGGGGTAAATTCGGGAGCCCTTTACCCCAGACACGTAAGCCCAATTACAGCAAGTTCTTCTTGGGTGCACCCCATCCACCAGGCCAAGGGCTGCAGCAGTGACGGGCAGGGGAGGGGCTTCTTGACAGATGGGGACCCTCTCCTCATAACCCTCTCCACAAACAGCCTCCATCATAGCACAGACGAGAGCACGAGCTCCAGGCATGGTGGCCCCCCATGCTGGGGACCTTAACACCCAAGAAAGAAGGCCGGGGTCTTGCTAACAGCTGAGGCAAGCACAGAAGTGAAAAGAAGGAGGCAGGAGAAGAAAGGACTTAGGGACCAGAGGAGAGAAGGGCGAAGGGTGTCTGAGGGGTCATCCTTCCACATCCCAGGGAAAATCCTCGTGGGCACCCCAGCTCAGGTGGTGTGGGCCCCAAGTCCACAGGCCAGAGTGGGAATTTGTCAGGTATCCCACGGAGTACTGTTCAGAATGGGAGCGTGAGGACAGGATTTCTTAGCTATGCCACCAAAAAGTACAACGCATAAAAGAGAAAACTGACAAATTGCACCCCATCAGAATTAAATCCTTCTCCTCCTCAAAAGACGCTGAAGAGAATCAAATGGCAGGCGGCAGACCAGGAGAAAACACGTGCAAATCATAAAAACGAGTATGGTCCTGCATATATAAAGAGCTCCCACAACCCAATAACAATCACAAAAGCAACGACTTAAAAAAAATGGACAAAGGATTCTAATAGACACTTCCCCAGAGAAGACAGATTTAGAGACAGCAAATCAGCATAAAGAGATGTGGGACGTCAGGGGTCACCAGGGAAACGCAAACCCAAACCACTGTGAGGTACCACCGCACACCTGTCCAAACGGCTAGAATTAAAGAGACAGACCACACCAAGTGCTGGCGGGGAGCAGGGAGCGGGATTTGTTTTCACTGTTGGTGAAAGTGTCAAAAGGTACAGTCTGGCCGTGTTTTCAAAAGTCAAACATGAGGGGCGCCTGGGGGGCTCCGTCGGTTAAGCGTCCAACTTTGGCTCAGGTCACGATCTCCCGGTTTGTGGGTTCGAGCCCCACGTCAGGCTCTGTGCCGACGGCTCGGAGCCTGGAGCCTGCTTCGGATTCTGTGTCTCCCTCTCTCTCTGCCCCATCCCCACTCGTTCTCTCCTCTCTCTCTCTCTCTCTCTTAAAAATAAACATTTAAAAATGTTTAAAGGACCAAACTATTGATCGACACGTGACAACACGGGTTCATCTCAACACCCTCTGCCGGGTAAGAGTGCAGACGACAGAGAACATGCTGTGCGATGTCACTTCCATAAAAGTCAAGGAAAATCTCGGCTCTACAGTGACAACAGCCGCGACCACCTGGGCAGCGTGTGGGGGGCTGGGGGGGAAGGGGCCTCAAGGGGACACAGGAAGGAGTGGGGGGATAAGTGTGCTCTCCCTTCTGGTGACGGTTTCTCGGGGATTCACGTCGGTCAAAACTTAGCAGACTGTACCCTTTAAATACGTACAATTAATGGCAAGTCAGTTATACCTCAATAAAGCCTGTTTCCAGCGGCCTAAGGCTGGCGTATGGCCCCAGCTCGTGCTGAGCGGTTTACTGAAGGATACACTGCCCAGCATTAAAGATTCAGAGGAAAGGTTCACCTCTCTCTGTACATTGCCAAGCCTCCCGTTAAAAGTCCGTCTTTGCAGCCTGAGATCTTCCCAGATCAGGCAGGGCAAACTCATGTCAAAGGTCAAGGCCGTGGAGGAGCCCTCCCCCGGCCCTCCCCCCCACCGGCTGTGTCTGCCCCCTCTGCCCCTGACCTGGTGTGAACTTGCAGGAGGTCCAGGGGTCCCACGGGCCACATCTCTGCGTTTCTGGAATCAGACTCCGCTCCAGTCCAACCAGGGTCCTAGTCCGATGGTTCCCAAACCACTCCTAGAATGAAACCTTTTGCAAAAGCTAACTTGCAAGATCGGGCAGAAGCTGTGCCTGGTTGGCATGCAAGTTTACGGAGTAAATTCCGTTTTTCAAGCCAACCGAGATGGTTGCCCCAACGCACATGCATCTCTGAGCCCGCCTGCAGCACCCCCGCCCCAGGGCTGCCTCCATATTTGGGAGAAATCCTGCTCCGGGGGGGAAGCCGCTCCGAGAGCCCCACACAGGCCTGGAATCTCCACTCTCTTTGCAGAGCAACACATTCACAGGGGCTCAGACCCGCACACCAATGGCAGCAGGGAGGAGCGCTTACGCGGTCCCCACACAAACCAGGCAGCCCGTGCGCATATGTCTTCATTAGCATTTACTCAAACGACTAAACTGAAATTTGAACCCAGTGTCGGTGGCCCCTGAAGTCCCCTCAGGGAACTGCAAGCCTCAGGACCCACGTGTCGTCTGCAGATCCCAGTCGGTGATGGGCAGCGAAGGCCTGGAAGGGAGTGCCTTCCCCCGGGACCTGCCACATGTCCTGGCAGCAGGAACAGGAACCCGGCCTTAGAAGGGGGCCAGGGCCCCTGCCTCAGCCAAGCAGACCCCCACCTCCTCCAGGAGGCCAGGTTCAAAGCTCAGTCCGTCGCTTAGTGTGTGACCTCGGACGACTGATTTCACCTCTCTGTGACTCAGTTTCCTTGTCTCTAAGATGGGGATGAGACAGCACCGACTCCCGTGAGTCGTGGAGATTAAATGTGACACTCCAGGCACACTGCTAAGCTGAGGCCGGCCAGGGGCGGGGCCGGAGAGCTGTTAGCTGTGCATGCCCTCCCCCCCCACCCCCCCACCCCCATCCCTCTGGCCCCTGGCCTCCCGCTGTCACCCCTGTGGCCCCCTGCTCCTCCAATGCCATTCTCCCCAGCCCTGAGTTCCCCAAATCCCCACTCCCTCCACCTTCTCTAAGGAGCCTTCCCAGCTTCATAGGGTGGAAAATCCATACGTTCTGAATTCGAATCCCACCATTTCTTAGCTCTGTGATCTTGGTCAACTCAGCCACCGCCCCAGAGCGCCGGTCCCTCCTCTGCCCTCGGGAGGGGACATCCCCGGCTTGCAGGGCTGCTCCACAGAGGACATAAGGCAGCACCACAGCCGCCTGCCTGGTGCCCAGCAAGCCGTGGACCCAGGCAGCGCTCGCGGGTAATCTCTCCCAGCCTCCGCCCCTCTCCCCTCCATGGAGCCACGCAAGCGGCTGGTTCTCTGCCTCCCCGGGAGCCCAGCCCAGAGCCCAGAGGAGAGAAGGCGCATCGTAACCGGTGAGTGGACAGAATAATTCCTATTGCCTTGCAGCCCCATCCCAGAGAAACGTTAGAAAGACGTAAATATCTCAAAGTCACTTAGCAGCAGGCCGAGGCCACGTGCCCATGCGGGAGACTCGGTTCACACCCCGGTTTCAAATGCTTCAGAAAAAGAGCCCCACGTCTCCGTTCCCTGGGGTCAGTGTGAAGTCCAAGCTGGCTTCCGTCCAGAGCATCGTACCAGGAAGATGCCGGACCTGTGGCTGCCAGGAGGGTCGAAGCTGCCGTGTGGCATTCAGGTGCACAGAAAGCACCCTGAATCCAAGTCCCCTGTTGCTAGGAAATGAGCCCTGAAGTCCAACACCCACACGCCTCCAGTTTGCTGTGTGACCTGAGACAAGTCACTTGACCTCTCTGGGACTGCCTCCACGTTCGCACGCAGGAGATAAGCACCCACAGTCCGAGGCAGGCCATGGCCGTGCACCAAAGCGCACGCACACGGTGCTCTAGACCCTACCAAGCGATGGCGATCCATGCCATCAAGGGCCCCCCGGGCTGGAAGGGTGCTAGACCCAGACACGCACAATCCAGCGTGCGGGGGTCAGGCGGAGGAGGGCGGTAGAGCGAGGGAGGCTTCACCAGGGGCTGCAACTCACCAGTGTCCCAGGGAACAGGCTAGACTGACGTCGTGCTGGCAACCCAAGAACAGAGTGGGCTCCCACGAGGGCCAGCCTGGTGCACAGCACGCAGAGAGCCCAGGCCCGCCCCTGGCTTTGGCTTCCACACCGGCAGGCGCGCGGGGCTCGGCCTCGCGAACCCCACGTGTGTGGGGCAGAAGGGCCCCCAGCTGCCCGTGGTGCCCCCTAGAAATGAGCAGGAATTGCTGACCGCAGGGGAAACACCCAGACAGAGCCTGAGGCCGGCACAGAGAAGGGGAGAGGTGAGGTGGGGCCGGGGGGTCCCCAGTGCTCGCCTCTAACCTGGGGTGGGGAGCACTGAGCCCCTGAGGACTCCGAGCAGGCGGGCAGGCAGGGCCAGAGTCCAAGAAGAGGCCTGAGCGGAGGTGCGTGAGAGAGACCAGAGGGGACCCGGACCCCCCGACTTGCTTGAACCCTAACTGCACCAGCTGCATGACCAGAGGGGCCAGAGGGGACCCGGAGATGGCCGTGGATAAAGAAAAAAGGCACAGCCCTCTCCCCAGTACGTGGTGCACACGCGGGCACGCCCACACGGTGCACACTTCCCCCTGCCCCTGCGGCCCCCCGCTGACGCCGTTCTCCTCGCCTGCGGTTTCCAGAACAGCTGTCAGCACCCTCCCTCGGCCGCTCCCTCCAAGGAAGACGCGCAAACAGGGACAGCCGGCGCTGGGGGAAAGAGGAGGGGAAAGCCCGGCGGTGCGAGGCCCAGACAGGCTCAGCCCGGCGGGGCCGGGGCAGGCCCTTGGCCCCCAGGCCTCCGATTCGGCATCTGTCACACAAGACAGCGCTGCCCCCGCCCTGGGCTTAGCACAGGAGTCGTCTGGGAGAATGGACAGGCAGTTGTGCACATCCAAGTAGCTGCCTTCTTCTTTTCTGGATGAATTAGTTACGGAAAAAAACAAAAACAAAAAAGAAAACAACGTCCAGGCTGCCTAGAAGTGAAGGAGAAGAGTCATGCATGGAATCTTCCGGAATCCCCTCCCAGGCGGGGCCTGCGAGTGTCCTTCTCGGGCACAGGGCTGCCTTTGTCTGGCTCTGAAAGTGGTTTGGGGAGGGCAGGGGAGAGGAGGGAAGGGGGCTGCAGGGTTGACACGGCCTGGGACTTGGCCAGGCCTGGCCTCTCTGCCCCTTCCTGGGCATCTGGGCTCAGGCACGGAGCCCCACCCGCCTCCAAACCCCCCAAACACAGGAGGTCCCCCAAGAACTGGGCCTCAAGAGATCCAGTGGACGGTGTGAAGCTTCACATTCTCCCAGGCACCGAAACAGCTCTGATCTCCCAGGAGGTGCAGGCTGAGGACACCTCCCCTTCTGTGTCAAAGGTCTGACTCCTGTGCCGGCAGGTCCCCCAGCCCAGCCCCCCCCCGCCACCTCCAGGGTCCCCTACAAGTTCTCCTGCCCGTGGGCACTTGCTGCTTGCCAGCGTGCCCACAGCCCTCAAGGGTCAGGGCCACCAGCGGGCCTCCGAGCAGCAGGACATATTACACCAAGCAGAGACCCCCTGCAGGAATGACCCCGGCCTGGCCCAGGCCAGCACAGAACATGTCTTAGCCACCTTCCCCAGCACGAGCCTTTGGGAACTCAAGGTGACTCGCACACAGCCCCCAGCCCCTGGGAGCCCCCTCCTGAGGGCTGGGAGCCTCAGTCCTTGGAAAGTTCCTTAATTTTTTTTTTTAATGTTTATTTTTGAGAGAGAGAGCACAAGCGAGCACAAGCAGGGGAGGGGCAGAGAGAGAGGAAGACACAGAATCTGAAGCAGACTCCAGGCTCTGAGCTGTCAGCACAGAGCCCGACGTGGGGCTCAAACCCACAAACCACAAGATCATGACCTGAGCTGAAGTCAGACTCTTAACTGACTGAGCCACCCAGCCGCCCCCCTCCTTTTTTTTTTCAATTTTACAGAGTAGGGTAAGGGGGAGAGGGAGAGAAAGAATCTTAAGCAGGTTCCACGTTCAGAGTGGAGCTCGACACGGGGCTCGATCCCACAACCCCGGGCTCATGACTTGGGCCAAAATTAAGAGTCAGATGCTCAACCCACTGAGTCACCCAAGCGCCCCTCCTTGAGTGTTCCGAAATGACAGTGACAGATGCCCCCATCAGGCCCTTCTGTTGTGAACCTGCCTGGCTCCAACCATATCATCTCCAGAAATGAACACAGCGGTCATAGCACATCCCTACTCCCTGAGGCCACCCTTCCTGCCCTCCTCTCCCCTTCCCCTGCTTCCAGCACTCTCCCTCAGGGTCGCCTCACCACCGGGCCACCTGCTCCGGAAGGGCTCAGCCCATGGACGCCTTTGCACGCTTCTGCACACCTCACTTTCGGCATCCACCACATGGCAGTGAGAAGGACCCCAGGACCTGTGGGTAGGTGGCACCTGGGGCCCCGAACCACCAGCGGAAGCCACGGAACACCAGCCATTCACAGGAACAGGAAGGGAGCTGTCTCCTGCTAAGTCCCTGAGGCGCGGGGCATAGTGACCGCTTTCCCTAACAAATTGCAGCCCTCCTCCTGGTCCACCCCCTGCTGTGTGACTGCAGGGACCACAGGAAGGGAAGCAGGAAGCAGGAAGCCAGAGCCCCAGGCAGCTGAGCCCCGTGTGTGAAGACTGGCCCCGTGTCTATTTTCAGAACTGGCCAAGCATCCCTCCTGAGCAGGACTGTATTCCATCAGAAGGGTGTGCTGAGCGGAAAAAAAAGATCAAAGTGGGAATGGGACCAAGAAAGAGGAGTGGGTTATTGTGAGTAAAGGAGCACCTGCCTGCTGCCCCCGCGGGGCGCCCTGATCCCCGCCAGGAGCACCCCCAGGGGCAGGAGCCCCAGGGCCCCGGCAGGAAGCTGCGTTCTGACTGCAGAAGTTTGTAACATTCTGCTTCACCGTGCTTCTCCTTTAAGCAGAGGTCCTGTGGGTTTTGCAGCTGGAGTCCTCTGCCGAGGGCTGTCCCCTGCATCCAGGCCGTGTCCTGCCCTGCCCTGCCCTTACCCCTGTCCCTGCTCCCTCCCAGGCTCACACTCTCTACGCTGCCCAAGGCCAGGCTCTTGGAAGAAGACAAGCAGGCCGAGAGGGGACCGGCCTGCACGGGACGCTCCCGCTGTGTCACCAATTCCACCGTCCCGGAGGGCAGCAGGGACGCCATGTTGCAAGCCAGCCCGAGACGGGTCTGCTCAACCAGCACGCTGGCTGGATGGGAGAGAGGAAGGCCACCCGGCCACCCACCCATCTCCCACCCCTTCTCCGCCCGTTCTCCCACCCGGGGCCCCCGAAACAGGTCCCAAGTAGCTGCTTGTGAGCCGATGCAGGAGGGAGCAGAGGGAAGGTGGACAGCGGGACCTGCCGGGCTCCTAACAGGAAAGGAAGTCAAGCTGGGGTGTCCCGCTCTTGGCTGCAATCTATCTCCAGCCCGGGGACCATGCCTGGCATACAGTAGGTGCCTAATACGTATATGGGGATTGATTGATTGATTGAAGCCTTGGAAAAGAAACTGATCATTGGGTTTCCATCCGTAAACTGAGCCTGACAACCACAACGACCTCCTAGAGTCCTGAGGGCACCCGTGAATCCAGGCGGGGGCAGGACCGGCTCAGCGGGCGCCCAGCTGCAGGGCCCTCCCTCGCCCTCCTGCCTCTGGCCTCCTCCCCTCAGGACACTCTGAGCAAACACAGCAAACGCCACCGTCACCCGCCTAGATGCTAAGCTCCGCGGCAGCCGGACAGAGGCCTGTCTGAGGTCTGTGCCCAGCACTCTGGCTGGTCTGAGACGGGGCTTTCCTTCATCCGTGACTCAGCACACGATGGCCGAGCCCTATCTTCGCGTGGGCCCCGTCCGTCCACGGCCAGAGGAAACAGAGCAGGTGGCGGGAGACTCACGGGCTGAACAGATACTCAGACATCAGGACAAGAGACCCTCGGTTCCCGGAAGAGTTTGTAGGGCACTGGGGCCACCCCAGACACGGAGTTGAACTCTTCCTTAATAAAGTCTCGTTAAACTTGGCAGTGGAGATTACCCCAGCTTAGATTTAAAACAAAACAAACAAAACAAAACAAAATGGGCCCCTGGGGGGCTCCGTCGGCTGAGCGTCCAACTCCTGCTCGGGTCATGATCTCGCGGTCCGTGAGTTCGAGCCCCACGTCGGGCTCTGTGCTGACAGCTCGGAGCCTGGAGCCTGCTTCGGATTCTGTGTCTCCCTCGTCCTCTCTCAAACATAAGTAAAAATAAAAAATAAAAAAACCAACAACAGATAAAGAGGAGAAGTGGCCCACAGAATCCGCTCGCATTCTGGTCACCAATTCACGCCTACCGCATTTCAAGAACCGGGAAGCCGTGCAGAGGAAGTGAGGCCACGGAAGACACGTGGGGAGATGTGGCCTTCCTCTTGGACGAGACGGAACCGGAGGCCACACGAAAGAAGCGCCCCTACGAGGCGTCCTCATCGCCGACAGATACGACCTATTAATGACTCCCTGAAGCCCGAGTTCCCGACACAATTAAAAAGGTGCCGTAAGGTACTTAATGAAGTTGGGAACGCCTCATCGATTGGGATATTGTGTGTCCCTGGGGAATTCGCTTCCCGTGCTGTGACCGTCTTCCCCCTGACCCCGTGCCTGCTCCTTTTTTTTGAAAACGTCCTCCGGGGGCACTAATTCTGAAACATCAAATTAGATTTGCTTTTTATTACCCTGTCTGAGCTCTGTTTTGCCCACATGCAGAAGCAGCCCGGAGTGCCAGCCTGCCTGCCGTCCGCGACATTAACATTCCATCATGGACCTGGCGCCCCAGGCTCTCAGAGACCCTGGACCACAGGCCTAAAGGGGAAGTCGCTGCTTGGTGGGGTGGGGGAGGGGCTCACAAACCTAACCTATTAAGGCACGATTGGGGAACCTCTGACGTGCTCGTCAGATGATATTCTTATGTTTACTGGCACAATAAAATGCTATTCAATATCCTGATTCTAGTGTTTAAAAGGATACAAGCAGACACGCACGCATACAGTCACACACACAATGCATATTTATTGATTGCCTACTACGTGCCAGATACTATTCTAGAAGCTGGGGATAAAAAGGGCAAACGAGCTTACTTACACTGACTCAGGGAGGCCGGCAGTAAACAAATAAGTAGCTAGAATACATAACCTACTTTGGTAAATGGCCTGGAGAAAAATAAAACCAAGTAGGCGCGGAGAGCGTGCGGGGTGGGCCTGGGTTGCAATTTTAAGTAAGATGGTCAGGGGAACCTTGCTGAGAAGTGACAGCGGTGCACAGCCGGGAGGGGGTGGTAGAGAGCAGACATTTTGTGAAATGGTAAGTGCAAAGGCCCTGGGGTAGGGGCGTGGTAGGCAAGGAGGTCTGTGTGCTGGAGTGAGCTGTAATAGGAGAGGAGGCAGGGAAAGGGGGTGGTGAGATCATGACTGGCCCCCAGACGCATCCTCGTAAGCCTGCCCCACAAATACTGGGCACACGGGACGTTACCTGCAGTGGTGCCATGGAGATGAGACCAGAGGCAAGAAACAGTAAACAAAACCGTGTCATTAAGTGCTGAGCCGGGAAAGATGGGCCGCAGGTGCACATGGTTGGCCTGCCCACCCGCTGTCTCAAATGGGCCACAGAAGCCACCGCAGGGGAGGGGGAGGGGGCAGTGATGGAAGGAGAGGACAGGTCTCACAGCCATCTACACGGAGCTGTCTACTGGGTTTGTCCGAGAAAGAGTCGGCAGGAAAAACGATTCTAGGCGTTAACCACATCCTTCCAGATCAGCGAGAACACGATCCCGAAACACGTGCACGGTGACAAACCATCTGGGAGACCAGCCCAGCTAAGAACCGCGTATCTTCCCCTGATTACGGTGGTTTCAGGAAACACGCTCTCCTCTGGGGCTGTGAGGCCCCCAACGCTCAGAATGGGCAGTGGAGGTGGCTGAGGGGGCTCCCGCCAGCCCCGGCATCTCAGGTGACAGCATAGCCCCCCAAGTCCCAGACCCAGGCCTCTCGAAGCTAAAGACCAGCTACGGAGAACGAGAATGCGGAGTGATACTGAGCCAAGGCCCCTTCACGAGTTCACTCATTCACGAGTTCACGCAGGATTCTCAGTAGTCCTGTCTCTGCAGGGGGCAGTGCTCACGCCCCGCGAGTGTGGACCGAAGATGTGTACTTGGCACTTGCTCCCTGACTCCCCACCGGACTCTGAGCTCCGCTAGGGCCCGGTCTCTCCGTTCTGATCCCTGCTGTATTTTCCATGCCCACCACGGAGTCGGTGCTAAACAAACATCTGTGGGATGAATGAATGAGGTGAGCAAGAGGACAGGGGATGCCCAGCTCTGGGCTATGCTGTGGGACCCAGAGGCGAACCAGACCATGCCTGCCCCAGAGACAGAAGGACACGGGCCTGGGCAGAGGGAAAAGCAGAGGGACCATACCAGCCGGGGTGGCACCAGCCAGGGAAGGTTCCCCAGGAAGGCGATGCCAAAATGAGTCTTGCAGAGAGAGGAGGGGCCGGCTCCACCGGGGAGGTGGGGAGCATGTTGCCTGAGAAGGACATCTGGACAGAGGGAGCCACTTGTGCAAAGGCACTGAGGCACGCAGGAGCACAGCGGGTTCAGGCAATGAGATCTTGCAGAAGCCACGGAGGGGGGCGGAGGAGGTGTGGGGGGGGGGTGGTGGCCAGACGGACCAGTGCGAGGCTCTTCCCTGTGAGTGGGTGGAGGCCGCATGCCAGGTCCGTGCGGGAGGCAGCAAGGAAGCTGGCAGGGGGTGGGCCAGGGAGGGTCCCCTCGGGCATGGATGCTGGCCCACCTGGATTCAAAGGCTGGCAAGTTAGCTCCCTTCTTTGTGCCCCGGGTCCTCACCCCTCAACAGGCGTGGTGCCAGCACCCATTCAAGAGGTCAGAGTTAACATGGGTGCAGCAGCTAGAACAGGGCCCGCGTCGGCACTAAGACGCTGCCACGGAAATGACTTCGTTCTCAGGAGTCAGAGGCGGGGGCCTCACTTCCAGGAGGATCTCAGCAGGGTTTAAGGGAAAGTGACGCTAAGAGACAGGAAGGAAGCGAGGAAGCCCTTCTCTCCATGCCCGGGGGCAGCAGACTCACAGAAACCCCTTTCTCTCTCCCCATGCTGTAAATCCTAGCCCCCAGCTCTCAGACTCTGCTGGGTCCCCAGGAAAGGCGCCCCCACTTTCCACCCAGAAGGCTTCCTGCCATATTCCTTGAGGAGGACCCTGTCCTCCCTCCAGGGCTCCCACTCCTGGGCCCCCTCCTCCAGGAAGCTCTCCGGGCAGTGACTACGCCCTCACTGTCCACTCACCACAAGAGTCCACTCAGCTGCTACTCGACCAGCTTATCAGTGGCTCGAAGGGCAGGGCAGTGCCCCTCCCGGGTCTCAGTCCATGGGCCCAGTGGAGGGCACGTGGATCTATCTTGTCCTGATTCTGCCAGCTTCTAGCTGTCTTCTCAGCCCCAGCGAGAACAGCCAGTTCCGTCGGACCCCTTCCCTTCTAGCTCAGAGGGCGGCCAAGTCAGGCAGGGCTGGTGTCTGGGGACTCTGGGAGGAGGACAAGTCGAGGTCAACGCCAGCGCTCTGGCTTGTGCACCTGGCTGGACAGCGGGACGGGACCCTGGAGAGCTCAGAGATGCGTGTGCCTGGAGCTCCGGGCTGCAGAAATGGGCCGGGGGAAGGACGCGAGTGCTGCAGGGAGGGGTGGGAGCCTGGCCCACGCATCCTGTCCCTCCTGGCCTCAGATGCTAAGACAGCCAGGAGAAGGCACAGCCTTTCAGAACCAAGACTCTCAGTTCCCTTCCCTTATACCTTTAAGAAGAAAAAAAAACAAAAAATCAACCGGGTAGAAAATTCTCCAGGATCTAACATGCGCTCACTTCATAGACAGACGTGTGGGTGCTTTTGCCCTGTTTTAAAAAGAAGGGAAAAAAGTTATCTCCAGCTGTTCTTTGATGCTCCAGACCAGATGGTCTCAGAGAGATTTATTCGGGCCGCTCAATCCATACCAAGAGGCACTTAGCATTGCAGAGAGGGAGAGCCGCCTCAAGGGGAGACAGCAGCACCCAGCTGATTGGGGCCCAGGGCCCCCCGGCTGCCATTCTGCAGGCCACGCCTGGTTAGCAGCCACGATGCCTCATTAGGGCACAGCCTGGCCCCCGCTCACCAGCCTCCCAGCAGCCCCCCAACCCTGGGCCAGGCCGCCCACTTCGCAAACCGCCAGAGAGTGAATTCCCACGGCCCTGCTGATTCCCCCTCTCTCTTCTCTCGTCTGCCCACCTCCCCTGCACGCCTCACCACCATATGTGCCCGGCCGGGGAGCCGGGGGGGCCCGGAGGGGCCGGCGGGGGCCAGGGTGCCCCTCTTGTGAGGTCTCCCGCTGACGCCACTCTGATTCCACAACTGCACCACCCTGCGGCGTGGGCCACTTTCGACAGTCTTCCCACGAGGCCCTTCCCAGAGGCGGATAAACTGCGTGAAGAGAGGCAGGCTTCAGCAACTGGATCCAGACTGGTTCCTCCGGAGTCTCCACAGCAGGGCTCCGGATGCAGGGCACGGGTCCGAACGTGCCAGGGTCAGGGCCTGGGCATCTCCAGCTCACAAAGCTTTGCATCTGGCCCCAGCTGCATCTGTGGTTAATGACGACATGGCCCCTGTTCCCTGTCGCTCCAGTGAGCTGGCCTCCCTCCCCCTTCCTCCTTGTCTGTGATACGGGCAGTGCGGACGCCAAGGCTGGAGATCAACCCCGGCCGTCGCCGTCCACCGCGGGACCAAGTGACCTACGGCCTTCGTGGCCACCGATGGCTCTGAGAAATACCCGCCACTAAGAACCCAGCTCCACAACTGCCAGGGTGGCCTCCTGGCCAGGCCACTGATCCATCAGGAACCCGGGGAAGGCTCTGGCCGGCCTCCCCAGAAAAATCTGTGTCATCGCCCACGATTTCAAGCAAGGCATCACCCAAGAAGCCAGATGGAGACCCCGAAAGAGACCAGCCTAACCCTCTCGCCTCCCGTGACACCCCCTCCACCCTTCCTGGCTCATCCCTGCCGGGGCCCCCCCTAAAGTCTCCGCCAGCACGGGCCGAGCCCGGGGTTTGAATTTGGAATGTCCCCAAACTGCCCCTTCCTGGCACAGGCCCATCCTGGCCCCCGAGAGCCCCTGCACGCATGCGTGTGTGGGTGCCGCTATGCTCATCCAAGGTCCATTCCCCTCCGGTTGCCAGCCCTCCAGCTTCGGGGGGGCACACGCCGGCCATACGGCTCTCTGTGGGAGGGCAGACCAGGAGAGGAGATTCCTCAGGCCCAGGAAGCAAGCTCAAGACATCTGGGCACAGAATTACAGGGTCCCAGTATCCAGAATGTGGCCTGGGTTGGGGGAGTGGGGTGGGCTGTAGGGCACCAGCTCCGGGGGGGGGGGGGGGTTCATTCCCTTGGGCCCACAGACTCTCTGGGCCTCAAGGCAGGCCATGGGCGAAGGAAAGCCAGAGCTGGGTCCTCTGAAGTGTGGGGCTAGGGCAGGGCCCCCAAGCAGCATTAGGGGTCCTCAGCCTGGGCCTAAGTCTGGGGTGGGCTATGCTCTTACGGTCACGCTGGATATGTCCACTCCCCTTCCACGGTGTCTCTTCCGTCACTGGGCCTCACCACAGAGCCTAACCTTCCGGGAGCCTCAGACATGGGCCTAGGAAAATGCCCGTGAACACCAGGGAGGAAGAGACCTTGAACCATGTAATAGGATTCCCACCCAACACCCAGCCCGGGGCAGTGACCTGCCCGGGGGGGCCCCAGGGCCGCTGGTGGGGGGCCGAGGGGGCAGCAGGCGCAGGGCCAGGCTGAACGTTCTGGAGCCAGGGTTCCCACCCGGCAGATCCCGGGGAGGGGCCGGCCCGGCAGGGCAAACACAAAAGTGCCATTCATGCAGGGAGCTGGGCTGCAGCCTGATGACAGGACAGGGGCCAAGGACGGCCTGGCTTCTGCTTCCAGCCCGGCTTGGGGGGCCATTCCCCGATGGCTCTCACGGCCGGTGGGTGCCACATGGCACTCAGCGTGACGGGCACTGGGGATGCCTGGCGGCTCAGGGCCTCCGCCCTCCAGGATGCATGTATGAGAAACTCCAGAGGCCCAGAGGGGGGGCCCACACAGGCATCCAAGGAGGTGGAGACGGCCCCCCAGGGCAGCAGACCAGCTGACCAGAGCAGGGGAGGCCAGCAGAAAAGAGTGGAGCAGGGGCACCCTGGATGGTCATCTGCACCTGTGAATGAATCCAGAGGTCGAAGACACAGACGTCTGGCTAGGGAGTGGCCACCCAGCTGGTCCCGGGCACCGGGGCCGCGAGGCCAGGCATGTGGACTTACCCAGCGGGGGCCGAGAGGCGAAAGCCTGTCTCTGACAGACGGGCTACCAAGGCCACCACGGGCACACAGAAGGCTGTCCTTCTAGAAAGTTAGCTGTTTTCTGCGCTGGCCTGCAGGAGGGGGCCTGCCCTGGCCTAGTGTTTATAGATACTAACTCGTCCACCCCTCCCACAGTCAAGTGGCTGTGATACTGATTCCCATTTGACAGGTGGGCAAACTGAGACTCAGAGAAATTCAGTCATCTGCCCAAGGTCCACACTCCTCAGTGCGGAGAGGGGGCCGCTCTGGGTTCCAGGGTGGGGCTCCCCCCTCAGGATCTTTGAAGAAGAGGCTACCGGGGAGCCCGATCGTGGCTCATAAATCCCCACTAACGCACTGTGCTCCCTGCCCACAGGCTCCCCACTGACACCATCGAGAGACAGAAACAGTGTCTGCCCGAGGAGAACAGAGGCTGCTGGCCCCTACAGGCCCCTGAGAGCAGGGGGTGGGCAGGGCTTTCCCGGGGGGGGGGGGGGGGGGGGGCAGGGGGATGGGGGCACATGGGAGGGAACACCCCGCCCCCGGAAGGCCGGGCAACGGGGTCAGCCAGCAGGTGTCGCTGCAGCCGCAGGCCTGGGTGCTGGGTTCCAATTCCCCCGCAGGTGCCATCCCCCTGGGGCTCAGACCGACCTCAGGGACCCCCACCCCGGGACTCATTTCTCCATTTGCAAGCTGGGAACTGCGCTGGCCACAGAGGGCGGGTCATCTTGGCCTTGGTCCTGACACAGCACCCGCTGTGTGCTGGGCACCCTGTACCGTCATCCCGGCCTGTCCCACCACAACCCAGTTGGGGAGGCACGAGGAGGCCCATTTGACAGGCGAGGAAACTGAGGCTCCGTCCCGGGTAGTGTTCATCTGAATGGGGGGAAGGGGGTGCCACGTCCCACAGCCACAATAATAAACCAGGGCGACCGCAGCGTCCCGTCCGGAGGCGGGGAACACGGCTGCTCTCCGGGTGTCCCCGTGCGCATGGCCAGAGCCCGCAGCCCCTGACTCGAGGACACCCACAGATGCCCGCCAAGGGCTCCCGGGGTCCTCGCCACCCACCGCCCCCCGCGGCTGGGCCTCTGGCCCCCGACCGCCCCACCCCCACTGCCAAGGCGACGTGGCGCCCAGCCAGGGGCTATTCATCCTCAGACAAAGCCCCAGAGCCAACCGCCCGGCCAGCCGCCCCGGCTCAGGTTGCCGCCCGCAGCGGACCTGGCTGGGAGTCTGATTATTCATGGAAATCAGGCCTCCGCCATGTTCCTGAGCTGCACTGGGGCTGCCTTCACAATCGCCTCATTGTGTGGGTGGCCATAATGGAGTCTCCGGAGGGGAAGGGGGCGGCGGGGGGGGGGGGGGGGGGGGAGGGGGAGGCAGAGCAGGAGGGGAGGGGGGAGAGGGGGAGGGGCACGGGGGGAGGGGGAGAGAGAGGCGAGGACCCGGAGGAGGAGGAGGAGGAGGAGGAGGAGGAGGAGGAGGAGGAGGGGTTGGACGTGGAGGAAGCAGCAGGAGGGGAAAGGAGAGAGAGGAGGGGGGAGCAGGCAGGAGCCCCCCACCCCCACCCCACGCTGGCCGAGGGTGGCGGACGGGCCACCAGCAAAGCCACTCCCTGCACGCTGTCCGAGGCCAAGCTGATGATCCGCAGGTCTTCATCCGCCCCCCCCCCCCCCCAGAGGCTCGGTGGTACATCCGGGGTCTCCGACCTGGGGGGCTGGGGGGTGGGAGACCCGGTGCCCCGCCCTGCCCGGGCTTCTGCGCAAGCAGTGTGGTCCTCCCCGGGCGGCTCACGATCAAAAGCCGAAACAACTTCACTCCTCCACAGTCCAGGCAGCCAGAAAGCCCAAAGAACCCAAGTGATTTTAGAGGATAAGTAACAGAGAAACAGGGTGACGGTTGATTTTTTTTTTTTTTTTTAATGAACGTCTGAGGAATGAAATTCAATCAGGCCAGATGGCCTTTGACACCCGCAGGTGACTTCCGAGACCCCTCTGCCCAGAAACCGTGGACGGCTTTCTGGCACCCAGAGGACAAAATCCCACCCCCGACCTGGCATTCAGGGCTGTCAAACTCTGGTCCTAACCCCCCTCCCAGCTCTGGGATGGAAAGACCCTCCACCCCTTCGCCTCCCAGCCCCTGTCCTGACCACCCCAGGGGACACCCCAGGTCAGTTCTTGGACTTGTCACTGCCCCACATCCACAGAGACCGCAGCCTCTGCAAGAAACCCCCACCCCACAGCTGCCCCCTCAGTCCTTGGCTCATGTGCTGGCATCCAGACCAGCCCCCCCCCCCCCCGCCCCCGCTGCACGGGATCTTAGCTGTCACGTACCAGTGACGCGCTGACGTCCCTGTGTGTCACGCTCAGAACTTCTCGGTTGGTGAAAATTTAAATTAACCCCAGCCAACCTCCCTCAACCGCCGCGTGCATTTGGCTCGGGCCTGACGAGCCTGATGGGAAGGCAGAACTCTGCACCAGGGCCCTGGAGAGTTCCAGAAAGCATGAACAAAAACAAAATGGTAAATTAGCAGGAATAATGAAGATACGCAGAACGCCTTTGGAAGGAAGTAAAGGTCCCAGCGGGCCGGGCTGTGCCACACGTGACCTCCTGGAGAAGGCTCAGCCCCGTGAGACATAACCAGAAAGTACCCACGGCACTCCGTGGGAGACACCTGTTGGAGACGAGCCAGCGCAGGGGTGCCCTGCCCGTCCTTCTCCGCCAAAGAAAGCAATCGCGGGCGGCCTTCGGGAGCACCACTCGCTGACCCACACCGCCGTGGAACCCCTTCCGACCGCTCACGTGAGGCACCTGTTACCCCAGCAGAGACCCCGAAAGCAAGAGGTCAGCGTTGCACAGACCCAAAAACATGTTCACCCCCTTGATGAGAGGCTCCCTCCTAAGGGAAGAATCCTAAACTCCAAAAACAGCTCATGAAGAACTGAAAATAACCAACTGCAAAGGAGCAGTGGAATAAATTTTGGAACATCTGCTTGGTGGCAGTTTAGGCCACTATTAAAAAGAGCATGTAGGGGCCCCTGGGGGGCTCAGTCGGTTGAGCGTCCGGCTTCGGCTCAGGCCACGGTCTCACGGTCTGTGAGTTCGAGCCCTGCGTCGGGCTCTGTGCTGACAGCTCAGAGCCCGGAGCCTGCTTCCGATTCTGTGTGTCCCTCTCTCTCTCTGCCCCTAACCCACTCGCATTCTGTCTCTGTCTCTCTCAAAAATAAATATTTAAAAAAAAAAAAAAAAGCATGTACCAGGGACACCTGGGCGGCTCAGTTGGCTGAGCATCCGACTCTTGATTTCGGCTCAGGTTGTGATCCCAGGGTCGTGGGATCGAGCTCTGAGTCGGGCTCTGTGCTGAGTGTGGAGCCTGCTTGGGATTCTCTCTCCCCCTCTTTCTGCCCCTCTCCCCTACTCACGTATGCTCTCTCTCTCCCCTCCCCTCTCTCTAAAATTAAAAAACAAAAAACAAAAAACCAGTATGTCTGAGGGCTGTGGGAGAACATGAAAATGTGTGTGACGAAACACTACGTAAGAAATACATCAAGACACAACTGCGTGTGGTCAGGAGAATCTCACCCACCCTTTTCAAGGTCACAGACTCCTAAGCAGAAGAAAGACCTAAGGGAAATTCACCAAAGATCCCCAGACAGGGATTATCCCCTGCCCTGACCATGGCAATCCTGCTCTTCTGTATTTTCCAATGAGCACACTTTAGTTTTTCTTTTTTAATTAATAAGTGTCTTCTGGAAAAAAAATAATAATAATTCAGCACGTTGCCAAACTTCACGGCCGGGCAAGGGCCCTTCACCAACCTCGTCTTCCTCGACGGCAACAGGACCCCTTCTCCAGGAAGAACGGGAGACCACCCACCCAGGACCCCCGCCTGCCTCCCGCCCCAACAAGCCCAGGCAGCCCTGAGGACTCAGCTGGCAACAGACACATGTCACCGACATCCCAAACACCTCCCGTCACGGCTAGCGGCCCTCAGGCCTCTCCTTTCACTGGCTGCTGGGGATGTTAACAGAGGAAGTACGGAGGACCGTGGACTGACGCTTCTGCACATCCGGGAGACACATGGGCCCTTGCCAGGCCCAGTGAGCCTGCCTGTCGCCAAGGCCTCATATCTGGCCCTCTGGGTTCTTCTTGGCCCCGGGCTCCCAGGTGCTGGTGTGACCGACCACAGGCAAGGTGGCGAGCGCTGCCCCCCCTCCCGCCTCCCGCCCCTTCCCTCGGCCCTGCGGAAGCATGTAAGGTCAGGTGGCCTGGCCCCCTCTGGGCACGAGGCCTCCAAACCCCCGCGTGGCCTTCCTCCCCGCGCAGCGGCTCCCAAGCGAGACTATAAAGTTGGAACTCAACGCAGAATTCTCTGGGCTCTGGGGAGAGTCACGTGCAAGGGCGTGTGACTGGGTTGGGGACGCGGGACCTTGCAGAGTGACACAGCCCCTTCCTGGGCTCAGCTCACCGAGCACGCTCGCTCACATGGGGGAGCCTCCACGGCCCCCCAGGAGAGATGCTGGCCTGGGTCCCTAGGATCCCAGGCCCTCGACCCCACCCGACGTTTCTCCCCCAGGAAGGGCGCCACTACGTACCCGGCATTCAGCCAGAAACAGGAGTTTCTCTGGAAGCCTCCTCCTTCGTCGGTCCCAGGGATTCTCTGCCCCGCCCACATGTCCCCCAACCCCGGGCCCCCAGCCTGGCCCCGGCCCCAGCACTGGCCGGACAGCAGCGGCCGCCTCACGCACAGGGCTCTAGCCCCCTCTCAGGTTCCAATTTACCGGTCCTGCATCTGGCAGCCAGGGGGGGTCTTATGAGAAGCAAGGCTGATCATACGCCCTCTCCTGTCTTCCTCTGTTTCCGCTCAAAACCCTCTCACCAGCTACAGGGGCCTCGTACTCTGCCTGTCCCTTCTCCTGCCCCGTCTGGGCATATGCCCTGCTATGTGTTCCAGAGCCTCTGCCTTCAACAGCCATGCTCGCTCGCACCTCAGGACCTTTGCACATGCTGCCCGTCTGTCTGGAACACTCCTCCAACCTTCACTCGGCCGTCTCCTGTCCGGCCCTGGGACCTGGGCTCAGAGAGGCTGTCCTCGGCCGGCAGGTGAAATGCTCTCCCAGTACCGGTACCTCCCAGTACTGCTCTCCCAGTAACAGTGAGCAGGGCTCACTGTTGGTATAATTAAGTCACTAAGCATGAAATTAGATCCTTAATGCCAGTGTCCCCTGCCAAGCAGGCTACACCTTCCTTGCTCCTTCCTTATCATCTCCTCGGCACCGCCGGGCTCAGAGCAGGCCTCGACTTTCCCTCAGGGAGACATGCTCACACACACAGACATGCATGGAACGTGGAAGGAACACAGGCTGGGGGGCCACAGACCTGGGCTCAGGTCTCCATCCTCCCACCGAGTCACCGTGGTTCTCAGCACATCCTTCTCCCTTCCGGGCCTCAACTTCCCCATCTGGGCAATGGGCGTCAGAGCCAGCAGACCCTTCCGGGCCTCCCAGCTGTCAGCGATGCTAACAAGTCGGCACACACACAGCACTCGGGGACCTCAGTGGTCCCAGGAGGACACATCCTGCCCCCAGGAGCCTGCGGCCCCAGGAAGTGGGCACAGGGGGGCCGGCCAAGCAGGCAGCCACGGAGAAGTCCTAGTGAGGAGAGCCCACTGACCCACGGGGTGAGTGCTGCTCGACGCCCCCTCGCACAGTGAGGAAACTGAGTCTTGCTCTCCGGCCCTGGCCCCTCTGCCCCCCAGAGACAGGAGAACAGGAAGGGGGGTCAGAGGTCACACAGATCGGAGGAAATGAAGGGAGGACTCTGCCGGCCGGTGTGGAGAAGAGGCCGGAAGAAATCCCGGCGGTGAGAAACGAGCCACGCAGGCGGTGACGGGGGGCGTGCGAGCCCTGGCAGAGTCAGGTGACAGCCCGCAGCCCTGAGCGCCCCAGGTGAGAGTGGGACACCTGGGGACAGGGGCTCCTGGGACAGGGGCTCCTTCCCTCCCGTCCAAACGGCTGAGGTGACGGCCGCGAGGCAGCAGAGCGCACGACGGGAGAGGTCACGGTCACTCCCCACCCCCCCGACAGCCACGTGCGTGGTCGCTGTCTCGACACAGCGAGGCGTGTTTGTGACGGCAGCTAGCATCCGTGTCCTCACAACAGGTTTGCCACGCAGACACTATGGCCTCTGCCGCACGCGTGGGGAAACTGAGGCTCAGAGAGGCTAGTCCCGCGGTATGCCTGGCCAGCCTTGCCCCGCCATCTGGGTGGGGGAACGGACGATACTGTCGGGAGTAGGATCCAGGTTGGAGACAGCAGAGCCTCCCCGCGCTGTCCGCGACGCTGGCACAGCTTGTGGCCCGGAGACGCCAGCATTCGCACATCGAGGGCTGTCGCCACGAGCCCCGCACCACGCCCGGGAACGAGCAATCGGGGCGGGACCGCTCCAGCCTGGCCAAAAGTCCTTTGTCAGCAGAATGTGACACGCCCCATCCCACACCCCCAAACCGGAAAGGCTTGGAAGGGAGGGAAAGGCCAAGGTGTCCACCGCGGTGGCCTCCTATTGGGCCCAGAGGACGGCCACCTGCTTCTCCCTGAGGCCGGACCTCACGGCTTTTCCACAGCGAGCAGCTACGGTTATCACGACGGCAGGAAACTATAGACATTTTCCTAAGTGTTCAGTCACGGGAGGGGGGCATTCTGGGGAGGGGGTAAGTGTTCCAGCTCACGCCCTGGGTCTGCAGGTCTGTGGTCGTGCTAATCTCACTCCCCGGGACAGCTGGGCTCCCCGGTAATTCCCACCAAATCCAGACAACCCGGGTCACGATGCTGGGCCACCACGGCGTCGACCGGCCGCCCCCCGGGGTCGGCCATCAGCTGCCCAGCTCTCCCCCACCCCTGTGCGCTGCCCTCCCCCCCGCTACGCTCCCAGGAGCCCAGCCGCCCACTCCAAAGGCTGCTTTCCCAGCAACTGGAAGAGGGCTCTTGTCCCTTCCGCGTCGCAGTCAGGGTGAGGAATACGGTAACTTAAGCCCTTTGCAGGGGGGAGCACAGCAGGCCCCGCATCTGGGCAGGACAGGCCGTGCCCCGATTTCCATCTCTATTCGGGACGTACAAATAGCCTGTGTTTGTTCTCCGCACCTGCCTTCTGCAGCTCACAGCTTTTATCCTTGAAGTGCTGCTGATAACAGACTCTGAAAAATGCTAATGCTGGAGGAAACTCCCCGCAGAGTTATAATGAAAAGCTTTACATAAATCGTGATATTTTACTAATGTCCCAGGTCTGGGAGGGCTTTATTAACTGCGGCTCAGTCTTTTTGGCAGCTGCTGCTGATCTGCGTTGCTGACTTCAATGAATTCAATTCATCAAACATGTATTGAGTGCCCACTAGGCATCCGGCACTGTTCCAGGTGTGGGGGGCACACTTCGTTCTCAACAAATATTTACCGAGCACCCTCTCAGCGGTAGGCACTGAACAACAGCGGGGAGGAGGGCCAGGCCTCGTCTGCAGGGCACCGAAGACAGCTAGATGGGCTGCAAGCTGCACACTTGGAAGGCTTCCTGGAGGAGGAAACACCAGGCCAAATCCCAAGGGGAAGCAGGCCAAAGAGAGGAGAGGATGTGTGTTCCAGGCAGAGGCCCGCATCAGCAAAGACCAGAACGGACGGAACCTCACGGGTGTCCAGAGCATTGCCGAATCAGGTCAGTTTGATTGCTGATCCTGAAACCGCCCCAAATCTCCAGAAATACTCCCCAAACCGCATCTGGTTCCCTGGATGGAAGACGCTGGTTTGTCTCCCACACTGGATGGATGGTGTTTTCCCATCGTTAGCCCCTCCATAAAGTCTAACCTTAGTGCCGAGCCCAGAGGGCAAAAGTCTAATTGTCCATTACTCAGGGCAGCACAGGGCTCCCTGGAACCCGAGGGGAAAAGGGAAAGCTTCCTGGAGGAGGCGACCCTTGGGCTGGGCAGCAGCTGCCTTCAGCAAGAAGGGTCCATGCTGACAACTCTGCGACAGACTGAACTGTGTGTCTCCCCAAAATTCACGTGTGGAAGCCCTAACCCCCAATGTGACTGTACAAAGCTATTAAGGTTGAGAGAAGTCAGTGCGGGGGCCGGGGGGCTGGACCAGTAGGGCTGGACCTTTATAAGAAGCGAGATCTCTGTCTGCCATGAGACCACACGGAAAAGTGTCTGCGGGTCAGGAAGACCCTCTGCTGGCACCTTGATCTTGGACTTCCCGCCCCCTCGCTGTCAGAAGCGCGTGTCCGTATTGTAAGCCACCCGGTGTGTGATGTTCTGTCACAGCAGCCCCAGCCGAACAGGACGGCCCCTCACCTCCTCTGCCCCCGATGTGTCCAGAACAAAAGGAGTCTCTCCAGGGAGGGGCCACAGTGAGGGGCAATGAGGGCAGACCCCCCCCCCCCCCCGCTCGCCGTGGAGGGGGCGCCTCCCGGGGCTGGAGGCAGAAGGTTCAAGTTCTCACGGCCCAGTGGCCTCTCCCTTCAGGTGCTCATCTGGGGAACGTGGGCGACGATGCCGGCTGATTCATCGAGCTTTTCCGCGGATTAACTCGTTAGTTAATCTACTGCTCCTGTGAATTTTTAAGCACCACATCAGAACCCCAGGGACCGCCGTCTGAAATCATCAGGTGGAGTCGAACGGCATGAATTGGTTTTTATAAAGGCCCCCCGCCTCCCTGCGCTGGGTCAGCGAGCCCCCAGCCTCCTCTCCTCCTCTCCACATCCAGAGCAGCTGAACAAAGCCGCCAGGAAAGGCTCAGGAGGGGGATCTGGTCGGGCTTTCCCACAGCCAGTTTAAACCCTTGCCTCCAAAACCGGTCTCAAACACAGCAGAAGAGGCGGCCTCACCGTCAAAGCGAAAACCCCCGTAAATAAATCTACTGTGTCCTTCGCCGTTTTATTCCCGAAGACAGGAAGACCGCATACCGACCTCTTCCTGCAACACGGGATCGATACTCCCGAATTCCTAAGAAGCTGCTTTTTTCCCCCTCTCAGTCAAGTGTCAAATTAAAGACAGTCAATACTAGTATATTGTACTGTCTTTCTTAAAAAAATAAAAAAAAAAAAAGGACAAATAATCTATCGCATGAACTCTACACCTGCAAAATCTGACGTTCTCTCCAGAGGCTGGCAGAAAGCAGTCTGCATGAGCTAAATGCCAAGTGGACGTGAATTTGGGGCTCCTGTACCACTGTTTTCTCCTGAAGGAGGAAAGGCTCATGTCTCCCCACCTGTCCGTGGACAGTGTGCCCCCACCCCCCACCCCCCCGCCCCCAATCACCATCTTCCAGCCAGGAAATGTGTGCAGATGAAGTCCACGCTGAGACCCAGCACGGCAGCACAGGCAGCCGAGGACCCAGAGGACAGAAGGGAAGGCTTCCCAGAAGAGGTGGCTCTCGGGCTGAGCCACAGCTGCCTCCAGCAAGAAGGGCTCGCCTCCTCCGGAGGCCCCAAACTCCTCTCCCTGCACCCCAATGGACCAGGCTTTCCTCAGTGGACCTGCTCCCAGCCTCCAAGTTCACCTCCCCAAGCTCGTCCAGAATATTCTGCCCTCACAGCCTTGCACGGCTCCAGAAGCCTAAAAAGCAACACCCAAGCGTCTGCGGCCTGGGACCCGAGGCCCCTCCCAGCCCGCCTAAATGATCACCTGCCCTGCCCAGGCCTGCTCTGCTCTGGTCAGCTGAGGCCCGTGGGCGTGTGCCAGGCCGAAGGCAAGAGACTGAGTATGAGTCCCAAGTCTGGGAGCTGTGCACCGGTGAGCGAGCCCCTCTCGGGGCCCGAGTCCTCCACCAGTCAAACGCGGGGCTGGCCTGGGACCAACAGGCGGCCACGCCCCCGTCCGGCCCTGGCACCTGACCCAGCTCCAGGCCAGGCCCGCCTGCCACCCTTGGTCCAGCCCAGACGCGCAGGCCCTCGGGACGAAAGGCAGACGGCACAGCCCAAACGTCAGGCCTCTCGGGTTGTTCTCCAGGATGAATCTTTTCTCCGGCAGCCCCTTCCTCCGCTGGGCCCCCCTTGCTGGCCGGGCCCGAGGGGGTGGGCTGCCCCCCCTTGTGCCCGGCCTCTGGCACAGGCTGTTTCCGCTGCACACACGGGCCTGCTCTCTCCTGCAGAGTCCCCCTGCCTCCCCCCGCCAGGAGGCAGGGGGATGCTGGCCCACTCCACGGATAAGACTGAGGGTCTGAGTGGCCCAGCCGGTCACATCGGGAGACTGTTTACGAGCTCACCTGGTGGGGGAGGGGCCGGGGGATGGAAGGACGGTAAAACCCACCCAGAAGGGGTGCCAGGAGGATGGGTGGGGACGGTGGGGGGAGAGGGGGGCAGCTGGCTCCCGGTGGGGCCTGTCCCAGCACCGGGACCCCCAGCCCTGGGTCCTGGAAGTGCCACCCACAGCCCCCACGCTCCTAAATCGGGGCTGTGCTGCACGTCTGAGCAATTCACCACCTCAGCGGGAGAATCTTTAATTTGTTCTCAGCTTCGCTTTAACAGCCAGTGGCCCACATGCTCCCAGTCCCCTTGGGACTCGGCAGCCCTGAGCCAGACCAAACGAAAAAGGGATTTGAGTCCGGAAGGGTCTGCTGGAGGCCTGGCCTCCCAGGAGGAAGGAGGGACGGAGGGCCCCGGGTGATACTCCCTCACCCCCAGCCCCACCCCTACCTCCACCAACCGGCAGGCGCTTCACCCCTCCCCCCACTTGGCCGGCTGTCAGGACCCGGAGCGTTGGCTGCAAAGCACACAGAAAGCACCAGAAAGGGAGGGACGGCTCCCTCCCCCCGCCAGGCCCTCCGCGGAGCCCCTGCAGGGTGTGTGAGCTGGTGTGATGGTGTGGTGGCCGAGTGGTGGCCCCCGAAAGAGATGTCCGCATCAAACACCAGGCCCTGCAGCATGACCGTATTTGGACACAACATCTTTCGTGTTCGGGGCTCCTGGGGGGCTCAGTCGGTTGAGCGTCCGACTTCAGTTCAGGTCATATCTTGCGGTTCGTGGGTTCGAGCCCCAAGTCAGGCTCTGTGCTGACAGCTCGGAGCCTGGAACCCGCTTGGGATTCTGCGTCTCCCTCTCTCTCTGCCCCTCCCCTGCTCACACTCTGTCCGTCTGTCTCTCCCTGTCAAAGGGGACAGAGGGCACATGGAAAAGGCGGCCACGGGCCCGGGAGCGCCAGGTGCTGGAAGAGGGCAGAAGCACCCTCCCTGGAAGCCTCCGGAAGGAAGGCGGCCCTGCCCACACCTTGATTTTGGACTCTGGCCTCCAGCCTGTGGGAGAATCCACTTTTGTTGTTTTAAGCCACCGAGTTTGGGGTGATGGGTCACAGCAGCCCCCTCAGCCAACACAGCTGGGGACCAGAAGACCTGGGTTCGAAAACCATCGCTGCCACGAACACGCTGCGTGAGCTCACGAGGCGTGGCGCTCTCGGGACCTCAGATTCTGCATTCAGTCCTTCCAGCTCTGTGTCAAAACCTGTCCCTCCCTCCCCACCGCGAGATGAAATGACACGTCGAGCTTGCCCCCAAGGCCATTCAGTGAGAAATCAGAGTTTCCACTGGGTGCCAGCCATACTGTCCTGCCCCTTCCAGCTAATGGCCACTCTCCACTCCCCTCTACGGCTAACCCAGAACAGAGGCGTCTCCACTGCCTTCCTCCCCAAGCCGCTCATCGAGCATCTGTGCTCAGACTCCTTATGACCCGCAGCTGCCTTATGTCATATCACACGTGTTCTCGCCCGTTACCATCTCCCCCTCCAGACCACGAAGTCCAGAGGTGCAAGGACCTTGTCTCATCGATCACTCAGCGCACACCCACCTGGGTGTGACCCCAGACCGCCGCCACCTGCTGCGGGACGAGCCTGCCAGTGATGGTGTTTTCTCCCTCTCTGCCTGGTTTCCTCATCTGTCTACCGGGGACCAAAACACCTCCGACCGGGGGGCCTGAGGCCACCGACGTCACTGGCACCGCGCCCGGACCGGCACCGCTGCTCTTAACCGCCAGCTCGTGCCCGGGCTCGCCTCGTAATTAGCGGGGGAGCTGAGAACAGATTCACAGACTCCGGCTGCCTCGGTGATCCCTGTTACGCAAAGCCACATCCTCATTAAGCAAAACAGTAGACCAAGCTCTTAGCATTCAGAATTAACAAGGTATTATATGGGCTTATGCATCCAAACTTGTATATTTTCCCCCAAATACCACAGCGGGATCTACTTTTTATTTTTTTTCATTTTCATTTATTTTTCGGAGAGACAGAGACAGCAAGCAGGGGAGCGGCAGAGGGAGAGGGAGACACAGCATCCGAAGCGGGCTCCAGGCTCCAAGCTGTCAGCACAGAGCCCGACGCGGGGCTCGAACTCAGGAAACACGAGATCATGACCTGAGCCGAAGGTGAAGGCTTAACCGACTGAGCCCCCCAGGCGCACCCTGGAATAGGATCTACTTTTTAAAGGGGTGGAGGGGGAGACTCTGTTTCATATACGTGTCCATAGTGCTGGCAAAGCTCTAAGCCCTCTAGAAAGGGCTTGAATAACTCTATGTTGACATTTAAACATACACTGGCAGCCAGAGGCCTCCCAGGCCAGAGATGGATGTGATAGCAACCTCCGGTGATCTCATGGCCCCGTCTGCAACATCGCCCTCCATCTGTGGGCCGTCCGCCCGGCCTGGGCACGGAGCCATGAAGGTGGCCGGGCAAGAGGGTGCTGAATGATGTGGGGGACTGAGCAGTGAAACCAGACTCCGATGAGAACGAGTGTGGAGCAAAGGAGGGTTCCCCTCCCGACAGGAGCTCCTGGGCACGGCCAGCTGTCCCTGTACCGAGCAAGGAGGTGCCATCAGGGCCTGGGGTTCTAGAAGGTTCCATGCAGCCTGCAGCAGGTGCCGGCCTCCAAGTCTCGGGTCCCCCAGGATGGGGCTCCTCTGCCTTGACTTCTGGGAGGTAAGGGAGTAAGAAGGAACCAAGTCCCCACCCCCAGGAGCAGACAGCACCCCCACCTGAGTCCGCCCGATTAGCATGCTGGAGGACGGAGGCCGGCAGAGCTGGACGAGCGGGCAGAGGGCAGAGGAGCCCATAGGATCCTTCCCAGCAGAATAACCTGCCAGGGACTCGCTGCTGCCGTCACCATCGCCGAGGCCCGGCCACTGGCCCGCCCGTGCAGGTGGCTTGGCGGGGGCTCCGAATTCTCCAGGCGTGAAACAAGCCCGAGTGTCGGTGGCAGGGAGGGGGTGCTTATTTGCTCTAGAAGGAGAGCAAGACAACCAGACCCACAGGCAGCCAGGAGGCCGAGGGGAAGAAGGACAAGGCAGGAGGGAGGGACGACGCTTCCCGCGGTGGGGGGGCAGCTGGCGGGTTCAGACCTTCAAGATCAGCGATGCCCGAACGCCAAACAAGGAGCCACAAAGCAATCAGAGAGGTTTGCAAACATGTCCCCGGCACTCGGCTGACCAGCAGAGACAGGCTGGCACGGCCCCCCCCCCCCAAAGACATAATGCTTTGCCACCAAAACAGCAGTCCTGCTCAGGAGCAGGGCCCCGGCTGGCAGGAGAGGGACCCCCACGCTCCGATCCCGTCAGCCTGACGCACAAGCAGGAAGAGTTCTGGGCGGCACGTGGGGCTCCGACGGCGGCCACTCTCCGCTGGCTGTCGCCGCGTGTGTCTCCTTTTCAGGGCCGTGTGGGGACTTCGGAGACATTCCTCACGGGCCCGGGGGGCAGGCGGTTCCACTAACGCTGAACTAATTAGGCTCTTGTACGGGGCTCTTTGAGACGTGGGAGAAAAGGGCCTGGACTATTTAGAGGTTAATGAATTTACGTCGCCCAGTGCACGCACCAGGCACCGGGCTGAGCGCTGTATTTGGGTTAAATCATTCACTCCTCCCACAATGGCGGGCAGCGGGCACCTGTCATCTCTGCGTGTTCCAGAAGGGGACGCCGAGGCATCCAGCTGGTAACTGAATCAGGTGGGACTGGATCATGGCCCCTGTGCCCCCAACACGCTCCAAGATGCTTCCACACGCATTGCCCCGTCCAGGCAGGTCCCACCATCACACCCAACTCTGGCCCTCCCAGAATGGCCAGCAGTTTCCACACACACACACACACACACACACTCTGGACTTCGGCTCAGGTCACGATCTCACTGGTCCGTGGGTTCGAGCCCCGCGTCGGGCTCTGTGCTGACAGCTCGGAACCTGGAGCCCGCTTCGGATTCTGTGTCTCCCTCTCTGCCCATCCCCCGTTCATGCTCTGTCTCGCTCTGTCTCTGTCTCTGTCTCTCTCTCTCTCTCTCTCTCAAAAATAATTGGACATTAAAAATAATAATAAATTAATAATAAGAGAATAAAGTCAGTCTTTCTGGTGCCCCTGGGTGGCTCAGTTGGTTAAGTATTTGACTCTTGATCTCAGCTCAGGTCATGATCTCACGGTTCACAGGTTAAAGCCCCGCATCAGGCTCTGTACTGACAGCATGGAGCCTCCTTGGGATTCTCTCTCTCCTCTCTCTCTCTCTCTGCCCCTCCCCTGCTCATGTGCGTGCACGCACACACACACTCTCTCTCTCTCTCTCTCAAAATAAATAAACTTAAAAAAAAAAAAGAAAGATGTCACTCTTTGAGATTAACTCTGGGAATGCCAACCACAGTTCCAGAACCCTGGAATTTTCCAAAAGCCGCTCTGGTCCAGTCCCCCGTGCTCACTTCCAGAGACCAGTCATTTTGAAGGATGTGTTTTCACTACTTGAGAGCCCAGTGTCACACTCCCTCTTCCTAAAGGGGCACAGAAATTAGAAAATGTCCCCGTGCACAGCAAGTTCCTATTCTCCTGTGGGTGCCCGCGATTACACTGCAGCGGAAGGCGTGGCCAGCACACCGTCTTCGCCCTTTGAGGTTTGACACCTGCACCCCTAGGGAAAGTGAGACACCCCCAACACGGAGGCAAGAGCCTGAATTCCAGACCCACAACCTCACAGCACATAAATGCTGCAAAGGTGCCAGCGGCTGCAGCAGACCTGAGTCCAGCCAGTTTTCAGAAAGAAAGGACTGAGCTGTGTGTAGGTTAAGGACATCCGGGCATGCAGACGCCACCACGGTGATTAAACCCTCGAGCTGAAGGTTACAAAAACGCAACACGGCGTACTAATCGGGTGGGGACAGGGACCCAGAAATAGATTTAAGAAAAAAAATTTTTTTTAACATTTATTTATTTTTTGAGAGACAGAGACAGAGCACGAGCAGGGGAGGAGCAGAGAGAGGGAGACACAGAATCGGAAGCAGGTCAGCACGGAGCCCGACTCAGGTCTCGAACCCATGAACCACGAGATCATGACCTGAGCCGATGAGATCGTGACCTGAGTCAAAGTTAGTTGCTTAACCAGCTGAGCCACCCGGAAATAGACTTTTAAACCAAAGCTTTATGTTGAGTTTCTACATTAACCATAAATACAAATGTTACCACAACAGGGTTTTCAGTGCACAGAACACTCCCTTCGTCCGTTTCTCAGAGCGCAGCGGGTCCGTATCCACAGACACGGGCTCCCTCAACATCCCTTCTGCCCTCCCTTCTGTGCGTCTCCCTGTGATGCGGGGCTGGACAGCTAACACCCACGCCTCCTGTGCCGTACGGAGCCGATTGCCTCCTCGCCCCTTGACGATGCAGAGGACGGTGCCCTTGAACTGGCTGCCTTGGTTTGGGACGGAGCCACTCGGGTGAAGTGAGTTTGGAGATTAAGCCAGCGAACTGTGTTCGATCCATTCTGGGTAGTGGCCGAATGGACCGACTGTGGACTGAGGGATGTGGCCCAGGCCTCAGCTTGCTCGCAGCCAACTGGGGGGGGGGGGGGGGGGGCGTGTTCTAGAACCTTCACCTTGGAAACCCAAGCTTCAGCCTGCTGTTCAAGCCTTTCCGTGGTTCTTGAGAGCAGGCAATTCCTGTTAGAGCCCCTTGCACGTCAGCCAGCCAGAGGGCTGTCCTTTCTCCGTGGCGGCATCCCGACTGATCTATTTTGTTTGAAAAGAGGGAGACTTTGGAGGCAGAGCAAACGCCAGACTGATCTGTGTGCTCTCGTCCGTCCCCGGTGAGGACAGCTGCCCCGGGAACGCGAACGCGGCCTGCCCGCCGGGCCATCGATGCTGCCCGTGGAAGGGGGTGGCGGGGGGTGTCGGTGAATCCACGAAACAGATGTATCCGGGAACCTTGAACATCAAGCCAGACCTTGCCCTGCTGAAAACATTATCCAGCAGACGGACGCGGCCCGCGGGAAGGGAGGGCCCGGCGGACCCTGGGTGGCTGGCGCCCCTTGGAAATCGCCTTCCTGGCGAGCGGCCACCCCCCTCTCTCTCTAAAAATAGAAGCAAAGCCAGCGTGCTGCCTGAGAAGTTTGTGATTATGAAGACCCCGTCGTGCTCAGGGAATTAATTCCCAACCAGATAAACACCGGTATTGGCAAAGCACTTAGACTCCGGGCTGCTCGGGGAGGGAGGGCTGCTGCGGAGGCAGCCGGGGTGCGGGGGAAGGCACCGCGCACCCGGGAGAGGCCTGGCCAGGCTGCCCGCCCAGAGCGCCCGGCGGGAGCCGGCCCCACCTCTTCCGCACACCCTGCAGGGGACCGAACCACCCCGGTGGCGAGCTTCCCAGGACGGGCCGTGCAGCTGCAGCCCGGCCCAGAGGATGGCACGTCTGCACCTCTTCAGGAGCCAGGCCGGCCGCGATCCCCACCGAGACGCTAGTCCAAGCCACCGTGTGGGTAGCTGGTGCCTCTGCCGGGGGGCCAAGGAACGTGAGGGCCCTAAGTCTGCAGGGGACAGAGCGGGGCCGTGAGCCGGACAAGGCCACCTGCCACCTTCAAGCTGAACGACCCTGACTGAGGGTCTCTGTGACCCTCCCAGAGGTCCCAGTGCGAATGAAAACGACCTAGGGCGTGAAGGCAGACTCCTAAAGTGCTCCATAAGTTCATGGAAGTTTCTAGAGCAGCTATGGGGCCCTGCGGGTGCGGTGGGGCACAATGGCTGCCTGCAGTCATGTCCTGCCCTTAACACTTGCTTCCTGGTGACCTTGGGCAAAGCAGTTTAAATCAGTCTCCTGGCCTCAGTGTCCTCATCCCCGAAATAGGGGCGGTGCTAGACTCTCGGGGCTGGGTGGGTGCTCAGGCCCCCCAGACTCTTCCAGAGAGCCCCGTAGATCAAAGAACAAACCTCTCCAGAGAGAGGAATCTCAGAGAACAGGCTCCTTCAGGACAGGATTGATTCACCGGCCCCAGGAGGCCGAGGGCATCAGAGAGCGGCCGGCAGGCCAGGCCCAGCACCCGGGGTGGTCAGCAGGCTGCCTGTGGGGAGTGGCGAGGGGACAGTTTTCTTTCCGGAAGCTCTGAGCCGGGAGCTGGAGGGAGCAGAGTCTGGAACACAGACTCCTGCAGATTCAATCTCACCACCTCTCCCCCAACCTGCAAGCAAATCAAATTTCCGTGGGCAGATCATGAGGGCTCGGTGCACCCCAGAAATTCCAAAGCCCAAAGGGCATTTCAGGTCCCTAAAGCTCCACGCGCTCCTGGGGCTCCTGGTCACCTTTGGGGACTATTTTCCTCGCCTTCTTTGTTTAGAATGTGTCTATCCGCCAGGCAGGGCTGTGCCCACATAAGTACCAGGACACGGAAACCTCTGGCTCTAAAGCGTCTCCTCCGGCACAGAACGTCTGCATGTACGAGCAAGTGCAGACCCCCCCCCGCCCCCGCCACCTTCTCTGCCTCTCCTTCCCCGAGTCTCCTGTCCCGTCTCCTTTCTCAGGGCAGCCAGATCAGAGCTGAGCTTCGGGCAGCAAAGGAAGGTCTCCCCCGGCCCACACACTGACCACTGACCCACCCGTGCCCACCCCACACACGGCCAGGCCTCGGGGGACAGAGACAACTTCCACAAAGAGACGCCAGCTGAGCCGGGTCTGGGCAGAAGCCGTTAGCACAAATGAGGTGTTTAAAGGCCAAAGCAGGTGCCGGGCGGTGTCCGCTCCAGTCTGGGCAAATGCAGCCCAGTGGCCGTGGGACACAGAGACGCGGGGCTTCCCTTCCAAGCCCGGTCCCACCGCTCGCCAGTGGGGTGGCCTGTGGAAGGATATTTCACCTCTCTGTGCCTCAGTTTCCCCTCCGGGCTGCTCTAAAAATTAAACTCATCCACACACATCGACGCTTACAACGATGTCTGGCACACCGCGGACGGAAGCTCCTCTCCGCCGGTGGTGCTGGAGAGAAAGTCCCGAGGGGACGTGGACGGCGAGACCAGCCTTTGGGGCACCTTCTCAGCCACATCCAGGAGCCCGGACTCCATCCGGCAGTCAGGGGGCTCGGAGGTTCCAAGCAGGGAAGGGGTTTGAGGAAGCCACGTGGGTGCAGAGCAAGTTCTGTGGGTGAGGACCAGGCCCGTC
Source organism: Panthera onca (assembly GCF_046562875.1). Classification (NCBI taxonomy): domain Eukaryota; kingdom Metazoa; phylum Chordata; class Mammalia; order Carnivora; family Felidae; genus Panthera; species Panthera onca. Next base: position 4,105,817 of record NC_138342.1, read on the forward strand.
TGAGTCCCGCTGTGTCTCCAGGAAAGAAGGCCTCCCCAGACACAGAGGCCTCGTCCACGTCAGGGCGAAGGGGCTGGCGCGCGGCAGACGGCTTGGAGGAAGACGGAGTCAGACGCGACCGGTTCGGGGGACGGAGAGTGACAGAACGTACACCCCCTTCCGGGGGTCGCAAAGACTCTTGGCACCGAGCAGAGCTAAGGGCTCACCCTCGCCCGCGTCCACCGGCCAGGCAGCACAAGAGGGCCCGGGCCTTCCGTGTTCCAGAGCCTTCCACCCTTCTGCACCTCGAAGCCAGGGATGGCAGCAGCAGACGTTCCCGTGCCCTAGGACGTCTCAGCCGCACTCCGGAAAGTTCTCCCCCGGCCCGGCACGGTGGGGCCTGCCTCTGGGGCGTGACAGCAGCTGGAGGAGTCGCTGCTCAGCACATGCTCGGTTCACGGCAGAAACTCCCTCCGTCACGTGGGAAGAGCGAACGCACCCTCGCCTGACCTCGCGCTCTCCAAACCGTGCTTTGTGCACCTGTGCGGGTGCTCTGGCTCTTGCGTTCTTGTATTGGGGTGCCCGATGCAAGTCTGACGAGCGAGTGAATAAACGAGACCGGACAGGAGAAGCCCCCTGTATGTCGTGGAGATGCCACCACATCCACACCAAAGCCGACGCCCCTGCATCACGGGAGAACCTCTTCGGCCGCTCACTCGGAGCCCACTGATCCACACTTTGCTCACAACACCAGTAAGTTCAGCAATCGAGGCTTCCAGAACATCCATAAAGGAGCCTCTCCACCCAGGCCAGTCACCCTGACAGCCTCACAGAGCAGAGCCGGGTGACCCCACCAGCGTGCCTAACACAAGCTAGCTGTTCAGTACACGACTGCTGATGAACTCACTGCTCGGCTCTGTTTGGATTCATTTGACCTGAAAGTGCCCTTCGATCCGACCCATCTGCAGAATCCGTCGTCGTGACGTTCCCAGCCTCCTTCACGAGGACCTGAGCCACAGAGAAACACGAGCATCCTATCCGCGGTGATCTGTTTCCAGGGCACCTGCTGGACGCCAGGCTCCACTGCCCCCCTAATGCTCACCACGGCCCACAGACTGAGCCCCTGATCCCCCCATTACAGATGAGGGATGGCAGGACAACTTGGCAGCCAACAAAGATGCCCCTGTGACTCCCAGAAAATCGCAGGACACATTTTGGAAAAACTCTCATCAAAAATCATAGGAAGAGAAAAAAAAGAAAGAAAGGAAGGAAGGAATGAAGAAAAAGAAAGAAAGAAAGAAAGAAAGAAAGAAAGAAAGAAAAAGAAAAGGAGGAAGGGAAGGAAGAAAGAGAAAGAAAAAGAAAAGAAGAATAAAGAAAAGAAAGAATGAAAGAAAGGAGGGAGGGAAGAGAAAGAGAAAGAAAGAAACAAACAAACAAAGAAACAAAGAAAGAAACAAAGAAACAAAGAAAGAAAAGGACGGAGGGAAGGAAGAAAGAGAAAGAAAAAGAAAAGAAGAATAAAGAAAAGAAAGAAATGAGGGAGGGAAGATAAAGAAAGAAAGAAAGAAAGAAAGAAAGAAAGAAAGAAAGAAAGAAAGAGGAAGAAAGAAAAAAGAAAGAAAAGGAGGGAGGGAAGGAAGAAAGAAAAAGAAGAGAAAAGAAAAGAAAGAAAGAAGCAAAGAAAGAAAGAAACAAAGGAGGGAGGGAAGAAAAAGAAAGAAAGAAAGGAGGAAAGAAAGAAAGAAAGAAAGAAAGAAAGAAAGAAAAGAAAAAAAGAAGGGAAGAAAGAAAGAAAGAAAGGAGGGAAGGAAGAGACAAGAAAGAAAGAAAGAAAGAAAGAAAGAAAGAAAGAAAGGGAGGGAAGGAAGAAAGAGGAAGAAAAAAGAAAAGAAATAAAGAAAGAAAGGAGGGAGGGAAGAGAAAGAAAGAAAGAAACAAAGAGACAGAAAAAAAGAAAGAAAGAAAGAAAAAGGAAGAAAGAGGGAAAGAAAGAAAGAAAGAAAGAAAGAAAGAAAGAAAGAAAGAAAAGGAGGGGGGAAGGAAGAAAGAAAAGGAAAGAAAGAAAAAGAAGAGAAAAGAAAAGAAAGAAAGGAGAGGGAAGAGGAAGGAAGGAAGGAAGGAAGGAAGAAAAAGAAACAAAGAAAGAAACAAAGAAACAAAGAAATAAAGAAAAGGAGGAAGGGAAGGAAAAAAGAGAAAGAAAAAGAAAAGAAGAAAAAAGGAAAGAAAGAAAGGAGGGAGGGAAGAGAAAGAAAGAAAGAAAGAAAGAAAGAAACAAACAAACAAAGAAACAAAGAAACAAAGAAACAAAGAAAGAAAAGGAGGAAGGGAAGGAACAAAGAGAAAGAAAAAGAAAAGAAGAAAAAAGAAAAGAAAGAACGAAAGAAAGAAAGGAGGGAGGGAAGAGAAAGAGAAAGAAAGAAAGAGAAAGAAAGAAAGAAAGAAAGAAAGAAAGAAAGAAAGAAAGAAAAGGAAGGAAGGAAGGAAGGAAGGAAGGAAGGAAGGAAGGAAGGAAGGAAGGGGAAGAGAAAAGAAAGACTTCAGCTCAGGTCACCATCTCATTGTGTGTGAGTTCGAGCCCCTCGTCGGGCTCTGTGGTGACAGCTCAGGGCCTGGAGCCCACTTCTGATTCTGTGTCTCCCTCTCTCCCTGCCCCTCCCCTGCTCACACTCTGTCTCTCCCTCTCTCAGAAATAAATGAACATTAGAAATGATTTTTAAAATATTTAAAAAAAAAAAAAAAAGAAGGCCGACTGGGCAAAAAGTGGGCGCCAGGAAGGGAGGGGAGGGGGGCGGAAGGTCGCGGAGGGAAGAATGTCAAGGGGCAACAGAGGAAGAGTGACTTTTGTCGGAAGCTTGGGGTGCAGGACGTGAAAACGCGGGGTGTGAGGGCAGGGGGCTCTGCGCTGCCTGGGAGCGGTCCGTGGTTGGCCAGGCAGCGTAGACGGAGCGCTCCCTCTGCTCCCCTCCCCAGGCACCGAGCCCACTTGTGACCAAGCGCCCGGGGGCACTCAACGCGTCCTACCTTCCCAAGCAGCCTGGGAAGGAGCCTCTGCGCCCAGGCTCCCTCCGCAGGCAGGGCACCGAGGTTCAGAACGGCTGGGGCCGTGCCCAAAGCCCGACAGCTTTCCAGTGACAGAGCTGGGGCCTGTCCCAAGATGTGCACGTTGTCAGCCCTTTGACGCACGGCCACCCGCGGCCTGTCCGGCCCCTGAAGCAAACCTGAATGAACCAGGGGCAGCCTTACTCTCAGCCAGGTGCCAGAGAGCACAGTTTAGCGGGAGGACTCCACCACCCCCAGCCCCGGGGTCTCGCCGGGCGGCTTCTGAGGTTCTCAGAGCCCCTGGCTTTGCCCCTCCACCACGCATGCGGTCCTGGCTCTTCCCTGCAGGACCCTGCAGGGGTGGGGGGAGGGAGGGGTCTCTGCTGACCCCGCCATTTACGGGAAGCCCTCTCCTCTCCACAGAGCACGGTCAGGGTCAACACCGCGTTTAGTCTTCCCATTTCACAGGCGGGGAAGGGGAGAGGCCAGGAGGCCAGGTGGGGACCCGACTGCCCTGTCAGGTCACCAAGGCGTCAGCAGAGTGTGAGGGTCGGTACCGGAGCCTTGGCTCGCCTCTCGGTAGAGAGGGCGAGACACGGGGCTGAGCACAAGGCGTCCCGCTGGTGCCCCCCAGCATCACCCCACCCGCTGCAGGCTGCTTACTGGACACACTGGAGTCTCAGAGGCGCGTCCCACGCTGCCCCCCCCCCGGGGTCCCCAGAGGGACCGAGCCCCAGGCGCCCACAGGGCCCAGCCTGGCAGTGCGCACCGCGGATGCGGCCCTCCTCTCGATTCTCATTCCCGAAAACAAGCGACACACGTTCCGATCCTTGTCTCGGGGTGTTTCTGGGGGAACCAAACCCACATGGGGGAAAGTGGGCAGGGACGGGGGGCTCAGCTGGGTCTCCATGTGGGTCGCTGAGGCAGGGGAGGGCAGGGCAGGGCAGAAAAGGAGTTGGGCTCCCTGCCTGCAGCAGACCGAGGGCCCCGATTCTTCCTCCCTCCATCCACCTGCCGGCCTTTCACGGACAGGCCACAGCTCCGACCCGGCAACGTTGTCGATTCCTCTTCGTTTCCGGCCTCGCGTGTCTCCGTCTGGTGTGTGTCTTCCTAAATGCCCCGAAGGGATGCTGGGGGAGGACGTGGGGAGCTGCTACCCAGACGCTGCTTGAAACCTGTCCCCTCTCCACCCCCGAAAGCTCGGCTCCTAAAAGCCATCGAGGCACGCCAGGAACGCGGCTCGTCCTGCACCCCCCCGGATGGGAGCCCGCTGCCTCCCCCCTCCCCCCGCGGCTCTGCTCCGCGTGGCGCCCCTCCACCCCTGCACTCTGCAACCCCGGAGAGCCTGGGCCCGCAGAGGAAGGCGGAACCTCATGGCTCTGGAAACTTCTGCAGGCATCTACTGAGCAAACATTCCTTCCCGCCTCCACGGGGGTTCGGTCACGCTTACGCCCCGAGGCACAGGATCTGCCCGCGACTGTTACAGGCTGCTTGGCCGCGGGTGGTATCGCTGCATCCTCGACTGCCCGTGCCCCGGAAAACCCCCGAGCCCCACTTCCCACTGGGGGGCTGCCCAGCTCCTCCCCGGGAGATGCTTCCCAGGACGGCTGTCTGGAATGCGCCAGGAGGTTTCGCCGGAGGAAGACGCCTGCTTGCACACACGCTGAGTGATTTACGGCACGTCCCGGCCTGTTTGCTTTGGTTCTCCAGAACGGAGATTTGACTGCATTTACGAAAAGAAACTGGCACGCTATCGCATAAATCTGCCCATCCCATTATCACCATAGCTCACTGATTCTAAGACCTGTGATTTTTTTTTTTTTCATGTTCTAACATCTTCGAAATTGGAGTATGGCTTAAAATCAATGACATTCCTTAGTGGTGAACAAAATGATGAGGCCACGTGGAACACACCTAAGAGAGTTTCTGGGGGGGGAAATACCGGGTCTGAAATTGTTACGAACAGCAAGGCGAAGACCACACCTCCTTTTACCGCTGGCGTCCTGCCTCTCCCCTTCCAGACCTACTCACCCACAGGCTTTCAATATTATCTCACGGTGACGCGCAGAGTCCTTTAGAGTGGACTCGCCCTGGAGACAAGAAATGGGGCTTCACGGTTAACAAAAGGGAGGGGAGGTGCGCTGGTAAATCATCAAGGCGCCCGCCCTCCCCCAGCCCCCTCCACGTGTCCCCAGGCACGCACCTGCTCACGCATGCGTGCACACAGGCGTCCCGCGTGCTCGACTCCCCAGAGACCTCCCCGTCGCCCCTAGGGAAGGTCACGACTCCTCAGCAAACACGCGGAGCCCATCGCCCTCCCTGGCCCCCCTCTGCATCCTCGCCCACCCAGACCCTTCCCTCTCTGCAGGGGTTTGGCTTGTGGTCGTCGTGCAAACGCCCAGTTCCCTCGGCAAGAACCCTGCTTAACTCTCCCATGTGCCTGCCCCGTGCGTAGCACCGTGTGGGGCACAGGCATGAATGAATGAATGAATGAATGGATGCCGGAGAGGATATCATTACTGTGAACAGGCCTTGGTCCCCGTGCCCCCAGAAAGGCCAGCCGAGCTGGGAGCGTCGGTGCCGAGGGGCCGGGTCTCCAAGCACGCCCTTCAGGCCCCGGCAGGGGACGTGGCTCTAACCCGCAGCACAGTCTTGATGTCCTTTCAGTCCTGAGGTTTCCTCCTACCCGTCCGACGTCTAGAGCCACGCTTCACGAAAGGAAAACGAACTCTCTGCTGTCTTCACCTCCGCGACAGCGGCTTTCAGGGGGACTGCCACATCTCCGAAGCATCTTTTTTTAGTGGAAAGGCACATGGTAATTTTAGGCTAAGCGTTCTGAGCCGTTCTCAGTTCTCTGAGCAGCGAGAATTAGTCCCTGGATGTGACTCTGAAAACATCCGACTTCGCAAGGCTTGGGGGGGGGGGGGGGGGCTGCGAGTACAGGGGTAGGACCACCGAGCTCCAGCCGCAGGGAGGGAAGGACGGGACACCAGGCCCTCACGGTAGTCCTGTGGCCTCACGCGGTGAGGACGGAGGGCCTGGACAGGTAGCTTCTCATCATCCTCCCGCGGGAGTCTGGAGTGAACCCGCTCAGCTCACCTCGAGGTGAACGCGCCAGGAGCCGGGGTTATTTCTGGAAGAGGGTGGGTTCGTTGAGCTCCCGCCCACGCCAGTGCTCTCCAGCACCCGCGCAGCCTGCCTCGCCATTTGCAGGTGGAACCCTGAGCACCACAGATGTCCCTGGGTGAGACCGAGATTTAAAATCCACATTACAGGGGCTCCTGGGTGGCTCAGTCCGCTGAGCGTCCGACTTCGGCTCCGATCGTGACCTCATTGTTCATGGGTTCCAGTCCCGCATCGGGCTCTGTGCTGACAGCTCAGAGCCTGCTTCGGATTCTGCGTCTCCCTCTCTCTCTCTGCCCCTTCTTTGCTCACGTGCTCTTTCTCTCTCTCGACAATAAATAAGCATAAAAAAATCTTTTGTAAATAAAATCCACATTATATTAGTTTCCTGTGGCTGCCATACAAATTACTACAAACTGGGTGGCTTAGAACAACATTGCTTTTCCTCACAGATCTGGAGGCCGGAAGTCTGAAATCAGTATCATGGGGCTGAAATCCAGGTGTGGGCAGGGCTGGGTCCTTCTGGAGGCTCTGAGGGAGGCTCCGTTCCAGGCCCCCGTCTGCTTCTGGAGGCTCCCGGCCACCCTGGTGTTTCTTGGCATCTGGACGCACCCCTCCCGTCTCTGCTCACCCTCACCTGGCCTTCCCCCTCTGCGGGTCGGTGTCCCAGATCTCCCTCTTACCTCACGTGAGAACACCGGCCACGGGATTCGGGGCCCCTCTAAATCCAGGAGGACCTCATCCCGAAACCCTTAACTCAGCACTTCTGCAAAGACCCTCTTTCCAAAGAAGCTCACGTTCGTAGGTACCAGGGGTTAGTGTGGACCCATCTCACCGGAGGGGCCACCCTCCAACCTACAATGCCCAGCAGGCCGGCGTGCCACGGGCCCTTGTCAACACTAGGCAGCTACTCCCTGCCCTCCCCCCCCCCCCCCCCCCCCGCCACACACACACCCAAGGGACTCTAGGCCCCTTGCACAATCCCCGAATCTCCCAGGGCTACTGGCTACTTGTCTGTGTCACCGACTGAGGATCTTCTTCAGAGAATGATGCTGCCAGCACCCTGATATCACCCGGGCTTTGCCCAGCTCCACGGGGCCAGTGGGCTTGGGGCTCTCACCGGGCCTGCCCAGGGCCTAGCAGAGGCCGATGCCGAATCGTCTGCCGGAGCTTCTGGACCTGACCGCCCACCTGGCCACACCCCCACCTCCCCTCCACCCACTCCCAGCCTCCCTGCCAGGCCAGGCCTCCTCGTCCCCCTGGCACTGCACTCGCCCCTCCTGGAGCCCCAGAGTCAGTCCTGCCACCTCTCCTTCCCTCCAGCTCACTGACGCCCCCACCCCCCCGGCCCGCATCCTAACTACCCAGGCTACCAGCCTCTTCCGCCTCTCTTCCCCAGCTGGCCTTCATCTCAGCAGTGACCTCCCACCCCCACACCCCAGGCTGTGGTCTCCTACAGGCCCTTCCTCACGCTGACTGACCCCCCCCCCTCTGGGATGCCCACCGGCTTGCTACCTGCTGCACAGGTTTTAACATACAGCCCCAGCATCACCTCCTCCCGGAAGTCCTCCTTGATTCTTCCCCAACACCCAGACTGGGCTGGCCCCTCCTTCATGCTCCCTCAGCGTCCTTCCCTGGCAGCCAGGTCACCAGGCGCGTGCCATCAGGGAGACCCCAAGGACAGCAGGGGGCCTCATGGGCCGCACGGCCTCACGGATGGGCAGCAAGGGGGGTGCCTGACACGGGCCCCCAGAGATGCTGTTGCCACTGACGGGAACGCCTGACTCCAATGCCCGACGGCGGTGCGGGAGGGGTGTGACCGACAGGCAAACAGAAGCTGTCTATTGGAACAAGGTAAAGCCTCCTCCCCGAGAAACAATACCGGAAGAATAAGGAAATGTAAAGGGTTCCGGGCAGGGCGGGGAGGGGGAGGGTGCGTCTGGGTGGCTCAGCCCATTGGGCATCCGACTCCTGATTTCAGCTCAGGTCACCATCTCACGGTTCATGAGACCGAGCCCCACGTCACGCTCTGTGCTGGCAGCATGGAGCCTGCTTGGGATCCTCTCTCTCTCTCTCTCTCTCTCTCAAAACAAATAAACATTTTAAAAAAAACAATTAGGAGGGAGGTACTTGTTCAGGCCCTCCTGTCACCCACGGGTTAAGAAATCGCTTGGTGCTTCGCGGGGGCTGCGGGACCCCCGCCCTCGCTCCCCAGCTCTCCCTGCGTGGACGGGCCTGCCACGCCTCTGCCTCCCAGCTGGCCACAGTGTTTACAGGAGGGAACGGAGGCTTGGGGCGGGGGCGGGGGGCACGTCACGACCTGGGCTGATGCCCCCACCACAAGCCGTCAAGCTGGGACTCGGGGACGGGCAGCCTGGCTCCAGCGAGACGGTAGGGCACGAGCCGAGGCACAGGCCAGGGCCTCACTGAGACCCCACGCACAGGGCGGGAGGGGGTGTTCCCAGGGGCCCCGGGGGCCATCAGGGGAGGCCTCCTGGGGGAGGCGGCATCTGAGTGTTAACGGAGCGAATGAGAGAAGGCCCGCAGTCGGGCTGCCGCCGAAGGAGAGAAGACGGAGGGCCTCACGTTCGGGCAGGAATCGTGTTTCCGCGTCATCTCTAGACGCGCCCCAGGGGAGGATGTGCGAGGATACTGAGACAGCTCAGAGCACAGGGCGGCCAGGGTGGGGGACAAAGGGTTCTTGTAAGAAGGACGGGGTGGGAGGAGGGATGCCTCTGTCTCCCGGTTCATTCACAGCTGGTCCCAGAATCGAAGCCAGACCTCGGACAGGAAGGACCTCAGACGCTTCGGCCGAGGGGCCCAGAGCCCTCCCCGACTCCCACTGAGGAACCGAGAGCCAGCCCCCCCCCCCCAGGCCAGGCCCCCAGCTCCTCCTCCGCCCCGGCCCCCCCTGGTTCCGGCAAAGGAGTGACACACAGGCTGGGTCCCCCGCACCAGGCCGTGTGGCAGGGAGTGGGGACCAGGGTAAGGAGGGCTCTGTTTCCACGACAGCAGCCTGGGCCCCCGTCCTGGGCTGAACTGGGGGAGTGCAAAGATAGAGCAGAACCAGCCCCACCCCCGGGGGAGGCAGCGAGGCCCCCAGATGAGTGAGTGGCCCCCCAAACAACAAAAGTCCTAATACCCAGACCCTGCAAGGTCGCCTCATTTGCAAAGAGTGCCTGCAGAAATGATTAAGCATCTCAAGGTGAGGTCACCCTGGATGCCCCGGCTGGACCCCCCCCCCAGATCCAGAACAAGTGTCCTCATAAGAGACGCACAGAGGAGAAGACTGAGGAAGGTCACACAGAGTCGAGGCAATGGTTAGGGCAGTGCGGCCACAAGCCCGGAGCGCCTGAGCGCCAGGAGCTGGGGGAGGCAAGGAGGACCCTCCCCTGGAGCGTCAGAGGGAGCACGCACCCCCCCCCCACCCCTGATTCCCTCTCCGGGCTCCAGCCTGATAGTGAACGTCCACCGTGCTCGGCCCTGCGTTGGCATTTGTTGCGGGAGCCCCAGGGGCGGGGACAGGGACCCGGGGCAGGGATGCTGCAGAGAGCCACAGCAGGCTGAGCATTTGAGGATGGGGCGAATCAGGCGGGACCCTGGCGTGGGAGAGCAAGACGGAAGGGGACCCCGGAGTGGCCAGCGCCAGGAGCTCGGGCTCCCCCTGTGGTCCCGGGGCCTCCTGTCCCAGCAGGCAACAGGGCCTGGCGGGCCGCACCCCGGGGGCGCTGAAGGGAAGAAAGTTGCAGAAAGCGGCCAGCCTCCCGAGGCCAGCTTGCCGTGCGGGGAAGGGGTCCTACTGCCCCTGCCCCCAGCCTGCTCCCCACCCCGGATGTCCGCGTGCCGGGAGCCTCCAGCCTCCCTTCCGACACGGGAGGAGATCAACACCCTGGACCAAGCGTGTCACACGAGAACTGTGCCCCCGCGCCCTCTGTAAACACACAGTGTGCCCACTTCCCAGGAAGCCATCTGTGCACGGTGTCAGCACAAGACGCAGCCAAGGACCAGAGGTGAAGACAGAGGGGGACAGGGGACAGTCCCAGGGGCTCGTACACCCCCACCTGCAAACTCTCACACCCACGCCCCTGGACCGGCACATGGCGGGGGCCACTCATCCAAGCCCCTCACTTCCCAGATGGGCAGAAGGGCATCGATCTGGGCACCGGGGAGCCTCAGGGCACAGGCAGCACGGGGAGCCAGAGCGTCCCCCATCTTTCCACCTACTCGCAAAGCAGTGTGGTCTTGAAGGTCATGCCCAGCACCTCCCTTCTGGGCAGAGGGCTCACTGGCCCTCCTCCAGGTCTGACAGCCTCCACCCAGCCCCTTTACCCCGGCCTCCCCCATGACCCAGCTTCCCCAAGGAGCCTACATGCGGCTTGCCACATCCCGGGTCCTCAGGAACGAATGAGCACACAAGTACACGAAGGAAGTGCCTGCCGCCGCCCTGGCATCCCTGGTCAGCAGTGCGAACGAGAAAGGACGAGGCCGGACAGGCTCTGTGAACGTCCTGTATCCACATCCAGGGGCATCTTGACCATGAGGCCCCTCATCCAGCCCTGGAGGGACGGAGGGAGGGAGAGAGGAAGAAAGGAAAAGAGGGAAGGAAGGAAGGAAGGAAGGAAGGAAGGAAGGAAGGAAGGAGAGAGGAAGAAAGGAAAAGAGGGAAGGAAGGAAGGAAGGAAGGAAGGAAGGAAGGAAGGAAGAAAGGAAAAGAGGGAAGGAAGGAAGGAAGGAAGGAAGGAGAGAGGAAGAAAGGAAAAGAGGGAAGGAAGGAAGGAAGGAAGGAGGAAAGGAGGGAGGGAGGGAAGGAAAGGAGGGAGGAAGGGAGGGGGGAAAGGAAGGATGGAGGGAGGGAGGAAGAAGTGTCAGCATCTTGCACTCTTGGCAAAGATGAACAGAGGTCTCAAAAGGAAGAGTGCTTCTTGGAGGAGGCGGCCCGGAGCTGCGCCCCGAATGCAGGACACAGACGGGCTGGGTGCAGAGGGGAAGGTATGGTCTGATCCCACATCTCTCCCGGGGCTCTTCGATACCACCTTCCCGCTGCATTAACACCATTTTTATAAAGCTAATTCCCTCACACACACCTCCACTCCCGGGACACCTATATCTCTCGCTCGCATCTATTTTGTATACACATAAAATGTATTTATCAATATTGTTTGTGGGGTTTTTTTTCCTGGAATGGAATGCAAATTGCCTCTCATACATAATGCAAATCCTTCAAGCCACACAAATCAAATGAAAAGGACCTTGGTTGGCTGGTTCATCAATTTCGTTACGATGTCAGGACTGGCGCAGGGCCGCGTCCGCGGGGACGCTGGCTCGGACACGGCCTCTGCTCTGTCTGTCACCACCAGGAAGGCTGCTATAAAGGCAGGTTCAATGGGTGTTTTCTTCCCTTCATGATTTCCCAACCCAGCGTCTCGGGCAGTTTGCTGAGGAGTCTGATTCCTGATCCGCTGTAATTGAATAATCAATTGCTCCTTCCTTAATAGCTGAATTTATTAAATGCAGAATATATACAGCTGATCACTCAAGGAACTAATTTGCAAGTCAGAGCTTTTGAGGGATTGTTTAAAGAGAAGGTCCATATTTTTCATAAATCTGGGATGTGGGGAAAGGAGGGAGAACAGCAAGACAGGGAAATAAATTTTTCTGGCGTGATTTGCATTCGATAAATATAATCTCGCGCCTTGGCTGTGGCGGCCGTGGCGGACACGTGGCGCATTTACGGATGAAGCACACGGTCTGCCTGGGCCAGAGCGAGGTGTGGTACATCACGGCCCCCACAGAGCCCCGTCCGAGCTGCGCTGGGACTCAGCTCCTCCCGTCTTAGGAACCTCCAAATTCCACTTGAAGTCGTCTGCGTGGGAAATGCCAGCACCCACGGCCTTCAAGGGCCGGACCAAATGCCCGCCTTGAAAATGTAATATTAGACAACACAGCGGGTCACATTTGCCAATTATGTGAAATTATAAGGTGACGGAATGTAAGAGAACCCCCAGCTGGTCCCAGCACCTGTCACGGTGCCATGCGGAGGGCCATGGGCAATGAAGGGACGTTAGGCCGCTCTTCTGGAAGTTGCCTTTACCCAAATACGGTGCTGACAGATGTTAATAGGTGCCCCAAGGTAAACACACAAACAAAAGCAGAGTTCCATGACCAAATAAGTTTGGGAACACTCTGTTAATCAGTTTCTTTACTACAGGACTTGTCAGAGCCTTTCAATGCTGCCAGGCAAGCTGAGGCTACGAGACACCCCTCCAGCCTCTCCTCTTCCCTTCCTCAACCCGGAACACTACCTGTTAGGAGACTCCAGACCCACTGCTCCCCGGATCTCGGCTTAGGGAATATGGCTGGAGCTGGAAATCACCAGGGACCCACCTCTTGATGGCCTCTCCTTTCTGCGTGGGCCACAACCAATGCCGGGCGAGCGGTCAGCGCTGGCCGATTCCAAGCACAACGCGAGCTCTCCGAGGAGGAAGGCACCAATGGCAGGGCCAAGCCAGGAGGCCCTCCCGGGCCCTGGGGCAAGGTCTGGGCAGCACACGGCTGACGTGAGCTCGGGGTTGGGGGACATCACACGTGAGGCCAGCCTCTCCGGAGGGTGGGAAGTGCCCACGCTCATAAATCCTGGTAAACCCTCGAAAGGGCACAGAAATGAACAGTCAGCCCAGGGCTCCTCCGTTGCAAAGGTCGTGCTCTGGATCAAGCAAGGGAGCCCCGTCAGGGCCGGCCTGGCCGGGACACTGCCAACCCCACGGCCTCCTCCCTGGCATTCCTGGTGTGAGGGGTGCCGGACAAGCTCAGGGGCAGTGACCACACTCACAGTGACCCCGCTGTGAGCGGGGCTGGGATGGGGGAGGGAGGCAGAGAGACAGGGGCTGTGGAAGCGCACAGGTGGGGCCTGACCCAGGCATGTAACCCAGGGAGGCTTCCTGGAGGCCGTGTCAAGGGCAGAGGTGAGAAGCCCACGGCCCGGTTGAGGAGACGCAAAAGGAATTCTGGGGCAAGGTCTGTTACACCTTGAGCTTTTTGCCAGGTGAGCAGCCTGTCCTAATACACAGGGACTCTGGGGCCTGACACCCGGTGCCCCTATTCCCACTGCATGCCCGGACACGGGAGCCCAGCCAGGCACAGGCTCGCAGATGTCACCTGGTCTAGTGCCCTGCTCTGCTCCAACCTTGCACAGCCCCGGTTCCTGCTCTAGCCACCTGTCCCCTGCACACACCACGGCCAAACCAAGCCACCTGTCACTTCCCCCAACCCCCCACTTGCTCTGTCATCGCCTCGGCAGGAAGGGCAGTTCCACACACGTCAAGGCTTCAAGGCCCTGCTGAAATGCCACCTCCTCTGCCTGGCCCCACTCTCTCCGCCACCCTGTCTCCTCCCTCTGAGCGGGAGTGACCTCCCCTAAACCCTCCTGATTCTCCCTCTCCGTACCTCTCTTCGGGGTCAGAGTGCTTTTCTGTCTGGTTTGGGGTTGCCATATTGGTGCATTGCCTCTAGAACAGCCCATGAGCATTCTGGGTGGTCATCAGCCTAGCACCCAGCCACCCACTTATCCATCCATCCACCCACTCACCGATCCATCCATCCGTCCATCCATCCTTCCATCCGTCTGTCCACCCACCCTTCTATCCATCCGTCTGTCCACCCATCCATCTACTTCTCTATAGATCTATCCACCTACCCATCCATCCATCTATACATCCATCCATCCATCCACCCATCCATCTACCCCTCCATCGATCTATCCACCCACTCATCCATCCATCTACCTACTCATCCATCCATCCATTCATCCATCCACCCACCCATCCATCCCTCCATCCACCCACCCATCCATCTATCTACCCACCCATTCATCCATCTACCCATCCATCCATCCATCTACCCACCCATTCATCCATCCACCCATCCATCCATCCATCCACCCACCCACCCACCCATCCATCTACCCATCCATCCATCCACCCACCCACCCATCCATCCACCCATCTATCCACCCATCCATCTACCCCTCCATCGATCTATCCACCCACTCATCCATCCATCTACCTACTCATCCATCCATCCATTCATCCATCCACCCACCCATCCATCTATCTACCCACCCATTCATCCATCCACCCATCCATCCATCCACCCACCCATTCATCCATCCACCCATCCATCCATCCACCCACCCATTCATCCATCCACCCATCCATCCATCCATCCACCCACCCACCCACCCACCCATCCATCTACCCATCCATCCATCCACCCACCCACCCATCCATCCACCCATCTATCCACCCATCCATCTATCTATCCACCCACCCATCCATCCATCCATCCACCCACCCATCCACTCATTCCACAAACACCTGCGGAAAACCCGCTGGGCTGGGACACAGTGGTGAAAGTCAAGCAGGCATGGGTGACATAGTTTCCTACCCTTGCTCCTTCCACCCTCACCCCAGGGGCAGGATCTCTGATCCTTTTCACAGAAGTGGACCGCGGGACCCAGAGAGGTAGAACTCCACCTGTCAGCCCTCAGGGTGCAAGTGGAAGGTTTGCTGAGTGACTGCTACACCAGCCCATCAGTCAGTCCACTGACGGATCAGTCAAGGCAATCGGTTCCTTATAACTCTGGGAAGTGGGGCCTGGAGCCTCAGAGAGGAGGGCTGGGACGGAGGGAGGCACCTCCATGACCCGTGTGTGACAGAGCTCACACAGCCCTCCCAGAGCAGCCGTACAGAGGAAGAAAGCCAAGCTCCTGTGGGGCGGCCAGCTGGGAGGTCCTGGGGCAACCAGAGAGGTGACCCCTCTCCCCAACTCTTGGGGAGGGGCGGGAGGGGGCTAGGAGGCAGCAGCAATGAGCACAGATGGGGGTCTTCTGCTTTTCCTCCAAACACCCCTCAACCCCCATCAGCCCCAGCCGGGCCCTCAGGGAAACCCTTGTCCCACCCGACAGGCTGGGTAGCACAACGGTGACCACGCAGGTTTGGGAGTCATCTCCACCCGGGAGCAAATCTCTGCCCCATCCTCAACGATTCAGAAGCTGGCTGTTCCTGAGTCGTGGGTCCCTGTCTGCAAAATGGGGAAGAGACTATAAAGCCCAAGGGGGCATGAGGACTGCAGGAGAGGACCGCCGGGAGCACTCCAGAAGTGGTGGGACAGGGACGCATACGAACCCCTCCTCAGATGCCCCGAGGCTCCTGGAGCACCTCCCGGGGACCAAGGGATCAGCCTGGAGGACGGACGGGCCTGGGCGGGGCACCAGGGGCAAGAGGGCTCCAGGGACGGGCAGCGCAGGACCAATGCCCCATCTTCTCCCTGCTCCGCGGGCCAGAAGCGGGGACCCAGGAAAGCAAGCGTAGCCCCCTCCAGGGCATGGAGCAGGGCGGAGGAGGGCCAGAGGGTCCGGGGTGGGCAGGCAGGGACAGTGACTCACATAAAGCAGAGATGACCAAAACCTCCCAGGAGCCCCCAGCGTATCCAGCCCTTATTATCACCTCCTGGGGCAGGTGACAGACCCGAAGATTGGGATGGGGGGAGGGGCAGGGGGCTAAGAGACTTGTCCGAGGACACACTCCCTCACTGTCAGTGAGGTCAGGACACCAACACAGGCCTCCCTGACTCAAAGGGCCGCTCTCTGGACAGTGCTGAGCCACCCAGCTGCCTCCCCGCTCTTTCACGCAAGGTTCCTGCTGGTGGGGACTCCAGGCCCGGGGCACGCGGGCCTGACCTCCGGATTCGTCCATGGGCTAGGCTACTGCCATGTGTGAGGGAACAGGGAGCTCACTCCTTTACATGAACGCACCTCTCTTGTCCTCTGGCCGCCTGCCGGGCCCCCAGGCCTGGAAGGACCGCGGCCAATGATGTGCACATTTCGTAATACCCAGCCCCACTCCGCCCCACAGGCCCCAGATGCTAGAATACCAAAACCCGCTCTGTTCCAGAAGGACTGAGAAATTCCCACCGAACTTCTCAAATCACCAGCAAATGCCCCAGAGCCATAAATTAATGGCGACACCGTGAGACGGGTGACAGACCCAGCTGTCTCCGTGGCACCCACGACACCCAGGTGTGCGGAACGCCAGAATGAGTGGCCGGGGCGGGTGCCCACGCTCTTCCAGGGAATGCTGAGTGGCAGGGTGACACATGGGCACCCGTCAGGGACTAGCACCAAGCAAGGCTGACCAGGATCCCCTAGGTGAGGACGCAGCACAGGCAGGGCTCTTCCTGATTCCCCTGCCCAGCTGCAGGTGCAGAGCCCTGGGAGGAAGCAGCTGCCTGACCCGGAGGCCCCGGTGCCCACCACACGGAGGGCCAACTGGCCCCCTGGACATAACATGGCCTCGGAACCAGATGGGGTTCAAAACTCAGCTCGGCCACTTGCTCGCTGTGTGACTTGAGGCAAGTTACTTAGCCTCTCTGTGCCTCGGTTTCCCCCATCTGTGCCCACGGGCATATATAATGGCACCTGCCCCACTGAGATGGTGCGAGGACGAAGCGAGTCTGTTTGCCATAAGGCCTGGCCCACATTATCAAGGGGTGTTAGCCATCAACAGTATCTTGCCCCCCAGCCTCTTGTAATCCCAAGCGAGGCAGAAAGAAGTCTGCTAGGAAGATGCCGTTGCTGGCGGTTCCCAGCCAGGACCAGGCGTCCGCCAGCGTGGCATATGCTTCTAGAGCAACAATCCTCAGCTTTCGCGCTACTCACATTTCGACGTGGAGAGTTCCTTGTTGTGGGGGGGCACGGTCAGATATTCAGGGGCACCCCTGGCCTCTGCACACTGGATGCCAGAAGCACTCCACTCCGCGCAATGGCCGAAAACCACCCGCGATCGAGAACCCCCTCCCTGATGTAGGTGGAAGGGGGACGTGTGTCTGTCTTCTGGGGGACAGAGGGAAAGGCAGGGAGGAGGGGGAGAGGAGGAGGGGAAGGGAGAGGGAGAGGGGAAGGGAGAGGGGGACGGAGAGGAGGAGGGGGAGAAGGAGAGAGGAGGAGGAGAGGGGGAGGGGGAAAGGGGGAGGGGGAGAGAAGGAGGAAGAGAGGAGAGAGGAGGGAGAGAGAAGGGGAGGAAGAGGAGGTGGGGAGGAAGGGAGGGAGGAGTGGGAGAAGAGGGAGGAGGGAGAGAGAAGGGGAGGAAGAGAAGGAGGGGGAGGGAGGGGGAGAGGAGGAGGGGGAGAGGAGGGAAAGAGGGGGAGAGGAGGAAGGGGAGGGAGAGAAGGAGGAGAGGAGAGAGGAGGGAGAGAGAAGGGAAGGAAGAGGAGGAGGGGGAGGGAGGGAGGAGGGGGGAGAGAGAAGGGGAAGGGGAGGAGGGAAGAGGGGGGAGAGGAGGAAGGACGGAAGAGGAAGAAAAGAGAAGGGGGAAGGGAAGAAGGGAGAGGGGGAGAGGAATGGAGGAGGGACAGAGGAGGAAAGGGAGAGAGAGGAAGAAGGGGAGAGGAGGAGGGAGAGAGAAGGAGGAGGAAGGGGGAACAGAGGAAAGAGATAGGGAGGGGACATCTGCCAGGACTACATTTCCATTCTCAAAGGCCAAGTTCGAATCGTGCGGCCATCCTTTGGCCGGGGGGGTGGGGGGGCGGGGGGGGTGGGGGGGTGGGGGGGGTGGGGGGGAGTTCTCTGGTGGGGATGTGAGGGACTCTGATGTGGAGGGGGCTTGGCTTTGCCCTCGGACCAAGCATGGAAGGGATTGATCTGGGTGTCTTGCCTTATACAAACCGTTTATGTTAGCACAGTTTTAAATTCACAGGAACGTTGCAAAGACAGCTGGGAAATTCCCATACACCCCACCCCAGTGTCCCGTTAACATCTTACACCCCAGGGTGTATTCATCACTACTAATAAAGCAAGACAGACACCTTAATATTCACGAAAGCCCACACTTGGTTTGATCTCCACGACTTCCCCTAATGTCCCCTCCCTGCCCAGGAGCCCGCCCAGGACATCACGTGACACTTTGTCCGCCCGTCTCCCGGCTCCTCGGGGCTGGGACGGTTCCTCAGACTTGCCATGTTGTGACGATTTCTGCGAGGAGTCCTGGCCAAGGGTTGTGTGCGAGGTCCCTTGGCCGGGACTCGTCTGATCGTCTCCCGTGCTTACACGGGGATCGCGGGTCCCCGGGAGGAAGACCGGGGTGGTGGAGTGCCCTCTCCTCGCGTCCCGTCAAGGGCACCCGCCATCACTGGGATGCTGACCTTGACCCCCCGGCCACGGCCGGGTTTGCCGGGCTTCCCCACCACAAGGCCCCCTCCCTGCCGTCCGCACTGCGCTCTTAGTGGAGAGGTCAGGCACCCACCTGACGACTGGGGACGACTGGGGACCCCCCTCCTTGGACAAGGAGAAGCGTCTACATACATCACTGGGGATTCTCCTATGTAGGTTTGCCTCGTCCCTGGTCTGGGTGTTTATGAGCTGAGTCCCTCAGGATGACCAGCTTGACCGAGTATCAACCCACCGCGCCCACACCAGTGACCCCGAGTCACTCCTGACGAGGACAGAACAACGCACAGCGGCTGAGCCACCTGGGGAAGAAATCGGACCCCGGGGCACCTGGGGGGCTCAGTCGGTTGAGCATCTGACTTCGGCTCAGGTCACAATGTTGTGGTTCGTGAGTTCGAGCCCCATGTTGGGCTCTGTGCTGACAGCTTGGAGCCTGCTGGGGATTCTGTGTGTGTGTGTGTGTGTGTGTGTGTGTGTGTGTGTCCCTCCCCTACTCGCATTCTCTCTCTCTCTCTCTCTCTCTCTCTCTCTCTCAATAATAAACATTAAAAAAAGAAAGAAGTTGGACATCATGGCCCTCAGCCATAGCCCAGCACTGTCCATGCCCTCTGACCCCAACTGTCCCTGCCCCCCTGTCCACGCCCTGCTGTGGCACCTGTCACGTCATCTGGGAGGGAGCTGGTGGTGTCCTCACCCCGAGTCCCCACCAAATGGGAACTCGCTCCTGCTTCCCCCGGTTTCCTCAGCCTCCAGCGCTCAGTGGGGGCTCAGCACACATCCAGGGAATAAAGGAATTCAGGAAAGGTGGTCTTTGCGAGCCCCAAGGTCCGGAGCTCCTGCAGGCAAAGGGTCCTCCCCTCCGTACCTCGTCCGGCCAGCTCTGGAACGTGCTCCAGACCGCTGGGGAGGACTGGACAGCCCAGGGCCACTGCCCGTGCCAATGGAATATACCAGTTCCAGGGGGCAGCACACAGGGCCACAGGTTCGGGATGGAGCCCCAGGGCCCTCACCCCCAGACCAGTCCCTCCGCCGCCCAAGGCCCACACGTCTGCGGCTCGCCTGTGGGCAGGGTCCCCGGGGGCAGGCAGTAGGATTTGGGGGGGGTGGGCAATGAGAGTAGCTGGGGAAAGCTCACAGAGCAGGAAGGTCGTGGGCTTTGCTGTTTAAATGCTTAATTAGAGTCAGGACCCCCTCAGTCTTCCAGGTGCCTCTGGGGCTCGGAAAAAACCCAGCCACGGGGGTCTGAGCCCAGCTGGCTGAGTGCAGGCAGCACAGGGGGCCCACGCTGGGATCTTCGCCCCAAATGCTGGCGCGAAAGTGGGCCCAGCCACCCCCTATCGAGGCTCCATCTGGGAAACGGATAAAAATGGCCCAGGATCTGCTGGGGGGGATTTTCCGTTCCGCTGTCTCCAAAATTGCAAACTGAAATGCCGTATAACTACTTTGGGTTGCCCCCCTCGAAGCAGCAGGCTGGCTGGCGGTTCGTGTCTATCATGAAGCTTAGAAGACTTATCTAGTTGGGGTTTAGTGGGAGCAGGGCCATCCGTTCCTGCAGGGACCCCCGTTTGTGCCTGTCGTCGGTGCGATCATGAATCCCCCACCCCCCGCACCCCGTCCTTTCTCAGAAGTGTCCCGGTCCGGCCGGCATG
The DNA here is from genome assembly GCF_046562875.1 of Panthera onca. Taxonomy (NCBI): domain Eukaryota; kingdom Metazoa; phylum Chordata; class Mammalia; order Carnivora; family Felidae; genus Panthera; species Panthera onca. Next base: position 4,125,833 of record NC_138342.1, read on the forward strand.
CTGTGCGGTCACTGCACTTCACGAACATGGGAGCTGACAGAGAAAGAGGGGTTTCTGGCAACAGAGACACTGAGGGAAATATTTAGAGCCCTGGAGTTTGCTTTTTCAAAAGTAAAAATCAATTTTATTGGTGTTTTCATTCTAAAAGCAATACATGTTCAGTGAAAAAGCTCCCCCAAGGGAGGACTATTTTCCAAAGGAAGGGGGGGTGACGAATGCCCTCCTGACCCAGACCCAGTGGGGCGTGCTTCCACAGGTGCCTGCACCCCGAGCCACAGCGCCCTTGGTCCCCGCCCTGCCCCCCAGGCCTTCCAGCGTGCCTCCTGTCTCCCAGATCCTTTGCCCGCCGTTTCCTACCTCAGGGCCTTTGCCGAGCAGTGCCCTCTGCCTGGAAGGCCCTTGTCCCTCCGGCCCTGTGGCCTCAGGCCTCACCTGGCCCCCCCCCAAGCCCCCACCCCCAGCCGCCCCACCTGACCCACCCCCACCTCCCCCAGAGCGGTTCTCAAACAGGCCCAGCACCTCTCAAACGAATTCACAGCACATTCCCAGGTGATGCCAATCCCACTTTGAGAACCACGGCCTGGCAAGCTTTCCCGCTCCCTCCCCACCTCCATCCCGAAACAGAGGAGGCCCCGCGATGGGGCTCGAGGCCCCGCACCCCTCCACTCTGCCAGACCCCAGCAGCAGCTCGCCAGGGCCCAAGGGCTCTGTGCGGCCCGGGTTGTGCCTTTCCAGGACCAGGCATGGTGCCGGGCACTGGGGGGGATGGGGGGGGGGGGGGAGTCAGCAAATACCCGCAGACCCGAGCAGGTATCGTGACAGCACTTCTCAGCACGGTTCCACGAGGATGGACCAGGGGTGACAGGAAGGGTCCTGCCCTCACAGGAGACAGAGCGTTCAGTTGAAATAAGCAGTTTCTTTACAGGACTTCTCAGGGCCTTTAGTGGCCAGTGGACCCTGAATATCTCAAAGGGGCCACAGGACACAACCCCCACACGTGCGTGAGCAAGGATCCCGTTTGACAAAGAGCAGCTGGCGGGATTCTCGTCCCAAGGAACCCTCTGCTTGCAGGGCTCGGGGTACACATTCAACTCACTCACGCACACTCTCACACACTCTGACACGCACAGAAACACAATTTTACCTAAAAGAACAAAGCTGTCCCAGCTGCCGAGGACCAGCAGCGCCCCAGGCGTGTTCCCCGCACAGACAGCCCCCCCCCCACCTCCGGGCTGCATCAGAGCGTATCCCCTGGGGGGTCAGTTTCACCACCGGAAACAATTACGACAAGTGTATTCTTCTGGGTGTATGTTTGGTCACCGGCCACCAGCTGGGTCACAGACAACAGTGAGGGGGACAACGTTCTCGGCCTCACAGGCCCCGCCGTGCTCGAGAACCAGGCTGGCCGTGCCGTCTGTCAGCTCAGGGAAACGGGTCCCCAGGGGGGCGCGTGCCCCCCACCCGGTCCTTGCCCTCCTCATCAGCGGCTGGCTGCGGAAGCAGCCAGGGGGGACCTTCCCGGATGCGTTCAGGCTTAGGGGGGCTTATACCGGGCTCACGACCGGAGCCCAGGCCCGGAGCCCGGGCACGCACGGCCTCGGGGGCCTCGGAGGCTTGGCAGCAGGCTAATCTGCACACCCGCCCCCCAAACCTTTCCCGTTGCACACATGGGAAACTGAGGCCCAAATGACTCACGACGTGAGGGGCATCACGGCCACATCCCTGTAGGGCCTACCACAGAGACTTCCACCTGCCAGGGGCCCATCGACGCCAGCCGGCTGGCCCTCCCTGCGGCCCCAGTGCCCACACCCTCCACAGGGGCAGGGGTCTCAGCTCCGAAAGGCAGTCTCGAGTCAGGGAAGGGGGGTGCACTGCCCAGGACAGTGTTGTGGGGGCAGGAGAGGTTGTGGGGGTGACCCGAGGCCTCTCCTGCCCCTTTTCCGTCCACACCGGCGGGAAGATCAGCATGATACGCTTAGGCAGCACCTGGCCTGCAGAACAGGTTTGATAAACACATTCTCTGCCCCCAGAATGTGGGCTACTCAGTACCCACTCTCCCCGACCTCCTTGCCAGTCTAACCCGATCCTGTGCTGGGAAGCAATGTGCTCAGCCGAAATACCCATCTTCCCAGACTCCGTGGCTCGAGAGGTGGTCATTTCTGGTGAGCCAGTTCTGACCAGTGAGACACAGGCAAAAGTCCTTGGTGGGGATTCTCGGATAGCTTCAAAAAAAACAAAAACAAAAACAAAAACAAAAAAACCACTAGGCTCTCTGAAGGCTCCCTTTTGTTCCTCACCTCTCGATGCCCTCCTTCCTACCTGGAATACAGATGTGATGTCTGGAGGTATGGCAGCCGCCTTGCAAATGAAGGATGACGCCACACATCGAGGACAGCAGAGCAGGAAGGCAGAAGGAGCCTGGGCCAGAAGATGTCACGCCAGCACTGGCTGCCCACCCCCCACCCCCGACATCTCCTGGTGTGGGACAAATACACTCCTCACCAGTTAAACCATCACCGGACAACGATTCTCACAGCAAGGGGCTGAACCGAATTCCAATCAGCCGAACAAGAGGCAGCTGGAAAATGATGCCGAAGGGCCCAAGAGAGCCGCCAAGGACACAAAGGTCAGGGACAGTGGTCCACTGCGGGAGCACCTGCCACACTGCAGACACCAGCCCGTGATTCTTCAGATGCTCACACCTACCTACCCAGGCACCAAGAGACACTGTTCTACTCAGGTGTGGAGAACAGATACTCTTCTGCTCAGTTACAGAAGAAAACACTGAGGCTGAGGCAAGGGAGGACTCCCCCCCGGAGTCGTAGAAATTGTGAACATGCCAGAGTCAGGCTCAGCCTGCTGGTCGTCTTGGTCCACAACTTTCTTCCCCACGGTCTCATGCTCACCCCTGGTCCTGCGAACAGCACGTTATGACTCAGGGGAGGCCTTCTATACACCAGCAACTGGACAAGGCAAAGTCCTTGTCCCCCAACCCACCCTCTATGCTGTTAATATAGGTGTGCACGCTGCTTTAAAAAAAAAAAACAACAACGGGGCGCCTGGGTGGCTCAGTCAGTTAAGCGTCCGACTTCGGCTCAGGTCACGATCTCGCGGTCCGTGAGTTCGAGCCCCGCCTCGGGCTCTGGGCTGATGGCTCAGAGCCTGGAGCCTGTTTCCGATTCTGTGTCTCCCTCTCTTTCTGCCCCTCCCCCGTTCATGCTCTGTCTCTCTCTGTCCCAAAAATAAATAAACATTAAAAAAAAAAATTTTTTTTAAATAAAAAAATAAAAATAAAAATAAAAAAAATAAAAAATAAAACAACAACAACAACACTAGTTGATTCAATTCCCTAGGAAAGTTTTAGGATGACTCTTCACAGAACAAATTCCTGCACTTAGCAGAGCCCAGAGACAGAGCAAGAGAAAAGGACAGAGTTCAGAACACATTGTTTGAGCCCCTGGATCAAGCCACACCTGAAGCTGGAGTTCTATCCCTGTAATCTTCCATCGTATAAAATCACACATACCTTTTTTTTTCTTATGCTAGTTCCAACTGGACTTCTGTCATCTGAAAATGATAGGATATTCCCCTAATGTACCCATTTCACAGATGAAGAAACTGGGGCCTAAAGAGCTCTGTCTCCCCCCGCCCCGTCACTTAGCCTTTCGGTGACCGAGCAGGAACAAGGACCCTGTGCTACCCTGCTCCAGCCTCCTCACCAGTATTCCGCACCACCTGCGGCGGCCGGCTCTCAGCCAAGCAGCCAGCCTGCCCCGGTGCCATGCCGGTTCGGGCAACAAGTCCACATTAAAAGGCCCCGTTCTTTTTGCCCTCGGGGAAAGCCTGAACTTCTCTTATTAGGAGGCCGAGCAAAAGGAAACCGTGTTCTTGCCAGACAGACGTCAACTTCTAAACAGCCCAACTACGGATGCGACGACACCGTGCCCAGATGTTTCTTGGCCTTGCCTCTGTATATGCCCTGACACCACACACCCCTCAAATACATGAAAGACCTCGGGCCGGCTGCTTCCATTCTGTCTGTATTTCATACACAAATATCCCCAACATCTGCCTCCCGGCTGGGGACACCTGCAAAATATCAGGGGACATTTGGAAGATAATTATTCCACGGGTTCCAAAGATATGTCTCGGGGACATAAATCTTGGGAAGTCTCTATGGAAACCCGCAAAAATGCGTGTTGTTTTCATTAACACTCACAACAAAATGTCTCTGGAATCAGCCGGCTTCCTTGAAACGACACCAGAAGAACCAGCGTGGTTCCCATTAAAGAGGATCTGTGGGGTTTTTTTAATTACGGATGGAGCAGCCTACAGAAAAGAAACCTTCAAAGTCAGGGAGGCCCAGGTGATGGGATAATTGCTGGGTTAGAACAGACCTTCACCCCCTTTCTTATATAAGACGCGTTCTTGCCTGAGCCTGCCGAGGGCCGCCCTGCGCACGGGGGCCCTGCTCGGGGACGTGCAGGAGACCTGTCAGGTGATTAATGCAGCTCTTAACAGAGAGGAGGGATCTGAAGGCTCCAGAATCTTGCTGTCGTTTACACGCATCTCACTGCAGCGGGAAGGGGGTCCTGGGTTCGAATGCGGATCCCCCCACCCGCTCCCTGCGAGGCCCTGAGCAAGACACTTCCCCTCCCCACCTTCACCTCCTCACCCGTAAAATGGGAACGTAGCAGCACCTGTCTCCCAGGATCCCTTGAGGCTTCGAGGAGCTGAAGAGCCCTTGCAGGAGCCTCTGGGACACGGTCAGCTTTCACAAACGCTGGCTGAAGGGTATCAGGGATGACCACGGACTCACGTCCCTCCCGTCAAGAGGCGGCAGTTCTGTGCCCTCCTCTGAACCCGGGCCGGTCTGTGACTTCTCTGACCAGGGGGCACGGCGGACGTGACCCCGTGCTGGCGTCTGGTCCAGGTCCCAGAAGGCCGGCGGCTTCCACTGTTGGTGTTCTAGAACGCTTGCCCTTGAGACCGCCGTGCGGGGAGGGAGCTCGCACCGCACGCAGAGGGCGAGGCACCGGTCAGCCCCACGCCCGTCCAGCCGGTCCGGCCCGGGAGGCGAGAAGCCATCGTCCCCGACGTCCAGCCCAGCCGAGCCTTGGGACGACTCAGGCCCCAGCACCCTCTGACTGCAGGCAAGCGGGAACCCGCGCGACCGTGAGCGATGCTCTAAGCTTCAAGCCCCTAAGCCTCGGACCGCTCGTCGCTGCGGCGTTATCCCAATATCCTAATAAACCCCCTCCTCCCACACCCCGCTCCCAACGCGACTGCCAGCAAAACCCAAGGGACCCAAGAAGTCGGGGAAGAGGGGCCGTCAAGCCTTCAGCCCCCTGGTGGAGACGCGGCCCTCAGGGCCTCCCCCTCCCAACCCCGCCACTCCACGGCCTGGCCTGACGCTGGCCGCCAGGGAGACTCTCCATCCCTGTCACTTCCGCCGTCTCTGCAGGGGACGAGGTGGTTTGGCCAAACTCTGACTGAGGCGTAAGGCTCCGAATGTTATAAATATCACGGAAGAATTATCTGCCCGGAAAGAGGAATCAAATTAAATAAAGGACGGGGGCCTCTGAAAGTCAACTGGTCGAGTCCTGTCCTCTGCTAGATGAGAAAACAGGACGGGACAAGCCAGGTGTCCGCCCGGGGCCACACAGCTAGCGACGCTGATCGTGGCCACCACTTACGAGATGCCACCTGCCTGCCTGGCACCCTGGAGGGCCGTCTTTCATTGTCACGCGAAATCGCTGAGGAAAGGTCACCCCTTTTGCACGGGCGTGGAACTGAAGGCCCAGAGGGGTCAGGTAACTTGCACAAGGTCCCACAGCTGGGCCACAACATCTGCTGCTGGGACTGTGAAGTCTGCAGAGCCCCACTCTGGCCTGGATGTCACCCGGATGAGGCTCGGGCTGCAAGCTCAACGGACCGTGTGGGGTGCTCCCCAACCGGCAGAGACTCCTATCCAGCCCTACCGCGGCCTGTGCGGTCCCAGCGTCGCCCCCACTTACACACAGCCTCCTGGGCTCAGGGAGGCTCAGGACTCTGCAGCCACTGACAGAGAGCTGGCGTTGGAGCCCGGGCCTGGGGGCGCCTCTCCCCGAGCCCGTGGCCCCCAACTACACGGAAGCTGGGGCTCAGTAGCCAGGTCTCCCGACACCCCTGCACGGGCTCCCCCTTCCTTACGAGGCCTCTTCATGTGGCACAGGGACTGAGCAGTTCACTTTTTAGGTGACTGGGGTGGGGGCCCGCGGATACAGGATGCAATCGCGTCCCCCTGGAATAGGCCGAGAATAAGAGCCGTCAACAGCGCATACGAGGCACTCTCTCAGGCCGCCGTCCTCGACCCCTCGGCAGTCCGGCAGATGGGGGGTCCCCGCTGACGTCACGGGCACCTCCAAGTTTAAGATGAGGACCCCGAGGCCCAGCAGAGGAGGAACGCTGGCTGTGACCCCTGGCCGGCCGTAGGGGGCAAGGCCAGTCCTCGGCCCGGACCTGGCGCCCGGGCCTCCGGGCCTCGACTTGTCTGTCCGCACAGAGAGACGGCGGCCTCGCCGGCCCCTGACACTCTCTCTGCTCACGCCCCAAATCTCCCACGGAAAACAGATAGGAAGCATCTCCATGAAGACTAACAAACTGGCTTCCTCGTTCCTTTTTACGCCGCCGTTTAGGGCCGGCCAAACAACCCCAGCGCTTCGTGGGTGGAATGGTTCTCATCGCATTTTAAAGGAACGTCGCGGTGCAAATACCGCATTGTTTATTCATTACCATAATTTTCTTTCCTAAGTATTCCACTGAAAATCAGATCATGGATTTCATTACCCAGAAACATTAAAGCTCCCCGTAAACGCAAAAAGCACTGGAGACGGAGAAGTCTGCTTACGGAGCGTAATTCTTACTCAGCCACCGCGGGCTCCGTGGGGAGAGACCGGCAGGAGGAAGCCTTCATGCTTCCACGTCCAGGCCACACAGCCCCCCACGGCTGAACCCCGCTGGCCCGGCGCCTTCAAGAGAAGTGCGAACCGAACTGGGGGCGGGGCGGGCACGCCGCCCCCCTTGCCGGACATCCCCGGCTTTCGGAGCAAGGTTCTTGCCAGGGTTTGCTCGGCACACGCGTCCTGGGCGCCGGCTACGTGGCTCCGCGTCCCGTGGAGAAGGCAGGGACGGGGGCGACCAGAGCAGGCTCCCTGGAGCAAGAGGGCAGAGCCTGGGGGGGTGGGGGGTCCTGCCTGCGGGGACGGTGGGGTAGGAGGTGGAAGGAATGCCAGATGCCCACTGTGGTGGCCTCGGGGGCGCTCAGTGTGCAAGCCCCACACGCCCACGCAGAGGCACGGGGTGGCACCACATCTCTCAGAGGGAGGCAGGGCGCCCCCCCTGCCCTGAGGACCCCTGGCCCGCGTGTGCACAGCCCTGTCCCCAGACACCAACACCTTGGCATCAGGCCACTGATGGAGCCCGCGGACTCACTTTCTAATGACACCCCAGAGGGACCCAGAAGTACTTAGAGGAGCAGAGAGGAGCAGAAAAGAGCAGGGTGCTACCCGTGACCTCTGACCACTGGACCCTGAAATCTAGGGACTGGACACAAGAATGCAGGTGAGAGGACAGGAAGGGGTGGGGATTTCCTGAACTGATGTGGCCAGGAGCCTGGAACACAGATCCCGGTGTGTGTGTGTGCTGGGGCACCCGGGACTCTGGCTGCAGAACCTTCCGGCACGTTATCTCGGCATTTTCCGCACGGCTGTGGCTGCTATCTGGATTCGCCCAGGACTCAGACTACACGGTGTGGAACCCTAAAAATGGAGTTTCGGGGAGTCGTTGTCGACCCCAGGGATTCAGCACAAACCCTGACTGACAGAGCCAGGCAGGAGGTAACGTGCGTGTCGGCCGCGAGGTCCGAGGTCCACGTTCCATCCGCCCGCTGAAGCCTCCCAGCCCGCGTCTAGAAAAGTCAGGCTGGGGTCGGCGCCCTGGGCCTCGGCTTAACACCACCTCTAGGGGAGTCCCCTAACTCCATCAGGGCTCGCCTCCCTCCTCCGTGACACGGGACAGGGACGCCGCCACCCGGCCCCTCTGGGCAGGTGCCTGCCCGCCGGCCGTCGGGAGGTGCGTCCACCTCCCGGGTCACACAGCACGAAGGCAGAACACTGCACTTCTCAGAGCACACACACGCACCATCCACTGTGGCCGTCACCCCCTCTGCCGGACAAAGCGGGAGTCCCAGATGCAGCAGGACTCGAACCCTGGTCTCTCGGACCCTGAGGGTGGCCTCTCTCTCCGTGGCATCGCTGGACTCTTCTGGAACCCTGATACTGAGGATCCCTGGGGGCAGACCGGAAGCAAGGCTGACTGTGGCCAAACTGGGCCTCAGTGTCCTGCCTCTGACAGGCCCAGGGCCCTGGGGGGGGGGGGGGGTCGCTCAGGGACACGGGTCTCCCCAGTAGTCAGAGGTCACAAACTGGGGCCCACAGGCCAAATTGGACCCACCGCTGGCTTATGTTTGGCCAATACAAGGTCTTAACGTGTTACATTTGGGTTTGAAATCTTCAGGCAGGGCCTGTTCTGTCCAGTTTGGCCCCTCCCCTCCCCTCGAGCCCATCACTGAGTCTCATCACAGCCTGGCCCCTGCCAGCATCTCATGCGCGAGGGCTCCAGTCCTTCAGGAGCCGGGGAACCAGGAGGCCACAGGGCCACTGCAGCTGGCCGAAGCACCTTTCTCCCTAATGTGCTGCTGGGTGGTTTCACTTTGCACTTATCGCTCAGAGGATAGGGAGGTCCCTCTGTATCTTCTACACATCTTCCAGGCCAGGGAAGACGCCCTGATCATGTCCTGAGTTCAAGTCCTGGCTCTACCACTTACCATTTGCAAGTTTAAGCAAGTGGGCCTCGGTTTCCACATCTGTAAAATGGGCACAGTACCAGTTCCTGTTGATTTAAGCTGCTATGAAAATAAATGAGCCCATGCTTCTGTTGTTCCTAGATTCGCACTTGGCACAGAGGAAAGTACCAGGTAAGCGTCCTCTGACCCTCTGGTGTTTGTGGTAATAGCGCACCGGGACGCATGTCCCAGCAGAGCAGGGTCTTTGTACCGTGCACCTCGGGATCTCAGGAAGGCCTCTGTGGTTGCCCCAGCCCTTCCTGACGTCCATGTAATCTGGACTGTGTGACCCTGACTTGGGGCCTCACCTCTTAGCGCCTCAGCCTCTCCGTCGGTAAGTGGGGGGCATCTCTTCTCCCGGAGCAGCCCGAGGACTAGATGAGATGTTACGTCAATGTTTACGGACCTGTGCTGAGCTTACAAGTGGGAATCAGAGCACGTTTCCCAGGTGACTTTCCAAAGTCCTTGTTAAAAAAAAGAGTGGGTTTATAATGAGGAACTTGAAGCCCCCCGCACCCCTTTGAGCCCCCAGTGGCTTGCCAGGAATGTCTCAGGGAGGTCCTTGGTCTTGGTCAAGGCCAAGAGGCTCAACTACACCTGGGAGGGAACAGCAGGGCCTGAGGTCAAGGCTGGGCTCTGAGCCTTTGTTCAGCACCTTCCCCAGCCCTGGTGGGCATCAGGGACTCGGGACCAGGCTGACCAGCCCATGCCGGGCACCAGGGACTCGGGGCCAGGCTGACCAGCCCCATGCCGGGCATCAGGGACCCGGGGCCAGGCTGACCAGCCCATGCCGGGCACCAGGGACTCGGGGCCAGACTGACCAGCCCATGCCGGGCACCAGGGACTCGGGGCCAGGCTGAGCAGCCCATGCCAGGCATCAGGGACTCAGGACCAGGCTGACCAGCCCCATGCCGGGCATCAGGGACTCGGGGCCAGGCTGACCAGCCCATGCCGGGCACCAGGGACTCGGGGCCAGGCTGACCAGCCCCATGCCGGGCATCAGGGACCCGGGGCCAGGCTGACCAGCCCATGCCGGGCACCAGGGACTCGGGGCCAGACTGACCAGCCCATGCCGGGCACCAGGGACTCGGGGCCAGGCTGAGCAGCCCATGCCAGGCATCAGGGACTCGGGACCAGGCTGACCAGCCCCATGCCGGGCATCAGGGACTCGGGGCCAGGCTGACCAGCCCCTGCCGGGCATCAGGGACTCAGGACCAGGCTGACCAGCCCCTGCCGGGCATCAGGGACTCAGGGCTAGGCCGACCAGCCCATGATGCAGAGGCATCTGGTCCACTTCCTGCTACCCCACTGGTCCTCTCAAAAACACATCAGAGTCTCTTGAACTCATTATCCTCCTCGATTATAGTCTCCCAGGTCCCTGTAACAGGTTCCATATATGGTTGGGCCTTGTGCCTGGGAGCTCAGTGGGCACTGCTCCGGCCCCCCGACTTCCAGAATGAGTCGCGGATTTCTAGAGCAGACTGGACGCCCTCCAGAGACAGCACCCTCTCCAGGCCACCCGCCTCGGATCGCTCGGCCCACCAAGCTCCAGGGCTCCCCCAGAGGCAGAGAAAGCCTGAGCCTCATCTTTTTTTGCTGCCAAATGTGTAACCCAGTGGTCTTTGGATGCGTCCTCCATGGCAACTGAAGGAAAACATCCATGGGAGACGCCATCGCAGGAAGCCGGGGGCTCACCACTCTCTGGGATTTGAGGACACCCTCAGAAAGGAGGGCTTGGGAGCCCACAGGGGCTGTGGGCTGCAGGCAGACGGTGAGGTCACCCCAAAATTCCCTGAGCTCCTAGGGGGCCCTAAGGGATTCCCCATCTCAAAGATGGGTCGCTTCCAAGCAGAATCCCAGCCCCAGGCCTGGCCCCGGGGCCCCGGGGCCTCCTCCCCGGCACCTTCCATGCGCCCCTACACGGCTGCCTGGCTCACAGCCGGTCCTCTGGCCTCCACACAGCTCCCAGGCCTCTCTCGACCCCACAGGCTGGCGCCCGGACCCTCCCACCCGTGAGACCGCTATCCCACACCCTCCTGTGCCCGGAAAATGCTGGAGCCCACGTGCAGGCCACACACAGGCCGCTGGTTCCTGTTGAACCGACAGGGGTTGCGAATGGTTTCCGAAAGGCAAGAAGAGAACATTCTGGGCCACCCTTCGCCCAGTTTCGGATGGGAAAGTCTGTGCGGTCTCCGAGTAAGTGCCTTTCGGGGATCTGAACTAAGCGGCTCTGTACACATCATCCGTGACAGCGAAAGCGGGACGCTGTCACACAGCCGCGGTGGCAATAACCACTACTAACAGTCGGCTCATTGTTTATCGACTACCTGCCGGGCGCACGCTCTGGGTGCCGAACGCCGCCAGCCCCACCGCGAGCATCACCTCCCTTAGCCCTCGGCACCGGGAGCCGCTGTGACCGACCGTGACAGGGGACTCGCTGTCTCCGAGCATCCGTTTCCGCATCTGTAAAGTCGAGGGGTCCTGACCCGGGCCCCCTCCCCCCCCCCCCCGGCTAGGACATCCGTCGCCACCCAGCACAGGGTCAGCCGCTCAGGCCAGCCCGGCACCTCCGAGCACTTGCGTCCCACCTGCTCTGGGCACGGCGTCGGGGGGGATACCGCCCATCACCACCATAACAGCGGCCGCCGCTGCTTGCAGCCAGGCGCTCAGGCACGCTGCACGCGTGCGAAACCCTCACCACAACTGAGGGGAGCTGCTGACACCGTTCCCGCTTTCCAGATGGAGAAACAGAGGCTCGGGGGGGGTAAACCGAGGCCCCGCACGGGGGGAGAGCCCCAGCTGAATCCAGGTCTTTCTGAGTCCAAAGCCTGAGTTATTTCAGAGGGAAACGAAATCAGACAGAGATCGTGATGGCTCTACACCCAAAATCTCACATCAGTCCCCGATCGGGTGCTGGAGGAGCGCCACGCCCCCTTAGTATGCTTATTACCGCGTCCTAAGGGGCCAGAAGAGACGTGATTCCAGGCTCCTGCAGAATTCCAGAGGGAGGGGGTCAGGTCCAGCCTCCTGCCCTGATTCCCACCGTCCACACCTCTTTGCATGCTCCGGGGCCCCCCTGCATCCCTGTCCACACCGGCTGGAGCCTGAGTTCCCTGGGGCCCAGGGCAATAGCCATCTTGGGCTCCCGCGGCTGCCTCCTCCCCTCCCCCACTTCCCACCCAGTTGGCCAAGAAGGAGGAGCCACTTCCCACTGGCTGGGCTCGGTGTGTCCCCGGGCCTGCTGACTTGCATATTAAGGCACACGGGTTCCCCCACCAACATTCCGGAAACCTTCCGCTCGGCAGAACAAAATCGGCCGGAGGGGCCCGTCTGGGCTGCAAGTGCATCTCCTAATTGCCTAACAAGGATCTCCCCTAATTGTCTCAGCAAGGGTTTGGAGGGGGCCGAGCGGGAGTGGGCGGGCCTTCCCGGGGCCCACAGCGGGGGGCTCGCTGGGGCCCTGGGTGCTCAGAACCAGGGATACGGTGCCGAGGCCTGTGCTATGCCTTTCTCCCCCGCTGCGAGAACGCGGGGGCCTGAAAAGGGCCTTGGGAGGCCTCCCGGGCACCCTGCGCTCAACATGCAGCAGCAGGCGGCCCGCCGGGGGCAGGGGAGAATGGCCAGGACGGCGTGCCAAGTGTGGAATGTCAGCAGCCCCGAGAGGAACAGCGTGGTGTTGAGGCAGACGGGCCGGCGGCAGGGAGGGACCAGGCGGCCGCGTCCAGTCTTCACGCACGCATCTCGAGAATGATCTTGGAGATGAATCACGGTGTGGGTTAGCGCCTGGGCTTAGAAAAACACTCATTCCCCCCAGACTCGCTCCTCTGCGGCGGTGCTGGGGTTTCAGCCAAGCTGGGGCCTCGCGGGCTCCGGCGGGGAGCTGGCGGGAGGTGGGGGAGGCCAGGTGCCCGGGGTGGGGGCGATGTGGGGGGAGGGGGCGGGAGGACGGCGTCCCTCATTCCTGGCACAGCCGCCCTCTTCCCAGGTGCTTTGAAAACGGGAACCCTCCCTTCTGTTCTGTGCGGGAAAGGCAGGAGCCGGTCAGGGATAGAGGCAGAGAGGCCAGAGGTGAGCCAGCAGGGCAGGGAGGTGACGAATCAACCCCGAAGAAAGATGAGTGTTTTCCTCCCGGCCCACCGGGTCCACCCCAGCCCCTAGAAGCCCATTGCACAGTCCGCTTCCTGTGTGCCCGTGAAAGGGGAGTGAGTCAGAAGAGGGGGGAGCATGTGGGAGGCCTGGGCCTGCTACTCTGGGGGGTGCGAACGCAGCAGGCTTCCCGCTGTCCTTACTGAGGCCCCCCCTGCCTGATGGCATCTGTGAACTTGGATGTCCAGAGGGTTCCCACCACCCGAACTGATAAGAGCGGCTCACGGGGCCTCAGCTCTGTGCGCAGACAGGTGTGCTGGCACCCACCTTCCTCCTGGGAGTCTGAAGTTTTGGAAAGTTCCGGGCAGAAGGGACCCACGTGGCCAGCCCCCAGCAAATGCCTGGGACACCAAGTCTCAGTGGGCTTTCCTGGGGGGCATTTCACGTGGTGTTATAACCAGATGTGACCACTCCAGGAGATGACCCTGGGAACCCACAGCTGCCTTTCTCCAGACTCCACCCCACGCACCTCTTCCCTTTGCGTTGTGGCCTTCCCTGCAGTAAATCCAGAACAGGACTACGTGCCCAGGCCCGTGAGTCATCCTAGGGAGCCACCAAACCTTGGGGGGGGGTGGGGGGGGATGGTCTCGGAGACCCTTTCTCTGGACCCTACTCCCCCAGGTAGACCTAGCAAGTGGGGAGGACGGCTGGGGTTTCCTTCCTCCTGGCCCCACCTTCGCCCAAATCCAAGACCTACATCCAAAATCTGGCTTCTGCCAATTTCTACAGCTCAGGGAGCAGCCTGAGTGCTGGTGAGATCAGAACATTCTATGTGATGGCCAAGAGTGCAATTCTCCAGAACTTGTGCAGGAGGGTGAGCAAGTCGGGGGGGGGGGGGGGGGGGCCTGGCAGGCTGATTCCAGGCCCCCTCCCACATGAGAGAAAATCCCTAGGGAGCACGCCCAGAGCTCGAAATTCAAAGTTGGGAACCCCAGAGACAGCCCTCCAGAACCACCAGCATGGACTGCAGCCCACCTGCTCCTGGGCTCCCTGGGAGCATCCCATCCGGCCAATACTTTCCAGGCACCGGGATGTGGGGGTGACAATCGGCTGGGCACACAGACACATTCACAGCTAAGTCTGGGACCAGGTCCACCAAGTGTCACCTGACATTCTGGGGGGAAAAAACAAGTGGCATCTGGTGTGGGGAGGGGGAGGCATTGCTTCTGGGTGGCCAGGGAAAGCCTTTCACAAGAGTAGACATTTGCACTGGGTCTTGAAGTAGGAGGAGGCTTTAGAAATCAGGGTGGAGGGGGCGAAATTCATCCCGGGAGAGACAGCAAAGGATGGGGAAGCCCAATTGGCTGGCTGGGGTGGAGAGGAAAGCCAGACTGGGGCCAGCGGGTCAGGACAATGCACGATGAGCTGAAGATTCAGGGGTTGATTCAGAAGGTAATGGAGCCTCCAAGGTTCCAGAGCAGAGCATCCAGACAGCCCTCATTCAGCCATTTCCGCAAGGACAAGCCTGACTCTGGCTCCCCATAGAGGGTGGGCCGAGAGCCTGGCTGAACCAATATGGCGGCCAAGCAGGTCTGGCTCCCCATAGAGGGTGGGCGGAGAGCCTGGCTGAACCAATATGGCGGCCAGGCGGGTCTGGCTCCCCATAGAGGGTGGGCGGAGAGCCTGGCTGAACCAATATGGCGGCCAGGCGGGTCTGGTTCCCCATAGAGGGTGGGTGGAGAGCCTAGCTGAACCAATATGGCGGCCAAGCAGGTCTGGCTCCCCGTAGAGGGTGGGCGGAGAGCCTAGCTGAACCAATATGGCGGCCAAGCGGGTCTGGCTCCCCATAGAGGGTGGGCGGAGAGCCTAGCTGAACCAATATGGTGGCCAGGCGGGTCTGGCTCCCCATAGAGGGTGGGCCGAGAGCCTGGCTGGACCAATATGGTGGCCAGGCGGGTCTGGGAGGCTAAAGCTCAGCAGGAGATATAGCCACCGAGAGAGACATCCCCAGTAGGTAACCTCCTCATCGACCGAAGTGGCAGTCCCTCCCTCGTGCCTCTGCTGTTAAGCTGCACCGGGCTACAGCCGGAGAGTCTCTGGCCATGTTTGCGTGCCCGTCACCTGGCACGGAGAAGACGCTTGGCTTCTGTCAACTGAAGGACCAAACAGCCAAGGGTGAGCATCCCAAAATAACCGATGTGGCCCACACACTCAGAAAGACCTCCATCCACCTCTCCGCCCCTCACGGCACTCTAGGCAAGGCGCCCTGGAGCATTCAGACAGGTGCATCCCAGTGACGAACAGAGGACAAAATAAAGCCAGAGCAAGTGAGGAAACAGTAGGAGGCAGCACCAAGGGCTGTGACTTTCAGACTCTCTGGCAAATCGCCTCCTCTGATCAGACCTCTCACGCCAGCAAAGGCAGGGAAGGAGGTGTCTGGGTGGTCACCTCCGTGGTCCCAGAGCCGTCACGGTGTCTGATGTACAACACGGGCTCGCAAAACGTGTGTTGACTGCAACACCGAGAGCGTGACCGGTACAGGGCCCAGCCCCTCGCTCCCATGTCGAGGTGAGGAAAGTGAGTGTGAACGTGGCCTGGCCCAGGACCACTCAGAGAGTTCGCGGTAGACCAGACGACATCCTGAGCCTGCCTCCCCAGCCACTGTCTGGTACCTTCTCCACAGTGCCGACCAGGGTCCCGGGGGGACATGGAGAACGGCAAGGCCTGGACAGAGGGGAGAAGCTAGAACCTTACAAAAGTGGGTGCTCTCGCCCCACCAGCCAAGCTCCCACGGGCCCCCCCACCTGCCTCGTGGCAGGACCTCTAGAATGATCTTTGAGGCTGACAAGCAAAGGGCAAGGGACGGCAAGGGTGGGCACTTAGAGGTCCATGAGGGGTCACTCTGCCCCACTGGTTCCAGCCAGAGTAAGTAGTAAACACAGCCAGAACTGTCGCCCCCATCACATCAAAGGAGAGAGGAGACGTGGGGCCGTTATACAAGGAGCCACGGTCCCAGGCTGCAGACTTAGCAAATGAGACCACAGACCCACTGTTGGATTTCAGATAAACAACAGATTACTCGGATCGTCTCTCGGAAGAAGTATGTCCCAGGCAACACTTGAATGTGAAGTTCAAATACACAGCAGATAATCTTTAGTATAAGTATATCCCAAGTGTTATATCAAGAGTGATGTATAAGTATATCCTAAGTGTTACCTGGGCCACACTTAGATTACAAAAAAGCATTCGTTGTTTACTTGACATTAACATTTCGCTGAGCATCCTGCATTTTACCCGGCGACCCCAACCGAGGTCAGTCTGCCGGCCACTGTCCACAGGGCCGCACACGGTCACTATCCTGACCATCCTCCCTGCCTCGGCAGGAGAAGTCTATCAGTCATGGCTTCAGGATTCTAACAGGACCCAGGCTGAGAAGGGAAGGCCGCTTCAAAGGGCAGGGCCTTCGTCACGCACCGTGGTCCAGCCCCAGAAAAAGCAGCAGGACAGAGCGGGGGCAGGGCTCGGTGCTTCCGACCTCCGCTCCGCTCTGACCTCGAGAACCAGGAAGGGAGCAGTGATCTGGCAGAATCAGGAGCAGATAATCGCTTCTAATTACCATCACTCCAGCCTCTGTGCTCCCCAGCAAATTAGAGTATATCTTTCATTGCAGCTGACACCCTGGATGGCGTCGCGTTGGGCATGAAACAAATTATGAATCCCCAGGCAGGGCTCCTCACGGTAATTTGCTGGTAAAACATTTTTGCAGAAGTAAAACCCGATTAGAAGGAACGGCCCCTCCAGAGCAGGTGAAGTGTTAGTGCTGCTGTTGGGGCCCCAGTGCTGGGGCCCAGGGCCCAGGGCCAGGGACGCAGAAGCCTACCGTCCCGCCAAGAACGACAATGCATGGACATACCTAAATACACTCAGTCTGCACACCCAGTGCTTTGCTCTTGGCTTTACCTCGAGCTCACCGTGACGTCCCCCTCCTGCACTGCTCGCAACAACCCTACGGCACTGGGATCTTTGTCACAGCCCACCTGTCCAGGCCCCACACCCTGGAGGGGCTGGAGCTAAAGTCAGAACCCACTCCCACAGCGAGGAGACCAGGCTCCTTTCTCGACGTGCATCCTGCCCACAGGTGAGGCAACCAATATGGCGGCCCTTGGGCCCAATGACCCAAGAAAGAGCGTCTGTCTTCCCAAAGCAGTCCAACGAGGCGGATTAAGGGAGCATCGGGCCGTTAACCATCTCTGACAAATTCTTAGGCTTTTACCTTCAAAGACAAAGAAATCAAAGAGCTGCTTCTTTTCTTTTTTATTCCCTTTGCTAACATCCAAAAGGCCAAAGCGGTCTTTTGAGGATTCCTCATCCAGAACCTCTGCTTTCTACTTCACAGGAAGGACAGGGCACGCAGAGGGCTCAACCTGGTACCAAGTTCAGGTCTTGCCCACAGATGGGTCAGGCCGGGTCCTGCTCCTGGACGGCCCTGCGTATGGCCAAATTTGTCCCCTTTAAGTCCCTGAACCAGATGCCACGCTCAGAGTCAGAAGCTACGACCAAGAAAGTCACTAAGGACATCCCGCAGGGGGGCAGCAGCCTGCGGCCGACTCGTATTTGGAGAAGGGCACGGAGGTCAGGAAGATTCAAAATGAGAAACCGAAGCCCTCCGGGAAAACAATCAGGAGAGACACAGAAGGAGAAGTGCTGGTCTATGCCAGTCACCAGGGGGCAGCCCGTGATGGGCGGAGGGCTCCTGCCGCGAAAAGGAGGCCGGGGCATCTGGAGGCCACAGCCCTGCCCCGGTCCCGTGTCACTGGCCTCCGTGCCCTGAGCGGCCCGGGAACTACCAGGGTGTCCATGCTGGGCCCTGAGGTGACGATGAGTAGGGTCCCCTTCACTGACCACAGCAAGTGGAGCACGAAGAAATGCCCCCCCGACCCCGGACAGTAGAGTCCAGAGCGGGAAGGAGGAAAGGAGGGACGGGAGGTCAAGAGACTCTCCGATAAGCAAGGGAAAGGGCCGCCAAAGTGGAGAGGATGTCAAAAAGGATCCTCCAGACGAAGGCAGAGAATTGTGTCCCGGCCCCGCGGTGAGCCCAACACGGCGATGTGTGTGTGAGGTTCCAAGAACCAGGAGCTGCCGTGGCAGGTGCCTCCCGGGATACGCAGCGAGAGCCTGTGCGGGGGGGAGAAGGAAACGCGGCCACACAGCCAGGACGGACGTGGGGTGCTCGGCTGCAACCCAGGGAGGCGGTGCACCCAGGGCCAGGGGAGAGGCGAGCACCAAGCTGGTCTCCAGCAGAGGAGGAGCTGGATTCGAACGCAGACCCCACACTCGTGATCACACAAACGCGACAATGCGCGCTCCTCCCGGAGACCGTTCCAGGCCCAGCTTCCGCCACCCCCACCCCTGTGCGTGCTCACGCCCACCCCCACGCACACACAGTCCCCCTCACTCCCAAGAGCGGCCAAGCTGTTCCGTGCCGACAGCGCCCCTCAGTGCCCAGTAGAAGGGCTTCTGACCTGACGCCTCTCCAAGCCCAGCCATCTCCCTACCCAAGGGCCTGAGGAATCTAACAGTGGCCACAGACCTACACTTACTTTTTTAATTTTTTAATATTTATTTATTTTTCAGAGAGAGAGAGACAGAGACAGAGCACGAGCATGAGAGAGAGGGACGGACACAGAATTTGAAGCAGAATCCAGGCTCTGAGCTGTCAGCACAGAGCCCAGCACAGGGCTCAAACCCACGAACCGTGAGAGTGTGACCTGAGCTGAAGTCGACGCCTAACCGGCAGAGCCACCCAGGCGCCCCCAGACCTACGTTTTTAAACAGCATGGACTCAGTCTGGAGCAAAAAACAGCACTGGTAACACCTAAAGCCTTCTGTGGTACCCAGGCGTCCCCTTCAGACCCCTCGCAAAGCCCCCTTCTACCGCCATGGCCTCCTCTAATTAAATCTGGATTTTTTCCTCAAGCACCAGCTTCCAAAATTGATAAAATCGTTGTTTATTCTTTTGAGCGCATCTGGCTCATTGAAAGTCATATTACAGTCATTTCCTTCTGCCTCTGCAAACATAGCCTCCTCGCTCCCACCACGAGTTAAAACGCACCCTGTCTCTCTCTTGCCAGCTCATCCGAAAGAGCATCGTTTCCGAAAGAAAATGCACGTCACGTTCTAGATGACAGACATTCAACGACACCCTCAGTCCGCAATCCATTGGCGTCCTTAAAACTTCTGAACGTTCTGGCGTCCTGCTCTTTTACTTGTTTGTCCTCTAATTTAGAAGTAAAAGAGACCAAAAAAAAAAAAAAATCACATTTCAGATGGATCGTGGCACGAATCTGAGCAAAACACAGCTCTACGAAACGTTCACAAGGCAGCACATAGAGGAATAAGGGGACAAAGCCCCCTCCCTCGGACCCAGCGCTCTTCGGGTGCCAAAGAGCTTTCTTAACGCGGGATCTGATGTGAACTCCCGCAGCAGCCCCCGGCCAGGCGTTCCCATGCCCACTTTACAGACGGGACAACAGAGGCTCAGAGAGAACGAGACACAGGACTGAAGTCTCCAGGACATGGAGCCGGTGCTGAAACCAAAGGCTGAATAAATCATTGAATACGTAAAAGAGACAATTATCAAAATGCCAGAGTCGGACGCAGGGTGGGGGGGGTGGGGTTCACACCAGCTGCTCCCATGAGGCAACCCTGTTGAGACAGACATGGGTGGGGTCCTCTCTGAGGATGACCAGGGTCGCTGCTGATGCCTGAGGGTCAGCAGGTGCCCCCTTCTAGGGTGGCTCGGTCAGTGGAGCATCCGACTGTCAGTTTCAGCTCAGGCCACGATCTCACGGTTCGTGAGTTCAAGACCAGTGCGGGGCTGGCTCTGCACGGACAGTGTAGAGCCTGCTTGGGATTCTCCCTCTCCCTCTCTCTCTCCCTCTCTGCCCCTCCTCCACTCACTCTCTCTCAAAATAAATAAACCATAAAAACATTTAAAAAAAAAGAAAAGAGAGGCGGTGTCCCTTCTGAAGGAGAGTTCTGTACACGTGGCCGGAAAGCCAGCGGAAGGACGCGGACTTTCTCCGATACCAAGATAAAAACTGTTTTAAGCAGGAACCCCTGGATGACAAGCTTTCACCGGATTCTGAAAAGACCATCTATTTTTATTGCGATCAATGTTGTTAACGTTGGATTTCCTACAGAAGAAAATGAAAACGGCCCACGTTACCTGCCGCCTGTCAGAAACTTCACATTCTGTTTCCGTTCTCGGCTGGACTCGAGGCCCCAACTCCTCCCACACCTGCACCAATGACTAAAAATAGCCACCACGACCGAGGGGACAGCCGCCGACGGCAGAACCAGAGCCCGGCCGGCTCGCCCCAGGGGAGCCGGCCCATTGTCCCCAGACCTGGGGACTCCGGCTAGAAAACACAGAAAACACCGCTGCCTCTCACTCCGGGGGAACGTGAGACCACGTGAAACACGCCTCCGGTGGCCAGCTGAGGACACGGATGCCCCCTCGCCCACTTCTGGCCCTCCATCCCACCGCCTCCCGGCCTCCTCTCCTACCAACAGACTCTGCTGGGCCTTGCCCACACTGACACACTCCTGCCTCAGGGCCTTTGCCCTTGCTTCCTGCCTGGGCTGCTGGGCCCCAGATGCTCACGTGGCTCGGTCCCCCGATTCCCTCACAGGGCTTCTCAAGAGCCACCTCTGTCCTCTGGCCACTGCCCTAAAGTGTCAGCCACCTCCGTCTCCAGACACTCCCTCCTTCCCCACCCACTGCACACCGTCCCACACACAGGTGGATGTGTCTGAACGTGCACAGGGACGTTCGCCCATCTGTGCGCGTACGGCAAGCCTCTTCTCCACTAGGATGTCGGGAGAAGGGATTCCACGTATTTCGGCCCCTGCTTTACCGCTACAGCGCCTGGAACGGTGCCCGCTCTTTCGGGGCTTGGCAACACTCACAGGAGATGTGTCACAGGGGCTCCCGCCGGTCTGCGCGTCAACCCCCGGCACGGCCGCACGACGGCTCGGGGCCCACCTGCCTTGAGAATCTGCCCTCGGGATCCGGACAGGAGGGGGTCTCTCACCTTGGCAGCAAATCCAAGGGGCTCTGCCCGCTGAGCGCTCACGAATACGGCCCTGACGGACCCCAAGGGGCACAGTCTCTCCCTGCCTGCCCCCAACCAGCACCTGGCCTCACAACAGCCACTCGAGCAGCCAGCATGGACCCGATGGTCTGGGGGCTCGGCCAAGGGCTCACCGCCGCCCTCCTCGGAAGCTGAGCCCTCGGGGGCCTGGTTACCCAAGCACACCTCTCGTCTTCCCGATGAGGGGCTCCCATGCACCCCACCCTGGGTTCACAGCACCGGAGTCTTCTCTGGGCCCCTCCCTCCAGCTCTCCAGGCCGACAGCTCCCCGTTCCGGCACATTCCAGACCTTCTCCGTGCTGTTCCTGCTGCCTGGGGTGCACCGTCTCCTGAGGGCGCCGGGGGAGTCTCCCCTCACCTCGGGGGGCGGGGGGGCTGGGACCACACCTATCTCTGGCCTGTTCATCTCCACCAGGGAGCAGTGGTGAAGTGCAAGTCACACACCAGACTCCCGCGTTCAGATCCCAGCCTTACTGCTCTCCGGACGGGGAGCCTCGGGCGAGATCTACCCCCCCAGGACCTCAGTTTCCCCACGCACACACAGCTGACCGCAGCGGTAGTGCCGATCCCACGGCGTCGTCGCGGATGAACCGATCTGGCGCTTACCGCCGCAGCAACCCCCACCCCTCCGCCCCCACCGGGTCCCGCCATGGCCACACAGCCGTGTCCCCGTGGGACCCAACGCTCCCCAGGGGCAGAGACGTTGACAGCCTTGCCCAGGCCTGCCCCCGACGCCCAGCCCCCACCCCCACTGGTGCTGACAGTCCTCCATTAAGTGGGATTGAGCTGAGTCCCTGCCTACAGATTGGGGGGGGGGGGGCCCGCAGAGACCCCCCGGCAGGATGAAGGAAGGGCCGGCTTCGGCTCGGCGTGGGGCCTGCCACCGAAATGGCAGCATCTGGCGTGGGCAGGGCCCCCCACCCCCATTATGCAAAGCCCCAGCCGCCGAGGGCTCGGATTGAAATGTCGGAGCTGAGCGGGAGTCTAAAGGTCACGGACCACGAGGCTTGGCAGGGAAGCAAATTAAGAGCTCGGGACCAGAACCCCGGGGGGCTGTAGAGATGATGAAAAGAAAAAATCCGCCATCCCGGGCTGCCGCGGGGAGTGACATAATGAAGCCGGCACGCCACGCCCGGCTCGCTGAGCAGGGCTCTCGGGGGCCAGGGCGCCAGGCCGCGGGGCCCCAGGGGGCCTGGACGGCACCTGCAGAGGATCTCACCCGGAACGGGCAGCGCGCTGGCTCGGACCTCCGCAGCCTCCGCCGGGACACCCCTCTCCGCACTGTGCTCCGGGGCCGGGCGGGACGGTGATCCCTCCCGCCGCCCCCTCCAAAGGCCGCCCGAATCACGGCTTCCCAGATGTAAGCCGCCTGCCAATCCCGGGGTCTGGTCAGGGTCCGGAAGGGCCAAACGTCCTCATGTCTAACAGAGCTGGCTGAGGCAGACCCTGTGAATAGTGGGGCTGCATAAAACCAGCCCCACGTGCCTCGGCTGCCCGTGATCCAGTCCAAGCCCCTCTCCGGCATCACGCCCCACCCCAAGAGCCCTGCGTGCCCACGCTCCGCCTGCCTGGGTCTCTCCCCCATCCCCAGGGCACCACACGTCGCCCATGCCGTGCCCTCGGCCTGCAGCACCTTCTCTGCTGACGACCCAGACTATGGGAGTCATGCCCACCCTGAAGGTGGAAAGGCCACCTCCACTATGAAGCCTTCAGATCCTCTCCCACTAGAGGGAATGAAGCTCTCCGTCTTCTGTGTCCCTCCAGATGCTGGCTGGCCACTTTTGCAAGATGATTCACTACCTGCATGGTCACTTTGGGCCTCTCTCCTTCATTAGGCCGCCCTGGGCACCTGGATATCCCCAGTGCACAATACAGTACAGGGGTTCCATAAATGTTTCCTGAGTGAACAGAGAAGTGGGTGGATGTATGAATGAAGGAACATGAGAACAGATGGACAGATAGGACAATAGATGGATGGATGCATGAATGGATGGATGAATGACAGGGGGATGGATAGATAGATCGATAAACAGGTGGATGATGGATGGACAGAAGGACAAATGGTTAGATGGACCGATATTGGATGAATGCATGGATAGATGTTGAATAGAGGATGAATGGATGGATGATGGATGGGTGGATGGATGAGTGGATGGATGGATGAGTGGGTGGGTGGATGGGTACATGGAGGGGTGATGGATGGAGGGATGAATGGATGGATGGTGGTCGGATAGATAGATGGATGGGTGGGTGCATGGAGGGATGGATGGGTGGGTGGAAGGATGGATGGATTGTGGATAGAGGATGTATGAATGAATGATGGATGGATGGATGGATGGATGGATGGATGGATGGATTTTGGATAGAGGATGGATGGATGATAGATGGGTGGGTGGGTGGATGGATGGATGAGTGGATGGATGGATGGATGGATGGATGGATGGATGGATGGTGGGTGGGTGGATAGATAGATGGATGGGTGGGTGGATGGAGGGATGGATGGATTTTGGATAGAGGATGGATGGATGATGGATGGACAGATGGATAGATGTTGGATAGATGGAGGGAGGGAGGACAGGTAGGTAGGTGGATAGAGGACTAGACGAATGAAGCAGGTGTCTGTTTCCTTCCTACACGAGCATGATGACACTGTTCCTGCCCTAAGTCATCACACACTTGAGCATGAGAACATCATGTAAATTTAATGCTCGCAGCCTTGGCAGAAGCTCTTAGTACATTTCTCAGCCCTCGAGTGACCAGCAGCTGCCCTCTGTGCCCTGAAGATGAGCCAAGTAAGGCTTGGTTTGGATTATGACAGGAGGAACTCTGAGCAAGTTATGAGAAAAGGAACTTACAGACATCAATGCTGGGAGGTGGTGACCTTCCTCACCAGGGACCTTCTCTGGGAAGAAAGGCCAATTCTTTTTTGCTTTTCTTTTTTTAGAAAGAGAGAGAGAACAGGGAGGAGGAGCAGAGGGAAAGAGAGAGAGAGAGAGTCCCAAACAGGCTCCATGTTCAGCACAGAGCCTGACACGGGGCTCAATCCCACGACCCTGGGATCATGACCTGGGCTGAAATCAAGAGTCAGACAGATGCTCTACCGACTGAGCCACCCAGGCGCCCCAGAAAGGCCAAGTCTAACAAGATGGCAGCTGTCTTTCTAGAAGGGCTCTAGAGCCACTTGGGTAAGAGGGTGGATACCTTGAGGCCCTTCTGGTTCCAAGACGGGGGCTTGGGGGGGAGGAGGGGCAGCTAACACATCACTTCAGCCAGGTGTCAGGGAAATCTTTAGGGAGTCAGGCACCGCAGGGTGGGAAGGATTTTGCTGTGTGAGAATAAGGAGAAGGAGAGCATATTCTGGAGAAAGAAAGCAGTGCAAGAAAACAGGGCCATCCTGGGAGGAGAGGCTCTGAGCAGCACAAAACACCCCCGATGCCCAGAAAGCAGAAGGGACATGCCACAGGCAGAGCCAGCACGGGTCTACAGGTCGAAAGGGACAGAACTACGGGAGCCACAGGCCTAAGGAGCTCTGTCACGGACAAGGCCACAGCGAGGGGCAGGCCTCACCTCGGAGCCCACTCAGGGGCCAAGGGCAGGCAGCCTGGACTGCAGGCGCGGGTCGTTCCAGCCCTGACCTGACCAGCAGTGTCCACGAGGGGAACTAGCAGCCCCCCTTGTTCCGGTGGGTCGTCATGGCCCCTGGCACTGAGCAGGGCAGTGTTTTCAATGTCTAGAACTCTGGTGACAGCCCTGTGCAGTGGGGACGGTCACCCCACCCTAAAGATGAGAGAAGGGAAAGTGCAAGCCACGGACCCCAGTTACAGAACCAGTACGTGATAGAGAGTCCGAGCTGGTTCTGGGCTGCCACTGGTCTCCGAGTCAGGGGCTCCCCACAGCACCTGCACCCAGCTGGTGGCTGAGCGTGTCCCCCCTAAATTCACGTGTCGGAGCCCTGACCCTCAGCCCCTCAGAACATGACTGTATTTGGAGACGGGGCCTTTAAGGTGGTAATTAAGGTACATGAGGTCACACATGTGGGTCCTTATCCGACCTGACTGGTGTCCCATAGCAAGAGGACACGGACACACACAGGGATGACCACGCGAGGACACGGGGAGAAGACAGCCATCTACGCACCACAGAAGGAGGCCTCTGCCCACACCGGGATCCCAGACTTCCGTCCTCCAGGCCCAGGAGGGAATGCATGGCGGGTGGAAGGCCCCAGACAGTGGCACCGGGTTACAGCTGCCCCAGCAAACTAATAAACATCACCCCTCCGCTCCCCCTCCTGGCTGTCTCCAATGCCCCCTGTCACCCTGTTTCCCTGCAGGACTGGGGCCCCCAGAAAAAGAGAAAATGAAGCTATCACACCCTCCCCACTCACCCTACCCACAGAGCCCATGGGTCCCTCCAGGAGCTTGGGCAAATCCCTGCACCAGCAGGTTCTGGAAGACGAGACAAGAGCCCACGGCGACAAAAGGGTAGTTAAGGCCCTCTGCATGGGGACACGGGAGGGGTTCTGTCAGCTGCAGAGGCCCCGGGGAAAGAGCCAGGACAGAGAAGAAAGTGGTGGGGGCAGGGGCAGCGGGGGGAGGGGTGGGGGGGGTGGGGAGCTGCCGGGAAGTCCCACACCTGCGGCCATACCGCCAAGAGGGGCACCCAGCCACAGCACGTCTGCAGGGGGTGACAGTGTCCTCTACCCCCCCTGCTCTCCAGTGGCCCACTTCCCTGTCAAGACACCTCCAAAAGTGAGGTTTTCTAGAGAAATCGAGAACCAAGTGGAGTTTTTATTTTAATTTTTTAATATTTATTTTTATGATGTATTTTGAGAGAGAGAGACAGAGAGGAAGGAGCAGAGAGGCAGGGAGAGAGAGAATCCCAAGCAGGCTCCCACCGTCAGCACAGAGCCCGACGCGGGGCTCAAACTCACGAGCTGTGACATCACGACCTGAGCTGAAGTCGGGACGCTTAACCCGCTGAGTCACCCCCGGCGTCCCTCACCGTGGAGATTTTCAAACACGGCCCCAAATCATCCCGCTAGATGGCCTAGGTCCCCTCCCCTTAAATCTGGACAGGCTTCTGACGGATTGTTGGTATGAATGACCCGGCGAGACCCCTAAGGCTGTGTTCCCAACGCTGAGGCCACCGTGCCTGGAGGGGCTGGGACAGGCCCACGGGCAAGGAACACGGGAGAAGCCCCACTGTCCTGGACCACCACAGATGGCGGTGCGCCCCATCTCTGCCCCCTCCCGGGACCAGACCCAGCACATGCAAGGTCCCCCCCGACCCCAGATGACTCCCATGCTGGCCGGGCCACACATCCAAGAACAAGCAGAAAGAGGTTCAAGGAGACAATGCAACATACACCCTGTCTCCTTCCAATTCAGCAGACCGTGGTCACGGCCCATTCTGGGCTGAGAGCAGCGTCAGGTGTGGGGCACACGAAAATGAAGACACCTGGGTCCCACCGTCCAGCGTCCCCAAGCCTGACAGGCTAGACGCAGGTGGGTGGGGCCGACCCGTGATGAAAATGTGTCTGCAGCAAAGCACCAGTGTGAGCAGTCAGTATGAGCAACTCTGGCTGGGGCAATCAGGAAAGGCTTCACGGAGGAGGCAATAATTTTAGTAGGGTTTCAAAGGATAAACAGGAGTCTGCCAACGTATTTCGTACAATTGGATCATATTCTCCTTCTCTCCCTGCCTCCTTCTCTTTGAATCATTTTAAGGAACGTAGCACTCAAACACCATTCCCCATAAGGTGGAGGGAAGACTGGTCTCCTTACCATCATTCAGAGGAAACCTCAAAGCAAAGAGGTCAAACGTCTTGCCCGAGATAGAGATGCCACTGATGAAATCAACACGTAAAGAAGCTCAGGGCCCTGGGATCTGCCCATCTGGCCCCCTCAGGTTGGGGGACGGGATCGGAGCCTCAGGACCGTCCTGAAGGGGAAGTGGGGGTGGAGGGGACGATCCCCAGTCCCCCCGCCCCGATTTCACCCGTCTGCCTCCCCCAGCCAGGACCACCACGATCGATCACCAAGTGTGAGCGGGGGAAATGGATCAAAGCCAAAGACCAGAAAGTAAGGATTCTCAGGCCAGCTTCCCTCCTCACACCCCACCCCACTCACCACAAAATAGTAAAGCTGATTGCGTGTTCCTGTTTGCGGCCTTAATGGTGCACTTGCCTTCGCGCTCGAGGCTCAAGGAGGCAGATGTAGAGGAGATTAGACATCGGCAGACCCGCCTTCCCAGCCAGGCTCCCGGGGCCGCCCCTGGGGCTGAACCCCCAGGGTTCAAGGTGAGGAACCATCTGGCCACAGCCTGGCTTCGCAGGAACTTCCGGCCTCCCAGCAGGTGGGGCTGAATCAGCTTCCTGCTGGCGGTACCTGGGCCCCCCCAACCCCCTCCCAGCCCTCCCCACCAGCCCAGGGGGTCCCACCTCCTGCGGCATCCACACTCTCTTTGCACGGCTGTCCTAATCTGCTGAAACGATGAATAACGAGATCAAACAGCCCTCGGGTTCCCGCTCTGTGCTCGCAGGCATCAGTAATCCCATTGAACAGATGAGAAAGCAGAGGCCCGGGGAAGTTCCCCGCCACACATGCGGCTTAAGAACCGAGTCCCATGGACTCGTAAATGCGGAGAACGGACGGGGGGGCTGATGGCGGAGGCGGGGAGGAGAAAATGGGTGATGGGCGTCGAGGAGGGCACTTGGGATGACCACTGGGTGGTGTATGTAAGTGATGATTCATGGGAATCTACTCTCGAGGCCAAGGGCACACTGCATACTCTATGTCAGCTAACTGGGCGATAAATTCTACTTTTAAAAAAATCATTAAAAAAATTAATTAAGAAAAAAAGAACGTGACTCCAGAGTGAGGTGGCCGCGGTCAAATTCCGGGGCTGGCCACCGAGCTGTGTGGCCTGCTGCAAGTTACTTAACCTCTCTGTGCCTCGGCTCTTCCATCTGCAAACTGGGTGAGAACAGTATACCTGCCTCGGGACCCAATGAGTTCGTGGAGCCCTAGCCCAGGCCTGCGGCCACAAAGCGCTGGGTGCTTGTGTGCTGGGGGTGGACGAGGAGAACCCCGCTCCGCCTCGGGACGCCCCACGTCCCTCCACCTGCGGACACCCCGCTTTCCGGCCCCCCTCTGGTGGGATCCTCTCCTCCCTGCCCAAAGACCCTCCAGGGAGGATCAGCTAAACCTTCGCTGTAACAAGCCTTTCGAGCCGCAGCCCGGGGTCGAAGGGCCCGTCCCGCCAGAGGCCACACCCGGAGTCTCACACCCGGCAGCCCAGCCCGCCTGCCAGGCGGCCACCGCGTCCCTGCTCCCCCACGGGCAGGCACGCAGCTACAGGGGGCGGGAGCAGGGGTCCCGCGTTCCCGCCCGCCTCTTCCCTGCTGCCAAACCGAGTTGAGTTGTCCACGGAAACCAGGGGCCCACGCAGGGGAAGCCTCGGGTCCCACGGAACCACGGTCGCCCCAGGACACTGGCATGACGACGCCTGCCCGAGCCTGTGCCTGTTTAGGGGGAGGCGGGGGGGCCTGGAACCCCGGCCCCTGAAGTCCAAGTCACTCCTGAGTCAGCCCCGTGGCCCCGCTGACCACGACACTCAGAAAGCTTCCAAACACCAGACAAAACAGCATGAAGGCTCAGCTGGGCAAGCAATAAAAGCCTTAGTTAAGCAGAGACTCCTGCATTTCTGTTTTAACCTTTCAGCAAAACCCTGGCAAGGATGCGGGCAGGAGGAAGGCCACCACAGCCGCTGTGAGATCACAGAAGCCTCTCTGGGCTTCGTTCCCTGCAGAATGGCCTCTAACACACGCAGGCCGCAGCCCCAACAGCTTCGCCCACACCCGGAAGCCGTGCAGATCGAGGCCCCAGGAGCCAGAGGCAGGAGTCTGCAGGCCGTGCCCCTGTGAGGTTCCCCGCTCCGCCCATCCCCTGGGGGGACCACTCAGCTCCCCCCACCTCCCCCAGACAAAGCGTCTGCCTGCTTTCCAGCCACTGGGACTTTGCACGAGCCGCCCCCCCCCCCCCCCCCCCCGCCAGCATTCCAGAGCGGGCCACGGGCCACGCACACATCCTCCAGAAAGACCTTCCAAGCCCAGCCCTTCCTGGGAAGGGCCCACGTAATGCCTGTATTTGTCACTTAATCACACGCTAGGCATGCTGTGGTTCTGGGGTGCACGGTGGATCTTTCTGGAAGACATCCACATAACTAGTATGTTGGAGGTTCCTGACTTTTGACCTGGTGGCTCCCTCTCAGCAAATTTGTCCTAGAAAACCATCAGATACACGGACAGAGTTACATCAGAGGGCACCGATTTGGTTAATGCGTGAAAATGTAATCATTTATAGTAAAAAACGAGCATCCTTCCAGGGGTACGATTGGAAAATGGTAAATGATGGTACAGTCACCCCTAGTTTCTTTCTTTAATGTTTATTTTTGAGAGAGACAGAGGCAGAGACAGAGAGAGCAAGCGGGCAGGGGCAGAGAGTGGGGGCTGAGGCAGAGGCTCTGAAACGGGCTCCAGGCTCTGAGCCGTCAGCACAGAGCCCGACGCGGGGCTCGAACTCACGAACCGTGAGATCACGACCTGAGCCGAAATCGGACGTGCAACCAACTGAGCCACCCAGACGCCCCCAGTCACCTCTAAATCTTAAAGGACTTTCACCGACGTAGGACAACGCTTGCCACTTAATGTTAGTTGCACCGAGAGCCCCGAACTCCAAAGCACGGTTCTCGTCCTCACGCAGAAGCAACACGGGAAGGGAATGGCCAGAAGGCTAGACGCTTACCTCCGAAATAGGGGGTTATTGGTAACGGTGGTTTTCTTTTTTCTTAGACCTTTCTTCTTGCAAGGTCAAAAACGAGCATAGGTTCCGTCCTGAATCAGAACACACACGGTCTTTGTGTCTGGCTCTCCGTGAGCGCCACGGTCTCAACGCCCATCCATGTGGCGGCGTGTGTGAGAGACTCCTTCCTTTTTATGACCCAACAGTATTCCTCTGTGTGGACGTAAGCCATGCTGCTTCTCCATTCACTGGCTGATCAGGCATCGGGGTTGCTGCACTTTGGGAAATTACGAATAACGCTGCCACAGACATCGGGGCGTGCAAGGGTGTGGGGGGACAGAGGTATTCCTTTCCCTGGGGTGCGCACATCGCAGGAGGGACGTGGCTGGGTCACGTGGCACTGCCCTCCCTTCTGTCCCGCACACGTGTCACACTCATTCCCGGCTCAGACCCGCAATGCCTCCCCGAGGTCTTGCCTGGCAATTTGCTCAAGCATCCCTGACCTGCCCCCAACCCCCATCACCTGTAGGTCATTCCTTGTTTGAGGTTCTCCGTAACACTTAGCACTGTCTGAATTGACTTAGCTGTTTTTTTCAGGCGTTGTGTCCCTCTCTCCTGCTAAAGTATACGCTCCATGAAGGCAGTAATGACGGTCACCACCACCTAGCACAGGGCCGGAGGCTCAGAGGATACTTAACACGGACGTGCTTAATCAAGTCAGATCAATCTGACGTGCTTAATTAATCTGACGTGTCTCAGGCCACACAGCCTGAGACAGGACTCTCGCAGGGAGGCGCAGATCACACGAGCCTGGGGAGCTCATTCAGCACGCAGACGCCAGGCCCACCCCGCTAACCCCCACCCAGGACACCCGAGGTAGGTTCCAGCCTGCCTTCCTACCAAGCTCCCCCAGGAGGGTCTGAGATACACAAAGTTTGGGCGTAATTCTTGAAAGATATCAGTTCAGCAGCTCAGAGAAAACCAAAAAGGTGGTAATATGTGCCCATAAGGGCCTGCAGACATCTGGTCGACCCCAGGGGTGCACCCAGCTCTGCGGTGTGAAAGAAAAAGTCAGTGTGATCAGACACGTAAGTGGGTGCCCCCATCGAGCTGACGCATTTGCCCACGTAAGTAATTATGATTTATTGAACAGCATTCTGCTTATTAAAGCCTTCTTCTCTCTCCCTTCCTCTCTCTCTCTCTCTCTCTCTCTCTGTCTGACAAATCACTGGG
Organism: Panthera onca; assembly: GCF_046562875.1. Classification (NCBI taxonomy): domain Eukaryota; kingdom Metazoa; phylum Chordata; class Mammalia; order Carnivora; family Felidae; genus Panthera; species Panthera onca. Next base: position 4,156,993 of record NC_138342.1, read on the forward strand.
GCATTACTCCGTTTTGAAAAATCATTCCTTTTTTTAAAAAAAACTGTGTGGGTGCTGCTTAATTAATCATTTACTTTCTACAGCAACTTGGAAACATAAAAGAAATTAAATGTGCAGTGTGCTGAAACGATTTGTCGGAAATTTCACGCCAACCCACCCCCTAAATCACTTCCCACAGCATCCAAACGTGCGCTTGGGAAGGAGCCCGAAAACAGAGCAGCGTCCGGGCTCCGGGAAGGCCATAGGAGCACATGACTCGAGTGTCTCCACAGGGACGCCCCAGACTGGGGGGGCCTCCGCTGGGCCCTCTCCTCCTGAGCCGGACAGCAGCCCACCCCTTGCCGAAATCAGTCCCTTCCAGTCCCTTCCCGGGAAGGGCTGGGCTTGGGAAGGGCTTTTTGGAGGTTCTGTGGCTTGGCCTGTGGCCCGTGGCCCACTCTGGAATGGCGGTGGCGGGGGGTGGGGGTGCTGCTTGTGCGAAGTCTTAACGGCCGGAACGTGGACACCGAGTAGGTATTTCCAGAACATCGATCTGAAGGGACACCAGCGTCTCGGCCTGCCTGGGACGTGTCTCCCCACGTGCACTGCGAGGCCCCAGATGGCGTTTCACGGACTCAAACACGGGCAGACGCATTCTGCATCAGAGAGGAGCCGTGACATTTCTATCAGGATTAATATTCACACGATTAAAGGGTTGCCTTCTCGACCTTTACCATAGTGTCCCCGCTGGGTTCAGAGATTTGGAAACACACACAGAGTCTGGAATCAACCTTTAGTTAAATACGGACAAGGTATGAAATCGTTTTTAAATTCCCCAATCTCATATTTCCATCCCACGCACCGAGCAGCAAAATAGTAGAAAGAATACGCGTTATGTTTAACAAGGGACAGCATTTTAAAAGTCTTCAATCTCTTGAGAGAGGAATTATTTCAGTGGGCTGAAACCGATGTCTATAATTAATATCCACGAAAAGTTGAACCCAAGGAAAAAAACTTTTTCAGGCTAAAAATCCTCATGTGATTTCTAGGTAATTAACAGTTTGGGCTCCACCACGGTAAAAATAGGCTTCGCCCTGAAACTAATTTCCTTTCTGGCTACCAAGGCCATTCTTGCAGGGAGGGGGGAGAAGAAAGCTATTAGAATCCACTTACGGAGTGCAAATAGGAGGCGAGGCAGGGCCGAACGGGAGGTGAACCCGCCAGGCACCGTTAGAAGCCGGGGATCTCCTTGTTCAGATTTCCTTAATTGTTTAATCCGACCTCCTGCCTCAGCCAAGTCGTACGGCTCACAAACCTGCAAAGATGACTTCTGCTCCTGGGGGGCCCTCCTGGGGGCCCAGGGGCTCGGCCGTGCCCGCCATTCGCACACGTGCAGGTGGGGAGGCCAGGCCTCCAAGAGATGCCACGGTCCGCCCGACATCACTCAGCTAACCAGCGGGACGGGCAGGCCGGGGACCCTGTTCACCACGACCCCAGCTCAGCTTAGCTGTCCCCTCTGCAGGGCCCTCAGCCCTCCCCAAATCCCTCAAGCCTCACCATCGTAAAACCTGTGACCGTCGAAAAGCCTGGCCCCCCGCCCCCGCATCCCCTGTGAGCCCTGCCTACGTCCTCCAGGCTCCTGCAGGCAGAAGCACCCCCCCCCCCCCAACAACAACCCTCCCTCATGGCTTCTTTCCTTGCACAGGATGCAACTGTTGGGCACTCTTCCTTCTCGTTCATTTATGCTGTCACACGTGCACATGCACAACTAAGTAACAGGTCACCTGTGAGCAGAAGCCACAGGCCCTGGGCAATTTTCTCAGGGGTGTGCAGAGCTCCCCTCCCCTCCCCTCCCCTCCCCACCCTGGGGAGCCACCTTCCATTTGCACCTGCTCAGTAGACATTTACTGATTTTGTATCGTTCGAAGTCGGCCAAACTTTGCCTCCAAGTGAAATAAAAACCTTTGTCTTAAGTAAAAGCACGCAGACTCAGCCGCATGGCATCCCCCAAACGGGTCTACAGACAGAAGGATGGGCCCAGAGGCCCAGCATCAGGCAACCTGGTTAGATGTGCTTGAAAAAGAGCTTTCCTCTCATTTATGTGCGACTCAAGTATGGACGCCTCCATTCACCCGTCCATTCCACAGACGTTCACGGACACTCGCTGTACCTGAGGGCCACGGTGTGAGCAAGGCTGCGGGGTCCTCTGGGCCCCAGGGCGGGTGTCCTGGGAAGATGATGGAGGGCAGAATATCATGCACATCATGGTGGGGCCAAAGCAGGGGAGGCCCGCGGTTAGGAGGCCGCGCTGGGAGGTTCCAGGCCAGGTAGAGACGGTTCCAGGTGCAAAAGCCAGAGACGGACGGGGAGGGGGGGACCTGAAAACAGCTGGCCAGGTCTGCCGCATAAGGGCCAGGGGAGGCCCATGGGAGAGGAGGGCAGTGGCAGCTAACACCAGCCCCAAAAGATGCCCCTGAACCCAGAAACTGTGCACATGTTATCTTACAAGGGACTTGGCAGGTGCTGCTGAGAACCTTGCGTTGGGAGGTTGTCCTGGATGATCGGGATGGGCCTGTAGAATTCCAGGTCCTATGAGAGGGAGGCAGAAGGAGGTGTGACCCGGAGGGCCGTGTGACCCGGAGGGCCCTGTGACCGAAGCAGAGCTCAGTGCGGGGGGAGAGAGGGTGGCCATGCACCAAAGAACACCAGACACAGTCAGAGTCATGGAGATTTGACCACAGAGCAGAGGCCATGGGACGCAAGGAAGAGGCCACCAGCCAAGGAGTGTGGGCACCTCCAGAAGCTGAGAAACCCAAGGGATCAGATCCCCTCCCCGCCTGAAGCCTCCAGAAGGAACCAGCCCTGCTGACACCCTACCTGCAGCCCAGTGACACTGACCTTGGACTTGTGACCCTGAGAACCCTAAGAGAATACACCTGTGTTCAGAGAATACAGCAGCCACAAGAGACATGGCCTTGAGCAAAGGGCCCCAGCCATAGACCCCGGCCCTCTGTCCCCCACCCACCACCAGCCGCCAGACAGACCCGTCCTGGGCGGGGTGGTTTCCCCTGCGTGGCCGAAGCCTCCCTCACCCCTGCTTTCCACTGTCTGCCATCAAGTGCAGGCAAAGCCTGGCCCCTCAGCAGGACCTCACCCCTCCCCACTCTCGGAGCAGAACAGACTCGCAGCCCAGAAACCCAAGCAGCAAAGGCAGCCGTCCTCACATCCGCCAGACAACCCGCTCCGCCTGGGGCAGCATCGTCTTCTTACTGCGACCCCAGCGCGGTGCTGACCCTTCTCCGAAGACCAGAGGAGACCATCTGTGACTCACCTTCCCCTGCGGCTGCTACCACACACCCAGGGCTGGAGACCCCAAAACAAAGACACGCAGCCAACTCCCAAGAGGGAACAGGAGCGCGGGCGGCCCCTGGCTCGCTCCCTAGACGGAACTTCCCAGCTTGGGTAGGAATGTGAAATAAGAGCCCCAGAAGCCCACGCCAGCCACCCCAACTCCTGAGATCACAGCCAGGGCTGGCTCGGGCGTCACACAGCTTTTCCCAGGATCAGAGGCCCCAGGCTCTCGGGGGTCTCCATCCGGAAAGGGCGCAGGCCTGAGAGTACGCAGACCCCGCTCTGCCGCTCACAGCTCTGGAGTCTGTTCCAACCGCTCAACCTCCCCAGGCCTCGGTTGATCCATCTGCAAAATGGGGCCGCCAGGCTCGAAGATTCCTCTCAACACCCGCATTAGGTGATTTCACTCAGTGGCTCTTGGCTTCTCTGGGATGAGACTCTGGTGGCACACCCAAAGGCCCTGAAAGACGGAGATCACCGCTAACGGACAAGACCACTGGAGCCTCTGTCCCCAGAGGCTCTGTCCCCTGGCCTCTGTCCCCAGGCCAGGACAACCGTGCTGTTCGGACCCCATTTCCCTGACTGCGTTCAGTCCACGTCACCATCAGGCGCAGCCGCCTCCAGCCCTGCTCAGGCCGTCCTGTGGCTCGGGTCCAGGGCTCTAAGCCCTCTGCTGGGTGATGTCCACCTCCCCTGGCATTTCACCCCACGACCTGTCACCGCAAAGCTCCGGCCACCGGCCTCGCCACGGTGAATCCACGGGGCGGGCATTGTGCCCGATGACGCATCCCACACAGGATTGTCACAGGCCACGGGTCAGAGGCAGTGGGGGGCCTCTTTCACTCATGAGCTCTGCGGAGTGGACATGGCCCCAGGCAGGGCTCAGCGGCCTTGGCCGGCCAGGCTTGGGGCTTCAGCAGACAGTAAACCGTAAAAAGCGAGGTGACGGAGGCTGTCTCAGCCTTGCCCATGTGAACGGAGACAGCTCTGTCACCTTTTCCGGTGGACATCGCACTGCCCAGAACAGACCCCTCTAGGAGTCCCGGCTTTGGGGGCTGGGGACATCATTCACGAGGCTGGGTGTTCTCCCGAGGTGGGAGGAGGGCCCTCTGCCGACAAAGCCAGTTGAGACCCAAGGCTGCAGCTCGGCCCCTTCCAGAGCTTCCCCACCTGCCCTCTGTAGGGTCCCACCCAGAACTGCTCCCCCTGAGTCTCAGGCTGTGTGGGTCGAGGGTTGGGCTCGGGGTCTGGGCCTGGCACTCAGCATTTCAGCCCTCTGGCCGGGGTGAGGGGTGCAGGGCAGGCACGAGGGCCCCGGTAAGCGCCGGCAGCCTCGGTCTCCCACAGAGCCACGACCCGAGTGGGCTGTCGGAGAAGGAGGCGACCACACGGGGAAGCAGAGCCCAGAGGCAGAGCCGGAGACGGAGGGACCGTGCCTGGTGTGGGCGTTAGGGCCCCTGGAGCCAGAAGTCAGCACCCTGGGCTTCCCGTGAGCCTACGAGTCTCCATTTTCACTTAAGCTTCTTGGAGTCAGGTTACTAGGACTTGGAATCAAGAATCCTGCCTAACACACGCCCTTCCGTGCACAGCATCATGGGAGCCACAGGGAAAGACCGGAAGCAGGAACACGAACACTCACAGAAACTTAAAGCTAAGCGGGAAGTTCTGACCAGTCGGCCGGAACAGTCAGGGGGGACCACATGGTGTGGACGGTCCGTCCCAGCAGGGGCCAGGAAGAGAAGAAGCCCCTGGGCGGCCAAGGGGTAGCAGGCAAAGACCTGAACGCTGTCGCCCCTGGGTCCCCGCACCCTGCCCCGCCCCCCCGACCCCCCGCTCTGCCTTCGACCTCCTCCTCGGAGGTAGGGGGGAGGCGGGGACAGGACCTCCAGGCGGGGAAGCCATGGAGATTCAGGCCTCCGCACACAGAAGACCGGGAACGTGCTTGACAGAATTATGCGGAAACAGACGCCCTTCACCATCCACTTGAACCATGAAAGAGACGTGCCATTATCCTTTCTTCCAGGTGCAAGGAAGGGACTCAGGATTAGCCAACAGAGTCTTAGCCACTCACCTCGCCCCTCCACCCCGTCGCACCGCCTCCTTCTCAATGGCCCGGTGGGTGGGACTTTCAAGACTACGACCCACAGATCCACGCCTTTAAGTAGGCGCCACAACAGCCTGGGGAAGTGACTGACCTGGCAGCGCCTACAGGCTTCTAGGCTCTTCCTCCCATTCCCAAGCCACCCGGATGCCCTCCCTCCCTCCTCTCCTTTCCCCACTGCCACCTCTGGGAAGCTCTCCAAGATTTCTCCAGGTGGGGAGACTTGGGGGAAAGGTTTGCTCCGTGCAGTATGAGGCAACCCAGAATTTACTCGCTGGAGAAAAAAAACGCAGACCCGAGAAATTTCCCGCACAGGTGAGTCTGCGGCCCCGACTCAGCCCTGCTGTAAACTTCCGGGCCTGCGGGAGACAGGAGATCCCAGGAGAGTCCTGCGGGCACCGAGGTGTTGGCAGAGGGCTGACCACACCCCCCCACCCGGTGCCCCAAAATGCCGACGTGGTCAGCAGGCGGCGGGTCCTAGGGCCCCCTTCCTAGAATAGACGGGCCCTGGGTGCCAGGCCTGGCGACCAGCGTTTGCTCGAAGTGTCTCAACACAGAGCCGTGACAGTATGACGAGGCAGGCACCGTGTCCCCCCGTCTAACAGGGGGACTCGCCTAGGAGAGGACAGGCAGCCCCGAGCACTAGAGCCACCTTCCCGGGCACCCCTTCGAGGTCCAGAGCAGGACAGGAGTCCCCGGCTACGGAGAAGTCACTGGATAAGCACCCAGGAAGACGGGACAGCTGGGGAGCTCTCCCCGAGCACCCCCTGCCACACGCAGCCCTGCAGTACCCCAACAGACCTCCGAGGAAATGCCACCTCCTCCAGGACACCCTCCCTCACCACCGACTCACACGTGCCCTTGCTTCCCCCTCCCCACTTAGGGACCCCCTCACCATGCATCCCTCCCACCCGTTCCTGCCCTGTGTCCCCAGCTCACCATCTGCCCCCCTCACTGAACAGGGACTAGGCTGTGTCCCCAGGTCATCTGTCCCTCTCACTGGGCAGGGACCAGGCTGTGGCCCCGGGTCATCATCTGTCCCCCTCACTGGGCAGGGACCAGGCTGTTGTCCCCAGGTCGTCATCTGTCCCCTTCTCTGGGCAGGGACTATGCTGTGTCCCCAGGTCATCTGTCCCCCTCTGTGGGAAGGGACCAGGCTGTGTCCCCGGGTCATCATCTGTCCCCCTCACTGGGCAGGGACCAGGCTGTGTCCCCAGGTCGTCATCTGTCCCCTTCTCTGGGCAGGGACTATGCTGTGTCCCTGGGTCATCATCTGTCCCCCTCACTGGGCAGGGACCAGGCTGTGTCCCCAGGTCATCATCTGTCCCCCTCACTGGGCAGGGACTATGCTGTGTCCCCGGGTCATCATCTGTCCCCCTCACTGGGCAGGGACCAGGCTGTGTCCCCAGGTCGTCATCTGTCCCCTTCTCTGGGCAGGGACTATGCTGTGTCCCCGGGTCATCATCTGTCCCCCTCTGTGGGCAGGGACCAGGCTGTGGCCCCGGGTCATCATCTGTCCCCCTCACTGGGCAGGGACCAGGCTGTGTCCCCGGGTCATCATCTGTCCCCCTCACTGGGCAGGGACCAGGCTGTGTCCCCGGGTCATCATCTGTCCCCCTCACTGGGCAGGGACCAGGCTGTGTCCCTGGGTCATCATCTGTCCCCCTCACTGGGCAGGGACCAGGCTGTGTCCCCAGGTCGTCATCTGTCCCCCTCTCTGGGCAGAGACCAGGCTTCGTTCGGCCACCTCACCCCACCCACCTGGCACAGGTACCGCCTGGACAGGCTCTCGGTTCCTTGCTGTTGAAGCAGCAAATCAACCGTTCCAAAACCGCTCTCCCAAACGCCCTGTACGGGAAGTACAAATTCAGGCCGAGCCCCACGGGTGTCAGTAAAACTCTCAGATTCGGAGACAGGCGGGGGGTCGTCCTGGCACTCTGCCTTCCTCCCCTCACGCTGGAAACAAAGTCTGCCGGCTTTGGCATCGCGGTGAGCTTGGGAATCCAGCGAATCCCAGACCGGAAATGATCCCAAACTCACGCATCCGTGCTCACATGCCAGCCGGGGCTGAGGCTCGGCCGCCACTCTCGGGGGGCTCCACGGCTCCAAACATACAGCCGACCTGGGCCGAGCCCGGGGCCTGTCTCAGCCCCGCGAGCCGGGCTCACAGCTGACCCCACTCTCTCTAGGGCGGCCTCTGGCCCGCTGCTCTGCCCAGGCTCAACAGACACCCCCTGCACCCCAGACAACACCCCAGGGTGGGCCAGCCAAGCCCGGAGCTGGGAAGGGGTTAGAAGCCCTGGAGAAGGAGGCCAGTGAGGTCCAGGGTGAGGGAACGTGTCCCTGAAGGATGGGGCAGTGTGGCAGGGGTGAGGAGGGGCACCCTGAGCAGAAGTCGGTGACAGCACCCAGCCCAGCCCTTTCCGTGTGCTGACCCTCTGCCCACAACAAGGTCAGGGACAGCCTCATCACCGCTTAAGGATGAGAAAGACAAAATTCCGTGAGGTGAGCAGCCGGCCGGGGTCACTCGGCCAGGAGGCAGCAGGGCGGAGGGGACACCCCAGGGGAGGGCCATGGCCTGAAGAGGGCCTGAGTGTGTTCGGGCAGGTGGGGGCCATGGGGCAGGTGGGGGCCAGGCCGTCGGAGTTGGAGGGAAGGCGGGGGGCGGGGGCAGGTAGGCCCACCCCCACCCTGCCCTTCCCAAGCCTGGGCAGGCAGGGCAGGTGGGTCCACACAGCCGCCCGGCCTCTCAGAGCCTCCCCGTGCTCACGAGACCCCAGCCCGGGGCTTGGCCGCAAGCTCATCTATGGGACTAGAGAGAGGCCGCCGATGAGCAGGGGGACGAGGTGATTCATCCCCACAAAACTTCCAAGGACGCTGGCTTGAGATCAAGCCCAGCCCCCAGGTCTTGCTGGGCCCCAGAAGGACGCAGAGATGACAAACCTCTTGGGCCGCGGGGACTCAGGAGGAATAACGCACTCGAGGGCCCTGTGAGAGCCACAGGCTCTCAACAGGTGGGGCTCCTGCCCCTGGCAAGTGACAGGTGCCTCACCCAGCCTGGGCAGCGTGCCGGGAGGCCAGCGAGCCTGGAGGCCAGCGGCCAGCCTCTGACGGCTGGGTCAGGAGAGTGGCAGCCTGGGTGCAAAGTGAGCAGGGTGGGCGGGCACATGGCAACGGCTAGAGAGCCTTATCCCGGGGTGGGGGCCTCTGGGTACTCACAGGATGTGACTGCACCCATCCCCGGAGCCACTGCACCGCTCCCCCCAGCCGCCCTCCCCCAGCCGCCATATTCCCACGGCTGGCGTCCTTGCCCGTGTGCCCCTGTGAGGCTGAGAGCCAGGCTGGGCAGGGGGTTTCTGCTTCTCTGGTCCTGTAAGCCTAGAACAAAGCCTGGCACACGGGGAGGGGGCCCAGAAAATGTGTCTGCAGGGGAGAGACGGGGGCAGAAGGCAGAAGACCAGCCGTGCCTCCAGCCCCGGCCTGCCAAGGCCCTGCCCTGACCCTAACTCCCTGAGAGGCCATCTGCAAATGTCCCAGAAGGCAGGACTCTCCTATGGCCTGGAGTGCTGAGGGCAATTTGCTTCCTTCTCAACACGCGGCGCGGACGGCCCCCGGCACCCCCTTCCCCCTCAGCTCAGAGGCCAAGGTGGCCGGCACCAGACTGTGGCAGATCCCCCTTCTCCACACCCCAGAGGAGAGAGGCGGCCGGGCCAGGCAGACAGGGACAAGGCCGCCTCGGTGTCTGGGGCTCCTCCTTCTGGCTTCGGCTGTGCCCCAGAGGATGCTGGGGACTGTCCAGGGCCGGCCAGGACGGGGACAGGAGGCAAAGGCATCTTAGGGAAGGGGGCCCGAGGCTCCCTTCAGCTAGACCAGCGGGTTTCGGATTTCCTTGTGCCGCCCAGGCCTCTGGCCGCCCGGGGCGGGATGGACAGGAAGCCTTGATCTGAAGAGGCGAGCATTCCAGGCAATAATTCACATCACGAAACTGGTGAAAAACCGGCCGTCGTCAAGAAATACTCTCTCATCTGCTGCGCAGACGCTCGGAGCCGAGTGTTGCGTGAACACCGCTGGGCTTTGCTGTGCTGTACTCCCCGTCCAGGGAATCGAAGCCGCGCAAACCCCCGCAGGCTGCCGGCTGGGGAGCTGGCGGCTCAGTGGGCTCCGGGGCCACGGGACCAGGCGTGGGGACGTGGCCCTCCAGCCTGCACTCCGGGCTCTCCTCCTGCGCCCCAGGGCAGGGGCGGCTCCCGGCAGCCCCCGTGGGGACAAGGACACCGAGGCCCAGAGAGGCCGGCGGACCCTCCTCCCCGGCCCAGGCCCCATCGTAAGGGTGGGGTTGATGGCACCCCAGTCGGCCCCCAAAGACGGCACCTTCTTGAAGGTGAGCCACGATGCAGAAGGAGGGTGACGTGGACAGAGGCCACTCCTCCAGGAGGCCACCCCGAGGGGCCGCTGGGCATGGGGCTGCCGGCAGATGACCAGACCCTGCGGGACCCTGAGAAGGACGCTTCCTCACGAGCCGGTGCCACCCCTCCGGGACGGCCTCGCTGGTCGCAGTGCCTCAGCCCACCCAGTCGTCTGTCTTTGTCTGAAAGCTCAGCAAGCCATCTCGGGGCGGGGGCGGGGGTGGGGGCGGGGGCAGGGGGGAGGGGGGGAGGGGGGAGGGGGGTAGGTGTCTCCCGTAAGTGAAATGAGGCTGGAAACGGGCGAGCTATCGAAGAGCCCCAGCTTCATTTTGGAACAGGTGTTTTCTCACCGCTGAGTGCTCTGACTCCCGGTCGAAGGGCAAAGGGCAAAGGCCAGAGGGGTGGCGGTGCTGTGGCCTGGCCGCACAGCCACCACCACGAGTCAGAAGCTTCTGGATGGCTCTGGTCTCTGGCAGGAGATCTCTCCATCTCTCCGGGGAACCAACATGACCCTCCCCGCTCTGCAGTTGCTTCAAAGAGCAGGCTGGACAGGGAGTCACGCTCGGTCATTCTCCGGCCGTGCGAGCGACAGGGGGGCGATGCTCTGGGCCTTCCCAGACCCCCAGCGGACAGGGGGTGGGGCTGGAAGTGAGCTCTGCAGCCCTTCAGGACCAACGGCCACCTCCTATCCTACCCGAATGTTGCACGAATACTGCTAGTCTTTGCTGTGCTGCACTTGAGCGGGCGTCCAGGGAAATGTAGGCACACCTCTTACTGAACACCTACTTACTGCCTACTGAGCACCTACTAGGCACCAGGCTCTGGGGGACAGCAGAGATCAGGCAGACGAAAGCCCCCACTGGGAGGCCTGCGGGGCCAAGGAGGGGAGCCTAGGGGACACAGTGCACGGGGAGCAGGGGCTGAGGTGTGGGGGCGACAGGGAAGAGAAATCATGCCCGTGGGGTCCATCTGTCCCCTCTCTTCCCACGGGGCCGTGTCCCACTTCGCATTACCATTATTTCTACACGCATACGAGTCTCTGCCTTCTGCTGGCTCCTGTCGATGTGTCAGTAAAGTATTTCGTTTCAGTATTTTGATAACTCTATTGCCACAGAATCGGTTTCCTTTTAGTCCCGTATGTTTTCTCTTACGCTCATTATAAAAAACGACATCCTGACAAAGTTCCATGGGCTTCTCTGGACTTGGGGTGGGCGAGCCCACGGCACAGAGAGAGCTAGGAACCCCCATGGCGGGTTGGGACGGTCCCTGGGGCCAGGAGACCTCTCAGGGTGCGTCTGGGGGGGGGGGGTGCACCTCGAATCACAGAGGAAGAAGTGTTACGGGATTCAAACACCCAGAGGCCCCGTTCGACGGTCAAAGGATAAATGAGAAAATAAGCCTGGATGGGGTTAAGTGGTATGGACAGGAATAAACTGAGAAAAACATGAGATTTTTTATGGAGTGCTTTATTTTTTACAGAGGCAAAATTGAATTACTTAACTGGTCAATGAGGCAGTCAATAGGGAAAAGCCCCTAAAAGCAGGGAGGAAGGGAAACGAGCTTGAACTTGAAATGCACACGCTGCCAGCCGGAGGAAATGCGGCCGCCCCTGCCCCGCGTCTCCCCGGACGGCCTCTCTCCCACCCTCGGCCGGGCATCAGACCAAGCAGCCTCCTTCTGACTTGGCAACGCGGGCAGACCTGGGTTTCCCGGGCTCTGAGCAACCACCCCTCCCTTGGGTCACCGGCAGAACCCGGGATTATCGGAAGGAAACAGAAACAAAAGGCGTGCCCTCACACCGTCTCACCGCCGGGTCCTCTCTCCACACGGGGTCGCCTCTGACGCTGTCGGTATTTCTCCTGCAAAACCACGGGCGGTGGATTTCTTTGGGGACTGCGACCCTGCCACTAACTGGCAAGCCGGCCAAACTCAAGGCAGACGCGAGAGCAATTTCTGCGGTAGCCGAGACCTCAGGCTCAACAGGAAAATCAACATGGGATTCCCACATGACTCAGCAATCCTGCTTCCGGACACACGCCCAAAGGAAGTGCAAGCAGGTATCTGTTCACCCATGTTCACAGCGGCAGGATCCACAACAGCCACGAGAGGAACATCTCAAGTGTCCGTGGACGGACGGGTCAGTAAAGAAGACGTGGTCCATCCAGACAACAGAACATTACTCAGCCTTAAAAAGGAAAGGCATTCTGACACCTGCTACCACGCGGACGAACCTCAAGGACACTGTGCTCAGTGAAATAAGCCCGTCACAAAAGGAGCCTTACGTATAATTCCACTTACACGAGGTCCCCAGAGAAGTCAAACTCATAGAGACAGAAAGGAGAATGGTAGATGGGAGCCAGGGCTGGGGGGCAGGGGACACGGGGAGTTCGTGTTTAATTTTTTTTAATGTTGACTTATTTTTGAGAGAGGGAGGCAGAGTGCGAGTGGGGGAGGGGCAGAGAGAGGGAGACACAGAACCCGAAGCAGGCGCCAGGCTCTGAGCCGTCAGCACAGAGCCCGACGCGGGGCTCGAACTCACGGACCTGAGATCGTGACCTGAGCCGAAGGCGGATGCTTAACCGACTGAGCCACCCAGGAGCCCCTGGGACGTAGTGTGTAACAACGGGACAGAGTTTGCATTTGACAGACAAGTTCCGGAGATGGATGGATTTTACGTTGCTTGTATTCATCACAATTCCAAACTAGCAATAAAAGACAAAGGAAAACACTTCTTGCTGTACATTAAAAAACACTCAGGCTTAAGAGTAAAAGAAGTCAAATCCCAACGAGGACCCCATGTCAGCCCTGTGGCTTCGGACAACCCACGCTGCCGTGAACCACACGTTTCTTACCCGTAGAGTGAACGTCGTCACCGTGTGGACCTTGCGGGACCGTTTCCAGGGGTAACGCCTGCGAGGCATCCGGTACGGTAACGGGTGTAATAAATGGGGACCGAGCTTATTAACTTTCATTATTACTCGTCAGGAGCGCTCTGCAAATGACGAGGAATTGTTTTTACGAGATCAAGTGACATCAGAAAGGAGGAGCTTCCAGCTGCCCCCAGCCCACGAACGCCGGCTCCCGGCCCAGGCCGCCGAGATAACTATCTCCGCGTCTTGACGCTTCGGAAAATAGATCCACGGCGCAGAAGCCTCATAAAGAACCCTTTCTGAATTAAAATTGATCTGAATAGGAGCAGCCACACTCGGCCTGGCTCTTTTCTTACTTTAATTTGAACTTAATTTATCTCCGAGCATCAGGAAATGGCACCGTGCGAGAGACGTGCCCTGTCGAAGACAAGGCGAGCTCAACATTGCGGGAAATTATCTGCGTTTGCAAGAAAATTACTGAGGAAGGAGAGGGGTGTTATTTTAAGATCTTCGAGGTGGTGTGAGAAGAAACTAATTAAAAGATTGTAATTTTCTGTGCAAATACAGTAACCGACTGCTACAGAAATGCAAAATGAGATGGAACTTTTCTACCTCCCAAGAGCATCATCTGACTTTTCCTTTTTCCTTCGGTCCTCCTGTGAAAGCTCACATTCAAGTACCTGTATTAATTTTTTAAGACCGCAAACGGAACTTAACCAGGATAAAAATGATGGGCACAAGCCACATTGTGTGGCGTGGCCCCGAGCCACATGGCTTCGGTTAAAAAGACTTTGCTGCATGGGGCGCCTGGGTGGCTGCGTCGGTTGAGCGTCCGGCTTCAGCTCAGGTCAGGACCTCACGATTCATGAGTTCGAGCCCCACGTCGGGCTCTGTACCGACAGCTCAGAGCCTGGAGCCTGCTTCCGATTCTGTGTTTCCCTCTTGCTCTGTCCCTCTCCCCCTTGCGCTTTCTCTCAAAAATAAATAAACGTTTAAAAAAAATTAAAAAAAAAAAAAAAGACTTTGCTGCCGCCCTCTGCGGGCACGTGTCAGAGGTTGAACACAAGCCTCAGAGTCCCCTGCAGAAGCCAGAGCAGGTCAGGGCCCGCGTGCACCTGTGCCCACCTGCCGGGGACCAGCCAGCACAGGGCAACCCCAACCCCCCCCCCATCCACTTCCGCGGCGCTGGGACCGGGCGGCCCACGGGTCCGGGAAAGTGTCAGCGTGCAAGGCAGCATGTCATACTTGGGGGTACGCCAGATGGCTTCTATGCGCGGAATCCCAGCTTTCACAGGATTCCCACGGCAAGAGCAGGCTGCAAACGGTTCTGCGCATAAGCCTTCAACCCCTCAAACGCAGTGGCCAACCCGGCCAACCGGGCCGGCCCGGCCTCAGGAACCGGGCTCCCCTGTTCCCCGGGGCTTCTGAACACAGGGAAGGCAGCAGGAACAGTGGGCAGCCGGGCGTCTCGGGTCGTCAGCGTCCCTGTGTGCTCCTCGAAGCACCCACACGATCGCCGGGCGCTGGGAGGCGGGGTGGCTGAAATAAGCCGTTGGTAGGAATCTATAAATAGCGAGGTCTTTGGAGGCTGAAGAGGGAAAGAGAGGGCGCCCCCAAACACGAGGCCATTTTCAATCTCTTCGTCAGGGTCCTCCGAGATGGGAGGAGGCACGGGGGTGTTCGGTATTACCCAAGCCCGTCTTCCAACCGCTCCAACCCCGCGCTCCCTGGCGACGTCCTCCGGGGTCTCAGCCTGCCTCCGACAAATATAATAAATAAAAATTAAAAGCAACAGCAGCCCTTCACAAGGCCTGCGCGCCGGGCGGCGTGCTTCTCTGAAGGGACGTGCGGAAGGGGGGAGTTAATTTACAACCTCTTTAAAATACTCTCAGGAACCCTCGCGCAACTACAAATTAAATAGCCACTTTATTAGAGAACGAGTGGATTTGTGCACCGGGTTCGGGAACTTTATTAATGGGGCTGTTTTTCTGCCTTCAAGCCAGGCTGCTTGACTGACGGATGTCCTCTCTGCGTCCTAGTGTTCCGGGCTTCTCAGGCCCCCGTGCCTCTCCTTGGGCCTCCGTATTCCCACCCTCTCACTCTCCACCTCAGCCCAGGTGACAGTGACTCTGCTGGTCCTTCAGAGCCACCTCACTACCACCTCCTCCAGGAAGTCCTCCCTGACCTCCTCAGAGCAGGTTTTCACGGCGCCAGGATGCCCTGCGATGAATTCCCGTCCAGACCAGACATCTCACCAGGACAGGGGCCGTGTTTGACCTTGCCCCTCACTGTATCCCGTAACTGTCTAGAGAAAGCAGCTGATTTAAGGGCTAATATGAAGCCTCTTTTCACCTGGGGCTCTCAAACTCATGGGGTCTCTCCCCACACAGCAAGAAGGCAGAAGACCCTAGGTCCCCCTGGGCCACCCCGGGCAAAGAGCGGGTGTCTCCCTACGGATGCATAGACTCTGCTTACCCCGTGCCTATATCTCCGTTTACCGTCACCTGTCCTAACACAGGCTTCCCTCCCTCTCTCCTTGTTCTCAGCCCAGACACCAGGCCCACGGTCCCTGACGGGTTTGTACAGCCCTCATCCTGACAGCAAACGTGACAGGCATTCAGCACGGGTCACCGTGTCCCTTGACCTCGGTCTGCCTCGGCCTCTCCCTAGGTGGCCGCTGGTCACCCTTGGTGATGGCTGCCACGACAGAGAAGTACTTCATCAGGGCAGATGCCCACCATCGACACGCTGACCAGCCACAGCCCAGCTCCCCCGTGAGCCAGAACTCTCTCTCCAATCCAGTCCCCACCCCGAAACGCCGGGAGGCCCGCACTGTGGTGGCCTGCAATTCCAAAGCATCACATGGAACGTTCAGCAGACTCGACCGTAAGACCCTGTGCCCTGGGGCCACCAAACTCACCTCCAAGAACGCAATGGAGCCGTCAGCACGAAACCACAGCCATCGGATACGAGGCTACACGTCAGCTTTGTCTCGGGACTTGGACCCGTTCGTCCAAGAACCACAAGTGCTGCACGAGGAGGCCTTTATGGTGTCTGTGCGCCGGAGGCCGGCCAGGAGCCGGGAAGCCAACGGAGCAGGGGGCACCCACGTCCCGTCCGTCCCCAGCTGGAAACCTCTCTCACGGGCAGTTCTCTCCCACCGCCCCTCCGGGGTCCGGCCCAGGCCTCAGTATCGCAGCGGCCTCCTCGGAGAGCCTCCCTCCAGAGGCCTCACCTCCGAGGCCCCTCAGCAGCCCCATCGGCAGGCTGCGGAAACCCAGACGGGACCCCGACCTCGTTTCCTGAGCGCCTGCTGGGGGCCTGGCTCTTGTGCAAACAGCGCGGGGATTACCCACCTGCACGGCAGGCCGCGAGCCTTCACACCCCAGCCCCAAGACGGCGAGGCCCAGGGCAGCCGGTCTGCCCAAGGTCTCCGAGCCAGGAAGGATCTGGCCAGCTACAAACCCAGGCCGGCAGCTCTGAGGCCTGCACGTCGATCGCCACCGCCGTCTGCGTGATGAACCGGACCGGCCCCGTCTCTACACAAGGAAAGCACGCGGATGCCCGAGAGGAGAGAAGGCAGGAGTGGGGGGCACCCCGTGGAGGGAACTTGGATCACCCACAGCTTCGACCTTCCCTGGGCACCGCCACCGGCAACCGGCTTGTCTGCCCGGAGGGCCGGGCTCTTGTCTGCAGCCCAGCCACGATGGGAGGGAGGCTGAGCCATAATTCTGCCTGATTCCGTCTGAGGTCAGAGCTCTGTAGACAGAACAAAGCGTATATGGTAGAATCCAGCTCTTGGGGGATATCAAAAGGGAATTTTCAAGTCATCTCTTGTACAGCCTAGCTGTTCCAATTAGCATACAATCTTTTCGGCCTTTCTAAACAAAAGCTGTTAACCTTAAAAAGCAAAAACCACCACCCCGCCCTGCCACGTTGGGCTCTCCAGCCTCACGGTCCGGTCCACTAGGAGCGGACGTCGACTTTGTTTTTCCAAACTTCTTCCCTCTGCTTTGTCTCCCCGCACAACGCATTCACGGTCTCTCCTCACAACACACGCACACCTTTAAATTCCCACCTCCCAGAGCTTGCCCACGCTGTTCCTCCCCGCTGGAAGGTTCTTCTCCATCTCCCCTGTGCTTCCCCTACTCATTCTTTAGGCCCGCTCTGACACCACCTCCTCCATGCAGCCTCCCCTGATTTCCCCACCAGGGAAGATGGTACTCGTCCCTTATAGTCTAGCTTTGATGTCCCGCCCTTCTCTCCCACTGTACCACTCTGAGCTCCACTGCATTAAGGTCAGAGAATGAAAGGTGAGGGGGGCCCCTTCCCTGCTGCTATGAGCTGAACTGTGTCCCTTCCAAAAAATGCATATGAGAAAAGTCCTGACCCCCAATACCTCTGAATATAACAGCATTTGCAGACAGGGTCTTTAAAAAGGTTAAAATCAAGTTCAAATGAGGTCCCTAGGGCAGGCCCTAGTCCAACCTGACCGGGGTCCTTATAAGAAGAGGAGATCAGGACACAGACACAGAGGGACAGCCATGTGAGGACACAGGGAGAAGAGGGCCATCTACATGCCCCGGAGGGAGACCTGAGAGGAGACCAACCTGTCCACGCCTGGATCCCAGCCTCCCAGCCTCCCAGCCTCCCAGTCTGTGAGGAGATACACTTCGGTCATTTAAGCTGCCCGGTCTGTGGTGCTCTGATACGGGAACCCTAGCATGTAACACACCTGCCCTCAAGGAACTTGACATCTGGCAAGTTGTCACGGCCCAATTCACGCCCCCGAAAGCTCCATTTGTCTGATTTGGAGCCCTGGCTCTCGGGGTGTCAAATACACACATATACCAGGTTCCTCAAGACTCTGGAACAGAGAAGGTGGATAATGGGTTCAGAATTACCTTTGCACACGACTCCCCTCGACATCCCCAGCCCTGTAGACGCAGCATGGAGCAAATGTGGAAAAACGAGAGGGGGACGGAAGGGGAGGGAGGGAGGTGCTGATGGGCTCGTAAACGTGACACCCCTGAACAACCCAGATCTGGTTGCAGGAAGCTCACGTTCAAGGGAATTAATGCATCAAAGCAGAAGTTCAAGGGCGGTGAGGGAAGGCACGCAGGTGAGCCAGGCTTAAAATAAGCAACATAAGCACGCGACTTTCACCTTCAAATCGCACCTCCGCCTCTGAGGGCAGCTCCAGGGAAGCGACACCCAGAAGCGTGTGTGCAAAGCCCATCCTGGATCCCTCAAAGGTGATGCCCAGTGGTTTCAAGGAAAGATTAATTTCACACATAACAGTTTGTTTCTGCAGCTCAACAGACAGAAAGGCAGTGTTTGAACTCCCAAGCAAGTCTGCTTCCCTATCTATCTCCATGGGAGCAGGAAGAAATCAGGCCGTGGGAAGGAAAACGCACACATGTTCCCAGTGCTCAGCGACCGAGGGCTGGTCTCTTGCATCCTGTGACTCCTTCTTGCAGATGCTCTAAAACACTATTTCCAAAAGTCTCGCCCTCTCAGCAAATGTGTTTCTGTGGGTTTTTTTTTTTTTTTTTTTTTAATTTTGAAAACACGTTCTCTGCTCAGGTGGGCCACATCTGCAAAATGCACTTGCTTGGGTCTCGCCATGCGGACAAATGAAGTGAAATAAAATGTTTTGAAAGGCTCCACTCAGCAAATTGGCCTCAAGTTAGTGTCTTCCCTCCCGTAGCCCTAAAAGGTGGAGCCTTCAAGCAGAGGTAAAACCAAGCACGGCATCCCGGCTAAAACCTTTGGCCCCACAGCTGCCAGCAGAGCACGTTCCCCAGACCCTCGTGCGCCCAGAAGACAAGGCCAGGCGTACAGCGTGCACTGAGCGCTGAGAAAGGAACAATTAGAAAAACGTCTTCATTTAGTACCGGAGGCAGCTTCACTCCCCTCCTGAGCACTCCCCAGACAAGGCGAAACTCTTAAGGCGTCACCCGTCCCCCAAGCCAGAAGATGATCTGCTTTTTCGGGGAGAACTCAGTCTGCCTCAACGTCCTATTCCAGAGGATGGGTGCGCGGGAGACGCGAAGCAGGAGTGAGAAGGTACTTGTGCCAAATGCCTGGGTCAACATTCCAGCGCCTTCTCTCTCTACCCCACAGTCAACAACACTCGACAGAATAAGATACTTCTGGCTTCCGCCTCTGAAGTGTCCGCTGAGTGCCAGGCTCTGCCCTGCTTTCTGCACGCTATCTATCCCTGCCCTTCCCTTTCCAGGGGGCCAGAGGAGAGATGCACCCTTCGAAGCTCCTGTCTGGTTCCGGACCTCCTGTCCCCCACCAAAGAGAAGCCAGATCCACCCCCCCCCCCCATCCCAAGTCCCCTCTCCAGGAATTCTCCTGCCAGCCGCCAGGATACGAGCCACGCAGTTGCAAAGCAGTCACTCAACTCAGCCACTGTCCGCAGGGAGCAAACCCGGGGGGGGGGGGGGGGCTCCTCTGATGCCCCCCCAGCCCCGCCCCAGTGCCGCAGCCCCACTGACCCAAGCTCCCTCCTCGCTCCCTCCAAGGAAGAGCCCTCTGGCTCTACAGTCCGGGCTGGGTGCTGGTCCCACTTTGAAGGCTGGTCTCCACCTCTCAGTGCCCCTCTCTCCCTTCTTCCACCCCCCCCTCCCCCACCCCATGAAGCGAAAATGACCAAGGGACGGAACAGGCAGCTTGTTCGACCACCTCAGCAGGCGGGGTGGGGGGCTTGGCTGGGAGAGTCTGGCTCCACGGGATGACCTTAGACGCTCACTCCCTCCTTGTGCTGTTGGTTCGCGGCCAGTCCCTAAGTTACAGCATACAGCACAGGGGACAAAGTTTGTTCACCAGTGACCCCTCTGTCAAGATTCAGACAGGGAAGGCCTCCTCGGGAGCACCTGCCCCCCACCCCCACTCAGTCGGCACCCTGAGCGCCCCCTGCTGGTGTCCAGAGAGTAGCTCACCCCCCCACCCCACCACCCCCCAAAGCTTCTAGTCTGATTGGAGGTGGCAGAAAGGACCCAAGCCTAGAGACCAGGTGTCTTCGCCTGTGCAGCAAAGCAGGGGGTCGAAGTGCCCCCAGCCCTTGATACACCCCCTTCCTGGGTAGGGAAGCACACAGATCCCCACCCCTCCACTCCTAAAGCATGCAGGGGCCCTGGCCCAAAGCTGCCTCCCCAGAACTTGGGAGAGCAGCAGCGGTCAAGGAGAGGAGCTGGAGAGGGGTAGCCACTGGGGGCGACCAGAGCGAACAGCGATGGAGGGGAGTCAGCGGAGTCCCATCTCTACCCCACGCACAACCAGTTGCCACCCCCCTCCCCCGCCAACAGCTGCCACCTCCCTGCACGCTTCCGAAACTGGAGATGATCAAGTAGGGCTGCTGGGAGGTGACCCATGCGTGACCATTGGTCATCTGCCCAGGGTAAAAGCGAGGCCAAGGCAGCCCGCAGGGAGGAACAGGAGGGCATCCCCACACCCCCGCAGGCGACACACACACACACACACACACACACAAAACAAGGACCGGCCGCGGTCCGGAGGAGTAGGAACCACAGCGCTGCGCTGGAGGAAGTAGGCGCCGAGGACCCTAAGAGATGTGGCGAGGCCGGGGGAGCCCAACTTCCAGAGCGGCAGGGAAGGTGGAGGGAGGCCAGGGAGTTTGCGGGCGCGGGTGGCGAGCGCGGCGCGGCGCCCAACTCCGTGGGTACGCAGATCCCTGCGCTTCCAGATGTAGCCCCGGTCACGTTAGTGGAATCCGGAGCGGGGGGAGGGGGTGGGGAGGGCGTCCGTCCCAGAATCAGACGCCGAGCTAACCGGGGAAGCCCTGGAGCCCCTGGAGCGAGCTCCGGGACAGACCACGAGCGAAGTCCCGGACAGACCAGGGCGGAGAGGGTCCCGCAGCCAAAATCCCAGAACGCAACGCTGAGCAGACCGGGTGGAGTCAGAGCGGTCGAGTTAAGGTGGTCCTAAAGGACCGAGGTGACCAGCGCCCCGAAGCCTCGGGAGACACCCCCTCCCGCGTAACCTGGGCTCCGGAAGCTACTAGGGGCGCCTCCGAGGTGGCTCGGGTCCTGGAAATCTGTCAGGCGGGGCGCTCACATTATCTGGGGACCTCTCTCCCCCCAAGGAACCGGTGGCCAGAGTCCAGTAGGGGCGCCGCCGCGGAGGTGACTCGCGTCCCCAAGTCGCCAAGAACGCCCGGGGTGACCCCGGGGCCGTCCGGAAGTGCGGCCCCGAGGTGGCCGGGGCAGGGGCCGCGGGGGGCGCGCGGAGGTCACTTACGCTGCTGTTCTCGCCCGTCCAGTGCACCATCGCCTGGTTGTGCGTCGCGTCCCCCTTGAGCACGAACGATGTGCTGATGAGCGAGACCTGCGCCCGAGAAGCCGCTCCGGCCACGGGCGCCGCCCGCGCCCGGCGCCCCTGGCCCGCCGCGGGGGCGCCGTCCTCGCCGGGACCGGGCGCTGGACCGAGCCCCGGGGCGCCGGGCTCCGCGCCGCGCGCCTGCCGGTCCTCGCCGCCGCCCGGCGGCGCGCGCCCCGCGGGCGGGCTCGGCGGCGCCCGGGTCAGCACCGCGCGGGGACCCAGGCGCCCGGGCTCGGGGGAGCGCCCCGCCGCCCCGCAGGCGGCCAGCAGCAGCAGCAGCAGCAGGAGCGGCCGCGAGCGCGGCGAACGCGGCGGCGGCGGCGGCGGCGGCGGCGGCGGGGCCCCGGGGCTCGGGGCTCGGGCGGCGGGGCCGGGGCCCTTCGGGGCGCGCGGGGACCCCCGGTGCGCCATGGTCGCCGAGGGGCGGCGGCGGGGCGGCGCGGGCGAGGGAGACCGCGGCCGGGAGAGCGGGAGGGCGCCGGGGAGCGCGAGCGAGAGCGCAGAGAAAGGAGCCGGCGAGGGGAGGGAGCCGGCGGGAGGAGGGGACTCGCGGCTCCGCCGCCGCCCGCGCAGCCGAGGGCGCACCGCCACCTGCCGGCCGAGCGAGCGCCAACCGCTCAACGGCCTGGGCAGAGGTCCCGGGAGCGCCGAGCCCCAGAGCCCTTTCCTCCCTTCCTCGGCCCTTCCCTGCGCCTTCCCTCCTCTCTGCCCTCTTTCCTTCCTCCCTCCCTTCCTTCCTGAACTTACTGAGCGCCTACTCTGGGCCAGCCACGGTTCCAGGCCCCGGGGGGCACAGGGGTGAACAACAGCCAGGCGCCAGGCCCTGGAGCCGGTGGTCCGCGGAGGGAGACAGACCTCAGCCGTGCCAACACCTTGACAGACCAAGTCACAGAGAGCCACAACGAGGACAGAGCGGAAGTGGTGCGGTGTTCTGCGGGGGCCTCTAAAGAGGCGACAGTGTAGACAGAAGCTAGGGGACTTTCTAGGCACTGCAAAGGCCCTGTGGCCGCCGGGACACAACCTACTCCTGGGCAGCCACGCCTGTGCCTTAGGCTTTGGGACGTCCTGGCAGGGCAAGGCCGTGCTCCAAGCCCAGGAGCCACCAAGGGGGCAGCCCCGAACATGAGGACAGACACCCGGGTGTGGAAGCACTTAGAGGGGGCGTGGGGGGGTGTGAGGTCCCATCCAGGGCAGAGCCTGCCGGGCGGAAGCGAAGAGTGGGGAAACTGAGGCTCAGCACACAGGAAGTCGCCGCCCAAGATCATGGGCTGCTGTAGACAGACTGAGTACCCACCTCCAGTATGCTCCACGTGCTACATACAACTTGGCCTCAGGAAAATATGGAGTCCGGGTGCCGGAGAGTCTCTGAGGCGAGGCCCGCTTTGCAGCCTCTGCGGGGCCAGGGGCCAGCCTGCCTCCACCCCTCCCCCAGAGGCCTCTGCGTCAGGGAAAAATCCTCAGGGGTCTCTGTCGCACTCGCCTCCCAGGCGCGTCTCTTTGGTCCAGAGCGGGGGAGAGACAGACAGCGAGGGAGACAGAGAGGGAGCCTAACGGGGCAGGGGAGCAAAGCCTCAAACACCTGGGGAAGAGAGAGGGGGTGCAGGTTCCCTCCAGCCTCCAAGAGCAGCAGCCCTCAGCACTGTCTTCTGCTGTCTTCCCCCCAGGCGGAAGTCCTAGCCAGTAACGGATAGCGTCCCAGGGGCTCACGCTGTCTGTGCCCAGGCTGGGGGTGGGGGGGCCAGATGTCTAAGAAGTCTCCCCCCTTGGAATGTGCCCTCGCCCTCCCCTCCATGGTGTAAATTCCCAACCTGACAGATTCTAAGTCTCAGGCTCAGGCCCCGGGTGGGGACGGGAAGCAGGAGCCATCGGCTGTGGGAACATGTGGTCTCGCACAGGGAGCAGGGAAGAGCAGAAGGGGTCGGTGCAGGGCTGAGGGAGGCGAGACAGGCAAACAGGGGCCTAGGAAGAGGCTTACAAACAAAGCACGCTGCGGACGGTGGCCGGGAGTCAAGAAAAGAGGTGGGTGGTGTCCCGGGTTAGCCGGTTCCCGGGGAGCCCTTCCCGACACCCTGGTCTCCACTCCCCTCCCCAGCCGTAATGTGAAGGCGGGGGCCACACAGGCTCTGAGCTTCTCCCCTTGTCTGTCTGCTTGTGTTAGTAGAAGAGCCCCTAAGCATTGTCCCCAAGAAAAGTTGACTGTGACAAATGACTGAGCACCTACTCCATGCTGGACACTTTCCCAGGGACCCAGTGCATCCTGGGGAAGAAGACGGGGCGGGGGTGGGGGAAGGGGAGGAACCTGCTCTCGGGGACAAGGGGCGACATTGCAGGTAATTGTATATAATTCCCAGAAGCAGGCTGTGGGGCACGTATGATGGTCCCCTTTCCACAGCTGGGGAAATTGACTCCAGGCAGTGACTGCCAAGTTCACCAAGCCAGAGCGTGTCAGGCTCCAGACTCCAGCCCCGGCTTTCTGGCCCCAGGGCAGCCTTCCTTCCCCCATCCCGCGTAACTTGTGGTCTGCGTGCCAGGTTCACGGGTACATTAACCACTTGTAGGCACAGACGTAGCCTCTCGGCCAGGGGCACATCAGCACCACCACCCGGGCTCAAACTGAGGCCCACGTTATTGGTGACTTGGTTAAAGTCCTCGAGGAAGTGGGGGGGGAGGCCCCAGGCCTGAAATGCAGGCAGGCTGGCGGATGCCTCCCCGGTGCTTTTTCCAGAACAGTCGTCTGGTTGACTCTGCCCCGATAAGGCTGCAACGCTTTCAAAAGAGCGGGACTGATTCACCCCTTCTCCGAATCCAAAGCTCAGAGACGTGGGAATCCCCAAGGTCACGCAGCTCACGCACACTGCTGGACACGGGGACACAGTGATGGCGGAGACAGACAAGTACCCCTGCGCTGGTGAGGAGGCCCTGTCCTAACGCGGAAAGTTCTTTTCAGACAGTAGTAAGTACCCAGGAGAAAATGCGGCAGTCAGCACACGGAGATGAAGGGGTCACTAAGGGGCCGGGGAACTTTGAGCAGAGAAGGAGCCAACCACGGGCAAGGTGGGAAGAGCTGGGGGGCAGGGCGGAGCATGAGAGCCACCGTCCAGGCTCAGGGAGGAAGGCAGCCGGCTTGATTTGTATTCGCAGACTGGTACCAAGTCACCGGGGGCTTTTAAGCAGGGGAGTAAGACCAGAGACATTTCAGAGCCATCTGTCCCCCTGTAAGGACAGTACAGGAAGCTAGCTCCCTAGGAGGCCTCTGTCCAGAGTCCAGAGAGGCCTTGGTGGCCGGGCCCGGGGAAGGCGGCAGGGGACTTTCGGGGGATGGAGGAAAGCCCGCGCCCAGCACCTGCTCGACCTGTGCTCACCCTCGTTAGTGACCCACTCGGGGACCCCGGGGGCTTCGGTGCAGGAGAAAGACATGGGGACGGGCGGCAAGGAAGGGCGGCAGGTTGTAGTCAGGCACCCTGTCTGACATCCCGACGGGGAGAAGTCTCGGGAGACGGCGGGGACAGCGTCTGCGGCGCCACCGCGGTGGACGTGCGCTCAGCCGGCGTGGGCGTGAAGGGCGACGGAAGCACCGCGTGTCACCCTGAGACACCCAGACACCCTGAGACCCTGAGACGTCCTGAGACGGGGAAGCAGCCCTCGCCATCTCCCTCACCGCCTCCTGGTTCCCAGCTCCGCGCGGGGCACTGGGCTCCGGACCCGGTCACACCCGGCCCCTGCTCCTGGGAGGGGGGAGGCGGGTGCCTCAGAGACGGCCGCTTGGCCCCCTCGGGAAGGGGAAGAGCCGCCGGGGGCCGAGGGAAGAAGGCTGGTCTTCAACCGATCCTTCAGGAAACAGGAACAAACATAATCAAGACTATAAGCTGTCGGGCCTACTCTGGCAGGGCATTGTTCTAGAAGAAAGATCTCGTTGAACCTCCTGTCTACCTAGTACCTATATAGCGCCTACATAGAGGGCGTTCCCTTCTCCCCGACCTGGGGTTCAGCAATCTATCCGAAGGGTTCCAAGGCCCACGTCCCCATGTGCCAGTGGGGTGTCCTAAGTGACACGCCTCACCTCTCTGTTTCTGTAGTTGCCTCACCAGCACGACCCCGACCCCCTGGTTCTCTGTGTCATCCCAGGACCAGCCGCGTCAGCATTACTGGGAACCGGTTACAGATGCCGATTCCCAGGCCCCACCCCAGACCCACCGAACCGGAAACTCTGGGATGGGGCCGAGGGATCTGTGTTCTAATGTGTCCCCTGCTGGTTCTGACACGTCCCCCAAGTTTGAGAGCCACCGTGCTGACCCAGCGGTTCAAGGCCTGGGCTCCACGTGGGAATCACCTGGGGGAACTTTGGACAAACGCCAACGATCTCTTGACCTGAGTGGGTAGAGGATTCATGAAAAAACAGGCGCCAGATGCCTGGCACATGGCTGGACCCACTAGACGGTGCTTTTCCTGAGAGGTGAGTGGGGGCCCCACTGAGCCCCCGTCCAGACCCTTCAGCTTCAAGATCCAGACTGATTCCTCCCGCCATTGCAATGTGTCCCCTTCAAAAAGGAGCAGAAAGACTTCTTCTCTCCAAGTTTCAATCAGACCGCTTACTCATTAAAAGGCTCAGGTTTTTTTTTTTAATTATTGAAGGTCTCTAGTGATAGTATTTTAATTTATCTTTATAAATGCGACAGAGCTCAGCTTGGGCAACTACCCGCACGGGCCTGATTCAGAGACGGTCCAAGAACCCGTGAGCAATGCTCCTGGGGACACTTGGGGACCCAGCAGGAAGGAGACTGAGGAGACAGGCTGTTGGGGTGCCAGGTTCTACAGAGGGGAGCCCCTCCCCTGCGCTGTGGTCCCAGCCGCCCCTGGCCTGGCCTCCAGCAAAACTAAGAAGTCTGCACCTGCTTGGGCGGGGAGGGGGGAAGCTGCCAGGTGAGGAGAGGAAGCTGCAGGGGTGGGGGGAAGATGCCAGGTGAGGAAGGGAGGGCTTCCAGGTGGAGGGGGGAGCTGCCAGGGGCAGGGGGGCAGAAATAAGCCGCAGGGTGGGGAGTTGGGGGGTGGGGAGGGGAGCAGCCACATTTGGGGGGGGCTGCGGTGCCCTGCAGAAACGTCTCCTAATGACTTTCAGCAAATGACAAGGGGTTGAGGTGAGGGCTTTCAGGAGAAAGATCGAGCACAGCCATCCCATTATCAAGTTGTCAAGGACGCCTGGACGGGACTTTAACTCAGGCCAGGAACAGAAGTCTGACCCGGAGATTGAAGGGAAACGAGTCCAGATGGAGAAGGAAGGAAAGGCCCCACAGGGAGACAGGGATCTGGCTGCTCCAATCCCAACAGAGAAGGGAGACGGGGGCGGGGGCGGCGGGGGGGGGGGGGGGGAGCTGGCAGTTCTTTGGGCAGCTGGGGTGGTGGTTGTGGGTGCCTCTTGGTGGAGGCAGGGATCTCTTTGCCCAGGGGCGCCACCGCTGTGGGCCAGCCAAACCCCTGGTGTGTGAGAAGCCAAGCAAGCAGGAGGCCAGAGCCCGGCAGAGACCAGGGTGACAACCGTTTCCAGCCATCCGGGCTCCCCTTTCTCGTAGACGCATAGATACCGCAGTGCGACAGGCGTGTCTCCTTCTTCCGTTCATCAAGTGTTTGCTGAGCACCAGGCTTCCACAAGCAGCAAGGGGTGGGGGCGGGCCGTGACCCCAGGCATGTGACTAAAGAACCCGTGTTTCCCCACGCCCCACATGAGTGGGGGAGGCCTGGGGCACCGTCCTGTCTGCCGGGCCCCTCCTCCTTGGCCTCCACGTGCACGGATCCCCCCAACCCTGTGGAGCCGGGATGGGGCTGGGACGATTATCAAGTCCACTGACATCCAGTGAGACCGAGGCTCCCAGAGGGCACGTGGCAGGCAGGCACAGGCGTGGGGCTGGCCCCGAGCCGCACTGCTCCCCAGCTCTCCGTGTGCATAAAGCACCATGGGGACGGAGAGTGGGGCGGCGACCAGCTCCAACCAGTGCAGGGGCCACCCCTGCTTACTGGGTTGCAGTGTGGCTTAAAAGTACGCCCTCAGCTCCCCGTAGCGGGACGGTACCTCATCATCTAACGGGCACCAGGGAAGGCCCCAGAAAGTGGCCCCCGGGCTCCCAGGGAAGAGGGGTTTCCCCATCAGTCTGTAGGGGCAAGAGCCCACTGTGGTCATTCTGGCGGGCAGGGTAGAGGAGAGGAGGGCTGGCCTGCCGAGGAAACGCACAACCAGCCAGAAAGCACCCTTGGGATTCCTAGGAGCTGGGAAAGAGGGCAGAGGCCAGGAGTCTTTCCCCTGAAGCCAAGTGCACAGGCCGGGGCCCAGTAGGAGGCCAGGAAATGCGGGAAGGGACAAAAGGGAGGGAAGGAGGCTTGCAGCTGCTCTGGGGGCCCACTTCTCAGATTGGCCCTCGCCGCCCCCTGTCCCCCACGCGCACCATACGAGGGGCCTCCCACGCGCCCAGTGTTTTGGGGGCACCGTTATCCCGACTTTACAAGCAAGGCATCTGAGGCCCAGAGAGGCTAAGTGAACTGCCCTGGAGCGCACAGCTAGAGAGTGGCGATCTCCAGCACAGGGTGCTGCTGGTCACGTTTCAGAAGCGGCTGCAGGGCCGTCAACAGTGCCCGCCTCAGAGGCGGTGCTGGAAAGCACCCGCCAGAGTGTGGTGAGTGCTTGGTGGGGCGAGAGGAGCTCACGGTGGTGGCCGCGAGCGAGGCCGGGGCCTGAACTCCGGTCCCGGCCCTGCGGGTCGCTGCAGAAGTCACTGCTTTCACTCTGAGCCTCAGTCTCCTCGGGGTCACTGAGAACGGCCGTGGCACCTGTGAACAGGTTGTCGTGCAGGTGAAGGAGTGTCTGTAGGACGCTCAGAAGAGCATCTGGACGGCGGTGGCTATTTTCTTCTCTTGTTGCAGGAAGAAGGTCTTCACGTGGGACAGTGACAGACAACCCACAGGAGGTCCGTCTGCATGACCACGCCTCACCCATCAGTGCGGTGATGGTCCATGGCCGTCCCCGGGGAAGTCCTCCCCAGTCCCCCAAGTGCTCTGGCCAGGGCGCAGCGTGGACCCTCCCTAGGGAAGATGCTCCCAGTCCCCCAAGTGCCCCCCGGCCAGGGCGCAGTATGGACCGTCCCCCGTGAAGTCCCTCCCAGTCCCCCAAGTGTCCTCCAGCCGGGGCGCAGTGTGGACTGTCCCTGGTGAAGTCCCCCCCCCAGGCCCCCAAGTGCCCTGGCTGGGGCGCAGTGTGGACTATCCCTAGGGAAGACCTTCCAAGTCCCCCAAGTGCCCCCACCCCGGGGCGCAGTGTGTCTGCATTCGCAGGGCAAGGGCCGGGAGCAGCAGGCGCTGTCAGGCAGGTGGCCTGACGGGAGGCGCGGTCCTCTGCCAGCTGCCCAGCCCCCCCGCCCCCCGCAAGCACACGCCCCCACCGCCTGCAGTCCTGTTCTTCCACCGTCAGCCTGGCCGCCCGCCAGCTGCGTGCTCTGGGCCTCAGTCTCCCCATCTGTGACGCGAGGGCATAGATAACATGACAACTTCCCCAGGACGTGAGCCCCACGAGGTGCCCCCCAGATGCTCACGTGCCGTTTGCGATGTGTGGCTGGTCACGCCTCTCAGAGTCACGTGCCATTTGCATTTAACAACGTTCGGTTTTGACTAATTCCGTTTCCCCCCCCACCCAAACTTTTTCACCCTGCGGTCCTTCCCTCCCGCTTTGCCTGCATAACACCCAAGAACACAGGCTACTCTGGAATGATGTGCTGAGGACGGCGGAAGGAAGAAGGGAGAATTTATTCTGCCTGAGGTGTTGGCGAAGAGAAAAACACATTTGGGCGGGTGTTCAATGACGAGCTGGGACCCAGACGAAGTAAAACAGACTGCAGCATCTGCAAGGGACAAAAGACCAAGGTGCACGGTGCACACAGGGAGGGACAAGCAGCCTGGCCATGCAGGACGGACTATAAGACTTGGGGGGGAAGCCAGGCTGGTGCCTTCTTCCAAGGTGACAGAGACCCTTCCAGGGCTTTGAGAGAAGGAACGGCATGATCAGATTTGTGTTTCAGAATGGCGATGCTGGCAGCTCCTGAGAGCCGGAGCTCGGGAGAGAGACCGGGCCAGCGGAGGTCATGGTGTGGGACCAGGTGAGAGACGGCAGGTTGTGAGCAGACGCGGAGGGGAGGAGGAAACGCAGGCGGGCCCCTCCCATGCGAGGCGACACACGGAATCCAAAGAGACTCAGAGGCGTCTGGGAGAACATTGATGTCACTCCATAGTTAGGGAACAAATTTGAAGATGGCTGCTCAACTCTGGACACGTCTCCAGGGTGCCTGTGGAACATCCTGGAACTATCAGCCAAGCGAGGCTAGGCTGGGCTGCCGTGATAAACGAACCCCAAATCTCGGTGGGGAAACCCAAGAAAGGGGCACTGCATTCATTCACAAAGTCTGATGCAGGTCAGGCGCCTCCTTTCCGACTTCTATCTCCGCCCTCTGGAACCTCTAGCCTGCAAGGTCCCTGTGGCAGAAGAGAGAGCTGGAGAACACACAGAACATTTCCCGGGGTCGGGCCTGGAGGTCACCCCACTATCACTCACATCCCATCGGCCAGAGCCCGGGTTCATGGCCTGAACTTCCTGTAGGGAGGCTAGCAAACGCAGGAGCCCAGGGACATTTGGTGAGCCCTCCTCATCACTGGCACGCTGGCAGGAAGGCTCTAGAGGCCTTTGGAAATGGTGCCTGGGAGAGGATCAGGGCTGGAGACAAGATTTGGACATGACTATCGAATGAGATCACCCAAGGGGAAAAAATAGAGGAGGACGAGAGAAAGACGAGATTTTAAAAATTCCATGAATCCCTCTGGGGTTGTATTTAGGAATTCCCAGAGGAAGACTCAAGATACAGCCCAAAATCTCATTTCCAAATATCCAATTATTTGTTGTGTGGACAAAGCATCCAGATTCTTTCCTGAATTTTTCAGTTCCCATATGGCTCCTTGGAATCACACAGGCAGCCGCAAGCAGCTGGCAAGTGTCTTAAGCCGTGCTGTTTCCACCACATTCTGCCACATTCCCTCTGTGTCAGGCCAAGGGCTTCAGGGTCATACATTCGTCTAGAGGAGTTGTTTTTAGAGCCATCCACTTCACTAAATATTTTGAAAGAGAACTCACAGTAAGCTTGCCTTTGAGATTCATTCCAGAAATGAAATTTTTTGCTACCAAACTATTGAATATGACAATTGATTTTTTTTTTTATTTAAATGCTTTACACACTTAAAACTTTTCCATAAATAAAAATTTTCCACAAATTATACTTGGTTGAAATCACGGTTTGAAGGGTTTCAGCTCGGAAGTTAATTAAAACTCATTGTTTTCCCTGGAAAGGGGAACTGCCTTAATTAAGACTAACAGAGAAGTGTGGGATATTTCTTCAAAATGGATCTGGCAAGGTCCTTTCCTGAGGCTAGTGCCGCCACTCTGAGACTATGAGGATCGTGACACTGGGGTCATGTCAGTTCTTGTTCTCTACTTATCCCCACAGCACAGCACAGTGCTGGGCACACAGTAAGCACTTAATAAATATTGGATGGATGGATGGATGGATGGATGGATGGATGGATGAATGGATGGATGGATGGAAGGGAGGGAAGGAGGGAGGGAGGGAGAAAGGAAGGAAGGAAGAGGATGGATGCATGGGTGGATGGACCACAGGAAGGACAGAAGGATGGAAGGATGG
The DNA here is from genome assembly GCF_046562875.1 of Panthera onca. Taxonomy (NCBI): domain Eukaryota; kingdom Metazoa; phylum Chordata; class Mammalia; order Carnivora; family Felidae; genus Panthera; species Panthera onca. Next base: position 4,187,774 of record NC_138342.1, read on the forward strand.
AAGGAAGGAAGGAAGGAAGGTGGATGGATGATGGATGGATGGATGGATGGACCAAAGGAAGGACAGAAGGATGATGGGAAGAAGGAAGGAAGATGGATGGATGATGGATGGATGGATGGACCAAAGGAAGGACAGAAGGAAGGAAGGAAGGAAGGAAGGAAGGAAGGAAGATGGATGATGGATGAATGGATGGATGATGGATGGATGGACCAAAGGAAGGACAGAAGGATGATGGGAAGAAGGAAGGAAGATGGATGGATGATGGATGGATGGATGGACCAAAGGAAGGACAGAAGGAAGGAAGGAAGGAAGGAAGGAAGGAAGGAAGGAAGGAAAATGGATGGATGATGGATGGATGGACCAAAGGAAGGAAAGAATGAAGGAAGGAAGGAAGGAAGGAAGGAAGGAAGGAAGGAAGGAAGGAAAGACAGAATGAAGGAAGGAAAGAATGAAGGAAGGAAGGAAGGAAGGAAGGAAGGAAGGAAGGAAGGAAGATGGATGGATGATAGATGAATGGATGGATGCATGGACCAAAGGAAGGGCAGAAGGAAGGAAGGGCAGAAGGAAGGAAGGGCAGAAGGAAGGAAGGAAGCAAGGAAGGAAGGAAGGAAGGAAGGGAGGGAGGGAGGGAGGGAGATGGATGGATCTGTCACATTGAAAACTCCTAGGGATTCAGACTTCTAAATGACAACCACTGAAGCAATTTGGCAGAAGGGAAAGAGCACTGAGTTGGGAGTCAGGAGGGCCAGGTTCCAGTGTCAGCTTTCCACTGACTGAGCTTCAAGAACTTGGGAAAATCCCTTTCCCCATGGGCACCGCCATTTTCCTCCTCGGCTAAATGAATCTCGTCCATCCCAACCAACCTTCACATCCTCACGGCGACTTCTCCCCTACCTCCGACCCTGCCCTCTGACCACCCTCAGCTCTGCCCCACATTTCCAGTCACAAGTGCACTCCAGGGAGGCAGAACTTCGACTTGTAGCCAGGTGAAGAGGCTGGCAAATGCTCCTCCCAAAAGTCAATTATAAAACCGCGCAGTTTGACGAAAACAGCCATTTCCACATGCTGGAAATCATCCAAGAACAGGCAACCATCTAAGCAGTGTCCGTCCTTGAAGCAGCGTCTGTCCTTGAAGACTGCTGCACTTCAGGTAGGAACCATGAGCGTCTGCACCACGCAGGCCCCAGGCTCGTCCCTTAGCACCCTCCCAGCTGGGAAGGCCAAGGCTCTGCGGGGAGGGGTGGCCATGGGCACAGCAGCTGCAGTGCCAGGGGTAAAGGGACTCGCTCAGTTTGGAGCAATGGGTGGCATCCACGCCTACCAGCAGCGACAGTGGAAACGACTGGCCCGGAGGCCATACAGAATGGCTGAGGCTGTGTGCCCCTGGGAAGGGCCCAAGCCAGCCACAGACTTCTGACTGACCCTAAGGCCACGTGTGTGGACAAAGGAAGTATGAACAGCCCAGTGAAAAGCAAAAGCCAGGCAGACCTGAAAATGCCTAGATTTTGAACGTGCTCCTCTGCCCCACAAAGGTCTTTGATCAAGGATAGAAGGTTTACTAACTCATGGTGTTTGAGAATACTTCTGATCAAATACTGGCCGATCTCTAAGTGAGGCAGACACGGGTTCAAAGGTCATAAATTTAAAAACAACAACAACAGGGGCACCTGGGGGGCTCAGTCGGTTGAGCTTCTGACTCCAGCTCAGGTCATGATCTCACGGTCCGTGAGTTCGAGCCCCGTGTCGGGCTCTGTGCTGACAGCTCAGAGCCTGGAGCCTGTTTCAGATTCTGTGTCTCTGTCTCTCTCTGCCCCTCCCCTGTTCATGCTCTGTCTCTCTCTGTCTCAAAAATAAATAAACGTTAAAAAAAAATTAAAAAAATAAAAATAAAAAATGTTTATTTATTTTTTATTTATTTGCAAGAAAGAGACCTCAAGAGGGGAAGGGGAAAAGAGAGAGGAGGACACAGGATCTGAAGCGGGCTCTGTACTGACAGCAGAGAGCCCAACAAGGGGCTCAAACTCACGAAGCGTGAGATCGTGACCCGAGACGAAGTCAGACGCTTAACCTAATGAGCTACTCAGGCGCCCCTAAAATGTCCAGTTTTTAACAACCAGAAAAGGTGAGAAATGCAAAGAAACAGGAGAATATTACCTAGAGTCAAGGACAAAAAAAGAGCAGTCGTCAGTCTCCAGAGATCCCCAGCAGTTGGACTTGATAGTGAAAGACTTCAAAGCAGCTGATATATATATATAGTGTGTATGTATATATATATATACTATATATATAGTGTATATATATGTATATGTATAGTCAAAGATTTAACGGAAAGTATGACAATAATAAATCAACAAAAATGGAAAAGAAATAATGTATCAAATGGAAAGTCTGGAGTTAAAGAATGCAACCATGAGGAAAGTTCACTGGAGAGGCTCAGTTGCAGACTTGACATGGCAGAAGAATCCATGAACTTGAAGACAGAGTAATGAAAATTATCCAATATCAAGAACAGAGAGAAAAAAAATGACTGAACAAAAATGAACAGAGCCTCAAAGATGTGAAGAATAACATCAAACACAACGATATGCGTGATGTGAGTCCTGAAAGAGAGATAGAAAGGGGCTAAATAAAGAACTTGAGGGGCACCTGGGTGGCTCAGTCGGTTAAGCATCCGACTTCGGCTCAGCTCATGATCTCATGGTCCGTGAGTTCCAGCCCCACTTTGGGCTGTGTGCTGACAGCTCAGAGCCCGGAGCCTGCTTCCGATTCTGTGTCTCCCTCTCTCTCTGCCCCTCCCCCACTCACACTCTGTCTCTCAAAAATGAATATATATTTAAAAAAAGCAAAAAAAACTTTGGTCAAAATGTTTCCAGATCGATGAAAATCTTTAACCTAAATATCCAAGAAACTCAAAAAGTCCCAAGTAGGTTAAATACAAAGAGATATACGCCTACAAACATCATAATCAAACCATAGAAAGACAAAGAGGAAATCATGAAAGAAGCAAGAGAAAACCAACTCTTCGTGTACCAAGGAGCAATATATTAAAAGGTAGCTTTTCATCAGGAAAAAAACAAACCAGAAGGTAGTGGAATGACATGTTCGAAGTGCTAGATGGATAAAAACGGCAAATTAAAAACTCTATATCCAGCAAAACTATCCTCCAAAACTGAAGGTGAAATAAAGACATCCCCAGATAAACAAAGATTGATAATTTATCGATAGCAAACCTGTCTTGTGAGAAATACTAAAGAAAGTCCATTAGGCTGAAAGCAGCTGGCACCAGACGACAACTTAAACCCACAAGAAGAAATAAAGCAGAAATGGTAACTATGAGCGTTAATATAAAATACTCTATAAATACATTTTCCTTATATTTTCAATTCTCCAAAAGACATAAGCAGTCAAGGGGCACCTGAGTGGCTCAGTTGGTTAAGCATCCAACTCTTGATTTTGGCTCGGGTCATGATCTCACAGTCTTGAGATCGAGCCCCACCTCGGGCTCTGCGCCGAGCACGGAGCCTGCTTGAGATTCTCAACATTCTCTCTCTCTCTCTCTCTCTTTCCTTCTCTCTCTTTCCCCTCTGCCCCTCCCCTCCAACAAAGGAAGCTAGTGGTAATCTGAGGTAGATTTAAATAAGCGAAAATGCATTTTTGCAGTCCCTAGAATAACCACTAAGAAAATAATTCACAGTATACGTCTTTTAAAAAGGGGGGATTACAAGGGGCCACTAAAAACATTTATTAACACAAAGGAAAGCAGTAAAAGGGAATCAGAAGGACCAGACAAAACAACAGTAAAAATTCAGGAGACATGGGGAAAACAGTACAATGGAAAATGCCAATATCCCGTAAACGAAGTTTTAATTTAATTAAGGTAAAGTAATTTATCTAATTCAACTTGTCATTAAATGTGAATAGTCTAAGCACTCGGATCAAAAGGAAGAAATGGGCAGACGGGGCAAGTAAGATGTGAAAACACACCATCTACAAGAGACAAATCTCCGATTCAGAGACGCGAGCAGGTTGGAAGTAACAGCATGGAACAAAGGACACCCTGCGAAAACGATCGCCATGGGAGAGCCAGGAGAAACCACCTTGGTATCAAACGAAGCAAGTGTTAAGACAGGAACTATTCCCAGAGGCAAAGAGGACCATTGCCCAATGATAAGGGCGTCAACACATGGGGCAAATATAAAACTTACAAACGCACACACTCCTCATAACAGAGCCAAAACACAAGAAAAGCAAAAACCAACAGAATTAAAAGGAGAACTAGACAATTCAACAACAGCATCAGAAGCCGTAGACACGCCACTCCTGACGACTTCTAGAACAAGACTGGTGATTTTTTCAAATCCCCAAAGATGCAGGAGACGGGAGGACATTACTGACCACACGGGGTAAGGGACCTGGTGACTTCGGGACATGCCTTCCTTCCAAGCACGTGTGGACCACTCTCCAGGACACGGCGTGGGCCAGGCCATAAAACGAGCCTCGATAAATGTCGAAAGACTGAATTCACAAACAGCACGATCTCTGACCAGGACGGAATTCAATTAGATAGTAACCACAGAAAGACCTGTGAAAACCCAAAATATTTTAAAGTCGTGCCACACGCTTGTAAGTCACTCAAGGGGTCAAGAAGAAATCACAAGAGAACTAGAGAATATTTCAAAGCAGATGAGAGTCCCCACCACGTATGAAAACGCGTGTCATGCAGCTGACACAGCGCTTAGCGGGAAGCTGAGAACTTCGAACGCCTAAGTCAGAAAAAAGAATGGTCTTGAATAATCTGTGCTTCCAACCAAAGAAGCCAGAAGAGGAAGAGTACACTAAGCCCAAAGCAAGCTGAAGAAAGCAAATAAGAAAGATGAGCCCATACGTTAGCGAGATAGAAAACAGAAAAGCAACAGCGGAAATCGATGAAACCAAAAAGCTGTTCTTTAAAAAAGTAATTTGACAAGCTTTTAGCTAGACAGAAAAAGCACCAGAGAAACAGAAATTACTGAAATCAAGCATGAAAAAGGCAGCATCATCACCAATCATCCGCAACTTTAAGATTGTAAAGGAATACCGAGACATTCCTAGAAATCCTAGCATTCCTAGCATCGTGGCTCAGGTCATAATCTCACAGTTCGTGGGTTCCAGCCCCACATCAGGCTCTGTGCTGACAGCCTGGAGCCTGGAGCCGCTTCGGGTGTCTCTCTCTCTGCCCCTCGCTCGTTGGTGCTCTCTCTGAAAAATAAACGTTAGAATAAAATTCAAAATGAAGACATCAGACTATGTTTAGTCACAGATGGCACGATCCTTTACGTAGAAAATCCCCAGAGATGCTCAAAAACACTATTGGAACTGGTAAACAAGTTTAGCAGGGCTGCACGATGTAAGATCAATATACGAAAAATCAATTATATTTCTATATACTAGCAACAAAAATCTAAAAATGACATTAAGATCATAATTCCATTCACAATAGCATTGGAAAGAGTAAAACGCTTAGAAATCAATTTACCAGGGGCGCCTGGGTGGCTCAGTTGGTTGAGCGTCCAACTTCGGCTCAGGTCATAACCTCACGGTTCACAGAGACCGAGCCTCGCATCGGGCTCTGTCTGTGCTGACGGCTCGGAGCCTGGAGCCTGCTTCGATTCCGTGTCTCCCTGTCTCTCTGTCCCTCCCCAGCTTGTACTCTGTCTCTCTCTCTCTCTCTCAAAAATAAACCTTAAAATTTTTTTAATGAAAAAAAAGAAATTTAACAGAAGAGGTACAAGACCTACACTGAAGTCTACCAACGTGGCCACAGGAAATTAAAGATGATGTAAATGAATGCAGGAACATTCCCTGTTTGTGGATTGCAAGACGCAATACTGTCAAGATGACCCTTCTCCACAAATCGATCTACAAGGTGAATGCGATCCTTACCAAAATCTCATCGGGCTTTTTTGTAGAAATTTGCCAGCGGATCCTGAATTTTATACGGAAACGCCAAAGACCCAGAATTGCCAAAACAACATTTTAAAAGAAGAACAAAGTTGGAAGACATACACCACCCGATCTCGACTTACGGCTAAGCTTCAGTAATCCAGACGGTGAGGCCTTCATGGAAAGACAGACGTATAGGCCAATGGAACAGAATGAAAAGTCCAGAAACAAAGTCTCACGGTCAAGGGTAATTGGTTGTTGACGAGGCACCAAGACAATTCAATGGGGTGAAGGAAAGAGATCAGAATATATAAACAACTCTTAAAACTTAAGAAGAGTTGGAGGGCCCCTGGGTGGCTTAGTCAGTTAAGGGACTGACTCTTGATTTCTGTTCAGGTGATAATCCCACAGTTCGTGAGTTTGAGCCCTGCATGGGGGTCTGTGCTGGTAGCATGGAGCCTGTTGGGATTCTCTCTCTCTCTCTCTCTCTCTCTCTCTCTCAATAAATAAATAAACATTTAAAACTTTTTCTTAAAAAAAAAAAAAGAGAAAGACTGGGGTAGAAAAAAGCAATTAAAAAATGGGCCAAAGGATTGAACCAGAACTTCCACCAAAAGAAGGTGGACAAGTGGCCATCGAGCGCGTGAAAGGCTGTGCAACACCTTTGGTCACCGGGGAGATGCAAATCAGAGCCACAGTGACAGACTGCTATGGGCCCACTCAAGTGTCCACAACAAAGGACAGATGGAAGGGACAAAGAGCCAGAACTGCCCACACTGCTGTGGGAATGTCCGGTGGCATGGCCACTCTGGGGAAGAAAAAGGTGATGGTTTCCGGAAAAGTTAACATGTGCTCTGCACCACACTCAACGTCCTGGAGCCTCAGTGTCCTCGTCGCTAAGATGGGCACGGCAGTAAGAGTGCCCACTTCGCGGAAAACCACGCATTGCCAGAAACCCCCAGAAGCTGGGAGAGACGCCCGGACACGTTGCCCCTTCAGAGCCTCCGGAAGGAGCCAGCCCCTGATCTTGGGCTCCTGGCCTCCATTACTTCCTGTTTCTCTAAGCCACCCGGCTTGTGGTCACTTGAAATGGCAGCCACAGAAAACTCACCCAGCGTCCACACCCCATTTACTGCACCAGCACAGGGCTGGCCCCTTCCAGATAAACCAGAGGCGTGGTGGAGTCCAGACCTCCTTGCCTGTCGGATTCGTCATCCGGAGCCCCTCCCTGACACGCTCAGAGCTGTCCCAGCGAGGACTGGTTTCATCTTTTCTAGAAACTCTGAGGTCGCCCCAGCGATCTGCGGACTCTCTCTGCCCTTCTTCATGGCAAGTGTCTCGCCATGTTTAGAGCAAGAGGCTCTCAAGGAGAATGAGTCAGTCCCCTGGGATTCAATCCAGAAGCCAAAGGTCCTGGAAAGTAGTGGGGACAGGGTGGGAAAGGACTTGGAAACAGTGGTGACACAAGGGGGCTTTGGGAGGGGAACGCGCTCTTTCTTGCTGCGGGGGCAGAAACCCTGGCTAATACGATAGAACCACCACGGTGGGTCCTTTCTGCACCTCATCTGATCACCTCTTGGGGAGCCCGCCTTGTGCTCACCTTGCCAATTCCCTGTTCCTTCCCGGCATCTTGTCAGGCCCCTCAGGCCTCGATGGTTCCACCTGCTAAATGTCAAGAAACTCTGCCCCTTTGCCGGGAGGGACGGCTTCCCCCGCTGTCTGTCTACATCATGCTTGCCGGACTCGGGAAGAGTCCCGCCATCAGAGGGTCACCGGCCAACACGTGCCTGACAAGTGACGGGGGCCCCGCATTCAGACAGGACGGCGGTGGTGAGGGACCACCGTGTACATGGTCAGCTGCCCTAGATCCCAGGGCCGCACCACAAAGCCCCACAAACCAGAGGCGTAGAACATTCTCTCTCACATGTAGGGGCCAGAAGTCCACACCGAGGGGCTGGCGGGGAGGCCCTTCTGAGAGCTCTAGCGGGGAACCCGTTTCCCATCTACCTCTGACCCCTGCTTTCGACCTCGAGTCTCTCTCTCGGGCCTCCTGTCTCCCTCCCGTGTGGCCACACCTGGTAATACACAGCCACCTTCACCTCCCCACCCGGCCACCCCTCGCTCCTTGCTCTCCCCTAACTTCCTGGAGCCCGGTCCCCTCTGCCAGGACTCCCTCCCTCCCTCCTCTGGCCACCCTCCCGCCCCCACCCTGCAGCTCTGCGTCAGGAACAGCTGTCCACGCTCAGAACAGAAAGATTCGAACGCTGACCAATCTCTTCTTCGCCAGGCGGCTTTGGAGGCACTGAATGTCTCAGAACCTCTATCCCAGTGTCTCAACGATGGGTCTCACACTCCCTGCGGTGCCCACTGTGGAAGGGAAACTCACCTCTCTCCAGCCCCTTCTTAGCCACCAGTTAGTCAGGGTACAGGCAGGCGACTGGGCCACGTGGACAGGTGAGCCCGGGACATCAAAAGCCGTGCAAATCTGCCTGTGGCTTGTGCTGTCCAGGCGGTGTGTGGGCAAATGGCCCGTGACTTGGTTTCCCCAGATCCGTTTTCCCCAAGACTTGGACTCGAGAGTAAGAAGGACCCACAGGGGCGTAGACTCTGAGGTGCAGGCAATACCCCAGCGTTGACAAGAGCCCCACATCCCAGTGCTGGGCATTCATGCCACGGCAATAAAGTGGGTATGGCGCCCTCAGGAGCCCCGAGAGGAGGAGAGGGCTTGGCAAGTCCGGAATCGTGCATTTCTGGATCCCGGACCGCTCAACGGCCTCAAAACCTAAGTACTGTTACTCCTGACACCCACCCAATAGGCTGTTGTGGGACTGAGCGCGACGTGGGGGGGCCCTTCAGGGAGCACAGCTGAAGTGCAGAAGCATAACGGACCGAGCGGCCATCGAGGGACGGACGGACAAGCGAAATGTGGAAATTCCACACGATGGAATACTACTCTGTCTTGAAAAGGACAGAAATTCTGGGGTGCCCGGGTGGCTGAGTCGGTTAAGCGTCCGACTTCGGCTCAGGTCACGATCTCGCGGTCCGTGAGTTCGAGCCCCGCGTCGGGCTCTGTGCTGACAGCCCAGAGCCTGGAGCCTGTTTCAGATTCTGTGTCTCGCTCTCTCTCTGCCCCTCGCCTGCTCACACTCTGTCTCTCTCTCTCTGTCTCAAAAATAAACAAACAAACAAAAATTTAGAAAAAAAAAAAGGACAGAAATTCTGACCACACTAGGACATGGCCAGACCCGGACACGGTGCTCGGTGAAATAAGCCAGGCACAAAAGGCAGCCAAACCCCACGAGTCCAGGGACACGAGGAGTCCAGAGTTGTCAAACTCAGAGACAGAAAGTCGAGGGGCCGATGCCGGGGGCTGGGCTGGGGAGCGGGGGGAACGGGGCGATGGCTGTTTCATGGGGACAGGGCTGCCGTTCTGCAAGACGAAAAGAGATCTGGAGATGAGCGGGCTGACAGTTGCACGACGTAAATGTACTTAATGCTACTGAACTGGAAGCTTAAAACCGGTTAAGGTGGCAATTTTGACGTGATGTGCATTTTGCCACAGTTTATTTAATTTTGTACACGTCGTGGGTTACACCCATCACCTTCCTCTCCCTCGTCCTGGTCTTCTTCCCCACCGGGGGTTCAGGTGGGGGTGGCTGCCGGTCCCCACCCACGGGCTGACTCTGGTCGTGGGGGCGTCTGCCTGGGCCCCCCGCCGGAGAGCAGGCTTAGCGGGTGCCAAGCCTGATGGATTAGGAACGTCCACCCCGGGCTCAGGCGGGGCCAGCGGCCGAGTGGCCCGTGTGCCAGTCCTGGTACACGGCGTTTGGCCTCCCGGGAATATTTAACTTTCACACGAGGACTTGGGTTGTGTGTCCACTGGGGGGTGGGGTGGGGGGGAGGGAGGGCCGTTCTGGGGAGGCACAGGCGAGTGGAGAGGGGAGTCCCCCCACCCCACGGGAGCCCCCCCACCCCACGTAACCAGGAGAGCTCTCCCCAGGTCCACACAGCGTGGGTCTGCAGTGGAGCCCCTCCCCCGCGCTGCACAGTCGTGGGGTTCTCCGCTCCCTTTTGGAACCGGTGAAATCAGATACGGTTTGAGTGGAGGGAGGAAGGCGGGCCTGTGGGCAGGCCCGTCGGGGGAATCACACGGAGGTCCCCGTCGGTAAGTGTGCTGAGAGGTGACTGACCAGATGATTGAACGCCACTCGTACTAAAAATATTTTCAGAGCCCTTCTCTTGATTTATACCCAAAAGAAAATACCGCAGAGGAGAATGAGTTTTCAACTCGAGTAGCACTTATGCCTGACCTAACTAAATTAGCTCTTTTAAACTGGTGGTTTTGCTCTGATGCCTGTAATAAAAATAACAATAATGTGCATTTAGAGGGTGTTTTATCCTCTCTGAAGCACTGGGCCTTCTGCGGTGGACATTCCCCTTAACTGGGCTGGAGGCCAGCAGGGTGACGGGGTGGGGGGGCGAAGGGGGGGGGAGAGGAGGGTTGGGCGGGGGCAGGAGTCGTTCCCCAGCGTCTGATCACGTTTGGTAAAATCAGCAGATTTCAAACACACGAGACAGTGGGGTTCGCGGTGCCCTGAGAAGAGAGAAAGGGGCCGGGAGTCAGGTCTTTCCCTCTGTCAGGAACTGGGTTCCGTCTCCCCAAGTTCAAATGCGGAAGCCCTACCCCCCAGTGTGGTGGTCTTTGGAGGCGGGGCCTTTAGGAAGTGATGGGGTCCTGAGGTCATGAGAGGGGGCCCCCAGGACGGGATCTGCACCCTCTAAGAGAGCATGCTCCTGTCTCTGCCGCGTGAGGTCACAGCAAGGAGGCGGCTGCCTGCAAAGCCAGGACGAAGAACGCTCCTAGGCCCCTGCAGCTGTGACCCGGTGACCTGGGACTTCCCAGCCTGAAGCTCTGCTCTTTAATCCACACCCGCGCCCCCCCCCCCCCACGCCGCTGTCTGTGTTGCTTCGTTATGGTGTCCCCAGCTGACACCCCTCTTCTTTCAAGTTTGAGTGTGGGCTTTGCTCAGCCTGGAGGGATGGCTTCGGGGGCCTGCGGTGACACCACGGCCTCAGCCTCAGCCCCCCCCCCACCCCCCGGGGCCACTTCCACCAAGGTGCCCGAGGTTCCCGCCGCCCTTCTCCCGGCACTCCGCACCACCTGCCCGAGTCTGTAGGTGACTCAGTCTACGCTCCCGGGCCCCTCTGCCCTGCCAACTCCTTCCCACTCCGCTGTTCAGTTGAAGCTGGTTCACCGTCACCTCCTCCAAGGAGCCTGCCCTGACCACCCACATCCTCAGGAGGGTGGCAATCCCCGTCCTCCCACGGGCCCCCCTCACTCCATGTTGTCACTGTCCGTGAGCACATCAGCTTCCCCCACTGGATGGCAAGCTGTCAGGGACGGAGGCTTCGAGTCACGCCGCCGTGTCCGGGCATCCAGCACAGAACAGACTCAGCGTGGGGCTCCCTGCTCGCCACCCGCAAGCCCAGCCCCATCACAGGCTCTGGCGACAGACTGTCCCCGAATCTGGGGAGGCCCGAGGAGCCGGAAATTCATGCCAGGTGGTCATTCGCTCGCAGCCTGGCCTCCAGTCCAAGAACCCTACCATCACAACTCTGTGCAACAGGTCCCACCCCAGACCCGCCTCAACACAGGTATCCCAGCGGAGCCCCAGCCCTGAACACCAGCCCTAAAATCACAGCCAGGGCCGTTTCTGGAGTGAGTCCTGTGGCCCACCCGCGGGCCAGCTCTTTCCATGAGTCACCTCCTTCAGCCTTGTGCGGCGAGCATCCTTACCCCATTTCCCAGATGAATAGACTGAGGGACTGCCCAGAGCCCCACGGCTAGCAAGGGGCAGGGCCGGGACTGGGCCCCACGTCTGCTTGACTCTAAAGCCAGAGATTCCCACCCAGGACCACCGTGGGGGCCACCGGGTCAGTGGGAAGAGGGCGGTGGGCCCACAGCCAGAAAGAGCCGGGCGTCTCCCGTTGTTCCGGGACCAGCGCCTTCCCTGCAGAAGCTCCCGGTCATTCACAAAGGAGTCAGCTTGTCTTCGTTTTCACCCCGGACATTCTTCTTCATCTTGAGAGGCTTTCGACTGCAGGCGACAGCATCCCGGGCGGAGAGCACAGCCTGGGCGAGGGTGCAAGCCACAAATAACTCGGGGAGGGGTCTGCCGCACGGTGGGCAGGCGAGGAGCACGGAGGCGGTGAGCTGGAGGGCTGAGCCGGGACACGGATCTGAAGGCCTCAGACCTTATTCCCCAGGCAAAGGGGGTCACTGTGGGGCCTTGAGACAGAGGGGGCCCTGGCCCTATTGCCCCTTTGGAAGGCATACGCTGGGGGCCACTCTGCAGGTGGATTGGCGGGGGGTTCTGTGCCTTTCCCGTTTGAATTACGAGCTGGTGCCTCTCCTCTCCAAGGGGTCACCACGCTCACCCCCACCGCAACCCCCTGGGGGGGTCACACCTGGACTCACCGCCTTCCCCTGGGCTTCTCGGCCTCCTTATCCTCTGGCAGCTTCTGCCCCGCCCTCCTCATTCAGTGTGGTGATACAGAAAACCCAGGTAAAGAAACCTCAGGCCGGGACACGAAAGGGCATTCGCTTTCATTACGGAAAACCAACCAGGCCCCAGAAAGCCAGGCAGCTTATGCCTACAGAAATTCCAAGACTCCCTGGATGAATAATATATGAATAATCATATAACTTTGCATTTTTAAAATGCTTTAGTCCAAGGGCTTTGGGCTCTTTGAAAATCATGAATTCGATTCAGGGAACATTCCCTAAATACCTCCTCTCTAAGCTGGGCATAGGGTCATTCCAGAATCACGGGCATTCGAGAAGGATCCACGAGGTGCATGGGAGCCTTACTCAGAGGGGAACAATGGGGTTCGAGGAAAGGGCTATTGCACAAGCCTGGGCTGGGTTTGAGGAACATACAACAGAAGGTGTTGTCCTCCAGGGTCAAAAGCAGGAAACGGACTTCATAGCTGAGGGAGGGGCCCCCGGACAGGATCTGTGACCCAAAGAGGAGGGCACAGCCCCTTCCAGAACCAAGGCCAGGCAGGGAAGAGTGAAGGAGAAGTACCCTGGCCTCTCTCGGCCACCCTCCAGTCTCCTGCGGGCGCCTCCCACTGGCTGAGCCCGGCAGCAAGTCTGAGGCCAGCCTGGGGGAGCAGGTCCACAGAGGTCAGCCCTCCGGGGCCGGAGCAGGGTGGGGAAGGGCAGAGAAGGGGTCGGAGAGTGGCAAACGCGTCTGGTCTGCACACTCAGAAGATGCCCTTTCTTGGACGCTCGGAAGTTAAAGGATTGCACGCGGTCCTTGGGACACCCCTTAGGACACCGATGGCATTCTAACTGTCCTTTTACGGCTGCATGAACTACAACTTAAAGAGTTTATGGGCTGAGTTGTGTCCCCCCCCAAATTCACATGTTCAAGCCCTCACCCTCAATATCGCAGAATGTGACTGTGTTTGCAGGTAGGGTCTTTCAAGAGGCGATTAAGTTAGGGGTGCCTGGGTGGCTCAGTCAGTTGAGCATCTGACTCTCAGTTTTGGCTCAGGTCATGAACTCACAGTTTGTGGGTTCGGGCCCTGCACGGGCTCTGCACCGACAGCCCAGAGTCTGCTTGGGATTCTCTCTGTCCCCCTCTCTGCCTCTCTCTCTCCCCCCCCCCCCTGAAAATAAATAAATAAACTTAAAAAAGAAAAAAGAGGTAGCCAAGTCAAAAGGGGTCACCTGGGTGAGCCCTGATCCAGTATGAGATTCGTAGGGTGCGTCCTGATCCAATCTGACTGGTGTCCTTATAAGAGGAGATCAGGACATAGAGACACAGAGGGACGACCACGTGAAGACACAGGCAGAAGACGGCCGTCTACAGGCCAAGGAGAGAGGCCTCAGGAGAACCCACCTGCCCACGCCGTGGTCTTGAACTCCCAGCCTCCAGAACGTGAGAGAATAAACGTCTGCTCTTCAAGCCCCCGCCTGTGTTCCCAGGAGACGAACACAGGGCACCTGTAAGTGGTGATCTGGGGTTGTGGCCAAGGGTCCCTGCCTCCTGAACCTGCAAGTCTCCACCCCCGCCAGGGGGCCGAGGGACGGCGGGGCTGAGCTAGTGATGCCCCCAGCCCTGACCCATGAACGGTCATATGCACTTCTTTCCGGCCAGACCCCAAGGCCTCTCTCCCACCAGGCATAAAAGGCCCTTGTTAGAAACGATGTCTAATCCCACTCATGACGCAATTAATGCTGGTCTCACCAGGAGAGGGAGAGAGGCAGCAGCTTCTGACACCCCAGAGCAGAATTCTGGGAGACTGGGTGGCCCTGAACCCGGAGTCAGCCCTGAGGGTTCCTCTCTGAACCCACCGTGGCCCTTTTGTGGGGAACAGAGATCTCTTCTGGGCTTCGCCAACCAAAACAGGTGGCAGAGAGAATGACACGAGGGGTTTGGGTTGGGGGCATGGGTCCTCCCGTCCACCATGACCTAAATCAGAAGTGCTGTGGCTCAAGACTTGAATGCAAGGCTTCTTTTTCTCTTTTTCCTTTTCTATTGCACGTTCATTGGTTTCCTAGAGCAGCCGTGACAAAGTGCCACCAACTGAGGGCCGGAAACAACAGAACTCGACGGTCTGGCAGCTCCGGAGGCCGGCAGTTCCGGAACAAGGTGGCGGCAGGTTGCCTGCGTCTGCGGGTTGTGAGGGGGAACGTGTCCCAGGCCTCCCTCCCCCCGAGGCACGGGGTTTGCCGGCACCTCCGGAGACCTCTACCGTCACCCTCCCGGGGCACGCCCCCTGCGCACGCCCAGCTCTGCGCCCAAACTTACCCTTTCTGCCACCACACCAGTCGTGCAGGATCAGGCCCACCCGGACGACCCCACGGCAAAGACCTGTCTCCAAAGGAGGTCACGTGCCGAGGCCCTGGGGGTTAGGACTCCCAACGCACGAAGTGGCAGGGGCCACAACTGAAACCAGACACGGTAGAATCCGCGTGCGCAAGAGTATGGCGAACAGAAGTGCCACCGCCAGCATCAAGAGGCAGAACAGGGCCGGCCCCCAGAGGCCCCTGTGCCCTCGCTGAGGATAGCGCCCCGAGGGCACCAGGATCCAGACCGTGAACTCACGGCGGCTGGCTGCACCGAGTGCTTCTGCACCCACCGCGCGTCCAAACCCGGAGCCCTTGGCCTGTCGTCCGAACGTCACAGAAGTGGACGCCGACCCCCCGAGTCTGGCTGCTTTCACTCAACGCCGTATTTACAAGGCTCACCCCTGTTGTCACGCATGGGTTCCCATCACAACAGACGGCCAGGGGGTCCCGTTGTGGGTTACATCCTTTCCCACTGTGTGGACACGGCACCAGCCCCCCGGGCTGTCCCCACGTGGACCACCGCAGACAGGCCTCCAGGAAAAGCGTGCGTGTCCCTCCCTGCCCACGGGGAGCAGGAGCGTCCCAGCGGACCTGCTAAAGCAGGGGGGATGTGCATCTCTGACCTCCCTGGAGCACGGCGCACCGTTTTCCCCAGCGTTGACGCTGACTGAGAGCAAATTTCGGGGAGAACAGAAAAGGACGCCCAGAAGAACTCGCACTCCGGTTCTCAAGAGCATGGCTTCCAGCGTCCCCGGGAGGGCCGGACGTTTCTGGACGCCATCCCTGCGCCAGGCCCTCGTCGACTTCACTGACCATCATCCCCTGACCCCCCGAAAGATGCTGTCTGGCCGCCGCACCTCACAGGGGAGAAGCTTCACTGGTAACCGGGGACCAGGTGACATACCCAAGGTCACACACTCGGAGAGACGCTTTCCAATCTCACGGCCTCGTTGAGGGCAAAGGCGCGGGGCAGCGCTGGACAGGCCGGCTCAGCACAGGCCAAGAGATCACTTAATTCTCCCCGGCCCGCATCCCTCACTCTATTAGCTCCCGGACGTTAGGGAACCCGTGTTCTGACTCCGACAAGCTGTCTCGGCTGTGTTAGAACCTCGGGGCAATTTAAATGTGTTTTGTGTTTCATGACTTATAGATGAGGCCCCCAAGAAAGCCTGGTCAGACAGCGACAGCAAGCATGTTAATACAGCAGCACTTACGTGCATTATTTCTGGTCTACTTAGCAAGTGGACCGCTCTTCTCCCTCCTGGAAACCTTTGTTTCGAGGCGCTCCTCTCTCTCACCAGACAAATCTCGGAAAGTCTATTCCTGGGGGGAACACGGGCTTTGTCCCCCGCCCTCCTGGTCTTTGGTCGTGCGGCCACTTCAGAGCCGTCCAGAGCCGTGAGATGTGCCCAAAGTCAACCCGCAACAGAATCCTCCCGAGACGCGTCTTCGGCTGGAGCCCTTGGCGCCCCACGTCTGTCCCTGTCCCTGTGGGCCTCCCCCTCTCGGTGACCAAGGTTCTGGCAGCTTCCAACCCCGAATGAGTGACCCACGGCCAGCACGGTTGGGGTCCCTAAGCCCATTCACAGTGAGAGGACACTCGGGGCCGCCCCAGGGGACAGGAGGCGGGGCCTGGCTCCCCTTACACCTGTTGAGAGAAGTGAGGGTCGGGCCAAGTGGCCCCAGGCGCAGTTAACAGCAGGACCAGCGCTGGGGCCCCGCCTTGCCCTCCGTCTCTCATCCCCCTGCTCTGGCCACAGAACCAAGGAGGACATCCCAGTTTCCAGTTTGCATAAGGGGTCGGTGCGATGGAGACGAAATTCAACGAAACAGTGAGGTTAATAACAATAGCAACTGTCCGTGATGGGTTCACTTGCGCCCCCTCAAAAATTGTAGGTTGAAGTCCTAACCCCAGGACCTCAGGACACGACCTGATTTGGAGACAGCCGTGGCAGGAGTAATCAATAAACTGAGGTCACCCTGCAGCAGGGGGGCCGCAACCCAGCACGACTGGTGTCCTTACAGAAAGGGGACAGTTAGACGCAGGCAGGGAGAATGGCAGGTGCAGACGGAGGCAGAGACGGGGGTGATGCTTCCCCAAGGAGCGCCGGGGACACGGGTGAGGCCCGGGACGGGTTCTCCCTCAGGGCCCCCGAAGGAACCAGCGCTGTCCACACCTGGATTCTGAGCTTCGGGGCCCAGAACCGCGAGAGGATACCTCCCGAGTGTGTGCGTGCCGTTATGGCATCCCCCGGGAACCAACGCTCCGCCCCCTGCTCGGCAGGTACGTGTGACAGCTTTAGGCCGGGGCGCAAATGTGGGCCACCACCAGCCGGCTACGTGGGACCGTCTCCGACCTCTCTGAGCTTCAGAAGCTTTGTGAGTTACGGCTGCCTTTGACAACAAATACATCTCAACTCAAAATGACTCACACCGTAAAGAAAGGTACTGTCCTCACCGAGTAAGAGGTCTAGGGGTGTGGTCACTCGAGGGTCACTCCGGAGAGAGGTCGCTGGGACCCTGAGCGGTGCACCCAGCTACCCCCTGCGCAGACCCCCAGCCCGCAGGGTAATAAATAACAAATGGGCCGTGAGAGAATACGTGGGTGGTGTTTCAAGCCGCTCCGTGTGCGGGGATCTGTTCTGCAGCGACAGGAAACTAACACAGCGAGGATCAAGGTGAAAATGAAATCCACCCACCGGCCCCTCCGCGCGGCTCAGTCCAGCCGGATGAACTGGGTGAGCGAGCTGGGTCCTCACGCACCGACAGGGGCAAGTGTCAAACAGCAGCCCGTGTAGCGAGCTGAGCAAGTTGCTAGAGGAATGAACTACGCAGCCGTCTGTGCAGACACGGGACAGCGTAGCATAAGAACAGAGCCTCGTGGGAAGGACAGCTTTCAACATGGGGTCGGCAATGGGGCACCTGGGTGGCTCAGTCGGTTAAGAGTCGGACTTCGGCTCAGGTCGTGATCTCGCGGTTTGTGGGTTCGAGCCCCGCGTCGGGCTCTGTGCTGACAGCTCGGAGCCTGGAGCCTGCTTGGGATTCTGTGTCTCCCCCTCTCTCTGTCCCTGTCCCACTCATGATCTGTCTCTCAAAAATAAATAAACATTAAAAAAATTTTTTTTAAAAAACATGGGGACGGC
Source organism: Panthera onca (assembly GCF_046562875.1). Taxonomy (NCBI): domain Eukaryota; kingdom Metazoa; phylum Chordata; class Mammalia; order Carnivora; family Felidae; genus Panthera; species Panthera onca. The sequence continues at coordinate 4,205,702 of NC_138342.1, forward strand.
AGTTACTTGTGGGGCAGGGGGAGGGGGATGGGCAGTGCCCGTTCTGCATCAGCAACATCAAGTCTCCCGTTTGTTTTTGGAAAGAAAGAAACCTACAATCGTAAACAGTGTCAATGGTGGGTACACGGGTGCTTTTTAGTCACTTTCTGAATTTTTCTGCGTGTTTTAAGTATTTTTAAAAACTTCTGGCTCAATCAGTTGGAGCGTCCAACTCTTGGTTTTTGCTCAAGTCGCACACCGTGTTTCACGCTGAGCATGAAGCCTGTTTCAGTCTCTCTCTCTCTCTCTTTGTGTACACACGCACTCTCTCTCAAAAACAAGATACATAAAAATTTAAAATTTAAAAAAATAAAAACTTCTTAATTGGTTCTAATACGTAGGCCTGACGTTTAAAATCCAAGGATTTGACACAACTTGGAGAAAGCCGCCATCCGGGGGGTCCAGCGCCAGGCTCCCTCCCTCCCGCCACCCCACTCATGTGACACCCCCCCCCCACCGAGCCCTAGATTCCCCAAGGGCAGCATGCTGTGCAGTCCCCCGAGGAAACACGATGCTGCCTGGCAGGGTCTGGTGAGGTTTATGAGGCACCATCCACGGCGTAGCCGGTTATGACCCGTGACCGGGGCCGGTTGTTCCAACGGGTAAAGGTGTCTGACCCACCTCATCAAGGCAGTCAAGGGGCAAGACCAAGGTTGGAGGCCCCGCCTCAGCCCGAGCTCCCCCAGAGGGGGGTGGGGTTCCATATTTGAGCCCCACCCTGAGCCCCCTTTCCATGTGTCTCTTTACCGTCACCCCCCTCTTCCCACCAGGATGGCCACTGCCTGGCCTCTGCCTCTGGAACACCTCCAATCCTCTGGCCCCACTCCCCGCCTCCCCCACCTGTCTGGCTATGCCTGAATCAGCTCAGGTGCCGTCTCCTTCAGGAAGCCCACTTGTGGGACTCTGCCCCCTCCCCCCATCCAGAGCAGAGCCTACACACTGCCCACCTACGGGAGACGAGCATGGAGTGAACAGCTCTTGGCGTGACCCAGGTGTGTGTCTGTCCCCCCCACTAGCCTGTGAGCTCCCTGAGGCCCACAGCTCTGTCCTATTCATCACACAGGAGGCTCAGTGCAAAGGAGGCCTGCAGGCAGTGATGAACCAATGAACAAACGAATGAGTGAAGTGACTGGTCCAAGGTCACACCTGCTCTACCTCGAGCAGCGTCCTGATCGTCTAAGTTCAAGGGTCCGGCCTGGTGCTAACAGCAGGCGCAACAGACAGAGTGGGGAGGCCGCCAGCCGTGAGCCATGCAGAACTGAAAACAAGCTGGCCTCTGAGATGCCCCTTCCAGAAGGAAACGGAGCTCTGGCCCCAGTTCCCCGGGCATGCCCACGGGGAGGAAGTCTCCAGAGACGCCCAGGGCCTGGCCACTCTGCCCAGGGCTCCTCACAGCCTCTGACCCCAGGGGCCTCGCCTGGACTCAGGACTGAGGGTCATTTTTCCAGATCCTCAACTGGACTTTTTTTTTTTAATTTTTTAAAATTTTTAAATTTTTAAAAATTGAATCTAGAAGGAATGCATGCTTGTTAAAAAAAAAAAAAAAAAAAAAAAGGACCCTGACAGTCCAGAGGCAGATAAAGAAATACATACAGGAAACACATAAGGGCTCCCCCCCGCACCCCCCATCCAGACCAGCGTCACGAACAGGGCGTTGATCCTTCCAGACACCGGCCCTCCCCGACACACGCGCATTTGTTTATTTTACAATGGCTCGCTTTAAACATTCACATCCTGTCGCCTGGACCCGGTGAAGCCTTGTGCGCCTCGTCTAGAGGTAGGTTCTCACGATGTGGTTAAATAAGCATCATCCACTGCACAGAATCAAGACACAGTGTAAGACTCAGGGAAGGAAATGAACCCTATGGCATTAAAACTACCACTCAAAGAGACTCTTCTTTGGGTCGATGAAACAGAATTGTCTTTTCTTCCTTCATTCATCGAGTATTTGCTGGGGCCCGGGATGGAGCAGGCAACGGCCTCACCGACAGGAACAGCGGTGAGAGACAGCGCGGTAAGTCCCGCCCTCTTGAGCTCTTGAGCTTACCGTCAAGTGGAGGGAGGGGGACACTAAACACAGAAATAAATAAAGCTCCTCGTCCCAAGGGAGCAGCAGAGAGCAAGGCGGGGCCAGGGCAGGGGTGAGGGTGTGCCCACAGCTCCAGCGTCCTGGCCCATCTCTTGCCCCTGCCTCCCCGCTCGCCCCCCCCCCCCCATGCCCGGGCCCTGCGCTTTCAGATGTGGAGAACACATCACACACCGCAACCTGGGCTCTGCCACCCGAATGGCCAGCAAGGGGCTGGGCGGGGAGAGCCGGACCTGTGAGTGAGTCAGCTCCCCGGGTGTGGGCCTTGACCGGTGAGAAGCAGGAGGGGAGAGCCGAGTGGACACATGCCACCCACCCCCATGCTCGCACCCTCGGACCCCTGCAACGCGGCCCCAGAGGACCAGAGCTCAAGCAAGGTGCCCTCTTAAACGCTCCATGAGGCACTAGCCTCACTAAGCAAGGGCACTTGACAAAAACCCCAAAGAGGTGAGGGAAGAAGCCATGTGGATATTTGGGGAAGGAGCATTCTAGGCGGAGGAAACAGCAAAGGCCCTGAGGCAGGAGTGTGTCTGGTGGTTTCTCGGAACTGGGAGGAGGCCAGTGTGGCAGGAGCAGGTAAGCTAAGAGAGGAGAACCAGCCGTCAAGTAAGTTGGGAGGAGGGAGGAGGGGGGGGAGGGGCAGACATTCACGCTCATACGCGCAGAGTTCGAGTGCCCGTCACACAGGCCAGTGGGGGGCCGCACAAGCAGTGGGACACGTGAGGCTGGGGCCAAGGGGGGGCGATCTGGGACAGGGACTGCCGGGGGGCACCCGTGCTCATAGAAAGCACTGGATGAGATCTCAAGGCCACATGCACCGAGTAATGAGGGGAGAGTCCGGGAACTGCTTCCGGGGCACATGAGAGTCCTCGAGTTGGGAGAGGAGGAGGAGAGACCCAGGGTGGTCAGCAAGGCAGGGGGCAGGCGGGAACGCGGGCGGGCCGGGAAACAAGAGAAAACTCTTTCAAAGGACAAAGTCAAAGGCAGCACATTCACGGAGCAAGGTGTGGATCAGGACTGACCGTGGTACTCGGTACTCAGCGCGGAGGCCATGGCTGAACCCGAGGCACCAGTTTCCCCGGGGCAGCGGGGGAAGCGCCTGACTGTAGGGGAGGGTGGTGGCCAGAGGGGAGGAGCAGAGCACAGGCCTCGAAAGGGGCTGGTGCTGCAGGCTGGGGCCAGGAGAGTTTTCTGTGAGGATGGCAGGAATAAACCGCCTGTGCTCCTGTGCTAGCGGAAGGATCCAGAAGGGAGGGAGGGAGGGAGGGAGGGAGGGAGGGCGGGCACCAGCACAGAGAGAAGAGAAAGTTCATCCTCGTAACAACAGGAAAGGAGGGGTGACAAGGACAGATGCTGGTGAGTGCGCACAGGTGGCGGCCAGAGAATGAGGGGGAGCTCTTCTGTTCTTACTTCCCAACGAAATAACAGGCAAGGCCACCCCCGGAGACTGAGCCGGGGGAATGTTAGCCAAACAGGTGCATGGATGTTCAGACAAGTGGAGAGATAGACGGCTGAGTGGGTGGGCGGGTGGGTGGAAGGAGAGACACTACAACGGATGGGTATTTGTGGGACAGATGTATACGTGGACAGATAGATGGCTGCGTGATGTCATAATGGACGGATGTGGTTGGACGGGTGGGTGGTTGAATGGACAGGTGTTCTTAACTTGCAGGTATCCAAGAAAGGTCATTCATCACCCTCATTGCTCTCAACAGAGACCTCAAAGTCGGGTCATTATTTTCGAAAAGAAAGGATTGGACTAGGATATCTGATCGCTCTCGGGGACGGACCCGGAGGCAGCTGGTCCAGAGCCCGAGTTAGATGAGCACGAACCTGTGCAGGGTGGTGAGTGAGGCACTTGACATAGGATGGTCCCAACGTCCCTGTGACTGGGATGACCGACCTTCACTGTCCAGACCAAACAGGGACACTGTTGAGATGAAAGCCAGAAGCATCGGTAATAAGCCACGAGCACAGGCGTCCAACAGGCGTCCTATGCTGTAATGTCTGTTATTCCCATTTAAAGATGGGGGACCTGGGGCGCCTGGGGGGCTCAGTTGAGCGTCTGACTTCGGCTCAGGTCACAATCTCGAGGTTCGTGAGTTCGAGTCCCGCGTTGAGCTCCGTGCTGACAGCCTCTGTCCCCCCTTCTCTCTGCCTCCCCCCCACCCTTATGTACACATTCTGTCTCTCTCTCAAAAGTAATAAACATTGCTAAGCGAAATTAGTCAGAGAAAGGCAAATATCATATGACTGCACTCATGAGGACTTTAAGAGACAAAACAGATGAACATAAGGGAAGGGAAACAAAAATAATATAAAAACAGGGAGGGGGACAACACATAAGAGACTCTTAAATATGGAGAACAAACAGAGGGTTACCAGAGGAGTTGTGGGAGGGGGGCTGGGCTAAATCGGGAAGGGACACTAAGGAATCTACTCCTGAAATCATTGTTGCACGATATGCTAACTTGGATGTAAATTAAAAACAAAACAAGACAAAAACAAATAATTTTTAAAAAGGGAAAAGGAAAAAAAAGTAATAAACATTAAAATAAATAAATACAAGGGACCTGAAACTCAGAGAAGTTCAGTGACACTGGGGTCACCTTCCTTCCCGTCATCCCCAGCCACTAAATGTCCCACATGAGTGGGCAACACCCTTGCCAGGGCCACCCTCACCACCGACCTCAGACACCCCTGCCCATCTGGGGGGCTCACCCATGACCCTCCACTGCAGACTAAGGCTGGCAGTGACCCTCTGTGGCCCCGAGACCCTGGCCAGAGTGCACCCGCACTTCCGTGTGGGACAGGCCCGTCCACGCTGTCCCCCTTCCGTTATCAGCTCACACTCTGGCGTCTGTCCTCCGGTGGGGGGGCGGGAGGGGTGCAGAGCCAACAGGGGTCCCCCCACGGCCCCCAGGCCCGCACTCGGGGAGCAGCTGGGAGGGAAACTGAGCACAGACATCTCTTCTGCAACACTGGGTCCTACTTTTTCCCTGCTCTGAAGTTCAAAAATCGATCACGAAGTAAATACCGACGAAACTACAATCCAGGTCAAAAAACAGGGCGCTCCCAAGGCCTGCGGAAGCGCCCCTCCCAGCACAACCCCTACCAGAGGTCACACACTGTCCTGACTTGTGTGTGAAACATGTCCTTCCTCTCCTTTATAAAGCCACCAGTAAGCTGCATCCCTAAACACCGCGCTTTTCCTCAACAGCGTGATTGCAGTGTAATTGACACACAACAAAAATGTTTAAGGTATAAAATCTGCTAAGCTCTGACCCTATCTATGTGCCTCTCCCTCCTCCCCATCCCGTTCTCTCTGGAAACCACTGCTCTGCTTTCTACAGGGGGTTCCCACCGGGCCACCGTCCCTCTCCAGGCCCCCCCCCCAGCACGGCTCTCTTGCACCCCAGACCCCCGCCCTCTCTGGACAGCCGCCCTGCCTGCTGCTGACCGCTGACTGTACTCCAGAGGGTGGCCACCTGCCCAAGGACTCCAGACCGGCTCCCGTCTGGGAAACCCAGCGAGCTTCTCCGCCGTCTGGCGGGCTGAACCACACCTTCTCCAGTACGCTCTGAACCCTGCCTAGGGAGGCCCCCTCCGAGTTCTTTCGTCCTTTTCTCTCTCTATATGGTGCCTAGGGTACCATATAGAGTCCTTGGATATTACAGTCACAAACCAGAGTTCAAAGGTCCTTCACTTTTTTTTTTTTTGAACATTTATTTATTTCTGAGAGACAGAGAGAAGCAGAGCATGAGCAGGGGAGGGGGAGAGAGAGAGAGGGAGACACAGAATCGGAAGCAGGCTCCGGGCTCCGAGCCGTCAGCCCAGAGCCCGACGCGGGGCTCGAACTCACGAACTGTGAGACCGTGACCTGAGCTGACGTCGGACGCTCAACGGACTGAGCCACCCGGGCGCCCCAGTGGTCCTTCACTTTAAACTTCCTGTTTGACCCACTGCATTTTCTCCCGCCAGGACCCAGGCTGCTACGGGGACTCTGGTTGAAACTGAAAGGACATCCTTGGTGTAGAAGTCCATGCTGGCATGTCCTTCTTCCCGCTAGGTGAGGATATTGTTCGCTATCTCCTGGCTTCTGTAGTTTCTGTTGAGAAGCCAGCTGACGTCCTAGTGGCTGTTCCCTTGAAGGCCAACCGAGCGTTACTCCTGGTTGCTTTGAAGACTTCCCTGTATCTTTCGGATGTGGCAGTTTCACCGCGGGGTGGAGAGACGTGGGTTTGCTTTATCTGCCCCGCTTGGGTTCACCCAGATTCCTGAATCGACGGCTTCCTGTCTTTGCTGTGGCCTGAACTGTGTCCCTTCCCCCAACGCCATCCCCCCAAAATGCCTATGTCGAAGCTCCTACTCCCGGGACTTCTGGATGTGACTATTTGGAGGTAGTGTCTTTAAAAAGGTGATGGGGGGGCGCCTGGCTGGCTCAGTCAGTTAAGGGTCCAACTTCAGTTCAGGTCATGACCTTGCAGTCTGTGAGTTAGAGCCCCGAGTTGGGCTCTGTGCTGACAGCTCGGAGCCTGGAGCCTGCTTCGGATTCTGTGTCTCCCTCTCTCTCTGCCCTTCCCCCGTTCGCACTGTGTCTCTGTCTCTCAAAAATAAATTTAAATATTTAAAAATTGTTTTTAAAAAAAGGTGATTAGGGACACTGGGGTGGCTTAGTCAGTTAAGGGTCCGACTTCGGCTCAAGTCATGATCTCACAGTTCGTGAGTTCAAGCCCCGCGTCGGGCTCTGGGCTGACGGCTCGGAGCCTGGAGCCCGCTTCGGATTCTGTGTCTCCCTCTCTCTCTCTGCCCCTCCCCCGCTCCACTTTTTGTCTCTCTCTTTCTCAAAAATAAATAAACATTATGAAAAAAAATTTTTAATAAATAAATACAAGTTAAAAAGTAAATAAAAAAGTGATTAAGTTAAGGCTTCTGGCTGAGCCCTAATCCAATCCGATGTCCTTCTGAGAGGAAAAAACGGACGCACAGAGAGACACCAGGGATGTGTGTGGGCAGGGGACGGCCACGTGAGAACACGGCGAGAAGCCCACCTCTGTGAGCCAAAGAGGGAGGCCTTGGGAGAAACCACCCACCCACACCTTTGGCTTCCAGAACCACGATAAAGTAGATTGCAGGCTGTGGGACTGTGTTACGATGAACCCAACAAACTACTGCAGTCTAGCCTCAGATCCCAGCCCTCACCTCAGATCCCTGTCACCCCAGATCTCAGCTGTCACCCCAGATCCCAGCCGTCACCCCAGATCCCAGGCATCACCCCAGATCCCAGCCCCAACCTCTTCAACATTGCTTCTGGCCCATTTTCCTGCCTCATGTTCCAGAACTGCAATCTCACGTACGAAAGATGTCAGACTGTACCTCACCTTCTACGTTCGTTACTCTCTTTCAGGGGCTCTCTGTCCTTTGACCCTGCACTTGGTTCTGGGCTTCTTAACTTTGACCCTTCTCCCCAGTCACCGGTTCTCCCTTCCGCCGCGTCTAACCTGCCGACAAACCCAGCCACCGGCTCCTACTTCCGCCTCTTGTGCTTCTGAGGCCCCGAGCTTCCGCTCGGCTGCTTTTCATACTTCCCAGTTCTCCGTGGAATCCGTCCATCCTGTCTTCTAATCTCTCTGGACACAGGAAACGATCGCTTCAAAGTTCTCGTGTGCTGACCACCGTCCGGACCTCCCGCGGGTCTGTTTCTATAGCCCGTTGTTCCCGTAGAGCCTTGTCTCCCTACGTGCCCAGTGATCTGTTCTCGTGTACAAACCCCGGATTTGTGAAACGGAACTTTGGGATGACGCGACCCCTGTCCAGAGAGGACTCCCATTCCTGTCTGCCGCGTCTCTGGGGCACGAGTCGCCCCGACGGTGTCACTGCAATTTCAGAGGTCAAGGTCACGTGAAGCTTAAGCACAGTATCCACGAGGGTCCGTCTGCTTCCGGTTCACCCTCGCTAACAAGGTGCAGTCCTAACTCAAGGCAGGACAGGTTCCCTGCGTGCGTCCCTGGATTCGTTCCCTGTGGCCGCTGTCATGACTCACTACCAACTTGGTGGCTGACAAAAACACAGATTTATTTTCAGACGGTCCTGGAGGCCGGAAGTCTGAAGCTGGTTTTACTGGGATAAAATCCCAGCAGGGCTGCTCTCCTCTAGAGGCGCGAGGGGAGAACCCGTTTCCCGGCCTTTTCCAGCTTCTAGAAGCGGCCGCGTTCCTTGGCTTGCGGCTCCTTCCGTCTCCAAATCCGGGAGCCCGGCATCATACATCAGCGGTCACACGGCCTTCATCTTCTGTGTCAAATGTCCCTCCGCTCCCTCTGTGCTTACATTTAGGGCCAACTGGATAATCCAGGATAATCTTCCCATCTTAAGATCCTTAATCGTATCTGCCAAATCCCCATGCGAGGAAGGATAACACAGGATTAGCACCCGATACCCTTGGGGCCATGGTTCCGCTGACCGGAGCCTTGGACCCCGGTTCTCGTCCCCTGGCCATATGAACCCGTCAAGGCACTGCTCGGCATCTCAGAAAGCACGCTCCGAGATAACCGTGGCCCCAAGGGCTGCGTGCTGGTGCCCGAGCCTCTCTCTGCCCCCCTCCCTGCCCCAAGATCTTGCCCAGGATCCCCCGATGGTCTCGTTACTTCTCTAAAGCCTACAAGCATCATCATCACTATTGCATTTCCCCGTGGTGCTGGTGGGAAGCTTAGTTCCACAGCCTGGGGAACAGAGGCTCATCATGCTCTCTCTGTGACGGACAGACAGTGGGCAGGGGTCAGGCCCCAAGTCGGATCCTCCCGAGGGCTGGGGGTCGGGTTCTCTGAGTGCCAATGTTGAGAGCAGACTCCCGTAGGTCCCCTGACCTTTAAGATTATCGACTCCGGGAGCGCCCGGGTGGCCCTACTCTGTGCCCAGAGCACGCACAGTGAGGCCTGAGTGCGGTGGCCCGGTGAGTGCGGAAGCCAGGCTGCCTCGCTTCAGATCCTGCCCTCCCTGCTTGGGTTCTTCCCCTTTTAAAATGCTTTCGCTGGTCCAGGTGAGTCAGAAGTGGGCCCTAGAACTTGGAAACAAGACCAATTCCATCCACCTCTGAGACAGAACTGTTTCTTCCACAAGTTTCCAGAGAGCTGCTCACACAAGCCCCCTCCGTCCCCAAGTAAGGAGGACACCTGCCCCGGGACAGAGACAAGGTGGGGCCGCCTTGGGTGGCCTGGGAGTCCCGGAAGCCTCCGCACTCAATCCAGGGGCCCCGGCGTGGCTGTAGCCTAACCAAGGACCATCTCTACTCACTTCCGGAAGGAGCAGATGGGGAACCAAATGAAAGACAGACGGCGCTAATCCAGCCACACGGCTGCCAGGACGAGGGGGACCTGCTTTTAGAAAGAATCCCCGGGGAGAGGAGGATTTGGGCCCGAGCCTGACAGAAATAGCTGCTGGGAATGGCTAAGTGCATACGCTCTCATTCTGGCACTTTGCCGCGAGAAAGAGGGAATCGGCCAATAAGAGATCAATCACTGTAGCTTAACATCTTTTGATGAACGAGCTCACCTAATACCAAGACCTGGTTTCAAAACACCGTCCTCTAAAAGGAATGAAGCTGCTAGGGGGGAAAAGCTGGCTCCGGATCTGGGGCAAATGTAACACCTTGTGGTGTGATGGAGTAATTGATGAGGAAAGTCTTTAAATGGGGAGGAGAGGGGCGCCCGGGGGGCTCAGTCGGTCAAGCGTCCATGATCTCACGAGTCGTGGGTTCGAGCCCCGCGTCGGGCTCTGTGCTGACGGCTCAGAGCCTGGAGCCCGCTTCCATTCTGTGTCTCCCTCTCTCTCTGCCCCTCCCCCGCTCCACTTTTTGTCTCTCTCTCTCTCTCTCTCTCAAAAATAAATAAACATTTAAAAAAATAACAAAAAATTTAAAAATTAAAAACAAAAAAATGGTGAGGAAAGGCTCCCACTGGCCAAGCTGGGGTCGTTTCATCACTAAAGAGAACAGAGACTGGGGCACCTGAGGGGCTCAGTCAGTTAAGCTTCCAACTTCGGCTCAGGTCATGATCTCACAGTTCGTGGGTTTGAGCCCCGCCTCAGGCTCTCTGCTGACCGCTCAGAGCCTAGAGCCTGGAGCCTGCTTCGGATTCTGTGTCGTCCTCTCTCTGTCTCTCTCCCGCTCATGCTCTGCCTGTCTCTCAAAAATAAATAAACGTTAATTAAAAAAAATTTTTTTAATGCTTAAAAAGAACAGGGACAAGGACGGATTATACCACACACCGGGGGGGACAGGAATCCATACACATGCGGTGGGGGAGGGCAAGCCCCAAGAACAAGGGTCAGTATTAACGGCAGGCAGGATAATCTCATTAGAAAACCAGCATTTCACTGCACCCCCCATCCCACGGATGCACCCCCAAACCACGGCGTGGCCAACGGAGCCTCGGAGCCCCACCCCACTGACTGGGGACCAGTTACTGAATTCCTGGGGGTGTCAGGGAGACGTATCCATGCACCGAGAACCCTGGCAGAGACCTCCTTCACCAGGCAACCAAGCGTAGCCTCACCCACAGGGACAAACGGCTTCACGCCCTTCCTTACACCACGTGTGGAGAAAGACGCGGCAAATGTCTAACTGGATCCACTGGGGAGGAAACCACCAGCGAATCCAAAAAGACACTCTGCAAGGTAAGTGGAATTCTTCTAAAGTGCCAACGTCATAAAAGTTTTTCAAAAGGGGGGCTGGGAGCTACTCTAGGTTCCAGGGGACTAGAGGCCATGGCAGCTAAGTGCAGTATGTGACCCTTGATTGGATCCTGGCTTTGTCAACAGGAATGGGGATATCTGGATGCACATTTATTTTAGATAAGAATATCGTATCAATGTTCAATTTTTTCAGGTGATCGCTGTTGTGACGGTTAATCTGATGTGTCAATTTGGAGGGTGTTTTTGGATAAAATGAACCCTTAGGAGCGCCTTGGTGGCTCAGTCAGTGAAGCCTCCAATTTCAGCTCAGGTCAGGATCTCACGGTTCGTGAATTCAAGCCCCACGTCAGGCTCTGTACTGATGGCTCAGAGCCTAGAGTCTACTTTGGATTCTGTGTCTCCCTTGCTCTCTGCCCCTCCCCTGTTCACATGCTCGTTCACTCGCTCTCTCTCAAAAATAAACATTAAAATTTTTTTTCTTTGTCATTTTTTTTTTTTTTTTTTGGGACAGAGAGAGACAGAGCATGAACGGGGGAGGGGCAGAGAGAGAGGGAGACACAGAATCGGAAACAGGCTCCAGGCTCCGAGCCATCAGCCCAGAGCCTGACATGGGGCTCGAACTCACGGACCGCGAGATCGTGACCTGGCTGAAGTCGGACGCTTAACCGACTGCGCCACCCAGGCACCCCATCTTTGTCATTTTTTTAAAAAAACACTTAAATTGGTGACCTCTGGGTAAAGCAGACTGCCCTTCGTAACATGGGTGGGCCATGTCCAGTCAGTTAAAGGCCTGGACAGAACAAAAAGACTGGCCTGTCTGAGCAAGGGGGAATTCTCCAGCAGGCAGCCTTCAGACCTCACACACACCATCAGCTCTTCTGGGTCCCCGGCATGGTGGCCCACACTGCAGGTTCCGGACTTGTCGGCTTTCACAATCACGTAAGCCAATTACTTACAATACGTAATACATGCAAATTCGACATAAATCATACGTAGAGAACATACTGTATGTATTACACATGTTGTATTTAACATATGGTTTATGTTACACGTTACGTGCACAACATGTATTTACGTATTAAATGTACATAACATATACCCACCTCGTTGGTTCTGTTCCTCTGGAGAAGGGTAACAAATACAATGAAGTTGCGGTTGCACAGGAAAACACTGTTGTCCCTAGGAAATGGGGTTGAGGTGGTGTGGAGTGAGGGCGCATGTCTGCAACTTACTCTCAATGTCTCAGCCAGCAAAAAGGTGTGCGGGACGGTGTGCACGGGATATGTATTCTACATGCGCTCTGGGTACACGTGTCCCATGTTGGGGGGCAGGGGTGCACGCGTACATCTGAGGCAAAGAGGGAGAGAGAGCACACAGCCGTGGCTGAACGCTAACAATCCCTAGATTCTAGCGAAAAGGACAGACGCTTACGTTTTTAAATTTGTTCCATCTTTCTATAGGTTTTAAGTGTTTCAGAATAAAAACACAGGGCGGTGGGGGGGGGGGGGGGGGGATCCTTTGACGACCTCCCACCGCCTCTGGGTCAAGATTCGGAGCGCCTTCTGGGAGGCTGCTGGGTGCCGGGGTGCCAGCGAGCAGCACCCCACTGCGCCACCGTGGTTCTGGGCCAGCCGAGAGGACACAGGAGCCAGCGGGTGGGAAGCAGGCACCAGCCCTGTCACAGATCTCTGGCGCTGGCAGGGGCGCAGGGAGAGCCATGCGGGCGTCCTGCTGGAGCAGCCGGCCTAGGAGAAGTCTGGGTGTGCGGAGTAGCTCTGCCTTCCTGGGTCACTGCTCCGGGCGGGATGGGAAGGGGGAGGCCCAAGACTCCCCAGCCCGGAGCTTCCATACCAAGGACCAAAGAGGCACGGTCCCAAAGAGGGTGCAGGGAATCCCTCCGCCTCTGGGGAGGAGCCCAGGACGAAGCAAGGTGCGGGAAGGCCCCAGCTAAGGCCTCTGTGCCCATCACACGACGGTGCCTCCCTGTGCCTTCTGGTCTGCTCCTTCCCCGCTTTCCGGCGGCCCAGTCCGCCTCCGCCTCCCTCCTTAACCACCCAGGCTCCTCTCTTCCCTCTGCCACACCGCTCGAGGTGCCCCCGCCCGGTGGACGGCTGTCTCAGGAAGACCTGCAAGGTGGCTCGAGCCCAGCCACCCTGCACAGTGTCTGTCCTCTTGGCCACAGAACACTCACCACCTCTGGCAAAGGAACGCCTCCGCCCCACGATGCCAGCTAAAATGAGCACGAGGGCCACCCTCGATGCACAGACACAGCCAGACTGAGTGTGTGTGATAAGGCTGTAACAGACCAGGGTATAAAGCTGACAGCAGGGCCGAATCAACACCTGCTGGGTGAGGGCTCCTTACCTCGGGAGAGGCCCGGGGTCCCCATAGGTCTGCCCAGTTGCAGACGCTCTCTGGAATTCCTACAGTGTTCAAGGTCCTGGGGCCCGAACTCTGACTCCGGGACAATGGGGGGGGGCACACCCTGCTCGGTGGCTGTGCTGCGGCGAGAGGAACACCCAGGAGGACTCCCCGCGGAAGCCACTGGAACCTCTGAGTGGTGCCAGGAAGCCACGGGGGCTGCTCTGTGATGGGCAAGCCCCCCCCCCACCCCGGTAGTAGGGGGTCAAGGAAATTCTCACACCGGACCAGGAGGGGACAGTGTGCACCTGTTCCCTTCGGCACCGTTTGGGTCGTGGGAGTTGGAGGCAACCTGGGCCTCCCTGGGGTCCGTGGTGGGTTAGACCAGGAAGCAGGGAGCAGTGACAAGAAACAGAGTAGATGCTGAGAGACCAGACAGTGGCCAGACCACATATAAAAACAGAACTCTGACCTGCAGCCCACAGCAACCTGCCCAGGGAGCTGACCCGACCCACAGTGACCCATCCAAGGAGCCAGCCCCTTACCCACAATGACCCGTCCCCTTACCCACAGTGACCCGCCCAGGGAGCTGACCCCTTACCTACAATGACCCGTCCAGGGAACTGACCCCTTACCCACAGTGACCCGCCCAGGGAACTGGCCCCTTACCCACAGTGACACGCCCAGGGAGCTGTAAGTCAGATCTGCAGGAAGTCAGATTGCTGTCTCTAATCACAGTCCAGGAACCCAAACAATGACCCCTGTGACCTTCGGCCAGGACTTGGTCGATAACGGACAGCTTCCCTAATTTCTGTCCTGCTTCAGACTCAGGACCGACCCGAGAAAGCCACACCTGCTCCCCTGACCAGCCGCATGGACGCCCCCTTCCAGTGGGCCTCCCCAGCCTCCTGAGCAACCCCAGCCCCCCTGGCCTCCCCTCCCCGGCCTCCCCAGCCTCTCTGGCCTCCCCAGTCCCCGTCAGGCCCACCCGAGCGCCCTTTCCTCCTCTGGGAAGCTCCCCCACTGCTCTGCCCGCCTCTGGGGCTCTGGCAAACTGCTCCAGCCAGTGGTGGGGAGACAGCTATGCCTTTCTCGCTTGAGGGGCCTTTGCTTATTTCTGCAATATACAGAATAATAGGGACAAAGCTTTAAAAACGCGCAACTTAGTGAAAACCACGGACGGTGGGGGTCTCATCTCCTCGGTGTGAACCTGACCCGGCCGTGGCCAGCCAGGCCCCAGGCTCGGGGGCAGATGCGGTTCTGGGACATCATTTCCAGCTTCCCGTCCAGAGCCCGTTCCTGCAGTTACCCGCCCCCCCCCCACCCCCCGCCACCCCCAACTCACTGCCACCACTCCTGCGGTCCAGCCTCAGAAAGGCCTGGGGCCCATGTGAGCCCGCGGGCCATCCACCTCCGAGGGTGCAGGTACCGTGAGGGTGAGGGCACTGGGGCCGATCACCCCTGTTGAAGCTGAAGTGACAGGCTCTTCGGTTTCCCGCTTCTGGCCTTGGCGGAGCGGTTCCCCCGGATCTGGAACACATCCCAATCCTACCTCCTGCCCCTCCTCGCCTAGCAGCCCCGTCCTCACCCCTCAGAACTCAGCACACACAGCACTGTGGTGGGCGTGAAACCTGCAGCCACCTCAGGCCACGGCCCTTACTATCTGGGTTGTCACCGGTCACTTGTCCCGTCACACAGGTCAGGGGCCCCCGTGATGGGTAATGGCGTCAACTCAGCTGGTTATATTTGTGCTCAGATGTGGGTATTGAAAGAGGGAGGGAAGGGGGGTAGGGAGAAGGGGGAGTGGAGGGGAGGAGGAAAATCGGGGAGGGGAGGGGAGTGGAAAAAGGAGATGGGGAGGGGAAAGAGGAGGAGAGGAAGAGAGGGAGGAGAGGTGGAGTGGGGAGAAAGGGAAGAGGAGAGGAGGGGGAGGAGAGAGGGGAGGGAGAAGGAAGAAGGGATGGGAAGGAGAAGAGGAGGAGAAAGGGGAGGGGAGGGGAAGGGAAAGGAGAGAGGAAGGGGGGGAGGGGAGGGGAAGTCATCCAACAGGTAGGCCACTGTGTGCCTCTCCGTCTTCCCTCTGAGCCCCAGCTGGCTGGTTGGTCCCCAATTGCCCCCCGACCCTCCTTTGTGCCCCGTCCCGTGCAGAGGCTGGACCTCATCCGAGGATCCCATCCCACCTCCCCGTCCTCGGCCTCCAGGTGGGCTCAGCCAGGGGGAGACAGGAGGCAGGAAAGCTGAGCAGGGGTTCGTCTGCCACCTCCCAACCTGCTGCAGACGGGGGTCACTGCGCCCCACTCCCCTCTTCTGGAGCCTCGGCCACCACCCGCTCAGGTCCCGCCCTCCACCCCTGCAGGCGGTAGTGGCTCCCTGCCCTGTGCCTCACCTGCCCTGTGGGTCCCCCACCCCCGTACATGGGGCCTTCCTTAGTGCCCTTCCCGCCGTGCCCCTCTGGAGTGGGTCACACAGTGGCCCCAAAGTGACAGGCCCACAGCCCGACCCCTGCAACCCGTGATCGTGACCTTCTTAGAAATGGGGTCTTTGCAGGGTTAGGGAACTCGAGATGATACCATCCTGAGTTTAAGACCCCGAATCCAACGCCTGGGAACCCTATACAAGAAGGGGGGGTCTGAGACAGACACACAGAGAAGGCCACTCCGTTTTGGACGCAGAGACTGGACTGACATGGTCACAAGCCCAGGAGCACTGAGGAAACTGCTAGAAACTGCTGGCAGCCGGGCGAGGGGCCTGGAACAGATCCTCCCTCAGAGCTTCCAGAATGAACGACTCTGTCAAGCCCCGGAGCTCAGACTTCCGGCTTCCTGAGTCGCAGGTGGATAAATTTCTGACCACCGGGTGTGGAAGAGAGCCCGCTGGCCTCCTCCGCACTGGGCCGTCGACCGAGGAGAAATCACAGCAGCATTCGGCATCCCCTGGGCTTGCTTTCCCCAAACTCTGCCGCCTCCCGCAGGACAGAGGACAGGGACACACGGCTCAAAGGAACCTGTCTCTCCAGGGGGTGGGGCCACCCTGCCTGCCGAGCAGCAGCGAGGGGACCCGCGGGTGTGTCTCAGATTCCCGGGAGATGAGCCCACCTCATCCGTCCGCAAACCCTGCTGCAGCCGCCCTGGGGGAGCCCCAGAACCTCACGGCCAAGGCCGGACCGTCCAGCCACCTGCTGCTGGAGGGGCCATTCGGTGACCGTCAGCGCCCCAGGGCTGGGCTCCAAGCAGCTCGTGCAGGCGCAGCCAGAACCCGGGGACCGGCGGTTCCAGGCCGGCACCAGGACACCCACCCCGACGCCTCCAGTTCCCACTGAGCGCGAAGCTGCGTCAGGAGACACACACCGTAACTTGGCAAAAACGCTGTTCTGCGCGGAGGAAACGCAGCCGGTGCTCCCGGCTCCGGCCAGATCCCGGCTCCGGCCTTCTCCACTCTGGTGCCTCCTTCCCCGTCACTCCGCCCTTTGGTCCGTCTTGGGTCAGCCCAGCCCGCGGCAACAAGGGCCCCCGCTTAAACAACAGACTCCCACTTCTCACAGCTCTGGGGGCTGGGGGCTGAGATCAGGGTGGCGGGGCGCCCGTTTCGGGGGGGGGGGGGCGCTGCTGCAGGTGGGACGGCTGCCTTCGGGCTCTGTGCTCACTCGGTGGACAGCCAGCGAGCTCTGTCTCTCTTCTCATCAGGGCGCCCACCCCACGCATCAGGGCCCCCCCATGACCTTTCTAAACTTCACCACCTTCGTAAAGGCCCCGTCTCCAAATACAGCCACACCCGGGGCTTTGACACAGCAGCTGGGGGCACATTCGGCCCAGAGCAGGTGGCCCTTCTCCTCTGTGTTTAGCCAGTCCCGAGGCCTCTTGGGATTTCAACTTTTGCGTCCGGTCGAGTGCGCAGCAGGCCCTGGGGACGCGTACTGAGGGGCCCCGCGGCCAACAGAAGCCTGTCCCTACCCCCGCCTCCCAAACCGGGCCTCACCTCCAGGGCATCCCAAACGCTAACCCAGCTGGTCTGCCCGACCAGACTAGGCCCTCAACCCTGGCACAGTAAGATTTGAACGCTCACATGGTTTCCACCAGCCCAGAGATGACCCCAGGACCCCCGAAATTGCCTGCCCGAGCAAGCTCAAGGCTGCCAAAGAACCGATGACAGGCTGCGTCCTACAGCGAATTCACTAGAACTGACTGGCTTACACGGCAGCCCCGGGTAGGGCAGAGCGGGTGCCGTGAGACGCGGTGGGGCCGGCAGGGGCCGGGGGTCCCAGTGGGTGCGGAGGGTCAGGCCACGCGTGCCGTATGGCCCAGGGACCGTGGTGCACAGAGGTCCCTGGGCACAGACACGAAGGCCCCGCATGCTGACCTTGCCTCTCCCCTGACAGACACTGGCCCTGTTCCAAGGCTCTTCTCCCACCCGGACAAGCTGCCCTCCACACCACAGCCAGAAACCCTGACTGGCTCCAGAAAGGTCCAGAACGCCTCGGAGGGCAGCAGCACGCATGAGCCTTTGCAACAGGACCACACCGTGTCTACTGCCCCACCGTGTGGGGTTCCCACGATGGCCGGGCGACGGTAATGCCCACAACTGCCTCTGTGGGCCTGGCTCCCCAAGGCCGGAACGCATGTGAGAGCTGGGTGCCGAAAAGGGGGCAGGTTCAGAGGTTCAGAGCCCGACCCCAGGCCCGCATCCCCTGCGGAGCACGTGCACGGCCTTGTGTCTGGGCTTTGCTCACACGCTGTGTGCCCTGGGTGGGTTGTTCAACCTCTCGGAGCCACTCCGTGCACCGGGCCGCCAAGCCGGTGGGGACACACGTGGTCAGCGCAAATCAGTGCGCCTACCTATGTGGACAGCGTCTTTACCTTTCAAGGGACAGAGCCCTTTTGCTTCTCCCAAACCCGGGGGCCGGCTCTGGCTCACGGGGAAGGGGGTGGCCGGTGGGGTCACAGCTCTTTCCTCACAGACCGACCGTGTGGGTTTTGCTCAGGCCACCCTAACAAAGTTCCGCAGACTGGGGCGTGAACAACCCTCGCGGTCCCGGGGGCGGAACGTCCACGACTGAGATGTCGGCCAAGTTGGTTCCCCCCCCCCCCCCGAAGCCTCTCTTCTTACACGTGGCTGGCGTCTTCTCGCCACGTCCTCGTGTGGCCATCCCT
This sequence comes from Panthera onca, assembly GCF_046562875.1. Lineage (NCBI taxonomy): Eukaryota > Metazoa > Chordata > Mammalia > Carnivora > Felidae > Panthera > Panthera onca. The sequence continues at coordinate 4,224,023 of NC_138342.1, forward strand.
CTGTGCGTGTCTGTGTCCTGATCTCTCATAAGGACACCAGTCAGATCGGATCAGGGTCCCCCCTAGTGACCTCATTTCACCTCAGTCACCTCTGTAAAGACCCCGTCTCCAAACACATCACATCTGAGGTCCTGAGGGTAAGGACCCCCACGTACAAATTTTAGGGGGGGGGGACACAATTCATCTCCTAACACTGAACATCTCAATTCGCTCAGCAGGGTGGGAACAGAAATGGGCATCCTATGACAGAGCGTGTGGCCATCGGCCCAGAACATTCTCACGGTAGAAAAGGCTCATGCCCGTCGATAACCACACCTCTACCCTCTCTGGGCAAAGAGGCAACAGGGCAGGGCTGGGCGCCTGGGTTCTGGGGACACATCACCTGCCTGGCCAAAGAACGCCCCAGCAGGGTCCACCCTCCCCACCCTCTCCATCCTTCGTCCAGAGCCCAGATCCTGGGTCACCCAGCCAGGAACTCCCACAGTGGACTTTACTCACTGAACCCACATTCTTGCGTTGCTGACCCTAATGCCGTCCTACACGCCCACGGGTCCCTCACTCGTTCAGTAACCTTGCCCTCAGCGGTGCTGACGGGCCCAACACCGCTGACCTCATGCAAAGCCATCCACCAGCTCGGCCGAAACTCCTCTCGCTCTCCGAACAAATGCTTCCTGAGTGCCGACGACGTGCCAGGCTCTGCGGCTGAAGCCATTCACAGATCGGCTCACAGATCAGCAAGCAAGAGAAGTAAACGGACGAGGACACAAGGTGTAGCTGGGCCCATCACAGAGGGCGGCTCGGGAAGAGCCCTGCCCGGGCCCTGGCTTCAGGGGAGCTCCCGAAATGCACTGGTCAAGAATCAGATCCGGGCAGACCCGGTTTGAAACCTCAGCTCTTCAGCTGAGACCTGCAACAACTCACTTAACCCTCTGAGCCTTGGTTTCCTCACCTGTATAACAGGGCCCAAAGTCACACCAATCCTGTGGGGTGTGTGAGAGTCAAAGGAGAGGACTATAAAGGGCTTGGAAGGCACGGCTCCTGGCCGGGGAAAGAGGGCAGGAAAACCCAGCAATCACCGTCCTAGTAGGAAGGTGAACCAGGAAAAGGAGCATCGTGTGCAAGGGCCCAGAGGCAAGAGAGAAGGGCGGCACCCTCCAGACCACGGGGGCTGATCCGACGGGAGCAGGGGCGCGCAGGTGAGTGACGAAGACAGTCCTTCAGAGTCAAGACGGGACGCGGCCCTTCTGAGTGCAACAGGGTTTTGAACAGACGCGACAGAGTCAGATTTCCCGAGAGTGGCGTCACTTCCGCTTAAGTGTGAAGGACACCCTGGGATATGAGAGGCCCGTGATCAGGCATGAGATGGTGGATGCCCGGGCCCGGCAGGCACAGGGGGAGATGCTGCAGAGACACGAGCCACGTGAGAGACAGAAACAGCAGGAACAGGCCCCCGCCAGGCCGGGTGCGGTGAGGCCCAGGGGGAGCAGAAGCATTGGCACCCCCCCTTCGTCATCCAGGGCGTCGGGAGGCACAGCCTCGGCCCGGCAGAGCGCTCAGGCTGACACGTGAGGCCGCCACCGGCCACGGACGTGGGGGGCCACGCCTGCACCAAATCCCAGGCAGCCCCGCCGAGCCCGCGGCGGCTGGCTCTCGCCTCCCCGCACACAAATGGACATATTCAGTCTCCATCTGGGGCAGGAAAGGGGGAGGGTTGCCACCCACAAGAGAGATGGAAGGACCTCTCCGAGAGACAGATGTGATCAACAGCCAGGGGCTTTGATTCACGAGGAAAGATATAAAAACCTGCATCTGGGTAGCTGGGGGGTGGGGGGGGAGGGAGGGGGCGGGAAGGGTCAGAACTGAGGCACGAGCACAGAGGAACACGAGGGCCCAGAAGCTCCGTTTGGGGCTGACCTCTGGGCTGAAGCCAGGAGAAAAGCTAACCGGTGAGCACGCAGTTTGAAAGGAAAGGAACTTTCCAGCACCAAGAGGGGCTTTCCTGCCAGCTCGCGGGGAGTCACCCCCAAGACGCAGGGACGAGCGGCCCCCGCTCGGGACGTTCGATCAGCATGAGCGCTGGCTGTGCACTTTCCTGGCGGGCAAGTCAGGCCCGTGGTGTCCGGGGAGGTGGGAGGGGGTACAGGACGCAGGTCCTGATGGAGGCGACAGGTGGTCCTGTGACCCGACCCTCAAAAAGGTCTGTAGGGGTCAGGGTTCTCCGGAGAAAGAGAACCAGTAGGCTGTGAGCATGGGTGTGTGCATGGAGAGAAAAAGATTGATTCTAGGAGTTGGCTCACGGGATGGTGGGGGCTGACAAGTCCAAAGTGAAGAAGGGTGGACGGGAGACCCAGAGGAGGGTGGATGTGGCCGCTTGAGTCCCAAGGCCACCTGACGGCAGAACTCCCCCTTCCTCCAGGGACCTGTGTCTTTTTTTGCCAAAGCCTTCGATGGATTGGGTGAGGCCCACCACCCTTATGAAGGAATCGTCTGCTTTACCGAAAGTCTGCTGCTTTAGATGTTAATTCATTTCTTAAATATCGTCACAACGACATCTAGACTGGTGCCTGACCAAGTCTCTGGGCGTCGCGGCCCAGCTAGGTTAATGGACATTAACCATCGTGGGGTCCCTGTCGGTGCACATTTGCTCTCAGGGTCCCCCGTGTGCCTGGTAGGGGACGCGGTGGCAGAGAACACAGTCCCTGCCCCCACAGAGGCCCTGACATGACGCGGGCCTTGGGTCAGCAGGCAGCCCCTTCTCCCTGACCCAATGAGAGCCTGGACGCAGGGTCGAGCCGCTCGTCGCTGAAAACGTGGCCCTTGTCAGGATCGGGCCGTGAGGGAGGAGGGGGCTTGCTCACACTCCCCTCGGGGTTAGACTCACTCACAGAGTCCCAGAGTCCCAGGGGAGTCACGGGCCCCCCACACCCACCCCGCCGGCTGGGTGTGGTCCAGGGAGCCATCTCGCTCTCCGTGCCCGTGGACAGACCCTAAAGAGCCTGAGTGGCAGTTGCCGTGTGCCGGGCAGCATCCTAAGTCCCATACAGGCGATCCACTGAATCCCCTCAGCGATACGACGCCCATTTCACAGGTAAGGAAACCGAGGTAGAGAGGCGAAGTTGCCCAGGGTCACAGCAGCGGCCCGGCCAGGATTTGGACACAGGCTGTCTGGCGCTCAGTCCCAACCCCACACACTCACTACCTTTCAAAAGGAAAGAGGGCAGGACTGAGAACACCATTCCCTGCTCCCAGACTCATCGTCCGGGGCTCACCCCTACTCCCTGGGGGCCATAAAAGAGGGCTGGTGAAGGGGCCTTGCCGTGAGTCCAGCATAGGGCTGCCAAATAAAAAATGGGACGTCTGCTTAAATCTGAGTTTCGGGTAGGCAACAAGTTAATTTTTTTAGCATGAGTATATCCCAAATAGTGCACGGGACATACTCATACCGAAATCCCACAATTCCCTGTTTACCTGAAATCTGAATTGAACTGGAAGTCCTGTGTTTCTATTCACTAAATCTCTGACCCCTGTCCGCCAGGATCCCCCTGTGGGGACACAGACAGCATATGGACTGTGCCCCCGCCCCACGGTGAAACACCAATGTCACAGTGTGCGTGTGCAGAGTCTCTGATGGAAGGGAAGGTCGTCGGGGAAAGGGTCCCAGGGGGTGGCTCGTCACCCATCACCCTCCCCACGTGAGTGCTATGACACAGACGGGTTCATGAGGGGCACCGCAGACCACAGCCAGGTGACGGGACGAGGGGGACCCACCTCAGGCTCTGAGAGGCCACGAAGCCAGCTCAGCCAGTCAGTGAGGAGGACCACAGGGGGGCTCCCACAGGGAGTGACATCGGAGCCGGAGCGCCGACCCTGGAGGACCCGGGGGCCCACGCGGCAGAGGGGCCGGGCTAGAGACTGGAGGGACCCTGGGGCGTAACATGGCTGACCCTCAGTTTCCTCCCCTGCAAAATGGGAGCAGCGATCCCTCCTTGCAGGGGAGCAAGGCAGGTGCCTGGCCTGGGGCAGCCTCCGTCTTCGTGCTGCGGAACCTGCCCTGTGACGGGGGTGACGGGAGTGCGGGCACAGGCCCCCGCTCTCCTCCTGGGCCAGGGCTGCGTTGCCAGTGGCAGAGGGGGTTGCCAGAAGGGTCTCCCTCGGGAGGCGGGTGCTCGGGGCACAGCACAGGCAGGAATAGGAGGGTCGGGGGCTTGCAGGTGGGAGACCCGCAGGGACGGGGTGGGCTCCAGGTGCGGGAGAGAAAGTCCGGCCCCGCAGGCAGACCTGGGCACCAGTAGGGAAAGGCCAGTCCGGGAGAAGCCGGGCTCGGGCGTGTCGGCCACAGGGGGCAGGTCACCTGATGGCTCTCTCTCCCTGACACTGGGTTGAGACCCCAGCTCTGCCACTTACTGGGTATGTGATGTCTGGCAAATCGCTGAACTGCTCTGGGCCTCGGTGTCCTCGCCTGTAAATGGGACAGTAACAGTGCCAACCAGGAGAGATGTCACGTAGCTCAAAGGAGGTCCACACACACCGGCACTGAGACCTCGTTGGAAATGAGCGACCTCTCCTGCTGCGTGACCAGGCTGCCCTGACACCGCTCTTTTCCTAAATGGTATATTGGCGGAAATACACGGTGGTAAGTCTCACCAGCTGGGGACCTGCCTGACCACGTGCGGGCATATTTCTTCTGGATGTTTTCAATTCGTAATTTTTCCACACACACACACACACACATCACGTGGTATGCATAATCTTGCCTTTTGCTTTTTTCACTTAAAACGTAACCATAAGCATTTCAGCCTCTTATTAAAAGTTTTCATCACCAGCATTTTTCTTTTAACAGGTCGATACAGAAGAACTCATTACCCTCAACTTCTGGATTTTTACTCTCGTAAATGATTCTGATAAACATCTCATCTATTTACCTCTTTGTCCGAATTCTTTTTCCCGCCTCCAGTCCCCAAAGTGGGATTCCTAAGACAACTGAAAGGCTCTTGACAAAAAGGGGTAAGTCACTTCCCAAATTTGCTGAAATTCAGCTGCCTAAAAGCCAGGCGGTGGCCGTGCCCACGGAGCTCCACGTGGGACCTCGGGACCGAGGCGTGGACACCTTTCAGGGGCTGCTCACAGCCCTAGTCTCCAACTCCATTCTCAGTGTTCCCTCAACTCTGACTCCCAAGAAGCCGCAGGTGTGGAAACTTCCGGTCACAGGCAGAACAAGATGGCAGGTGACATAAAGCATAATTCTGCAACTTGCTCCTTCCCAAATGTTGTGTCAGACCAAAGTAAAACACAAAACAAGACAATACAACAGCTCTTCTGAGGCCTCTTGAAAGCCCTGACAGGGCCTGCATCACCTGCACTAACAATACCACTTCCCCAATTTCTCTCTTCTAGAAAATGGACTTCATCTCCTGGGGCCAGGAAGAACATGGATGCTCTTAATTCCTGGAATCACGTGGTCATGAAAATGCCGTATGTCAAAACTTGCAAAGTGCGGCAAAAGTTGTTCTTAGAGGGGGGCGCCTGTGGGAGGCTCGGTCGGTTAAGCGTTCACCTTCAGCTCGGGTCATGATCTCGCGGCTAGTGGGTTCGAGCCCCGCGTCGGGCTCTGTGCTGACAGCTCGGAGCCTGGAACCCGCTTCGGATTCCGTGTCTCCCTCTCTCTCTGCCCCTCCCCTGCTCATGCTCTGTCTCTCTCTCTCTCTCTCTCTCTCTCTCTCTCAAAAAATAAACATTTTTAAAAATTTCAAAAAATAACATACCTACCTAGAAAACCCAAAAGAGATCTACAATCAAATAAATTATTAGAAGCACTAAGAGAACTCAAAACCATTTCTGGGCGTAAGCTCTACTTAGAAATATCACAATTACATTTCTATACACCAGCAATAAGCAGGAAATGTAATTTTGAAAAGATACCCTGCAATAGTATCAACAAAAAATATTAACTACCTAGAAGTAACTCTAACAAACATGCACAAGACTTTTCTAAAAAAGTATCCTTAACGAAGATATCTCACACACACACACATACACACACACACACACACACACACACAGTTAAGCTCACCCTTCTTAGTGCACAGTTGTACAAATTTTAACAAATACATGTGGTCACGTGACCACTACTAGTCAAGATAAAGAGCATCTCCAACAGCCCAAGTAGTTCCCTTGTGTCCCTGAAGCTGTCATCTTGGGCCCCAGCGTCCTGCACACCCAGTGGAACGTGTATGACACTTAGGAAAACACCACCCTATACCAAGGGCTGAGCTAGGGGGTAGGGTCCACGGTCACAGAGGACAGGATAGCGAGGAGATGTCCCCATAATGTGACCCTACTGGATAAAAACTAACACAGGTCCTCAGGCACGGAGAAATTAGGGTGTTTTTGTACAGTGGGGTCAACGACCTTCCCCACACCCATGTTTCTCCAACCCAGAGCCCTGATGCACAGAGAGGTTATGTATCCAGAGTCACACAGCACATGGGTGGCAAAAGTCTCAAGCCTCGTGCCCCTCTGCAAACACTCTCTCCCCACCATAAACTCTTCTTCCCCGTCTTTCTCTTCAGCCCAGCGCCTTGGAAGCATATGGAGGGTAATGAGCGAGGGGAGGTGAAAGCTGAAATTCATATGAGCACTTAAGAATGACTTTTCAATGGTTCAGTGACATAAGGCCTCCAATGGCAAATCTAAACTCTATCAGACAAGACAGTACAGGGGAGCGAGTCCATGGTGGCTAGAGTGAGGGGAAACGGGGCGGATGGGAAGGCCCGGGGCCTGGGGAGGTGCTGGGGTGGGCACCTGCGGGCCTCAGTCCCAGGCTCCGCCAACCAAGGCATTTGCATCCCCAATAGCAGGGGTGCCTGGTTCCCAGCCCACTCCACCTGGATCCAGATGGTCCCCAGGGGAATAGAGGACTCCATGCCCAGTGCTCCGCAGGGCCTCAGTGCCAGGTGGCCGGCAGCTGGGCCTGTCCCAGAGGAGCCCCAGAGGGCAAGGGCCAACCCCACTCACACTGTGTGCCCTGCAGCCAGTGAGGCAGTGGTGGGGCATGAGGGTTAAGTGTGTCACTGGTGGGGGCTGGGCACCCCCAGACCTCCACGCAGGGAACTTTCCGCTGTCTCCTCCTAGGACGGCCGTCCCTCCACAGGTCAGCCTGTCAGGCTTCTATCTGTGCTCAGACTCCTCTGTGCTCCCTGGGGATCCTACAGCGCTGCGTGGTGACGGCCAGACTCCTTTGGTCTCCCCAGCTAGATCGCAAACATCCCCAAGGCACGAGACAGCTGGCAAACCCCGTCTTCCCCACTTCCTCGCTGTGTGACCTTGAGCAAGTCTCTTAACACCCCTGTGCCTGTTTCCTCATTCATAAAATGGGGCTAGTGACAGCACCTTGCTTATATGTACTTGACTTCAGAAGATTAACGGAATGGATAAATGACATGTTTTTGACAGGTATCCTCTCTGTGTCCCCAGTGCCCTGGGATTCAGAAACACCTGCTAAGTGACTGCCTGGGGGAGGGCCTCTCCTCTGTCACCCCGACACGGCTTCTGTCTAGTACTAAAGCAGTGAGGCGGAGTCTGAAGAGCACAGACCACGGACCGGGCTGCCTGGGTTCAAACCTCAGCACCCCTGACTCCTTGCTGTGTGACATCGGGAGGCCCCTCAACCTCTCTGTTTCTCTGCATGCTCATGCCTGCCCCGTAGAACTGTCGGGGAGGAAACAGATGAGCCCTTGAGAAGTCAGTGCTATTACAACCATTAATAAAAATTCCTTTCCTTCCCCTCGGGCTCCCCTTCCCTCACCGGAAAGGCTGGAGGAGACGGGGAGCAGGGAAGCTAGGACAGGAGAGTGATGAGGCCCTGGTCAGCCCCCGTCAGACGAGGCTGACAAATGGAGCCTGATCCAGGAAGGATTTAGCAAGCCCCTCAAGCCGGCCGTAAATAAAGCACTGGCGGCTGGTGGGGGGAGGGGGGGCAGGCGGCAGGACAGAGACAAATGAGCGACAGATGGCCAGCCACCCATCGCCCTCCTGTGGCGGCCAGAGCCCCCAGCACGGCCCACCCAGCAAGTGGCCTGGGAGGCGGGTGCCCAGGTCGTGTATTTGAGAGGCGGACTGCGGACCTATCAGTGGGCCCTGAGGGGAGCGGGGACTGCACCCCAAGGGAGCCAGCTCTGTACCCACGGGCCGAGGTCCAGGCACTTCAGCCTGGAGGGCAGCGAGGTGCCAGCTGCGCCCCGCCCTGGGCCCGGACGCCACTTGGGAGGCACTCGGCAGGGTAAGGCTCAGCAAGGCTGACTTCTGGGGAAAGCCCACTGATGTCTTCATCCATTCATCAGTGAGCACCTACTGTGGGTCTGGCAGTGGGTGGGTACACAGCAGGGACAGAGAGCCCCGGGCTCTGGACCCTGCCTCATGGAGCACACAGACAAAGGCTGCCTCAGACACAACCCCCCTCCCACGTGCCAAACGGCCTCCCAACAGTAACAAAGACGATCACAGTCAGTCATGCAATTCTGGGAAAGGTTGCACGTCCCGCAGAGCCCAGGACAGAGCTCAGAGCCACATCTGGACGCCGAGAGGATGCCCAGCCCTCTACCGCTGGGCCCAGGAGGCAGGGCCATTGGGGAGGGGCCCTATGCTTAGGTGCCCAGGCCAAATCCCCCAGCTGTGGGGACTGGGAGTGCCGGTGGGCTTCCGGGAGGCTCAGAAACACCCCAGCGGGCACGCCCTGAAGATCAGCAGGGCCGAGCCAGGCAGGAGGAAACAGGCTCCCCAAACAGCGCGGGGCCAGGCTAGGAGCACAGAGAGTAAATATGAGTATGTGCCAGCCCAGGTCCCCCAGGAGCCCACGGTCTGACAGACGCAGACGGCCATTCGGTGACAGCCACGCACAGGGGCGGCGGGTCTAAGGGCAGGAGATGCCTGGCCGCCCGCAGGGCCGGGACACTTCTTGGGACAGAACCGAGCAGATGTTTGCAGGATGCGTCGGGCTCAGGCAGACAAGGAGAAGGAGAAGGCCGGCAGAGGGAACCGCGGAGGGGGGAGGCTGGGCGGAGCTGAGCACGGGCAAGGGCAGGGCCAGAGGACCTCGGCCTCATCCGGAGTGTGAGGAGGTGGGCGAGGAGGGAGGCTGGGGAGGTGGACGGGCCCCAGGTTAGGCCCAGACGTGTCCTGGAGCTTCACACACACGTGCACTTGACCTGCCAACACCTTGAGAGCTGGGTGCTCTTATCTCCCTGGACAGAAGAAACCGAGGCACAAAGAGACTAAGAAACTTGCTCAAGGCCACTAGGCTAATACACTGATCGAGCCAGGATTTAACCTCCCACCACCACCACCACCACCACCACCAAGCCCAGGCCTTAATGCCTCTCGGGCAATAGGGAGCCACGGGAGGTTACAGAGTGTGGGAGTGGCTGGGTTCTCGGTGTGGGGCTGGACAGAAAAGGGGTGGACGACGGGGCTGGGGGTGGGGTCCTGGCACAGCCCTGACCCACTGCAGGAAGGAGCAGCACAGAGACCCCAGAGCCAGGCCGTACTCGGGTCCCTGCTGCAATGGAGGCAGATGTGCCAGCCCCAGATGCGGGGGTCGGAGAGCCTCCTCCAGCAGGTGGCTCCCTCCCTTCCTCACGGGGACAGGTGGCCCACAGGGCCCACTGCCCTGCCCAGGCCTGGCCAGCGTCCCTTCCTCCCCAATCCCCAGAGCCCCTGCCTCCGTCCAAAGGCCAGGCCTTCGGGCTGCTCGGAAATGCGGGTGGCACTGGTGAGGCTCTGCCCGGACACCCCATTTCAGATGCTCCCGCCCACCTTTGCTGGGGGAGGCTGGCCCCAGTCGTTCCACCGTTCTGTTTTGTGGCTTACCTGCAGGTGAAATATCCAGAGGGCAGCTGTTCTCCTGCGAAGCCCCCCGTTCTAGAGCGCGGGGGGCCACGGGGGAGCAGGAGGCGGGCGGGCGTCGTCGGGGGAGCCTGCGGCGCCCCGGGGCCTGGCCGGGCAGAGACACGGCTGGGTCTGCGAGAGTAACAGAATACGAAATTCATATTAATTTTCTGTGTAGCCAGGGTTTGAATTTCAAATCAGGCCCCAAGTTGATTCAGATTGACTGCAGCCGGTCTCCCAGAACCCGTCAATCGGCGCCCAGCCACTCGGGCAGCCAGGAGACTTTCTCAGACGGGCCTAGTGCCTCCAGCCGGGGGCAGGGGCTGTGCACCCAACAGGCAGGCTGACCCGCCCCAGGCTCTGCCTCCAGGGGCCGAGTCCAGACCGTCCCCTGGCTTTCCATGCCAGCATCCCCCCAAAATCTCCACTTGGTCGGGGTGGGCGGGGGGGGGGGGCGGTTTGTTCGGCTTTGCTGAGATAGGACCGACAAAATGTAAGATATTTAAAGCATACGCTATGATGACTGGACACACAGATCCACTGTGGAAGGGCACCCCAACTAACTAACCAGCTCATCAATCACCTCCCCTTTTCACGGTGTGTGTGTGTGTGTGTGTGTGTGTGAACACGTAAGCTCTACACTCAGCAAATGTCACTGGTACAATATGGTGTCACAACAGTGTGGTCGGCTATAATCACCATTGTTTTTAAGTTTTTTTAATGTTTATTTATTTCTGAGAGAGAGAGACGGAGTGTGAGTAGGGGAGGGGCAGAGAGAGGGAGACACAGAATCCGAAGCAGGCTCCGGGCTCCGAGCGGTCGGCACAGAGCCCGATGCGGGGCTCGAACCCACAAACCGCGAGGTCGTGACCTGAGCCGAAGTTGGATGCTCAACCGAATGAGCCCCCCAGGCCTCATTCATCTTACAGCTCACAGTTCGTGCCCTTGGACCACCGGCTCCCTACCCCCACCCCTGCCCCTGGCACCCACTAACTGAAGGCTCCCCCTGCACTGGGGCACCAAAGGCACGGTCACCCGTGACCTGTTCCTGGCACCCGCTACCCACACGCTTACCTGCGGCAGGCTCCGCCTTCCAGAGCCTCATTTCCCTCACCTGGGAAATGGGACAACAGCTCCTGCTGGCTCTGCAGGGGATCTAAGAAGCATTCCATTCACTCGGCAACACTCTGCAAGCATTTAGCGCCCCCCAGGTTCCAGACCCTCTCCTTGGGGCAGGGGCAGAGGTGGACACCTCAGTGAACAAACCAGACCAAACTCCCTGCCCCCAGGATGCTGCGGTCCCAGGGCCGTGGTTCTCAACCGGGGGTGGGGGGTGGGGGGGGCGGTGCCCCAGAGGACACTTGGCAACGTCTGGAGACAGTTTTTCCATAACCCTGGGGTCAGGGTGCTACTAGCAATCCAGGGGGTGGGGGTCAGGGTCGTCAATGCACAGGATGGCCCCGAGCAGGCAGTTTACCTGCCCCAAAGGCCAGTAGCGCCCAGGGTTGAGGAGCCCTGTTCTAGGAGAGGCAGTAATTTAAATCAGTAAGCCGAATAGATTGCTAGAAAGGGCTACGTGACAAAGAGTTCAAGTCCGCACAGAGAATCAAGAACATAAGTTCCGTCTGCCTCGCACAGCAAGAATGAGGCTCGGTGGGGAGGGGACGCTTCCAGCCCTGAGACCCAAAGACAGGCCGCCCGCTTGGCATCAACCTGGGCCAGAGATGGCCCCCAGAGGCTGCCAGTGGGACCCAGAGATAAAAGGGGCGAAGTGCCTGCCCCCAGGGCCCCCGGACGGCCTCCTGCCGTCCACAGCCGTTGCCGAAAGGCACGCGCTCCCTCTGTTTTCAGATTTGTAAGAAACAAGCATGTTTCTGCACTTCAGGCTCCTTTACACCTACTTTCGTCTCTTGCTGCCACGGCGTCGAGGTCTCCCCGTCCCGGCGCGGGGCTGTGCGGGTGCGCCTGGCCGAGGACCTTCCAGAGCTGACCCCTCCACTCCCCAGGTGGTGGGCACTGGGGTGGCGTCCAGGCTCAGCGAGTGAGCCAAGAGCTGCTAGGACACTCGCCGCGGGGTGGGACCGCCAGCTCCTGTCCCCGCGCCACCGCCAGGCTCCGCGAGGTCTTGCCGAACCGGCTTCCACCCGGGTGCACCTGCAAGCCCACCGGCTACAGACAAGCCTTCTGATTGGTCCGCATCCTGCCCGTGATTGGGCGACGCGTAGGCAGGTGACGCCCGTCTGGCCAATGAGAGTGAGAAGACGGCCGCCCAGGGGATGGCGGCAAATTCTCTAACTCCCGGGACTGGCTGACCTCCGCGCTGAGCCCTAACCCGAACCCCGACTCACAGGGCTCGACGGGCTCCCCTACGCGTCGGGACGGGACGGGACGCGCCAGCCACCTTTGCGAGCACCCGGAGACCGCGCAGAGCAGATGGCAAGCCTGGGCCCTAGGCGTCCATCACGGAGCCCCTGAATGAACACCCACCCTCCGGCCCCCCAGGCCCTCCCCTTGGCCTTCAGCTTGTTAACAGGGAACCGAACTTCTTTTCTGACTTCGAGTTGGGTTTGCTGTTGCTTTCAGCCCAAGGTGCCCCGACCGCCCCCCAGCCTGGTTCTCCAGCCAATTCCGTGGCGGCTCACCCGCCTTTTTATCAAACTCATATTCTGCTTAAATCAGCCAGAGTTGATTTGGGTTACTTAGAACCCTGATGATCCAGAGGAGAGTCTGAACCCAGTCCTGTCTGCCAATGAGCAAAGGTGCCAAGACAGGAAGGAGGGAGTGTTTGGAGACAGAGATGAGAGAGAAGGTGGGGCAGAGGCTGGGGCTCCAAGAGGTAACCACCCCCTCGTGGGTGGGAACACCAAGGTCACAGGGCAGGAGCACGGGCAGGGGTCAGATCCCAGAGGGACTTCAATGCCAAGGAGAAGAATGTTGATTATATTTTTAAAGTCCTGAGATGTTGACCAAAAGAGTCACCTAGTAAAGTTGGCACTTCGGTGGGGGCACCTGGGTGGCTCAGTCGGTTAAACGTCCTGCTCTCGGTCTCAGCTCAGGTCATGATCTCAGGGTTTGTGAGTTCGAGCCCTGCATTGGGCTCCATGCTGTCATCCCAGAGATTCTCTCTATCTCTTTCTCTTCCTTTCCCCATTTGTGCGCTCTCTCTCTCTCTCTCTCTCTCTCTCTCTCTCAATATAAATAAACAACAAAAATAAATAAAATTTCCTTTTTAAAATTGGCACTTTAGGGAGTTCACCTGGACCGGGTAGTTAGGGGCCCAAGAGAGGGGTCTGGCATCCTCGGAGCCAGCCAGGGCCCACACCATCTCGGCTGGTGCACACAGCTTCCCCTCCCCAGGGAAGCGACCACCACAGCCCCCCGCTGGTCAGGGCCACAGCAGGAATTCAGACAGACACCAAACCCAGGGCTGTTTCGCTACATCCTGCCACCCCAAGTGTGAGAAGAGAGTTAGCACCCGGGTGCGATCCGGCCAGAATCATCCCTGCTGAAGGGAGAGACCTGTACGCCCACCAGCAAAATGTTTCTGTAATGCTTCAAACCCAGGGAGCGGGTCACTAGCTTTAAGGCCGTCTCGTCTCACGGCTGCCGAGGCTGGGGAAGTGACATCCCATCTTTTTATGGGACATTAATTTAAATAAAGCCTTTGCCAGATGACAATCCTTGTCTGTGGGTAGTGAAGTAAGCTCTCTGCAGGAGCAGGGGGGGGACATAAGCCAAGCTTTCCCAGGGTCTCAGGGAAACCACAGGGTAGGTCTGAGACCCTGGCGGGGGAGGCAGAGCCCAGAAACTCCTGCATCCGCGGGTGGCGTCCCCCAAGCTGGGCTCACTACAAGCCTCTTCTCAGCCTGAGCAGGCTGCTAGGGGTGTGGAAGGGCATGAGGCATTTGCAGAACCCCTGGGACGGCCGTGGAGAAGCAACAGTCCCTGGCACCCGCCATGGCCAGGCCCTCCGGGGTAGGTGTGGTTGGGTTCTTCCAGGACCCCCGAAAGAGGTGCTGCTCTTACCATCCCCGTTGTGCCGGCAGGCAAGTGAGGCCCAGGGGCGCTGGGGGACCTGCTGAAGCTCACACAGCTGGCAGGGCCTGGACTTGAACCCAGTGCCGTCCACACTCATTTACTCGCCCCTCACCAGTGAGCACTGAGGGCACAGAAAGGCTGAAGGGATCAGGGAGGCTTCATGGAGGAGGAGGCATTGCACTGAGCCATGAAGGGTGAATCGGAGCCAGGGGCCTTTAGAGCAGGGAAAGGTCTTTCCCTGAAAGGGGAAAAGTATGAACCAAGGCTCAGAGGTGAGGGCAAAGGTGCAGGTCAAAACAAAATCCCTTCAAGCCCCCGAAGAATCCCCCTTTTGAATGCGTCCAAACTGGGGAGCTGGAGAGACTCTAAGTTCCAAAGGAAGATTTGCTATTCGCTGTCTCCTTGAGCAAGACTCTCAAGCCAAGATTTTAAAATCCTCTTTCTTCTTGAAAAAAACATTTCTGGTTTCCAGCCTGTGTTTCTGGCAACCTCATTCGCCGAGTCTCGGCATCTGGGAGAAATGATGCACTCAGAAAAAGAAGGTGTGTGGCCGCCAGCAGGGAAGAGGCCAGAGCAGGGGGTGAGCCAGCAGGGAGGAAGCAGAGAAGGAAACGAGGGGAAGGGGGCCCTGGAGGGGTTCTGCTCCAAGGGGCGCCACCAGGGAAGCCCCTTGGGAAGGAAAGTGACCCTGCTGAGTGCCTGCCTTTCGGTTGGGCCAACGCTGATAAAGCACCTGCTGGGTGTGCCATGCCACTGTGTCCTGGGACAAAGGAATTAAACTCTTGGGACTCCTTTCCGCCTCGGGAGGATGAATTTGCTTTCTTTTTTTTGTTTTAATTTTTTTTAACGTTTTATTTATTTTTTTTTTTTTTTAATTTTTTTTTCAACGTTTTTTATTTATTTTTGGGACAGAGAGAGACAGAGCATGAACGGGGGAGGGGCAGAGAGAGAGGGAGACACAGAATCGGAAGCAGGCTCCAGGCTCTGAGCCATCAGGCCCAGAGCCCGACGCGGGGCTCGAACCCACGGACCGCGAGATCGTGACCTGAGCCGAAGTCGGACGCTCAACCGACTGAGCCACCCAGGCGCCCCTGAATTTGCTTTCTAGATCAGACAGGTAGTCTACCAGAGGGACTCAATCAGTTAGATGCACAAGGAGGAAGAAACATTACTTAATTAAAGACGTCCCCAGTGGAAGAGGTCTTGTGTGGACGGCTCCAGCACTGGCAAGGACAGCAGCAGCCAAGCAGGTGGTCCCAGGTGGGGGCCTCTGATCCTCACAGACTCTGAGCAGCCACTCTTCACTGGCACTCGGACCACACAAGACTCAGACACAGGCCTGGAGGGTACTTCTTGGCCCGCAGACCTTGGCTGGGGACAACGGTGTGTCAGAAGCTATCATGAGAGCAGAGGCCTTAAATACACTTGCATTTTGAGACTTGGCCTCTTGTGCTCTGGTGATCTGCCGTGAGCCAAGCACCCAGAACAAGACACCTGAAGGGGACCTGAAACCGACCCAAGGCCTGGTGCCAAACCCTGCTGGCCCACAGCCTTGGCCAGACTTGCTGCAGTCATCCTGAAGATCTAGGAGTGACAAAACAAGCATTTCCTGTGGTAAGCCAGCAAATATGGGGGTGATTTGTTACACAGCATCACCGCAGCAATAGCTGACTGATACAAAATGACCACACGGTATACTCAGAGCTCAGAGGAAATCCTAAGGAGCTAGAGAAGGCTTCTGGGAGGAGCTGACATGTGGACTGAGCCTTGAACAACACATATGAGAAGAAAGTCAGAAGACGCTCCGGGCAGATAGCGTAACCACAGGAAAGGAACAAAGGCAGGGATGAGCCGCACTGCAAGATGCTTGGTGTCACCAGAGCTTGCTGTGGGACTTGTGGTCACAGTAGCAGCCCCAGCTAGAGCCCACCAAACAGGAAACTCACACGGTTCATGCCAACCGTCAAGCCCAAGCGGTAATACTTCCTCGTTAGCCAATCTGGCCCCCGGCGTCCTGCCCCTGGGAGACAAGCCATTGTCCATTGTCCTCCACGGCCCCAGTCCGGTGCTCGCTGGAGAGGGGAATCTGCTGGCCCACAAATCTCCACGTCCACCTCTGGGTCAGGCATTGGAGAGAATGCCGTTCATTCCTGGGGGCCGACCCCCTTCACCGCCCACCTCCTCCTGGTGCAACTGGGGAGCTGGGGACAGCCTTAGGGGCTGAACAGGCAGCTCCAGGGTTTCATAGCAATCCAATTCCCTCAAAAATCTAGCAAGCTTCCAGTCCATTCCATGTGCGTGAGTCCACAGTGAACATTCTCGTCCAAGCTTAGGCTCAAAGCCTCAAGACTCTGAGTGTCCCCTGCCCTGTGCTCTGCCCACTGCCCTGGCCCTGGCCCAGTCACCTTTGTCCTGAGATCATTCAAGACGCCAAGTTCCAGAGAGAAACGTCCCCTCAACCAGATGGTTACTGGCGGTTCTCTCAAGAGCCCCGGAGAAGGAACGGACATCAGCACCCCCATGGCTGTCCACACCGTGTCAGCTTGGGGTGGAAAAACATTGGCCCTTTCGGCTCTGGAGGGCCCTAGGTACTGGGATGTTTGGTCACATAGATGCCAGCTGGGCTTTCCATCTCCTCAGAGACACGTTGGGTCTGACCCCAGTCCACACCTCTCGGGCGGGCCTTCTCTACGATCCCCAAGGAACCAGCCAACATTCTGAACCTTTCCGTCCACGTCCCCCACGCTACGACCCCAGACAGAACGTGGCCGTCGTCCCAAAGCACAGCAGAGGACAGTGAGCTGGAAGACCTCACCGCTGCAGGACCTGGGTCACCAGCTTTCCCACCCGTGATGAGTCCGCATTGCACAACACCCCCCGCCTTTTCCATTCAGCCAAGTCCACATTTCTGGAGGTGTCACTTACGACGTCCTGCTTCTGGGCCCAAAAATCTGTCTCCGGTTTTTAAGCAGCTGCACGGAAGGGTTACCTCATTTTCCACGCTCAGAGCCCCCAAACGGGCCTCAGTTGTGCTGGCCGCTGCTTCCCTGGACACCCCTAGGCCCTCGGGACCCTCGCTGGGAGGCAGGCGGGCCCTCAGAAGGGCACAGGGGAGGCGGGGGGGGATGTGTGGACTTTCTGCTCCCACCAGAGGGTCGAATCTGCCGAACCTGCTTCCTTCCCTCCTTTCCCAGGAGTTGGGTCCCAGGGAGCACTCCCCAGTAACCCTCTGGCACGCTATACTCCACCTTGGAGTTGGCTTCCGGGGAAGCCCAGCCAGGAACACCAAGACGTGTATCACTGGCACCCCAAGGAAGGTGGTGGAAGTTCTTCACTGTGAAGGCCGGGCTGCAACACAGATCCAGGAAGAAGTTCAAGGGCCACACAAGGGAGCAGCAGGCCTCAGGGGCCAGAGCTGCGAAGCCCCTCCAACATCCAGGAAGCTCAGGTCCCGGGGCCAAGGGGGCAGCCAGGCTGCATGCAGGGGGCAGGGGGGGTAGCTGGGGCAGAGGCATCACCTGCAGAGCGTACAGAGAGCACGCACACACCTGTGGCCTGCGGCAGTGTCCCTCTGAACCTGGAGACTCGGGTAAGTCCTGTCCGTGTGCAGGGATGAGACACAGAGGCAGGCTGCCCAGCGTTTCAGTCATGGGCTGTTTGAGCAGCAAACCTTCACCCCTACCTGCCCGGACCACAGCCCCTGGCCCACGGGAGCCCCTGGGCAGCCTGGGGACACTGGGGGCCTGGGAACCCTGCGGCCCCGCAGTAAATGCCCACCCACCCCTTCTCTGGGCAGCTGCCATGCCCTGGAGCCAGGAGGCTGCACACCCAGGCAGCAGCCAAGGGGGCAGAGGCTTCACCTCCACTTGGGAAGAAGAGAGGAGTCAGAGGGGTTTCAGAGTCATCACAGAGGCTGGCGGGGCCCTCAGGGTCACAGAGGGGCCGGAGTTGGAGGAGGGGGCTGGCAACAAGAGGAGGGTGAGGCCGCTCTCTCCCGAGTTCATCCCAGAGTGCTCCCTCAGGGAAACCAAGGGCCAGGGGGAACAGAGCAGAATGCCTCAGGCAAAGAGGCAGAAAGAATACGGGACGCATCCCATTCCCCAGACTCTCTAGCTATGTTCTGATCTCCATTCCTTTTCACAGGCCGTTCCCTACCCTGGTAGGTTCTGGGAGGTTCTCCCACCACCCTTTCAACAAGCAGGCTAGATAGCAGCAGTCCAGGGCTCATCAGGAAGTTCCAGAATTTGTTCAGAGACTCAGGCTTTTCCTATCTTCTTGCTTTGGGATCCGCAGCACATAGTTTCCCCCCACCACCACCACCCCTTATAGTCACAAGATGGCTGCCAGAACACCAGGCATCATATCACCATTCCAGGCAGGAAGGAAAAGTCTAAGTATGTCCCAGAGGCCCCGCCCAGAAATGCACTCAGATGTCTAGGGCAGCACTGGGCCACATGGCCACCCAAAGCACAAGGGAGCCTAGGAGTCTGTCCTTTATTGGGCCACAGTGCTGCCCCGACACAAGGGAGCATCAGGGTTCTGGTTGGTGTAAAGAAGGAAGGGAATGTTGGATAGGCAACTCATCCTCTTCCAACTGTGTGGAGGGTGGGCAGGAGGGATCAGAATGGAGGCAGGGGCCCAGGGAGGGGCTGGGCAAGGGTCCGGTCGGAGCTGAGAGCGCCCTGGGCCGGGAGGACAGACCGCACAACACAGCAAGGTCTCCAGCCTCCTGATGTGTGAGAGGAAAAAGCTGGACAAAGCGCCCGGCCAGGGCAGTCAGCTTCCCCAAGGTCCATGACCTTGTCAAGCCGGCTGCGTGGGGCCATCGGCCCCGTCCACAGCGGCCTCTCCCCAGTCACCCTCACACAGCGTCCACCACGTCCCTCTGTCCTCCACTCCCCAGCCTCCCTGGCTTCCTCCAGGCCCGGAGGAGGGGTCCGGTGGGGAGGGCGGCTCTGTGGCTGGTGCTGACCATCCACGCCCTTCACCACGGCCTCAGACCGGAGGGCTGTGGCGGGCGGGCTGCTTCTTTGCTATCCTCCCAGGCTTAAATTCCGAGGGGCTGTTTGCCAAGACCTCTGCCTCGCGAGGTTTTCAGGGCCCCCCAGAAGGCGGCTCCCACAGCCCGCCTCCTTCCCTGGGCCGCTGGCGGTGCCCGCACCCGCGGGGAGAGGGAGCTGAGCCGTCCTCTCCCTCCAGAGCCCTGTCCCGTCTGCCCCTCACCCCCCTCCCCGCCACCATCCCTGAGATCCTAACATGGCCACTCGCCTGAAGCCTGCCTCCGTTTCCCCGGCTGCCTCGCCCACCGTTGCCCCTCCAGGATCTCCCCTGCAGCCCCGCCGTGTCGGTGCCTCTGTGTTCACCTCCTCTGCCGGCCCAGCTCACATGCAGCTCACACGCGTGTGCACATGGACACACACACCACACACACTCCCACGGCCACCACCCCACCCCCCCAGGACGTCCTGGCTGCAGGCCCGTGGCCCTGTGGGAGCCACACCAAGCAGCCAGTTTCTCTCCTGACTCGTCATGCAGGGCAGTGCAGGGCCGGGCGGGCCTCTCCTCTTCCACTGAGCTGCCCCCCACCCCCCGTGGGCCCTTGTCCCCGTGCGGCACTGGGTCCCGGCCAGTGACTCCAGCAGCGTCCCCGGCAATCGCTCTGCCCCAGCAATGCGCACACAGCAAAACCCTCCTTGGGCCCGTGGGCACCATCGGACTGCCTCTGCCTCTGACCGAAGGTTCTAGTTGTGTTTGGGGGTCCCACTCGTGACCCCCACATCTCCCACCTGCAGGGCCCTTAGGTCAAGGTCAGGACTCCGCCTTTGCTCTCTCCCTGCTTTCGGCCCAGGGTTCAGCCTCCTGGTCTTCCTCTGCAAGGCCTCCCTGCTCCCAGTCTAGCTGTGTGCCTTAAGGGAGGTCGCTTAACCTCTCTGAGCCTCATATCCACCTTAAGAGGAGTCACGTGGAAAGGAAGGGGACTCCCAGAAGTCAGGGAAGCTGGACAGACGAAAAAGGAACAGATGAGCCCCTGTCTCCCCGGCATGGGGGTCATGGGGTAATGGGTTGGTGACTCGGCACCACGTTGTGTCCCTAAAGGGAGACTGGAAACACCACCACTTAGCTCTTTCACTTTTCTGAGAGAACAGCCACGCCCTCCCACACGAGAGCCGTGGCCGTGGCCATGGCCCCAGGCTGCCTGCTGGCTGGTTTCACTTAGTCTCCAGAAAGACTGGTTTCTGGACCCAGGTGTGGGAGGCAGTGTGGACCACATGGAGGGAAACGGGCCTGGATGGGACCCCAACAGAACACAGCCTGTAAAAACCCCGCCCGGCCTCCTTCCTGCCAAATTTCTCGTTTCTCCCAAGAGCCCCCCTCCTGCACACGCCTCGAGGTGCCAGTCGCCAGCTTCCGGCCAAGAACACGCCGCTGACCAAGCACTTGGCGGCTGGCCGGGGAGGATCCCGGCGACCTTGTGTTGACCTCACGCGGAGGGGCAGGGCTGGCGGCCCTTCTAGGACATGTCACGTCGTGCCCACTACACGGTCTGCATCTCCGCCGAAATCACGCGCTCCACGCACACGCAGAGAACGGCCGCTCTGGCCCCTCCTCCCCACCCTGCCTTTCTTCACGGTCCACACACGCGGAAATGTGAGGCAAGGGCTCGCCTTCAGGATCCAGGACCCCGCGCGGAGACCACTGCGGGCGGAAAGGCGGAGGGAACCCAGGAGGTATAACACCTTCAGGGGGCCCCAGGATGACGTTTGCCTGGAAGAGATTCCGGAACCCCCCCCCCCCCATGCCTTGGGCACAGCAGACAGTGTTCACAGACAAAATGACAAGGGACTCCATGGGTATCGCTGGGAGACTCAATCTAGCAGAAACACATCTCCCCTCGAGCGTATCCTGTAAAATTACCCAAGAAAGGGGTGCTTTGAATTGAGCGGCACTCCCCCATCACCGTGCTGCTGTCGCGGGGCACCGCTAACACTCCGTGCACACTTTCAGGGTCACTTACTTACCAAATATCGATTGAGAGCTTGCTTGTCCTAGAACTTGCCCTGGGCACCGGCATACAGCAGTGCCTGGGCACACGGGGCACCGTCCCGGGGGCTGACGCTTCCGGGGACGAAAACGGGGTGCCCGGGGAGGCGCTGTTCCACGGGCCTCTCAGCCCCGTGGGAAGAGCGGGCGTGGGGCTCACAGCCAGCACACAGGAGGCCTCTTGGGTTGAATAAAGGAATGATCAAACGGAAAAAAAGACAAGATACGTAGACACCATTTGCTAGATATGAATAGAAGGACCCAAACGAAAATCCTCAGGAACAC
Source organism: Panthera onca (assembly GCF_046562875.1). NCBI lineage: Eukaryota > Metazoa > Chordata > Mammalia > Carnivora > Felidae > Panthera > Panthera onca. The sequence continues at coordinate 4,245,269 of NC_138342.1, forward strand.
AGCCATGGCCCAAAAGCGGCTCTGCTGGTGACTCCCTGGCTTTATTCTTGAAGCAGAATCTCTCAGGGGCCTCCTTCCTTCCTTGCCAGAGTTGCCAATTTTAGCCGATAGAATCCAGGACACCCAGTGAAATTTGGATTTCAGATCAAACAACGATTTTTTTTTAACATAAGTATGTCCCATACGTTGTTTGAGATATACTTAGACTAAAAGTATTCACTGTTTATCTGAAATTCAAATTTAACTTGGCGTCCCGTGTCTTACCTGGCAACCCTATTCCCAGGTAAGGGCAAGAGGCAGGGTCAGAGGAAGACCTAGAAGTGGGGCCGTGCCAGCCTCCCAGGAAGAGCCTGGACAGGGGAGGCTGGTGGAGAGGCCAGCCTGTGAGGACACACCTTTTGCGCGTGCTGAATTTTGTGCTATGTACGTGAGTTACTTCTTTCTTTCTTTCTTTCTTTCTTTCTTTTTTTTTAATGTTTATGTTTGAGAGAGACAGACAGAGACAGAGCGGGAGCTGGGGAGGGGCAGACAGAGGGGGAGACACAGAATCCGAAGCAGGCTCCAGGCTCCGAGCCGTCAGCACAGAGCCCGACGCGGGGCTCGAACCCACGAACCGCGAGATCGTGACCTGAGCCGAAGTTGGACGCTTCACCGACCGAGCCCCCCAGGCGCCCCTTGGTGCCCCAATTTCTAAAATGATTATTCCGAAAATGAGAGTCGATGTTAACGTCAGGGGAAGTTGGGGTTCAGCTCTCCTAAGCCATTTCAAAGATAAGCAGGGAGCTCAGTGCGGGTCAGGACGTGCCTGAGCTCCTCCAACCACGCCAGCCGCCTGGCTTCCCTTTTTGAATTTGGGGCCCACGCTCCCTTTCTCCTTCATCAACGCGAAGAAAGCGTGAACTTTAACAAGAACCGCTGATGTGTCCCCCCTCGGAACGGCCACACGGCAATCTGCACACATGTGTTCAGAGCAGCACCGCGTGCAACAGCCGAACGGACGAATGAACGAGCAGGGGCAGGAAACATCTACACCGTGGAGCGAGGGAGAACTCGACGCTCGGTGGGAGGAGTCGGACACAAAAGGCCACGTGTCGTGGGATTCCGTTCGCGCGAAACGTCCAGAACGGAAATCCGGAGAGACAGGAAGGAGACTAGTGGCTGCGAAGGGCGACGCCGGGGCCCGGGAGAGACAAGGGTGACTGGTAGCAGGTGTCCCTCTGGCAGGGTGCAAGTGTTCTAAAATGGGCTGTGCTGATGGTTGCAGACGCTAAAACCCATTTACCTGCCTATAAAATGGGCAGATTAAATGGCATGAGAATCACAGCAAAGCCCTTGGAGAGCCTGAGTGGCACCGTCAGTTGAGCGTCCGACTCACGATTTCAGCTCAGGTCATGATCTCATGGTTCATGAGTTCGAGCCCCGCGTCGGGCTCTGTGCTGCCAGCACGGAGCCTGCTTGGGATTCTCTCTCTCCCTCTCTGTCCCTCCCCCACTCATGGGCATATGCTCTCTTTCTCTCTCTCTCTAAAATTAAAAAAAAAAAATAATTGTTTCAAAAGCTGTTAATTCTTTGAAAGATCCAGTGGTCCCTTCTTCCCCCAGAGGGAAGGCAGAAGTCCTGGGAAGGGCTGTGTGGTCTGTCCCCCCGCCCCCCCTGCCCTCCAGCGGGCCAGGCCCCCCAGCCTGGTTTCTCACAGCCTATCCCCCCCCTGGACCTCGCTTCCCCAGATGGGTAACCCCTGCCCCCGTCAGTGGGGCCTGCCCACCCCCCTACCGTTAACCTAGCTCATTTCTATCTCTTTCCTCCCTTCTGCACGGTGCACAGCCCCTCCCCGGTCGACCCAGCCCCTCTCCTCCCTCCCTCCGCACAGCCCCACGTGTCACAGACGATGCACTCACTCTGCTGTTGCATCACTTGTCCCCACTGGACCGCACGCACCGCTCAGCGGGCGTCACACAGATGCGTCCCCAGCACCTACGACAGTGCCTGCCACCCACTCAGAGCTTAAAACCTATTTGGGGACTGGAGAAGATTGGGGGTGGGCTGGTGGGAAGAGGAGCGGGGTTCCTGAGCCACCACCCGCCCCCCCCGCGAAAGAAGCAGGGCTAGAAATGTCTGAGGGCCCCAGAAATAAAACAGAGGAGCTTATAGATCTGACGGTCCCCTGAGCTTCCCACGGGCGTCCAAACTTGGCGCCTGCAGCTCAGAAAGGGGAGTCTGTTCCCTCCCCTACACCAGCTTCCCATCCCTTCCCCGTGTGGCTCAGCCAAGGCACCCCCCGCCCCCAGGTTCTGCCTCACTCCGGGTCTAAACCACAGCAACCCTAATACGGTCCCGGATGAGACCTGCCTCCATCCGGGCCCCCCATCGAGGCTGCCTTCACCCCAGCTCCTGTCCTCACTCGGATGGTGCCTGTTTGCAGAAGCCAAAGCCACTGGAGGGGGGAGGGGGAAGCTCCTGCTGGAAGAGGAGGAAGAGACAGATCCCTCCATCCCTCCCCCTCCCCCTCAACTCCTGCCCGCAAAAGCGTTCTTTCTCACTGGCATTTATCTAAACCTCGCCCAGAGAACTGTGCGCCATGCCATCCCCCCTCCCCGCGTCGCAGGCGGACCAGCAGCCTGGGCACACAGCCCGTGCGGGCCTGGCTCGGGTCTGGGCACCATCCCGGCCCCGGGGGGGTGGGGGGAGGCGGGTTTGCCGGGAGGAACGTGGCCGGCACAGCCTGCCGGTGACGCTCGGTGAAGTGGGAGGGCCCTTCTGCTCGGAGAAAGACTTGGCAGCCGTCTGTGTCTGTGCAGCGAAAAACCGGAGTTAAAATATTGTACCCAAAACATGAGGCGGTTTCCATACAGAAATCCCTGGGGATGATCAACTTTGGCGCGGCACCTGAAAAGGCGGCTCTTTCTACTCCGGCCCATGTTCAGAGCGGGCTCGCACACGCGCAAGACGAGAAGCCTGTGGGCCCCTGCTGCCCACGGCAGGTTTTGGGGTTTTGTGCTTCGTGTCCATTCTTGTCTGGGCTCTGCCACCAAAGCCCTCCGCGCCCCGTGAGGACGTCCGAGCCTTTCCCGCCTGCCTGCTTCTTCTCCTTTGCTGGGACCTCCGGGCTGTCTGTCCTTCACGGGCCTGAGCCCGCAAACCCAACCTGTGTCTTCTTGGCCCGGGACTGGGCCCGAGAACGACTCCAGGGATCGGCTGCTTGGAACCAGGGGGGGTGGGTCGGGGGAGCTCTCTCTTGCCCCGGGACCTGAGTTCTGAGGACACAGAAGCCTGGATCTTGGGCACCCAGCTTCCCTAGCTGCACAGAAGAACCACAGAGTAAAGCCAAGGCCAAGAGAAAAGCCAGAGCTGGGAAGTGGAGAGAGAAGCGGGGACACCCGCACCCCCAGATTCAGCAGAGCCCAGAGCCAGGAGTCACGTGGCCTTCCTAGTTACAGGAGCCACCAGCTCCCTCTCCGCTGCAAGAGCAGACAAGAATGTCCAAATGAGGGGTTCCCAGGTGGCTCAGTCTGTCAAGCGGCTAAGCGTCTGGTTAATCAAGTCTCTTGATTTCAGCCCAGGTCATGATTTCACGGTTCCCGGGATCAAGCCCAGCGCCGGGCTCTGTGCTGTCAGCGCAGAGCCTGCTTGGGATTCTCTCTCTCTGCCCCTCCCCTGCTTGTTCTCTCTCCCTCTCTCTCTCTCTCAAAATAAATAAATAAACTTAAAGAAAAAAAAAGGAAATCCTGAAATCCTGACATCGTTACGACATGGCTGAAACATTGCTCAGTGAACTAAGCCCATCACAAATGGGACAAATGCGGGGGTCCCAGGGTATGTCATTTCGTGGACACAGAAAGTGCAATGGGTAGGTGGGTGGGTGCCAGGGGCTGCAGGAAGGGGGACAGGGAGTCAGTGTTTACTGGGAACGGCATTTCCGTTAGGAAAGGCAGAACGTTCTGGAGATGGAGGGTTGGGGACAACTGGATGACATCCTGAATGCACTTGGTGCCGCTGAACTGGCCGCTCGGCGGTGGTTAAGATGGCTTCGGGTTATGTGTTTGCAGCACAGTGTTTTTTTTAAAACCTGGAAAGCATGACGTGAAACATGCTGAACGGGACGCGTTAAATGACTTGGGCAAACAAAACAGGGAAGCCCGACCCAGCTGTTCGCAAGCCACGAAAGTCACTTTTGGAACCATGACAGGAGTCGTGATTTTTTTGGTGTTTGCAGAACACTAGCCAGGGCTCACGCCTGCTCAGCTAGACACGTGTCCGGGCTGTGGACCAAGGCCACGGGACCGGCTGACATTGCCCGTCGTCAGGAGGGGCCCAGCCAAGACCATTTAATCCCTGCACTCACAGAGGTCTCTGCGCTCTGAGCTCACATGAGCTCAGCCGAGCTGAGGTTCCAAGAGCTGTAACCCGTCGGAACGCATGGCCCCCGTGTGGCCACAGAGCAGGGCCACGCCCAGCCTCTCCGCCACAGCTTCTTACCTTCTAGATGTTTCTGCGTTTACAGCACATACAATGTTCACAGCTGTGAATCTTGGGAGTTGAGAGAAACCCTTCACGCTCTACATTCCACACTTGATCAGCGTGTGGTTCACCTTTTTTCAATCACGTGTTTCCATGTTGCAACTTAAAAACACATTTAAGAAGATGGGGTCCCTGGGTGGCTCAGTCGGTTAAGCATCCGCCCGCCTTCAGCTCAGGTCATGATCTCACGGTTCATGAGTTCGAGCCCCGCATCAGGCTCTGTGCGGACAGCTCGGAGCCTGGAGCCTGCTTCGGAGGCTGTCTCTCTCTCTCTCTCTCTCTCTCTCTCTCTGCCCCTCCCCCACAAAAAATAAATACACATTAACACATTTTTTTAAAAAACAAGTTTAAGAAGAAAATTTCCTTTACGTGGGAAGGTAGGATTCTAAAAATCAAAAATGAGTGCAGGGCGTTGTATTTAGAGAGAGCTCACACAGCCAATGCTTTGTCGTCTTCAGAACGACCCCAGGGTGCACCCATGAGACAGGAAAGAGGTACTGATAACACTTAGGTCGCCATCCAAGCACAAAGGGCTGAATCTGGCACAGCCCGGGGGCCTCCAACTCCACATTGAGCAGAGCCCCAACCAGCCAAGCACCTGTGTTTCCTAATTCCCACAGCCAAGGCCGGCCTCTCCCCATCCCCCGGCTGCCTCTCCCCCTCCTGGCCTGTCTTACCTGCGCGGTCACACCATTCTGGTGCCTGCCTTGGAAGCCAAGGGGAATGACCTCTCTATGACTCGCGGTCCCGGAAGGCAGGGCACAGCTCCTTCACTTCTGAACCCTGAGCACCTAACACCAAAACCAGGGCTTAGATCAATGTGGAAGGAAGGGAGGGGCGGGGAGGGAGGGAAAGGGGAGAGGGGGAAGGGGAAGAGGTCAAGATTAGGGGGTCGATTGTCAACATGGTCTCTCCTGGGTAGGAAACGCCAGCAGGGGCTTTGCACATAACTCACTAATTGCTAATCCTTCAGGCAAAATAAAGTCATCATCAAAAGTATTAGTTCATGGCCATGGCAGGAGAGTGGAAGTACACTGCCTGTGCGGTTACACAGGGAATTCTACCCTCCAGCGACAGCCGGCAGTGAAGCGGCAGTGTGGACAACACTACTCCTTCCTCGTACACTTCCTGGCCTCTGGGGACACCGTGGGTGCAGCCAAGTCACAGCCGGGACTTCCGCAGAGCTCGAGTCTGGACGCCTGCAGCCCAGCTCTGAAACCGTCCTCCCCTGCCACCTCCCCTGGGCTTGCAGTGGGGCCTGATTCAGCCTGAGGAGGGGGCGGGAGAGGGGCGGGGAAGGGGGAGGAGAGGGGAGGGGCAGTAGGGGCTGGAAGGAAGTAGGAAGGGGGCGGGGAGAGGGGAGGGGTGAGGAGGGGCGGGGAGACGGGGCGGGAGGGACTGGAAGGGGTGAGGGCAGGGAGGAGGCAGGAGGGGGCGGGGGGGGCGGGGAGGAGGCGGGAAGGGGCGGGGAAGGGGGCGGGGAGGGGTGGGAAGCAGCAGGAGGGGAAGGGGAGGAGCGGAGGAGGGCGGGGAAGGAGGCGGAAAGGGGCGGGGAAGGGGTGGGAGGGGGCGGGGCGGGGCGGGGTGGGGAAGCAGCAGGAGGGGAAGGGGGCGGAGGAGGGCGGGGAAGGAGGCGGGGAGGGGCGGGGAAGGGGCGGGGGAGGGGCGGGGAGGGGCGGGGAGGGGCGGGGAGGGGCGGGGAGGGGCGGGGAGGCCTCGGAGACAGAGAAAAGTTTTCAGGTGGAGTCCAGAGCAGGGAGGGTCCGGCGTCCAAATCCATTCCCTGTGTCTGGCATTGAGGGAGCAGGGCAGGGAAGAAGCGAGCCCCGAGGAAAATGAGGGCAGCCCCCAAGCCCCATGACCCGACTTCAGCAGAAAGATTTGATCCTAAAGGCCGTGGGGAGTCCTGGAAGGCTTTAGACAGGTGACTGCCAAGGTCAGAGTTTTATCCCAAGGCCGTCTCTTGGGGAACCCAGCCTCAGGCACCAGAAAGACTCTGAGCACAGCCCCCGCTGGCCCAGCAGGGGCAGGGACTTGATCAGAAATAAGCCTTTGCTTCAAGCCCCTAGGGTTGGGGAGCCCTTTGTCACAGCAGCATGACTTAGCCAAGCTGGAGACCATAATCCCGTTCGGAGAAGAGGACATAGGGCTCAGGGAGGTAGGTGGCAGTCTAGATGTTCCCAGAGCTGTCCCACAGCCACTCTGCGCTGCAGGGAAGAGGGAAGGAGGGAGGTGTCCCCGCTCAGCCTTAAAGGACCAGCAGGAGCTGTGGCTGCAGCCCACGGCTCCTGTCCACGCTGGGAGCTGGCTCTGACATCCCATGGGCCTCTGCCCACCTCCCGGCCACTCCTCAGTCCGCTGACAGCCGTTTAGGCCGCTGCCATCAGACCTGGGGCCCCAGGGGCTGGGAAAGGTGACTCTTCCCTCTGGTGTTTGTGTCTGTCCCCACGGAGTCACACAGCCTTTCTCAGCCTGTTGGGGCGGGGGGGGGGGGCATAGGGCGGTGACCTCAGCACACAAGCACCCACTGAGGACAGCCCTGGTGCCCCCACTTTGCACCTTCCTGGGGGCCGGGTTCTGTCTTTGGTATGGAGTCAGGGAGGAGGTTGTGGGTGAATCAGACCCTCCTTGGTTGGGCTGAAGGATCGTGACCATCTGTTTGTTTTCCAGAGTCAGCAGGCCCTGGAAATCCTCAAGGTGCTTTTTGTTAAGTGTCTCCTAGGGTGTTAATGAGAGGAGGAGAGAGAGACAGAGAGAGGGAGATGTTCTGAAGACGTCTCAGATCTGACTCACCCCTCGCGGCCGAGGGTCAAGGACACGCCGGGGGAGGTTGGTGGGGGGAGTGTATTGAAGAGATTTTTCTCTTTAACAACTTGAAAGCCGGGTCTGGGCAATTCAGCCTCTTGGCCCCCGGATAGGGCTTGCAGGCTTCCGTAAGCTGTTTTTCTGCATGCCACGGCCGGGGTGTGGATGATGCCTAGAACTCTCCTGACTCAGGTTTCACGGTCCATTTGCCTTCTGGTCTCCCCAGGGACTGAGACTTCCTCTCTGTGCCCACAGTGGCTGGACAGGTAGAGAGCTCCCCGCCCCTGGGGGTGTGCAAACCAGAGATGCCACCGATGGTTCGAGCGTCCTCGAGGGGGACCCTCCCTGCCAGTCTCAGCTCAAACATCTGCCAGGGGAATGTGAGCAGGTACAGGCCACGCAGGCCCAGGAGGTGGCAGCCAGATGCGACCCGCTGCTTTGCCTCGTCCTCCTTCCTCTGTCGTTACAGGGGGATGTGGCCAGCTCCTACCTGGGTAAGGCACGTGTGCAGACTTTGAACTCCCTTCCCCCGGCCCCCACTGCCCGCCACCACCCCATCCCTGCCCTCACCACCTCCCCCCCATCACGGTGCTTCCTTCTTTCCTCCTTCCAGACCTCCCTCCTGTCTCCACCAGCTCACTCCGTCCCTCAGACACGATGACCCATGCCACTCAAGTTCCTGTCCAGAGACCCCGGGGCTGCTGGGTGACCGCGGCCATCCAGCTCCTCCCCCCTCCCCCATGCAGAACCACAGCCCACAAGCGAACTCGGGCCCCACAGAATCAATCCCGCGGTCCCCGGATGTGGTCCCCTTGCTTACAATGGGGTGAGTCGAGGGAGGAGACGGCCACCACACTGATGGATCGTCACGCACCACGTGAACACAAGGCCTTTCCAGGTCACTCGACATCTTCCGCCTGAGAGTGGGCCAGGGGCCCCCCTCAGGGTCGTGGGCATGATGTCAGGTCCCTGCATGATGGTCCGGGTGTCCTCACTCCCTTCTTCCCTGACTTCCTCTCTGGGCTGCAGCCCCGCTGAGCTCTGATTTTTATTTGATTTGATTTTACTTTTTTGAGAGAGAGAGAGAGAGAGCGAGAGCAAGCATGAGTGGGGGAGGGGCAGAGAGAGAGATGGAGACAAAGAATCCGAAGCGGGCTCCAGGCTCTGAGCCGTCGGCACACAGCCCGACGCGGGGCTCGAACCCACGAACCGTGAGATCGTGACCTGAGCCGAAGTCGGTCGCTTAGCCCACTGAGCCACCAAGGCGCCCCTGATTATCGTCATTAATAAAATGTGTCTGAAACAGCTACCCCTCCGAGTGTAGGGGTTCAGGGACGGAACAGCCCACGTGGTCACTGCACACACCTTTCCCCTCTTCCGCGCTGGCAGGAAGGCCGCTGTGCCCCGCACCTGGGCGCGTCTCCCCTGCAGCCCAGGACGATCAGGGGGAAATGAACTTTCCAAAGAGAAGACCCGGCTTCGGAGAAGCCCCACCGGCCCCTGCCGCGGGGCACAGCGTCCCTCACACGTCACCGTATGGCACGCTTGCACCCTTCTCTCTTATGGCCTCAAGATCACTCCATCTCGCAGGTGAGGAAACTGAGGCTGGGAGCAGTTAAGCAATTTGGCCGAGGCCACACAGGAAGAAAGAGACCGCGTTTCAAATACAACTAGTCGAGCCGGCCTTCGCCCTGTCTCTGCCACCCCCCGCCAGACTCAGTGGGTCGCCGAACGTGGGGGCTGGCAGTGCAGCAGGGGTCCACAGCCCACCCGCGTGCTCGCCCTGCTAACTCCAGGGCTGCCGAGCCCCGGGGCCGCCTGGGACAGATGGCGAAGGGGACGTGAGCTGTCCGGTGAAGCCCCCAGGAAACCATGACTTGGAAACCCAGAGGGAGGCTGAAGGAGGGGAAGGATGGGAGGGCTCGGCTAGACAGGACGCACACTCGACATTGGAGAGAGCATAGTCGCTCGAAAAGTGTGCTGGCTTCAAGCATGATTCATCCCGTCCAGCCAAGCATCCGTCCATGCATCCATCTGTCCGTCTATCCATCCACCCACCCACCAACCACACATTTAACCATACATTTAACCTTTCACTGTCCATCCAGCCATCCAGCCATCCACCCACCATCCATTCCCTCCATAAAATTTACGATGAAGCCCCTCCCCTGTGCTGGGAGCCATCCTCAAGAAGCTTGGTCCTGTAGAAACCACTGCAACACGACAAAGGTTGGCGGGGCTGTGCCCGAGAAGTCCTGTGGTCTGTGGAGTCCCGGGAGGCACCTGACCCACATAGGGCTTGTCCGGGAAGGCTTCCTGGAGGGGGCGGTGCCAGAGCCAAATCTTCAAGGATGAGTGACGCGCCCAAGCAGAAGGAATGGGGGTTTCCCCCCACAGCACAAGCACTGGCGCAGGGGTGGGGAGGGAGAGGGTGGAGAAGAGGGCCGTGTGGAGAGATGGGGCCGGCTGGGGAACGAACCCACCCAAAGGGGCTGGCCCTGCACACCCCGGTGACTCTGTAGAGGAGGTTTAGGGGGGAGGTTTCTCCCTCATAAATGTCTCTTCTAACTGTCGCACCCCTGGACCGTCGGTGGCCCGAAGGCAGGGGCAGGCCGTCCTCCAGCGCCAGCACCCACGGCAGCACCGGGCACAGAGCCGACGAGGTCACACGTCCGCTGAGTGGGTGTCGGCACCGATCCAGGGCCTTCCCGGGAGGGGCTGATTCCCAGACGCTCACAGCCACTGGGCACGGAGACCGCTGGGCCCCGAGGCCCGAGGGCAGGCGGGGCAAAGAGACACAGGTGCGGGAAGCCGGGAGTCAGGCGGGCACCAGGGTCACGGCCAGAGGCCCCAGGACTTCCAGCTGGAGCCCTCTGCTCGGTGCCCCAGGCAGCCCTAACCCTCCCCCTCATCTCCACAAAGTTACAATTTTGCTAAATCAACGTAACGTTTCGCCTTTTCGAAAGTCATAACCAGCAGGGTGATGCGGCTGATAGAGAATGTTCCCCGTGGGGCTGCCGGATGCTCTGCGTGCTTTTCTGTGGTTCCCGTGCAGGTGTTTTGTGTGGTCTGTTCTGTTGCTGCCCCAGTGGGCCTGCCTGCTGAGGGGGATTCGGGCACAGGCCTGTCCCGGCCCTGACCTGAGCTCGGGGTCCCGGGAGAGGGGGGCGTCTGGGGGCATATGTTCGCACGTTTCGCTCAAAACACCCGTGACCCGCACCCGGTGATCGGGTCTCCTCCTCAGCTTTGGAAAGACAAATTCCAAACGCCTCCAGTCCCTCTCGTGTGGGGACTCATCTGCCACAGGTGCCCTCCCTATCGGCAGGAACAGAAATGCGGGACAAAGAGAATCCCATCCTCCCTGGCCGCGGAGTATATCGGGCGCCGTTCGGCACATTGATTTTTCAAAACACAAATAGTGTGCGCTAGATATTTCCAGGAACGAACAAAGAAAGCCTGGGGACAACTTATTTAAATCACCTCTCTTGGCTGAACTCTGCAGAGGCGGGGAAACAGCAGGGCGGCTGGGGACGGGGCCCCGGAGCGCTGGCTGGGGGCCCAGCCCCGGTGAGCCCCGCTTATCACCTTGAAGCAACCGCTTCCTTCCAGACAGGGCCAGGCGCCTGGCGAATGAGCCCAACGTGTCCAGTAAATCGAGGCTGACGCGGGGAACCGAAGCAGGGGCGGCCCAGAGAGAAGGCCTCCGAGAGGGGGGTGGGGGGGCCCGGAAGGAGCCTCTGCACGGTGGTGTCACTGTCCCAGCACGTGAGGGAATCCACACGGTGGAGGAGGACGAAAGGAAGCCAGCGAGGAAGGGAGGGGTGAGGAGGGGGCAGTGATGGGGGAAGGACGGAGGGAAAAACAGTGCCTTCAGACCTCCCAGGGCAGTAGGAGGTCACTCTGGCCTGGTCAACAGCCCCGAGAGGAATCGAGCTCAGCCCTCCTCCTCAGCCCAGACAAGAGCTCAGACCTCTCGGTGTGGCCAGGGCCCCGATGGAGGAAGGCACGAAGGAGACGCCTGAAGCGGCTTGCGCAATCCGGGAATGCTGCCTGGTGGAGGTGACAGCCAAGGTGTCAAAAGGTAGCTATCAGCCAGGTAAAGGGGCTTGGGGTGGGGGGTTCAGGAGGAGAGGAAGGAATGTTCCAGGCTGAGACTCTAGAGAACACAGGGTCTCTGCGAGATGCTCGGTGTGCTGATGGGGGCTGGGGGCAGGGACTGAGGCCGGAGGTGAGGGGTACCCCGGGCCAGCCTTCCCAGGATGTGAGCTTCCTCCCGGCAGCAGCAGGGAGCCACCTGGAGGTTATGAGAAGGAACTACCTGATCAGGCGTTTGCAGGGGCCTGGCCGGCGGCTCCTCCCTCCGTTCTGACCCAGGGAAGGAATCAGGAAAACCACTTGGCAGAGGGGAAGCCAAAGTATTCCCTTTATTGCTGGGGAAGTTGATCTGGCAGAACGTGGCTTCTATCTGCTGGCCAGTGGGTCTCCAAACACTGAGCCCCAGGCCTCCCCAGCGTGAGCACCCAGAGAAGGAGGTGGGGTCCCCGCTAGCCGACCTCCTGCATTAGCTCTCTTCCTCTGAGCAGGGGGAGGGAGGCCAGCCAGGTTATGCTGGAGTCCCCTCCCCAAGGGAAGGACCCGTCAGGAGGGGCGGCATCAGCCGCTCAGTCCCGGCAGCGCTGCAAGGCCGGGCTGAGGAGGTTTGGGTAGACAGAGGCCCAGAGCCCGCCCAGGGACGCAGGGGCAGGGTCTGTCCCACCGTGCCTGGGACTCACGTGTGGCCAAGAGCCAGAATGGGCCCCGGCCCCCATGGAGCCCAGGGCTGTGTGTTAGAGCACAGGAAACCAGAGCCCAGAGAGAAATAGGTCCCGTTCTTGGTCACACAGCGAGTTAGGGACGGAGGCCATCTGGGCATGCAGGTCCCGACGCCCGGCTCACAGCTCTGTCCCCTACAGCGCTTTCTACCTGCGGGTGTCCCTGAGGATTTGCACAGTCTGGAACTCCGTGCACGCGGCGGGGGCACTGCCAACGTTGGGAGAATGTCACCAGCAGAAATCCTGGCATGTAAAAAACAGATGCCATCAGCCTCCCGCCCGAACCCCTTTTACAGATGGGGCAAAAGAGGCTGGCCTCAGAGGACCAGGCGGCCTGACCGGCGATCCTTGGCTCAGAGAAAATCCCTGCACCCCGAATTCCGTGCAGGTCCCCGGAAAGCAGGCCGGGGACTTCCCAGCCAGGCCTGCCGTCGGCTCAGAGCCAGTGCTGCGGAAGACGCCGAGCCCGGAAGCAGGGGCCCAAGTCGGTACCAGTCAAGGCTCCCCAGAGGAACAGAACCAGTAGGATATAGAGAGACATCTAAGAGGAGTTTTATCATAGGAATCCGCTCACAAGGTCACGGAGGCCGAGGAGCCCCACGATCTGCAAGCTGGAGACCCAGCAAAGCTGAAGGGTGGTCGGGTGGAGTCGGAAGCTCGGAGGGCCGGGAGCGCCCGTGTCTGCGGGCGGCAGAAGGTGGATGTCTCAGCTGCGGCGCAGAGAGCAAATCCGCCCTTCCTCCCCCCTCAGTGGAGGTGGACTGGGGGGTGCCCCCCACATCGGGGAGCACAGCCCTGCTCCGTTCCGTCCACCGCTTGAAGTGCTGGTCTCTTCCGGAGACACCCGCACACGCACAGCCAGAGAGAGTGTTCCACGAGCCAACCGGCATCCCCGAGCGCAGCTGGGAAGACACGCGAAATTGACCATCACAAGGCTCCGACTCTGACTCTGTCACAAAACACCATGAGCCCCGAGGCGGTCAGCCGCCGGTTCCAAAGACCTCACGTGTGCCCAGCCCTTCCTCTGCTGGGGGTGGGGACCCAGCAGTGAAAATAAACGACCCTTCCCCCTTCAAGGACCCCGCAGTCCAGTAGAACACGCGGGTTAGTCCTTTTCTCTGGGAACACTGCATCAGGGTCAGCCGGGTTGCGGCACAGGGCTCCCACCTGTCACCCTCCCCCGCCATGGCGGCAGATGACATCACCAGTTCACTGCGGGGGGGGGGGGCCCTTCCCTCAGCCAGAGGGCCCCCTCCCCTCCCTCCAGGGGGCCCTGCAGGCAGCTGTGGTCACATCTGCCAAACCTACGTGCCGTCCTGACGACTTGGGAGGTCTGCCCAAGATCCCATTACTTTGGGGTAGAGTTAAAGTCCCACCCAGCTGACCTCTTTGTCACTTTGCCCTCACTCTCTGGGCCTTTCCTCCATGTGCTCACTACATGCTATCATCACCTCGGATTGTAATCGTTAGGTCAGCCAGCAGCCGCCTGGTTTCCTCCATCGACAGCAAGCTCACTGCCTCTGGTGATGAAGTTCTTTATGTTGGTCCCAAATCCCTCCCAGGCCCTGGTTCATGACTCACGCTTGACTTGAAAGGCACAATGTCAACCGATAACGACAGCTGTTTTCTGTGGACTGAGACCCCACTCCCCTGGGTCCGAAACCCACCCGGCCCCCAGCATGGCTCGGCGCATGACTGAATGAATTAACCACAGCAACTGCGTGAAGCCTTGGCGGGTTCTCTTTTCCCTGTTTCACAGAGAAACTGAGTCCCGGAGAGTCAAGAGTCTGCAGACCATGGCAGAGGGGATGTTGGAAGCCATGCTCCCTTCTACCGAGACCCTTGCTCCTTCTGAGACCACATTCCGCAGAGGCAGAAACAAACACCCACCCCTCCAAGCCTGTCTGCCCCACGTGCACACATGCTCTTCCTTCCAGAACCTTCTCTGTCTGCTTCCTCCCTTCCCACCATCTGGGATGGAAGCCTGCACTTGAACTGCCCGTTCCCATAGCTGTTCCCCAAAGACAGTGGCCTGACTTTGTGTTGACACTCACAGCACATGATAAAGGATAAAAGATTTGGAGCCACCCTTGAGGGCCAGCAGGGGGAAGGACTCTGTGAGAACAGCCATCTGGGGAGAGATAAGGGGAAGGCACAGCACGAAGAGACAACACCATGAGCTCCTTAAAGAAGAAAGATGGCATTTCCCTGCAGGTGCTTAGCAGCAGCTGTTGAAGCTGTTATTCCGGGCAGTGCCAGAATACGATCAAAATGTCAGGTAACGGCAAGCGTTGGCGAGGGTGTGGGGAAATCAGAGTCTTCACGCACTGCTGGTGGGCACGTAAGTGGTGCACAGCTGCTCTGGAAAGCAGTCAGGTGGTGCCTCACCTATAAAACAGAGTTCCTGTGCAACCCAGCAGTTCTACTCCTCAGGGTGTGCCCCAGAGAAATGCGAATGCGTCCACCTAAAAACATGCACGTGAACATTTATAGCAGCCTGATTCATAATAGCAGAATGTGGAAACAACCCGAATGTCCGTGGAGTGGCGAGTGGATGAACAAATGGGCTAGACCCATAAGATAGAATATAATGGAATATTCTCAGCCATAAAAAAGAATGAAATACTGATACATGCTGCAAAATGGTTGAATCTTTAAGACATTCTGCTAAACAAAGGGAGCCAGTCACAAAAGACAGAATATTATATGGTCCCATTTATATGAAATGTCCCAGATAGGGAAATCAATAGAGATGAGACGTAGTTTAGTGGATGTCAGGAGCTGGAGGTGAGAGCTAATGGGTATGGGGTTTCTTCTGGGGGTGACGAAAATGTCCTAAAACTAATTATAGTCATGGTGGCACACATCTCTGAACATCCTAAAAACCACAGAAGGATATACTTTAGAAGAGTGAATTACATGGTGTGCAAATCATATCTCAACAAAGCTGCTTGAGAAAAAAAAAAAATTTAAGGACAAAGGGAAGGTCAGTTATTGACTTCACCTTCTACTTTAAGAAACCGGACAAAGGCAAAGCCAAAGTAAGCAGCGGAAAAGAAAGAATCAGAGTGGAAATCAGTGAGGTAGAAAACAGAAAACAATAGAGAAAACCAGTTAAGTAAAAAACTGGTCCTTTGAGAAGGCTGATAAAATTTATAAACCCTAGTTAAATTGACCTGGAAAAAAAAAAGAGTGAGCAGGTACAAATTACCAAGATCAGAAACGAGAGGTGACATCATTACAGATCCTACAGATGTTTTTTTGTTTTGTTTTGTTTTGTTAATTTTGCTCAGTTTGTGTCCAAATCCCAGACTTGTAATGAAAAACACTTTTCAGTTCTGTCTGGGGACATGGAGTCTCTGCAATAAGAAACAAAAAGTCCGTACAAACAGTTTCACTTTGTTTTACAAAATGCAATCTCCTGCATTTTTCAGGTTGTTTTAGGTAAACAGTCACAGATCACTGTGATAAGCATCTTGAAGGAAGGAGCCAAGCTTTCCGTTTTATTCTGATCATGAGTTTTTTTCTTACGCCTCCCTCCAGGCTCGGGGATTCCAATCCTGGTCTGAGTGACACACGGCAGGATCCCAAGAGCAGCGTCCGCAGAAGGGCAGGGAGCAGTGAGGACATGAGTAAATGCTGGTAGTGGTGGTGGTGGCCATGGCTGCTCTACTCTGCATTGAAGAGTGGCACAGAGTGGCACAGAAGCTGGCTCCTGGAATCGGTGTAGGATTCTGTACTCTCCACCAGGCTTTCCCTGAGTGTGTCCCCCGTGCAGCCTTGGGCACAGAAAGGAGTAGAGATCTGAGCCTTACTTGATGGGATTTAGATGCTGGAATGGTTAAGACTTCGGGGGATATAGGGATAGTGTGAATGTACTTTGCATATAAGAAGGGCATGAATTTGGGGGGCCAGAGGGCAGATTGTTATGGGTTAAGTGGTATCCCATTGAAAGATGCATTGAAGTCCTAAGCCCCAGTGCCTGTCAAAGCTACCTTTTTGGGAATGAAGTCCTTGCAGATGTTAATTAGTTAAGATGAGGTCATACTGGAGTAGAGTGGGCTCTAATCTAATATGACTGGTGTCCTTAAAAGAAGAGGAAATTTGGGACACCTGGGTGGCTCAGTTGGTTAAGCTTCTGACTCTTGATTTCAGCTCAGGTCATGATCTCACGGTTCATGAGCTCGAGCCGCATCTTGGGTTCTGCACTGACGGTGTGGAGCCTGCTTGGGATTCTCTCTGTCCCTTTCTCTCTGCCACTGCCCTGCACACACCCTCTAAATAAATAAATAAATAAATAAATAAACTTTAAAAAAAAAAAAAGAGAGAGAGGAGGGAAATTTGAACACAGACGTAGCAGGAGGAAAAAATTTGTTTTTCTAAGCTTATTTATTTATTTAATTTAGAGAGACAGAGAGAGAGAGCGTGAGCGGGAGAGGGGCAGACACAGAGGGAAAGAGATAGAACCTCACATGGGGGTTGAACCCACAAACTATGCCATCATGACCTGAGCTGAAACCAAGAGTCAGATGCTTAACTGACTGAGCCACCCAGATGCCCCCAAAATATCTGTTGTTTTAAGCCAACTGTATGAGCTTCCTAGGTACATAACAAAGTACCACAAATTGGTAAGCAATAGGAATCTGTGGCCTCACAGTTCTGGAGGCTAGAGACCCAAGATCAAGGTGTCACAGGGTTGGTTCCTTCTGGGGTTGTGAGGGAGGGTCTGTTCCCTGCCTCTCCCTGCCCCCGCCCCCCAGCTTCTGGGGTTTAACGGCATCATTGGCACTTCCTGGCTTGTAGACATGTCTCCCGATCTCTGCCTCCTGTGTGTCCAAATGTCCCTTTCTATAAGGACACCTGCCATGTTGGACTAGGGCCCACCCTGATGACCTCATTTTAACTTGATTACTCTGTAAAGATCCTCTCTTCAAATCAGGTCACATTCTTTTCTTTTCTTTTTTAATGTTTTTTTATTTTTGAGAGTACAATCGAGGGAGGGACAGAGAGAGGGGAACAGTGGATCTGAAGAGAGCCTTGCACCGACAGCAGTGAGCCTGATGTGGGGCTTGAACTCACGAACCATGAGATCATGACCTGAGTCGAAGTTGGACACTCAACCGACTGAGCCACCCGGGTGCCCCAAGGTGACATTCTGAGGTCCTGGGGGTTAAGACTCCAACGTGTAAATTTTGAGGGGACCCAATTTAATTTATAACACCTGTTCAAGGTTCAGGGCCTGGGCTTTTTTTTTCTCATGTTAATTGTAGATTTACAGTGTAAACGTGCCATGAATTTTATCAACCTTGTTTTTGTGAGAAGTATTGAATCTGTTGGTCTCGTATTGCTGCCTAGAAGGAATTAAGAGTACCCAAGCAAGAGGTGTCGATCTCTGCCAGGATTTTCCTAAGCACGCCCATTCCTGCTTCCAGCAAAATGTTTCCAAATCTATCCCAGGTGTTTTTTGACATTATTAATTTTTTTAATTGCGGTAGAATATATACAACATACAATTTACCATTTTAGCCACTTTGTACAAGTCAGTGACGTTAAGTACATTCAGTTTGCTGACCAGCCACCACCACCCTCCGGTCTCCAGAACTTTCCAAACAGAAACCCTGTCCCTATTAAGCACTCGCTCCCCGCTCTCTCCTTGCCCAGTCCCTCGTAACCGCCTCTCTACTTCTGTCTCTCTGGATTTGCCTCTTCTGGGTATTTCCTCCACGCGGAATCGTACGATATTTGTCCTTTTGTTGTCTGGATTATTTCACGGAGCACCACGTTTTCAAGTTTCATGCACGTTGTGGCAGGTGCCAGCATCTTCTTCCTTGTTAGGGTTGAATAACACCTGGCTCCCCGAGCCAGAACGTACATGTGCACACACACACACGTACACAAACATGCACACATAGATACACGTGCGGATACACAGACACAGCTCTGGCTTACACGTGGGCCCCGGGCTCCTCATCCAGCTTATGGTGAAATTGCCACACTGTGGGGGCCACGCGGTACTTACTCGAGAACAGGGTGCATGGAAAGAGTGTGAGGCCCAGAGCGCAAGACGGTGGGCCCTGGGTCCTGGACTCAGCGCAGCTCCCTCCTCCGTCCACTGGGGTTACGGTGAAGCCTGCCTCCGACGTGACCGTCAAGAGCCACTGTAGTGACCACAGTCCATCGCAAGTGATAGAAGACCAACTCAGAGCAACTGAAGCAAATGGAACCGATCTGTACTTGGTTCCTCACGCTGAGAGGGGGGCTGACGTGCCTCAGGAGTGAAGAAATGGCTTCCAGAGTGAGGATTTAGGCTCTGGGACAGGGACTCAGACCCTCAGACCTCCCTCCCCGCTTGTCTCTGGGGCACGGTGGGCAGGGACACAGGGCGCCAGACCCCCATCTCCCTGTGTGGGGACCCTGGCAGGGGGAGACCCACTTCCCCTAGCTTCTATAAAGCACGTCCAGGGAACAATCTGATTGGCCCTGCCTGGGTCACGTGCCCTGTCTTTGGACCAATCACTTTTGCCAAAGGACGGGATCTTATCACAGGCAAGCCCTCAGGCTAAGAGTGGGTGGGGGCCCAGTCTGTCCAAAGAAGGGAATCAAAACACATGCCAGGAAGTTCAAACAAACAAACAAAAAAGCAAAACAATTACAAAACAATAGAGAACTACCACGGTGGCGACAGGATTCAACGAGTAAAGATATGTGACCCCCCCCCCCCCCCCGGAAGAGCGCCTGGCGCAGAGCAGATCCTCAGCATTCGACGGCCGCTGTCCTAATAGAGAACAGGCCAATACAAGTTCCCTTCC
This sequence comes from Panthera onca, assembly GCF_046562875.1. NCBI lineage: Eukaryota > Metazoa > Chordata > Mammalia > Carnivora > Felidae > Panthera > Panthera onca. The sequence continues at coordinate 4,264,212 of NC_138342.1, forward strand.
CCCACCCATCACCGCCACCACTAGTGGGGAATCACCCTTAAAAACCACTTTAAAACATTACGCGTGTTTTCGTAACCCAATTTTTGAGAAAGAGGCTCTGGGTTGAAGTTGTTTGCTTCATACCCAGATGCCGCCTGTTCCAGAAACAGAGCCCCGCACCGGCCATCTGTAACACCACCTGGGGCTTCTCAGATGCCCTTTGCAGCTCACGGTGGGGGAAGATGGGCCGAGGCCCGGCAGGAGGCCGGGTAAGCCAGGCAGGGGCATGGATGGGCTTCTCCCTAGGGTCGCGGCCCTGGCCAAGCTCCGATGTGCTTTTCTGTGGCCTTAGGGTGCTGGCTTTGTCTCTGAAAAGAACATCTTCGGCTTCGGAGACTCCCTTTGGGGAAGGGGAACGCCCCTGAGTTTCCACACCTAAGGGGAAACCGTCTAATCTGCGAAGCAGCGATGATTTTAATCCTGCCACGGAGAGGGACGACATTCTGATGTAGTCACCAAAGAGCCTTCTCCTACTCAGACTTCCCAGAGGCCTTCACCACGCATCTGCTCAGCCGGGCCTGCACTGAGCGCCGGGGCTGTCGTGGGCCGTCGAGATCAGTAGTGGGTAAAACAGACCCTGGGCCGCCCCCCGGAGCTTACGCTCCAGCGTAAGGCCCACTAGAAAACAAGACGGACAAGAGACATAGATCCACACCAGGGTGGACAGCGGAGGTGCAGGGGCGAGGCCGGGGTGGAAGAGCGGGAAGGAGCAAGCTCACAGGCTGCATGCAGTGACCCAGGATCCCAGCTTGCAAACCTCCCCCTCCACCCACCCCCGCGCGGAACGTCCACAAGAGATTGCCGCGGTGTGGCCTTTCCCCTCCCCCAACCCCGCGGGTCTGCCGTTTGGGATGCTGCAGTGATGATGGCCTTTGCTCCACCCCAATGGTGAGGACAGGGCCACACGGTGGCGAGGGCAGAGCCGCAGGGGGAAGGAGTCTGGGCCCCCGAGAACCTGGGCGCACAGGGCCACCGTGGGAGCCACGCGCTACGCACCCCTGGACTTCCGCACGCGGGGAAGTTGAGGTCTGCGGTTTGGGCTACTGCTGTTTGGCTGATCCAGGAGGGGTTAGTGTGCTGTGTGGGCCCCGCACCAGCGCAGCTGTGTCCTGACGGCCAGCCCAGGCTGCCAGTGGCAGGGGGAAGGGACAGCGGGTCAGGAGGCTCCCCGGCACCCAGCTTCAGACACAGCCCCCGGGAGCCCCGCGGCTCTCCAGCACTGCCCGTGGGAAGGCACCGCACGCATCGCCCATCGCCATCACGTCACCCGTCCCCTGAACACTGTTGCTGGTGGCAGCCGCGGCCACTGTCACCGCCACAGATCATCTGGGGGATGTGCAGCCGAGCCGCGTGCTTCTCCCAATACCACGAGTGTCCTTAGCCTCATTATTCAGGGGAGAGACCCACTTCACCCCTGTTCACTGTGGCCCCGCAGGGTCACGGCCATCACCCCAAGATGCCTCTGGCTCCAGCTCTGGGCTTGTGATCAATCCAAGGGCAGAGTCGGGGGGAGCCGGACAGCACAGGGACTCGGCTTCCTACTGGGGGCACGCACGAGAGAGAGAGAGAGAGAGAGAGAGAGAGAGACGCAGAAGGTGGGGGAATACCCCATGGTTTGCATCTTCCAATGCCTCTATAATAAGCTCTATTATTTTTCTAATGAGGAACCGTCCCTCCTGCCAATCCTCACCCACAGAGCTTTTCACGGTTCTTTTTTCTGGCCCATGATGGATTTGACCAACACACAGGAGGGTTCGAAACGCAGCGGGCTTCTGGTGAACAATTTAATCAGCCTTAGATTCAAATTATCTCTTACGTCCACAGGCTCTGTAAGGAGCTCTCCCCGAAACTCGGGGGGCTCACCGCCTCCTCCCTCTTTTCCTGTCCTTTGGGCAAGCCAAGGCCACCCTCTGCCTACCTCTGCGGGAGAAAAGAAGGCCACCCAGGCGGCCACCTGAGCCCCATGTGGTCTGAAAGCTGCAGGTATCTTTACAACGTTCTCAGGGAAATGCTGTGAGTTAATGGCGCGTTCACTTGTTCCCCGTGCAAATGACGGGGCTCTTTTTGCAGAAAGTTATTTCAGCTTCAACGGCTGTGGCCCCTTCTGGTGGCATGTTCTTGCCAAGCACATCCTTTCTGCTTGGAGCCAGTGTGCTAGGGACAAGGGGCAGTGAAACTTGCTGCCAGACCTCAGGTACCTCATCCAGGCATGTCTTGGGCCTGGGAACCCCAGTTTCCTCTGGGCGGAGGGTTCAGCCACCAAAACAAAGGAACAATCAAAAGTGGGCCAAGAATGAGCCGCAATGATGAAAAAGGGAACGAGGTGTACGATTAATCCATTCTGTGTGCTGAGATCCAAAACATGATCAAAGATGGGGCGCCTGGGTGGCCCAGTCGGTTAAGCGTCCGACTTTGGCTCAGGTCATGATCTCGCAGTTCATGGGTTCAAGCCCGCGTCGGGCACTGAGCAGAGGGCTCCAGCTGGAAGTCCTGGGGCCTCTGGCCGTGACCCTGGTGCCCGCCTGACTCCCGGCTTCCCGCACCTGTGTCTCTTTGCCCCCCCTGCCCTCGGGCCTCCGGGCCCAGCGGTCTCTGTGCCCAGTGGCTGTGAGCGTCTGGGAATCAGCCCCTCCCGGGAAGGCCCTGGATCGGTGCCGACACCCACTCAGCGGACGTGTGACCTCGTCGGCTCTGTGCCCGGTGCTGCCGTGGGTGCTGGCGCTGGAGGACGGCCTGCCCCTGCCTTCGGGCCACCGACGGTCCATGGGTGCGACAGTTAGAAGAGACATTTATGACGGAGAAACCTCCCCCCTAAATCTCCTCTACAGAGTCACCGGGGTGTGCAGGGCCAGCCCCTTTGGGTGGGTTCGTTCCCCAGCCGGCCCCATCTCTCCACACGGCCCTCTTCTCCACCCTCTCCCTCCCCACCCCTGCGCCAGTGCTTGTGCTGTGGGGGGGAACCCCCATTCCTTCTGCTTGGGCGCATCACTCATCCTTGAAGATTTGGCTCTGGCACCGCCCCCTCCAGGAAGCCTTCCCGGACAAGCCCTATGTGGGTCAGGTGCCTCCCGGGACTCCACAGACCACAGGACTTCTCGGGCACAGCCCCGCCAACCTTCGTCGTGTTGCAGTGGTTTCTACAGGACCAACAGCCTAGAGCCTGCTTTGGATTCTGTGTCTCCCTCTCTCTCTCTCTCTCTGCCCCCCCCCCCCCCTGCTCATGCTATCTCTCTCTCTCTCTCTCTCTCTCAAAAAACAAACATTAAAAAAACATGATCAAAGAAGGCCCAGACAATAAACGTATGGCCGCCTCCCGGGCTTATGCTGTGGCTCAGTGCACGGGGCTGGGGTCTCCATTCTGGGCCTTGGAACCACAGGTGCTGGCAGGCTGGGCTCTTGGGGGGCTCCTCAGGCTGCTGCTGGAGTTCGGCTCCTTGAACAGCAGATCCGAGGTCCTCATTTCCTTGCTGGCCAGCAGCGGAGGGCCTTCCTCTGCTCCTAGAGGCCACACCCTTGCTTTGTCTCTCACTCGTCCCCTCCATCTCCAAAGCAGCCACCGGACCCACTCTCATGCTTTGAAAAGCTCTGTGACGTTGCCTGCTGGGGCAAACTCTCCACTTGTAAAGGGCTCACCGAGGCCAAGGCCACCGGATAATCTCCATTAAGGCCGACTGGCTTGGGCCTTCCATTACGCCTGCCAAGTGCCTTCAGAGAAGCATCTAGATTCGTGTCGGATTGGATAACCGTAGGGTGGGGATCTTGGGCCCGTCTTTAGAATTCCGCCTACCACACCGTTACCATATTTTTTTTTTTTTATTGGCTCATTTCAGAGTTGGATAAAAGGATGAAAATCCATGTCCCTGCTCAGGGACAATAATAAAATGAGAATGATAATAATAATAACAAAAACAATGCAGCTTGTGGCAGCCAACATGGATGCAGGTCTGGCTTCGCCTCTGACAGTCATATCGAAGTTGAGAAAACTATGCAAAAGCTCTGCCTTTTCCCGCCTCTGTGACCTTGAACGGGTCACCTAACCTGACTGGGCTCCGTGTCCTCCTCACCATATTGTGCGCTGACCCAAAAGAACATCTGCCCAGAGCCTGGCACCCACGGGCGCTCGACTATTATGAGGATCACACCCATGGCCCACACGCTATTGGGCCGTCTGCCAGACCGTCTCCCGAGGACGCCTTCTTAACCCTCATCCCATCTCTGTTGGGGGCGCCACGCCCACGGTATGGCTTGCTTTTCCCGCATCGCTGTCCGGGCCACCCATGACCTTTGCTAAAAGTGTGTTTTGTAGGCTGACCCAAGAGTCTTCCCATACAAGCAGCTTCGTCTCCATGGAGAGGACTTGCACTGAAGATCTGGGGGAACTACCTCAGCAGTGGCCTCAAGAACTCAAGAGCAGTGGCCAACTGACATCTTCCCAGGCGTGACCCAAGCTCCCTTTGGAGCAGTTCCCAATGTGGCCACGAGGTGGCAGCACAGGCAGACTGCTGTTCAGGAAAATTCCAAGGGGCAGGATACAGATGGAGAGGGCATGGCTTCCTGGCAGGCCTTGACCAACTGGTGGCCAGGTCTCCGGTGGGGCATCGCCCCCTCGACAACCTGTGCTTGTCTCTGTCTCGGGACACAGTGGCTATAACTCTCTGCTGATTGCCCGCATGCCGCGTGCTACAAGCTATTTAGGACGCCCCTTTGATTTCTTCTGAGTTTGAAAAAGTTAGGAAATGACTATTTGTATCTCTTTTAAACTTCACAATAAATGATACGACCCCAGTTTTATAGGTGAGCAGATCAAGGATCAAGGCCAAGACCAAGTAAGTGGCTTGCCCAATGTCACAGCCAGGGAGAAATAGCACATGACCATTTTACATTTTATCACAGAAAATCTCAAATACACAAAATAGTCATAACTCGGACGGTGTTCGCCACCCAGCTTTAACCATTATCGACATTTGCCACCGAGTTTCTCCTATCCTCATGATTTCCTTACAAGAGTATTTATAAAGCAAATTCCAAACACTGTGGCAATATACTGTAGATGCTTCTGTTTGCATTTCCAAACAATTGGGACATTTTTACCTAACCATCGGGCCATTACATCTCCCTAACAAAAGTGTCAATAACTCCTTAGTATCATCTGATGCTGTTTATACTCAAACTCCCCCACCTCGTGTCACACAGGTCTTTTTTACTTAAAAAAAAAATTTTTTTTTTTTAATGTTTACTTTTTTTTGAGAGAGAGACAGAGTGCAATCAGGGGAGGGGGCAGAGAGAGGGAGACACAGAATCTGAAGCAGGGTCCAGGCACTGAGCTGTCAGCACAGAGCCTGACACGGGGCTCAAACCCACAAACCAGGCAATCATGACCTGGGCCAAAGCCGGATGCTTAACTGACTTGAGCCACCCAGGCTCAGAACAAACCAACTATAAAAAAGACATGTATAGTTCCTTTGCTCTAGGATGATCCAAATAAGGTCCACACATCCATTTAATTATGCTTTTAAGCTTTTATTCTCAACAGTCCTACTTCCTTTTTCCCCCTCCAGCCCTTTAATTAATTAATAAACTGGGTCCTTTTTCCATGGAACAGCACACATTCTGAATTTGGCTGTTTGCCTCTCCCTGCAGGTGTCACAGGCTCGGGCACAGCGCACACATTCATTCAGCATTACCAATGCTTCTAACGCGGGCAGAGCAAAGAATAGAGGCTTGGTCCTCACAAGTGTGAGGACCCCCCGGGAGACCACAGGGCCAGCCCTCCAACTTACGGGGTGCCTGCAGGCTCCAGCCTCCCCGCAGGCTCCGGCCTCCCCTCTTGGCAGACAGGACTGCGAGCCAGGAGTGCAGGAGCAGGAGCTGAGCCAGGGCTCCTGGGGGCCCCTCGCTGGAGGGACAGCAGCCAAGGGGTGTAAGGAAAGCCGCACCTCCACTTCAGGGCATGTGATAAAGTACCAATGGCCTTTGTCAGGCTAATGACAACGTTTGGATATATCAGCTTTAGCGGAGTCCCCAAGGTATTCCTAGGTGCTGTTCTTATTGTTATAATTTGTGTTTCGTCCCGAAGAAAGCGAAGGTGCAAAGAAAAGCAACATACACGCGTATCTCCGTCCTCCACCGTCCACACGGTAACGCTGTCACATCCGCCTCCCAGGTTCCGGCACCCGCCCCAACAGGTGTCCGGGACTGAGAGTGCCCACCAGCCCGCCCCCGGTCCTGCCCGCCATCCCCACCACGAGTCCGCAAACGGCGGGTTTACGGCGGCCCTCACGTTCCCGCAGGTGCACAGACTGCGCCCCGGCCCTCAGGTGACATGCGCGTAACGAACGCCTGACACTCCGGAGACCCGCACCGCGCGGCACCCGCCCCCGCCCCCAGGACGAAGGGCAGCGGAAGCGCAATAGGGCTCGCAGGTTGCAAGTCTCTTGGGCTTGAGCAGTGCACTTCCGGAGCCCCGCCCCCCGAAGCCTTCTCCCCATTGGCTCTGCCCTGGACCACGCCCCTCCCGCAAGCGTCTCCTCCCACAGTTCCCTTCACCTTTCACCTCCTCACCTTCTGCGGCTCCGTAAAGCCTAAGACCCCGCCCACCGAGAGGGGAAGCTGAAGCGTGAGAGAGCGCTCAGCAATGACCCACAGTTATTGGTTAATATTTTATGTCCATCAGGGGAGGAGCGGTTACGGACTGGCTGCAGGGAAGTAGTTGGGCGGGGAAGCAGGCACAGAATCTACGCGAGTGGCCAGGCCTCCGAGGGGGCGGGCCAGCGGCCTCTACGCCTGCCTGGTGCGTGCGCAGTGACGGCGGCGGCGGCGGCGGCGGCGGCAGTCATGGCGGCTCGGTGCGTGAGGGTGGCGCGGCGTAGCCTCCCGGCTTTGGCACTGTCTCTTAGGTAAGGGGCGCCCTGCTGCGGGTGGCTGAGGAGGGGCGTGGTCCCCAGTGCCGCTCCTACTCGGGCCGGGACCGCGCCGCCGGCCCTGCCCGGCTCTGGCCCGGGAGCTGGGCGCGCTGGGCCCGCGGTTCGCCGCCGCGGCGCGCGGACCAGCCGCGCAGGGCCTTCGCCTCGGCCCGGCTTCCGGCGCCCGTTCCCAGCACTCGCGGCCCCGGCTCTGGCCCCGCGCCGGAGGCCGGGTCGCTAGCAGTTATCGGGCGTGCGTGCCCGGGCAGCGCCAGGCCGGGCCCACGGGGGCGCTCGGGGAGTTTGGTGGCGGTTCCCGGGCTTTTTCCACTCGGCCCCGAATTCCTTCTCCACCTCCGCCTTTTCCGGAGTCTCAGGTCCGAAGTGCCTCGAAACCCGCTCCGTCGTGGAGCGAGGAATGTATTCAGACAAGTGCAGTGACTCCGCAGGGAAGGCCTCAAGAGTCGGTGCGCTCGCCTAGTTCATTATTGTTATTATTCCTTTTATGTGTATTTACTTGGAGAGAGAGCGCGAGCGGGGGAGGTGCAGAGAGAATCACGAGCTGGATCCTTGCAGAGCCGGAGGCGGGGCTCGATCCTACCAACCGTGAGATCATGACCTGAGCGGAAATCAGGAGTGGGGAGATGAAATGACTGAGCCACCCCGCGGGCCCTGTTTTCTCTTCTTCTCATCCTGCAGCTGCTGTTTCTTCAAAGTCCTACCTCCTAAGTTAGTTTGGGAAGTAGTTAGCATCTTTGCCGTAGGAACTGCTCAGAACCAAGTCATTTGCCAGAGGAGCTGCTCTGGGCCAAGTGGAGACTGGGCAGAGCAGGACCTGCACTTTTCCTCGGAGGAGCTTTTGCACGTGGATGGGAAGCCCCGCGAGTGGGGCGAAGATTACCTACAAGGAAAGGGGATGAAGGTGTGATTGCCAGCCTGATAAATTATGTAAAACAAAACAGGGGAACAGAGAGCGGGGACCCACCTGGATTGCCTGAGTAAAACGGCATTTCTTTTTTTCTTTTTCTTTTCTTTTTTTTTGCTCAAGTAGTTTGTGGTTTTGTATCTAAATTCATGGCCAGGAAAGCGATCAGAAAGTAGAATTAATTGCTGTCCTTGAACTACTTTTGTGGAAAGAGGCTCACAGGGGGTGGGGGTGAGAGCTGGGTAGCCGTCATGGCTGTAAGAGCAACTAAGCTCCATGAGGCTCAGTCTCGCTCTCTGGAGAACCGGATGGGCAGGGGCTCTTCCCTGTCGTTCCCCTGCCACGCTGCTCCCCCACCCTGTGTGGGCTGAGCCACAGGAATCGGGACTGCGGAGCAGAGCGGCACTGCAGAATGACCGCGACTTTCCCACCCAGGAATCAGCGCAACGGAAAAATTAGACCGGCCTTACAACAGCACATTGAGTGTTTAGGTTCTGAGCGGTTTTAAATCACAAAAATAAAACACGAAAGAAAGGTTAGGGCAGTCCTCCCCCTAGTAACTGTGGGTCCTTCCATTCTTCTCAGGGCCTGAGACACAGGTATATACGCAGGATTTCTGGTTCGTCCTTAGAAAGGGCGTCACGTTTTGCCGGTTTCTCTACGTTGCATCTGTTACCGCACAGTACAGCTGTAGCGTGTCCCAGAGAAGAGAGCCGGACGTTGTTTTTGGTGGCTGCGGGGTAGTCCATGTTGTGGAAGCACCAGTTGATCCAACGATGTCCCCTCTGACGAGCGCTCTGTTCCCAGCCTGTTGCTGTGCTGCCGGAAACATCCTTGTACGTGTGTTCTGCGTACTGACAACTCTCCGGTTCACTGAGGCAGTTAATCTGGGAAGAAAACTGACTAGAGTTTATTTTCAGATTGAACTGCGGCACAATTAAGAGCAGCTCTTAAGAGAAATCTGTGTTGCAGAATTTGGGAAGAAATCTGAGTTTTAAGACCATTCTGTCATTCATTAAAAACTTCGTGACCTTGGGTTTATGACTTAACCTTTTTCCTGTGGGGGTCAGATTGGATAAGATCTAAAGTCACTTCCAGTATTCGTTTCAGAGCTCTTTGTTTCCCCCTGTATATCCCTCTGCTCTCCTACCTCCAATCCAGACTCCTTACGTGTAACTCTTATCTGTCCTTTAGAGCCCCTCTGCACAAAGCCTTTCACGGTCTTCCGTTTCCCCAAAGATAGAAACATTCTACTCTGAGCCTTCCGGAGCACATGGTTCTTCTTTTATCATGTTTAAACCCAAAATTATAGTACCTTGTCTGTAGATACCTTTTTAAAATGTTTCTATTTTGAGAGAGGGTGTGTGTGCACATGTGCAAGCAAGTGAGGGCAGAGTGGAGAGGGAGAATCCCAAGCAGGCTTTGCACTCTTGAGCGCAGAGCTCGATTTCACGAACAGTGAGATCATGACCTGAGCCGAAATCGAGAGTTGGGCACTTAACCAACCAAACCATCCAGTTGCCCCTCACACATCTGACTTTTAAGCAAAAAACCCACAGTGTTCATTCATAGCGTTGTGGACTTATCTTAGATCCTCTCCTCGGCTGTTGTGCACGGCTATGAAACAGAAGAACAGTGGCCAGAACCTGGAAGAGGACGTGGGTCAAAATGAACAGAAGACAGATACTCCCTCTACAGAGAAGATACTCCTGGACGAGAAGGCCAAGCTAGAAGAGCAGCTGAAGGAGACCGTGGTAAGGTGGCGCAGGCTCTCGTGGGGAGTGTGGTCTGTCGGACTGCAGGCGAGGTTCTTTGGATAAGTTTGGTCATTCTCCCGTTGGGACCTATAGCAGCTTCTTGCTGAAGAAGGGACTAGAACCCAAATCCTGTGTGGCTCTGGTTCTGGCAGGAGAATCATCTTCACGCGCCACATAGATTATACTGAATTAAGACTTGAGATGGTCTTTACAGGTGAGGAACACTCACTTTGGCACTTGAGCTGGGTCTTAGGGGAAGACCAGGGTTGGGGCCAGAGGTGTGGTGGTTGTGCTCTTCCAGGGAGGGAGGGAGTTTCGTGAACTAGTTAGAAGGACTGATTGTTACTTCACATGAAGAGGCATAGGTGGCACAAATCTGGGCCTTTAAGGATTTGCAAATGATAATATCAAACACTATATACTGGCTCTGTTCTTACCACCTTGTGTATATTAATCCTCACAACACCCTGTGAGCCAACCGTTAGATCCCTGGTTACAGATGGGGAAACTGAGGCCAAGAAAGGTTAGGTGAAGTTCCCCAGGTCGCTTAGCTACAGAGTGGCAGAGCCAAGGTTGGAGCCTCCAGAGCCGGCTTCTTAACCACGGCACTAGAACCGCCTGCAGACGGAAGACAGGTGAGGGTAGAGGCCCCGGAGTAACTGAGCCCACGTTAAAGCAGGAGCGCTCAGGAGATGAGCGCGATGACGGGGAAATTGGAGAGGCGAACAGGGCGCCAGTGTTCAGCGATCGCTACCCAGCAAACGTTGGGATGGAGCCACGTCTGGGCAACGTTCAAAGTATCGAAGGTTCGCAGATGGGGTTTTATCTCCTCGGTGGGCTGTGGTTCTCCTCTACCCCTCCAGGTGTGGAAACTGGGTGCGTCAGCCCCCACCAGCCTTCTAGGATCCCCTGAGCTTGGAAATTGTGCCGAGGAAGTGAGTGGTCCTTCCTTGATGGGTGATGAAACCGTCAGAGCCACGAGAAAGTCGATGTTTTTCCTCGCCCTCTCCCAGCTGTGCACACGGGGGCAGTATACACGCGAGGCACCTTGACATTTTCCTCTCCACGCAGTGAAAATAAGGACACAGGTGTAACTTACTTCTGCGTATTAAGCTGCACTGCGTGTGGTCTAAAATCCCAAACGTGATAAATGTTATCTGTGTTTTGACTTGGAATTTGCTCGTGTCACATTTGCTCTCGTGAATTCGTTCCATGATTCATTCATGTAAATTCCCTGTTTTTTTCTTTTTTTAGGAAAAATATAAGCGAGCTTTGGCAGATACTGAGAATTTGCGACAGAGGAGCCAAAAATTGGTGGAAGAGGCAAAATTATATGGTAACTTTAAACACCATGTGGTGTCCATCCTAGAGAACTGTGAGGTGGGGAAGGTGGGCGGAGTGCGTCTGTGGGCATCAGACAGCAGAATCCGCCAGGGTGAGGCAGTGGGGGGCTGCTGGGTGCATTCTCTCTCGTCGAAATGGGTCAGCAGTAAAGTTGCAAGGAGCAAAAGTCACGGTTGTGACTCGCGCTAGAATTCTAGGCGTGATCCCTCCAGTAAGGAGTGTGCTCACTGCCCTACTGCGTGCAGACCTCGGTTAGCCTGAGGTTGTCTGAGCCTGCGGATAATTCCAGCAGGTCGGCCTGCCTGATGAGCTTTCTTTAGCTACTTCGGCAGTAACCCATTAGAAAGATCTAAGCTGTCTGCATCGTCAGCATTTACGTACTCGTGTTACTGTCCTTCCCATTTTACACTCGAGGTCATTGGGGCTTAAATGACTCTCCACGCGTCACGGAGCCAGTAAACGGTGGTGGTGTCCGTTGAACAGAAGGCTACAATTTGAGTACTCGCTCAACTCTTTTTACGGAACCGGCAAGCAGGCATCCTTCTCCCACATTCTAGAACCACCTCGGGCTCACAGTGAGACATTAAATCCTTTGCCCGGGGACACACTGTAGGTACACAGTCAAGTGGACACCAACATCCAGATCTCGTGCTGCCACACTGAACAGATAGCAGATCTCTTCTCAAAGTGTTTTTTATTCCTTTTGGTGGTAATGCTGTTCGTTGACTCCTTACCTGCCTGGCCTTCAAATGCCCGGGTCCTTCAGGGATTGGGGCTAGGCCTCCCCTCCTGTCGTCGTGCTCCCCAGGAGACTCGCCCTCCAGTGGGTCTGAAAGGCATCACGCACAGGTTCTTTGTGGCTCACACGTTTCTTCTGAGTTCTACTCCTGTGTGTCCTGTGCGTGCTCCCCGTCTTTACCTGGATGTCTCACAGGTATTTTAATTTTCCCTCTATCTGTGCTTTTCTTTCTCATTTTAGTAGGTGATTCTGTTATCCGTCCTAGTGCTTATTATTTAGATCAGTAATCTGAAGTTACCCTTTCCTGTCCCCTGTCCCCACGCGCATCCCGTCCCCTGAGTGGTGAATGGCTGGTCTCTCATCCATCCGCTTCCCTCTGCCGCCTGCGCCCTGGTCCGGGCCAAAGGGACTTTAAAACACAGGCATACCTCGCTTTACTACGCCTCGCAGATAATGCAGTTTTTTACAGATTGAAGGTTTGTGGCAGCCCTATGTTGAGCAAGTCATTTTTCCAACAGCATCTGCCCACTTCACGTCTCTGTGCCACATTTGGTAATTCTCACAACGTTTCCACCTTTTTATTGTTAATGTTTGTTATGGCCTATGGTTACCACCCGCCAAAAGCTCAAATGATGGTTAGCGGTTTTGGGGAAAAAATATTATTTAAGGTATGCTGTTTTTCTATATATAATGCTATTTTACACTTATAGATTACAGCATAAACATAATTTGATTTGCTCTGAGAAACCACAACATTCATTTGATTCTCTCTTTTGAGACGTTTGCCTTATTGGGGTGGTCTGCAGCTGAGACCGAAGCGGGCCTGTGCAGCTGGGACACATGTCCACCCATTCTGCTAACCCATCTGGAACCTTCCTCTACTCTGGGCCCGCCTCTTCCCTGTAGAGTGGCCGCTCTTCAGTCCTCGGATGTTTGGATAACTTCAGGCCTTGGCTCACAGACCTCTCCCCTGACTCTCCAGTCTAAATGTAGCCCCTTAGTGGGATCTTTCCTCAGGGCCCTGGAACGCTCCTCCGTGGGGGTGTGGCCTGTAATTGTACTTGTCACCTGTGGGATTACCTGATGCCGGTCTCTCAGACCGTCCAGTTCGTGAGGGCAGGCAGTTCCCCAAGAAGGGCACAAGCTTAATCCACGATAGACGCACGTGTTTTTATTAGGTAGGAATTTTTAAATTCCATTTTACTTATTTATTAAGAGTTTGAGAGCGAATGCGTACACGAGGGGGTGGGAGGGGCAGAGAGCAAGGGGGAGAGAGGATTCTAAGCAGGCTCTTGACTGTCAGCACAGCCCCGATGCGGCGCTCAATCTCACAAACCGTGAGACCAAACCCTGAGCTGAAATCAAGAGTCAGGACACCTAACCGACAGAGCCACCCGGGCGCCCCTAAATTCCATTTCAAAGCAGGAGGGAAAGTGACAGGAAGTCATACACAGGTGCTGCCTCCTGCAGAGCCAGGCACGGGATGCCGCGTCGTGCCCCGTCAGAGCCGTGGGGGGTGGGAGGTCCCCATTCGAGCGCTCCGCTCACCCCCAGCTTCGCTCAGCATCTGACACGTCGTCCTGAAACCGCACACCCCCCGCTGGGATACACCGCCTCGGATTTTGCGTGCCTTTCCTCCTGTGTTGTTTTTTCTGTTAGGTGACGTGGGGTTAAGGCCCGGGTGCGTCTGGGGGACTTTGACCCAGCGCAGCCGCCCCCGCCCCACTCGGCCTGCGGTTTGCGGGCAGTAGCGGTGACGTCCGCGGGGTGATGTGTGCAAGCGTGGGGTTTCTCAGCCCGGGCAGCACTGCGGGGGGGGGGGGAGGCGGTTCTGCATGTCGTTAGCTGTTTGCCTTCGTGCCCGGTTAGCTCTGGTCCGAACCCAGAAAAGGTTTTTGGTTTTTGTGGGGTGGGGTTTTTTTTCCCCCTAAACATACCACGAACATTCGAGGACAGGTGAACGGTTTGCAAGGCTACAGTTCAATAGCTTGTGCAGCAGTGGGCGGGGAATGCAGATGACGAGGTCTTTCCACCTCATCTAGGTATCCAGGGCTTCTGTAAGGACCTGCTGGAGGTCGCAGACATCTTGGAGAAGGCGACGCAGAGTGTCCCGAAGGAGGAGGTTAAAGACGACAACCCGCACCTGAAGAACCTGTACGAGGGGCTTGTGATGACGGAGCTCCAGATCCAGAAGGTGTTCACGAAGCACGGCCTGCTCCGGCTGGACCCCGTGGGGGCCAAGTTTGACCCCTATGAGCACGAGGCCTTGTTCCACACGCCGGTGGAGGGGAAGGAGCCGGGCACAGTGGCGCTGGTCAGCAAAGTGGGTTACAAGCTACACGGGCGCACCCTGCGGCCCGCCCTGGTGGGGGTGGTGAAGGCGGCGTAGCGGCCGCCGCAGGGCTGCCCTGGGTCCTGTGAGATCGTGTGCCGTAACTCCTGAAAGGTTGGCTCATCTCTTCCCTACTTTTGACCCTTTCCCAAATCTTGTTGGAAAACTGTAGTAACCGGCGGCTAAACAGAGAATTCAGCCGGTTGCACGGATGTGCGAATGACGTCTAATTCGGGAGTCTGTTCATTGATTTTTAATACACCTTTAATAGCCCCACATGCTTACGGAACAGGCCAGCGGCCGCTACGGGAGCCTAGTGTCACGGATGACACGAGCTCGATCTGCTCACGGCCTGGCGATGTCCACGTGTCGTAAGCCAAGTACGTGTCTTCAGGAACCACGCTGGCCACCCGGCTGCCCTGTGGCGCACGCTGCCCCCTGTGCTCAGCCCGCTGCCTCCATCCAGTGAAGGGAAGGCGAGGGTTTACGCACGTTCCTGCTCGGAACGGTTCCACGATGCCCTTGCTGGAGTACGTGGGCTCGTTTATAGTCGGTTACCATCTAGCTGCCCTGAGCGGCCTCCGGCTTTTCTCCGGAGACGGGAAGTGAGCACGAGCACCTGAACAGCCCTCACCGCCTTATTTTGCCGGTAACTGAATTTGACAAAATCGGTCACTTTTGCCCTGTTTCTTTCATCTATTTGTAGAAATGTCCAGATCTATATTAGCTAGTTACTGATGGCCTGGAGGTTATTTTCCCTAGTAAGGTGGACTTTCTCAGAATCTGACGGCTGCATGCTTGGTATATTTGAAATGTTAATGTTTAATTTTTAAATTTTATTTAAGAGGATTAAAGCCCTAATATGTTTTATTTTCCTACTTTCTGATAACTGTTTTGTGTACTTTGGTGGAGGGGATCCACCTACTAAGTGTGACTTAGTCTTCCCATTCTCTGCTCAAATCCCAAGGCCGTGTACTTGGCCCACGTCCGCACACAGGTCAGCTTCCCTCTGGTGCAGCCACAGGCTGGCATGTAACTGGGCCTCTGCTGGGGGCAGATGTCTCCACCCACAGACCTGGGAAGGGGACCGGGAAGGGGACCGCAGACACACAGGAGCTGCAGCAGAACACCTCCCCTCCATTCCTCATTCGCCTGGAGAGAAAAGTGGAGCGAGTGACGTTACAAACCAGAGAGAATCCAACCTTCCACTGCCTTTGCTTCCAGGAGCTATTTGTAGGAGTCAGGTCAACACTGTTAAATTCATTTACTGCATATAAAGGTGGGGCAATTTATTTTGCTTGTAATTTTGAAAGATGTAGGTAATCTTCCCATAATTAAAATTTTAATTTATACCACTTCAAAACATTCTCTTTTCCTTTAAGCACTCTTAAATTACTTGGTCAAAAACTTGCCCCAGAACTGCAGTCAGTGTAGTGCGCTGAGAAAACCCAGCTGGGGTCACAGCTCTGCCCTTTAGTCTGTGTAGCTGGGAACCTCTCGGGTCACCTTCCTGGAACTCCTCTGTAAAACCAAAGCGGCCTAAGTGACTCTCAAACGAATTTCTGCAAACGGGTGCAGCCCCCTCCCTTGTCGACTGGAGCTGGAGCTGCCACTGCTGAGAGCTGAGGCCGAGAGGTGGACGGCTGGACTGCGTCTCACCAGTGTCGCCGCCAATGGGGACACACTTAATTACATGCCTGTTTACACTGGAAATCAGATCGGTAACTGCGTTCTCCTGGGGTTTGCGGAACTGCAGGCCGGATGCGTTCCGTGCAGACCATCGAGCCGGCGCGGTCTGCTCACGAGGAGCCTTCGCGGCCTGGCTCCGGGCTGGACGCGCCTCATGGGTGAACCGCCACCCTCAGGGAAAGAGGGCCGCCTAACAAAGCAGAGTTCACACTTTGGAGGGAACACTGGTCTGACACAAGTGCTGAGCTAAAGCCTGTCCCACGCCGTCCCCATCCTGACTCTGTAAGCTGGCTCCCACCTGCAGCTTGAGGAGCACTGACGCTTGGAGCAGGGACACCACTTTGGTCCCAACTTGTGAATATGTAAAAGGTGGGCTTTGACACATTCCTGGGATGCCGGCCATCCGGAAAACATTCTTTTGGATAACTGGATTATTCTCTAACTTTCTTGGCTCAAAGTCTGTTTAAATTTTGAAAACAAACCAATTCCATGGGATTATGGGGGCTGATTTTTCAGGAGCATTACGTATGGAAACTCAAGGACTCTGAGCCAGCAGGAGCAGTAAGGACTAGCGTGACCGTAATAGCTGGAGGTGACGGGGTAAGAGGCAACCCATGATAAAGTCACTTTTTCTCATAACACATTGTCGTGTTAGTGCTTTAGCGTAAGTTAGGCATTCACTGTGTTTTAAAACAGTCAAGCCTAAATAAATTCTTCTTACTCTCCAAAAGATACATACACTAAAAACTTGCTTAAGCACATTTGTCATTTGATAGCCCTTGGCCTAGGCCACACATTGACAGGGATCTTTTGCTTCTTAAGCTTAAGTCTGGCAACCTCACCAAACCAAGAACCGGATGTAGAACATCCGATGAATGCCAACAGCAGAGTAGCTAACAGCTTGCATCCCAGGCACTTGGAAGACTCAAAAAAAAACCTGCTCGAAGGGCCCCAGCCCTACAGTTTCCAAATCTCCAGGGCTGGGCGGGACCCAAGGCTCCGCGATTCCAGCAGCTTCCCAGGACAGATGCTGCTGGGCCAGGAGCTTCAGGTGAGAATCACTGGCTAAGACTCCCGTCAACACGAAGCACCGTCTCCATCACTGCTCCGTGGTAGACGGCACTGCCCTCTGCCAACCATAGTTACCCTGCGGGCGGGAGTGGGGGGGGGGGGGGGGGGTGGGACGATGCAGAGGTGGCCTCGTGGGGGGGGGGGGGATGATGCAGAGGTGGCCTCGTGAGTAGTACTACTGCTCACTGGTTTTCTCCCTTCTGTCCACAGAGAAGTCCTGGGCTTAGCTAACAGCGCTTTCTGCCAGCATGCAATGTACTTTACAACTAAAGCCACATACAGTATATTTGAAATGCTTTATTTAATGCTGAAAAATTTACCCTGGGGGACAGGAGGGTGTAAAAAGAAAGGAAAAGGCACCGTAATTAAGTCCTTGGAAATGATGAGGGTCTTTTTTTCTCTTGTCTTTCAAATAACTTCACTTTAATGTTAACTTCAAGCCCAAACATTCTGGAAGGTCGAGTCTCTTGGTAGCTATGGGGGCAGGAGAGGCAGGATGAGCTCCAGGAAGAATGGGGTGCTGGGGTCTGCGGTCACTCTGACTCTAAAGCAGGGTCTTAAGACATGAGAACCAACCCTGAGCAGCAGGAAGACAAATGACTCAAGTTCCAGAAGGAAGGTACCGTGTACATCCATGAATGAGGGCCCTGGGCAAAAGCCGAGGCGAGCGGTCCAAGACGGGGACCCAGAGGAGCAAGGCAGGGCCTCGTCCTCCAGACTCCCTCCTCCGCCAGACCCTGCTGTGTGAGCAGCCCAGTCCAGCCGGCCGGTCTGCAGAACGCCGGCCACCACCCAAAGATGCTTAAGCCAAGCTAGCACAGTCAAGGTCAGTTTCAGCGGAAAAAGGTAACTGCGACCGCGATGAGAATCCTGGAGAAAGTGTACTCCAGAACTCAGAGGCGTAAACCTTCTAAAACGAGTTCTTCCGAGTAAGACGCGCCGCAAGCATTAGAGCAGCAAGCGGCAGCCCCGAGCTGGCTCAATCCCGGCACCCACGCTAACCCTCCCGCACCCAAGCTCCCCCCGGCCCCTTCCGCACACAAGGGAGCCTGCCCAGGGCTCCTGTGCCTGCCCCAAGTGAGCGGAAACGGGCAAGGGGCGGTTTCCCGACTTGGGAACTACAAGCTGGAACCCCACGCTGCCGACAGTCAAGGAGAAGCTCATCTGGACCCTGTTCAACCCGAGTCTTCCTCTAAAGCTCAGGCGGAAACTTCCCGTGCTTCTCCGGCCTCACTTCCTACCTGCCCCACCCTGGCCCCCACCTAAAGTGCCGTGTGCTGGGGCTGTGCTGGGGTGTCCGCGTGGGTGGCCATACCCCCCCCCCCACCTCCAAGGGAGCCCCCAGCACCAGCCACAGGTCATGTCACAGGGTAAAGCTGGCAGCTGGCGGGCGGGCGGAAAGTCACTCCTCTTACCCACAGCACGAGTTGCGTACCAAAGGGAAGACGCAAAAGGAAGTTACCCAATCTCATAACCCCAGACTGAACATAGAGGCCAATCGTCACCTTAAGGTATCACCTTAGGACTACGTTAAAATAGACCTGTATCGGCGTCCCCCGTGACCCGACGTAAAATCGTTACTATTGCTTCTTTCAGAGGGCCACGAAAAGAATTTATAGCCTAAAAGAAAGGAACTCAATTTGCTTAAAAAAGAGCAACAGCGGGTGGGGGGAAAAGCGCTTCCTTCCCCCACCCTCACCCCCGGCCCTCCTGGCTCCCTCCCGGAGCCGCGCCCCGACTCTCCACGCTGCTTCAGGAGGCGTCCCTGGAGATCCAGCCACTCTCCGTGAGGAAATTTAAAATCCGTTTCTTCAGCACTTTGTCCAAATAGCTGGGCAGGCGACTTTTGGAGGGAATCCCCTGTCGCTTCTGCAGGTGGTCTTTGATGATGATGGTCTTCACGGTCACGTAGCGCGCGGGGCTCAGGTTCAGGGAGCTGCAGAGCACCTTCTCGCGGTCGGACAGGAGCTCGAAGCCGGGCAGGTTCTCGATGGCCGCAAACTCGCCGTCCTTGCCGTCCTCCCTGCCCCGCCGGGCGCCCGCCGCGCTCTTGTTCTCCTTCCGCTTCTCACGCTTGTGCCGCGCCGCCTCGTACTCGGCCGACTCTTCCATCTTCGTGATGCCGTTGCGCCGGTAGCGCTGCAGCTCGCGGATCTTGGCCCGCAGCATCTTCTCCTTGTGCATGTTCTCGAACAGGTCGTCGAACTCCTTGCACGACATGAACTGGTAGAGCGGCCGCAGCTTCAGCCGCAGCTCCTTCTCCTCCTTGGTGATCTTGCGCTTGGCCGGCCGCTCCTTGTCCTTCTTGTCCTTGCCCAGGAAGGCGGGCACCAGGTTGTAGTCGCGGGCGATGTTCTTGCGCCGCTGCCTCTCCCTGAGCTTGCGCACGTACATGTCCACGTGCGCGCGCTTCAGCTCGATCTCCACGTCCTCGTCGTCGTAGTTGACCGAGAGCCCGCTGATGAGCGTCTCGGCGTCCTGGTCGTACTCGATCTCGTAGTCGTCGCGCAGCGGCATGTAGCCCAGCTGCTGCTGCTCGGCCACCGAGATGTCTAGGGGAGGCAAGGGGGTGGTGAGGCTGGGAGAGAGGGGCCCTCCGCTGGGGCACGTGTGGTCGGTCACCCGGTTGGGGATGGTGTCGGGGATGCAGGCTTTCCCCAGGTTTCCGTGGATGTACATGCTTACGTAATGCTCCATCACCTCCTGGGGGGTGCGGGAAGCTCCAACGTGAGCGGCCATATCTTCCTACAACGACAGAGGTCACAAGTTATTCCCAAAGTCGGAGTGTCGGGCTCGGGGCTTGCACGGTTCGCTGAGCATTTTCACAAAGGTGTGCCTGGACCGCTTCCTGTCCACGCCTCCCCCACCCCCAAAGGGCATTCGATGGCCCCTTCTTGTAAGCTGGGCCCATGGCAGGGACGTGGGCACTAGAAGGAGCCGTCAAGGACCATACGGGCAGGGATGACCCGGGGCAGGCACAGCTTGCCGGGGCTCACCGCTGGAGTCGGCTGCACGCTGACACCGGAACCCCCATCTCAGGTCCAGACTTTGCTCTCCTGGGTCCTTGCAAAGGACCAGCAGAGCCCACTGCAAACCCTGCACTCTCGGGGGCAGCAGACTGTCCCCCCTCTGTGAGCGGAACAGGACACGGGTGGGCAGTGGCCACAGAGCTCCTGAGGTGCCCTGCCTCTTCCCAGTGCGACCAGAGCTGCCCGCCCAGGGCTCCCGGCCACAGGAGGGACCCTGTTCCACGGCACTGCCCGCCTCCAGGGCCCCCGGGGGGTAGGGAGGTGGCAGCCTGTCCCTTTCCTAGGTGGAGGTGCAGAGGACCGGGTAAATGCCTTTCAAAGGGCTGGGGACCATCACTGATGACGGCGTCCACAGGCGGGTAGTTAAAATCCGCCCGGTGCTGCGAGCACTCACTCCCACAGAAGGTGACCCGTGAACACAGGGTTATTAACGAGAGGAAATTATACAGCTCCCCCAATCTTTTCCTTCTGCCAAGAGGCCTCTTCCTTAGTCAACCGCTAAAGCCACTTCACAAAGTAGCTGCCCGAAATGCGCACTCATTCACCGGCAGCCACTCGGCCCCCGCCTCCAGCCCCCACTCACCCTGCACTCTGCTCTCTCGGCTCTGGCGGCCGCCAGGGCCCCACACCAGCTGCTCTGCGCCCCAGTGACACTCACCCCTGCAAGACTGGGGTGGTCTCTGCACCCCCAAAGGCCAAACTGGAATCCAAGAAAGCAGCCCACCCACTGGGGCTGACTGGTGACAAATGGGGCGCTGTGGGAGGGCCACGCTCCCACCCCACATCCGGCCCGCACCTCAGGCACACGGGGCACTCTTCCCACTGGGTACCAAGTGCCCAGTGCAGGGCTCCACGGCCCGGGGACAGGGGCGATGCTGGGGCCTAATGGCAGAGGCCTCTTGCCAAGAAAGGGAAAATTAAAGCAAAACCAGATTCTGGTCTTAAGGAGATGGACTGTGGACATGATTAACTTCTCTAAAACATTATCATTTGCATCAAATCTGTTCATTATATTTCCCAGGAAGCATCTGGCTCCCCCCCCCCCTAAAAAAAAAACCCCAAAAAACAAACCAAGTCACAATCATCCCCAGCATCTGCTGCCCCCGTGTGACCCATGCTGGTCACTTCCCATCTCTGGGCCTCGGGTTCTTACCAGTAAGGGAGATAGGGGTCAGCCCCTCGCCCCCACAAGTGCTGCGGGCACCGTGGACAGAGCAGGGGCAGAGGCTTCCGGTGCAGGAGCCGGCTCTGCAAGAGTGAGGGGGTGGCCAGCACAGGCCGGTGGGTGTCCTTCTACCCTGGCGAGCCGCGCCGGAAGAACACCGTCCCCGACACCATCCCTTTCGGGAAGATCCGGAGGGCGGAAATGCCCACGTGTGCCCAGCCTGAGCCCCCAGTGGCCTGGCCGGGCAGCCCGCGGCATGGCCAAGCCTCGCCCGTCGGCTCCTCCACCCCTCACCTCAGTGGCCGCGGCCCCTGCCAATTCAGAGTCGGGCGTCCGGGGAGCCTCCTGGGGGAGGGACTGGGGTGCCCCTTCACCGGAGGCTCGGAGGGGCCGGGCCGCAAATCCGGGCTCGCGCGGTTACGAAGTCGGGCCCAGGCCTCGGCTCCCTCCCTGGCCGGGAGAGGAGACCTGTAGAGACAGCGGCTGCGAGCGTGCAGAAGCCGAGCCGCCCTCCCAGAGAACGTCTGCTCACCCCGAACCTCGGCAATCTGCCTTTCAGAAACCACTGGATGCTCAGAGCACCACATCCAGGATGAAATTTAAATCCGGAAAAACAGAAGGGTTCTGAGGAGTCACATCGAATCGTATCTGACCAAACCAAGGTATTTTTATTTATTGGTTTAGAGGTTCTTCCGATCACCTTTGACACTGTGGGAACGAGAGCAGAGAACAGAAACCGCAGGGAAGCCTCGGAGCACCGGGTCGGAGCAGGGACACACGGGACCGCCCTCGCCCAGCAACGGTCCCCTCACACACGCAAGGCAAGTGCAAACGCATCACGGGAGCGTGTGTACACGCCGCTACTTTTGTGCAAAAGAGCTGGAAGACAAGATGCTATTTGCTGGGGCTACATCAGGACACGACAGGACACTCGGCCACCCGGGGCAGCAGGGCTGAGCTGGGAAGGAGCCACTCCACATACACCTGTTTCCAGCTGAACTGTTTCCAGCTGTATGAACACATTGTCCGATTTTAAATCGTGAGGAGCAATCCCCCGATGGGAGGAAGCGTCAGAAGAGGGACTCTGTCCCACTCTGCGCATGGCTGTGGGCCCAGGACCTGGCACCACAGCACAGCAGCCAAACCCGAAGTACAGCTGAACAAAATACCAGCCAGCACCCCCCGGACGTGTCACAGTCACAAGAGACAGAGGAAGAACCATCCGGACTGGAGGAGACGCGGCAGCGAGACATCACCGGGGGCTCCCGGGTGGGCCCCTGGCCGGTCCGCGGTGAGAGAACGGTTCTGCCATCGATGCAAACGTCCTGCTTTCTGGAACTACACCGTACTCATGCAAGATGCTAACATTTTGGGAGGTTTATGGGACGGATGTATATGGGAACTTTGTGTACTATTTTTTCACTTCTCTGAATGAATCTAAAATAAAAGTTATTAATTTAAAACATAAAGTTAAGGGGCACCTGGGTGGCTTGGTTAACGAAGCATCTAACTCTTGAGTTCGGCTCGGGTCATGATCTCACGGTTCACGGGACCGAGCTCCGAGTCGGGCTCTGTGCTGACAGTGCAGGGTCTCCTTGGGATCCTCTCTCCCTCTCTGCCCCTCCCCCGCTGCACATGCGCTCTCTCTCAAAATAAATAACATTTTTTTTTAAAGTAAAGTTAAATTCTGCCTCCTAATTCCCTGTTAAAGAATGCTAAGATTTACATCCAAATGTTAAAAAAGAAAACAGTACTTAAGAGAGGACTCTACCGTTACGTGAACAGCGCCCCCCACCCCCCCCCCAGCCACGGACAGATGCAGTGTTGCTCTGCATTCACAGGCAGGTGACAACAGCAACGTCACGCTCTACAAACATGCACCCTCCTAGGGACACATGGATGCAGGCTGACCAGTGACCGCGGCTCGGAACACGAGGTGTCTCCTGCTTCACGCCCACAGCCCGGGCTCCCCACCTGGCCAGGCAGGTCGGCCAGCTGTGCCGACGCTCCGGACGCGCGGCCCCTCTTCGCGTAACAGAGGGGGATTCGGACTCTCACATGGACCCAGGTTATGAGTATTTACGAAGCCACAAATTAGAGGGGCCAGCGTCTTGTCACCAGGGGCCCAGGACCCCCCTGACTGATCAACCTCATCCGTTGCCCAATGACAGCTAACAGACCTGCCGGGAATGATGCTGGCCATCAGCTGCCACTGGAAGAGAATCGCCCCCGGGGGCCGCTACCTTAGTTTAACGATCACTGACGAAGGCCCGGGAAAACACACAAAACCTGAATTTTCAAAGACTTTGAAATAGAGAGTAAGATGACAATGGAACAGTCTAAACGAGAGTGAAGACACAGCTTTGGCTCTAACAAGAACCCACAGAGGACAGACAGGTTCCGTGGAGCTGAATTACAGTACGGAATGTATTTTAAAAGAGGGTTAAACACGGCAAGAGACACAGCACCCCACCTTATCCTGGCATCCTGCCCGCCACCCCCTCAATGTTTAATCTTCACGTGTCAGCAGTCACGCAAGACCTGCCTCCCTCTCGTGAGGGACAAAGTGTCCTGTCACCTCTCTACAGCGCCACAGGTGACAGCAGCAGAGCGGTGCCAGGGCAGTTCTTTCCCTCACGTGTTCAAGACCCAAGTTTCTGCTTAATATAGACGACGGACAGATGGACAGGCAGACACGCAGCTGGATGGGCAGGCAGAAGCAACAAAGTGGGTTTGGGGGAAAAGATCTGGACAGGCAAGTTCAACTCAAGTACAACTCAATGAAACCACACAAATGTACCCTGCAGCTGGTGTTCCCCAACGCAAGGAGCGTGTGGGTCGGCACCCCACAGTCTATAGTAACACAATCCCAGTTTTGTTTCTTTATGTTAACTAAAAACAAGGACGCCGCTTTTGGAAAAAGATAAGGAGAGACAGGTCCGCTACTTCCTTAAAGTCCTTTGAAAAATCAAGGAAAACACGCCTCCAGGACGCTGACCGGGGCTCTAAAGTCTACTCTCCAAGGTCACTGGACTCCCACTAGGACGCCTCCCCTCCAGGACAGGAAGTAAGCACCCCAGTGAGTCACGACTCCACTGGGTTCTCTGGGCGGTCTGGTCTCCTTCCGGCCCTTTCATGGCTCACTGGAGCTAGCCTCCAGCACCTGAGCAGGGACAGGAAGGAGAGGACAGTCCAGAGAAATCGTGGGCGAGGTGTGTGGGCCGGCTCCCGCCAGCGGAGCCGCTCGGGGTCTCTCTCCTCTGTTCTGTGGCCTGCACATGCCTGCAGCCGCCCAAACGCTTCCTCAGCTAGGCCTGTCTGCCAGGCACACCCTCCAGACAAAAGCGGACCCAGCGGGGCCACTCCTGCCTGACAAACCTTTAGAGGCTCCTATCAGCCTCCTATCGGCGAGTCCACTGCCTCTCAGACCGCGCCGGCCCGTGATCAAGGGGAAAAGCTTTAAAAATGTTTTTAATGTTTATTTATTTATTTTTGAGAGAGAGACAGAGCACGAGCAGGGGAGGAGCAGAGAGAGAGGGAGACACAGAATCAGAAGCGGGCTCCAAGCTGTCAGCACAGAGCCCGACGCGGAGCTCGAACTCACAAACCGTGAGATCATGACCTGAGCCGAAGTCGGACGCTCAACCGACTGAACCACCCAGGCGCCCCCCGCTTTTATTTTTTTTAATTTTTTTTTAATGTTTATTTATTTATTTTTGAGAGAGAGACAGAGCACGAGCAGGGGAGCAGCAGAGAGAGAGGGAGACAGAATCCGGAACAGGCTCCAAGCTCCGAGCTGCCAGCACAGAGCCCGAAGGGGAAAATTTTAAAACACAGGGACAAGGGGTACTTGGGTGGCTCAGTCAGTTAAGTGGTTTTGGTTCAGGTCGTGACCTCACAGTCGTGAGATGGAGCCCCATGTGGGGCTCTGTGCTGGGCATGAGCCTGCTTGGGATTCTCTCTCTCCCTCTCTCTCTCTGCCCCTCCCCCACTTGTGTCCTCTCTCTCAAAATAATAAACTTTAAAATAAATAAAATTAGTAAAATTAAAGGGGTGCCTGGGTGGCTCAGTGGGTTAAGCGTCTGACTTCGGCTCAGGTCACGATCTCGCTGGTTCATGGGTTCAAGCCCCGCGTCGGGTTCTGCGCAGACAGCTCGGAGCCTGGAGCCCGCTTCGGATTCTGCGTCTCCCTCTCTCTCTGCCCCTCCCCCACTCACACTCTGTCTCTTAAAAATAAACGTTAAAAAAATATTTTTAGGTACTAAAATTAAATAAAACACAGAGATGATGTAAGGGTCTCCCATAAAGCTAAACGTTTCCACTTAAAGGACGGCCCTTCTTTGCCAGATTACGTTGTTCTTATTGGGCAGTACTAATGCCCAATTAGTCCTTTTCCTTTTTTAAATGGACCTTTTTCCTTTTTTAAATATCCGCACCCGGCAAACTTGAAGTTAGCAACTCAGCCTTCGGAACTTTTTTTTTTGCCAACGTCACGAGTCCACCAAGTCCGGGGGTCTGGGCAGCACGAATCTGTCAGGTCGGCCGGAAGACACACATGCTCCCAAAGGGCCTTTCAGCTCCGCGCTCGCCCCAGTCAGACCCCACACGCCACAGGTGCCCTGGAAGCCCCGCTGGCAAAGCCCTTTCTGGGTGCCGCCAGGCTCCACCCGCACTGAGCGCCTGGACAAATGACTTAAGCTCCCAGTGCCTCCGTCTCCTCATCTGAGTTAGGGAAGCACCACCACCACCTGCGTCGTGCTGCTGGGGGGAGCAGGTGACGCACGGCCCCGGCCGGGGGCGGGCTGCTGTCGCTCACGCAGCTCGTTCTCGCCCCACACCCAGGTCCCCTCCTCCAGGGAGCCTGCGGTAACCCCCCGAGCTAGGTGCGGGTTCTGGCTGGGCCGCTCGTGGACTGTGATCCTCACCCTCCCGACTTCTGCTTCCTCATCTGTCGTCCCTCCTCTCACAGGGTTTTGTTAGGATAAAGTAAACCATCGTCACAACGGACAGGTGTGTGCGTCTGCACGGGTCACCTGGACGCATCCCCCGTCAGCCCCACTGCGCAGACGAGCAGCTCAAACCTCGGCTGCAGCTCCCCCCGGGGCTTCCGGAGCCGGCAGTCTCGCTCCAGAGCACACGTCCCTGTCGCCACTGTCATCCGGGGCATCTGGCGGGGCAGTGGCACGGTGCGCACCGCCGGGAGAGCTGTGCCGTCAAATGCCTCCCGATCCTTTAAAAAGGCAGAGCGGGGCCAGACCGCGGGGCTTCCACGCTCCCAGAACAACACCGTCTCCAGCTCAGCGCCCCCCCCCCACCCCGCAATGTCTGGGGTACGTGCACTCTTCGTGTACAGGCCGGCTCTGCTACCTGTAGCTTCCCAGAGCACCTCCCCGGGCAGGAGCCCTGCTACCCCCCGGCCCTCAGGGCACACCCCTCCGCAATACCCCTCCTCAACCAGCAGCACCTGCCCTGGAGGCACCAGGCAGAGGCCCCGGCTGGCTTGCCTCCCCAAGTGCTCGGGAGCCAGACTCAGAGGCGGAGCTTCCTTCTTCTTCAAGGCAAGAAGCTTCAAAGAGACAGAAGCAGCCAGAAGGCCCAGCACACAAACCCACGGGTCCCTGGACCGCCCTGCAAGCGGAGGCCCCAGGAGCAGCTGGGGACAGCAGAAGGGAGCAGAGGCCTGCACAGGGCCAGTGAAGAACAGAGAGCTGAGGGATGTCCGTGTCCTAACGGGCAAGGAGGGACCGCTCTGGCTCCGGCCCCGAGAAAAAGGGGGGACGAGACCCAGAGCTCCGTGGCCGGCCTCCCGCTCTCCTGCCTGGCAGCTCGCTCAGCCAAGTCTGCGAGCCCAGCACAGCGGGACACGGTCCCTCCCGAGCTGTGGGATGTGCGCCCGCCGGGCCCAGTGTCGCCTGACCGGTCACCGGCCTAACCACCCGGGCCTCGTCTCCCGGCTGCATCCCGCCCGGTCCGGCCTCCGGTCACCCGCAGAGGTTAGAGAAGAGCCACCCGCCTCTCAGGGGCTGGGAGGACGGGGCACCCGCTGCTCGGCCACCAAGCCCGGGCCGTCCCCGTGCAGCCCCCGCCTCCCCCGCAGACACACTGGTGGTCGGTGCCACCTCCCACACCAGAGGCCGACGACCAACGCCGGCTTGTCGTCGGTCCTTACAGGTCACCAGCTGTTCCGGGGACCCCATTTCCCTTGGCCCCTGAATCCGCTTACGTGGGAGCGTCCTGCAATCCTCAGTTCCTCTCTAAATTCAGAGAACTCACACAGCTGTGACTGGCCCTCGAGGGGACGAGAGCCTTTCGGGTCGAATACACCTGTGACAGCCTCACCAAGTGTGTCACAGCACGACGGGGCCTCAAAACAGGAAACAGGTGACCCAGTCATTCCACCGCGAGGCGTTTACCCGAAAGAAGGGCAGGTGCGGCCTCCCACACGTGTGCAACCCGTGCCCACCGCGGCCAACTCCCAACAGCACAGGTGGGAGCAGCCCGGGCATCCGCGCCAGACGGACGGTCGGATGGACAGTGGGACGGACGGACGCACAGAATGTTACTCGGCCTTAAACAGGAAGGACTTTGTGACACGCTACGTGAATGAACCTTGAGGGTGTTAAGCTAAGTGAAAGAAACGAGTCACAAAAAGCCAAATGGTGGGGAATTCCTCTTATGTGAGGTCCCAAGAGGAGCCAAATTCCCAGATGGAAGGCAGGAGGTGGGCGCCCGGGGCTGGGGGCGGGGCGAGCAGGGCGCCGTTGTGTAAACAGGTACAGTTTCTGTCTGGGACGGTGAGAAAGTTCTGGAGGTGGTTGGTGGGGATGGCTGTCCGACAGTGTGAACGTAACTAATGTCACTGAATCGGACACTTAAAAATGGCTAAAACAGAGGCGCCTGGTGGCTCAGTTAAGTGTCCGACTTCGGCTCAGGTCATGATCTCGCGGTTCGTGAGTTCACGGCCCCGCGTCGGGCTCTGTGCTGACAGCTCAGAGCCTGGAGCCTGCTTCGGATTCTGTGTCTCCCTCTGTCTCTCTTTCCCTCCCCCACTCGCACTCTGTCTCTCTCCGTTCTCAAAAATGAATACATGTTAAAAAAAATTTTTTTTTTAATGGCTAAAACAGAGGCGCCTGGTGGGCTCCGTCAGTACAGCATGTGACTCCGGATCCCGGGGTCGTGAGCACAAGCCCCACACTGGGCGTAGAACTTACTTTAAAAAAATGGTTGGGGCGCCTGGGTGGCTCAGTCGGTTAAGCGTCCGACTTCGGTTCAGGTCATGATCTCGCGGTCCGTGGGTTCGAGCCCCGCGTCGGGCTCTGTGCTGACAAGCTCAGAGCCTGGAGCCTGTTTCGGATTCTGTGTCTCCCTCTTTCTCTGACCCTCCCCTGTTCATGCTCTCTCTCTCTGTCTCAAAAATAAATAAATGTTAAAAAAATTTTTTTAAAAAATGGTTAAAATGATAAATGTTATTTGTGTTTTACCACAATAAAAAAAAAGGGGGTCTTACTCTCTCTACATCAAAGGTTCTTAACGGTAGGGTCCCCGAACCAGCCCCAGCACCACCAGCATCGCCCACGAAGTTGTTAGAAATGTGAATTCTCACACCAGACCCCAAGGCCCCAGACCTATGACTCTAAACCCAGAACCAAGGCAGGAGGGGGCAAGGTCTGTGTTTTAACACGCGTCCCCCCACCCCCACCCCTGCCCAGCGTGTTCTGAGTCACACTGCAGTTTGAAAACCACTGCCCTGCATAAATCTCTTACTTCTGGCTGGCTTCTCCAGCTGGGCTCTTCCCTCCCCCTCCCTCTCCTTGATGGCAATTAAGAACCCCACTGTCAGGATGCTCCTGGGACGGGCCTACCCGTTCTAACCAACACGCAGAAGGGCCTTCTGCCTTGGTGAGAAGGTGAACGTTCCCACGGTTCCCAAACATGGCTGCGTGGACCGCATCCGAACTCCATGGGGGTCTTTCTATAAGCACATATTTCCAGACCCTTACGGATGCCAATTCAGGAGGTCTGGGGTGGGGGGGGGGGGGGGGTGCCTGGGAATCTGGGACTCCTCAGGGAACTCTGCATGCACTCAGGAAACCAGAGACAGATGGTTCTGGGCATGGAGTCAGGGGACCTGGGTCAAATTCCGGCTCTGCCACGTTCCTTCACCCACAGCGGTTTCCAGCAAGATCTGTATCTCTTAGCTCTGAACATGAGCAGCACCCACCACAAAACCGGCTGCTTCCAGGCTCTCGACACCCTTGTGATGTGACTCTGGCTCACTGTCCACCTGTCAACCCTTCCCTGGTGTCATATTCACAGGCATCTCCCCACCCTCCTCAAAGACACGGGCACACAGTGTCAGAGCGCAGCTACACAGTTCGTCCGCAAACCCCCCCGGGCTCACCGTGAGGTCCCTCAGCCACACCGTCCCTGAGTCTGCGCTTCAGCCCTCGGGCAAATGGGAGCAAACAGCGCCTGACTTCACCCCCCTCCCCCCCCCCCCCCCCCGCCAGGAATCCCACACAGAGCAATGCCATCTGGAGGTAACAGGTCACATGTGACATCTGAAAAATTAGAGCGAACAGGCTCACCTTCCTCTACATCACTGCCAGGGATCCGTGTGCCGCCTCTCTCCACACGGCACCCCAGCCGTGAACCCTGCACTCCCCTGGTCCCCTGGCCATCTCCCCGCTTCCCGTCCCGTACACTGACCTCCCACTGACCCAGGTCAAGACTCTGCCTCTCTGAAAAGCCCTTCCAGGCCGGCCACACCTTTAGCTGCACCGGTAAGCTCCCAGCCTCTGACCCACAGTACTTAATGCTCTTACGCGAGAGGTTAAGGCCCACACTTCGGAATCAGCCAGGCCCGCACCCGAGCCCTGACTCTACGGGTGACAAAAGCCGAAGCATCCTGGACAAGTATTTTAAATTCTCCAAGTCGCTGTTCCTCGCCTGTGAACTCAAAACCCACTCCCGGAGCTGTTGTGAAAAGCACGTGACGGGGTACGCATGCCACGAGCCTCACTCCGAACGGGCACATGCTAAATACGGCACACGTGGGACACGTCGCTTATGTGCACGTACCTGGACGTGTGCTCGGAAGGAAACCCCACGACGCACAACTGCAGAAGAGCCTCGGATGAAGCACAATGAAGTCTAGCGGGCAGAGCAGGTGGCCCGAGAGCGCACAGCTAGAGAGACACGAGAGCCCGCAGTCTGGCAGCACTCCAGGCGTGGTCAGCAGGCAGAATCTGGCCTCCCCCTGAACCCACCGCGGGTTCGGCAGGGAGAAGCCCCCTCGGCACCCAGGCCCGAGCCCCTCCTCCTCCGGCTTTGTCTCTTCTAAGAGCTGAGACTGCTGGCTGCTTTGAGGAGGAATCCACAGTCCGACAAGCTCCCCAGGTGATTCCCGTGCACGTTCGTTTCAAGAGTAGTGCTTTGGAGGGGGCCCCCTTCCAGCCCCACGCTCCCCCCAAAATACTACAGACAGTTTAGTCCTCATGTGTTCCCCACGGTGCTGCAGGGAAGGCAGCGTGGACCAGGGAGCAGGGCAGCTGGGAGTGCAGACTCTGACGTGTAGCTATTCAGTTCAAAACGCGCTGCCCAGGGCTGCCGGGAAGATTTCACGGGAAACAAACTGCTCAGCACACTGCCTGGCACTCAGTAAAGCGCTGGGGCCACCTGAGCTATTTTTGGCAACGACTGCAGAGAGAAGTGCGGTGAGAACGGAGAGGGAAGCCTCTGCGAGGCTCTGATGTGGAAGCAGAAAGGCCAGTGACGAGCCGTGATCGGGAGGAAGAGCACCCTAAGCAGAAGAGGGAAAAAGTGATCAAAGGGGTAGCAGCTGAGGTCTCCGGAGGCCATGAGATTTACTCTAGGTAGACCGGGAAGCCACCGAACGTCGATGCGTTGGGACATGTCCGCAAAGATCACTCTGATCATGGTGCACAGAATGGGCTGGAGGGCACAAGACTGAAGCAGGAAGACCAGCTAAGGAGGCCCCAGAGGTGGTCAAGGCAAGAGAGAAACACCAGCCTGTACTAAGGTTGTGGGCAGTGGTTAGGTTCTGGAAATACGCTGGAGATACAGCTGCTGCCCCACTGGGCCTGGAAGAAGGACCCGCGGACAGAGGGCTCTGAGTCTGCGGTCTGCGAAACTCAGTGAGGTGGGGGCAGGTCTGGGTCACGTAGGGTCAAGATGTCAGAGCGATGAGCAGGGAGGACGTCCGGTAACGGCTCACCATCGAAGGCTGGAACTTAGGGAAGAGGCCCTGGCTCAAACGACTGAGGGCCGCTTGAAGCCAGAGACGAGGCCTTTCTTTCCTGCAGAGTCCTTCAGCACTGCGCAGTGCGCTCAGAGCAGACGCTCAATGCACATCAACGCATTTCAAGACAAAATGAGGCTTTCAGAGGATGGCCATCGCCACGCTGGCGCTCAGGTGAGGATTCGCGGAGCGGTGCGTGTCTGGGGAGTTGAGAGAAGAGGAAGGATTCCCAGGCTGCAGAATGGGTATTAGTCCCCGGAGGCTGGCTCACTTCATGGAAAGGAAAGCAGGCCAGGTTTGGGAACGAGGGGACAAGTGTGGAAAAGTCTTCCACAGGGAGCCCAGGAGGAGGGGAGTATTGCCAGAGAAGCAGCAGCAAGATGAAATACCGGTTGGGGGAAGGAAGGAGGGCCTCGTGTGGAAGGGTCTGGAAAGATTAAGGAGCTGGGGTCGTGGCTCCTCTCCCTACTTCTCATCGCGCCTGCAGGTGGACACGGATGAAAGCTGCCCGGCCCCAAGGGGGGAGCCCCTCAGAGACTGTCCAGAGAAGAGCAGCCCCTCTCCCCCCACCCCCCAGGGGCCTAGCACACCACCCCGCTGGCCTCCACGAGCCCCGATCTCGCCTTGGCCTCTCAGCTGGGCCTCCACACCCCACTCCCGGCCCAAGCTCCTTTGTTCGGAACTCACCCAGCACTCCTCCTAGGGTGTCCCGGGCCTGGGGGGGACCCGGGAGCCACGAGTCCCTGCGGGGGGACACAGGGCACACGCCCCGACAACCGCACAAAGCCAGTGGGGCCGTGTACAAAGCAAGTGCACGGACGCCTGAGAAGGCGGAGGGCGGGAGTAAAGCCTGTCTGGCCTCCACCACCACCACCACCACCACCACCACCACCACCACCGTCCCCCGGGGCAGAACCGAGTCCTTCGCCAGTCCGCGCCCCTACTGCTCTGTCAAGTCCGCCGACCCGTCCCCGTCCGGCAACTCGACTCGGGTCAGGCGCGGGTCTTGCCCACAGTGTCTGGCTTCGGCCAACACCTATGGAAGTACTCCTGAGGTCAGGAAAGCCACGGTCCGAACCCCCACCTTGCTACTTCCTGGCTGTGTGCCCTTGGGCGGGTTGCTGCACCTCTCTGCGCCCGCCTCCCCGCCGGCGCGGGCACGGAGCGAGCAGGTGCGCGTCGTGCCGGCCGCTCACCCAGTTTCCGAAGCCGAACTGCTCGATGGCATCCAGCAGCAGCTGCTCCTCGCGGCTGGTCCAGCCGCCCTCGGCCTCGGGCCCCCACAGCGTGAAGCGCCCGCCGTCCACCAGCTGATAGCCGTGGTAGCGGCGGTGGTGGCCGATCTCGGCGCCGGCAGAGAAGCACTCGGGGCACAGCTCGATGTCCTGGCACTCGGTGCAGCGGAAGCGCAGCGGGCTCACCTCGGCCAGGCAGTACACGCAGTACTTCTTACCGAGCTCCGCCATCTTCCCCCGCCCGCCGCCCGCCGCCGTCAGCGCGCCGCCGCCCGCGCCCGCCGCCGCGCTCGAGCAACCGCCGCCCGCGCCCGCCGCCACCGCGCCGCCCCGCCCAGGCGCCGCCGGAGCCGGCCAGCCGGGCCGCGTCCCGCCTCAGCACGCAGGCGCCCTCGCGCCCGGCCCGGCCGCCGCCGCCGCCGCCGCCTCCGCCGCCGCCGCCGGCTGCACCGCGCAGGCGCCCCGCGCGCGCCACCTCGCGGGGGCCCGGCACGCCGCGCTGCGCCTGCGCGCCGCTCGCGCCGGCCGCCCGCTCCCCGCGGTGCCCCCAGGCCGCCCCGCCCCAGGCCCGGCGCCGGGAAATGGGCGGGAAGGCCGCGCGGCGCGAGCCTGCACCCCCTTCCAATCAAGGCCGCCCGTCGTCCGTCCGCGGCCTCCCATTGGCTCGCTGTCTCCGGAGGCGGGGAGAGGGGGGGCCGGGCATCTGCCTTACTCTTGGCCAATCGCCGGGCCCACCGCGCGCGCCCCTGGTTGCCCCTGGAAACCCAACAGCCGGCGTCCGGGATCGGTAGTGCCTGCGGAGCTGGAGAAGGATGGACGGCCTCTCCGAGCACCCTGGGGACCCCGAGGCGGAAGACGGAGATGTGGCGAGCCTGTCCTCGAAGCTGTCCGGGGTCAAGGCCATCTCAGGCCTCCAGTCCCCGGCCGAACCGCCGGAGCCGGAGCCGGAGCCGGAGTCGCAACCGGAGCAGGGGACCGTAGAGGCTTCGGCAGGAGGCGCCGCCGAGGATGAGCCCGCCGAGCCCGCCGAGCCCGCCGAGCCCCGGGAAGGGCCGGCGGCCACCGAGGCTGGGGGCGAGGCGGAGCCCGGAGAGCCGGAGCGGCCGGCCGAGCTCGCGCCCGAGCCGGGACCCGAGCCCCCGGAGCCGGCTGAGGCCGGGCCTGAGGAGACAGCCCAGCCGGGGCCTGAAGACGGGCTCGCGGAACCGGAGGAGCAGGCGGAGGCAGAGACGGAGGAGGAGGGGGACAGGGAGGTGGACGAGGAGGAGGAGGAGGAGGAGGAGGAAGAGGAGGACAAGGAAAGAGAGAAGGTGGCGGCAGCGGCGGTCCAGCGCAGGAGGAAGGAAGCCCCGTCGCAGGTCTCTCTGCCTCTGTCCACCGCCGGCCGGGAAGAGGCTGTGTCGGCTCGGGAGGCCGAGGGGGAGGAGAGGGAGGGGGCGGAGAGCGAGGAAATGGAGGAGCTGGGCCTGCTGAGAAGCCCGTGGAGAAGCCAGGTAAAGCTGAAAGACGAGGAGGAGGAGAGCCTCGACGATGAGGACGGTGAATGGACCGAAGAGGTACAGAGGCTGCAGGAGCAGCAGCTGCGCGCTGAGCTCCTGCAACAGTACCAGTCGCTGGTGGCGGAGCGCGGCCACTACCAGCGCTACAACATTTACCTGCAGCACAAGATCTCCGAGGCGCTGCGCAAGAAGAAGGGCCCGGATGCAGCCCCGGTGCCCGACAAGGGCCCGGAGCCCGAGCCCCCGGGGAAAGAGCAAGCGTACCTGCGCTATCTGGCCATGCTGGAGGAGCTGAGGAAGCAGCGGGCAGACGACCTGGACTGGTATCACCAGGAGCTGGAGCAGCTGAAGCGGGAGGGCACGGAGGAGCTCGCCAGGGTGGAGAGGGAATGGCGAGCCTTCCAGGCGCTCAAGAAGCAGGTGATGGTGCAGGCCATGGGCGGCTCCTGGACGAGGGGTGGTCGCCAGGCCGCCCTGCGGCAGGTGGAGCAGATCCAGGCGCTGGAGGATAAGAAGGAGAAGGAGATGAGCGCCCTGAGGCTAGAGAACGTGCAGCTGAAACAGAGCTTGGTGCATTTCGAGACCCGGATGAGGGCCCAGGAGGACCTGACGGAGGGTCTGCTCCTCATCGATTTCGAACAGCTCAAGATTGAGAACCAGACCCTCAATGAAAAAGTCGAGGAGCGCAATGAGGAACTTTTGAAACTGCGCAACAAGGTGACCCACGACGTGCAAATCGTAACCCACGTGAAGGAAAAGCTACACTTTGTGGATTTACAAAATGCATGCAAGAAGTCACAGCTTTTGGAGACTGAGGCTCAGGTAGCCCTAAGGAGGGACATCTTGACCAAGACTAAGAAAGCCCGGGACGGCCTGAGGATTGACAACATCAAGTTGAACCAGAAGTGTGGGCTTCTGGGCAAGGAGCCACTCCTTTGCGACCTGGAAGACAAAGTGGACAAGGCAAAACTGCTCAGGCAGCGTCTGGAATCCCTGAAGCGCCACCACGCCAGGCTCGTCATGTCCTGCAGAGGCGTGAAGCAGAAGATGCGGGAAGCCAAAGCCTTTCTCCCATCTTAACGCACACGACGATGGGAAGGGCCGGCAGAGCGCCTTCCATCTCAGCGACTCTTCTCCCTCCTGAAATCCGATTCTCCACTCGTGGCCATCTTTAAAAGGCCTACAGTATTGGGAATGGAGCTGTATTTTGTATCGACCTCATCATTTTTCAGCTTCCAAGTCCGCCCTGAGAGCAAAATTGGGTTAACAGTCGGTTTTACATGGCGTTAACTAAAACAGGCCCAGAGAAACAAACACCGGGGATGGCTCGATGTCTCGAACGTCTCACAAGAAGCTGTCTTTTAAAAAGCCTTTCCTTTCCTGAGAAATTCCATAATTTCAATGCCCCAGTCCCGAGGAAAACGGTTCCTCCTCCGCGTGTGGGAGGGTCTGACAAATAGGCAGGGGACCAAGAAATTTCCTGTGCACGCCAATTATTAAATCCCCTTCGAATTTTTAAAATATGTAGTCCTGAACATTTAGAATATGTAGTACATCCTCAATTCAAATTTCCCTGATTTCTTTAGATGAATCTAAAACCGTGGTGTGTGTAGGCAGCACGAGCGACTGGGTCACAAGACTGGGTAACAAGACGCAGGAAACAGGAGAAATGATACATAGGAAAAGGAGCTGTGGTTTTGTCCTCTTTCCTTTTGCCATGACAGGGGGCTCAGTCTGCTTGACCGTTCACGTTTGTTTCTGGCTCAATGACGGTCTTCAATTCTAATGAAATGTTTTCTTGGATCCTCTAAAGAAACACATTTGTCTATACAAAACCATGCACTTTTATTTTCCCGTGAAGACAAAATGATGATTGTATTGCGTTTGGCCAGGTGCACAGTATAGGGAATAGTGACTACCAACTGTCCATGAGCCTTTTGTTTCCAGCAAGACAGTTGTGGATCTTGGGCCCTCACTATGCACATGATTTTACTCTGTTTCCACTCTTGAAATGTCTATTATTCCTTGTGTTAATGTAAGAAATGCCTGGTAGGTCTGCCTCTTTAATCCAGAATCAGTGATTAACATTTGCAGTTTCCTCCGATGCTTCTGGAGCTGGGGGTTTGGCTTTATTTCTCCTTAATTTTATGATTTTTTAATCTTTAATTTTTGAGAGAGAGACAGAGTGCATGCGAGGGGAGGAACAGAGAGAGAAGGAGACACAGAATCTGAAGCAGGCTCCAGGCTCCCAGCTGTCAGCACAGAGCCCGACGCGGGGCTCGAACCCACGAACCGTGAGCTCGTGACCTGAGCCGAAGTCGGCCGCTCAACCGACTGAGCCACCCAGGCGCCTCGCTGCCTAATTGTAAATTGGATTTTGAGCCATGCAGATGTGAGATCAGAAGGGTTCTCCCACCCGCAAACTTGAGCAGGTCCTAGGAAGAGTGACCTGTTTGGTGCTGAGCACCTTGACACAATGGTAGAAGGCCTGCTCTAGGCACATGACTCGGTGGGTCGTGGGTACTTCACAATTATTTTACCTTTGGGTGATGCGATCTTGCGTTCCCTTTCAAGCCAATGAAGGTCGGTGAAAATTCCTTTTCTAACGTCTCCAGCTTAAATACACTCCTTTACAGGATCAGGCTTACCAAACCTGGGGGAGTAAAAAGCATTCACTTCCTGCTTCCACCCTCCTTCTCCCCTACAGTCGTTTTCTGCCCCCTACCCGGTTCCTCAAGGCCAAAGAGAAGGTGTAACTCACCAGCAAATGGAACTTCATCTTCCGTGTGCCTCGGGCTAAAAGCAGCACAGGCCACTGGGTTCTTCCGTGGTTGGGAAGGCTTCAAAGTGCACCTGGCAACAGGCACCTGCCTTCCCCAAGCAAGCAGCTTTCCTTGCAAGAGTGCGTATCCCTTGGGTTCGCTAGGGGGGAAACGGGTATTTTCAGCTGACTCTGACCCACTGGCAGTTAGCCAGGCTGAACCAAGCACTCCTGAACCAGCCCTGAACCAGGCTCTCGCGAGCACAGAGAGAGAGACTGATGAAGTTGGCATTGCCTTAAGCTGCAAAGTTACCGGCGTTCTCTCCAATTCCATTGTCTCATGCCGGAGATGTTACAATTAATTAGAAGACCAATAATGTGTTGATTACTTCCTAGCGAGGGTCCTTCTAATTAGACTACAGGAGAGCTCTTAATCGTGAAACAGCCACGCATTCACACGTGGTTTCTTTCGACTGCCTCAGAGGAGGGAATGCCACACACCCCCGTCTTCCTGATGTGCCCTCTGGGCCCCACGGCCGCCTGTGTTTAGCCCCCATCCCAGCCTCTGACCCACTGCTTTATGACCGTCTGCTTAGTTCTCTGGACCCCAGTGAGACAGAGGCCCTCAGGGTAAGTAGACGGTCATCCTCCCCAGTAGTCAATACAAAGCCTAACACATAATCAGCGCTCAATAATTTGCCGGGTTAATACATCAACATCATGTCATTCTCACCTTCTGAAAATAAGTTCCTTGAATGCCTATTGTATGTCAGGAACTGCTAAGTGCTCTATCGGGTTCTAAAATGATCACAGAAAGAGGATGTCTCCAGAAGTAGGAGCAATGAGAATGACAGGGTCTTGGAAGGACACCACTCCAGAGACAGAGTCCATTCTGGCAGGGACCACTTCCGAAGAGCCTCCCTTCCTCTAGAAGATTCGGGGGGCGGGGGGGGGGGGGGAGGCGGGGCTGGACTAGAAATCTCTAAAATCAAAGGCTAGAGATTTTGTCACCTTGTCAAAAATTCGGGCCTGCAAAATGCAGGCACAGAAAAATCTGAGATGTTACATGAAACTTCGTTTTAAATTGGTCCGAGTCGAGGGGCACCTGGCTGACTCAGCTGGTTAAGTGTCCAACTCTTGATTTCGGCTCAGTTCATGATCTCACGGTTTGTGAGTTCGAGCCCCATGTCAGGTTCTGTGCTGACAGCACAGAGCCTGCTTGGGATTCTCTCTCCTGCTCTCTGACCCTCCCCTACTCTCTGTCTCTCAAATATTAAAAAAAAATAAATGGGTCTGAGTCGGAAGTGTCCCAGGCCACTTTTGTCTGTTTGTGGCCCCAGGGTCAGGAGGGAATCAGGCAGTACCTACATGGAGCCCAAGGCATCTGAAAAGGAATTAGTAGGTGAAAGTCATTTTTGGAGACTTAGCCATTTCAGATTATAAAATTACCTAAGTGGACAAACGCTTTCTTTCTTTTTAAGTTGGTCTGAGCCATAATTTAGATTTTTGCCCCTGGTCGGGGATGCCTGTCTGATATGATAAAGTCACTCAAAATTAATGCACCCCACTCTGGAACTTCCGTTTTCAACTTGGAAGACAGTCTTCATGAGGACAAATTGTACAAGCAATATGGTCGGGAAGGACTCCGGGTCGGGGGGACCCGCCTCTGAGCAGCCGGCGGGAGCAGGGGCCACCCAGGCTGGGCACCGCTCGGGCCCACACCTCCTGCTTGCCAGGCATGCTCCTGTCGTAACCACAGTCTGAACAGGCACAGGTTTGAATGAATACATTTCCACCCGCCCCAGCTTTCTCCCTGATGCAGGCTTCTAATATTTCACCCAAAAGATGCCACGATGAGCACAGAGATGCATCGAGGAGGAAGACCGTGTAGCACCCGCAAATGAGGGCTTTGGCATCAGGCTGAGCTGGATTCTGGTCTCTTCTGTGACCTGGGACAAACACTCGACGTTTCTAAACCTCAGCACGCTCCCTGGTACGATGGGGTAAACGGAAGAAAAAGTCAAGCGTATGAAAAAAGTGTCTGTCCTAGGTGGTGACATCATGATTTTTATTTTTTGTGTGCTTTGGGGTATTTCCAGATTGTATTTAACATGCATTCGATAATTAGAGGGAAGACACTGATTTTTACAATTCGTAAGTTCACCGAGAGTTAGACACTGAAAGTCTGTGTGTCAAGAGCACGAATCTAGCTCTCTATGGTGACGCGTTTCTTTCGATGACACAAGTAATTCAGCATCTTTTTTAATCCTCACGAGCCAGGGGATGGAAGCTGGTACCCTTTTTAAAAGAGAAATGAGGCTGACGCAGTTTAAATACTTCTGCTGGCGTGGCCGTGCCCGGCGGAGCACCCCCTCCTGGCGCCAGCCGGCTGCAGGCGCGGTGGTGCTCACGGAGGAGCCCGAGCTGCCTTGAGCCAGCCAGCGCTCCGGGCCTCGCAGAAATCCCTGGGAACTTGCGGTCACGGCGAGCCGCTGGGTGGGCGGCTGGGTGCTGTGGCGTCTCCCACCGCCCCATCTGAGGACTCGCCTTGGCTCTACGGCCTCCCTCTGCTGGCCAGAGGCTCCCCTCAAGGTCCAGCGGGGTCCCCTCCCTGTGCCGCTGGAGTATCTCATTCCCTCTCTGGGCCTTCGCGGCAGGTGCACGTTGGGCGTTTGAACTGTCCGCCCCCAGTGTCCACAACCTCCATCCCCAAGGCTCGTACGTCCCCAAGGTCCTCCCGGAGCTGGCTGGCATGGCTGCCTCCTTCCCGGCAGGCTGGGCCTCACACCCAGGAGGCATTCGGGTGAGTGAATTCAGGCCTCGCCCCGCACCCCGCACTTGGGAGTTGAGGTCAGGGCCAGTCCTGGGGCGGAGGGTGCGGAGGTCCCCAGGGCGCGGACACCGGAGGGGCGACAAAGTCCGCCTGGGGACAGAGAAGGCAGCAGCCCCAAGGGCCGCGTACTTTCTGGCCACGACTCGACAGGCTCCTCCCCGGGCCTCCAGCCCTTGGTTCCAACAGCCCAGCGCCCCACCGACGAACGTGAGCACACACGTGACCTCTCGGACACTTACGTTCTCGGCCACGGACAGGGACGGAGGTGCACCGCGGCCCGGGAGGAGCCCACGGTCACTTGGAGGGTGGCGGTGGTGCCGGACCGCGACACCAGCACTCTGAGCAGGCTCCAGGGTGAGTGTGCACCAGCTGCTGGGTCGGGCGCAGAGGTGGGAGCAGCCACCAGGCCACGGGGGTGGGCGAGTCTGAGGTTCCCCTTCAGCTTGGGGTGGGGGCACACGAAACTCCCAAATCCCTTGACCAAATTAACCTGACTCCTTCACTGAACTGGGCCTCGGTGGATTTTCAACCAGCACGACGCTCGAAGTCAGGTGTTGCCGTACTTTAAGGTGGGAACTTCAATTTTAAACCAAGCGACAGTGAACACAAGTAACAATTTTACATGACTTTTATTTAATAAAACCACATATTTACAATTCAAAAAGTCCTAATTTGATAGACTTTACTAAATAAAATTAAAGGTTAACTGTACAGGCAATTAAAACATGATATGTAGCAAGTATTATCAGGAATTTTTCTATCCGCAAACTATTTAAAATAGTCAAAAACTGAGCAGTTAAAAAGTACCATTTAAAGTGAACAATGTTTCTAGGTGAGCTTTCAGGGACCGGTGGGGACGCAGCTTTTGACCCTAAAGTGCCAGACGCGCCAAGGTCCCGAGCCTGAAGTCCTGGAAATCGCGGGCACAGGAAGGGGAAAGTGCAGACTTCCAAAGGGGCGTGGCATTTCTACTGGTTTCCAGTTTTCCTCAACGGTGGCGTCCAACAGAGATGCCCGGCCGGGTGCCCTCTGCAGCCCTCTGCGGAAAGGGGCCACGGGACCCTGCGTGGGGACTCAGGACCCCCGGCCTGTGAGGGGGACACATCAAACCGCAAGACCTCACGTGGTCCCTGAACAGGTCACGAAAACCTCTTCCGAGCTAAAGATTCGCTAAGGATTCCCGATCGGCATGGGATCCCGTTTAAAAACTTAATGCATCAGTAGTGACATAAATCGAAAGAGATTTAACGTCCAACTGCTGGGACAAAACAGGGTTAAGGGCTGGGTTCTGAATGCACGTGACGTCCCACAAACGCGTTCCGCGGCAGTGGCACAACTGCCCGTGGCGTCGCTTCCTGTCCCGATTTAGGAACATCTTTATGTACAGTAAGAAAATATATACATCTTTCCGGACAGAACGCCCACATCACGGAACGCAAGTCAGCACGTGTGGGAGGAACGGCCGGGCCGCCCGGGCGAGGGGCCGGCTCAGTGTGGGTTACATTCAGCATCGCGGTGTCCGGGGACGGCTGCGTCTGGAAGCGCGAGACCTCGGTGAAGACGGGACGCCCCCCTCCCCGCCCCCAGAGGTCGGGAGAGTCAGCACTTGAAGGCGGAGGCAGAAAGTGTATCCAAGATGATCTACAACCTCCTGGGAGAACTCGGTTAAGCAGACACGGGGCGAAGGCAGTTCGAGAAAACAGGACGCACGGAAGAGGGCTGGGGTGAAGGGCACGAACGTGGCCCCGGCTCCGCAACTGGCCGTCGCACCTGCGCGTGTCGGCAGCGGACGTGGCGGGCACGGAAAACCCGTAAGGGCGAGGTCACGGTCGGGCCCCGGCCCCCTGCCGGTCTCCTTGCCGCACGCCTGCTCTCGGGGCCGAGGGCGGACGTGCAGCTGAGGGGGCGGCGGGGGGCCGGGCGCAACCGACGGTGCCCTCGCCCCGTCCACGGGCACTCGCACAGCCCGGCTGGCACACGGGAGCCGGCTTCCACACAGCTGCCCGTCCTCTGGGCTACTCCGTGTGAAACCGCTCGTGTCTTTGAGTTTGGATAAACAAAGCTCTTACAACAAAATTCGTAAAAGTCAGTCAAGGGAGAGTCAGAACAAGAAAGCTGCCGGCTGATGAACTTGGGGGAAACCAGCTAACGTGGGGAGAGGCGCACAGGACAAACACCGAGAGCCCCGAGTGGCCCGTCCGTACCACTGGAAGCGTGCGGCCTGCTCATCGGCCCTCACCTCGGTCTACCTTGAAGCCGAGTACGCGAGGAGGGAACATCTGGTACCAGGACCGGTCCTGCCGTTCAGGTGACAACAGAAAGAGCGGCAGCCCGTGACAGCAAGGGAGAAGGCTCCCCGCCCCCCCCCCCCCCCCAGCCACCTGGCCTCCGCAGATGGGAGGCGTGGGGGTCCTCCCGTGCTCTTTCCGCCAGGTCTCGGGCCGTCCGTGTGAGCAGCTCTTCTGCTCGGGAGCTGGAGGGCGCAGCAATCTCGGAGAGCACGGGTGCCCCGGAACCTCAGCGTGCATGGGACTCGTGCTGGGATTCTGTCAAGGCCACGATGGAGAAACGCCAACCCAGAGGTCAGGTCGAATCCCAGGGAGCCCTCGGGCACTCGTGCGTGACCGCCCTGGGACAGCCCATTCTCCTTTCCCGCAAGCTTGGGTAGGTGGGCTGTGAAAACATCACCTCCAGCTCTGGACAGGTCGTCCCGGGAACGGAATCGACAACCCCTTCCCTACTCACGTACGTAAATGAGCCAATAACCTCTCCGAGGCCTCCCTGGGAGGATTTCTCACACACCTTGGCTAAGGAAGACTGTAATGTACTTTTCATCAGTTGACATAAAAGCATGACAATTTAATTAACTTTCGCTGAAATAAGGGGAGGGGGGATTAGCCACTGCCTTAGGTTTAAACCATGCAGAGTATGCAGTGTTGGCCCTGGTCAACACTGGCCCATCTTTCCACCGAGCTTCTTAAGGCTAAGCCTTGGTGTAGTTCTTTGAAAGTTGTTTGTTTTGTTTAAGGCCAACTCCAGTGTTAGGATCAAACGTGAAAACAGCCCGTTCTCGTCCGCGGTCAGCGCGTGCGTGCGTCCGAAGCCACGCAAGGTGCCACCTGGAGGTCTGCTCGGTGCCGAGCGCGGGTCCGCCTGTCCCCTCAGTGTCTGAGCGACGGGCTGCCTTTCTCCACGTCCCGGCTGTCCTTCTGCAGTGCGGTCAGTACCTGGAAGCACAGGGAACGCCCGTGGGTGATCTGCAAGGACACTGGACACAGGTGTGGTGACGGGACACACGGCCTCCTAGCCGGGGCCTCTGCCTCCCCACGTCCGCCGCTGCCCTGTTCCGCCTCCAACACCCGCAGCCAGGGCCCTCTTCCAGACGTGAGAATCCAACCGTGCCGCCTCCGGCTAACGCCCTACAACCATGTCCCAGCAGCCACGGTACCAATGTCCACACGGGGCTACAGGGTTCTCCTCCCACATCCGGCTCCAGCCCCTGGGCTCACCACCCCCAAGCCAGGCCACCCGCTCCAGCATGCCATCGAGTTCCCCCGGA
Organism: Panthera onca; assembly: GCF_046562875.1. Classification (NCBI taxonomy): domain Eukaryota; kingdom Metazoa; phylum Chordata; class Mammalia; order Carnivora; family Felidae; genus Panthera; species Panthera onca. Next base: position 4,307,352 of record NC_138342.1, read on the forward strand.
CTGTTAGCGCGGCCGCTCCCTGCCTGCCTCTCCGCTTCAGCAGCAAACTGTGCTAACAGACCCGGGCTCTTCTCGGGCCCTCCCGCGCTTCCCCAAAGTGACTTGGCTCCCAACTCTGCGCTCTCTCGGTTCTTGGTTAACACCTTCGTTTTTAAAGACACTACATTCCACCGCGACGGCTTCACACAGCAGTGGCAACAGCACGGGCTCCCTAAGTCGGCGCGGCTCACGCACAGCGGCTGTTAGCACACAACAAGCCCCGCAGTCAGGCACCTGAACAACGGGCGCTCACGAGATCGGCTGTTCAAGCAGCACACACGTTCCAACCTGGATCTGCCCGATTCCACAACCAAGCGCTCCTCTCCTGGGGCCAGGCACTGTGTGATGTCAACTGAATCACAAATTACATGGGGTAGAGCAGAAACATCTTGTGTAGGTTTCAAATAAATCGCACGGAAAGACTAACGGTAGATAAAGGTCCCCCTGTCCAGCTCTGCCTCCAGGGGACTGCCAAGCAGACGCGGACGTCTACTGGTTTTGGAAAGCTCGCCAGGGTCTTAACCCGAAGCACGGCATTTGGGAGAATGTATACAGACCACAACTCCTGTGGGACTTAGAACGGTACCAACTCGACGCCCACCTGCACCCCCAGCATCAGGCCAACGACTATCACGATCCCATTATTAGAAAACGTCCTACTAGTCACGAGCCTCTGACCTAGCTTTAACCGAACATTTTTACCTTGTCCTAAAACACAAGAAGCGACACAGAAGACCTGGGTTTACTCCTTCCCTGCGTGTGTGTGTGTGTGTGTGTGTGTGCCTGTTGGCGGGGGGGGGGGGGGGGGGGGGAACACATGGGGATGTGCGGGCTGGGTGCCAGTGACAAGCAAAGGAAGGTCAGCAGACCCATGACTGCACGTGTAGACAGCTGCACGAAGCCTGCCAGGAAAGGCCTCGGCTCACTGCCGCGACTTCAGGGAACCACCGTGAGCAGGTGCATCAGGCAGACCGCAGCACACCCCCCCCGCGCAGGGCACATGGCCCAGGCAGTGCCCACCTTCAAACTCTCAACCATTCTGAACCCGTGGCCCCGTGTCTTCATTTCGCACCGTCCGCTTATTTCTTAACCAGAGGAAGGCTCTCTCTCTGCCTGTCACCAGATCCCTGCTAAGCGGACCGCGAGTCCTACTCACACACGAGCCGAGCGTACCGCTCGCTCAGTGGCGTGTAGCGTGGCCATGCACGTGGGCGACACCACCGCGGTCCGCTTTAGAGCGTCTTCGCCGCCTCAAGAAGGACCCTGCGAACTCCCGTCCCCGCTACCCTGCCCGATCTCGCCCACTGCCTGGGGAACCACTCACCTGCCCTGGACTTGCCTACGAGCGGAATCATAGGGCACGTGGCCTTCAGCGTCTGGCTTTCTCACACACCACACACGGTTTTCAAGGCTCACCCACGTATGCGGCAAGGCAGCACGTGTGCAGCATTTCAGAAATGCAAAGCCCATCACCCTCGGCACAAAACAGGGCCTCTCCCCGCCCCCAGTTAAAACCAGGGGAGCACCTCATGGCATTGCCCAAGGTCCCGTCACAACAGCCGTGCTTCTTCCCAAAAGAGCCAGACGGGAAGGGAGTCTGCCAGCCAGACCGAACACATCACAGGGCGGCAAGGACAGAAAGGGCCAGCTCAAGGGCCAGGACAGCGGACCCAGGTGACAGGGGAACTTCCCTGTGGTTAATCGATGTACTCCATTGTACGCTTTCAAAAGGGTGAATTTTATGGTACATAAACTGCATCTCAATAGAACTGTTATAAAAATAAACAGGCTGCTGGAGCCTGATCACCTTCACAGTATTACGACCAAACATAAACACCCGAACACGACCAAGCCGGTGGATCGAACAGTCACTTTACAGGAAACAGCCCGTACTGAAGACCACGGTAAACACCCCTGCAAGGGTACAGCCAGCAAGATCCAGACCCTAGGAAACCCTGTAGATCCAATGCCCCCATTTCTTCCATAAATACAGAAGGAGGGATAAGAGGTGGGGTAACCTATATATTAAAATAAAAACAAAAGACTAAAAAGATCTTTCAGCTACCGGCAACGTGGTAGCTGGCTCCAACCTTATTTGGATCTTGATTCAAACCAACTGGAAAGCCACTCTGATACTTGAGACTGTTAGAAATCTGAAAACTGACTGGTTGACAAAGATGTAGGGTCTGTGATCTATTTTATTCTAATATGGATTTAAAATCTCCCACCAACACCCTATCTCTCAAAAAATAAACAAACATTAAAAAAATTGCTTAAAAAAAAAAAAAAGGTGGCACCTGGGGGGTGGGGCTCAGTCAGTTAAGCGTCTGACTTCAGCTCAGGTCATGATCTCATAGCTCATGGGTTCGAGCCCCGGGTCGGGCTCTGTGCTGACAGCTCAGGGCCTGGAGCCTGCTTCGGATTCTGTGACTCCCTCTCTCTCTCTCTCTCTCTCTCTCTCTCTCTCTCTCTCTCTGCCCCTCCCCTGCTCATGCTCTCTGTCTCTCAAAAAACAAATAAACGTTAAAAAAATCGTTGAAATCTCCCACTAACACAAAGGGTAAATGAGGGATGTGCTGTTTGGCATACACAGGGGAGTAGAAACGTCCACAGATAACTTCCCAGTGCGACCTGCCGCTCAGACAAGCTTTGAGCCTGTAAGGCTCAAATAAGCCTGTAAGAAGCAAGGCTTGTTTTTTCCTTTTTTTCCCAATAAAGACTTGGAACCAGACAACACCGGCTAATCCCCCAGGGGACAACCCTAGACGGGACGTCCAGAGGAGGTGAAGGCGATCTAGAAGGAGGAGGCCCAGGTTGGACTCGCTCCCACAGGGCAGCTCAGCCACTCCCCCAACTCAGCCACCAGAGGGCCAGAGGGCACAGCCCAGGGGAGCCACCCTTCAGCCCTCCTGCCCTCCGCTGACCGCTGAGGGCAAGCATTTCGCCTTTGTGGGTCTCGTCTGTTGATCAGCGATGGGGGACAATCCCTTCCGCCCGGCGCCAAGCACAGCAGTGGGGGTGGTGGTGGCGGTGCCTGGTTTACAAAATGCCTTCTAACCTGTGGACAGCACAGTGGCCCCCCGGCACCACTGCAGAATGGCTGAGAGGCTTCTGTTACCCGCCCCTCCACCTGTCCATCCGATGACCCCCGTGGCAGAGCCCAGCCTCAAACCCAGGCTCCTCATCCAAGAGGACTTTCTAAAGAAAGTCCAAGGAGGACTTTCTTTAGAGAGGGCTGGTTTCTCAAAAGGCAGCAATGAACTTCCTCAGTCATGCTACTGAGCCAAACTGCTCTGCAGGGAAAAGAGAACGAAGGATCCGTTTACCTGAGCCCACTTCTTGTTTCGACTTTGCATCTGAATTGTAGCTATGGAGGCGAAAACTTCCTCCGCGGGCAGGTCCTCTGGGAGCCTCGTAAGGAACTGGGCTATGTGAATGAAGTCCATCTTGGTCAGGATGTCCTCAAACAGCTTCAGGATGCCCAGGGCCGTGCGGAACAGAAACTCCTCGCCGTCACGACAGAACACATCCCATATGCGACAGGCCAGGTCGAGGGGCAAAGACTTACTATATAAGGTAAAGATCCTGGAAAAAAAAGTTTTGAGTTTTTCAGGTTTTGGATGGCACAAAGAGTGAGTTCGGAATCCAGGCCTAATTCGTTAAGAACACCCCGAGTCAGTGATGTTCATACTTAGACACAAGGTGCGGGGGTCGAGGCCCGCATTCATTCTGAAGGCCGATTTTATTAAAAAAGCACTATCGGCTTTCATGCAGATTCTCTGTACCTTCTCTATATCGCTGACTCTGACTGCATCCATTCAACAAGTATTTATCGAGAATCGGCGATGTGCTTACTCTGTGGAAGGCGCTGGACCCAAGGTTAAGAGCTTAGAGTCTCAGGGAAATCAAAACAGTCAACAGAACCCTGTAACCAGTGTAGGCACGTGCACGTTACTTCTCAAGAGTGCTGTGTACTTTCTCCCCCTGGGAGTCTGTGAAGGAACAAAGCAAACTCTTCCACGAGAAACCGATCTTGTACTTAACGAAAACCATCAGGTTAAAGAAAAAGTGAAGCGCGCAGGCACTATCTTCAAATACTGTGACAATTACCATCCAAACTACCCAACAAATACCAACTTGGGTGACCAACTGCATCCTCGGGTTTAAGCATTTCTAACCCGGAAAGTGCCCGTGTCACAAAGCGAGGCGAATCCAAAGAGACGCAGGCCAAACGGATTGTCTGTGAACCCACCCTCCTCCCTCAGCCGGGAGACGCAGCCCGGGTGCCATCCCCAGGACGTCTGATGACCCCCAGGACCAGCCAGATGCTCCCTCTGACCCTGGGGCTTATAACTCGTGTTTGCCCTGCTGCTCCCCACAGAGACGCTCAAGAGCAGGGACCCTGGCCAATTCCCTCCAGGCGAGCATGTGGCACAGCACCCGGCCGTCTCTGCCGAGTAGGTAAGTGAGTCGGCACTCCGCCAATCTGCTCTAGTGTCCCAGACGTTAGCGGCTCTCCCCACCTCCGCCCCAGCAGCGGTATTCATCAGAAGTGGGGATTCTCGGGGCGCCCGGGTGGCTCAGTTAAGTGCCCGACTTCGGCTCAGGTCACGATCTCAGGGTTCATGAGTTCGAGCCCCACTTCGGGCTCCAAATTCTCTCTCTCTCTCCCCCTTTCTCCCTGCCCCTCGCTCACTCTTGCTCTCGCTCTCTCTCAAAAATTTAAAAAATGTGACAAAGAAGTGGGGCTTCTCAGTTGCTGGGGCACGTCCCCTGTCCCTCCCGGAGAATCGCCTGTCCACGGTTTCAGTTTTCCCTTAGTGCCCGTGTCCACTCTACACACACACACGGGGCCCGTGAAGGCACCTGGGCTCCAGTGTTGGACTCAGACTATGGCGCTGCCCTGGTCAGAGAGTAACGTCCAGCCTCCAACAGCAGGACTCTGCTTCCTATGATAGATGTCACCGCAAGTTTGTGCCATCCTGGCAAACGCGCTCACGAGGCTCCCACGCACGGGCTCTCCTGTCTGCAGTGAACTCCAAACTCTCACGTGGCAGCGTGCTCAGCCCCAGAAACAGCCTTTCCCCCAGAGCCCAGAGGAACACTTCAGGCAGTCCGGGGCGTGCATGCAAAAGAGCGTGCTAATTAAGACCCCAAAATATCCAAGGCTACCAAACTCTAACAAGAGTTTTAAGGAAGGCATAACAATTTAGATTTCATTCGGCCCAGACAATGGAACAGGCAGACAAGTGTCACAGAAAGGCCCTACCTCATACAAACCACAAGAGCTAGGTTTAAACTGAGGACCTACTATGTGCCGGGCACTACAGCGGGCACATCACAAGCACCCCCCCCCCCTCAACAGCCAGAACCACCCTGGGAGACGGGTTCTTTTAGCTCATTTGACCACAGGGAACTGAGTCCCAGGTCCTGCCACCGGTAAGTGACAGAGCCAGGCTGTGAACCGGACTCCAAAGCCCATGCCCTAAACGACCGGACTGCTTGCTCTACTCGGTACCGGGCGAGACACGTTTATCTATCTGGTTATTTATTTTTAAAGATTTCATTCTTAAGTAATCTCTATGCCCAATGTGGGACTGAAAGCCCACAACCCTGACATCATCCACGGACTGAGCCAGCTGGGTGCCCCAGGACACTTTGTTTTTTAAAGTCACAACAAGACTTAAGCCTGAACTGTTAACATCTCAAAAACGGAAAACCATTTTATCATTCGGTCAAGAAAACATAGTTAAAGAAAGATCCGAGAGACTTTTTTACGTTTATTTATTTATTGTTAGTAATCTCTATAGAGATTAATCTACAGAGATCAAGACCACACGTTCCATCGACGGAGCCAGCCAGGCGCCCCAGTTTTTTTTAAAGTTTATTTATTCATGAGATCCAAGAGATTTTTTTGTTTCTAGTCTGAATCTAGAGAACATTCTCAGTTCTACCTACAAAGTGTACATTATTAACGCTATAAAAAAAGTGCAGAACTGACCTCCTCCAAGATACTCTTTTACCTGCCAGTTCACTCCTGGAAAGCAAACCCTTGACATCTTAAAAGCGGCGTCTTAATAAAAAATTATCGGAAAACGGACAAAGCAACAGGCAGAGAGCGGAGTAACAACGAAAAAAATGCATCTGACGTGACATCCCTGGGTTCAGATTCACGTGCGCATCTCCACAAACTACTTTAGCCGTCCTGAGCTTTGTAAAAGTAAACATCTGAATGATCAGGAACGCCACGGCCAGTACCCGCCACGCACCCCTGCTGAGGCCTCGCGTCCATCCGTACGAGGCTCTTCCGCTGCTGCATGCGGAAACTGCCCACACCCGAGCCCTTCTGATGCTGAGCAGATCGGTCCGTCCGTGAAGGTGAGTACCTCTGAGCCTACTGCTAAACGCCAATCTCTGCGTTTTGGTGACGAGGCTACGTGGCATCAGACACAGGGACAAAGTTCCCCGCCCTCTGGAGCAAAGGGGATAAAGTACCCAGCGTGTCAGACGCTGAACAAACACAAGCAGGGGTAGGAGACACGGACTGCCGGCCTGGATGCGCACACACGTGTGAATGCACACACACACTTCTCAACAGGATGGACGAGGAAGCGGCGTGTCCATAAAGCCCTGAAAAAGAGGCCACAAGCCAAGGGACGGGGTCTGGACGGTGTCCAGCCAAAGGAAGGTGTCCCCAGCTGTGAGGAAGGAGTGAACCTGGCACGGTCGAGGAGGAACAAGGAGGCCGCTGGGCCGAAGGCAAAAAGAGCAAAGGAGAGAATTCCACGGAGAAGCCCGTGCAGACCCGGGCCCGGCACGGGCGGGCCTTACAGGCGGCTACGAGGTCTTTGGGTTTTATTCTACGTGCAAGGCAAAACCGGCGGAGGGTCTGACCAGACGAGGCCCCTGTCCACTGTGCTGAGACGTGCCCGTCGCGGACACGGGCCTCCCTGGGCAGCCGCTGAAACCACCCAGGCGAGGTCAGTGAGGCGGCCAAAGCGGAGGAACTCTGGTCTCCGCGGTGGATAAATGCAACAGAGGAGTCAAGGACGCTGGCTTTCAGCCGTGCAACCTGAGGGACGGAGCTGTCGCTTAAGGAGACGTGGGGTCTCTGGCTGCGTCAACAACGTCAAGAGGTGAGTGCGAGCACACGCGGTCTGAGCGTCAGACGTCCAAGCGGCCAAGCGATTTCATCCTTTATTTAGGACCTGGAGTTCAGGAGGGCTCTGGGCTGGCGACAGTCTGTGCAGAGATGGTACCAAACAGAGGCAGCGTCCCAGCACCAGACAGGGAAGAATGACAAACGTTGAACTGATCCCCGACACGTTCCCGTGTAGGAAAGTGGGCTGAGCCACACTGCACATCATTCACCGTTTCGTGTGCAGACCCAGAATCGTCAGGGCCCCGAACGTCACACCTTAAATAAAACGCGCCTTTGGGGCGCCTGGGTGGCGCAGTCGGTTAAGCGTCCGACTTCAGCCAGGTCGCGATCTCGCGGTCCGTGAGTTCGAGCCCCGCGTCGGGCTCTGGGCTGACGGCTCGGAGCCTGGAGCCTGCTTCCGATGCTGTGTCTCCCTCTCGCTCTGCCCCTCCCCCGTTCATGCTCTGTCTCTCTCTGTCCCAAAAATAAATAAAAAACGTTGAAAAAAAAAATTTTTTTTTTAAAAAAATAAAACGCGCCTTTTAAAGACAACATTTCGTAAATCCCCTCTCACTCTTAGAAGGCCGTTTCCGGGACCGTGGGCTTGGCCTGGTTTGTTGCCCGGTGCTGGCGCTGAGCCCCGTATGTTTCCCAACAGTCACCAACCTCGGCCCGCAGAGTCTCGGGGACGGCACGGTCCGGGCAGAGAGCCACGCACTCCTTCATCACACTCAGCCCCGAGATGGCCCCCTGGTCTGCCCTATGCCTCCCCTGAGCCTGGTGGATTCTGAGGCTTTCAGCAACCGGGGCTCAGCCCCTCGCCCCTCGAGCCCAGGGTCGCGTGGCTCCGTCCCCTCGGGCTCCAGGGCCGACACCTCTGTCCGCTCACCCTCTTCCCACCCCTCCTGCAGGAGCACGGCTCCCACGGAGAGGGGCCTTGCGCCAGTGTCAACCGACCCCACACTCGCAGACGCTTGCCTGGATCTGAAACCATACTTAGCTTCAAACACCTACTGTGGGTAAGACACTGAAACGGTCCTCCCCTGACTGCCTCTCAGCAGAGGGCGTTTCAGCAGGCACCGCTCACGCAGCTCAAGAGCGCACGCGCTCAGCTCCCGCTCCACCAGGCTCTGCCCCGGCCCCACAGCGGGGTCGGGGTCGGGGTCGGGGTCGGGTCGGAGCAGCGGGAACAAGGGGGCTGCTGTTTGCACAGGGCCCTCCCGCCCTGCCCGTCTCCAGCCTTTTGTGGGCTCTCACTGTGCCCAGTGCGCTCGGCTTCCTCCTGCTCCAAGCCTGCACCGACCCGGGAGGGCACGAGGGACAGGGCCCCGAGGCCTGCCCAGGACGGCTGCAGGGATCTCCCCGTGGTAGCAAGAGAGCATTCAAGGCTTCTTCTCCTCTGGACCACTGAGCATGACGGCACTTTATACCAAAAACGGTAACTTCAGGGGCGCCTGGGTGGCTCAGTCGGTGAAGTGTCCGACTCACAGTTCATGAGATCGAGCCCCAAGTCAGGCTCTGCCCTGACAGCATGGAGCCTGCGAACGCACATTAACGTTATTTCTGTGTTGCTGAACTACAGTGGCTGCAGGCTTATAAAGGACACCAAACACAGCCTCTGCGCATCCGTCTCCCCCAGGACGTGTGGAAGGAACAGGCCAGCTTCCGGGGCCTCCCAACTTCCAGAAAACACCCTTCCCTGCGATGTGTGTTCTAACTGTTCGTCGGAGCCTGCAGGAAAGCAAGGGGGTTCCGAAGGGGGAGGAGGGGCTCTACTGCTTCCAAAGCCTTCACGGAGGCCAAGGCTCACTCTCAGAAACCAGCCTGACCCTGGTCCAGCCCCGAGGGCCCGGCGCAAGAGCTGGCGGGGAGTGCGGACTTCTGTCCTGAGTGCTGCCTCCTACGGTCTACACGGCTTATCCGACTGATCCTCGCTGCAACTCCACAAGGACGTACAATCCTCACCCCCACTTTCCAGACGAGGAAACTGCAGATAAAGGGCGGCTTTGGAGAAGTGTATCTCAGCCCGAGGCACAAGAGCCACCAGCGGTCTTTGCTGCAGGGAAGCCACAACCAGAGACCCTCAAGGCCCCAATTCCCAGCTGTGCCCAGATTCTCCTAGGCCTACGAGCCTCTGCCCCCGACCCCCTACCTCACCACGCACTCCCCGTGTTCGTAACAGACTCGGCCGAGCAGCTAGAACAGACGCTGAGAAATGAGGAGCTACCACTTAGCCTGATTAGATTTTGTGAGGATTAAATACATTAAAATGCCAAACATAACGTGCATTCATTAAACACTGGGAGGCAGTTACTTAAGGCTCTGTTCCAACTCAGTTAACCAGTCCGATCCCCGGCCCGATCCTGGAAGCAGTCACGTCCATCTCAGTGCCCCCAGAGCACTTTCTAACTGGGCCCTCACGTCCCAGCCCCCAGCAGGGCCCGGCAGGCACCGGGCAAACCACGGGAGCCCCGCACCGTACCGCAGGCTCCGTGTGCGGCCAGGCTGGGGGCGTGCCGGTGACACGCGGGCTGCGCAGGCCCTTCCTGCGAACGGGCTTCTCACCGCAGGCTCAGACCCTCCCCGTCCGCGCACATGCACACACACCGATGAAGGCCCCGGTGCACGCCAGACGCTAGCCCGGGCACTTGGGAGCTCAGCGAGGCAAGCCTTGCTCTTGGGGCGCTCGTAGGTTGACCTGTCACCCAAAAGTCAACATCCACAAATAAACGAGTACAAGCTGCAACAGAAACTAAAATCTGCCAACTTTAACTTCACCCTGAGCCTGTCCCTCAAGGTAGAGCTGCGGTGTAACGACGGGCTCTCCAAGGACCCCCGGACGCTAATCGTGACGCGGACTGTGCTGTGGGTTCGTTAACTAAGCCGAGATTACCGCAAAACCCACTCACGTCTCTGGAGAATTCTGCCACTCGACAGCGACAAGGAACAGCCTGAAGAGTTCAACGGCCGCGTGTCCGTCCTCCCACACGGGGCCCGGCACTGGCCACACGGAGGTGACTAAGCTCGGTCCGTGGCAGGAACGGCAAGAAACAAAGGATGCCCTCAGAGTGGGTCAGGGCTGTGATGGAAGGAGGCACGCGCTGCAGGGGTGGAAGGAGAGAAAAGAACATTCCGGAGGAATGACTCTCCAACTGCGCCAGGTTAACGGCCTCTAAGCTAGAATGTGATCATCGCAGTGCAGAGACACCATCCTGGGAATAAAGCGGGAACAATTCCCAGCTGGCCTCCGGTGGGTGCACAGCGTGGCAGGAAAGAGTTGGTCCTCTTAGTGCCCACACAGCTCACCCAGGACACTCGGCCGGCCAACCCAGATGGGGCCCTCGACCCTGGGACACAGAACAGGCCAGAGAGCCTTCGTCCTCCGGCAGTTAGTAACCGGAAGCCTAGGTCCACCCCGGTTTACAGCACACGTCAGGTGCGGCCCCACCGCTATGGGTGCGCATGTGGCTCTGGGAAGGTGGCAGGACACACTGAAAAGGCAAAAGCTGAGCGCGACCGGCCTGGACCGCTCGCTACAGGTGTGACACCGGGCAGGGGCCTCAGGGGCCTCCTCTGGGCTAAGATGTGCTTACGCCTGCCCCGGACACCGTGAGGACAAAACAAGCGTCTCCGCAGCGTCAGCTTCGAGGGCAGGTCCTGAACAAGACGTGCTCTTCCCCTGGCTTCCTCCTCGCCGCCTGCCCTGTCCCCCACCTGAGCTCCTACCTGTGAGCACCCGGCCAAGACCCTGACTCACCGCAGACCATCAGTAACCGTGGACGGCGAGGGGGAAGTCCGGAAAACGTGGCTTTTCCTGTGCTCAAGTCAACCTACCTCCCAGCCCCTGCTGCAGCCGCAGACACAACGTCCTACCTGGTCCTTACTCTAGAAAGCAGTAAAGCAGGGGCCTCACCAGGGCATCGGGCGCCACCAGGACCCATCGCCACGGTCTCAGGAGTGGAATCCCTGAGCTACCTTTGCACCTAGACAGCCTGCACTGGCTTCGGTTTTCGTCACGGACGGTCCGGTCCAGGCGTTCCTCTCCCCAGGCACATCATCAGCGCGCTGACGCGATCTCCGGAGCCTGAGCTACGGGACCCAACGCTCGGGTGACACTGCCTTCCCACAAAGTCCCTCAGAAGGACTCCGTGGGACAGCGCACGAGGTCTGGAGGGGGAACTTGAGTTTGGACGCCAGCCAGCCATGGCCTCGGGCAGGCCACGCTGCCTCTCTGAGCCTCACTTTTCTATAAAACGGACGTGTCACAATTCGCTCCAAGAGTTTGTTCTGAGAGTTAAGGGAAATCCTGTGTGGGAGGCCCTGCCACCGGGCAACATGGTGCCCCTGACCTTTGCCCCCACCTGGATCATAACTGCCTCCAGACAGAGGAGAAACGAACGGGTCCTGTTCGGAAAGGACGGTGCTCTTTACGCTGCCCCTGCTGACCCCGTCAAGATTAGTGCGCTGTGGGGGCACCTGGGCGGCTCAGTCGGTCAAGTGTCCGACTTCGGCTCAGGTCATGGTCTTGTGATTTGTGAGTTCGAGCCCCATGTCAGGCTCTGTGCTGATGGCTCAGAGCCTGGAGCCTGCTTCCGATTCCGTGTCTCCCTCTCTCTCTGTCCCTCCCCGACTTGCGCTTTCTCTCTCTCTCCCAAAAATAAACATTAAGAAAAAAAAAAAAGATTAGTGCACTGTAAAATCAATCAGAGTGGGTGACCTCCAGCACTTTTTTATTGTTTTATTATTTTTAATTTTTTTAAATGTTTTTATTTATTTTTGAGACAGAGAGAGACAGAGCATGAGCAGGGGAGGGGCAGAGAGAGAGGGAGACACAGAATCCGAAGCAGGCTCCAGGCTCCGAGCTGTCAGCACAGAGCCCGACGCGGGGCTCAAACTAATGAACTGCGAGATCATGACCTGAGCCGAAGTCAAACGCCCAACCGACTGAGCCCCCCAGGCGCCCCAACGCTTTTTTAAATAAATAGAACAGAACAGGAAATATCAGGATGCTTTACACAAAACAAGGGCTAGGTATTGTCTGAAACTGGTTTCAGTCCTGTATACAGAGCGAATTTCTGGGCACGTGGCCACACACCGCATCACAACACAGAAATAATTCCTGTTTGCGAGTCAGGGTGAAAAAGTCTGAAAGACAGTGTTCCAGGACAGTGTTCTCCAAACTTCGCTTTCAGCCTGAAATCCTAAGAATCTGAGTTGGGGCCCTAAAACAGGTAAGGCAGAAGTTGAAGACTCCGGTCTGGTCTGTCTCCCAACACACCCCCACGCCCTCCCAGGGCGAAGTCACGGTTAGCCCCGTGGCAGCACCAGCAGGGGTGCAGAGGGGAGACTAAGAGGTCATTTGCTAAATACGGGGGCCCTGCGAGACATGCCCGATAGGCCAGCCCAGAGCGCCCCCGCCCCAGGGGTCGCTTCACGGCCTGATGCTCACTACTCCAAAGCGACACCAGCTACAAGCTCCAACCCCCAAACCCTGGTTTCCAGCGAGTATTCAGCAGAGTCCTAATAACAGTCTCGGGGTTTAGGGTGGAGGCAACAAATGGCAAGAATCCCAACGGTTCATTCCCAAGGGGGCAGGCAAGTCTGCTTTATCTCAGGGCCTGAGCCTCGTTTCAGATGACCAAAAATCAGACCAGCTCCAAATCCGTTACCAACAGTTTTAGATTCACTACGCGAGTGGTGCTGAAGCCCAAATGGGCCTTTGGGCCGAGTGACATCGTTTTCGTCTGCAGAGCCCCTCTGTAAGCCGGGCAGTGGCATCACCTTCTAAGGCCCTACAAGGCTCATCGCTGCAGGCGAAAGATGAGACAACGGGCTCGGAGAGGGTTAATGCCCAGCACACGGCCACGAGGCAAGTAACGGGAGAGGCTGGACCGGGGCTGAGCGTTCCAGAACCACACTCCTCCCACCTCCGCTCCACAAGTCTGCCCCCAGACACCGTGCTCTCCGGGGTGACATGCCACCCCCTCCTCAGGCAGCCACATCCACCCGTGTGAACCCCAGAACTCTCTAACACCTGCTATGTGTGTGTCTACTCAGATGTGCGGGGGGTACCTCAAAATCACTGCGGCCAAGCCAAATCCGTTAGCCTCACTGCCCAATCTGGCCCGATTCGGACCTCAGCTGCTGGAACAGTCGTGCCCCTCACCAGATGGACAACTCTAGGCCTTCTCTCACACACGCACACCAACTCTCTCGGGGACCCGAAGCTTTCCACTCCCGGTCTCTCCGTTCCCCACCGTCCCCCAGCTTCTGAAGCCTCAGTTCGAGCACTGGTCTTTTCGCATTTGTCCCTGCCCCCAGGCTCCCCAATAACCTAAGCCTCACTTCCAGATATAACCCACCTCCGTCCTTACCCCAAGCAAAAGCCCGCAAGCGTTCCCGCCGGCTCCATAGTCCTGCACCTAAGACCCACGCGACCTGGCCTCCCCACCTCTCTCACCTGCCCCCCTCACCCTCGGCTCTAGGCTCCAGCATCACCGAATGGACGGCCACGGCCCTGCTAATTCTGGACCACCGCGTGCCCACATCGTGCCTGGGCTCCAACTCGTGGGACACCTCTGTGCGCTGTGACCCCCAAGCCTGGTCCGGGGCTCTGTCCATCTCGCCCTCCTAACAGACAGCACGCACCACGCGTGGCACAGCTGCCCACGGACACACGCCTTCCCTCCGGACAGGGCTCCTGACGGGAGAGCACTGTGTCTCGCGCCCCACTCGTCACTAGGTCCCAGCAGAGAGCCAAGCACAGACCTGGGGCTTAGTGACATCTCGCTTGATGAATGGACACATGGCGCTCTGAAAGCAAATAGGTCCAGGAAACCATTTCTCCCCTTGAGGGAATAAAGGAGGACAGTCAGAGTCATAGGTAGTAATAAGGTGAGAAAACACATAGGAAATTCAGTCTTACCAATCAATTAGGTAGATGTCTGGAGTTAAGTTGTTTTTCTTGAAATGAGCAAATAATTTCGGCAAATTTTCTTCAAAGAATACCTCAAATGCAGCAAAATAGGTCAACATCTGGGGAAATAATGTGAAATGTACCAATTAACCGATGATCAGCACAGGTTTGCAATCTACAGAAGAAAGTCACCATTCTTAACGCTTTCAGGATACAATGGTCTTCTCGCGCAGTTGCTAACCCGTCTTGCCGGGGAACTCATCGCCGGGCTCGGGCAATTTCTACATCAGCGCCTTCTCTAGTCGTCACAGGGGCATCACTGGCTACACTGTAGCATCTCCTCAACTTACAGATAAGAGAACGGAAGCCCAGAGCGGTCACTAACTTGCCATCGGTGTGCGGCAAGGCTGGCCTTGAACTGTGCTGCGAAGGTGGGGTCTTTGTGGGCTCACTGTTCTTCTCTAAGAAGCAGGACCGATTAACCGTCTGAAAGAACCGGAGGCAGCGTGCGTCCCTCACTCACAACCCCAGCGCATCCAGAGGGGACAGGAGACTAACATGTGGCACAGGCAACGCCACTTGGCTTAGAAACGCTGCCCTTGTCATGCAGCGGGAGGCAGCCACGGCCTGTACCCCACTGGCATGTGCCTCCCGGCCCCTAGCGGGTTGGAACGAAAACAAAGTGCACCGAGCAGGGGAGCAGCACAGGAACAGAACGAACAGCTAGAGCTGGATGAGAAACCCTACCCACCAGAGCCTGGTGGCCCAGTTCTGTCCCGTTTACCTGCAGGATGCATGAGGGCGATGGCACTCTGAGACCCAAGGGAAGGATGCACTATAAACCAGTGGGCCCCAACGGGGGCGGGGGAGGACCCAGCCTCCCAGGGGGACATCTGACGATGTCTGAGGACATTTTTGATGTCACAGTAGCAAGAGG
Source organism: Panthera onca (assembly GCF_046562875.1). NCBI lineage: Eukaryota > Metazoa > Chordata > Mammalia > Carnivora > Felidae > Panthera > Panthera onca. The sequence goes on from NC_138342.1 coordinate 4,322,385, forward strand.
TGCTACTGGCAGCGATGCTGCCTGTCTCCCCTGAGGCACAGGAAGCCCCCCACCCCCCCCACAGCTATCTGGCCCCAAGGTCCACAGGGCTACTTTTGGGAGACCCCATTCAACACTATGATTCCATAATCTTTCCTTAAAAATATAAGCTGAAATTCTTAAGTTTATTTATATTAAGAAAGAGTGTATAGGTGTGTGTGGGAGGGAGGGAGGGAGGGAGAGAGAGAAAGAGAGAGAAAAAGAGAAAAAGAGAAAAAGAGGGAGGGAGGGAGGGAGAATCCCAAGCAGGCTCTACACTCAGCATAGAGCCCAAGACGGGGCTTGAACACACGAACCATGAGATCATGACCTGAGCTGAAATCAAGAGTCAAATGCTTAACTGACTGAGCCACCCAGGAGCCCCTAAGCTAAAAAAATGTTTTCTTAAAAGAATTCTTTTAAGTTTTTTATTTTGAGAGAGAGAAAAAGAGAACACATGTGAGCAGAGGGGCAGAGAAAGAGGGAGAGAGAGAACCCCAAGCAGGCTCTACAACCAGCACAGAGCCCGACACGGGTCTTGACCCCACAAACCTTGAGATCATGATCTGACTGGAGATCAAGAGTCAGATGCCTGAATGACTGAGTCACCCAGTTGCCCCCCTAAATTAAAATTCTGAAGTACGGTTTTTATTACAGGTTTCTAAACAGAAACCTGGGGTCTTATCTTCAAAATTAGGAAACATTTAAATATAAATCATTTTATTATGCATATAAAGCTTTTTCCTGACGGTGAAAGTCTGTACAAAAATCTTAAGAAGTACGGAAACAAAAGAGGACCATCCATAAATACTATCAATGTTGTGGTTCGTTTCCTTCTATTGTTAAATATGGTAGCTGTTACGGCCCGTGTTCTATTTCAGATACTTTTGAAGAAAACTAGCTTTTTATCTTCAATAACTCTTCCACGGTACAATCTTTTTTGCAAACATCAGTACCGCACTGGTGTGCTGCCAGATTTTGTTACTTTTCATTCATTTATTTTAATTCCGGTACATGAACACGCCGTGCTGGATTAGTTTCAGACGTACATGCAGTGAGTGATTCCACGATGCTGCACGTTACTCGGTGCTAAGCTCACTCTTCACCCCCAGAACCTCTTCTCCGCCCATCTCCCCACGCCCCGCCCCACTAGTGACCACCACTTTGTTCTCTACAGTGGAGAGTCTGCTTCTTGGTTGGTCTTTTTCCCTTTGTTCATTTGTTTTGCTTCTCGAATTCCACACACAAGTGAAATCACACGGTCCTTCTCTTCCTCTGACTTGTTTCACTGAGCATCGTACTCTCACGTTCCATCCGTGTCTTTGCAAGTAGCAAGGTTTCATTTTCTACGGCTGAGTGATATTCCACTGCGCACGCCTCGTTTTCTTTACCCGTTCATCTGTCGACGGACACTTGGGCTGCTCCCACAGTTTGGCTACCATAAACAACACCGCTATAAACACGGGGGTGCGTGTACCCTTTCAAGTTAGCGTTTTCATCTTCCATGGTCATATACCTAGTAGTCCAACTGCTGGATCATACGGTAATTCTGTTTTTCATTTTCTGAGGAACCTCTAACCTGTTTCCACAGTGGCTACGCCAGTTTGCGTTCCCACAATGGTGTAAGAGAGTGCCCTTTTTCTCCACATCCTGGCCAACACCTGTTGTTTCTACTGCCAGATTTTAAGTAACCTTCTGTCTCCCCCTAAACTCCCTTTTAAACTGTTTCCATTTTCATGATAATTTTAAATTATCACAGCTATAAATAATTACGTGAAACCATCCCTGTGCGTAATGCTTTGTCCGTGCTTGTGACTTTCTCGGAACGGGGCTTTCTTTGAACGGTTCTCACAAGCAGAATTAGACACCCATGCCACTTACCACTACTGACGCTCAGGACCGAACTGCCCTCCACAAGGACTCGTCAACGTCCTACGGGCCGCCATTCGTGCAGCAGTTCTGAAATACTTCTTTTTTTAAACGTACGTGCTGCCTGAGCAAGAAATCCTCAGGGTCCTTAGGACATTAAGGAAGAAATATTCTCCAGCTGATCTAAACTATCAGATCGTTTTGGTCTAGAAGTACTGGTGACAATCATCAGCAAATTATCAGCCAATCCAGGCAGCGCCCATTAAAAGGCCAACGGGCTCGTTGAATGGGCGACTCTTCTTCCGGGCCGTAGAAAGCCCACAGGCTTAGGAAGCAGAACGGGTTGAGCTCATGCCCCTTCCACTCACCAGCTGCGTGACCCGATGGGTCCTGTCGTTTCCGAGCCTTGGTTCATCTGCGCCACGCAGAGGACCCACCCCCAGGAGCAGGTGAGGGCGACTCCTGTCAGCTCCTTCCACCTATTCTGTGCCTACAGCAATGTCTACACAGTGTAGCCTGTGTCGAATCAAGGAGCTGGTCTTCACCACGTCTCCTCTCCGTGGTGAGCGCACTGCACGAAGCGGGGCCCCGGTGTGACAGTGGGCGGCAACGGAGGTGAATGGTGCGACGTTCTGTTTGACAGACCCAAACGCGGAGCCCGCGCCCGGCCTTCTGCTGTGCCACAAAGTGCACACATGCGGGCAGGAGCCACCCCGCCTCCCTTGTTTAAAGAATGTACTTTCAGAAATACTTCTGAAAGAATGTATTCAGAAACCCATACCAACAAGAAATACATACACACGACTATTAACCGTGCGTCTGGAAAACACATTCCCTTCCCCTCTGACGCAATGGTTAGCAACGCGGGTTGTGTGAGGACAGGGTACCCAGGGCGTATACGCTGAAGATACTCACAAGGCCATGGTCCACTCGGAAAAACGCCATTTGACAGGGTTTATTCAAAAGGTTAGAAAAAGCAATGAAGGCATCTGCAGTATCTAGGTTCAAGATCAACACTGCCGCTATAAAGGACATGCCCTGGACCTGAGGGAAGCAGAGAAGGGGGTTAAACTCACGGTAGCCCCACAGTCTGAGCTGCTCTTTCATCCGAAAGAGGAACCGTCAACACCCACCCACGTGCTAGAAAGACCCACACAGCCACCCCCCCCCCCCCACCCGCCCGAAGCTGAACCGAGAGCCTCCTGGACCCTGACCTGTCGTCCCTCCTCGGACGGCTCTGTCACATCAGCCGCCTGGCCCACGCCCCTTCAGTCCCCGCCTCCGTCCCCACGAGAACGATAAACGGACCTCCCCCCGCTACACATCTGGCATCTGAAGTACTGTCCTCCCGAATGTAGCGTCCCAGTGCCGTGGGAACATGCATCTAACTTAGTGTGTTAAATCTAAGACCATGCGCACACACACTTGCTAAGCCACAAAAACGGCAGCAATGGCTTTTAAATGGTTACTGCTTGGGATCTTTTTAATGTAGTGCTAGAAAAAAAAAATCACGTGCCAAAAATGAAAATCAAACCCAATTAAAATGTGATGAATGCCACAGAGCGGCCGTGTCGGCTGGATCCCTTTACAAGAAAACGGAGGCGACTCCATTTACCACGAGGCTCTCCAACCCCCTCGACCACGACCGAAAGAAAACCTGAAGGCACGCAACCTGACGTTTGCGGCCAAGGTGGGCTGGGCAGCATTCTGACTTTCTTTGTAGAGGAGAACGGGATAAGGTATTGAAACAGTTCACTTACATAACCCACATCCGGTCGATAACAAGTGTAAGCGCCCAAAATACTGTGCAGCGTGTCATGGTACGGACCGCCCTGGAAGGATCAACACACCAAGAACAACACGTGCGTAAGTCTGGTTAGTGCTCACGACGGCGTGTGACAGCGCTGCTGCTCCTGCCGCCGGTCACAGACGACCAAGCAGCGGCCAAGCACGGGGCTAGCAGCTCTCCACGCACAGCGCAACTCAACAAGCGGACGGCCGACCCGCGGTTGACGAGGGAGGCCGCAGACTCAACCCGCAAAGCTGCTTGGAAGAAAGCGGGCAGCTCAGGCGTGAACGCCTCCCGAGGAAACCACCCTTCGCGGGCTCCCGCTGGGTAACTACCTCCCCTGCCCAGTTCAGCGGGCACGCCCGCTCCCCGCCCCAGGGTTCTTCGGGAGTGAGCGCTACCCGCCGTCCCGACCGGCCTCCCTGCCTCCCTTCCCCGGATTCTTTCGCGTTTCTCAGCACGGCAGCGTTAAGAACTACCCTCCAAGAGTCCAGGCCCGTGAGCGACCGTGGTATCCCAGACACCCTCCCGGTTCGGCCATCCCTCCCAGACGTGTGCTGGGGCTTCCGGTCTTCTAGGTGAGCGCAGAAGCCAGCACAGAGCCGCGTCCGCCGGAGTCCGTGTGTCCGAAGATGCCGTGAAGGCACCGGCCCGGCCCGCATCCCGCTCTCCCTGCCCGCAGCCACCATGCGGCCTCAGTTAACTCGAGGACTAAAAAGCGTACACGGTGTGTGTGACGAGGAAGTCACTCTACAGGCGACTGCATGTGACTCAGAAAGAACGCCGTGGCCTCGACCATCACATTCCGGCACACAGAAAATGTCAGGTGAAAGAGACACTGCCAAATCACAGGGGAACGAAGGGAGGAATGCCCACGGCAGGAGGGTAAATGAGAGAAGGGGGGCGGGCAGGGAGCTCCTGTGGTGGCACCAAATGCCCCCCTGAACACGGGTGTGGACGGTCACCACCTGAGAAACACCAGAGTGCCACAACGAACTTTCCTTAAAGGTAAATTGGTTCTCACTTAAAGGACTCCCTGCCCTGCCGAATGCTACGTGTCCTTTCTCTGACAAAGATAAGAGCTCCTGATTTTAGAACCCTGTGCTTTGGCCATCTCCCCACACTCTCCCCCTCCCACTGCCTTTGCTTTTTTAATATTACATGTTATAAAATTCGGAGCTGAGGGAACCACAGACTGAGGACACACCCAGAGGAACCCGGAGGAAAGAAAAAGGCCAACTCCTCTGCCATCTGCCCCGACCCCATCCGAGAGAGATCCCTAAAGCTCGTCTTCTTCGGGACACATCTCCCTGCACCATGATAATCGCCCAGCGGATCTGTTGAGAAGGCTGAGTCCCCGAGAAAGACTCTGGGAGATCACTGTGGGTCACCGGCCCTGGGAACGCCGGCCGTCCGCGTCGGCAAGGCGCCAGCACCTCCCGGGCCCCGTCCCGGCGCGCCCACCGCCCTTCTCAGCTACGCCGCAAGTGCGTCTCAGCACTGCCCTGACACTCCCCTTCCTCCAGGGTGTGGGCTCGTGCATCGGCCACAGCAGCCAGGAGGCGGTAAGCAGGGGCCGCAGCACCGAACTCCATGCTCTCTGTTCGATCCTTCAGCGAGGTTCTCTCCCGGGGGAAGCGGAGATCCCCTGCACCATCCGCTCTCCGATGCTTCCCTTCTACTCCTCCTTCTGCCCGGAATGTCTTTCCCATTCTCTGGTCCCTACCCCAAGCACAGCCTGAGAGCCCCTCCTCGGTGACCCGGTTCCCGACACCTCCCCCACGCCCTGGCTGCAGCTCCCCCGTGCTGGGACACACCCAGGTTTCTGCAAAGCCCGTGGGTCTCTAATGTCTACACCTGCATGCCGGGCTCACTCCAGGTGGCCGGTGAACCATGTGTTCTGGATCCCTAGCGTGTGCATGGCACGATCCTAGAAATGGACCTGACAGAAGGGGATCGGGGATTCCCAGGTGGCTCGGCAGGCCCCAAGGTGAGTGCATGGAGGAGGCCGGGGACACGTGTGGAAGCTGGTGCAGCGACCCACGAAGGATGGGCATCTGCACCAAGTAAGGGTGGCGGGAACACAGGACAGATTCGAGGATATTTCAGAAGCAGAACTGGCAAAAACCGTAACAGACTGGATACGGGAGGGTCCAACAAGCCCCCCAGGTAAATGTCTGCTGTCAGAAGAAGAGGCCTTCTGTTCCAGAATCCACTGCTGGCAGCCCTGCGTCCCGTCTTTGCAAATTCAGAAGCCCACGGGAAAGCCCCACTGGTCTCTTTCCTGCCATCCAAGAGAATACTGCATCCTGGCTCCCGTGGCTGGCTTCTATACCCAGTGGTGTCACACTGTCCTGGGCCATCTGCTCAGAAGCCCACCCTCACTGCCACCCGCGGCTGCCAAGGACTTCTGCAGCCACCCTGCCCCGCCCCACACCCCAGGCTCGACCACACCGGATCACGTCCCGAGTGGTGCTGTGTACGGCCCCAGAACCGAAGCAGCACCAGGGGAAGCTGTCGGACGGAACAGCACACGGGGCCCTTCACGTGCCACACCTACCGAGGCCTCCATAAATACATTCCAAAGGAGGCCAGAACGGCCTTTAAAAGCAGGGACGTGGCCATGCTAAATGTCTGTTGGAAAGAACCAGTTCCCCTTATTGGTGAAGTCAAAACATATTGACGTGACACTGCCCTCCCTCCACTCCCCCCAAAATCCCCTAGTATTTTCAAACTTGATTACAAACATGTACGGTTTGGCGTCCATGACGTTTAGATGAAACATACTTAAAGCAACAAATTACCACCACTTACTTGCTGGAAAATGCAGAGATTCGGAAACGTTCTAGAAATGTCCAGTTTAATAAGCTCCAAACTGGCTTCTCTGTCCGCTGCTGAAAAACCGGCATCTATCAAAAGATCAAGAGTCACGACACGTGTCAGGGGCAAGCAACTGCGAGAATCAGAAGGCTCTGAAGCTTTACAGGGATCAAACAGGGGAGCTGCTCTGCACAGGGACAGGGGCCCAAATGCAGCGTGAGCCAACAGACTCCACTCTGGGCTTCCAACAGTTTGTGGAGTTTCTTACTGAAGAGCAACGTCTCACAGCCCCATCTGATGCTAGGTCATCGTTAGTTATCTTCCAGGGTCTGAAATCAAAACCTGACTTGGTGTTACCTTACGTCAACAAGTGGGAGGGACAAACGAAGGACGATACACCAATGGCTCCAGGCCCGGGAAACAACAACACACGTTTACATGGTCTCCAGCATCGCTGGTGGGAACTCAGCCTGTGCGGCAGTTACCGCGGGGCACACTCTTCGTGTTCCGTTTCTAAGAAATGTGTACGGATGACTAGTTTCGTATTTTCTGAACTCCAACACTCATAGTACGCAAAAAACCACGACAAGGTACTAGTTAACCAACCGAAGTCATCATTCCTGTGCATCACGGAAATTCCAGAAGCTCATGTGGCAAACGTGCAGTGCCCCATCTCCCTGGGGTAGTTCCCATAATCCTGCATGAGGCAACCCTGGCCCAGCCCTAGGGGCCAGCCTGCCGGAAATCACGTGAACAGTGAATCAAGGAAACCCCCCGGTTAGGACCGGCCCTCTTGCACGTCTGGACACAAACACCCCGCAGGAACTGGTAAATGCTTTCTCCTAAACGTTGTTTCTTCAACTTGTTTGCTCTAAAAAAATCCCTTTTCCTGTGAAGTTTTTTTGTAAATTTGCACCAACCACCATGCCTGTTAAGTAAACTCTGTTGGTTATGTAACAAATAAGGACACACGTAATTGACCAAGGTGGCCCGCGGGACTCAGAGCCACATATACCTTCGTTCTCTGCTTCGGAGCCTCCTGTGCTGAAGGACCGCCACCTCTCCTTGGCTCGGGCAAGACAGATGTCAAAGAGCTCTGGAAGAGAAGCCTCCGGGTAAGTGTCACATGCACATGGGAGTATGTCTCCTCACGGGAACCAGAGAGGACACTGCTGCCTGTTCAACCACAGAGTGCACACCCATTCAGCCACGTACACAAGTCCCCCCAACGCGGCCAACGACACCACCAGGTACTAAGAAAGAACACTCGATAGACCACTGTGTGTGGCGTCTACTTAAATTACACAACCCACCCATACAATGCTTTCGTGTCGGACTTGTTTGTGGGTCTAGTGCCTCTAGCAGGGTGAGCTCCTCGGGGGCGAGACCACAAAGGTCTTTTGCTCATTATGCGTCCAGAGCAAACGGCGCCGGGACAGACACAGATCAATAATACAGTCAATGGGTATCTGACCGATGGGAGGGGGGTAGAGACCAGCGGAAACCCATCTGGTTCCAGACAAGGACAAGATGAAACCGCTACCCTCCACGGCCCAGCCTTCCTAATCTTGCTGCCTGAAGCGGGGGGGGGGGGGGGGGGGGGGCAAGCAAAACGGGCAGAAGCTTCAAAACCTATAGGTTCTTGCTGGCGGGGCACCACCAGGATGAGTCCCCACAAGGCAGGCTCCAAATCGCCCGGTCCCGGTGCTGCCCGGCCATCCACGTCCGGATCACGGATGGGCACCAACGGATCACTAAGACTTTACCTGCAGCTACCCAGAGAACTTCTGTGACCTTATTTTCCCCACCGTTACCTGCAGAAAATAAGGCAGACCACCACCTCTGCCTTCCAGACGGCACATGCTGTTTTATTAAAATATAAGCCGAGAGTTGTAGTTACCAGTATGATGCTCCAACAGGTGAGATCTTGATTAACGACCTTTCTCCAGCCCCGTCAAAGATCTGAGAGCCAGCATGCTAGTGGGCCGGGGCAGAAAAGGGTATGACTGTGAAATGTAACCTCACCCTATCAGCATTAGACAGGAGAGTGTAGGGAGCCTCGGCCTGCTCTCACTTTCCAGGAGGGGGACCCAGCTTCGGTCACGGTAGCAGAAGACAGAAGAGAACGGCCGCGTGGCCCCTGAGCACAGGGAGCCCCTTCCCAAATGAGGTATGTGACAGTTAAAGCACAGACGCCAGCAGACTCACGGGAGGATGGGTCAAAGGGTCAGGGTTTTAAAAAATATGATCTCCGTGGCTTTACTCCTGTGTCTACGGGGACGAGGGAGACAGAAAACACACCTTCTTCCCAAATCCAATTTCAGAGCTCAAGCCTGACTTCCCTAACAGCGGATTACTTCCCTAATAACTAGTATCACACTGACTTCCAGTTAAGTGTCCAGTCTCACAACCACAACCTTTAAGAGCAAAACTCCAGGCCTTCCCAACTTGGAAACGCGGGCTTCAGAGTCAGGCAGGGGACAGCCTCCGCCACACACGAGCGTCTGGGGCACAGGATGGCCGTCAATGCTCTGTAAGACGTGCAAGCAAAGAGTCTAATGTGATGTCCGGCCTGGACAACTGGAATTCACAACCATCTGTGTTCTTACACTGGCTTAAATATTCAGTAAAACAAAGACCAGGTAGAGCCCAATAGTTGGCATTCGTTCATTCAATGCACCTGTCGTGTGCAGAGCGCTGGGCTGGGCACAGGTGACAGAGTGGAGAGCATGACAGGCGGGACCCCAGCTTCCTGAGCACCAGCTCTGGCGGGGGCCACGGACCCTAGGCAGCTCCTCAAGAAAGATGCGATTTAGGGGCGCCTGGGTGGCGCAGTCGGTTAAGCGTCCGACTTCAGCCAGGTCATGATCTCACAGTCCGTGAGTTCAAGCCCCGCGTCAGGCTCTGGGCTGATGGCTCGGAGCCTGGAGCCCGTTTCCGATTCTGTGTCTCCCTCTCTCTCTGCCCCTCCCCCGTTCATGCTCTGTCTCCCTCTGTCCCAAAAATAAGTAAAAAACGCTGAAAAAAAAATTAAAAAAAAAAAAAAAAAAGAAAGATGCGATTTAAGTAAAATGAGCCAATAGCAACATTTAGATAAACTTTCAAGGTATGTAACTGATTAATTAGCTGTGTAGCCTAATCTGTTCTGATATGGTCCACGGAAGACTCCAATTCAAATAAAATCTACCCAGGCATCAACGAAAACCGGACACACACAGTACCCTGTACCACAATCGGCCGTTGAAAGAGTTGAGAAAATTTTCAAGAATAAGGACCCGGATAATCACTCAGCAGTTTGTCCACACCTCTACCTCCGGGGAAGCTTTTAACAAATCAGTTGCTACAAGTTAAATGTTACACATCATCTTCTCACATGAAGAAGGTAGAGTTTTGGTTGGTATGGGTTGGCCAAAAAGGGAGCCTTGAGGACATCACTATATACAGAAACCAGTAACCATCCACTGCCTGGCCAAGGCCACGATCACGGAGAGAAGATGAAAGTCTTGCAATATTAAAAAAAAATAAATAAATAAAGGCAATAAGTAAATAACACGAGCCCTAGCTACACAGAGAAGATCTAAATTAATCTGTTTTCAACTCCAATGTCTTCAACAGGGTAAAAACCACCACCGTCAATTGCACAGGCACTTCCTGGGCACCAATACAAAGACGACGAGGAAGCAGCTCCGGTCTCAGCAGCTGAGATCGCAGCCAGGAGAAAGGGAAGAAGTAGAGACCACCATCGATCAAGCACGTAATCGTAAGTCTCTGAGCTCCTGGCGTCCATGGCCCGCTGTGTGCACAGTCTCACTGGGCGATGGGCTCAGAGCGGAAGGGAGCCCACTGGGCGCCGCTGACGGAGAACAAGGGCCAGTGCACCACACAGGGCATCCAGCGAGACAAACAGCCCTGAGAGAGGGGAGCACGCATCTCGAGGTCTCCTCTGGCACAAGCTACCGGTGCCTCAGGGGCCCCTGCGCACAGCAGCCGTCCCTCTAAGGTGCCTGGAACAAAATGCTGCAAAAAACCAACAATCCCCCAAACAGGATGCCTCCATAGAAACCCTGTCATGTGCCCATCAAGACGTGCTGTCCACAGGACTCTGACATGCCCCAGCCCGCCGATGCTCTGACACCGTCTGTCCAGGGAGGAGGACCGGTATCGGGAAGAAGGCAGTTGTTTGCTCTGAAGTACCAGGTAACTGAAGCAGCTAGGAGTGACCCCGGCCTCCCAGAGGACGGTCCCCAGGCCTCTCACAAGACACGGCTTCACGGCAACGGCTGCCTTTCTTCCTAACAGGCCAAAGGGGACAGGAGAAGCCAGAAGGCTGGGGGTGGAGGCTGGCGGGGGTATGACAAATGGATTCTCCAAGCCTGGGACCACGCAAGCTACTCACCATGGGTGATGTTTAACTCGTTGCCAATGGCTAAGCTCCAGACTTTGCCTCTCACGCTGGGAGGGATTCCCTGCCACCATAAATCTCGAACTTTTCTAGAGCACCACCTGGACAAAAATGGAAGCATGAAATTAGGAGTTTGTTCTCAATGAAGAAATCTGTCTGCCCGTGTGCCTAGCCCCAGACCACGAGAGCGGGGGATGCAGAGTCACGTGGTACAGCCCCTGCCCTCAGGGAGCCTGCAGCCCAGGGTTCCAGAGGCCAGGAGATCAACAACTGGCTTCCGCTGGGCAATGGCTGTGACAGGTGTGCCAGGGCCCCCGCATGAGCAGGAAGGGCGCTGCAGCTCAGGGGACCTGGGTGCTATTCTGGAGCTGAACCCCGAGTGACCAGTAGCAGGTGAAGCAAACAGAGGCTGGGAAGGGCTTTCTGAGTGGAAGGCACAGCGGCAAGAAAGAGCCTGGCCGGCTGCAGGAACTGCCGACAGCTGGGCACGGTGTGGGGGTGCCGGGAGGCACGGCCGCAGAGCCGCGGGGGAGGGGACCCCGAGAGCCCCGTGGCCGGCCACCGCACTGCTGCGCACCGGCCACCCGGGTAATGAGCTGCCAAACTCCACTGGCCACGGAGACTCTGCTAACCCAGAACGTTCGGAACCGCACAAAGGCGCTGAGGTCCGCTGGCCGCGACGGACACGCTCTGCCAACACACCGGACAAACGTCAAGTGCCAAAGACTCCCCAGGCGCCTCTCAATGCAGCGCCGGCTGGTGCTGCAGGAACCGGGTCTGCATCCCGCTCCACCCACGCCCGCGGAGCCCAGAGCAGATCGCCCCTCTCTGACCCCGTAACGTCCCCGCTAACACCCGGATGGTGAAACCCTCCCCTCCAGGGGCCGTACTGAAGATTAAGGGGGACGGAGCACAGAGGTACTCGGCACAGTGCCTGGAGCCCCGCCGGCGAACTGAATGGCAGCTGTCATATATATAACGCACGCATCTAGATCACGTCAAGCATCGGACAGCGCGGCGCGGACGGGGAGGGGCGGTTCTGCAGCCCCAGGGCTCTGAGCACCTCAAGCCTTGTTACTGGGTCCAGCCCAGAAAAGCAGGCTCTGGGAACAGCTTGTTTACCTAGTAGACATGCTCAACAGCCATCTGACCCCGTGACGAGAGCGAGTAACACCCGGGAAAGTGCCAGAAGCAAGTCCCCAACATCCCGCCACACGGTTCAGTGGGAAGGGACAAGAGCTGAAGGGAAATTCGCATCCAAGCTCCCCGGCATCCCGGCTAACGGGCTGAGGCCCGAAAGGAGGCACCGGCCTCTGTGCGTGGCCCTGGGACTGCTGTCCCGTCTCCATTCTGAACACGCAGGAAGAAAAGATCTACAGCTGCCCCTCTGCTGTTAAGATGACTGCAGCCGCCAGACTCTGCTGGGTACTGGCCAGTGGGGGGTGTCGTCAGAGAAGACCCGGTCCCCATCTTCAGAAAGAGGACTATCGACACGTGAGCACACAGATGCAGCAGACCCAGGGGTCTTCTACAATCCCCTGGGCAGGGAAGTTTTCCCCAGGGAAGTCTCAGCTTTCAAGAATGAAGACGTAGTTGGATGAGGAGTTACAGGGCAAGAGCACTCTAGGCAAAGGACATGGAACATGCAAAGGCCCTGCGGCTCCCTAAGAAAAGGGCTCATCAAGGAAGGAGAGCTGGAAGGTGAGCCTACAGATAAAGCAGCGGGCTATCTCACAGAGCAATTCACACTGTTCGCGGAGTAGCAGGAAGTCACGGACACTCTCTACAGGGAGGGACACAGACCTGGGCTTTAGAAGATCCCTCTGGCTACTGAGCACAGGACAAACTGGGGGTTAGGTGGGGGCTGTCACGGGGTCCAGGCAAGGATCGACAGGACGCGGCCGAGGCGGGGAGGGAGACTCCAGGCCACGCAAACATGTAAGGTAAATTCGCCGAGGGCTGTGACGGGAGCCACAGTGAACAGCACCGCCAGCTACAGGTGACAGAGAGAAGCGCCTGGTGGCCTAGCAGCCCGACCACCGCCGCGGCTTACATTGTCTCCCAGTTAGGCAAAACCTCGTTGTTCCAGGTGAGGACGGCGTTCCCGATGCTCTCCTCCAGGCGGCACCTCTCCTCCAGCTGCCTCCTCCTCCGCTGCGCCTCCTTCAGCTCTGCCGACCGCGACCGGAAGCAAGAACAGAGCACCTGTTAACTGACACCCACCCTGTTCACGCTGCGTGACTTTCCTCGGGGTCACGCTGCGAAGCCACCACAGGCCTCTCTCTCTAGACCCGTTTCAGGCTCACGGAGTTTCAAGAGCTCAGGTGTCACCCATCTCTTGGGAAGCTTTTCAGGCAGAGCACACGTACGGAGGCGGTACTCACGTGAGAACACAGTTCACCGATCAAAGAAAGAAACCCGTGAAATCCACCGCCTGGTCAAAAACGGGAACATTACCGGACCACCAGACGCCCGTGGCCCCTGCCCGATGCCCTTCCCAACAGAAGCCCCAGCCTCGCCCCCCTCCCGGTGTGTAAGCAGCTCCCCTGAGAAATACCCTGCATCTTAACCGACACATACTTTCTTGTGTTTTTTTATGGTGGTAAAACACCCAAAACAAAATTTACATCTTAACCATTGATCAGTGGCATTGAGTACGTTCACGCTGTTACGCAGCCATCGCCATCGTCCGTCTCCAGAACTTTCCCGCCTTCCCACAATGAAACGCCACACCCGTTAGACACGGACTCCCGTGCCCTCCTCCCCCGGCCCCCACGTTTCTACTTCCATCTGTGTGTCCTTCAGTGAGTAGCCTCTTTCGCTGAGTGTAACGCCCTCCAGGTTCGTTCCTGTGGTAGCACGCCTCAGAATGCCCTTCCTTCTTACGGCTGAATTAATATTCCACTGTATGGATAGGCCACAGTTTGTTGATTACGTATACTTTTCAAACATGCTGGACTCTTAGGGATTTTAAGTGTTGCAAGGGATTTATCAAATCCAATCACATCTTCTTCTTTTTTTTTTTTTTTTTTAATTTTTTTTTTTCAACGTTTTTTACTTATTTTTGGGACAAAGAGAGACAGAGCATGAACAGGGGAGGGGCAGAGAGAGAGGGAGACACAGAATCGGAAACAGGCTCCAGGCTCTGAGCCATCAGCCCAGAGCCCGACGCGGGGCTCGAACTCACGGACCGCGAGATCGTGACCTGGCTGAAGTCGGACGCTTAACCGACCGCGCCACCCAGGAGCCCCCACATCTTCTTGTAAATAAGGAAAAGAGAGCCCAGGGAGGAGAGGAAGTCTGCGCATCACCAGTGGCTGAAGCTTTCTCCAAACCACTTTCACCCTGCACGGTCTCTTTTCTTGGGTAAATTCTATTACCTTGAATAAAGTTACCGGGAACGGACGGTTAGTAGAAACATAGACTTTTGATGGAACATTATAAACTTCAAAACATTAAGACATTTCCCAAGGTTCAGGATGTAGGGCTCCAGGAGGTACAAAAATCTCCAGAAAGACGCAAAGTCTTGTGCTGTCTTACACAACCGACACGCAAGAATCCCGTTACCTCGTTTTTTGGCCTGAACCACCATTTCTTCATACTGCTGCCTGTGTTTCTGGGCTTCTTCAGCTGGCTTCGCTGGGAGATTTCTTGATAGAAAATAAACAGTTTTCACCATTTTAAATAGCAAACAAAAGTCGTTGAAAAACAAAGCTTTCAGAATTACTTGCTAAAAAAAATGACAAATTCAAAGACCAAAAAACTACATTTGTTACAAAGACACAACAATTTCGTAAACTAAACATACTTTCAGACGCTAAAACAAGCTCACTGTAAACAACCTGAAGTACAAAGATCACTAGAGAGAAAAGAACAATTGCCCACGGTCCCAATAAACACTTCACCTTTTGGAATTTTTCACCCCAGTCTCCAAAGCAACTGTGAGCTGACAACGCACTAGTAACCGTCACGGTCACTGTGAACCAGGGGCCCTCCGGAAGGGTGGCACGTGTACGAACACGTTCCTGGGCCAGTTTCTCAGGGGCACAAGGTCTGTTCGTATCCGCTACTGGCTCATCTGTTTGGTTTCTTACACACAAATGTGCACCTGCATGGGGTGTGCAACTTCGAATCCTGGGTAAAAACACTAAAATCAAGGCTCCTTCAGGAAAGTGCGGGAGAATCTGCTGGCCCTTGACAAGTGGGAGGCGGCAAGGTCTGTCTGGCTGGTGCACCCCGTGTTGGGGCACATTCGGAATGAGCCACCGCCCTGCTGCAGGAGGGCACGGTGCTGTCTCCCGGAGGCCACCGTTCTGGGAACACCGCGGGAGCGGTGATCCTCAGTGGGCTCTTTCCACGTCTCTGTCCACCTTCCTCATCCGGCACTTCAGGGCTTCTCTCCCCGTCCACGACATACCCACCAATTCCAAGGACCACGAGTTAACATCAGAAGACGCCTTTCTTCTTTGGATTTTATCAGTTTTAAGTTTCAGAATGGGCAGGGACCCAAGGGACCGCTGCTCTACAATCTCTCTTTCTCCCTCTTTTCACAGCTGAGGGATCTTTCTATTCAAGCACAGTGTTCCATGGAAGCTCGATACTGAAGCGAGGTGAGCTGCGGCCTGTACCTCCCTAAGGTCTCCAAGTGTGGTCTGTAAACCCGTCCTCAAAACCGATCTCATCCGTGCAGGGACACCAGAGGCCCAGAGAGAGGCGGGCCTGGTGAGATCGCTGCAGCCCGTGTGCTGCAGACCCCACAGAACCCAGCAGGCCAGTCCAGGACCTGTCCCACAGGACTGGGGCGCCCCTGCAACGCCGCCTGTGCGCTACGTACACTTCCCGGGGTTCTGGCAGTTACAAGCTGGTCCACAATTTACAATAGCTACTTAAGTATTTCTAAACGCTGAATTAAAATGAAAAACCACTTGAATGGAAAACCCAGAGTCAGAATTTCTGTGTTAAAGGACAGTTTTCCAGAGAAGTTCTTTTATTATTATTATTATTATTATTATTATTATTATTATCAGAGAACACATGTCAATGTAGGCAATAAAGAGGAAATGAGGAAATGAGCATTTCTAATATGAAATATGGCTTACTCTTCTCCCCTCTGGTGCCCCCAGCCCTTTTCTAGTGTAAACTGTATTCATCTACTAAAGCAAACATTCTAGAGAGTCTTTTAAGACTCACGCTGGTCTCGGGGCGCCTGGCTGGCTCAGTCAGTTGAGCGTCCGAATTCAGCTCAGGTCATGATCTCACCCGTTCCTGAGTTCAAGCCCCACGTCGGGCTCTGTGCTGACAGCCTAGAGCCTGCTTCAGATTCTGTGTCTGCCTCGCTCTCTGCCCCTCCCCTGCTCATGCTCTCTCTCAAAAGTAAGTAAACATAAAAAAAAAGAAAGAAAAGAAAAAGACTCACGCTGGTCTGTCTTCCAGGATGAGTGCGGTGGTAGAAAGTGGCTCAAAATCAAGATTCTTCCTCACATTCTGCTTCGGAGAGGGCGGCTTGCTAGGTCGTCCAGCCTTGTCTTCATATTCCTGGAACAAAGAAACAAGGGATACCTGTGGGCCTGGCCAGCTCAGGTGTCATGACGCCCTTCCGAAGGCGAGAAAGCTGTTTTGTAACCAAGTCTTTCACGTGATTTTGAGGATAATGCACTGAAACCACTTCCTTTTCAGAAGGAAGAGCCACCCACTAAAGGGGTCCCACAGCCCCGTGGGGAGAACCGTGCCCCTCCCCCGCGCCGGTGGGGGAGCCGCTGAGGACCGCCATCCCAGCAGCCCCTTTAGAAGGGCCCACAAGCCACCTCGGGTGTCCTCTGCTTCTCCTGGGTTAAGAGGCGTATCTTCCGGCTTCTGAACAACGTCAAGTTGTACTGATGATTGCAGTGGCCGCTGGGAAGCTCAGAGCCAGGGCAACAGCCAACTCCGGCACCCATCTGATCCCCTGGCTTCATCTCCTATACCCACTCCCGACCGAAACCTCAAACCCACTTTCTTTTGTCTCATCGCGTTTGATGTATTTTTGTTGGCTTTAAATCGCTTCTGCGATGGAAGAGGTTAAAACTTTTTTGCAGAAGATGAAAACGCTGTTTCACTTTACATACGTATTTTTTTAACTGAAATCCAGGTAACACAACGTTATATTAGTTTAAGGTGTACAACGTACCAACTCCGCAGACAACTCTGTGTATTAGGCTGTGCTCACCTCCCGTGCAGCTACCGCCTGTCCCCACACAGCACTAGGACAGGAGCACTGACTCTACTCCCCGTGCTGCGCACTTTGTCCCCATGACTTACTCGCTCCACAGCTGGAAGCCTGCATCTCCCTCTCCCCTCCACCCATTTTCCCACCCCCACCCCCTCCCCTCTGGCCACCACCAGTGTGGCCTCTGCATTTACAGATGTTTCTGCTCGTTGTTTATTCATTTCTTTTGCTCTTCACATTCCACACATGAGTGAACTCATCTGGTATCCGTCTCTCTGACTCATTTCACTTAGCATAACACCCTAGGTCCATCCATGTTGTTGCGAATACTGTTTCATTTTCTTTTTTTTTAATTTTTTAAAATATTTCTTTATTTTTTGAGAGAGAGACAGACAGAGTGCGAGCGGGGGAGGAACAGAGAGAGAGGGAGGCACAGAATCCGAAGCGGGCTCCGGGCTCCAAGCTGTCAGCACAGAGCCCGACGCGGGGCTCGAACTCATGAACCGTGAAATCATGACCTAAGCCGAAGTCGGACGCTTAACCGACTCAGCCACCCAGGCGCCCCTGTTTCATTTTCTTAAAAGCAGAAACATAAAAAAATTCTTTAACACCTTTGTATGAAGCCATCACTGCAAGTTGTTACATAAATATTTGTGCCATGAACAGCCTCTCAACCCCTGGGTAACTAATCTGTCCCACGGACTGCAACCACAAAAGCTTAGTCACGTCTGGTGACCCACATTCCAAATGCCCAAACAGGAGAGTTCAGGACAGTCAAGCAAGTTGGCACCAAGGAGTCCGGTTTCTGATATAGCGCTCGCGGGTACCCTTAGCCCTCCACAAAACAGGAAAAAAAAAAAAAAAAAAAAAAAAAGAACCAATACTTTCTGATTGCCTATTATAGATGAGGCTCCCGGGACCCTCACTTAAGGGAAGACAATCTAATTGGTACGACAGGACAAACAAATGAATAGTTAACCTAAGACTTAACACCCATTCCAGATAACAGAGGCAGTATCCCAAGTGGAAAGGAATTAACTGCTAAATGAATTTTATTAACAGCTGCCAAGGAGGGTGTTACTGGTAAAATTATTTGGCAAACGACTCTTCTCTCAGCTAGAGAAGCCTGTAGAGGCTTCTAAAAAGTGGAGAGGTAAATTTCTTTCCTCAAACTACGTAAGCTATGAGAAGAGAGTGCACGGAGAGGCAGGTGGGTGGGGCTGTTCTGTACGTCTGGATGGACAAGATTAGATGACATCACTGTCTACTCTAACTTAAAATGGTTCCATTAAAATACTAAAACGACTTCTGCCTGCCCAGACCGACAAAACAGACTCACTTTTTCATCGATTCCACATCTGATCACGTGCGGTTTCGGGCACTCGGCTGCAATCTAACATGACACCAGGCACTGGAAGCTTCAAATCTAGCACCTGGATGCCCAAATCTTGAGTTCCGCGGACAATCTACCAAAAGCTGTATGTTAAGAAAGATTCTGAGGCATGCTGCATTTTAACAAGAATTAGTAACGAATGCCCTGTAAGGTCCTATCTGGTGACCGTGGTCTAGTGACCTATATGCCAAGGCCAAAAACGATAAGCCCCAAGTTAAATGTCCCAGAACGTGGACACCCGTTTCCATTTGCTGTGTGTGCTTTACACACACTGTGTCACTTTATCTCGGTAACAATCTCCGTCACAAGGCTCCCCCCCCCCCCATTTTATAGATAGGGTAACTGAGGCTCAAGGTGAAGTGACTTACCCCCAAACACACAGCCGGCAAGGGGCTGGGGCTGGCCACTCCGCCACTCTGTGCCAGCCCAATCTTTTTTTTTTTTTTTTTTTTAATTTTTTTTTTTTTAACGTTTATTTATTTTTGAGACAGAGAGAGACAGAGCATGAACGGGGGAGGGGCAGAGAGAGAGGGAGACACAGAACCGGAAGCAGGCTCCAGGCTCTGAGCCATCAGCCCAGAGCCTGACGCGGGGCTCAAACTCACGGACCGCGAGATCGTGACCTGAGCCGAAGTCGGACGCTTAACCGACTGAGCCACCCAGGCGCCCCGAGCCCAATCTCTTTTTGACTATACTTAAACCGGTGTGCAGCTTTAGAGGGAAAAGGCTACTTGGGTTAAGTGTGGCCTCTGGAGGCAGACAGGTACGGGAGCAAATTCACCACCAATACCCAGCCGTGGCTTCAGGCAGAACTTAGAATCCCTGAGCTTCGTGTCCACATGTGCAAAAAGGGAAACCGTACTGACCAGACAGCGCTAAGGAACAAGGAGAGGCTTGGTGCAGAGAAAGTTCTCGATAAAGGGCAGCCCTGGTTGCTGAGTACCATTATCCTCAGCCCTGAAACAAGTGCATAATGCACACGCGCGCGCACACACACACACACACACACACACGCACACACACACACACACACACCCCACCTCTAGGGCCAAGCAACCAAGTCTACAAACAGCACAGATACAAAAAACAGTAGAATTAACCAAACGCCTTGATGCATAACCAAAAAACATCAGATCTCTTCAGTTAGCGCTCAGAAGCTCTTTACAGCAAGTGGAAACAGACGTTAATGAGCCAAACGCTTGGTGAGAATTTTACACACACAGTGAGCAGAACTTGGCCTTCACGCCAGCCCTCTGAGGAGCCGCCTCCGTCCCTAGGCCACAGAAGGGAAGGTGGAGACCCAGAGCCGTCAATGACCGGCCCAGCCAGAGCAGAGGAGCTGGGGTCAGAAGTCAAGCCTCGGGTTCTGCAGTCACACTCGCCACCACCCTCCGGAACTCAGGCGAGCCACTCACGGACATGATGCAGAAGTAATTTAATCATTCGCATCCCGTCCAACCATGACAGCAACCTGTAATACCGAATTAAGGGCAGGTGCAGGGCAAACACTTTTCTGTTTTAGTCACATAGAGCACTGCATGATTTAAAAAAAAAAAAAAAAAAAAAAATGAAGAGGCCTGTCCTGCTCATACTTGAAATCCCAGGGAAAGCCTTTCTAGAAGGATATAAATGGCGTCAGCAACGGTTTACAGGTCACGTGCTACGCCCTGTTCCTCCAGAAGTTCACACAGAGGTGTCTACAAGAAGCTCATTTTCCAAACGAGACGAACCAATTTGAGAAACTGAGGACTACTGCTCTTTTTTGCTGCCTGACCACCGCCACCGTGGGGCACATGCACGTCCCGAGGAGGGCCCGTCCCAGCGGGCTCCGCCTCAGGGCCCAGCGCCCCCATCTGGCCGAGGCTGACATCTAAGGATGTGAAGGAGCAGACGCGCACACTGGCCAAGACGGGCCTGGCTCCCTCACAAATTGGTGTGATCCCAACAGACTCAGGAGGCACTGCCCAGGTACATTCTGTGACAGTCAATAACGTCCCAAGAATTCCTAAGTCTAAAGGACTTGCTCTGGACCTACCTGAGGATGTCTACCATTTAATTAAGAAGGCTGTTGCTGTCTGAAGGCGTCTCGAGAGGAACAGAAAGGATAAGGATGCTAAATTCCTACTCATTCTTTTTTTAAAAAATTTTAAATGTTTTATTTATTTGAGAGAGAGAGCATGAGCAGGAGAGGGGCAGAGAGAGAGAGACACGGAATCCAAAGCAGGCTCCAGGCTCTGAGCTGTCAGCACAGAGGCCGACGTGGGGCTCGAACCCACGAACTGTGAGATCATGACCTGAGCTGAAGTCGGACGCTTACCCGACTGAGCCGCCCAGGCGCCCCTAAATCCCTACTTATTCTGACCAAGAGCCGTATTTACTGGTTGGCTCAATAATCGTTAAGACCTAGCAAGTCCTTCCCCCAGTTGGAAATATGAGTCACTCACAGCCTCTGCCCTCATGGCATAAATTTGTCTGAGCACTCGAGCAAATAAGATCATTGTTTAACTAGGAAAAAAGAGAGGACTATTCACTCTAAGGATCCTTCGGGGGGGTGTGGGGGGAGGGCAGTGAATAAAACGTCCCTGGAAAAACAACTTTCAGCCATGAATGATCAGCGTTAGGGTCAGCACGTGATGGGGCAAGAGCTAGGTCTCTGGAAGCAAAAAGAGTGAGTTGGAAGCCTGGCTCTGACCTGAGGCGAGTCCTCTCTCTCCTCGCTCAGCCTGCTTCCTCACCTATGAAAAGGCATCAAGTGTGAGGGCTCCTGGGAGGAGGAGGTGAGATGAGGTCCGTTCGGTGGCTGCCACGAAGCATGAGCCCTTTCTTTGGGCCAGGCCCAGCCTCAGGCCAATTTATCGTCATAAAGTCCCTTCTCTTCTTGGGACCCTTATGGGATCAAATTTTGACGAGCCTGCAGACTACTCAGTATAAATCACCTGTTCCAGCGACAGCTAGAGTGCAACGCCCTGCTCGGCCCCAGTGGCAAGTGAGAACAGAGTTCTTCAAAGTTCTGGTGACAAATCAGTTTAAGTGGTCATGGTAACATTTTTTTTCTTTCTTTCTTTCTTTCTTTCTTTCTTTCTTTTTTTTTTAAAGTTTATTTATTTTGAGAATCCCAAGCAGGCTCTGTGCTATCAGTGCAGAGCCTGACACGGGGCTCAAACTCACGAACTGTGAGATCATGACCTGAGCTAAAATCAAGAGTCAGGGGACGCCTAACCAACTGAGCCACCCAGGTGCCCCTGCAATATTTTCTTTCTTTTAAATCAAACGATAAAAAATACACAATCCACATAGTAAGGACAGTTGGTTTCACTTCTATGCCTAGTTATGTCAGTGTGCAGTCTCAAACTGTCTAAGCCGGGGCGGGGGGGTGGTGGTGTCAGGTCAAAAAGGCTTACAAGCCACTAATTTGGAAGCCTCTGCCCTGAGTGGTTTACCATGCATCCTGCTGGGAAGACAAGACGGGCACCAGCGAGAGCAGCAAACAGAACCTACCGCACTTAACCAGGGGCTGAGAGGTGGGTGGGGTCCGATGACCTAGCCAAAGGGTCCAGAAAAATGTCAGGGCATCTGAGCAGGGCCTCAGCTCCACGCAGGGGCCATGAGCAAAACAGATTCAGCAGGCAGGAGGAAGATGGAAAGGGGCCTTATCTGCAAAGGAACTACAGGGGGCCCGGCACTCGAGGAGACCCAGGCCACAGCCCTGAAGGGCTCTGGGAGGGGCAGTAAGATGCTGACAGAGGCTACGAAACCAGAGAATGAAAAATGCCACGGGAGAGCAAGCCCGGAGGACGGGATGCCTACAGCTGGGGGAAATCAAGGAAAGCATCTCAGAAAGGGTCCGTATGAGTGGACAGAGGACCAGGTGATTGGCCTGGAAGCCACGAGGGAGAGGCCTGTGACAGCACAGGCGGCGGCCAAGAGACACGCACGAGAGCTGGCTTATTCGTGGGGTAGGACGAGCGCGTTACGTGGGGAAGGACGCCGAGGCAAAGCTGTGTTGCTTTAGGTTTTACGATCTCAACAAGCCACCTAGAGCTGCCTGGACAAGCCTCGCCGGAGAGGAGCTGCACTGGCACAGAGGCGGAAAGCAAACTGAGTGAGGCGTGGCGAGCCTGTGAGACGCATCCCATGGAAGGATCCCCATCGTGGGTGTGATCTGAACGACGTGAAGGGCGAGGAGAAGGGGGACACACTCCCAGGGCGTATAACCTGCCGTTAGGAAGGGAAAAAAAGATGACCTCAATAGGCATCTGTTTTAAGAGGACGAAGAAAAGATCAAGCTTCTAACCCGAATGATGAACAGGAAGTATTCCTGGCGGACGAAGAAAAGATCAAGCTTCTAACCCGAATGATGAACAGGAAGTATTCCTGGCGGGACGGCAGGAGGGGCTGTCAACGCCACTTACAGCCCTGGGAAGAGTGCGGCCAGGAACGGAAGCCCCCGGCTGCCTGGAAACCTACACTTGCCGGAAGGAGAACGGGCCATCAGGCCACGCCTGCACTCCAGTCCTCGACTCAACTGTACATGGTACCAAGATCAGCCTTCTCAAAGGACGATGGACGTGCTGGGGGTATGGCTCCGACAAAGCATGGCGGGTCCCCACACGTGGCACCCGTACGACTGACGTGAGCCAGTGTCGACGGCAGCACAGCCGCCACATCTGCAGCGCCGGGGACCCAGGCAGCCTGCAGGGGAAGCACCAGGAAGGAAGCAGGCTTGGGTCTCGACCGGCACCTCCTCAACTATCGCCACCGCAGCGTGACCTTGAGCGCACCCCTCCACCCTTCCAAGCCCGTTTCCTCGTCGATGGACTGAGAATGGGTTAACCTAAGGCACACAGGCACCGCAGGTACCCAGAAAATGGCAGGGAATTCTTACCTTGTCGCGTTACTAAAAACGACTCTTCTCGGTATCTCCCGCCAGGAGGGGTACTTAACAGGGCCGAAGGGAAAAGTGAAGGGCAGTGAAATGCCTGGAAGGAACACTGCGCTCGTCTCACACTCTGCCATTTGTAACAAGCAGTTCTGGGGGGAGAGGGGCACGGCTTTGGAATCTGAGACGACACCGCTTTGGTTTTGACATTTTTAGCGGGGAAGAGTGGCCTGTCCAGGTCTTCCGAGTGCTCAGTCTGCCAGAGGGCAGTCCTGGTGACCACCGAGGCTTGACCTCACAGGAAGAAGGCCCCCTCAGAGCCTCCAGTCTACTCCCCAGGCAGTACTTTCCCAAAGAGCATTCGCTAAGTTACCGGAAACGGCACTCGGGAGAGCAACTCTCCGGAGCCCTTTCTAATTGTCGTGTCCCTTACAAAAGGTCTACAACACAAAAGTTAATCTGCGGTCGCGCGAGTGAGCTGTGGGTTCCAACAAGATGCTTCAATCTGACCACCCTACTGGGACCCGGCGCGAGCAGGGTACGGGCTCATCTTCACACAAAGGCTTCCCCCAGGCTCCCAGGCACAGGCCACTCTCGCCTCTGAGACGGGAGCCCGGCCTGACCCGAATCCGAGAACAGGCTGCAATCTCATGGGGGTGGTTAACAATTAGGAGGCGCCGACTCGCTCGCTCAGCCTCTCAGTGCACCATTAAAACCGAGGCCTGTTAGAAAATCACGCGGAACCGCACACACAAAGAATGCAGGGAGGCGCGCGGGGCGCACGGCGGCCACTTGCAAGCCTCGGCTCTCGGCTCGCTGGAGCAGTCGTGTGCAACACACACGCACGCACCGGGCGCACCCACGCAGGCGCCCCGGCCGGTGACCGGCGGTGGCCCTCTGGGGGGGGGGGGGGCGGCCCCACTCACCATGAACGCCGCGGGGCTCAGGGGCGCGCGGCCGGCGGCTCCATGCCCGGGCGGGCTCCGGCGGCCGGCTCCGGGGACCTCGGGCGGCGGCTCGGCGGGCGGGGGCGGGGGCGGCAGGCCGCGCAGTCGCGCGCAGATGCCGCGCTGCCGATCGCGCGCTCCGTCTCGGCGCGTCAGGCCTGGCGCGCGGACGCGGGGAGGCGGGGAGCCGAGGAGCCGAGAGCGGTGTGGGCGGCGGGGGCGGCTCCCCGAGTCCCGGGTCCCCCCCCGGTCCGACCCCTCCGTCCCGCCGCGGCTCCCCGCGCCCGCTGGAGCCGACGCAGGCGGACACGAAGGGGTGGGCGACGCGGCATCTCAGCGCAGCAACATCACGCTGGGAAATGGGACACTCTTAAAAGGAGGCAGCACAACACCGAGCACAGGGCAAAGCTCTGCTCTGCAAGGTTTTTTAAAATAAAAAATGTGCATTACCAAAAGGAACTATGTGAAATATCTACACTACTAACCTCTGGGTCGTGGGCTTATGATGAGCAATTTTTATTCTCTACACCGTTGCTCATTTTTTTCTGCAATAAGATTAGTTCAATCCGAAGGTCAGGGTACACACCCAAACACATCCTGATAGCAATCTGACCAACGACTGCTTCTGGGGGATTGGCTGGGAAGGGGCATTAGCATCTGTGCGGGGTGTCAGAAATGGTATCTTTACATGCACTCATCAAAGCTAACTGGAGAGGGGCGCCTGGGTGGCGCAGTCGGTTAAGCGTCCGACTTCAGCCAGGTCACGATCTCGCGGTCCGTGAGTTCGAGCCCCGCGTCAGGCTCTGGGCTGATGGCTCGGAGCCTGGAGCCTGTTTCCGATTCTGTGTCTCCCTCTCTCTCTGCCCCTCCCCCGTTCATGCTCTGTCTCTCTCTGTCCCAAAAAAAAAAAAAAAAAACGTTGAAAAAAAAAATTTAAAAAAAAAAAAAGCTAACTGGAGAGCACCCGGAGAGCACCCTTCAGATGAGAGCATCCCACTGCTTATAAATTATACCTCAATTTACAAAAATGTTTAAAATCTGCATAGGGTCAAACGTTACTTCTGGTCAGCCCATGGGTCCAATGTCCAAGGGCTGAACAAATTCGGTCTGAGACAATGCAAGACTCCTCTGTGATGGAAATTCACAAGTCCTCAGACTATGAGCCAGGCTTTCCCAGGCTGATTTTCTGGATAACCGCATTCCCAAACTGCCACCAGAAACTTCTTCACTCAGAAAGAAGTCCATGATATCCACGAGGCCACACTCAGAACGACAAGGCAATGAGGAGGCAATGAGGAGGAACAGGAGAATACATGGAGAGATGGGTTTGCATAAGTCATTGGCAGGCGCAGCCATTTTGGGAAAGCGTCTGGCGGTTTCTTACACCGTTGGATGTGTACCTACCGCACTCCCGGGGACCCGCCCAAGGCAAAGAAAACAGGCGTCCAGAGAGAGACTTGAGGCACATCTTCACAACGTGAGCGCACATTAACTGAGCATGGGGATGGAGAGGAAGGAGCCGTGGACACAGGCTACGATGCAGGCAAACCCCAGAGCGGGACACAGTGGAAGAAGCCACGCAAAGGCTAATCTGCACGATCCATTTCTAGGACATTTCTTTACAAGGCAAATCTCTAGAGAGAAGGCAAGTTAGTGTCTGCCTGGAGCTGGAGGGGGGAGTAGAGACCCACTGCCAACAGGAACTTCATCGAGTGAGGAAAATACCCGAATACTGGATTGCACTGACAGTTGCACAACTGCGGAAACTTAGGAAAAAATCACTCAGTACGCACAATGAGGAATTTTATGGAATTATACTTCGGCAAAGCTGTTTTCAAAAAGTAATAGGATAAACGGGGAGAGGTTGATTTCGGATACAAGGATTGCGGGGCACCTGGGTGGCTGAGTCAGTTAAGCGGCTGACTTTGGCTCGGGTCATGATCTGGAGTTTGAGCCCCGTGTCGGGCTGTCTGCTTTCAGCAGAGACTGGGATCCTCTGTCCCTCTCTCTCTCTCTCTCTCTCTCTCTCTTTGCCCCTCCTGAACTCACACTGGCTCTCTCTCCCTCTAAAATAAATAATAATAAACATAAAAAAAAAAAAAGGGTTAGGGAAAGCCTTAAGAGAAAGTAGTCAAAATTTGGAAGACAAAGCACTGGGGGGTGGGGTATACTTTCCATTCATACAAGGGCATTTTTAACATACCTGCCTGGAGATTATTCAGTTTTCCAGGAGACTATGCCTGTGCTATTTATTACTTTATCAGAGCCCAGAAAATGTGAAGTGACATATTAACTGGTAAATTTATGTCCAATGGAAAAAACAACTCAGAAGGTTTTGTTTTCTTGTCCCTACCAGTCTGTTGGTTTAAATCTAACCTAACAATCTTTATTTTAATTCTTTTATTTTTATGCCGATAAACACCTAGTTCTTCAAATGCCTTTAGAATCAATTTTAACATCTTACTCATCTCCATGTGTTCAATGCATCTTTGACCCATAGTCATTAAAAAAAAAAAAAAAAAAAAAAAAAAAGGTAAATGCCTGGAAAAACTGGCAGAATTACTGTTTTATACCAAGAGAATCACAGGACAAGTAACTAAGGGCGACATACAAGCCTCACTGGATGCCAGTTCATAAAGAACAGGCTGGTGCAGCTGGGGAAAAGAATGGGGTCTGGTCATGAACATGGTCACGGTCAAATGGAATGACTGATCACTCTTGCAGGCGAGGTAACAGCTCATGGTTACGTAGGTGCGCGTCTTTACTCTGAAGATCTGTACGCTGACGTAGTTAGGGGTTAGATGACACGGTACCTGCAACTTACTTTCAAACGATTCCATTTTTTTAAATGTTTATTCATTTTTGATAGAGCCAGGAAGGGGCAGAGAGAGGGAGACACAGAATCCGAAGCAGGCTCCAGGCTCCGAGCTGTCAGCACAGAGCCCGACGCGGGGCTCGAACTCACAGACCGCGAGATCGTAACCCGAGCTGAAGTCAGTGCTTAACTGATTGAGCTACCCAGGGACCCTCAAATGATTCCATTTTTAAAAAATAGAGGCACAATAAAATGAATGTGATACGGGTGTTTACTAAATTGTTCCTGGAACCCTTCCGTAGATGCAAAGTTTTTATTCACAGGACAGACACGAGGGACAGATGGCTGGTGACACATCCTTCAGGTCCTGTCATAAGTAGCCACCCCCATGGAAGCACCCCTGCCCTGCCCACCTGAGCTAGAGCAAGGCCCCATCATTCTCTCCTAGCACAGCACTAATCACACTCATAATTACATGACTGTTTGATTGAGATGTATTTCCCTCAAGGGACCATGAAACCTCTGAGACTGGGGATTCTGGTAGTCTTTTCACCACTGAAGGCTAACAAAGTACACAGCACAGTGGAGACACCCAGCAGCTGAGAAGTCATTTTCCCTCCCTCCCTTCCATCCATGCATCCATCCATCCACCTATCCTTCCTTCCATCCATCCACCTATCCTTCCACCCTTCCTTCCTTCCATCCATTCATCCATCCTTCCATCTTCCTTCCTTCCTTCCTCCCACCCATCCACCCATCCACCCAGCACTAATGGTGCTTGGCCCTAGGAACAGAGACGAACAAAGTCCCTGCCCTCGCCTCACTCATAGACCAGCAAGCAGACAACCGGTATACTGCAGGAGAACTCGAGAAGCCTCCAAGATTCCCAAGAGCCCCAGGAGGCAGCTGAGTGGCCTGTGGGGTTGCTGCTGGCTTTCAGTTCCTGGAGCCAAAGAGGGCTCACGTGGTAAAGCTCCGTTCTCACACACAGGAGTGGGTCCTCGGCCTCCCCCGGCTTCCTACCGACACCTAGAGCCCCATACGCTGGAAGTCATACAACCTGAGCCCACAGTCTCACCAAATTCAAATATGACAGAGATATGTGTTACGCGTGCGTTAAATATGCACTCGGATATGCTTACCCAAACACATTGCTTATCTCTTCTGGCAGACTGTAGCCTGCAAGTTACTTTAAGAAGGTTCTATCACGTTATTTTAGAATTGAGGACCACTTACAAAGTTTTAAGTACATGTCATAGCATGTGCTAACAAGTTGACTTTACTAAATTTTGGAACGTAAAGCAAAAATCCGAAGTTAAAAGAGCCTTCTCTCCATCTCAGTATGGCTTTAAAGCTCACATGCACCTGTAAAGAACTCTTCCTCCTGAAGTCTTCTGAGTTAACCAGAGCTCATTCCCAGGCTTCCTGCGTGTCTACCAGCACAGTGGATTTGCTTCTTTGATTCATCTGTGACCTCGTTGTCTTTGCCCTTTGCGGTCAAGGAGGTCAGACTGATTCGCTCGTTCAGGGCCACACCCCAGCAGGCAGGCTGGCAAACCCAACCTTGCTCCAGACCACCACATCTCCCGGGGATGGAAAGGTCACCGAAGGAACAACCTCCCGATCCTGGGGACTGGTGAAGTAAATCGCGCTACACAGAAGACCATTACTTAAGGGGTAAGAATGAGATCGTGAGAGAATATTTAAGACTATGGGAAAATGCTTACGTTGTCATAAAAACAGGAAGAAAAACAGCTCCACGGTGGAGTGCTTCGGAATTTCGATGCTCATTCATCCATTTAACAAATATGTATTAACCACCCACTAAAGCTTGGCGCCGTGCCAGGCCCTGGAGATAGAGCAATCGTTGAGCCTAGGCCTTGCTCTCGTGAGCTTCTGGTCTAGCAGGGGTTGAGAGGCAAGCAGTGAAGAAACAAACGAGCAAGAACGTAGCATGGGGTAGAGTGCTGCACAGAAAATACCAGAGTCCTGTGACGGTGATGACCGACGGCATTCTGGGTGGTCAGACTGGGGGGGGGGGGGGGCGGGGGGGGTGCAGGGGGCAGGGAAGACGGCCCAGAACACCAGCTTGGAGGGGGCACTGGGCCGAGACCCGGTGCCTCTCATTCAGTCCTAGCAATCCCACAAGGCAGGGACGGTGCTAGGCTGAATGGTGGCCCCCACGTGTGCCCGTGTTGGAATCCCCAGCACCTGTCAACGGCAGAAGGTGCTTTGCAGACGGGATTAAGGTTATGGACCTTGAGATGGCAGAGATGATCCTGGATTATCTGGGTGGGCCCAAAATAACCACAGGTATCCTTAAACGATGGACACAGGGAGGCATGACTGTGGAAGGGAGGCCACACGTCCACGGAGACAGTGGTTGGAGTGAGGCGGCCGCACGCCAAACAACGCCCGCGGCCTCTAGAAGCTGGAAGGTAAAGAACAGACTCCCCGCTGGAGCCTCTAGAAAGACCGGCCTGGCCAACACCTTGATTTTAGCCCAGAAAACTCATCTCACGCTTCTGACCTCCAAAGCCGTAGGGGAATACGTGTGTGCTGTGGTCAGCCACCGAGTTTGTGGCACTGTGTTAGAGCGGCCCCACGACACTAACGCAGGCAAGGCCAGCGTCACCTCCCCTGACTCTCTGTCCCCAGACACGGCACCTGAGGCTCCGAGTGGCCTCCTCGGGTGAGAGGCACGTGGCAGGTGGCAGGGCAGATCCGAACTCAGGCAGTCTGACTCCACAGCCCCTTACTGCCAACTTCTCTGACGTGCTGCCTCTCAGCTAAGATTTCAGTTTCCTACGACAGCGCTCCCTTCACAGGGCTGAGGTCACACTGATCGTCAGACGCAGGCATGAGCCCAAGGAACAAAGGCAGCGCTTGCCTATTACTTCCGGGAATACCAAGGGGTAGTTTCTAGTGCTAATGTGAAGGTCCCATCCAAAGTGCTTCCACACTGACGAGTAACATTGTGAGTTCAAGTTAGACAAGTCTCTTACAGGAAGGTTTGAAACAGCCTGACTCTCAGGGTGCCTAGGTGGCTCAGTTTGTTAAGCAGCCGACCTCGGCTCAGGTCATGATCTTGCAGTCGGCGGGTGCCAGTCCCCATCGGGCTCTGTGCCGACAGCTCAGAGCCTGGAGCCTGCTTCGGATTCTGTGTCTCCCAATCTCTGCTCCCCCCACCCCCCACTCCTGCTCTGTCTCTCTGTCTCTCTCTCAAAATTAAATCAGCATTGGAGAAAACTTTTAAAGAAAAAAAAAAAAAAGAACAGCCTTACTGTCCTCTGATCTGAGGCTTCTTGGAGTCCTCTGCAGTCGTCTGTGAAGGAGCACAGAAAATGCCGCCTCCAGACATGCCACTTTGGCACACGGACGATCATGAACTAAAGTCTCTCAGAAGCAGCAAGGACACCGTGGCCCTGCCTGTCCCCCTGAAAGCAGGAAATGAGTCTCCTGTGTGAGAGGCACCCTCCCTGCACCAGGAGGACAGACGTTTGCCTTATCACCAGAGAGAGGGAATTTAGGGCCAACAGGGCTATAAAAACAAACCTTACTCCTTTTCACTAACTTTCGGCCCCAAGTCCAAACCCCCCTCGTCTCGTCAATTCTTCAGTTTTCTTGTCTCTCTGCCTAAAAGGTATAAAAGCCACCTGCTTTGGTCACTTCTTGGAGTCCCCCGTATGTACATTAGTTTTTCTCCTGTTCATCTGTCTTATGTCTATTTAATTACTAGACCAGAAAGAGCACCCAGAAGGGAAGAAGGGAAGATGTTTTCCACCCCTGCACCTGCTGATTCTGCCTCCTCAGGCCCACCGGCAGCATAAGGCAAGCCAGCCAGACCTGGAAAAGGCCAGAGGAAGGCTCTCCCAGTGTTAAAGGGATTATAGAATGCTTAACAACAACAACAACAAAAACCACCCCAGTCTTCCCCTGGGGATTAGGTCAGTGGGAAGAGGAGAGCCCTTTGGGCTGCCACTGCCTTTGTGTCAGCACCCTAAACTGCCCAGAGAAGAGCAGGAGCATTTGAAAGTTCCCAAGGGCCACCCCTCTGGGTCTTCCTAGGAAGCCGCCTCCGTTCGGCCAGGACCACGGAACGCATTCAGGTCACACACACACACACACACACACACACAGGCCACCAGACTGCAGACGCCACTGCCAGGGCCCAGGGTCAGTGGGACACTGGCTTCAGAACGCGGGCGGTGCTCTCTGACGAAGCACAGCCTACTGTGCCTTTGAGTGACTTGCTCGGATTTCCTGAGTAGCAGGGGTGTGCGCACCAACGAGAATTTGCACAGCTCGCACGGCCTGTGACTCTGTGATAACTGTGTCAATGTGGGTGACATCTATTTGCAGGTGGTCTGGCTCAGAGAAAGGCCTGGGACGGTGGGCACTGAACGGTCAGAGGCCCTCGCCACGGGAGACTGTGAGGTCTTAAGGTGAAGAGACGTTCCCGTTTTACTGTACCGCGACGTCTACCATTTGGGTATTTTTTCATGAGTTATTTTTATAATTTGAAAAAATACTTTCAAAGCCACTTTGGATGGAATCCAAGGCTTTTGCCACTCGCAATTTCCAAGCCACAGGGACCACCTGCAGCAAAGCTTTTTTGCATTGTTTTGTTTTTCGCTTTACCCACCCACCAGAGTGAAGGTGTGGCCATGAGGGAGGGCCGGAACAGGAGAAGCCACTGAGCTTTACTGAGCCCCCACTGGACGCCAACGGCGTCCCCACGCTCATCCTACTCGACCCTCACAAGCATGGGCAAGGTGGACATTACCTCTGCAGACGAGGAAAAGGCGAAGTCGCTGGCCCAACGCCACAAAACTGTGCACGACAGGACCAAGACCAGAGGCGGGGCCCTCCGATCCCAATCAGAGTCCCCTCGGGTGGGGGGGGGGGGGGGCCTGCCTTCCCAAACCCCAGACCTCTGACTCCTGCACTGTCGGACGCCCCAGTGGAGATCTACGGAGAACTAACACACGCAGCTCCTATTCCCGAACCCCCCTCTCTTCCTGGAGCCACAGAGCAGGAGACTGACGGGGAACTTACCACTTGCACATTAGGAAAAATAAGCAAACCTTAAGAGGCACTATTCACCGGAACTTCAGTTTACGTTGTTCAAAGGCACATACTTCTCAGAATGAATTGACCGTCACCACAATAGATGGGAGCCCATCCATCCACGGAATAAAAACAACGTGCAAAGTAACCGACCACACTGCCATTTCCCCTGTAGAAACTTCGCAACTCTCCCTTTTTTGCTTCTTGTCCAGAAAGGCATCACGTACAAGTTTGATAAATAATTAACCTGCTGCTGACTTCGGCTCAGGTCGTGATCTCACAGTTTGTGGGTTCGAGCCCCGCGTCGGGCTCTGTGCTGACAGCTCGGAGCCTGGAGCCTGCTTCAGATTCTGTGTCTCCCTCTCTCTGCTCCTCCCCCACTCACGCTGTCTCTCCCTCCCTCTCTCTCTCTCTCTCTCTCAAAAGTAAATAAAGCTTAAAAAAAATTAAAAAAAAAAAAAAACTAACATGCTGCTTCTCTAAAACCCATATTAAGGGGAACTGGACACTGAAACTCACCCTCCACAAAAAGTCCCTGTTGCACACAAACATTACATCCAGCACTTCAGCAAGCCCAAACTCCCGGATCAGGTGCAGCTTCCCGCATGGGATTCCTTAACATTTAACGTACCCCTCTTTGCTCTGGCCACTAGGAAGCTCAATGTCAAATGTGTACTTTGCCTCTAACAGTTACATGAGAACTTGTAGGTTGTATTTTGGGATATCCACTTACCTTTGGCTTCCTCTTGCTATCCTTTGACCAAAATTCCTCAAATTTTTTTTTCTATCATTCTTTGCACATTTAAAAATTTTTTTTCAGGCCGACATGCACATAAAACAAAATTCAAAAGGTATGAAAAGAGATGCAGAGGGGCGCCTGGGTGGCTCAGTCGGTTGAGCATCAGACTTCAGCTCAGGTCATGATCTCGCATGAGTTCGAGCCCTACATCGGGCTCTGTGCTGACAGCCTGGAGCCTGCTTCGAATTTTGTGTCTCCCTCTTTCGCTGCCCCTCCCCCACTCATGCTCTGTCTCTATCAAAAAATGAATAAACGTTAAAAATAAATAAAAATAAATTTAAAAAAAGATGCAGAGAAAGTAGGTCACCCTCTTCCCTGTCTCCCACATACACAGTCAGTTCATTCCCACTCCATAACAATTTTATCGTGACCAGTTTTGGAAGTATCCTACCAGATACAGACCGTGCGTTTACAAAGATATGCAAATACCTTCATACATATGGAGCACGCTAATATAACGGTTATTCACTTAGCTTCTTACGATCTGCACTTTACATCACTTAGAGATTTAACCGACTCCCTACTGCCAGGCATTTAGATTGACTGCTTCCAATCTTTTGTGCTGCCATCAAAACCCTTATACAACCATCACTCTACTCACATACTGATTTATTTCTAGGATAAATCCCTAGAAATGGAAACATGGGTCAAAGGTGCCCTGGCTGATTCATTCATCGTTCGTTTTATTTTTAAAATCAACATACAATTAGTTAGCTTTTTTGATGTATACAGTTCTATCAGTTTTTTAAAGTTTATTTATTTATTTGGGGGGGGGGGCAGAAAGAGAGGGAGAGAGAATCCCAAGCAGGCTCTGAGCTCTGCACTGAGCCCGGCACAGAGTTCGATCCCATGACCGTGAGATCATAACCTGAGCCAATGTCGAGTCAGATGCCCAACCGACAGAGCCACCCAGGCACCCCTTACAGCTCTATCAGTTTCTACACGTGCCATCTTCCAGCCCCCACTGCCACAACCAAAATGCAGAACCATTCCATTAACCCCAAAACCTTCTCCCTGCTCCTCCCTGGTAGTCATCCCCTATGCCACCCCTGGCACTAAGCTTTTATGTTTGTCACACCTAGAGTCCTACAGCACGTAAACTTTTGAGACTAAATTCCTACACTCAGATAATACTCCTGACATTCCCCCAAGACTGTTGGTACAGTAGATTACACCGACTGATTTTTTTTTTAACGTGTTTACTTTTGAGAGAGAGAGAGAGAGAGCGCGCGCACGTGCCCTAGAGCATGAGCAAGGGAAGGACAGAGAGAAGGAGACAGAGAATCCGAAGCAGGCTCCAGGCTCTGAGCTGTCAGCACAGAACCCGACACAGGGCCTGAACCCACAAACAGTGAGATCGTGACCCGAGCCGAAGTCAGAGGCTTAACCGACTGAACCACCAGGCGCCACACAGCGGCTGATTTTCAAATGCTAAACCAGCCTTGCGTTCCTGGCACAAATGCTGCTTACGTGTATTGCCCTTTCTTTTTTTTTTTAAAGTCTTAGCGAATTCAACATGCTAATGCTATGTTGAGGATTACATGTGTCTGCATGAGGGATACTGGTCACCAATTCGCTTTTTTTGTACTGCACTTGTCTGGTTTTGGTATCAGGGTAATACTAGCCTCATCAACGGAGTTAGGAGGTAGTCTCTCCTCTAAAATTGGTGTTGTTTTTCTTTAAATATTGCTAGAATTCACCAATGAAACTCTCTGGGCTTGGAGATTTCTTGTTTAGAAGGTTTTTCACTACAATTTCCGTTTCTTTAATAATCAGGGGATGATTCAGGTCATCTATTCATCCTAGATGAGTTCTGGCAATTTGTGATTTTCAAAGAAACGGCCCATTTCGTCTAAGTTATCAAGTTTATGAATGTGGAATCATCCATGCATTCTCATTGTCATTTTAATCTCTGCAAGGGAGGGTCTGTAGTCGTATCCCCTTTCTCACTTGTTGTGTTGGTGATTTGCTTCACCTGTCAATTTTATCCATTTGATCAATTTTGTTCATCATTTCAAAGAACCTGCTTTTGGTTTCACTATTATTTTTTGGTTTTCAATTTCATTGATTTCTATTCTTATGTTTATTACTTCCTCCCTTTTGCTTGCTTTGACTTTATTTGCTCCTTTTATGGTTTTTAAAGTAGAAAATCAGATTACTGATGAGAGAACTTTCTTCTTTTCTAATAAGCGTTTTAGTGCTATAAATTTCCCTCTAAGCATCATATCCCACAAAGTTTTAGATGTTCTATTTTCATTCAAAATATTTCCTTTTTTTTTTTTCTTCTCTTTGTGACTTCCTCATTGTCCCATGATTTGTTTAGGTGTGTTTCTTATTTAATTTCCAAGCTTTTGGGAAGGTTCTTGCTATCTGTGTGTCACTGCTTTACGATCTGATTCCACTGTGGTTAGAGAACACATTTTGTATAACTGTAATCCTTTCAGATTTATGGTTTCTTTTTCAACCCAGGTTACAGTCTCTCTTGGTGAATGTCGCGTGCACGCTTGTCAAAAACGTGTGCTGTGCTCTCACGGGGGGCTGGCGTGTTCAACAAACGTCGGTCAGTCCTTCAGTGTCCTGGCTGATTCTCTCAACAGCCTATCAATCACCGTGTAGACAGGAGGGTCGACGTGCCAGTAATGACGGAGGATTTGTGCACCTGTCTCAGATCTGCCCGTCTCTGCATCATGCATTCTGCAGCTGCCGCCGGGGCACACACGTTCGGAATCATTCTGTCTTCACTGGGGAACGTCCTGCCTGGTCGCTGCGAACCTTCTTTGCTCTGAAGTGTACTTTTTCTTATGTTCATCTATCTACTCCGTCTTCGTTCTGATTAGTGTTTTCATGGTATACCTTTCCCATCCATTCAGTTTAGCCTACGTATTGTATATTTGAAGTGACTTTCCCGTGGACAACACATATTTGGGTCCTTTTCATTTTTTTTCATCCGTCCTGACAACCTGTCAGGATTGGGTATTCAGACATACAACTGGTGCATTCAAACCATTTATAGGAACATAATGACTGACATGCTTCCGTTTATCATCTTATCTAGATTTTTCCTTCCTCTATTTCCTCTTTCCTGCCTTGATTTCATTTTTTACACTCTTTTTAGAACTCCATTTTAATTTATGGTGTTTTTAACTCTCTGTTTGTATAGTTTGGTGGTTGATCTAGGGATTATCATGCATATTGCATGTTTTACAATCTTACCACCGTATCCCCTTCTGTATCTACAGACCCTGAAAACCCAGACAAAGTTATAGTTCTTACTCTCACTCAAACACATTTCAAAGAGCTCGCTAGGAGAACGGCGGTCTATCGCACTTACCTAGACCCCCACATCCAGCTCTTCCTCCGAATGTTCCAAGGGGTGTTCCAAGTCTCCTTCCGGCGCAATGACCCTCCCGTCTGAAAAACTCCCTGTAGCAATTCACTTGGATCTGCTGGCAACAAATCCCCTACTTTGCCTTCATCTGCTTTATTCCACCCTCATTCCCGCAGGGTATTTGTGCCCAGTATGCGATTTGGGACTGATGGCTCTTCTTCTCCAGTACTACACTTCCTCTGGCTGCTTGTAAGGCTTTTTTACCTTTTTTTTTCTTTAATATTTATTTATTTTGAGAGAGAGACAGAGAGCGTGAGCACAGAATGGGCAGAGAGGAAGGGAGACACAGAATCCAGAGCAGGCTCCAGGCTCTGAGCTGTCAGTACAGAGCCCGACGCGGGGCTCAAACTCATGAACCGTGAGATCATGACCTGAGCCGAAGTCGGACGCTCAACTGACTGAGCCACCCAGGCGCCCCAAGATTTTTTGTCTTTATTTTTCCAAATTGTCAATTTGGTTACGACATGTCTGGGCACGGGCTTCTGTGGCTTTCTCCTGTCTGGAGTTCACTGAACCCCCCTCTCCCCAAATCTGTAGGCTTATCTCTTTTGTCAGATTTAGGACACCCTAAGCCATTATTTAGTCCAAGATTTTTCTCTGCACCCCATGTTTCTCCTCTCCTGAAACACCAACGGCACAAATGTTAGACCTTTCAGTACTACCCCACGTGCCTCTAAGACTCTGTTCTTTCCCCCCTTTTTCCCCCGTAATGTTCCGATGGAATCAAGTCTGTGCATCTATCTCAGTGTTTACTCCTCTTTCCTTTACTATCTTCATCCTGCTACTGAGCCTATCCACTTAGTTTATTTCAGTTCCTGTATTTTTCATTCAAAAGTTCTACACAGTTCCTCCTTCTATTTTCAAATTCTTTACTGATACTTTCTACCTTCCTATTTCAAGAATGTTCCCCTCTTATTGACTGACTGATTGATTGATTGATTGATTGGAGTATTTTCACAATGGCTGCTTTAAAGTCTCTGCTGTGCTCAACAAGTGTGCTACCTTGGCAGTAGTGTGTATTAACTGTCTTTCCAATGGGAGAGCAGATTTTCCTAGTTGTTGATATGCTGAGGACGTCGGAATGGCATTCTAGACATCTCGGCTATTGCATTACAAGACTCTGGGTCTTGCCCAAACCCTCTGGAGAATGTTCGTATTTCTGTTTTAATAGGCAGTTGACCTGGTTGGATTCCACTCCCACATTCCAACCGGCTCCATTGTCAGCTGACTTGCCAAAGCCTTTCCAGCGCCTGTTGGCTATACCCCACACGCGCACCGCCCAGTGGCCAGTGTGGGACCCGTGTGCTGGTCTATTCCAAAGTTCAGTTCTCAAAGTCTACAGTTGCCAGTTAGAGTCGGATCCATGCATCTACAACTTGGGGGTCAGCCCAGGAGTTCCTAACAACCTCGAAGGTCACTTTCCCGAACTCCTCCTCTCTACGATGTCCCCGGAACTTGCTGATTCCCCAGGTGGCCCCTTTTCTGGGTTCTCTAACCACACACCTCCCACCTCTGTGTGCACCCTGGGCCAAGGGTAGGAGGAGAGAGAACAGGGCATCAGGGGTTTGCCCCACCTCCTGGGAACAGTTTCCTGTAATCAGGTTCCCTTACTGAGAGTTTCAGGCGCCTGCCGGCCAGTTTCTACTGCCAAGAAACTGAGTGGGGGATGGGATGTGAGAAAGCAGAGAAAAGGAAAAAATGAAAAGTAGGGTCTCTGCATTCTGAGTGTTAGAGACCCACTCCTCATCCAGAACTAGAAAGCCTTTCTTAGTGCTCTCTCTGTCCACATTAACACTCGTCTCTGGGTTTTAGGATACCTTGACTTCAGGGTGGGGAATCTCAGAGGGGGGAAAATCAATCTCAGAGGGGGGTAAAGTCAATCAATTCAGCAGTACTGTGAATTGTGGCCCTCTTCCCCGATCCACCTGCCACGGTTTACTTTTCAGAATGCTGAAAAGGCTGCTCTATGTATACGTTCAAGTTTCATAGCTGCATTCGTCAGAAGAGACAGGTTAGAGCACACTTCCTCCGTACGCAGAACTGAGACCTGCTCATGTTTGCAAACTGCCTCGAACCTACTTTCCAAAGGCATAAGGGATGCTGCAGATGAAGGAGGTTTTCTCACTGTCGTTTTAGACTGATCTGTAGGCCCATCACCAGTCACCTGCATGGACCATCCAGCCTTATCTTCTCTGCAGTTTGTGATGATGTAGGTTTTTCTGACTACCCAGACTTCACAGAACCCAGAGGTGAGGAGAACGGATATCACTTTAAGCCGTTCTGGATTTGCGCCTTCTGGGACTCTCTCTTTAACATCTAAGAGCTGACCTGAAATTCCAGAAGGCCATCCAAGATGTTCCCGGTGATACGAGCCCAAATACGTGTATGCTTCTTTGCTCACATGACATCTCTTATCCAGGACACTAAAGCCCACACACCGTACCCCTCACCGTAATCCCTGCCTGTCGGTAGCTGCCTCGGAGCCCAGACAGGACATTTCCTGACAATGGTGCCGATGCCTCAAGTCTGTACACCCAGTGTTACGTCTAAAAGACTCACAAACTCTGCTCTAAAGCGTCCCCAGATGTGTGCAGTCCCCATATCCAACAGCTCAAGCAACTGAGGGACAGTAAAAAGCACATCCGTGTCGCACCAGGCTGACTGCACCAGATCATCTGAACCCCCAGCAGGTCACAGCCCTCAAAGCCGGCCGCACCAACAGAGCGCAAACATCAGCAAAACGGCAGTCGGACGGGAGGAGGGGTGAGAGGAGAGAGGTCAAGAACAACTGTCAAGTTTAGACCTGAAAAAGAAGGCGAAGTCTATCATTTTCCAAAACGGGGAAAGATGCAAGGAGAAGAGGCCCAACAAGACAGGAAACAGAAAGAGTATAGCCTGGACTTGTTAGCCAGGTGGCTGTCAGACATCCAGTGGAGCACCCAGCAGGCAGCTAGACGCGGAAGTTCAGGGAACAAAGGTGGGGGCTGCCAGTGGAGGCGCGATATTTAAAGCCTGGAGTCCCGCTGAGATCTCCTCCTGGGTGGCCATGGACAAGGCAGCACCTGAGGGGGACTCCACTATCTGGAGGGCACCCAGCGGGGAAAACTGCAAAGGAGGGAGAATGTGGTGACCTTGAAGTCAAGGTCAGAAAGGCTCCCAAGGAGCAGGGGAGAGGCTGATGAGACAAGGGCTGAGGAACGCCCCTTGGACCGGGGAACCGGCAGTCACTTGAAAAACCAGTGGTGCGGAAATTGCACGACGACGCTTATCACAGCTGCGACTACCTGCAGTTACTCTGTCCAATCTGTTTTTGCCTGATCTAAGGCAAGCAAGTTCCAAGCAAGGCGGAGGCCAAGGAAGTCTTGCCCTTCACTGTAATTCCAGGAAGGACCCCCACGGTGGCTCAAATACGTGGAACAACGGACCATGGAAGCCAAGGAGGAAGGTCCCTCTTTATCCACAAAGCAAAGGACACGCTGGCCCAGCACTGCCCAGGGGGCCAATCTGGCCGGGCCCTGCCCCGCACACACCCAATGACGGAGGCCCGTAGGCAGCTATCTTCAGATCCCTTCTCCTGTCTTTACTCTCGGGGCCTCTCCAGTTCACCGGCGGTTGCCACA
This sequence comes from Panthera onca, assembly GCF_046562875.1. Classification (NCBI taxonomy): domain Eukaryota; kingdom Metazoa; phylum Chordata; class Mammalia; order Carnivora; family Felidae; genus Panthera; species Panthera onca. Next base: position 4,362,399 of record NC_138342.1, read on the forward strand.
GCTGGTGGGCACTTGCTGTCCCCCAGCCCCAGTTTCTTCAGCGGGTCTGTGTGGGGGAAGGCCTGAGAACTCGTGTTTCTAAGAAACGCCCAGATGATGATCATGTCCCCCCGGGCACCATGCTTTGAGAAACACTGGTTTAGTGTGATTCTTGTAGGTATCCTTGGTCATTTTTGTTCCCCTACTTAGAAATCATAATGTAAGCTGGGAGACCGTGACTTTTCAAAATCCTTCTGAAGTTTGAAAAGATAACTGAAAGTAACATTTCAACATTTCCTAAAAATGGCAGCTATGTCTGTGTCAGGCTCAAGCGGAGGGAATCTGGCCCAGTTACAACGAAGTCACGTGTGTGCCACGTGCCCCGGGCAAACCACAAGCAGCCCTGACCACTCGCCAGGCCTCTTTCTGAATTAAACGTCACAACAGCCTCTCCTCAAGTACTCACTCTGGGCCACTCCTGGGACAAAAACGGTCCACGTACATCATCTCTTAATTTATAACAACCCCGTGAGGAGGCACCACAGTGCCCCTTCTGCAGATGAGAAAACCAAGAAGTAACTGCCCACAGTTACACGGATAAGAAGAGGGGATGCTGGAAATCAGACCCAAGTCTGCAAGCCCAGCGACCTCGGCGGGCGTACACACCTGTCCCCCGGGCTCCACCAGGATGCCTCAATTGAGGCACGCCGGCCCGAGGGCTTGTGTGCTCCCGGCGCAAGACCTGGCCTCAACACGGTGCGGTGTCCGCGCACGCGAGCGAAGCGACCTGCGGAGGCCTCAGGCTCACCCTCCCACGCGGTGTCCTGTTTCCTCTTGTTCAAGGTGGACTTGTCCCAGGAAAGAGACGACGACAACAGGAAACGCTCTCCAGCACCTACGACATTCAACGCCGTTCTGAGCACCTGAGGTACATTCAACGCACTTCGTCCTCACCCCTCCGAGGCTGGTCCGGTTACTCTCCAAATTTCAGAGAGGACGAAAATGGGGCTCAGGAGATTAAGGGACTTGCCCACACAGCCAAACAGTGACCGAGCTGGGATACGGACTCTGACAGTCTGCCTCCAAAGTCTATGGTCTTACAGCACTACGCGATGGCGCTTCTCTCCGCTAATAAAAACATTCCAAAGAGAAGGGGAGGAGGAACCGGAGTTTCCTACACCTGGCACCGTCTGGCATCACGGGCCTCGGCAGTCGGCGCCGGCTCTGGGCTCTCTAAAGCGTGTGGGTGGAGAGCCGGACCAGCCTGAGCTTTGAAGGCCGTGACGAAGCGTGTGAGTGGACATCTGCGGCAGCCGCCGGCTGCTGTACCCCCACGACAGCAGGTACCCGGCCCTGGATCCCCGTGAGGCCTGGCCAGCCCGGGGAGGGAGGGCCGGAGACACAAAGCACGAGCAAACAGGACACGGGCAGGATTGTATGACCCTTGCCGGTACAATTACATCCTTTATTATTGATGGTTGAAGCCAGACGGTCCTCGTCCCTGCGGTATTGGGTTGCCACATAATTAGCGGACCTAGTCACTCCAGTTCACAGAAATCCTTTAGGTTCAAGAACATAATCCATGTTCACCTTTAAAAAAAAAAAAAAAAAAAGTACGACAAAGAAAACAAAGAAATTCAAACATGATGTGAGTGACAGTAAGAGTCATGGGAAAATCTCCCTAGGATAATGGTTACTTTTTTCAAAGTGTGGATCTCTTTAAAAATTGTTAAACAGCTTGGCTATTTCGTTTCTAAGAAATTTATGGCAGAGCTTTGCATACAGACTCCTCAAATTTTAATTGTGTGCTATTGTAATAAGCCTACGCAAGGAGCGCTTCAGAATCCAAATGTAACAACCCGTAAAAATGAATTCCAACACCCAAGTACTTCGCGAGCCTCCGGGGTCCAGACGACCGCTCTGGGGAACGTCAGATGACATTCAGAACACATTTAGTTTGCCGAGGCTTTCACAAAATGAAATAGGCGCGCATCCACCGCGTGGCTGGGGCCAGAGCCCCGGGATGTGCTCCCCGCCTCGCCCCACATGCCGCACCGCTGTACCTAACACGTTTAATACTCAAAGGGGCCGTCCTCTGCAACCGCGCGAGTGCCACGCGGGGCCAGCCCCACTTCCCCTCCTCTGGACCAGTCCAGGAGCCACATTCTTGCCAGGGCGACGCCATCACGGCTCACACGAGTAAAACCCTCCAGGGACATCACCTCACGCGGGCCCCACAGACAGCCCCTCTCACTGCTCCCTGGGCCCGGGCTGCCACTGCCCCTTAGCACAGGCCGCCCCCACCGCCTGCGGCCCCTTCCCTGCCGAGGCAGAGGAGCAGCGAGGGCCCTGGGGCTGGGTTCCGGCCCTGCCCAAGTCACCGAGCCTGTCTAAGTGCTCCTTCCATGAAATGAGGACGGTAATAGTACCTTCTTGAGAAGACTGTTACGAGTTTTAAATGAACCAGACACCCAAGTGCTGACTCATCTGAAACCAGCACACAACAATCGCTCATGATCCCTGTTGTTAATAACTCCGTCACACCTTTGACCTCAACCTCGTGTGCAGCCTTGCCCAGCAGGCCGTGCCCCTGCCCCCACACACGCCCATCCTGCTCCTTTCCATACCCGCCCTGGAGTCCTCTCCTCACCAGAGGGGAGCTCTCCAGCACGGTGCTGTGTGAGCCCTGTAAGCCCAGGGCCACGCACGAGGCCCGGCACTCACTAGGTCCTCCAAAGTATTTAGCAGGGGCGCCTGGGGGGGGGGGGGGGGGGGGGGGGTCTGTCGGTTAAGCGTCTGACTTCGGCTCAGGTCATGAACTCATGGTTCGTGGGTTCGAGCCCCTCGTCAGGCTCTGTGCTGACAGCTCAGAGCCCGGAGCCTGCTTCGGATTCTATGTGTCCCTCTCTCTCTGCCCCCGCCCTGCGCGCGCTCAGTCTCTCTCTCTCTCAAAAATAAATAAAGGTTTAGAGAAAAAAAGTATCTACTAAGCAACTGCCAATGGATACAAAACTGAGGCTGGAGGGGTCGGCCTGCCGGGGACAGTGTCACAGCACCGGCAAACGGCAGAGGTGAGGGTGGTGGGGACTCAGAGCCCTGGAGAAGACACAGGCTGTTACAGTCAGAGCTTCCAAGGCCACAGAGGCCCCTGGCCCCGCTGAGTCTGGGCACGAACCTTCTTTGCAAAGACAAGCACATGTCTCCAGCCGCTGGCATCGCCCCCTGCTCAGGGACGGAGGCAGCCTGGCGGTGATGAGACGCCACAGGCCTGGCCTGGCCCCTGAACCCTGTGCCCTCCCCACCTCAGACAAGTAGGCAGCCTGTGAGCCAGCAAGGGGAAGGGGATCATCCTACAGCCTGGGTGAACAATGGCCCTCGCATTCCTGGCCAAATCAGCACCGGAAGGATTGAGCTCCAAGAAACCCATGGGATCAGAGGGCAAGAACGCTTTAATATCAAACATCATTAACACACCTCTGACAACAAACACATTTACAACTCTTGCTGGAAAAACTGATCAAATTGGGTTATAAAGATCTAGAGCCCCGCTATCTCTTTCCTATACGCATGCTGTGAGCTACAGGAAATGAAAAAGGTTAAAGTCATCAACATTCTGAAGACAGACTTACATTTTAGGAACTTGGCATGCAGATTAACACAGTTTTCCAATTTCAAAGCCTCAATAAAGGCCATTTTTACAAGGTTCATAAATATATGCTAATAACACGTTTCTGTGTTTTTATACCTTGTATACCTTTTGTATTTTCTTTGAATCTTTCTGAGCATTCTCTCGGAGTGGTACTTTTCCAAATAACTTCCATCCCAAGTCATTCTGTCTGTCAAGTCTTGCATTCTGTTTTCTAGCAAGCAAATTCCTACAGGAAGAAAATAAGAGGGTTAGGAAACTTCTGGGCATTTACAAAAATACCACGACAACGAGTCACTCTTGAATGAACACAAGTAGACTTTCCTTTGAGACAACAATGTGATGAACCACAAGCTTTAATTCTTCAGGTGTGATTTTTCACGTAAGACACAGAATTACGCAGCAAGGAAAAAGCCCTTAAGCCACAAATAAGTTTTTTGTTGTTCCACTGTCACAGGTACAAATTCTATAACTTAAAGTAAGGAAACACCTCATACTATAACAAAGTCTGTAACAAAAGTGACCTTTAAAGTCAGACCGAACTGAATTGAAACTTGGCCTCAACACTCACTAGCTGTGTAACTCTGACCAGTATATTAACCTTTCTAAGCTTGTTTCCTTGTGTTTAACAAGGGTCTTTGCAGGAATTAGAATTACAGGTACACAATCAGTGCTTAATAAGAGCTGCTAGGGGCGCCCAGGGGGGATCAGTCAGCTGAGTGTCTGACTCTAGATTTTGGCTCAGGTCACGATCTCACGGTTCGTGAGACAGAGCCCCATGCTGGGCTCTGTGCTAACAGTGCGGAGCCTGCTTGGGATTCTCTCTTCCTTTCTCTGACCCTCTCCTGCTCATGCCTCTTTCTCTCTCTGTCTCTCAAAATAAATAACCTTTAAAAAAATAAAAAACAGGAGTGCCTGGGTGGCTCAGTCGGTTAAGCGTCCGACTTCAGCCAGGTCACGATCTCGCGGTCCATGAGTTCGAGCCCCGCGTCGGGCTCTGGGCTGATGGCTCAGAGCCTGGAGCCTGCTTCCGATTCTGTGTCTCCCTCTCTCTCTGCCCCTCCCCCGTTCATGCTCTGTCTCTCTCTGTCTCTCAAAATAAATAACCTTTAAAAAAATAAAAAAATTATATTAAGTCAGAGCTGCTTTAATAATTAACCTCTAGCTCAGTTTAAATTACCTGTGGGGGGCACCTGCTTGGCTCAGTTGGTGGAGCACACACCTCTCAATCTTGGGGTTGTGAGTTTGAGCCCCACCTTGCGCACAGAGCCTACTTAAAATTAATTATCTATAAGGTAAATTTATATTGCCTATTTACAGTCTCCACATATAATGAAAAGAAAACCACTCAAGAGAGAGTCCAAGGTCTTCCGTCCCAACAACATGTAAACAGGTCCCGAATAACACAAATAAATCCCAAATGGTAGTACAAAATAAACTACGTTCTGGAAGGCCCATTCATTCAAAACAAGTGGTTTCCAGGGCTCACTGGAAAGTAGAAGATGAACCCCCAGCAGCTCGTGTGCTAGAAAGTAAGAAAGTGCTGAAAGAAATATAGGGGACACATGTGAAGGGAACGGCAGCCAGCTTGAAACAAGGGCTCCCACTGGCTACATCTGGACCAATCTAACCATCAAGATAAATGATGAGAGCAAGGGACTGTAGTCGCTTGAATGAAACAAAAATCCAAGCACCCACATGGATACAAACAAGAGGAGGAGGAGGGGAAAATGTCGCTGAACAAGCCCAGGAAGACTGATGGAGGCAGGAGAGGAGGGATGGGGGCGAACCTGGTGGCTGACAGCTGCAGGAGGAAGAGGGTTTCCACAGGGCTTGAAAGTATCTCCCACAGATTACGTGTTAATTACAAAGGCAACCCTCCTCAGGCAAGTGCTCGAAGCCGCATTCCCAATGTCAGAGGAGACAGCACAGGCCTGCGGCTCCGATGTGCCCAGAACAGCACACCATACGGGTGGAGGGAGGAAGGCAGACAGACAGACAATCAATCAGAGAAGATCCCTGAAACAACCAACAAAATGTGAATGCGGACCGCGGACTAAGAAACAGCACAGGGTTGACGTTGCATTTCCCGATCCTACAACTGCACAGTCGGTGGTTATGTGAGAGAATGCTCTTGTTCTTAGGGAATATACAGATACATTGAGGGGGAGACAGGCATGGTATCTCCAGCTGATTCTCTTAATGCTTCGAAGAAATACTTACTTGCTCATATGGCACATATACCACACTCACAGAACAGATAAAACGAAGTGAAATACAGAGTGTATCGAAGAAAAGAATACATAGAAGTTCCCTGTGTTTTTCTTGAAACTTTTCAATACATTTGAAATCAAATCAAAATAAAGTCATGGGGCGCCTGGGTGGCTCATCAGGTGAGCGTCCAGCTTCGGCTGAGGTCATGATCTCGCAGTTCCTGGGAGTCCCATGTCAGGCTCCCTGCGGTCAACGTGGAGTCTCCCTCTCTCTCTGCCCCTCCCCTACTTGTGCACACGCACTCGCTCTCAAAAATAAATAAAGCATTAAAAAAATAAAGTTATGAAAACTTTCAGAAAAGGAAACCAATGGTCTCACTGTATTCTCTTCTGTTGTGGTTACAATAGAATCCATTTCAGGAACCGTTTCATAGCCCAAGGCAATTCTATACATACCTTTATAAGAAAGAAACTTTGGTAAAAAAAAAAAAAAAGAAAGAAAGAAAGAAACTCTGGGCTATCCCCAGGCCCAGCCTGTGTACCATCTAAGACAGCCATTGGTGAAACACACACGGTTCAAACCGAGCTAAAATGTCAGGCACCCAGAAGGATACTAAGAGCTTGGGCATCCAGAATTCGGTTCATTAACAGCTGACATTTTGCTAAAGAGGAGTTGCCTCTGGAGAAGGGGACTGGGCACAAGGGACTAACGGTGAGGAACCCCAATGCACCTGGAAGGGGAGGGGACAGAAGTGAGGGCTACACCTCCTGATGAACCTCAACCCTATTGTGGAGGGACGCGTGTCAGTGAGGGTCTAGAGGGGCAAGGAACGCAATAGAGAACCCCACAGAAGCGCCTGGGCATCTGTGCTCCGGGAGGCGGAATGTAAATGTGGTCCTGGTCACAGAGACGGGGCCAGCAGGGGCAAGAGGAACAGAAACATTGGTTTTTCCGTCCACTGGACAACGATGTAAATCTGCACAAATGCAGTGCAGATGAAACTTACCAAAATCATGATTCATGACAGACCGTGACTTATCAAAGGCATCTTTGGCCGTATTATTTTTTGTGGATGGGAGGTTGAGGACCTCGGAACGGACAGGAATCCCTCCCTAGCTTCAGCGGTGTGTGTCACCGGCACAGGGAACAGGTGCCTCTTGCTCCCCTTTCAGGTCAGGGGGTCATCGGAAGGCTGGCATGGACCTGGCTGTTGGGCCCAGGAGGCCAGATGGAACCGAGGACCTGCCTCCTCCCATCATGTGACCAAACCCCACTCCCGGGCAGGTGCAGTGAGAGAACTCAGATGGGGCAGGGAGCGCCCAGTAGCCCTGACGGTTCCCTTTAACCCTGTGCGGTCCTCCTAACCCAGAGGCGCCTTGGGGAAGACACAGCCGTGGATCCCTCAGGCTGTCCCTTCACGAGCCCTGTGCCATAGCCAGTTAGCAGAAGACCTGGCCCTCAGACAGCCTAAGCGCTCTCATGCAGTGGAGTAGACAGTGGCCATAGCCAGTATCTGTGACGCCTCACCAGGGGGCAGAACACAGGGACTGCTTGATTCAAGCTTCCTCAAATCCACCTGTCCCACCACCATCTTCGGGAAGTACTCCCGTCCGTCCTGGTTCTGCAGAACCTCTGGACTCACTCTGCAAAGCCGACCCAGACCGGCTGCCGCCCGTCCAACCCCCGGGCCTGGGCTCCCACGGAAGCTATTTCCACAGCACCCACCCTGCTGCTCTGTGCCTGTCGGGTGCACACCCTCTCTCCACACACCTGTCTCTAGGGGTGCGGGCTGCTGGGGGGGCAGGGCAGAGTCACCTCTGCATCCCCAGAATTCCATCCAGCACGCAGGAGGCGCTCTATACAAACGGGGCAGCCACATGTGCAGGGGAGGCGGGTGCAGAGCTATGAGGAGGCAGAATGGGACCTCAGCCCATCATCCTCCAACCTGGGGCCCGTGGAGTGAACCACCTCCGAGGGCGGCAGTGATGCCTAAGTGCAAGCTTCCACACACGCTCCAGGTGAAGGGCAAGTCCAGACAAATCAAGGCCCAGGACTAAGAACTAAACAGAGATAAGCTCTGAGCAGGGTTAAGAGAATGCCCTGAAAGAAGGGGCCATGGGAGATGGGGGGGGGGGGGGGGGGGGGAGGGCGGGTGGTGAGGGGTTGCTGGGAGAGGAGGGAGGAGGGGCGGAACAGAACACCACAATCTGCTCCCAGGCCAGAGCCCTCCTGGGGGGGCAGCCAGCAGCCGTGCACGAAGGCTGAGGGCAGCGCCCGGAGCACTGTTCCAAGCCAGACACAGAACCAGTCATGGAGACTCCCTTTGTTTTGCATCCCCAGTAGAGGGCCCTTTGCCCCAGGGCTAGAATCCTTTGCGAAGGAAGAAGCACTCACTCTACTGGCAGCATCAAGGCTCAGCTGTCGACCTCAATCCAGTCTCTGAAGGGCAGAAACAACACCAAAATGGGCCAGACTCTCACCTGAGCCGGAAGGGAATCAAATCAGCAAGGGCCAATAAACAACCAGTGGGTCCTCAATCCGCAGGGCACAATGACACGGTCTAACCAAAGCTGTCGGCATCGGGGTTCCCTGAGAGCCACCCGGGCTCCGGATGCTGAAGCCTGCCCCACCCACCCGCACCTCTCACCCACAGGCACCCACCTAGGGGAGGGCATGGCTTTCCTCCTGACTAGCCCCCTTCCTCCAGGATGCCCGCTCACATCCTGCAGCCAGTGGGAGGAGTAACGGCTGAAGGGGAAGCACCGAGGACTTGTCCACAAACGAGGTGAACCCCATTTCTAAGAGGCTGACGAGGGCCTTACAATCCTTCCTGAGCCTCGTCCCAGGAGCACCCCCGCAGGCAGGCGGCCAGAGCAGAGATCTCTCATTCACGCACTGAATTTTTCTGAGGGCCGCACCACAGGAGGCAGTCTTATTTGCTCGGAAACCCTCAGTCTCTCCCCAGGTTAGCTCCAAAGCTCTCACCTGATTTGGCAAGGGTCTGGCCCCTCTTCCCGGTCCTCCTCCTTGGGTCATTTGGGGCCGCGCACACATCCAGGCGGGCACACAGCCTGTCACCCCACCCCACCCCCACCCCCCAATGTGCTTGCCCCACCCTTTCTTCAGGTGTCCCTGGAGCACAGGACCAAGATCCATCAGGTTCTGGGCCCCTGCAGAACTCCCGCTGCATCTACCGTGATGCTCCAGAAATCTCTCCGCCACACAGTGGGCACAGATGGATGGCACCAGCCCTGTCCCCCAAATCCCTTCAATGGCTTCCACCTGTTTGTGGCACCACGGCACATGTCGTTCCCCCAACCCTCAAAGTGCTCCTGAAAGAGGAGACGTGAGGGCCTGCCCCCCACGCGCGTTTCAAGGGTCAAACAAGGCGAGGACCTCACAGGCCTGGCCGACTGTATCACACACACTCAGTTCACGTTCACGACAACAGCAGCTGTTGTCACCATCATCACCGCGTGGCATTTCTCCATGAGGGGACTGACAGCACTGTCCTCCAGCTCAATTCCCTTCAGCCGAGCTAACGCTCTCACCCTGAAGGCATTAGAGAGGGGGGCAGATGAGAGGCGAGGTTTACAGGAATGGTGGGCTGAGGGAAGGTGACCCAGCAGGGGCTGGCCCCACCAGGGATCTGTTGACAACGCCTATCCTATCCGGATGCATTTTCCAACAATGCTGAAGAGGCCTCCGGAAATACACTCTGGGGCTGTCCGTGACTAAGCCACCCCCAACTACAAGGGAAAAGAATAACCCTAAGAGCCTGCAGGAAGCAAAAGAAAAGACCCTTGGGCAGGAAAAGGGAGCCAGGGTTTGAGTGGGGCATCTACCCCTGGCTGGAACAATCATTCTTTTCATTTCAATAGGTTAACAACTCAGAGGAAGAGACGTGGGACACCCATGACAAAGTAAGGCTAAAAACAATGGCGTGTCAATTTCTGCCTGCCGGCTCTCCTGCCTGCTGTGGAGTGCCACCCACAAGTGAGGGGCATCATCAGTAGCAGGGGCAAGATCAGGCACGGACACAGGTAACTGGGACGAAATGGACTATCAGGACCTGGTCATCACCAAGACCAGTCGGGCACGGCTTTGCGCAGACTCTGACCGGTGCTCCCTTTCCTCCGACTCCCCCACACTATAAGCCACAGGATCCTTCCTTCGCCAGGCTTGTCCAGTGCCTTATCTTGTGGCTTATGGTGCTTATACTTCCCACAGGCAGGAAGCAGAGGGGGCTGACATGTGACAAGGGGCAAAGTGGGGCGAGTGGGGAAACATACAACCTGGAGACCTGAACGCCCCACGCCTCCCGACAGAGGGGTCAGGCCCTCACCGCCCAGGACGGGCCACCAGCCACACAGGCTGCTGAACACGTGACAAATGTGCATGTCATTGCGCTGAAATGCGCCAGCTGGGACAGAGAGTTCTTCAAAGTGTCAAAAAAGACCGAAAACTACCCAGGGGTTCATGACATGTCCATATACATCAGTAAGAAGGGTCAGGGGATAGCCTGGCTGGCTCCGTTGGTAGAGCATGTGATTCCCGATCTTGGGGTCATGAGTTCAAGCCCACACAGGGTGTAGAGATTACTTAAATAAATCAAACCTTTTTTAAAAAAAAGGGGGTCAGGGCCATTTTTTTGAAGGACCAACATCTATTCGTCGTTAAAGGCAAAAAGCGAAGCGCGTAACAGCGTAAAGCACGCCGCACAGTACGTGCACCTGCGTTGCTCGTACCAGCACAGACTACCTCTGGGAGAAGACGGAAATGGGCATTCTGTGCTCGTGCAACAGCTTACCCGGTGGCACGGTGCAGAAACAAAACTCTTCACCACACACTCTATAGCACTTTCTGGATTTTGTACCATGCAAGCGTATCGCCTATTGGAGAAAGTTAACAGGGGCGCCTGGGTGGCTCAGACGGTTAAGCATCCAACTCGGATTTCGGCTCAGGTCGTGATCTCACAGTTTGTGAGTCTGAGCCCCATGTCGGGCTCTGCACTGACGGTGTGGAGCCTGCTTGGAGTTCTCTCTTTCTCTCTCTGTCTCTGCCCCTCCCCTGCTCACACACACTCCCTCTCTCAAAAATAAATGAACTTAAAAAAAAAAAAAAAAAAAAAGGAAGAAAAAAGTTCTTATATAAAGAAGCCGTTGCTAAATTAGGGATTTCTGCCGATAAGAAAGGAAGCGAGGGGTTCCTGGCTGGCTCAGTCGGTGGGGCGTGCAACTCTTATCTCGGGGGTGGTACGTTCCAACCCCACGCCGGGTGTAGAGATTACTAAAAAACAGAAAAAGAGAAAATTAGTGCTTCTGCACCACCCCCACCCCCATCTTCCAAATCAGGAAGGCTTTATCAAACCCCAAAACAGTGCCCAATTTTTCTGCCCGTCCCCAGTAAGGCTAGGTGGCAAGTGCCAGGAGCCCCTGCTGTGTCGGGTGGCAAGTGCCCTAACCAACAAAAAGCTGGAGAGCAAGTGAAACGGTCAGTGATGCTGCACTGGTACAAACAATAAACACTTAGGAAAGAGAAGTGAAACCGTATGGAGCGGCACCTGGGAAGGCACTGGCGGCTCAGCCCACGTGGCTCATGCACCCGCTCTGCCCTGTGCTTCACGACCCCAGCCGTGAGCCGGAGCAGTGCACAAGTGTCCCAAGGAGAACGGCCTACCTCCTACAAGGTAGGTAAGTTCCTAAGGTCGCCCACCAGGGACTCAGACCCCCGCCCTTCCAGGCCTCCGCGGTCCGGTGCAGCCTCCGACCACACGGCCGAGAACCCTGGAAGGGCACAGAGCCAGCCCTGTGGTCAGCAGGGCCGTGCACACACACTGCCGTCCACTCCCAGACCTCACACAGACCAGCAAGGCTGCAGGGACATGCGCGCAGGAACACGACAGAACGGCTGAAAGGCAACTGTCACCAAGGGGCCACAGGCGTACTTGCGGTCCCGTCACGCTGACCTGACCACCCTGCTCCAGCAACTTCAGGCAGAGGCAGAACGGGGGCCTTCCTGGTGAGAGGCCCCCAAATCTGAACCCCAGGTTCCCAGCACGGGCAGCTCAGGTGCTTATCTGCTCCAAGAAAACTGCAAGATGGGACATGACTTTGTTACCACCTATTCCTGGCTGAGAAGTGATGCACAGGAGGCTACAAGGGGCCTAGCTGTGGCTCCAATCGGGGCTCCCCACCCCACCCAACCCCCCCAGCCTCAGGGCCCCACCTCCCACCCCACTGCCCACCCCACCCTCCACCCCCACCCCCTACCCTCAGGACCACACCCCCCACCAAAGCAGCAAAGGCCCAGGGCCTCACGGTTTTCATCTGTAAATGGAGATAACAAGTCTCGGGAGAACTAAGTGAAATAACACACAACTCATCGGGGCAGGTGTGTGTGCAGGGGCCACAAGGAGAGGTGACACGCTGGGAGCCTGTGTTTTCTGCCTGCACAGAGTTTTCCAGCTGGAAATATTTATCAGCATTTTTAAATATCGAGAAATCAAAGAAAAACCTGGGCTTCTGGCTTCTCCTGACATACCGTAAGAGCTGGCCACACGGGCACGTGTTCCCGCACGACAACCAGCCAGAGCTAAGCTGTGGGTTCATCTGGGCCGTGCTCCACCTGGTCCTCCACTGCCCACACGTCAGGACACCTGCCACTGCAGTGTCCCCCCTCTCAGCCACCTGCAGGGCCAGATCCCAGTTTTAGGGGGCCTTGAAGCTTATTCATTTGGGGGAATCTTCTAGACATAAAAAAAAAAATGTTTAGATATGAACACAAAATTAGGCAGACGTGAGGAGTCCTGAAGGTCAAGCATCATTAACATCATAATTCGAACACTGTCCTTTTGGCTTTGGAAACCCGGGACGTGCTTCCATGTGAGGACACTCTAGCGAGGACTTTTTTAACGTTAATTTGTTTTTGAGAGAGGGCGCACGAGCAGGAAGGGGGATGGGAGGAGGGACAGAGGATCCGAAGCGGGCTCTGCACTGACAGCAGAGAGCCCGACGCGGGGCTCGAACTCACAAACCCTGAGATCATGACCTGAGCCGAAGTCCGACCCTTACCTGACTGAGCCACTCAGGTGCCCCCCAGCAAGGACTTCCACCCAAAGTTCCATCTCTCCATTTTTCGACAAGAGACCGTATAGTCTAAGGACAGACCCCCTTTCTTCTTAAATGGTGTGGGGCTGAGGTGGTGCCTTTCAGCCCCGCCCGCACTAACTTTCAGACGTTACTGAAGTCAAAATAAGGTGATTCCAGGAACAATCTAGAATGCTAGCTGACAGACAAGATTAGGTGCTGGATCTGGGTCCCTAAACCAGTGTATTTCAAAGCACGGGAAGTGTGTGCTGAGGGCAGCACCCAGAGCCAGGGCCCTACCTGGTGTAAGCACTCAAATGCCTCGCACGAGAGTTACCAACTTGTTCCTTTATGTGTCTTTATCACAGAATGTAAAGTCCACGAGGGTGAGTCCCGTCTCTTGTGTTTACTGTGGTGCCTCTAGGGCTTAGAACAGTTCCTGGCATACAGGAAAACATGTTTATCGAATACACGCTTTTTGGAGGGATTTTCAGAAAGAACACACAAGAATTATACCTGCCCATTTAAAACAGAGCAAGCCAGGGGGTGCCTGGGTGGCTCAGTCACTTAAGCATCCGACTTTGGCTCAGGTCACGATCTCACCTGTCTGTGAGTTCAGGCCCCGCATCGGGCTCTGTGCGGACAGCTCAGAGCCTGGAGTCTGTCTCAGATTCTGGGTCTCCCTCTGCCCCTCCCCGGCTCCCGCTCTGTCTCTGAAAAATGAACGAACCTTAAAAAAATAAAATAAAATGAAATGAAACAGAGGAAGCCAGCATTCAGAGAGGTTGGGGAGTCCTGCCCAGAGACACACAGAGCAACACGGAACCACGACTTGGACCCGAACATCCACGGCTGCTGCCCGGCAGCTGTCCACACTGCCCCAGAAGGTGGAGGACGGCGGGGGTGGAAGGGCGCAGCCCTGCCCGACCTGGAGGAGCAGGTTCCACGGGCCACAGACACTCAGCAGGGACTGCTCAAAACTCCTTGGAATCTTGGGAAATAAACCTCCAAAGTCCTCCTCCTTCAAGATACTGTGCATGTGAACTCCAGGTTGTAATTCGACGGTTCCCTGGGGCTTCTTGCTTTCTCCTTCCTTTTGTGTCTTTGACAAGACATAACCAAAGCTTGTTCCAAAGTCCTCAGAAATCCGCTAAAACACCGTCACGTTCCGTTCCCCGAACAGACGGGTATCTTCTCCACCATTTCCTGAATCACAACCACCCTTCACAGATCACCTGTCAGGGGCCCCGTACCGCGCCTGGCACGTCCCACATATTCTGCGTGAGAGATGGAACTCTGGAGGGAAGCCCTTGCTGGAGGGTCCTCACATGGAGGCACGACCCAGACAGGGATCACGGTCCACCCACATGGCACAGACAGGAAACAGAGTCTCGGCGAGGCTAAGGAATTTGCTCCTGAAGGGACATCTAAATCCTGCCACTCCTCCGGGGTAGAGAAGGCAAAAACGGTAAATGATTCCTCCAAAGCCTATTTCTTACTGTTTTTTTTTTTTTCCAGATCTCCACCATCAGAAATCAACATGCCCCACTGCCACATCTATTTGAAAAGGCCAGCCCACTCAACCGTCACAGGCACACAGGACACAAAACCGCGTCCTACAAACCCAACCTCCTGTGTGATAAAACCCCATCTGCCCTACAGGAAATATGAGGCGACTGAGACAGACACTGAGGTGTTCTTACTGTGGCCAAACAGCAGGCCCAACGCTCCTAGTCGCGCACACAGTCACAAGTACCCGAGAGCTAGAAATATTCGGCGTCTCTCTTCCTTCAGAAAATGTTAGCCAAGGAGCCTCTGATGTTATCAAGTTGGTCCCTAAAACCGGAGGGAACAGCCAACACGGGAGTGCAGCGAGCATCAGACGGCACGCGCACACACACCGAGGCCCCTGGCTCCTGGGGCCCGCAGGCCCTCGCTGGAGCTCGGGACCACACCCCTTCGAAACTCAGAAACGACTCTGCCCGACGGGGGCAGGGGTGCTGAATCACACCAAAACCTACAGACGTGGCAAAATCCGAGCTCCAGGTAGGCCTCCGATGACAAAAGGGAAAGCAAGAGGGGCGAGATTGCAACCACAAACCTGTCCACGAACAGCAGCGCGGGGGAGACAGCCATGGCGTCTACGGGAGCCACACGCCTCCGAAAGGTCAGCCCCACAAGTGCAGACTGCTCCTGGGCGACATTCCCGGAGCCGGGAGCCGGAGCCACAGTCCCAGGGAGGCACCCTGGGCGCCCTTCCGGGCCCTGCAGCACAGTCTGGAAGGTTAAGGCACGCAGGACGGGGCGGACCAGCTGGGAGGGCAGAGGGCGGGGGCGGGCAGGGCTCTGACTCCGAACTAGTCCCAGGGAGGGAGGAGGGTGGGCAGTCGGGGAAGGAAAGCCGGTGTGACCAGGTGGGTTCCCGGGGGGCCCTCGCATCTCTGCAGAGACCACAGCCACCCCTGCCAGGGGAGGCCAACTGGCCACAGGACCCACAGGCATCTCTGACTGAGAAATAAAGCGAAATCCCCATTTGGAACAACCTCGAGCGTCTCCTGTGTGCCCGACACGGCACTTTCTGGAAGAAGCGATCAGGTATTCAGGTGAGTTCCAACACTGTCACATAAGTTCCCGTCAAAAACTTGCATTAGAACCATCACTAGGGGCGCCTGGGTGGCTCAGGCGGTTAAGTGTCCAACTTTGGCTCAGGTCATGATCTCACGGTTTGTGGGTTCAAGCCCCGCGTCAGGCTCTGTGTGGCCAGCTCAGAGCCTGGAGCCTGCTTCGGATTCTGTGTCTCCCTCTCTCTCTGCCTCTCTCCCGCTCACACTCTGTCAAAAATAAAAACATTTTTTAAAAAAGTTTTTTTAAAAGCACCATCACTAGATGGGGGCACCTGGCTGCTCGGTCAGTAGAGCCTGGGACTCTTGATCTCGGGGTTCTAAGTTGGAGCCCCATGTTGGGTGTGGAAATTACTTATAAAAAAAATCTTAAAGAAAAAAAAAGTGCCATCACTAGAGTATTCTCTCACCTTCATGACTCCAAATACCATTAGGTATTAAAAAAGGACAAGCTCTAACTAACAACTTCAAGGTCAACAAAAATGATCTACTCTAAACCCACAAGAAGTGACACAGGTAGGCTCTCCCTTGGGGCATCATTAAGCCTCACTCAATCACGTGCCAACACTAACCCATGGTAAAAAGTCCTCCACACGCCCCAGCCAGGGTCCTCCGTCTAATGATCAGCCCTGCCAGTGTGTTTGTGTGTTCACAACTGCACAAGAAATGTCTGACTAGAGAAAGTCAGTAGATGGCCATCTCCAGCAAGAGGAGGTGGTGAGGGGCAAAGAGAGAAATTGTACTCTCACTTTGCGAACTTCTGTTGTTGCTGGGTGGCTCAGTCATCAAGCATCTGACTTGGCTGGGCTCACATCACGATCTCACGGGTCATGAGTTCGAGCCCCACTTCGGATGCACTCGAGCCCTGCTTCGGGCGAACATGAGCCCCACTTTGGGCGAGCCCCGTTTCTCTCTCTCTGCCCCTTGCTCACTTGCACCTTCTCTCGTCCTTTCTCAAAAACAAACACACAAAACACCAATTTCTGTTACTGCTTTAAAAATCCCAAATGGGCATGTGTTACTTCTGCAATCAAAAAGAAAAGAAGAGGGGCGCCTGGGTGGCGCAGTCGGTTAAGCGTCCGACTTCAGCCAGGTCACGATCTCGCGGTCCGTGAGTTCGAGCCCCGCGTCAGGCTCTGGGCTGATGGCTCGGAACCTGGAGCCTGTTTCCGATTCTGTGTCTCCCTTTCTCTCTGCCCCTCCCCCGTTCATGCTCTGTCTCTCTCTGTCCCAAAAATAAATAAAAAACGTTGAAAAAAAAAATTTAAAAATAAAAAAAGAAAAGAAGACAGACGATCGAATCTGAGAGGCAACCCGGCGCTGGAGTGGTCCTGAGTGCTGAGTCTGCTGGGCTCCGGGAACGAAAGCCCTGCCCCAGCGCAGCTGGTGGCGGGGAGGTGCTGGCTAAGGAATAGACTCTAGCCATGGATCCCACAGCGGGGACCTGGACCAGAGGCAGGCCTGGGAACGAGCTGGAAACAAATTCTTGAGCCCCCTGCACCAACTGAATCACACTCTGGGATAAAGCCCAGCAAGCCCTGTTTGAATGAGCCCCCCGTGTGGCTCCGATGCTCACGCGTTTGAGAAGGACTGTTCGGACTATGTTTACACACTTAAATCTCCTGCTACCTTGCTGGAAACTTCTGGTCCATTCCTCCCTACCACAGGAGTGGAGTCCACATCTGCTGGTCCGGCTCGGGAGTTACCGATCACTCATCCAGCTGCCAGAGGGACACGCTAGTCAAAGTCCCTCCCCTTCCTTCCTTCCCTCAGGTTCACTCCCAGGACTCTCTGGGCTCCCCTGCACCAGCGTCCTACAGCTGCACCTGCCCACATCCCTCCTAATTCTTCCCCCACCTGCACCACTCAGGCTTTACCCACTACACCTCAGCAAAACAAACAAAATCCAAAAATACCTATATTTTAAAAACTACCAAGAAAACTCAGGTCCAAATGGCCTCACTAGTGAATTCTTCCAAATATTTAAGAAGAAATACACGAACTCTTTCAGAGAACAAACCTTTTATTCCACCCCCAACCCCCAAACGAAATGTATTAACTAGGTCATTCAATAAACACATTTGTAAGCATTATTAGCCAAGAAAAAATGTATTCAACTACACTTTCTGATGCCCCTAGAGGATCATTTGACATAAAGAGAGAGTGTGTGTGTGTGTGTGTGTGTGTGTATTTAAAAACTTCCCCCATGAAGGCCTTTTTTTTTTTTTTTAAGTTTATTTATTTGTTTTGAGACAGAGAATCCCAATCAGGCTCCGTGCTGTCAGCACAAAGCCCGATGTGGGGCTCTATCTCATGAACCATGGGATCATGACCTGAGCCGAAATCAAGAGCTGGACACTTAACTGAGCCACCCGGGTGCCCATTTCATTATTTTTTAAAATTCGTACACAATAAAAGTGAGCTTTTTGGTGTACACTTCTATGAGCTGTAACACACTGGTAGGTTCATCCAACTACCAGAGAAAAATCTTATAGCAACTTTGAGAAACAGAACACTCAACCCATTTTAGAAAGCCAGCATAATCCTGATACCAAAACCTGACGAGGGCATTGAAAGAAAGGAAAAGTTACAGGTCATGCTCTAATGAATATAGACAGAAAATTCATAAAATATTAGCAAATCAAATCCAGGGACAGATATGAAAGGATGATATGCCATAAATAAGTTGGGATTTTTCCAAGAATGCAAATTTAGCTTACTTAACATTAGAAAAATACAATGTTACTTATCCCAAACAAAATAAAGGAGAAAACACACATAATCGTCAACAGATGCAGGAAAAAAAGCATTTGCTAAATAATGCAACACATTCATGACTTTTTTTTAAATCATAAAACCAGGAATAAAAAGGAAACCTCCTTAACCTGATAAAAGGTATCTAATAAAAAAAGTACGGTGTCTGATAAGAGGTGTCCTAACAGCAAACATCACACTCCACGGGCAGATGGCGAAAGCTCTCCCAGAGACCAGGACCCACACGGGATTTCTGCCAACACCACTCCAGTGCGGCACCGCATGGGAGTTCCTACTCACGCGTATGGAGAAAACAAAGGGAAAGGCACAACAATTGGAAGAAGTGAAACTCATCCACAGACCACATCATTTTCTACAAAGAAAATCCAAAAGAATCCCAGATAAACTATTAGAATAACTCAACATAGCAAGACTGCAGGATTCGAGTCCTATATACAAAATTAACTGCATTTCCAGCATTTATAAAATGGCATCCGTAAAACCATCAAAAATTTACACAGATCTTGGAATAAATTTAATGAAAGAAATGCAAGACCTTTACATTTAAAAAAAAAAAAACTATAAAATATTGTGGAAAAGTTACAGGAAATCAAAATAAATGGAGAAAATACCATATTCAGAGATAAGAAGCTTGCACACAGGAAAAAATGATCAACAGATTCAATGTAATCGCAAAGAAAACTGCAGCTTTTGGGGAGCCTGGGGGGCTCAGTCGGTTAACCATCCAACTCTTGATTTCAGCGCAGGTCACATGACCTCACAGTTTGTGAGACTGAGCCCTGAGTCGGGCTCTGTGCTGACCGCTCCAGACCTGCTTGGGACTCTCTCTCTCCCTCTCTCTCTACCCCTCCCCAATCCCTCCTCTCTTTCTCAGTAAATAAACTTTTAGAAAAACTTTTTCTAACTGCAGATTTTTTGGTGGTAATTGCCAAGCTGATTTTAAAATTTATATGGAAATGCAAAGTATGTAGAAGATGGAAAGTAATCTTTTACTTTTTAAATTTCTTTTTAAAAGTTTATTTATTTATTTATTTATTTTGAGAGAGACAGAGACCGTGTAAGCTGGGTAGGGGAAAAGAGACAGGGAGACAGAGAATCCCAAGCAGGCTCCACACTGCCAGCACAGAGGCCGACACGGGGCTCAATCTCACAAACCGTGAGATCAGGACCTGAGCTGGAACCAAGAGTCAGACTCTCAATCAGCTGAGCGCCACCCCCCCACCCCCCTCGGCGCCCTGAGTCAAAATAATCTTAAAGAACAAAGAAGTAGAAGGACTCATTCTACCAGATAGCAAGACCTATTACATAGTTATTATTAGTGAGAAATGGAACATATATGGTCACCTGATTTATTTCAAAGGTTCAACGAGAAAGATGGTCTTTATAGCAAATAACCACTACCTCACACACAGAAAATTAATTCTGATGGATCATGGATCTAGTTGGAAACGGCAAAACAAGGCTTCTGGAAGAGAACAAAAAAATCTCTTCAACAAATACAAACAGGCATTAACCATTAAATGAAAGATTCTGTCAATTAGAATTCATTAAAATTAAGAACTTCTGTTCGCTAAGAAAAAAAAACGTTAAGAGAATGAAAAGGTAAGCTAGGGTGTAGAATATATCTGCAACACATCTCACAAAAGACTGTTATCCTGAATATATGAAGTATGCCTACAAGTCAATAAGACAACTGCAGGGGGCGCCTGGGTGGCTCATTTGGTGGAGCGGCTGACTTCGGCCCAGGTCATGATCTCGCAGTTTGTGAGCTCGAGCCTCGCATCAGGCTCTATGTTGACCGCTCGGAGCCTGGAGCCTGCCTTGGATTCTCCGTCTCCCTCTCTCTCTGCACCCCCCCCCCCCCGCGCTCGCACTCTGCCTCTCTCATAAATAAACATTAAAAAAAATTAACAACAATAAAAAAGATAACTGTAGGCACTTCACAAAAGAAGATTCCAAATAGTAAAATTTGAAAAGATGCACCCAACCCTTAGTCGTCAGGAAAATCCAAGTTGAAGCCAAACACAATACCCTTTACCTAAACTTCTATCACCGGAATGGCAAAACCAAAAAGCCGACAACACCAAATTCTGGAGAGGCCGTGTGGCGCCCAGAACTCCTGCACCCTAGTCCAAGTAAGTGCAAGGGCACTGCGGTACCACCGCCCTGGAAGAGCACTCAGCAGCGTCCGCTAAAGCACCCCGGTACAGATGCACCGAAACACACGAGCGAGAACACTGTGACCAGCGTTCTCCCTGGTTGTCAAAAACGGACCAGATCCAACGTCCCCCTGCAGAGAACATTCAGCGGTACATCTGTACACCCCGAAACTATCCATAATGAAAGAAAATGAACGCTGCCACACAGTAACAACCCAGGTGAACGTCACACAAGGTTGAGCGAAGAAAGCCAGACACAAAGTATGTGCCATATGACTCCAGGTAGCCAAAGTCAAAAAAAAAAAAAAAAAAAAAAAAAGGGGACAACTAATCTACAGCGATAGAAGTCACAAGTCACAACAGCGGTTGCCCTTGGGGAGTGAGGGACAGACAGGGGAGGTACAGGATGGAGACGTGGGGGGCAGGGGGTGCCGGTCACACTCTCTACAGGGCACACGTGTGAACGGGCTTCCTCCGTCCACTTTGGTCATCACCAGCTCAGCTCAAACCCCGCTCCTCTCCTCAGGAGCCTTCCTGGCTGACGGGCCCCTCCCCACCTCACCCCTCCCGTGCGCCCCCAGGCCCCGTGCGCACTTCTCTCCGGCAGAGGGCTGGGGGTGTATTTCAGTTACTTCCGCCTCACTTCCCGCCGCCCTGGGGGCAGGGAAGGCACGTCCTACTTGGCCTTTGCACCCCTCAGGGCCTGGCATAAAACCTGCGGCACAGGTCAGTCATTAACTAACGCTGACACGCGCCCCGGGCTGTGTGCCTCTCCCTGAGAAGTCACCGGGTCCACAAGACCCGTGCGTGCCTGCGTCACACGGCCTCCTTGAGATCTCCTTCAAACATGCCCCAGCAGTTAGACACAGGGCACAAGTTACACGGGGAGGCCCTGTCTAACATCAGCTTAGGTTTTCACGAGGAGAGAGAGGGCAGGGCGAAAACCCTGTATGACGCAGTAGGGAACATTACTTGACTAAGGGCACCAGTGCGAGTTTATTTTTATTAAGCTCTGAGAAGTAAGGAAAGAAAGACGCGCTGCTAGTTAAGGACAGCCTGTAGCGTCACGAGGCAGGAGCCGTCTGGGCAAGCCCGACAGTTGAGAGGTGGCACGAACGGCCACGGTCTTCCGATTTTAGGAACCTCAAGGAGGAAGAGCTGACCTAAGGCGCGCGTAGCACGCACGGGATTCCGTGCCAGGCAGACCTGGGCTCACGTGCCAGCCTCGGCACACGCTGACTCCGGGTAAGACACGAACCACCTCTCAGTTTCCCACCTGCAGAACGGAGTCACCCCCCTCGCTTTCCAGGTTCGGGACTGCCGCGTGCGCTTGCCCGTCACGCTAAGGGCAGCTTCTTTTTCATTCAACAAATACACGGCGAGCGCCAACCACGCACGTCCTGGGGCCCGCATCGAGTGCACGGAATACAATCACCGGTGACCCGGGACACAGGCCCTCAGCCTCGAGGGGCTTATGTATGATTTTCCTTGTCTTGAGGACAGGGAAATTCAGAGCTATCACCTTGCCTGAGGTCACACGGTCAACTGAAAGGGCCTGGATTTGGACTCACTCCATACCTTTCAGCGGTGGTGCTCCATCCTGGCTGCACAGCAGAGCCACCGAGGGAGCTTTTAAAAAAATCCCAATGCGGGGCGCCTGGCTGGCTCAGTCAGGTGGGTGTCCGACTTCGGCCCAGGTCACAGCCTGGCAGTCTGTGAGTTCGAGCCCCACACGGGGCTCTGTGCTGACCGCTCGGAGCCTGGAGCCTGCTTCGGATTCTGTGTCTCCCTCTCTCTCTCTGCCCCTCCCCTACTCACGCTCTGTCTCTGTCTCTCTCTCTCAAAAATAAGTAAATATAAAAAAAAAAAAAAAACAAATTAAAAAAAAACAATGCCCAAATGCCACCGCAATAAGGAAAGTAAAACTCACCTCTGAGGGTGGGGCCTGGACACCAATTTCTTTTTTGTTTCCTGGACAATTCTGTCGTGCAGCAAAAGGGCAGAGAACTTTGCTCTTTAACGGATAAATGTTTCCCTTCCCATGCTATCTTGTTTCCTTAGCTGACACTTTATATGAATTCAAGATTAACTCCTTTCCAGCAGCTTCTATGAACAATGAGTTACTATCTTTTAGATTCTGCTTTGAACTACTCCAAGAACTGTACTCACTAAAGCGAAACCAAACTGTCAACACCTGCCGTATGGCGTGAGCTCTTCTAGTCTCTTCCAGTCTCCTGCCTCCACAGAACCAGGCAGTGGGAAGACTCCTCACCCAGGTGGCTTTCGGAGCTCACCTGAGTGTGCCCTCTCCCTCAACGGCGGCAAATCCAGGCCGTGCTCCCAGAAGCCAACAGATCCCTGTCTTCCCTCATATAGAGAAGGGCGCAAAGCAGGCCCTACCCATGTGCGTTTAAAGAGCAAAAAAACAACGCTCTTCCCCGCGGCTCCAGGAATGAGAGTCCGTACTGCGCAACCACACAGAACCACGTCACGCTCTGCTGCCCTAGTGCCAACCAGGAACATGGACGGGGCGTGAGCCGGAGATCAGGGCTGAGTAAGACCCGCACCCTGTCCTGGAGGGGCTCATAGTAGCAGCAAGGCATACAAAACTAGACTAGACTACAGCGAAGGCCCAGGAGAGCAGGTCCAGAGACCATGTGTCTGGAGGAGGTCCCCTCTGTCCTGGGGATGCCAGGAAGGCTTCAGAGGTGTCCGCGTTAAAGATGTACAGAAATGGGCATAGGAGACACAGGG
The DNA here is from genome assembly GCF_046562875.1 of Panthera onca. Taxonomy (NCBI): domain Eukaryota; kingdom Metazoa; phylum Chordata; class Mammalia; order Carnivora; family Felidae; genus Panthera; species Panthera onca. The sequence continues at coordinate 4,385,635 of NC_138342.1, forward strand.
CAGAGGGGAGGGGAGCATCGCGGGCAAAGGCAGGGAAGTGTGAGCCAGCAGGGCTGAGCTCGGGGTCCGTCTCCTGAGCACAAGCAAGGGCCCAGCAGGAGGAGAGGAGATAAACCACAGGCACCTCTTCGTTCTGTAGACTGCGGTACCCAGCAGGGCAAACCCTCCCTCTTACAGCAAGTAACCTGTGGCCAGAGCTAGGACCAATTCTAACGGCCCATCAGCCTTCACGGAGACCATGGACAAAGAGCTCCTGGGGACTCTCCACCATCACCTCGGGCCAGAGCACATCAGAGCCGACCAGGGATGGGGACGGTGGTCAAGGAAACAGGAAGCACTTCTGGGATTCTGTCCCAGGCGATCATGGGAATAGCAGAAAACGCACACTGACATGCACACAGGTAATTTTACCACCCCAAAGCAGGAACAAAATCATTTCCTTATTGTCGGACAAGTAAACGATTCACAAGAAGGAATACCACCAAGACATTAATAAATGTATGAAAATTTCTAATTAGGTGGGGAAAATGTAAAAGGCAGGATACAAACTCACAAATAGCACGCGTTTTCAGGGTTAAAATTCATAAAAAGTCTTTAAGGAAATACGGTAGAAAGGAAAAATTGGTAGTAGGTGTAAAAGCGTGAAGGACCAAAATAAAATAGTGAGCTTAAAAAAAAAAAATAAAATTTTCTGGGGCGCCCGGGCGGCTCGGCCGGTTAAGCATCCGACTCTCGATTTCGGCTCAGGTCATGATCCAGGGCCATGGGATCGAGCCCCGTGTCAGGCTCCATGCTGAGTGTGGAGCCTGCTTGGGATTCCCTCCCTCTTCCTCTGTCCCTCCCCACTGACCCCAAGTGCACGTGTGCGCCCCTCTCTCTCTCTCTCACTAAAAATGAAATAAATAAATAAATACTTTTTAAAAAAGATTCTCTCGGTCCCTCTGCTCCTTCCCCAACTCGTGCTCTCTCTAAAATTAAAAAACAAAAAAAAAAACACCAGAAGCCTCTCAGAAGAATGTTCCCCTTCTGCAAACACCACACACCGCAGGTGTGAAGCCCACACAGCTGTGCAACCAGACGTGGGAAATCAAACTGTTGGGATGAGTCTTCTCCCAATATCTCGAACGATAATAAAATCGAAAAGGAAAATACATAAAAGTATACCAGATTTATGACTTTTTAAAACTTATAGTCTCCCTAGCATTCGCTTCAGAGTATTTACTGAACAGCTACTAAGTGTCTGCACTGGCTAGGAAAACAAGGAACGAGATCAGGCCTTGCCTTCCAGAAGCTCACGGTCACGGGGGTGGGAAGGGGGTCAGTGCTGTCTCAGAAGTCCAGGGGCTGTGGGATCCAAATGAAGGCCCTGGAAGGGGTTGTGGTGATCAGAGAAGGCTTCCTGGAGAAGGTGTCACTTAAGCTGAATCCTACAGGACAAACGGGACTCGTCAGGCAGAGGGAGAAGGGGCAGAGGTGCAGAGACAAGACAAAGCTGGTTCAGAGGAATCTAAGTACGAAATGGGAGCAGAAAATGGGAGCTGGACGTCTGAGAGGAGGGCAAGGGTGGATCCAGAAGGTTCCTTGTGCCACGCCAAGTGGTTTGGAGTTTCTCCCACAAGTGGTGGGAACTACCATTTTTAAAGGCAAGAGCATAACAATGCATTCGACTCCTCAACTCTAGGCATTTAATCCTCATGAAGAAGGAGGGGCAGGGGTTCAGGAAAACGATCCTAAAAAACGGCCGAGGCTCCCAGCTGTTCGCCAAACCCACTTCCTCACTGGCCTGGGCACTGGCCCCATTCCCCAACCTCCCTCACAGGTAGGTTTGGCCACGTGACCAAGTTCGGACCGACAAACCTCCAGGGGAGTGATGTCTGCCTGGCCCAGGAACCTGCCCCCCCGCCCCATCCTGAGCTTTCCCCTTCTTTGACCTGGTGCAGAGGAGCCCGCAGACCTCGGGCAGCCATCGCCGGAGCCACGGGCCAGCAAGACCTTGGGAGAGAACTTCCACTGTGCTCACTTCAGGCTTCTACAGCAGCTGACAGCCACACAAGTCGATACGTACTCATGTGTCCCCCCCACCAACTCTGACCACCACTCAGTTTCTTCTGTTTTTAAAAAATAACTGTTCCAAGGAACTTCTAAGAGGAATAAAACGTGCTCAATCCAGGATACGGACTTCTCAGGTGCTGGGACAAGGGCTGATCCTGGGCACACGGGTCCTCATCCACCTGGCCTCCCTCGGGTTTCTTCTTCCCCGGGCCAGGCTCCCTTCCCCCTCTGCACAACTTGCCTGCTGTGGCAGAGGCCACACCCTCTGGACCTCTTACCCCTTCGGGTGGGGAGTGTGTTTCACACCCAAATCTGAAGTCTAAAGGAAATCAGGACCTAAATCCAAAACCTAGTTTTCAAACTCCTGCAAACGTTTTCTATTCCTGTAACGCTGGGTGCACAGAGCCTACGTTTGAAAAGGCTCTGGCTGGAAGCAAAGGGGAATTAGCGGGGAAACTGGACCTTTTCGGGCCCCAAACGGGTATTAGGCAAATCTGGATGACTCATCACTCTTCCATTTATAGAACCTTACAGGAATCCTGAGATAAACCACAACTACTCACAACAGAGAATCAGCAAAACTGGAAACAAAACAAGTCTCGGTTACAAACTCAGCTCACTTAACATCAACAGGAACTAGCTGATGCGATGTGGCAATCGAGTGAGATGTGTGTGCTCACGGAAAATACAGAAGGCATAACAGAATTTAATGTCACCTGTGCCAAATATTCAGTGTCCTCACAAACAAAATAAATACATATACATTATAGGATAAGCATTGCTGGGTACAAAATAGAACCAAATAGCTTTAATTAAACATCGTTTAAATGTTTGTGTTATTCCACGAATATGTTTTAAGTAGAACAGAGTTTTATACCCACCTGGGCAAAGGGAAATTGATTTGTGAGCAGCAAGCAGCTGGTGGCCAAAGAGCTGCAGGAATGGGGCTGCCTGTAGGGTTTCTCCAAAGCCCCAACCCCCTATCCTCCCACAAAGTGGCCTGCATTTGTTACGGAATCACCCCTCCCAGGCTGACCACAACCTCACCAAGGGCAGAAGGAAGGCAGACTGGCAGCAGACTGGCAAAGTACCGAAACACAGAAATCTGGGAGTTCCCGTAAGGACACAGGGTTTGATTTCCCAATAGTGAGAGCACACCGAGGGTGTTCCGTAAACTCAGAGCCCAATGAATCTGGCACAAATACATTCTCCTTTCCCCCACTCCCCAAAACCACCTTGCTTACAGATGTGAAATTTCTTTTAAAAAAATTTTTGTAGTGTTTATTTTTCAGAGAGAGAGAGAGAGAGAGAGAGAGAGAGAGAGAGAACGAGTGGGGGAGGGGCAGAGAGAGAGAAAGAGAAAATAAGAGGGGGGAGACACAGAATCAGAAGCAGGATCCAGGCTCTGAGCTGTTGGCACAGAGCCCGACGTGGGGCTCGAACCCACGAATCGTGAGATCATGACCTGAGCCAAAGTCGGATGCTTATCCAACTGAGCCACCCAGCGCCCCAGATGTGAAATTTCTAAGGACCTCAGCACCTCCCAAAAGCCAGGCAGAAACACTACAGAGAAATCAGTGTAGCGTGAAAGGTTTTTCAGGAACACAATATGGCTACTGAGGACAAATAAATACATGTGTAGGCATAAGTTCTTTCCTGGTTCAGTTCATGCCACTCCTGAACGCTACTGTCCCTAACACTCCAGAGTGAAGGTGCCTGCCCTCCCCACCAGAGATGAACAGGAATCTCGATGTCCACACCCAACAAAAAGTGGCTGAACTTTAAAGATTTCTTTCCTCAGGGGCGCTTGGGTGGCTCAGTCAGTTGAGCATCGGGCTCTTGATCTCAGCTTGGGTCTTGATCTCACAGTAGGGAGTTCAAGCCCTGAGTTGGGCTCCATGAAGTCTCCTTAAAAATTCCTTTCCACAGGTACAGAGAAGTTTCCTAACCCATCCGAGGCAAGGAAAATAGATCGTCAGACCCACTGAGACACAGACTTATTTTCCCATTCCCTTGACTTCAACATCTAGTAGAGGGTGGGCTGCATCGTGGGAAAGCGACGGTAGCCCACTTTCACGCAAGTCAGCAGTGACACAAAGAAGTCAACCCTGTTCACCCTCCAGGCCTGATGGAATCCTTGTTCCTAGGCTTTCCCTTTCTGCTGCTCGTCTCCTGGGCAAGCCGGCACTTACTAGCATTCACTCACTCGCTCGTTCAAGTGAGAAGCAGGCAAGAAGCCCCTCATAAACTCTAGTGAGGGCACGGCACCATGCCAAGCACCGTGCCAAGCATTGCCTGGTTATCGCCATGCTGGAGATAAGAACCCAAGGTTCAGGAACATAAAGCAATGTGCCCAGCCACCCACCAGAAGGGCAGAACAGATATTCACAACCTGGCCCTACGACGGGACTCTCTGAATGCCCTCCGAGTTCCCTGTCCCCACGCTGGAGGCACGACAGAACACGTCTGAGAGGTGAGGGCCCCGCCCCTCCGCCACGTGAAACTCCCCAGATACTAAGCGTGCAATGGAGCTCAGAGGGTGTCAAACAGGAGCTCGTGCGAGATTCTCAACACTGCGCGGCGGCCGTCTCCCCAGTCCAGGGGAGAGAGCAGGCCGTTCCTCCCCACCCGGCCTGCTTCACCAGCAGGCCACCCTGCCTCGGCTTCCTCCCCTCCCCCCGGACCCTAGCGGAAGGTTCTTCTGCAGGCTTCCTTTGGTTCCATAAACTTCACTTCTGATTCACCTGTTTTCCCAACCACTGTGTGCTGCTTTTATATGTCAACGAGAACAAAGGCTAAAAGTCAAGTCACAGTTGGTCACCTAGACTATCCAGACATGCCGAACAACAAAACTTTCCACAATGATGGAAAAGCACGGGGGCGCCTGGGTGGTTCAGTCGGCTAAGTGTCCAACTTCCGCTCGGGTCATGATTTCGCGGTTCCTGAGTTCAAGCCCCGCGTCGGGCTCTGTGCTGACAGACAGCTCAGAGCCCGGAGCCTGCTTCCGATTCCGTGTCTCCCTCTCTCTCTGCCCCTCCCCCGCTCACATTCTATCTCTCCAAAATAAACACGCATTAAAAAAATAATAATGGAAAAGCACGAGTCTGAGCCAGTGAGGTAGCCACTGGCCACATGTGGCTACTAAGCACTGGGTGTGGCTTGTGGAACTGAGGACTCAGACTGCCAACCGTAACCCAGTCTAAGTAGCTGCGTGTGACCGGTGGCTAACAGGCCAGACAGCGCGGGTCTAGACTCTAGCACGAGCAGCAAGCACGCCCAACACAACACCCCAGACGACCCAAGAGGCAAGGCCAAAGTGTGCACGAGATCCTGCGGGGCTTGGGACACAGAGCCCGCTGGCTTCTGCTTCTCAAGGAGGCTGGGACCTCCTCCAGCACCCCTCATTCCTCTCCTGACACCCTGCTTTTTATTTCTCCCCAGCACTCAGAGCCTGACACGGCGCAGCTCTCGCCCGGGCAGACTACGCGCGCCGTGTGTTACTTCAACTTGGGGGACGGGGTCATTGGCCGCCGCATCCTCAGCGCTGGGTCCCGGGGGGCATCCCGGTCGACCATCTGACAAACGTCTACTGAGCTCTAACCGGCATGGTTTGGGCTCGAAGCAGGCCCTCACGAGGCACCGAGTCTGGGGGACCCGCCAGATGGCACTCAACAATGGTGGCTGCTTGGGCGGGAACCACGGAACCACAGCAAACCGCTCGCCGCTCTTCTGGGACTCTCTGGCGGGTTCTTCTCGTGTAGTGTGTGTGGCAACGCAACCTGCTCCAGAAGGGGGTCGCCGAGCCTGGGAGAGGAAGGGCTGCAGACAGACGAGGCCCTGAATCAGGAAGGTGCCTCCCGCTGGAGAAGGCCACCTACCCAACTCTCCATTTGACACACGGGGAGTAAGTGGCAGAGCGGGGACAACGGCCACCCCTGCCGACTTCTGCGAGGTTTCCTGCGGCTTCTACAGCCCCTCCCACGTGTCTGCAGCCGAGCACACGACGGCCTTGCAGAGGACCCTCCTGACAGGAGTGAAGCATCTGCAGAAACGACTCAAGGACACAGATCCTCAGAGAAGCACAGAGAAGGTGTTCCTGAGTGAGAGGCCCCCACTGTCCCCAGGCTTGGTCCTGGGCAGGGAAGATGTCTGGGCTGGTGGCCGGTGGGGAAGGCCAAAGGAACACTGACTGCAAGCCGTCAGCTGAAGTGAGGATGGGGGGGGGGGGGGAGGGGGGGGGGGCGGAGAAGGCCAAGAACAGCAGATGAGGAAGTGGCGCCCCACACCCCACACCCCGCACGATGCTGGTCCACGCTCCTCCCCCTCTTGCTGTCCCGGCCTGGGCCTCTGCAGAGGGTCACGTGGGGCTGCATGTACGCCAAGGCCCAGTGCCCAGAGCAGGACGCCCCAGGCCAGCCTGTCCCCCAGAACAAGGTGCCGTTCGTGAATGGGACTCTTCTTGAACCCGCGCCCGCCCGCCAAAGCAGGGCGCCCGTCATCACAACGCCCCCGGGACGAAACCGCCGTCCCCCTTCGCCCATCCAGCCCTGGAGCGGGTAAATGAGGGCGCACTGCCTCCCTTCTTCCACTCTCCCTGACGGACCGACCAGATGCAGCTAGAACAGCACGTGACCAACCAGGGCAGAGCTTCACCGTCAGACAGACCCGGGCGGGGTTGAGGCGGAGGTGAGCCCTCCAGGCTCCACTGCCAGCTGGAAGGACCTAAGCCCACTCTTCCGCACGGTGAAGGCACCCCCGCACCCTCAAGCCTGGCCCCTCGCATCTTGCTCCTCCAAGTCCCCCACCCGCCCAGGTCCCCCGCGGTCCTTCCCTCCAGCTGCCGCTCACCCTCCGGATATCCCCCACCCCTACCCAGCTCGAAGGCCAGGGCACACTCTTACCCGCCGCCTCCCCTCCCCTGCCGCCTCTCGGGTCACCCTACTCACTCAGCCAAGCACACCCACGCCCCGCACGCATGCCTGTGCCCCACACACGTAGCCCCTGCAAGCTCTCCCACCACGGAGCCAGACCCTGCCCGCCCCCTGCCACCTGGCTTCCCCATCCTACTTCCCCACGTGCCACTACGACTGTGACTTCCTCACCTCCTCCCTCATCACACCTCCTCCTTCACCCGTCGGCCCATCCTCATCCTCACGGTCAGCAGAGGACCCTGCTTCCTACTTCACAAGAAAACCCACTGCCGGCAGCAGCAGGAATCTTGCTCACCGTGGGTGGGAACGCAAAACGGGGCGGCCGGCTGCCAGCAGTTTGGTGGTTTCTCATGAAGTCAAACGTGCTCTTAAATTCGATCCAGCAATCAGGCTCCTTGTATTTACCCAAGGGAGCTGAAAACTCATGTCCAGACAGAAAGCGCACACGCGTATTTACAGCAGCTTTATTCGTAATGGCTAAACCTCGGAAGCAACCGAGATATCCCGCAGCAAATGAGTGGAAAACCAAGTGGGTCCGTTCCACACAATGAAATATTATTTAGTGCTAAAAAGCAATGAGCTTCATCAAGGCATGAAAAGACCGGGCGGAACCTGAAATGCACACTCCTAAGTGAAAGAAACCAATCTGAAAAGGCTACACTGTTAGGATTCCAGCTACGTGAAGTTCTGGGAAAGACGAAACCGTGGACACAGGAAGATCAGCGGTTGCCAAGGGTGTGTGGGGAGGGGGAGGGGGGTGCACGGTGGAGCGTGCAGGGTGTTTAGGGCAGTGGAACCACTCTGTGTGCTACGACAGTGATGGATACGTGTCACTATGCATCCATCCACACCCACGGAAAGCACAACACGAGAGCGACCTTGATGCGAACTGCGGACTCTGGGTGATGGTGATGTGTCTGTGCAGGTTCACTGACTGTAACAAGGTACTTCTCCGGTCAGGATGTGGATAATGGGGGAGGCCCTGCCTGTGTTCGCAGATGGGGATTATATGGGAACTCTGTACTTTTTCTTCTTCTTTTTTTTTTTTTTTAAGTAGGCTCCACACCCAACATGGGGCTTGAACTCATGACCCTGAGATCAAGAGTCACGTGCTGTACCGAATGAGCCAGCCGAGCACCCCAACTCTGCAGTTTCTGCTTAATTTTGCTGTGAATGTAAAATTGCTCTAACAAATCAAGTCTATTAAAAAAAAGGAAATACACTGAAATGACAAATCTATATTCACACACACAGCAAAACAACAAAGCAACACTGAAAATAATAAAGTAGTCCAAATGCACGAAAAAAAAAGGAAGCACAGACTTCCACAGACCCCTACGGCCACAACCATCCTCCAGCATCCCTGCCCACAGCCCCTGCTTTACCACTGGTTAATCTAGAGGATTCCACCCAGCCAAAGCCAGTTTCCCTACACGAGCACCAGTTCCCACCCCTTCAGATGCCGCTGAAGGACACTGCGTTGCACAAGTCCCTGTGTGTCCCACTGTCTCCAGTACGTTCCATTCCTACTCCGCTACTAGGTTGTTCTTACCAGTAAACAAAAACCCCTACTCCTCCAGCCTCAAAGAAGGAGACCTCGCAGCACTTCCTTCAGCTGCCACCCCGTGTGTTTACCCCCATCTGTGTTGCTGTTGGCACCTTCTCTCCTCTTGCTCCTTCTCAAAGTCCCTCCACGCTGCCCCCCACCTCACCCCCCTTCCCCCTTAGTGTGGGCATAAACTATGAAAGTGATAGGACAGTCACGAGGCTGGCCTTGTGTCATCAGTGAGCCCATAAAAACCGACGGGGGCTCTCCCTGGGCAAAAGAGATTCGAAGCGTGAGGAGGATTCTACACAAGGGAGATTCTCTGTCCCTGGCTTTGAGGACACAGGGGACAACGGCAAGGAATAGGAGAAGCATCTAGTCGCTGAGAGCAGCCCCCAGCGGACAGCCATCAGGGATCTGAGGACTCGTCCTAAAACCACAAGGAGCCGAGTTCTGCCAATAACCGGACTTGAACCTGGACGTGGTTCGTTCCTCACCCCAGCCTCTAGGTTCCCGTGGGCCGGCCGTTACCTCGGTTTCGTCCTTGTAAGGCGTCGAGAGAGAACCCACCCACACGATGATGGACCACTGATGCTGTTTTAATCCACTACATATCTGTCTGCCATTTGTCACGTAGCAAACTAGTAGACGACCAGTACGTCTCCTCCACTCAAAATTCCGCAGCTGGCCCCCTCACTCTGAGCCGAGGGCAGCGCTACGCTGGCCTACGGGCCCGGAGGTGGGACCGCCCTGACCTCCACCCTCCTCATCGCTCACTCAGCCCTTCACGGGCCTCTGTGCCGTCCCTCCACCGCACCGGGCCGGCCTGGGACTCTGCTCTGCCAACTTCCTCCCCTGCTTGGTCTTTGCGCGAATCTCTCCCCCTCATGCACCTGACGGGCACCGCGTCGGTGGGCCACGCGGACCAGCCTATTCTATGGCCCGGCCCCTCCAGGCTCTGCTGCCTCGTCTCTCCCATGGCGCTGATCGGCACCAACATGTGTGCTCCCCTACTCACGGGCTACCACCCACCTCCCTCCGCTAGAACAGAAGCTCCTCAAAGACAAGCGTCTTTGTCTTGTTCACAGACGAATCCCGAGCACCTAGAAGAGCGCCCTGGCATACGGCAGGTGCTCGGTAAGTATTTCTTGGGAAAAACGTATGATGAGAAACGTGTTTAAGGGCCCAGCACAGTGCCTGGTACACCGCAGGCACTCAATAAATTATGGCTGCGATTTGTTGCCAAAAGGAAGCAAACGAAGCACAGCCCGGCACAGGGAGGCAGCCCACCCCCGACGACCTCCGCCGCTCTTTCTGAGCACAGCCTCCTGCTGACGGACAGGCTCTCCAAACGGTTCCTGCAGCAGTAACCAGACAACCTCCCGTGTGTCCCGCCCGGACAGCTGGCCTCCTGTGGCTCCCGGCAGCCACGTCTGCAGAGGGACACCATCTGTGACACCCTCTCCACGCTGGAAGAACCACCTCGACATGAAGTTTACCTGGAGCCAGAGAAACCTCTCCAGTCGGGGCTCCAGTGACCTCCCGGGTGCTGCAGCGGTGGGTGTAACAGCTTCGCTGCGTAAATCAGCGGCTGGAGAAGAAAGGCAGGCCTTCCATAGTCAAGGGGGTGGGCTGCTGACAACCCGCCTGGCACAAGGAGTCGCACAGAGGAACGGAAAACCCGGGGTGGGGTCAGAGGACCCAGGCTAAGCGTGTGCCCGTGCAGACACTCACAGCACAGAGGACAACAGTCCGAGTAGCCGAGACGCCTCACGGACGTTTGGTTACTACAATGTCAACCACCCGACTAGGGGGCCTGGGTAAAATCTTCTCTGCTTCTCCCACTCACAGCCTCCCGGGCCTGTCATGGACCCTGCCCTTCCCCACAGCCCTCCCCGGAAGGCCCCGGGGCACAGGGCCGACCGCAGCCTCACTCCCACCCGGCGGAACACCCAGATAACTCCAACACTGCGAGAGGGAAAGGCCTTTTAATCCGCTCACACACGACGCCCTCTTCCTACTCAGGGAATGCCGTGCCCTGACGGAGACCCACAGAGTGACCTCCCCGACCTGCTGCAGTCTCCTCCAGCCTGCCCTTGCGCAGTGCACCTGTCTGCTCCAGGGACATGCTTGCGGGCTCAGCACTGCACCTCTAACCACAGCTCATCTCCTCCTGCTCTCCCGGCCCCAGGTCCGCACCCCCATGTTACGAGAGGCAGCGTGGGGGCGGGCTCGGTCAGGAGAGCATACGACTCCAGATCTCGGGGTGGTGGATTCGAACCCCATGTTGGGCACAGAGATTATTTAAAAATAAAGAAGTAAATTTTTAAAAAGAGGTCGTGTGTCTCTTATAGAAAGAGCAGGGACTTTGGAGTTGGGCCAGTGAACGTTCAGGTCCCAGCTCGGTCATGTGGTCTCCGGTGGGCAGGCCGGCCCCACCTGACGGCTGCGCAGTGCCTGAGAACAGGTCAAGTGCCTGGTGCAGAGCACGCACTCGGACCAGGACAGCTACTGCCTCCCCCGGGAGCGGCTCGGAAGGCGTCGCAGAGCCCCCCCCCCCCCCGCCTTGTCCCCAAGGCAGCTCACCAGCACCGGTGCCGACCTCTATCTCACTGTCCGCTCTTACGTGCTGGGTCTTGGGTCTGAATGCGGTCCTGAAAGCCCTGCCCAATCTGGGCTCCCACACACCTTTCTGCTCACCTCTCCTCCCTCTGCGCTCCATCCTGAGTACCTCGTGCCACGGCGCTTTCCCAGCAATGCTGAGCTTTCTCCTGCTGCCATGACTCGACCCACGCCGATCCTTCTGCCTAAGGAACACTGTCCCGACCTCGTGCATACTTTCACAGACCCGCTGCCCCCTGTATTTCTTTCTGGACCTCCCCGGGGGCTTGCTGCCGTGTTCACATCTCTCTTCAAGCCATCATCACACCGCACGCGGATTTACACGCTGGCCTCCAGCACTAGTCAGCCCAGCCTCGTATCTTCTGGCTTCGCTGGCCCCCTAGCACTCCGAGCTCAGCACCGGGATCACTTTCCTGTTCACGGCTCCGTAAGGCAGGGGCCCTCAGCTCATTTTGCAAACAAGGACACTAAGGCCCGGGAGAGGCTGAGTGCCTGCCTTACCCGAGACCACATGCCAGCAAACAGCAGGTCAAGGGAACGCCAACCAGCGCTCCTGCCCAAGTATCTCAGTAGTGCGTGCACACGCATGAGCGGGCGTGCGTGCACGCACACACCAGCGGCTGTTTTCTGTAAACCCTGACATCAGGTCAAAGCCACCAGAACATCAGCAAGGGAACATGCTAATCCTAAAGCGGTCAGAGTCAAGTCAGGCAAAAATAAACAAACAAGACGGGGATATGCCTCCTAGATGCCTGGGGCTTCACATCCACGTACACTTCCTCCCTGTGACACGCGAACTTCTTTCTGTTTTCCAGACAAGAAACCTAAGTCCAGAAACCCAAGCCCTGCATCCCCGCTACGTTAAGCTACTTAACTACCCGTTGCCTCGGTTTCCTCACCCGTGACGGAGAATCACTTACCTGCATCTATCAGCTTTCGGTGCAGGATACAAAAACTACCCTACAAATTTCGAGCAGAAAGGGATCTAACTCAAGGACTTGGGTGATTTCAAAATCTTCGTGAGGCCTCAAGTAGTTGGCTCTAAGCTGGGCCCCCAGGAACAGCTCCCCACACCGCGCCTGCGTCGCAGGTGCCAAAGAACCACGGGATTCAAGAATGCAGCAGGATCAGGAAGCCACCACCACGGCCACCCCTTCCACCGCGGCTGCCTCTCAGCGGCCAGGAAATGAATACTCGGCTGATGCTGGGACCCGATTCCTGCCCAGAACCCCAGGCCCAAGACACACACTTCTAACCCTGGCCGCCACAGGAAGGAAGGCGGCCTGGACTGCAGGTGGCCTGGAGGAGGAACAAGCCCGCCGGCGGGATCTGCCTACCGCCCCGCCCCCCACCGTGCTCTCTCCCAGGATGTGCCACAACGCTGAGAACGGTACCGCGCAAGCTCCAGACGCTGCCCGCCACTCCCGCACAGGGGGTGCCGGCCGGCACAGGTTTCTCAAGTACGGCCGCCCTGCTGGGAGACTCACCTCTCAAAAGAGAAAGCAAGGACCCCACTCCTTCCTCAGCGCGGCGCCCAAATGATCAGATCCCCAAAGCCCGGGTCAGTACAGAACTAAAAGTTTAGTTCAACGCATTCACCCCAAGTCAAGATGCCTTAAAGATTTGTTTTTCTTCAAACAATGGTTTCACATTTTTCCATACAGCAGGTCCCTAAAAAAGGTGAGACCTTACGCGAAACTCCGACAGAAGCAGAGAGCGGGGCCAGAGATGTGATCTGCACACTGGGCTTCTGCTCTGTCCAGAGCTGCTCTCGCACGGCCTCACTGAATTCTTAACAACCGCTCTTTAAGACAGGTGTGATGAGCCACCCGGGACACACGGGGACCGCGGAGGCGAGGGGAGTTCCTGAGATCACACAGGTCAAACCTGGGTCCCCTCGCCTCTGTTACAACTCAGGGGGTGCCAGGGTGAGCCAGGCGCAGACCTCGCCCCTAAGCGGCCCGCAGCCAGGTCGGGAGGCAGACCGGAAAAAGGCACCACTACGGTTCTTTACGGGCAGCCCGGTGCGGCACCGCCCCAGCCGCCCCTCCTCCCCACGCCCTCTGCTTCTCCTGCCTCCGGTGCGGCCCGAGCATCTCCCCCAGATCACCTCCGCGGACAGCTTCGTAAAGGGCCGCCCAAAAGCAGCTGCAAGTGCTCAAAGCTGATTACCACCTTCCGGGCCGGCGCAGATTAGCAGCCTTGAACCCCTGGCTTCACAGAAAGAACCCTTCTCCTGCAGACAAGTGTGTTCCTGACTTCCTCTCCCCTTGTCCACCCAGGTGTCTAGATAAGTACTGTTGAAACACAGCAGGCTCTCGGAATCCTGCAACAGTCCCTCCCTCCAAACGAGATGAGGATCCTCCTGAAGTTGTATTATATTAGTGAATTTCCTTCAAGGAGACGAACACCAACACTCACAACCCGTTAGCCCAGTGGTTCTCAACGGCTGGGTGACTGCCCACCCCACCCCCACCCCGCACCTCCCCAGGACATATGGCAATGTCTGGCTGTCGTAACGGGGAAGCGCTCCTGGCACCTAGAGGGCAGAGGCCAGGGAGAGCCGTCCATCTCAAAGCGTCAACAGTGGAGAAATCCCGATTTCACTTTCTGAATAACTTCTGATTGAAGTAAGCACAACGTTAAGAGAAGAACTAAAGAAAACTTTAGAAAAACGTATTTTAGAAATGACAATATTTATGGGGCTCCTGGGTGGCTCAGTCAGTTACTCGTCCGGCTTCAGCTCAGGTCATGATCTCATGGTTCGTGAGTTCGGGCCCCACATCGGGCTCTGTGCTGACGGCTCCGAGCCTGGAGCCTGCTTCGGATTCTGTGTCTCCCTCTCTCTCTGCCCCTCCTCCTGCTGACACTCTGTCTCTCTCTCTCTCAAAAAATAAGTAAACATTAATTAAAAAAAAAAAAAAAAAAGAGTAGACTAAAATAACTTCCTCAAGGTCACACAGCTTTTAAGGGGGAGAGCTCACACTGGACCCAGCCAGTCTGACTCCTGCCACCAGCACTCGACTTCAGTACCCTCACAGGCTCACGCACTCACACAGCCCTCACGCCCCGCCCCCACGTGTCTGTGTCCCCCAGCAGCTGTGAGCTCCGTGAGGCCCGGGACCTCTCCGCTCAGGGCGGAATCTGCAACAGAGGCACCTACTGCAGGCTGGGTGAAGAGCGGACCAAAAGAACGCAGGGAGCCGGGTCCCTGTCACTTCTCTGCTCCTGTCTTACCCAAGCCGCCCTCATCAAGCAGTCAGGGCCACCAACAGGTCTGCTGCCTCAGGCCACAAGTCCCATGACTGTCTCCACCCCTTCCTCGGAGCCTCGTTCTCGAGACCAGCCTTCCACGATACTGCCTACGTTTCCTCCTATGATTTCCTAGAAATCGGCTCCGTGAGGACAAGGACTAACAGACAGAGGAAAGGAAGTTGCCTGGGGGCAGGGGATACAATGGAGAAACAGGACTCAGAAGCTTGGGCTGGAAACCCCAGAGGACCAGCTCCGGCCTCAGCCCTGCCCTCAACGCAACTCATACGGTCCTAACTGTGTACCAGGCCCTCTCTGTAACCCACCTGTAAAATGTTTTGTGGGTTCCGAAACATTTTTGGCACAGAACCCTTTTCCCCTCAAAGGAATCCTAGGTTGAAACTCTTCTCCAACACTTTAAGATCCTAGGACAAAAACTCACCAGACTTAGCACATGGTATCACATATTTTGATCCATTTGTCATTAATATTCCACCTGCTTCCCAAACGTACTTAACACTGGCTCACAATAATGTGACAGCCATCAAAAGGGTAAGGGAGGGGGCGCCTGGCTGGCTCAATCAGTGGAGCATGTGACTCCTGATCTTGGGGTTGGGAGTTCAAGCCCCACATTGGGTGTAGAGATTATATCCATACACACATACGCGCATACACTTTAAAAGAAAAATCTTAAGCGGCATGGGGACAAGAAGCAAAGAATAAAACACAGACGTGGGACATTCAATTTCCATGGCACCAAGTTACGAAAGATTTTCAAGAAACGGCAGCTTTACCGTATTATATAATCTCACTTATACATGGACTCTGAACAACAAAGCAAAACAGGAAGAGGCTCAGAGACAAAGAACAACCTGGTGGGAAGGAGGTGGAGACGGCAAAACAGGGGAGGGGGATTAAAAGGAACACACTTCCAGTTATAACACAAGTCAGGTGGAAGGGTGCAGTGCACAACCTGGGGGACACAACACGGTAACAGGTAACAACTTTGCATGGTGACAGATGCCAGTGAGATCTGCCTCAATGATCACTCGGTGACGTACATAAATGTCCAATCACTCTGCTGTACGCCTGAAATGAACATCACACTGTGTGTCAACGACACTTCAATTAAAAAAAAAAACAAAAAAAACAGTAGCTTCAGCAATGATCCACAGTGATCGACGCTGTTTCCTTCCAAAGGAGAAGAGGCTCCAACACAGACGCGAGACGAGGCAGCGGCACAAGGCGGGGTCCTGACAATCCCAGTGGGCAACTAGAGCTCACTCTGTCTGGGTCCACCCAGGTTCCCACGTGCGAACCCACTTCGGCCCCGTGACCACACGTGAAGCAGGTCTCAGAAGAGTACCTTGTATGTCAACGACACATTTTGTGCTGGGCGCTTTCTAATGCTCGTTTAGAGATGAGAAAGTGAACTCGCAGAGGTGAGGTAACTTGTTCCAGGTCACACAGCTAGGATGTGGGCGCAGGTCTGTTAAATCCAAAGCTTAGCTCTTCCCTCCGGGCTGCTTCCCAGCCACCCCCATTGCGAACCAGGCTTCCCAAGTTTGCCAAGAACCCCACGTGGCTCTGAAAACCTGCCTCCCAAGCCCTTCCCCTTGAGACTCTGATTCCGGAGCTCTGGGGGTGGATCCTGGGAAGCCACGTGTACCAGGCACCCAGGTGGTACCTGTAACCAGGAAACGCTGAAAACAACGACCTGAGTAAAGAGAACAGCTCGGCCACACACATCTGAACCACAACCTGCTTTAGGGCTCTGATCTCAGAAGGGACAGCGACCGTGTCCCCCACAGCTCCTGGGCTCCTCCCCCGGGGGCGGTCCTGAGTTCTACGGAGTTCTGGGACTAGGGATGCTACTTGGGGTAGCTTGACGCCTGTCTGTCGGCACATCGGGGAGAAGAGGTGCCTCAGGAACCGCAGCTGCGCCAAAGACCTTCTCCCTCAAGTCTGGTCTCAGGCTCACTCGAGACGCCGCACACGCAGAGGACGAAGCAGCAGACGCGGCGGGGAGTCACCATCGGCGCCCTCGTCACGGAGTCTCCAGCTGACCCCGCCAGCACGGCACACCACGTCACAGGGACCCCCAGCGCCACAGAGCGTCCCACACGGGCTTTGCTACGGTACACACACTCGGGGGGAGCTGCAGCGGACCACGGAAACAGGCCCGGAGCCCACACGACGAGCAGCTGGGGAGGTGGCCACCCCCCGCACCCCCTCTCGCACAGCCCCCGTGCCCTTCCTCACGGCGCTGCACGGCGTGGGGGTTCACGGCGGCTGTGTGACAGACTGACGTGTCCCCGCCCACCGCCCCCGGCCCGTGAGCCCTCCCCAAAGTCATCACCTGTCACCACTTCCATGGTCCTACTACTCCCGTCTTACCTGCCGAGAGCAGAGCGGGGGACATACACGCTTGCTGAACAAAACCACGAGAGCACAGGTAAGAGGCAGGTCCTCTGCGAGCCGTGCCCCCAGGGCCCCAGCGGCCCCGGCTTGGCGCCTGCGTGGCCTGATCCTCACGCAAGTGGGAGAGCGGCGGCTGTGGGGCCGTGAGAGCACACACCCCGGCAGCAGGGCCTGGGCCACAGCACGGACGCCACAGCACAGCCATGCGGGGCACGGGGGCCGGAGGTGGAAACGTGGGTTATTAATGCCCAGACCATCCAGGTTGGCATGCTGTGCTTGGCCCAAGAGGCTCAAGTTATTAGCATAAAAGGCCCTTCAGGGGACAAGGTTGGTTTGGTGGCACCGGCCCCTTGTGGATCACCCTCAGGCACAGCAGCAGGTCAGAGGCCGGGAAGGGACAACAAACTGTGCGAGTGCGCCAGGGAGGGACACAGAAGTGACAGCGGTGAGGACTCAGACGGCAGAATCACCAACACAGCTCCACAGGACCCTGGGCCACCGGGAAAAGACGCAATGGCCTGCGTGACACAGGGCCTGCTCAGCAAGGCAGGAAACCCCCGTTTTCGATGAGGACATGCGGCTGGCCCGGTCACCTAACCCCGGCACAGAAAAAGATAGCGTTACCTGGTAAAGAAGTTACTAAACGGTCCCAGTATTTTCGATTTACTCCCATCCTCCGTTCCATCGACACAGTCCTGCCGGCGCAGCTCCCGGGTTTCCTTGGCGGAGCTCAAGGTGACGTCAGTGAACTGAGGGTCGTCATCATTCTCCAGGGTCACGATGGCACTGGAGCTGCTCGTGACCACAAGGTCCAAGATGTCCTCATTGCTGACAGAAAGCGTGGCTGACAGCTCCGTGCCGAGGCTGGACACGCTGCAAACGGAGACATCGTCGCTGCGGTTCAGGGCCTTGGAGGCGGGGCTGTAGAGCTCGGCCGCGTCATAGCCCGTCCGGGGGAACGTGGACGACTTCCGCACGCCCCGCTCCCACTCGGCACTGCCGGGAGCCGGTGGCGTGTAGGACGGCAGTGGGCACGCGCTCTGGCAGGCTCGCTCAGGGACGGTCCCCGACTCAGACGGCTTCCTCTTCACGTGGGCCACACTGCAGGGGACAGGTTCCGGGTTACCGATCTCTAGGGTGGGAATGCCCGAGTCCACGGACTTAAGGCTGTGCTGATCTTCTAAAGGCCCAAGCTTCAGCCTGGGCCCGTACTCTGGCAACGAGAGGGATCTGGGTGCCTTGAGATTCAAGTGTTGTAGATTCTGAATATGATTTCCTGGCCGACCGTCCAGAATGCCCATCAAGGCTATGCCATTTGTAGAGGTGGAGAGGTTTCCATCAGTCATCTTGGTCCAAGGAGAAACTAGAAAAAAAAAAAAAAATTACAAAAATGGAAAGTAAGATCGTGGCTATAAAAGCCTAAGACACCACTCTGCTAGTGCACAGCTCGAATGTTCTGATGCCCTTTTTACAGAGGAATCCTTGAAAAAGTCCCACGTACTCGAGTTTTCATTTGGGACCAGAAGCTAGAGTTTTAGCATATATTACCACGATATAAAATGATAGGGCAATAACCTAAAGGCTACATACGTCTAAGGTAAAAATACTTAAACAATCCCCTTCCTCATCATCACCAACACCACACCGGTCACATGTCTGACCCCCAGGACAACACTGGGGGCATGAGGACCAGGCCAGGCAGGGAGAGAGGGTTGTTTTTCACGTTTTGTTTTGTTTAACGATAAACAGAATACCTCCATCAAAAATACGTGAATTCATGGGGCACCTGGGTGGCTCAGTCGGTTGAGCATCTGACTCTCGGTTTCGGCTCAGGTCACGATCTCCTGGTTTGTGAGCCTGCCCTATGTCGAGCTCTGTGCTGGAGGACAGAGTATGCTTGGGCTTCTCTCTCTCCCCGCCCCTCCCTGCTCTCTCTCTCTCTCTCTCTCAAACATTCAAAAAAAAAAAAAAAAAAAGTACATGAATTTGTAACCCATATGTAAGTCAAGTTCTACTTATTCTGAGACAGCATAAAAATCAAGATGTTGCCATCAAGACAGGAACCAAGATAAAGCAGGTATGCTGTGTACGGTAAGATGACCCCAAGCACACCCAAGTCGGCCGCGGCCCCCATGATGCTGCGGTCGCCTTACTTGCGTCTGCAAGGCAGGGTATATCACCCCCATGACCATGGAGGAAACCAAGGCTCCAAGGGTAATAAACGGGTTCGAGATCATAGTGTTAGTTGGTGGCAGAGCTTGGACTGACCTCAAAACGGGCCAAACCTAGTGGATGAAAAGCCTAGTGTGGGGTTGTCAAAACCCAGGTAGGAGGCTGCTTCGGGGAAGACACAATCAATACAGGAAAAACAGACCACGGACCCACAATAGAGATTTGAGTGACAAGAGTCAAAGCTGTTGGTGACACACACCCCTGCCTACAGCGCTCTGGCCTAAGGCTGGAGTGGGAATGACGGGGTGGCAGGTGCACAGGCCTGGACAGCACAGCCCCTGGGAGACTGAGAACCCAGGTGGAGGTGATGCGACCTTCTACTGACCTTTAGAATGTCACAACTAACTGGGGCGCCTGGGTGGCTCAGTCGGGTACGCATCTGACTTCGGTTCAGGTCATGATCTCACGGTGTGTTGAGTTGGAGCCCCTCATTGGGCTCAGTGCTGTCAACGTGGAGCTCGCTTTGGACCTTCTGTCTCCCTCTCTCTGCCCTTCTCCCACTCATGCTCTCTCCCTCTCTCTCAAACATAAATTTTAAAAATAAAATAAATAAAATGTCAAAACTAAAGAACCTTGATGGGGTTACTGAAATCTGATCCATGGCATAAGACAACATAAAGAATGGTACTTTCTTGGGTTCCAATGGGACTCTTCCTGGGCTCTAACCCCAGCTGCGCTGGACTGCCTGGGCAGAATTAAGAAAAGTAGCAGGAGAAAAGCATTCCAAAGGCACTGTCTTGGCAACGGCCGTCATCAAAGAGGCAGCGGTGGAAGGTTCTGAAGCATGGCGGCAACAACGGTAACCACCCCCTTTTGGGGGTCACTGGGCCTTCCTAAACCCCTTCAGGAAGCCTGGCCCCTTCACCACGTCAACACAGCAAAAGCAAATTCACTAGAAGCGAACCAGAGGGCGGGGGTGATCTCCCTCCCTCCCAGAAATCGAAGGAACCAGCCAGACCGTGCAGCACTGGAGCCAAAATAGAACGTGAAGGAATGAATCAAAATGCAGAATTCAAAAATAGACTGAACTGTGTATAAAAACTTGAAATATGACCGAGTGAGTAAGGATTATTTAATCATGATGTTGTACTGATCAATTATCAATTTTTCTTAGAAGGCAGAACCACACCGCACTGCACCAAAACAAAAATACCAAATTAGACTCTAATGCAAATATAAAACTACGAACGTGTCACCTGAAGCGCTTCTCTAACCTGCAGCGCAAAAACTCGGTTTATTCTCCGAAAGAATCTGGCATCACCTCGGCACACGTGAACACAGTTTCGGTGTCTCACGGTGCCCGCCGCCCTCGGTTTCCTGGGCTGGAGCCTCCACTCCGCGTCCCCAGCCCCGAGCTCCTCCAGGCAAAGCCACAGCAAACTCTGAGACCCTGAGACCCTGCTCTAGGAAAGTGCCCGAACTCAACCCCTCTCTGTAGCAACAGGATTCACAACAGCGAGACACAGAGAGATTCACAGGTACCCGGACTGGAGAATTGTACGCTTTTCGTTTTTTAATCAAAAGGAAAATACGGTAAGAAACATTTTTAGCACGTAGTTAAGAGCTAACGTCTGGCAATGTCAAAAGTTCCTAGAATTATCAAAACACCATGAATACTCTGACAGGTCAGACTGGCAAAAAGCCAGCAACACAAGAGGAAATCTTCACCGTGAGCGGAGCCGAAAGCCTGGTGACCTGGCCAGCTGGAATGAAATTCTGTCCCTGCCACTTACCACGGGGAGAAGCTGAACCTTCCTGGTGCCCGGCAGTTAAATGGGGCAACAGCACGAAACTCACGGCCGCTCTGAGGATAAATGAAATGAAGCATTTCGTTTATGGGCATGTGGGCACGCCCCACGTCTGACCACAGCAGGTGCCCAGTAAATGCGAATTTCCTCTCCTTCAGCCACATAAAGAGCTGAGTGCCTGCAAAAACTGTGTTCAGACTGAGCTTTTGACACTAAAACAGGAACACAAAACAAGCGTGTTCAGTGAAGACTAGGACCCCTGCTCCGAATCGCCCAGGTGAAAGCATGCGGAAGGTGAACGAAGCAGGTCTGGCAGAGCCCTGGGGGCCAGGACAGCGGGACGAGGGCCTCTTCTGAGGAGAAAACGAATGACCTTTGAGGGCTCCACTGCTTCCAAGTCCAACTTGAGTTCCTTAAGCCTCACAAACAAGGTGGCAGCCTTCAGGGAAATAAACCGAAGAGCAAGAACGAACTTCCATTTGCAACACGCTCTTAAACCAAACCCCGCAAGGGCCACGGCCACCTGTCCTCCAGCCCTTCCGCCTGGGGCCACCAGTACAATGAAGCCAGAAGCCGCGGCCCAGAGCACCTGCCTTCCGAGGCTGCGCAAACAAAGCGCCCGCTTCTCAGAGAGGCTGCAGGGTGGACTCTGGAAGCCTGCCAGGAGGCCAGCTGCAGATGCCGGCCTCCAAGTCACACGTTCTCTAAAGACAGGATCGGCCTGAATTCCCCGAGCCCATCCTTGCCAGCCTCCGCAGCCTCGCGCCGTCACCCTCGCGCCTCTCAAAACCCAGCCGCGCGGCCCCACTGCCCGGATGCTCTCCCCAGCTTGGCCACGGGCGCCCCTGGGGATCTGGTACGTATGCCGCAAGGAGACCCAGCCCACCTGCGAGACCACCTCCTCTGAGAAGCCTTCCCCCACTCCCCCCGGGAAGCTGAGGATCCCCCTTCCTCTTGGGCTCTTTTGGGCCACACCCCTCACACAACTGTATTTACAGCCGTTCCCACGTCTCTCTGCTGGTTTCTAGGCTTCGGGCAGGTACAGCGCTAAGCTAACAGGTTCCAGATGCCACTGCCTGGCAGGGACTGAGGATTCAAAAATCCATTTGCGGAGTTAATCATTATTAACAACGATGTCCTAAGAGGGCAGGTTTCAGGGACAGTCCATCCAGGAAACCTCTGCTGAGAGCTGGGCTACGCTTCAAGAACATGGTGAGCAGCGGAGGTCACAAGAGGAGGAAGAAAATCCCCGCCGTCAAGTCCAGGCATCGTGTGCGGACAAGAGACACAGCGAGCGAGTGACGAGGAGTGACGACGGGCTACCGCACCAGCCGGTGAGCACCAGTGGGCGCACGATGGCTCGGAAAGTAAGAGACTTCCTCCCTCTGCACTTGCTTCCCAGAGCCTCAGACAAAACCCCTCGCCCGCAGCAGCGGCCGTGGCAGCAGGCTCCCTCCCCGCTTCTTCCGGGCCCAGGCGGCCAGCCACAGGCGCGCGATACACGGTTAATGATGACCAGCCATCATCACCTCCCAGACCTGGAAAAACACACAAGACGTCAAGTGCAGACATGAGGAAGGCTTTTATCCCAGGCAACAAGACCACCTGCATTTTATTCACCAGTCACAAAACTGAGTTCTGTAGCGAGCAAAGAGGGAAGGGGCCCGAGACATTCGAATGCCCTTCTCCCCACGGGGGTAGGTCTGCAACACAAGTCAGGAAGCAGACGGCAGTGACTCTGAATGAGGTTCTGGAACACAATTCCATCTTGAACAGAAGTTTAATTTTCTTCTCTTTACTGCATATATATATTTTTTAAAGTAGGCTCCATGCCCAAAGTGGGGACTGAACTCACGACCCTGAGATCCAAGGTTGCTCTCTCTACTGACTGAGCCAGCCAAGCTCCCCTAATTTTCTTCTCTTTAAAAAGCGGTGGTGGGGCACCCAGGTGGCTCAGTCAGTTGAGCGTCCGACTTCAGCTCAGGTCATGATCTCACAGTTCGTGGGTTCAAGCCTCCCCGTCAGGCTCTGTGCTGACAGCTCGGAGCCTGGAGCCTCCTTTGGATTCTGTGTCTCCCTCTCTCTCTGCTCCCCTGCCGCTCATTCTCTGTCTCTCTCTCTCTCTCTCTCAAAATTAAATAAATGTTAAAAAAAATTAAAAAAAAAAAAAAAAAAAGCAGAGGCACAAAGTCTTGACCAAGTCTTCGTCAATAAGCAGTTTACAAGGCCAAACCCAAATGACTCAGTTACGTCCCCGGCAGAAACACCTCCACTCGTCGGTGGCCCAGGGCAGAAATAATGCTGCCCACCCACTCGGAGGCGCCCTCCTCTCCACAGGCCTTTGCTCGCCGCCGCCCTCCCTGTCCCAGCTCCTCCCTGGATGCTGCTTTCTCACACCCCGTCAGCACCCAGGACACTTCTGCTCTCCCTGACCCTCCAAGGAGGGCACACCTGCCCTTGCTGCCAGACGTCCCATCAGCCCTGCTCCACCACTGAGTTCCATATCCTTAAATCTTTTTTTTTCCCATAGAGCACGAGTGGGGGACGGGGCAGAGGGAGAATCCCAAGCAGCCTCCTCACTCAGTTGGGCGGGGGCTGGAGTGGGGGGCGACTCAATCCCCCGACCTGAGCTAAAGTCAAGAGTCAGATGCCCAACCGACTGAGCCGCCAAGGGGCCCCTCCGTACCCTTAATCTTGAGAGGAGACAGGTTCTGGCTCCTTTCCGTCAACCATGGCCTGGGGATACACCTGTCACAGGGTCAAAGTTTCAAGAGGGCAGGACCAGGTCTACAGCACCCAACACCCCCAGAGCATCACTAAAACTACAACTTAATGAGTACCAGCTTCTGTTCTAAGCTCCTAACATCACCATTCTGTTTTCATAGCCCTCATAGCCCTACATGCTACGTATTACCCCCCCTTGTACAGAGGAGGAAACTGAGGCCCGTGGCTCACCCAAGAGCTCCACTTTTATGTGGCAGCAGCTGGGGCCTGAACCCAAATCTGTGACTCCCAGGCCCCTCAGTCTGCTTTGCTACTTACACAGCTCTAACGCAGACGTCAGGAACCTCCCCAAATCCTCATCCCTCCCGTGAAAGAGCAGACTGCCTTCCGCCGTTTCCCAGATGGGAACGAAGCCAGGCTTGAGCCGCGGCTGGGTAGGCAAGGCCCTACCTGAGTCTTCTCTTTCCAACACCCACGTCATTCTGTACAAGTCCCCTCCGGGTCCTTCATGCTTCCTGGGGAGAAGTCTGGTGAGACCGCCAGCCTCCTGGTAGGACTGGTGCACACACACACACACCTGCCAAGCTTTCACCTTGACTCTGGAGGACAGGACCAGTCAGGAGAAACAGGCTAGTTAAGCCTCTGAAGTGAGGTCCCCCTTTTTTTTTTTTAAGTAATCTCTACACCCAACGTGGGGTTCAAACTCTCGACACTGAGATTAAGAGTCACGCTCCTCCGACTGAGCCAGCCAGGCACCCCCGAAAGGAGGTTCTGACACCAAGGAGAACCCCCTGATCTAGGTGGTATCTCCCATGTAAATGAGCCTGCTTTGTACAGGGCTCCACAAACACCAACCACTGTGAGTCCCTTTCTCTCTTTAATGTCATGGCTTACACAGAAAGGACCCTGGAAAGAAAGGCACAGGATGTTCTGGAACTCAGGTTCCTTGGCATTAACAATTAACATGAGCCGCCTCTGCCCACCAAGTGTGCTTTAGATGTTAGGCGCAGTGTTCAGAGTTCACACCCGCAATCTTTGTAACCTCCTCAGCAACCCCGAGAGTTCAAGGTACCCTCACTGCCAGCTCACACACGAGGAGACAAGGCACAAGGGGTGCGTGTCACGAAGCAGCTGTGCGAGGGCCGACCTGGATACGACTCTAAGCCTTCCTCTTCCTGCTGCCGCGCAAGCAGCCTACGACGGTGGGTTAATTTGCACGATGCAGAATGGGAGAGTCAACTACAAAAGTAAGTTGGTTTTTACGTGGGTTATTCTTCAGGATAAAAATAACCCTAAGACAGACTTTCCTGAGAGCTCAATATACTCCTCTGGAAGGTGAATGGCCACTGGCAGGTGCCTGGAACTTCACACCCTTGTTTAAGTAAGTTTTGGCCCATCAGCAAACCAGGTAGAAACTGGGGGTAAACTGTTGAGGGTCCCCAAAGGCTCCTTCACAACCCTAAGGAAAAGACATTTACCTTTCACTGCCCAAAAGTAGTTATATTTAAAAGGCATAGGTGGGACATTGTAAATTAAGGACTTTCTTTCACTGCACGGGCAGTGGGGGCCGGGGTGCCCCCACTTCCCTAAAGTATTTCAGTTACACAGAGTGATTTACCAAAGTGACTCATCATCAGTACCTATAAAGTGACTGATGGGCAACTGACAGATTAGGAAGATACTCAGACCACTTAATCAAACCAGTGCAACTTATAATCTTGATTGCTGGTAAGAGAAACCATTCATTGAACACTCACCATGCACCAAACACGCTACGTGCTATCGCACGCTCTAATCATCGCAAGCCTGCCAAGCACACTGAAGAAACTATGAGATTCAGAAAGGGTGAGTACATCACGTAAGGTCACACAGCAACAGGAACCGGATGCAAACCAGGTCTGACATCAAAGCCCACACAGGACTTGCTGGAACGTTTAAAGATTCAGACACTAAACTTTGTGACAATCGATACGCTACAGGTTGTACAATTTTTACACTTCTCTGTAGGTCAGACTGCAAGAAAAAGTTTTTTAAAAAAAATGAGGGGCGCCTGGGTGGCTCAGTCGGTTAAGCGTCTGACTTCGGCTCACGTCGTGATCTCGCGGTTCGTGAGTTCAAGCCCCGCATTGGGCTCTGTGCTGACAGCTCAGAGCCTGGAGCCTGTTTCAGATTCTGTGTCTCCCTCTCTCTCTCTGACCCTCCCCCGTTCATGCTCTGTCTCCCTCTGTCTCAAAAATAAATAAACGTTGGGGCGCCTGGGTGGCTCAGTCGGTTAAGCGGCCGACTTCGGCTCAGGTCACGATCTCGCAGTCCGTGAGTTCAAGCCCCGCGTCAGGCTCTGTGCTGACAGCTCAGAGCCTGGAGCCTGTTTCGGATTCTGTGTCTCCCTCTCTCTGACCCTCCCCAGTTCATGCTGTTTCTCCCTGTCTCAAAAATAAATAAATGTTAAAAAAAAATGAAATACACAAGAGGGCAAAATAATGCCGGTTCTGGAGGCAGACTGCGCAGGTTCAAATCCTGGCTCCCCCGCTTACAAGCTGTGTGACCTTGGAATAGTTTAACTTCCCTGCACCCCAATTTCCAGTAGTACAATGGGAGCGATAATAGACCGTATCTCCTTAGGCAATGGGCCAGACTGGGCAAGCAATCTACATAAAGCCTTTAGAATCAAGCCTGGCATGGGCTGAACCTCAGATGTTGCATGGTGTTACTTCTTCCTGGGTACTAGACGGGGCCAGTCGGCTTAGGCCTGCTATTTAAGTAACTTATTTGCATAAAGCCCAGACTCGGCCACTTTGTGTCTCCAAGCCTCACTGTATAGTTCCTTCCTGTCACTAATATCTCACACCTGCTCTGTGGCACTAAGCTCTGGGCCTCCACTTCCCATTTGTAAAATGAGGCGATTAGCCCAGCTTATCTTCTGGCTTGGCAATCGAGAATTCTTAACAATTCAGGCCCTAGAAACTTCATAACCGCCCTGAAACATTGACAGATAACACACTCTCATTTTCCTAAAATCTTCTTTTCGTGTTACATGTAAATACCTATTTTGATGGCACATCTTCTCCAAGGTCTCAAAGCTCTGTGACCACCCACAATATGCTGGGCAGGTGTCCCCTGTGTTGAGGCTGGGGACACGATGATCAGCAGCTTTGACCGACGGGAGACATATTCTGAAACAAGCTGCCCTGATAAGCAGGTCCTCAGCGTCAGCGAGAACTTCAACAGAACACAAGCGAGGGGACGCGCAGGCACAAAAGACAGGCCTTCACACACTGGACAGAGGGGAGGAGGGCAGTGGGGTGGAGGGGTGGAGGGGCGGAGGGGCGGAGGGGTGGAGAGGAATGGCAGGGTCAACAGAAGCCAGGTGGGGCAGCACTGAGGCTAAATGTGCGAGGGTGGGCCGAAGGCAGATTTTGAAAACTCAGTTTCACAAGCATGAAGCAAAGTGCTCAGCAGGAACCTGCTGGGACCGTGGAGGACACCAAGGCCCAGTGACCCGGCCACGTACTTCACTTCTTTGATGTTTCCCAAAGGATGTATTCACTCAATAACCCTGAGCCCCAAGTACATGCCAGGTGCTCATTAGGGTTGGGGATCAGCTGGAGCCCACAATCCAAAGGGGTCAAATATATACAACTGGGGGCGCCTGGGGGGCTCAGTCGGTTGAGTGTCCAACTTTGGCTCAGGTCATGATCTCGCAGTCTGTGAGTTGGAGCCCCGCGTCAGGCTCTGTGCTGACAGCTCGGAGCCTGGAGCCTGCTTCGGATTCAGTCTCCCTCTCTCTCTGCCCCTCCCCCCTCATGCTCTGTCACTCTCTCTCTCTCTGTCAAAAATAAAAAAGCATTTATATATATATACACACACACACACACACACACACACACACACACACACACATACACACACATACACACAACTAAGCCTGGGGGGGAGGGGCGGGCAGGTGGTTAAGAAGTCGGGAAGAAGTCATATGCAAACCTGAGACATGGGTTGGTACTGGCCAGATAAACTGGGCAAGGGGCAGTGTTCCAGAACTCCTCTAAGGACCAGCCCTTTGCAAGGAGTAGCAAAGCACTTAACAGTGTGCCCATGCAACCCTTCTATAAAAGAAGCCAAGACAAGGAGGTGCCAACATCCTGCTGGTAGGGTCCCAACACGCCAGCCTCAACTAGCCTCAGTAAATAAAGTGAAGTCGATGCGCAGGAGCCTCCTGCACAGAGAACTTTCCAAAGCAAAGCTTTCAATTCCGTCCTGGAGAAAATGGTGCTGTGCAATTTTAAGACGAAAAGCGGGGGCGGGGGATGGTTCTGGCCAGGTAAGGCTCTGGCCACTGAAATGCGCACCGCCCAGCCTGGGGTCTGAGGCCTGGGGTCTGCGGGGGGCCAGTCCTCCCGCTTCCTGCGGAAGCTAACTCCTCAAGGCCTCACCCCTGCTTCTTCACCGCAGCTCCCCGCCCAGAGAGGGCCGCCTGCGGAGCGCCCCGAACGCCAGCTCCACACCAGCTCGGGCCCCTTCGGCCGGGAAGGGGCCCGGGGCTCGGGGTCTCCCGCACACAAGGAGTCTGTGGCCCAGGAAAGGGGGTCTCTGAGGCCGAAGGAGTTCCTGGACAGGGACGGGGGTCTGAGGATGAGGGGGTTCCGCGGTCTAGCGACAGCAGGTCCGAAAAAGAAGAAGGTCGGGAGCTCCGTCCCAGGAGCTGGGGGGAGGGGGGAACCCCCAGACGCCAGTGGCCCCCAGGTGGAGGGGCCCCGGGTTTCGGTGGTTCCCGAAGTGGAGGGGGCACAGGGGTCGGGGACCCCGAAGTGGAGGGGGACCCGGGGTTAGGAGGCCCCGAGGTGGAGAGGGTCCCGAAGTGGAGCGGTCTCCCGGGGATCGATGGCCCCCGATGGTGCACAGGGTCCTGGGGGTCGGGGGTCAGGGACCCGCAAGGTGGAGGGGTCCCTGCAGGGCTGCATGCGCGCGCCAAGCCAGCTCCCCTCTGGCCCGGGGAGCCCCGCGCGTCTGAAGGACAAAACTTTTCATCAAGTTCCGGAAAAGGAGCGTGTCGCGCGCGCGTCTCTCGGAGAGGCTGACGAGCCGGGAGCCGCCGGGCCCCGCAATGTCGCCCGGGCCCCACGCTCTCCCCCGGTGCGGGGGGCGGCGGCGGCCAGGCGGCAAGGGGGCCGCCGGTGCAGGACCCGAACCCGCGCGCCCGGGCCCGGCCCGCCTCCCGCTCTCGCCGACGCAGCAGCAGGTGGCAGCAGCCCCGCGCGTCCCGTCCCCCACCCTCCCGCGCGGCGCGGCCCCCGCCGGAGGCCCTCAGTACCGGAGTTAGCGCGGCTCCGACGCCATCTCCGGGGCCCGCGGGCCCGCAGCCCAGGACCCCCGGGACCCGCGACTTGGGCGGCGAGGACGCTGGGCGCGCGGCAGGCTGTGGGCCGGGCAAGCAGGTGCGCGCGAGCTGCCCGGGGCCAACAGCGGCGCGCGCCCTCGCCCCGCCCCCTGATCCGCTCCGCCCCCTGATCCGCTCCGCCCCGCGAGCCCTCGCCCCGCCCCCTGCCGGCCGCCGCCGCTCTTCCGCCCGGCTGCCGCCCCCCCGCCGCGCCGGCGCCGCTCCTCGAGCTCGACGCTCGCCCAGCTGCCACTCCTCGGCTGCTCGCCCGCCCCCTGCGGGCCCCGGAGCGGCGTCGCCGACCCTTTTCTCTCCCGAGGGCCCAGCGGAGCCTCGAGGGGAGGCCCGAGAGGATCTTCGTGTCCGCACAGCGCCGGTGGACACCCGCCAGGGGCCTCCGTACCTGGTCGGCTCCACCCGCGGCCATCTTGGAAGTGGGAAGCGGCCGGGAGGGGGAAGGGGCGCGAGCGGGCAGGGACCAGGCCTGAGGAGCCGAGCGGCGGAGCGCATCGATGGGCTCCCCTGCCCTGGGGCAGGTGTGCGAGGCGGGCGGATCCAGGCCAGGCCCCGTCATCCAGGCCTGGCCTTAGTCTCTCGGTCTGTTAAAGGGGCTCTTCTGGTAGTTCTCCTTTGTCGAGCTGTGACACGGTACTTAGCGCCTACTTAGCGCCGTTGTTCCCAGACTTGGCTGCACCTTAGTATCGCCTGAGGATTTTGAAAATTCCGACGCCCGTGCCGCGCCCCACGCCGATTAAATCACGGTCTCCAGAGGCAAGATAGTTTGGGAACCGCTGGCCTGGCGTGTATGTGCGTTATTTGGCATCAGCATTGCAGAAACTCCAGAGACAGGGTCTGTGATCATACAGAGTGGGAGAGGAGGTCGCAGGCCGCAGGTCCCAGGAGGGACAGGCAGGGAGAGAGGTCAGAAGCCAGATGCTGGGCCCAGACAGCCTTCCAGGACCATGCAAAGCCCTGAATGAGAACGCTGTCCTTAGCTGGTTAACTGATCCTAGCTCGTCCCCCTTCCAGAATCTAGGCTCCTGGGGCCAAAGCGGGCTTATCCTGTGTACTGCTAGATTCCCTGGGCCTGGCACATAGTTGGGGCACTTAAATATTTGTTGAATTGTTATATTCTGGGGACATGGAGAGCAGAAGACAGACTTAAGTGGCTGGGACCCGGGAGCCCTGAGGGCTGTCACTGGCAGAATTACCAGAGCGGAAACCTCAGGCGATCAGCTAAATCTAAAGGAGGATTTGAACTGGCAGAGGGTCAGGGACAGGAAGGGTAATCTCTCCTTCACGGAAAGCATCTGGAAGCCTGCATTGGAGGATTACTTTGCCCGGAGCTGTGGTCATTAGTGTTGGCCAAGGAACCCCTAGCTTGTTTCTCCTGCCTGCGTGCTAGGTCTAAAAACTCAGCAACTGTTAGTTACAATGGCAGGAGGGGCCTCTTACAGTGCTTGGTGCATAATAGAAGTTTTACAAATGCCTACATTTCTGGGTGGTATTAAGGAAAAATAATGCCAGGTCTCCTTCAAACCCCAACATGCCTTCCCCAGCTTATTAAAGAAACAACAACAAAAAAAAACCCCTCTAACAGGAAAGTACAGACTTGCTTCTGACCTGACTTAATTAGCAATTTAATAAACAGGATTAATGTCTGCTTTTACAGTGTTCCTTGCAACTCCCCAAATCCCTTCCAGTCCTCATTCTGAGTCTTAGGGTTTTAAAACCCCACAATGACTAGGAACCATTGTTCTGAATCCAGAACCAAAAAAATTTATGACCCACAGACTTGCCTTTGGCGCCCTCTGTCTGCCTTTTCCTCACCCTTTCCCCCATCCTGCTGCCCACCCCCAGCTCCCTGCCCAAGCCCAGAGTCCCTCCCTGCCCCCCCCCCAGTCATTGACACCCTCAGGGAGTCTAACAAAATTAAAAGTACAAAGAACTAGATAAGCTGTGGGGGCGTCCGCACTCCTCCCGGAACCCTAGCATCTCCCAGCCCCCATCTGTGATACGGACACAATTATGTAGGGTGTCCCACCTCTGCCGCCTCACTGCTGACTGCCTTGGCGAAGCCATCCAGGCTCCCCCGTGCAGACTGGACCCCGCAATTTCCCAGAATGATGCTCACTACAGTGGTTCCCGTGAGGGCCACAAAGCCATTGCAGAGGAGCGAGCGGTGGCCGTCAGCTCCCTCCGCTCAGTTCCAGGCCTGGGACTGGCCGACCCCTCCCTGGCTGTGCCCAGAAGCCTTCCCGCCCACCCCAGCTTTCCCCACCTACAAGGCTCACGGCACCTTCACCGCGCAAGTTGTGTGAGGGTTAGAGACAAAGGAAATGGCCGTGACGGCTAAATGTAAAAAATTGTCTGGCTTTGTCAGTTTCTGGCATGTTTGAGGAGCTCTTGGCACCTCCCCAGTAATATAATGCACAGAAAGTGTGTTGGTCAAAGGTGGGGGGAGGGGTGCTGGGAGTCCT
Source organism: Panthera onca (assembly GCF_046562875.1). Classification (NCBI taxonomy): domain Eukaryota; kingdom Metazoa; phylum Chordata; class Mammalia; order Carnivora; family Felidae; genus Panthera; species Panthera onca. Next base: position 4,417,017 of record NC_138342.1, read on the forward strand.
CAGAGACCCCCCCCCCCCCCCATGGAAGGTCATCTTCAAGCCTTGACCTCTGAGCCTCCCTGGCAGGGAGGCTTCCTAAGCAGGAGCAGGTGTCTGATACCCATGGAAACCACCCCTATACCAGCCCCATGCTGGGCTCTGGCCACACCAGAGCCACTGACCCCCCACAGTTCCTGCCCTCACGATCCCCAGTCTCAAGGGGCGGATAGACAGGTCACCTCCCAATTCAGCCCCATCTCCTTGTAGGGAACATGGTTAACCGACCAGATGCAGACCCCAGAGGGTCATAAGCACAGCGTCAGGATGCTGACAGGTCCTCAAGGCCATCCCTCAGAGGGGAAACTGAGGCCCAGAGGGCAAGTGGGGTAGGAGGTGGGTACAGGATGCGGCCAGAGGTCTCCTGCCCCGCCAAACCACCTTTGCATCCCTTCTCAGGAGAGGGGGATGTAGTCTCCCAAACACACATTTTCTCAGACTCTTCCTCAGCCCCCAAATGTGAGCCCCATAAATATTTGTTGATGGATGAATAAATGTTGCTCGTGGCTGGCCCCGTACCCGGTGCCATCCCAGCTGCTCTGTGCCCTCCTGGCTGTTCACCCCATTAGCACAGTTGAGCCCCACAGCCTACCAAGCTGGCTCAGTGACTAGCCTTTTGCAGGTAAGGAAACGGGCGCTGGGCAGTGAGGCTGCTCGGCCGGGAGCCCCAAGCTTGTTTTCCGCTGTGCAGAAGCTCTCGCCCGCTCGCCATCCTCCCGCCCACCCTCCGCCACCCCAGCCTCTGTTCAGAGCCACCAGGGCCAGACTGTCCCCACGAGGTGGAGGCGGATTGAACAGCTTGGTTTATTTCAAAGGAGCATCCCCCTGGCCACGCGTTTTCAGAAATCCACCAGAAAGCATGTCCTTTCTGCCTTTATTCCTTGTTGCATTAACCTCCTTCACCACGGACATGGGAGCGCTCATTTTCTTGGAAACAGTGCCTGGAATTTGGGGTTCTCTTGTTGCTTCTGGAAATCGAGCGAAATGATTAAAAAACAACAACAGAAAACGGAGACGGGGCTAGCCCCGAGAGCTGGAGGTCAGCCTTCCCACAACCTCAGGCCCAGAGAAGAAAACCAGAGACGGAGCCTGAAAAGTGCCAGGACCAGAGAAGCCACCGTGAGCCTCCGCACTTTGCTGCGAGAAGCAGGCCTCAGGCCCTCACACCAGAGCCATCAACCGGTACTCTACCCACTGTTTTTTTGTTTTGGCTTTTTAAAGTTTATTTTTCGAGAGAGCGAGAAAGAGCGGGGGAGGGGCAGAGAGCAGGAAACAGAATCCCAAGCAGGCTCCGCACCGCCAGCACAGAGCTGGACTTGGGGCTCGATCTCATGAACCCCGTGAGATGCTGCCCTGAGCCGAAACCGAGCCTGGGACGCTTAACCAACCGAGCCGGTGCCCCACTCACAGTTTTAACGGGTGCAGTGACCTGTTTCCTACCAGTAGTAGATTAAAATCAGTGAATGCAGGGAGGCAGAACTCCTGATAGTAACACAGTCACGAACAAGGGCAGGCACGGCTCCGACAAAGGAGAAAGCAAAAGAAAAAAATTATAACATAGACTCTCTTTGGTCTAATAACACACCTGAAAGGAGCTACCCTGATAAAGTTGCCCCAGGGGCCTGGGCGGCTCACTCAGTTAAGCGTCTGACTTCAGCTCAGGTCATGATCTCGAGGTCTGTGGGTTCAAGCCCCGTGTCAAGTTCTGTGCTGACAGCTCAGAGCCCGGAGCCTGCTTTGGATTCTGTGTCTCCCTCTCTCTCCGCCTCACCTGCCCACGCTCCTCTCTCTCTCTCTCAAAAATAAATTTAAAGCAACATTACAGTATAATCAAAGAGTATGGAATATTCCACAGGCATTAACAGGAAGAAACACTGACGGTGAGTATCAGAACACAAATGATTATCTTCTGTCCCTACACACTTTGAAACTGTTAGATTTCCCGACAAGTACGTGCTCTGTTTATGACGAAGACGTACTAAGATGTTCACTGATGGGGAACCAGTGGATTTCAAGCAGCACAGTCAACCTTCGGATGAGGGCTGTGCGGCCCGGGCCCCTTCGTACGGAAGCCCTGAGATAAACGAGGCAAACCCCATTCCCGGGCTCGTGCTCCGAGAGGCTGGGGACCCCGTGCACCGCCAGACAACGCAACAGAGCCGCGTGCCTGCGGTCTGCGGGGTCCACGCTCTGCAACAGCGTCTCCAACCATTCTAGCAACCCTGTGAGGCTGTACTGTTGCCCCATTTTACTGGGAACGCTTGACCCCAGGTGGATCTGGCCCCAAATCAAAGGTCACTCATTCCCAGAGCACCCCACATAATAGATGAGAAAAAGTGGGTTACGATGAAACCAGTGGACCTTCCAACTTCTGGAATGCATGGCCTTGCTGGGGCGAGGGGGAGCCCCCCGGGGGCCCCCTGTGGCCTCTGGCTTCCTGAATCTTAAGAGGTGCCCAGGACTGGAGGCCTTTAAGGCTGTGGGTATGAAGGAAACAGAAAGTGCCTGGGGGTGGAGATCCGCGTTCCAGCATACCACAGTGGAATTTTCCAAATAGCCTCGTTTTTTAAAGGCATCACTCAGTCGCCTGCCACCGCCACCATCAGAAAGCAGAGCCTGATTTAGAAGCTGTGGGGTCAGGCCCCACGTGGGAGCGCACGAGGAGGGTGCAGAGGGGGCAGCTCCGTCCCACACGTGATGATCCACCGTGGGCCACCCCTCGTGGCCACCCGTGAGGCTCCGTCACCGGGCCCGAGGTCTCTCCGGACTCAACCCAGATTACCTGGGTTGTCCTCACATCCGAGCTGTTGCCCCGGCTCTGCCCTCTACCCGGAAGCCCTGACTCCCTTCTTGCTCTAGGTCCCGGGCCCTCCAGTGAGTGACTCCCAGTGTTACCCTGGGTGCTGCCGTCCCCCAGCAACCGCACCCCGTGTTGGGCTCCCGGCCGCCCTCCCGGATACCCCGTGGCCTTGTAGGGTCTCCGCACCGTCCTCCGGTCCCTCGCAGGCAGCCGGGACCCACACCGAGGAGGGCAGACCGCAAAGCCCCACTGAGCCTTGCACCTCACGTGTGTCTGCTCCCTTCATCCCCGCACCTGCCTGGGTCACAGAGAAGAAACTGAGGCTCAGACAGGGGAACCTTCCAGCCCAAGTCCCCACAGCAGCTAAGTACACGGGCAGGATCTGAACCTCCTGCCCCAGGGGGTGAGACCCCACCCACACTACACTCACCCCTGGCTGAGTCTTGGTTTGCTCACCTGTAAAATGGGGATGGCCGTCGATCACCACATCCGTGGGCTCTTGGGAGGACTTGGGAAGACAGGGCTCCTGGGGAGATGGGGGGCCGAGTGGGATCAGGGAGGGGCAGGTGGGGGTCTGCGTGTAGGAGGGGGCACGCGCAGCACCACTCAGAGGAGGTGAGGGGGTGGGTTCCGGGGCGCATGGACTCGGGTCCACGCTCTGGGGGACACAGAGGCTGGCCAGCCTGCCTCAGCTCCCCATCAGGGCTCCAAGCAGGTGGCTGAACCGAAAACGTACAAGTGCAAGAGGCCCCCACAAGCCCCTCCAGAGGCTTATGCGGGGAGACCACGGAGGGTGAGAAAAGAGGCCCAGGTTCAGAGCCAGGACCCGGGGCGCCGTCCCAGGCTAACGGCTCACTACACCGGTGTGCTGATGCGGGGGGGGGGGGGGGGGGGGGAGGGGAGCTTAACACATCTGGCGGGAGCCCCGAGGTCTGAAGGGTGGGAAGGCTCTTCTGTCTGCCCCGCATCAGCCTGGCCCTGGGAAGTGAAGCCCAGCAAGGCTTTGGGCCACCCGTGTAGGGGCGCGGACACCGACCCCTCCCTGGGGCAGACAGGGCGTGAAAGCCTTGCTGTCCGTCGGCCTCTAGGAACCCAGGGGAGGGGCGCCAGTGCAGGCAGGGGTCTGCAGGCTCCAGGCTCCAAGCTGTGTCAGCCCAGAGCCCCACGCGGGGCTCGAACCCACCAACTGGGACATGCGAAGTCGGACGCTTAACCGCCTGAGCCAGCCAGGTGGCCCGGCAACGGTCCCTTCTGACCCCACCTGGACTCGTCAGAATTAGGCTCCACTGCTGAGCGAAAACCTCACTTTCCCCACTTCTGACTTACTTGTTTTCATCTTCAGAACCAGCGTAATTATGGGAGGTGTCAAATCTCTACCAAGGAGAGATCACGGTGCAGTGAAGCCCCAGGCCCGCAGCTCAACCCTGACCCTCCCCGCACACGGGGGTCTATTTTCCCCGCACTTTGAAGTGCATCTCAGGTCACAGCCTGGTCTATGCACATCCCCGGCAGCAGTCTTTTTCTTGTCCTTCTTCTGTGTTTCGATTCCTGTTTCGGAGAATGGTGGAGGCTGGTGAAGAAATACGGACCGTGTCAGGCCACGCCGGTCTCCTCCGTGTCGCCCAGTGTCGGTGGATGTGCTGCTCAAGTGGGCACAAAACTGTCAGCACACCTGATAAAATTAACAAGAATTCCTCAATATATCCCAGCGTCCCAATTATCTTTAAAAATGTCTTTTTATAGCAGCCAAATCAAGTTTCAAAGGCAACAAACTGCACTTGGTACATAGACCTCCTGCATCTCTTTTAATCTAAATAGTTCCCCCTTTGATGGGGCGCCTGGGGGGCTCAGCCGGTTAAGCGTCCGACTTCGGCTCAGCTCATGATTTCACCGTCTGTGAGTTTGAGCCCCGAGTCGGGCTCTGTGCTGACAGCTGGGAGCCTGGAGCCTGCTTCGGATTGTGTCTCCCTCTCTCTCTGCCCCTCCCCTGCTCATGTGTCTTTCTCTCTCAAAAAATAAATAAACATTAAAAAATTAAAAAAAAAAATAGTTCCCCCTTTGAAACAAAAGCAAAAATGAACTATTGGGACCTCATCAAGATAAAAAGCTTCTGCAGAGAGAAAGAAACAAGCAACAACACTAAAAGGCAGCTGATGGAAGGGAAGAAGATATTTGCAAATGACATATTGGATAAAGGGTTAACCGACTATAAAGAACTTATCCAAACTCAACACCCCCCAAAAATAATAATCCAGTGAAGAGATGGGCAAAAGACATGAATAGACACTTCTCCAAAGAAGACATCCAGATGGCCAACAGACACATGAAAAGATGCTCCACGTCGCTCATCATCAGGGAAATAGAAATCAAAACCACCGTGAGATGCCGCCTCGCACCTGTCAGAATGGCTAACATGAACAACTCAGGCAACAACAGACGTTGGCGAGGAAGCGGAGAGAGGGGAACCCTCTTGCGCCATCGGTGGGAGTGCAAACTGGTCCAGCCACTCTGGAGAACAGGGTGGAGGTCCCTCAGCAAGTTGAAAATAGAGCTACCCTAAGACCAGCAAGTGCACCACCAGTCGTATCAAGAATGAAATGTCGCCATTTGCAACGACATGGATGGTTCTAGAGTGTATTCCACTAAGCAAAATAAGTCAGAGAAAGACAAATACCATATGATTACTTTCCTACATGGAATTTAAGAAAGAAAACAGAGGAACATAGGGGACGGGTGGGAACAGAAGAGAGGGAAACTATAGGAGTCTCTCTTTTTTCAGGAGAATCTATTCATTTTTTTTTTAAAGTTTATTTTTATTTATTTTGAGAGAGAGAGAGAAAGCAAGCAAGGGAGGGGCAGAGAGAGAGAGAATCCCAAGCAGGCTCTGTGCTGTCAGTGCAGAGTTGGACGTGGGGTTTGAACTCATGAACCGTGAGATCATGACCTGAGCCGAAATCAAGAGTCGGATGCTTACCCGACAGACACACCCAGATGCCCCCAAATCATAAGGGACTCTTAATGATAGAGAAAAAACCGAGGGTTGATGGAGGGAGGTGGGGGGGGGGTGGGCTGGATGGGTGATGGGCATTAAGGAGGGCACTTGTGATGAATCACTAGATTCTATTCCTGAAACCAATCATTGCACTCTATGTTAACTAACTAGAATTTAAACAAAAATTTGAAAAGAAAGACAATAGTTCCTCCTTTGTTTCTCCTGTGCCATATATTTGTTGGTGACACGGGATCACGTATCTTGTGGAATTTTCCACATTGTGGATTTTGCCTAGTGGTGGCATTTAGCAAGCTCCTCTCCCCCCACCGTTTCCTACAAACTTAGACTTTCATCTCGAGCAGTGGTTCTCAGCCGAGGGCGATTTCGCCCCCAGAGGACATTTGGCCAAGTCCTCTGAAACGGGTCCCTTGGGAAGCTCTGATCTGGGGACAGAAGCAGGGACCCGTCTTGGGGTCACTCCGAGAGCCCAAATGTGTACTTCCTATATGTCCCATGAGGAGCCAGCGGCTCGCCTCACTTTGAGTGATGTCACCTTGGACTAGCGGGTCCCCATGCTGTCAGTGTCACCACCTGATGGGTTAGCATCATCTCGGTCTAACCACGAGGGCTGCAGAATATGGGGAGACCTGTTATTTTTAGCGTAATGCAGTTATGACTTTAATGCTCCCTCACACACAGTTTTCAAAGGGCTTTTCCATCCAGGACCAAATAGCCAAACTCACCGCTATGCTGGAGGCGGGCTGGATGATCTCCGAGTGATTTTCTCCAGACGAGGAGTCCGGTCAGAACAGGGACACGGCCTGTGTAAGACCCCGTAGGTCAGCAATAGCACCAGGCTAAGCCCAGACAGGTTCACCTGCCCAGAGCTCCATTCACAGGAGTCTCCTGAGCTCGCCCGACTGTAGGAAAGGGAGGAAATGCCACCGCGAGCCTCTTTTAAAAGCTGCAAAAGTTCTAGAAGATTCTCTCGTGTCAGCTGATTCTAAAATCTCTATCCATAGGTGGGGGGATGGGCTAAACGGGTGATGGGCATTAAGGAGGGAGGGCACCTGTGATGAGTGCTGGGTTTTATATGTAAGTGATGAATCACTCAACTTTACACCCGAAACCACTGTTACACTGTATGTTAAACTAGCTTGGATTTAAATAAAATTTAAAAATTATGTAAAAATAAAAATGCTCTTAAAAAATAAAAGAATCCCTATCCAACCTCGGAGACCACTGTTCCGCCCAGAACGAAATGGTGCCTTGTTCACACCCCTTCATGCTCCCTGTGACCTCTAGGATGAACCCTTCCCAAGAGGCATTCAAGGCCCCTCACAGACTGACCCCTCCCACCTCCCCACCTCCGTCTCTTCCCGAATCACCGTCCCCACCCCCGCCATCCCCACCTGGACGCTGCCGGTCGGACTCCCATCCACTCACAGAGATGCTGGTGTGGTTTGACCAGTTGACTCTGGCGGCCACTAGAGGGGAAATCGCACCTTCCCAGCTCCTATACGTGCTTTCCTCTAAACCTGGCATAGGTCTCCCCTTTCTGGTTTTACATAGGAGGAAACTGAGGCTGGAGAGTGTGAACGGCTTGCCAAGGGCCACATGGCTCGAGTTAGGACTAATGGCTGGAGGCGGTTGGCCCTGGGAAGGGAGGGTGGAGGCTCCTCGCTGCACACTCCATCCGGTTTCCTGGGCCCAGGGAGGCGAGGCTGTGCCCGAGCAGCGGTTTCCCCTGCTTTCCACGATCGGTGGCCAAAGCCGGAAAGCCAGACGCTGCCAAGAAGGAAACCACTCTGTCAGCTGCCCATCTGGACAGTGATGGCCGGAGACAGGGCCTCTCCAGATGAAACGGGTAACTCACTCTGGAGGAAGGGCCACGCTCCCTCCGACTGTGTAGAATCAGCGGTCGTGCCTCCCTCCTCCCCGTGCCCTGCCCAGAGATGCCACATGACCTTGGCGAGGCCGCCCGGCCGGTCAGGGCGGAGCTGGGCCTCACCACCAGCCTCACCGCGGGACTTCCCGTGGCTCCAGACGGGCTGCCAGGCAGGGAAATTCATGGGTAAGATAAGGAAGAGCCTTCTGATGTAGAGGGCTCCGGGACTTGGAGGGGTCCTCACCCCTGCCCTCAAACCCCTTTAGGAATGGTCGTGGCCCGGGTGGGCTGGAGAGACCCTCTGAAGGTTACGTAGGAGAGATGGAGAGGACGCTGTAGGACCTGCATCGCCAAAGAACTAGGGCTGCAGGAGGTTTACGGACTTAGAAAAATAAAACGTATTACCGGCACCAGCTTTAGGGCCTGGCGCACAGTAGGATCCTCATACAGATCTGTTGAACAAATGAATGTTTCCAAACCCTATTTGAGACCAAGGCCAGAGATCTCTGTTTCCTCCCAATTAGCAGCTTAATGCCAACATGAAGACACCCGGGCCCCCAAAAGACCCCAACTCGCGGTCCCCAAGGCTCACCAGCCTTGTCCGGGTAACAATGTCACCCGTGATGGCACTAAGCTTGGGAGAAGCGTATGTGAGTGGGGGTGACCCAGGTTCAGCGTGAGGAAGTCACCCAGAGATCAGCGTCTCTCCACTTCCTCCCCCCTCCCCCCTGCTCAGGAAGGGGCGGTGCAGGTGGGGGGTGGGCGTCTGGGCACACTGGAGGGGGGTGGTGGGGAGGAGCCCAGGACCACCAGACCGGCATCCTGTCGAGGCCCTTATGCGGTGAAGGGCAGGGGGGGCGCCGGGAGGGGGCTGCCAGGTGCCTGCAGGCTCCCCAGGGTGGGGCATCGAGGCCTTGCAGGTGGGGGGGTGGGGGGGGGGGTAGCGACCAGATCAGGAGCGCAGGGCAGCGAGGAGCCAAGGGCCAGGTCTGCCACTGACAGTTGGGGGTCCCGCACGTCTCTGAGCATTTCCCAAGTCCGTGATCACTGGGCCGGAGCGAGGCCTGAGAGCGGAGGCGCGTCAGGTGGCCTAGCAGGGAGCCAGGGCACCGGGCCGCCCTTCATCGCTGGCTGGCAGCGTGGGTTCGCAGGAGGATGCGGTGGACACGGTTGACATTTGTGACCAGCAGGAGTTGGGGCCCCTGGCCTGTGAGAGGAGCCGGAGTCAAGCCCGGAAGGGGGTCAGGACTTGGCGAGGCCCTCGATGACCCCCGGGGAGCCGTGGGGTGGAGCCTGGGGTTTAGGGCACCGGGGCCAGGCCTCCTTCAATGCCCTTTCCTCTTCAGCAAAGGGAGAAGGCAGCAAAGGAAGAAGCCGTCCCCTGGCTGGGCCAGCGGCCTCAGGCTCCCCCACCAGGCCAGGCCCGGCCCGCGGTGGGTCAGGTTCCCACGGGGGGGTCTCCCCTCCGCCTGGGGGTCTGAGGAGGGGCTGGGGCAGTGGAGGAGGGGCGGCCACAGGGGCGGGAAGGCGGGCCCCGGGCCCCAGACCCTGCGGCAGACTGCAAGCTCGGCACGGCACGGGCCTGGATGGCTGGGAAGGGCCCGGACGCCGGGGACGTGCTCTGGCTGAGGCAGGGGTCGGGTCAGAGCAGGAGCCCGGGGGTCGGCGGGGGAAGTGGGGCTGACTGGCCCACGACACAGGGGTGTGTGCGGAGCCGGACAGAAGCCTGCGGAGATGGATCTCCCCGGACCGTGCCACGAAGTGGCCCCGCGTCTCAGCTGCAGCCGCCCACGTGCCTGCCCCTTCACCCCAGACTCTGCTCTGACGGGCCCCCCGGCCCGGACACCACCCGGAGCAGGGGGGACAGTGGGACCTCACCCCTGAGGCCGGGGCTTTGCTCCCCCCGCCGTCGATGCAGCAGGGGAAGGAAGGGGCCGCCTGGGGACGGGAGCTCCTTCCGAGAGGTACCGACGGGGTGCGACAGCCTCCCGGGCGGCCGCCCCAGAACCGCGCCTCGCGGACTGTGTCCTCGCTGCCCGGCTGTGCCAGTTCCTCTTTACAACCGACTCCACGGGACGCGCGGTTATGGTCGCCACTTACACGCAGTTCGAATCTTGGCTCCACCTTTCAGCGGGTGCCAGACCTTAGCGAGTGCCTCGGTTTTGCCGCCTGTAACACGGGGCAAACGCACCCACCTCGCGGGGTTAACAGGGCAGGACACCTGGAAGAAGGCCACAGGCAGGCGGACGCCGTCCCGGTGTGAGGCGGTGGCATCCTCGCCAGTCACCGCTCGCTCAGTCGGGTGGGGCGACCGCTCCTGACCGCGTCTCTCCCACACCAGTGACGCGAGGCGGGTGGCGGGAAGCTGGGGGCGGCTGTGACGCGGCAGCTCCCTCCCCGGCCCCTGTGCCCGCAACAGAGCCCGCCCGTGATGCCATCCACCCGCCGGCTGGGCCCTTCTTTCCGTTCCTGGACTGCTGTGCAGACACAGGCCACCGGGCGCTGCACGGCCACTTACCCACGTGCCCAGACTCTGCCGGGGGTGGCGTCTGCGGTGACAGGAGCAGCAGCATCAATCACAAGAGCAGCGGCTGAACGCTTGGCGGACTTTGAGGGAGGGCTTTACGCCCTTGGCATGAGCAGCACTTGGCTGTGATGTCACAATCCCGGGGACAGAGCCCAAGCTCCGGGTGGTCGTGCGAGGAGCAGAGGCCCAGCCCTGCACCCCCACCCCACGCTGGCAGGTGCGGGCACCCGGGAAGCGAGTAAGCGGGCCACGGGGCGCAGCTTCCGGGGACGATCCGCGCACCTGCACAGGGGACCTCCCTGCTGCGCTAACATCCTCCAGTCCTGCCTCGGGCACTTCCGGGGAGCTCGCTGTCCGCGCCACCTCCCCGCCCGAGTGGGCACTGCCGCTCTACCGGTGAGGGCTCAGGTCACACCCCTGCAGTCATGATTAAGGTAGACAGATCCTGAGGGCGCCTGGGGGGGGGGGCTCAGTCGGTTAAGCGCCTGACTCCTCGTTTCGGCTCAGGTCGCGATCTCACGGTTTGGGAGTTCGAGTCCCGCGTCGGGCTTCACGCTGACGGTGCGGAGCCTGCTTGGGATTCTCTCTCTCCCTCTCTGCCCCTCCCCCTGCTCACTTTCTCTCTCAAAATAAATTTTGAAAACTTAAAAATAAATAAATAAAGAGGTGGATCCTGGAGGTCTCCTGAATCCCAGCGACCGGTCAGTCAGAAGCTAACACTGACTGTTAGGCAGGAGACCCCGTTGTAAGCATTTGACTTGCATCAGTTTACCCAATGTCACACAGCCAGCAGTTGGACCTAGGTTTCCACATTAAGAGGGCCCTTATCCAGGGGTCACTTCAGATATGGGGCGCAGGGTGGTGGGGGGGGGGGCCACGGGATAGGGGCTTTGTAACAAAAGGAGTTGGGGCAGCCGTCCAACTAGCTGGTAAAAAATGAGGCTGAATCCTTAAGCCTCGCTCCTGGTATAAAATACACACGCTTCAAGGATCAACTCTCCAGGGGCGCCTGGCTGGGCCAGTCGGTAGAGCACACGACTCTTGATCTCCGTCCAGGTCGTGAGTTCAAGCTCCACCACGGGGCGTGAAGCTTACTTAAGGGAAAAAAAAAAAAAAAAATTGATTCTACATAAATTGATTCTACACAGAAGCGTATTTTTATACTCTTTTAAAGGTGAGGAAAGCATTTAAAAAACATGCCTACACATCTCAGAAACCATAAAAAGAATGGATGAAACAAAATTTAAATGATTCTCCTCCGCCCCAGATTAAAGACAATGCACATAAAAGGAACGTTCTTAAATGCTGAGCGATGAGGAAAGTGTTGTATCTACAGGCTGGAATAACGCAGCTGTGAAAAGTTAACCAGGTCTACAATTCCTGCCACGAGAAGACATCGGAGTAAACGCCTATTTCCCACGTCACGGGGCAGTGTGCTTCCACCTTGTGCTGTAAGCTTCTCTCTGTATGTTCAAATATACGTTCAGCCGTCGAGAAAAGTGTTTTGCAGAAATGTTAGCAGCGACCATCTCACGGCGACGGAAGTAGAGTTTTCCCTTATACTTTTAAAAATACACTGATTTCTTTTTCTACGATAAACATCGACGTTTATATGTACTCCCCGCCCCGCCCCCTCCCCCCGGAACAAAAAGACGAAGTTTTGTCTACAGCTACAGACAGAAATCCGTGTTCTGTGCTAGATTCAGGGAGTAGTTGGGGGGGACGGGGGTGGGGTGGGGGGGGGAGGGATGGACCCATTTCTCAGCAGACCACCCCCCGCCCTCCGCAGCAAAGCAGCAGGCCAACACTCTGAGCGAGGCCCGTAAGAGCTGAGTCAGCTTCCTCTGCACGAGGTGAACGGGCCACTTGCCACCTGCCACCTCCCGCCGCACGGAGCTGAGACAGGCCGCGGCCGTTCGCTGTGATAAATGAAGACAGCCAAGCGTGTTTCAAATTTTTTATTCGGTGTTAACTCCACAAGAAAACAAAAAATCAGTTACTCTGGTGTACGTGAAATCAGAACAATACAACCACGGGAAACAATCTCGGCCCAGGAATGGAAAACGGGTACTTCAGTGCTACGGGTACGCAACGCGCTTCATACCACAGTGCGTTTCAGCGTTGTGCCAACTTTTTAAAAAATGCTTTTTCTTTGTGATCATCCATTCACAAAACTAAAAACCACACTTTCAACTCTGCTGCTGAAAGCCTCCAGGCTTCAGCCACTTAGCTATGAAAACAAATAAATACATAATCTGTTAATCCCCCTGCCCACTTATAATCCAACCCCATCCCCCCCCCCCGCCCCCCCCACGTGGAAGATGCAGGGTCTTCCTACCGGTGCGAAGGGAAGTCGGCACCTTTGCCACCTGGAGCCCTGTCTGGATAAAAAGCAGCTGTCCGAAATCAACTGAGCTAAAGGTTGTGTCTGAAATATATTTATTTGGTCTCTGCTACATTAAGCAACGATTTCTAGAATGATCGTCACCGTAGTGATTTTAGGAATTTACAACTTCCAATTCTTTTTTGCCTTTGCTGTTAAATTGTATTTCAGTGCAGATGCTAATCACTTTTTAGGAAGCTCCGGAAGAAAGAAAAATACATAAAACCTTATAAAGTCTGTAAATAAATAACAGCAACGTAAACCTTACACACGCGCGCGCACACGCACACACACGCACACACACCCACTTTAAAGTGTCAAAAGATGTGCTGTATAAAAACAAACCCTGCCGTGTGGCGAGATCCGAGCCAACCGTCCATCAGGTCTCTCACAGCGACGACACACACAACCGGGACGACCCCACAGCCTCGGGGTCGCTCGCCCGTGTCATCGACGACGAGAAGGGCAACACCACCCAGTGCTCGAAGCACATCAGGGATTCCTCGGCCACTTCGCCCCCAGCCGGTCACCGCACGCGCGTGCTGCCTGCCAAGGGCAGTGGTGACGCGGTCTCGTCTGTGTCACGCTTTTCTGCCATTCCTGACGATACAGACGTGCTAAACTGATGCTACAAATTAGGTTGTTTTGTTTTGTCTTTTTCGTAAGGAGTTAGTTTAAAAGGAAACGCAATCTGGTTTTACAAACACCGCTCCTCCCAGCTTCACCTGCTGCCCGGCGGCGTGAAAGCGCGAGGAAGTGGCCATCATGAGTGGACGGGACTGGTGTGAGACGGACTGACCCCTGGGTCCCCACGAGAGCGGAAAGCGAGTCCCATGAAGCAATCGCACAGGTATGGGAGAAACTGTTACTCCCCCCCGCCCCCAACCCACCACACAGAACTTGCCCAGAACATTCTCTCAAACACAAAATGAGATCTAAGCTCTACTAAAATCACAGCCACAACAGGAGCTAGCTGCAGCAGCCGAGGTTTCTTCGGGGTGACGAGGTGGCCTTTACTGCACGTCAAACGTTTATCATTTAGAGTTCTGGAGGCTTCGAGTCAACGGAGGTCACCAGCAAATCATAATTTGCAACTAAGATCCAAACCACAAACAACCCGGGAGGGGTGTTTTGGCGTAAACGTAACTGCAACGTAAGAACGGGCTGGGGGTACGCTCTTTACCCCGCTGGGCCTCGTACGCTACCCGACACCCCGAAGCCTTGGCTCCTTCAGCTAGCAAGAAATCACACACCATAGTATCTTCCATGATACTCGAGGGGGAAAATCCTAAGATAGAAAACACAGTATCGTGTAAGTCTCTAAAAGCACACCCTTGCGGTTCCTACTTCAAATGTACATGAGATCTGACTGAATGAAGACCGTGGATGAGTCACTCATGCTTCCCTCCTGCCTTCAGGAAGGCACCGATCCATTGCAGGGGAAGGTGTCTATGTCCCAGTTCTTAGAGAACAAAGCCTAAAGGTCCCAAAGCTCAAGTCTCTGGAGAGCGGAAGTGGTTGTGGACACCGCGGTGCTAAGGTAACAGTGACCGGGCTGCAGCCAGCAGGACAGTAGCTGCAGTCAAGGTGCGGAACGCAGGGCTACTCCTAGACAAGCACATGCACACCCATTCTGGATTTGACAACACAATCTAGTCTATTTCAAATAGCCAAGAATTTAACAGCTTGGAGGAAAAAAAAAAAAAAAATGTTCAACAGGATAGCTGTCCTCAACTCTAAAATAAGCAAGAAGAGAAAGATAATTACTGATCTGAATCAGTTAATTGAAGAAGAACCCTAAGTTGTTGTTTTAGATTAACAGGCCTCACAAAAGGGTAATTTGCCATCACAGATCGTTTTCAAAAATTAATTTGCACTACGCTGCAGGTTTAGAGATGAGTTCGAGAAAAGAGCTCCTCTTCGCCAGGGTCCGCCCACTCGCCCCCACCGTCCGAGCCGGAGCCTTCCGAGCCGGAGCTGGCGCTGGAGGAGATCTTTCTGTGGAAGCCGTTGGGTTTTGCTCTGGCATTTCTCTCTCCTGCACACCTTGCTTCATAAACAGAAGACACCTGCGATGAAAGGAACAGTTTCAACAGATCAAAAGCCAGGTTTTTTTCACAAGGGCTACGCGAAATACTCTTGACACAGAGATCAAGTAACAAGTCCATGGTTTTCTCGGGAGAGTTACACACACCATGAAGTTTTGCTGCTTCAAAGCAAAACCACCTCTCCTTCCTGATCCGTAAGGCGTCCAGAACCCTAACTCGGTATGTTCGGTCCCCGGGACAAAACGTTCTGTATGTCAGGGCTGCCCGGAAACAGCAGTCTAAGTGCCGACCACGGGTGGGGACGAGGCTGGGCGCGGGGACCCCCGCCCTGCCGTGTCTCCCTGCCACATGGGGAGAGCCCCCAGCAAGCAGACCAACCAACGCAACCACACGCTGCGGTGCAAACCAGGCGACGTGGCCAAAGGGGAAGGGGAGAAAGGACACACACACACACACGCTCCAGACAGGTGGGCAGGGAAAGAGCTCTTCCAAAGAGTCCTCACCTGAAGGTGGAAAAGTGAGCCCCGTAGGAGTAAGAGCCAGAGGTTGTCCGGGAGCCTGGCCTCAGACCTGCAGTCCTACAAACCCCGTCGTGTGGGACTGTCCCCCACCCCCCCCCCCACACCAGGTGGTCAGCACCTCTGTCCCCCAGGACACTAAATGCAAATGGCAGCCCTTCCCTAGTCACAGGAACGACCAGTGCCCACCCCCAACTCAGGCAGAGTGATAGCAACAGCACCCTCCCTCCACAGCAACTAGCGATGGTCCCCGACCCCCGAGGCGACTACCAAGGCCTCCTTCCCTCCCCCCACAGTAGCCAGCAACGTGCCACCCCCACCGGCCACTTCAAGCGACCAGCAGCACCGCCTGGGTCACCTTAATTAGCAACGTCCCCACCCCCATAGCAACCAGTTCGCCCCATCACGGCAACCAGCGGCACCCCCTCCCCCGGGCCACGGGAACTAGCAGCCCCCCGGTCATACTTATGACACCCCCATTTCCAGTTGGGCAGCGCCACCCCTGGTTGGGCCCCTGAGGCGGAAGCAGAAAGACAGCTGCGCGGAAGGAGGGAGAAGGGAGGGTGCGAGGCCAGAGGCACGCGAGGGCAGAGCGCAGTGACAAGAGGTCACCGTGGTTAGGAGCGTGAGTCGCAGAGTCCCAGCAGAGGCTACGGCTCAGGCCTGCACTTGCGGCCAGACACGCGGTCCCCAGTCTGTGCGGAACAGCACAGTGGCGGCACCGGTCGGGCATCGTGAGGGCCAGCGAGGGGACACCCGACCCGGACGGGGCACGGGAGACGAGGCAGAAAGAGGTGCAACAGCTGACGGGTGGGGCGGGACGGCGTGTGCAGGTGACAGAGGCCGGACAGCGGCGGCTGAGCTTGGGTGCGGCAGGGCGCCATTCGCTGAGGTGGGACAGACTGGTGGGGGGAGGCCCACAGGCCTGTGGGTGATTTGGGGGAAAGTCCTCGCAGGACCTGAGCTGACACAGAGAAGACAGACACGTTTCCTTCGGTTCATCGGCCTGCCTGCCGGGAGCTCGTAGAAACCCGACGCGGCCCGGTGCCGGGGCCTGAGACCAGAGCGCCACACCGGGCGTGTGGAGGGGACAGGAAGGCGGAGTCCGGCCACGGAGCCCAGCTCGAGGGCTCTGCAGTGGGGCCACCCAAGGGCTCGTTGGGGAGCGACAGGTCCAACTGGTGGGCAGAAATGCCCGGGGCGGCGCTGGGAAGGACAGGCCGGGGGAGCGAGGGAGAGGCTGTGGGAAGCCTTGGAGGTAAGCAGACGAGGAGGGAGGCGATGCAGACGTGGGCTGAGGGCCACGGGGAGGAAGAAGGTCACACCCACAGAGCTGGGTGACCCGGGACAGTGGGCAGGCGGGCGGGAGCTCCCAGGGCTCTCAGGCTGTAGCCTGAGTGGCAGAGAGGGGGGTGGGGTGGGGGGTGTGTGTGGCCGTTAGTAAGTTAGTAAGGAGGACAGTCCACTTACCCTATTAAAATCTAATGGACGCTCTTCGTTACTGGGCATGTCTTTACCATCTGGACACTCTTCTATACCATTCTCTCCCTTGGCATTTGTATAACATTCTTAATCATTTTGAATGGAGAAGGGAAAAGAGGGAGAGGGGGGGAAATTTCATTAAGACATGGTTATGAAACATACATTCCTGTGTCATTTTTTGCTGACAAGTCAGATCAGTTAGGCCTACCAGCCCTTCGGCGAGTTGGAGTCGTCACTAAAAGCAGACACGGTCACCACTGGCCAGCCAGGTGTGCACGAGCAAACCGCCACGCCCGTTTAGAAATTCTGATGAACTGTTTACCGAGTTTTTGAAAAACAGGCTGGCATAACACACACGCCTGTCATCCCACCGTGAGACACCCGTCCAGCAAATACTCGCACCCGTAATGTGACAGGCCCTGGGAACACAGGACGAAGACCAACAAGGCCAAGCTCTCCAGAGCGTATGGAGCGGGAAGGGACACCGACGATATACCGTGCGTGGTCACATGACAAGCAGACAGACAGGAGGAAGTGACGAGAGAGAGCGGCAGCCTCGTTTGCTCCCCCCGAGTCCACACCACGCTGAAGGACACCGTTACGGTATCTGGACAACAGGGAAGGGCAAGGCGGCTAGTGGTTTGGGTAGGTACGCGGCCCCCAGAAGGGGATGGATCTGGAGGCTACGATTAGAAGGAATCAGCAATCGTCCAGCGCAAAGCTTCTCAACGCTGGAGCTTTAAGCAGAGTCTGCCCAGGCCCCACGTGAAACCCCGACTGAGCCGCGCGCTGGGCCAGGGTCCAGGCAGCAGCTGTGACAAACCCCCCCGGGTGGTTCTGACGCCCTCCTGTCTTCGTCTAGACCAGCCCCCGCACCCCTGCACAGACACAGTGCCGGCCTGACACAGACCCTGGCTCTGAATCCCTGTGTCCAAGTCCCCTAATGCCCCCAACCGAGCATCCGTCTCCCGCCGCCTGCGGTCCAGCTACGGGGCGTTCAAAGGGATGGCGCGCTCCCCATGCGTGAGACCAGGGACGACAGGGTCGGCGCCCCAGGACCACTGTGCCCAAGGGACGGCCTTTCACCGAGGCCGCACCAGCCTCACCACGCTCCCCATGACCTCTAGCTCTCTCCGCTGTCTCAGGACCTCGAAATTACCAGCTCGGGCTCTGGGACTAGACGGACGTCACAGCGGATCTCCCGTTCTGCCACACACCTGTGACGGAACACGGCAGATCACTGTCCCTCTTTTGAGCCCCAGCTCCCGCATCTCTGACACGGGGTCCCCCCTCGCCCTCACGCGGTGCTGTGCAAGGTAAAGAGACGACGCGTGTGCAGCCCCAAATGTGGCCCCGGCACTCAGCGACCCCTTCTACCGCTGCTATGAACCCAGACCCCGGCTTACTCATCCCTTCTGGGCAGTCACCTGACCAAGTTCTCGAGGTCCCCACGCCCCACCCAGTTCGTTACCACGTGAACCAGGTGAGCGAGCGTATGAGGGAAGGTGACTAGTTCCTGGACTAGGAGACGCGCCCAGACAGCTGCACCCAACCCCACCGCGATCCTTCCCGTCCTGCTTTAGGAATTCTGTACGTCCAAAAGGAGTCTGTGCTGAGTGCGGACGACGTTCCTCACGATCCTCATGTGGACGGTCCCCACGTTCTAGGCCAGGACCACGCACCAGTCCCAGGCCATGCGCGCCGCTCCTCTTAAGTATCCCCTCAGGGAGGCACGATCTGCAGCCTCCTTGTACAAACGATGGAGACACAGAAGGCCCGGTCACGGCCCAAAGGTCTGGCAATGGAAGCACTGGAGTCCAGCCCCGTTTTGTCCCCACGGGGTCCCCGCACGGCCTTCTCTGTTAAGACTAAATAATACCCACACTTACAATGAGCCTTCCAAACATCTCAACTCCAGTGTGGGAGAGCTCTAGAGACCCCCATCCGGGAAGACCTGTCAGGGCAGAGTGTGCAGGGCCCCGGTGCTCCGGCTCCTTGCTTCTGGCCGACCCCGTCCCCCACCGCACCCTCACACGGTTCCCCCTTGGCCGGGCCCCCCAGGCTATGCCGAATGCATCCAGCTCCCGCACCAGCCAGGGCTTCTCACGGGGCACCTCTCCCCGCAGGTAGCCCCAACCGTCACACGGCTCGTGTCCCTGCCCTCTCCGGTCTCTGCACAGACATCCCCGCAATCAGGAGAGCAGGAAGGAGGGCCGTCTGCCTCTGCGTTCCCAGTGCCCGGCACGAGGGCACGTAAGACATGCTTGCCGCGTGGCCGCGCGTGCGAATGCACGGCAAGGCCGGCAGGAGGCAGGGTGCGGGGCGTGGGCCTCCAGGCCAGACGGGCGCCCCCGCCACAGGGCACATGGTGCTGCCCTACTGTCAAAGGGCACGGCCCCCGCTGCTTCCCAGCGAGGCCGAAAGCTTCCAGGTCAGCCCCTTAGAGCAGCACACGCTCGTTATCAATCATCAGCCACGCTGGAAGCTTCAGGGGCAGAGGGGAAGGCGGAGGCTGCCTGGTTTTCTGGCTGACCCGCTCCTGAGACCGCACGCCCCCGCCCCCACCCCCACAGGCCGACAGAAGGCGGCTGTGGCGCCACCATCAGCACAAGGCAACTGTGCAGGGATTTAATGCAGTTGTGAGTGGAAGGTCGTTCAAAAGCCTGGTGAACGTTCCTCATCCACTGAGAATTTCTGTATTTGCCACCTCACAATTAAAAAAGCGTCACGCACTGACCATCGCTTACGGCACCTACCTGGGACTGTACTGGTCACCAAGGACCCACAGCTGAGAGTCGGGACGGACTCCTTACTAACACACGAAACTAGACTAAGGCTGTGCAGACGGCCCTTGACACACTAACAAAAGCACGAACTCAGTGTCTGAAAATCACGCTAACTCCCACAGGGATTGGTCTTCCTAGACCCCTGGCCCTGCCTGCTGCCACATCCCTCTCTCCCTCTGGCACTTTCTGGGTGGTCCTCTCGCTGCCCTACTCTGGGCACTCAGCCTCCCTTACCTGTATTCCTGTTAACTCGTCTCTGACTTAACACTCACCCGGTGCAGCACGATGGACATACGCCAAGGCCAGATTTGTGCTCCCATCACCCCGGTGCCCCCCTGGGCACCGAGTACAGACAGCTACTACAGAGAACGAAGCCTCTGGACCACAGGAAGACAGCCTGGACGCAAGCCTGAGCTCGATGGCTAATATGCATGATTCGGACAAAGTACCAAACCTGAATCTTAGAGCTTCCTCATCTGAAAACTTCGGCTGACATCTCACAAGGCTATTGTGGGGCCTATGTACAGAAAAGATCAAGAGCACCTGGTAAATAATAAAAGGGGACCCAGATGTTAGCTGATGCTAAGGCAACAGGCCTTTAATAAATGCGGTTAGGTAAACAAGGCTGCTGAAGCTGAAGCCCTCGCCCGACACTTTGGGACCCAGCGAGCCTCTGGCAAGGAGGGAGGCGAGCTTCGGGGGAGGCGATCTGGGGCTCACAGAATAGAGAGAAGCAACCACCCCGCCTCCCGCCTCCCGCCTCCCGCCTCCCGCCCGGGCGGAGAGGCCGAGCTGCAAAGGGAGGCCAGCGCAGGCGTTCCGAGCGCCGGAGTGCGCGAGGCCTGGTGGCCAGTGAGGGGTGTCGCTGGCTCCGCGTTCGTTACAAAACAACCGGAGACGTGACAGACCCGCGGACGTATAAATGCTAACAGACGGTGCGCGTGCTCCTTCCAGCTCTAACAGGGGAGACCAGACGCTGCAGCCGACAGGGGCCCCCGACACAGGGGCCCGGAGTCTGCCTCGCCCACCCCCTGGAGCGAGCCCCTGGCCTTCACAGTCCTCACCTCGCCCCGGACTTCAGGTCAGGGCTTTCTACAGCTTCCGGGCATGCTCACCCGAGAGGCCCACAGACCAAATGTGCTGCTGCCCCACGTCCCCCACCGCCAGCCCCCTCCGGCCCCACCCTGCTACTCAGCCCTCACAGACTCACTTCAGCGAGCCCCGGCCTCCTCTCCGAAACCTCTCCTCGCCGCTCCCGCATCTACTCCCCCAGCAGCGCCCGAGGCCAGGCACGGACCCCGTCACTCGCAGACCCCTGCAGGAGCCTAGAGCCCCAGTCGGTACCTTCGGCTTTTCAACTGCTCCTCAATTCCCTCTCCGCTCTGATAGAATTGTTGTAAAACACACACCTGGGGGCACCTGGGGGACTCACTCGGTTAAGTGGCAGACTCTCGGTTTCGGCTCAGCCCATGATCTCACGGTTTTGTGAGTTCAAGCCGTGCATCGGGCTCCGTGCTGACGGTGCGGAGCCTGCTTGGGTCTCTCTTTCTCTGCGTCCCTCCCCCACTCCCTCAAAATTAATAAATCAAAAAAAAATTTTTTTAAATAATAAAACACACCTCTGCCGAGATACCCTCCAATTCGCAATCTTTTAAACAACCTTCCCTTCCTGCAGGTTAAACCTGACCTAATTCGGCAGAGCTCCCAAACCTCCCGATGGGCTCCTTCCCTGTCTGCCTCTCCAGCCTCAGCTTACAACCCAGCTGGGTCCCTGTTCCCTCCACCTGCCAGAGATCCTCTTGCCCCAGTACAGGCTGTTCTCTTTCACGGGCTCTGCCCTTGCCCGGCTTCCCCATCTGGGCGTCTTCCTGAAGATCCCCCCCATAGCTGATGATTTCTGCCCCACGATTCACTGGGATCCTGCCCAGATGCGGTCAAAGGTCGGTCCTGCTTTTAGGTATCCGAAGGCCTTTCCCCACATCAAGCTAAGGGCAGGATGTAGTTCTCATCTCTGTGTCTCCAGTGTCTCACAAACGCTGGCTACACGAAAGCCTCTTGGTAAATGTTTTCTGGACTGATACTCATAGTGGAAGAATTGCTCGTAACGAATTAGAAATCTGAACGAAAGAATCAATGACCTACCTTCACACTCTGACGCAGGAAAAAGAGGAGAGTACAAGGCTTTTTCCCACCAAGTCTGTTTTTCTTGACTTCTATTCACTCCTTGAACATCAGTGTTCAATACAGGAAACTGTTGAGGTTAAACGAACACAGAAAAAAGTTTACAAGCTTTCAGGATAAAAGAGAAAATTCAAGCATTATTAACTATGAACTATAAATCCAGGGTTTTTAAATGATGACTATTTTTTTTTTGAAGTAGCCTTCATGCGTCTGACTTCAGCTCAGGTCATGATCTCTCGCTCCATGAGTTCGAGCCCCGCGTCGGGCTCTGTGCTCACAGCTCAGAGCCTGGAGCCTGTTTCAGATTCTGTGTCTCCCTCTCTCTGACCCTCCCCCGTTCATGCTCTGTCTCTGTCTCTCTCTCTCTCTCAAAAATAAATAAATGTTAAAAAAAAAAAAAAATTTAAAGTAGGCTTCATGCCCAGCACAGAGCACAATGTGGAGCCTGAACTCACGACCCTGAGATCGAGACCTGAGCTGAGATCAAGAGTTGGACGCTTATACGACTTGAGCCACCCAGACACCCCAAACTGACAATTATTTGTTTTTGTGTTTTTAATACTATTCTAGACAAGGTGAATTTATTTACTTTAAAGATTCTATTTTTAAGTAATCTCTACACCCATTGTGGGTCTTGAACCCAAGCGCCCCAACAAGGTGAATTTGAAAAGCCAAAGTGTCCGTAGCACATAAAAGAAGTTTTTCTTAAGAAGCATTTATATTGGAAGTGGAATGAAAATCTTTTTAGAGACACAACAAAAACTCTTACGAGGCAGAATATTCCCCATAAACATCCCCAGGTAAGGCAAATTTCTCTATTTTGGAAATGCAGAGAAGTAACAGGGCGGTCCCAAGTCTCCACTGGTGTGCAGTGCTCTGGAGAAAAGGGAGGACCCTCCTCTTCACGTGCACAGGCAGGAGGGAGTCGAAGACGATGCGGGACAGAAAGAAATGGTACAGGCAGAGTTACCAACCTAAACGTCTTTGTAACTCAAGCATCTGCTTTGCTGAGACCAGAGGACGGTGAAACTAAATCCAAATAAAGGACTGTGAATACTGCACGCGTCTTTAGTGTTTTAGAGAACGTTTTGTTATTATGTGTTCAAGGTTGAAACCTGAGCTATTTTAGCAACCAGTGACCATCAATCCTGACAGGATTCTGTTACTCTCTTACACATAAGTTGTTTTATGGGTCTAAGACTTTTTGA
This sequence comes from Panthera onca, assembly GCF_046562875.1. Taxonomy (NCBI): domain Eukaryota; kingdom Metazoa; phylum Chordata; class Mammalia; order Carnivora; family Felidae; genus Panthera; species Panthera onca. Next base: position 4,439,866 of record NC_138342.1, read on the forward strand.
TTCAATAATGGATTTTTTATTATTTAACTAACAGGAAACACCGCCAAGTCTCATTTTTCGCTTAACCTCGCGGAAACACTCTTAAATGAGAAACTGAAGAACCCAGCGAGGCCAGCGAACCTTCACTAAGTTCTCCCCCAGCTTACTCCAACGCTAGCGGTCAGTACGACTACTTACTAGGCAGAACTCACAGGGGCAGCCTCACGCACATGAAGCCAGCAACAGCCAAGGTCTACAGCGTTCAAGGTAATTAACTGTGTCCAGCACATTAATTCACAGAACCCTAAGATCTTTCTGGAAGGGCCTTGCCTTCGCTCCAAGGCACACCTACTCTATGCCAGATGGCAGCTCACTGCTACCTGGGAGCGACACAGTCGCCCTCACCCCCAGAGCACCACTGAAAGCAGACAGATTTGGAGGCAACAAGTTCCTACCTGCAAAAGAAAACGTCCCAGGCAGCTGTGGAGGGATCGGTGTTGATTCGCACAAGGGCAGCTGTATGGCTCACCGTGAAACCCTGTCTCGAGACCGCGGGGGTGGGGGCCAGGTTAAGAAAGGGAGAAGGAACTCATCGCGGACGGTGGGAGGCGGCTGGAGAGCAAGCCGGAGGGGCCGGCATGAATGGAGAGGAGGCTGGACTAGACTGGAGCAGGACAGGCAGTGAGCTTCTTACGGGCAGGGCCCGTGTCTCATGGATCTGTGCACCTCCGGGCACAAGGCCCACTCAAAGCGGACACTCGATGCCTGCTGGCCTGAAGAAAAGGCGCCACCTGCATGCAGGTCCCTGATCATCTGGTGTGCCATCCTCTGCCTCCCCACCCCGCCCCCCTCTCAGGCTGAAACCACTGTTAAAGTCACCCCAGTTTCTGCTATGCTTTTAGGGTGTTTTCTGCCTCCTCCCCTGAATGTCGATCGAAGGCACAGACTTCTTTGTGCTGTTCCATATGCTACAGCGAACACACATCTGATGAACCTGCGCTATCTTACGACCTCTTTGCACTCCGCTGTCTACAGCTTCTGGGTTGGTCAGCAAAGACGACCATGCTTTGCATAAATAACGTCCACCGTATGCACGGACTCAACTTCTGGTTGGCGGAGAACGGACGAAGGGAAAGTAAGCGAGAACACAGCTGGGCCGGGCCGGGCACCTGTGCCTTAGCTCCGCTCTGCCTCTCCCCCAGACGGCTTCTCATCTGCAAGCCTGTCTTCAAATCACACCTTGGCCGAGAGCCGGCCCCGAGCACCTACTTCTTGGCAAGTCCTCCGGGCACCCCGACGTGCCCTCTCCCTGGCGCAGGCACACCAGTGAACACTATAATCAGTCACATGCTGTCGGTGAATGTCACCGGCAAGGGCAGGGCTCCGTGCGTGTCCCCAGCACCCAGCCCGGCGCCTGGACAGAGTGGGCTCCCGAGAAATATTCAATGAATGAGTGAAACAGTGCAAAAACAGAGAAGACATGTATTTGGGCCAGAAAGCCTGACCAGAAACGTTTCTGGCACCAGATGGGACACTCAAATTCCACTCTTTAGGAGCCGGAAGCTGGGTAGAGGCCCCACCCAGAACTCTCACTGAGCTCCTGGGTCTGGGAGAACAAAGGTGACTGGTGGTCCTGAGGCTACTCCGGGAGGGGTACTGAAAAGTGCCCCCCAGCCACAGTCAGCCCTCAGGTATCCGGGTCACGAGAGGAAAGGAAAGCGAATATAAACGGAGGGACGCAGAGTGTGCACAGAGGACGGGTTCTCCTTTACTGACAGCAAGTGGCAGGCAGCAGGAACCACTCAGGCCCTGTCCCGGACACTGGGGTCAGGGGCACAGGTGGGCCGGGTGCCATGCCCCAAGGGCCAAGGACGCCCCCCCCCCCCCCGTTCATCAGAGCCTCTGACCGCCAGGCGTCCTCTCCTGGCCGGACCACAAACTCCTGGAGACGGCTCGACCCTCTGCTGTTTCTCCGCGCTGCAAAGAGCACGGCACCAAGTTGGCGACCGAGTAAACAACAAGGAGAACATTCGCGCCACAAACTTAGGCACAAACGGACACCCAAGGCACGCTCCGCTGCTCCTCACCTCCGTTCTGTACTTGAGAAGCCACGAACTCACTGCTGGCAGGTGCTCTACGCACGCGAGAAACTCCAAGCCCTTTCGCCTTTGCTCGCGCTGTCCGTTCTGCCCCGAGCGCCCTGCTCCTTTCCCTTCTGCCCGGGGACCCTCGCTGCCGGGAGGGCTCTGCTCTGGGCTCCCACGGCATCCTGTGCTCACCTCCGCCACACCACCCACCGTGTGACCTACGATTACTTTCGCCCAAATGCCCTAAAAGATAAGGAACCGGCTACGCAAATCACAGCACATCTGTCCACACACTGGAACCGAAAAGGAAAGGCGATTATAGTAAAATGCCATTTCTGTGAAAAGAAAAAAAGAAAGAAAAAATCTGTGCGAATGTGTCTTTGCTTCTACGTGCCTAAATATCCTGGAAGAACGTACCAGAACACATGCTCATGGCTGCTGGGGAGGGACCTGTTCACTGTGTGTATCCACCCTCCTGTACCTTCGGAGTTTGAGCCCTATGACTAAAGTGCCTATTTCAATTAAAATAATCTGCTTACAAACTGGTCTTCGTAACAAGACTGAATTCTTCAAGGGCAAGGATGATGTCCTGTTCATCCAGGACATCTACCTCAGCGATAAGCAGGTAACAGGTATTCAAAACATGTTTGCTGAAATTGACTGAACTTTTGAAAAGAATCCACGCTCCTGGGCACCAATGCTATCAGAATTTCTACATTTTAAGTTTTTTGTTTTATTTTGTCATTTCCAAGGAAACTCTGCACCCAACCCAAGGGGCTTGAACTCACCATCACCACCCTGAGATCAAAAGTCGATACTTTGCCACTGAACAAGCCAGGTACCCCTAGAATTCCTACACGTTAGTCCACCCGCTCTGAAAAGGTGGCCTTTGGACAGTGACCTTTACAACGGGGCTCCCAGACTGCCCCCTCTCGGGAAAGGGGGGAAGACGACCCTCGTAGGGACTCCCCTAGACTGACCAGGCAGTGTGACGGTGGAAAGGTATACACTCTGCTCCAAGCCTGGCCCCGTGCTGTCCTGTCAGACCCTCTCCCAACCTCCCCATACCTCAGATCAATCTATGACGGGAGCTCTGACCCCGCTCTACACCCCAGCACCTCCGCCCAGAGGCCGGGCCGAGAGCCGCGGCTACAGGGAGACCAGCAGGCAACCCCGCAAGGCCCTCTGAGGACTTGACTAGAGGCCTTCCAAGACAACCCAGAATGCGGATAACACGTAAATCCATCAACATACTAGAAAGCGAAGGAATATGGCAGTGGTATGATGTAGAATCTCGCTTCTTCCCTCTTTTTCTTTCTTCCCAATCTGGAACCAGGTGAAATACAAAGTACATAAAGGAAAATTCGAGGATAAAAAGCGGGGCAATAAACAGACAGATAAAGGCTGACAACGTTATTGGTTTTCTTTCTTAGCAGCTCGGATTTCAACGTTTCAATGGGATTCAGTTCACACCTACAGGTCTCTGGGCAAGCTAACCAGAGCAGTGACTCTCTGTGGGGCTTCCTCCCATCACGAGCACCCGCGTCCCACCTAGGCACTGACCCCGCAAGGGAGGAAGGCAGAATCTATATCCGTAAGGAGCTCATAACCTAACAAGAAAAAGTACATACATGACTCACGGAAAATGGGAAATGTGGGGCGCCTGGGTGGCTCAGTCGGTTAACTGTCCAACTCGGGGTCAGGTCACGATCTCGTGGCTCGGGAGTCGAGCCCCGCGCTGGGCTCCGTGTTGACGGCCCAGAGCCTGGAGCCTGCTTCCGATTCTGTGTCTTCTCTTGCTCTGCCCCTCCCCTGCTCACACTCTCTCTGTCTCTCTCTCAAAAATAAGCAAGCATTAAAAAAAAAGAAAAGAAAAAAAAAAAAAAAAAAGGAAAATGCAGTAGAAAAAGAGGCACAGGGTGCATGAGAAGTAAGAGAAGGGAGAAATTACTTCCGATGCTGGTGGGGGTGGAGAAGGAGAGAGGGAAGGAATCAGGGAGCGGGTCAAAAGGCGGTGGGGTCTGGAGAGCCTCTTGGTACAGGGGGTACAGGTAGGATTTCGACATAGGAGAGGTGGGTGGAGCGGGCACGGGGACAGATGGCAGGTAGGACATCTAGTGGCTCTCTGGCCACTCGCGGCACGACTTGTAAACACCTCCAACTATCTTTTTAATAAGCTGCTCCTGGAAAAAGGCCAGGCACGGCCAAATAACGGTTGGGAAACAGGCAGATCACTGTGCTTTTTGTGAAACAGGTTATTACCTCAAGTGTGATTTCTAGCGCACTCAATTTAACCTCGAACCACTTCTCAGGAACAAAGGGGATCGTGACTCCCATTCACAAAACGACTACTACTAATGAACCTCGTCTGACAGACTCAACACGCAATCCACACAGCTCGAGGAGTATGTACTTGGTACAAAGCAAGGAACGTCATCGTAGTTCTGCAGAAGCCCTTCTGCCACATCTGGACCGTGGGCTAGTTTTCACGCGTATACCACAATCCACGCGAGAGCACTCGACATAGATGTGGTTTATTTTACATGTGAAACTAAGTTTCAAACTGATCGGCCTCTCGGAGGCCCCTCGGGTGGGCTCGCTCGCTCGCTACTTAAAGAAACCGTCCGCTTCGGCTTCCAAAGAGCAAAGAGCCTTCTGCAGAGTTCGGAGCCACTCCCGATCCGTCGCCTTCCCAGTCTGGAACGCTTGAGGATGAGGTTCTGCCTGACGCACGGTACGTGCACATCAAGACAACACTCGAGAAGCTCCTATCCTGTGATTTAAAAATGTCTTTCCTCTGCAGAAGACGTCTCCTGTCTGGCTCAAATTTATAAACATCAAATCCACTTTAAGTCCTTATGTAAAGTCATGAGAACATAAGTTTTAAGACATTTAAGCCGATTTCCCAATAACTGAACCCTATCCTTCACTGCCCGATACGGCTGTCCTCACATTCAAGTCCGAGCCACAGCTTTCATCACGTACCAACACACGCACACACCTACCTCTTCCAGCTGTCCCGAAGAAACTGGATTATCTTCATAAGCAGGAAACTGACAACCTGCTTTGCAACTGCAAAAATTATTAATTTCTTCCTCGCATTGTGCCATTATTTTACAATTTGCTTCTGAGCTTTCTAAAGCAATTTCCGGAGATTCATTCATGCTACACTCCAAACACTGATTCCGCTTCCCCGCTGGCAGAATCCCGGCTGATTCCTCCTGAGAATCCAGTGATGTCTGAGCGCTCTTTTCCATGCCAGACTTTTTTAACCTGGGAAGGAATTTTCCAGACTCGAGCTCTGATTTTCCATAGTAATGGCCTTCTTTCTCCGCATCTTCTTCCAGTGGCTGGAGATCTGCCTGTGGATCTTCAAACGCATCGGCTTGAGAAGGAATGGGCAGATTTGCTTCCTCTTTCTCAGATTCAAATTCCGACTCACTTCCTCCTCCCGGGGACAGCTCAGATGCAGAAATGGGGCGGAAGTGAGTCCTCGGAGAGATCCGAATAGCCCTGTACTGTGTTCTGTCGACGCCACATATCCTGGGGTGAAACACTTCGCCGTCCGAATCAGAGCACAGGATGGATTTCGGTTTAAAACTCGGGCTGAAAGAGGCAATCCCTTCGGGTTCGAATGAACACTCCACGTGAAGAACTTGTGAGAACGGATTGCTTAAGTCAAAGGAAGAGAAGGAATATTCAAGCCCGGGATCCTCAACCTGAAAGTTACCACAAGCTCCTAGTAAGTCTTCATGGAAGATAAAAGAAAATCCCTTATTTAATCCATTTTCCCCACTCCTCGGCGAATCGTTCTGCTCAAACGACACGAAGGGTTTCCACAACTGCCTGTGACCGGGAGCGAAACTGTTTCCCGGGGTCATGAAGACATCCGTACCTGCTATGGTCACCACGTCAGAAGCTGCACACTGCAGCAGGCTTCCCTTCGTGGGACCGGGCGGGACGACCGCCCACTCCCCGTCACTGCTGAAGGTCTTGAGTTCTCCGTAAACTCCTCCGAGAATGAAAGTGTTCTCTTTGTCCTGGGCCGCGTCCCAAGGTTTCGAGGGCGTAGTGTAGTCGCCACCGTCCACCTTCGACAGCTCCCCAGACACAAAAGCTCTCTTGTCCGGGCTCTCCTTCTGGCCCTCCCACAGACGGTACTCCGACCTCTGCACGGCCTTGCTGGGCTCCCGGAGGGTCTCGGCCTCGGCCTCGGCGTCCCGGCAGCAGCAGCAGTTGGTGACGTCGGTCGGGAACAACTCCTCGTCCGTTCGCTCTACGTCCGCCGCAGCGACAGAACCCCCGTCTGCCATCTTTGTCCAAATGTCTTTAATGACCCCTGAGCTGTAACCGCCTCCACGTGGACCGCTCTCGCCACACCCTCGCGCAGTTTCCAAGGTTTTGGGTTCCGTTTTTTGTTCTAGCTGAATACCGCAGACAGATTCTAGCTTCGATGTTTGTTTGAAGACTAAGGTGGGAATTTCTCCCAACGTTCTACTGTTTTGCTGGCAAGTTTCGTCTTGCAAGAAATCTAGAAGTTCTTCATCTACATAATTTGACGAGACTCTAGGAACCACATAATTCATATCTTCTGCGTTAAACTGCGTGGACTCTTCAAACTGAATATTTAACGTCTCGTTGTCTGAACGCGTCTCTTCCGAATGGGACCATGGGCTACAAGTTCTTGTTGAGAGATTAGAACAGTGTTCGTTTTCTTCAAAGGCACTATTTTTGGTCCATATTAGCAATCTAGACTGTGTTTTCCCAAGCATATTAGCACTAGAATCTGTATTTTCATTCCCCAAGTTGAGTGTTTCAAAAGAAAACGGTAAAACAGAATTACTGCATTGCACTTCAAACACTGAAAAACAAGAGTTTATACCAGATCCTTCATTAATATCTGAAAAGAGCTCCTGATTGCCAGCAAGCAAATGTGGATTGAGCGCCGTGCTGTCCAAGATCGGGGAGAGTCTGATTGGAGAATCCCCCCCAAAACTCTCCCCGTCGGCATCGCCCGAGCTGGATGAACAGCACTCCCAGAACTGAGCCAGATTGCCGAGGTCTTGCAGGAATAAGCCCTCGGCGCCCACGGAGCTGGTAGAATCTGTCCATATTGCACGTTCCCCTTGCAACTCCATTCCATCTAACACTATGCAACATTCTGCCTCAAAATCGGTTTTCTCTTTGCTTTTTTGTCGAATCATATTCAAAATCCGACTTTCTCCTTGCGTGGTTTCTGAGGCACCAGGATCCAACATGGATTGATCAATGTCCACTTCATAGAAGTGTGTTAATTCTGACAGATGAATACCATCCAGATATTTGTTGTCCTCCGGGAGAGGACAGAACGAGGTCCCAGTGAGGTCAACATCCTCATTGATGACCGCAGGCATTTCTACAAAATGACCATCGATGAAAGTACCTGCTGCGAGGTATGTTTTATGCATATTATTGTTGCTGATACAAAGACCGCGCACGGACTCTGACAACTCGTCCGCCGCCTCCGACGGCAGGTCGCTCGCATCCGGTCTGTTTCGGTAGGTGGTCTCTAGCTTGCTTTTCCTGCTCAGAGGAACGAAATACTCGGCAATCGGCTCCGTGTACCACAGCGGCTCCTCCTTGTACTCCCTGTCGTTTCTGCTCTCCAGGGACAGGTCTCTTCCTTCGGCGCTCCCGGGGTCTCTCCTCCCCGGGTCCTTCAGGGGCCTCTTCCCGCGCCGGCACAGCGGCTTGACGGAGCCGCCGCCGCCGCCGCCGCTGCCGCTGCTGCTGCTGCCGGCGGCGTGGACGGCCCGCTCGGCCTTGTCGCCGGGCTTCAGCGACAGCCTGCCCGGCCCGTTCCGCCCTTTCTTGTTCCGAACTTCTCGCGTCTTGTGTCGGACTTTCACGCACTTCACGGAGGCTTTTAGTTCTCCCCGAGGACCGCTCGAACTTGAGCCCGCTTCACTCGAGCCGGAGGACCACGAGCGAGGGCGAATCCGTCCCTCAGGTTTGTGTCGGACCTGCTTTTTGTACAGGGCGGGCTTCTCTTCCGTGGCGCCGTGCCCGAACCTGTCCTCCTTCTCGCTTCTGCTCTTGCTCTGGGCTCTCTCGTGTGCAGTGGTGCCCGCCTCGCGGCTTCTCTCCTTGCTCGCTTCACCTTCGCTGTTGCAGTCTTTGGGGGAGGACGTGTCTGTGCTGGCGGGGGGCGCCGTGGACGACGACGAAGAGCTGGAGTAAGAACAGACTTTAGACCTGTTCCACACGGTCATGATCTCCTGCAGGCAGACCGGCTTCTCGGACAGCGGTGGGAACGCTTCGTAGTACCTGAAACACAGAGGGAAGGCTTCAAGGCGGGCACTCAGACACAGCAGGCGACATCGCCTCCCGTTTTAACAGCCACCACTGACGTCACCCACGAACCATGAACTTTAAAGCCAAAAACGAGCGACACAGCGAAACACGCCTTACGTTTAGTCCCGGGTCTTGAGCAACTTTATGTTCAGCACAGACACGAGCCCTCGAAGGATATTTAGAATATTGGGAAGAGGACGGTTTTCGTCCTTAAGGTCTTAACTGAGAAGTCACAAAGGACAAATACAATGCAGTGGCAAGCAAGTCATCTCTTGGTAAGAAAGAGCTGCATCTGAGTCTCCGCCCACGTGACTTACTATGCTGGTGACTTGAAGCTCATTATCTGCGGTCCGTCCCGTCCGCATTGTCAGCCGTACAAGGGCGGCCACGGGACTTCTCTCCCGAGGCCCTTTGGAGCACGGGGAGGGGAGGAATTTGAAAGCTGGAGCGCACGAGCTCTGAAGCCACGCTCCCCGACTGGGAACCTTGACGCTGCCCTGACTAGCTGTGTGACCTCAGGCATGTGACGGAACGTCTCCGCGGCCTAGGAAACACACGTAATACTTTTACCTGCCTCACAGAGCTGTGAGGAGCAAAGGAATTAATGTACGAGAGGAGCGGGAATATTATGGGACTGTTGTCACCGTTACATTTTCTCAGGAGCCATGCCCGGCATTAAGTCAGACACGGCACGGATGAGGAAGGGTACTCGGGTGTTTGGGAAAGAGGATGCTGGTGCGGCCCAGAACCATTAGGAAAAGTGGGCCACAGCAGAGCCCTGACGTTCCAGAAACGTCGCAGTCTGGGGAGTACCACTTGTGAGGCACAGGAACCTGTGTGCACACGAAACCCGAGGAGGCCAGCGACTACTGGAAATGCAGGGTAGGAAGAGCCACGGAGCCTGCTTCTACAGGGCCTGAAAACAAGGAAGATGACTTTCCAATCTGCCAAGAAGCCGGTAGTCCCGGCAAATCTCAGAGCAAGACGGACTGCCAAAGCAAGAATCTAGAGTCGGGTTGCCTACCAAGGGCACCGTACTCTGGAGGCAACAGTCAAGGTCACTTGTGAGGTGACAAAAGGCCATGTTTTCGAAGGGCCTATGTTTGATTCTCCTTTCCAGTCTCTACCAGAGCTGTCTAATGGGAATACATCGTGAACCTCACAGAGAATTTTTAACCTCCTCGGAGTCACATTAAAAGTGCAAGAAAACACAGGTGAAAGGGAATCCAATGATGTAGTTTAACCAAATATATCCACAACATCATCCTTGCAACATATAATTGGTATTTTAAAATATTAATGTAATATTTTACATTCCTTTTTATACCAAATTTTGAAATCTCGTGAGAGTTCTACATTTACAGCACATCTCAATTTGAAGTGGCCACATTTCAAGTGCTAAACAGCCACACGTGACTTACGGCGGCCACACTGGACAGCAAGCACCTGTCCACATCAACCAATAAAAGCTATTTTCACCTGAAGTTCTAGAAGTTCGTAAGATTCAAATAAACTGTACAATAAGCAAGTTCTGCTTATAAAGCAGCTGACTTTACCAGCCATCTACAAACAAAGGACTCAGAGCACCTTCAGGAAACAAGCTTGACAAGGTCAATGACTTGCCCACACTTCTTTGTACGCAGCAGTGGAACCCCGCTTTCCCTGCGTGCGGAACAAGGGCGAGCCCACTTTCTCACAGCCGTCTCCGGGGACTGGTGTGACAGCACACTGGGTGGACAGTCAGTAACAACCGTGTTTCTTTCGCTCACCCAGTTCCCAAATCCTGATTCAGTACGTACGACAAGGACAGGACCGTCTCATTCACCTCTGACTCCTCAGTGTCACGCACACAAGAAGTGCTCAACACATGTTTCCTGGATTATAAAATGGGAGACTGAATACAAGGCAACGAACAAAACCGGTAAAGCACACAGCAGTTATTAGTCGGATTTTTAACCATGCACATTTTGTTAATGAATACAATCTTACATACATTTCCACTTGATCCTTTGCTGTAGGGGATAATTCTGCCTCTGGAGAGGGAGACCCCTCTAACTTTTTGTGAATCTTCTCTTCTGTTATGAAACAAAAATTCAGAAAGATTGGTCTTGTATCTAGTTAACAAATGATTTTTTTTTTTTTTTTTTTAAGTTTCTCAAGGAACTTTAGTCGGAAATCATATAGGCTTAGTGGCTTGAAAAGAACTCTATACGCCATTTGTCTTCTTATGCAATAAAGATCTACTTCTTCACAGCACCAGAGGGAATTCTCTAGCTTCACCATACTGATGGGGGGCTGAGGGGTGAGAGCTGTTCGCCTCATCACTGACAGAGGGCTCTAGAGGCACCTGACTGACAGACTGACATCCCCTATTAATTACAGCAGAAGGAGAGAGACCATGTTTAATTCCAGAAATTATTTTCTCGCTCAATTCCCCACTCATGGACTTTGTACTGACTCCTCTCAACCGATACGAATCTGTTAAGAAAATCCATTACGATCAGCTCTCTTACAACATCTCTGAGCAAGGGCTGTGTTTCAATAAAACTGAAGCAAAGGGCTATACTCTCAGCTTAGCTCATGGTACCTACTGCCTTAGGTTAAAAACAAATAAACTGTGCCCTTGGAAGGAAGGCTCAAGGGTCACTGGGCGGCAAAATGGCCATGAAGAGGGCAAGAAAAACAAAGACCCTTAACTTTAACACATAGCTTTCACTCCAAGGGCTTGCAGAAAAGTTGGCCCGAGAAGCCGTGAGGATTCACGAGTCGAAAAGACTTTAACGAGCTTCAAAGACTGCCCTTCCAAAAAACCTCCAAGAGTCAAGGCAGAAATTCCCGTCAAATCTGAAATAATCAGTGTCAACACCCTCGGAGGCCTTGATGTCAACGGGCAGATATTCACGGGGGACAAGGATGGGAAGGAGGAAATATCGCTCCCGATCCCGAGCCCTGGGTTTTGATGTGAACATGACACCAAACATCCCCCCCATCGTGAGGGTGCCCGTGGATTAAGTGACTCCTCTGAGAGCAGGGACCTATCGACCAGGGACCGCTAAGGGTGACCCAGAAGCCACTAAGAGCCGAAGACACAGCATGACGCTGCCATGGAGACGCGATGAACACAAAGACTTTCCTCTTCTTGTCTGTCTCTGGCCGATCCTAGGGTGTCCCCAACCATCTCCCTTGGCGCCCGCGGCCCTGGTGCGAACGGCCTACTGTGTGCAGGTCCTCCAGGGGCTACGCTCACCTTGCTTACTCTGCAGGTCTTTCAGTCTGGAGCAGAGCTCCTCCACCAGAGTCTCGATACCAGAGCTCTGCGTGAGAACAAAACACACATTAGTTTACTGCCAGGTATATAAAAAATCAGGTATCTGTACACCCTTGCTTTAACATAAAGGTCTTACAAATCTTCCACGTTCCAAATGAAATGCGTTATCAATACGTAAACAACACAAGAGTTGAAAAGCTACAGGTTTGCTGATCCAATTTAGTACACATATTTTACTAGTAAAGTATACTCAACGGCACCTGCTGATAAAATGTGAAAGTATGAATGTACCGCCCAGAATGGCTGGTCTTCCCAGGGCTATGGCATGTCACCCACGGTGCAGCCTACGGACCTAAACACTCATCCTACGGCCAACGGTCACCATCAAAAACAATATTCGATATCTGCGTGAGGAAATCTTGTACCGGACTCAGTACAAAGAGAAGGGGAAAAGTCACAAACATCGCGTGCAGCTCCTCTGGGAGCTCACGGTCTAGAGAAAACAAGGCAATTGTGTTCTTTTCTCCAGTGAACACTGACGACTGAAACAAGAAAGCACTCAGAGCCACGGCCCTGAGCGAGTGTGAGAGCTTTGTCTTCTCTTAAAGGTCACGAGTAGGGCACAGAAGAGCCTGAAACTGGGAGGGTGACAAGAAGAGCCAAAGCTCCCGGAGGGACAGATGCTGGAAACACGCACAAACAAATAATCGTTTGCTACAAAGACTTTGAAACTTGAAAGTTTTTCTGTTTCTCACAGGAAGAAAGAAAAGTCCTTCACAGAGTACGAAAAGGGAAGACGAATTTCCAAGGACCTTTACTCAGTGGTCGGAGGTCCTATTTAAACCGGAACGGAGTCTCTCTCCGGTGGGCGCGATCCGGACAGGTGCACAGGACTCCGCTCCACCCGCCGCCCTCATGGGGCCTTGAGGGGCTAAAAATAGAACTGTTCCCCATTCACTGAACTCAAAATGACTCAGCACAAGTATTACAGACATCCTAAACAAGAAACCACACAGTTCCAGTCTGAACAGCAGGAAACGGCGCAGTGAAAATGGTTAATTGTAGACGCTGCCAGTTACACTCTACCCCTGACATATCACCACTTTTAGTAGGGACGCAGGACAGAGGGCGACAGGCAATGGGCCACAGAAGGGCTGTCCCTCCCTTAAAAACACCCCTAAGACCCGTGGCAAATGTTAGTCACAAACACTGCTCTGACCACATAATTCCATCAGGAAGACTCTGCTTACCATAACGTTCAAGGTGTGATGAATATGGCTGTTTTAGTCCATTTCCTCCAGACCACGAACCTAACACCGGTGTCAGCTGACCCGCTGCTCGCTGCACGCTGTTCTCTACAGCGAGCTATGTCACTGTGTTTCTAAACCTAGCGCCAGTCTCCAGTGCCGAGGGCCGAGCCTCTCGGGATCACCATTCAACTTCGCTCAGGTCCCTGCGACGGCCGGCCATTTAATATTCTACACGGAACGATCATCCTCACTAGTGACTACACGGTATTTCTTTTTTATGCTTTGTTTTGGAAATTACCTCCACACATCTGTGAAGTTTACTCGCTCTGGACAGCAAGGCAGCTTGAAGTATACGCATCTGCTCTCCTAGCCACGTGGCAACGAAACGGGGAGCTTACTCCCGAACGCGGCTACGAGCACGCTCCACCCCCCAGGCTCTGTCCTCTTTCCCCGACTACTGCGGCATCCCACTTAGGTGAAAAATAATCATCAGATCGCTGGGCTAGGCCTGAAAACTGAGGAACAGAAAGGGCCACCAAAAGCAGCCTCGTCCCCGGTCGTCTCCCGGCAGGTACTGTTCAGCGTTCACCTGGAGCCGGTGGCGAGAAATTCTGCGTACTTTCCCGACGATGATATGAGCTGTCAGATGTTTTACCAGTACACCACGTCCACGAGGGCACTCAAGGGTACTTGAGAGCCTGTGGTGTCCGAAGAAATAAAGTAAACGAGACCGGTCTTAGTGACGGCTGTAAGGGAGAACACGCTGTAGGTGCCCAAGGTGCCACCGTTCCCACCGAGCTCACACACTGCTGTTCCTAACTGCACTGCCTACAGGGATGGCCCAGGATCCCAGGAGCGTGTTTGAAAAGGCCCCCCCGCACAGTGAGGGCAGCTAAAATTCAAGTACCGGAACTCCAAATCTGGAAACTGGTGATGCCCACGTGGGGACTGGCAAGTTTCTGAATGCACGACCATTCACTGCTTTATCACTGGCTCAGCCAACGGTCACGAGCAGGGTCGGTCGTGAGCACACCTGGGCTGGGCGTGACCCACGGACAGGCAGGACCCTGTCCTCTGAGGGTGTACACTGTAGTAACGCCTACTTCTAAGAAACGGGCTCCCACGTCCCACCGGCCTGGGTCTGAATTCGCACCCCGCCACACGCGCACCGGGCAGCAGGGCCCATGTGCTGCTTTACCTGTGACCCTGAGACCACACTTTCCCCCTCAAGAGGCTCGAGGCCCAACGAGGATGACATACACCTGAGGCCCCATCGGAATGCCCGTCACATCAGTCATCTAAACGTCAATGCCACTTCTAGATTTTGTTGATGTTTTTCATTATCCAGAATCTCCCTATTGGATTCCCAATTTCTAAAATGCCTTTAAATTCTGCTCTGGGGGCACCTGGGTGGCTCAGTAGGTTAACTGTCCGACTTCGGCTCAGATCGTGATCTCACGATGCATGAGTCTGAGCCCCGCATCGGACTCTGTGCTGACAGTTCGCAGCCTAGAGCCTGCTTCCGATTCTGCGTCTCCCTCTCTCTCTCTGTCCCTCCCCTGCTTGTGCTCTCTCAAAAATAAACAAACATTAATAAATAAATAAATTTTGCTCTGATTGGAGTTTGAGGTTGGAGGAGTAAGAAAGATAATTAACCTGACCCAGAGAACCCCAAGTCCTCTGGATTCTGCCCGGGCAGGGGGCCCCCACATGGCCATGCCCTCTCACAGAAGCTCGGGGTAAAGCTAAAGGCCCGGGCTTTCCATGGAGACCCAGCCTCGGTCAGACTCCGCAGCTACTGTCCCGCTGCTTCCGGCAAATTCTCTCGTTGGTTCCCATCTTCAGGACGTCTCCGCCCTCTCCACGCCAGCCATCCTCCTCATCACCAACATAAAGGAAACACAGTCAATCGCACACACTCCCCCACCCCGTTCTCTCTCCTCTCCACGTCCAGAGGTTTCTGTCGCCATTCTAACCAACTCAAAGGTTCACCTTTTATGGACAGATGGTTTGAACTGGGAATTTCCTAACTGCTGGACAGACACTCCCACCCCAGGCCTGCGGTCACTAACCAATATGACACTCGGGGACCTCGAGCTGCCCGGTCCGCTCACGGTGATGTGAGAGTCAAAACAGGTCTGGGTTTGAACACCATCCCAGGGCTCGCCCCGGGACGCTCCCTAAATCGTTCACCCACCACAGACTCGCTTTCCACACCCGGAAAATGGTGTGGAAAATTCCGCGGGGGATTTCCTCCGCTCCACCTTCCAACCCTTGTGCTATCACATTCAGAACGTGAGGAGGTCATCCAGTCCCCTGAACGTCTCTTCCTCATCCTCAAGGCTGCGGCAGCTGGACGGCGATTCGGACAATGCGCCGGCTTTCATTCACTCCTGCGTCTCCATTAAGGTATCTCACACCCTCCCTCCCGGGAGCCCGGTGTCCCCGCCTGCCTCCATCCCCACCAGGATGGAAAAGTGTAGCACTCTGTGCCCCCAGGAACCGTGTCTGCAGGCACGCAGCCCCAGCGCCGGCCCCACCCACGGTGGGGCGCCAGCCGGGGCCCCCCCACCCCTACCCTCTTGGAATGCTAACTCCTGGCCCCCTGCACGTACAGACCTACGCTGGCCGTGCGGCCGTCACAGCCAGCCTCCCCGCCGAGAGGCCAGACAAGCGAGGAGAGCAGCCTGGATCTTCCGCTCCCAGGGCCACTGGACTGCAGCAGCGTGAGACCCCACACGAGACCAGCCACGGAAGAACCTCCCAGCTGAGCCCTGGCGCACCCACACGACTGGGAGGAAGCCAGACGGCTAGTGTAAGTCACCCAGCTGTGGGGTATTTTGTCAGGCGGAAGCAACCCAGGTACAGACGGCCGACGCTCCTCCGCTCAGACCCACCCTGCATGGGCACGGAGCTCTTTTACAATTTTTCAGATCTCGGGTTTTAATTTCTAAAGCAGAGTTGGAAGATTCGTGGGAGGAAACCCAACTAGATACCGAGGCAGGATTACTGGTGACGATTCACTGTGAAGGACCACTTTCATTTTAAAAACCTTTTTAAAATTTAGAACTAAGTTCACGTTAAGCCAGTAAACAAAAGAGCACCAGGGGAGACCAGGGAGAACGCACACCAGCGTTCACGAGCTCACGCCTTTGGCAGCCAGGGAAGTTAGAGGAACAGGTGAGGCGGTCGGGCACAGCACAACAGGAAGTGGTGGGTGAGGCGTGGGCTGTGCGGAACAAACATCCCTGGCCTACGGCCGAAGATTTGAAAAACATTAAAAACCCAAACAAATGAAAAGCTGTTTCTGCCACGGCACCTGCATGAGGGCCGTGATTCCCGCCCTCGAGCACAGGAAGAGCTACAAAAATCTACCCGCTGGCTGCCTCCAGCTCTCACGTCCCATCTGCTCTCTAGAATACGATGTGAGAGAAGAGAGACAGCCACTGGATAAATATCGTCACATACCCGTCACGTGCCAGGGAGGACAAGATCTACATCTTCTTAGAACGACGGGCAAAAGACAGTTCTTTGTCAGAAAGTAGAGAATGTCAGCCTCTGTTGAGAGTAACGATCAAACAGATTAATCGAGCCTTAGAAAGAAGTTCACTGTGCTCTGTATCATCTTTAGCGGGGCAACGGGACGCCAGGAGTGCGTGATCCGGGTGCGTCAGGCGCGCCGTCCCGTGTCAACGCCAGACAAGTCATTGGACTTCTCTGGGCCCCCATCTCACTGTCTACGAAGCAAGAACGCTTCAGCTGGAGCAAAGCTCTTCAGCCCTCCTGTTCCATCGCCACACCTCGTTTGCTTAGGCAGACCCTGTGCGTAGCAAAATGTTCTGTTGCTTACTTTCCTTTGGAAACGGCAGTTTCTTTTCCCTTCAGACACCCACGCTCCTCCGGTAGCAACTAGACTTGCTGAAGGAAATTCAGGCACAGAGGCTTGTTGGGCTCTGGGTCAAATGTCCAGATACGCCATTCCTCACACCTCACGGTTCAATTAACAAGAGTAGCCCAGTTCCTCAACACAGAATTTAACAGTTATTTTTAATCCAGAAAGCACGATCTCTTAAAGAAGCCAAGAGTGGGCACATAAGGAAAGAATGCACGTAACAACAGGTTAGTGTATCTTTCTGGTTAGTCCCGTAGCTTTCACCAAATAAAAGCCCGTGATGGTAAAACAGTTAAAACACCCTGACTCTAATCCAGCAATCTGACATCCACATATCAACTCCAGAAAAGCCCTGTGTGCGCATGAGGGCACACGTACGCAGAGTGCTCCCCGGACAAGCCTTGCGTGTGCACAAGGACACGTGTACAGAGTGCTCCCCGGACGGCCTCTAGAAAAGCCCTGCGTGTGCAGGAGGACATGTGTACAGAGTGCTCCCTACTGTACTCTTTATTAACAGTCAAAAATGGGACAGAATCGAAAGGTCCGTTGCCAGAAGAATAAACAGCTATATGGTCTTACAATGGGCAACTGTTTAGCAGTGAAAAGGAGTTAATCGCATTATCAAACACAGATAAAACTTCAAAAATGTTGACTAAAAGAAGTTGCAAAATATGTGGAGTGGTTCCGCTCTCATAAAGTTAACATGTGAAAGTCTCCCACTGGTGTGCTCCCGAAGCAGTGTTTAGTGAAAGTATACAGATATGCACGGGAAGGACAAGTCCACGTTCAGGACAGCGGGAGCACCTGAGAGAGACGGACTAACGCGCCATCGGGAAAGAGCGCAGCGGGGGGAGGGGGGGCTTTGCTTGTAAGAACTTACTTCTGAAGCCAGGCACACGGCTATTCAACGCTCCGTATTCTCTGTACCTTCCCCCGTCTGCCTCCGCACCCTCGCGCACTCGGTCCTTTTTACGTCCCACGCCACAGCACCTCACATGCCTCTGTTTTGCCCTCTCACTCCCCTCAGCCACAGATTTTATAGCAGCTGTTCCCCCTTTCTTGCCTTTCTCTTCCCCTTACTTCTTGACATTTAAAAGTCAGGAATTTCCTGCAGAAACCATAATTTCCCACCTTTCCTAAAGCGAGCTCAGAAGTTCTGGCCCCATCAGGACCACATCTGCCATGGCCGCAACCAGCTAGTGCGGGGCTGGGCCGGTGCCCCACAGGCCTCACCGCACCTTACTGTCTTCCTTATGCAACTTCCCACCTGGCCCCAGAGACAGGAGCACGCCAGGTCTGGGCGAGATACACACACAAGCCAACAGTCTATTGTCCGGCCTCCTCCAGAACCACCCGGCCGCCTTCCGGAGTCTCCACTTGGCCCTCTCCCTGGGAGCTCACATTCAAAGCTCTATTCACACCCTCACCCACCCACCCACCCACGGATTAGTGTTTCTTCCCTGATTTCCTTTCCTCAGACATGAAAATTCCATTCTTGCAGCTGCTCAGACCAGAAACCTTGGCTATCCCTCACTGGGTTCCTCCCTCTTCTCCACTCCAAATGGGGCCGTCAGCTCTACCTTCAAAATATATCTAGAATCCAACTAGCGCTCACGGTCCTCTACCTTCCAGACCACCGCTTTCTCAGTCTTCCCCTGCCCCCCCGCACCACCCCCAGCCCAGCGGCCCATGGGGCCCTATCAGTGTCAAAGTCGGGTTACACTAGCTTCTGCTCCAGACCCTCCAGCCCTCTGCCACCTCCCCGAGGAAGAGCCAAAACCCTCCCAACGGCCTCCAGGTGCCCCTGAATGCCCCTCCCTCCACCTAGAGTGAGGAGATAAGGCCAAGGCTTCTTCGGCAGGGCTGGCTGTGACCACACAGCCACCTTGAGCCTTCTCAGCTTTAGCCACGGGCTTCTCAGGGGTCTGGCCTATAGGGGGAGCACAGCCTCACCTCTTGCATGGCTCAGAATCTCATACGTTTTAAGTGCTCCAAAAATGTTAGTTACCATTGTTCTGATCCTTGTTTTATTATCCAGAACGAGTTAAGTTCAGAAGTCAGTGTGCAAATATGTCGTCAAAATTAACTTTAACAGTAAACTGCCAGGAAACATGTAACATGGTTTTTGTATCTTGCATATCCAACCCGGCACAGCCTACGAACAACACATATGCAAATACTACGATGGAGTATTGCTCTTACTGGAGGATTTCGGTCAGTATGAGAACATGAGCAACTGAAGAAGGGCCCCGCTGTAGCCGGGGCATCAATCCTCTGCGAGGCTCTTCGATGGGGTGGGTGGGGCAGGGCGACACCTAAAACCTAAAGCTATGCTGCCTCTGAGCCTCGCTTGCGGCCCCCCCACGGCCGGGCGCAGAGCTCCTCATCTTCCAAGGACGCCCCCAGATGGACGGCGAACTACCACCTTTAGTGCAGTTTTCAGAAGCTCCATTAAAACAAGCAGAAATAGAACTACTTATTATGAAAACAAAACTAAAACAATATAAAAAGCCTTAACTCTGGGGACAGAGAAGGCAGAGCCAACGAAACTTGAGGACTGTAAATAACGATAGCTGACAAACCTCAATGCTCTTTTATGTTTTTTAAAACGGGGCAAGGGATCTGGATATATTCAACCTCAGGCACATGCCACGTCCACTGACAACAGAGACAGAGAGCTCAGGAAAGCGTCACTTAATAAAAGCACATTTGGGGGACGTGTGAGCTGCACCAGCCCCATTACGGGCCCTGTTACAACTGCAGCCACAGCAGGTGCAAAACATGCTACAGAAAATGAACAGCCAAGGGCTGGGGGAAGGTGGGGGGGGGGGGGGGGCGGGGATTCAGTCGGGTGAGCGTCCGACTCTAGGTTTCGGCTCAGCTCATGTCACGGTTTGTGGGTTCAAGCCCCGCGTCGGGCTCCATGCCGACAGCACAGAGCCTGCTTGGGATCCTCTCTTTCTCCCCTTCTGTCTGCCCCTCCCTGCTCACACACACTCTCTCAAAAATAGGCATTCAAAAAAAAAAAAAGAAAATGGATGGCCAGAGAACTGTGTGTTATTTGCACGTGCAAGCAAAGGGAACTGGCAGAGGCAGTTTCAGCAGAACCTAACAAACAGCAAGGCCCGTGAGGGTCATGATCTCCTGGAGGAATAAACACTCACCAACCGCCCAAATTCTTTGCTGAATTTTAACAACGTGTACAGTTAAGTTTGACCTAACTGTGTTTCGTGCTGTTTCGGCGATGCCTCTGTGACAAAACCTTGAGGTAAGCAGGTCAAAGCTGTGATGTGGGGCACAACTTGTCGCAGGGACAAAGCGGAAGGAGACACAGAGTCCCATCACGAGCATGGAGAAGCACAGTCCGGGAAGTCAGCCTCTCCACGGCAACCATGACGCACTGGAGTCTGACGCTACGGCTGCTTTCACAGCAACGACTAACGCCGTACCTGTAATCGTCACACAGGCACGCGTGGAAGTCACGAGAAAAGAACTCCTCTCCCAGGTGACGCTTAACCTCACCTCTACCGGCCTACCCAACAGAACGACAGCAGCACTCAGGTTACCCTCGCGGTTACAGCACAAGCATTTTCGTCAGACTGTGAACAGTCTAGCGGCTTTTGATTCCTATCAGCTGGCAGTGGCTGGGTGGGAAAGCGCGGAACCACGTGCGTCACCTTCCTCGGTACTAGGAAACGAACATCACACCCGTAGGCCAACACTCACTGCGGCCCAAACAGAGAACAAAACGTTTGCGTTCTAATTTCCTAGGAAGGACCTCTTTGTGCCTTTAGTTTCACTGCAGCCAGCAGGCAGAGTCTAGAAAGAAAAGCCTGGGGACATATAGCCTATAGTTTATGAACATGCACAGTGCTTCCCTTCTGTTGTTGCAGGCCACAAAGAAAGAGGATTTTTTTCCCCCCAGGTTCCTTCCACTGACTCCCCAAAAGCCAGGAGAGCCCGCCTGAGGACGCTGTGCTGATGCACACACATCACAGCGGGCGGTCCGAAAAAGGCAGGCGGGGCTTGAGAACTTCCTTCTTCTGCTTCCTTCGTTCCCTAAGCCCGTACCCAGCTCCTGGCACATGCCTGGCGGGTTCATTTCCTCAGCTGATTTTCAGTTGATAGGATTAAAAACAATCATTAGGAAAAAGTAATGCAACAATTATTTTACAAAATAAGAAGAAACTGGACAAGTATACTTCACTGGGTTTGTAAACAAAACTCCCAGCTTTGGCTTCCCAGCAAAGAAAAGCATTTCTGCAAAGCAACAATGTCAAGAACCGCCCTCCTCTGTCTGCGCCGCACCGAGTCTGTCCACCTCGCACCAAGGGGCCGCCAGCACTTGCCACGCCCGGCCAGCATCAACCGGCCGAGAGCTCAGCAGGCCGGGGAGCAGGGGCCCACACTCCTCATTCTTCGACCGTTCGCTCCGGGCACCCTTGTTTTCCACTCAGCTTCCCTCCGCCATGAGTCAAGGCAAGAGTCATTTCACGGCAACTCTGGTCCAAAGCAGAAATAAGATCCCTTCCCAGACTGAAACCCTCAACTCGCATTCTCCTCCCAACCATGACTCAGCAGCTTCTTTGGAATTTGCTCAAAGAATTTACCTGAACTAACCTCTCCTTTAAAAAGGCACCTGCATTTTAAACTCCAAATTACTTTCCCTTCTGGGTCGGGTAGAAAATGGCTTTTGAGCAAGCATCCGACCACCCCCTTTTCTCTGTGTGAGCACTGCCCCTGCTCAAGGACGGGACCCCCCAGGCAACTCTGCCCCCTCCTTGCCACGCATCCAAACCGGCGGACTCCCGGCCACTTGTATTTCTCCCTAGGCGACAGGTGCTGGGTCCCAGCTTCCACCAGCCTTCAGACGAGAGGGAATGACCCAGAAGCAGAGAGAGAAGCGAAGGAGAGATTGTGGCTCATTAGAAAAAATGACTCTGGCTGTCCATCATTTTACTGGCCGTTCAGGCCGCTTCTCCGGCCCTGCGTCTCCAGCACTCAGCGTCGCAAGTCCCCTGTGTGCTGCAGGTGTATTCCCACCCCTTAGACCAGGCTCATTACGTCCCACTTGCCATAACGAAGCGGTACCTGATCAAGACGACCCATGAGCGGTCACTTCCAAAGTCCTATCCCACAGTCTACGAGGCAGCAGTTTCGAGAGATCAGAGGTTAACAAATCAAAGGGGTGGGGAAGGGAGAGGAGAACAGAGGGAGAGGACAAGGGCAGGACGACAAGGAACACTCCTTAAACACCTGAGCATTCAACTCCGTTCAAGAGAAATTCGGTACCGCCAGTGATCGTACTCGCTCAGTTAGGTACCAGGACATGAACACACGGGCAGGTCACAGCCTCAGTCCCGGAGGAGCACAGTGAGCGCGGTGACGAAGGGGAGCCAGAATGAACACCCGCAGTGGAGGACGTGAGGCAGCACGAGGCAGCGGGAGCCCACGCCAGGGGCCTGGGCTCTCACAGACGATTCTGAGCAGGAGAACACACTGCCGGGAAGCACTGAACAAACCTCAAGAGGCATGCGTGGTGGGCGGCAGCCAGAAAGAACACACCTCTGTAGATGATCAGATGTAGCAAACCTGGTTACGCCAACGTCAGCCTTTAGAGGACTCAGCTCAGGAGGAAGTTTCGGTAACTCGTATGAATCCTCCCAATTCAACTCTGCTTTACAAAGGTACCTTTTGAACCGCACCGTCGCAAACAGTGGTGAAAGCTAAATAATTTCCCAAGTGGTTATGATCTCAGAGAGTACGTCTTATCCTGAGTAATAAGAACTGCATAGTATTAATCTAAATGGGTGATTTTACTCTAAAACTATTTTGTTCTGTCAGCATGAAGGACAGGAGGAATATTTTACGTGAAGTATATTAGAAGATGGATAAAAATAATCTTAGAGGGGGCACCTGGCTGGCTCAGTCAGAAGAACATGGGACCCTTGATCTTGGGAGTCAGGAGTCTGAACGTAGAGATAACTCCCCAAAAAAACAAAACAAGACAAAACAAAACAAAACAAAAAAAAAACAAAACACCAACTAAGTAAATAGCCAGTAATAAAGAGTATATTATATTGCTGTTGGAATATTGCTTGAGGAAATATAACTTAGCCACCAAAAAGAATGAAGATAATGTAAGAAGACAGAACATGTTAAATCGGAAAACAAGGACATAAAATTTTGTGTATACTCTAATAGCACTTGTTAAAGAATGTACTTTATAAAACTCAACTTATGAAGAAAAATGCCAAAAAGGAAAAAAGGGCCGTGTTCACATCACAGTGGTAAGACAACGAATAGTTTATTTTTCTAAGTTGTTTTGGTCAAGATGCTGCATTTGTGTACCTTTAGCCCCACCCCCCGCCCCGCCTCTTTCTTCTTCTCGTAAGTATTAGAAACAAAATGCAAACCTACTTCATCAGAAGCAGAACGAAGACACTGGACAGCAGCCTGTTTTTTCATTTCTTCTAGAGTTAGATCTGAGCACTTTTTCTTACTCTTCCCCCATTTCTTATAAGCTCCTTTTTCCCAGCCCAGGAAGATGTCATTCTCCTAAAATGAGATTAGACAGAGTTCAATGAACAAGATGAAATAACAAGTTTCATACTCTGTTATTTCCCACACGCTCACACATACATTCCCTACCAGGTATGTTCATCACAGAATGGCACACGCTAATAAGAGACCACAGAACACTGTCAATCAGAGCACTTTACGAGAATCCATTCATTTGGCATCTATTATTGAGATTATCATTACATTATTTATGATCTTGATGAACCTGACCCACTGACATTCAAAGTAAATGCTAATGAACTCAGACATTTTTAAGTAAATGCAAGTATTGTATATCTAAGTTTCAGTATAAATTCCAAATCATATTCACAATTAAATGTCTTCTCTTCTGTGCTTCCCACTCTTTTGATAGTGTTCATATAACTACCAGATTTTAACAGTTAACAGTTAAACGGTTCAGTCCCTATTTCTTCACCTTATCGTCTAAAAAGCAACACACAGAAAATATTTTATGCTGGCATTTTAATTTTATGTTTCCCCTTGGTTACATATGCCCGTTATAAAAATCTGAAGAAAAACTGAAGAGCAGGAAGGAGGCAAAATTATCCGTGAGCCTACCATTCAGTGAAAACTAGAATAATCTGGACTGCTTCATTTGGTCTTTTCTGTATGCTTTAAAAAGCAGAGATTTGAACTCACGCTATTTGTAGAATATTGCAATTGTACTTAACTTACTGATCTGTAAACATTACCCCCATGTTACCACAAATTCTTTGGCTATATAATATTCCAAGATGTAAGTTTATAGCTCTTTCCCTCAACTGGGACTTTAAGTAGTATCTTTAATTGCTTTGCTACTTTGTTTTGCCTTTTAAAAAGGTTTCCATTTAACAAATTATGATTAAAACCAGTGGACAATAAGGGAAAAAAGATCAGAATGACAGACAAAGGCAACATTTTAAAAATTACTTAGAGGACATGGCCTACAGTGGGTCGTCAGGAAACAGATATGAATATATGAATAAGATGAAAAAAGAAGGAAAAGCATAATAATAATGAACTCAAAAGATTTTAAAAGATGTAGGGCGCCCAGGTGGCTCAGTCGGTTAAGCGCCAACTTCAGCTCAGGTCATGATCTCACGGTTGATGAGTTTGAGCCCAGCATTGGGCTCTGTGCTGACAGCTCAGAGCCTGGAGCCTGCTTCGGATTCTGTGTCTTTCTCTCTTTCTCTCTCTCTCTCTCTCTCTCTCTCTCTCTCTCTCTCTGTGTGTGTGTGTGTGTGTGTGGGTGTGTGCCTCCCCTGCTCACACTCTGTCTCTCTCAAAAATAAAAACATTTTAAAAAATTAAAAAATAAATAAATAAAAGATCAAATCACACGCCATCTAACCCAATTTTTACTTTGATCCAATGCACAGAAATCACTTTTATGCCACCAGATAAGAGCGGGAGAACAATCCCTCCATCTACGCCCATCATAATTAGCACCCTTCTACTTAATTTCTTGGGCATGTCTGCAGATCTCATGAACCTGCAAACCAGATTTTTCTGGCTGAGTGGTGTCAATTCCAATTTTCCAAAGGAAAATGTGTTTGATGGCCAAGTAAGTACTATCAGTAGATTTCCATTATCTAATGTGTTTGGCTGGACTACACCTGAAACCGGACATTCCTCATCAGTGGTATCTTCCAGAGACAGGGCTTGTCCTCTGACAGGGAGAGTGGACAGAACCATAACAATGCAGACTTGAAGCTTCCAAAGGCAGAGAGAAATGTCATTTGCTCTACTGTTCATAGTATTTAGAGCAAAGAAGGCAGAAACGTTATTTAATTATGGAAAAAGGGACTCCTTGTTGTTTGAGCTGCTGGGATTGGCTCTTTCTCCTTCTTGAGCAATACGAACATCTCTCTACCCAGCAGAGGTAACACCTTCAAAGATCCCAATCAAGTTTTATTAGGCAGACAGAAGGCACTTTCAAACTTCACATGGACAGGTGCTCTTTCTGAAGGGCAGTCTGACAACACGTGTCCAACTTTTCAAACATGGGCATGCACTTTCAATCTAATAATTCTACCTCTGAGAATTTATCCTAACCAAATAACCGCCCTCGTGTGCACGGATTTAGCTACTGCAATGCTGATCAGACAGCGGTCAATCAAGGCAAACCAGCAGAAACAACTGAAATGCCAAATAAGGAGGACTTGGTTAAATAAGTTACGATTCATCCAGGTGATGAGATATTATAGCCATTACGGAAATTATGAAGCATATTTATTGACACACAAAGCCATTCACAGTGTACGTAAGAGAAACAGTTTATACAAAAGGACGATCTCATTTTTTTATTAACGCACTTGCACATATGCACACACTGATGTGCATTAAAATGTCTCAGAAATGATGGGGCGCCTGGGTGGCTCAGTCGGTTAAGCAGCCGACTTCAGCTCAGGTCACGATCTCGTGGTCTGTGAGTTCGAGCCCCGCGTCGGGCTCTGTGCTGACAGCTCAGAGCCTGGAGCCTGTTTCAGATTCTGTGTCTCCCTCTCTCTGACCCTCCCCTGTTCATGCTCTGTCTCTCCCTGTCTCAAAAATAAATCAAACGTTAAAAAATTAAAAAAAAAAAAAAAAAAGTCTCAGAAATGAACTAAGAGGTCACTAAGGAGCTTATCTCTTGGTGAGTAGGAGGAGGACACTAATTTTATTTTCTGATTTTTCTTGTAATTAGGCCATACTTCCTTAATAGTCAAAGCTATATTGGGGGAGGGGGGGGGGGGCGCGCCGCGCCTGGGTGGCTCAGTTGGTTAAGCGTCTGACTTTGGCTCAGGTCGTGATCTCACAGTTTGTGGTTTGAGCCACATGTCAGTCCCTGTGCTGACAGCTCAGAGCCTGGAGCCTGCTCCAGATTCTGTGTCTCCCTCTCTCTGCCCCTCCCCCTGCCTCTCTCTCTCAAAAACAAATAAACATTAAAAAAAATTTTTTTGGGGGTGCCTGGGTGGCTCAGTCGGTTGAGTGTCCGACTTCATCTGGGGTCATGATCTCGTGGTTCGTGAGTTCGGGCCCCCCGTCGGGCTCTGTGCTGACAGCTGGGAGCCTGGAGCCTGGAGCCTGGAGCCTGCTTCGGATTCTGTGTCTCCCTCTGTCTCTGTCCCTCCCCTGCTCATGCTGTATCTCCTTCTCTCTCAAAAATAAATAAACATTAAAAAATTTTTTTAAAATTTTTTTCTTAAAGCTGCATATTTTTTTTCATAGAAAACGTATTAGGTCAAGAATACGGAGAAATGAGAAGAGCTCCTGTAGCTCTTCACTTACAACGGGAATCTGGCATTAGCTTCATGTTTCCCGTTTGGCATCCCGAGGTTTATACACGAATGTGGATTCACCCCTTCATCCAGTAACGACTGAAGTGTCTTCTTTAGGCACTAGGGATTATAAGAATGAACGCAGCAGAGTCCCTGCTTGCCAGACGTGCACAGTCTGGTGCGAAATACAGACACAGAAGCAAATGACTGGGGTATGGCTGT
Organism: Panthera onca; assembly: GCF_046562875.1. Taxonomy (NCBI): domain Eukaryota; kingdom Metazoa; phylum Chordata; class Mammalia; order Carnivora; family Felidae; genus Panthera; species Panthera onca. The sequence goes on from NC_138342.1 coordinate 4,466,718, forward strand.
TGCGATTAGAAATGGTTCAAGAAGCACTTAGGAAGCTCACTTTGCTGCTAAGCAGAGGCTTCCTACGGAAGGAAAGGTGGCTGAAGTGGAGCCTTGCAAGAGCGAAGACAAGTTTGGACTAGAGAAGGGGAGATGCCAGGCAGAAGAAACAAGGTGCTAGAGCAAGGGACCAAGGAACAGCAAACGTTTTCTGTAGAGAGCCAGACAATATTTTCAACTTGGCAGGCCGAGAGGATCACCAAGGATATAATTATAGGTACTTTTACAAAAAGCAGAGAAAGTCTCACAATGTTTTTATTGATGGAATTCAAACTCTAATTCAGTACGATTTTCTGTTCTCAGCCCTACTAATGAGAAGGACAAAACTCTTGGGGAGGAGAGGAGATAAAACATTTGCTTCTCTGGGGAACATAGTTAATGTTCTCTACCATCAAAATCAAATACAAATGTTCATCTGTTAATGCTAATTTTTTACAATAACAGTTGTATTCACATACCACAAAATTTACTCTTCTAAAGTGTGCAATTCAGTGGTTTTCAATATAATTCAGTGGTGATTAGGCAACCATCACCACTATCTTTTTGGGGGTTTTGGTTTTTTTAAGCAGGATCCACACCCAACATGGAGCCCAACGCGGGGCCTGAACTCACGACCCTGAGATCAAGACCTGATCTGAAATCAAGAGTCAGGCGCTTACCCGACAGAGCCACCCAAGCACCCTTCCCCTATCTCATTTTAAAACCTACTCATCTGGGAACGCAAGCTGGTGCAGCCACTCTGGAAAACAGTATGGAGGTTCCTCAAAAAAAAACTAAAAATAGAACTACCCGACGACCCAGCAATTGCACCACTAGGCATTTATCCACGGGATACAGGTGTGCTGTTTCAAAGGGACACATGCACCCCAATGTTTATAGCAGCACTATCGACAGGAGCCTAACTACGGAAAGAGCCCAAATGTCCGTCAATGGATGAATGGATAAAGAAGATGTGGTATGTATATACATACACACACACACACACACACACACACACACACACACACACACACACCAGAGTGTTACTCGGCAATCAAAAAGAATGAAATCTTGCCATTTGCAACTACGTGCATGGAACTGGAGGTATTATGCTAAGTGAAGTTAGAGAAAGACAAAAATCATATGACTTCACTCATAAGGACTTTAAGAGACAAAACAGATGAACATAAGGGAAGGGAAACAAAAATAACATAAAAACAGGGAGGGGGACAAAGCGTAAGAGACTCCTAAATATGGAGAACTGAGGATTGCTGGAGGGGGTGTGGGAGAGGGGATGGGCTAAATGGGGAAGGGACACTAAGGAATCTACTCCTGAAATCATTGTTGCACTAGATGCTAACTAGTTTGGATGTAAATAAAAAAATAAGACACTAAATAAAAAAACCAAAAAAACCCTACTCACCGCCTCCAATGAAACCCTGTGCTATTAGCAGGCTAACTGCTGACCCACTGTCTCTGCAGGTTGGCCTATTCTGGACCTTTCCTACAAACGGGAAGGATACGATGTATCTCCTTCTGAGTCTGGCTGCTTTCAGTACAATGTTCTGAAGGCTCATCCACGCTGCGACACGTGTCAGCACCCCACCCCTTTTAGGGCTGAATATTGTTCCACTGCAATCACATACCATATTCTGTCCACTAATTTGTTGACGGGCACTTGGACTGCTTTACCTTTTGGCTACTATGAGCACTCACACACAAGCTTTTGATGGGCGTATGTCTTCTCTTCTTCCGATTACAGACCTAGGAGTGGAGTTGCTGGGTCACAGGCATCTCTGTGTTCCACCTTCCGAAGAACCGACAATTTTCAAAGCAGGTTTATATCCCCACGACACCGGCAGCGTTTCAGGGCCCCACTTCCTCCACATCCCCACCAACGCTCGTCACCGTCTGGGGTTTTCTTTTAGTTACCCCAATGGGTGTGAAGTGATGTCTCACCACGGTTTGCATTTCCCTAATGACTAGGGAGCATCTTTCATGTGCTTACTGGCCACTTGTGCATATTCTCTGGACAAATGTCTGTTCAAATACTGGCCCATTTTATAAGTATCTCTTCTGAACACACATCCCATCGGATACAGGATTTGCAAACATTTTCTCCAATTCCAGGTTTGTTTTTTGTTTCACTTTCTTGATGATGTCCCTTGAGGCACAAAAGTCTTTCACTGTGAGACAGTCTAATCTATTGAGGTCTCCTTTGGCTGCTTGTTTTGGTGTCAGATCTTAGAAATCACTGCCTACTCCAAGTCATGGAGCCTTACTCCTACGTTTTCTTCCAAGAGCTTTACAGTTTTAGCTCCTTTCACTTAGGTCTAGAAACCGGCTGGAGTTCATACTTGCGTGTGCGTGAAGCAGGAGTCCGACCTCCTTCTCCCACACATGGCTGCTCTGTTGTCTCGGCACCTCTCGCTGAAAAGACTATCCTTCCCGCACAGCACGGTGCCGTTCAAACACACGGAACACAGCGAATCCTGTTTCGTTTCATACAGCTGCACGCGTGCTGCCTTGTAGGAAGTTCTGGGGTCAGAAGTGCGAGTCCTCCAACTCTGTTCTCCTCTTCCAAGATTTTTTGGGCTATTCTGAGCCCACATGTCTATATGGACTTTAGGATCAGCTTGCCAATTTCTGCAGCACAGGCAGCTGGGACTGGGACAGGGCTGCCCTGAGGGTGCACATCAGCGCGCGGGGCTTCGCGGTCTTACGAACGTGGGCTCTGCTGGTCATGAACACGGGAGGTCTCGCCACTTACAAGGGTCTCCTTTCATTTCTCTCAATGACGTTTCCGGCTGACAAGACTTACTCCTAAGCACTTTGCCCTTTCTGATGCTACTGTAGATGGAATTTTCTTCACTCCATTCCCTAGGATTGCCTATACACAAGATCGTTTCAAGCATGAAACATACGGGTTTCGTTCTTCCTCTCCAATCTGGATGTCTTTTCTTTTCTTACCTAACTGCCCTGTTAATTGCTGATCTAGAGGAAGACTTAACGTACTTCATCTTTGAAAAGGTCTTTTCACACAGATACTGCCAAATGCTGGCATTAACCCACAGGCGTGCGTTTAACACGTTAACTGTCCAGAAAGCATTTATAAAAGTGTTAGATTCTCCTCTTGTGTGCCTCTCAGCACATGATTACAGTGCAGATGAGTCTCGTCTACGTGAAAGGCAGGCAGAAGCCTCGCGACTGAACAGTCACACAGACGTTTCCTTTGCCCGGCGTCAAGCGGGAAACCGCGGCTGGATCTGCAGTGTGACCTCGGACAACACTCTGCGGCAAAGCCGGCCGGAATGGGGAGTCTGCGGGCTTTTACTTCCGACAGAATGAAAACGCACAAAGCAGCTTGCCATTATTTGTGACCCGAACAGTGTTGTTATTAGTTAGCTGTTAGAATGGCCTCACTGCATTATAAATTGTGCAGATAAACGCTGTTTCGCCTTATAATTTTAGGTTGACTTCATTAAGAAACATCAAGTCTGTAGCAAAAGGTACACAGCAGCAGAGTGGGTACACTTTTCTTTTTTTCTTATTTTTTAACGTTTATTTTTAAGAGACAGTGTTGAGTGGGGGAGGGGCAGAGAGAGAGGGAGACACAGAATCCGAAGCAGGCTCCAGGCTCCCAGCTGTCAGCACGGAGCCCGACGCGGGGCTCGAACCCACGAACCGTGAGATCGTGACCCGAGCCCAAGTCGGACACTCAAACGACTGAGCCACCCAGGTGCCCCATAGGTACAGTTTTCTGCATTCTGTTTTTTCCACTTATATTTGAGAGCTCCCTTACTCCATTTTTTCCCTGGCTTCATGTACTGAGTGAATGTATTGTTCAAACAATAGCACTGAATAATCAGCTTTTAAAAGAACACAGTATAAAAAAACAGGTCAAGACATTTCTATCTTGTTTACGGTTGTGTTTTTAGTCTCCTATGCTACACTCATTACAAGTCCACTTAGAGGCAAACGTACAGTACTGGACATGTGCCAAATATTTACTCAATAAACTCAGTAAAATCAAGCACGATTTTTCAAAGGCATAGTCTTAAAGACAGCACACAATCACCGAGTACCAGAAGAAGAGATGGCTGAAGAACTTTCTCAGCATGAAAACCTATTACCGAGTACTTTTCCAGACACTACTGTGAGGTGACATAAGGCCAGAGTTTTGATTGACTTCCTCTTGCTGCCTTCTGTCAAAAAGGAAACTGGGAGCGGGAGGAAGGAAAGGAACACACGCCACCCTGAAGTACAGCTGGGATAGTGACGTCTGCCGGGAGCTGCCAGCATCCACCCCTGCCACCCACACCTTCCGGCCGGCAGCGCCCTGAAAAACCCAAAGCACCAAGTGTTTGAATGAGACTGGTGCCACCCCCACCTTCAGGCCCCAATTGGCTTCATACAAATCAGCGTCGTTTCATCCCTTCGGTCACAGAGATTGGCTCAGACACAGGCATGGGACCAATCAGAAATGGGCACCTGAAAGTGAGCAGAAAACAAAGTGGGGGCGGGGGGGGGAATGCATCCTCCGGATGCCAGAACCACGCTCCCTGCGACTGGCCCCCCACCTCCCTGGAAGCTGGCTGCAAAACCCAGCCGACAGAGGGGGGCAGAAGACAGGCAGGGCGGGAGTCCCGGGGACACTGTCAAAGCTCTGAATCGAACAGGCTGGGGCCTCCCCTATTAGTTACGGGAGACCTTTTTCCCCCGGAAGCCAGTTTAGGTTAAAATTTTGGTTGCCTGCCAAGGAAAGATATAGCTAGAATGGGAGGAAGGGCCTTAGTAACGAATCCACTTCTCACTGCTCAAAAGAACGGCGACTTGCCTCTAAAAACCAGCATCGTTTCAGGTTAACGACATCTGTTTTTCTACCTGGGTCCTCCACCAACAGTGACCACTCCTCGCTGGCCTCCCTGCCCTCAGGTGCCCACGCAGCTTACCCAGCAGCTCACAGGCCACCCTGCGATGCTGGCTGTCGAGAGCCAAGGGTCTTTCTGTCTTGGGGACTGACGCGCAGCCCCCAACGCGGCACATCAGGTTCGTCAGGGTCCGTCTGCTCACCCTGCCCGTCTCATCGCCCGCTCGCACCCCTGCCCTGCTCTTCTCTGGCCTCGTGACATCAGGCCCTTCCTGTTTCTGTGACCTCGCGTGCACTCTCCCTTCCTTCTCCCTCCACCTGCCCAAACGGTCTCTCCTCCGCCATTCCCCCTGCCCCCACCCCCGCACGCGGTGTCCCAAGCTCTGCACAGCCAGAGTGTCTCACAGATCCCGCACCTGCCTGGACCATCCCTAGTCAGCTCTGTATGCCTGGTGCCTGCCACAGCGTCTGGCATGTCACGGGCATCCACAAAAAGCAGAAATGCACGTGGTAAAAATGCAATTACTTATATTCAAAACCATTTCTCTATTCCATGAAAAGATTTTACCCCCCAAAAATACATTTTATTATGATATCTTAGGAAGTCTGTAGACATGAATTTGTGTATCCATCATCGGTGCTAGCTCCCACTCTGACTTTATTTTCGTGTTCCCTATGTGTAAGGTGTATTTAATCAATGTGTATGGAGTAAATGTACGTTGCAATACAGCCTATGCGGTGAGACACCTGAGGAAGCCGGGGCGGGTCAGCTGCAGCAGTACTGTTAAGGAGGACAGCACTCTCACAGGGCACACTGGGATGCGAGCTCTCCCCCGGGCAGAGAAATGCTAACCTACTGCTGGCAGGCTGCGAGAGCACGTCACTAGTGGCCCCAAGAATAAAGAAGTCATCAGCCCTACTCAGTAGTCAGTACTGGGATTATTCTTTCTTAACCTCTGGAAAACAGAGATAATGCAATAATACAGCTACGTTTCTAGAATGACGGGCTCTGAGCTAGAAAATACACCTCAGTTAGGAGATTTAAAAGGAGCTGCAACAAAGCTACAGTAACCAAAGCAGCGTGGTGCTGGCATAAAGACAAAGACGAGACCAAAGGAACAGAACAGAGAAACCGGAAATAGACACTCGCAAAAATGAGCAAGTGATTTTCAACAAGGGTCCCATGACTATTCGATGGGGAAAGGACGATCTTTTCAACAAATGGTGCTGGGAAAACTGGGCTCCCACTTACAAAAGAAGGGCAGTGGACCCCTACCTCACACCATACACAAAAGTTAACTAGAAATGGATCAAAGGCCTAAACATAAGAGTTAAATCTGTAAAACTCTTAGAAGAAACATACGGAAAGCTTCACAACATTAGTTTTGGCAGTGATCTCTCGGACAGGACACCAAAGGCACAGGTAACAAAAGAAAAAATAAATAGGACTTCATAAAAATTTTTAAATCAAAAGACACTGTCACAGAGTGAAAAGGCAACCCATGGGATGGGAGAAAAGATTTGCAAACTGTGTACCCGATGGGGGTTAACACTAAGACATATGGAGAACTCCTAACATTCAACAACAGCAAGAAACAACCCGATTCAAAAACGGGCAAAGGACTTGGACAGACAGTTCTCCACAGCAGATACCCAGATGGCCAATAAGCACATGAAAGGATGTGCAACATCACTAAACATTAGGGAAAACGGGAATCAAAACCCCAATGAGATACCACCTCACACCCATCAGGATGGCTACTATAAAAATAAGCGATAAAAATAAATAACAAAAGTGTTAGTGATTTTGCGGAGAAACTGGACCCCGGGCAGTGTTGGAGGAATGTAAAATGGTACAGCTGCTGGGAGTTCCTCAAAACATTTGAAACAGAATTAACAGAATTACCGTATTTACCCAGCAATTCCACTTCTTGGTTATACACCTCCCCCCCAAAATTGAGAGCAGTGTCTCAAAGAGAGACTGTTTCTTGTTCACAGCAGTGGTATTCACAATAGCTAAAACATGGAAGAAACTCAAGTGTCCGCTGAGGGATGGAAAAGCAAAATGTGGCATTTTCATACAATGGAATATTACTCAGCCTTAAAAAAGGAGGAAATTCTGGGGCACCTGGGTGGCTCAGTCATTTGAGTGTCTGACTTCGGCTCGGGTCATGATCTCATGGTTCATGGGTTCCAGCCCCGCGTCAGGCTCTGGGCTGACAGCTCAGAGCCTGGAGCCTGCTTCAGATTCTGTGTCTCCCTCTCTCTGCCCCTCCCCTGTTCACGCTCCCTTTCTCAAAAATAAATAAGCATTAAAAAAATTTTTTTAAAAGGAGGAAATTCTGACACACCCTATACCAGGAATGAGGGCTTTCAGTACCTAAACAGACAGACAAAACTGTGGTTTACCCAGATGATGGAATACCATTCAACATTAAAAAGAAATGAGCTATCAGACTACAAAAGGACCTAGGGGAGCTCAAATGCTCATCACTAAGTGAAAGAAGCCAATCTGAAAAGTCCACACGTTGTGCGATTCCAACCAGATGACACTGTGGAAAAGGCAAAACTATGGAGGCCACGAGGAGACCCATGGATGTCGGGGCCTGGGAGAGAGGGGGATGAGCAGGTGGAGCACAGAGGACGTCTGGGGTAGTGAAAGTCCCCTGTAGGACACTGTGGTGACGGATACAGGTCAGTCCCCATGCACCTGTCCAAACCCAGGCAGTGTCCAACACAGAGAGCGAATCCTAACACAAGCTATGGAATTCGGGTGATTACACAATGCAGGCTCAGTACCGAACGTACCTCTCGGGTGGGAGAGGGGGACGGTGGAGTAGCTCTGCACGTGAGATGGGCATGTACAGGAAACGTCTGTGCCTTCCTCTCAATTTTACTGTGAACCTACAACTGCTCTAAAGAAGTCTTTAAAAAAAAAAAAAGTGGGGCACCTGGTGGCTCAGTCAGTGAAGCGTCTGACTCTTGATGTCGGCTCAGGTCACGATCTCACAATTCGTGAGATCCAGCCCCACACTGGGCTCTGTGCTGACAGCGTGGAGCCTGCTTGGGATTCTCTCTCTGCTCCTCCCCCACTCATACTCTCCCCCCCCCCGCCAAATAAATAAACATTAATAAAAAAGGGACTGGCAGCAGACCAGTTACTATTTAATAATAGTCTATATTACAGACTACTTAATAAGGTCTCCTGCCCAGACTAACCAGAAAAGCCAGGTAAAGTATGCAACCAAGCCAGCATACAAACCTGTGCTGAAGCATATGGACCTGTTGAAGCATCCAGGCCTTGAGAAGACCGGGGGGCGGGGGGAGACAGCTGTGCCAGGCAAGGGCAGCCTACGGCAAGCACGGGAGCACTGGCATCTGAGCCTGCTTTCTCCTTCAGGAAATGGGCCCCTTCTAGGCCCAGGGCAAGACGTGGAGGAAGATGGCGGCCCTGCGAGAGACAGAGAGACCAGGAGAGCCAGGGGTGGCCTCTCAGGGCAGGACAGAGAGGCAAAGTGCCAGGAGGAAGGGGTGGGAAACAGGCCACACTACTGGGTTCTCCTCTGGACACGCGATGCAGGTTGAGGCTGGGCAGGGCACACGGGGACTTGTGTTGATGGTAATGTTCTATTTATCTACCTGAGTGTCATTACATAGATATGATCTTCATGAAAATTCGCCCATCACTACCCTGGTCGGGATGTACTTTATGCCCCAAGGAAAAAAAAAAAAAAAAAGCTTAAGGAAAAACCCTCTTGTATTTTTGTGCAGAATCGATGGATGCCCCCCATCTGGAGCCTAAAAAGACCTAACATTGTAAGAACACCTAAAGCAATCACACAGACTGAGGGATGAGCACGAAAGGACAATCTTGGAGGAGGTGGACAAAGATAAAACTCCTCAAAGAAAGAAACAAAGAGAACAAATCCCGAAGAGTGGGTAACACAGCAAGCAGTTTGTTTCAAACACAAATCTCAGAGTGTAGTACAGCCAGGGACACTTGCCCAAACTTGAGCAGCATTTTAGAAGAACGTGCTACTGGGCGCCTGGGGGGCTCGGTCGGGCAAACATCCGACTCTTGATTTCAGCTCACGTCATGATCTCACGGTCCGTGAGATCGGGCCCCACATCAGGTTCTGCGCTGCTGGAGTGAGGCCCACTTGGGATCCTCTCTCCCTCCCTCTCTCCTCCTCCCCTGCTTGTCGCTCTCTCATTCTCTCGCTCTCAAAATAAATAAATCAACTTAAAAAAAAAATAGATGAAAGTGTACTTTGCATGCAGGTACTCTGAGAGGGCTTCTTTTTGGTGGCTCGGCTGCCTAATCACTCCAGACTTCCTCCGGGGCACCTCCTCTCCAATTCTTAGTCCCTACGCTTCCAGGTGCTTGTAGCCCAGCCAGCAAAGTCCCCTCATCCTAGGAGCTGGGGTCAGGATGGGGCCGTGATCAAGTTGGCCTACCAGGACGAAACCCTGCTCTTCCTGCTGGACTCTTACAAATGAGGGTGGGAGGGGCGCCCGGGGGGCTCGGTCAGTTGAGCGTCCGACTTCGGCTCAGGTCGTGATCTCACTCTGTGGGTTCGAGCCCCGTGTCAGGCTCTGTGCTGATGGCTCAGGGCCTGGAGCCTGCTTCAGATTCTGTGTCTCCCTCTCTCTGACCTTCCCCAACTTGCGCTCTGTCTCTGTCTCTCAGAAATAAATGTAAACAAAAATTTTTAAATGAAGGTGGATCTGGGCTTGCAGCGGGGAGGGGACGGTGAAGCTTGAGAAGGAAAGCAATAGAGAAGGCAAGCTTCATGGTGGGGGCTGATTCCACGGAAGGCCCTGTATCCAGCTGCCACTGAGGCCAGCCCCAGCCTCTGGACATTAACAAGGGATCCCAAGTTGACTAGCTGTGTGACCCTGGGCAAGTAACTTAGCCACTGTCTCTAAGCACCTCCACCCCTGGGGCCGGGAGCCCTGGGCCTGAGTGCTCTGACGCGTGGCCGTACGCAGGGTATGTGTGCTCATTGTGAGCACTGCTTCCTTTGAAGCCAGACCGAGCTGGGCTTTCTGTCATCATCACGGGCTGCTGATAGAGCCTTCACAACACTGAGAACATTAAAATATAAAGACCAGAAAAAACGCTGTAATAAATTCTCGGATGATGGTTTTCATTTAATGATGAGGGAAGATTAAGAATGTGGGGTTCTACGAATGACATAGCGAAAAGCTGTCCTATCTTCCTCAGACGACTCTTCCTACTCGTGACAGATTACAGGGAACCTGGTGTTGACCATCAGCCCAGCACAAGCCCAGGCAGGAAAAGTAAAGTCCCACCTTTAAATTATGGCTTCACTACAGCTTCCCTTTGAGCCAATCGTAAGACTGTAAAATATTTTTTAATAATTTAACTCCAGTCTATTTTAAGAGTTAGAGACGTGATGCCCCAAGCTTCCCCGCAGCACACGCTGCCATGGCACTCGCTTTCACCCTAGGGGGACTCCACTCAAACTTCAACTGTGAACTAACAATGGCCTTCCCCCCACTTCTACAAACCACAAGTGCATTAAAAGACAATAAATCCACTCCACATAGTTTCTAAAGCCTGCCTTTGCAACAGAGTGTTCTTACATTGTTCATTCAATAACTATTTGTTATGTATGAAAACAAAAACAGCAAAACTCTCTAATATAAAAGTAGGCACACGTTGGATCTGACAGACAGGAGTTTAAATCCCAACTCACTGCTGTGTGGCCTCAGGCAGATCCCCTAACCTCTCTGAATGTGCACTGCTACACCAGTGGAGACAGAGAAAATACTACTTCCCTCCACGATGTGGTACGGAGGCCAAATAAGGCAGGCCTACATGAGAAATGTCCGGCACCGCCCTTGGCACGCTGTGGTGTTCTCTACGTGACCGGGCTACTGATTTGAGAAGGTAAAGGCATTACGGGAGAATGGCCGCTACAAAATGCAGCGGGATAACGGAGTTAGAAAAATCACCACTTTGCAACCATCAAAGTTAACAGGTGATTCAGGTGGAATCCTCTACGGGTGAGAAAACTGCCAGTCTCTCCAAACGGGTCGCCTGATGATTACACAGAAAAGAGCGTCCAGCTTCCCACGGGAGAAACCTGGCAGACGTCCCCAGACCAGAGCCAGCACTGCCACGATGCAACAGACGGACGTCGTGTGCATCTGCCATGACGCATGACGAAGAAGGCAACTTGGTGGCTTACGGGAGGTCACTGCCATAAACACGTAAGCGATCTCTACACAGAAGCAAGCATCAGGCAAACCCAGAGTTAAAGGATATTCTGCTAAGCAACTCTCCCGTTAGCTTCAAAAATGTGGATGTGGGGAGACACAAAGGAAAGCTATGAACTACTCCTGATTAGAGGAGTAAAGAGGTGCCACCGGGAACGTAGGCGCAGTCGCAACCTGGATCCTGGGTGGGGGCAAGTTACGATGAAGGGCATCACTGGACAGCTGATACGAGGGGAAAACCGGCAGGATATCATGATGTGCCCATGTTACCCTCCCTGAGTCTTCTAACTGTATCCACGTGGCGAGGAGAAAGCCCCATCTCAAGAAACACACGCTGATTTATTTAGGGTAAGAGAGTACCAAAAGGAGGGGAGAGAAATAAAGCAAAAGCAGGAAAATATGATCAACGGGTGACTAAGAATACACGAGAGTTCCCCGTCATGTTCTCATTATTCCCATGTTCGAAATTATTTCACAAGAAAGCAAACATTTTTCAAAAATGAGTATCAGATTTCTGCCCTCCAGGACCTTCTAATCTACCGGGAAAGAGAATACATTCTAATAACCAGAACGAAGAGATCGCCAGTGAAAACATCACGTTTGGAAGCAGACGGCGCGGTCTCATCAGGAGCGAGAAGGACCCGCGGGCGGTGGCGGCTGGGCCCGAGCCCGGGTCAGGACAGTGGTGTACATTTCCATCTGGAGACAACACCGGTGAGCTCCGGATGGCGAGAGCGGGCATCTTCCAGAGTTTGGCGGCCACGACCAAAAGAAGAAAGACACGAAGAGCAAAGAGAAAGAAGAACGTGTAGAAACGAGGTGACTGTGGCGCCCCCAGGGCACCCGCGGGTCGGGAGGTGCTGCTCGCTGGGGCCGCTGCATTAGGATCTGCTCAAATCACAGGCTGGCGCTGAACTGCTCGTCCTTCCGGCTCAATCAAGACCTCGGTCTGATCAGCCTCACTTCCCACCCAATCATCCTGTGCAGCTGAGGCCAAAGTCACGTGCAAAACCTTCCTGAGAACTCAAGAGCTCTTCGTGGGTGTGTTTTAACCAAGATTAGGAAAACTGAGGGATTAGACATGGCAGATAAGGCTAGAAGCTGCAGCAACGGCCTTAAAACTGGCTGGCCGTCTTCGAGTCAAGGTTAGACGTATTCACGAACTGAGGGTAAGATGGGAGGAAACAAACACCCAAAGGTGGAGTCGTTTGGCCCCCCAAATGAGGAGCTGGGCCACCACACGTCTGACCCAGACATCAGGGACTACACCTGGCCAGGGAGCAGGGCTGCGAGCTGGCATCTGAATCACAGAAGGTGGGCAAGGCCCCCCCTCCCCCCACTCCCCTACCAGGGAGACTGCCCTCGGCTCCGCACTTGGACTCCCTTTCGGGGGTACCGTGAGCGCGACCTCCCCTTGAGTCATGAAAAGTAACATCAGGTCTACCCGATCTCCTAGGTCACCTATTAAAAACAAGTATCATTTGCAACTTGACCTTCCCCATCAGCATGGCACTTGGCACTGGGCCGAGGGGAGGGGTATTTTAAAAGCCCCGATTTCCCTTGGATTCTCCTTGTAACTGCACACAGGTTCTGTTTTCACCAGCCCTCATCCTCCCGCTCCCTACAGATGAAGCAGAACTCTGGAAGGTGGATCCAACAGTTGGGCACAGATAGGTGCCCTGCCCCGGCCCCCCAAGCCCTACTAAGAAAGGAACCAGAGGAATCACAAACACATCTCCTCAGAGAGGTGTTCAACTATAAGCTTAATCCCTGTGCTACAGCACGCTGGACATAAATACTTCGTGCTAATAAACTTACTAACATTGACAAAATATTCTAGGCGGATACTGTTAGCACACAACCCTAAGAGTACATGATTTTTGAGTTAAGAGAAATATCGTCCTCATTTCCGGAAACAAAAATTCTTCCAGGGGCACCTGGGTGGCTCAGTCGGTTAAGCTGCTGACTCGATTTCACCTCACGACCTCACAGTTTGTGAGTTCGAGCCCCATGCTGGGCTCTGCACTAACAGTGTGGAGCCTACTTGGGATTCTCTCTCTCCCTTTCTCTCTGTTCCTCCCCCACTTGTGTTCTCTCTCTCTCAAAATAAACAAACTTAAAAAATAATAATAATAATTCTTCCATGTTTGTAGATTTAACATTTTATTTGCCTCTAAAAATATTTTAATTTTTTTTTAATGTTTTATTTATTTTTGAGCCAGAGAGAGACAGAGCATGAGCAGGGGAGGGGCAGAGAGAGAGGGAGACACAGAATCTGAAGCAGGCTCCAGGCTCCGAGCTCTCAGCACAGAGCCTGACGCAGGGCTCGAACTCACAGACTGTGAGATCATGACCTGAGCCAAAGTCGGACACTTAACCGACTGAGCCACCTAGGCGCGCCTCTAAAAATATATTCTTTACATTTACTGGAAAGAGGATGGAAAATAGAGCCCTAGTAAGGAAATTATACAAAATACTGACTCCCAAAATGACACATTTTCTGATTATTAGGTTCTAAGTCAAACCCCTGAAAACGCCAACCTCATTGCCACCAGCCAGGGCAGCAAGCAACCTGGCAGCAGGGAAAACAGCTGTGTCCAGCTGGAAGAAAACACGTCTGTAACAAGTGATGAGGAACCAATGGTAAAACACGCTGGCAAAATTCTGTACTTATAGACAGGACCTGGAGGCTTCTCCGTGGTCTGGAAGGCAAAGCCAGCTTCTTCCGTCAATGAAACTTTACCCCTGCTTTCAGTGTTAGTGACGGTGGGTTTTAAAAACCAGCAACAGAAACTGCCCACCAAACACTCCGGGTCACGCGAACGTGGTACGTGGAGGTCACCCAGAGCCCGTGTGGTCCCCGGTGACGACCGTGTGGCCCTCTCGGTAGGCCTCACTCTCAGTACCTCCTCTGGGAGGGGGACCCTGAAGTCAGACTTACTCTTTGGAGAACCCGGATCTGCTTACTTTTCACTTTCAACTCAGCACTGAAGTCAAATGAACTGCGTGAGGGCCGACTTCCCGAGGGGATCTACAACGACGTACCGCAAAGTCACGTGCTTCATGTCACACGCTTTGCTGAACAAGCAGTTTAACATGAAAATGAAACGTTAAGCTTCAGAACGTTAAGTGTAACAGACACAACGATGAAAAGGTCTCGTCCCGACGTGTGACGTTCCTGATGGCGGACACCAGCACCCGGCGCAGTGAGGCTCACAGGCAGGGGGCCGTCGAGCCCTCACCGGGCCCTGACGAGAGCCGGGGGGGCCTGAGCCAGAGTGTGATCGACGGGGAGAAAGGCCAAGTGCGGAGAAAAGCGCTGTGCTAAACAGTGTGCTGTGACCCAGCGCGTCGATGCCCCCTGGCAGGTTCAAGGTCTGCGGACCGCGGCAGTCCACCAGCCTGCTCCAGAGCGTAAAAGCGCTCCCTGAAGAGAAAACACAAACCTGCAGACACAACCACGCATGTTCACAAAACACGTAAGACACGGAAGTACCTGTTCCTGTAGGTCGTAGTCATAGCTGTCGTGCAGCAGGAGGCTGAGGACATACCGGGTATAAATCATGGCGTCGATGCCACATTTCTCCAGCTCCTGTCCCAGCCAGGTCTGCACTGGGCCCAGAGCATGGAGCAGAGACATCTCAGACACAGGTACGGGGCCTGGAGAAGAGGCTGAGGAGCTCTCAGATGGTAAACCGTCCACGACAACTGTGCACACTGGGCGCATGAATTTAGGTTGCTGACATCCTTAAAATGCGAGGCATTTTCTGCAGGTGACGTTCTGTTGGTATCTGGAGGGGATTTTCACTCCAGTAAAAAGGAGAGACGCCGGACATCTAGGATAAGCATCTATTTTCGCGGGCTGTCAGCCATCTAGACCAGAATTTCCCTCTTCAGACACGACCAATGAATCAGCATCCTGGGAGCAACACACACACAGACGTGGTTTACTTTACTTTCACATTGAGGCCAGATGGAAGTCTCCGGCAGAACCTACGAAACGAGAGAGAAAAGAAAGGCACGTGTTATATACAGATACAAACTAAGTTACTGACCTTTTGGAGCAAAAAATCCAAAAAAACTGTTTATTGAAATTTGGTGTCTTAGAACACTGATTTCTCTTTGACATCTGAAGCCAAGTGACATTTCAAACCCTTAGAAGCTTAATATCATTCAAAAGAAAGGAAAACTCAGAACTTTATACTGTTGTGCTTACGCTCAATCCCAACGACATGTATCCTGCTATCTGAAGAGACCGGGCTAGTAAAACTTTGCTCATCTGTAACGCTGGAAGGCTGTGTGTGGTAACAAATCACTAGTTCATTTTTAAGCGTACAGAAACAAGCAACTGAATTGTCATTTCGTTCAGACGCTGGTCAAAAATGAGTCCTTTTCATTGAAGGTTTCACAAAGACAATCAATCGCTTCGTATGGCTAAAAGCTTTGCACAGCTGCTCACCACTTACTTATTTCGCAGAAGTTAAGGTAAACCGTGGATCCGGCTCAGAGCCGCGCCAGGCTGTAGCGTTGTATTTGGTGTCGCTACCACACCTTGGCTGATGGTTTGCTTACTTGTGCGACAGATGCCATGCTCTTAACAGTCTTTTCCCCTAAGTTAACCTACTGTGCATATGTCAAACTATTCGAACAGTGGCCTTATCAAATCATAACATTCCTATGTTAGAGTTCTGATGAACTTATTTCGCCAGAAAATAAAAACCAACACAACGGCAGGTAAATCTCCTTGGCTCAGCGTTTGCGTGAATTTTAGCAGACAATATGAGGGTTACCAAAAGTGACTTCTAAAAATTATGTTTGAGGTTAGTAAAAGCATCAAGTCAAAAAGACTTCCCCAAAGATTTAAGTCCCTGTTTCTTGCATTTCATGAAAAACTACACAGTGAGTTTTACAATCACTAAATATAAAGAGGGGCGCCTGAGTGGCTCAGTCGGTTAAGCGTCCAACTTCAGCTCAGGTCGTGATCTCACAGTTCATGGGTTCGAGCCCCGTGTCAGGCTCTGTGCTGACAGTTCAGAGGCTGGAGCCTGCTTTGGATTCCGTGTCTCCCTCTCTCTCTGCCACTCCCTCCCTGCCTTCTCTCTTTCAAAAATAAATAAAACATTTAAAAAAATTTAAAATATAAAGAAAAATGTTTAAATCTACCACAGGACTAAGTTATTAATTTGTCATCAACGTATATTCTGCTTTCTAAAATTTTCTTTACAAAACTGTCTTTTCTGATTTATGGAAACTAGATAAACTAAAGCAAACTTTTTCTATAATTTTTACCTGCTGAAATTTTCCAGCTGACTCTCAAAACATTTTTCATAAGTTCTTTGATATGTCTGGCACTCAGGATGCCAGACAGATCAGCAATTAAGCACGACAGGGAATTCTGGGGACATCACTTGAAGCAAGGTGACAAGCCGGTACTCATTCAATGAAGATCAACCAAGACAGAGGGAGGACTTTTAGCAACAGCGGAAGGAAGCAGATGAAAGAATGGAAGGCAGCTTGGGCTCACAGGACACGGCACCAGAGACTGCTAGAGGGAGACCCTCGAGAGTCCAGCACCCGGGCGTGCATGGGAGGAGCTGCCCAAGCACAGGAAGGGATCATCCCAAACAGGACCTGACGCTCAGCAAGGGGAGGGACGGTGCCTGCTTCCCACCAGCCAGACGGGAAAACCTCCTAATTCAGGGACACTGGCCACTCAGAAAGCTCCTGACTTAGAGAGGGGGAAGGAACTGACTCTAGACAGAATGGCACCTGCCTAACACATCCTAAAAGCAAGAACTCAAAGGACCATACCATTGCCAACTAATTTCGCTTCAGCCCCAGAACAAATGTTAAGAAATTTATAGGAACACAAAAATATGCAGCACCTAAGAAAGTAAAATTTACGGGCGCCTGGGTGGCTCAGTCAGTTAAGCGTCTGTCTGCCTTCGGCTCAGGTCACGATCCCAGGCTTCATGGGTTCAAGCCCCGTATCGGGCTCCGCGCTAACAGCACAGAGTCTGCTTCCAATACTCTGTTTCCCTCCCTCCCTCCCTCTCTCTGCCCCTCCCCTGCTCTCTCTCTCTCAAAAATAATATAAACATTTTTAAAAAGTTAAAAAAAAAAGTAGTATTTACCACGGCTGGCATCTAATAAAATATCAGCAGACATGCAAAGAAACAGACACAGAGGAAGTAGACATGAAGAGATAGATTAATTGAAACCGACTCAGAATTGACACAAAAGTTAGAATCAGCAGAAAAGGCCCTTGAAGCAGTTATGAAAAACGCCATATGGGGATGAGTAGAGAACAGAAGATATCAAGTCAAACATCTACAGATGAAAATGACAGTATCTGAGGTGAAAAGTACACAGGATGGGGTTAATAACAGATTAGCCATTTCAGAAGGAAAAATAACAGAGGGTTTTTTTTTTAATGTTTATTTATTTATTGGGGGGGGGGGCCAGAGGGAAAGAGAGAGAGAATCCCAAGCGGCCTCTGCACTATCAGTGGGGCTCGATCCCATGAACCATGAGACCTGAGCCAAAAATCAAGAGTCGGATGCTCAACCAGCTGAACCACCCAGGCGCCCCAATTACAGAGTCTTCAACTACAAAAGAAACCATACGAAATGAAACAGAGAGAAAGGAACAAATTAACACAGCCTCAGCGAGCTCCGTGACAATTTTAAGAAATCTAACATACGTGTAATTGGAGAAGAAACAGAAGGCAACAAAGATATCCGAAGAAATAATGGCCAACGTTCTTCCAAAACGGATGACAGCTAAACACAGAGATCCAAGTTCAATGAACTCTCAGCACAAGAAACATGAAGAAAATGGCACCGAGGCACGTGGCAACAAACCCCTTCAAACAAGTGACAGAGGAAGAATGCTTCACACCAGACAGAGAAGAGACATGAGGTGTAACAGAGCAAAGAGAATGAGGACACCAGGTTTCTTGTTGGAAACAGGCAAATGAGAAGACAAGGGGGCAAAAAAGACTTGAAAAGACTGAAAGGAAAAGCCAGCAACTTAGAATTCTGTACTCCTCAAAAAATCTTCCAAAACAAAGGGGAAACAAAGACTTCTCCAGACATGCAAAAGCAGCAGAGACATCAGAAATGATAAAGACAGTCCTTGGGGCAGAAGGAAAATGACACTAAAACAAAACGTGGATCCACTCAAAGGAACAAAGGGCACCAGAAACATTCTTATTACTTCAGCATCTTTAAAAGATAATTCAATGATTGAAACAAAAGTAGTAACTATCTGTTGCGAGGTTTACAACATATGTATAAGCAAAACCCAGGGCCACACAGCAGGAAGAGGAGCGGAGAAAATGTGATACGATTACCCACGCTCCTGTCACACTCCGTGAAATGGTAGAATGCCACTTGGGAGAGACTGGGATAAGATAGGAGCTCATAATAATCCATGTAAACAGTCTAACCAACCAATTAAAAGGCAGAGGTGGCTGTGTGGGTGGCTCAGTCAGCTGAGTGTCTGAGTCTTGATTTCGGCTCAGCTCAGGATCTCACGGTTCCTAAGGTGGAGCCCCCGTGATGGGCTCTGTGCTAACAGCGCACAGCTTGCTTGGGATTCTCTCTCCCTCTCTCCCTGAATCTCCCCTGCGATCACATGTGCCCTCTCTCAAAATAAACAAACATTTAATAATAATAATAACAACAACAACAATAGGCAGAGATGGTCAGATTGGACTCTAAAACTGCAAGACCCAAATATATGCTGCTTACACAAATATCCACATTAAAAATAAAGACACAAATAGGTTAAAAGGATGGAAGAAGATACATCATGCCAACACCAGCATAAAGCAAGGTTGAGGGTCTACAATAATGGGACAGATTTCAGAGCAAAGAGTATTAACAGAGAAAAAGGTCATTTCACAATGATAAAGGGGTCAATTTATCAAAAGGATATACCAGTCCTATTTATTATATATCTAGTAGTAGAGTTTCCAAAATGCGTGAATAGGAGCATGTGGGTGGCTTGGTCGGTTAAGTGTCCGACTTCCAGCTCAGATCATGAGCCCAAGTTGGTGGGTTTGAGCTCCACATCGGGCTCTGTGCTGACAGCTGGGAGCCTGGAGCCTGCTTCGGATCCTGTGTCTCCCTCTCTCTCTGCCCCTCTCCCACTTGCACTCTGTCTCTGTCTCTCAAAAAGTGAATAAACATTAAAAAAAAAAATTTCAAAATGTGTGAATAAAAACTCACAGAATTTCAAGGAAAAATAAACAAATCCACAATTATACTTAATTTCAAAACCTTTCTCTCAATCATTGAAAGGAGTAAATAGAAAATCAGTAAGGATATAAAAGACTCGGCAGTATTATCATCGAATTCGATATGAGACTATATTCTGGGCCATAGAGAAGGTTGCAACAAACTTTAAAAGGACTAAGAAATCACAGAAAACGTATTCTCTGACCACATGGAACCAAATTATAAATAACAGAAACGTATTACATAACTCTACATACCAGAGCAAAGAAGAAATTAAAGGAGAAACTAGAAAGTATTCTGAACCAAAGGAAAATGAAAACCCAAGATGTGCTATTTCTAGGATGCCGCTAGAGCAGTTTAGGGGGAAACTAATAACACCAAGAGCATGTAGTAGGAAAGCTCTCAAATCAAGGACCCCAGTTTTCACCTTAAGAAAATGGAAAAGAATGGGGCGCCTGGGTGGCTCAGTCAGTTTAGTGTGCAACTTCAGCTCAGGTCATGATCTCACAGTTCATGAGTTCAAGCCCCGTGTCGGGCTCGGTGCTGACAGCTCAGAGCCTGGAACCTGCTTCAGATTCTCTGAAGCAGAGCCTTCTCTCTGCCACTCCCCCCCCCCCCCCCCCCGCGAGTATGTGTGGGCATGTGCGCACACGCGTGCTCTCTCTCTCTCTCAAAAATAAATAAAAACATTAAAAAAAAACTAGAAAAGGAAAGCAAATGAAACCAAACTGAGCAGAAAAAGGCAATATTAGAGCAGAAACCAGTGAAACAGAAAACGAAACACCATGAAACCAAATGCTGATTCTTTTAGACAAAGTCCTTTACAAGCCTCCAGCCAGACTGTTGAATAGAAAAGACATCAATTACCACCATCAGGAAGGAGAGAGGTGAGATCACTACAGGTTCCATAGATTAAAAAGGATAACAAGGGGATGTCAGAAAAACTTTACACCAATAAATTATACAAAGATGAATTGACCAAGTTCCTTGAAAACACAAATCACCAAAGTTCACTCAAAAAGAAAGAATAAGTAGCCCCATATCTAGAAAAGTGACAGAATTTGTAGTTTAAAACATTCCCACAAAAGACTCTCCCAGCCCAGAAGACTTCAAAGCTGAATCTCGCCAGATATTTAAGGAAAACGTGATGCCGTGTCTATCCACACTCTTCCAGAAAATTAAGGAGAACACTTCCCAAATCACATGATGAGGCCAGCATTATCCTGACCCCAAACCCAACACATTATAGGAAAGGAAAACCACGGACTAATACGCCGCATGAACACAGATGCAAAAATGCTGAACAAAACGCAGGAAACCAAATCCTAGAATGTATGTCAGACCCAGGGAGTAGGGATGTGCAAAGAAGGCCGTTCATGACATCGACACACTTGTCTTCGCAACAGAACCTTTAAAATACTAGTTTCACACAAAACAACTTAGTGTAAGGCTTTTTTTCATGATTTAAATGCACTAAGGCCTTAAATAGTCATGCCATGACAGACTTTGTTCACTGTGAAGACAGAGAGAAATGCTGTTTTAGTTGTTGTTATGTACCCTTAAAAATTTTTTTTAATATTTTTCAGAGAGAGACAGAGCGTGACCCCGGGAGGGGCAGAGAGAGAGACAGACAGACACAGACACACACAGACACACACACACACACACACAGAATCTGAAGCAGGCCCCAGGCTCTGAGCTGTCAGCACAGAGCCCGAAGCCAGGTTCGAACTCACAAACCGTGAGCACGACCTGAGCAGAAGTCGGACATTTAACCCACTGAGCCACCCAGGCACCCCTATTATGCGCACTTTAAAAGAACATGGTTTCAAACCAACCATAGAGGTTTGTTGTCATTAAGAGATTTCACCCTTCCTTAGCCAAGTTCAAGGATTCAAGAAGTGGGTGAGAAAAAAAATAAGTATACACATGCAAAATGAAGCAAAGCACGCTGACCTCCCAAGATCTCACCAAACTGGTTAAAACCTTCCCTTGCATTCTCACCTCTAACAGAACTCTTCCTCGAACTTGTTCAATAGCTGATTCTATATGGCTTTTATTTATTTTTAACATTTATTGATTTTGCGAGAGAGCGAGCGAGCACGAGTGGGGGAGGGGGGAGAGAGGGAGAGAGAGAATCCCAAAAGCCTCCGCACTGTCAGCACAGAGTCCAACACCAACACTGGGCTTGATCCCAAGAATCGTGAGATCGTGACCCGGGCTGAAATCAAGCAAGCGTTGGATGCTTAACCGACAGAGCCACCCAGGCACCCCATATAATTTTTAAATAATGGGCCAGATCCCTAGACTCACTAGCGGTGATGATCTTTTTTTTACTCCTGATGGTTCCGACCGCAGAGAACCACAGAGAAAGAGCCCAGGCTCGTAAGTGTGGTGTCCCCAGACGCCCTGGCAGTTGTTGTGTGCAACACCTCTGAGTGAATCCTGGTAGTGAGGGATCGGAGACGGAAACGGTACACGATGGCTCTTCCTGCACCGTAATAGCAGGTCTGAATGTCCTTGGAGCCAAAGAGTGTCCGTGCTCCTTCTTGTGAGCCTCAAACTGCCAGGTACAGAAGATTGGGCCAGAACTAAGCTTCCTCTCCCTAAGCAGCAAGCCTTCAGTAGAGGGGTGAAGGCTGGACCAAAAGAGAGTCTATTTCCAGTTCTGAACGGAAAGGAGACTCCTAGGTACGCTGGCTCATGATTTTTGTTAAATTAAAACTCATTTTGGGTAGGATCTATCGCATGGTCAAAACGATGGGAGGGGCCTGACAAGCGGAGGCAAAACCCGTGAACGTCCACCTGGCAAGTTCAAGAACACAGCTGGCAAACACCCCAATTTCAAACTGTCTATTCGACTTTATACTCCTTCCAAATGTGAAATTTAGCCAGTATGAAGTTAAATTCCATTCAATATAACCAAAATCTCCAAAAGAGTTTTGAAGAAAAAGTATCACTGTTTATACTCAAAAGGTTTTTGTTTTGCTTCATTTTTCAACATTTGATTCTCCAGAGGTTCACAGAGAAGAAAAGACCCTTGGACCATCTCGAGTGTCTGTCTCCCAAGCAAGACTGACCCAAGTCATCCTAAAGACTGGGCTGCATTTGGTGGTAATTTATAAGGTCTCACAATAATATACTTATTTTAGAATATCTTTTTTCTTTTTTACATCAAATTTTAAATGGTTTCCACCAAGGACTCAAAACATACATATAGCTACAATTAAATGAAGTTTCTACCACTTATGGCTTTAAATTTTTTTTTTAATTTTTATTTTTTAGAAAGAGAGTACGAGTGGTGGGGGAGAGGGGCAGGAGGAGAGGGGAAGGGAGGGAGAGACAGAGAGAGAATGAATCCCCAAGCAGGCACAGCTGGGATCATGACCTGAACCAGAACAGAGAGTAGGACACTTGACCAGCAGCCCCCGGGCGCCCCTCTTGTTCCGTTCTTGAAGGCAGCACGGAAAGGTGGGGAGCGCACAGCCCAGCAGCCACCACTCGGAGCTTTCTGTAGTCACCCTCACCTCCGCTACTTACTAGCCGGTTTTGTGCCTGTCACTTCCTGGGGTCTGTTTCCTCACCTGTAAAACCGTAATACACACCTGCCCTCCCAGCAGCTCAGTCCCTCACGACGCTGCTCAGTGAGCAAACGAGACCGACATCTGTGTATTTGGTGGCCTTTGCATGTCCTACGGTGTCATACAAACGGCAGGTATTGTTACCAACCACCCCCTCGAGTTGTTACATTCACACCTACAGGCGCCTTCACTAATCGGATTCCATGAAGAATAGTATTTGTGGAAAATTTATTTCACTTTTAAGACAAAAAATACTCGATTTCCTTACTATCCTTAAAGCAATAAAGCATGAGGGGCGCCTGGGTGGCTCAGTCCGTTAAACGTCCGACTTAGGCTCAGGTCATGATCTCGCGGTCCGTGAGTCCAAGGCCTGCGTCGGGCTCTGTGCCGAGAGCTCAGAGCCTGGAGCCTGTTTCAGATTCTGTGTCTCCCTCTCTGTCTGCTCCTTCCCCACTCGCACTCTCTCTCACTCTCTCTCAAAAATAAATAAACATTTTTTAAAAATTTAAAAAACAATAAACTATGAAATCTCCGTCACTTACAAGAAACTAGCTTCTAGTCACTTCGAAGCCTTCCCTCTCGTTAACCAGTAGCTTAGTTCTCTGCTACAAATTCAAAGAACTCAGAGTGGCAGAGTGCAGAGGATGACCCCAGAAATACAACGGCTCCTTTGCGGTCCAGCTTTCTACGTGTTTTGAGGCACACACCGCAGAGCAGTCTCTGCAGAGAAGGCCCACCAGCCCCCAAAAGGACCGACCCACAGGAGCTCTGCTGCCCAATGTAAAATTTCTAGCCCTTTTAGAGTCTGAGGTGTTAAAAATGGCCCTGGTGGTGAATGAAAATCTTCCCCCAAAGACTGGGGCAACTCTGTGCAGGCTTGGGGATCGATCAAAGCCTCCGGGCCTAACATTACTGGGGGCCCAGAAGGCAACGTGCTGGACTTGGGGGCGGGGAACCTCTTTCAAGTCCCGTTCACTCTGGTGACACCTCCAGGAGTCGCTATGCCACCATGGGTCTTCAGGGCCCTGGGGCCTGTGATGTTTATGATTAGATCTGGGACCAGAGTAACAAACTGAATTTTAAAAATAAAAGCATTTAATTCTTTAACTATCTAAGTCTATAGGTTTTCAGTCATACAATTAGTCCCAAATGATCTGTCCACTAAGAAAAAAGGAAAATGGACCTACTACTTAAGTGATTACATAAATACTCCTTCAATAATTAAGACATGGGAAGGCCACAAATTTCAAATGAGTAATTCAATAACGAGGGTTTTTTTGTGGTGGGACGAAGGGTCATTTTGAAGATTTTTTGCCAAAATCTCTCCCCTTACGTAACAATGCTCCATGAAATACAATGCTGTCTTTCTGTACTCTTTTTATGATACCACACACATTCCTAGAAGTAATTCAAATTACAGCCCCATTAGTGTGCCCCGCGAGTCCTCCGGGGCACAGGAGCAGTGTTTCCTACAAGCTCTAAGAAACAGACAGTCTATGGTTTAGTTTCTGTAGAGCTCAAACAGAGCAGACAAGTGACCAGTTGAATTTAATTATTAAACTGTTTCTGGGGCAACTGGGTGGCTCAGTTGGTTAAGCATCCAACTTCCGCTCAGGTCACGCTCTCAGTTGGTTAGTTCGAGCCCCACATGGGGTTCTGTGCGGACAGCTCGGAGCCTGGAGCCTGCTTCAGATTCTGTGTCTCCCTCCCTCTGCCCCTCCCCTGCTTACGCTCTGGCTCTGTCTCTCTCTCTCTCTCTCAAAAATAAATAATAAACATTAAAAAACATCTTTTTAATAAAGTAAATAAAAAATAAAGTGTTTCCCTTCTTTTTTTGTAATAAAGTGCATATAGTTTTAGATTTGCCGAAAACACATAAAAATTATTTCAAAAGCACCATCTCTGGGGCGTCTGGGTGGCTCAGTGGGTTTAGCGTCCGACTTCAGCTTAGGTCATGACCTCAAGGTTTGTAGGTTCCAGCCCGACATCGGGCTCTGTGGTGGTGACAGCTCAGAGTCTGGA
Source organism: Panthera onca (assembly GCF_046562875.1). Taxonomy (NCBI): domain Eukaryota; kingdom Metazoa; phylum Chordata; class Mammalia; order Carnivora; family Felidae; genus Panthera; species Panthera onca. The sequence goes on from NC_138342.1 coordinate 4,491,698, forward strand.
GCCTGCTTCAGATTCTGTGTCTCCCTCTCTCTCTCTCTCTCTCTCTCTGCCCCTCTCCCACTCACACTCATGCTTGCTCGCTCTCAAAACTAAATAAATATTTTTTTAAAAAAATGTTTAAAGCATCATCTCTGATATGGTACATACCTACCACGTGTGGAATGTTCTCGATTCGCTTGCATTCCAGCACAACTGATCATAAAGAGCACCAGCCAACAGTTCTGACTCATGCTTCCGGGGCAGTGGGAAGTGCAGATCTTTTGGAGGGAAATCTGTTCAACCAAAAGACTCACTCTTTTTACTCTCCAAAACTTCTGCTTTTCTGCTCAAGTGGATCACACTTTCGAAAGCTACTTTCGTTACAAAAGTTTGTTAAAGTTCTTATGAAACATGAAAAGAGAGGGACACCCACACACAATTTCTCCATCAAAATATAACTCACTGTTAGTATTTTCATGTGGTTATCATCAGTGTTTTCTCCCTCTGTAAAGAACTTAAAATGTTTTATGATTTTAACATGTTAAATAATAATATAGGCTTCTTCTGTATTCTGCATTTTTCACCCAACATTACATCTTCTCGGTGCTGTTCTAGGGTCCAATATGGCAGCCACCAGTCAAATGTGGCTATTTATATTTTAATTTAAATTCAGCCACGCCAGGGGCACCTGGGTGGCTCAGTGGGTTAAGGGTCCACCTCTTGATTTCGGCTCAGGTCATGATCTCATGGTCAGGGGACAGCACGCTGTGTCAGGCTCCACGCTGAGTGTGGAGCCTGCTTAAGATTTGCTCTCTCCCTCTCCCCCTCCCCTACCTGTACATGCACGTGCATGCTCTCTCAAGAAAAAAAAAAAAAATCAGCCACACTAGCCACATTTCAAGAGCTCAAAAGCCACAGGTAGCTAGTAGCTAGTGGCTACTGTGCATACATAGGACATTTCTATCACTGCGGAAGTTCTACTGAACAACACTGGCTTGATTCTCTCCAGCAAATGAATTATGTTGGACTAAACACAAAGTCATTGGCTCTTTTCAACAGAATCCACGTACTCTCCCTATGTACCTGCGGACTGGACAAGACGGTCCTCCTCATACCCAGAAGACAGAATGCTAAGCACAGCCATTCCGAGACAGCACAATGTGCCAGAGGGACCGTTGAAGGAAAACGGAAAACTTCTGCCTTTGTGTTTGATAGGTCTCAAGTTTTACCAGGTCAAATGTCATTGCAAGTAGAAGGTCATCATGGAAAGTTGGAGGACAACGTCAAACTGTATAAAGAACAGCAAGAACCATGAAGCTCTCAAAGCAGAAAGAAAGCTGAGAACAACCAAGAAGGAGGCCAAGGTTCGAAATTCGGGAAGAAAGGTTATTGAGTCAAAATAGGATGGATTACGCTGCAGAAACAAACAACCCCCAAATCACAGTAGCCTAACACAAGCTTTAGGTCCTGCTCCTGCCCCATGGCCATCCAGACTGGCCGGGACGCTCGGCATGATCACGGCACAACTACTCTGGGGGACCTGAGATGACGGTACGGCCAACCCTGAACCCTGCTAGTCCCGGAGCCAGGGAAAAAGAACACCTGTGCCAAAGGATGTCCCGACACTTTGGAAACTCCCTCCTGCAAGTGAGCCCTCCACCGCATCAGTCAGAGCAAGTCTCATGACCTCGCCCACGCAAGGTGGGTGGGGGGCGGGAGCACGCCCAGGGAGGAGGGGGAACAGCAGTCGTGGGTGTCAACAGCCCTAAAGGCTGCTTCCAGGGGCAAAATGTGGGCCTCTTGATAGGCAACAGCTCTGAAGTCTGTTGAAACCAGCCTTCTGGTAAGGTGAGGTGGCCTCCTGGAGGCAGATGAACTAAAACACTGCAAAAGAAAAACCAACCCCCACAAAAGGGACTAACATGCTCAGGGAGGTTTCAGAAGACAAGTCCGCTGCTGAAACACCAACGCCTACATGGCAATGGAGCCAATTCCTGCCCCCTCCCCTCTCAGAAGCTGTCCCTGATTACTTAAGGCCACACTGCCCTCTTCCCGGTGCCACTCGGGGCACTCACTGTCCTCCCCGCTCTCTGGCTTTCAAAGATGAGCAGCCGTGCTCTTCTCCAACTGCTTCCAGCATGTGATTCCTTCACGAGCTGAAGGTTCTTCAAGACCAAACCTGCGACACGGTCCACATGCTAATTGGCAGAATGCTTAGGCCTCGGCAGGTGGGCAAAACTGCACCAAACCGAACAACTGCCCAATCCAAACGGGTGAAGGAACTCTGAAAGGCAGCCTTGGGAAATCAAACAACATTCGTACCACTAGCCTGTGGGGGGACACACGGAGCTCCGGTCAAGTTCTCGGCCCCCAGGCGGAAGCGCCTCTAACCCAGGAGCCCCACGGAGCACTCTCCCACGACCCACACTCGTCCTGGAGGCTTCTTGTGTGTGTGGCGCTGTGCGTGCTGTCCGTGATACAAAATCAACGCCCTCCCGGTTTCCTCCCTCCGTACTTACCACCCTAAGTCGGTTGGCTCTGCTCTTCATCCTTGGGTTATCAGCCTGTACTGCTTCCCAGGGAAACACCCTGCCTCCCGCTCTCCCTCCGATCCAGTTCGGTACTTTACAATTTATGCCTTCACGCTAACTACGTAGTTTTAACTAGTCTTCCTCACTACGCACTTCACAGCAAATCTGACAAAGCGCTCAGTATTCAAGGGTCTAAATTACCCAAAACTGTCTTTTCCTAATTCTTAATTCCTAATTCCTCAAACTGGGCGTCAAATACAATTTTCACACACACACACAAGCCTTTACGGGGAAGGGGAAAGGACGTAAAAAACATAAATAGAAGAAAACAGAACAAAGAAAGCAGATGTTTAAACTACCAAGACTCGGACTTTCAGATTCCGTTCTACTACTTTTCACCACGATCCTGAACACACGCCTGGCAGATCCGAGCGCACACGCACGTGTAACGAGGCAGCCATATGCATACACATAATCCTTGCCTGTTACTTTCTGGTCTCGGTGCATCGATTTGGAACACAAGATATTGCTCATTTTCTTTAGCAGGTAGATGCCTCCAGAGCGAATCTACGGCCAGAGAAGGAAACGCATCGAAAATCTACAGTCTCAACTGGAACTCTGACAAGTGAAGAAACGACAGGCTGGAAGTTGATCACACAAAACCGTTTAGCTTCTGTACCCAAAAACTATCGTCGATACCATGAGACCTGAGCCTCTTCCCCATCTACAAATGTGTCAAGTCCCAAGAAATAAACTAGCTTTCTTTTTAAGATAACATAATCCCTAAAACTAGCATGGGACATGAGTGCTTTCTACGCAAAGAAGAACTGCATAAAGATTAAATTCCATTTTTACCAGCCAGGTTATCAGAAATGAACTCATTAATGTATATTCTCTCCACTGACAATTAAAATGAATTCTTTTCATGAATACAGGATTGTTCTTATAGACAAGACTTATTTGACAGAAACAGGAACTAGCAAATATCTTACTAAATTGCAGACAAGGAACAGACCTGGTTGATCTCTGATGTAGGAAACAAAGGCAAAAGGAAAAAAAATAAATTTCCTTACAGCTTTACAGCCCATTGACAAAGAGTGGCCTTCCTTGAGGAGCTCAAATACCTCAATGGTGACAACACTTTGCCAAGGGCAAAAGGCAATCTTAGCTTAACATTCTCCCAACCTCCAGGATCCTGTAAGTCTACTTTAATATATAAAAGTTCCTCTGGAAACTTCCTTTATCTCCACCGCCCCCCCCCCTCAAAAAAAATGTTAGCAATCATCCTCCAAGCCTATGGCCCACTGATACACATCTGAAGGGTCTCATGACTAAGGTTTTTCTGGAAAGTAATAAATATTTCTTAACAGCAGCTAGCCCCCTCAAGGTCCTGGAGACCTTGCTTCCAAATTCCTTAGAGACTTACGTTGTTCCCCCTACCTCTAACCCCTACCCCACCCCCACCCCCGCCCAACTTAAAAGTATATCATCAGTCATCCATCACAACCCCAGTGCAGCTCTTTCTGCCCATGGGTCCTGTCCCCGTACTTTAATAAAACCACCCATTTGCAAGGAAGACATCTCAAGAATTCTTTCTTGACCGTCGGCTCTGAACCCCAACATTTCCACATCAATCTCCCTGTTGAAAAGATAAGAAAAGGATAGGGTGGCTCAGTCGGTTAAGCGTTCAACTTCGGCTCTGGTCATGATCTCATGTGGGTTCGAGCCCCGCGTCGGGCTCTGTGCTGACAGCTCAGAGCCTGGAGTCTGCTTCGCCTTCTGTGTCTCCCTCTCTCTCTGCTCTTCCCACACTTGTTCTCTCTCTTTCAAAAATAAACATTATGGGGCGCCTGGGTGGCTCAGTCGGTTAAGCTCCGACTTCGGCTCAGGTCATGATCTCGCGGTCCATGGGTTCGAGCCCCGCGTCGGGCTCTGTGCTGACAAGCTCAGAGCCTGGAGCCTGTTTCAGATTCTGTGTCTCCCTCCTTCTGTGACCCTCCCCTGTTCATGCTCTCTCTCTCTCTCTCTGTCTCAAAAATAAATAAACGTTAAAAAAAATAAAATTAAAATTAAAATAATAAAATTTTTTTAAAAATAAAAAAGGAGACAAACTAGATAATGAGAATAAACAGGTGGAAGCACTCGTTCTACAGAGAATCAGAAGTACCAGACAGACTTCCACTAAAGCAAAAACAAATGGGAACGAGAGCACGTGTGTAATGAGACTAAATTAAAGAGAAGAGTTTTCAGTGCAACCTGGATAAATTCTCCCCTGCTGGTGTGCCATTGTCAAATGCTGACAGAACTCAAAGTCCAGATCAGCCTCTGAGTTCTGAGTTTTAACTGGCCTAACCAGAGGGAGATAAACTGCTTATGCAAAGTAACATTGTTTTCTTTCTAACTTTTACTCCGGGGCAGTTATCTGATGATTCATACTCAAATGCTAACATTTCTGGCTTGAAAAGCTGGCCTGATCTTCCCCGATTGAAATCTCTTTGCAGGTTATCACATTACAATAACCAGTGAGGGGTTTATAATTCATCTGGATCTATTAGACATCAGAATTCGTTAGCAGCGCTACAAAATGGCAGTTTTTATGCCTTCAAAAAAGTCCATGTTGAAGACTTACAGAAATGCCATTTTTCCCTAGAAGGGGACAACTTCACATCGGGCAGCTGACAGAATGAAAAGCCAAGCAGAAAGCCACGTGGGTCAGGGGAGGCGGTAAACGTGTGAGCAGACACCTGAAAGGCAGTCCTCCTGCGAAGGACAGAGCAGCTACCGGACAAAATCCAAAGATCAAAATAAAGCTCATTATTAGGAAATCCTAAAAGCTTTCAGAAAAATTGTTGGAAAGTAATGAAACTAATTTTTAGAAATGCAAAACCTCCCATAAGGAGAAACTAAACTGACCTCCCTCTAGGAAATCAAAAATTTCAAAAACACTAAGCAGGTTTATTTAGAAACAAACAAACAAACAAATGTGAACAAGCAGAGTTTTAGAATTTTTAAAATGCAAAAGGCTCTAACATGATGAAAACCACTCAGTCAAGGATAAAACATTTTACCAAATAAAATATTACACATCATGGCGTATTAAAGTGTATGTCAAAGTGATACCTTCGCTTGTCAAATGTCTGTGCATAAAAATGCTACAGCTTTCAACTACTGGCCTCAAAATTACAAAGTGATCTGTCTTCTGAGTTTCGATAGGTGGGGGGAAAATGGCCTGAAATTCTGCAGCTGACTGGTAAGACAGTGGGTCAATTTTTTTTAATTACTATAGAAAGCTGTAAGTAATACATATTACAGTTCTCCAAAATGAAATTAGGTAATGAGCGATACTGTGGTAAGAGTTTGGTATTTGTCAGTAAGAGATACCCAATTCAGTATAAAAATTTTGTGTGGATTATCTGATTCATATCCTACTAGTTAGAAATTCTGAAGGATCAGAATAAAATTCTCCATTTGATTTTGCAAAAAGATGCACATCTGAGAACTCAGAATAGGTTCGAAGCACATGTATTTTTCACCCATTGAATTACATGCTTCAAAGATTACATCAAGTCTGTAGCTGTGACTCGTAGGATAACTTACAGCCCCTTGGAAGCTATTGAAATGAACAGTATCATCATTTAAAGTATAACCCGCTACTGTTTCCCCAAAGTGTGTATTCTGGGTGACATAAAATTTTATTATTTTTGCTGTGGAAATTCTTCCTTTTGCAGAAACTAGGGAAGCTCCAGGGCTGAAACAAAAGTAGGCTTGTTTATTTTAGGACATCTTAGAACTTTTAATATGGTAATGTGCATCTGGAACCTCCAGAAAGGAGACACAGTAGATAGCATTTTCCATACTTATTTAATTATAGACCTCTTTTGTGTTCCTCAGAACACACTTTGGGAAATATGACCTTCTAAGCAGAAAGAATTAACATATTCCCTAACGGCCAAGTCATAAGTTAGACACAGATCATCTTAGGGGCCTTGTATCCTAAATTTCCTAGAGTCAACAAGTTAAACTGAAGATACCATTTAGGAATAAGATCATTAAGTATTTCTTTCTCCTTTACTTTCCTTTAAATAATCTGCAAAAATTATAGTTCTACGTAGTAAATCAATCAGTACTCCTTTTTACATGGTATCCGAAGCTTACAGATTTCCCCCCTTTCCCCTGGGCACGCCTCGATCCTCATCTGGGATTACGTATACGGAGGGAGGGTGGATGCCTGCATCAACGCATACCGATTATCCGCCAACGCCTATTACAGGCACAGCAGCAAAGCCGGCACCCGAGTGTCAAGGAGGTGTTGACAGCCACTGAAATGATCCTGGGTTTATTTCCATTGACAAAACCACCAAGCTGCTCTTTAGTGGATCAGATAGGCATCTGACAACAGGACGCTAATGGCAGAGCCACCACCAGGAATGAACTCAACTGGCCAGCGGCTCTCCTACACGGGAAGGCAGAGCGTGGTGCTCAGAGGGCATCCTCCAGGGCCCCCCCGGTGGAGGGTCAAGACAATGGAGAGGCACCCGTACTTAAACATCTGCTGGGGTCAAGCACAGCTGCTAACCAATTTAGAAACGCTACCAATCTGGGGGCACCTGCGTGGCTCAGTCGGTCAAGGGCGTGACTCTTGATTTCGGCTCAGGTCCCGATCTCATGGTTCTTGAGATGGAGCCCCGCATCGGGCTCTGCGTTGAGAGCGTGGAGCCTGCTTGGGATTCTTTCTCTCCCTCTCTCTGCCCCTGCTCCTCCCCTTCCCCTGCTCACGTTCTCACTCTTTCTCTCTCTCAAAATAAATAAATTAACTTAAAAAAAGTAAAGAAAAGCTACTGACTTTAAGTGTACTTTGAGGCATCCCTGAATCTGGGAAACATGCTGAGAAGCCCCACTACGCTTAGAGGCCAAGTACAGTGGCATTAATAGGACTGTTGATCTATAGAATTCTCCCTACATCAATGACATCTGTCAAGACCCAAAATATAAATAATTTAAAGACCGGGCAATATTAACAATGCAATGTTCTCGAAAATATACTTAATATACCCAGCGACCTGCACAGGTCCCAACCTGCCTGTGGTCTCAGGTTGCTATCTGCCTCAAGCAGCAAAGTAGAGAGGACAGCACCTATGACCACAAAGTCCAGACTTGAGGGTTACCTCCAGGACTCATCACTGTTCACCCAGCCCGGGCTTCAGGGCAGTCACAGAAGTGGATTCCTTAACAATAAACTAATAATAATACAGTTTCAAAAAATAAAATAAAATACCCAGCAAAGTAGGACACAAAGGTGACAGAGTTTGGATTGGAATTTACACCAATTAAAACCCTTCTCAAAAAACAGACTGAAATGATGATCTGTAGAGCTCTATATGGGTGAAAACTCTTTAAAATTTCACTGACATACTCAAGTCATTAATATTATTACAAAGGGAAATGTAAATACAAAAAGTAGCAGAAATACACCCTCACATATACCCCAGGAACATACGCTCACAGCTGAGAAAAGCATATACACAAAACCAGCCAAGTATCCAAACACTGAACACAAAAGTCAACTTTCAAATGACTCCCGTTAAACATGAAGTTGGTTAGGGGGGAGCTGGCTCATTCAGTTGAGCGTCCGACTTCGGCTCAGGTCATGATCTCGCGGTTTCTGAGTCAAGCCCCACAGCACAGAGCCCGCTTTGGATCCTCTGTCCCCCTCTCTCTCTGCCCCTCCCCTGCTTGCAATCTCTCAAAAGAATAAATAAACATTTAAAAATAAATATGAAGTTGGTGGTAATGCTTTTCTTACAGATTCTGGCCAAGTTCTCGCTCGTGAAGTATTTCATTTGGGGGTTAGCAGTAAGTATTCCAGTCAAGTGAATACGAAATTAGACAACTCTGGAAAAAAGGGATTGTAATCTCTAGAAATGTGTAATAAATTAGAGCAATCTTCTCCAGACGCCTCTTCCAGGTGTTATCTAACCAAGGAACCGGAGCTGCTGGAGTGATTTTGGCCCGGAGGTGTGTCGGAGATCCTGGAACATTCAAGTTTCAGCCCCTCACGGACAAGGTCAAAGGTCTGTGTAATTTATGCAGAAGTCACTACCGACAAATCAATCCTCCTGCCCTGACCTCTCCGCCTCAGATTCCAACCCTCCACAGGACGTGTGTTTGAACGTGAGCTGGCTGGCCTCGTCCTGCAGGAGAACTGCACACGTATGCACTCACGTTCAACTGCATCTTTTCTTCGATGTTGCCATTCCTTCCTGAAATAATCTCACACCAATTAATTTCAATCTTCCGTGCTCTCTCTCCATCACCAACCTTCTACACCTCCTCGCTCCGTACTTGAGTCACCACTGTGTAACCTATCATGCTACAGCAAAACCCCCTTTGTGCCCTTATGTCTTTGGGGGAGACACAGACGAAGCATTCGGGCTGGATTCAGCTTCCACAACAGAGTCGACACCACCCGGGCCTCCCACAAGGCTAACTAGCGCCCCAACGTGAAGGTGCTGGGAAAGAGGCAGGGGGCCTAAAACTCAAAGGAAGGGCTGACTAAAACAGAAGGACCCACCCCCCACCCAAGGGTGTGAGATCTTTACTACGAGAACAATGGAGAACAGGACTTAAGAGGGGAGAGAGTCACTGTGGTGGCGGACTTTATAGGTCAGATCTTACTCAGACCCGCTGAATCAGAATTTGCATTTTACCCAGTTCCCCAGGGGACAAATGCACGTTTTTTCTTAAGTAACCTCTAGGCCCAATGTAGGGCTTGGACTCGTGACGTGACCCGGAGATCAAGAGCTGCCTGCTCTAGAGACTGAGCCAGTCAGCCGCCCGCAATTGTCCTTCAGTTTGAGAACACCTGCCCTTAGACACCTTTCCCTACCTCAAGGTCAGAAAGACGCCCGTCTGTATTTTCTTCTAAAAGCACTCCAGTTTTTCTTCTCATGTTGTGGCAACCTGAATCATGCTCCCAACTAGCCCTTCCCTTCCACGTCCCGTTACACAGCAAGGCCCTGCCGTCGCCGTGGGAAGGACTGGCAGTGCCTCCCCGGACGTGGGCCGAGTACGCGCCCTGCGCTGCTCCCCGTGACCCCGGTGTGACACACACCACGTCCAGGCGGCTTCAAACGTGATGGTGTGATTAGGCTCGGCCTCTTCCGGTGTCACAGGAAGAACGTGTCCCAAACGCGACAGCCTCAGCCCGGGTCTCAGGATGAGAAGACCGTGGCGGCCGACTCGCAGCCGCCAACGTGTGACGTGAGCCAGGGAGGACCGTCTGGTGCTTCGGCCACTGAGAACTCGGGGGTTCTGTCACCACAGGACAGCCTCGTAAAACCTACCGAAACGTTCACGTCCTTGCTCCATCTCCCAGTTACCCACTCCTAGGACCAGGGAGGCAGGCACCCGGCTGCACGTTTTTCTGTACGGAGAGGGCCAGCGTCTCTGCAGGATCAGCCCTCCACCCCGTGGGTGCCGGCACGTCCTTCCCGCAGCAGAGTCCCCCAGAACCGCACGTCTGCCTGGGGCCCTCTGCTGCACACACTCCTCCCCAGGCGACACCACCCGCTCTTAACTGCCAGACTCTCGCGTGAGGTACCGGGAGTCTTCCTCACGAGGGTCCTCCCTATGCATGGCCCTTGGCTCGGTCTTACAATTTTAGGATCGGCCACCACCTTCGGTGAGAAACCCTGCCGGGGTTTTCACTGGAAACGCACTGAACATACAGATCAACTTGAAAACAGACCCGCGGCGTTTACACTACTGAGGTTCCTTCCTAGTTACGAACGAGGACCATCTCTCCATTTCTTGGGGTGTCCTCCCAGATCTCTCAAGTGAGTTTTCATGTTCCACACACAGATTTATTCCTAGAGCCTAGGCCACAGGCTCTGCTAGGTTCTCTGTACGAAGGAGAAGTTCTGTGTTTCTAGCGGTGCAGTCCTTAGGCAGGTCGATGCCGCTCTCTGGTTGTGGGGCCGCCCTCACCTCGGCGGGGCAGGGAAGGGGAGTGTCCTCTGTCCGGAACCTGATGATACAGGAAGTGTTTCCACACTTCCTCATTAAAACCAATGTTCTCTGTAGGTTTTCTGCAGACACCCTTTGCTGGTTAAGAACGTTTCCTCCCACCGGCAGTCTGCGAGGATGGCTCTCGCTCCGTCACCTAGGTCTGGAATCAGTGAAGAAAGGGACTTCCTTCCTTACGACATACACGCGGTTTTCTCCCGGCACAGCAGAAGCAGCTCGCTTACGGGCTCTTTACCACCCAAGCGTTCGACATGCTCGTTCTTTGCATCCCAACGACCCATGAGGTGGACACCGTCATTATTCCCTTCGAACAGACGACGAAACGGGAACCTAGAACAGAAACTTAGTTTCTCCAAACATCAAGAAAGAGGAAGAGTCGGGATCCGGAAGCAAGCGAAGCTAACTCCAGAGCCAGGCTCCTGGTCACGACATACCCTCTGGCGACAACTCACAACCACCCAAAGGGCGCTTCTGGCCCCAACGGGGAGGCCCGCAGCAGCAACGGTCTGCGTCCAACTCTGGCTTTCCAGCAGTTACACTCTGCTCTGACCAGTGCAGTTGGACCACAGATGCCTTCAGAAGTCCTGCAAATCATCAAAGCAGGACAAATCCAAAGAGGGGAAAAAGGAAGATAGGATTAAGTGAATCAAGAATTTTAAATTCACATGAAACAGGTTCCAAAATTTTGAGAATGAGCTACCGTTCTAAGTACCTTTACGCCACTGGTAATTTTTCGAAAATATGTATAGCTAAAGAAAACCCAGAAGTCTCAACCACACCAAGAAAATCGCAGGTTAGCATAGACACCACGTGAAATCACATTAAGTTTAAGGAAATCGGTATGTTTCATCGGGGGTGGGGGAAGCTTACTGCACACACTAACTGCTTATGCACCTGCCACACACACGTCACACGTGCAGTGGGCGGGAGCAGGGATGGTGGCTGAGGGGAGTCACAGAGAATGGGGAACGGGCTTACCCTACATTTCTTCAGAAAGACAACCGATAAGTAACATCAAATCAATCAAGTTTTCTAGGAAAACGACCGTCCAGCTGTGGCAGACACGGACGCCCCACCCAGACACCCCCAGCGAAGGATGAGCTGCAGGCCACGGGGAGTGCCGTGTGCGGGCGCCTCTTGACGGACCCCCTCAGCCACAGGGCGCTGCCCCTTGCCCGAGACTGGTCTACATCCGACAACTGAGGAGACTGTGCAGGTCTGGTCATTTGGTTCGTTCTGGGGCAACTCTCAAGGGCTATTCTAGCTGCCAGCCTCCCCACGGGGTTGGCCAAGGCTGGGCCGGGCCTACAAGGCAGCCCAGTGTCTCCTTCCTTTCTACAGGCACGGACCCCGCGGGTTCTTCTCAATCAACATCGCACCCTGAACCGCCAACAGCTGCTTTGCAGAGAACCCACTTCCCAAAGAACCGACTTCACCATCAGATTCAAGCGACCCTTAACTGTATTCGAGTATCAGAAACCACCACCATCTGGTGTGTATGCGAGACACGGTGGGCGTGACCAGGCATGGGGGGGGGGGCAGGGGTGGCGCGTTCTCTAGTAACTTTAAAGCTAAGAGAATGTGATTTCAGCACGTGCACAAAATAATCATCCTCAACGTCCCACATTTGCTGTGCAGATCAACCGGAATCCACATTTCTATGTTCCGTGTTTAGGAACATGGATACGCTCCCCCAAGTCCGAGGTGCCACAGTCCCTTCAACTAGTAACTCGTTTCCACTCTCCTACGACCACCGTTCAATCTACCTCTGTTCGGCCCCTAACCCGGTAACCGTGTCCTTACAGGATGAGGGAAACGTGGACAGAGACCCACGGAGAAGGCCACAGGCACAGAGAGGCAGAAACCGCAGCGAGGTGCAGACAAGCCAAGGAAGCAGAAGCTAAGAGAGAGGCACAGAACAGGTCCTTCCTCAGAACCTCCAGAAGGAAGCAACCCTCCCGACACCATCTTTTCAGGCTGGCAGCTTCTACAGCTCAGCAGGCAGAGAGGAAGAATCACTCTGTGGCTGCAAGTGCCCAGTAGCCCCGGGAAGTCCTGCGGCACCTCCTACCTTCCGCGGGACTGGAAGGGCATTTCTGCTGCTGCAAATTCCACCTCCTGAAAAGCACACGGCATGTGACGGTGAGGAGAAAGGACCCGGCAGGCGTCAGTCAGGAGCACGCCGACTTTGCGCTCAGAGACATCCTCTAATCTGGTGCCGTTCAAACATTTCTCAAAGAAGCAAAACCCAACACTGCGCCTGAAAGCGGTTCCAGGGGGCACAGGCTCAGGAGCAGGGGAGCTGCCCCAACTGCGTCTCCCCACCCCGCCTCCAGAATGCTCTTACTCATTTGTTCATTCAAAAACCATGTGAACTCCTGCTCTGTGCCAGACATGCTTTCACAGCAGGAAAAAACACCACGCGAAACCAAACCTGTGCACTTTCCAGAGGAAGACGCCTAAACGTATTCAGGGTCCCACGGCGGGTCCACAGCAGAGCCGCACTGCACGTGCAGCGGGGAAGCTGGTGCTGCTTCCATCCCACCGTTGGCTCCTCCCCCGTCCTGCAGGCTTGCTGTCATACAACTTTGAAGGATCAAAGCAAAGCCTTCCTACTTTGCGTTCAGTGTATCCTTCTTAACCAAAGCTTTTGGTTTGGCCACTGCTGTTCACCATTCCCAAAGACCTAGAGACGTTTTGAGAAGCTGACAGACCTGAACCCTGGGCCGGAAGGAAAGCGAGACCAGCGCTCACCCCACTTTAGCCAATGGCAGACTGCAGGGTGCTACCCGATCCTTCCCCGGGTCCTCTGCTGCCTGCCCCGGCAAGGCCCGAGAGAGTCCACTCGGGGCAGTTTCAGTCTCCGGGCCACCGCTAGGGGAAAAACGCAGGTTAGAAACGCTGCTCTGAAATGTGCACTTATGTTTTTGGAAATGGGAGAACGAACTGCAGGGGGAAAAGTGTAACGCGTAAGGGAAGAAATCTTTGCCTGATATCAGGTTAGAAACGCTGCTCTGAAATGTGCACTTATGTTTTTGGAAATGGGAGAACGAACTGCAGGGGGAAAAGTGTAACGCGTAAGGGAAGAAATCTTTGCCTGATATCAGGCAATCCAGGCACACAAACACAGCCAACGACGCAGTAAGCAGCAGCCGTGAGCCGCGCCGGCCAGGTCCTCAGACCGACCTGGATCTTCTCAGCATGAATTTTCACTTGCCACTCATGTCCATTTGCCTACTCGTACTGTCAGGACAGAGCAGGGCTGCATGTGTGGTGACCATGGGGGTGCCCCGCTCAGATGGCCCTGCAGGAGAACCCGCTGCCGGGGGCCGAGCTGACCCACAGCCTCCTGCTGCTGCTGCCGCACATTCAGAGGCACCCAGCGACAACGGGCCCACGCCCAGCACTGCTGACCAGGAAGGGGTACTAGACCCAGGCCACCCAGCCTGCGGCAGCCCCCCCAGTAGCCTGACCGAGGCTCTCTCAGAACCGCCCTGGCCTGAGGCGGCCCCCACCCAGTCCCTCCTCCCCTTGCTGCCTTGCACAGGGTCTCACCTGCACAGAGGTCAGAAGGCTGTCCCTCCGCACCCCTGCTGCGTCTCTGCCCTAACGGAGGCGCAGACCCTGATTGCAATTCTCTGCCTCCCCCACTCGCGCTCACACGCATGTGCACGCTCTCCCCAACAGTAAAAAATAAACATTAAAAAAAAAAAAGAATTTTGGGCCCTGGTTCCACCATATATTATTTGTAACCTTAGAGAAGCCCTCCCGGCCACAGCTGCACCGTGTGCAAAACGGACAGGATACCACCCGTCCAGGGTCAGAGGACGACACAGGAGTCCGTTCCCTGCGGCCCCTCACACCAGGCATGCGGCACAGGAGCTGCTGAGCAGGCGAGGGCTCACCCACCTCCCCACCCACTCTCCCTAACCATTCCTAAGACTCCTTTCCCTTCCAAGAAATCTGACTACTTTGTAACTAAATAAAGCTCCCAAATAAGCCTATATACCAACTAGTGATCCCTTGTTCAACTGAGCCTAACTGATGATGAAACTTTATTTTCATTCCTGACTTGCCTGTGGTGGGCTTATGGTTTATTTTACTAGATTTTAGAAAATGAAATATCATCAGAGATAGAGATCTTAACACTCTTGAAACTTAAGCTGTTTCCCTAAAGCTTTAAGCATGCTTTTTAGAAAAAAACAACCCAATGCAAAAATCTAAAACTGGAGTTCAGTACCACCTTCCTACTGCTGGTTTTGCAGCTCCTTTAAAGTTTAAGTTTGTAGCACTCTAGGTTATGAGGTTTATTTATTTTTTTATTTTATTTTTGAAAGAGAGCTCAAGTGGGAGAGGGGTGGGGGGGGAGACAGAATCCGAAGCAGGTTCCAGGCTCCAAGCTGTCAACACAGCACCGACCTGGGACGCAAACTCACAAACTGTGAGATCATGACCTCAGCTGAAGTAGGAACCATAACTGACTGAGCCACCCAGGCGTTCCTCTTTCAAAAATTTTTTTAATGCTTATTTAATTTTTTTTTAATCTTTATTTATTTTTGATAAAGAGACCAAGTGCGAGCGGGGGGGAGGAACAGAGAGACAGGGAGACACAGAATCCGAAACAGGCTCCAGGCTCCAAGCTATCAGCGCAGAGCCTGACGCGGGGCTCGAACTCACTAACTGTGAGATCATGACCTGAGCTGAAGACGACTACTTAGCCGACTGAGCCACCCAGGCGCCCAGTTTGTTTACTTTTGAGAGAGAGAGCGAGAACGTGCACAAGTGGGGGAGGGACAGAGAGAGAGAGGGAGACACAGAATCCGAAGCAGGCTCCAGGCTCTGAGCTGTCAGCACAGAGCCCAATGCAGGGCTTGGACCCACAAACCGTAAGATCAAACTGTGAGATCAAGACCTGAGCCGAAGTCAGACACTTAACCAACTAAGCCACCCAGGCTCCCCCAGATTATGAGGTTTTTTCAAGAAAATACACACTGACTTTGCACACTTATTAGCAGTTTTAAAAAAACTCAAGAATGACGTACATGCACTTACATATGCAGTCCAAAAAGTCTCCAAGCAGATAAACTAAATTGTTGACGGTGGTTACTCACAGGGAGCAGGATTAGGTGGTGTAAGGATGAGGGATACTTCCCTTTAAACGCTTCTTTTAAAAAGTCTTTACAGGGGGCACCTGGGTGGCTTGGCCAGTTAAGCACCCAACTCTTGATTTCAGCCCAAGTCATGATCTCACAGTTCGGCAGTGTGAGCCCCGCATCTACTTCAGATTCATTCATTCTCTTTCTTTCTCTCTCTCAATAAATTAACTTAAAAAAAAATCTTAAAAAGAAAGTCTTTACTGGACAGGCTACATAACTGGTAGGGTCCAGTGCAAAGTGAAAACGTAGGCCCTTTGATCAAAATTATTAAGAGTATCAAGACTGTGCCAGCAGAGCACTAAACCAACTGAGGACTGTCTGTACAGGTTGCTGACTCATGAAGCTGACCCTGAAGCTTTATAATTTTCTTTTTTAATTTACAGTCAAGTTAGGCAGCATATAGTGCAATAATGATATCAGGGGTAGAATCCAGGGATTCATCCCCTATGTATAACACCCAGTGCTCATCCCAACAAGTGTCTTCCTAAATGCCCCTTACCCGTTCGGCCCATCCCCCCACCCGCAACCCCTCCAGCAACGCTGTTTGTTCTCTGTATTAAGAGTCTCTTATGTTTTGTCCCCCTCCCTGTTTTTATATTACTTTTGCTTCCCTTCCCTTATGTTCATCTGTTTTGTATCTTAAATTCCTCAGATGAGTGAAGTCGTACATATTTACCTTTCTCTGACTAATTTCTGTGTAATTTTTAACCAAATACTCAATGTGCGATACAAAGAATTTGTCTTCCTTAGTAGCACAAAATTAGATCACAGGGCTACCCATGATATAA
Organism: Panthera onca; assembly: GCF_046562875.1. NCBI lineage: Eukaryota > Metazoa > Chordata > Mammalia > Carnivora > Felidae > Panthera > Panthera onca. The sequence continues at coordinate 4,508,177 of NC_138342.1, forward strand.
GAAGAAAATATCCAGGCTGATGTCTGAAGTTATTAAAATATACCCACCAAAAAAATTTTAACATGATCAATGATAATTCAGAGAAGTTAGAAACTTTCTGGTCTTTTTTTTTTTTTTTTAGGCTGCGTTACAGTAAGAAGGTTATTCACAAAAGTTCACCAAGACACATGTTAGGAATGTTCACAGCAGCGCTGTATGGAAGCCCATCCCATCAAAGAGTTAAATTCTGGCACATTCATACAATGGACTATTAGGCACATTAAAAAAAAAAAAAACAAACCACAAAACACAGTGAAGTAGGTCTGTACACAGAGATCTGTATGTGCTGGCATGGAAAGCGCTCCAAGATGCACTCCAAGATACAAAGTTCAGAGTTTGCTTAAACACAGAACACTCTACAGGGACTCCGTTTTTTAGAAGTACTAGAATGCAAAAAAAAAAAAGAAAAAAGAAAAAAAAAGCATATTTTTTTCCTGTGACATTCAAGAAACTTAATCAGTGGTTCTTTAAGTACAGGATGAATACAGGAGGGGAAGGAGAGCCAAAGAGGAGACTTATTTGTCATCTTATAACTTGATGCTTTTTTAGATTTCTTAATGTACTTTTTTTAAGTTTTATTTATTTCTGAGACAGACTGAGAACACAAGCGATGGAAGGAGAGAGAGAAAGAGAGACAGACACAGAAGCAGGCTCCAGGCTCTGAGCTGTCAGCACAGACCCCGCGTCCGTTCAAATTCATGAACCAAGAGATCATGACCTGAGCTGAAGTCAGAGGCTTAACAGACTGAGCTACCCAGGCGCCCCACTTAACATGTACTTGGAAAAATCTAAACAAGTTTTACAACAGTTACTAATATTTGGAACAATGTTTTAATGAATCATACAAAATATACCTTAATTGTATTAAATAAAGCTTTTAAGTTTACAAAAACAAGAAAACTTCTTTGATGGTACTAGCAAAAAAAAAAAAAAAAAAAAAAATTAACAAAAATACCACCAGTACTCAATTATCTATGGTGGTACCAAAGAAAGCAGTGGCAAATAACAGCAACCAAAAAAAAAGAATTTAAAAAGCGTCTCTTCCATTTCAAACCTTCTCTCGATTACAATCTTCAGAGAAGATGCTAAGAAGCAAAATGTTAATCAGACACGAGAGAAAGCTTGTAACTGAATAAAGAAAACCAAATAAAGGGCTTGAATAAATCCCCAAACTGGGCAAACGATTTTGAAATAGTTCCGTACTGGCTATTAAGATCCCAAAGGTACTCCGGAAAATGTAATTGAGCTAGAAACCAACTCCTGCCTGAAAGGGAAAATAAGCCCCGCCCCCCGCACTTGCCACCTCCCGCAGTACTGAGCTAACAGCCACAGGGCCAAAAGGACCCGCGAAAACGCGAAAACGCGCTGCCACATTTCTTTGTGCTTCCTTATCTCCGCAATTCTTTTCTCCAGAGGTGGTGCACTCATGTCAGCATGTACTGAGCGACCAGTCCCCTGTGCCAGGCACCAGGAAGACTACAGGCGGTGTCAGTCACGAGAGGAGCGCAAGCGCGCGCGCGCGCGCGCGCACACACACACACACGCACAGCGCCTGTATTCACAGCACTCCCATTTCTTTACCACTCTAGCTAGAAACACGCACACACAAAGCAGCATGTTCTCAAGCATACTGTAATTAATGAACTATTGCCTTTATTTCTAATACAGGTACTAGTTCATCCGCTGGGATAGCCCTGCCATCCCCTCAATTCTTTGGGGCAGGTTTTAAGAAAGGTTTATTAGGAATATATAGATTTTCAATGATTTCTTTTAAAAAAACTTCATAATCATAAACACAGTCAACGTAAATTAAATAGCAATACATACTCCTAAGTTGCTGGAAACAGGAAATTCCATATTACATGAGGACCAACAGATATTACTTTTTAAAGTTTCTAGATACATCTTTCCATCAATAATACACATATATTTAAAAGCAGTGACTGGGGCGCCTGGGTGGCTCAGTCAGTTGAGCACCCAACTTCAGCTCAGGTCACGATCTCACAGTTTGTGAGTTCGAGCCCCACATCACTCTCTCTGCTGCCAGCATGAAGCCCGCTTTGGATCCTCTGTCCCCCCCCCCCCCCCCCTCTGCATCTGCCCTGCTCACTCTCTCTCTCAAAAGTAAACACTAAAAAATAGAATAAAAACAATAACTATATACTTAATTAATTAAAAGTTTCAAAATTATAGCTGGTTTTCCTCACCTAGTTTCTCCCCCTCCAGCCAGGGGTTAGGACTGCTGACCAAAGGAAGAGACAGAGAGTTATGGGAAAGCCTAGTGACTGAGAAAGCTTTGGAGATAGTGTCAAATTCAGACTTTCAACAGTCACTCTAAACGTTAAATAGAGACATTCTGTCACTTAATAATTACAAGATATAAGATTAGGGGCACCTGGGTGGCTCAGTCAGTTAAGTGTTCAACTCTTGGTTTTAGCTCAGGTCACGATCTCACAGCTTTGTGGGTTCAAGTCCTGCATCAGACTCTGTGCTGCCAGAGCACAGAGGATTCTCTCTCTCCCTCCCTCCCTCTCTCAATGCCCCTCCCCCACTCATGCTATCTCTGTCTCTCGAAATAAACCTTAAACTTAGAAAGACAAAAAAACCAAGATAGAAGATTAAAATGAAAACATGTGCTTTACTGAAAAATAACATGTAGTGTGAAATTTAACAATTCCCATTTTCCACTGACTTTCTTAAGCCACATGCAAAAAAAACCCAGCTCACACAGTTAGGTTTGCTGCTCTCCAGAGTAATTTAGGACAACTGTCATGAATCTGCTTGTGCAAAAGTCCTCTCCAAACAAGTACTCACTTTTCTGCTTACTTCCAAACTATCGAAAGAACAGGCTTGCAGTTGGAAAAGCCAAATGATTTCTGTCTTTACACACACCAGAATGTGGGTGCCCCAGAAACAAATCTGCAAACACTGTTACAGTAAACCAGCATATACCATTTACCAACTTACCCAACCACTAGTGTTGTCTACACCTGCTCAAAATAATGGCTAAAAGCTGCTACTAACTGAGCACTTACTATGTGCTGGTCCTGTTCTGTGTCACGTGTACTCACCAAGCTCTGGCAGAAAGCCTTCCAGCCCTACTCCCCTCTGCTGAAATCAGGGACTGCAGAGTGAGTGACCTAACTCAGTCAACCACTTAATGGGCAAGTACAACGTAAAAGATTACACCGCACGCTAGAAGGAGTAGGGGATGGAGAAGATTTCCCTCTCTTCCCTGGAGAAGTTTATAATCCAGCAAAGACCTCCATGTAAAGAATAAACTAGAATGTCATAAGGAAAAATAACTGAGTGGCAGCATCAGTCAAGCACTGTGGGGGAGAATGACGGGAGTTCATTCTGAAAGTCAGCGGAAGCTTCTTTCACAGAGGAGCAGCATTTAAGCCAAGCCTTCAGTACTAAGGCTTTTGTCAGGAAGAAAAAGGCGCAAGGAACTGGACACACACTTCCATTAGTGGCGGAGGGTCTAGGGCTAAGATACAAGATGGCGAGAGTTGTGCAGTCAAGACAGAGCTTACAAGTGAATTGAGGCCAGGTGGCATGGGTCTCGGTGATTTCTTTCTCACTAATTCCCAACCGGTGGCAGTGTCTCCAAGGTGAAGATCTCTGTAGGGGAAGCCTACCGTCAGAACAGAATGAGGCCACAAGCCTCAGGTGTGCCAGGATGGGGGGGGACACGGGGACGCTGAGAACCCCCGCGGTGCATACTTGGCAGGTGGGGGGCACGGCAGGGTTTGATTCCCACTCTGAGCAACTCTGCAACAGAGCGCAGGAGGACCAGAGAGGAGAACAGGAGGCCAGTCGGCAGGCCTACAGCAGCCACCTACACAAGGACAGCAAGGACAGGCCACAGGAACCGCCGAGGAGGAGACGTGGGGAAAGGTCTGCTGAAACCCTGGTCAAGCAGCAGAAGGCTCAGTTTCCAGCCCCGGTAACGAGGAGGGCAAATGCGCTGTGCAGACACCTTGTCACCTTCGGTGGGAGCAAGGACGCGCAGAGCACGAAGTACAGCCACTTTAAGTGACACTGCAGAGCAAAAAATAGCACGGACACGACTGTTCTCATTTCACAGAACAAAGACACTGAAGTCCAAGAGAGATTTCACCGACTTGCCCACGGTGACACGGGGACAGAGAGGAGCCAAGACACCAACCTGAATCTTGCAAATCCAAGTGCCCCCCAAAAAAGCCAGCTACCTTTTCTAACGTAGAACAAATCTCCAAAACAGAAACAAAAGCTTTAAAGAAAAAGCGTGTAATCTGCTGCGAGTGCGGTTTTATTCCAGACAGAAGAAATATTGTAAAACTTGTGTTCTGGTTGCCTCTACCCAAGAGACGGGGTGCACGGACTTGAGAGCAGGGCAGGCTCATGGACCCTGAAAGTTCGGACACAGAGGAGAAAGGCGGCTGTTTGTACTTTGTATAAAAACACCACCTGGTAACTGAAAAGAAAGATTTCAAGTATTAACTATCTTCAAGGTAGTACAACTACATTTTGAATGTCATGGTTGGTACTCTTATGTCTGCTTATTAAAATACTTTGTAACAATGATATAGGAGGAGGATGACAGGCTGGGACTTCATTTAGCAAACATTTGGCCACTTTAAGGTTTAAGCCCCTCAGCAAGGGCGGGGGGCGGGGGGAGGTATAAAATAATGGCATGGTCACCACAACCAGGGCTTAACGTATACAGTACGATGTGACATAGGTAATAATGAAAGTAAAAATAGAGGATTATGACGGCAGCAACGAAAAACTCACGTCGACAGGACTTCCAAAGGGTCCCAGAGGACATAAAATCGGGCATGGACCTTTAAAAACCAGAGGGGGCAGGAATGAGACAGAGCATCCCAATTAGAGAAAAAGGATATAAGCAAATAAGGGAGGGAGCAGCTTGGCACATTCAGAGAACCAAGCATAGTCCCATTCAGTGGAACACTGTGGCGAGAAGACATGTAAAGTTCAGGGATAACGAGGGCCAGTCCCAGGGGCCTTGAACGTGATGCTGGTGCGTCCCGAGTCTAGGCTCCAACAACAAGCAGTCTCCACTTTCTGAGCCAGAGACTGGCAGTATCAGATCTGTGTTTAGGACAGAGGACTGCAGGCAACGTGTGCACAGGAAGGGGTGGGGCGGAGCCTAAAGAGAAAGCATCGGCCCAGAGAGGAATCTGCAGTTTCACGCACTAAGCGGTAATCTAATTAATGTTTTAAAAGGAGAGGACTGTTGACACAATTACTTCGCATCTCCCCTCCCCTGATGATCCGAAGCACCCTGAGACAGGTATCGCCATTCCTTCCATTTTACAGACCGGAAAACCAGCTAAGAGGCGATCAACTGCCCCAAGTCAAATGCTGCTAAAACAGGAAGAAAACCCAGGCACACTATGCAAAACGAAAAGAATCCTTCCTACTGCTTTCGAAAAGTGCTACTGTAAAAGCAGAGTGATCTACAATACCATTAGAGAAACGCCAAAAACCCATGTAATTTTCTTAAGGGTTTGCAACTTGTGTAACAAATAAGCTAATTACCCTTAAAATAATTACAGACTTGCTTCATGTTCATGCCATGTTAAAGACCTGTGCTTTTCTTTAAAAAACAAAACCCTTTAATTCCACTCCCTATGGAATTAAATACTTAAAAGTAGGATGCCCCTCTCCATTCGATGTTCCAGTGGCCAAACCCGTAAACAGGCTAACGAAACAACTAATGCATGTGCCCAAACTGAAGCAGGAAAATACTTTTTGAAAAATTAAAAATGCATCATTTAGTAAGTACAGCGATTGATTCTAGTATACAGTAAGTAATGACTGCAAGGATCTTACCTAAAGGTATGCCAAGGCACAATTCCGGAAAATGGTTTGTCACCCAAAAAAAAAAAAAAAAACCACACAGACCCACACACAAGGCCTAAAACGATCCTGAGACCCATTTAAGAATGGATCAATCCAAAAGAACCGAGGACAGAATATTTGACCTTCAGGACGCACAGTGGTAGATTCCCCCCACCCCCTCCTGTAAGTTCGCAGTCTAGGAAGCGGTCAAGGTGTCCTGGCACGGGTCTCGCGCTGCACAGGAGAAATCTAGCTTGGGGATTTGGCTGTACGATTTCATCCGCAGCAACATCACCTATTATCAAACCGGCATGCCCCCCCCCCGCACCCCCTCATCAGTCTTCTCCTACCGTTTTGTTGTTGTTGTCTTCTAACAAGCTAAAGCCCAAAGATGTAAAACGCATTCTCAGAAACTTGGGACAATGAATGCGAGTGTCCAACCCAGGTAGGTCATCATTAGCAGCAACCACAATCAAACCATTCCAAGGAACCGCACGTCTCTTCCCCGCCTAGTCGGCTGTACCTTTCACCAGGCTAAGTCTCCGCACCCTGCCCACACAGGCCCCGAACCGGAGGGCGGCGAAAGAGAAATCCAAACTGGCTCCTGCCACGAATCGGGGACCTGCTCCAGGACCTCGGCAGGCCGTGTCACCTGCGCGCCGCCCGCGGCACGCAGAGACCTCGGGCGGCAGGCGACATTCCACACGCGGCACCCCCGTGTCCCCAGCCGGCAGGCGCGGGGAGCTGGGCAAGGCCGCCGCGGCCGCCCGAGCCCGCGACTCCCGGGGACCCGCCGCTGCCTCCCGCGGCCGTCACCTCCGCCGGACCCCGCGCCCCGCCCGCCCCGCGCCACAGGCCCGCGCGCCCGTCAGTCAGCGCCCGCCCCGCCCCCGCGCGGCCCCTCCCCCGCCGGCGGTCTCCCCGCCCGGGCCCCCCAAAGGACAATGCTGGAGGGGAGGGGAGGGGAGGGGCGCGGGGACGCGCGGGCCGAGGGCGGCGCGGCGAGCGCCCACCCGCCGGCCGCAGGGGAGCCCCGCCGCCGCCGCCCGCCCGCCCGCCCGCCCTCGGGCCCCGCGCCCCGCCTCGCCGCCCCGCAGAGAGCCGCTCCCAGCGCGGCCGCACCGGCCCATTGTGCGGACTCATCGTCCGGCCCGGCGAGCGGCCGCGCGGGCCGGGGCGGGGGGGAGGGGGGGGGGTCTCCGGGGCCCGGCCGGGCTTCTCGCGGAGCCCGCGGCCCGGCGGGGCAGCCCGGCCCCCCTCAGGCCGGCCCCGGCGCCGCCGCCGCGGCCCCCGCGCCCGCCCCGGCCCCCCGCCCGCCCGCAGTACCTGCCGAGCGGCCGGGCGGCGCGGCGGCCGGCGGGGGCGCCTCCTCTCGCGGCGAGGGCTCCGAGCGGCTGCCGAGCGCCGGCGGCCCTGGCCTGCGCCTTACGTAAAGCGGCGGCGGCTCCGGCGCCACTCGGCGGAGGGCGGGAGGCGGCGCGCCGCGGCCGCTCCGCTCCGTTACCCGGCAACTGGCCTCAGCGCCCCGCCAGCCGGGCGCGCTCCATATCCTTCCGCCCAGCCGCCGGATTACATCAGCGCCGGCCCGCCCCGCCCGGCCCCGCCCCTCCCGCCGGCCGGCCCTGTGGGCGGGCCGCCGGCCCGGGCCCCGGCCGAGCCCCGCGACTGGGCGTGGGCGCCGGGCGCCGCGGGAGGGCGGAGGGCTGCGGGCGGGAGCCCACCCCGCGCGCGGGCCGTCGGAGGGGGAGACGCCCCCCCCCCCTCACCCCTGCGGAGGGGCGCGTGGGGCGGCTCTGGGCGGGAGCCCCTGAACTCCGCCGCGGCCGCCCCACCCCGGACCCCAGACCCGGCTGGGGCCGTGCGGCTGGCGGTGCGCCGCCCCACCCGCGGCCCGGGCAGCCCCCGCCTTTCCGGGTGCAAACTCCACCTGTCTGCGCCCCCTCCTAACCGCGTCCTGGGATGGCTGGAGTGGGCGGTTTGAAATAAAGACTTCAATTTTTTTTTTTTTTTTTTTTTTTAAAGAAACCCAGAAGACAAGCTAAAGAAATGTGACACGGCTCTTTTTATTAAGTAGGCAAAAATAAATTCTGGAACATTCGAAAGTAGGAACCAAAAATGAGCACTAACCTTTTAATCAAAGTCTCTTCACACCCACCCACCTGACTTAAATGTGATTCCCAGTCCTGTCCTTAAAAAGCGAATACTCAAGTATGATAGGAGGGTGGAGCCCGGGAGATCACCAATTTACCAAGAGGAAACCCGTCCGGAGGAGGGAGTGACCTGCCTGGGGTCATTGTTCATTGATTGATTTATTGAGCACCTACCGGGCCGCCAGGCGCCGAGCTCTTCTGTTCAGAACTTGCAAGGCAACCAGCTCACAGGCTCATGGCAGAAGCGGAAGCAGAACCTGGGAAGGGGCCAGCTGGGCAGTGCGCCGGCTGCTGGAGGGATGGCTATGGAGAACTCTCATTTACATACTACCTACAAAGTGGTTTTCTGCAAACATTTCTTTCACTCTTCGGAAGAATCCTGGATGTTGTCATCCCCATACCACAGGTGAGGAAGCTGAGGCTCAGAGAAAGTGATTTTTCTTAAGCCTTGATGCTAGTGGGTTGGGGAGAGGGGGAGGGGGACGCTTCTGACCTCCGCGTACCACGCTGCCTCTCAGAGGAGGCAGGATTGGAATCCGGACTCCGGGCTCTGAGCGCTGGGGTCTTCCCTTGCACGGCTCCTTTGCGTCAGCTTGCTCACAATTTTGTTTTGCGAGGTTCAGAGGTTCATCGCGGTTGAGTGTGCCTCAATCACAAATCACAGTGCATTCATTCAATCAGCATCTTCTGAGCACCTGTGCTGGGTTTGGCTCCAGGCCAGGCTGGGGTGGCCCGGCCTTCTTGGAGCTCAGCCTAAAAAAGGGAGGGAGAAGCAGGAAGGGTGTGGAAAAGCCAGGGTGGTCTGGAGCAAGGGAGAGCCAAGTAAAGGAGCCGAGCTGCCAGGTACCCCCAAACCTGGGATTTCCCAGACCAGAGAGAGCTCCCTCCAAATGGGAGGGATTTGCAGAGTGATCAACTTTGAATTTTTGCCACATTGGTAACGTTGCTGTCGTCTACACTCATTTTGGGAAAGAATTTATGAACGGCAAAAAATAAAAATAGTAACAATGTATCTCGGGTATTCTCAGAAGAAAGGAAACTCGGTTGGCAATGTTATAGCTATACACACAAACACACGCAGAGTTTACTGACCTTATTTTTCTCATTTTGCCACAGACCAGGTTTTCTAAACCATAAAGTAGTGAAATCAGAAGGCTTCTTAGAGGGCAGAAGTATTTAAACTGAGCAGGAATTAACTAGGATTAGTAGGATTTAGAGATGGTAGGGGAAGATTCTAGATTAGAGAATGAAAGTGTCTCCGTTACTTTGTTTCCTTGACAAAATAGCTCCCTGTGCCTCAGATGGTTTTGCTTTGAGAAAAGTCCTAGAAGGTTGGGCTGACTCCAACCTCAGGGACTTTGCACTTCCTGAATCATCTCTCCCCCATATCTTTGCATAGCTGGCTCCTTCTTGTTTCAGGGCTCAGCTACAATGTCCTCTGTTCAGAGACACCTTCCCCGATCCCCAGCGTAGAGTGATCTGCTTTCCCGGTCGTGATGCAACCGCCCTGTTTTTGTTTTTTCTTCATAGTTCTTATTAGTGTATGAAATCATCTTGATTGTATGTTTGTTTAGTCGTTAAACTCAGCCTTCCCCCCACCCCCAACCCCAAGACCTGCATCCCAGGAGAGACGTCATCTTGTCCGCAGCGTTCACCGACCCATCGTGAGACCTGCCGGTTTGTGGGCAAATGACCGAATGGCCATCTGTACCGTAGTCCAAGAGGACATACGGAGAGAAGACAACCCTGCTCACTCAGGTGAGCAATTGGGAACAGCGTTTCCAACAGGAACCCTGCACTCTCTACTATGCCACCCTGCCTGAGACCTTTCTTAAGGCTTCTGAGAAATGATCAGCTGAGTTCAAACCAGAATAACAGTAGTTTCTTGGCTCTTGAGGGCTGTGGTCCGCAGGGAAGGAAAAGAGGCCGGAGGACTCTGGTGTTAAGGCACAATTAGTATGGATGTGCAGGAGCCCCACCTCGGGATTTTCTCAGCATAAGTCGGCAGTCATTCATTTCTCGTCTCCAGCCCCAGGACCCCGGGCTGCCGCTCTTTGACCCCTCCATGAGGGGGTGGCAGTGAGAGCGGGAACAGGACCATTCCTAGTGCCCTCTGACCTGGATGTCCTGGATGCCAGCAAGGATTCAGGCCCATGCCAGCTGGGGCAGTGGTTTTGTGACCACACCCCTGAGTCCGGAATGCTTTGTGATGCCGCACAGCACGTGCGTGCCCACTGGCAGAAAGCAGGAGCTGGGCCTCCTTGGCTCTCTGACCTGGGGTATGTATGTAATCTCCCTTTCTGGGGCTCAGTTTCCCCTTCTGCACAACAGTGGATTTAGGCAGGAAGATTTCAAAAGTATCCGCCCGTTTTGGTTTTTTTCCTCTGAAGGTTGGAAACAAAATTTCAATGAAGCTGACTTTGGTAAAAGGGAGAGGCCATGTGGGGAGTGGGGGGTGGGTGCGGGAGGTATGCAGGAAATCTCTGGGGGCACCTGGGTGGCTCAGTCTGTCGGTCGTCTGACTTTGGTCGGCTAAGGTCATGATCTCGCAGTCCATGGGTTGGAGCCTTGCATCGGGCTTACTGCTCTCAGTGCAGACCCCATTTTGGATCTTATGTCCCCCTCTCTCTCCCCCACTCATTCATTCTCTTTCTCTCTCTCTCAAAAATAAATGAAAATAAATAAATAAATAATCAATAAGTACGTACAAATTTCAGGTGTCCCCCACACTGACAATATCTGCTCCGTTATTGAGCCCAGCTGCACGCCAGGTGCTGTACTCACATTGTCCCAACCCCTGACAGTGGTCAGCTGGGGGAGGATTCCCATTTGCAGTTGGAGATGTGGAGGACCCCCAAACAGGTTAGTGGCTTGCCCCCGGGGGCCACACTGCTACTAGGTGGCAGGTTAGGGGGCTTGCCCCTGGGCCACGTGGCTACTAAGTGGCAGGTTAGGGGGCTTGCCCCTGGGCCACGTGGCTACTAAGTGGCAGGTTAGGGGGCTTGCTCCTGGACCACGTGGCTACTAAGTGGCAGGTTGGGGGGCTTGCCCCTGGGCCACGTGGCTACTAAGTGGCAGGTTGGGGGGCTTGCCCCTGGGCCACGTGGCTACTAAGTGGCAGGTTGGGGGGCTTGCCCCTGGGCCACGTGGCTACTAAGTGGCAGGTTAGGGGGCTTGCCCCTGGGCCACACGGCTACTAAGTGGCAGGTTAGGGGGCTTGCCCCTGGGCCACGTGGCTACTAAGTGGCAGGTTAGGGGGCTTGCCCCTGGGCCACACGGCTACTAAGTGGCAAGCACCAGCATTTGATTGTAGCCCTGCTCTTGCTACTATGCCGCACGTTTCCATTAAAGTCCATCCTGAGTCAGCTTTGAGTGACTCAACGAATGATGCCCAGATGAGAACCCCAAGCTGAGAAGCTCCCCCTTGCCTCCCCACGGGCCCAACACCCTCATTTAGGATTCTGACTGGTCTTCTCCACTCAGATGCTGTCAGTCAAGGCAGTGAATGAACCCCTCCTTCTTGACTTTTTCCATTCGTCTCCCCAAGCCTACAGCCCCTCCTGACACCTCTCCTCTCAGCGGCCCTGCATCCCCTTCAGGAGTGGTAAATGCTACTCCAGCATCTGAAGAGTTGAGGTCAAGCCTCTGACACAGCCTCACACTATGACCTTGAGGAGCCCGCTGACCTCCATAGGGCTTCCATTTCCCCGTACCCGAAACGATGGAGAGACAATGGCCTTGTCCTGCTCATCTGTCAGTTATATTAAGGGCTGAACAAAGTCAGACATATGATGTTCTCTGTAGACTCTATACACACGTAAATGTCAAGTCTCGTTACCCTTTTTTCAAACTCATTCCAAGGACCGATGGCTTTATCCTCACTCCTGCCCCCTCCCCCCCCCAGTTTGGAGAAAACGCGACAGAGTCACCAGCGACCATCTAATCTAGAGGTTGGGTGGCATGCTGGCCAAGCACACAGGCTGGACGGATGGGTTGAACCTGGGCTTTACCACTTACTAGCTTGCCAACACAGATAAGCTATTTTGCCTCTCAGTTTCCTCATCTGTAAAATGGGCATAATATAGTAGGATCTACCTCAGAGAGCTGTGTGTAAGCGAATCCACTGAGGGGGTCAGAACAGTGCTGGGCACACAGCAAATATGCAACAAATGCCAGCCCTTTGCACTTGAACTCTTCTCTGATTCCCTCTTCCTCTACCCCCTCCCCCCCACCCGCTGTCACTCTGCATGCTCCTGGGTGCCTTCCTCCACCCTGCAGCCTGAACTCACATGGAGACGGACCCTGACCCTTTTCCGAGGTCCCAGACCTGCCTCCCACACTTGTCCACCCTGCCGGTGAGGCCTGCACCCCAGCATGTCCACAGCTGACCTTGTGCCCTGATCTGTGCCTTCCACACACAGTCCGTGCCCCCGCGCCCTTCTCCATTTATGGCATTGCCCTCTGCCCCTTGTGCTGAGCTAGAGCCCTCGTGCACTGCTCTGCTGAGTCTGCTTCAGAAATGAACGTGCGGTCGGGCTGGCTATGAGTCTGGCACCACCACTTGACAGCTATGCAACCTTGAACAAGTTACTTCCTCTCTCTGAGCTGGTCTCCATGTCTTGAAAACAGAAACAACCAGAGATCCCTCGGGTAGCAAACACTCATCTCTTGATTCAGCCGCCCAGGATACGAAGCCCATTCTGATCTTTAGGGAACCCCCCCCACCTACCAGTCCAAGTAAGAAGTGAGGCCAAAGTCTCTCTACAGGAGCCCAAAGGCTAGACATTGACCACACCTCCCTCCCAATCTCCCGGCCTCAGCCCCGATGGCTTGCCATCAGTGACAACACAGAGCAATTCAGGAGGCTTCCTCTGCCCAGGTTTGCTTTTCCATCCCCAAGAGGACCCTGCGTCTGGGCGATTGGCACGTAAAGGGCTTGGAAGTGATTTTTAATCAACATTTTAAGCTATGAGCATAGCCTACCGGTGGCTTGTCAGCAGCCTGGCCTTTTGTAGGAGAGGGTGTCCCACCCAGCTGATATTTAAAGGCCTGGAGCAGGTGATCTGGAAGGTCGTTCCTCCCTTTTCTCCATCAAAGGAGGCTCCCCGGCTGTCATACCAAGAGGAGAAGGCATGGGAAGGAATGCCGTGCAGAGAAGCATGGGAAACCTGGGGGTGGACCAGATCCTCTCCATTTACCCCCGTGTCTTAGCCTGGACAAGTTCCTTGCACCTTTCTTCCCAGAGCACAGCGTGAAGCAGATCCCAGCCAGCCAAGGACAACAGGAAATGGACCTTTTCGTCCAACCACTGAGGGCACAGGGCTCTTACACAGTCACTGATGTGTTCTAGCACACTTCACAAGCACTCATGGGCTTGCTCTGTGCTGCATGTCGGGTACCGGGGTGAATCAGACACCGACATCTTATAAGGCCCTGGTCCTACTGGATTAGGCCCCCCCCCCCCCCCCCCCCCCCCCCCCCCCGTTCTAGGATGACCTCATCCCAGCTAATTACATCTGCAAAGACTCTATTTACAAACAAGTTCACCAAGGGGCTGGGGGTTAGGAGTTCAACATGTTTTTGCTGGGGGGGGGGGGGGGGCGGATGGGACACTGTATAACCCACAACACCTACTCTGTCCTTGGCCTTGCATCTTATACACTATCTCACTTAACCTTTATCTCTTCTTGGGAGGGACTATTATTGTTATCGTCTTACTTTCTGGGAAACAGCCTCAGAGAATTTATTTTTAATTTTATTTTTATTTATTTAAAAAAAATTTTTAAATCCGAATTAGCATATAGTGCAACAGTGATTTCAGGAGTAGATTCCTTAGTGCCCCTTCCCCATTTAGCCCATCCCCTCTCCCACAACCCCTCCAGCAACCCTCTGTTTGTTCTCCATATTTATGAATCTCTTTTGTTTTGTCCCCCTCCCTGTTTTTATATTATTTTTGCTTCCCTTCCCTTATGTTCATCTGTTTTGTCTCTTAAAGTCCTCATGAGTGATGTCATATGATTTTTGTCTTTCTCTGACTAATTTCACTAGCATAATGCCCTCCAGTTCCATCCATGTAGTTGCAAATGGCAAGATTTCATTCTTTTTGATCACCGAGTAATACTCCATTGTATATATGTACCATGTTTTCTTTATCCATTCATCCATTGACAGACATTTGGGCTCTTCCCATACTTTGGCTATTGTTGATAGTGCTGCTATAAACACGGGGGTGCATGTGTCCCTTCGAAACAGCACACCTGTATCCCGTGGATAAATGCCTAGTAGGGCAATTGCTGGGTCGTAGGGTAGTTCTATTTTTACTTTTTTGAGGAACCTCCATACTGTTTTCCAGAGGAGCTGCACCAGCTTGCATTCCCACAGCCTCGGAGAACTGAAGTGATTCTCCCAAGTCCACAGCTGAGCTGGCTGTGCCAAGCCCAAGGACCCAAGCCTTCCAGGTCTCTCCCCTCCCTTCCTTCCTTCCATCCATCCATTCAGCAAACACTTGCTGAGCTCAATCTGACCTGTGCTGTGCTGGACTCTTGGGAGGCAAGGGTAAATAAAGTCAGCCTGGCTCCACGGAGCCTACAATCTAAGGAGGGGGAAACTATAAAACGTTTACATGTGTCATTACTAACTGTGATAAATGTTGCAAGAGGCAGCAAATGGGAGGAATGGACTCAGCTGTAGCTACTTTAGCTTAGTCAGCGAAGGGCTTCTCCCAGGAAGTGCTTTTCAGATTGAGTCTTAGAGAACGGGAAGAACTGGGTTCTTCGTGGTCAGGAGGGGAGGGGAGGGGGTGTGTTCCGGGCAGAGGAATAACACATACAAAGGTCTGGAGGCAGGAAAGGTCCTAGTGCATTCAGAAACCGAAAGCAGCGTCGGCACGGCTAGAGGATTGCAGAGGACTTTGGAGAGGTGGGGTGTGTGTGTGTGTGTCTGGATCAAAGCCAGAGCTTGTAAGCTATGGCAGGGAAGACTAAGTCTTGGCTTTGGGGGTATTCGGAGCCTCAGGACTCGTGAGTGCCAGGTCAAATCCGAAGCCGGAAAATGTCCCCCGTTCCCGAGGTAGCCTGCCTGGGAAGCAGAGCAGTGACTCGGGAGGAGTTGGGGTTCTGAGCGTGGCTCGCTGGGTGACCCCGGGCGAGTTGTGACCCTTCTTGGGGCTCCTGCCTCCTCCCTTGCAAAGCTATCGGTGCTGTGTGCACCCTCAGAACCTCTGACGAGGGAAAGGGGGCAAGCCCTTTGGTGACCCGCTGCCCTTGACTTCTGACTACATCTCAGGCTCACGTGAAGTTGCAAGTTCACAGAGAGTCAGGAGCCACACTCGGGCTGAAGCTGTCTGACTTTGGGTGGCCGCTGAGGCTGTTTCCTCACCTGCGAAAGAGTATTAATAATGCACACCTTGCACACGGCATGAGCCTTTGGAACTCTTGCTTCACCTGCATTTGCCTTCCAGGAAGGCCCTACGTATTCGTACCGTTAGCGGCAAATGCTCTTAGGGAGCACCTCGTACGCGCAGGTGCTGCGCTAAGAATTTTCACCTGTGTTGTATGTCCGCGTCACCCACCCCACAGGTGAGGACGCTGAGGCTCAGAGAGGAAGTGACTCGTCCAAGGTCGTCTCTCCTCGTCTAGTGCCCTTTCCACTTCAAGCAGCCAGAGGTGCCCCAAGATGGGACAGCCCTTCTGAGGAATGGCGAGCACCTCGCAGGTGGAGTATTCGTACACAGCCTGATCCTTTGGCTGAGATCCTGGAGGAGATACTGAAGCACCTGCTGTGGTCTGGACAGGATGATATCCAAGGATCCTTCCAACCCTGCAAGTCTGAACAGGATCGAAGGGTGGCGAAAGAGTGCATTTACTGGGGGCGCCTGGGGGGCTCAGTGGGTTAAGCGTCCTGCTCTTGACTTCGGCTCAGGTCACGATCTCACAGTTCGTGGGTTCGAGGCCCGCGTCAGGCTCTGCGCTGACAGCAGATTCCCTCTGTCTCTCTCAACCTCTGTCTCTGCCCCTCCCCCACTTGCGTGCGTGGAGGAGGCAGGGAGGGTGGTGATAACAGTTGGAGACCCCAGGGGCCTGGAAATTCCTGATAGCACATAGGTCATCGTTGAGTCTCCTGGCTGTCCTTGCTCTCCCCCCAAGGACACTGTGCAGACCCAGTAAAAAAGGGTAGCATGTGGATGCCTTTACTAGGTCAGGCTGGTGACAATGCATACGAAGTGCTTCACCACCTCAGGCCAACCCAGGTCGTGTTTATCTATCTGAACTCCGAGCCCAGAGGACCAACTCCTCCACTGGTCAGATGCCCGGCCTTGGGCAAAGTCTGTTCCCTGCTCTGAGCCTTAACTTTCTTACCCATGAAGTACTTATGAAGACAAGAGTGTCCAACACCTAAGTTGTTGTGGGTCTAGAGGGAGACCGATGATCTCTGTAACAGGCTTGCTCCCTGGCCCAAAATCTGGACCACAGGAGTTAATGTTGATGATGACGATCAGGAAGGCTGGTATCATTGCCCCGGGGCTGGCAGAGGCTTTGTTTGGTTATCACAGACTTTGCCTGGAGAGAGAATTGGTGGCATCTAGGGGTAATGCATTCGGAAAGGAGCTGAGAGATCTTTCCAGACCTGGCTGAGCCGGAGGCGCCATCATGGGAGCCGACACCAGCCACGAACAGGACCAGATGGTTAGACGCACAGAGCCCAAGAGCCAGGACATTTACCTGAGACTGCTGGTCAAGCTGTACAGGCTTCTGGCCAGACGAACCGGCTCCATGTTTAGCCACGTTGTGTCGAAGAGGGTGTTCGTGAGTCCCGCCAGCGGTGGCCTCTGTCCCTTTCCCAGATGATCAGGAGGATGAAGCTTCCTGGCCGAGGAGAAAACAGCTATGGTTGTAGGGACTGTAACCGACGAGGTGAGTGCCCAAAAGGTACCCGAACTGAAGGTGCGGGCAGTCGTCCCCAAGCCGCATCCTCAAAGCCGGGGGCAAGGTTCTGGCCTTTGACCAGTTGCCCCTGGACAACCCCCCACCAAAGGGCTGTGGCACCATCTTGCTCTCTGGTCCGTGCAAGGGCTGAGAAGTACACAGGCATTTTGTCGGGGACCTCAGAGAAGTCCACACCAAATCCCACAGGAGATCAAAGGGCTGGAAGTTTGAGCTCACCAGAGGCCACCCAGCCAGCTACAGAAACTAGCCCCAGATCCTGGCTTGTTATTAAAAGGATTTTAGATGCAGGGGCACCTGGGTGGCTCAGTCATTAGGCATCCGACTTTGGCTCGGGTTATGATCTCACGGTTCGTGGGTTCGAGCCCTGCATCAGGCTCTGTGCCGACAGCTCGGAGCCTGGAGCCTGCTTCTGATTCTGTGTCCCCATCTCCTGCTCACACTTTGTCTCTCTCACTCTCTCAAAAATAAATAAACGTTTAAAGATTAAAAAAAAAAAGTATTTTGGATGCAAATTAGAAAGAAAAAAAAAGAAGAAGGAGCTGAGATGTTTAAAGAGGAAGGGAGGACGGCATTTGCTGGGCGTGTGCTTTGAGACTTCCCCTTCTGGTTTCCCACCAAACCTTCAGTAAAGCATATGAGCCTGACAGTGCTTTCGGAATCAGGTTTGATCTTGGGGGGCATGTAAAGTGGGCTTCCACCCTCCACCTTTTCAGTCTGTTCTCATCTCAGCAGCCAGCATGGTCTGATTATGGACCACATCAGATCATGTCATTCTCCTACCCTAAACCCTCTAGTAAAGGGCAGTCCTTTTGCCACAAAGGCCCTCCCATCAGGCTCCTTCTGACCCGCTCTCATAAACCCCAGTGCCACCTGCAGCAGCCACATTGGTTTATGCCCTTCCCCAAGTCTGCCCAGTCGGCCTCAGGGCCTTTGCACTTGATTTGCCTCCATCTGTAATGCTCTTCCCCTGCAAACCTGTGTGGGTTACTTCCACGCTGAGTTCAAGGTGGGTCAGAAGTTATGAGTATTAGTTTCCTGGGGGAAACTGTTCCTGGGGCTGCTGTAACAAAGTAGCACCAACTGGGTGGCTTAGAACAAAAGAAACTTATTCTCTTAGGATTCCAGAGGTCTGAAATCAAGGCAGCAGCAGAACCACATTGCCTCCAAAGACTCTAAGGGAGAATCCTTGGTCTCTTCCAGCTTCTGATGGTTCCAGACATTCCTTGGCTTGTGGCCACATCAGTCCAATCTCTGCCTCCATGGCCACTGGGGCCTTCACATCGCCTTCTCCGTGTGTCTGTCTTCTCCTTATAAGGACACTGGTCATCAGATTTAGGGCCTCCCTGGACAAATCTAGAATGAGCTCATCTCCAGCTCTGTCACTTAATGACATCTGCAAAGACCTCTTTTCCAAATATAGCCACATTCAGAGGTTCTGTGGACATACCTCTTGTGTCCACCATTCAATCCACTAGATTATGTCCCTAATCATCGTCCACGGTCATAAAATCTCACAGCCTTTCCCCTTCGCCCTGTGTTACCTGGGTTTTTCTTCCTAGCACTAGGCATCGCATGCTTCTCTGCATATTTATTTGTCTCTGGCCCTCTGCCTGCTCTAACTATGAACTCCAGGCAGGGCTCTACCTGCCGTGTGCACTGCTGTGTTCCCAGCCCCTAAAACAGGGCCTCACACACCGCAGGCACTCAAATAAGGATTCGCTGAATGAATAAATAAAGATCAGAGGGTGCCAACGATTTACAGCTCTGTTTGGGTCATTCCTAAGAATTGTTACTAATAGCTCATGATGCTGTAGTGTTTACAGGGAAAATGAATATAATTGATACTCATTAACATGGATATTATATTTACGTTTATATGCCATAATTATGTCCTCGTCTGATGACAATGCTTAAGTGTGCTTGGAAGAAGCTGGCATCTTCCAGAAAGAAGTGACTCTAGCTGAGGACGTACATCAGGTGCGCTCACGGCTCAGAGGCGGGGGTTTTGCTTCTCAGAGGCAACGTGGAAGAGTTGGACAGGGTGGGTTTCTCTGCCTGGCAGTTGCATAGACTTGGGCAAAGCTCCTTTCCTGCTGAGGCCCTTCGAGCTCATCCCGGGGGACATCGGGGGCACAGGAATGCCACCTGTCTTGCCTCTCCTGACCAGAGGCACTTTTTCCACCGCTTCCCCGGAGCTTGGGACTTCCGCAGCTGAGCTGCATCCCCCCAGAGGTAAAACGGAGAGGATCTGGGGCCACCCCTAACCCTGAGCTGGAATTCTACTCACCCTCAGCCATCATTTCCAGGAGCAGAAAGAAGGTCCCTCAAAGCATGACATCCAGGATGGAGTGTTTCCGATGGGTGGAGATTTTAGAGGCTGGGGCTGGTAGGCTCCATGCAGGGATGCTGGGGTCCCAGAAGGCGATTCTCTAGTAAGAGGGGTGGGCAGCCAGTGTAGGTGAAGGGGCTTGGCCAGGAGCCGAATGGAGCAAATTCACCCTTGCCTGCCCCCATTCTCCTGGCACGCTGTGGTCCAGCCATACAGGGAGGCACAAGAAAGAAACCCACACCACTGAGCCTCTGCTCTGTCCCTACATCATCTCATTTCACACTCAAAAGTGCTCCCATTTGTTGTGCAAATGGGGAAACTGAGGTTCACCTTAACCAGGGTCACCTAGCATACAGACCTCGGTCCAGGTTTTGTTTTTCATGTAGTTCCGCGTTGGGCCCTCAGGCCTTCCCCCATGCTGTTCCCCAAGCCCGGGGCGCTTCTCAGCTTGGACAAACGTACTCATCCTCCCGAGTCCAGCTCGTGTGTCCTTTTGTCCAGGCAAAGGTGCTCTTCTGTCCCCGTCCCCTGCCCTGCAGCCGCCCTGTCGTCCCCATGAGACTGGGCCTGCGTGCTCCCTATCTCCAGCACCTCCCTGCCAGCTGGCAGTCTGTGCTCAGTAAGGGCTTGTGGAACCAGGCTCGGGGCCGGCCCAAATGCCACCACCTCCAGGATGCCTTTCTGGGGCCCAACCAGACCTTCCCTCTCCACCAAGAGCTCTGCTGGCCTTGCTCCTGAAAAGCCCTACCCCATTACTGGTCTCCCTGTCTTGGCAGGATCTATTCCTGTTTATTTACTTGTCTACTGCCTGTCAGCCCCCGGCTCAGGACCTGGCCCAGAACAGAGCTTGGTGCATCGTAGGTGTTCGAGGAAGCAGACCGTTCCCAGCACCAGAGGATCCTGGGGTGAGGGAGGGCTCTCAGGCCCATTGGAGCTGTGAGAACACGCCTGGGCCAGGAGCCAAATGGATCCCACCCACCCCTAGACCGTCGAGCTGGAAGGCCCCTGACGCCCTACCAACCTAACCCTCACGTAGGAGTGGAGACACGCAACACAGAGAAGGTGTGTTGTGTGCCCAAGCTCACACAGCAGAAGTCACCCGACACCCCCATTCTCCTGACTTCATGGCCACTGATCCCTCCTCTCTCCCAAGTTGCATTTTGTGTCTTCCCTTAGTAAAGTATTCAGCTCTTCCTGGAAGCCACCCTCTCCCCCTGAATTTTACCCATTCAACAGGCACATGTTCTGGAAGTTTCTGGTGGGGAGCCACGGGCAGGGGAGCCACTCAGACCCGAGTCTGAATCCTTCCTCTCCTGCTTCCCAGCAGAGGGACCCGGCAAGTTGGGTCGTTTTTGTTTTTTTTTTTAATTGTTTTAATTGTAGTAAAATACACATAACACAAAATATGCTATCTTAACCATTTCTGAGTACACAGTTCAGTGGTACTAAGTACATCCATAATGTTGTGCAGACTTCCCACCATCCACCTCTATGACGTTCACCTTGCCAAACTGAAACTGAACACGGGGAGCCTCCTGTACCCCCCCCTCCCCGCCGCCCCCCCCCTGCGCTCACCAGCCGCCATTTTGCTTTCTGTGTCCATGAGTTTGACTCCTCTCGGGACCCCGTGTAAGTGGAGTCGCAGCGTTTGTCTTTTTGCGACTGGTTTATTTCACCGAGCTTAACGTCCTCAAGGTTCATCCATGGTGCAGCAGCTGTCAGAATGCCCTTCTTTTCTGGGGCCGAATAACGTCCCACCGCACGGACGCACCACACTTCGTTCACCCCTCGATGGACACCTGGCTCGCTTCCTTCCCCCTTTTGGCCACTGTGAATGCTGCTGTGGTTCATTTCTTTCTAGGCCCTTATCTTTCACCTGAAAATGGTGTCCTTGTCCTCATATGCTTACATGAATTCGTTCGCCTGCTATTTGCCTAACGAGCCACGGAGGCCTTGTTTTTCTTCTTATTATTTAAGAGAGAGAGAATGCGCGTGCAGAGGGAGAGAAAGAGAAAAAAAATCTTAAGCAGGCTCCATGCTGGGCCCAGAGCCCCGAGCCCAATGCAGGGATCCGTCCCACGACCCTGGGATCATGACCTGAGCCAAAATCAAGAGTCATTCGCTCGGGGCTCCTGGGTGGCTCAGTTGGTTGAGCGTCCAACTTCGGCTCAGGTCACCATCTCACAGTGTTGAGTTCGAGCCCCACATCAGGCTCTGTGCTGACAGCTCGGAGCCTGGAGCCTGCTTCAGATTCTGTGTCTCCCTCTCTCTCTGCCCCTCCCCCGCTCATGCTCGCTCGCTCTCTCTCTCTCTCTCTCTCTCTCTCTCTCTCTCTGTGTCAAAAATAAATAAACATTAAAAAAAAAAAAGAGTCATTCGCTCAACCAACCGAGCCGCCCAGGCGCCCCATCACGGAGGCCTTCTTAAGCGGAGAAAAATGCTAGCGTTTGCTGGCTGCTTTGTGTGTATTTACGAATCAAATCCTCACGGGCCTATGAGGCACTTGCCATTACTCTCTCATTTTACCCGAGCAAAAGAAATAGAGACCTTGCCCAAGGGAGAGCAACAGCCAGAAAGCAGCAGAGTGGTGACAGGGACCCTGGCCTCAGCCACACCTTCTGCCCCGTGACTGGGTTTATCCCATCCGCCTGCCGAGTGAGGTGTGTTCTCGGATCCACGGGGGGCCCTTCCTCATAACATGCCACCGCCGTGCCCCTGGCTTGTGTGAAGCTTGCCCGGTGGCAGTCTCAACTCCAGCTGCCCTGGGGAGGAAGATGGAGAAAGACGCTAGAAAGTTCTGCTGTGCGTCTAGTTGGCGGAAAGATGCGCAGTCTTTTGAAGAACAAAAACCCATCTTTGGAAAAACAGAACAGCCAGACTCATACAGGAATTATGTGGAAATTCCTGTTTCCTACATCTTTCTTGAAAAAAACAATGTCTAGAAAACCCCACTTTCTTCCTAGTTGGCACCATCCGAGGGAATGTGGAACAGTATTCACAGGGAGGCATTAATTTACCGCCCAAACCGTCGGAACCCATCCCCTAAGTCGTTTGCAAGGTCAGTTGGAGGGGAGGCTGGAGGCGATGCCCCAGAAACGTTGCCTGAAGGGGCAAATTGCCATAATACGACCACACCCTCTGTCGATCTGCCGCCCTTCCCGACTGTGGCTTGATTTATAGCATCGCGTTGGAATTTCTGTCTCGAGACCATCTGGCCTAATTACCCCTGTGGCTGGCACAGGCCCCTGAAACTGTGGCTGGTTTTGAGGCGAAGGTCCTGGTGGGTCCTCAGAACAGCCCCTCCTGGGTAACCCCAAAACCTCAGCAGCCTTCCAGGCGTCGTCAGCATTGGCCCCACCTTGTCCCTTGCACTGGGATTGGACAAATCAGCTGGATCTTTGCATCCAGGAAACAAACAAACAAAGCTCTTTTGCCCCTAAGCAGTTGGCAGCTCGGGGACTCAGCACAGCATTTATTTCTTGTTAGTCTTTTCTCTAAAGGAGAAGGTAACAAGGGCTAGAACTACCTGGTCCCTGACAACAGCTCTTGTTTCCTGAGAGTCTGCTGTGTGCCAGGTATTTGCACCCGTCCACTCTCGGACCTGCCCCGTGGTCCCTCCAGGCCCCCACTCCCCTTGCCAGGTGAGGCTCTGAAAGGACCAGCAAGTCTCCCAAGGCCACCAAGCACGGAGAAAGGATTCGAAGGATTCGAACCACGCCCCTTCTCCACCCTGCGTGTGGCTTCAAGTCCCTTCCTGGCTTTTTGCCTCAATTGCCCTCAATTGCCCTGAGGTTGCAGGGAGTGAGGCTTTGGTCAGGGGCAGGGACTTGGAGGAGGTGATTCAGGGTAAAAGGTCAGCAAAACCTAACATCTGTGGCTCCTGAACTGCCAAGAGCCTCAGAGAAGGGGGGAGAAGGCCGACCAGGAGCTGGGGTATGCAGAGCAGAGTGAGGGACCAGCACGAAGGTCTGGGCTTCTCAGTGTGGCCATAACCAAGCTTTATGGCAAAGATTCAGTGCAAATGGTTTATCAGCAGAATCATGGTACCCAAAGATGTCCAGCTCCGGATCCCCAGAACCTGTACATCTGCTACCCTACACTGGCAAGAGGAACTTCACAGGGGTGATGAAGGTTCCGGACCTTGCGATGGGGAGACTATCCAGGCCAATAACCTGATCACACTGAGTCCTTAAAAGTGGAAGAGGGAGACAGAAGAGTGGGTCCGGGAGACACAGTGTGAGAAGGACTTCACCTGTGGCTGTGAAACTGGAGGAGGGGCTACGAGCCAAGGAACCCCAGAAGGCTCTAGAAGCTTCCAAGGCTGTGAGCTCCTGTCAGCAGGGCAGCCGTGCCCGACTGGGCTCTGCCTCCTCTAGGAGAGGTCAGTCTCCCCACCACAGGGGCCCCGGTTCCTGGTGGTAATGGATGGAGACCAGCAGAGGCATGAAGAGAGAGCCCTCGGGAAGAGCTGCAGGTGCTAGAAACTACTGGAAGTTGGTCAAGAGGCCTCCATGGCATCTACGCAGGAGCACACAGGGACGAGATGGCGGGGCCCCCCCCCCCTTGGTGTGACTGTCTCGTGGAGATCGGGAATCCAGCCTTTCAAACGTGTTATCCCCTGCTGCGCAACGTCTCTTGGCTCCCCATTGCCCCACAGTCCCGTCCAGCCTCTCCTGCTTCCCCAGCCCAACCCCACATCCTGCCCCACAGGCACCCCACCCTCCAGTGCACCCGGCCACTCACACTCCTCAGGGGGTCATATTTGTCACACCTCTCTGCCTTTGCAAATGCTGTTCCCACTGCCTGGAACGGACCCCGCACCTCTTCTTAACAGCTGTGTTCTCCCATGTGACCTATTTCTGGGAACCCTTCCCTGCTCCCCTCCCCCAACCCCGGGCTGAGTGAGGGGCCTCTCCTGCACAGTCCCCTGCACGCCAGCCCCTCTCGGGCCCCCACCCCACGGTGCTGCACGGGACACGTCCCACCCCCAAGGCTGTGAGCTGCTGCGGGCGGGGCAGCTGTGTCTGACTCGGCTCTGCCTCTGGGCACCCAGCCCAGGGCCTGGCACGCTCGGGCTCAGGGGAAGACTGCTCTACAGAACCCGAGTCATGGGAAAGGCACGTGTTGCTGCCCACAGCCCAGCCCCTGGCCTCTCCGCCTGGCTATTTTTATTTCTTCCCCCCGCAGAGCTGGGGCCTGTAGGGCAGGTTCTCAAACCGAGCCAGTGGGACCAGCCAGGCAGAGTGAAGGCACTTGTCCCTGCCGCCCCAGCCAGAGGCCAGCAGGAACGGCCGTGGGGGCTCCTCCCCTGGAGCACGAGGCCATGACCTCAGCCAGAGAGCTGCACCTCAGAAACACTCCGGTGCCTGCAGGTGCCAGCTCACCCCCCGGCAGAGTCTCCTAAGACAGAGCCGTGTGGCCTTGAGTGGGTCGTGCGCGTCACCTGTCTGCCGAGTGGGTGGGGTCCAGCCCCCCCCCCCCTGCAGATTATTCTGAGGATCACGTGATAAAGCGATAAGTCCAATAAGAATGTCTTTTTAAATAGGTAAAACAGTCACGTGATTCAGGATCCAAGCGAAGAAGAGGGGGGTTTACAGAACCACGGCGAGCTATCACCTCACGCCTGTCAGAATGCCTGAAATCAAAAAGACAAGCTACGACAGGTGTCGGCGAGGCTGGGGAGCACGGGGAACCCTCTTGCACTGTCGGTGGGGATGCAAACCGGTGCAGCCGCTCTGG
The DNA here is from genome assembly GCF_046562875.1 of Panthera onca. NCBI lineage: Eukaryota > Metazoa > Chordata > Mammalia > Carnivora > Felidae > Panthera > Panthera onca. Next base: position 4,533,229 of record NC_138342.1, read on the forward strand.
GGAAGAGTGTGGAGGTTCCTCGAAAGGTTAAAAATAGAACTACCCTGTGATCCAGTAATCGCATTACTGGGTATTTACCCAAAGAATGCAAAAACACTAATTCGAAGGATACATACACCTCGATGCGTATAGCAGCATTATTCACAATAGCCAAACTTTGGAAGCCGCTCGTTGTTCATCGAGAGATGAATGGGTAAACATGTGGTGTATGTACCCAATGGAATATTAGTCGGCCATAAAAAAGAATGGAATCTTGCCATTTGCAACAACATGGATGGACCTAGAGAGTATAACGCTAAGCAAAATAAGCCCATCCGAGAAAGAGAAACGCTAGATACTTCATTCATATGTAGACTTTAAGAAACAAAACAGGGGCGTCTGGGTGGCTCAGTTGGTTGAGCTTCCCACTTCGGCTCAGGTCATGATCTCATGGTTCGTGGGTTCAAACCCCACGTCGGGCTCTGCGCTGACGGCTCGGAGCCTGGAGCCTGCTTCGGATTCTGTGTCTCCCTCTCTCTCTGCCCCTCCCCCGTTCATGCCCTATCTCCCCCTGTCTCAAAAATAAATAAACATTAAAACAATTAAAAAAGAGAAAAGAGAGAACAAAATGAACAAAGGCGGGGGTGGGGGAGGGGAGAAACAAACCAAAACAGCCAGACTCTTAACCATAGAGAACAAACTGATGGTCACGAGAAGGGACTTGGGGGCGGGAGGGGGGCAATGGGTAAGATAGGTGATTAAGGAGGGCACTTGTCGTGATGAGCCCTGGGTGGTGTAGGGAAGGTTTTGAATCACTGGATTGTACACCTGAAACCAATACGACACTGTGTTAACTCTGCCAGAATTAAAATAAAATAAATACATAAATATAAATATAAATATAAATATAAATATAAATATAAATATAAATATATAAATACAAATACAAATACAAATATAAATATATAATTTTTAAAAGAATGTAATTTGGGATTGTCACGGCAAAAAAAAAAAAAAAAAAGAGAGAGAAGAAACGAGTATTTTACTCAGTGCCAGTCCAGCTCTCGTCCTCAGGACCCAGCTGGCCAGCTTCCCTGAAGTCCGTCCCTGTGGCTGTTTTTTCTCTTGCTCCCTTTTCCCCTCCCTCCTTCCCTCTCTCCTTCAGAGGCTGTTTATAAGAATATGTATGTTTGTATTTATATTTATACACACACACATCACCATTGTGAAGAACCTATTTTGTGCTACATGCTTTGATACAATGTCGGTGCTCATAAATGGGAGCTTTTTTTTTTTTTTTTAACATTTATTTATTTTTGAGAGAGAGAGAGAGACAGAGAGAGTGCGAGCTGGGGAGGGACAGAGAGAGAGGGAGTCACAGAATCCGAAGCAGGCTCCAGGCTCTGAGCTGTCAGCACAGAGCCTGACGCGCGGCTGGAACCCACGAACCGTGAGATCATGACCTGAGCTGAAGTCGGACGCTCAGCCGAATGAGCCCCCCGGGTGCCCCGATGAATGGTAGGTTTTATGCTTCACTGTCTGTCATCATCAGCTTCAAAATTAGCAGCTGTCAGTTACTGTTTCCTGAATGAGTAGCTACCAGGCACTGTGCTAGGTTCCCCGCAAATATATGTCCATTTTATGGATGAGGAAACTGAGGATCCGGGAGGCTGGGTATCTTGGCCAAGGTCACATAGATGGCTGGTGGCAGGGCCAGGAGCCAAGCCCCGGTTTTGAATCCCAAAGCCTGTGCTCAGAGCCACTCAGCGTCACTCCCGTGGCTGCCGTGACGCCTGACCCCGAGGAAATCGCAGCTTTTTCTGCACGTGCTCCGGGCAAGCGTCTCCGGTTCCAGGTACGACAGGCGCACAGAGGCTGTCCCACATATCCGCCAGGGCCTTACCTGCCTCTTGGCGTCACCAGTGTCAGGCTGGAGGACCCGTGCCAGGCAGCCCACCCCCGTGTGGTGCCCTAACGTCCAGAGAGTGCAGGGACTCATGCTAAGTCACAGGACAAGGGAGTGACAGGCCCAGAACCAGAACGTAAGCCAGCCCTGCCCACGCCTGTCATATGGGAAAGGGAAATGTTTAATCTGTGCCGGTCTGGAAAGGGTGCTGAGCTGCCCCTTATCAGAGCGCCCCGAAACGTCGCTGAGATTCCGACTGCCGGGTCTGGAACACTCTCGTTCAACCCTGAGCTCCTCCGGAGCTTAGTTATCTCTGTGGTCCCACCCTGCGCCACCCCCCCCCCCCCACCACCCCCCAGGGCTGCTGGGACAGGGCCTGGAATGAGGCTAGATGGATGCGTGCCAAAGCCTACTCCTCTGACCTTAGGCATGGCTGATTAGAATCTAGACTCATAAAAAAGAACTCTCGGGATGCTAAAGTTCTGTAGTGTGTTGCCCTCCCACGCCTGGGGCTTGGGATCAGAGGGCTTCCTTGAATTCACGTTGTTCCACTTCCCGTTTCGTGACATTGAGCACGTCGCTTAACCCCTCTGAGCTCAGTTTCCTCATCTGTATGACGGAAGTAATAAAACCTACCGTACAGGTCGTGGGGAGGACAGAGTCAGGTGGTTCAGGTGGAAGGATCTGGCAGGTAAGGCCAAAAACGTCAGCGCCACAACAGCCCTTACACGAATGGGGCCCCGTTGATGTGCCGATGCAGTGCTGGGCCCTTGAGGTCCTTTCTGCGGAGGATGGGGTCATCCGTACAGTTTGCTCTGAGTGTTCACATCTCTTACATCCCTCAGGATGGAATCCGCCTGCTAGTTCCTTCATTGCCTGCTGTCCCTGCGCCCGAATGCCAGGGCCAGGATGGCGGGGACTGCTCTGTTCGGCTCGCCACTCCATCCCCAGCGACAGGAACCACCCCGCTTGCTTGCGGGAGCTGTCTGTTAAAGCTCCTTTGAATGGCCACTCACTTCAGCAACTGATGAGGGGGCACCGTCTTCCATTTTGCAGATGGGGAAACCAAGGCGCAGAGAGGTAGGAGTGGCTTACTCTTTACGGCATGACCATAGCCTCCTACCGCAGGAGTGGAGGGGCTCAGACTGCAGGCCCAGGAGCCAGCCTGGGTTCGAGGCCTGGCTCAGTCGCTCACTGGCTGTGTGATCTAAGGCAAGCCACTTGAGTTCTCTGGTCCTCAGGGTTCTGCTGGAAAATGGAAGTGAGGATAGTGGCTGACCCGTGGGGTTGTTGCGAGAAGACGTCGATATATAACACTCCAGAGAAGCAGGTCCGGAGAGATGACTCGACCACAGCCACCCTGCTCAACTCCAGGCTCTGTCTGCCACCCGCACAGGTCCCACCAGCCGGAGTGAGAGACCAACCACACCGGGGGAGTGAGCCAGGCTGAGCAGTGGGGTCCCCAAGTAGTTGGGGTGCCCCATCCTGGGCAGGGCCTGGCTGGGGAATCTGCTGCCAACGCCACATTCGGCCCCTGGAAATGGACACACCCTCCTTGTTGGCCCGCTCTGGCCTGGGCTGGGAAGGGAGCAGACGGGAGTCACAGGCCTGGCGGGGAGCCCGGGGGTGTGGGACAAGCATGGGGAGTGTGCCCAGAGGGCGAGGCATCCCAGTGCTGGAAGCCTTCCTCTGCCTCAGCCACGCTCAGGCATGGACCCCGCTCTAGTAGAGGCCCAAGCTCCAAAGGGTCCCCTTACCCGACTCTGGAAGGCTGACTTCCTTGACCAGACTCACAAGGACCCGATGGCAGTTCTGGATGACAGAGTATCTATAAGCAATGAATGAAACACAGGTCTGTACGGCAGAGAATGATCATGCCCAGCATCGCTCTCCCCCAGAACAGAATCAAATTCTGGTGAAGAATTCGGAAGCCCCCTCGGGAAGCGAGATCAGTTTTGGGAAGACCGCTGGGGATAAGTTTCTGCAAAGAGTTTGTGTGATATGCTTCACAGAGCAAGGGTTTCAGTGCCAGATGGACCTGCCTCTGACAGTTACCATTTGTGTGACCTTGGACGAATAATGACCTCAGCCTCGGTCTCCGCATCTATCAAATGGGTGTGACAATTCTTCCTCTTAGCCCTGCTAAGCGAGAAGGAGCACACGAAGTCCTTCCTTCCAGAAAATCCTGTTCCCAGCAAGAAAGGACAGCACATCAGGGACTCTTCGGGTGTCTCCAGGTAGGGTGGGAACATACCTGCCTTGCCGTGGGTGCCCATTGGTCCCCCCACCCCCCCTTGTCACCATTACTCATCATGAGTAGAGCAATTTACTGGGCAGCCAAAGCATCATCAGAACATTTCGTGACCAGTAGGGCTTTTGTATTGAGCTGACTTTGATTCGGTGCCTAGTGGCACGGGGCTCTGGGTGACCCTCTCCGCGGCTTCCGGGTCCAGGGTTTACGCACAGCTGATGTCTAAGGGGGAGCAGTCTGATGTGCTGCTTTCCACCGTGGGGGTTGGTACGAAACAGGTGGCCTGAGTGTCGGAGCTAAATTTGAGTCCTGACTCCACTGTGTGATTTTGGGCAAGCCACTTAATCTCCCGGAGCCTGTTTCCTCTTTTGGAAAGCGGCCTAACGTGGCCCTGGAAAAGGTTAGTCAGTGTGTGCCTTGGGCTCAACAGAGGACAACATCTTCCCAGCTGCGAGGAGGGGGCGCCCTTTCTCACCCAACTCTGGGGACAGAGCTGAAGACTTTGGGAGGGGACCGCAGATGGCCGGCGGAGCACCCAGGAGGATGGGAGGTGCCCGCTGAGGGTGCCTCGGACGTGAACCTGGGGGAAGCGACACCCCAGAGAGGGTCTGGCAGAGGGAGGGGCTCACTGTGCCTCTCAGAGGGCAGGGGTCACGAGGACAGAGAGACGAGCTCAGGGCGACAGAAAGGGGAGCTAGGAGTGTCTGATGGGCCCAGGGTCCCCTCAGAGAGCGACCATGATAGTCCTGAACGTTGGACTCTGCCCATCTGCTCCTTGTCAGCTCTGCCTGTGTCCCTTAAGGATAAGGAGGGCGGTGCCCTTGGTTCCGGGGGAAGGAGTGGGCAGTGGCTGGCTGAGGAGGAAAGGAAGGCGGCCCGGCCCTGAGTCAGAGGGAGGAAGCCCAGCTGGGCCACGAGGAGTGCCCCGGGGCCTAACAGTCCAGTTTCCGGTGAGTCCCCAACGGCCTCCCGTGGGCCTCCCACTTGGGTGCCCTGAAGCTGAGCCCAACTCGAGGCAGGGGCTCCCAGCGGGGGCCTGGCGTTCAGACACCAGGATCCGGGTTCCACGGCTGCCCAGGCAGGAGAACGGGCGCACCCTTGTGTGTCAGGAAGCTCCCTGGACGTGGGGTCCTGGACACTCCCTCTGAGGACGCTGGACACGCCCTGGGGAAACGTTATCACATCAGGGCCCTCAAAGAGCCCGGAAAAGAATCCTCCCCGAAGAGGCGCGTGCTGGTTCGATTCCGTGTCTCGGAGGGAGGCCGGGCGGCCCTCTACAGCGACCCAGCCCAACACTCGGGCTCTGTGCTGACAGCTCGGACCCTGGAGCCTGCTTCTGATCCTGTGTCTCCCTCTCTCTCTGCCCCTCCCCTGCTCATGCTCTGTCTGTCTCTCTCTCTCTCTCTGTCTCAAAAATAAACATAAAAAAAAAAAAAAAAAAGAATCTAACAAAGGGGGCCGCCTGGGGGGCACAGTCCATTAAGCTTCTGACTCTTGGTCTCAGCTCAGGTCTTGATCTCAGGGTCCTGAGTTCGGGCTCCACACCAGGCAGGTGAAGGCTACTTAAAACAAACAAACAAACAAGAAAACGCAAGAATATATTAAAGAACCAACTTGGGGGGGCGGGGATTGGAGGAACCAAGGAAGGCTTCCCTGGGGGGATGGCTCCTGAGGGAGGTCCAAAGACTAATCAGGCAGGATTAAGCCAATGGGGAGTGAAGGGAAAAGAGCTAGACAGAGGGAACAGCATGTGGGGAGGTTGCGAGGACAGAAGGAGCCCTGTTGCTTGGCCACTGTCTCACTCGTCTGGGTTTCCCTGCAGACCAGGATTTGCTCACCATCTCTGTGCGTGCAATGACAGCATAGCCACCCTATGAGCCGTGCTGCGTGATCTCAGACTTGTTGCTACGCCTTGGTTTCCTCGTCTGAACACTGGGGAGAGTGGTAGGAGCTGAGGGAGGAAGCGTAGGCCCTGGGGGTCTTGCGGAGTCTTCTCAAAGCTCGGCGAGAAGTCACAGGGCAGAGACGTGCTCTGATTAATATTTTAAAGGTGTCACCCACGCTGCCTTGAGGGGAGTGGGAGGAAGGAGAGCCGCTAGGTTAGGCGGAAAGAGTTGGATGGGGCTTGGACGGCTGAAGGCGTTCCTGCTTGGGGCAGGTGGAAGATGAAGCCACCAGTCTACCAGGAAGCCTTGGGGGCACTGGGTTGGGGTCAGGAACAACGAAGAGATCTCTTTGGTCTGTCCTCCTGAGTCCTGGCTTCTCACCTGAAGGTCACCTCACGGCCTAAAATAACTGCCTGAGCTGCCGCCATTGTGTCTTCGTCCCAGGTGGAAAGCAAGAGGGAAAGGAAGAGGAGAGAGGGGGAAAAAAAAAAAGCTTCATCAGCTCTGTCATTGGAAGGGAAGAAGAGAGGACTAGACCGGGGGGGGGGGGGGGGGCGCGCGGGGACAACCATCTCTGCTACAGTCCTCCTCCCCTGCTCTCTCACTCCTGGCTTGACGTCTCCCCTGCCCCTCTGTGGGGGACACGGTGAAGCTCACACTTCTTTCTAGGACCCGCGAGCCCACCACGACATGCTTCTGCTGCCCCGTCCAACCTGTCCCCGGGCCTCTCCCTCCTGTGCGCCCACGTTCCAAGAATCCCAGACCTGCTTCCTGTTCAGAGGTGAAAGGCACGTCATGGTCACTCCGTGTGTCCTTGGCGCCCTGGCTGGGGCCTGGCCTCAGGCCAAGGCCAAGGTATATGGGAAGGAAGAGGTGCCTTGCTACAGCTGAGCATGGTCCCAGGATTATTAGTGACCCTGGAGAAGTGGGGCTGTGCCTTGTCGTGCCCTGGCTGTCCCCATCTCTGTGAGGTCCTCCCCTGCAGCGGAAGCAGTGAGAAGACAGAGGTGGGGTGTGATGCTGAGCCCCGACCCCTCCACAGTGGGTTTCGTGTCCCCGTGGGACCAGGACGGAGGCAGGCAGTTCTCCACTGCAGTGTGCTCTTTAGAAAGCAAACAAAAAGGACTGTTTTCAAGATTGACAGGGCCAAGGAGGCAACAGGATAGGGAGGCTGGTCTCGGGCCGAGATCCTTCTAGAGCCCACAGGGGCCTCTCCAAACCACGTCAGTCCCCCCCACCTCGTCCGGGAGAAGGTGCAGTCCGGGGAGGGACAGGGGGAGGATCAAATGACACTGGGGACCAGAAGCTGTGCGTGTATACGTGGGGGCTCACAGAGCCCACTGGGGTCAGGTGATTGCTCGGTTTTACAGGAGGAGAAACTGAGGTTTCGGAAAGATTAAGCAAGCTGGTTGGGGTCCCTGGGCTGGCCCCTTTACTTACTTTTTCCGATACTTCATCTCACATTGTTTTGTCTGCTGGAGACCAGCTCCAGCAACCAGGGGTTCCCGAAGGAAGAACGGCGCCGGTGAAAATAAAATAAAACTAAAATAAAAAACTGAAAGAAAAAACTAAAACTAAGATAAAAATGGACACAGACAACACCAGTTGAACTGGCCGATTTACTGCAGTAAATGTGGTGTGGTCCATGCCAGTGATTTCCTTGTAACATATGTCATCTAAGTTTTCCTAACATTACCCGATTCTAAAATTGTCCCTTTGTATAATCACCCAATAAGGAATAACATGAGTGTGTTGTCATAACGTTCCCTCCTGCCCTTTGCTTATTGATTAATTTCTTTTATTGTTTTTGTTATGTGTCTATGTTTATCTATAATGTATAAAGTATTTGCTTTGCTGTTTTCACGAAAGGCCATTTATCTCTCAACACCTCAAGTGGAACAGTTACAGGGACATGACCTGTTCGTTGTTTCCCTGAACCCTTCGTGGTTTTGAAGAACAAAAGTGTTCGCCTGGGTCCGAGGTGCCAGGAGGGGGGCCAGGAGGGCCTTAGAAACCCACGCCTTATACACTCTCAGAGAGACAATGCACCTAGGAACCAATGAACCATTCTGTAGCTTAAGCGACTAGGTTCAGTCATCATTTGGAATGCCTCCGGGGGGCCAGGTGGGCCTAGGGGTTGAAGTCACCTGTGCCCAGAGATACACTCCTTAGTTGCCGGAGTGGGGCTTTCAAAGCCATATGTCTCTCCTTTACAGGCCCTCTTTGCTGGCAAATGTATGAGGCTATCCTTCCTGTAAATAGGAGTCTCCATAGGGGATGGCAAGGGCTAAACGTAAGGCCGCACAATTCCTCGCGGAACCTTATTTTCTTCCCTAATGGTTCTTTTCCCAGGGGGCCTGCCGAGGGCAATTCCCCGACAGACAATACCCCAGGTAGTTTTAAGGCCAAATTACCTAAAGGCAGGAGTACGAGAAGCTTCCCTGTCGTTTGGGCCGCCTTGCAGTCACCACTCTGTCCACAGCCCGGGCCCTGCCACTCAGGCTGGGATAGCTCGGCTTCCAGCATTTGTCACTGCTTTTTCCTCCCTTCCTTCCCTCCTCCTTCCCCTCTCTCCTTCCTTCTTTCCTTCCTTCCCTCCTTCCCTCCCTCTCTCTCTTTAAAATTTTTTTTTATTTTTATAAATGTTTATTTCTTGGTTGTGAGGGAGAGAGAATGAGCAAGAGAGGGGCAGAGAAAGAGAGGAGAGAGAAAGAGAGAGAGAATCCCAAGCAGGCTCTGCACTAACAGCACAGAGCGCAACGCAGGGTTCAGTCTCACCAACCATGAGATCATGGCCTGAGCTGGAATCAAGAGTCAGATGCCCAACCACTGGGCCACCCAGGCGACCCCCTTCTCTCTTTTAAAAATAATTTCGTGGAGTGAAATTCACAGATCTGAGTGTTTGGGGAGTTTGACCAAATGCACACACTCATCACCACTGCTCCAATCAGGACACAGACCATTTCGGGCTCCCGAACGTCCCCCACATTCCTTTCCAACAGACTCCCCTCTTCCCTGGGAAAGCCATCCCTGTTCTGATTCCTGTTCCTATGGATTCGTGTTCACCTGTTTTCAAGCTCCGTGTACCTGCATTCAGGTGAGCTCTGGTCTTTCTTCTTGCTTGAATTTCCAGATGCCAAGAGCAATAGAGGTGCACGTGAGAAAGGGCTGTGGTCGGGGTCTATCATTAAGGCAACAGTTTCTGCTCAGCACGTCCTTGGAGCCCGGCTCCCACAGGCCGGGCGTACGTGTCCCAGAAAGTCCTCTCCCCCCACCAGCCTGCTCCCTCCCTGCCTCTGTGCAGCACACTGACCCATTTTCTCTCTGGAAGCCTTCCCTGACCTGCCTGCTGCTGGAGGCACCTCTTACCCAGCACTTCATAGCCCCGGCACCATCATGATGAAATCGCTGTCGTATTATTTGTCGTCAACGCCTGTGTCCCCCATACAGGCGAACCCCCCGGGGCCCGTCCAGGTGTGCTGTGACCCCATGACATCCCCAAGTGTGGCTTGCCCAGGACTCATACGTGATCAGTAAAGGTTTGGTGAACAGTCGCTTATAGGAGAATGAGTGTCTGTGTGTGTGCATGCGTGGTGCGTGTGGGAGAGAGGAAAGAGTGTGGGCCAAGGAGCACCTCGGGACAGGGGCAGACTTACCTGGGGGCGGGGGGGGGGGGCAGGGCCTCCTGCACACCCGCGGGGTGCATTTCTACAACAGGAAAATGGGTTGGTTGCCCAAACATGAGCCTCAGTCCACCCTTAGCCTCCAGAGGTGGGAGGAAAGGACTGCATGGTGTGCATTCAGGGCTTTACAGGGACACTGAGTGACTGCCCGGAGGGGGGACAGAACTGCCTTTGTCCTCGGCCAGCCAGGGGATGCCTGCCCTTGGAGGCTGGTGACACAGTGTTCCCTTGGATGCAGGAGGCCAGGACTGCAGGCTACAGTGCCCCCTGGGTGGGGCGGGTGTGACAACGAGGGACTGGGGCCTGGAAGGGGAAGGGGCGGGAAGGCCAGACCCTAGCCCAGGTAGATGACTTCACCATCGCTCGGGGCCCAGTGTCCATGAGGTCAGGCATCGTGAAGTCTGGGGGGAGGCACAAGATGGGGGCTGTGGTGATGGGGGAGGGGGCTGATGCCAGAGATGATCAGGAAGTGAACATGGGGGTCCTGGCCATGCATCGGTGTCAGATTTCCGGTGGAAGGTGCTGCTGTCACCGAGACAGGAGTCCAGAAGGGGGGCAGATTGGGACCCCCGGGCGGTTGTACCTGCCATGTCGGAGTTGTCCAGGGACATCCAAGGAGAAATCACCAGGAAGGTCTGGCAGGTGGTGGAAAGGTCCGGCCGGAGGGGGTGACCTGAGGGGCCTTCACCCATCCTGATCGTCCACGTTGAGGACGTTTTGGGGTAGAGCCTGATTCCCTAGGGCAAGGGGCCCAGAGGTTTCTCCAATCCTGAGAGTGCCCCCAACGCAGCGGCCTTCACCGGGCTGTGTGCTCCACGGGTCGGCAAGGACTTTCCGCGTGGCATGTGGGTGCGGAGGGTTTAAGGACCTCACTTACCAGGTGATCCCCTAGTGAGAGGTCAGAGCAGTGCTCCTTCCTCAGGTCTGCCCTGTGAGAGAGAGGCCCAGAGAGAAAGGCTCAGCCATCCCGGATCACAATCCAAACCCCAGTGTGAGCAGAGCCGCCTCAAGCCAGGCCCAGAGACAGGCCTTCACCTTCTTTGTCCCTATGTCCAGCAAGGGCAGGACTGGTGATGGGAATGCGTCTGTGGCTCACGTCGGCTGTTCTGGACTCACATATATAATAGCATGGGGAGAAAGGGAACTCTCCAGTTTGTTTGTTTGTCCTCTCGGTTGGTTTTTTAAGGAACGTGACTCTGTCACTGCGAGTTCAGGGCAATTGTCTCGTAGGAGCTGAGCACAAAGCTTATCATGTAAAGACTGGAGGCGCTTGTCTTGTCAGCATGACTTATTCATCCACCTAATTATCTCTCGTTGATCTAGAATCTGGAAGGGAGGTGATGGCCTTGACAGACAAGTATTGCCACCTTTGTCGGAATTGAAAGATGAAGCCAGACTTCCTGTCAGAGAAAGCATTTTCTGATCGGCTTACTGGACTGACCGCGATGGCTGCCTTTGCCAACCGCTAAGGTGGTGGCTGTGTTTCACAGATTGAATGAAATCTGTAAATCTAAAGCTCCGACGTGTAAAAACAATTGTTTAATGTTGATTTTTGAGAGAGACAGAGCGTGAGTGGGGGAGGGGCAGAGAGGGAGGGAGACACAGAATCGGAAGCGGGCTCCGGGCTTTGAGCCGACAGCACAGAGCCCAACGCGGGGCTGGAACCCATGAACCGTGAGATCGTGACCTGAGCCGAAGTTGGATGCTTAACCGACTGAGCCACCCAGGCGCCCCTATGGCTCCAACATTTTGATGAAAATAGACATAAGGCATATGACAAGGGCACGTAATAATTTGGGCAGAGGGGAGTATATTGAAATTAACAACATTTTCATTTCCCCAATTCTTTCTGTGTACCTCTAGCTAAACAAGGGGTCTTTGAAAGAGTAACAGGTATAATCAGCAGCTCCCAGATAACTTTGGGTCAACTCTTTTTGGCACCCTACCCCAGGGACTGAGACCGCAGGAGGTCAACAGCCAACGGCTGGGTGACAGATCCCCGCGCAAGCCAGGTGATTTCAGCAAAATCAAAGAAGAATCAACAAATTGACAAGATCATAACCAAGTTCCCAATGATGGATCCGGAAAAATAATTCAGATGATGGCTCATCATTATTTGATTTTTTTGCCACATATTTTTGAAGGCGTTCAAAGAATTAAGTGATATTTCTATGACAAAAAGGGGGATTTCCTTCCCCCTCCATGTATTTATATGGAAAAATTACTCCTATGCTTACATTATAAATACAAAAAAAGAGGAATAAAACCTAGCTTGAACCATGTCTCATTCTATGAATGGTATTCTTCTGTGGATTCCATGAACTAATTCAGAAAATAAGGCCTATACATATCCTTAACAAATTTCTAGTAATATTGTACCTTTATGTTTGATAATTACTTATTAAAATGTATAACCTAAGACATTTTTACTAAGTATTTTGGTAATGATAACTCAACCCCAAAATAAGATTTTTAAGCCCAGAGGGACTTGGAGTCAAAGAAAATTAGTTTCAATTTATTCAAGGAAAATAATGATTAGATAACAGTAAGACACTTTCCAGCATAAAAATAAATTAGGATAAAAGTCCAGGGGAAACGGAACGGAAATGTGAAGTCACAGAAACCAAGAAACAGCACAAAATGTTTAATTGTCAAGGGCTTGTCACGCATTTTTAAGTGCGTGACGGTGGCATCAAATTGCTACGGGATTTAGATTCCATTGATCACATCTAAAAGAGCAGTGTAACAAGTTTGTTTTAAAATGTCAACATTTAGGGGCCCCTGGGTGGCTCAATCGGTTAAGCGTCCGACTTCGGCTCAGGTCATGATCTCGCGGTTCCTTAGTTCGAGCCCCGCATCGGACTCTGGGCTGACAGCTCGGAGCCTGGAGCCTGTTTCAGATTCTGTGTCTCCCTCTCTCTCTGCCCCTCCCCAGTTCTCTCTCTCTCTCTCTCTCTCTCTCTCTCTCACACACAAATAAATAAATGTTAAAAAATATATACATATCAACATTTACAATACATCAGGAAATTACATTGTTTGCAACTGTGTAAATTTAGTATGAAAAACTGAGAGAGTCCAGCTGAAAATATATGCCAGAGTGCATCAGGGGGTTCACACCCCTGATTTTTTTTAGGGCCGGTGTGAGCAAAAAAGTTTGGAGATCACAACTCAGAGGATTAGCCTTCAAAAGCAGACCAGAGCAGGCTCAGCTCATTTCCCTGAAGTCCCTTCATTCAGAACTGAGGTTTGTGTCTATTTGTTTTAAGGCACAGAGATGACAGTCGGGTTGAGAGACTGTCAGACGAGAACCCATCTGCTGAGTGCAGTTGGAGGGCAGGGTCTGCCTGCTCCAGGCAAGCCCGGCACTCTGGCGGTGCCCGCGGACCACGGACTGGTGACTGGCCTTCAGGCAGCCGGCAGCCGGGTGGAGCCAGCTCGTGCGGCAATGGGGTAAGACGCTGCTTTTCCAAAGCGCAGGTGGGCACCTGTCGGGAAAGTCACCGGTAAAAAGGACGCACACGCCCCAAAACTCCATCTGTGCAAGAGCACCGGCAGCCGTAGATGGTCATTACTCCTGAGAGCTGGCTCACTCTGCACCAGACACTGGCCTGAGTGCCTCCTGTGTCCCATCCTCGAATGGCCTCATGAGCAAGGAGCGATGGGACCAGGCAGCCTGACTCCAAGCCACATCGGGCACGAGGCACAGGTGTGAGCACAGACACGTTCTCGACTCGGAAGTTTCGCGTTTGATTTGACACTTCGTTCCACTTACAACTCTCTGATCCTGGGTAAGACTTTCAACCTCTCTGACCCTCAGTTTTTCTATCTGCAAAATGGTTCGTAAGAGCTACTATACCGGATCCTCAGGCCCCAGATCTTTCCAGGCAGTGCTGACCGCTCTATGCCTGGAAAGGACTCTGCTGTCATCGGAAAAGTTTATACCTAAATTTAGAAGACTGAAATCTTTTTTTAAAAAGTTTTTTTTTTTTTTCAGTTTATTTATCTATTTTGAGAGAGACAGAGACAGCACGAGCAGGGGACGGGCAGAGAGAGAGGGAGAGAGAGAGAACCCCAAGCAGGGTCTGTGCTGCCGGGCCAGAGCCAGACGCGGGTCTTGAACCCACAAAACCACAAGATCATGATCTGAGCCAAAACCAGGACGCTCAACCGACTGAGCCACCCAGGCGCCCCTGGGCACTCCCAGTTTCAAGGGAGAGGCAGCCAAGGAAACAGACAGTAATAGGCAGTGCTGGGGCAACAGGAGGACTTCCTGGAGGGGGTGAGGTCTGGGCAACATTTTCCTCCTCTGTTCACTGAGAGGGTCATAATAACCCACAGTTTTTATTTCAGAATCTAATTTTATTTTGAACTACATTGTTATAAAAGTAACACATGCTAAGGGGGCCCCTGGGTGGCTCAGTCAGTTAAGTGTCCGATTCCTCCCGATTCTTCTTTTTTTTATTTTTTAATTTTTCTTAATGTTTTATTTTATTTTTGAGAGAGAGAGACAGCATGTGTGAGCGGGGGGGGGGGGGGGTGGGGTGCGGTGCAGAGAGCGAGGGGGACACAGAACCTGAAGCAGCTCCAGGCTCTGAGCTGTCAGCACAGAGCCCAACGCGGGGCTCGAACCCACGGACCGCAAGACCGTGACCTGAGCCCAAATCAGAGGCGTAACCCACTGAGACACCCAGGTGCCCCAAGTATCCGACTCTTGATTTCAATTCAGGTCACGATCTCACAGTTCACAGGTTTGAAACCCGCGTCAGCCTCCATGCTGAGGGTGCAGAGCCTGCTTGGGATTCTCTTTCCTCCTCTCTCTCTTCCCCTGCCCTGCTCTCTCTCTCTCTCTCTCTCTCTCAAAATAAATAAATAAACTTTAAAAAAAAAAAAAGGTAACACATGCTCCTGGTGAAAATTTTCAAGAGAACAGAAAACTATTAAATGAAAAGTGTCCCTTGCTTATCCCCAGAAGGAACTAACTACTGTCCCCGGGCGTCTCGCGTAGCCTTCCAGACTCGTTCTATGTGAATGGGAGCCATGTGGGCAAAGCATAAAAGCCCAAATTAATAGTAACAACGGCTTCCCACTTGGTGAGTGTTTACCAGGTGCTGGGCTCTTCTCACTTCCCAATAACATCTCTTGGACATATTTCTATGTCACAATCAGCTCTCCAAGGTACAGCGCAAGAAGCCTGGAGGAGAGTAGAGACCACGCAAGTCAACATTCCCCCCGTCTTCGTTAGCATACACCTGGCTCCCGCTGGAACTTCCTTACGGTTGAGTTACTATCTCCTTGGTTTTCCGATAGGGAGATCGAAGCTCAGAGAATCAAAGTGTGTGCTAAGGCCACGTGGTGGCCAGGAGCCGGTCGATGCCATGATTCACCACGTGGAGCTCTGGGGCCTGCGGGAGGCCAACCGTCCTCAAGTCCTGGCTTCTGGAAGGATAAATATCACCCTGGCAAGCTGGAGGCCGGTGTCGAAAGCCCAGGCTTAACCTGAAAGCTCAGGCCAAAGGTCAGCACCGCCCTCTGCCCTGCAGGCCTCCGGGACCCATGGCACTGACCAGTGTCTCTGCATCCTGGCCGGTGGCCAGCGCTCCTGCCCACGCAGGTGCTCACACAGGGCGAGGTCTCTCGTCCCACGTGTCACGCCGCACTTGTGACCCCCGTGATTCCGCTGCTGGAGGTCGGGGTCGTGGTGATGGGTGCAAACCTTGATGAGCAAAGCATCCTGCAGTGTGGTCTTCAGGGGACCCAGAAGGACAAGCGTTTCGGCCACTTTGATGTTCAGTTGCTCGCTGTGTGATCCTGAACCCGGCCTTTCTTTCTTCCCTTTGTTTTTTTAATTGACGTAAAACTCATGATCAAAAAATTCACTATTTTAGCGGTGCCTGGGTGGCTCAGTGGGTTAAGCGGCCGACTTCGGCTCAGGTCATGATCTCATGGTTCACGAGTTTGAGCCCCACATGGGGCTCTGGGCTGACAGCTCGGAGCCTAGAACCTGCTTCAGATTCTGTGTGTCTCTCTCCGCCCCTCCCCCACTCGCACGTGCACGCTCGCGTGCTCTCTCTCTCTCTCTCAAAAAAAAAAAAAAAAATGAATAGGGGCGCCTGGGTGGCTCAGTGGGTTAAGCGGCCGACTTCGGCTCAGGTCATGATCTCATGGTTCACGAGTTTGAGCCCCACATGGGGCTCTGGGCTGACAGCTCAGAGCCTAGAACCTGCTTCGGATTCTGCCGACTTCGGCTCATCTCACAATCTCACCGTCCATGAGTTCGAGCCCCACGTCGGGCTCTGTGCTGACAGCTCAGAGCCTGGAGCCTGTTTCAGATTCTGTGTCTCCCTCTCGCTGCCCCTCCCCTGTTCATGCTCTGTCTCTCTCTGTCTCAAAAATAAATAAACGTTACCAAAAAAATTTTTTTAAATGAATAAACATTAAAAAAAAATTGAAGTGTCCAACTCCCCGGCAGCTGGTACATTTCCCGTTTTGTTTAGCCACCACCTACATGTAGCTGGAAAGCGTTTCCATCACCCCCGAAGGAGGCCTCACGCCCAGTAAGCAGTTGCTTACTGACCCCCCCCCGCCCCCTGCCCTCCCCCAGCCCCTGGGGACCACCCACCCATGGCGATCTGTCTCTGGGGATCTGCCTGTCCAGGGCATTTCCTATAAAGGAAATTATATGAAGCGTGGCCTTGGGATCGGCTTTCTCCACGTGGCATAGTGAGTTCTGCATCTGTCCACGCTGCGGCACGGGCCGGCGCTCCATTCCTGGTCAAGGCCGAGTAATCTTCCACCACCTGACGCCTGAGTTGTGCTCATCTATTGTTCTAGCTACAGGTGTTTGCACTGTTCCACCTCTGGGCTCCTGGGCACGGTGTCGTCATGACGCTTGACCCACATAGCTTCCTTTGTCACATCTGCAAAATGGGGACACGGAAAGTACCTGCCTGGCGGGCTTGCCGGGAGGATGCGTGGCTTATAGATGGGAGGCCCTACCTGGTGCATGGCCAGGGCTCCGTTGTTGATTCTGTTGGGTACTTGCTCCCCATCTGACATTTATTGAGCACTTACTGTGTACCATTTTAAGCACCTTACCTATGTAAGCACCTTACCCATTCGTGTCGATGCTTTTCATTCATGTATTAATTCCGCCAGCAACTCTGTGGGGTAAGGCCCACTGATCAGTTCTCCTGTATTTATTTATTTTTAAGTTTTTTAAACATTTATTTATTTTTGAGACAGAGAGAGAGAGAGACAGAATGCAAGCAGGGGAGGGGCAGAGAGGGAGACACAGAATCCGAAGCAGGCTCCAGGCTCTGAGCTGTCAGCACGGAGCCCAACGCAGGGCTTGAACCCCCAAACTGTGACATCATGATCTGAGCCAACGTCAGCCGCTTAACGGACTGAGCCCCCCAGCTGACCCTGATCGGTTCTACCTTATAGAAAGCCGAGGCCCTGAGAGGTCAGCTCAGGGGTTGCCTGTGGAGGCAGGACTTGAACTAGCCAACCTGACCCCGAAGCCCACGTTCTTAATGCCTCTGCTGGTCTACACTTGTGGGGTCGTTTACACTACCATCCACCGGGGTTTCTGGGGTCATCACCTCTGGATCGGGGACTGTGGGAGATTTTCACCTTCTTTTTCCCCTGGACTGTCTCTGTTCCACGTGTCTGTAATTGTTTGTTTTCACAGGGAGCAGAGGATAATTTTGTAATCAGAAGGCAACAGTAAATATGATTTTAGATCATGACATATTTGTTAAGTGAAAACAGCCACACATAGATTTTCAGGTATGGCCTGATTCCAAAGGTGCACAGTAAACACCCAGGGGGCTGTTCCCCAACGTATTAACAAGGTTTGTCTCTGGGGAGCCAGATGGGGTGATTCTGTGATGCTTGGTATACGTTTGTTGTCTTTCTGGCTTTTCCAAGTGTATTTTGACAACAAAGATCACTGTTATATTTGGAGAGAGATTCTAGAAACAAAAGACCGGAGATCCCAGCTAGGACCGGTGGTTGTTTCTCCTCGGGCTGGCTGAGCAGGTGAATCTGAGCCACTGACCGGCCAAGGAGGCTCACGAGGAAGCTGCCAGACTGGAGGTTCCTGCACCGAGGGACATGCCCAGGGACGTTTGTCATTCCATCTCCATCCGAGGACACAGAGACACAGAGGACACTCCTACCTCAGGGTCCCCAGTGCCTAGACCGGGAGCCGCCTCAGCCTCGGACTGTCCCTGTTCTGCCCGTCCATCCCAGCCACCTGGCCTTTGCTCTGGCACTGCCTTTCACCAGAATTCCTGTCACCCCCGGGGGCGCTCTTCCCAGATCCTCGTGCTCCCTCCGGTAGGATCAGCAGGGCCCGGTGGAGCACTGGAAGGCACCCATGATTAGAAGAAAGTGTCTGTCCCGGCTTGTTTCTCCCCACCTCTCCCCCTGCAGGTGCACACGTCCATAGCTCCTTCTCCCTCTGCTTGACATACACTGGGCTCTGGGGCCCCCGTCCCGTCACTGGCCATGGTTTAAAGTGATCCCCATGCCAAAAAAAGGGGTAGCTGAGCCTCCCTGGACAGGGCGGTGCTCTAGCCAGGACGGCCAGGGAGATGGCTAAACCCATAATGATGACACGGCAGGGACAGAAGGGTTGGAACAACTCCATCTGGGGGAGTCCAGAAGCTTCCTGGAGGCAGTGCCATTGCACAGGGCTGTGACAGATGGGTGGGAGTTTGATGAGATGAGCTGGGAGGAGAAAGACTTGTCAGCCAAGGGAGGGCGGGGAGGGCAGAGGACGCTGCCTCTGACCCCAAGGCCACCTCTGCCTTGGCAGGTTACCCGGGGCCGGCCCAGCCCAGACCCGACAGCCCCTGCCAGGAAAACAGGTCAGAGGAGGACGCACCCTGGCGGCATTGCGTGTGAGCAGGGCTGGGACACTCCTGCCGGGACACCCAGGACACCCTCCCCGGTGGGCTGCAGGTCAGTCACAACCCGGCTGGCAGGACGGGAGGGCTGCCCCCCCAGCCCAGACTGTCCCCACCCAGCTGTCCTGACACAGCATCCCCCCGCCCCAGCCTCTTGTGGGCTGGAAGTGCCCCTTACTTAGCAGGAGGAGGGACCTGGCCAAGGCGTGCAACCACTCCGAGCCTCAGTTTCCCCATCAGTAAATGAGGATAAGAGTTCTTCCCTCGTGGCTCTCCAGCACATCCAGTGAGACAATGTCGGGGAATGGGCACCTAAATGTTGGAAGCTCATTGGCATCGGATTGCTGTTACCGTGGCTACTCTTACTGTGTTGACTATTATTATGGGAAAATGCCCAATCCGGTGGGAGAAGCAAGACAGATCTGGATTTGAATACCAGCTCTGCTCCGGGTAACCGTGAGTCTGGGCGGATGGCTTCTTTGAACCTCAGTTTCCCATCTGTAAACCCTTGGCTCTGCATTGGGTGTGGCCAGGCTCCCGGAAAGGCCAAGGTCGGTCCCAAAGGGCAGGGCTCAGCTGGGGCAGCTCCAAAGAAGCAGCGTCCTCTTGGACCAACGCCAGGCCACTGCCCAGCCCTCCTGGCGAGCCCCAGCCTCCCCTCCCGGCCCCGCGCCCCGCCAGCCTGCAGTGCTAGCTCTCAATGCCTCAGCCGTGCACAAGCCCTTGCTATTTATGAGGTGTTTTGCGGCCACCCCCAAATACAGATAGTACTGCTCAGCTGCGGCTGTGGGCAGGCCCTGGGCTGGGCACCGGGCCCACGGGAGCAGCAGGCCAGTGGAGACAGCCAGACAAGCAGTGTCTCCACCAAAGTATAGGCTCAAGGGCTGGGGGCTTGCGGGGGGGGGGGTGGGCAGGCAAGGCTTTGGGGAGGCGGCCTTTGGCTGGGCCTTAGAGGGGCCCACGGCCTGGACGTCTGCCCCTTGAACCACTTCTCAAGTCCAGGCTGGTTGCCGGCTCTGGTGCCTGACGCGTGCCCGGGGTTCGATGGGGGCCTGGTGAGTACCCATGGAGTGAGCGAGCGAGCGAGCGAGCGAGCAAGTGAATGAAGCATGGAATACTGTATTACCTTTATATCAGACTCAGAATTCTCTCAGGGAGAGAGCTCAACTCTGCGAAATTACTTAGTTGAGCATCCTAGGTGGTAATGGAAGCATCAGGGAACATCTGGGGACCGAACGGCGGCCCCTCCCAGAACTTCTTCTTACCCAGGAGGTGGGTAGGGCTCTCCCCAGCCTAGACCACCTGAAGGCAGACTGTCTGCTCTGACTGCCAGAACCCTTGCTGTGCTGGGTGGCCTCAGGCCATCCACTGACCTCTCTGGACCTCGGTCTTCACGCCTGTGAAATGGGACCGTGACCGCAATGCACACAGGGCTATGCCAGGGTGGGAATTAGTAGGCAGCAAAGCCCGCTGGCTGTGGGGAGCTCCGTGGAGATCCAGGGCGGGCAGCTCTCTTCATTCATGCTCCTGGGCATCCCAGTGCCAGCCGTGCGGGCTGCCCGCACCCTCTTTAATGATTAGGTCTGTCCCCACACCCTGGTGTGGTTCCATCTGCCTGAATGCATTCATTTAGACCCCATAAAACAGGGTGACAATGAGCCACCTCAGAGATGAGGAGAGAAGCCTTTTCAGGGGCGTCCCGACGCAAACAGGCACCCAGGGCTCCTAGGGAGGGGAGCAGCTAAAAGGTCTGGGAGGGTCCGGCCAGCCCTCCTTAGGGCGGGGGCGGTGGTGGGTGCAGGGGTGGGGAGGAGGGAGACAGATGGAGACAGAGATGGAGAGGCAGAGGGAAAAGGACAGGGAGGAGGGGCTTGACAGGACCAGAGACAGGGTCAGAGTCAGGGTCAGAGACACAGAGAGAGACAGGGAGTCAGGAGGGTGGGAAAGGGAGGGGCGGTGAGGGCAGGTGGGCAGGGAGGGGAAATGTCGTGAGGGGGCAGCCTGGGCAGAGCAGCTGAACGGCACAGAAGCCAGGGGGGGTGCTGGAGGGTGTGTGGGGCCCACTTGAAAGGCGCATTCAGCCCCCCAACGGTTCCCTCCTCCCCGTTCCTAGCGGTGGCCAATCCACGAAGGCTGAATTCCCGGGCAAACACAAAACTTCATGCACACAAGCACGCACCACACTCACACACACTCACCATCACTGACCGACGCCCACAACTGCACAGGTGCCCATGCCCTGTGTGTAGATGGTCCGCACAACCCAGGGGCTCCCCGTCCGCAGCACGCAGGCTCATACCCGGGACCTGATTTCCCCAGTCCTGGGCCCACAGATTCCCCTAAACTAACTGGTGGGGTCCTGGAACCTCCCGGAGCTTCAGTAGAGGCCCCACAGCCCTGCTTCGGAGCTGACCCCGCCCACTCTGCCTTCGTTCCACAACCTAGAAAACAGCTGGGGCCCCTCCCCATGGAGACGCCCCGACAAGGGGTTTCCAGGTCGGGGGCCCCACTGCCCCTGCTCTCCTGCTGCTTCTCATCGGTCCTGGTGTGGTACTCAGCTTCCGATTCTCAATGCACACCCCGACTCCCTTCCTCGCCAGCACTGTGAACGGAGCGGAGCTTAGGGAATGGGGCGGGGTGGGGGACACAGAAGGGAGCTTCACGGGACAGCGGCACAGTCATCTACAAAGGGACAGAGTCCATCATCCACGCAGAAGACGTCCAGATGTGGGCGGCCGTCCGCGACCCCACCCCAGAAGCCCTGGACCGACAAGGGCTCATCGCGTTCTGCCTTGAGCCCACCTCTGGGAAAATGGATTTGCAACAGTTGTGAACTCCCCGGGAGCAGAACCAGCTCATGGTGCGGGGTCAGCCCGTGCCAAGATGGTCACAGAAGAGCTTCAGGTTGTCATTTTTATGCATTCACAAACTTTTTTCCTACCTTTCCTTTTTAAATTGCATTTTCTAGCGAGTGGCCATTTATCGAACATAAAACCTGCCATTTAAAAATGATAATCCAGCGGTTTTTGATATATTCGCAATGGTATGCAGCCATCACCACTATCCATTCCCAGAACATTTTCATCAGCCTCGAAAAATACCTTGTACCCACTGGCAGTCATGCCCATCCCCCTCCTCCCAGCCCCTGACCACCCCCAGGGACCACAAATACACTTTGTTTCTATTGATTTGCCTCTTTTCGACCTTTTATATAAAGGGATCCTAGAAGGGGCAGCTGGGTGGCTGAGTCAGTTAAGCGTCTGACTCTTGATCTCAGCCCAGGTCACGATCTCAAGGTTCACGGGACCGAGCCCCACCTTGGGGTCTATGCCGACAGCACGAAGGCTGCTTGGGATTCTCTCCCTGCCCCTCCCCTGTGCATGCTCTCTCTCTCTCTCTCTCTCTCTCTCTCTCTGTCTCAAAAATAAATAAATAAACATTACAAAAAAGAGTTTCTGGACACCTGGGTGGCTCAGTCGGTTGAGCGTCTGACTTCGGCTCAGGTCATGATCTCACGCTTCGTGAGTTCGAGCCCCGTATCAGGCTCACGGCTGTCAGCCTGTCAGCGCGGAGCTCACTTCAGATCCTCCGTCCCCCTCTTTCCATCCCTCCCCTGCTCGCACTCTCCCCAAAATAAATAAATATCTTAAAAAATTGTTTTAATAAAAAATAAAAAAAGAATTTCTTTAAAAAAAAAAAGGTATCACGGAACACGTGGCCTCTGTGTCTGGCTTCTTGCACGGAGCATCACGGGTTCGTGACTGAATAATGCTCCATCGTGTGGGTGGACCACGCTCTGGTCACCCAGTCATTTGATGGTGACTACTGGGGCTGTTTCACACAAACTTTGAAGATATTGTCATTTACAAAATAATTTTGGAAACACCAGTAGGCTGTGGACTGCTATCCGTTCTTGTTATTTTGCCTATTCTGAGATTAATTTCCTCCTATGTTTAAATGTTTTTTTTTATGAAAACCATAGTGATTGTAGATGAAAGTTTTAACCAAATGCCTTTGGTGGGAGGGAAAGGGAGTCAGCCTCCCTAAATCCACTCGTCCCTAAGCCTTTCTGCTCTGGCAACCACAGGGCTGACGAGCTGGGGCTGTGACATGTAATGATGGCTGAAGGCAGGCGCCTTTGTGTTTCATTAGGGTTTTCGTGGGGCTGGTGTTTCAGGAATCTGCAGCTCAGTGGAGAAGAAGGCATCCCAGCCCTTGGGGAAAGAAGCCTCCTTCCCGCACACCTTCCCCACCCTGGGGGCGGCTCTGCGCAGGGCAGAGGCTGGGAGGAGGATCCGGTGGTTACCTCCATGGAATCGGCATGGGGGGGGGGGGGAGGTCGGGCTCTCTGGTCTCACCCGTGTGCCCTGGTCCCCGCTGCCAACTGCGTGCTGTTGTTGCAGGTGCATTGAGGTGGGGGGGTGGAAAGGTGATAAAGTGGCTCCATTATGCATTCAAAGTCACGTGCACATACCGTTTATTATCACAGTAATACAATAAAGCAAATCAGGGCTTTGGGTGCCCGGGTGGCTCAGTCAAGTTCAGCAAGCTCAGGTTCAACTTGATTTCATGGTTTGTGAGTTTGAGCCCGGTGTAGGGCTCTGTGCTGTCAGTGTGGAGCCTGCTTGGGATTTTCTTTCTCCCTCTCTCTCTGTCCCTCCCCCGTATACTCTCTCTCTCTCTCTCTCAAAATAAATAAATAAACTTAAGAAAGAAGCAAAGCAAATTCTTAAAGTCAGGGAAAGAAAGAAAGAAAAATCCTCTCATCCCAACACACTTATTTGCATTTTAATGAACTTTCAATTTGCCTAAGCATTAAAAAAAAGATTAAAAAGCACTTTTTTTTTTCCTGATTATAGTAGACAGCCTCATTGTAACCAAAATATCAACAAAAAGAGAGAAGGGGAGAAAGAAGTAAAATGACTCATTTTACCACAACTTAAAGACAGTCACAATGATCATGTCGGCACGCTTCCTTCCAAACTGTTTTTGAGCTACTGTATTTTCCGCAAAAATGCATCGTGCATGACATCGCACTGATTTTCATACAGTTTCGTGTCTCTTACGCCTAAAATCAGGGACCGAATTTTTTTCAAGCTGTTACAAAATTTGAAAATGTTGTAATGCTGCACATCTTAATAGGGTTGCGACACATCAGACGGGGCCACCTGGGTGGCTCAGTCCTTTGAGCGTCCGACTCTTGATTTCGGCTCAGGTCACGATCTCGTGGTTTGTGAGATCAAGCCCCTCTCTGGGCTCTGAGCTGACAGCAAGGAGCTTGCTTGGGGTCCTCTCTCTCCCTCTCTCTGCCCCTCTCCTGCTCATGCACTCTCTCTCTCTCTCAAAATAAATAAAGTAAACCTTAAACTCATTGTGTGGCTCCTACTGCACTCTAGTCTTTTCATTTATAATCTCTTTCACGTCCTTTGTGCCGTGGTGCAGTTCAGTACAGCCCTTGTTGCTAACTGTCATATGCAAAATGTCCCATCACCGAGTAATCCTACTCCACTCACCAGGGCCCCCCTCCCCCGCCCCGATGGGCAGCTCTGTGCTGTTACAAATGATGCTTCGAGAAACGCCCTTTTGTAGGTCAAATGTTTCCTCTGGGGAGGTTCCTACAAATGGGCTTCCCGGGTAACAGAGCATGGGCAGTGTTAAGGTTCTGTTGAAGCACAATATTGTAGAACTTGCCTTCATTGACTCTGTAGGTCTGAAAATAACGAGACACCAACATCCTTTGGACACAAAGTTGGAATATCAAATCCAGCTCTGTTAGGACGTAAGTAAGCAATTCACTAAATAGAACAGCGGCAACAGAGGAACCCTAGGGGGCTTCATTTCTGCAAGAGACCGTCTTAGAATCCCAGGCATCCCCACCAAACTTTCTGGGAGCAGAGAAAAGCTCACGCTGGGATGGCGGAGGGGAATGTACACCCCAGTGGGGAGGAAGTTGAAGATGTCGCCTCCCAGGCACTTACCCACCTGCACAGGCAGATGTGTAGTTCTCCGCAGCTGGACCCCCAGGGAAGCTGG
Organism: Panthera onca; assembly: GCF_046562875.1. Taxonomy (NCBI): domain Eukaryota; kingdom Metazoa; phylum Chordata; class Mammalia; order Carnivora; family Felidae; genus Panthera; species Panthera onca. The sequence continues at coordinate 4,557,882 of NC_138342.1, forward strand.
CTCATCCACGTCCCCAGGGGAGACAGAAAATGTGGGCTGCTGTCGATGTTCAGTTTGCATACTCTCCCTGCATTTCAATAATCTTTCTCAGACGGTGGTTTTAATTGCTTTATTTTATTTTATTTTATTTTATTTTATTTTATTTTTTTATTTTGTTAAACAAACTTCATGTGCAGAGCCCAACGGGGGGCTTGAACTCACAACCCTGAGATTAAGACCTGAGCTGGGATCAAGAGTCAGATGCTTAACCGACTTAGCCACCCAGGCACCCCTCAAAAGGTGGTTTTGAAAATTTACTTCTGTGTTTTTCTGTTGTTTCATGTGTGTGTGTGTGTGTGTGTGTGTGTGTGTGTGAAAATGTGCTACTATGGTAATTAGGGACTACATGTCGCTTAAAAATACTTTTTATGGTGCTAAAATATATGCATGTGTTATGTGACATAAAATTGACCACTTGAACCATTTTTAAGCACACAAGCCAGTGGCGTTAAGTACATTTATGATGCTGTATAACCCTCACCAATGCCTATTTCCGGAGCTTTTTTTCATCACCTTGAACAGAAACTCTGTGCTCACTGAGACAATAATGCCCCACTCCTTCTTCTCCACTGGTAACCTCTCTTCTGCTTCCATCTCTGCGAATTTGCCTGCCCTAGAGACCTCACGCAAGGCGAATCACACAGTATTTGTCCTTTGTCTGTCAGCACACACGTGGGTGCTTCCATGTTTTAGCCCTTGTGAATAGTGCTGGTATTATTAATAATGAATAATAATAGTGGATACTAATAATGGTATCTGTTTGAGTCATCTTTCGGTTTTGGGGAGGTATATACCTAGGAGGAATTGCTGACTCACCTGGTAATTCTATTTTAGCATTTTGAGGACCTGCCGGACTGTTTTTCACATAGCTGCAAGGCTAAATGTTGTGTAAAAACAAACAAACAAACAAAAAGCAAACAAAAACAGAAAACAACAACAACAAAACTTTTATCTTTAATATTGCTAAGCTGTCAATACTGCCCAAAGCGATGTATAGATTCAGTGCAATCCCTGTAAAGCTCCCACTGACACTTTTCTGTACAAAAGGAAAAATCTGGGGTGCTTGGATGGCTCAGTTGGTTAAGCATCCAACTCTTGATTTAGGCTCAGGTCATGATCTCACCATTCATGAGATGGAGCCCCAAGTTGGGCTCTGTGCTGACAGAGCAGAGCCTGCTCGCGATTCTCTCTCTGCCCATCCCCTCCTCAAAATAAACAAATAAACTTAAAAAAAAAAGTGTTTTTAGAAATAGAAAAATCCCGGGGCACCTAGGTGGCTCAGTTGGTTAAACATCTGACTTCAGCTCAGGTCATGATTTCACGGTTCATGGGTTCGAGCCCCGAGTCGGGCTCTGTGCTGACAGCTCGGAGCCCGGAGCCTGCTTCAGATTCTGTGTCTCCCTCTCTCTCTGCCCCTCCCACACTCGTGCTCTGTCTCTCTCTCAAAAAATAAAATAAACATTTTAAAAATTAAAAAAAAAAAGACATAGAAAAATCCATCCTAAAATTCACATAGACTCTCAAGAGACTCCAAGTGGAACAAAGTTGGACGTTTCACACATTCTAATTTCAAGACTTACTAGAAAGCCACAGTTACCAAAACAGTGTGATACTGGCATAAAGTTAACAAGCATATAGCCCAATGAAATAGAATAAAGATCCCAGAAATAAAACCTCACATATACGGGCAAGTGATTTTCAACAAGGGCTCATTTAATGAGGAAAGGACAGTCTTTTTAACAAAGGTGCTGGGAAGACTGGACATCCACATGCAAAAGAATGAAGCTGGACCCTTATCTGATGCCATATGCAAAAGTTAACTCAAAATGGATCTAAACACAAAAGCCAAAACCATTAAACAAACCATCAGAAGAAAACACTGGAGAGAAGCTTTGTGACGCCAGAATTGGCGATGCACTCTCAGATCTGACACCAAAAGCACAGACAACACAAAAAAAGATAAATTGGACTTCATTGGAACTAAAAACTTTTGTGCATCAAAGGACACTATCAACAGAGAGAAAGGCAACTTAAGGAATAGACAAAGATATTTGCAAGTCATACATCTAAAAAAGAGATTAGTATCAGGGCTCCTGGGTGGCCCAGTCGGTTGAGTGTCTGAATTCGGCTCAGGTCATGATCTCATGGTTCACAGGTTCGAGCCCTGTGTCGGGCTCTGTGCTGAAAGCTCAGTGCCTGGAGCCTGCTTTGGATTCTGTGTCTCCCTCTCCTCTGCCCCTTGCTCTCTCTCTCTCTCTCTCTCTCTCTCTCTCTCTCAAAAATAAATAAAACATTTTTAAAAAATAATAAAAATAAAAAGAGATTAGTATCCAGTATATATAAAGAACACCTACAACTCAACTACAACAAAAACAGACAACTTGATTAAAAATGAGCAAAGGAACTGTTTGGTGTTGGTTGGACTGGTCTTGGGTCCCATCGCATCTGGTTCTGAGCATCCTGGCTTTCCCAGTGATTAATGCTTCTCCAAGGAGGAGGCAGCTGGCAGGGAAGAGCACCTGCTTGGATTTCTCCAACAGGCTAAGAGTACCTGGCTTCTTGGGCAATGGGTTGGAAGCTTTGAAAGAAAAGTAAGAACCCAGAGAATGCAGAGTGGGCCTCTCCCATCTGCCTACCCATGGCTTGGCCCAGTCCCAGCTCCAGGCTCCCTGGGGGCTCCTAGCCACCTGCCCACCTCCAGCAGCAGGAACGGTTGAATCATCCTGGCAGGGGCTGTCAGCCCTGGAATCTGAGCAGGCCTCAGCAGAGCAGGGTGGCCACTTTGGCTGTCCCCAGCTCGGTTGGTACACCAACTCCCTGGGAAGTCACCTCTGGGAGGAGCCTCTAAGACTACTAGATGGGGGCCCTTGGTCCCCAGAGTCCGGGCAAGTGAGAAGCTGCTCATCAGGGATGGGAGATACATGGGGTCCTTTCTAAGGTTGCTCCCAGTCACCATTAGGTCAGGTTTAAAGCAGAGGGGGACTTGTTTCTTGAGTTTGATGTCAAGGGAATAACAGCGGTTCGGGTGGGTCAGGCCTAAGAGTGGCCCAGTGGAAGGTGCAGGAGGAAATGGAGTGATGGTAATGAAAATAGCAACACTGGGGCAGCTGGGTGGCTCAGTGGGTTACACATCCGACTCTCTTTTTTTGTTTGTTTTTATTTATTTACTTTGAGAGAGAACAAGCGGGGGAAGGGCAGAGAGAGAGGGAGAGAGAGAATCCAAAGCAGGCTCCGAGCTGCCAGAGCAGAACCCACAAAGTGTGAGATGGTGACCTGAACCTAGATCAAGAGTTAGATGGTTAACTGGCTGAGCCACCCGGGCACCACAAGCGTCTGACTCTTGACCGTGCCTCAGGTCATGATCTCACAGGTTGGTGAGTTCGAGCCCCGCACGGGGCTTTGGGCTGACAGTGCGGAGCCTGCCTGGGATTCTCTCTCTCTCCCTCTCTCGCTGCCCCTCTTCTGCTCATGCGCTCTCTCTCTCTCTCTCTCTCTCTCAAAATAAATAAATAAATAAACTTAAAAAAAAAAAAAAAAAGAAAGAAAGAAAATTCCCACACCGATGATGACTGGATCCTCATATCACCGTTACTTCTTGGTTCTCTCTACCGCTGTCCACAAGGCACCCCCTCTGCTGAGGCCTCCCTGACTACCCTGGAGCCGCACCCCTCCCCTGCTTCATTTTATCTGCATTCCTGCCAGCCCTCCGGTGCACTCCCTCCTCGCTGTGGGGTGTGGGGCATGGGCTGGGTCTGAGGACCCAGAGGGAGTCCCAGGGGACCAGCCACCAGGGGCCCTGGCTGCCTGCAGGATGAAATCAAACTGAGCTGGCAAGAGTGAAAACAGAGTTTATTGGAGGTAGAGAGAGACACAGACAGAGCGTCTGGGAGGCCCGGAAAGGAAGGGAGCAGGAGACTCATCTTTGTTCGGGGTCTGGGGGTTTTTCATGGAGGACGGTGGTCTGGCATGCGTGTCCCCTCAGGCATCCCGGGAGTGGTCAGAACAAAGATGAGGGCTCAGATGTTAGTCCTTGGAGCCAGGCGGCCTTGGCACGGAGATGTCTAGAGCCAAGTGGTCTGGAATGCGCACACGATGGCTTCATTGTCACCTGGTCCTTCCTTAGGTGTTGTCTATTCCAGAGAAGTCATTCCCTCCGTGTCCCTGGCGGGGAAGACATATGCTGTTTGCATTATGAGGTGCAAAGAGCGTTGGGGGTGCAGGTCCTTGCAAGAACAGAGGCAGGAGAAGGAGCGAAATGCAGATCTCCATGGAGTCCTTCAGTTTCCCATCTCCGGCGCTTTACTAGATGGATACGTTCCCTCGAGACCGCGCTCTGATCACTGCTCTTTCCTCTGCCAACAGCAACGCCCACCACGGAGCGGGGCTCAAAACATATGCACGTGAGGAATGAATGCATCCTGTGAAGAAAGTTTACTTCTCACCGTTGTTCAGAGAGGTGGCGTAACTTCTCCAGGAGCACACAGCCAGAAAGAGGCAGGCAGGGCTGTGATTTGCACCAGAAGTTGGGGCTTCTTGTTTCGTGAACCTCAGAGCCCATTGCCCAGGGTGCCCAGGGTGCCGAGGGTGGCTGGCGTTGATATGTGTTTCTCTCTGTGTGACATGACGGGACACCCCCACACGTGAGCTCCCAGGAGCAGGCCCTTGGGGTGGCAAGTTCTGTGCTCTCACCTGTCATTGTCATAGAGGGTGAGTGTCCCCTCCTCTCTCCTGCTGGGGGTTGACTCCTTTAAGTCCTGGCTTACAGGGCGCCTTCTCTAGGAAGCCTTCCGTGACCTTCCCCAAGTCAAGGGCTCTCCTTCCTTCTCTGGACAATCCCAGCCTCTTGTACAAACCCTACTACAGAGTCCGTGGTGGAGAGTCATGAGTACAGCAGACAGACTTGGGGGGCAGGCCTTCCCAGATGGGAATCCGGATGAGCCATCACGGACTGTGAGACCCTGGACGTATCACTTCACCTCTCTGAGCTCCCTGTCTCACCTGGATGGTGGATACACCAATACCCACCCTGCCTGGGCTGCCGTGACACGGCACCGTAGTCCCGGCGGCTTAAACAACAGACATTCACGGTCCCGCATTCCGGAGGCCGGAAGTCCTCGATCAAGGCACGGGCAGGAATGGTTCCTCCTGAGGCCTGTCTCCTTGGTGCCCAGATGGCCGTCTTCTTCCTGGGTCCTTCCATGGCTGTCCCTCTGTATGGGCTTGTGTCCTACTAATCTCTTCTCATAAAGACAGCAGTCGGATTAAATGAGGACACACCCATATGATCTCATTTTAATTTGATCGCCCGTGGAAAGACCCTATCTCAAAAATACAGTCACATCTGCGGTGCAGGGAGGGCGGTGGGTGGGCTAGGGCTTCAACATGTGGATTCTGCAGGCACGATTCAGCCCACAGCACTGCCCCCCATCTGACTCTGAAATTCCTGCTACAGTGCCTCTGACAAGGCTCGCCCAGCTGCGGCTTGCACACCTCCAGAGTCAGGGAGCTCTCTACTTCCCAAGGGGGATAAAGGGCGAACGGGATTCCTGGCAGTGGCTGGGATCCCTCAGAGCTGCCTCACGTAGAGGCTGAATCCCTGCGGCCCTCGAGAAATAGAGACGGCTATTTCATCATCTTGAGCGATTCCAAACAGGTTGGTTTCTCCCTAAACAGCAAGAGAGCTTGCTTGTTTTGGAAGGCAAATCCAAAGGCGGATTCCTGCTGATAGACTTATCTGTGTTTTGTTATCTGCCTTGAACAGAAGTGGCTCGGGAAGCCCCCGAGTGTGGATGCCTGGGTTGCACAGATAAATGTCACGTCTACACCCAACGGAAGCTATAAATAGGCCACCCTGGTGGGGGTGTGTGTGTGTGTGTGTTAGGAGTGGCCGCTGTGAAACTGAAAATTATTTTCTACCCACCCAAATGAGTTGGATTGTTCTTGCCGGATCCCATCCAGATGGTGAAAGGGGGCCACGAGGGACGTTCAGATAAAGTCTTACTCAATTCATTTTGGCTTTAAAAATCCATTCTCAGAGCTCAGCAAAAGAAGCAATTATTATTTTTGTACCCTGATTTCACCCTGTCATTCCCTTTTTTCTGAAAAATGTTCACATTGCAAACATTCTACACGTTTATTCTGGACAGGATGGAAAATATAGCACAAGGTGAAGAAGAAAACAGAAAGTACCTTTAATCCCATCATCTAAAAGTACTGTTGACGTTTGGATGCATTTCTCCCTCTCTCTCTCTTGTCAATGGGATTATCCTTTTTTTTTAAATGTTTATTTACTTATTTTTGAGAGAGAAAGAGAGCGGGTGCATGCGAGGGAGGGGCAGAGAGAGAGGGAGGGAGAGAGAATCCCAAGCAGACTCTGCTGTCAGCTCAGAGCCCGACACGGGGCTTGAACTCATGAACCATGAGATCATGACCTGAGCTGAAACCAAGAGTCAGACGCTCAATCAACTGAGCCACCCAGGTGGCCCGGGATTATACTTTAAAAAATTTTTGTTTATATAAAAAAATAATGTTTATTTATTTTTGGGAGGGAGAGAGAAACAGAGTGTGAGCAGGGGAGGGGCAGAGTGAGAGGGAGACACAGAATCCGAAGCAGGCTCCAGGCTCTGAGCTGTCAGCACAGAGCCCAACGCGGGGCTCGAACTCAAAAATCGTGAGATCATGATCTGAGTTAAGTCAGACGCTTAACTGACTGAGCCACCCAGGTGCCCTGGGGATTATATGTTTTTAAAAAAAGATTGCATTGTATCTCTGTACCTACCAGAGGAGATGGACCGAGTGGTGAATAAGACAGACAAGAGCCAATCCCCTTGGAGTTCAGTCGGAGACGGAAAAACCATATAAATGAATTTTCAGGTCATTTCCAAGTTCCCTGTTGCAAACAGCACTGCCGTGAGCATTGCTGGAGTGGGGTGCCTGAATGCACATGTGCTGATTACGTAGGAGACCTTTCCAAATGTGGAATTTGGGGGCGCCTGGGTGGCTCAGTGGAACGTCCGACTTCGGCTCAGGTCGTGATCCTGCAGTTCGCGGGTTCGAGCCCCGCGTCGGGCTCTGTGTTGACAGCTCAGAGCCTGGAGCCTGCTTCTGATTCTGTGTCTCCCTCTCTCTCTGCTCCTCCCTCACTCATACTCTGTTTCTCTCTCTCTCTCAGAAATAAATATTTAAAAAAATTAAAAAATAAATAAACATTAAACATTTTTTTTAAGAAACAAAAGTGAAATTTGTACACAGGGTTTCTCCCATTGTAAACAAACTGATGATCATCTCCACGCATATTTGTATTCGCAGGACGTTGGGACCATCCGATTAATATCTCCCCCACCTGCGTTGGACGGACCTATAGATTCTCTGGAATCTTTCCTGCCTTTCCTGCCTGGGTGAGCCCCTCCCTCCCCTCATCCGGCTTACACATCATACCCTGAGGCGCACAGGGCTCATTCCGTCCTCAGGCAGCGCCTTTGGTCTCTGCGTGGTTCCACCCGACCTTGACCTCAAATAGGTCTTCCTGCCTTGCAGCGCGGGCCCTGGCTCTGGAAAATGTGCAGAGCAAATCGAGGAGGCCTCTTCTCCCCAGAGGCCCCGCTGAGCCTCTCCGAGGGCTGTCCCTACGTGGACTGTGCACCCAGCTCCCACCGCTGCTGCATGGCATTTCCTTTCTTGGGACTCCACCCAGGGATCGCCTCACCTCCTCCGAGGAGCCTTCCCAGACCACCCCTGCCTGAGGAGCAGGTGGCCGGGCTCTTCCGCACTCCCGCTCCCGTCTCCCTCCATGGAAGCACCTGTTTCTTTCCCTCCGAGGCTTCAGCTCTATCTCTGAATCCACTGGGCGCCGGATAAAAACCTGCCATATAAGGGCGCCTGGGTGGCTCAGTCAGTTAAGCGTCTGACTCTTGATTCCGGCTCAGGTCATGATCTCGCGGCTCCTGAGTTCCAGCCCCGCATCGGGCTGTGTGCTGACAGTGCAGAGTCTGCTTGGGATTCCCCCGCCTCTCTCTCTGCCCCTCCCCTGCTCATGCTGTCTCTGTCTCTCTGAAAGTAAATAAATAAACTAAAAAAAAAAAAAAAGCCGTGCCATATAAATGAATGGGGGACAGGATTCTAGTTCCCGTATCTCGGACAGACTCTGTGACTGCGGGCACGCCACGTGCTGGGTCTGGGCCCCCCCCCCCCCCCCCCCGCCCGGAGCTGTGAACTGGAGGCAAATCAGCTTTGCAGGCGGTGCTGAGCCATCGCAGCCTGCCCTGCGAAGGGGCTGTTCCTGCTGAGACCCCAAGGAAGAGGCGTCTCAGGTGAAGGGGCCGGGCAGCAGAATTCCAGGCCCAGGGAACAGTAGGTACAAAGGTCTTGAGACGGGACAAAGCCGGGGTGACCCCCAAATGGATCAGAGGTCTTGTGAAGGTGCCCTGGGTTATTCATCCAGTCGCTACTCGCGGGACACGGTGTGTGCAGCTGGGCCCAGGGCTGGCTGTGGGTTCTGGGGACTGCGTGAGGACACCGGCCCCAGCACTGCCCTGGGGGGCTTAGAGGTAGGCGGGGAAGAGCAGGTGATTACAGACATACGTTAGGCAAGGATTCCTGCCTGCGTGACCTGACCTCATTAACACAGTGACTGATGCGTTGAATCATGGTTTCATGGACTCACAGGCTGATTTCTTTTTTTTTTAATGTTTATTTTTAAGAGACAGAGAGAGAAAGCATGAGCAAGGAAGAGACAGAGAGGGAGACCTAGAATCCAAAGCAGGCTCCAGGCTCTGAGCTGTCAGCCCAGAGCCCGACGCGGGGCCCGAACTCGTGAACCGTGAGATCGTGACCTGAGCCGAAGTCGAATGCCCAACCGACTGAGCCCCCCAGGCGCCCCTCACAGGCCGATTTCTTAATACAGTGGTTGGTTTGTTTATTCGTTCATCTAACACATTTTGAGTGGCCTTCTGTGAACCGGGCAGGGTGCTGGGCTCTGGGGAATGGGCATGGAGGAGACACACAGGATACCCTCTAGAGGGACAAGACCAATGCTACCTACATGGGGACAGTCAAACGCGGCCACGAGACAGAGCGTCCGATCCCGGTCCGGGGAGGAGCCGGTCCCGCTCAGGCATGGAGGAGAGAGAGAAAAGGGCAGCCCCAGGAGGACCAGAGGAACAGCTTGTTGCAAAGGCCCAGCACCAGCGTGGGCCTGGGAGCTGATCAGCGGCCCTGCCAGCTGCACACGGTTTGCCCACAACAAATCACCCCTTAATTTGCAGGGGTTGCCAACGAAGAGGTGTCCCGTCTCCGGCCACACACGGTGCGTGCGTCTTCCTGAAAACCAGCGAAGGCCCCCCCTCTCCCCAGCTGGCACAGCCTCCTCCCGAGCAGGCCTGGGGAGCTGGCGGCTGGGTGGCAGGAGAACAGGGCCACATTGTGAGCTTTCCACGGGACGCCGTGGGCAAACAGAAGGGCGGGCCGGCCGGGCGCTCAGAAGAGCCCATTGAGCCCCGCGGTCTCCAGGCCGAGAGCGCAGCCAGGAAGAAACAGGTCTTTATTAAGGGAGGGCCGGCACGGCCTGAAACGGAGGACATACCAGGCCATCTATCTGCAGCCTCTGTGAGGCCAGGCCGGGAGGGTGGCGGGCTGGACGGAGAGCCACCAGTGCGTCCAGAACAGCGAGCCTTCCTTTCTAGCATTACGTGGAGGGATTCGCACACACACACACACACACACGCACACGCACACATCTTCCTTTCTCCCACCTCCCTCCCCCAGTTCCCAGATGAAGGGTGGTGATCTGTGAATAATACCACGCGAGCCTCTGTACTCCTGACACCTGAGTTCAACTGCTCTCGACAGTTCCACGAAGTAGGTGCCCTTCGTAGCCAACCCCATTCCGCAGATGAGGAAACTGAGGGTCAGAGAGCATCAGGAGCTTAGCCAGGCCCCTAGCTGTAAATAACGGAACAGGGATGGAACCAGGTCTGCGCCAGCCCCAGGCCTGTGCATTTCACCCTCATGGTGTGTGTGTGTGTGTGTGTGTGTGTGTGTGTGTGTGTTGTCGTCTCATTCCAGGGCCTATCCAGAGACTTGACCTGATCGGGACATGCAGGGTGGGCTGGCTCTGGGGACCGGCCAAGCTTACAGCAGCTGTTGGGGAAATCAGCCCCTGAGTACCCCCTTGCCCGTGCAGAGGTGCTGCTCAGGCTGGGGCATTTGCTTCACGGGGTCAGAGCCTCAGGGAGCTGGGTCAGTCCCTGGGTGGCTGGTGAGAGGAAAAATCGCAGAGCCCTAGAGAATGGGGAAGGGGACTAAGGCGAAGGGGACGAGGGGGAAGGGAGGGAGGGAGGCTCAGGGGTCTATTGAACCTCTCAGCCCCACGGCAGACCCACCTGCTTGGAGAGGGGGGATCCAAGGTTTCTGGGGCTGTAAAGGCCTCGCTGCTCACCTGCCTCCAGCCAGAACCCTCCCGCACATTCCCCCCCCACCCACCCAGTGTGCTCTCCAGGGGGTCTCAATCAAACCTGTCCCCACCTCCCCCCTTATTCAGGCTTTCCTGGCGACTGATTCCAAGGCTGCAGGACCTGCCCCTTCTCGGCCCTCCCCTCCGACTTTGGACTTGGCATGCCAACAAAGCTCTGTAAGCACACTGGGTTCACGGCTGTTACTCTGCTGGAGTCCTTCCCCTGCCTGCCCCTCTGGCAGGTTCCCTCCCCTCCTCCTAGGCCTCCCCTGCCCAGTGCTTGTCGCAGGGGGATTGGTGACTCCTCCGTCCCACTCCCAGCCGCTTCCCTGTCAAGGGCAGGGTGGCGGGTCCCCTTATTCTGGCTGTGGAGCAAATCACCCCAGGGACTTCCTGAAACAGGATTTGTTAAGCTCACAGGTTCTGTGGGTGGGGAAATCGGGCTCATCTCTGCCCAGGAATCATCTGGAGGTTCATTCGTGTCGGGCCGTTGATACTGGCCGCCCACCGGGGGCCTCCTTCCACGCCAGCCAGTTCGGGCTTCCTCACGGCATGGCAGCCGGCGTCCCCCAGAGTGAGCATCTCCAGAGACGGAGGCAGGTGGAGGGGAGATCCGGTGGGGGGAGAGATGACTCGGTGGGGGCCACGTCTGGGGCACAGTGTCAGGAGCGCGCACGGGACTGTGGTTCTTTGAGAAGATTCGGCGTCTCCCAGTGAGGCAGCCCTGAGCCCAGTGCAGGACCGGCCCTCGCAGCCACTCAGGCTTTCCTTGCTGCCTTGAGCTCACGTTGTCTCCGCCACAGCCTGCAGATGAGGAAACTGAGGCCCAGAGAGTTGCAATAACTTGCTCAAAGCCCTCAGCTCTGGGGAACACCACACTGTCTTCTAGTGACCAGAGGCAAGACGTCTGGGAACACAAGGCCTGGGAACACGCACTGACATCTGGGAAACGGCGGGGGGGAGGGGGGGGAAGGCGGGGGAGGGAACAGGTCCTGCCCCTCCTGGGTCACGTGGGCAAAGTCCTGACCCTTGACAGGTGTCACACAGAGATGCACATTTGTGTCGACGCGCTCTGTCATCGTGGTGACCCCCCTTCAGTGACGCCCTTAGAGATCTCTGGGGTCACTAGTGGCAGCTTGGACAGACCGGACCTGCTTCTTGCTGAGCGTCTGGACGACCCTGGGTGGAACTTCACTCTGAGTTACTCAGGGAAGCCGCCCCGTGACTCCTGCAGGCCCCAGGACCAAGGTCAAAGTCTTTGAAGTGACTCTTTGGGGAGAGACAAGGCTCCAGAGGTTTCTGCTGCCTGAAGTCAACCATTGACGGGACAAGATGCCCCACCCTGCGGGCCCGTGGGTGTCAGGCCAGCTGCAGGTGTCTTGCTCCCATCTCCTGCTCAGCCTGCCTTTCTTTCCTTCTTTCTTTTTCTTTCTTTCTTTCCTCCCTCTCTCTTCTTTCTTTCTTTCTTTTCTTCTTTTTCTTTCTTTTTTCTTCTTTCTTTTTCTTCTTTTTCTTTCTTTCTTTCCTTCCTTCTTCTTTCTTTCTTTCCTTCCTTCTTTCTTCTTTCTTTCTTTCCTCCCTCTCTCTTCTTTCTTTCTTTCTTTTCTTCTTTTTCTTTCTTTCTTTCTTTTCTTCTTTTTTCTTTCTTTCCTTCTTCTTTCTTTCTTTCCTTCCTTCTTTCTTTCTTTCCTCCCTCTCTCTTCTTTCTTTCTTTTTTCTTTCCTTCTCTCTCTCTTTCTTTCTCTCTCTCTTTCTTTTTGAATGTGTAAAATGCAGGATGCCTAGCTGAATTTTAAGAAGTAGATTTTTGACACCTCTGCATCATATGCTCTCCGTCTCTCTTGTTTCTGTGTGTTTATACATGCTGTTCCCTCCACCTGGAGTGCCCTTCCCCTCCCATTTCTCTCTGGCAAACTTCAACTCATCCTGCAATGTTTGGTCCAGCCATCACCTCCTCCAGGGAGCCATCCCCAACTACCTGCCCCCACCCCCCAGCCCCGAGACCTCACATAGAATGCCAAGGTTTCTCCTTGTGACCACCTACGATGACTCTTTAGCTCTCTCTCCCCCACTTTCCCTTGAGTGACCCAGGTCAGGGCCTGGGTCCTACTCACTGGCCAGTGCCCGGTACATGGTGCATACTCCAAACGGTGTTTGTTGAATGAATCAGTAAAGAATACATGGTGTGTTTTTTTTTAATGTTTATTTATTTTCGAGAGAAAGAGACAGAGCAGGGGAGGGGCAGAGAGAGAGGGAGACAGAATTTGAAGCAGGCTCCAGGCTCTGAGCTGTCAGCACAGAGCCCGAACCTGGACTCAAACCCACAATCCGTGACATCATGACCTGAGCAGAAGTAGGATGTTTAACCGACTGAGCCCTCCGGGCGCCCCGAGACTACATGCTAGATCAGGCCATCCAGGGAGCCAGCTGGTCTGGTCCAGCCCACCTCTACCCCTGCCAGGCTATGTGATCTTAGGTAGTTCCCTTTCTTTCTTTCTTTCTTTCTAGCTTATTTATTTATTTATTTTGAGAGAGAGAGAGTAAGAGAGAGAGTGGGAGGGACAGAGAGAGAAAGAGAAGCCCAAGCAGGCTCTGCATCGTCAGCACAGAGCCCACTGTGGTGTTCGAAATCACGAACCCTTGGGATCATACCTGAGCCAAATCTAAGAGTCAGACGTTGAACTGCCTGAACCACTCAGGCGCCCTGATCTGGGGTCGTTTTCTTGACTTGTCTGGGTGCCTCATCTCGGAGGCTGGGAGAGTCTGAAAGCTGGGGGTCTGCCAGCTCCTGTCCGTGTATCTCCATCAAGCAGTGAATACTTCTTTATGGTGGTTCTCACCAGGTTCTGAGACTGGGAGAAATGGAAGAAAGTCTGACATGTAATGGGTACCCTGGGACAAGAGCCTGCGTGCAGTGGGGACCTGTGTAACGGGGGGGCATGGCCTGGAGCGGGTCTCCTCCCTGCTCCTGGCTTCGGTTTTCTCATCTGTCACAAGGTGGGGCTGAGCTGGAATTTGAAGCCACGTAGGCTGGCGCTTGAACCAGGAGCCGGCGGCTTCACCCCAGTGCCCCATTCGTTGCTGAAGGCCTTCTCAAGACATTCAGTCACCCTTCTGTCCCACGGACGTCTCCCAGAGCCCCCCCACTCCTGTCTGCTTCAGTGTTTACTAAACTGTGTCTCACACACATGCACACACGTCTCCCTGCGTGGCTTTCTGTCCTCTCTCTTTACGTGAGGGTCACGTGCGCGTCCCCTTGGCACTGGCCCAGGTTTATCCAGCCAAAGTCAGGACAAGTGGCCAGGACGTGGAGTCCCCACCAGGAGAATCCTTACCGCCTGATACCAGGGCCTTCCTCCTCGTCTTTACTTGGAAACTTCGTGGGGAGGCACCTGCCGCCTCAGGGCCTTTGCACTTCTTCCCTTGTACGTCAGCCACTCTTCCCCTCAGCACAGTCCAGCTGCCCCCCCTCCTGGATCAGGTCTCAGCATGGATGACACCCGCCACCAAAGGCCATCTCCATCCTGGGCCACCCGGGAGCAGGAGCGGGGAGGGTCCTGCGTGGGGAGTGGGACGGCACGGGGGTCAGCGGGTGTGCCCGGGAGCCTTTCGGGGTGTGCAGTGCACCTCTGCTCACAGCCAGGTTAGAAACCGATGACGTCTCTGAGCCCTGCTTCCCCCCCACCCCGTCTGAAAGGTGGGTACTCACCCAGCGGTGCTGAGCCAGAGAATGTGGGCGGGGGGCTGGGCACAAGGCCAAGTCCATGCTGGCTGCGGAACGGAACGTGGAGGCTGGGGGGGAATTCACGGCCCAGGGTCCTGCGGCCGGGTGCACAGTACTCAGTCTGCAGGGGCCAGGAAACCAGGGGTCGAGGAAAGGGCTCAGGCCTCTTCCCTGGAGGGGAAGATCAACAGTGCCAAAAAAATAAGGGGCGGCCTGACACCCAGAAGCCCCGGATGGATGGATCCCAAGGGCATATGCGTGAACAAAGCCACTCCCGGATTACAAACCGGATGTATATACCGCTCTCAACAAAAAAATCCATGGAGAGCTCGTCAGTGGTTTCCAGGGGTGGGAGTGGGGGGTGGGGGGTGACCCCCAAGGGGGTAGCACAAGGGAGTTTTTTGGAGTGGCAGAACAGTTCTGCACCTGGGGTGCTGGTTCCACAGAACTGGGTACGAAGAGAAAAAGTGAGTGCGTGGAAAGGCAGCAGAAATCCGAGTGAGGGCTGTAGCTCGGTTAGCGGGAGCGTGCCAATGTCCATTTCCCGGGTTGGTCAGTGCAAGGTGGTTATGCAAGACGCTGTCGTTGCCGGGCGCTGGCTGAAGGGCACCCGTGAGCGGGCTGAACTATTTTTGCAACTTCTGTGCAAGTCTGAAACTACTCCAAAATAAAAAAGTTTTAAAAACACAAAACACCGAGACGGCTTCGTCTAACGGAAGCAGAGCACACATCCTTCTCGAGTCCCCGTGGGACGTTTGCCGAGATAGTCCACATGTAAGACAGACCCTAAGATATACCGCATGTTTAAAAGAGTGGAAATCATACAATGTATACTCTCAGACCTCAATGGATTTCAGTTAAAATTCACGACGGCGAGACTTCTAAATTCTTGGAGCTCAAACAACGGGCTTCTGAAAAATTTTAAAACTGTTTATGTATTTATTTTTGAGAGACAGAGAGAGAGAGAGAGCGCACAAGCAGGGGAGGGGCAGAGAGAGAGGGAAACAGAGCTGTCAGCAGAGAGCCCAATGTGGGACTCGAACTAACGAACTGTGAGATCATGACCTGAGCCGAAATCAGACACTTAAACTCTGAGCCACCCAGGTGCCCCCAAACAACAGCCTTCTAAATAACACATAGGTATGGGGCGCCTGGGTGGCTCGGTCGGTTGAGCGTCTGACTTCGGCTCAGGTCACGATCTCATGGTTCGTGGGTTCAAGCCCAGTGTTGGGCTGTGTGCTAACAGCCTGGAGCCTGCTTCGGATTCTGTGTCTCCTCTCTCTGCCCCTCCCTCACTCACACTCTGTCTCTGTCGTTCTCTCTTTCAAAAATAAATAAACATTAAAAAAATGTTTTTTTAAACAACACGAGTCAAAGTAGAAATCGCGACAGAAATTTTAAAACAGTTTGAACTCCATGAAACTGAAAACGCAGCTTATGTAAATTGTAGCAAAAGCAGTGTTTAGGGGAAGGTTGGTAACTGTGAACTCGTAGATTAGAAAAAGCAGAAAGAGGGGCGCCTAGGTGGCTCTGTTGGGCAAGCGTCCGACTTCAGCTCAGGTCACGATCTCGCAGTCCGTGAGTTCAAGCCCCGCATCGGGCTCTGTGCTAACAGCTCAGAGCCTGGAGCCTGCTTCCAATTCTGTGTCTCCCTCTCTCTCTGCCCCTCCCCCGTTCATGCTCTGTCTCTCTCTCTCAAAAATAAATAAAAGTTAAAAAAAATAAAAAAAAAAAAGAAAAGAAAAAGCAGAAAGATCCACAATCGATCATCTAAACTTCTGCCTTAGAAACTAGGAAAAGAAAAGCAAATTCAATCCAAGGTTGGTAGAAAAAAACCCCACCAAAGCTAAGAAAGTCCTGCTCCAAGTCTCACTGGTCTCGCGAGAGGTGTTAAGAATTCCCGGTGGTGTGTCCCCCACATGGCTGCATGTCTGGGCTCCTCAGGTGTGATGCCACACCTGCCTGCAGCCCCAGCGTGTTCCAGCACCTGCTGGGCTTCTCTAGGGTCTCCCAAATCGCTGGTGTCTCTGAAGTCAGAGTCTGCGTGGGCGTTTGCCTCTCCCCGGCAGGATGGGTCCGCAGGCTGTGCCTCAACGGGCTCACCTGTGCACACTCTGGGGCAAGGGGCCGGCTGCCGCCCAGCAACAAGCAGTCCCCAAGGTCAGGGGTGGCCGGAGGGGGCAACATGTAGCTCGCCTTCCTGGGCTCTGAGCTTCAGGACTTGTGTGCTGGAATGGACGTGGGGCTGCCCCTGTGGGCAAGAGCTTCTCCTGGGGCCCTCCGCCCCCCATCAGGAGGGCCAGGGGTCCTGAGGACCCCAGAACAGCCAACTGCAGGGACCACTGCCCACAGCCCACCGGGCTAAAGCCAACAGACAGACGGAAGCCTCCCAGGGGCAGCGGCTGTAATTCAGGAACTCCAGCACCGAGAGACGGGACCGGGGCGTCCGAGCTCGCACCCGGCACCCGCGTAGCTCGCTCCTCCTCCTGGGGGAAAGAGGGGTGGACAGGAGGCCTGATGGCGACACAAGAACACAGCGGGATGGGGCACGTGCTACGGCTGTCATCGCTGTTGGCTTGTCTCTGTCACCTCAGGTACCCTGAGAACCTCTCCCCTCACCGCCTGGCACCTGTTAGGATGGCCAGTGTGAAATAACAATAATAACAAGCGTTGGCGATGATGTGGAGACATCGGAACCCTTGTCCAATGTTGGTGGGAACGTAAAACGTTACAGCCACTGTGGAAGGAATAGGGACGTTCCTCAAAACATCAAAATTAGGGGCGCCTGGGTGGCTCAGTGGGATGGGTGTCCGACTTGATTTCCGCTCAGGTTGTGGTCACAGGGTCATGGGATTGAGCCCCGAGTCAGGCTCCACAATGAGTGTGGAGCCTGCTTGAAATTCTCTCTCTCCCTCTGCCCCACTGCCCCGCTCCTGCTAGCTCTCTCTCTCTCTCTCTCTCTCTAAAATAAAAAACAAGAACAAACAAACAAACAAAAAACGTAGGTTGGGGCACCTGGGTGGCTCAGTCGGTGAAGTATCATACTTTGGCTCAGGTCATGATCTCACGGTTCATGAGTTCAAGCCCCACATCGGGATCTGTGATGACAGCTTGGAGCCTGGAGTCTGCTTCAGATTCTGTGTCTCCCTCTCTCTTTCGCTGCTCCTCCCCTGCAAGCTGTCTGTCCCTCTCTCAAAAATAAACATTAAAAAGATTTTTTTAAATCAACATGAAAAAACATTTTCGAATAAAAAAAAGTAATTAAGAAAATTGAGATTAGAACTACCCCATGATCCAACAATTCCACTCCTTGGTATTTACCCAGAAACACTGAAAGCAGGGTATCAGAGAGATATTTATACCCCCAAGTTCATAGCAGCCCAAAGGCAGAAGCAACCCAACAGAGGAGGGCACAAACACAGTGTGGTCCATGCACACGGCAGAACAGTATTCAACTTTTAAAAGGAAGGACACCCTGACCCCTGCTACCACGTGGTTGAACCTGGAGGACCTTGTGCTCAGTGGAAGAAGCCCATCACAAGGGACAGACGCTGTATGACTGCAGCCACAGGAGGTCCTGAGAGCAGTCAGATTCACAGAGACAGAAGGCGGAGGGTGGGTGCCAGGGGCAGGGGAGGCCGGGTGGGGGTTAGTGTTTCATGGGGACAGAGGGTGAGTCCTGCCACGAGAGAGTTCTGGGACGGATGGTGGCTGCACGACACGGTGCACGTGCTTAGTAGCACTGACCTGGACACTGAAAAATGGTTAAGCTGGTAAATTTGTGCTGAATGTATTTTACCACAAATTCTTTTAAAAAGAATAGAAACAAGGAACTAAAAAAAATCAGTCGAGAAAGAACACTGAAACAACTTGCAAAGTAGTAATGGGCTGCTGGCACTTGAACTCAGCTTGTCCCAACGACTCATAATGCCCACCTCCCCATGATGCCTACCTCCCGTGATGCTCACCTCCCATGATGCCCATCTCCCTGTGATGCCTACCTCCTGTTATGCCCACTTCCCCATGATGCCCACTTCCCGTGATGTCCACCTCCCATGATGCCCACCTCCCATGATGCCCACCACCCCATGATGCCTACCTCCCGTGATGCCCATCTCCCTGTGATGCCTACCTCTCGTTATGCCCACCTCCCCATGATACCCACCTCCCCATGATGCCCACTTCCCGTGATGCCCACCTCCCATGATGCCCACCTCCCCATGATGTCCACCTTCCTGTGATGTCCACCTCCCATGATGCCCACCTCCCCATGATGCCCACCTCCCATGATGCCCACCACCCCATGATGCCCACTTCACATAATGCCCACCTCCCTGTGATGCCCACTTCCCGTGATGCCCACCTCCCATGATGTCCACCTCCCCGTGATGCCAACCTCCCATGATGCCCACCTCCCCATGATGCCTACCTCCCATGATGCCCACCTCCTGTGATGCCCACCTCCCATGATGCCCACCTCCCCATGATGGCCACCTTCCTGTGATGTCCACCTCCCATGATGCCCACCTCCCCATGATGCCCACCTCCCCGTGATGCCCACCTTCCTGTGATGTCCACCTCTCATGATGCCCACCTCCCCATGATGCCCACCTCCCATGATGCCCACCTCCCCATGATGCCCACTTCCCATGATGCCCACCTCCCCGTGATGACCACCTTCCTGTGATGTCCACCTCCCATGATGCCCACCTCCCCATGATGCCCACCTCCCATGATGCCCACCACCCCATGATGCCCACCTCACATAATGCCCACCTCCCTGTGATGCCCACTTCCCTGTGATGTCCACCTCCCTGGGATGCCTACCTCCCATTATGCCCACCTCTCGTGATGCCTACCTCCCTGTGATGCCCAATTCCTCGTGATGTCCACCTCCCATAATGCCCACCTCCCCATGATGCCCACCTGCCTGTGATGCCCCTCCCATGATGCCCACCTCCCTGTGATGCCCACTTCCCCGTGATGCCCACGTCCAGGCCCCAACCTCCAGCCCGACCCCCTGCAGAAACTCTACCGGTAAGCATTTCCAGTCTAGAAAGTGACAGGTATTTTGTGTGCGTTGGGGGGAGGAGCCTGCCTCCACTCGCCCCTCCCCCCCCTCCCCCCCCCCCCCCCCCCCGAACACACCGAAACAGGTTTCCTGGATTTGCCAGAACGAGGAGCTGAATTACCACAAGGCAGCCCGTCAGACTCAGCCCTGCTCGGTCCTTCTTGTCCACACCTGCTCATCCTCGCGTTTCCTCCATCCATCCGTCAGATTTGGAGGCCCTGCCCTGGGCCAGACACGGGGCCAGGCACCCCGGGACTCAGGGGCGCACAAAATGGACCAAGGCCAAGTTCCGCGCCCTAGTGGGGGAGACAGACAGACGGACAGACAGGTGAATCAATAAACGAGCATGCTCGTTCTGGGTGCAGAGAAGACTGAGGACAACAAACGGGGTGAGGGACAGGATGTGGCCACTGTCTACTGTCCCGCCAGACCGGCTGCTGCCATCCCACCTTCCTCCCCTCCCCCACCCCGAGCAAGAAGAGGGGCTTTGGGGGACAGCCGTGGGCCCCCCACTGCAAGCCCCTCGGGAGTGGACAGGACCTGCTGGCTCTGAATCTGCAGGAGCCAAGGCTGCCACTGCGGACGCCGGTGTGTTTTAGTTCCCGGAGCCTGGGGCCCGAGTGGCAGTTCGCAGACGGCCTTTCCTGCTGCGGCAGCGCCCCCTGCTGGGGCAGGAGCTGTTCCTGCAGCTTCGCGGCCGGCCCGGCCCCGCAGTCGCACACCCACTGGAGGGGGCCTGGGGCCGTTTTATTCTCATCCTCTGTCCCAGGCAGACCCCCTCCGGACAGGCAGGCCTCCCTTTGGTGATGAAGGTCATGAAGAAGAATCTCTCATTCTAAAAGAAATGGGTTCCCTTCTCTATGATTGGGGCTAACAGCGTAGGTCACTTTGGAAAATGATTTTTTTAATGTCTATTTATTTTGAAAGAGAGAGAGGAGATAATGAGGGGGGAGGGGCAGAAAGAGAGGAAGAGAGGGAATCGCAAGCAGGCTCCACACTGGCAGCACAGAGCCCGATGTGGGGCTCGAACCCATGAACCGTGAGATCATGACCTGAGCCTCTAAGAGTTAGACATTCAAGAGCCAGACACTCAACCGACAGAGCCACCCAGGCGCCCCGGAAGATGATCTTTTAACCTTTTGGCAGGGAAAGGAGTCTCTTCAGAAAGGTAGCTCTGAAAATTCTAGATCAACATGTCCGGGGCACAATTAAGAGCGCTCGTACCAGATTTAACAAGTTCGATCCTTAACCTTGGGTTGGACTGAGCTGGCACCCGACCCGTGCAGCTCTTGAAGAAGAATCCAGTCTTACTTTCCTTGGTGTCCTCAGGCCTCCCATGGTGCTTGACTTCCTAGCAAACATGTGATCCGATCACTGTATTTGCCTTTCTGTCTCCCATTCCTGACCCAGAGTCCACTGTATGTCTGGCCGTTCCTTTGCTCTGCCAGCCTGACAGTCATTCGCTCAACAGCTGAGTGTGACAGGTCACCTGCCGACAGCACAGCGGAGGCCCAGCGGGACTGACAGAGCCCATGCCTGCCCGGAGGTGGGGGAGGCAGACCCCAGAGTGACACAGACACAACTGTGATAAGCGCCTTGAAGGGCACACGGTGGGTATCTTTCAGGGTCAAGGTGAAGCTGGAGGGGGGTGAGCAAGGGAAGAGAGGCCCAAGACAAGGTCATTGATGGGGTGGGAGCCAGACCCTGTAGGGTAGGACAGGCCAGAGAACAGAATTCAGATTTTATTCCAAGGTCATGAGACGCTAATGACGGTTTTAGGCAAAGCCCAATATATCTGGCCCGTGGTTTTTAGAGACAGTTTTGGCTGCTGCGTACTCTGTGGAGAGGGGCTTGGAGAGGGGACGGGGGAAGCAGGAAACCACTTAAGAGACCACCGAGTGGCTGAGTTGGGGTAGCCTTGGGATGGACGGAGAGGGTGCATTTGGGACGTGTCGCCGGTGCTGCCTGCAGTCATACTGATGAATTAGATGTCAGCCCTCACTTCTGACAGCAGATCATCTTAAGCCAAATTCCTTAGAAGACAGTGCCGTGAGTCTGCGAAGCTTCGTTCCTGGTAAGGAAAGTGGGTCTTGCAGCAGAGAAGACCCAAGCTGGGTTCCAGCCGTTTGGGACTGGGTCTCACATCCAAGGCCAGCTGGTGACCTGGCTTCCCTGTCTGTTGTCCTGAGCCCATTTTTCTTTTTTTTTTTTTTATTTTTTTTTTTTTTATTTATTTTTGGGACAGAGAGAGACAGAGCATGAACGGGGGAGGGGCAGAGAGAGAGGGAGACACAGAATCGGAAACAGGCTCCAGGCTCCGAGCCATCAGCCCAGAGCCTGACGCGGGGCTCGAACTCACAGACCGCGAGATCGTGACCTGGCTGAAGTCGGACGCTTAACCGACTGCGCCACCCAGGCGCCCCCTGAGCCCATTTTTCTTATTTGCTTTCACTGGCAGAGGAAACAAAAACCCTTATGAACTAATGCTTTTCATCTACCCATGCTGCCCCTTCTGAGGGCAGTTTAACCGAGATAGGTTTAAAATCTTAAAATCCCAGACCATTAGTAGTTTGCCCCTCTTAGGTCTTTTGTTTCAAGAAATACTTGGTTTATATATAAAGTTTTATTTGCACACCGCCTGCCCATGTGTCTACATGTGGTCCGTGGGAGAGCGAGTAGGTGAGGCCATGCGGCCTTGAGGTTCTTACTGTCTGGCCCTTTGGGGGCCCGTCCTAGATCATACAGTGAGCAGGTTCACACGGGGCTGCACTTTTATTTTTTAATTTTTTTTAATGTTTATTTATTTTTGAGAGGGACAAGAGCGCGAGTGGGGCAGATGCAGAGAGAGAGGGAGACACAGAATCCGAAGCAGGCTCCAGGCTCCTAGCTGTCAGCACAGAGCCCGACGTGGGGCCCAAACTCATGAACTGCGAGATCACGACCTGAGCCAAAGTCGGCTGTTTAACTGACTGAGCCACCGGGGTGCCCTGGGGCTACGCTTTTATACCCATGACGGATCCCCCTCCTCTGTCCAAGGCTCGTATTCCTCAAGTTCTGGCTAGAGGAAAAGAAGCCACAAGCTGCTTACCAGCTCATTAGTACCCAATTTTATGTGTGTTCGTAAGCTGACTTCTGGACGCCTGAGGCTGCCCTTGGAACTAAGCGGATGTCATTTGGACTCCGGGACACTGAGCGCTCATTGTGTTCTGTAAGCAGGTGTGGAAGTGAAGAACATCTCGACTCCGGTGTGGTTGGCGGGGTGCCCCTCTCAAGCGTTCTTAAACCCCATCCCTGTTTATTCTGGAAAGCAGGAGAGCTCCAGACCCAGCAGCAGAGATGGGTCTGCAGAGGTCACCCACATGACAACTGGCCCCCTCCCCCAACTTTTATGGACTTCTGAGAGGGGGAAGGACCAGTTTTCCAAGATCCAGAAGGGTCCCCCTTAAATCTCCAGCTGGTTGGGGTGGGAGAGGAGAGGGCCTGGAAGGTCTGAAGGCGGCAGTGCCTGGGCAGAGGTGGGCCTGCCTCCCGCAACCCCCATTCTTGAGACCAGGGACTTTCACCTAGTATCTGTCTTAAGCTATGCAAACCGGCTTCAAGTCCCCATTCCAAACAAGGCCACGCACTAATCTCTATTTAGGACCTCAGGGACAGCACCAAGTGACTAAGAGAATTTCAGAACCCAAGGTCACTTAGAGATAAGCTGTACATGTGATCATGTAAGTTATCATCTAAACCAGCGGGGTTTTGTTTTTTTTTTTAAGTTTATCTATATTTGGGGTGCCCAGCTGGCTCAGTCGTAGAGCATGCAACTCTTTGATCTCAGGGTTGTGGGTTCAAGCCCCAGGTTGGGTGTAGAGATTACTTAAAAATAAAATCTTAGGGGCACCTGGGTGGCTCAGTCGGTTAAGCGTCTGACTTCAGCTCAGGTCATGATCTCCTAGTTCCTAGGTTCAAGCCCCATGTCGGGCTCTGTGCTGACAGCTCAGGGCCTGAAGCCTGCTTCAGATTCTGTGTCCCCCTCTATGCCCCTCCCCGACTTGTGCTCTAAGATAAATAAATACTAAAAAAAAATTTTTTTAATCTTAAATAAAATATTTAAAGTTTATTTTGTTTTTTAAAGTAATTGTGTCCAGTATTTTTTTTTTTTTTTTTAAGTAACGTAAAGTAAGTGATCTTTTACTGGTTATTCTTTTAATTTTCTCAACCCAATTTACGTTTTTGTAGGTAATGAAAGTAAATATCTAAGCATTATACATTCCTAATAAAATTTTACTTTATAGCACACTTGTTAATGTATGCTTTCTGGAGTTTGGGGATATTAAATCTCAGCCTAAAAATTATTCTAAGTTTTTTCATAATTTGCCCTAATCACTACCTACCTTTTAATATTAACAAGTTTAAAAAGCATTTTAGCAACACGGACGTTATGTAAGAAACATTTTCGGATTCAGTGACTATGTCACCGGAATATACTAACTACAGCAGTCCCCAGTAATTGCCCAATATTAAATGGAGCTCACGGGTGCTTTCAGCTTCTAAATTCAGGAGTTCCTTAATTTGTAATCAATGAACTACCTAAATAAAAAACTGTATTATGTGCGACATAGAAGAAAGCCAAGGTGGAGACTATGTTAGCGCCTTTTCATGATATATGGCTAAGTGACAATATGCCTACTTTACCAGCCTCTGAGATCTATGAAAAATGACACAAAAGCCGCCTAAGCTGTATGTGTATCTGGGGTCCAGCGCCCTCTAGGACCATTAATAAAATAGATTCAAGTCAAGATCAAAGCCCTTAGGCCGGCAAAACATTTTTCAGATTCCATGCTGTCAGGGGGAAAGAACAAAATCCTAATACCACTCATTCACACAAG
Source organism: Panthera onca (assembly GCF_046562875.1). Lineage (NCBI taxonomy): Eukaryota > Metazoa > Chordata > Mammalia > Carnivora > Felidae > Panthera > Panthera onca. The sequence continues at coordinate 4,582,043 of NC_138342.1, forward strand.
TGATTTAAGTGTTTACTTTGAGAGGAAAGAAACATACAATTCTGTGAAATACCAGGTAAGGTTTTTCACTTCAGCCTTTTTTTTTTTCTTTGAAGTTTATTTATTTTGAGAGAGCGAGAGTGTGCTAGTGTGGGAGGGGCAGAGAGAGAGGGGGAGAGAGAATCCCAAGCAGGCTCTGCACTGACCGCACAGAGCCTGACTCGGGGCTGGAACTTCCCAACTGTGAGATCATGACCTGAGCCAAAATCAGGAACTGGTCGCTTAACCGACTGAGCCAGCCAGGCACTCCTCACATTAGCCTTCTAAAGGAGGTGCTCCCAAGCCACTTTTCCTTATCCCTAAAATCATGAGCAACAGGTCTATTTTCAATCACACAAAAAAGGAAATATGTGAAGTCCTTTTCAGAAGAAAAGCCTTTCCAATAAAATGTAAACTTTTTATTAATATTTAAATTATAAACCAAATGTTGGCAACCACATATAGACTTGTTTGCTGTGGACAAACCAAGACTGTGGGGGCATACTTTCAAACACAACTTCAGAATTAGATGCGATAAATCAATCCATCTCAGAAATTCTACCGTTTCCTTCGGCGTATAACCCATGATATGAAAAGTTTAATATAACGTGAAACAACTTACCATCTACCCTCAAAGTAAGCTACAGAAAATGGAATCGGTACTAGGATCGAACAATGACAAGACCTGAACAGCTCAGCAGTTTTTCCTAAGAGTATAAAATATATACACTTTGAAAAAATAATACTGTGAGTTGAGCTGTGAAACCCAGAAACATAGCAGTCCTGCCACAGTGCACAGAAAAGCTCCTTCCTTTTCTTCTCCGAACCCGGTCCCATCCCGGACCAAGCAGCTCTCAGCTTAGCATTGGAAGACACACAAAACCAAACATCCTTACGTGAAATCAATAAGACGGGGAAATAAGAGTGTGCAAAATATAAACATGTCAGACTCCAACATCGTGTATGTCTATCAGCAGAATTTCCAACTGATTTAATACTCGAGATAATCTCAGGCAGCGTGCCCTTGCAGTGCTGCCCGGGGGACTCAGATCTGAGGTCTCTCGCTGCAACAGGGAAAGTGGTCCTCGGTCCGAAACAGGACGGGGGGTTCGTAGCCGCTCTGCTGGGGCCGGCCGGAGGGCGCCTTGCTGAAGAAGGAGGGCACGGTAATCGTGTGCAGCAGTTTCCTGAACGCGCTGGGGAAAGCGCCCAGCTCGGCCTCCGCCCTGGCGACCTGCTCCTCCATCCTGGCCACGCTGGCGCCGATCATCGCCACGAAGGCCTCGAGGCGGTCGATCTTGCTGTAGACCTGCCGCATCTCGGTGGCCTTCGCGTAGATGCGAGGCACGCCCTCGCTGACGACGTGGGAGGAGTCCCCGCGCAGCATGTCCAGCATACCCACGAACTCGTCCACTCTGGTGAGCAGGTCCTCCAGGCTGGCGTCCAGGGCCTCGACCTCGGGCCGCGCCCCGGCTCCGGGCAGCAGGCAGGCGGCGTAGCCCGCGGCGGCGCGGCGCAGCAGCGGCAGGTCGCGGCCCGGCGCGCCCGACTCTGGGCCCTCATCCTCCCACGGCCCCGAGGCGCTGCTGTGGCTCTGGGACACGTTGCCGCTGTCCCCGCTCCAGACAGCTCCCTGCAGCTCGGCCTCCTCTGCCGCCGGCCCCTCGGGCGGGAGCCCACGGTCGGCTGGAAGCCCCTCCATTGCCGGCTACGGCCGGGCTGCCGCCCAACTTCCGGCCTCCCAGCCTTGCTCCGCCCCCTCCGCGCGCGCGCGCGCGCGCCCTTGCTTCCGGCGTCCGCGCGCACACGGGCGGTCACGCACGCGCACCAATCGGTTTCCAGCCCCTGAACGCTCGTGCTCGCGCACGTGCTCACACACTGAACCCTTTTTAACACGCGAAGGTGTAAGGGAACTATTTTGAGATGCGTGCATCCTCAGTCCACTTTTACACAATCGTGTAACCTCCATCCAGATCAGACATAGAACATGTCAAGGGCCCGTGAAGAGCTTCCTACCTTCCCTAGTTTCTTCTTGCTGCTTACAGTGAACCGAAAGAGAAGAGAAACTAAAGGAAGGTTCCTGAAAGCTTGATATTCTTGATGACTTTGAAAGTTCTCAGCGTCTTTACACATAGTCCCCAACACTTGGTATTGTCAATATTTTACTTTTCAGCCACGCTAGTGGATGTGTAGTGATTGCTAACTCTTTGTGGTTTTGACTTGCATTTCCCTGATGAATCATGAACTTTTGCACCTTTTTATATACTTTCTGGCCATGTGGATATTCCCTTTTGTGAAGTACCTGCTCAAGTCTTTTGCCGATTTTTAAATTGCGTTGTCTTTTCCTTATTGATCTATAGAAGTTCTCAGTACAATTTTAATAGGAGTCGTTTGTCATATAGCTACTGAAAAGATCTCTTCCCACTCTTTGGCTTGCATTTTTACTCTCTTAGTGGTGCTTTTGATGAACACTTCATAATTTTAATAAATTCCAGTTCATCAAACAAGGAAAGTTTTGAGAGTGAAAGGGGGCACTCAGGACACAAGATATAAAATCTTGGGTAAACCATATAATTATTATGTACTATAAGGATCATATGATCATTAGAGATCATATGTCCAATGCCCACCCTAGAGCAACAGGTGGAAATTGACACCCAGAAAGATGTGTTCAAGGTTAACCAACTTGTCCAAGGCCACAGAGCAAGTAATTGGAGGGACTGGGACCTAATGAAGGATGACTCCAAAACCTTTGGAATCAAACAACCTCCATTCACTATCATAATCGTTATAATATTATCACCACTAGTATCTGCTGGTGCTTTGGTATTTGCAAAACACTTTCATGCACATCATCTCACTTATGCATCTTCCCACTGACATACTCAGGCTGAGATCACTGGTCTTTATTTATGAGACTGGAAAACGAAAGCTCTGATCTGTGCCACTGTGCAAGCAGGGTCCCTCCAAATTACTGCTAGGGTGGCACAGGTTGAACATGGCTGGAAATAGACTCCATCCATTCCACAATGGCCTTCTGTCAGTGCTCAAAAACTTTTTGTTAAATGAATATTAAAGCAGCATTTACGGGGCCCTGCTGTTTTGTAGGTCCTGTAGGTGGTGAGGACTGAGACCAGAACCTGCCCTCAAGGAACCTCCAGTATGGCAGAGACACTTATATTTTAGGGAAGGAGGCCTTCTCTCTAAGACATTCGCTAAGGTCCTTGAGTCCAGGTGGTGAGGAGGGGCTAAGCACAGAGCCGAATCAGAAGTGGCCCTTTGTCTTGGGTTGCTTACAGTCCGGTGAAGATGATGCAGGCAGCCTGGGTCCAAGGACCCAGAGATGGGCCCTGCAGGACCAGCTCTGTGAGCCAGAAAAAGTAAAAACAGAGTTTACTGAATAGCATGAGTGAGCATTTAGCAGATAGAATGTCTGGGAGACTCAGAAAGGAAAGGAGAATGAGTCTGTTCCTCACTTGGGGTTAGGGGTTTATATTGGAAAGGGGTGTAGCGTATGTGTTCCTTCAGGAATCCAGGGTAGGGTCTGACCGAAGGCGAGCGGCAGGTGAATAAAGGTGTTATTTATAGATCATCGAAGGTAGGGGAGTACTGATCCGCTGAGGTTTGTTCAAAGCTAATGTCGTGGAACATGTTTGGGATCCAGCTCTTTTTAGATGTTATCAGGTGTTTGGGGGGGTCTAAGACAAATCTATCTCCTTTTCCCCTGGAAGTGGGAACACAGCTTCTTTGGCTTATTCGGATGCAAAATATAGAACTTGAGTAAATGGAACTTAGCAGAAAAACAGCAGAGACAGAGCCTTTCCAAAATGGAGTCCCTTCGGCTCCCCTACCTCAAAGAGAGGCCAAAACACTCTGACCAGAACAACCCAACCCAGCGAGAGAGAAATCCCCCCAGGACAAAAAATTCTGGGAGCCAGTGGTGGAGAGTACAGAATTGAGATCCCCAGTTTTTGACTTAAGGGCCCTGTCCCAGAAGAGAGAGCAGGTACTGTAGTTAAGAGTAGCGACTGTAGTAGACCCAAAATGGCTCAGGTTCAAATTCTGACCAAAAGCACTGTTTTTAACCAGTTTTTCATCTGACGGGTTTATTGAATTAGGTTAAATGAATTAATCTGAGCACTTACAGCAGTGCGTCCCTGGATGGTAAGCGCTCTGAACGCCAGCCTGTCTTAATCAAATACGAGGGAGGGAGAATTGCTTTCACTTAAAAAAAAATTAAGTAAAAGAAAAAGTCCGGGACGTAAGAACCTCTGCGCTCCCAAAGGCCTATTAGAGAAGGGGGCGGGGCAGGGCGCGGGAAGCAGGTGGAGGCTGGCGTGCGCCCGCCCGCTACGGAGTCCCCTTTGCGTGCGCGCGCCCGCGCCTGGGCTCGGTCCGAGGCGTGGCCGTAAGGGGGCGGGGCCGAGTCCCGAAAGTGGCGCGAACACGCCCACCGCCGGTGACGGCTGCGCGGACTCCTCCGCCGCCCGGCCTCCGTGTGGGTCCCAGGCTTTGCTTCCCGGAGCGGTTTGCAAGCGGACGGCGTGAGAGGAGGAACTCGCAGAGGTAATTCGGCAGCACTGCTGACCCGTCGACGCCCGCGGCAACGGTTTGGCGGGACAGATGCGGCCCTTGGACGTCGTCGAGCTGGCAGAGCCGGAGGAGGTGGAGGTGCTGGAGCCCGAGGAGGATTTCGAGCAGTTCCTGCTGCCCGTCATCAACGAGATGCGGGAGGACATCGCGGCGCTGACCCGGGAGCACGGCCGGGCGTACATGCGGAACCGGAGCAAGCTGTGGGAGATGGACAATATGCTCATCCAAATCAAAACGCAGGTGGAGGCCTCGGAGGAGAGCGCCCTGAACCATCTTCAGAATCCCGACGATGGAGTCGAGGGCAGAGGGACCAAACGGTGCGAGAAGGCGGAGGAGAAGGCCAAGGAGATCGCGAAGATGGCAGAGATGTTGGTGGAGCTGGTCCGGCGGATAGAGAGGAGCGAATCGTCGTGAAGGCGGGCGGGCGGTAAGGCCGGGGGGCCGGCGGGGCCCGATGCGGGTCCTGGTCGTTGCCGTCAGCGTGATTGAACAGTTTTCTGGGTGGTAGTAATATTCCAGGAGTGAAGGTACAGCCTCAGTCGCCCTGCGTCGGAAATTGGGGAGTGGGAGCAAAGTTGAGGTCAAGAGGAAAATGGGTGCGTGCTAGATTGGACAGGTGCTAGGACGTCCTGAGTTTTGTGGTTCCTCCCGCCCCCACTGGCAATTCAAGAAGACTTAAAATAATTTCGAGTTTGTCTTTGTGAAACCCCAGAGTCAGTCCCAATAGGACAGTTGCCGCAGGGAGAGTTGCCTAGGTACCTGGCGGGGGCGGGAACCAAAGAAAACCTAGCCCTTAGAGCAAAATAGGGGAGGGTGAGAACACAGGGGGGAAAAATGGGAAAATGTGAGGCTGTAGGCGTTTACTAGAAATTTCCAGGTTCGTGTCAGAGGGTGGGTGGTTAATTGAAAAAATTTTTTTTTTTTTAAACATCAGGTTGCAGAAATCTGGGACTCAGTGTCTTGATGGCAAATTTCTGCCAATTGTGCGTCGGGTTCACAGCTCATGGACTCTGGTCACCTGGTAAGGCTGGGCTGACAACTCGAGGAAACTGAAACAGCTTGTTGTTTATTCTGGTTTTTTTTTTTTTTTTTTTTTTTTTTTTTGGTTTTTATCCGTGTGTCACAGCCTCCCCTAGGGTCAATGGTTATGTATCCGCACCAGAGGAGAATGGGTCTCCTGGGTGCACAGCAAGCCAGTAAAAAACTGACATGGAGCTTTTGCAGTGAAGAAGGATAGGCTGTTTATAGGTATGACACCACCTAGGAGAATGGGGACCGCATGCTCCAAGTGCGAAGCTGCCCAGTGGCTTACAGGTGAGGGTTTTGGTTTTTGTTTTAAGTAGGCACAATGCCCAGTGTGGGGCTTGAACTTATGACCCTGAGATCAAGAGTCGTGGGTTCTACGGACTGAGCCAGCCAGGCACCCCCCCCCCCACCCCCACCCAAGTGAGGGTTTTTAAGGGTGAAATTTGGGGCAGGAGGCCCCTGAGAGCTGTAGATTGGAGGTGAAGTCGTTAACACGTGTTACTTAGTTATTTCTGCTGCCCCTTCGTGTGGTCTCAAGGAACTGTGTTTTATGTTGAGAGACTTGGAATCTGAAAAATATCTCTATTTCTTATGTTAGAGATTTCATTAGGTACATCTGATGATTATGTTGACCAGCTGCTTGTACCAGCCTAAACTAACTGCTTCTACGTGTACAAGTTGGGGGGGGGGGTGTCGCATTCCTTCACATTCCTTTGAATGATATGCAAGCACTCCTGTCTCTTGGGCCTGGGTCTGCATGTTGCCTGGCCGGTCCAGCCGTGCCTGGGGACAGTAAGATCTCCAGAATTCGTTCTCTCGTCTGAACTAACACGACGGATGCCGGCTTGAGTTGGGTTAGACTGTCCTGAAAAATAACTTTTGTCCGAGAAATACTCTTGCAGGGGAAATGGGGCTTAATGAAAAGTTGTTTCAGTTGTCACGTTAAATCACGTTACTTTACCGTGTCTGAAATGTTGGGGCATGGCCTTGCACCTTGCTGTTATCCATGTGACCTGATTGTTGTCTGGGACTTGTGTAGACGTGGGACCAGAATCTTCTACCTTTAGAGGTGCATGGACGACGCTCCTCGGGTGTACCTGGTGACCCGAGTAGGGGTGAGACTGCTGTGGGGAAGACGGAGAAGGAGTAGAAGGCAGTCGTAGATGGGAGATGGTTGTGTGTGTATTCTGGAACTTCACTTCACTTCCCGTGGGACCGAGGAGAGCTGTGTTCTGTGGCATATTGTCTGGGCTGTGTTGCGCCACCTGCCAGGTGACTTTATGTAGGTAACCTAGCCGACCCTGAATGACAAAGAAGTTTGGATAGGGAATGACCGAGTACCATCACTGTGGTAATGCGTGCGTTCCGGAGTATTGCGTCAAAGAGACCACCTACAAAGGGTCCGGGGACACTGGAGAAAGGAAAAGGCAGCATCAGGGCCCATCTAGTTGATCAGGGTAGACCTCACCAGGACTGGAAGTCAAAATCAGACATGCAATAAATGTTTGTTTGCCTTGAAAAACAAAGGTCTCTAACCTCCCCCCCCCTTTTTTTTTTTCAAATAAATACGTTGTTCAAATGGCCAAAGTCCCTGCATGTGTTAATACATTTCTTTTGAAACGAACGTGCTTCTTTGAGCGCAGCCTCGGCAAGCAGGACCGAGCTGCTTGAAGTTTGAGGTTCTCTGTGAGCCTGGAACCGTGAGGGAGAATCGCTTGTGGCCGGTGCTGTGGGGACAAGATGACAGGACAGTGAGCTCTTGACAGGGATGAACTTGAGGCCATCGTCTGGCCTGAGCCCCTGCTTTTCAGCAGCTGAGGTCTGTGTAGCCAGTGGGCGTGTAATGTGCTTCCCATCTGCTCCAGGGTAGCAGGAATGTGAAGGGAAGGCCTGGACCGCGAGGAGCTGGGACAGGTAACTGCACCGCAGGGTGCCTGAGAGCCAATGACTGTCCTTGAATGCCGAGTACAACTTCTAAGAGTAGAAACCAGTGGGGGCATCAGAAGCTCAGGAAGGGACTTGAGCTGCAGCACTGGGGAGTGACTGGGGGGCACTGCGGGGACCAGTAAAAGTGGGGAGCAGAGGAGAGAGGGCTTCATTAGAGAACTGATTCCTGTTCATGAGCTTGTGCTAATGGATGCTCAAAGCCACAGGACAGGCAGGGTGCAATTTCCAGAATCGCGCCAGAGGGGGTTCGATGAGAACACATACATGTTTATAATGACAAGCCGAGGTACAGGTCTGGGAATAACGTGTGAAACAGGCATTTTTATAGGAAAGTACCTGGGCACAAAGGCAAGTCCTTTAGAGAGGCTGTTTCGGTCTCTGGAATCCTGGTCTGTGCTCCTGCCCTTCTGAATTTCTCAGTGGGAACAGAGGTAGTGCCGGGAGCCATTGAGACCGAGGAGCAAGGGAGCCTCGGGGGTCACGTTTGTAGCGCGGGAAGCTTAGTGAGGTCTGTGGGTCGGGGGGGGGGGGGGAAGGGGGGAGGCGAAGCAAGAATGTGGGCGCTGGTGCGGGTGGGAGTGGAGGGTCTGCGCTGGATCAGGGGCGTGGGAAGGACCGGCCAGCCTTTCCTGGGGTTGAGGCTCGGTGTCTCTCTGCATCCGTCAACCCCAAAGTCTTTGTGGCTACAGCCCCCAAGGTTTATTTCTCGTTCCTGTTCATATACACTGCAGGTTATTTCCTCCGTGTTTTCTTAATTCCAGGAGCTGGCTGAAGGAGCACCCCTGTGGGGATATTAGGGACCTTGATTCAGGAAACTTAGTTACAAGTTACTTACTGATTTAAAAACAGATGTTCTGGGGGTGCAAAACTCGTATGCACGTGTTTCCCCTTGATTAACTGATTAATTGACCATGGATTGTATTCCTCCGTTGGGGTTGCATTTTATCTACTCAGTCTTTTATTTTGTTGTTTTTTTTTTAACGTTTATTTATTTTTGAGAGAGAGACAGAGACAGAACGCAAGCGGAGGAGGGGCAGAGAGAGAGGGAGACACAGAATCCAAAGCAGGCTCCAGGCTCTGAGCTGTCAGCACAGAACTCAACGCGGGGCTCGAACTCGTGAACTGCGAGATCACGACCTGAGCGGAAGTCAGACACTCAACCGAGACACCCAGGCGCCCCTTATGTGTTCAGTCTCGATGCCAAGGCTCCTTCACGGTCAGGGCCTTAAGAGTCTTCTGAAGCATTTTTGACCCTTGGCCCTTCTGCGGAGCACTGTGGTGACGAGCTAGTGGTCCAACTCCTGCCTGAGATGTGGTGGAATTTGGAGGCGTCCAGGACTTTGTGTGTATTTCCTGTTGTAACTCATAAATTCCCCCTCCCCCCCAGTTGGATTATGTATCTGTGGAATTGAAACGACTTCCAGGTCCCCTAGAAAATTTGAATTGCCTTCTGTCAGTTGCTCTGCAATCGGCCCATCGTGCCCAAACTCCCCTTGCTGTGAAGTCTGAAATTCTATGTTCTGTCCTCCTCTCCAGCCATCGTTTGCCATCGGCTGGCTGGTGACGACTGAGTCTTCAATAGTGTTTTGTGGCCATACTTCTCGGGGTTTTGTTTCTTCCGAAAACATCCCAGTGTCCAGTATCCGTCCACATGGCTCACTGCGCCACTTTTCAAAGTCTCTCCTTAAGCGTTAGCTTACCAGCGAGGCCCTCTTCTTCTTCCTGTTTAAAGCAGCACTGCCAACCCCTGTCACTCTCTATCCTTCGTTTTTCTTCTCACTTGCCTGACATGTGATTACTAATTTGTGTCTTACCCACTTCTCCCCTTGGAATGTCAGCCCCTTGAGGGCAAGAGATTTTTGTTTTGTTTTTTAGAGAGCACAAGCTGGGGATTGTGCAGGGGAGAGGGGCAGAGAGAGAGAGAGAGAGAGAGAGAGAGAGAGAGAGAGAATCTTAATCAGGCTCCACGCTCAGCTTGGAGCCCGATGTGGGGCTTGATCCCACAACCCTGTGATCATGATCTGAGCTGAAATCAAGAGTCTGGATGCTCACCCAACTGAGCCACCCAGGCGCCCCAGGAATTTTTGTTTCCTGCTGAATTCCCAGCACAGAGACCAGTGCTCGGCTGCCACATGGTTGGTACACGATACTCCTTGAATGAATGAGTACCAACTCGGTATGTAAATGTAACCTAAATTTGTGTCTGCTTATCAATGCAAAGAACTCAAACCACAGAAACGTCAGTGTTATTCTTGACTCCTCCCTCCTTCTCAGCAACGCCTTCCTCGCTCTATCACTGAAGCACATTGATTCAATGTCCAGAATGCACCTTTGATTTGCCCACCCCCCTCTACCTGCCCCAGGCCACTAGAGCGATGCTCTCCCAACTGGCCTCCTTCCTTACAGCTTAACACCAATCTTCCTCCTTCGCTGTCAGCTAACGTGAATTGGCTATGTTGATTCCCTGGCTTAGAACCATTTCAAAAATTCATTTTGCTACAGAAGTCTTTATTTACTTACCACTGTTACTTAGCTCCTGCTATGTATCAGGCACTGCTCTAGGCACTGGGGGATGCAGCCGTGAAGAGGCAGTCCCAGAGTCCTGCCCCTAGTCATTCTAGTGGTGGAGATAACGGTAAACAGGGGAAATCAAGTAGCTTGTTACCTAGAGATGAGTGCCAAGGACCTTCATTCATTCATTTGACTTGAGAAATGAAAGCCCAGGAAGGATTAGAAGTCCCCAAGCTGGTAGTCTGGGGGTCAGAGCCCAGTGGGGTAAGGAGAGCATCCACGCATGGGAACAATGCGGTGCAGCTTGTCACAGCCTGAGAAGGGCAAGGAGGGCATCCGTAGAGGAAGTCAGTCCTGTGAGGTGACTCAGCCCAAGGGGAGAGAAGGGTGTGCATTCAGGGGGCAGACTGGCACAGGGACTGGAGGCTGACCAGGGAAAAGGTTTCCATGCAGGAGAGGGAGTGCCAGCAGAGGGAGAGAAAGATGAAAAGAAAGAACACTAGAATGAGCTCCATGGTATTGGGTTGAAATTGGAGGTATCCGTGTGAACTTGTGGTTCTGTGTATACATTCTACGTTTATATAGAACCACAGATGTGTGTGTATAATTTATGTACACACTTACAAATGTTCCCTAGTTCTGCCTGTTGGAAGCAGCTGGAAGCAGTGACATCCCAATAATCTTGAGTACCCTGGCTCTCAGATCTTGGCTTCTTCTTTTTTTTTTTTTTTTTTTTTTCAATGTTTTTTATTTATTTTTGGGACAGAGAGAGACAGAGCATGAACGGGGGAGGGGCAGAGAGAGAGAGGGAGACACAGAATCGGAAACAGGCTCCAGGCTCCGAGCCATCAGCCCAGAGCCCGACGCGGGGCTCGAACTCACGGACCGCGAGATCGTGACCTGGCTGAAGTCGGAGGCTTAACCGACTGCGCCACCCAGGCGCCCCAGATCTTGGCTTCTAAATACCATTTTCCACTAAAAGGGACCAGAACTTCATGGAGAAACGGTCAGTTCCAGAGCTGGGGCAGGGAGGGCCCGAGATGTGTGCAGACATCTGGCTGAGACGGAAAGCAAGGGGATGTCCAAACAAGGTTGGGGATGAGTTAGAAGGACACAGAGGCCAGCTTGAATGGAAGGGCCCCACTGGCAGATTGGATACAGTGGGATCATCACAACAAACCATGGTGGCTAACGTTCACGGTGCAATGACGAATATGGGAAACCACGTATTCACTTAAATATGAACACATGAGTGAATTACATGCTTGACGAGGAACAGAACATTTATGTAGCTTCAAAGTACCTCACTACAAAATGCTAACAAGTTACAAAGGTGGCAGGAATAGCTATAGTGGAGAAGGCTTTGATTTGGGCAGTGGGAGCCCATGCAAGTCTGCTTCTGCGTCCTTTTGACGTATCCTGGTCATTCTTTGAACACATCCTTGCTTTCTGTTCTAGATACATCCTGTGCTTTTCTTTCCCCAACGCTGGGCCTGTGGCTGGCTGTTTCTTCAATCACCATCTTAATCCAGTGATCAAAGTGGACATGACCAGAAATGGGACAGACCGACACCGAGTGCCATCTGATAAGATGCCGTGAGAAGAGCATCGCATCACTTCTGGGACATTCTTGCCAAAGGTACACAACCCAGGCCCAGTCACGAGCAAACCTCAGACAACCTCAACTCGAAGGAAATTCTGCAAAATTATTAGCTCGTAATCCTCAAAAGTGTCAAGGTCATGCAAGTCTGGGAAAGGCAGCGTAAACGTGATCCCTTTGCTCTATAAAAGACCTTATTAGGAACAATTGGCTGGGCGGGGTGCCTGGGTGGCTCAGTCAGAGGAGCCTCCGACTTGGGCTCAGGTCGTGATCTCACGGTTCGTGGGTTCGAGCCCCGCATGGGGCTCTGTGCTGACAGCTCGGAGTCTGGAGCCTGCTTCGGATTCTGTGTCTGCCTCTCTCTCTCTGCCCCTCCCCCCTCCACTTGCGCTGTGTCTCTCTCTCTCTCTCAAAAAGAAATAAACATGAAAACAAAAAAAAAGAACAGTTGGCAAAACTTGAACCGGGTCTTGAGATGAGATGGCGGTAATGGGTTGGGGTGCGTTTTCTGACGGCGGCGGCTGCCCCGTGATCACGTAGGGGGGTGCAGCTTGGAGGACATTCACTGAAGTCTTCAGGGTGGGAGATCAGCAGATCAGCGGCTTATTCTCAGATCCTGCGGAAAAATAAAATTCTTTATACTCTGCTTCTGAGTCTTCTGTAAGTTTGTGATTTCCGTGAGCTTCCAAATTTAAAGTGCCTCTAAAATGGTTGATAAAGGAAAGCTAAAGACCTTTTTGAAAGTTGAGTGTCATCTCTGGAATGTTGCCGTCGGTCTCCACCTCTTACTGGGCATTTATCGTGAACAACAGCACATAACCTCGAGTCTGTAAGCCAGCAGCGTTTTTGAATTTCTTGGTCAGGAAGTTCTTTCCAGATTCATCCTTTCAAAAGGCTGCCTCTTTGGGGCACTTGGGTGGCTCAGTCGGATACGTGTCTGACTTCGGCTCAGGTCATGATCTCATGGTTTGTGGGTTCGAGCCCCGCGTCGGACTCTGCTGACAGCTCAGAGCCTGGAGCCTGTTTCAGATTCGGTGTCTCCCTCTCTCTCTGCCCCTCCCCCGCTCATGCTCTGTCTCTCAAAAATAAATAAATGTTAAAAAATATATAGATAGATAAAGTCTGCCTCTTTTCCTTTTGACCAAGAGTTATTAATAAAATCACTAAGCATTGTTATTATTTATATGTGTGATGTTATTGCTCCTACAATTCATAACTATTATTATAACTATTGCTATTACACATTGCTTTGCCTTAAAATGCGAGAGGTTTATGGCCGAAATCTGTCAGGGTTCCTAGTTGCCGGCACAGAAGCTGACCCTAGCCAGTTAGACAGTTTCCAGAAGCTCAGGGAGGGCTTGAGAAGAGACTCAGGGTGACGATTCCAGGAGCAGTCCACACCGCAGAAGCGGCCCGGGAGGAAGCTGGCCCTGCTCTGAGCACAGGATGCTGCTTTGGTTTACTGTGCCCTCGTCTGCCCCAGCGCCTGGACTCCCGCCGTCTGCACAGCCAGCCAGAGACAGCCCCCTAGCTCTCCCAACCCTTCACTGGCTTCACTAGCTCCTAGTCGCATTGGGCGTGGATGAATCCGATTGGTGGATGCTAGGTCACATGACAGTACTCTGGCAAGAGAGTCTAGTATTTTCAACTTAAACGGGGGTAGATAGACTTGGCACCTATCAAGGTGCATAAGTGATGAATTCCCCAAACATAAAAAGGGGTACAGATGTTGAATGGCCAAAATGAGTCACAAGGATCCGCTATGCAGTGCTTACGAGGCACATGCTGACTAAATGTGGCTTAAGCAATATGGCTTTGTATCTCCCGTAAGTCCAGAGGTACGTGGCTCTGAGTCCCTTTGGCAGCCAGGACCTCCCAGCACCATTCACAGACCGTGATGTAAGCAGCACCCACTGGGGCTGTGCAGTGGAGTGACCCTGCTGGCCATTCAAGCTCTTCTTTGACCCTCTTAACTCTGTCCTCATTGCCCAGTGGCTGCAGCAGCAAGCATCACGCCGTCACACAGCAACGTCTAAGACCTGACAAAGTGAGAGGGTGCGTTTTCATAGCTATGTGCTTTGTTTCTTTTTTAATCAGGGAGGAAAATCTCTGCCAGCTAAGGGCGGCATATACGGTCGTGCAGGTCGTGCACTGCACAGCTCTAGGGGATGCCATTCATGTTACAGTCTTTGCACCTTTGATCAAGTTCTTGTGACAGTTTTCCTGCACCTGCCACTACTGGGTCTTGAGGAAGGGGGCCTTTCCCTAATTTGTAGGAACACACCTTGAAGGCTGGCTTTGGCCGTGTTCCTCAAAGCCACCGGCAGCTCTCAAATTTCCCAGCGGCCAGCGGGCAGGGATTGGCTGAGGAGCCCATATTCCTGGAGTACGTTTCTGCCACACGCCTGAACAAAACTGGGCCTCTGTGACCAAGGAGGGAAGAGGGATGGCGGCCAGTTGGGTGCATCGGTGCCCGCCCCAGTGACAAGGAGCATGCTCAAAGAGTAGGGGCTTGAGTGAGTGATTCAGAGATGGAAGAACGTGGGCCATAAAAAGGAAGGAAATTTTGCCACATGCTACAACAGGGATGGACCTTGAAGACATTCTGCCAAGTGAAACAAGCCGTGAAGACAAACAGTGTACGACTCCGTTCACAGAAGTTCCCCAGAGGAGACAAATTCATGGAGGAAATAGAATAATGGGTCCAGGGCCCGGGGGACTTGCTGTCTGATGCTGTCCGATACAGAGTTTCACTTTTGCAAGAAGAGAAAGTCGGGAGCTTGGTTGCACAACACTGTCAATCTACTTAACGCCGTATGTACACTTAGAAATGTTACGTGTTTTCACCGCAATTAAAAAAAACCCCAAACCTCCTTTAAGCTAGTAATCCCGGGTTACAGAGTAATGGAGTCCATTTTGGGGAAATGATCTGAGCTGGAGACGAAGTTTTAGGCGTGAACATATTAATTGAAAAGCCTACTTTTCAAAAACAAAAATAGGAGCCTGGGTGGCTCAGTTAGTTGAGTGTCTGACTCTTGGTTTCCGCTCAGGTCATGATCTCATGATTCGTGAGTTCGAGCCCCCGGTGGGGCTCTGCACCCCCCTCCCCCCGCCTCCCCAGCCTGCTTGGGATCCTCTCTCTGCCTCTCTGCCCCTCCCCTGCTCTCTCGTGCGCGCTCTCTCTCAAAATAAGTAAGCAAACTTAAAAAAACAAAACTACGAAGAACCGTATCTTTAATAATGGGCGAATGTGGGTCCACGCATGCCGGCAAGTTCCTTGTGGCCATCAAGAAACGCAGGTTGGACATGGCTTTTGCCTTGGAGGACCTGGCTGCCGGGAGCCCCCCAGCCACCCGGAAGTTGTGAAGCCCGCGGAGGTGACCGTGGACTTCACCCAGGAGGAAGGGGTGCTCCGCAGCCTGCCCAGGAGGCTGACAGAGCACCACAGGAGGCTGGTTTCTGGGAGCCGCGAGTGTTCTCATTCCAGAGGGAATCTCCCAGTTGTGAGGGAGGAGAGGGAGCAGCCAGATGGGGTGAAGGAAATTCCAGGGCAAGCGGGCAGCTATGGGAACTGCAGAAGCTGCTTTGGGAACTGCAGAAGCTTCTTCCAAAGCGGGACGCTTTGATACAGCCTGTCCTGAGGGGTGAAAACGGACCGGCCCTGCCTGGGGATGAGGAGGGCCGGGGACCGTGCGGGCCGGCAGAGGAGCCCCAGGTGCCCTGGAAGGAAGCGGCCAGCTGCTGTTTCCATCCCCCAGCAGTGGGGTTTTCAGCTGGAACGCGTGGGAACCACCGGGGTGAGGACTCAGAGAAGACCCCTCCCTCCAGGCTTTCAGGGTGTCAGGACGGGGGAGGCCCGGAGGGCCAGGCTCAGGCTGCGAGGCTGGAAACCTCTCCTACGACCTTGCCGCACAGGGGGGTGTTCTCCCTGTGCGTCTGGGGTGGGGGCAGAGTCTGGGGGACCCGGGTCAGGGGCCTGCACCCCAGCTATCCGCGAGGGCGGGGATCGAGGGCTCTGGTATCTGCAGCTTCGGGGGGGGGGGGCTGCCCCCGCCGCGGGTGACAATTTGTGACTCACTTGTGAAGCAGCAGGAAGAAATCCGATTCCAGCCCCGCCTCCCCGATCGTCCCATTAGCTTGACTTTCCGTGCTTTCAATGGTGTATCCGCCCCCATCTAACCTGCCAGGGCTCCCCTCTTACAAAACCTGTGCCCTGCTCGCCCCAGCGAGGGGTAAACCACACCTCCTGCCGGTGTGTCCCCGGCCAGGCTCCGGAAGTCTCCAAACCAGGGCAAACGACTGACCTAACACCCCTGCCCTCACCTGAGTCACGCGGGTTGCGTTGCTTCATGAAGACAGTTTCATAAAACTGGAAACGCTGGCGCGGGGGCCCTTGTTCTCTGGCCCTTGGTCCCCGCCCGTCATCCGTTTCTTTTCTAAGTGTGTTTTCCTGTCTGTGTGGCGCAAGCACGTACATTAAAAAGACGGGGCTTGGAAACGCGTTTGGAGACACGGAGGGGCCAGGGTTTGGTGAGCGGCCGTCTGACCGACTGGACGGATGGATGTGTGTCCCGTGGGTCTCCTTGGATCCAGGACAGGGGGGCGCTCACTTTGGGCCCAGGAAGCCACAGAAGCAGGCACGGTGCCTCGGCCAGCCTCAGCCGGGGAAAGTGGCCCCTGAACCAACCCTTACCCTGTCGCAGGCCAGGAGCACTAAGTGACCCATTAGAAAACTTGTGTTGGGGGTGGGGGCGCTGAGGGCAGAAGGAAATCATCCATTTGAGGGAGACAGGCGCGTGTCACAAGCATTTTACTGATCAGAGGGTCGGGGGCAGGCCGGGCCCAGGGAAGCAATCACCCCCAGGGTTCTGGAAGCTGGGGGCGGGTCCGGAGCACCCCCCCCCCCCCCCAGGGATCTGGGTCTGCAGGGCATCAGTGGAGTCCCGCCTGCTCAAAGTACTTGTGGCAGGCGGCTGTGAGGGCGGCCACGAACACCATGAACTCGTTGAAATCCACCTCGGCGTCTCCGTTGGCGTCCAGGTCCTTGAGCAGTTTGTCCACGGCGTCCCTGTCCCTTTTATTCTGGAGACAGAGGCCCGGGGTCAGCGCGGTGGGCCCTCGGCCAAGCGCTGGGGCTGGGCGTTACGGGCGGTCGGGGGAGGGGGGGGACATCGGAGTCACCGAGTCGCCGGGCTCTAGGAAGCTCTGAACTGCCCGAAGGTGTGTGCCTGCTCGAACTAAGGCACTAACTCACGTTTTCTTTGTTTTAGGCCGAATTTGAATTGCACTATGCTGTGCAGGCGCGCGCGTTCGTGAAGTTTTGCAGGGGGTCGTCTCTGGATTGGTTAAGATGCCCTAGGGTGGTGACTATTCCCAGGAAACGCAGCCACTCGCGCGCCACCCCTGCACGCCGCCTGCTTTGCAAGGTCACCTCACTGAACCGCGTCTGGTCCACGCACCCAGCACCCGTCTGGTGCCCGCGCGAGCCTCGGATCCTCACGCCCAACGGCGGGCGGCGGCACCAGCCCGGGCTCCAGGCGGGGAGGAGGAGGAGGAGGGCCCAGGGCACCCGGGGGAAGGGACACACCCAGGCTGCGTCCCACCCCCCCCCCCCAGGGGTCTGGAAGTGTCCGCCCACCTGACGGCAGAGGCCCGGCCGCACCCCGTGCAGGACTGAGACCCAGCGGCAGGAGGCGCTGCAGCCGCCGAGTTCCCGGGGGAACTGCGTCCCCGCGGCCCATTGCCCCCAGCCGCCCACGCTGAGCTCCCCAAGTTTGCGGCCGACAGCCCAGGATTGCAGCTCCGGGGGGCTTCGGCATCAGCTGGAGGCCTGCAGTACTGAGGGCCCTGAGCCCCTGCTTTGGCCAAGTGCCTAGGCAGGAGGTTGAGAATCCCGGGCTGGGCCACTGGTTCTCAAGTTGTGTTCCCCGGACCACCTGCGTCCGCCCCTCCCGCAACCCCCAGGCTTTGTTTGGTCTCAAAATCCGCATGGGTTAGACTCTTAAACTTGGTTGGTTATCAGAACATCTGCACCCACGCCCAGTGCCCCGTGGGCGGGGCGTTCCGTGAGCCTCGGGGTTTGAGGCTGTGTGCTGTAATATTAAATTCGAAAAGAAATTAAATTGCGTATGTTAGACTTTCATTCACATCAACTTTCCACGGGGAAAAGGCTGATGGAAGAGGAGAGAGGGGTGTGTTGGGGGCTTCCTTGCCTCCACAATTCTGTATTCTTACATTTTCGACCACAAACACATATTTATAATAGACAAAAACAGATGAACTTCATTTAAAAATATATATATCCTCACTGCATTTACCTACTGAAACGCTCAGTGTGTTTGAAGACTGAAAATTTCAGGCTTCCATTTTCAGGAATCAGCTCAGTGTTAGAGCCCTTAGAAGGCGGGTAGGGGGGAGTTTAGTGGGGTGACGGGGGGAGGAGGGGAGAAGAAGGGGAGCTGGAGCGGAGCAGAGAGGACGAGGATCCCTGTGGAAAGGGAAAGGAAGAGGAGGGGAGGGAGAGGGGGAGAGAGGGAGGGGAAGGAGGAAGAGGAAGGGAGGGGAGGAAGAGGAAGGGAGGGCGAATTAGGAGAAAGAAGTAGGAGGAGGGGAAGGAGAGGGAGGAAGGAGGATGGTGGGAGAGTGGGGAAGGGGAGGGAGAGGCTGGGAAGGGGGGTAGGGAAGGGGGAATAAGGAGGGAGACAGGAGAGAGTGTGAGGAGAGGAGGGGAGGGAGGAGGAGGAGGGGAGGAGGGAAGAGAAGGCAGCCGGAGGGTACAGAGCAGGGAGGAGGAGTGGAGAGGGGGAAGGAGGAGGGGGAGGGGAGCCAGAAGCCAGAGGAGGGCAGGCCCCGGGTTTACAGGTCCCTGGGGAGGCCCCCTGGGCAGACATAGCCCACAGCAGAGTGAGACCAGCTGCCATCTGCACCCTGTCAGCCCCACTAACACCAGGCAGCATGTGGCCCAGCAGGCAGTGCAGCAGGGGTGTTTGTGGCCCGCAGCCTTGGAGGGGTGCAGCCGTGAGGGACCAGCAAACGCAGCCTCACAGATGGCCCTGGATTCCCCCACCCCACCCGCACCGCTCAGGTTCAGGTTTGCATCCCTCGCTCTCCCACTTGCCCCCCCTCCCCTGCTGAGAAAGAATCCTGGTGCTGAGTGAATTGTGACTCTAACTGCTAACTCTGGTTTTAAGGATTGACCTGGCTGCACTGGCTCCCGGCTCCCGTTCCCACAGCTCTGGAGGCCTCAGCCCCTAGGGCAGCTGATCCTTTCCTGGACCGGTAGCCTCCCCCTGCCCCCCTGCCGGCTGCTCCGGGCACCCCCTCGGCCCTCCCCGCCCTCCCTGCGTGCCCCCACCGCCCGCGCCCCTGGGCGCTCACCTGCAGGAAGCCAGGGAGCTCCTTCTCCATGAGCGTCTTCAGCTCCCCCTTGGTCAGGCTCTGCTTGTTGCCCTCGGCCCCCGCGTACCGGGCAAAGACGTCAATAATCATGCCCATGGCCGTCTCCAGTTCCGTCATGGTGCTGGATGTGGACCCACCGTCCTGCCGGGAGCTGGCTCGGCCGAGGAAATGTCCCACCGGAGGCTTGTTGGCGCCTTATAAGGCCCAGCCTCATATTGACACAGAGGGTGGGCCAAACAGGGCTGGACGGTCTGCAGGCCCTGCCCCTCCCCCCTCTGCGTTGCTCAGTGCCTGAAATGCACTGTCGACACTTCCTGAAACCTCGCCCAGCCCACACCTGTGGTGCACCCACATTTTCCCCGTGCTTCCCTTGTCTTGGGGTCATTCATCACTGATTCACCGACACCATGGTTGGGGGACAGTAAGCGGGGGCCTGGTGGGCGTTTGTTGAGTAAGGGATGTGTGGACCGGTCCTGTCCGGTCCTCTGGCCCCTGTGCACATGGACTTGAGGGGGACCTGCACGCCGTGGGCCAGCGTCAGGGAGGCTGTCTGAGTGAACGTGGGACGCAGCACGGTTTTGCTCCCGTAGAGCTTAGCAGAACTCCAGCCAGGACCAGCTTACCCCTCGGTCCCGCTCCCCAAAGCCGCAGCTGGACGAGTGAGGCAGGCAGACGCATCCAGGCCACACCGCTAGATGAAGGGCCCACCCTGCCCGGCCCCTCAGCCCCCCTGTCTGCTCCTGCTTTCTCCTGCCACCTGGCTAGGGGGCCCCAGGGGCACCGTGTGCTTTCCAGACCTGAAATGCTAAGCCCGTGTCTCCCGATGGCCTGTGCGGAGGACTCAGTCTATCAGAACCTCAAGGGCCTGTGGCAGATGCAACAGAGCCCCACAGAGCCGAGCCAGAGCTCCATGAGCACCAGCCGCCTTTCCCTCGGTCCCCAGGGGGTGGCACTTTGGGGGCCCGGCTGCCTGGCCTGGATGCCAGATACCGAGGGAACCCCAGGGTGGTGGGAGGTGAAGCCGGCTCCACACTCAGCCCCAGCCTGGCACCCTCCAGGAGCAGCAGCGGGTCGTAGGACAGTCCCTCCTCCTTTCCCAAGACCCTGCAGGGGAGGCTTAGCAAGGCCCCCGCAGGTGGACTCATGCTGTGCTGGCCAAGTCCCTCTTAGGGTGAGACTCCAGGTCCCTGTCTCCTGGGGCTTCACCAGCATGACAAAAGGGTGTCAGAGGTCCCCTCATGACACTTGTTGAAAGGGAAGGAAGAGTGTTCAGGGATGTCACAACAGGGCTTGGGACTATCGCAAGGAGAGGGGACTGGCTCAACTCCCAACATAGCAGACCAGGCTGGGGAGCAGAGGGTGGGCATCAGAGGGTGGGAAATTACTAAGAGGAGGCAGACAGGGTTGGGGGATTCTGACTGAAAGCAGGCCAAGGGCTTACCCTCCAAAGCGGGGGTGGGGGGGGTGGTGAGGGGTGGAGAATTTGGTCAGACATCAAGGGTGGGGAGGTGACTTCCAGATTCTTGCTGCAGCTGGGCTGGGCGGGCAGAAGACAGGCCCAAGGAGGGGGCAGGTGCAGAGGAGACTGAAGGCGGGTCAAGGGGAGTCTGCCAGACCCCGGGGGGTGAAGACCCGGCTGGGGGCCAGCAGGGGCTGGCCAGCATTATCTAGGACACGGCAGAGGATGCTTCTCCTCCCCCACCCCGATAATTTAGTGAGGAGTGTGTGGGTTTTTTCCAATGTTTTGTTTTCAAACTTGTCACAAAAGTCAAAGCAAGCCCAAAGACCTCTCCTGATGGAGATCTTTGTAAAAAGATTTTTTTAAGGTTTATTTATTTTTGAGAGACACACACACACACACACACACAGAGTGTGTGAGGGGGAGGGGCAGAGACAGAGGGAGACACAGGCTCCGAAGGGGGCTCCAGGCTCTGAGCTGTCAGCACAGAGCCTGACGCGGGGCTCGAACTCACACACAATGAGACGGTGACCTGAGCTGAAGTCAGACACTTAACCGACTGAGCCACCCAGGCACCCCATCTTTGTGGGGATTTTTTTTAAAGCAGTTAGATGATCACCGTCAGAGTAAACGCAGAAAAGAAGGCCCAGCGGAAGTCACTGACCGCCTCTGACAGCTGACCATGCAGGAGGTAACATGGGGGCATGTGACTTTTTTTTTTTTTTTTTTACATTTATTCATTTTTGAGAGACAGAGAGAGACAGAGCACAAGCGGAGGAGGGGCAGAGAGAGAGAAAGGGAGACACAGAATCCAAAGCAGGCTCCAGGCTCCGAGCTAGAGCCCGACGCGGGGCTCGAACCCCCAAACCTCGAGATCATGGCCTGAGCCGAAGTCGGATGCTCAACCGCCTGAGCCACCCAGGCGCCCCTTGTGACTAACTTTCCAGATAGGTCTCCACTCTTAACATTTTAACAGCAACTGCTGTTACAGAGAAAACCACAGGTCCGAGTGGTGTCACTTGGGCCGAGTCCCCAAACTGGGCCTCCAGACCTGATCTAGCTGCAGGTCTGGCCTCCCCCAGGAATGCAACCTGACCAACGGGTCAGAATTATCTGATCAGCCCAGTGAAGTAGCTGGCCTCAGCCCCTTCCCCCCAAAGACAGATGGTCTGCAGGCGATTCCCTGATTCCCTACCTCCCTACCCAGGGAAAGTGTGCTGGCCCGCACGGTCCTTTTGCTGATAACCTCTCACAGCCCCTTTCCTGTAAAAACCTTCCATTTTGTACACCTCCTGGGAGCTCCCCTCTACTTGCTATCTGGGGTGCTGTCCAGTTCCTGAATCCCTTAACAAAGCCAACGAGCCCTTCAAGTGTACTAGGTTGAATTTTGTTTTTTAACACTACATTTGTCTGCAAAGCTGGTTTCTTCCCGAAAGGAGATGGCAAATTGCATCACGCAGAAAAACCTTTCTGTCCCCGAGCAGGTTCGGGGTGATCTTTCATCCTACCCTCCAGACCTGGGCGCCCCGCGGTCGCTGGTGCCCCTTTACAGCATGGAGATTCTGTGGGGTCCCCGGATAACAGGAGCGTCAGGGGTCACAGGATCTGGGAGACTGTGGTCTTCGCGGGCCAGCCTGTCGGGAAGGGACCAGCGTGGCTCTTCGGAGGAGCCTGAGCTGGGAGAGAAAAGTGCTCCCGTCTCAGCACAAATGACTCCTCGAATTATGCTCCCCGGAATCGTCTACCAGGCTGAGCCAGCCCTCTGCGTGTGGGCCCTCCCCCACATCTAGCACAGCATGCAGGGCAAACAGGAACCACAGAAAGACAAAGACCTGGGAGGCCCTGCCCAAGAGACAAAAGGCTGCCTGCCCACTAGGAGCCCAGAGTGTCGCCCACTTCTGGGGGGGACGGGCTGCCAGGAAATGTCTCCTGTGGGTCCGGGCCCTGGGTGGGGTCAGGGGCTTTCGGGGAAAGGCACGTGGGCAGTGGGGCAGGTGAGGCGTGGCCTGCCATGGGAACAGCTCGGCAGGCTCTGGGGTCCGGGTCACTGGGAGGAGGACATCTATGCTCAGCAAACATGACCCAAGGCCCCTTGCATGTGGCCCAGGTCGGCACAGACCCATCAGGCACAGGTCCCAAGCCATGTTGGTGCGGCCAGTTCTGAGTCACCCAGGCCCCTGCACGGGGTTGGGGGTGCAGGCCCTGACCTCTGGGGTGCCCGGCCAGAGACAGGCCTGCGAGGGCGAGGAGGGAGAGCAGAGGGGCACGGAGGCCCTGGGCCAGGGCAGCACCCGCAGGGTGAAGGGAGGTCTGCGGTGGGGGGTGGGCGTGGAGAGCCAGACCCTTGGAACAGGGGGCAAAGGGGCACAGCGAAGGAACAGAGGCACAAAGAATGCCGCTTTTGAGGCGGGAAATTGGAGTGGGCTGAAGAGGAGAATGGGCCCAGAGCAGGAAAGGCCCTGCAGGCCGGCCTCACTGGGACCTGGTCCCAGAAACTGGGTCCTCATAGCCCTGATGGCACAGTAGAGCTCCTGGGGGACTTTAAACGCCAGCTGTCAGGGTCCCGCCACCGCCCCCCCCCCCCCTCCAGAGCTGCAATTTCATTGGGCTGCACTGCCCCAAAGCTTCCCAGGTGACCCTGCTGTGCGGCCAGGTGGAGACCAGATGGGCTGGAGGGTTTGCAGCCGGAAAGAGACAGGTCCGATTTTCCTTTTAGGTGAACTCAGCAGCTGGTAGGAGCTTCAGATAAGGAGGGTGAGAATGGAGGCAGGGAGGCCAGGGCGAAGGCTGCGGGGTAAGGAGCCCTCCGGCCCTGAAAGTTCAGGGGTCCTGTAGTCACTGCCCAAAGGACATCTGGGAACTGGGGGAGGCCTCAACAGGGGGAAGAAAAGAGAAGGAAGAGGAGGGGGCCGCAGCATCTGATGCACGCGTTGCAGAAGGGGAAACTGAGGCTCAGAGCGAGGACGTGGGTGAGAAGCCCAGGCTCCTCTCCACTCTCACTGCACAAACCGGTTTGATCCTCAGTAACGTAGCAGACAAATATTTGTTGAGGGAGGAGGCTGAGAGAGTTGAGGAAATGAGCTTCTCAGGAATAAGCTGAATGTCAGGGGTCATGCATGTACCATGTAGCTGTGAGGGCAGAGGCCC
The DNA here is from genome assembly GCF_046562875.1 of Panthera onca. Classification (NCBI taxonomy): domain Eukaryota; kingdom Metazoa; phylum Chordata; class Mammalia; order Carnivora; family Felidae; genus Panthera; species Panthera onca. The sequence goes on from NC_138342.1 coordinate 4,605,742, forward strand.
TGTCTTCGCCCCGGGCACAGGACTCCTGGGAAGGTGGCAGTGAGCCCTGGGCCCCCGAGCAGCCACCTGCAAACCTTTCTCCAGTCTCCCCTGGTCTTCCCTCTGAAAGCTGGAAGTGACATCCGGAGAAGCAGCAGCCACGTTGCCACCATGTGGATGAGGCCATGATGGATTCTTGTGGCTCGTGACTGGAAGCATTCCCAACTGGCTGTGCTAGCTTTCTGGGGCTGCTGTAATCCATGACCACAAACTAGGTGCTGAGAATACCGGAAATGGGTCTTCCCACAGTTCTGCAAGTCCAAACTCACGCTGTCAGCAGGGCTGGTTTCTTCCTGGGGCCTCAGAGGGAGACTGTTCCCTGCCTCTCTCTTAGCTTCCGGTGACTGCCTGAAGTCCTTGGGATCCCTGGGCTTGCAGGCCGCTTACCTCCAATTTCTGCCTATGTGGACGCTGCCGAAGGGCCTCGACGGAGAGAAAAAAGCCCACCCTCACTGCCATCTCTGATGCCCTACAGCCCCCGACGCAGGGGCTCAGGGCCTCCTCCAGAGCCACACCTTAGGAAACTTTGCGGAGTTTTCTTCTGCGAGTCAAGACTTGCAGGTGATAGGGATCAGAAAAGCCGTGACCATTTGGGCTGCTCAGAGTAAAATCCAGGCTGGCTGACGTAAAGGGGGCTCAAGACACCTTTCTACATATTTAACCCCCTGCCTGGCTGACTCTCACATGTTCACGTCCTTCCAGTGTCTGTCTCATGGGATCCCCGACACTAGCCTCAATTCTGCCCCATGATCTGCCTTTTAAGCAGAAGCACAGGGGATGCTGGGAAGAGTGGTGGCAGGAACCCGTCTCCTGTCCCTGGGCTCCTGGGGCCTACCTGGCCTTAGCCCCGCTGGGCAGCTGACACGCTGAGTGACTGGCGCGTCCCTTTGCCCCTGCAGGATGACTTTCCTCACCTGTAAAATGAACGGTTCAGATTAGACCCGCTCCAGGACTCTGAACTCCTGAGTCCCACCTTTTCAAGGTACCCGTTATCCTTGGGGTGCACAGGGTGTGCTGGGTGTTCTGGAACAACCAGGGTCTTAACAATATTCCTATTTAGGTCGAGAAGCTCACAGAAAATCTCGAGCTAAAGCAGGAGCCTCTCAGTGACCTGTGGTTTTCCATCTCCCGGGCCCTTTTGTCCAGTTCCTGCAAGATGGTCCTTGCCGCCCCGCTAGCCGGCCGTGGGACCCGGCATCCTGGCCTGTGTGAGCGGGGCTCGTCCCCTCCCCTAGGTGGGTCTTGTGTGAGCACAGGGCAGGGCTGATCTCGAGAACACAGAGGAAGAGGAGCTGAGAGGCTGTGGCCTCACTGAAGCCACTGTGATGCTTGAAGTCAGCTCGTCCCACACTTGCAGGCTGCCTGTCCCCCAAACTCCGCTTCCCAGCCCCGCCAGGGCCGAGCGTCAGGCTCTGGGCCGAATTCTCTGATGTGGGGCGGGGGAGCCGGTTCCCCGGGTCGACAGGGTTGGGTTTGAGTCTGACTCTGCCGCGTACTGGTGGGGGACCACCGGGAGCTCAGTTTTCCCCTTGAGATGAAGCGTAACCCGAGGGTTGTGATGGGGAGGGACAGTTTGCCCGCTGACGGCTGCAACGGGCGATGTTAGGTGCCAGCCTGGCTGGACCACGGGGTCCAGCGCCAGTCTGGGTGTTGCTGCAAAGATACTGCTCAGTGGACTTGCAGGGAGGCAGGTGACCCGCCATGTGGGTGGGCCTCATCCAAACAGCGGACGTCCTCAAGAGAAAAGACCGAGGTTTCCAGGACAGCAAGGGACAGGAAGGAATTCTACTCAAGACCGCAGAGCAGAAGCGCTGCCCGTTTCCAGCCTGCAGAAAGTGGGCTCAAGACGGACATCGACGCTGCTCTCAATCTCCAGCCCGCGGGCCGGCCCCGCGATTTTACACTTGCCGAGTGCCCACAATTGTGTGAGCCAATTCCCTACGGCCGTGCTCTGTTCCTAACTCGGAAACCCCACCGGGCAAACATTCCTGCGAGAGCTGGGCAGCCAAGCTCCCCTTCCTTGCCCGACACTCGGACTTTTGCGCACTCTGGCGACGTGAGTTTTCCCGGGCGCTGGCCCGCTCCGGGTTCGGCTTAGCAAACACGCGGAGAGGAGAACCCTTTGCTGGCACTGGGCTCGCGGCTGTCAGCGCGGAGCCCGCTTCAGATCCCCTCCTCTCCCTGCCCCTCCCCCACTCGCTCCCTCTCTCTCTCAAAAATAGACCTTAAAACTTTTTTTTATTTTGTATTTACGATTTTAGTATTATTTTGCTTTTTAAATCTAGGGAAGTATAAAAGAACCAAAACAACGGACCCTGCCCTTCCCACTCGGATAACTTCTGTTGACACAACAGGGGGCTCCTGAGCGGTCTGGGGGCCCAGCAGGACTAGAAGGCACGGGCCAGGACCGAGAACACTTGCGCTGCCCAGCACTCCCGCTCCAAGGGAAGTACTGCCAGGTGCTCGTGATTCCTTCCAGAAGCGTCCGCGTGTGCCCCAGCTTCCAGGAATCCGCCCGCGCGGCAGTCTATCTGTGTCCTTCCTTTCAGGCTCACGAGCGCCATCGTCCACCCTGATCCGCAGGTGCTTTCCCACCCAACCCCTCCCGGCAAGGGCTCAGCGCGGCCTCATCCTTCTCTCCCGGCCCCTTTGGGGACAGCCTCCTTAGCCTCTACCCATCCTTCCAGCCTCCCTCCCATGGCACCGCTCCCACAGGGCTGCCCCACCGGTGGCTTGGGAGCTCCGCAAAGGCTGAGGTAGGGGGCCCAACCCTCCTCTGAGTGTCCAGAGACCAACCCAGGGCCCTTTCCTGGAGCTGCGGGGGGTGTCAGGACAGGGATGGAGGTAGGCGGCCAGGAGGCTCCAGGCGGGTATCAGAAGCCAGGGCCGAAGGGGTCAGGGTCAAGGCGAGGGCCGGCATCCTGTCACATCGTGCCACCCGTGACAGGCTCGTGACCCCCCACAGCTGTGTGAGGAAAGCTGGCTGGTGTCTCCACCGTTAAAAGCGTTCTCCCAGGCGCACGGTGGTCAAGATTTAAACAAACTGTCCTTCTCCCCGCACTTCCCACCCTCCACCCTTGTGCTCCAGCAGCAAACACCTTGGCCATCTTTCACATCCAAGGACACCACCTTGTGGTCTAGCTTAGATCAGCGCTGCGGTGGAAGGCGTGCTTTGCCCGGGTCTAACCCTGCGCTTTCCCTCCGCTAACCTGCCAGCAGGGGGCCTGCATTAAGGGACTGAGGCTGAGCGGCTGTGACCAAGACCTCAGGGTCCACCAAGCACAGCTGTCACCAGGGGCTGTCCGTTTGTGGGAAGGGACAGAATGGATCTGACACATACTACACGGATGACGGGAGGGCCTCCGCGTCGGTGAGGGGCTGACCCGCACGCCCACCTCGCCGCCACAAGGTACCTGCTGGGTGACGTTTGGGGCAGGCACAGCCCGAGTCTGCCGAATGGTGCCGAGGCCTCTGAGCTGTGGGCAGAGGGCCGCTCGGGGTCTGGGGGGAAGCGGAGGGGCGGTGAGCTCCCCGGCATCACCAGGGAAGCCAGGTGAGTGGCTGTTCCACCAGAAAGCCACAACACTGCCATCTTGTGTGGGCTTTTCAGGTCACCGCCCCAGGAGACGTTGGCGGACGGGGGCGGGAGGGGGGCGACTCTGGTTCATGGTTCATAAATCCATTACCATCCAACACGGAACCCCAGAATCAAGTGGGACTGCTCCAGGAGGGAGAGGGACCCAAGAGGCCATGGAGGGGAGGGTGGGGCAGGGCAGGGTGAGCTGTGGGACCAATCGCGACGGGAGTGCCTCAGCAGGGCTGCAGGTCCCCAAGCACGTGGAGTTCAGGCCTCTCAGGGGAAGCAGGAAGGTGCTGGGTAAGGGCCATGTGGACCGTGGCTGGAATGTTCCCAAAGGAAATGTTCTAGAAATGGAACACCAGTGCTGAGGCGCCTCTGGCTGCTGGTTTCAGACAGAACTGCAGGGAAGCCTATGTTAACTCAACCAGAGGCTGGCGGGGAAGAGAGGCGCGGACTTGTCCTGGGGAGCCAGAGGGGCAAGCTGCTGCCAGGGCCATGCTCGGCCTGCGTCATCTGTCACGCAGGTCGGTCCCACCAACAGGCGCCTCTCTCCATGTCACACATCGTCAAAGAAGGAAGAAACCCTCCCTTGAGCCACTGCCTGGTCACATTTCTCTGCCCCACTCCACAGCAGAATTCCTTCAGAGTGCTCTGTGTTCTCTCTCCATTCTTACTCCCTTTTAGATACGGTGGAATGTGGTGGAATGTTCGCAGTGTTCCAGAGGCAACAACCCGTGCACAGGCCCTGGGGCCATCACATGATCGTCAAGGCTAGGGAACAGCCAAACAAGCAGCACTAAGGAGCTGGGGTTGGAGACTGCGGAAGCCCGCCCACCCTGTGGTCCTTTCCACTCTATGGTCCTGACCGCGGAGTTGGTTCCAAGAGATACCTGAATTCTCATTACACACCCAGCAAAACCATTATTCCAAGAATAAGGACACACAGGGGCGCCTGGGTGGCTCAGTTGGTTAAACGCCCTACTCTGGATTTCAGCTCGGGTCATGATCTCATGGCCTCTGAGTTCAAGCCCGGCATCGGGCTCTGCGCTGACAGTGTGGAGCCTGCGTGGGATTCTCCCTCTCTCAAAACACAAATGAACAAAAGATCGCATATCCTAGTGTTTAGATCCTTACATATTTTAGGACGATAGAGATACCATACACTTTAAATTCTGGTAAGCTAATTATGCACGTACACATTTTGAAGGGGATAATTAAAGGAATAGGAAAAGAGTATATGAGTTTTAAACCAGTAAAGTGGGGAGAAAAGAATTTAAAAAAACTTACTCCATAGTAAGGCCAGAAAGGAAATGGGAATGGGGAACGGGTCAAAATAAGATGGTAAACATAAATCCGCATATGTTACAATTACAATAGATGTGCAAGGATGTCATTCTCAAGCCAAAACGCAAGAGACTGTCGACCTGGATAAAAAATCCAAAACATACAACATCAAGACACGCTTATGAAATGTCGAGGCACAGAAGGACTGAAGCGAAAATGATCAAAAATTACAAAGCAAACGCGAGCTGGGGTGGCTGACCGCAGACCAAAACTAGTGCCGGACGGAGGGTCACCACACGATCCAAGTTCCAACAGGAAGGGAGGACCTTTCTAATCAGTGCCCACTGACACAGTTTCAAAGGGCCTGAACAAAGAGCGGACAGAAGTACAGGGACAAACCGACAATCCGCCATCGGAGGGAGTTCAACAGGCCCGAAAGAGGACTGCTGGGTCAGGCAGGGATGCTTCAAGGGACTGAAACAAACACTGAGGCACTCTCCATCCGTCCCTGAGTGGCGGAGCCGAGGGAACGAAGCTGTGCCCGAGGGAGCTGAGGAATGTGGGTGAACACGTGTGACTCTCAGTGACGCTGAATCAATGACCCGACTGTACAGCCCAGCCCGAGTTCAGGGCGCCTCGGGCCATCCAAGAACTGCATCATGGGTGTCCCCAGATGACCCAGGAGTGGGGGTGGAGGAAGATCAAAGATCATTTGTTCAGTGCCCTTTTCCAGAGAACGTCTCAGGCCTGCGAGGAACCCAGCCGCCCTCTGTCCAATCGGACTCGGTCCAGATACAGGACCCGTGTGCAAGTCCCAGGGGAGCCGGACCTCCCCGTGAGCTCCCAAAGCCCAGGAGAAGGCCTCCTGACACACACAGGCCTTCAAAGCTCTGCCTCAAGGGCCAGGGCTGAGACTGTCCAAGAGCTGGCTGGTTCCTTACGTGAACTGGAGACAAGGTGGATGTCAAGGCCCCAAGGAAGCCCAAAGACAAGACAGTGCCAAACCATCATCTTACGGTGGCCCAGAGTTGCCCGCCCAGGGTCACAGAGCCAGTTCCTGAGGGTTCCTGCAGCCCCAGTTTCCTCACCTGAACTACGAGGACAGTAAAATGATCGCTCAAGTTTGTGAAAATCAGATAACATATGTTAAGTGTCAAATGCCAAGGAGATTCTTCTAATACAGACTTTTGTCTTATCATTCCACACATCCAGGGTCCTGACCCCAGACGGGAGCCGTAGGACCCTGGCTGTGGGCTGACAGCGAGAACAGGATCAACGCAGTTTTCACTTTTGAGCTCCTTGAGTTTAGCATTTGACCTATTCCATCCCATTCACGTCTTAGAAACACTTTATTCATGAGTACAAAGGTAATAATACCGATCACCAGCGTTTAGAAAAGGAAACGGACTCCCAAAGAATCCCCATTTCCACCCCCCACCCTCCATGTGACCCTGCCGCACCATCACCCACTGTCTGGCCTTAGGGGACAGCGAGGTGAGGGACCTCAGAGGCTGGTGCTTCCAGAGAGGGGGGTGCAGACCCTCAGTCCTCAACCCTGGCAACGCCAGCCCTGCTTGGCTGTGTGCACAGTGCTCCCGGGATCACTCACTGGCCAAGAGCCAAGGCACAGCGCACGACTGCCCTTCTAATAAAAGGACCGCAGGCTCAGGGGCCGGTTGGATAGGAAATGGCTAGAACTCCGGGAGTGACAGCGCAAGCAGGCAAAGGAAGTTAAAGGCAGGGAGGTGGGTTCAGTCCTCATTTCCCCTCTGTGCAGTCACAACGGTGAGATCCCCGACCTTACTCCACACCCCTGCCTTGTCCATTTTCCACAACCATGTGCACGTTTCTTAAACTACAAACGTGAAAGTGTTGTTGACCTGCTCAAATCTTTCCACGTCCCGCCGTCACTCTACTTCTCGATTGTTTTTCAGCCAACCATCATCCTTAACTCGATGGCCCTGGGACTCAGAACGCGGTTACCTTGACCGGCGGCAGAGGCATCACTGGGGAGCTTATTAGAAACTCACACCCCCCAGGTCCTTAACTACAGGTTAGAACCTGCATTTTGAGGAGACCCCAAGGGTTCAGCTGCTCGTTAAGTTTGAATAGCCCTGCTGCAGGGGCTCGGCCCACAGCCAGAAGCAGCCCCAACTGTGAGACTTCTTTAGCGAGTGGTAGGTCATTTGAAAATTAGTCACGCGTTCAAAAATGCTGAGTATTCAGAATCTACCAACATAACCCCTGCTATGGAGTACTGGACGGCACGTCCAGGTGCGGCCCGGAGCACAGACTCCCCGGGGGGAGAAGCATGGACACACACGGTCAAGTTTAAACTCTACAAAAGTCGTACGTGAACCGCTACAACCATGCCCTCTAGCTCCCTCACCGCCTCCCTGTTCCCTGCAAACACCCTCAAACCCTCTCCCATCACGTCACATTTCTACCTACTGACAGACTTTCGGGGTCGGTTCCAGGACGCCGGTTCCTTGTGCCCGGAGTGCTGCTCAGGCATCTGAACTCACGCTTCTGGGCCCAAACCAAGACTCGCTTCGTCTGAAAAGTTTTCTCAAGCTCCCGATGCTCAGTGGACTCCCTCTTCAGTGCTCCCACCATACTAAAAACACAGGGTACCTACCTACACCTCCTGGTCTGCCAGACCCAGTTTACACCTGTGGTCCCAAACCACATTATTACTAGGGCCACCTCTCACTTTCGAGACTGCCCCACTTTGGCAAGTGATACGGCTACATACGGCTACCCTCAACAGGGGCTCAGGCCCCGAACCCCAGAACCACTGCTGGACCCTCGCGCACCCCCAGTCCCCTGGTGACATCTTCAGAGCGCGGTCCACACGCTCACCGGCGCCTGCAGCAACCACTCTGCCCCGGGCACCCCCAGCAGTTTGTGGGCTGCCTGCCCACTCTCACCCTTGCTCGCCCAACTGGCAGTTCTCAACCCAGCGGCCAGTGAGTCTCCTCAGACCCGCTCAGATGCTGCTGCTACTCCACGCAGACCTTCAAACCATTTCCACGCCATTTGCACTCAGGGCGATGGCTCCTTCTGACCTCGCCGGCCTGCCGTGGTCTCCCGTGCCACCTGGGCCGCACGCTGGTCCTCACCTCTTTGCCCTGCTCGCTCCACCTACCTACAGGACACTCCTTCCCTAGGTGCCCTCGCGTATGTTCCACACGACCTGTCTTTGCTCAAACGTCTTCGTATGTGTCGTCTGACCATCCTGTATAAACAGCAACGCCTCCCCCGCACCTGATCCCCACTTGTGTTTTCTACAGAAATTACCACTACCCAACACACACGTTTTTTTCCTGCCTTACAACGATGAGGCACTGTTCTAAGCTTACAAATATCAGACCCAAGTGATAAGCACTCTGTTCATGGATGTACCCACAGCATCTGCGGACACTCAACTTACGTGGTTAACCAAAGACCAGCACAGGGGGCACTGGACTGCGATTGTATGTTTACAGAGCTGTCTCAAACTGAGATCATCTCTCCTGGAAATTGTGAGTGTCCAGCAGAGTCTAACGTGACACATGGTCACAGCGAAAGTTAAGTGACTGAATGAACTTCAGCTCCCTGAAGGCAGAGGCCAGACCAAATGCTTTCACGAGGCCCCTTCCTGCTCTGGCTTCTCTCCCTGCAGATCAAACCTCCCTCTGGCCCACAGGCTTTGAGGCGCACTCCCAGATCAGAAGCACTGGACCTCCATCTGAAAATGATGACAATCAAGGAGAAACTTTCATTGTGAAAAAAATTTATTTATCTCACCTTTTCCCAGCCAAGTCAATGGCTTTGGTAGTTTGCACAAAGATTCCAAAAACTGGCTTTCAATGCTTGTGTTCCAGGCAAACGAACTTTATCACAAGCTAGAGCCCTGCTCTCAGTTCCCGTGAGCTCTGCTCTGAGGACCTCGGCCAGAGGTCCTCCAAGCCTGGAAGATGCTCCCTGCTATCAGTTTGGGGCCCACCCCGGTCCGCGCCAGGCTGTCCTCCCCAAACCCTCCAAGCCATGCAAATATCACGTGCAGTTGTGGCAGAGAAGCTCCTGAAATGCCTGACTAGATCAAAAAAGTTTATCTCAGAGTCAGCCAAGACTCACAGTACCTAGATCTCATCCTTTAGTCTAGGTTGCTCACCAGACACGTTACACGATGTGCACCAGTTTACAGGCCACAGAAAAATTACATTTCTGGAAAAAAAAAAAAAAAAAAAAGAAACAAGCAAACAAAGAAAATGAAAAGAACGCAGCTCTCCTCCTCCGAGCTGACGGACTGCAGAATCCCAAAACGCGGACATCGCCGCTCTCCGTGCCCAACAGCCCCCGATCTCACCGGGGGCCCTCTCAATCTGATCCAAAGCGGTGGCGTCCACATCCCTGAAGGGGGTCTGGCTTCCTGCTTCAGCAACTGCAGCCAAGTAGCGTCTTCTCTCTTGCAGAACTCCGACCTCAAGTTTCTTTCATGGGTTCCCCAAATTCCAGGAAGCATTAAAAAAAAAAAAAAAAAAAAAAAAAAAGCAAAAAAATGTTATTTTGGAACTTTCAAAACACAGTAACATCACAGTAACGAATATGACCACACAGCAGCTTACAATCTAGACCCTATTCCTTTACGTTAAGAGTACTTACCTATAAGCTGTCTTTTTGAAACGGAACTCACCTAATAATCATAATCATACCCGCATCTGTAATACCGAAACCATTTCCCCAGAATGACGCTGGAGATTTAGTGTTTAACATAGTGAAAGTATAGAAAAATAGGAGAGAGAAAACCAAACATTCTCGATTACAGCCTCTCCAAGCAGTCAGTCTAGAGTACGAGTGGGGAAATTAATCCTCACAACTGAAATTCTAAGACTCGCATATCCGGAGTCAAACGAACTCAATCAACCACCCGTGCAAAATGCTGTGAGGTCTGGGGGCCTGGATGGCTCAGTCGGTTAAACTACCGGCTCAGACCAGGATCTCACCGCTTATGAGTTCCAGCCCCGCGTCCCGCTCGGCACTCACAGCACAGAACCTGCTTAGGATTCTCTCTCTGGCTCCCCATCACATGCCTTCTCTCTCTCAAAATAAACAAATACAAATTTTAAAAATGCTGTAAGGTCATCGGAAGCGCTCCAATATCACAGCACGTGCAAGTTCCCGTCCTGTACTTGGTTTCACGCTTCTCTAACTGGCCCCCTCGTGCTTCGTTCGCCCGACGGCCTACGCTTTCACCCCAGGCCCCGCCTGCCCGCAACTGCTTTACTACAAATGATCGTCACGTTTCACAACAACGTACTAACTGCTTTCTTCTGATTGCCAACGTAAAAGCGCGACCCTGTGTCCGCCCCCCACCCCGTTCCCCCTCCGCCCGGCCGTGCACCCCCAGGCGGGGCGGCGCGAGCCCCTCCCGGGCGCGCAGCCGCCCGACACCTACCCGCGCCCGCGTCCTTCAGGAGAAGCCGCAGCTGTCTATCTGGCCGTGGAGCTCCACGATCCTCCGCCCCATCCGCGCCACCTCGGCGGCCTTCCTCTCCGCCTTCTCGTACAGCTTCAGCACCCGCTCCTCCGCCTCGCCGCTCCCGCAGCGGCCCTGACCCACGGCGCCCTCCACCGAGTCCACCTCGCTCTGCAGCCGGTCCAGCAGGATCCCCACCTCCAGCAGCTTCAGGCGGGCCCGCAGGTGCGCGCGCACGTGCTCGCGCTCGAGGGCGGCGCGCGCGGGGCTCCGGGGGCGGTCGCGGGGCTGCTCGGGCCCCCGCCGCTCGTCCGCGCCCTCGGGCCACATCGCGCCGCCGCCGCCGCCGCCGCCCGGCCGCCCCCGCGGGCCGCTCACCGAAGCCAGGACGCCGGCCGGCCGGCCGCGGGCGCCAGGTGCGGGGCCGAGCTCGGCGGGGGCGCCTCCGTGACGAGCAACAGGTTCCCCCAACTTGGCGCAGCAGAGACGGCGTCCAAAATGGAGCCCCAGCCGTCTGCCAGAGCTGTGCTCACGTGCGGCCCTTTTACGACACGAGGGAGCTCCTTTGCGGCCGCGCGGCCCCGGCGCCGCGCTCCGCCCGCGGTCCGTAGGTCCCGGCGCGCCGAGGGCGCAGGGCTGGGTCCTGAGGCTCGGCCGTGTAGACGTCGGCCTCTTTGCGCCCGTGTGGCGCGCGGCGCGGTCCGGGGAGGGCGCTGACTGCGTTGTACGCTTAGCTGCTTAACGTTCTCAGTCGTGAGTCGCCGAATTGGGTCGGCACTGCTAGAATCCTTCAGTGCAGCGGGCTACGGGGTGGCGTGCTGAGCGTCAGGGGTTTGGGTCTGGGCCGTCCCGCCCCGGCCGCCACCCGTCCTGGCCTCCCGGGAGGTGGCCGTCCCCGACGCTCCCTGCCTGGCCCTGCTCTCCATGCCGCCCAGCCAGCCTAGCCTCCGCCCGGATTTTTGCTCGAAGCGTAGGTTTCATTCTGCCTTGCGTTTTGCTTCCAAGTCTGCGCCTCGCTTTACCCGGACTGCAGTGTAGGTCTGGGTGCACACTGTTTACTCAGCCCCGCCTGGCGCGCAGTGTGTCCTTGGGCGGTAATTCTGCAGAACTGATTCTTCATCAGATCATATAAGCCCCTCCTTAAGGCAATAGACCCTGGGGGCAGGTTCTTGGTTCAGCGTCCCCACAGCCCTCACCTGCCGTGGCACACAGCAAGAGCTCAATAAATGTTGCTTTAACGTTATTTCCCAACATTTTTTACACTGTTTTTTTAAAAAATTGAAGCGTAGTTGACACACGATGTTTCAGGTGTATAAAGCGATTTGGCAGCTCTATACATTATGGAATGTTAACTACAAGTGTGGTTAACATATTGACAGATATTTTAATTTTTTCTTTTTTAAAGTTTATTTTTATTTTGAGAGAACGAGACGAGCGGGGGAGGGGCAGAGAGAGGGAGAGCTTGATGTGGGGCTCAAACTCACAAACTGTGAGATCATGACCTGAGCTGAAATCTATGGTCAGTTATTTCATTAAATTTTTTTTTTAACGTTTATTTTTTTTGAGACAGAGAGAGACAGAGCATGAATAGGCGGAGGGTCAGAGAGAGGGGGAGACACAGAATCAGAAGCAGGCTCCAGGTTCTGAGCTGTCAGCACAGAGCCTGGTGCGGGGCTTGAACTCACCGACTACGAAATCACGACCTGAGCTGAAGTCGGATGCTTAACCGACTGAGCCCCCCAGGTGCCCCTATAGTTAGTTGTTTTAACTCACCTAGCCACACAGGTGCCTCTTAACATTTTAATCATTGAGATCACCTCCTAGCCAGAGAAAATTCTACTTTATAACTTAAAGGGTTTATGGGGGGACGTGATTAGATGAGGTGTGCCCGAATAATCCCCCTTTTGCCATATAATGTAACGTAATAACAGGAGTAATACCAGGTATCACAGCTCATGAGGACCCGTATTAAAATTCTGCCTACCACAGGCTTCTAGGGATCCAAAGGGCATGATCTCATAGCAGCCAGATATGACCAAAGTAGCAGCAATTAGGCCTAGAGAGCTAAACATAAGAATTGCTTGGCTTTTGGTACATGAATGGAATGGAATAAAATACAGAGAAAACCCACTAAGTTTTGGAGGCAGCCATGTTAGCAAAAATGCTGCCAGCTTGGATGAAGAAAGACTAAGACTCTCCAAAATGTAGAAAGGTTTCCTGGCTCCCAGTTTTTCTCCTAGCAGAAAGCAGGCTCAGTAGCCAAAACTGACGTATTTTTCAATTCCCTCCTCAGAAGTGGCCAAGGAGTGTGATGGAAAAGGAAGAACCCGACCCACTCGGAGAGCCCAGACAAGCGTGCAGAACAATGAAGAAGGGCGGGGTTAGCAAACTACAGCCCTTGAACAAAGAATGCTTTTCACATATCTAAAGAGTTGTTAAACACACACACACACACACACACACACACAAAACTGACCCACAAAGCCTAAAAAAATGAATAATCTGGCCGTTTACCAAAAAATGTGTGCCAGTACCTGCACCAGTGAACCGTTTTTAGGTTCTAGGACCAAGGCCTAATCAAGGAATATTCCTTATCCTTACAGTGAGAGACCAGACAGTATTTGCCTACGGCACATCAACATTGCTGTAAGTCATCAGCTGCTGTAATTCGTCCTCACATAGGGACCCCATCCTGTCTCGTCACCACTGCGTTTGTCTCTGTGCGGGTGTTATAGATTACATGTTTGTGTTCGCCCCAAATTCGTAAGGCAAAATCCAGGTCCCCATTTAAATGGCATGTGGGGGCGGGGCCTTCGGGAGGTAATTAGGCCTTCCCGTGACGGGATGAGTGCCCTTCAAAGCGGAGACCCCAGAGAACTAGCCTCTCTCTCCTCCGTGTGAGGCTACAGTGGGAGGGCAGCTGGTCCACCAGCCAGGAGGAGGGCTCTCACTAGATGCCAAATCCTCCAGGACCTTGATTGCGGATTTCCGGCCTCCAGAACTGTGAGAAACGGTTTGTTGTTTTCAGCCACGCGGTCTATGGTATTCGTTATGGTAGTCTGAACTGAGAGAGTGGGCAAGAACGAGTCTTTTAAAAAGTTCATAAGCCTCTGCGCCACGGAAAAGCTGATGTGGGTCACAGGATCCCAGACTTCTAGCTGGATGGCATGACTGGAAGAAATCTGGGAAGATCCTTAGAGGAGGATGAGGAAATTTGACGAGTAATTGGCAAGGAGACAGATTGTGGCAGATGGTACAGAAGATCCCAGTTCTCCACCCCTTCCTGTCTCCTCGTCCTTTGCCTTGTGTCTTGCTTTGGCCAATGAAATGTTAGCAGATGTGACACAAGCACATGCTCGAAGTGTCCTAACGTGTCTCTGCTACGAGAACAGGCCGGCGTCTCTTATTGGTCTCGGGAGGAAGAGGGGAGGAACACTTGACCAAGGCGCCCTAGACAGGCCCAGCTTAGGTCAGCTGGCACCGCAGACACATTACTTAGCCAGTCTGGATCACCCAAGTCCCAGCCAAGGTGCAGGCCCTTGAGGAATGTTTATTGTCACCGGGACCTAGGGTGGTTTACGCAGCAAAAGCTAATGGGTCCGTTCGATGTGAAGCCTGTCTAGGTTAGATTATGGTCCCAGAAAAATTAAAATGCCCAACTCTTTTCCTCCATATTTTTACTCCATCCAGTCTTGATTGGAGGAATCTCACTCAGATGCCCAGATGTTGTTTTTTTTCTTTAGAAACTTGGGCCTGGGGTGCCTCGCGGGCTCAGTCAGCAGAGTGTCGACTCTTGATCTTGGGGTCCTGAGTTTAAGTCCCACATTATGCGTAGAATCTACTAAAAAAAAAACCAACACTTTAGAAACTCGGGCCTGGAGTATCTTCTTCAGGAAGTGGTATTCAGCCCCTTTGCACCTCCGAAGCTTCTTCCATATCCCATGTTCACTCTGAACCCGTCTCTTCCGTGTCTTGTTTTTCGGGATATCACGGCACCAGACTTACAAATTCTAGAAAATATAAATCGGTCATCACTACAGCCGCTTTTAGTATCCCTCCCATATGTAAAAATGATGTTTCCAAAACCTGGACGTTTTACAAGCAAGATCACGCTGCTGCTGCCATCTGCAGACTGCATTACGCTACATCAGAGAGAGGGATGGAATTGACAGAAGAGAAAGGAAAAAGTCCTGGGTTCTGTCTTTTCCCAGTGCGATCCGTTCCCAGACTGATCCACAATCTGTGAACCCAAAACCCACTGGGGAAAGGTCTTCCATCAAGTGATGATTATTGCACGGTGAGTCTGTTTCACATAGCCAGCAACAGAACGACTTGTAAAGAGAACTTATTTCTATCAGAGTGAATGTAGAAGATTTGGTAAGTTCCAATCACCATTGAACACTTCTCGTCCACGACAACTGGCCAAAGCACAGATGTGCGAGTGGACAGAACCTTCCAGATGACCCCAGTCGCCACCTGACTGCAGCTTCATGAGACACCCTGAGCTTGAACTGCCCGGCTGGGTTGCTCCCAAATTCCTGACCCCACAGGAAGAGCAAGAAATAAATGGCTGTTGTTTTAAGCCACTAAGTTTTGAAGAGATTGTGTACATAACAGCAGATCACTTGAGGAGGTGCTGGTCTCTGGAAACGGTTACTCCTGAGACACAGTGTCAAACGTGGGCATGAGTGTGGTACTGGGCAGTGGGCAGGGGCTGGGAAGATGTTGAGACAGAGAAAGCTGAGGCTCTAGTGAAGGTTTTCAGTGAAGGCTGAAAACACAGGATTCTGGAGGAAAGGGGATCTTTGTTACACAGCAGCAGAGAACCTGACAATCTACAGAAAATGTGTACCTAATGAACTGAATGGCCAAACTAAGGACATGTGAGGGCAGTGTTCGTAGTAGAATGTAAGAGGAAGAAACAGCCGTTAAATACAAAAGAGCCAGCAGCTGGTTGAGCGTCCAACTCTCGATTTTGGCTCAGGTCATGGCCCCAGGGTCATGGGATCGAGCCCTGCATTGGGCTCTGTGCTGAGCATGGAACCTGCTTGAGATTCTCTCTCCCTCTGCCCCCTCCCCCACTCATATGCACGTGCTCTCCCTCTAAAAATAAAAGATAAGAGAGCCAGGACTTGCTGGGTTTGCTGGGTTCTCATTCCCAGCCTCTCTGGATGGCAAACAGTGCTACCATTTAGGAAGGTCTCTGAACAGAGCTCAAATCCACGCTGCTGTCAGGAGAATATGGTTTAAAGATGAGACCCAAAAGCACGACTAGAAATCCTCTGTTAAAACCTCAGGAAGATTTATGGTGTTACCTCATAGAGCCTTTCAGACAACAAAAGGCCTTCTGAGGATCTTGAAGGCACGCCTCATGCATCTTCTCTTGCAAACGACAGGATCTCTAAGAATCTGAAGGACACTGTCCCTGCAAATACCACTGGAAGCCCAACGTAGAGTGAGGTAGAGTGAGTTTTGTGGATGTGGCTTTCATGGGTATGTTAATCAATCACGAAAGAAGAAGCACCGTTTCAAAAGGAAGCACATCAGTTTGAGTTAAAGGAAGACCTACCATAGAAAACGAAAAGGGGATCTTGGAACCCCAAGTTTCTGCAGGCAAGAAGCAACTGGAAGAAACTACTCGGATTCAGTCCTGAGCTACATCTGAAAAAAGGAAAGATGGCTCAGAGGTTGGGACCCAGGGCCCAGAGGGTGGAGCCAGATTCCCAGAGAATTGTTCCCAGAGAGTAAGACTGGGCCCTGGTGGAGGAACTGGGAACAGAGCCCTGCTGCATCTCAGAACTGCTGCAGACTGGTGATTGGCACTTGCTGTTTCCCCTCTTTTGGGTCATGTCTGTAGCAGCTGGACGATGCTGGTCCCACCACGGTGGGTGTATGGGGCAGACAGGGCATCTCACCAGTGTGCAGCCTGCATATGGAGAAGCAGTTCTCAGGGGCTGTCCCTGGGGAGCCTCTCCCATCCTTGGGTCTGATCTCGATGACCAGACCCTGGACCTTGGGCCTCAGTGTGCTGACATAATGCAGTAAGACTTGGAGGCTCTTAGGGAAAAGTGTGAGTGTGGGTTTCCATAGGGAGGAGCGTCACTGCTGTGGCCAGAGGGACGGGCTGCATTCTCCAAAGATGGCCACCATGGCATTTCTGGTCCCATGTGCTCTTCTAGAACCTTGCCACCTCCCTATCAAGGCGGGGGGGGGGGGGGAATCTATGTCCCCTGTCTTGGGATCTGGATGGGCCTTTGTGGCCACCTAAGAGTATGGCCCAAGTGATGCTATGACTCCCGGGACCAGCTGAAAAAAAGACACTGCAGCTTCTGCGTGGCTCTCCTGGTACGGCAGTTTTGGAGTCCTAAGGTCTCAAGAAATCCAACTACCCAAAGCCACCACAACTGGAGAGACCACTGGAAGAGAGCCAAGGAGATGCCCCAGGAGCCCAGCATTTAGGTTTTCTGAGTCCAGGCACCAGACATTGAAGAGAAGAAGCATTTGAGAAGAATCCAGCCCCAGCCTCCACCTGACAGCCCAAAATGCTGAGCTGAGTCCTCCAAATTCTTGACCTACTCAATTTTAATATATGTGTTTTTTTATTTGAGAGAGAGCGAGAGAGAGAGCGTGCACACATGCAGGGAGGGGCAGAAGGAGAGGGAGAGAGAGAATCCCAAGCAGGCTCCAAACTCAGTGTGGAGCCCAATGCAGGGCTCTATCTCACAACCCTGGGTTATGACCCGATCCGAAACCAGGAGTTGGATGCTCAGCCGACTAAGACACTCAGGGGCCCAGACCTATTCGATTTTTGATCTGTTATGTAGCGAGAGATCACCACGACAGAGTGCAAGAGGCTGCGGTTTGGTGAAGGCTTGAAGTACCTTCTGCCACAAAGCTGAGTCCGTTTTCTCTGGCTGTGGAGCTCATTGCCAACTTGGCGGCTTGAAAAAACACGCACCGATTATCTCACGCTTTTGAAGGCAGAAGTCCAGCATGGCGCGAGCCTCTGCTGGTGTCAGCTGGGCTACATTCCTTGCTGGAGGCCCCGGGGAAGAAGCCATGCTGAAGCTCCTTCAGGTTGTTGGCAGAATCCAGTTGCTTGGGTTTGGAGGACTGGGTTCCTGTTTCCCTGGCACGCGGCTGCCTCCATCTTTAGGCCAGCGACGTGCATGGAATCCTTCTTGTGCTTTAAATTGCCTGGATTTCCTCTTAAGCTCCAGCTCTCTGCTTTGAAGGGTCCACAGGCTTACACGGGACCCACGTGGCGAATTACGTCTGCAAGGTCCCTTTGGCCTTGTACTATAGCGCGTTCGTGGAAGCGGCACCGTGTGCGGAGATCGCGAGAGCCAAAATTCTGATAACAGAAGTTGAACTTGAAGAACCCCAGGCAATCGGGCGTTGGTTTTGCTCTGCCTAACCTGCTAGTGACCCGCCACCCACGTAACTCAATAGTCAAACACCGCGGTGTGTGACCTGGAACAGAGGGAGGAGCAACACGGGCACGAAGCGCCACGTGATCGAGGAAGCCCGTTCTTCCAGCTCCTTGGGACATAGGAGGCCCCTCTGTGTGGCCCACCTCCCCTCTTAACGCTCCTGACTTCGTTGAAAGCAAATCTCGAGTGGCAGCATCTCCATCCCGCACGTCTTAGGGAGTCCCCGTTTCCCTCTTCGTGTTCATCCGCTGTATGAAAAAGTTTTGTTACAGAGGATTTTCTTACCCCCTCAGCTTCCCATTACCCCCCAGGCTGGGTGGAGGAGGGCAGCTCTGTTAGGGTGGAGGGGGCAGCTTTGTCAAGGGACGGTGAAGGAGCTCAGGTTTCCCAGGGGTCCAGGAGAGCGGGGCCGGCACTGAAGGAGGAGTCAAGGGGCAGAAGGGGCAGGGAAGCAAGATGACGGGCAGAGTCGGCCAGCAGAGCACGGAATCCAGATGTCCATCTGGGACAGACTCAGTGAAGACAACACGTGCCAGCCACCCAGGGTCTCTGAATGGTCAACGCACGGCGGGGCTGTTACTTGTAGATGGACTGTACCTGCCCACCCACGGCTTAACTCAGGCGGGTAACCAAGTGCTTTCAGGGCGGGGGTGCGGTGGGGAATGGCAGGGGGCTAACCCAAGTGCACGAGGAATTCTGACCTGTGAGTAAAAGCAGTGTGGATGTGGGACCAGGCTCACCAAAGCTACCACTGGCGCAGAGAGCAGAAAAATGGTACGCGGCTGTCGCAACCAGAAAGCTGGGACTCCGTTCTTATCTGTGTTTCCGGTCATCACCCCCGGAAGTACTTGGAAGGGGTTCATAGGAACATTGGTGCATGAACCTGTATCGTTCCGTCAGGTATTTCATAGAAAAGTTGGGTTGATCCATGGGTTGACTCGTAATGGGCTGCCGAGAAGACACAGGCAGCCTAGAAGGCGGCAGAGCCCAGCGTGGGGGGCACAGCATCCTAAGACAGGCCACAGCGGAAGCCCCTCAGCTGGGCTGGAGGTGGCCTGGCACAGAGCTCAGGACTCTGGCTGGGGAGGGAAGGCGAGGAGGGGATCTGGGCAGGGGCAGGGGGGCGTGCACTGGGCTGCAGATGGCAGGCGCTCCCCAGGGAAATGATGGCAGTGCTGTACCTCCTTGCTCCCTGGCTTGAGAAACCTCAGGAGGGAAGAATTCTTGGGGTGTCTCATGCTTCTGGTCGGTTACCAGAGGCCACAGAGCCTCTCGGTTCTGCGAAGGATGGAAAGAGGCTTTGTAGCAGTGAGCACAGAGAGGGCCGGGGGGGGGGGGGGGAAGGGGGGGGTCTGGCCATGTTTCCCACAGCTGGAGAGGGCACCGCCTCCCCAGGTGCGGCCACCAGCACAGGACACGCCTTCCCGTCAGCCGGCTTAAGAAGGGAAGACCCTGCCTTGAACCTGCGCCTGTCCATCCACATTTTTCAGGAGTTCTGTGTACACACAGTTTCCACTTCTTACCTGCTTCGGGCTGGACTCTGTCCCACCTCTCAGCTGCAGTGGGGCTATTCGGGCAAGGACAGGAGCCCTCAACAGGCAGCACAAGGCCGGTGCGGCTGGAGGAAACTCCAGCGGCGGCAGGAGGCGGCCAGACAGCGCAGGGGCCAGGTCATGCGGGTCTACCGCCTCGGAAAGCCTTGCTAGGTCAAGGGCAGGAAGCGACTCTCCTCCGGAGCATCTCCCCTCCCCTTCTGGGGAACCTGTGCCTCCACCCGGTGGGGCCGACCAGCTGACTGATCCCTTTGCCGGCTGCCCACAAGCAGTCCGACAGCACCCTCTCCTGGCTCCACTTGCCACCGACCCTCCAGTCCGCTTGGAGCCCGCGTCAGGGACTCGGTTCTCACTGCAACACGCTCCTGATCTCCGGCTCCCCCAGCCATCGTCTCCAGCCACCGTCTCCAGCCAGAAGACGGCAGGCAGGACCCGGGGAAAGCACAAATCTCCCGTCCTCCTCCCGGGTGCCTGCTCTGCTCCATCCTTCGGTCCTCCATTCAGTTCGCTGCTCAAATGCTGCCTCCTTGGGAGGCCGGACTTCCCTGGCCTAAAACAGCTCACACCTCTGACCCTGCTTGGACTTTTCTTCAGAACACGGGGCACAGCTGGACAACAGGGCACAGGTTTGCTTGCTTGTTGTCCGCCTCATCCACCAGAAGGAGGTTAAGGGCAAGACACTGTCCCCCTTTCCTGTTCTGTTTCAGAATACCTGGCATGAAACTGAGCACGCCGTTATCTGCAGTGTTTTGTCGTAGGTCTTCTCCGCCACGTCTCATCTCTGTGTTCCTAGTTCAGGCCGTGGAGCACATGATGCAAGGATGTCGAACAGATGCGCTTCCAGGCCAGAGCCTGGACAAGCAGATTCCATGAGGAACCTTTCCTGCTGTAAGAACTGTGCTTGCTGACCTGCCGTTCCCAACGGTGGGTTTATGGAGCGCCTTCTGAGCCACAAGGAGTTTACTGCATTTGATGACGAGGATAGCACGGCACACAAGATAACCCTGAGAAACGTTTTTTATTATCTGTTTCCTGGCAAAGTTGCAGGGCTTTGGTTTATTTGGGCAAACTTACAAATGCTTATTACATACGTTGTTTTCACCTCAAATGGACGGGGGGTGGGGGGGGGTGTGCTACTCAAATGAGCGTAACCAGACAATTAACAGCCCATGAAACGGTGCTGGCCCTGTTCAGTTTAAGTCCACAGCTCCTTCCTGGGACCATTAAGGCACATCCCTCTTTCCGGGCCTCAGAGAGCCGGAAATGCACTACCGAGAGCTGTCCGTGACGCTGAACCTTAAGCCAGACCACAAACAAAACGTAAGAACACAACCACAAATCAGACTCTGCTGGGTTGTCCAAGCCCTCCCAAGAGTTCACGTTACATGCGCCCAATACTGCGACTTAATTTCAGAGGGAAGCCTTGTTGGGGTCACAGAGAAATGACAAGTTCTGAACTTGTCACCACCACTTCCCATCCCTTTTCTGGTGGCACTTTCCAGCGAAGCAGGCGCAACTCCTTCAGCAACTCCGCTCTTTGACAACCGACACGGTGTCTTCCTGGACCCAGACTTTCCAGCAGTGATTAGGTCACAGAAGAGATAGTCAAATGCCCAGGAACAGAAAAATGTAAAACACTGAGAAATTCCAAGCATAAAAACATGACCACCTCATCAGTTTACAATCGAGACTCAAACTGCTTTGAGAACCTTTCCCCAGTAAAAGTTCTTCGCAGAACTAAATACATTTGGCAATCTGTAACCACACAGTGGTCACCACACAGACTGACACGCGGATTTAACAGTATACGTAGAAACGACGTCTACAGAAAAACAGAGAAGTGACAACAACAGGTTCTCGGGTCTCAGCTTTTCCAGGGCGTCAGCGGACCGGTCAACCAGAGTCTGACGGTGAACCTATTGGACAATTGGGAGAAATTTATTATCAAGATGTTGCCTGTGAGAATCGTAGAGCTCTCGATCGATAACCACTCTGTTCAAGGTCTGGCACTCAGAGATCTGGCCAAACTCTAGCATGGCTTCCCCATCTTAAGGCTGTGACCCCAGCCCTCCCTCAAGTGCCTTCGAGGGGTGGGGGGAAGCTCAAAGTTGCTGGGAAAATTTACTGTTTGTTCCAGCCAAAACCTACCGATAGGCAGAGAAGCACCAAGACCCCCTCTTAGAGTAGCTACCTTATGGAAGGTTTGCACTTACAAAGGCTCTCTGCGTGCTCTGAAATGTAAATCTACTACCCAAAACTGTCTCCTCGAGGACGGGAAAGCCATCTCTTTGGCCTCCCATTCTCCGCAGGGGTATAGGGAGATAGGGTGCCCGAAAGGTTCAGCTGGCACCTGTGCGCCCGTCACAAAGATGAGACTTTGCTTCTCTGAATACGCTCCAATTAGCAAATCCAGATGGCCTCGTCACACGGACCAAAGCCCTCTTTTTACCCTTCAGTGCCTTTCCCCCGGCACAATCCAATCTTTAAAAAGTCCGGCGCCGGGAAGCTGACTTTAGTTCATGCTGGATTATCTCCCCTGCTGCAATAGTTAACCACTCAATAAGATCCGTCCTTACCGCTTCGACGAGCGTCCAGCTTTCTCTCTGTCACCAACCTACAAGCCCGACCCTCGGGGCCTGCCCCCCACCCCGTTCCCCCTCCCCGGCGCGCAGCCCCCGCCCCCCCCCCCCCCCCTCCCCGCCGACACCTACCCGCGCCCGAGTCCTTCAGGAGAAGCCGCAGCTGTCTATCTGGCCGTGGAGCTCCACGATCCTCCGCCCCATCCGCGCCACCTCGGCGGCCTTCCTCTCCGCCTTCTCGTACAGCTTCAGCACCCGCTCCTCCGCCTCGCCGCTCCCGCAGCGGCCCTGACCCACGGCGCCCTCCACCGAGTCCACCTCGCTCTGCAGCCGGTCCAGCAGGATCCCCACCTCCAGCAGCTTCAGGCGGGCCCGCAGGTGCGCGCGCACGTGCTCGCGCTCGAGGGCGGCGCGCGCGGGGCTCCGGGGGCGGTCGCGGGGCTGCTCGGGCCCCCGCCGCTCGTCCGCGCCCTCGGGCCACATCGCGCCGCCGCCCGGCCGCCCCCGCGGGCCGCTCCGCCGGGTCTGGAGGCCGGCCGGCCGCGAGCGCCAGGTGCGGGGCGGAGCTCGGCGGGAGCGCCGCCGGGGCGAGCGGCGGGCTCGGAGTTTTGTCTCCTCTCAAACAAAACTTTCCCCCAACTTCTCCCCTTAAAGAGCGCAAGCCACGTCCCACTTGGCCTCCCCGCCGCCCACCAGCGCCCGGCGCCCTCGCGGCCCCTTTCGCGACAGAGCCAGAAGCCCTTTACGGCCACGCCCCCTGGGCTCCCCGGCCGCGTGCTTGGGGGGGGGTCGCGCGCGCGCGCACGCGCGCAGTTGTGTACCTTCGCCTCCCCCGGTCGTGGCTCTTCTCTGTCGAGGACCTGGGGTCAGGGCTTCAGGAGGTAGGGGTTTGGCGGCATAGGTTTTAACCCTGAGTTGCAAAAATGAGTTTTCGGCCCCGGAGATGCACTTTCCCGGAACACCGGGCTGCAGTCGGTCCCCCCTGCCCCACCGCCCTCACTTTGTCCCCACACTGCTCTCAAGGCCTGCCACCCAGCAGGGCTTCGATCATTTTTTTTTTCCCTTACATTATCTGGGGGGGGGGGGGGGGGGGATGGGGGAGGCGATAAGTGGGTGACTTTATGTTCTAGGCCTGTGGCCCCCGGGACGGGCTAAAAGGAAAGACTGGGGGCTCCTGCCTGCCTGAGTGCTGCCTGTTTGGGACTGAGCTTTCCAGTGGATCAGATGGAGCGAGTAGGTCCACTTCTGAAAGCTGTCAGGGTTATTCAAAGGATTAGGGGGGAAATGGCGTCAAGGCCCATTGCAGACTTGATGAAACCATCGGACAGTGGCAAATGGTATTGTTAGTAGACCGTGTGTCTCTGGTGGTTGTGGGCAAAGCGCTGGAATTAGATCCGGGATTTGGACCCCAGCTTCCTGATATGCTGGCTGGGAGACTTTGGGCAAATCTCGAGCCTGAAAAGGACTGCTGGTGCTGAGTTGCAAGTGGCCGGGTGCAAGGACAAGAGAGAGGCACGGAGGAACTAAGGGTGGCCCCCAGCTGGCAGCCAGCAGGGAAGCAGGGACCTCAGTCCTACAACACGAAAGAACTGTATTCTGCCAACACCGTGAATGAGCTTGGAAGCAGTTCCTTTCTAGGGCCTCCTGATAAGTCACCCGACCCCTTGATTTTGTTCTTGCCAGACCCAGAGCAGAGAAACCTGCTAAGGTCTGACATTCAGAACGCTGATAATAAATTGTATTGATTTGAGCCGCTAGACTTGTGGTAGCTTCTTATAGCATCAGTAGAAAACTAGTGTCGGAGAGGCCTGGTTGTGAGTGGGGCTTGGAACTTAGTCCACAGGACGTTTACATGAAGTTAGGAAAAAGTCAGTCGTGAGCCTAAGGATGGGGGAAAGTGGATAAAGATCCTTTAGGACTTGTCACAACCTTATTATCCTTTGAGTTCTGTTCATACAATTTAGAGTCTCTCCCTCCCCCCCCCCCCCCCCCCCCCCGCGCCCGCCAGGATAAGCGTTGAAAATATCTTCTCCCAGCTGAGGGTTGACTATTTTTTTGAAAATAGACTTTATGTTTGAGAACAGTTTTAGGTATATAGAAAAATAGAGAAGATAGCAACAGAGAGTGTGGGCTTAACTTCCCACTTTGATTAAGGTTCCTTTGATAAACATAAGATTTTAGTTTAAAAAATATTTTAACAGGCACTGGGGCGCCTGAGTGGCTCAGTCAGTTAAACGTCCGACTTCGGCTCAGGTCATGATCTCGCGGTTCGTGAGTTCGAACCCTGCATCGGGCTCTGTGCTGACAGCTCAGAGCCTGGAGCCCGCTTTGGATTCTGTGTCTCCCTCTGTCTGCCCCTCTGCCGCTTGCACTCTGTCTGTCGCATTGTCTCAAAAATAAATAAACATTTTAAAAAGTTAAAAAAAAATATCTTGGGGCACCTGGGTGGCTCAGTCGGTTAAGCGTCCGACCTTGGCTCAGGTCATGATGTCACGGTTCATGGGTTGGAGCTCCAAGTCAGGCTCCGTGGTAACACCTCGGAGCCTGGAGCCTGCTTTGGATTCTGTGTCTGCCTCTCTGTCTGCCCCTCCCCTGCTAGTGCTCTGTGTCTCTCTCTGAAAAATAACACTAAAAAAAATTTTAGAATAAAATACAAAATCTTTTAAACGTGGGGTGCCTGCGTGCCTCCGTCATTTGAGTATCTGCTCCTGATTTTGGCTCAGGTCATGATCCCAGGATTGTAGGATCAGCCTTGTGTCTGTGCTGGTAGCATGGAGCCTGCTTGGGATTCTCTCCTCTCTCTCTCTCTCTCTCTCTCTCTCTCTGCTCCTCTCCTGCTCACATGCTTTCTCTCTCAAAATAAACATTAAAAGAAGAAAATTATTTTTAATGTTTATTCACTTTTGAGAGACAGAGAGAGACAGAGCATGAGCAGGGAAGGGGCAGAGGGAGGGAGACACAGAATCCGAAACAGGTTCCAGGCTCCGAGCTGTCAGCACAGAGCCTGACGCGAGGCTCGAACTCACAAACCGGGAGATCATGACCTGAGCCGAAGTCAGACGTTTAACCGACTGAGCCCCCCAGGCTGAATGCTCTAGTGTTTAAAACAAATTTGAGGCGAAATTCGTGTAATATATAACTAAATCTCCATAAACTGTATGATTCAGTGATATTTCGTGTATTCACAGTGTTATACTACCGCCAGCTTTCTCTAGTTTTAAAATTTTTTCAGTGCTCCCCCAGTGCCACTCAGTGATCGCCCCGCAGCCTCCCTCCCCTCACCCCCTGGCCACCATCAATCTCCCTTCTGTCTCCACGGATTTGCCTGTTCTTGGTATATCATACGCACTCCTCTGCTGAGGCTTCCACGATATACCACAGAATGGGTGAGTTTAAACAACAGAGATGTATTTTCTCACAGTTCGGGAGGCTGGAAGTCCACGATCAAGGTGTTGGCAGATTTGGGTTCTTCTGGGCCTCTATCCCTGGCTCGCACGCAAATGGCCACCTCGCCACTGTGTCCTAGCATGTGTTCTGTGCTCACTGAGCATCCCTGGTGTCTCTTCCTCTTTTTATAAGGACACCAGTCCTGTTGGCTTAGTATTCTACCCCTGTGACCTCATTTCACCTTTATAACTTCTTTAAAGGCTACTATGATCTGAATATTGTGTCCGCCCCACCCACCCCTGCCAAATTTGTATGTTGAAATCCTAAGGCCCGATGTGATGGTGTTAGAAGGGGGGCCTTTGGGAGGCCTTAGGTCATGACGGTGGAGCCCCCCCCTGACTGGGATTAATGCTCTTATAAAAGAGACCCCCACGGTACTCCCCAAAGCCTTGGCCTTCTCCTTGTGCCCTGTGAGGGCTCAGCAAGAAGTCCCCGGCTGCTATCAACCAGGAAGAGAGCCCTCACCAGAGTTCAGCCATGTGGGTGTCTTGATCTTGGATTTACAGCCATTTTTGTTTCTAGAAACCTTGCTAAACTCTACTACGAGTGCTGATGATTTATCGTTAGATTATTTCAAATCTACGAACGGTGAGAAATAAATTTCTGTTGCTTATAAGCATCCCCCAGTCTGTGGTATTGTGTCACAACAGCTACAATGGACTAAAACAAAGGCCCTGTCTCCGAACACAATCACGATGGGGATTAGGACGTCAGCATATAAATTTGGGGGGACACAGTTTGGTCCATAACATCATATACAAGGAATAGCGGTGCCTGGGTGGCTCAGCTGGTTAAGCCTCTGACTTCGGCTGAGGTCATGATCTCACGGTTTGTGAGTTTGAGCCCCACGTCGGGCTCTGTGCTGAAGGCTCAAAGCCCGGAGCCTGCTTCCGATTCTGTGTCTCCCTCTCTCTCTCTGCCCCTCCCCCACTTGTGCTCTGTCTCTCCCTCTCAAAAATAAACAAACATTAAAATAAATAAATACATAAAAGGGATCATACAGAGACACTGGCTGGCTCGGTGGGAAGAGCATGCGATTCTTAATCTCGGGGTGATGAGTTAGGGCTCCACGTTGGTGTAGAGATTTACTAAAAAAAAATAAATAAACTTAAAAAAATTTCTTAAAAAAAGAATGCTACACTTGTGTGGCCTTTTGTGTCTGGGTTTTTTCACTTTGCATAATATTTTCGAGCTTCATCCAGGTTGTAGCATGTATCAGCACTTGATTCCTTGTTCGGGCCAAAAAGTATTTCACGAACATGCCACAATTCGTTTATCTGTTCATCCATTGGTGGCCACTGGCGGGGTCTCTACCCTTTGGCTAGTATGAGTGATGCTGCTCCAAACATCCTTGTACAAGTTAGTATTTTAATTTTGATGAAGACAAAATATCAAGGTTTCCTTTTATGCTTCCCCCCCCCCCCCCCCCCGGTTTTATTTTAAGAAATGCTTGGGGCGCCTGGGTGGCCCAGTCGGTTGAGCATCCGACTTCGGCTCAGGTCATGATCTCACGGTCCGTGAGTTCGAGCCCCGCGTCGGGCTCTGTGCTGACAGCTCAGAGCCCGGAGCCTGCTTCGGATTCTGTGTCTCCCTCTCTCTCTGCCCCTCCTCCGCTCCTACTCAGTCTCTCTCTCTCTCTCTCTCTCAAAAATAAACATTAAAACAAATTTAAGAAAAGAAGAAATCCTTGACCACCCTGAGGTCATATACTCTCTTCTAAAAGCCTTGATATTGGTTTTCTCATGGTTGTGGGCAATCCACCTAGAAACGCAGTTCGAGGCAGGGATCTACTGGCAGTTTTCCCGCTGTGTGTGCCCGGTTATCCCGGCCCTGCTTACTGAATATTTTATCCATTTCGTCTGATCTGCAATGTAACAGCTGTCAGGTGTCGACTCTGTCAATTCGTCGCATGTCTGCATTCTGTTCCATTAGTCTCCATCTTTGGGCTGTTACTCTAGTGACTTAATTACTTTATACTAAGTAGGCTTTGTAGTAAGTACCGATATCTGGTTAAGCAGGATAAGCCTCCCCGCCCTCCCCCCCACCCCCCCAATCTGCTTCTGCTTCTTCGGGAATGTCCTGGCTTTTCTGCTTGTTCTGACTTTGAATTCCTTGTTTAAGTTTCACCAGGACAACCAGTCCCACCTGATGAGACTTCTTCGATGCACTGGGCCAGTCTGGAAAAGAATCAGAATGCCTTCTGTTGAGCTGATCAAAGGAACACCAAGGATTGCCAACAGTCACCAGAAGCCGGATGGGACAAGGAAAGATTCTCTCCTTGAGACTTCAGAGGGAGCATGGCCCTGCCGACACCTTCGTTTCTGATTTCTATCCTCTTGAACTGTGAGAATGGATTTAAGCCACTTTAAGCCACTCTTAAGCCACCGCTTTAAGCCACTCGGTTTGTGGCAATTACAGTATTCTTAGGAAAATAATACACCAAGCAGCACCTGGGGGGCTCAGTGGGTTGAGCGTCCAACTTCGGCTCAGGTCGTGATCTTGTGGTTTGTGAGTTCGAGCCCCGCGTCGGGCTCTGGGCTGACAGCTCAGAGCCTGGAGTCGGCTTCGGATTCTGTGTCTCCCTCTCTCTGCCCCTTCCCCACTCATGCTCTGTCTCTCAAAAATGAATAAACTTTAAAAAAAATTAAGAAAAAATAACACACCATTAAAAAACTGTTTTGATCCTATTACAAATGACATATTTTATTATTATTATTTTTTGAGAGGTAGGTTTTTTTTAAGTTTATTTATTTATTTTGTGAGGGTCGAGGGAGGGGCAGAGAGAGAGAGAGAGAACCCCCTTATGGGGCTGGGTCTCATGAACTGTGACATCATGATCTGAACCCAAATCAAGTGTTGGAGGCTGAACCAGCCAGGCACTCCAGAGGTAGTTGGGTTTAATTTTTATTTACTTATTTTTAAAATTGCGGTATAAATAACACAGTGTTCTATTAGTTTCAGGTGTACAAAATAGTGATTCAACAATTGTGTGCATTACTCAGGTGGCCATCACGGTAAGTGCGCTCATTAATCCCCTTCATGTAACCCTCCCATCCCCCCCACCCACCTGCCCTCTGGCAACCGCCAGTGTGTTCTCTGTAGTGGAGAGTCTGTTTTTTGTCTTTTTCCTTTGTTCGTTTGTTTTGTTTTGTTTTGTTTCTTCAATTCCACATATGAATGAAATCAACTGGTATCTGTCTTTCTCTGGCTGACTGACTTCGCTTAGCATAATACACTCATGTTCCATCCCCGTTGTTGCAAATGGCAAGACTTCATTCTTTTTTATGGCTGAGTAATATTCCATGTGTATGCCTGCCACATCCTCTTTATCCATTTATCTATGCACGGACTAGAGGACACCTTTTAGAAAATGCATTTTCTCTTCCTGGTGCATAGAAGCCCTGCTGACTTTCATGTTTTGGTTTCGTTTCTAGACACCTTCCTAAGCTCTCCTACTAATACTAACAATTGAGATTCTTTCAAACCGATGATGTTTAAAAAACCATTAGAGGGGCACCTGGGTGGCTCAGTTGGTTAGGCATCCGACTCTTGATTTTGACTCAGGTCATGATCTCACGGTTCGTAAGTTTGAGCCCTGTGTCCGCTCCGTGCTGACAGCTTGGGGTCTGCTTGGGATTCTCTCTCTCTCTCAAAATAAGTAAATAAACTTAAAAAAAAACACAACTATTATTAGGGGCGCCTGGGTGGCTCAGTCGGTTGGGCGGCTGACTTCGGCTCAGGTCATGATCTCGCAGCTCGTGGGATCGAGCCCCGCATTGGGCTCTGTGCTGACAGCTCAGAGCCTGGAGCCTGCTTCGAGTTCTGTGTCTCCCTCTCTCTCTGCACTTCCCCCGCTCTCACTCTGTGTTGTGTCTCTTTCTCTCTCAAAAATAAATAAACGTTAGGGGCGCCTGGGTGGCTTGGTCGATTAAGCGTCCGACTTCGGCTCAGGTCATGATCTCGCGGTCCGTGAGTTCGAGCCCCGCGTCGGGCTCTGTGCTGACAGCTCAGAGCCTGGAGCCTGTTTCAGATTCTGTGTCTCCCTCTCTCTCTGTCCCTCCCCTGTTCATGCTCTGTCTCTCTCTGTCTCAAAAATAAATAAACGTTAAAAAAAACTATCATGAGAATATAATGGTTAATAGCTGTGGTAGTTTAAAAAACATGCCCACAAGTTTTTTGCTACTTTTCTCCTCATGGTTCTGCCCCTTGGTCAGTTATGAGTTATAGACAGAGACTATACTGGGGGAGTTGTCTCACAAGGTCATCTTTATTTGTACAAATAAGAAGATTGCGAAGAATAATTTCCAGAGCCTGACTCCCTATTAGGGTTTGGGATGAATATGCGGAGGGGAGTTTTAACATTATAATGAAATGGAGGGCACTTCTGGCACTTTCTGATCCTCTGAGCAGTTGTCTTTTTTAAATGTTTCTTTCTCTGTTCCATCAGTCAGTTAGTTTCTAAAGGGTAAGATTGACTGTTGGGCAGAAGCTTCTGCTAGAAGTTTCCTGAGTTTGGGGGAGGGGGTCAGACCTGTGACAGAACTCGATTACCCTCCGGGACTGTGGACGGGGTTGCAGCTAACAAACAAAACAGCAGAAGTGATGGCATAGCGCCAGTGACTGTGAGCTGTAAAAGGACCGTGCCTTTCATCTGTGGTCCTCTGGCTGGGAGAACTCCCTTGGGGGATGCCAGCTGCCCCGTCTTGAGCCTCCCCAAGGGCAGCACACAGCGTGTCTGTGTCGAGGCCACGGGCAGGAGTGCACAGCGCCCGGCTGAGCCCATTTAGCCCCTCCTGGTCTCCGTCTCCAGGAGGAGCTCCTTAGGGAGGCTCTTGACTTCTGCCCTCCCAGGTCACAGATGAAATATGTCCCCTTCCAGGGGAGGGCAGCTTCCGAAGCCTGTTTCCTGCTGCTGCGGGGTGCAGGGCTCAGGAATTCTGACAGAGGTTGAGCAGCCATGGGATTCAGCACACCTACTTGGAATTTCTTTGCCAGTATAATTTCTTCAAAACCCCAGGATGTTTCCTGTCCGTTTACTTTCAGTCAGTTCCACTGTGCGTGTAATTACAGCCACCAGTCTGGTGAAGACTCTTTTTTTTTTTTTTTTTTTTTTTTTTTGTAAACGGGTCTCTGCGCTATGTCCTTCCCCTAGCCTCTCAACTCAGTGGTGCCCAAGTGGAGCCAGTGGCTTTGATAGGAAGGTGACAGTCATAATTTGGTCTTCACCGCTTGGCCGGCACCTGCTACCTGGGGAAGAACCTTTAGAGAAAGAACATGCTTGAGAGAGACTTTAGGGCCTCAGCCTTGTCTCATCTGTAAGATGGCTTCTTCTGGAGACAACGCTTGTCTTTTTAAGAAAATTTAATTTATACATGTATATGTAATTTTTAAGTTTTTATTTATTTTGAGAGAGAAAGAGAGCGCGACCGGGGGAGGGGCAGAAAGAGAGTAAGAGAGAGAGAACTCCACGCAGACTCCGCACCATCAGCACAGAGCCCGACGCAGGGCTCGAACTCACAAACTTTGAGATCGTGACCCGAGCCTAAACCAAGAGTCAGACACTCAATGACTGAGCCTCACGCCCAATGTGGGGCTTGAACTCAGGACCCCAAGATCAAGAGTCTCATGCTCTACTGACTGAGCCAGCCAGGCACCCCTGGAGCCATCTCTTAAAACTGTTTCAGTTTGGGATGCAGAAACCCCTGCCATTTTTTGTTTGTTTGTTTGTTTGGTTGAATATTTTTTTTTTTCCCTATATAAAATTTATTGTCAAATTGGTTTCCATACAACACCAGTGCTCATCCCAAAAGGTGCCCTCCTCAATACCCATCACCCACCCTCCCCTCCCTCCCACCCCCCATCCACCCTCAGTTTGTTCTCAGTTTTTAAGAGTCTCTTATGCTTTGGCTCTCTTCCACTCTAACCTCTTTTTTTTTTTTCCTTCCCCTCCCTCATGGGTTTCTGTTAAGTTTCTCAGGATCCACAAAAGAGTGAAACCACATGGTATCTGTCTTTCTCTGTATGGCTTATTTCACTTAGCATCACACTCTCCAGTTCCATCCACGTTGCTACAAAGGGCCATATTTCGTTCTTTCTCATTGCCACGTAGTACTCCATTGTGTATATAAACCACAGTTTCTTTATCCATTCATCAGTTAACCCCTGCCATTTTCAACCCCAAATGACCAGTAGTGGTGGCCTCTCAGGTCTCCTTCAAAGAAGCTACTGTAGGAAGCACACTTCACAACCTCCGGCTGCCACTTCTTTGGTTCTGCCATGGTGGTCATGCCAAGGCCATGCCCATCTGCCCTCAGCCTACACTCAGGACTAAATTTACCATGCTGGGGGCGCCTGGCTGGCTCCGACCCTGAAGTGTGCAACTCTTAATCTTGGGGTTGTAAATTTCAGCCCCACGCTGGGTGGAGAGATTACTTAAAAAAAAAATCTTTGAATTTACTACGCTCATCACCCCATCTGTCCCATTGATGAACCTAGTAGAAATCAGCCTAGGGCGTTATTCTTAGGACAAGTTTCCCATAATGCTCTCCAGCTCAGACACTCTTCTGGTCCTGTAGGAACTGGTGAGCCATTGCCTGGCTCCCTGCCCTCTGCCCCACCCTTACCCATTGCCAGCCTGTCCCCAGAGAACTCTGCCACGTGGTCCTCAGGCCCGTGAAGGGAAAGCTGCTCGTTCCTCTCGTGCCTCGGTCAGGATTTGGGGCCGGCCTTCTCCCCCGGCCATTGTCACGGCACTCCTCGTCCTTCCTCTTGTCTAAAGCGGCGTTCCTTTAGAGGGCTTGCTGCTCATCGACCGCCCTCTCCGCCTCCCCACCGTTGCCACCCTCCAACTGCTCTCCATCGAATCCCCCTCGTTCATTGTACACTTCGGCACCCAGCTCCTGGCTCCTCTCCACCCCGTGTCCTGCCATCATCCTGGGGAAGGTCCGTGGCCATCCCGCACCGGGGCCCCCACGCCCTCCTCACATCTGATGGGCTCCTTGATGTCCCTTGGCTGCTCATTCCCGGGGGTGACTTGGGGTTTGTTATTGCCCCAAACCGGCCCCAAATCCTTGCTCAGCCCTCCTCCTTTCTGACCATGTCCCCATCCTCCTGGGTGACATGTGTACTATAGTTTCCAACACCTTTTTTTTTTAAAAAACTCACCGACCCGTCAATTCACATTAACAGCGGCTTTCTCCTGCTCTGCATTTCTGCACTTATCCCTTCAGTGTTTACCATTCACTGCTGTAACAATGTTCTCGTCAAAACCCTAATCTTTTATTCCTTGTTTCCTTCCCCCAGCTTTACCCCAGTATGGAAACCGCAGCCCTTGATCAGCTGAGTGCCGCTAGGAACCATCGCCAAGAGGCTGCAGGAAAGCCCAGGGCTTGGGGGAGTCTAGTCGCAGCTGGTGGTAAAGAAGTGTCTTCCAAGGGGCAAAGAATAATATGGGTGAGTTTGGGAATAATGGATAACAATGGAACGGAGGGTTCTGTGAATCATGGGGTTTGAGGAAGGAGGGATGGGGTATAAACAGGAGAAAGGAACCACAGAGAATTATGGGGATCAGGAAAGGAGAAAACAGAACTGACCAGGGGAAGCCCTAGCTTATTCAGAGCAGCACTAAAGCAAGCTCTGGATGGATTTATCTGGCCAGTGTCAACCAGGTAACAGCTCTGCATTTATCTTTGGAAGATGGTGGAAACTCAGACCGCTCCATAGTTATCTGCTCCCTGGAAGGGGGAGGGTTCCAGGACCAGGGACTTGGATTTGGGGCTTTTTCACCTTGGAGTTGTTTGAGGGCAGGGCAAAGTGAACAGCTACAAATGAATGAGTGAGAAAGAAGATTGTTGTTTGGACAACGAATGCCCTGAGCAAGTGGGAGGGATGTGATGACAAACGAGGATATAAGCCTAGAAAGAAGGAAGGACGACCCTTCCATCAAAACACGGGAGAGGAAGAGCTGTCGGTTAGTGTAGGTCACGTCATCTTGACAACCCCCGAACCTCAGCGCTTGGAACAATACAGGTCTCCTCCTTTGTGCTACATGTTCATCATCGGTTGGCAGGGGAACTACTCTTGTTGAAGGAACATAGGCTGATGATCCGCCACCATCTTGGATGCTGCTCGTCCCTGTGCCACAGACAGAACCCTGGGGGGGTCTCTTGTTGGAGGTTCAGGCTTGGATTAGAGATGTGCCGCCTTCCTCACAGCTCATTGACCAGGGTTAGTCTCTCGCACTGTCCCTCTTCCTCCTTCCCCTACCCTCCCTCCCCCCCCCCGCCCCCCGCCCCCCACCCCCACCCCAAGCACAAGAGGGCTGGGAAGTCCAGTTCCACGGCGTGCCTGGAAGGCGGATACTTGGAATGTACTTGGTGAATAGCACGAATGATCCCTACAGCATTTTGTCCCAGATGAGCTTTAGTTCTAGAGGTCACACAGAATGCCCGTGCTGGAAATCACCCCAGACAAGCCAGTACGTGCCCAAGATCACACAGAGAGCAGTAGCAGGATGGCTGGGAGCCAGATCTCCTGTTTCCCAGCCCCTCTGTTCCGTGGTAGCTTGGACTCCAGGGTTTTATCTTCAGCAAGTTTAAGAACTCTTTGGAGTGTCTTCCCTTCACTTGGAGTCATTAAAAAAAAAAAAGAAAAAAAGCTTTCCATTTTATTTTTAAAGTCAGCTCTACACCCAACGTGGGGTCTGAACTCACGACCCCGAGATGAAGAGTCACAGGCTCTACGAACTGAACCAGCCAGGGGCCCCCGGAGTCATTTTTGTGGATGCTCGTCCAAGTGTTGATTGCATCCTTGGCTATTGTCGGTCCTACCACGTCATTAGAATTAAATTTGCTTTCTTCCCAGGGGTCACGTCAGCTGATGAAACAGCTGGATGCAGAAGCCTCTGCGGGACCTAGTGGTCTTCCCAGCCTGATTCTTACCAAGTGTGAGACCAGAGGATTGTGAACAGTTTGCATACTTTGCCTCCATTTCTTTCTTTCTTTTAAGTAGGCTTCACACCGTCCAGCATGGAGCCCAGCGCAGGGCTTGAACTCATGAGCCTGAGATCATTATCTCCGCTGAGATCAAGAGTCCGGTGCTTAACTGACTGAGCCACCCAGGGGCCCCTGCTTTGCCTCCATTTCTCATCAGAGCTTCTGTTACATACCACCTTGTCTGTCTCCTCTCCAATGCCTCTCCAGACCATGCTCCCGTAGCCCCCACGTTTCTTTCTGTGATAGCATTTTGATATAAAAAGACACTTGTAGGGGCACCTAGGTGGCTCAGTAGGCTAAGTGTCCTATTTCGGCTCAAGTCATGATCTCACGGTTTGTGAGTTTGAGCCCCGCGTCGGAGTCTGTGCTGACAGCTCAGAGCCTGGAGCCTGTTTCAGATTGTTGTCTCCCTCTCTCTCTGCTTCTCCCCCACTTGTGCACTCTCTCTCGAAAATAAACATTAAAAAAATACATAAATAAAAGGACGTTTGTCACACCTGAAGCACCTGAACAGAGATAGGTCCCGGCTTCAGGGAGGCTGTGCAATGTAGAGAACCTGGCCAACAACCCCAGGGGTCCTTCCTGCACAGCTGTCCGTGACCGGAGCTCTGAAGGACAGCCGGGAAAAGGACAGAGAGCCTGGGGCTTGTAAAGGACATACAGATCTACAATAAAAAATTCCGGCAACCTTGGCTGTACTCAATGATGTGATTGTACAGTCTCATAAGACTGCCTCTCAGAATGGCTCCTTAGGACATTCTTTGCTTAGAAAATGCAAGAGATTCAATTACTCCTCCAACTGCTAGCAATCCGGGATAGACTTCAGGAGCTGGGGACTCTGGAATTAGTGGTTGCTTACAAGGAGGAGGAAGTAAGCAGTTACCGAAAGTAATTTAGGACTAAAGTTTGCGAACCTCTAAGAATCGTCTCTGATTACTTCACAATTCGTAGGACGATAAACAACACCATGTAGCTGCTGAAAAAAAGAATGTGCATCTAGATGTTTAGATAGGCTAAGATTTTCAAACCAGAGCTTCAGGTGGAAAAAACACACAAAGGACATTTGCAGGTTACACAGTGTACTACCATCTATGTAAAAACAGACTCAAAAAACCCCCAAGGTTGGGGAGAATTATGTATATGCCTAAACATGCATAATTTGGAAAGGTACACAAGACACTGGTAAACCGTTGCCTTCCTCGGGAAGATGGGGAGAACGGGTCCACTTTTTTTCTTTTGAATTTTGTGCCATTGTATTACTCGTTTTAAAATTAACCAAACGCAACGTGGCACCCGGAAACAGGAAAAGAGGCATTACTGGAAACTGGTAAAATCAGAAAAGTCTGGAATCTAGTTAGTTGTATCATACCAATATTAATTTCCTAGTTTTCGCAAATTTTTTTGGTGGTTGTTGCTTCTCGGTTCATAATTCCATCCTACCCACTTCTATTAAAACCTATATAGAAAATTTGGAACTTCCGCCATTTTTTTCACACTGTTCCCTGTGCCTGAGAGGTCTCTCATTCTCTCGTCCTCAGAGCTGTATTCCTCTTTCCAGGCCACGTTCACCAGTTATTTGCTTTGAAATGCTTCTTAACGCTTCCAGAGACATGGTATGTAGCTTTTGACACACGGTTTGCCGCGGTTTTACATTTATCCATCGGGCTTCCGAGGAAGCGGACTCCAAGATGAAAATCACATCGCGGGTTAAATTTATTAGGGATTCATTCCCGTGGAAGGGAAGGTCCAGTAAGATGAGGCAGAGAAGTGGGGCAATGAGGCAGACCCAGCAAAAGCCTCAGCAGACCGCCCGGGGAGCTGAGAGAGACGCGCTTCTGAGTTGTCCCAACTTGCAGCGAGAGGGAAAGAGCCCTCGGACCCCAGCCCATCAGTCAATGGACATGGGCCACCCAGGAAAGGGGGCCTGGCCTTGGCTAGGGCAGCTCTTAAGCAGAGCAACTTCTCACAAGGACTGAC
Source organism: Panthera onca (assembly GCF_046562875.1). Taxonomy (NCBI): domain Eukaryota; kingdom Metazoa; phylum Chordata; class Mammalia; order Carnivora; family Felidae; genus Panthera; species Panthera onca. The sequence goes on from NC_138342.1 coordinate 4,642,088, forward strand.
CAGCTGAGGGCTGTCGGCAGCACTTCCGGCGGCTGGGGAGCAAGCCCTTCCCTGCTGACGGGGCTGGGAGGGGTGTGCGTGGCCCACCACACCACTGTAATTGCGGCTTCCCTTAATATTGCTAATGCAAGGACTAGAGTACGATTACGTTCCGATCTTCTAGGTTAAAAGAGTGAAAGTACTCTGGCCTGGCTGTCTGAAGAGAGCGGCGGGGGCGACAGGGTTTTAAGGGGTTCTTTCCTGCACTAAGAACAGAGATTGTCCTTCCCCTGACCAGTTCCTATAGTAGCAGGCGGAGCTAAATCTTCCCCATGATCAGAGGCTTAAGACACTCATTCTCCAATTGGCAATGATGACAAAGGAAAAGATTTCGAGGGAAAAAAAATTTAGTCAATAACTTTTTTAGGTCTTTTGTCTTTTCAAGCAAATGAATACTTTTATTAACATGGTCATTTTTTTTTTTTTTTCTTTTTATTACACATGGTAGGGTTTTGACCTCAAATGCTTGTCAGGTCTGCTACTCAAATGAACTTAGAGCAGGACAACTTATGAACTTCAAAAATACCTAGTCCCTGTCCAGTTTAGGGTCCAACGCAGACAGTCCTCCTTTCCTTTCCCTGCCCCTCAAGAGCCTTTGCAAGTATCTCTTTCATTTTATGCCCAGAATCCCCGAGATGCATCAGGGTATCACATCATCATCTTGTACAGAACACCAAGATCTTGTCTCCTATTCTAGGTTCCACGTCAAATAAAGCTGAGTTGGGTTGTCCAAACAAACTGACCAGACAAGTTACATCAGATAGTGTACCACATAAAATGTAAATTTCGAACAAAATACATCTCTTCTCCTTTGGTCTCACACAGAAATTAAAGTCCCAAAATACAGACACTACCCTCCTCCACCCCTTCTTCTGATTCATCAAGTCCTAGCCAGATCAGCCCCATTCACATTCCAAGTCCAAGTCTGGTCCCTTCTTCAGCTTCTTTAGCAGTTACCGCAGGAAGTACTCTTCTAGAAGTAACCCAGCGCCTTGGGCACCTCCAGAGCTGGAAAACTCCAACTCTTGCGTCTCATGTGACACAGACTCAAAGTTCCAGGGAGCTTTCAAGTCACACAAGAAAGAGCAAAGCGCCTCAAAATTTAGAAATAACCAAAGCCCAGGAACAAACGTGACTGCTGCAAAAGCTTACAATCTAGGCCCTAATTCTCGTGTGAGAGCATTTTCCAAATAAAAGTTACCTTTCCAAACAAAAACATCGAACAGTCAAAACTTATATTGAGGTCATCAACCACAGACCATTGCGGAAACGTAGTGTAAGTGAGGACAGAGTGTAGACAGAGGGGGGAAAAAAAAAAAGAGAGAGAGAGAAAACAAAAGGCTCTCTGGTTTCAGCTTCTCAACGATGTCAGCCAATCTCCATCAGTTGACCAGAATCCATTGGCTGTTAACCTAAAGCGCAATCGGGAGAAAGTCATCATTAAGAAGTTCATCCTGAAGGAAAAACAAACCAAAGCCCGGCACACGGTTAACCGTGCAGGACGCCAGCTCTTCTCCAGGCCCCCTGACCCATTCCAGTCTTCTAGCAAAACCTGAACTCGTCCAGTAAGAGCCCTTCCCTCGGACAATCCGCTTTCTATTCCCCCTTGCTCAACGGCCCCTGTTGTGACTTTGTCTCCTTAAAGGCCTGTGCGATCACGGTTCTGCAGTCACCCTACTGACCGGGCCTGTGGGTTTCAACCCAACACTCCCAAACCTGGCTTTCCCAAATCAGCAGCGTAGAGGATTTTTAACAGGTTGCTACGCACACCCGGGGTGAAAATCGAGCACGCCCGTATTTCTCCTGCCTCCAACTTCCACCCCACGTGGACCCTTATTAAACACGTCTCGTCGGAGATTAACCAAGGGTCTGGCAACCACCAGGACCCGCATCGGGCCCCGCCGGCCCCCCGGCCTTACCGCCCGCCCGCCTTCACGACGATTCGCTCCTCTCTATCCGCCGGACCAGCTCCACCAACATCTCTGCCATCTTCGCGATCTCCTTGGCCTTCTCCTCCGCCTTCTCGCACCGTTTGGTCCCTCTGCCCTCGACTCCATCGTCGGGATTCTGAAGATGGTTCAGGGCGCTCTCCTCCGAGGCCTCCACCTGCGTTTTGATTTGGATGAGCATATTGTCCATCTCCCACAGCTTGCTCCGGTTCCGCATGTACGCCCGGCCGTGCTCCCGGGTCAGCGCCGCGATGTCCTCCCGCATCTCGTTGATGACGGGCAGCAGGAACTGCTCGAAATCCTCCTCGGGCTCCAGCACCTCCACCTCCTCCGGCTCTGCCAGCTCGACGACGTCCAAGGGCCGCATCCTCCCCGCCTCTCCGGAACCGCGGTATCGACGTCTGCTGCGGAGAGAAAATGGAGACTCGCTAGGCTTACCAACAGAGTTCCAGAATATTCTTTACAACTTTTACCCTTTTAAAACTTTTCGCCTCGCACGAGCCACGGAAACAAGCGACTTACGAGCAGAGAAGCCGCGAACAAAATGGAGTCCCAGCCGTCAACCAGCGCCCTGAGCGTTGCGGCCCCTTTCGCGACACGGCCGTGCCTCTTTACGGCCACGCCTCCCGTCGACCGAGGTGCGGCCGCGCGCACGTCGGCGGGGGGCGGGGCAACGGCCCCACCGCGGCTGCGAGCGCGCACGCACGTACTCGCGCCCCGCCTCATCGCCCCTTCCCCCTTCCGCCTCCGTGCTGCGCCCCTCCGCACCCCTCGTTTTGGGGTGAGCCCTTCCCGGGGCGCCCTCTTGTTGGCGGCCTCCGTGAGCACTGATTTGGGTGTTTTTAAGTTATAAACGCGATCTTCCTACACTAAACGAACATCCCCAGACTGTGGTAGCCCCCTCCTCTTTAGTAGGGCAGTCGGACCCCTGGCAGCTGTCTTTAAGTGTAGTTTTCCGTTCTTCCGGGATTGCAGTCAGAAATGCCTGGGTGTCTCTTCACCAAGCCGAGCCCCCCACCCCCCAGGCCCCCAACTCTAGAGTCCAAGGCCTAGTGTGGTTCATCCTGAGGTCCCAGGGGACCCAAAGCTCGGTGGATGTGAAGAAGGTTTTGTTGAGCCCGAACACCTTATCAGTTGAAGGCCCCGTGTGTGTGTGGGGGGGTCATAGGGTGGGGGGTGTCTTCTTGTTCAGCTCTGTGTCCCTGAAGCCCTGGGCAGAGCTCGGCACACATTAGCAAACTTTAAACAGAATTTTCAGCAAAGATAACTTAATTTCCTAGCCCGTTGACCCAGTCACAGAACAGCAGTAAAAATGTCAGGAATCCAGCTTGCACAAGTGCCTCGCTTTGGGCTTCTGTTTTCCTGTCCGTTAAATGGACACAAATCCTAGTTTTGAATGTGGCAGAGTTAAGAATGAAAAGATAAAGCAGTCATAAAAATGTCTTGTAAATACCAAGCGTATACACATGTAAAGTCCTTACATTTTAGACTTTTCTCAGGTTGTTTATATTTTGGTTGTGAGACCGGAGACCGGTTGACCTTGGGTAGATAAGGATAACAACAAGTTGTTAACACAAGGAAGCAGAAAGTACTGGAACTTCTGAAATACCCACTCCCTGGACCGAACCGCCTGGAACCGGAACCGTATCCTGGTACAGCAACTGCAGGGTTCCTCCGCCTCAAAAGGACGGGCCACTAACTGATATAAGCCTCCTTCTCTGAGGCCTTAGTGTCCTCCTCCTTAAGGAGCCCGTCCCGGTAACAGGAGGCTTTTTCTTTTGTTTCATTCTCTCCCTAATAAACTTGATGTCTACGCTGCCCCTCGCCTTGTTGGCCGGTTCCATTCTTCAGCTCTGTCAAAACAAAAAATCTGGGTTTTTTAAAAAAAGCGGTTACCGTTGCTCTACTAAAAATCCAACTTTTGGGCTTCCTTAATATATCCGGGGCAGCTAGCTCGCAAGTTTTTTGTATGAATAAAAATAAATGGCTCAGACTACAATGAGACGCCACTACGGCCTTGTTAAAAAGGCCCAAATCCAGAAAACTGACAACCCCAAATGCTAGTGAGGATGTGGAACGGCGGGAGCTCTCATTCATCGCCTGGGCGAATGCAAAATGGTGCACGGTTGCGGTGAAAGACCGTTTGGCCGTTTCTTACAAAACTAAGCATATTCTCCCCATACAGTCCAGCAGTTGTGCTCCTTGGTATTTATCCAAATGACTGGAAAACTGGCATCCACACAAAAACTTGCACACAGATGTTTGTTTTTTAAACATTTATTCATTTATTTTGAAAGGCAGAGAGAGAGAGCGAATGGGGGACGGGCAGAGAGAGAGAGGGAGACACAGAAACAGAAGCAGGCTCCAGGCTCGGAGCTGTCAGCAAAGAGCCCCAGGCGGGGCTCGAACTCACAGACCGTGAGATCAAGACCTGATGGAACTCACCACCGCGAGATCAGGACCTGAGCCAAAGTCAGATGCTTAACTAGCTGAGAGACCCAGGCGCCCCATGACCTCTTTGTTAATAGCAAATCCAACGGGAAGAGACACAAGGCACCTTGCAGGTGGATTCTACTTTAGCCGCTGCTTTATGATCCTTAGCAGGAGGAAGAGTGGCTTACTTCGCCCTAGCAACAGTCCAGCCAATGAGAAGCCGCTACACTTCAAACTCCCAGTTTACTCCAATGGACTTTGTGTTTACAACAGCCCTCTTAAATTCCCCTTTTCTCTAAAAGAGGGTTCCTCTCGTTGTTGTGCACACTCACCTGTGCTTTTGCCACTGGTTGGTTGTGCTGGTTGCAATTCTCTGCTAGTCCCGAAAAAACCCGTCTTTTGCTGGTAAAATAACTGGCCGTTTTTACTTTCAAGGTTAACAGGGCTCTTTCGGGTATCAGCATGAGCTTCCGCTCTCTCCTTAAGGTCTTTGATCATTTGCTAAACGAATGAAAAGAGACATTAATAGCATTTTTCAATTTCCTATATAACCTCATTAACTTGTCTGCTTCACCTACCAATTATCTCATTATATTGATGGATTTATTCACTTCTTGTAATTCTGTCACTTTTTTGCACACGTAACATACATATGCAGATATTTTATTCGGTGCACAGAGGTTAGACTCATATTATTCGTAGCAATTGAAGTTTCAGAAAGGTTCCCGCCCCCCCCCCCCCCCCCCCGCCCCGCCCCAAGTCTGCCTGGCCAAGTTTTTCTTCCTCTTTTGTTTTATTAAAGTAGTATTTTTCACAGATTGTCCCTGCAACCTGTTTTCACATTTAAACTCTCCGAAATTGTGCTGCATCTTTAATTTTCTGTGATTTAAAAAAATGATTCACACTTTAATTGTAGGGTATTCTCATTCTTAGCATTACCTGAAAGAAGGCTAAATCTTAAAATTGACGGCTTTTTAGATTTGACAAAATCCCATATTAGTTCAAAATGTTAATGTTGTTTTTTGCCGCTTGGTCAGTGATCTGTTTTCTGTAGTATCTGATCCTGTACCTTGTTCCAGAACAGGCTGTTCTCAAGTGCAGGTGATTTGTCCCCCAGGGACAAATTGGCATCGCCTGGAGACATTTTTGGCTGTCACTGTCACAGCTGGCGTATAGTGGGTAGAGTCCAGGGATGTTGTTAACATTGCCTGGCTAATTTTGATAGTCTTTTGTTTCTTCAGTCACCTTCCCTTTCTTGAAATATTTCACAAAAAGTCATTTTATATTTTTCATTTGATAATTCCAATATGAGTTGCTTTTTGTTTCTGTGACTCATTCATGGTGTTTTGTTTTCATGTATGTGTATAACATACATTTTTTTAAGATTTATTTATTTTTGAGGTCGGGGAACAGAGGATCTAAGGCAGGCTCTGTGCTGACAGCAGTGAGCCTGATGCAGGGCTCGAACTCAGGAACCGTGAGATCATGGCCTGAGGCAAAGTCGGACACCCAACCGACTGAGCCACTCAGATGCCCCTGACTGAACTTAATTTGGGAGAATCCTAACAGGTTGGGTTGAGAAAGCTACTCCAGCAGGGATTTGTGGTTGTGTCTGTTGGGCACAAGCCTCCAGATAGTTGAGAGCAATCCCATAATTGCAAATTCGCAGAATTCTTTCTCCAAATTTGTATTTATATTTTTATTAACTGTTTCCACCTATAATCAGGATACACAAACTGGTAGCTTTGCACGAGTTGGAAGATTTTCAATGGCATGGTTGGTTCAACCCCTCCCGGACATAGTTTCTCATCCCCCATATTTCTGCTCTTGGTAGGTCTGGGTTTGCTCTTTGCTCGTGCATTTGGTTTTATTATTCACCCCTCTTCTGGCCACCTTTGGGGATTTCTCGTACATTCTTGCAAGCTCAGCAATGCCTTGAAAGGCAAGTTTGTTCTAATCTGTGCAGCCTCTGGGTGCAGCAGAAGAGCATTTTAGAATGTCTTATCCACCAAAACTCCAGAAGCAGAAGGCCTCCCTGCAACCTACCTTTCCTGCTCTCGCATCCCATCTCATGCTTGGCTGAGAAGTCAGAAGGACAGCAGGACTCTCAGGACACTGGAGCTGCACCCCTCCTGGGGCATTAAGGGAGATGGTGACCCTGGCTGGTGTCTGCCTCTAAGGACATTGAGACCGACAGCGCTCCTCCCTCTTTGTCCCTCACGCCCTGCTGGCCCACAGGAGCACAGACCGCCTTCTTCTCCGAGACCTGAACTGAAGCCTGAGGTTGTCAGAAACGGATGGGGAGAGGGGGGATGTTAACATGGTTCACAGGCTTTATCTTGTTTGAGAGAAAGAGGACGGAGCACAGGTGACAAAGCCCTCTGGGTGATGGCGAAGTATAACGGTTATTTTGATATTCCATGAAAGAAATATGGATTTATTCATGATTAATCTAGCCCACAAGCAATCCGTTAAAAATGAAATCCAGCTGAGTACATGTTGAAGCTCTTACAGGCTTTATTGGATGATTCATGAGTCAGGCAGCATCCCAACAGGCAGCAAGGAGCTCTGAAGAGTCGTGCAAAATGAAGGATTTTTGGAGGCAGAAGGGGGCCAGACAAGGAAGTTACTAGCAGAGTGGGCTGTTTGGGGTCAAGGTCACCTTCCTTTAGGGGACGGCAGGGACCTATCAGGCAGATGGCCTCGCTGGTGCGGACCAGGAGATTCCAGATTGACTGGATTGAGATTCCACAGCTGGGAGAAGCCGAAACTAATTAAGTTTCTCCATTTGGCGATGGGGGCTTAGCACAAGTGACTCCGCCCTGGGCCCGTCGTCGTCGTCGTCTCTCTTTTGACAACCCTAACTGTTTATGAAAGAGAAATTGGCGGTTGGAGGTGAAATCTAAAATCCAGGTATGTGCTATTTGCAACCAGGATGAAGTCACAATGAAACTATACAAATGAAGGAATAAAGCAGAATTTAAGGTCAAAGGCATGAAACAGAAAGAAAAAAAGGAATGTTATGTAATGATAGGAGTATGATTTTTTAAATATTTATTTGTTTTTGAGAGAGAGAGAGAGAGAGAGAGAGAGAGAGAGTGTGGGGGAGGGGCAGAGAATTGGGGAGACAGAGAATCCCAAGCAGGCTCCTCACCGTTCACGCAGAGCCCGTCGCGGGGCTCGAACTCACGAACTGTGAGATCATGACCTGAGCTGAAGCCAAGAGTCGGACGCTTAACCGACTCGGCCACCCAGCTGCCCCTAAAAGTGTGACTTACAAAGAAGTGATATCTTTCCGTTCTCTGTGGCTGTGTTCGAAACAACCCCAAACGTAATGGCTTAGGACCCTCACATTCACCCGTCACAGTGGTTCGGACCTTTGGGCAGGGCTGTCCGGTCGCTTCTACCATTTCATGCAGGGTGGCTGGAGTCACGCTCTCGGCTGCACGGTGTGGCCGGCTGGGACGGGCCGGAAGGCCCAGGGGGCTCTCGCTCACACGCCCCGCTGGCGTGTTTCGAATGGTATTTCTCTCGTTACCTTGCCGAGGATTCCTATGCTGCCTTGGGATGTGACAGAAGCTGGGAAGCGTGGTCTCTGCTCGTGGACCACTTCCCAGCTGACCCTAGTTCACGGCCCGGATGGGGAGAACGGGCTCCCGTGGAGCCGACCATCTCTGCCGCAGCCCACAACCTCCCCATGTTGTGCATGCCGCCCGGACTTAGGGCTGTGCGATCTGGGTTGTGTAAGGGGAGCTGTTACAGGTAAAGTGTGAATTTGGATTTTTATTTTCATTTTTACATTTCTATTTTTCACGTTTTTGTATTTTCTCTTGTTAACGTTTGAATAGTGTCTGTAAACATAACAGTATATGTATATACGTACTATATATTTATATAAGAAATACACATAACATATTATGTGTATATTATTATGTATAATATATATAATTACCATAATGTATAGTTTTATTTTATTTATTATTATTTTTAAAATTTTATTTTTATTATGTTTATTTTAAGAGGGAGAGAGAGAGAGAGAGAGACAGAGCACAAGCAGGGGAGGGGCAGAGAGAGAGGGAGACACAGAATCCGAAGCGGGCTCCAGGCTCTGAGCTGTCAGCACAGCTGATGCAGGGCTCGAACCCGTGAACCACAAGATCATAACCTGAGCTGAAGTCGGACGCTTAACCGACTGAGCCACCCAGGCGCCCCCCATAATGTATAATTTTAAAAGAAATGCACATATACACATCCAGGCGAGGCAGTAAAACCAGACCAACACCTCCAGAACTTCTGGTGCGTCTCTCATTTCAGTCCTCCTACTACCCACCTCCCCAAAGGTCATCCTTTGTGTGACTTTTGGTTAGCTATTTCTTTGCTTTTCTTAAAATTTCTTTCTTCCTTCCTTCCTTCCTTCCTTCCTTCCTTCCTTCCTTCCTTCCTTCCTTCTTTTCCTTCCTCCCTCCCTCCCTCTTTCATTCCTCCTTCCCTCCATCCCTCCTTCCCTCTCTCTCTCTCTCTCTCTCTCCCTTCCTTCCTTTCTTCCTTTCTCCTTCCTTCCTCCCTCCCTCTTTCTTTCTTTCTTTCTTTCTTTCTTTCTTTCTTTCTTTCTTTCTTTCTTTCTTTCCCTTCTAGAACTCCAAGCTGTCAGCACTGAGCTGGATGCAGGGCTCGAACTCACCAACAGTGAGATCATGACCTGAGCCAAAATCAAGAGTCTGATGGTTAACTGACTGAACCACCCAGATGCCCCTCTTTGCTTTTCTTTATTGTCTTATTGGCTCTGAAAGCAATCATAAATAATATAGTGGTTCCCCCCCCTCCATTTTTGAACTTTGTATAAATGGAATCATAATTATCCCTTTGTCTCTTGATTTAAAATTTTTTTTTTACATTTTATTTATTTTTGAGCAAGAGAGAGAGAGAGAGAGAGAGACAGAGCACAAGTGGGGGAGGGGCAGAGCGAGAGAGACACGGAATCCGAAGAGGGCTCCAGGCTCTGAGCTGTCAGCACAGCGCCCGATGCGGGGCTCGAATCCACGAATCGTGAGATTATGACCTGAGCTGAAGTCGGAAGCTTAACTGACTGAGCCACTCAGGTGTCCCAGTCCCTGTTCTTTTTAGTGATGAAATGACCCCAGCTTTGGCCAATGGGAGCCTCTCCTCACCATATTTTGTTTTTAATTTTTACATTTTTTGTTATTTTTTAAATGTTTATTTTTGAGAGACAGAGAGACAGAGAGACAGAGAGACAGAGTGTGAGCGGGGGAGGGGCAGGGAGAGAGGGAGACACGGAATCCGAAGCAGGCTCCAGGCTCCGAGCTGTCAGCACAGAGCCCAATGCGGGGCTCGAATCCATGAACTGTGAGATCATGACCTGAGCGGAAGTCAGTTGCTTAACCGACTGAGCCACCCAGGCGCCCCTGTCTCTTGATTTTTTAACTCAATATTTTATATATGTGAGGCTCATCTGTGCTGATGCAAGTAGGTATAGTTCACTCAGTTTTTAATTAAGTTTTAAAATTTTCTTCTTCTTTTTTTAATGCTTATTTCTTCTTGAGAGACGGAGAGACAGAACACGAGTAGGGGAGGGGAGAGAGAGAGGGAGATACAGAATCAGAACCAGGCTCCAGACTCCGAGCTGTCAGCACAGAGCCCGACGTGGGGCTTGAACCCACAGACCTCGAGATCATGACCTGAGCCGAAGTTGGACGCTCAACCGACTGAGCCACCCAGGCGCTCCGATTAAGTTTAAAATTTTAATTCCAGTATAGTTAACATTCAGTGTGATATTGGTTTCAAGGGCACAGGATCGTGAGTCAACAGTTCTATACATCATCAAGTGCTCATTCTTGATTCGCATCACCTATTTCACCCGTCGCCTCACCCACCTCCCCTCTGGTAACCAGAGTCTGTTTCTTGGTTTCTCTCTCTCTCTCTTTTTCCTTTGTTAGTTTTCTTAAATTCCACATATGAGTGAAATCATATGGTACTTATCTTTCTCTGCCTGCCTAATTTTGCTTAGCATAATACTCTCTAGCTCCGTTCATGTCATTGTAACTGGCAAGATTTCATTCTTTTTTTATGGCTAAGTACTATTCCACTGTGTGTGTGTGTGTGTGTGTGTGTGTGTGTGTGTGTGTGACATCTTCTTTATCCACTCATCTATTGATGGACACTTAGGCTGCTTCTGTCATTTGGCTATTGTAAATAATGAATAATGCTGCAATAAACATCGGGGTGCATGTATCCCTTTGAATTAGTGATTTTGTAGTTTGTAGATAAATACCCAGTAGTGTGATTGCTGGGTCATAGAGTTCTATTTTTAACTTTGTGAGGAATTTCTACAATGTTCTCCTGAATGGCTGCACCAGTATGCATTCCCACCAACGGTGCGAGAGGGTTTCCCTTTCTCTGCATCCTTGCCAACGCTGTTGTTTCTTGTGTTGTTGATTTTAGCCGTTCTGACAGGTGTGAGGTGATATCTCATCATAGTTTTGATTTGCATTTCCCTGATGATAAGTAATGTTGAGCATCTTTTCATGTGTCCGTTGGCCATCTGTAGGTCTTAGAGAAATGTCTGTTCATGTCTTTTGCCCATTTTTAAATTGGATTATTTGTTTCTTGGGTGTTGAGTTTTATAAATTCTTTATATATTTTTGGATACTAATCCTTATCAGGTATGTCATTTGCAAATATCTTCTCCCATTCAGTAGGTTATCTTTTGGTTTGTTGATTGTTTCCTTTGCTGTGCAGAAGCTTTTTATTTTGGTGTAGTCTCAACAGTTTATTTTTGCTTTTATTTCCCTTGCCTCAGAAGACATACCTAGAAAAATGTTGCTACAGCCGATGTCAGAGAAATCACTGCTCTCCTCTAGGATTTTTATCGTTTCAGGTCTCATATTTAGGTCCTTAATCCATTTTGAGTTTATTTTTGTCCATGGCATAAGAAAGTGGTCCAGTTTCATTCTTTTGCATGTGATTGTCTGGTTTTCCCAACACTATTTGTTGAAGAGACTGTCTTTTTCCCATGATATAGTCTTTCCTCCTTTGTTAAATACCAATTGACTGTATAATTTTGGGTTTATTTCTGGGATTTCTATTCTGTTGTATTGATCTATATGTTTATTTTTGTGCCAGGATCATTCTGATTTGATCACTACAGCTTTGCGGTATAAACTGAGGTCTGGAATTGTGCCGCCTCCAGTTTTGTTTTTCTTTTTCAAGATTGCTTTGGCTATTTGAGGTCTTTTGTGGTTCCCATACAAATTTTAGGATTGTTCATTGAAAAATGCTGTTGGCATTTTGATAGGGATTACATGGAATGTGTAGATTGCTTTGGGTAGTATAGACATTTTAAGAATATTTGTTCTTCCAATCCATGAACATGGAACATCTTTCCATTTCTTTGTGTCATCTTCAATTTCTTTCATTACTGTTTTGCAGTTTTCAGAATACAGGTCTTTCACTTCTTTGGTTAAGCTTATTCCTGGGTGTTTTATTATTTTTGGTATAATTGTAAGTGGGATTGTTTTCTTAAGTTCTCTTTCTGCTGCTTCGTTTTTAGCTCATAGAAATGCAACAAGATTTCTGAACGTTGATTTTTGTGTCCTGCAACTTTACTGAATTCAATGATCTGTTCTAGTAGTTTTTTTGGGAGAATCCTTAGGGTTTCCTATGTATAGTATCATGTAATCTGCAAATATAGTTCACTCATTTTGATTGCCCTTTGGCAGTGGTTCTCAAATTTGAGCATGCATCACAATAACCTTGAAAATTTGTTAAAACCCATATTGCTGGGCCCACTCTAGAGTTTCTGATTTGTTTGGTCCGAGGTAGGACCTGATAATTTGTGTTTCTAACAGCTTCCCAAGTGATGCTGGTATTATTGGTCCTGGGACCACACTTGGAGACCCACTGCACTCTCTATTTTTCCACGCTGCTGTGGATGGATCTCTGGGTTGCTTACAATTCATAGCTGTCGTGAACAATGAACACTGCCACAACCTGCTCAAGAACAATGGCCATAATCTGTTAGTCCCATCTGCTCCTGAAAACACAGATCTTGGGTATTTTTGACAAATTTTGCTAGGATCTCCCAAAACTTTTTGGTGCCTAAAAATCTCTACACGTATCTACCACACAGAGACATAAACCATACTGTGTAACTATAATATCCCGGTAAAATTAGGGGCATCTGGGTGGCTCAGTCAGTTACATGTCCGACTCTTGGTTTCGGCTGAGGTCATGATCTCATGGTTCATGGGATCGAGCCCCGCATTGGGATCTGCACTGACAGTTGTGAAGCCTGCTTGGGATATTCTCTCTCTCTCTCTCTCTCCCCCTCTCCTGCTTGCTCTCTCTCTCTCGAAATAAATAAATGAACTTAAAAAATTAAAAAAATAATAAAATAAGGGTTGGATTAGAGCCCACCCACACGACCTCATTTTACTTTAATAAACTTTTTAAATATCCCATCTCCAAATACAGCCATATTCTAAGGTCCTGGGGGGTTAGGACTTGAACACACATATTGGGGTGGACACAATTCAGCCCATAGCAACGTTTAATCACAGGTGTTGCCCCAGATCCAATGCTAGGTGTTCCTTGACACAGGACATGTGCTGTTTATCCCGAAAATCTAAGGAATCCTGAGTTCTGGAGCACCTGTCTGGCCCCGGGCTCTGTGGAAGGATCTCTATTACAGACAGATCCTGAGAGTGTCAGGGTGTGAGGTGGGTCATCTCTGACTGTTCCTTCTAGGGTCCAGATGAGGTGACCTGTTAGAAGTGACCTGGTCAGGTATGTGCTGAGAGCCTCCCACACTCCTGAAATCTCCCATGCCCCGGGTGCCGCTCCCTCTACCTGCAGCCCTGCCAGGAGTTTGTGGCTTTTTCTTTGGTGTGACTCCAGAATCCTCGGCTTGGGCAACCCACTTCTGTGCCCTACTTCTAGCCGGGGCAGGTGAGGGTCAGAGGTGCCCCTTGGACTCAGCCAGACTCACACGTGCTCCTTGCCATCCTCTCCCCCACCCTTCACGGTCCTGGAACTGGTGTCAGCAACATTTCCCAGAGGACAGTGTCCAGCGGCCTCTCTTCTCGGCCACACTTCAACTTCAAGACAAGCGACTTCTCGAGAAGCCTACAGTGGATACAGCGGGACACAAGACCCTGTACCTGGGCTGTTTCAGACACAGCCCACAGAGGGTCCCCCAGGTGCCCCGAAGTGACAGCAGAAAGACACATAGAGCACATTCTGCCGTCTGCTCTCAGCACCCCAGCCTGTCGGGGCTCAGGCCTCGGGGGTGTCTGAGCTTCCCACAGTCCCTGCCCTGGCCTGGGGGTGACCTTCCTGCAGCCTTCCCGAATGGAAACCAGGCCCCCATGCAACCCATGGGCTCCGGAGGCCCCTGCCCTCACATGCTGCCTCCACATCCCATCGTTAGGAACACAGTAGGCCGCACTTAACACAGGTTAAGAGAGGGGGCGGGGCCTGCAGGGCAGGTGCCTTAGGTGTCATGGTGGGTGTTTCCCTCTGCCTTTAGTGGGGCTTCCTGACTGACTTGTGCATGAGGATGCAGGGGTATCTGTGTGTGAGGACACCCCCCAGGTGGGAGGGTAGGCGGGGCCGGCTCTAGTGGCCGAGGGAACGTCCCTGGAGCCACAGACTCTGCCAAGGCCTCACTGCTCTTGAAAGTGGATGAAGAATGTCCGAATTTCCTCTGGGTGGATTGTGACCTTGGTGCCTTGCAGGGGTGTCGAGTGAGAGCTGGAGCCACCGGGGGGAGCAGAGATGGTCTGTCCTTTGAGCCCCCTGCTTCCCTAGGATGCTTCCATCCAGCATTCCCCCACAACGCCCCACCTGACTCACTCTGTTGTGACCCCGTGATGCAGGCCCTTGGCTGCCCCCTCCTGCCAGAACTTACTCTACCATGGGCCCCTTGCATTTCAGCCCTCCCTTGAGGGTAATTTATAGGTGGTCCTGGCCATGCATGGCCTCATTCCCAATGGGCTGCAGCACTCAGTGCCTAGAGCTTTCTCACAGAGGCCATCTGCTGGGCCTGCTCTTTTTCTATTACTGGGTTCCACTAAACTTGACCTTTGGAGGGAATCCTCTTCACCTATCCACCCACACATCCATCCATCCATCCATCCATCCATCCATCCATCCATCCATATATCCACCCATCTGTCCATCCATCCATCTATCCCTCCATCCACCAACCAACCATCCCTCATCCATCCATCATCCATCTATCCATCCATTATCCATCCATCCATCATCCATCTATCCGTCCATTATCCATCCATCCATCATCCATCATCCATCCATCCACCCATCCACCCATCCACCCATCCATCCATTATTCATCTATCCATCTATACATCCATCATCCATCCATCCATCATCATCCATCCATGTACCCATCCACCTATCTACCCATCCACCCATCCATCCTTCCACCCATCCATCCATCCATCCATCATCCATCCATCCATCTACCCACCCATCAATCTATACACCATCCATCCATCCATCCATCATCCATCCATCCAACCATCCATCATCCATCCACCCATCCACCCATTCATCCATCCATCATCCATCCATCTACCCACCCATCATTCTATACACCATTCATCCATCTATCCATCATCCATTCATCCATCCACCAACCCCTCTTCCTTTCATCCATTCACACAATTACCGTTCCATATACCAACACATCCACTAATCCATCATGCATCCATTAATCATCATCCATCCACCCAATCATTCATCAAACATCTATTCATCCATCATCTCTCATCCATGACCAATCCATCCATCCATCTATTCATCACCCATCCACCATCCATCCAACCATCCACAAACCATCACCCATCCCTCATGCATCCATCCACCCATCCATCTATCCATCCATCCATCCAACATCCACCCATCCATCCATCTATCCACCCATATGTCCATCCATCCATCCATCCATCCATCCATCCATCCATCCGTCCATCCATCCATCCTTTATCCATTATCCGTCATCCATTTACCAATCCATCCACCTATCGGTCTACCCATTTACCCATAGATCAACACACATCCACCCATCTATCCACCAATCCATTCACCCATTCATCCATCCATCCACCCATCCACCCATCTATAAATTCACCTATTCATCCATTCATCCATCCATCATCCATCCATCCATTCACCCATCCACCCACCCATCCATACACACATCTGTCCACCTGTCCACCTATCCATCCATTATTTATCTACCCAACCTCCATCCATCCATCCATCCATCCATCCATCATCCATCTTTCCATCCCCAAATGACTAAGTGTCCAGCTATGTAGCTGACTCTATGTTGTGTACAGTGGACAGAGGAGCTACATGAGACAAAGGAAAGAGTGGGACCAGGAGAGCAGAGGAGCACCTGACCGAGCCATGGACTTGGCAGAAGCTCAAGTAGGAGCTGGCCAGAGTGAAGGGGACAAAGGAGATCCAGGCACAGGGAACAAGATGGGAAAGACTGAGAAGCATGAAGCTGTCTGCCTGTGGTTCCTAGGAGCTGATGATGCTGTGTGCGGTGTGACCGCAGCATGGCAGGTGTCAGAACCCCCCGGGATATGCTTGCCAGTTCAGGCCTCACTGAGGACAGAGGCAAGGGGTTGTCTGCAGACACAGTCCCCCCACATTGACCTGTGTGGGTCCCTGGTAGGTGGAAATGGACCCGAAGCCTTTCTTAACCTACTGTGGTAGATTCAGGAGGGTACAGATTCAGACATGGAAAGTAGCCTGTTCAGGGTCACACAGGTCATAAGGGGCAGAGCTGGGATCTGAACCAGGGCTGCCCAGCTCCTGAGCCAGGCTGGAGCAGCTGGGGTTCCCGAGCATGGCCTGAACCGGGGTGTCCCCAACCTCTGTGGTGGGACCGCTCCTGTGTCCTCCAGCTCCAGCGGTACAGGGTGCTCACATCCGAGGTCCCCGTGAGTGAGTGCTCCTCCACGGCCACCACGGACCCCAGCCCCCCCCCCCCCCCAGCATGACCTGCAGGGACAGGAGAACCAGGAGGGTGAGCTACCCCAAGGCCCCAGAGCTGAGCAGAGGCAAAGCAGGGGCAGGGCCACAACACAGCTCCTCATTAATTCTCACAGCAAAGTCCGGACAGGACTGCGGCCCCATTTTACAGATGAGGACACTGAGGCCGGGACAAGCATGCTTCCCCAAGTGCTGTGCTGGATGAGCATCCCCAGGAGGTGGAGGAGGCTTTGAGTGCCTCCAACATCCAGTCCCCGCTCTCCCTGTATTTGCTCAGGGGGGCCCAGGAAGGAGGCCAGGCATAGCTGACCATCCCTGTGCCAAATGGGCATGGACGCAGCCTCCTGTGGGGGGTGGTGGGGGGAGGCCAGTGGCCGATTCTGGCCACTGAAAAGGAAGGGACCGTCTGCTGCCCGGAGGTGGAGGCGGTTTGGGGGAAGCTTCCCTGCCCTGACAGGAGAAAGCACTGGGGGGCAAGGCCCTTTTTGCTGCTGCCCGCCCCCCTTCTGCTTCACATCTGCTGGTGGGGCCTGTGCCTGCTTGTGACCAGGGGGGACCAGCAGAAGAAAAACAGCCAGCATGCTGACAAAGGCCGGCTGCAGGACAAAGTGACCCAGGAAGGGACCAGAGAAAAGACAAACACCTAGAAGGCTAGGCAGGAGGGAAGGGGTGCCCCTCACCCCTGCCAGCGCCCCCTCCAGGCTTTAGTGAGAACACCCTCAACAATCTCTCTGCCAAGGTCTTTGCCAGAGGGGGTTTCACACGTGGCACGGCCTCCCTGCGGGAGCCTCAGCCCACAGGGGTGTGAGGGCGGGCCGGGGGTGGGTCGGTTACCTTCAGATTCACCGTCACAGGCTGAGACAGGACCGGGTCCCCCCCAACCTCACACAGGTGGTGGAGCCACAGCAGGACGCAGCGGAGGTCTGCCTTGGCCTTTCCTCCATGTCCCTTCAGGGACAGAAGGAGGGCGGCAGTGAGGACCCCTCTGAGCCCCAGTCCTCCAGTCTGGACCCGGCACTTTGCACCTGCTCTCCGCTCCTCACCCTCACCCGCCCCGCGAGGCAGCTGACACGGCCTCCACTTGATGGCCAAGGAAACCAAGGCTCAGAGAGGTGCAGTCACTTGCCCAAAGCCACACAGCAGGTGGGCACCAGAGGGAAGATTCTAGGTCCGGCAGCCTCCAAGGCCTCCTGCCGCACCCACAGGGGCGATGCCAAGGGTGCCTGCAAGTCTCCCCTCTGGTCTGATGTGTGGTCGTCCCTGGGCCTGTCCCCAAGCATCCCAGTGCTCTGCCGGACCCCTTCCCTGCCCTGGGTGCTGTGGTGTGGCCCAGAAGCCCCGAGGCCGATGCACAGGGAGCAGAAGGGATGTGTCCCTTGCACAGAAGCTTGTCTTGCCTCCGTGAAGGAGGAAGCACCTGCTGGACTATGACCTCCCTCTGTCAGGGGCCCTGGTGGCCACAGTGACAAGGGCCTTCTGCTGAGCCCACCAGCCATGTGTCCTGGGGGAGAAATGAACATGGCTGTGTCAGGACAGGGGGGGTTGGGCCTTCTTGCAACTGCAGCACAAGAGGCTTGTAAACTCTCTTCTACGTGTCCCAGGGCGGTGGTTATGGATTTGAGTCCTGAGTCAGGCAAGTCCCTGTCTCCTGATGACGGTGGGGGTTACGATGGTGGCGATGACAAGACACATGCTTCATGAGGCGGCCGTGAGCTTGGGGAAAGCGGGAGGATCTCACTCCATCCCTGAGGCTCTGTTCCCTCTGCCCCTCACTCGCTGCTCTCCAGGGAGGAGGGACCTCCATTCAGTGGGCCTGGGGCACCCCCAGTCCAGCCCCTTCTCCTTTGGGAGCCAGCCGTCCACAGGAGACCCGTTGACTCTCGGTGGCTCTGCACACAAGTGGGAAGGGGATGCTCTGCTGTGTGGGGGAGGCTGCCTGCCCAGCGTCTTCTGTGACCGGTGGGGGTTCTCGATAATGGGGTTCAGTGTTAGGAAGCCACTTGGCTGCAGAAATGAGCTGCGGTCCCCGAGATCCACTTGATCAGAGACGAAGGTGTTATCTGGCCTGTAGTCACTTCTTTTTCCTCCTTAATCTGTGGACTCCTGAGGTCTCTTTGGTGCGGCCAGGACCCGGGTGGGGCTCCGGGGACAAGAGGGTGGCTGAGGGGCAGTCAGCCCTGCCTTTGAGCTCTGACAGGGGAAAGGGGAGGAGAGGGTCCAGCTAGACTTTGACAGTAGGATGAGTTGGTTCATGGCAGGGGTCACCTCCCCCAGGAAGCCCTCCATGATGCCTGCTGGGGGATTAACATGAACATCAGCATCATTGTCTCGTGGCTTGGCGGCTTCCCCTTCTAGTCTGAGAGCTCTGTGAGTCCAGGGTCCTTGCCTACCTACGTCACCAGCCCAGTGCCCAGCACAAGAGACATTTGTTCACTGAATGAGTGGAAACTCCGGCAGTCAGGATCCTGAGTCCAGAGGCCAAGTGGGAACTCAGCTGTTCAGGGCTCCAGGAGGAGTCCCTGGAGGAAGCAGGACGGGTATGCAGCCTGAAGCTCTGGCAGAAGGTGGACGATGGCCGGGGGGTGGGGGTGGGGTTACCAGGGGTCCATGAGAATGGGTGTGGACAAATCCTGGACTGGGGTCCATGCCCATCGTGTGCCCTGCTTGCTGAGTGACTCTGGTTCCTCACTGCCTCCCTCTGGGCCTCAGTCTCCCCGTGGGGCAGAGAAGAGGAACAGGTGACCTCACCGAGGGGAGCCTGGTGGACATGGGGAGGGACGAGGGAGTCTTGGACTCAGATCACACAGTCCAAGAGCTGGAAGGACCCTGAATCTCTGGTCCAGCCATTTCAGAGCGCAGATGGGGAGCCTAACGCCCAGAGAGGGGACGTGGTTTGTTCAAGATCACAGGGCAGGGTCATGATTTCTCTTTAAGGTCTAGGATGTCAGCATCTCCCCTCTTGTCATCCAGGATCCCCCTGCTCAGAAGGCACCTCAGCGTCCCCTTCCTCCTTTTATTTTATTTTATTTTTTTTTTCAACGTTTTTTTTTTTTTATTTATTTTTGGGACAGAGAGAAACAGAGCATGAACGGGGGAGGGGCAGAGAGAGAGGGAGACACAGAATCGGAAACAGGCTCCAGGCTCCGAGCCATCAGCCCAGAGCCTGACGCGGGGCTCGAACTCACGGACCGCGAGATCGTGACCTGGCTGAAGTCGGACGCTTAACCGACTGCGCCACCCAGGCGCCCCCCCTTCCTCCTTTTAGGACATGCCCTTTGAACCCTGGGCTGCAGCTGGGGCCCCCACCTCTTCCCAGTCCCTCGGCCACAGTGATGGGTCTGGGATCAGGCCACCAGCTCCTATCAGCCCCAGTCAGGAGCTTTCCCTGGGACTCTGCACCTGCGTCTGGAAATTCTGAGTCTGGTTCTTGGTGGGGGGAGGGGGGGCGACATGCACCGCAGAGGAGTTCACGGCCGCTTCCCAGTAAGGAGCAGACAGAGCGTCTACAGGCAGGGAGGAGCACAGCTGAGCGAGGGAGGGAGAGGGGCGGCCTCATCAAGGTTCCAGCCACAGTCCTCCCTTCCCTCTGTCCTGTGCCTGATCCTTGGAATTGAGTCTCCTAGTGGTTCAGCCAGTTCGTGTTGAGTGTCATCTGCACCCAAGAGAGACCAGACTGGGGCCACTGGGAGATGCTGACCACAGCCACGAGTCCTCCTGGACACAGTGACATCCCCCTCTGCGAGAAGGGCTCCCAGTCTTCTGGCAGGAACCACGGACTGATCCTGGGGCAGCCCCCCATCTGCTGGCCAATCAGATTCCTGGTCTGGGATGGAGCCTTAGACCCAGAGCCTTAGAGGCAGCTCGTGGCAGTCCTGGGGGGCATGGCTGTGAACACCTGCTCCCCACAGACTCCCAGCTGCCCTGCCCCCACCCCGCCTGCCCAAGCCTCTTGTCCAGCTCCTCCGGTCCAGGAGCTTGCGTGTTCTGCAAAACCAGCTGCCTCTTTCCTTTCTTTTACTTACAGACAAGAGAACTTCAACTGACACCCCTCAAACTGGACCCTGATCTCTCCCAGGCTTTGCGTCCCCAGAGCACAAAGCCCCAGGCTCTCTCCTCAGCACCGCTCCCCGTGCTCCCTAACCCTAGGTCTGAATGAGCAGGCGCCCCAGGGGACAGCTCAGGAGGTCCTTCAGGAGAGCCCTGGCCCTTACACATCCATGCTGTGCAGCACCCAGCAAGCACTCAGTAAGTGCTTCTTGCGTGACCAAGAAAGAGCCTACGTGCTTCTAAAGCCCTGGGAGGGTCCCGGCTCTAAAACTGAAGAAAGGAGAAATTGTAACCCCATCTCATCAAAACCTCCGCAAGTGAGGAGAAGCAGCCCCAGTACAAGGTGGAGTGAGAAACACACCAAGTTGCATGTGGCTGTTTCATTGTGTAAGGGCTGCTCCAAAGTCCCGTCTTTAATCACAGTCCTTACTTACTGTTTCTCGTGTTCAGTTATTTCAGGAGACGCACGGGACTTCTGTACATCTACAGAGCTCTGAGTGGAGGCAATGCATGAGCTTTGCTGACCAGACCAGGGACTAGAGCCACCCTCACCTGGTGACGGCATACCCAGAAATCGGATAGAACAAGTCTTTTAATGTTGATCCTCTAGGGCTGAGGGCGTCAGGCCAAATACGTCATATTGAGACAGAAAAGGAGACATTAGAGCAGAAAATGAAGCACTCAGGGCAAAGGTAGAGGATCGAATTGAAGTGAGTCTCAGATCCACTCACACCAGCTACGTGAGCCTGAGTGAACCCGAACCTCTCTGCACCACAGTTTGCCCATATACGAAAAAAAAATTTTTTTTAATGTTTATTTTAATGTTTATTTTAATGTTTATTTTGAGAGAGAGTGAGACACAGCGTAAGCAGGGGAGGGGCAGAGAGAGAGAGGGAGGGAGAGAGGGAGATACACAATCAGAAGCAGGCTCCAGGCTCTGAGCTGTCGGCACAGCCATAGAGGGGCTCCTGGTCACCCGCCCCAGGTCACGGGGCTGGAGGCCAAGGTGGTGGGAGCTGATGTCCGGCTTCCACCAGGCAGAGATCTCCGAGGATCAGCTGACGGGGTCAGGCCCCGCTCCGCCTTGACTGGCATCATCTCGGAATCCTCAGACCCACCCCCGATGAGGCGCTCATCTTACACGAGAGGAAACTGAGGCACGGGTGGGGACGGGGACATTCCTCTGCATGTGGGGGCGCCAGACGCCAGGTGTGACCCGGGTCGGGGCCTCCACCCCTAACTGCACGGCTGGGCAAGGGGGCTCTGCCAGACATCCCCCAGGGGCCTCTGCCACTGCAAGGGGCTGCTTTAACGGGCTCCCCGCTCCGGCCTCTGGGCGAGGGCCGTCAGGGACCACCCCTCCCCCCCCTCCCCCCCCCCCCCCCGTGGGCCCCGCATCCACCCGGCATCGCAGGCCGTACCCGAGTGATGTTGTTCATGTTGTTCGTGTATTTCCGGAAGTGCCTCCGCTGCATCCGGCAGCCGCTGTTGTCCGAGGAGAGGACCCGGCGGTTGTGTAGACTGGCGCTGGTCCTCAGGATGGCCTCGCGGTTCAGCTGCAAGGCCCCCCCCCCCCACCCCCGGCACTCCTGCTCGATGCGACGGCAGAGCAGCTCTCTGCTGTGGCTTCGTGGGACGTGGGTGAGTCGGGAGTAGATGGCCTATGTGTGATCCTGTCCCTCACCCTCCTGGAGCAGAAGCCAAATCTGTGGGTCACGCTTTGGGAACCAGTGGCTCCCCCTTCCTTCCTTCCTTCCTTCCTTCCTTCCTTCCTTCCTTCCTTCCTCCTTCCTTCTTCCTTCCTTCCTTCCTTCCTTCTTCCTTCCTTCCTCCTTCCTTCCTTCCTTCCTTCCTTCTTCTTTCCTCCTTCCTCTTTCCTTCCTTCTTCCTCCCTCCCTTCCTTCCTCCCTTCCTTCTTTCTTTCTTCCTTCTTCCTTCCTCCTTCCTTCCTTCCTTCCTTCCTTCTTTCCTTCCTTCCTTCCTGGTTTTGATCCCACCTTGCCTCCCTCCTTCCTGTCTGCAGCTAGGGCAGGGGGGCAGGAAGCCCTCCTGGGCATATTATGGGAGGAGCCAGGTCCAGGTTCTTGATAAGCAGGAGCTGGGGTGCTCTGCCTGGATGGCTTAGGTCTGTCATGAAAACGCAAGACTCCCCTCCTGCGTGAGTCATTGCCCCTGTGGGTTCCTGTCCCAGCGCTGAACTTGGACACCCTCTACGAGGCACACAGCACGTGCGATGGAGCCAGGAGGCCAGGGAGCAGAGTAACCCTTTCTCCATCAAGCTCCCATGGAGAACGACCATGTGCCAAGCACGGGTCCCAGAGCAGGTAACCGGAGCAAACATGGGCACTCATCCCGTCAGGGCCCCGCCCACGCGCACCTCGCACGACCCTGGGGGAGCCCGAGTGCACCTGTAGGGGTACTGCCGGATCTCGGTCCTGAGCTCCCCCGCCACAATCTGCATCCCCACTGGTTTCCGGGGGCGCTTCGCGGTCTCATCGGGTGCAGACGCGTAGTTATTAGAAATGGGCTGCGGATCCGTATCATTGTTGACTCCATGAACTCCCGGGTCACCTGTACTGTGCGGTTACTCTCTCTGCAGAGACCGGAAAGGGAAAACAGTATTATGTTTGTGCACACGTGTCCCGAGCACGGTCCTCACCATCGGGGAGCAGGCTAACAAGCCCTCTCCGCAGACGCCAGCCTCGACCTGTGAACACGAGTGATCTCGGCAGAGTAAGTGACAGGCACGAGGCCGCTAGGTGAAGCTCGTGCACTTGCATCAGATAAAGCCCGTGAAACGCCCCCTCCTCCCCGAGCCATAGTGGCCTCAGACTCCTCCCTTGTGCCAGAGGGGACCCAAAGCTGGAGGGCGACAGAGGCTACATAACAGGGCTCTGAGAGCATAAGCCCAGGGGTAGCTTCCCGCGGAGGTGGTGCCTGCTCTCCAGGCAGCCAGCTGGGCCCACCCTACTCCTTTCCGCAGGACCCCAACCGGCGCAAGCAGGGGCCTTTGTCCTGCTGACCCAGATGCCCAGGTGTCAAGACCCAGCGCCTTCACTCACCTTACCGCATCAAGTTCTCCAGACGCCCGAGGGCAGAGAATATTAACCCATTTCACACTGAGTCACGTAAGGCTGGGTTTCCCGACATCACTGGCTTCAGACCACATGCACTGTAGACATGGTGTAGACACGTACATGGTGTAGACGGGTATAAGGTGTAGAAGGGTATGTGGTGTAGATGCATATATGGTGTAGACCAGTATATGGTATAGGCAGGTATATGGTGTAGACAGGTATATGGTGTAGACACGTGTATGGTATAGATGGGTATATGGTGTAGATGGGTATGTGGTGTAGATGCATATATGGTGTAGACCAGTATATGGTATAGGCAGGAATATGGTGTAGACAGGTATGTGGTATAGATGCATATATGGCGTAGACAGGTATATGGTGTAGACACATATATGGTGTAGACGGGTATTCAGTGTAGACAAGTATGTGGTGTAGATGGATATATGGTGTGGACTGGTATATATTGTAGATGCATATATGGTGTAGACGTGTATATGGTGTAGATGCGTACCTAGTGTAGATAGGTATGTGGTGTAGATGGGTATATGGTGTAGACATGTATATTGCATAGATGCATATGTGGTGTAGACATGTATATGGATTGTACATCTGTGTGTGTGCTAAGGCATAACCATGACTGGGACCAGGAGGTGGCCCTGCCACAAGGCAGTACGTGAAGAAGTGGTTACTTCTGACCGATTTCGGGAATTTCTGTGCTACTGTGGTGGGGATGGACAGGGAGGAAGAGGAGGCATCCAAGAAGGGGCCCATTCGCCCCTTGAAGAGGAGAGAAAGAATCCTTGTCATTAGTCTGGCCCCAAGGCCTTTCCCTTC
Organism: Panthera onca; assembly: GCF_046562875.1. Taxonomy (NCBI): domain Eukaryota; kingdom Metazoa; phylum Chordata; class Mammalia; order Carnivora; family Felidae; genus Panthera; species Panthera onca. Next base: position 4,666,512 of record NC_138342.1, read on the forward strand.
TGGCCTTGGCTGCGTGCCCCCAACATCCCTTCAGAAACTCCACTGCTGTCCCCGCTCTTCACTGACCACCCACACTGGCTGCGGTCAGCCCGTCCTGCCTGCCCCGTGCTCTCTCGAGAAGGGTCTGTGCAATGACCGAAGGGCAGAGCTCCTGATGGGGTGCCATGCAGTGACTGCTTGGTTGCTCTGTGGGTGTACAGCTGGGGACAGCTGGCTTGGGGCTGAGCCCCAGGTACCACTCACCTCACAGCCGTGCTCCCCTTCCCTTCTCGCTCCTTCACTCTGACGTTCTTCCAGATACTCCCCCCAGACCTCCTGCTTCTCCCGCACTTCCAGTGCTGTTGGGAGGTCACTTCAAGAAAAGCAAGTGGCTGTTCTAGCAGAGGCAGGTGGGGTGGAATGAAAACTATCTGGAGGTGGCCTGAGTATGGACAGGGCTGGCTCCAAACATCTGGGAGGCCCTTTTCCTGGAGGTCACCTGCCTTCTCTGCTGCCAACAATTAGTTGCTGAATGAGTGGATATGTAAATAGATGGCTGGCTGGACGAGTGAGTGGGCGGATGCGTGGATGGATGGACACGTGGTTGGGTGAACATATAGATGAGTGGGAGGGTGAGTGGGTGGGCGGGGCAGATGGGCGGATGGAGGGGTGGTTTGTGTGTGGATACATGGATGGATACGGGGCTTAGTGGATGCATGGGCGGGTAGGTGGTTGGATGGATGCATGAACAAGAGGGATAGTGTATGTATATAGGTATGTATGTAAGTACGTAGGTATGTATGTAATATGTAGGTATGTTGTATGCATGGATGGATGGATAGGTAAACGGGAAGTAAGGAGATGGATGGATGAGTGATTTAGCAGTTGGTGGGCAGATGGGATGATTTATGTTGCTTTAAATTTAAGAAAATGCACGGCGTGAATATTATATATTTCCCCGGAGTGGGTCCTCAACTTTTGTTAGGGACCGACAGCCCTGGAATGATAAGGTTCAAGAAGGGCTTTCTTGTACTGGTCTAATCTGACAATACAGAAGTCAAGACACTAATGCAGGAAGGGCCTTCGCCACCTTCTGGTGGTTCCCATAGCAGGTGAGGACAGAGACAGGTGGGGAGTGACAGCTCAGGTGCCAGGACACGCCTCTGCCTCAGAACCAGCAATGGCTGCACCTCACCTCTCCCACATGCTGCGCATCAGGTTGGTGTCACAGTCCAGGAACACGGTGTTTTAATGTCATTCTTCACCGGCAACAGGTGCCTGATCCCTGGACCAGTGCACGTCCACGGCCTGCGCCCAAACTGGGTGGAACTAACTATGGTGGCAACTGGTTCGTGGATGCCCGTCTGGGTCCCCTCGGTGCTCCTGATGCCGTAGTGCCGGTAACTGAGGCCTGGAAGGTGGTCAGCACATGCAGGTCGTATGTAGGTTGTTTCTCCCTTGATTTCTGGACCTGCAAGGCCAGTGGGACAGGACACAATGTGGGTTTCAGGGCTCGAAAACCCCTCAGTCTCCTCCATAACCTGTGGCTTGCATACCTCCTGGACTGGGTGCTCACTACCCACGAGGCAGCAGGGTCTTTCCGTCATGGACTGAGCTGACTTCCCTCCAGGCACCTCCCTGCTCGACAGGACCCGGCCCCAGCCTCATCTCCCTGCCTGGCCTCCCTCACTCCTCGGGCACCAGCATCAGCAACTGCCCTTCCTTCCAGGCACCCCTGCTGTTCCCTGCTCTGAGCATGACATTCGTGCCCAGGAGCTCAGCACTCAGCCCAGCTGGACCAGAATGTGCATTCGGAGGGTGTGCTGAATGATGTCAGCACCTCCTGCACATCCCCAGGAAAACAGTGGCCCCGGGGGACAGGCAGGGTACCCTGGGACACCCCTGCAGCTCTAGGCAGTGGAAAGGATGAGAACAGACCTCGCGCACCGGGTGTCTGGGTGTGCAGACACAGGCAGCTGGGCCAGCCTGGAACACCAGCACCTCCTCGAGGCGCCCCTTTCAAGACTCCTGAGGGCCTTTCCCAGAAAAGGTGGAAATTTACATGAGAATATCAACACACCCGAGGGAGGGGGCTGAGGAGAAGCCGCCCAACCAGGTCAGACCAGCCAGGAGGTCCTACAAGGAGGGGACAGTGGGGGGCACTTTGGGCCACTTCAGATGCCCAAGGCCCAGTGTCTGTCCCATGGTGGATCCCAGGACCCTCACTGGATATGGGTTCCCATGGGGATGTCCTCGAAGTGAGGACCCCGTCGGCACACGTTTCCTTTAACTGCTCCCACTTCTGGACGTGCCCGCCATGAGCTGGTGTCACTCCCATACCTGTGCAGGCACCGGGTGGCCTGACGCATCGGTGATGCTGACCCAGGAGGAGTCCACAGTCAGGGTAATGATGGTGGTGACCGTCCAGGCCAAGGGGTTGAAGACCATGACAACGTGTCCCCCACGTTCTGGGTCTAAACGCAGAGACCTGGCTTTACCTGCTGCCCTTTGACTCACCCTACACACCTGGGTGCCCTTGTCACATGGAAATGGAGGCAGGTGAGACACAGCCCTGAGAGCTCCCAGGGGACCTGTGTATGGGGACCGGTGGGCTAGTCAGCTCCTACACTCGGCACCCCATCCTCTGCTCAGGGCTCTGTTCCCGGTCCCCGGGCAGGGAAGGCTGGAAGGGAACACACAGGGTCCCTCCGGAGAGCTGAGGTTCCCCGTGCTCCTCTCACATCACTCCCTGACAGCCCCACTTGACTGATGAGGAAACTGAGGCCCAGAGAAATACAGTCACCTGCCCAACGTGACCCGCTACTAAGGTCTGGCTCCCAATTTGAGTGCTTGGTATCGGGAAGGACTGGAGAATTCTCGGGAGGCTGGAATTCTCGGGAGGCTGGCGGGGCCAGTTTAATCACCTAGCCCAGCATTTGAGCCCCAGTGATGCGGCCTGGATTCCATGTCTGTTCTATCCTTACTCCCAGCGAGGGCAGTTCTGGCCATGTCTGATGGTTCCCGGGTCCCCGAACACATCACACACCTCCCAGCCCCCGCCTCTGCCCAGGCTCTTCCCTGTGGCTGGGACACCTTTCCTGACCTCCTCTGCCAGTTCATTTCTCGGGGAGGCCACCCTGGTGGGGACATGGGAACGGATGGCCCCACCTGGCAGGGAACTCAGACCCCAGACTCCAGCTCGGCTGCCACTGTCTCCCCCACCAACCCCGTGATCTGTGGGCTGTGACCCTGTGTGCCGCAGGTCTGGTCCCTGGGGCCCTTCCCCGGTCTGACGGTCAGATGGCACTACACACAGACACGGGGGGAGGGGGGCGGCCAGGTGTGCGGTGAGGTCAGTCGTGAGGACGCACCGTGACCCGGTCTGGCTGATGTGTGGAGCTGGGGGAGGGGCAGCAGGCCTTGTGCACGGGACGTGTCGGGCACGTGTAGGGAGACCAACGTGTGCCGGTGCCCCCAGGACTTCCTGGTTCAAGAAAGCTCCTCAGTCCCAAACTGGCATCAGCAATTACTCGACGCCCACAGAAGTCTCCCTTCAAACAGGCTGGAGATCCGCGCCCAAACTGAACTTCAGAGGGCGCTGGGGATCCAGGCTGGGCTCAGGCCCCTGAGGACCCCTGCATCCTCTGCAGTCAGGGCAGCGCAGGGCCGCGGGTTCAATCCCTGCTCCGCACTTCCTGGCTGAGCGACCCTGAGCCCGTCCACAACCTCTCTGTTTCTGCTGTGGGTGCCCCTACGCGGGGAGGATAGTGGAAGTTCCCAGCTTCCGGACTTTCCAGGCGTTACGTTAAACCCTGCGTGACGCGTGCTTAGCAGATGCCAAAGCAAGTTGCCGCTTATCAGTCTAATGGTCACACATCACAGACAGGACAGGAGCCTCCGAGCAGTCAAGGCACGTGCCAAGTTCAGGGGCACACAAGGGAGGTGGTTCAAGACTGAGACTCAGGTGTTCCCGTGCTGCTCCGTGACCCCGCGGGCTCTCTGGTCAGCACGGTCACAGCCTCCTCCCAGGTCTGCAGAAGCATCCTGCGGGGGCCTTGTTTACCCGAGTGGGCTGGGGTCCTGTCCTGGACGATGCAGGCCGTCAGCTTGTGCACGCCGTGCATCCCCGCCCTCAGATTCTCCACGTACATGTCCCTCACCTTGGGCGTCTCAGTCCCAGGGATGGCGTCGTGGTGCTGCACCCGTAGCCCGACCAGAGTAGGGGAAGCATGGGATCGGGACCCGCCTCTCCAGAGCACCCGCTCACCTCCCAGGTGCTGGCTCTCCTTCCCTCTCGCCAGGTGCCTGTGGAGAAGGTGAGGGTCCCTCCCACTTTTCACAAGAGGAAACTGAGTCTCAGAGGGGCTGGTGACCTTGCGGACACCCACTGCCTGAGTCCCCTGGCTTGGGCAAGAAACACACATCTGGATGGGTCCCGTCCCAGGTTCGTCTCTGCCGCCCAGTCTTCCTATAAAAGCTGCTGGAATGCTCCAGGCACCCTCCCGTCTCTGTACCAAGGTGGGAACGGGATCAGCTCACCTTCCCTGAGGGGACACGGAGGCTCCACCTGGCGAAGCCACTTGTCCTGCCTGCTCTGATAGCCTCTAAATTCTACCCACTTCACCCCCAGCACACATTCTGCCAGCAACTCCCTTTAGGTGGGTGTGCAGATGTCATGGCCAGCGTGGCTCTTTTCTGGCGGGTGAGGACAAGTTACAGGATTTCTTGGGCCTCAGGTTTCCCATCTGTGCATGGGGGACAGGTGGAGATAGAAAGGTGGGACAACTTCCTCGGGGCAGCCGCCGTACCGGGCAGATCGTGTCCATCGTATTCTACTGCCCCCACCCCGGGGTGGCCACGTGCTCTCACTGTACTGGGACGAATTTGAGCTCAGCGAGGGCAAAGGTGCCTGAGGCCACACGGCTGAGCTGGACGCAATCCACGCAGGACTGATGGCCACCAAAGCGGCTCCGCTTTGCCCTTTGCCCTCTGCGTAAAGTCGGCCCGAAAGCTTCCTGCAGCCCCCAGCTGAACACTGTCACTGTCCTCGCCTCGGCCCATGTCCACATGCACTTGCCTGTGACCACAGGCCTCCTCAGTGTTCTCATCTGGAAAGTGGACGTCTAGTGACCAGGGGTTGGGACAGCACACCGCACAGGGGGTTGCAACCTGGTACCATCACCGAGACGTGTGACGTCACCTCGGAGACCGCCCAGGGGGCCACTGCAGCTGCTTCAGGGCCCGGTCCAGGCCCAGGTGCTGCTGGGGGGCCGGCCACACGTAGCGAGTGGACACGGACTGCCCGGCATACAGCAGTGTGCTGACTCGCCTCGCCAGCCCCTTGAGCCCGCTGTGGGATGCGTAGAAGCCGGTCCAGGCCTGAAATGGATCTGGATAGAAGGGCTGGTGGTTGGCAAGAGTCTCTCTGCCCTGGGGTCTTGCTGAACCAAAGCCCCAGAAAAGCTGGGGAAGCTTGGGGCTGGGAGGCCGGTCTGCCTGGGTCACCTACGGAGGCAGCCACAGACCCCTGCTCTGGCCAGGCCGGGAGTGGCCCAGGATCCCTGGGAGGGGCTGGGGAAAGTGGGAGCATCAGGCTGGGCTGGGCCAGGCCTGGGTGTTGAAAGACTGGGTGGGGGGACCTGAGAGCCGACGGTAGACCTCAGAAGCCTGGAACAGCATGTGAGCAAAGGGTCTGGAGACTTGGGGGGAGAGGAGAGTGCGATGGGGGCCAAGTGGGCTGCCCCCGCCTGAGACGCACCCTGAGTGCAGGCAGAGGCCTTTGCGTGGGACTCGAGGGCAATGGGGGGTCCCGGGACAAGCCCGCAATCAGCGGGTCCCTCTGGCAGACCAGGGAGGTGGGATGGCGTGGGGACCCGAGGGATCCGGTAGCTGCCGTCCTGACCTGCACAGAGGATGAGGCCTGACCAAGGCTTGGGTGGGAGCAGGGTGGGGCTGGGTGCCTCCGGGGGCGGCTGGGTCTCACAAGGTGGGTGACAGTTCCTACTGTTCTTGCCTCCCGCCTCCTCCCTGGCTGGGCTGTGCCTGCATTCCCTGACCTTGACCCACGGGACCTGAGCCACACCGGGAAGGGTAGCCATGCTCTCCGGGGAAAGGCCGCAGGCTGTGGGGACCGCTAGACCATGTTGCCCACAGCTCCTCCGGCAGGCTGAGGGTCCTGGTCGGGCAGGGGCACCCCACAGCCTGAGCTCTACTTTAGGCACCAGGCAGGCCTATTGCCTTCCCAAGGCCCCAGTGACTCAGAGCAGGGCCCAGGGCTCACCTCACCTGTCCAGTGTCCACATAAAATTGTCTCTGCTCGGGGGCCTTCAGGGAGGGAGCCAAGCCCATTGAGTACACCTGCAGGACTGTGCCATATCTCCGCCTCCTAGATGCAGCCCCGCCCACGGCAGCCCAAGCCCACCCCCCTCCCTGTAGCCCCTCCTGCCTGGATTGTAACCCCGCCCACAGGGATGTAGTCCTGAACTTCAACTATGACCACGCCCATATCAAATTTAACCCCTCCCACCTCTACTGTAACCAAGCACACACCCGGGAAGCCCTCCCACCTGAATGGAGCCCAGGCCTCACGGATGTGACCCTTCCATCTCACTATCTCCCGGCCCACTTCCGTGCGGCCACACCCACCGTTACAGTAACCACGCCCACTTGAATGTATCCCCTCCCACAGTGAATTAACCTCCCAGGTCAATGTATCCCTTTCCACTCAACTGTAACCCCGCGCACTTCAATATGTCTTCTTTCTTCTGGGCCGTAAGCCCTCCCACAATGCAGCAGCCCCTCCCACCTAAACTGTGACCACGCCCACAGCCATGAATCTCCTCTCATCTCTACATCCAGCCAGCTCTCCAACCACACGCTCTGAATGGTAGCGTCCTCAGAACAATTTGCCCCACATTCTCACCACCCAGACAAGAGACCAAGGCGACAAGAGACTAGATCAACCCGTCTCATGGCCGTGTCAGTGCAGGACTCAGCCCAGTTCCAGCCCCGCATGGGGCTGGAACCTGACATCTCTCTGGAAGGGAAGGAAATGGAGAGATGGGAAAATGGGTGCTATGGAGCCATTATGTGAGTATCCTGTCTATACTAAGATGTGTAGGTGGGACAGCTAGGCGGGACAGGACCCGTCTCAGCCCCAGTGACCCTCACAAGCTCCATCAGCAGGGCAGAGCCGACACTCAGGAGGGCGCCCTCCCTGGCACCAGATCTCCACCCCAACCTGCAGACGCTCATACCTGAGGAATAGGGCAGGAAGTCCCGTGGTCGTGGATGTTCCAGGCGACATTGTGAGTGTGCACGGCACGGAAGTAGTCGGCCAGTGTGGCGTGCTCCACAGAGATGCCAAGCTTGGAGGCGGAGAGTTAGAGTTGATGAATTCCATCAGAAGGTCCATGTTGGTGAACTGGAGCGAGGCGTTGAAGAACTGCTTGTCACAGCCCTGCGGGAGGGGGCATGGCACAAAGCCTTGTAATTCCGGGGAGAGCCCGGCCCAGGCAGAGCCCGCCCCTCATCAACCGCCATGAAGGGCCCTCCCACTCTCCCTGGAAGCCTCAGAACCCCAACCAGCTCCCTGACTGCGACCGTTGACCCTTTCTTTTTGTCTTGTCTTGTCTTTTTTTCTTCTCTTCTTTTTTCTTTTCTTTTGTCTTGTTTTTCCTCTTTCTTATCCTTTTCTTTCTCTTCTCCTTCCTTTTTTCTTTCTTATATTATGTTTTACATCTCAAGTATTTGTTAATCTTATAACTGGGCTTTGGACCTTTTGAACACCATCATCCAGTTCCCCCATTTCCCCACCCCCACACCTCTGGCATCCATAGATCTAATCTCTATTTCCATAAGTATAGTTTTCCTCAACTCCACATATAATTGAGATTATATAGTGTTGGCATTTGTCTAAATTATTTCTCTTTCTGGGATTTTCTTAAAGCCTATTAGTATTATCGATACAAGCATAATAATTATTTTTAATAATATAGTAATTACGAATCACAGTGATCACAGCCACGACTCATGTTTACTGATTTGGAAGTTGCTTTCAAAAAGACGAAGTCAAAACATTGATAAATTCCTAGAAATATACTACCTATAAGCACCGAATCAGTAAGAAATAGGAAATCTGAGCAGACCAAAGACTACTAAGGAGATTCAATCAGATTCAGTCAAAAACCTCCCAAGCCACACGTGTTCAGGACCCGACAGCTTCACTGGTGAATTCTACAAAACCTTTATAGAAGAATTAATACCTATCATTCTCCCACTCTTCCGAAAAAACTGAAACAGAGGGAGTACATCCAAACTCATATCCTAAAACCATTACCCCGATACCAAACCACATAAAGGTGCCACAGAAAAGAAAATTACAGGCCAATGTTTCTGATGCACACACATACAACGATACTCAACAAAAATTAGCAAACCAAAGTCAACCATCTATGAGAAGGATCATCCACCATGATCAAGTGGGATTTATTGCAAGAATTCAAGGATGGTTCAGAATCCACCAATCGATCAACACGATGCGTAATGTTAACAATAAAAGGATAGAACACCACGTGATCATCTCTATAGCTGTAGAAGAAGCCATTGACAACATACAACATCCATCGATGATAACACCTCTCAAATAGTGAGTATAGAGGGAATGTGCCTCAACATAATAAAGGCCGTTTATGACAAGCCCAAATGTAGCATCATACTCCATGGTGGGAAGCTGTGTGAGGAAGAAGACAAGGATGCCCACCTTGTCCATATTCATTCACCGTTGCATTGGAAGGGCTAGCCAGAGCAAGTAGGCAACAAAAAGAAACTAAGGGCACCCAAATTGGAAAGGAAGAAGTTAATCTGTCACTATATGAAGACGGCATAGCATTGTTACATATAAAAACTTGGACACACTCCTCCTAGACACAGTTAGAACTAACAAATTCAATCAAGTGTCTGTGTACAGAATCAATATATGAAAATCAGTTGCATTTCTGCACACTAATACTGAGCCATCAGAAAGAGAAATTAAAAAACAATCCCATGTATCAATGCATCAAAAAGAATAAAATATCTAGGAATAGATTTAAGCAAGGAGGTGAGAGACCTGTACGCTGAAAATTCTAAGACATTGATGAAAATACTTGAAGACGACACAAATAATGTCTCACGTGCTCTTGTGCTCATGGATGGGAAGAAGTAATATTGTTAAAATGTCCACATCACCCCAGGTAAACTACGATTTCAATGCAATCCCTGTTAAGATTCAAACGGTGCATTTGCAGAAATAGAACAAAAAATCTTCAGATTGGTATGGAAACACAAAAGACCCTGAACGGTCAGACAAATCTTGAGAAAGAAGAACAAAGCTGGAGGCCTCACACCCCTGATTTCAAACTACATTGTAAAGCTATGGTAGTCTGAACGGTATGGTATTGGCATGACACCAGACATATAGATCAACAAAACAGAACAGAGAGCCCAGAAATAAACCCACACATATGTGGTCAGTTAATTTGTGACAAAGGAGGCAAAAATATACAATGGGGCAGGCACAGTCTCTTCAGTAAGTGGTGTTGGGAAAACTGGACATCCTCACACAAAATTATGAGACTGGACCAGTATCTTACATCATGTACAAAAACTAACTCGAAATGGATTAGATATCTGAATATAAAACCTGGAACCATAAAACTGCTAGAAGGAAACAGAGGGGATAAAATCCTTGACTTCATTCGTGGTGATGATGTTTTGGATTTTACACCCAAAGCAAAAGCAACAAAAGTAAAAGTAAGCAAGTAAGACTATATTAAAAAAAAAAAGCTTTCTGTGCAACAATGGACACCATCAATAAAATGAAGAGGCAACCTACTGAATGGGAGAAAATGTCTGAAAATCAAACATGTGATAAGGAGTGAATATCCGTAATATATAAGTACTCATACGACTCAATACCCCAAGCAAAAAATCCATTTAAAAAATATGTCAGGACATCTGAATAGACATTGTTCCAAAGAAGACATACACATGGGCAACAGGTACATACGTGAAAAGGTGCTCCACATCACTCCTCATCAAGGAAATACGCTTCAAAACCACAATGGGATTTCGCCGCACACTCGTCAGAATGGCTATCGTGAAAACCACTAGAAATAACAAGTGTTGGCAAGGACGTGGAGAAAAGAGGATGCTGTGCACGGTGGGTGGGACTGTGCATTGTTGGAACCGTGATGGAAAACAGTATGGCAGACCCTCAAAAAATGAAAAGTAGAACCACCATGTGGTCTAGCAACGCCACGCTGAGTATTTACCCAAAGAAAACGTAAACGCTAATTTGGAAACGGGTATGCACCCCATATTCACATACAGGCAACTCAACGTTCATTTACGCTCATTATTTACAATAGCCAAAACATGGAGAGAACCCGAGCATCCATCAGTGATGGACGGCAATAGACTTATTGGGCCTGTCATTTTGCAATACAGACAAATATGGAATGGTGTGTTGCAGGCTGAAACGAGCATAATGTGATCTGCCAATTACATCTCAGTCAAAGGAGAGAACTGTGTCATTAAAAAGAAGGTCCCCCCAGAAATAGTCGCGGTAATCCTAAATGAGCCTTGTTGAGATTTTGCCATGGGGCGGAAGATATGAAATGACGTCTTCTGAGACTGCACGTGAGAGACGGAGTCCGGCCCAGGGGAGGCGAAGCCTGTAGTTGGGACAGAAGGAGAAGCGTGAGCCTGGATGAAGTCGTTCAGTTGCTTCGGACGCGGATGAAGTTGTTCAGTTGCTTCGGACGTGCGGCCCGTGTGATGGCCGCACCCCAGCAGCGCTCTGCAGATTCTGCCGGAACATCCAAACACCTGCAGTTCTTGGTTCACCGAGGAGGGGCCCGCCGAGCACCGACAAGACAAGAGGGGAACGAGGAAAGTTCTCACGACGTCTGACGGGGGAGCCCAGGCCGAATCAGCCCCACAAGCTGCCCGCGCGATGAGGCCGCAGATGCGTTAGCTCTCGCGCTGCCCAAGGACAAGGATTCCTCATCATCCCGCCCGGGAATTTTGGTGTGAGCTCGTGACACAAAGTGATGGGGATAGACAGCCTGATGGGCAACTTCCCTTCGCTGTCGGACTTGCACAGACCCCTGGGCACAGGGCTGCAGCGGCCCCACAAATGCCTGCTGCTGGGTCTAGGGTCCTGAGGCAGAGTGGGGGCAAGGTCATGATCGGCCCCCCCCATGTGCTGACAGCAACCTCCACAGAAGGAGCACGGGAATGCGACATGTGTCAGGACGGCCTAAACTCATGCAGCCGCACGACGCCTCTCTGAAAGGCCTCATGGTGCCTCTGAAGAGGGAGGTCACAGAGCAATCCTGACAGGGTTGTGTGATCCGGACACAAGTCATGTTAGGCGGGCCTTTCTGTTCTCCTTGCCAACAGCACATTCTGCATTTGAACTGTTGGGAAAGTAAATATTTCAAGTTCTTGTTTCTTTATCGTCCAGTTACGACTTCCGCTCTGGTTCAAGACCCCAGTGTAGTTATGGTATTTTGATTGAAATGCCTATGATATTTTGACTCCTGACAGGTGTCCAGGGCTGTGCTGTGGACCCCGGGGCCGGGACCCCGCGGTACCCAGGGCCAGAGGACGTGCGGTGTTTGGAACCAGGCGGCCCGCTCCTTCACGTTGTTCAGTAGGGCCATGGCGTGGTATCTGATGTGCTGAGTGACGGGACGAATCGTGCCGGGATATATCCTAATGACGGGTGGTTCTGGGAAGACAGCTGAGCCATCCCAGGAAAAGCCCTCTCTGCAGGAGAGGGAAGGATTAGGGGAGCTCCGCCCCAAGAAGGCAAGGCAGCTTGGCGTCCAGGATCCTGCACAGGCAGGCTGCAGGTGCAGCTCAGGGACTTCGGACTGTCACTCGGGCCTCCTCCCCCACCTGTGTGATGGGCAGGTCGGTGGTGGCAGACAAGACGGGGCTCAAATCCCCGGGTTACGGTTCGCCAGCTGTGGCACCTGAACACATCATGTTCCCTGGGCCCACACTGCCTCAGCCGTCTCGTGGAGCCCACACCCTGTGCGTGGCATAGCCCCCAACTAGACACTCGGGGACTGGATGCCCCTAGTTAGGGTCCTCCCTGCCTCACTCTGGGCAGCAGGGGGTGCCATGGGGGGATCGCGGGCCAGCCTCCAGGAGTGGCCGCTTGGATCCTCTCTGGACCTCAGTCTCTTCATCCGTAAAACATCCTGACCGGGGTTGGTTGATAAGATAGATGAACGACATCACTGGAAACCAGCTGGAAACCAGCGCTGACACAGAGCAGGGCTAGACGAGTGGGGGCGACTGGTCGTCAATCCCACATCTGGCATCTACTCACCAGCTGCCTATCTCCTGGCCCACCAGTCTCTCCTGTTCAAGGAGCGGGGAGCCGGCTCCCCCACAGCCTCCCAGGTACAAAGGGCCAGACTGGGTGGGACCCAGGGACTCCCACCCCAAGGAACCCAGAGGCTGACGGCTCCCACGATGGAATTGGCCAACGCAACTGTCACTGACTCTGCCAAGCTGACCACAGGACCCTGGCTGAGTGGCCCTGCCTCAGTTTCTCTATCTGTAGCCGGGGTCCTGAGAGCTTCTCCCAAGGGGGTAGCTGGGAGGGTGTTTCTGAGGCGATGCAGGCAGAAGGCCTAGAACGAGGGCCCCCCCCCCCCCAAGGAAGGTGCCACTCACGAGCAGTAGCCAAACTGGTTCAAGACGTGCAGATTTCCTGCTGAGCCGAAGGGGATGGGGACCCTCGCTACACGAACTGCTGCCCCTGAAAACCCAGGGGACAGAGTGAGGCCCGACATGACAACGCGATGGCCTTGGATCTGCCTCCCCGGCCACCCCTGGGTCTCTGTCAGTGGTTCACGACGCCATCCCCTCTGCCCCCTCGGTAGACCTCCTCTGACCCCCCCAGGGCCACGTACAGTTGTGGAAACTGCCCTCCGGCAGGCGCGAGCCAGCTCCCTCACCCACCGCGTCCTCAGCGGGGGACTGTCTCTGCTCAGGCCCCAGGAGAAGTTCCTAGTGGCTGTGCTCGAGGAGCCCCTGCACGGGGAGCCACTCATCTGCCACTAAGCGTGCGGTCTGTTTCTTAACAGTCCTGATGGTGCGGAAGCGTTCGGGGTTACCAAGCAGGGGAATCCTGGTTGTTAGCACTGACTGTGGTCCCCGCACTGCACCTGTTTCCTGAATCTTCCGTGACTCGGTTTCTGCACCTGAGATGTGAGGGGGCGGGGGGGGGGGGCGCACCCAGCTCACAGGGTCCGCTGCGGGTGAACCGGCAGCGACACGGGATGTGCGCTCCGCGTGCGGCAGGGCACGTAGTGGGGCTCAGGACGATGTCACTTCTCTTGCTCAGCTAGAGCCTGGTTCCACCCGAGGGTAACGGCTACCGGCCGCGGCTAGCCTTTGTGTCGCACGCTATCAGCCGAATACTCCCGAACAGAGTCCTCGACAGAGTGGGGGGCTTTGTCACGTGCCCTGAACACGGAGGGAAGCAGGCAGCAGCCAGGGAGGGCAGTGGGTGTGACTCAGCAGTCGCCTGGGACTCTTGCATGGCATCCTTCAGGTCACGGTCGCTCCAGGAGACGACGAGCGCGTGGACGCCCGCCAGGGCAAATCGGGTGGGGGTCGTGGGGGAAGCACCAAAGGAGGCGACCTGCCAGGAGAACCGCGGCCGGACCCCGGAGGTTTCATACAGGAACCCGTGTCCTTCTGCAAAGAGAGCACGGCCTTGCTGGTGACGCCCACTTGCCCAGGGCCCCCTGCCCTTCCAGGGTGCCGGAGTGCCATCCGGGCATTGGCTGCAATAGATCTGAACACAGAGGGCGTCATGCCAGGATCCCCCGATACTTCATCTATTCATTCATAACTTGAGAGCCACCGCGTGAGCCCGATGACAGGTTGAATGCTGCAGGGGAAGGACAGCCCCAGACTCACGTCAGCCATTGATTCCTGATTCCCAGGCCTCCCCCCAGTGTTGTCTTGGAACCGTCCCAGAGCTGAGACCATGGCCTTCGATCACACTGCCTGCAACTACCCACCCCCGTGACTTGGGACGCTGCCTGCGGCCCACATGACCCTGGGGTTCTGGGACAGAGCCATGAGCAGACCCAAGGCTGGATCAGGCCAGGAGAGGTGACTGCTGGCAGGTGTGGGTGGCCGAGAAAGTCGGGGTCTGCTGCACACAGGAGGGGATAAGGACCAGCCAGGGGGGATGGATGTGGTGTGGGCTCCTCGCCCTCAGGGATGGTGGGGGAGGAGGCAGAGGGTGTGGGGGCAGCAGAGGAGACCAGGAAGGAGCCACAGAGGGGCTGGAAGACTTGTGTGGAAGGTAGAGTTAGGCCTGGACCATGGTTGGAGCCAAGAAGTCATGTGGGTTAAGTCGGCTTGGCTCTCTGGGAAAGATTCCCCCCCTTCACTAAAAAGAGTCAGGACGAATGCCCCTTTGTCCCTTTTCTTGCCTTGAGTGGGGATGTATGGCAACATGATGCCTGGAGCTGTGGCAGCCACTTGGGACCTGGAGGAGAGGTGCCCAGAAGTCGAGGAAACATCAAAGAGCTGCCCAAGCAGACCCCAGACCAACCCCAGCTTGGGCAGTGAACAGAAATGTCCTCAAGACTCAAGTCACTCCTGCTCAGGTTCTCTGAGCCTCCTGCACAAATCATCCCTGAGCCGCAAGTGAAGAGGTGATTAGTGAACGGAACTGCTAATTGCCCCCAAGGAACAGTGTCCCCTTCGTTCTTCTAGTAAGAGGAGCACACCCCCCTCTTAGCCTCAGCGAGTTGCAGGGACTCCTAGCTAGATCCTGCTTCCCACAGCAGGTGCCTCCAGCCTGACCAATGGGCTGTGAGCTAAATAATGGACTGAATTCCCAGCATCCCTTGAGGCTCTCTCAAGTCACATGACACCGTCCTGCCCAATGAGACACGAGCAGGAATTGTGGACTCCAACCCCCAGCGTCCCCTGCATGCAGCTGACAGACCCCCAGGGTGCAGGGGGCTGCGGGAAGGGGCCGAGAGCCGGGGCTGGACTATCCCGGGACAGGAGTTCCCCCCTGACAGTCCCAGTGTGTCCTTCATTCGGGACCGGACTTCCGCTGCCCTCCACGGCAGGCAGTGGCGCCCCAGCGCCTGAGGCGGGAGCCGGGCTCTTTCCCACTGGGGACCGGGTGGGGGCGGAGCTGTCCCTCTGGCACCTGCCTCTCCTTGGGCCTCTGCTGAGGGTCCCGGCTGTGGTGCTGGCCCCTCAGCGAAGGGGAGGAGGGCTGCCATCTGGCCACACTCAGCTTTTCCTGGTCACCGAGGTGCTGAGGACAGATGCCTCTCCCCGCAGAGAAATGTCCGGTCCCAGAGTAAGGTGAGTATGGGCGGCGTTCAGAGCAGGAGGGAGGTAGGGAGGGGTGAACACAGGTTGCTCACTGGCGGGTTGGGCGCCCCCAGGATCCCCCTGCCGCCAGAGGAACCCTGTCTGTCCTGCGGAAGAAACGGCTCAGAACGCAGCTACGCCCAGGAGAAGGTCAGAGAGCAGGGTGGAGGTCAGCGGCCAGAGGCCCCAGCCCCTAGGATTCTGTCTGTCCTGAGTTCCCCCCTCCCCGGGACTCATCTGGGCCCGCCTGGCCTCCTGGCTTCTTCCCTCTGGTCTGGGCCTGACTCGAAGCTGGGGACCTGCAACGGGTGGGGGAGGTTGAGGACCAGGAGCCGTGCAGGGCGGTGGCCAGCACTCCCGGCTACTTCCGGAAACACTGGCCCCATGTGCACACAGGTCACAGCCAGGGGATGCGGACAGCAGGGTCGGGGCTTTTGCAATGTTCCCCCCAAGCCCCACCCTGGAGAGTCCTACAAACGCACTGTCTGTCCCCATCCTGCGGGTACAAGTTAGACACAGAGCAGGGCCCGGCCGGGCTGGCTGTTTGTTCTCGCTGGGAGCATCACGACCCAAACCCAAACCCGGGAGGTGTTGTCCTTGGAGCCCGTAAAGGACAGGGAACACGAGGGGAGACCCTTGCAGGGCCAGGAGGGGAGGCGCTGAAGCCTCTGTAAGGGGACGGGGAGGTTTGCGTGAAGGGATCACGGAGGCGGCCACATTCCCGCTCACCTTGCTGTGGCGTCACAAGCGGAATGCCCGCTCAAAGCTTGCTGGGAACAGGGAAGAGGGGGGCTCGGAGGCAGGGATCCAGGTGCCACGCTGGCCGCGCGGGCTCCCCCTTCTCGGGGAAGGTTCACTCTGTAAGCCTCGCCGCCACCGTGGCCACGATGGCAACAGGCCCCCCTCCTAGGGTGTGAGCGTGGGCCAGGGCCACAGGACAAGCTCCCCGCACAGGGCAGGGGAAGTCATGGTGAACAAGAGAGAGATGTGAGGGTCTGAGAGGAGAGGGTTCTGTCGGCAACACCACCTTCTGGAGGGAAGCCGCAAAGTCTAGTGTTGAGTGAAGTCTAGAAATAAGGAGTGAGAACCAGAGGTACGACAAGGACCCCAGGAAAGAGGGCAGAGGGGGGAGCCCCCGGGGAAGCGTGTCCTCCGCAAACAGAAACAGAGAGTCAGGAGCCCCAGCAGCCTGCCATCGGGACAGGGGGAGGCTCTGCTTGAAAGCATTTGGTGAGTGGTGAGGAAGTGTCTCCAGGACAAATGTGGATGGTGATGGCGAAGGGGGCGGGGATAGGGAGAGCCTCAGCCTTCTGACCTATAAAATGGGAATTTTTAGGTCTATCCTCAGGGATGGTGTAAGTATTACGTCATCTGGCAATGTAAAGTGACCGCCCGTGTCTGACCCAGCGTGAGCACTCAGCTAACAAGCAGCAGGTCCCCCCACTCCAGGTTGTGAGGCTGGCTGCTCCTTGGACGTGATTTTCGATTTTCATGCATTAACATCCACTTGCGCTGGCTCTGTGCCAGGAGGCCAGAGGACAGATGTGCTCCTTCAGGATGCCCTTGGGTGGGAGCTAGGCAATGGTCTGGGTGGGGTGCTGCCCACAGGAGACGCTGCTCTGGTGCTTTGAGGTTCCTGGAGGATCCCCGAGGCCTTCTCGGAGGAGGGGGTGAGGGAGCTGGGTCTCCAAGTCCAGGAAGGAAGATGGGGGTAGGGGGATGACGATGAGCCACAGGGGGAAGAAACAGAGTGATCTCCAGAGCTGGGGGTGGGTGGCCAAGGGACCAGGTGCCGGGGAGATGGCTGGTAGGCCACCTAGAATTGGGTGGGGTGTGGAAGGAGAGCCAGGGCAAGGTGGGGTGTCTGCAGGGCTCTTTCCATTCCTCTGCTCCCCCCTCTTGCAACCCCTGGGTGGCCCCTCTTCCTGGCCGTCCCCACTCCCCTCCCTTCCTGGGGCCAGTTTGAGGGGCGGACATCCCTGAATCTAGACACACTGACATCTTCGGGGTTATTTCTTGTGCCCATTTCTGGTGAGGTGGCTGCGACCCCGAGAGGGTCAGTGTACTCTTTGTCCCTCAGGATCACTGCTGGGGTCACTGTTTGTCCAGCCTTCTTGGAACTGGCTTCTCTGGCCCGGCCCAATCCCTGATCTTGTTCAGACTCCTGGTAAGTAGGGGAGCAGTATCCCTGCCCCAGGTAGGGCCCGGGTTTGGGAAAGACAGGGCACAGAAGGATCTCAGGCCAGAGTCCAAAAGTTAGAGCTTGAGTCCCGCCTCGGCTGCTTTCTTTGAGTCCCTTACTGTCCCCCACCCTCTGTGTCTTCTCCGTGAAATGAGCATCATAATAAGGCTGACGAGGCAGCAGGTAGCTGTGGAGTGGAGGAGGGGCCATGGAGAGCATGGGAGGGAGCCCGAGGCTCCAGTCTCGGCCTCTCAGCTGCCATCCCATGCTGGCCATCCCGTCCCTATCCCCTACTCCCCACCCTGTGCACCCACCTGTGCCTGCACCATGCACCCGAAACCCACCCTCCTTGTTCTGGCTCCAGGCCATGACTCTGAGCTGCTGCCCCCGCCCCCCCCACCCCCACCCCCATGCCACAGAGTGATGGGCTGGGAAGGAGGGGGACGAAGGGTAGCAGGAGGAGGAAGAGTGGAGGGGAGAGATAGGGAGGGGATGGGAGGGAAGAGGAAGTGGAGGGGGGAGGGGGGAGAAAAGGAGGGAGGTGGAGGAGGAGGAAGAAGAGGAGGGAGGGGAGGAGGGATGGTGACGATTCTAAGTGTTTGCGGCTGAACTGTGGACGGCGCATCCATAGCCCAGGGCAGGATGACAAATGCGTGAACGAATGAACGACTGGTACAAGGTCTGTCGCGGCTTTCCCGAAAAGGGCCAGCCGACTAGCGTTACAGCCTTGTCCTCCTCGCTCTGAGCCCCCTCGTCCTGCTCCCGGCCGGCCAGGAGTCGTGCGAGGCCATCGCCCCAGGAGTTAGACCTTAGGCTCCGAATCCAAGTGTGTGTGTCACGTGCTTGTGCGGGTGACAAATACTGAACACGCCCGTGTCGGGAAGACACTGCGCAATACGGGAAAAGGTTGGAGCAGAAGATCCAGGTCCCGTCCTGCTTTCTTCCGACGCAGGACCAGCCCCATAGTCCGTGGCGCCCAGTGTAAAACGCAGAGCCCGTGTTCAAACAGTAGGCAGAATGCGGTTGAAAGCAGCCAAGAGAAAGCTTTTTCTTTTCTTCCGTGGCCTCACTTTAACCTGTCCTGCTATTTCTTTTTCTTTCTTCCCCCCTTCCTTCCCTCCCTCCCTCCCTCCCTCCCTCCTTCCTTCCTCCTTTCTTTCCCTCCTTGCAAGTTATTTATTTGTTTTGAGATTGAGAGAGAGAACGAGTGAGTGGGGGAGGGATAGAGACAGAGGGAGAGAGACAATCCCAAGCAGGTTCAGTACCACCAGCACAGAGCCTGATAGGGGACTTGAACTCGTGAACCCTGAGATCGTGACCTGAGTTGAAATCAAGAGTCGGATGCGGAACCCACTGAGCCACCCAGGCTCCCCTGTCCTGCTATTTCCATTTGCTAGTTAGTGTCATGTTGGCCACGGGGATCCTGGTGGCTGAGTGTGGACCGTCACGGGCTCCTCCAGGCCTCTGTGCCCCTCCCGCCAGCCACAGGCTGATGTGTCCGGGCCGGACTGGGGAAGTCGCCAGCCATCGCCCCTTCCCCGGGGCCCAAGCGGCCCAGCGGCCCAGCGCACAGTGGACGGGCCCCACACAGGCTGCCGCAGCCTCTGAGCTAAGAGAGTGGGTGCCTGCACCCCCCGGCTGAGCTGCCTGCAGGGGTGTGGCCTGCTGAGGGCGGGTGGCCTCAGCCAGCCCCACCGTGAGACGCCATGGGCCCACGCATCCAGCCCACCTCCCCCAGCTGCCACCCCACACTCTGGGCCCTGCCAGGGACACGGGGGCAAAGGACAAAGAGGCGCAGGAAGGGTGGGGTCCTGCATGCCGGGGTCAGGGGAGCAGGAAGGACCTGCGCTGGGACCACACACGAGCCGGGGCCCCCGGCACGTGCTCAGCTGCTCCTTTGGATTCACTTACAAAACACAGTCAGTGGTGAAATGATGAGGGGTTTCCTGCCTGTGACCACAGAGCAGGAAACCCCAAGCACGGGCTCCTTCTGAGCACGGGGCCCCGTGTAACCACACAGGCCACACACGCTCGAAGCTGCCGGTGCCCTACCCCCATTTCCCTTCCAGCTCGAACTTGCTGGTGATGGGGCAGGAAGCGTCTGACACCCTGGGGAGTGTGGGGAAGGGCGGGGCCTTTCCGAAGGCTTTCCCCGTGTTAGCTGCTCCCACCCCCACGACATGCTACGGGACAGGTGCTGTTACTGCTGCATTTTACTGAGGCACTGAGAGGTTAGGTGACCGGCCTGAGGTCAAACAGCAAGTAAGTGGCAGATGGCCTTTCAGGCTGCTCCGGGTTCAAGGCCACACCCTGAAAGCGGGTGCAGTCCTACAGCAAGAACGTGGGCCATAAGGCAGGGGTGACTGTGCTGTGCCGTCACCTCCAGCGACGTGCCCCGATTGGAGAACTGGGGTGGGGTTAGAAGGGCCCCCTCCCGTTCCTAGGGCCTGGGGTGTCCTGTTCCCATCAGACACCCTGGGGTGCTCTGTGGGATGAAAACGGGTGACATTAGCAATCACACAGGGCGATCTAAGACATCTATCCGGTCGTGGTAGCGGCTTCCCGGGGCCGCTTTGACCAAGGTCTGCGGACTGGACAGCTTAAACAACGGGGAATGGTCTCACTGTTCTGGGGCCAGAAGTCCAAGATCAAGGTGTCAGAGGGCTTGGTTCCTCTGGTGGCTGTGAACAGAATGTGTCCTGGGCCTCTCCCACTTCTGGGGTTCTGCTGGTGGTCTTCGGGGCGCTGCGGCTCGTAGATGCCCTCATGGCGTTCTCCCTGTACGCATGTCTGTGTCCTAGCTGCCGGACTGCCTGGTCGAGAAGGGGCGCCGGGGGGTGGGCGACCGATCCCCATTACCAAAGGGAAGTTGGGTGCCAGCTTCATACAAACTGGCACCCAGGGGGCTCACTGGGGTGCCGCTTACTACTGCCGCACGTGATGAAAAGGTCATTGGAGATGGCAGCCACCCTGCCTAGAGAAGACCTTCAAAGACCCGACCCCTCATCAGTGACAGATTGGGCCCTTCCCTGGGACAGCCCCCCGGGAACTGTGTCCGGTGAAATAGGCGTGTTACAGCTGCAGTGATACAAGGACTGTGAGGGTGGGCTTAGTCATGGCCTCCACTCAGCAAGCACCTGCGGTGCGGCCGATCGGGTGCTGGGAAAGTAGGTCATCCCTAAAGCTAATACGTTAGCCAATTACAGGTCACGGTGCAGTGAGCCTCCTCTGCTCTCCTCCTGTTAGAGGTGAGGCCAGAGGCCAGAGAGAAAGGTGAGGTGGCCAGCAGGTGGCCGAGCCAGCCCCTGAGCCCACGGCCCTTGGCTCCAACACCAAGGTCTGTCCCCACGGCAGGAAGGATGCAGGTATCATCAGTCTCATTTTGCAGACGAAACAGCCGAGGGGTTTTCCCAGATGGCAGGGCTTGTGAGTGGGAGGACGGGGCCCTGGCCTCCTGGGTGCGGTGGTGACCAGCACATCCATTTGAGATACGCACACGAGGTGCAGTCACGCATACTTGCTACAGCCCTTACAGCCTTACATCCAGGGCTCCTTAATCCTTCATCCGCTCCCTAATCCTCTGAGGCAGGTGCCATGACTACCCCATTTTGCAGAGAGGTTCAGCACTGGCTCAACAGCGCATAGCTGTGAAAATCAGGGCATCATTCACGTCAACCCGGAACCAGAGCTCCTCTTCACCACCTGTGCGCTCACCGAGACGTGTCTCGGGTGTCACGTGTGCATCCTAATGACGACACTGGTGGGAAGCAGGCTTGGGGTCAATGCAGGAAGGACAGCAATTAGTAAGCAGCTGTGGTTCTCCTGCACCTACTCATCCATCCGTGTGTTCACGAGTTCACTTAAGAGGGCACTGTCGCAGCCCTGGGGACGTTGCAGTGAGCGAGACAGACAAGGCACCTGCTCTTGAGAGAGGTGATAAGCAAGTCGACCTATTAGATGGTTTTCAATGGTGGTACGTATGATGAAGAGCATAAAATGAGGAGTAGGATCCAGAGCCAGGCAGCTCCAGACAGAGGGTGGTCATCGAAGTCCTCTTGGAGGAGATGGGACATCGATAATAAGAAAGATGCAAGGAAGGGACCCCCCGGCAGAGGGCACAGCAGGTGTGAAGCCTGGGAAGGAGATGCCCTTGGTGTGGTCTGGAGCAGTGAGGAGGCCAGTGTGGCTGGAGCAGAGACGGAGCAGCAGGGGCAGGGGTGAGGCTGGAGGGGGGGATGGAAGTGGTGCAAGGTCCATCTCCCTGCTCTGTGGAGGGTGGCCTTTGGGGGTCAAGGGGCAAAGCAGGAGACCACTAGGAGGGCTCCAGACCGTGTGACCACTGGGAGGAGCTTCAGAGATCCGTATACATTCATCCCTGACCACTGGGAGATAAGACGGGGGTTGGTGGGGGCGGGGGGGGAGGGCTGCAGAGTGCCAGGAAAATTAGATCAGGGACTCTGCTGGGTGATTCTGAGGAATTACCCTCATGTTGGCAGGCACATGATGGCTCTGTGCTGGTACAAGAAATAAGCATGCTGAAGTGAAGGGAGGCGGTTGTCATTTAAATTCTCCAGGAAAGGAAAATGATCCCGATGGAAAAGGGAGGGACGGGGCCAATGCAGCAGAATGTTGACAATTGTAGGATCTGAGTGATGCCATGGTTGGATGTGAGTAAATGTTTTCATAAACCAAAATCTGGGCCCTTTCATCCCCCACCATGTTCTCAGGTGAAGTGAGCCGTTGGAAACATTTGGGGTGGCCGTCCCTGTCTGTGGTTGGGACCTTTGCCACTGTCCTCCTATCTCTCCTTCTGACGCCTTCCTTTCTCCTTTCCTACTTGGCCCCCCTCCCTTTTCTAGGCTGGGGCTGATCAGCTAGAAGAGCTCTGGACTTGTCCTGCTCCTTCTCGTGAGGGCCACCAGAGGGCGCCATGGTCTAAGAGAGTCGCTGTCCCTGGTGCTGAAATTCGGACCCACAGACTAAGCGCCTTATGGGTCCATGAGAGGCTGCTGCCACCTGTGCTGTTCCTTTGAAGATACGCTTACTTTCTGGAACTGTGGTCCAAGACCTTTGCGTCTCTGAGGGATGCATCTCTGAGGGAAGGGACCACTAAACCCACCGTGTTTGCCATGATTGCCTCCACTGCTGGGGACCCTCCCTTGTCCCCCATATTGCACGTCCAGCCCTGTCCCTGGTTTGTCACCTCACTGGTTTCCCAAAGTCCAAGGCAGGTGCAAGGGATAGGTAGAGCCCGAGTCACATGCCTGCACCCTCGCTGCAAGGGGGACTGGGAAACCAGTCTCTAGCATCTTCAGTCCATTCCTATAGTGGGAGGGGAGCTCAGATTCGTAAGGGAGAGGATTCCCAGACAAAGAGGGTTGAGATGCTGGGAATCCCCAAAAGTGGCAACTATCTCTTGTGCTTATAGGAGGCATAGAAACATGATGCCTCAGAAGAGGTAGGGCTGGTGCCATGGGGCTGCAAGCAGACTTTGTTAAATGACATCAGATGGTGTTTGTCATTCCCTGGCCTCATGGAATCCTTGAAGCAATCCTGGGAAGCAGGAATGAGTCCCATTTTACAGATTACGAAATGAGCCAATGCAGCTGCAGGCCCTTAGCTGGAAGGTGAAGCACAAGCCTGGGAGCACAGCCCAGACGCCAGCGGGGCAGTGTCCAGGGGGAAGTGGAGAGAGAAAATGGTGTGGCTGCCTGAATCCACCTCCAGCATCTGTCTGCTGTGCAGGAAGCCAGTATGTGAACACTGAGGCTCATGCAGCCGCTGCCACTGTGTGGCATACGAGCGTACCCCTTAATCTGGTGTGGACTGAGGAGAGCAGGCAGGGGCAGCTGGGATTCCTACAGGAACCAGCAAGGAAGTGCACGTGGGGGCCTTAATTGGGTCAGGTACAGTGGCCCTCTGGGTGGTACCACATCCTGACTGGCTGTCATACCCACTGGCTTCCCGCTGCCCTCCACACTGCCTCCCCACATACCATGCTTCACAGTTTACATAGCATGTGGAACAGCCATACTCCTCAGAGCTTCAGCCCAGCCCACAAAGGTGGGGTAATATCCACCTCTAGTGGGAGAATGAGGAGACATTTCCTGATCATGAGTTAACACAGAATACAGAGAGGCTTACAAAAGTGAATTTTGGAATGACCTCACCTGTGCTTGAAAAGTGATGCTCTAGAATTCAGAGGCATCCTTGGATGTACATGAAGAAATCACACACACACACACACACACACACACACACACACAATCCCATGGCCTAGGAGAGCATGATAGGGAAAAAAAAAAGGACTAGGGGAACGGGGTGGGGGGAGTTTACCCATAAAGTCAGTAATGCCTAAGGTTCAAGGCCAGTGATGGCCACCGGGGACTATGGTCCATGATTGACATTGGTGTCCAAATGAAGGACTGGAGATTTTTAAGATTCTTTAAAGATGTTGTTTGTGTCACAAATACATTTCAGATATGAGATTGTTGCACATTATTTATAACTAAGAACAACTGGAACCAGACTACATGTCTAACAATAGGAAGTGGGACTAATACATGTTGGCTTGGGGGTGCCTGGGTGCCTCAGTCATTGGAACATGAACCTCTTGATCTTGGGGTTGTAGGTTCAAGCCCTACGTTGAGTGTAGAGATTACCTAAAAAGAAAATCTTTTAAAAAATGATGGCCTGCGTGTAGGGTGCTATAACCAGATGGCTATTAATAGGCATGCTCTTCAGGGAGAAATTGGGACACTTCATGTATGGAAATATGCCCCAATACACACATAGAAATAGAGGTAGTGAGAGGGAGGGAAAAGGGAGAGGAGATGAGTGATGAAGAATATATGGGGGAAAAATAACTAGAACTGGGGTTTTTCAGCATCTGATGGGCCAGGAGCTGTACTTGCCATTCTGTGCTTGTTCACACTTCACCACAACGACTTGCAGTAGTGATGGTAGGTCCCCATTGACAAGTAGCCCCTTGGGCTCAGATCCCCCCAAGGTCCCACAACTTCCCAGGAGGACAACTCTGGGTCTTCACCATCAGGCCCCACTGCCCTCCCGGAGGAAGTAGAGACCAACCACATGGCAACCTGCCCCAGGCCCCACGGAGAGCTCCTCTCTGCCCTGTCCTCCCCTCTGGGAACCTGGCTTGAATGACTGCAGCTTCTTGCTTTCCGGAGCTGGTGTGCCACTTTGAGCAACAGTTTGAAGCTACCTGGAGAAGCTTAACTCTCTCATCCTCTATGGGCCAGTGAGTGTGTCCCCGAGCGTATGAAGTTCTCAGCATGTGCACCAGGCTACAGGTCCAAACCTCCCCCAAATTGGGAGCCTCCTGAATACTCATCAACAGTGAAACAGATAAGGGAAGTGTGGTATAGTTAAAAGGCACAATGCCATGGGGCAGTGAAAATGAGTGACCTTCAGGGGTACACAGCATCACAGAAAAGTTTTCAAAAACACCGTGTCAGGTGGCCAAAAGCAAGACCTGCTCTATTTCATGTAAACTGCAAAAACAGGCAAAGCAAAGCAATGTACTCCTTGGAAACACTGACAATAAAGACAGTCATGGAACCTGATATAGAATCCAGTGTAGTGGTTACCTTAGGAGGTGAGGCAGATGAAATACTGATGAAATCCTGCTTCAGGGGGAGGGTCTTGGGGGGCTTGTAATGTCCTAGAGTATTCTATCTCTTAACCTGGGGGTGGGCGACTGCCCAGAAAATCATTTCATTACTTTTCTATACTGTCCATAAGGATTTTGCATAGAGAGATATGGATATATTTATGTTATGTATTGTTATATATGTTACATATTATATGCATGTATAGGACTGATCCAACAGTCCCAGACAGTGAATAAAGGAAGGATGACATCTGTGCCCAGGAAACACAAAAGCATCATCCTGTCACCTGTCCTTCATCCTTGGCTGGAAAAGGCATCACCATGGACCCTGATGCTAGTGGGGGTGTGGCTCAGGGTGCCAGCAAAGACGAGAGAAAGAGGTGCTGTGACATTGAGCTAAACCATTGTAGGAAAGCTTAGGGAGTATTCATGTAGCTTAGAGCCTCACAGCTGAAGTCAAACCCACACTCTGTTTTGTATCTTGCATAAAGTTATCCTTTTCTCTCCAGGTCTGTTTGCCAGACAGAGCTTCCCTTTGTGGGGAGACAATTATGTGATAATCCCAAGGACTGTTGAACTCTAGGCTAGACTAAGTTAAAGGAGGTGGCATTTAGTGCAACACTTGTTCTAGAAAATGTTTGTAGTTAAACTCCCTATGCTTGTCTGCTGAGATGGGTTTGCCCACCATCCTGAATGGGACCTAACTCACGGAGGCTTCACTGAAGAGCTTGACTTGAATACAAAAGAACACTGCAGGATTCTCAACACAGACAAGGGCATATTTCTTTCTTAGCAAATATTTAACCAATGGAATAAGCAGTAGGATTTGGCAGAGCTCACGCGGTCTGTCAAGCTTCTTACTGGGGAAAGTGGGGAATGGAGGGCCATACTGTCACCCAGATGTCTGCCCATGTGAAAGTCACTTTTGGGTCTGCAGTGACCTCCCCTACCCCTGCTTCCCGGGGGTGTGAGGCCTCAAGGAGGCACGGTCTTCAGAAGGACTTTGACACTGCAGGGGACAATTCAGACCCTGTTTTCAACCAAACAGGAAGGACCCGTCTCTACTCCCAACTTTCCCCTATAGCTCAGCACCAGAGGACCGTATCCTTTCCCAAAGACCTAATTCTTCCTGCAGGGATGCAGGCTTTCCCAACGGACAGATGCCACAGAATCGCTCTTGGGCTCCCAAGGCCCCTCCCAGGGGCCCCATAAATGCTGCCATGTTGGAGGAAGTGTCCAGCTTCACTGTTCTGTGGCTGCTGGAAAGGCGGTGCAGCCCCTTCCCTCTGGCTGTCAGCTGCAGTGAGCAGGAAACCGCCCACCAAAACCTTGGGAAACAGCAGCCTCTCCACATGGGGTGTTGTGGGGCCTAGGAAGCAGCCCAGATGACCCAGCTTGACTCATGGACACGAGCACAGGTGACAGAGAGCCTCAAGTGAAGGGCAAAGCCTTGCAAGGAGAAGGTTCATCTCACATGTATGCACCTGGCCACCACATGGCTGTGAACAAGAAGGCCACACTTAAAAATACTGATTGGTGTTTTAGGGAACATCAATTGGGACACATTTCTCTTCACATGGATGTGCCACCTCACAGGCTCACCTCCTATAGAGTTTCATCTCCACCATCCTGCCTAGCACAGACACCTGGGGAGATCTGGCTTGGAAGGAGACCTCCATGTCTCCATGTAGATAAGCCCCCATGGAGGGGGAGAAGGAAGCCCGGTACTTCTCTCACCCAACCACCCCACTGGTTTACTGAGACAAAGAACCACTTTCAGTGGTGGAGTTCTGGTCCAGGGCCAAGCATGGAAGTCCCGGAAGACAGCAGGAGCCCAGTGTGTGATGATGCCATGGAGTCACATGACCACCTTTGGATGCAGACTTTAACATTTTGGGCTCAAGATACTTTACAACCCTCTCTCCTTAGGCTCCAGCTCTCAGCAGTCCATCTAGCCAATTTTTCTGTTACTTGCCGCCCAATGGTTTCCTGAAAGATGTGCATTTATTTGCAATAGACGTTCCCACGTGTGCTCTCATAAGCAGACAAGGAGGAAGTGTGAGTGAGAGTCTCTCTCTGACAATAAACATCACTGGCCAGCCACATCCTTTCCCCTGTGGTCTCTAAGTGATGATAAGAACATGTTTACACAAACTAACAGAAGCAAAGAAACACATACCTGAAAAGTATGTCCCTGTGGTTGTGCGTTTGTGTTGACTCCAGATTATAAATCTGCAGTGAGTATCTTCAGGCATACAAGCTTATTTTTCCTTCTTTTATAATTTACTTAGGGTAAATTCCTCCATATGTAAATGCTGTGTCAGGGAGGATGAAAGTTTTCATAGCTCCTGCTGCCTAGTGTCATGCTGGTTTCCACAATGCCACATTGGTGTTTGCAGCTCACCCACCCCTTCCCAGGATCAGGAGATAGATTATTGGAGTTGGCTGTGTGTTGTGATTTGCCATAATCTATGAAACTCTGCTACTGTGCAATCACACCAACGTTTTCTGGGGCAAGCGGCACCCGGGGATTGCTCGGCGAGACCCTCCCCCAGAGAGTCAACATGGGTCCAAGCTGGTCTCTGAAGAGTGAGGTTTTGAAACACAACCCCATCTGAGATAAAACTCTGGAAGGGGGTGCCGACTGGCAGGTGGACAGCTTGGACACGGACAGGGTAGAGGCTAGGAGTGGATGGAGGCTTGAGACAAAGGAGGGGTGCTTGATCACGGGTCAATGAGAGCGTGAAGTTCCTGCGCCAGAATAGGGAGCTGGGTGAAGCCATTTCCACCCTCCTGCACACACGCATGTGCACCCACTGATCCACCCCAGTAAGATAAGCAGTGCCACCAAGTGGAGAACAGAGCCATGACACCAAGCCCTGTCCAACTGTGCTCTCCAAGCACATCCCCTACAAGATCTGCACAAGTCACTCCACCTGCTTAGTGTACAGACTATAGAGGGCTTCATAGTTTCACTTCTAGGGGAAACTGGATATAACTTCATTCAGGTTTCATTCGGTTTGCTGGTTTGTTTATTTGTTCATTTTCTTTGCTTCTGTTTTTGCTTAAATTGTTTCCTTTTTCTTTTTTTTTTCTTTCCCTTTCTTGGATACAGAGGGAAAATATTTTTACTATATTTTTAAATCTTTTATTCTATTTAATTTTCTTTATTTTATTTTATTCTATATTGCTATATAATTTTTTGTTTTTTTCTTACCTTTTTTCCCCTTTCCTTTCCTTTTTTCTCTATTCTATCAAGATTCTTTCAACAAGAAGACCAAAAGACTCTTAGGATCTAGCTTTCTTTATCAGATTTTTTGTTTCATTTTTAATGTTTCAATTAAAAAAAAATTTTAATATTCATTTATTTTTGAGTGAGATTGAGAGAGAGAGAGAGAGGCAGACAGAGCACGAGCAGGAGAGGGACAGAGAGAGAGGGAGACACAGAATCCAAAGCAGGGTCCGGGCTTTGAGTTGTCACCACAGAGCCCGATGCTGGGCTCAACCCCAAGAACTGCAAGATCATGACGTGAGCCGAAGTTGGATGCTTAACTGACTAAGCCAGCCAGGGGCCCCTAATTTTTATTTTTTATTTTATTAATTTTTTCTTCCTCCAAGATGACAAAATGAGGGAATTCACCCCCAAAGAAAGAAGAGGAAGAAATGGCAGCCACGGACTTAACACAGATATAAGTAAGATGTATGAACTAGAACTTAGAACTATGAAAATAAGAATACTAGCTGGTGTTGAAAAAAACATCAAATCCCTCTCTGCAGAGATAAAAGAAGTAAAATCTAGTCAGGATGAAATTTAAAATGCCATAATCAAGATGCAATCTCAAATAGATGCCATGATGGCAAGGATGGATGAAGCAGAACAGCAAATCAGTGATATAGAAGATAAAATTATGGAGAATAATGAAGCAGATAAAAAGAGGGAAACAAAAGCAAATGATCATGACACAAGAGTTAGAGAACTCAGTGACTTATTAAAGAGGAAAAACATCTGAATCATAGGTGTCCCAGAAGAGAAGAGAGAGAAAAAGGGACAAAAGTTTTATGCGAGCAGATTATAGTGGAAAACTGTTCTAACCTGGGGTAGCACATAGACATCAGAATCCAAGAAGCACAGTGAACTCCCATTAGATTCAACAGAAACTGACCATCACCAAGGCATATCATAGTCAAATTCACAAAATACACAGACAAGGAAAGAATTATGAAAGCAGCAAGGGAAAAAAGTCTTTAACCTATAAGGGAAGACAGGTCAGGTTTGCAGCAGACCTATCCACAGAAATGTGGCAGGCCAGAAAGGAGTGGCAGGATATATTCAATGTGCTGAATCAGAAAAATAGGCAGCCAAGAATTCTTTATCCAGCAAGGCTGTCATTCAGAATAAGGAGAGATGAAGAGTTTTCCAAACAAAAACTGAAGGAGTTTGTGACCACTAAATCAGCCTTGCAAAAAATTTTTTAATATGAAATTTATTGTCAAATTGGTTTCCATACAACACCCAGGGCTTATCCCAACAGGTGCTCTCCTCAATGCCCATCACCCACTTTCCCCTCCCATATACCCATCTACACCATATACCTATCTTCACTATGTACACGTCTACACCATATACACGTCTACACCATGTATGCATCTACACCAAGTATGCGTCTACACCATGTACGTGTCTACGCTATATACATGCCTACACTATATACGCATCTACACATATACCCATCTACACCATATACGCATATACACCATATATGCGTCTGCACCATATGTGTCTACACCACATACCTGTCTACACCATGTACGCATCAACACCATATACACATTTGCACCATATATGTGTCTACACCATATACATACCTACACCATATACGTGTCTATACCATATACATGTCTGTACCATATAGCCGTCTGCACCATATACCTGTCTATACCATGCATGCATCTACACTATATATGTGTCTTCACCATATATGTGTCTACACCACATACCCATCTACACCACATACCCGCCTACACCCTATACATGTCTGCACCATATACCTGTCAATATCATATACCTGTCTACACCATATATGCATCTACACCATATACCCGTCTACACCATATACCCATCTACACCATATACCTGTCTACACCATATACCTGCCTATACCATATACTGGTCTACACCATATATGCATCTATACCACATACCCTTCTACACCATATACCCGTCTACACCATATATGTGTCTACACCATGTCTACAGTGCATGTGGTCTGAAGCCAGTGATGTCGGGAAACCCAGCCTTACGTGACTCAGTGTGAAATGGGTTAATATTCTCTGCCTTCGGGCGTCTGGAGAACTTGATGAGGTAAGGTGAGTAAAGGTGCTGGCTCTTGACACCTGGGCATCTGGGTCAGCAGGACAAAGGCCCCTGCTTGCGCCGGTTGGGGTCCTGCGGAAAGGAGTAGGGTGGGCCCAGCTGGCCGCCTGGAGAGCAGGCACCACCTCCGCGGGAAGCTACCCCTGGGCTTATGCTCTCAGAGCCCTGTTATGTCGCCCTCCAGCTTTGGGTCCCCTCTGGCACACGGGAGGAATCTGAGGCCACTATGGCTCGGGGAGGGGGGGGGGGGTCTCACGGGCTTTATCTGATGCAAGTGCACGAGCTTCACCAAGCGGCCTCGTGCCTGTCACTTACTCTGCCGAGATCACTCGTGTTCACAGGTCGAGGCTGGCGTCTGCAGAGAGGGCTCGTTAGTCTGCTCCCCGATGGCGAGGACCGTGCTGGGGACACGTGTGCACAAACATAATACTGTTTCCCCTTTCCCGTCTCTGCAGAGAGAGTAACCGCAATAATGATACGGATCCGCAGCCCATTTCTAATAACTACGCGTCTGCACCCGATGAGACCGCGAAGCGCCCCCGGAAACCAGTGGGAATGCAGATTGTGGCCGGGGAGCTCAGGACCGAGATCCGGCAGTAACCCTACAGGTGCGTTCGGGCTCCCCCAGGGTCGTGCGAGGTGCGCGTGGGCGGGGCCCTGACGGGATGAGTGTCCATGTTTGCTCCAGTTACCTGCTCTGGGACCCATGCTTGGCACATGGTCGTTCTCCATGGGAGCTTGATGGAGAAAGGGTTACTCTGCTCCCTGGCCTCCTGGCTCCATCGCATGTGTTGTGTGCCTCGTAGAGGGTGTCCAAGTTCAGAGCTGGGACAGGAACCCACAGGGGCCATTTGGACTGTGGCTTTGCCACTCCTTCCAATGAGAGGTGGAATCCACCTCCCCTCTATTAGAGTCAGGGCCAGCACGTAACTCATCTTGACCAATAGAAAGAGGCAGAAGTGACACGGGGTAACCTAAGAGGTTTCAAAGCTTCCGATTTGGTACTTTTGCAGCTCTGAGCCACCCCGCAGACAAGGCTGGCTACCTTGCTGGTCTCTCCATGTAGAAGGGGAGAGACTCGGCCAGGCTCCAGCTGTTCTAACTATCTGGCTGATGCATCTTGGATCATCTAGGCCCAGCCAGCATCTGGGTGACTTCTGGAGATCCCTGAGCAACCCAAGGTTAACCAACAGAACCACCCAGCTGAGCCTGGCCCAGATTGCAGAATCGTGAGCAAATACGTGACTGCTGCTTTAAACCACTGAACTTGGGGATGGTTTGTTACACAGCAATAGCCAACTGATACACTAAGTAAGGTCTGTCTACCCACTCTCCATATCCTCCACTAAGCTTGTCCCCTTGAGATCAGCTCTTGCTTTCTGGGCACATCATTCCTTGCTTAGAACCCAGTCTCCTCGTCTATCAAAAGGGAGGGTTGGGGCACCTGGGTGACTCAGTCATCTAAGCATCCAATTTCGGCTCAGATCATGATTTCAGGATTCACAAGTTCAAGCCCCACATCAGGCCCTCTGCTGTCAGCATGGAGCCCACTTTAGATCCTCTCTCCCCCTCTCTCTCTGACCCTCCCCTGTTCACATGCTTTCTCTCTCTAAAAATAAACATTTAAATTTTTTTTAAATG
The DNA here is from genome assembly GCF_046562875.1 of Panthera onca. Classification (NCBI taxonomy): domain Eukaryota; kingdom Metazoa; phylum Chordata; class Mammalia; order Carnivora; family Felidae; genus Panthera; species Panthera onca. Next base: position 4,698,738 of record NC_138342.1, read on the forward strand.
GGATGGTTAAACATGATTACTGAAGTACTTTTGAAAAATGTTTTATTATATTTTTGACAGAAAGAGAGTGTGTGCATGAGTGGGGGAGGTGCAGACAGATGGGGGGACAGAGGATCCAAAGTGGGCTCTGTGCTGACAGCAGAGAGCCTGATGTGGGGCTTAAACTCTCAAACTGTGGGATCATGACCTGAGCCGAAGTCAGATGCTTAACTGACTGAGCCACTCAGGCGCTCCTGAAGTACTTTTTAGCTTTGAAGATTCTGTAACATTGAAAGACCTGAAACAAGTTGGAATTAGCCGTAGGGCATAAGACAATGACATATGATGTTCGATTCCTAGGAAGGATAATCTGACTATTATTTTAATTGCAGTGTTTAAAACACCTTGAGCTTCTCAGCCAGGAAATTATATGTGAAACTGGTTTTCCTGTGGTTGGGAAAGGACAATTGCAGTTTTAAAAAACACTCTAACTGGAAAACAAAGGATAAAATCTAAAGGCTTCAATCCAGAGCCCTTCTTGAAAAATAGTGAACCTACCTGTGTGTTGGTTTTCCCCATAATCATCCACAGCGCCAGCGTCATGTGTCAAAGATTCGTGAGCTAAAGCACAAGAGATATTCAGGAGGGAGAACTGAAATGTCATTTAGAAATTAGCAAGTGCAATTAAAAATATCAATTGAGACTCTGGCAAAAAAAAATGAGTAAGGGGTGCTTGGGTGGCTCAGTTGGTTAAGCATCCAGCTCAGGTCATGGTCTCACGGTCCGTGAGTTCGAGCCCCACATTGGGCTCTATACTGTGAGTTCAGAGCCTGGAGCCTGCTTCGGATTCTGTCTCTCTCTCTCTCTCTCTCTCTCTCTCTGCCCCTCCCCCATTCACACTCTGTCTCTGTCTCTCAAAAAATGAATAAACATTAAAAAAAATGAAAAAAAAAAAACGAGTAAGAGGGATGATAAACTTTCACACCAGAGGAAATGCTATGTTGGGTAAATCTACCAGAAACCCAACCGGATGAATCCACTCTTATTTAATCACATTCAAGGGGTCTGTCTACCTCTGATCCAATGAAGCACTCTTGCTGGGAGCCCACACCTGCCCTCGTGTCCACCTGCACTGGTGGGAGCAATGCCACCCTAGACCAACGTTTCCACCTTCTCTTGAACCTGGCTCCCACACCTTCCAGCTGCATGACCTTAGCTCTCTGTGACTTAGTTCCCTCTTCCGGTTTCCATGGGCCCCTCTCTTCCCGTCTATCCCCACAGTGGGCTTGAGTCGTGCCTGGCAGGGGGGAGTGTTCACTCTCATCAGGGTCCTCAGCGTCTTTTCCCGTACTCCTCATGTCTAGCTGACCAGTTGTTCTTGTTGACTCCACTGGCACAACAGATCTCAAATGCTTCTAACTTCCTCCTTTCCACAGCCACCACTGTGGTCTGCACAGCGGCCATCTGTCACCTTGATGATCCCAGGCACCTTAAACTCTTGTCTCCATGCTCTTCCCTGCTCCCTTCAATCTGTTCCCTGCACTGCAGCCCAAATGGCCTTCTAAATTAAAAAAAAAATTTTTTTAGTGTTTATTTTTGAGAGAGAAGAGAAAGAGTGTGAGTGGGGGAGGGGCAGAGAGAGAAAGACACAGAATCCGAAGCAGGCTCCAGGCTCTGAGCTGTCAGCACAGAGCCTGACCTGGGGCTCGAACTTACGGACTGCGAGATCATGACCTGAACCGAAGTCGGATGTTTAACCGACTGAGCCCCCTGGGCGTCCCCTGAATTTCAGGCCTTTTAATACGTGAGAAAGATCAGGTCACCTATCTGCTTAAAGCTTTTCCCTTCACACATAGAATAAACCCAAAGTCCAACCCACACCCACACAGCCTGGCTCTGCCCCATGTCTGAACTCCATCCCACCACTCTGTCCCCCATTCACCAGCCTCTTTCTGCTCCTCGGCCATGGCTGGGTTATGACTGGTGTGAGTTTTTGGCACTTGATGTCCCCTCCCTCTAGAATTTCACCCCTAAAACCGCCTTTTCTTGTCCTTCCAGTCTTGGTTCAAATGTCACCTATTTCAAATATCAGATGTCATATAGTCCCTGGCTATCCTGTCTCAAGAAGCTCGGCCCCCTCACTTTGTGTCCCAACACTCCGCTTTAATCTTATCTTAGCCCCAAATCTCTCTGAAATTGTCTCTGTTATTTGTTTATTTCTTCATTGTCTGTGCCCCTGCTCCACCCACATGCATACACGTGCTTGCTTTCAGGCATGCACACACACACACACACACACACACACACAGATGCACACACATTTGCATGCACAAGCACAGATTCAACATGCAGGAGTACATACAAGCACATATGCACATCCACACACACACGTACTCTCAAATACAAACCTCCTGCTCCTGGTTTGTTAGCTCTGTGTTGCCCAACCCTGGAATGGTACTTGGCCCATAAGAGACCGTCTCTGAAATATTTGTCAAATGAATGAATGAGACCAGGAATCTGCCTTGATTTCCAGCTTTGACCCTCACTAGCTGCGTACTTGAGAAAGTCCCTGAATTTATCTTAATCTCAGTTTTAAATTGTTTCATGGGGGGGTATGTGAGGGTTATGCGAGAAAAACACATTAAATGCTTAGAGCAATGCCTGAAATGAAGTGCCTAATAACTGTTCGTTCTTCTGGTGTTGATGGTCATGGTGGTGGTTATGGTGGTGAGGGGGACAGTGGTGGTGAGGGTGATTCCTGATGAGGAAATGATTGAGGATGAAGCATCCATCACTGGGTCCCTAGTTCCGTACAATTATATAACATATATAAAAGGCTTAAGGTGGTGCTGGACAAATGGGAAATGCCTAATAACTGTAGGTTCCATTTCAGTTTAGTTTAGTTCAAAGCAAATGTGTCCTCTTATGATAAAACCCAGTGAAACCAGATTCAAGAAAACCACACTCTAAAATTCTGATTTAATAGCGTTAGCTGGTCATACAAGGATTATACAAAGGACTTCGTTGTGTTTTATTGCGTCTTAGGGAATTTTGTAAATAGAATAATTAATTCTGTTCTAAGTGTGAGGGCTTTAAAAAGATTTACTGCAGTTAGTATAATTTGATTACATCTTAGAGCTAGAAAAATTTCCAAAGAACACATGATCTACTCACTCACTCACTCACTCACTCACGAGTTCACTTAATAAGCATCTACTCACTAAACATGTTCATTTTTGCAGAGCTCAGGTCTTACTGGAGGCTTTTTCAATCCAGTGTAGCAAACAGACCCCGGGTTAGATGGAGTCTTTCCAAAGAGTGACAGAGATGAGTTTTTCCAAGGAGCTGTTCTACAGGCACGGAGAGAGAAGGGTCCTCCCTGGATGAGAAGGAGGGCGAGGAGCGAGGGAAAGAAAGGCTTCTTCACAGGGACCTGGAGGGAGACGATGGTAAGCAGCCTGGCCGCACAGATGGGTGTCTATTTGTGTCGGGGCTCGGTGCGAGCCAGGTGAGTGTGAAGGGGACAGATTCAGGTGTGAGCGTGGACCGGCCTGGACCAGTTTGCAAAGGGCCTCCAAACCCAGCCCAGGGGGGCAGCTTGGACTCAGGGAAAGGTTGTGCACAGGACACCTTGGAAGGGGTGGAAGGGGATATCTGGACTGGAGAAGCCAGGGAGGGGCCCCTGCAAGCCCCTACCTCCTCCCTACTTTGCTGAGTTTGCTACTCGGGGAACACTTGCTCTGCCGACACTACCCGTCCTCTCCCCTAATGAACGGCCTTCTGGTTCAGAGCAACTTAGGAAAATATTTTGCAAATTTGTGGTGAAAATAAATGAAATCAACAGTAATTTTGAGGCATTCTAAAAATGTTCAGATACAGATGGGATGTATAAATCGGGCCTCTTATATTTACGAAGCGGAAGAATACAGAAACAGAACCGTGTTAGTGGGCACCGAATTAATTTCATGTAAGGACAAAATAACTCTCCTCCCTCTGACTTTGTTTTTCTGTTCGGAAAGTACAAAACCTGGTATAATTGAGTTATTTTTTTTCCTATGTATCTAAAATTTTTTAAATGTTTATTTATTTTTGAGAGAGAGAGAGAGAAAGAGAGAGAGAGTGGGGGAGGGGCAGAGAGAGAGAGGGAGACACAGAATCCAAAGCAGGCTTCAGGCTCCAGGCTCTGAGCTGTCAGCACAGAGCCTGATGTGGGGCTCGAACCCACAAACCGTGAGATCATGACCTGAGCTGAAGTCAGACGCTTAACTGACTGAGCCACCCAGGCACCCCCTTTTCTTCTGTATCTAAACAGCAGGTGAAAATATTGTGTAATTAATCTGTTCAATGTTGTGAACCTATGATACTAACAGAAATTCAATTTCATTTATTGAATGAACCACTCAGCTGGGGGATCTGATATTCTGTTCAGTTCAAGAAGAATTTATTGGAGCCCAGGTAGAATCAGGTACTGCCCTGGGGTTTGCACATCTGTCCCACAGGGGTGCACATCTGTCACACCTCTCAAGGCAATATGGTTATGACCACTTTTGTAAGAACTTCCTGGGGATCAAAAATGTTACCTGCTTAGCCCAAGGTCTCAGTACTGGTAAGTGACAGAGCTGAGCACCGGACCCACTCCTAGCTGACCCCGGAGGCCCTGATTTTTCCGGAACTGCACCTCCCTGAACTGCATGCACAGGAATGCAATGTATCGACCTTGCTCTGAAGGGAGACTGTTCAGGTCACCTAAACTATTAAGTTGGGGAAGTTCAGATACCAGGATTCTAGAATGTGCTGGTAGAAGGTGGAATGAAGTCAGAACAGGATGAGCCCAAGTCAGCTTGTGGCAAAGCCTGGTGCATATTTGTTTGCCGTGGTTGCCATGGCAAAGCACCACAGACCAGGGCGGGGGCGGGGGACGGGGGTGGCTCAAAAAGCAGAAATGTATTCTCTAATACTTCGGAGGCCGGAAGCCTGAAAGCAAGGTGTTGGCAGTGCTATGCGCCCTCTGAAGGCCCTGGGGACAATCTGTTCCAGGACTCTCTCCCAGCATTCCTTGGCTTATCAATGCACCACAATAATCTGTCTCCGTCCTTGCATGGCATTTTTCCTGGTGAGTCTCTGTGTTTCTTCTTATAAGGACACCAGTTGTTTTGCGTTAGGACCCACCCTAATCTAACATGACCTCATCTTGACTTGATTCCGTCTGCAAAGACCCTAGTTCGAAATTAGGTCGTATCCACAGATACCGTGGGTTAAGACCTCAACGTATCTCTTTGGGGGAAACAATTCAATGCACAACGGGATGCTCATACAGATGGGGGCTGATCAGGGAGGGCCTCTGGGAAGAAGTGACAATTTTAAAGGCAGAATCAAACCAGCTCTTACTCAGTAAATCTTAACCAGTAAACCAGAGGCTGTGGCAGACTGGCGTGGGAAGGCGAAACACTTCCCTTGTTTGAAAACTGAGGACTCTCAGGATCCCAGGACTTTGTCAGCACGCGTGGGGAAAAGCGATGAATTCATATGAGGCGGCAGGGGGTTTATCGGTCACCCACTGTGGGTTGGCCAGATGGCTGGGAAGCAATAATGCGATGCCACCCGACAAGGGCTCTGTGGTTAGAGCTGCTGCCTTAGGTTTGCATCTTAGCTCAGCTGCTTATGTGACCCCAGACAAGGGGCTCGTCGCTCTGCGTCTTGGTTTTTTTCTCCTGTGTAGAGGAAGGACTGTAGAGGCACTCGCCCCAGAGGGTCGTCCTGTGGACCGAACGAGCGAATACCCCTTAGATGCATAGTGTAATCGTTCAATGACTTTTAACCGTCGTCCCGTCCTGCAGCCCGGTGCCTGCTATATGGCAAGCACTCAATGCACATCATTCACTCAGCAAGCATTTATCAGACGCCTCCTGTATGCCGGCGCTGTGATGGGCGTGGCTTTCATTTTCCTGGGGGCTCCGTGACCAAGGACTGTAACAGAGCTCTGGAGGCTGGGAGTCTGAAATCAGGGTGTGGGCAGAGCCAGGCTCCCTCTGAAGCCTGCAGGGGAGTCCTCCCTCGCCTGCCCGAGCTGCGGGTGTTGCCGGCGATCCCGCTTCGCCGGCTTGCATCTGCAACGCTGTCATCCCATAAGGTTCTCTCCGTGTGCTTGTGCCTTCTCGTCAGGACACCGGTCACGCTGGGTTGGGGTTCACCCTCCTCCAGTATGACTTCAGCACAACTGGCTGAGCCTGCAGTGACTCTATTCAAATCGAGGTCATGCTCGGGGTACAAGGGGGTAGGACTGGGCGGGGCCACCCATATCACCATCGGTGACTTCTTTTCCTGGCAGGTGTGCTCAGGACCCGCTTCACTGTGCCCCTGGCTGCCCACCGTCCCTAGTGCACCCCCAGAGCCCTGCCCCAGGGTGCTCCGGGCTTTCCGGGACCATCTGGCTGTGCAGTTTGCAAAGAGGACCGTGACAAGGACTTCTTGTGCATTCAGCAAATGCTACCTGTCATTGGGGTGCTAGCCTCGGCTCCGTGCAGGGGCGGGCAGCACCAGCCTTATTTGCAGGTGGCTCACCTGGGTCAAGGGCAAGACTGACCTGTTCTGGTGACGCCTACCCTCAGGGACCACTGCCGGGTACCTGCCCTATGTGACAGGCACTATGCTGGACACACGCTCATCTGAACTCAGCCCAACACGGAGGCCCTAGAGTCAGCCCTCGGGTGCAAAGCCAGGCTGGGCAACTTGGTAGCTAGGGGAGCCCAGGAAACCCCCTCCGCTGCCCCGAACCTCGCTCTCTCTCTCCTCTGTGAAATGGCCACAATGGGAGTGACGCCTTCCCAGGATGATAAGAAGGCGCTCCCTCTATGGTAGGCGCGGTTGGGATCGATCTCTGAGTGCACAGCAGCCCCATGCTGCAAATGAGGAGATGGAGGTTCTGAGAGGCTCTGTGGCTGGTCATCACTAGGAAGTAGTAGAAAGAAGAAAGTACCTCTCCAGCTTCTCGGGGAGTCCTCCCACATCTGCCCCCCGAGTGTCCGTTGTGCTGCACTGGGGCCCAGACTGGACCTGGGGCAGGGAGGGGGAACTATGTGGGTTTGGAAGCCAGGCGGGTCGGGTTTGCCCCCAGCTCCCACACTTCCGGGGTGGCTGAGCCCCCTCTCGTCCCCGCCCACGGGGAGGCCGATGGTGATCAGGGCTGCCTAGGCTTGGGGCGGGTCTGGCAGATTCTGGGGCTCAGCTCGGGGGGCCCCTCGTCCTCAGATGTCGGCCACATTTTTCACCATCATCTTGCTCAGTAACAAGACTGATATTTTGATGTCCCTTCTTCCTCTCGTCTGTCCGTTAATCGGCTCCAGATCCGGGTGGAGAGGTTACGTACTGGCCTCCTTGTACTCCACACCCAGCTAGACAACCCTGTATCCAGCAAGCGTCAGGCAGGAACCTGGACTTACCCTGTCCAGAGCAACGAATCGTCCCTCCCCAAACCTCGGCCCCCCTCCCTCAGGCCTCCAGTCAGCCCTGGCCCCTGAGGGCTGGCCTGGTTGCGTCTAACTGTCCCCGGCCCGGCCCAACCTCCGGGTGTCCTGCCACACCTGTGGCTTTAGCTGGGCACAGATACCTCGGTGGACACCCCTCGCAGCCCCGGGGCTCAGGGGGCCGTGGAAGGAAATGGGGTGCCCAAGAGCCTGGTCTCCCAAGCCTCTGAGGCGCAGGACGCCTGCATGACTCTAGGCCAGATCGTAAGGCTGGCGGCACCGGTCAGAGCCTGCAGCAGACTGACCGACGCGCCTCTGAAAAGACGCGTCCGTGCCGTCAGCCCCGAAACTGGTGAGCGGGACGTGTGTGCACACGGGTCTGTGAGATGTGATGGCGTGAAACGCCTTGGGGTGAGGTCGTCACGAGAGAAAGGAGAGGAGGGTTTCAGGTCGGGGAGGGTCGCCATGTGAAGACAGAGGCAGAGGTCAAGGTGGTGCTGGTTCAAGGCCCAGGAGGACAAGAGTTGCCAGCAGAGGCGGGGCGAGAGGCGTGGGGCAGATTCTCCCTCACAGCCCCAGACGGAACCAGCCCCGGGGACACCTGTGTTCAGGCTTCTGGCCCCCAAACTGTGAGACCGTGGAGTTCGGCTGTTTCCAGGCCCCCGGGTGGTGATGCTTCGTTATCACGGCTGCAGGAAGCAAGACAGCAAACTCAGCAGGTGCCAAGCATCTATCTGCAGAGGAGGCACGAGTGCCCATTCTACAGAGGAGCTCACCGAGGTGAGAGGCTCGAAGACTCGGCCAAGTGGACCCGGCTAGGACGTGGTCACAGTGGGGTCCTCGCCGGAGTCGTGCTGACTGGTGGGGATTCATTCCCATTCCCCCTCCCCCACACCTTTGAGTGGACGTTCTGGTTCTCGGCTCGTTCCTAGTCCATCCCACAGGGTACGGCCCCTCGTGTCCCGAGTGGCGGAGGCAGCCACGTTCCCAGCCACGGCACCAACGCCCTCAGAGAGCGGTGCCCTGTGGGTCCCACAGACCGTTCTGGGGACCGACAGAGTCACGGCAGTGCCCCCTGAAGACAACGGCTGACATCACCGTGGGGGCTGGCCTCCTCTCCATCCCGGCGGAAGACGAGTTCCGTCCTCGAGGGTCTCGCCGTCCGCCTGCCTCTGGACAGGGTCTCTTGGGCGCCGTGTTGAGTAGAGTGATTTCTGTCTCACGTCGGCGGCAGCCAGGCCGGTAGAGTCACGGTGAGAAACACAGTCGCGTGCAGGTGAGGTGTGCCCGGGACAGATGGCGACAGGGCCATCCCGAGTGCCGAGCACAGCCCCTGACGAGTGAAACTTGGCGGTGAGACTCCAGCCGGACACTTGGCTGAGCTTCAGATTCAGGTCTGACGGCACACACCCTCCTCTGCCACTGGGCCCCTCGCCCCCACTTTGGGGTCGCGGCAGGAAGCAGGGTGGGGGGCAGGAGAGGGCATTGGACTAGGAGCCTGCAGACTAGGGGGTGCCACCGCCGCTTGGGGAAACCCGTGACGTGCCCAGGTAGGTTCAGAGCCTCCCTGCCATTGGGTCACATATTCCTCCCAGCAACCCTCAAGGCTGGTGTATTAGCCGCGTCGCACGCACAGAGAAACTGAGGCATGAGAGGGGCGAGGTTCGTTTCTTAATGACCCATGGCTGGCAAGAGAAACCTGAGTATACCCCGCTTCGACACCCTCTGGACGCCGCTCTGTTGCCTTCGTCTGGCCACCGTGTTGGTTTCACCCAGACTCAGTTTCTCCATCTGTGAAATGGGGAGAAGGAGCCCATGTTAGAAGGTTGTTTGGAGAAGCACCAGTTTAAATGAGAGAGAGCCCACAGGATCAACTCGGAAGCCCGAAATCTTTACTCAAATACGAAATGCCATTGCCGTGTCTCATGGGAGGCAGAAGATAGCGGGAGATGGCGGACTGTGGTCAAAATCCCACCTTCACCACATACCGGCTGAGGACCCAGTCGAGTTACCAGCTCTCCCTGGGTTTCCGTTTCCTCGTCTGCGAAACAGGCGTCATCACAGCGCCTGCCTTGCGGGGACTTTTGTGAGGACTGGCTGAGAAAACACACAGTTTTTAGGATGTGCCCGGCTCCTAACCGGTCCTCCGGGAATGTCTTTATTCTCATCACCATGGGGACCACCGGGGTTCAGAAACCTCTTTGTGCTGATGCGGCAAGACTCAAATGAGGAGCAAATCCAGCTCCCTCAATGAGCGGAGGCTGCGATGCACACAGCTTGGAAAGTAAGGTTCAGAAAGGTTAAGTAACTTGCTGCAGGCCACACAGCGTCCGTAGCAGAGCTGTGTTGGCCCCAAGTCGGCCTGACTCAGCGCCTGGCGCCCAAGTGCTTCTAACGCTGACAGGACACCCCGTTCCAAACACGTGCGGCGCAGGAGGCTTCGCTGCACGGCTCCTGAGGGGTCTGTCCGAAGTCTGTGTCGCCTCACACACAGTGGATTGTGCTCAGCTGGCGGCAGACTACCATTCCCGTTAGCCACCCCCGAGTCGCCTACGCGGTCTGATCGGTAGCGGCCCCTTCACTTGCTTTAACACATGCAACATCATCATAAAACCTGTGGCACAATTTCATTTTTTACCCAGGTCCCTCCTCCCATTCTTCCTTACTCGAAGAGCCCCGGGTTTGTTTGGGGTGCCTAAAAAAACTTCCCAGAAGCCTTTGCAGCTAGGACGAGACCAAGGTGAAGACTGTTGGGGGGATGGGGAGGAGTTTTCCAGAAGGGTTTTTTTAAAATGGACCAACTTCAGGCCCTTTGTGTCTTCCTCTTTCCTGCCTGTAACACAGACGGGAGCACAGAGGTACAGCAGCGATTCTGTCACGTGAGGCAACGACTATGAGGACAACGGCTGCCCGCTAAGCGAGGCTGAGTGGCGAGAGTGAGGGTCCCTGGCGACATGGCTGAGCTTCCTTCTCACCAGCCCTGGATGACCCCTGGGCCTCGTGGTGCTGGAACGAACAAACCTCTTCACGGCGAAGCCATGGTTGGTGGGTTGAGGAAGGAAGGTCTTCGCCAAAAGGGGTCCTTCCGTGGCGTCATTCTTGTCCCCTCCGAGGTCGCTTAACCCAAGACGCCCTGCTCTGGTGTCTGTTGTGTGCCAGACCTTTCCTCATCTTTCAGGGCATCTTGCGGGCCGGCGACCTTGCGGTGGTCCCCTGCACTGCTGTCCCCCCCCACGGGTTTCTAACCCCAGGCCTCTTGCGGCTCACTGGCCCACTCAGCATGCCCCGCGTCGAGGTGCATAGAAACTTCTGGGTCCTACTGACCATGTGGTGAGGAGTCATGCTTATCCCTGACTCCTGAGGTTTCTGTCCACACGAAGGGAGCTCCCTAGTGAAGTCCCGGCCTCTCCCTGCCCCGCCTTCCCTCCCCAGGAGGGACGACATTAAAAAACAGCCTCTGCCCTTGACCATCTCTCTGGGCAACAGTGGGCCCAGAGGAAGCCTGTGTTTAGTTCCCCTCCTCTGGGCACAAGACGGATGGCAGAGGCCTGCCTTGCCCTCAGCGGAGGCCCTGTGCGTGACCAGGGTGTAGGTGTGATTCCGGGGCTCAGGGACAGCTGGTCCCATTGCGGCCACGCACCTAAGCTGTGCTCTCTGATGTCACATTACTGAGGGGGTGCTGTTCAGTTCCCCACGGTGATGGGCTGAAGGGTGCCTTCCTTCAGCCTGTATGTGGAACTCTTAACCCCAGCACCTCAGAATGTGACTGTATTTAGAGATGGGGCCTTTGTAAAGGTGATCAAGGTAAAATGAGATTCGTAGGGTGTGTCCTGATCCAATCTGACCGGTGTTCTTATAAGAGGGGATTAGGACACAGACACACAGGGGGACAACCACGTGAAGGCACAGGGAGAAGACGGCCGTCTACAGGCCAAGGAGAGAGGCCTCCAGAGAAGCCACCTGCCCACGCCTGGGTCTTGAACTCCCAGCCTCCAGAACGTGAGAGAATAAACGTCTGCTGTTCAAGCCCCCACCTGCGGTGTTTTCCTGTGGTGACCCTAGGGAACGAACACAGCCATCTGCCTTTCTTTAGTGTGATCACTTGGGTGGGTTAGAAGCTGGTACCGTATGTTGAGCCCCCCTCAAAGCCCCGACAAGGGACACCCTGCAAGATGGCCGTCCCGGGGTCCATGTACGAGCCTGCCCATCAGGCTTCCCTTCCCCTCCCTGTATGCCCTGTGGGGGTGGGGGGAGCTGCCTTGGTTCTACCTTTGGAACCCCAACCACTTCTTGGCCCTCTGAGACTCTACCCTTCTGCCTGGGTTGCTATGACTCGGCAGGCATGAAGCTCTGAAAACGGACCAGTGCCTGCCATTATCGGTCCTTCTCCTGTGCCAGAGCTCCGTTCTCCAGCCGCGCCCTGCACCCCACGACAGCCGACACTGCTGGGCACCACCATCCACCGACAGCCATCCTTCGCGTAGGAATTACTGCCACCGCTCTATTACGAATGAGGAAACTGAGGCACAGTTACAGAAGAGCCGGGATGCATCCAGGTCCGTCTGCCTCCAGAGCCAGCCAGCTGTCACCGCGTACAGGGCTGACTGCTTTGCTCTCGCTGGTTCTGCCCTCCCTCCCCACAAGGCGACGAGGTCGCTGAGCCAACCAGTGGGGGACTCAGGACAAGCGGGGCTAGTGAGCCCTGAGAACAAAGACATATTATTTCCGAGCCTTCCCCAGTGTCTCCACAGTGCTCGGTTCCAGCCTGTCACTCCCCGGCCCCATTTAAAGCTCCCTCTCGCTCCACGGTCCTCCCACTGGGTCCCGGTGCTAAGGCCACCTGGTCCCTCAGTCTGGGGCAGAAACCCAAAACGGAAGTGCCCAGGAAGGTCAGAGTCCTTCTATGGCTGTTCATAGCGAACACAGCCCCAGCCACAGTTGGAGCCCTCTCCGTCCCTGCTGATCCTCACTCTGGAGACCAGACACTGAACTGGGGAGGGGGCAGCTGACACAGACCCTGTGGCCGACATTCAGAGCAGGTGCAAGAGAACCCATGTCTGAGACTCCAAAGCCCTCATACCTCCCATTGCATCTGGGTCCAGCTCCTCCAGGATGCTGTCCCCACGCTGTCCCCCCACCCCTGCGAGCCCCTCCTGCTCCTAAATTCCTGGGTAGAGGTGGGCACTGGGTGTGCACAAGCTGGTTTATGGGTGTGGACAGAGCATCGAGCTCTGCACAAGTGTAGGCCCAGCGGCCAGTGGTGGGAGCTCTCAGCCATGACCTCATGGTGGATGGAGGGACCAGGTGGCCGCTGGGTGCACCTGCTTCTGATGTCATAGGGTGGTCACTGATGGGTTGGCCATCTTGGGGTTTCATCACCTCCTCCTCCCCCCCCCCCCTCTTCTCTACTTGGCCCAGTGCCTCTCTCTCTCTCTTTCTTTTTAATAGAGGGACTTTGGACCACTTAATGATTTCATTGGTCCTTTATAATTTTTTCTAAATTTTAAATGTTTATTTATGTTTTAGAGAGAGAGACAGATAAACAGACAGACACACAGAGCATGAGCTGGGAAGGGGCAGAGAGAGATTGAGACACAGAATTCAAAGCAGACTCCAGGCTTCGAGCTGTCAGCGTAGAACCTGACGCGGGGCTCGAACCCACGGACTGTGAGATCATGACCCGAGCCGAAGTCAGATGCTTGGCCGACTGAGCCCCCCAGGTGCCCCTGGCCCAGTGCCTCTTGGCTAACATCCGCTGAGCCAGCTCTGCTGTCTTGTAAATCTCCATCCCGGAAGGAGACAGAGACGTGAAAACAGGGAATGTCTCTTGACAATTCCTACTGGCTTTTCTAAGCAACACGATATTCTGTTCCTATACAGACGAGGAAACTGAGGCCCAGCGAGGGGACAGCCATGGTCACGAAGCAACCTAGCAGGATGGGCCCAGGTGCGTCTGTACCCAAGCCCAGAGTGTACTTGGCCACGTGTTCTTGGGTCAAGAGTTGTATCTTTGCAGCAAACTGACACTGGTATTTCTGGGAATGTGGTCCAAAAACCTCCCAGCCACCTTCCCCAGAGACGCCTGGTACCCACGGGCTGTCCTCAGGGGTTCAGCTGCTGTAGAGGTCACAGGTACACCCCTGGGCAGCTGGCGTCTCTCCTGGGAAAGGAACCCCAGGCCAGGGCCCTCGCTGGCCCCCTGTATTAGAGAGGAAGCATACAGGACCGCCATCAGGCCACTGGGCTTCTGTCACTGCATTTCTCCTCCCTGCGTGGCCCAAGGTAAGCACCCCCTCCCATCCTCATTTTCCTCATGTATAAAAGTGCATGATAAGAACAGAAGATAAACAACACAATTTAAAAATGGACAAAGGACTTGAATAGACATCCCTCCAAGGAAAACCCACAAACGGTCAACAACACAAGATGTTCGATATCAGCTGTCATCGGGAAAATGCAAATCTGGCTCCTCTCCTCTCTGCAGCCGCGTCCGGCTGGCCCGAAGTTCATCAGCCCTGCCGCCAGAACATGCTCGGAGCCCCTCACTCCTCCCACCTGTCATCAGGATCTCTTGTCTGACAAATCAGTGCCTCCTAAGCTCTGCTCCCATCCCTGTCCTCCACAGCACCCAGTCCCCACAGACGCCAGCACGATCTGTGAACGTGCGTGTCCGATCGTGTGTCAGGCACGGTGGCCTTCCAGTCTTGCCCATCCTGCCTCGTCATCCTTCCCCCAGGCTCGCTGCCTCCACTGTCACCCCATTCACTGCCTGCCGGGAACCCGGCCCCCGCCCTGTCCTCAACTTCCAGCTCTTTCCTGCCTGTGGCAGAGTCTCCATGGTGGCCACTGTCAGCTGCTTCTCACCCTGGATGTAGCGTGGTTCCTCGTGTCCCGGGGTGGAGCCTGCTCCCCTCTCCTGGAACCTGGGCTGCCTGAGCGTCTGGCTTAATTAGCAGGAGGCAGTGGAAGTGACGTCTAGGGTTCCTGAAGCAGCATCACAAGAACCATGGATTTCTGTCCAGGTCTATTGAGTTCAGTCTTGAGTCGATCAGACTGGGAGAAGCCAGCTGCCCTGATGGGAGAATCCAAGCCACATGGAGAGGCTATGTGTAGGCATGCTTGTCACCCGCCCAGCTGAACTCCCAGTTGACAACAGGCGTCAACCACCAGACGTGTGATAGAGCCTTCTTAGGCATCCAGCCTGGTCGGACCTTCAGATGAGTACAACCCCAGCTGTGTGGAGATCTGGGGAAAAGCATCCCCAGAGAGGGAACAGCAGCCGCGAAGGCCCTGAGGTTCTGGCTGGCTGGAGTGGCCCAGGGAGGCAGTGCCAAGGTGTGGGAAGTACCGGGGCTGATCACGGGCAGGTGGCACAGGGCTCAGGGCCATTGTAAGCATGTTGGGTTTCTCCAGACGGACGGGAAGCTGTGAGGTGTCAGGCCACATGCTGTGAAGAGACAGTCGTGGGAAGGACAGAGACGTGGGGCGCCAGCGAGGATGCCCCCGGGACACCCAGGCAAGGTCGGTGCGGGCGCAGTGATAGCGGACAAGGTGGCCCACGTGGCCGGCCCCGGGGTGTATTTTGCAGGTGGAAACAGCAGCATTCCCAGGGCAGAGGAGATGTGGGTGTGGGACAGAGAGGCGTCCGGGACCACTCCAGGGGTTTCCGGCCTGAGTGACTGGAAGCGTTGAGTGTTGTCGAATTAAATTGTTGACCCAGCAAAGTGGCAGTAGTCCCTTGCTGAAGGTTGGGGACAGGGAAAGGCTAAGTCAGTCACTCTACTTATCCTGCTCTCTGCCTACGCTTCCAGAGCGTCTCGTAATCATTGAATGTCTGATTTGCTCCATTCCTGTCTCTGTCCCCGACTGGCAGAAGCTCCAGGCCCCAGGGCAGGTTCTGGCAGGTGTACAGGAACACAAAATTGTCCTGGAGTGACAGGAAGGAAGCACGGAAGGTGGAAGGAAGCAGCTGAGAGGGAAGGAAGAAGGGAAGAAGGGAGGAGTGGGGGGGGGGGGGAGAGCCGGAGAACAGGAGGCAGGAGGGGGAGACAGGGCCTGACCTTCCCAGGCCGAGCCTCCCCGTCAGCCTCCTTCAGATCCCGAGGCGGTGAGCGCTCCTCCCTGCGGCCCCGCGGTGCCCACAGAGCACGGATGTGCTGTTTCCTTTCAACTCATTTCCTAGGGGACTTCCTCCCATACAGGTGGCACCGCGGGCTTCGGGTTTTAGGCTCAGGCTTGCCCGTGGCTCGCTCGTTCCAGCACTGAGAAGCTCTACAGAAGCAGTGTTCACCCCTACGTGGAAAGACGCCCGTTCTCTCGTCTGTCCTCACCCGCAGAATCCACCCCACCCCACGCTGCTCGTTCCTAGTGCTCCGGCCGCCCGGCAGACCAGCGAGGACAGAGACGGACCCCAGCCGCCTCTTCTCCAGCCCAAACTTCCCCAATTCCAGTTCCTCATTTAGTCATCCGAGAAGTGATTTCCGACCCCCTCTATGTGCCAGCCCCGGGCTGGGGACCGGGACCAACCAGACAAAGAAGTCCCAGTGGCCCACCTGATGGAACCCGCCTCGGGAGCACCTGGACCAGACGTGCCGCAGCCACACTGGAGGCTGGCATCAGCCTCGAGGAGCGGGGGGGGGGGGGGGAGGGGCAGTGTGGAGGGAGGAGCGACTCCACAGCCCCCTGGGATGCCCTGAGCCTCAGCTTCCTAATCTGTGAAATGGGCCAGGGACCAATCTCCCTCACGATGGCCAGGACCACGGATCTCTCCCCCATAGCTTCTGTCTCGGGAGGCTAGCCCGGTGCGGGGGACAGCCACCTCCTGAGGGAATGAATGAGTCAAAGCGTCATGACGGTTAATGGCGCTGATATATCACCCGTGTGATTCCTGTAGGTGCTCTGAGGGATTCTCCTGGGGGCACCCAGCTGACCTGGCATTGCCCATCCCAAGAGCGGGTCCTGGTGACCCTGAGGGTGTCTGTCAGTGCGTGCCCGATGGCTCGGGGCCCAGATTCCGGCCCCTCGCCCGTAGCTCCAAGGCCCAGTTGGCAATGGCTCCGTCGATGGCAGCAGCTGGGCTGATGCATCGGAATCAGAGAGCAGCATCCCGGGCACGAGGCAACAGGGAGAGAGCAGGGCATCAGCATGCGGATCGCTGAGTCATTTATGGTTAAAGATTCCCGCTTAAA
Source organism: Panthera onca (assembly GCF_046562875.1). Lineage (NCBI taxonomy): Eukaryota > Metazoa > Chordata > Mammalia > Carnivora > Felidae > Panthera > Panthera onca. The sequence continues at coordinate 4,715,368 of NC_138342.1, forward strand.
AGAGGGCTTGGATCCCTCAGGCGACTGCAACCCCAGCTGTCATTGAGATGGCTTTCAGAAAGAGACAGAGACAGAGGCAGGGACGGAGAGATAGAGAAAGAGACAGATAGAGACAAAGCGAGATTGTCATCTAAAAGATGGGCCGTGTTACAGGATCTAGATTCAGCGACACTTTCAACACCAGCCCCACCAAGAACCATGAGGAGGTCCCTCCGAGGTTGGAGAGGGGTGATGGGGAAAACTCAAAGAAGGCTCAGGGAAGAGACCCTCTCCCTGTGGCTGGCTGTTTGAGCCGCCCTGTGTCCCCCCCCCCCCCCCCCGGGCCTTTGCACAGCCTGGGAGCTCGTGGGGCTCAACAGGCATTTGCTGCACGAGAGAATGAACTGGCCGCTCCACGCTGCTCGCCTGCCCCTGGCTCCCTGGGGTCAGTACAGCGCCAGCTCCTCCGCCCGGGGGTGTCACCTCCCGCGGTCCCCTCTGCGAAGTGCTCTCCCTCATTAATATTCCACAGCATACCTGGTGAATCATTTCCACCTCACTTCTCCGTCTTAATCCTTCGCACCTTAAGTTTCTAGTCTTCAAATGATGGAAGAGTTGGTAGGGACAAAAGAACGTAAGGTAGAGGCTGTGCAGATTACGGAGCCTGGAAACATCTGCGGGCTCTACACCAAGCGCCCAGCATTTTCCTCTGCCCACTTCCTGCCCAGACCCTCCGCCTCCCGGTCTGCACAAGGTAACCGCCATCCTGTACGTTCTGCGTATCGTTGCCTCGTTTCTTCACAGTTGTATCACAAAGCGATAGCCTGAAACCACCTAGTGCGTAGCCGAGCACGGCTTTTGAACTTTATATAAATAGACCAGGCTGGTTTTTTTATGCAGTCATTCCTCATTCATTTTCACTGCTGGGCACTGTCCCTCCACGTGGACATGCCAGCAGCTACCCAGCCCCTTGTGAATGGATGTTGGGGTTGTGGTCCTTGCTCTGTTCTCCCGACAGTGTGCCGTGACCGTGACCGTATGCATCTCGGAGAACACGGCTGCGGGTTTCTCTCTGCGTTTATCAGAGAGAAATTGCTGGGTCTGGGGTGTGGACGACATCAGCTTCACTTTACATTGGCAGCCGGTGTTCTGAATCCTTTGCACCCGTTCACCATCCCTCAGCAGCCCGAGACCTGGTCGACTGTTCATATACACAGAACTTTCTAGATTTTGCCCATCTGGTGGGTACGATCTTTCACGTGATCTTGATTTCTGTTTCCCTGGTGATCTTTTCATACATTTCCAGGGGCTTCTCGTGACCTTGTCTATGAAATACTTGCTCTGTTTTTTTGCGAAACGTCATATTGAGTTCTTTGGTTTCTTGTTGACATTCAGAAGTTCTTTGTACGTTTCCTGTGTTAATCAGTTGTTCATTTCCTGGGTAGCAAGTGCATTCTCCTTGCGCCTGGCTTGTCTTTTTGCTCTGTTTATGGTGTCTTAAGTTTGTGACTTGGTGCAGTAAAATCCGTCCTCTTTTCGACCTGTTTAAGAAATCCTGTCCTATACTGGGGTCATAAGGATAGTCTCCTATAATGTCTTCTAATAGTTTTCAAGTTTTGCCCTTCACATTTTCTTTTTTTTTTAATTTTTTAATGTTTATTTATTCTTGAGAGAAAGAGAGAGAGAGAGCCAGAGTGTGAGCAGGGGAAGGGCAGAGAGAGAGAGAGAGGAGGAGACACAGAATCCGAAGTAGGTTCCAGGCTCTGAGCTGTCATCACAGAGCCCAACACAGGGCTAGAACTCACAGACTGTGAGATGATGACCTGATCGGAAGTCGGATGCTTAACCGACTGAGCCACCCAGGCGACCCCATGTTTTTCTGTTTTTGTTTTTTAAGTAGGCCACTGCGGAGGCCACTGCGGGGCCTGAGCTCACGACTCTGATTTCAAACCTGAGCTGAGGTCAAGAGTCGGAGGCTTAACTGACTGAGCCTCCCAGGTGCCCCTTGCCTTTCACATTTAAATCTCTAATTTGCTCAGAATTGATTTTTGTGTAGGGTTTGAGGTAGGGATCTAAATGAAATGTTTCCCCAAAGGGAGAACAACTCATCCAGCACCACTTAGTGAACGGTCTGCCCTTTCTCGCTGGTCTGACTGATACCTCCTCTCCGTGTCCCACCAGGTTCTTTGTGTGTGTGGCCTGGGTTCTGTCTTGCTCCGCTGACCGGTGTCATACTGCCTCAAGTGTTGGGGCTCTACCATAGGCCTTGCGATCTGATCGGGCAAGTCTCCGTCACCCCCCCCTCCCCCCCTGGCCCACCCCGGCTCTAAGATCTTCTTCTCCTAAGTCGTTCTTCTTCTACAAGTAACTAGCTACTATACTCCTATCTCTGCATTCATGGACACACGCAGTCGGCTCTGGCATCTTCCCTTTGCCCCCAGAGTTGATCCATTTCTCTGGGGTCCCCTCTCCCTCCTTTCTCTGGGTAAGTCCTGCTCGGTCATGGACTCAACTCCAGCATTGTGGCCTTAAAAGCTTCTGGAACAGTCCCGCAGAGAAGAGCTAGGTAGTTGTTCTTTTGGTTCGATCGTCCTCACGTGCTGTGTTGCCCTCGCTTGCTGTTTACTCAATGTTCCCCCAGCCCGGACCCCCCAGAACTTTATCTCCACCAGCCCCGCATCCCCCACATTGGCTGATGCACACGGGTGCTCAGGGAACGCCCATCGGAACAAACTGAATGTCCACTTCGCTTTGCCTCTCTTCCCCTACAATTGCTCCTTTCCACATTCCTTCATCACGTATGGGTTATGGGTGAGTTTTCTCAGGGGCAATGAAAGGGAGAATGTTCAAGCAAAACCTTTCTTGGACCCATTTCAAAGATCTGTTCTCAGAGAATCCTCAGATGCCCCAGCTGGCTGGTGACCACACGGGATCATGGTTGATTTGATTCTTTTCATGCTATGAATGTTTTATAAAGTTAGAGTTTTCTGTGGTGCCTGGGTGGCTGAGTCAGTTAAGCATCTGACTTCGGCTCAGGTCATCATCTCACGTTGGTGGGTTCGAGCCCCACGTCAGGCTCTGTGCTGACAGCTCAGAGCCTGCAGCCTGCTTCGGATTCTGTGTCTCCCTCTCTCTCTCTCTGCCCCTCCTCTGCTCACGCTCTGTCTCTCGAAAAAAAAAAAAATAAATGTTAAAAAAGATTTAGGGGCGCCTGGGTGGCTCAATTAAGTGTCCGACTTCAGCTCGGGTTGTGATCTCACAGCTCATGAGTTCGAGCTCTGCGTCGGGCTCTGTGCTGACAGCTCAGAGCCTGGAGCCTGTTTCAGATTCTGTGTCTCCCTTTCTCTCTGCCCCTCCCTCGTTTGTGTTCTCTCTGTCTCTCTCTCAAAAATAAACATTAAAAAAATTGAAAAAAAATTTAAAGTTAGAATTTTCTTTTCATGGGTAGTGGGTTGAATTTGCTTTCCCAGAAAGATATGTTCATGTCCTAACCCCCAGTACCAGTGAGTGTGACCTAATTTGGAAACTGGGTCTTTGTAGATGTCATTTAAGTGAAGGATCTCAGGACAAGGTTATCCTGGATTTGGGGGGCGGGGCACAAATCCAATGACCGGTGCCCTCATAAGAGAAGGGAGACTAAGATACACAGGAGGAGTCAGAAATGTGCCCACAAACCAAAGGACCTCAAAGATCGCCAGCAGCCACAGCCAGGGCAGGCATGGAATGGATTCTCCCCTAAAGCCTCTGGAAGGAATCAGCTTACTGACTCCTCAACGTTAGCCTTGTAAGACTCATTTTGGACTTCTGGCCTCCAGAAAACTCTGAAATAACAAATTTCTGGGGTTTTCAGCTAAGTTGGTGGTAATTTGTTGTGGCAACCCCAGGAAACTAACACACCGTGAAAAAGTCACCCAGCAGGTGACAGCTGGGAAAGCCAGCCTGGGCGCCTTCCCTCCCTCCCAGACGGCAGTGCTGTGACAGGTTGAGCTGACGGTTGCCACAGCCTTGGGACGAGGGCTCAGACAAGACATGCCAGCGTCCTCACCCCTCTCTCATCCCAATTCAGCATTGCTTTCCTTCTTTTTCTTTTAATGTTTATTTATTTTTGAGAGAGAGGGAGAGAGAGACAGAATCCCCAGCAGGTCCCACGCTGTCAGCACAGAACCTGACGCGGGGCTTGAACTCATGAACCAGGAAATCATGAGTTGAGCCGAAGTTGGACACTTAACAGACGGAGCCTCCCAGGCACCCAGCTTTCCTTCTGAATCACTGCCAGAGCCTGTATTGAGCCTGGACCAGACCCTGTGTCCCCTCCCTAAGAGGACTTGGGGGGCAAGTAGGGGTGGTGCTCAGCTCCCTGGGACCGGCCACCTCTCAGCATCACGCACAACCTCAGCGCCCCCTGCTGGCACGTCCTGAAGCCCACCTTCCTCACTGGTTCATGCGGCATTTGCTGCACAGATACAGACCTGCTGTCGCTCGGGCTCGGGCACGGCCGATGTGCCATTGGCAGGGGTTCGGGGTGTGGGGCAGCCTGTCCACCGCCTGTACTTGGAGAGCTGGTGGCCAACACCGTGTCTTGAGGACTTTCCTTCTGGCCGTGGAGGGCACTTGGCAGGGCAGGCTGAACAGCCGGGGAGTTAGGGCCTCTGGCCAGCGGGGAGCTCGTGGGTCGTACCCTCACCTGCACTTTGCTCCTCCTTGGGGGGCACCTTCTCCTGTCAGGTGGGCAGCCGGCTGCTCCCTCTCCCCTCCTCCTTCAACCCCTCACCGCTTGGCCCCTGCACCTGTCCCGCCCCTTCTGAGACACCCGGCCCCTCCCGCCTCCTCCATGAAGCATGGCCCGGCCAGGCTCCCACTGCCTCGGCCAGGACCACTGTGACGGCCTCCGGCCTGGCCCCCACGGCAGCCCCCGTCTACACGGCAGCCAGAGAGCGGTGTCTGAATCTAACCGTTCCGATGGGGTTTCCCTCCTGCTTCCAACGCTCTCGGCAACAGCTTGGCACCCAGCTCTTCGGCTCACGGCCGCCTTGGCTCTCCAGCCACTCTGGACGGCGGGTGGCCGGGAAGGGCCCCGTGTACCATGCACCCCTGTTTCCTGTTCCCGGAACCCCAAGAGGTGCCTTCCCACTCCGGACTCTGCACGAGCGGCCCCTCCTCTCCGGAGGCCTGTGGGTTCGTGTGTCCCTTCTCTGGCCCGCCCTGCCCTTCCTCGAGCACCACGCGCACGGTGGCCCTTGCTGCTCCGTATGCTTGCTGGCCTCCGCCACGGGCTGTGAGCATCGCGAGTCTGGGATTGGCTTTGTCTCGCTGCCTCTCGCAGTCTGAGCGTCGGCATCGAGTCCGGCCGGGGTGGCCCTCGGTCTGGGCGGGGGGTGGGGGTGGGGGCGGCCCTGCTGCTTCTGTGTTTCTGTGTTCTGGTCAGCTCTCCCCGGTGGGACGAAGACTCTCCTGGCAGGGACGGGACCTTACTCCTCTGTGCCTGTGGGGGCCTGACAGAGAGGATGTGCTCGGTGTTTGTTGAATGACTGAACGAGGGAGCCGGTGAATGAGCGAATGCAGGGCGGGCTCCAACCCACCTTCACAACCCTACCGACCCACTATGGTGGGTCATTGTGGGGCCTGTCCGTCCAGACACCCCGCAGTTCCCTGGCCGTAGGGTTGAAATGGAAGCACCCGGGCTGGGTGGACAGGGCCGGTTCTGCTCCTGGGCGCTGCTCAGAGTGCCTCAAGACGCACTGACAGATCAGACGGGCTGTAAGGTAGCTTCAAAATGTACAAACCCAGGTGCTCTGCGAGGCCAGGTGGCGGAAAGGTGGGCGCGCATGGGGCACGGGGGCAAGTGAGCGCGTCTGGATTGCCAAAGGCCGAAGGGTCTACCAACCAGGGAGGTCTGCTCTCACATTCCAGCGTGCACTGGTGATTTATGGCTGTTGCTAGGTAACAGTACAACGAGGCGGGTGTGATTTTAAAACCAGGGCTCCCGACCAAAGAGTCGACAGAAAGAGAAAACCATTAATCGGGCTGGTGGGGGGGGGGGGGTATGCTGGGGGAGGGTTTAAATGCAGCCCAGAGGACCGGATGCTGTAAGAAGCAATTAGAGCGAAGCCGAGGGTAACCACCCCTCCGTGTTTGCAGCCCTTCACGGGGGGTGTTCAACTGCAGGCAGGGAGAGCCAGCTGCTGACACGGGCTTCTCCTTCAGAAAGGCACCAGCGTGAATTTATCTTTTGTTTTGTCGTAAATCAATTTAGTACGTGTCGCTTTCTAACACGGCACTGCTAGGGTACGAAATGCATGAAGTATGTAATCCTGATGGTCAGGATCAATCTCCTTCATTTCACATCACAAACGGCCCCCGCCTCTCAACAGCACCGTTCATTTGCCGAACACATGCTGATGCCCGCTGTGTACCCGGCTGGGGTGTAAGAGTGAGCAAGACAGAAGTCTCCCCCCTGCCCTGCCCCTGCCTTGAGAAGCTGACGTTGGGACATCTGGGGGGTAGATAGACACTAAACAATGGTCATGATTAACAAGCAAATTGTATCTTATGTGAGAAAGAAAAAGCAAAGCTGAGTAAATGGGAACAGGGGTTGGGGGGGGTGTGCAGGGGAGGGTGGCTGGTTGTAATTGTAAGTAAGGGGATCCTGGTTGGCCTCATGGAGGAGGTGACATTTTAGTAAGGTCTTGAAGAAATGAGGGACTGAGCCTTGGAGATATCCAAGGGGAAAGCAATCCGGGTGGAGGGACAATCCAGCAGGTACAAGGGTCCTGAGGCAGGAGAGGCAGCAGGGAGGCCGGTGTGGCTGGCATGGAGTGAGCTGGGGGGAGAGTGGGAAAGGGAAGGAGGTGGTATAGGATCCTCAGGCCACTGGGAGGACTTCGTGACAAGAGCCAAAGGCTTGGTGGGGAGGGGGAACCGTGGTTCACTGGGCCATTCTGGACCAGGTGCTGTGCTGGGGGTGCCCTGCCCCCAAGAGGTAAGTGACCCATTCATCTGGTTCACAGGCAAGCAGGCTGAGGCACCTGTCCACGCCGTGAGGAGCTGTGAGTCACGCTGGGGCTGGTACCAGATCCAACAGTTGATAAATGGCTGAGCCTGGATTTGGACGTTAAAAAAAGCGTTTTTAATGTTTATCTTATTTATTTTGAGAGAGAGTACGAGCAGGGAAGGGGCAGAGAGAGAGGGAGAGAGAGAGAATCCCAAGCAGAATCTGGACTGTCAGCACAGACCCTGACACGGAGCTCGAACTCATGAACCGTGACATCGTGACCTGAGCCAAAATCAAGAGCTGGACGGGGGGCCTGGGTGGCTCAGTCAGTTAGGCATCCGACTTTGGCTCAGGTCGTGATCTCGCGGTTCAGAGCCCGCATGTGCTGACAGCTCGGAGCCTGGAGCCTGCTTCGGATTCTGTGTCTCCCTCTCTCTCTGCCCCTCCCCTGCTTGCTCTCTGTCTCTCAAAAATGAAAAAACATTAAAAAAAAAAGAGTTGGATGCTTAACCGACTTTTACTTGCTGAGTTTTTACCTGCCGGCTTCTTACCCGTCAACCGGTTCCACACAGGGAGGGACAGGTGAGGAGCAGAGGTTGACAGCAGGGGCTGGACAGCAGAGCAGACAGCCCGTGTGATCGGGGACGAGTTACTTCGTTTCCCCACTCCCTGTCTTCCTTCCCAATCCATAGAGCGGAGGCAATGACGGCCGCCTCGCAGAAATAACTGGTTATAGAAGGAGGCCAGCTGGTCCAGCACTGGGCATGGAATAGACACTCACTGAATGAATGCAGTCTCCTTCCCACGAAACACGCCTTCACTGAACAAGTGCATTCGTGTGGGGCTCCAAACCGTGGAGGCGAGCCCAGGCCCCCGCCGCCCGCAGCTGGGTTGGCCAGCCGCCTTTCTGGGCTTCCACAGCCCCTGTGATTTCCTACCTGCACAGGTATGGCAAATACATAGGAACCTCGACGCTGGCCCCTGTCATGTCCCGATGCCAGGGCAGACATCGCTGCTGATCACTGATGGACTCAGCCTCTGGATTCTGCTCAGGCCAGCAGACACTCTGGAAGGTGCTTGATCGCTGGCACCGTACCTTGTGACCCCTTCTTGCCATTTCCTCCCACAAACTCCTACTTATTCTTCAAGGCCCGGCTCAAAGGTCTCCTTCCCCTGCTGCCTTTGCTGACTCTCTGTGTCCCCCTAGTGTTTGGAGCCCCTGCCCCTCAGTCCTTCCCTGGTATTAATGCTCGGGTCCCCTCTCTGGACTGTGGGCTCTTGAGGGCCAGGCCCTGGCTGATGTACATCTTGTCCCCAGAGGCCGCTTAGCAAGGGGCTGTTGAACAAATGAATGATGGGGGAGGGGAGGAAGGGAGGGAGGGGTGTGTCCTGTGGGGACCACAGGAGATGGGCTGGGAGGGATGGCCCACCGTCCAGGCTGAGTGTTTCCCACAAAGGACCTTGCCTCCTCCTAGGCCCTTAAGAACCCCTGGACACCCATGGTGGCCAAGTGCTTTCCAGCTCGTGAAGGGTATATTCTAGACAGAGATGGAGAGTGAATGAATAGACAAGTGGACAACAATATCGTGTCAACTACTTTATTCTGAACTACTACACAATCATGGAGCTGACGTTTGGGATGCGGTCACATTGGGGAAGGCCTGTCTGAGGAGGGGATATTTGAACTGAGGCCACAGGAAGAGAGGAAGTGAGCAGAAGCACCAGGGGAGAGTGAAACTTCGAATCTGCTCAGCCACTCCCAGTCGCCCGAACGCTCCTCTTAACTGCCAGGCGGTCCCGTGACACCCACCTGGGCAAGTGCCAGCAAAGCACCCCACACCGTGTCTGGCACACAGTAGGTGCTCATCATGTGGCAGGGAGGACAGCTGTGAGTGCCCCCACTTCTGGGAGTGGGCGCCTGTCTTGCATCCTGGGCCGGAGAGGCTCATCCAGTGCCCCAGGCTCTCTGTGACCGCTCGATGCCCCTCTTGTATCTACCACCTCTGGATGAGAATCCCGACGCTGAGGTCCAGTCCCACATCTGGGGCCCGTGCCCTGCAGACAGGCCTCCCTGTCCCTTCCCGAGTGGCCTGTAGCTCGTGCCCAGGCTCCAAGGGGCCCTCTCTGCAGCGCAGCTGGGTCTGGATTCCCAGAAAGCAGAGCCGGAGAAATACGTGGGTGTAGGTGGTTTGTATGGGAGGGGATCCCAGGGCACATCATCTGGTCCCTGCTGTGGGGGATGGGGGCTCCAGTCCCCTGAGATGTGTACAGAAGGTTCCGGAACTGATTCCTGGGAGGCAGGGACAGAGGCAGTTCTCCAGGGTTTCGCCTTGTAAATTGGGAGACCGCACCTTGGGTGGCACTGATTCCCCACCCTGCACTCCACGCATGCCCAAGACCCAGCAGCATCTCGAAGGCCTGGGGCTACAACGCAGCAGGATGCCAGAACTTGAGGTGAGGCTGGAACCTGGGCTGATGGTCCAGCACAGCTGTGGCTAGAGCCAGCGCTGTGCTGGGGCTCTCAAGGTGTCTTTCCTAGCCCCATTCTCATTCTGCTCACCATGACCCCAGGCAGGCCAAAGACAGGACCGCCCTGGCTGCGGGGACTGGCCCAGGGGTAGGCAGGTGTTTGGGCTGATGCCATCAGGGTGCACCCTGGGGTTTGTAGCTGTGGTGGGTGGTGAGGGGCTCTCCTCCTGCTCCGGCTGAGATGCTAGGAGATGTAATCTCCAAGGTGCTGCTGGCCATGGCCAGAGAAGTCAGCCTGCAGCTGGGGAGAATGAGGCCACCGCCTGGGAGAAACAGAGAGGAGGGGCAGACAGGGTCCTGTGGAGTTTAACCCCCAGCTTCCACTATTCCCCAGGCTGGGTCTGTCTTCAGAGGGTCAGGTTTACGTCCTCTTTTGCTAAGCGAGTTGGGCCTGGCTTTGTGTCACTTGCTGCTCCGTGCTGAGTGCACCACCAGGCCCTCCAGGACAGTGGTCCTCAAGGCCTGCAGCAAGGCCAGCAGATGCAGCCAGGTCACAGCCACACCACCCCCCAAGCCCTGCTCCAGGACACCCAGCTCCTCTCCTGTTTGAACCAGGCTGTCCAAAGCCCTCTGGGTTCTAACAGCTCTGCTGGACTTGCCTCTCTGGTTCCCAAGGGATGGTTGAGATAGATGTTCCTGCTGCCCCCATGACTCCCCGGCTCAACCCACCAGGACACCCACCCCCCCAGCTGGCACTGCACCATGTGACCATGGCCCAGCCTGCATCACCCCCCCGGGTTGGGCGGAGGGGAAGGAGGAGGAGCTGGCCACCTGAGCTGCAGGTAGGTTCCCTAATCGTCCACTCAGTCACCAATTCACCGGACACATACCGAACGAGCTCCTGCTGCTTGCCAGGCACTGGGGGTGCTCACAGAGGTGACAAGACACAGAACATCCACCCCCATGGAGCCGACCTTCTAGTGGGGGCAATGAAGAAAACCAAGGTAAGTTGGTAAAATATATGATGTTTTGGTGGTGAGTACTAACCAGGAGAATGAAGCAGAGCGGGGGGGTTGGAATGTTGGCGCCGAGGCTGGGATTTCAGACAGGGTGGTACCCCAGTTCAGTACAGGGAGGGGCTCGCAGCCCAGCATGGGAGCCGAGCTGCCTGGGCCCCAGTCTCCTCCTCTGTTCAGGTGTGATCCAATGGAGGCTGCTCGACCTCTTTGATCTTCAGCTTTCCCATCTGTGAAATGGAGATGCTAATAGGCCCTATCCCTGGGGGTCCTGGAGGGGGAGCGAAACAACGCATCTGGAGTGTTTGCACAGTGCACGGCATGTGAGTGGCCCCCAACCTTAGTGTCCCTCCACGGCTAATATTCCTTCCCAGGCCTGAGATGTGCAAATCCCCTAACACTCTGTGCCCTGACATGCTCTCTCTCTCCCTGGAATGCTAAGCTTGGGAGATACAGGGAGAGCAACCCTCAGGTTTGAGGTTTAGCACCATTATAGTCCGTGATCGTCTGGTTTCCTGTCCATGTGTCCATAGGCACTGTGGTTTCTTTGAGAACTTGGGGGCAGGAATGGGTATTATTCATTGGTTTCTGTTCCCGTGTCTACTACAGGCCTGATACTTAATGAGGGACCGATAATGTCTAATGAAATTAATGAGTGGTGAATATACAAGGACCTCATGATGACACTGAGCACCAAAGCAATCGAGCAAGGCTCCATGATAGAGGTGTCATGGGAGGAGGGCTCGGAACTGCCAGTGGGAAAGAAGAACGCCACCTCACTTGCGTAGGCTGGGAAGATCTCTATTCACTGCAGCGCCCCCCCCCCCCCCCCCCCCAATAATGAACACATGTCCCCAGAGAGTCTGGCTCTGGGCTCCTACACCGAGGTCCTGGAGCCTACCCATGGGAAGCTTGGAGTCTTCTTCCCTTCACATGGCCAGGCCCAGGTGGGAAGTAGGGATAGGAGGTGGGTTTTCAGGGTCCTCTTGAATGGTCTGGGGTGGCTGGTCTAGAAATAGATGAATGGAGGGGACACATTCAGTCAGCAGTGCTGTGAATTATTGATCACCAGAGAGTAATGTGTAGGCAAGGTCATTTCCCTCTTAGGCCAAACTGCTCAATCATGTTTAATTGTCTGTTTTCCAAATTTCCCTAGGGCTTGCCTAGGGGACGGATTTGCTCTGTGCCCATTTATTTTGCTTCAATCCAGTAAAAAGGGATGCCATCTATTTCTCTTTGATATTAAGTTTTAAAACTGTGGCTGGGATTAATCCAAGTGCTAAAGGGGGTTCCTGTGCTACATGATATTGCAAAGAGGTGCTACCCTGGGTGCCTCCATCCCCCAAGACTTGACTTACTTGTTTGAACCATGGGATGGCAGAATCTGAGCCAAGAGGAGCACTGTATGCTCTGTGCCACCTGTGATATGCCAGGCTCTGTGTATGTTGTCTCCTTTCATTACCACTGTGACATCCCAGTAAAATACATACAACATGCCAATGTGGGGAAACAAATGAAGAAACAGATTTCCAAAGAAAATTGTCCAAAGCTGGTTGCAAGGATTCTCCCACTCCTTACCGATAAAGGGGGTGTGAAAGGGTAGGGTGGTGGGTATGAAAGGAGGTGGTGGGGAGTATGGCTTTGGGGACTGTATGTACTAGGAGTCCTACTCTGTCCTAAGCAGTGGAGGTGCCTGCCCCTTCTCTATAGTCAAGTGTGGGTTGATGACTCAAAGCTTCAAATGTAGCTGCTGGGCTTCCAGCCAAGATGGAATAACAGAGACCAGATTTACCTTCCCACTAGAAACAACAACAACAACAACAAACAGGACAAAACATATGAAATAACAGTTTTCAAAAGATTGGACATGAGGCAGTAAGGGACAGCAACGACTGAGAGATAAAAACAAACAGGGAAAGCTCAAGGATTGCTTCAATTTGAGAGTTTTCTGCTCACATTTCAGGGAGAGGTTGTCCAAGCCAAGCCTAGAAGAATCCAAAGCCACGGCTGGAAAGGATTAAGCTTTTTCTGAGTGACCTTACTACATTCTGAGTAAGATCAAGAATATAGGAAGACTAACATATCCAGTACCCACAAGGTAAAAGTCACAATGTTTGGAATCCAGTAGAAAATTACCAACCAGGCAAAGCAGGAAGACGCACCCCATAACGAGGAGAAAAGTCAATCAATTGAAACCAACCCAGAATCAACACAGATGTTAAAGTTAGATGACAAGGATACCACTCCAATTATTATAACTGTATTCCATATGTTCAAAAAGTTAGAGGAAAACGGAACATATATTGGACATGGAAGATGTAAAAAAGACCTAAACCAAATTATGACAGATGAAAACTATAGTGTCTAAGATGAAAAGCTCACTGGGTGGGATTAACAGCAGAGTAGACATTGCAGACAAAGAACATGAGTTAACTAGGAGACAGAAATAGAAATTTCCCAAAAAGAAATGTAGACTGGAAAGACAATTATGATAATAATTTGAAAGAGGGACAGAGCCTTGGTGAACTGTGAAACGATGTGTAATTGGAGTCTCTGAAAAAGAGCAGGGGGACGAGAAGGAAAATATCTGCAGAAATGAGGGCTGAAATCTTCCAAAGTTGATGTAAGTTCCCAAGATTTGATGAAATTCACAGATGCAAGCATTTCAGTGAAACCCAACACAACGAAAATGAAGAAAATCACACTAAGACATATTGTGATTTGATTGCTCAGAATCAGTAATAAAGAGAAGATCTTAAAAGTAGCCAAAAGGGGGATGGGGGAAGACATGTTACTACAGAGGAACAAGGATAAGGATCACAGCAGATTTCGTGTAAGAAACAACGCAAGTGAGAAGACAGTGGAGCAACCGCTTTAAAATACTGTACTGATTTTTTAAACTGTCAAACTAGAATTCACAGCCAGAAGAAAAATCTTTCAAAAGTGAAAGCAAAATAAAAAATTCTCAGACATACAAAAACTAAAAGAGTTTACCTCTAGAAAATGCTAAATATAAGAAAGGTTAGAGGGTGTCCTTCAAAAAGAAAGGAAAATGACACTAGATAGAAATATGGATTTCCACAGAGCAATGAAGAGCATTACCAACCGATGTGGTAACTGCACAGGCAAATATATAATATTTTCTTTTATTATTTTAGCCTCTAAAATATAATTGGCTCTTGAAACAAAAATAATAACCATGTAATAGGAAGTTCATGATGTATGTAAAAATAAAATGTATGACAGCAATAGCAAAAATGCTGGGAGGGAAGAATGGAAGTATACGGTTTTAAGTAAATATAACTACTTTAAATGATATGTGAAGTGGTAGACTGTGATATATATACTTTAACAGATATATACTATAAGCCTTAAAGTAACTACTCACAAAATGAAGCAAAAAGTCACAGCTTAACAAGCCACAAAATAGATAAAATGAAATCATTAAAAAATGCTGAATTAATCCCAAAGAAGGCAAAGGAAAAAAAAAAAAAAAGAGGAAGAGGGGAACAAAGAAAAGTTGGAGGAAATGGAAGACAAATATCAAGATGGTAGATTTAAACCTAACCATATCGGGCGCCTGGGTGGCTCAGTCGGTTGAGCGTCCGACTTCGGCTCAGGTCACGATCTCACGGTCCATGAGTTCGAGCCCCGCGTCGGGCTCTGGGCTGATGGCTCAGAGCCTGGAGCCTGCTTCCGATTCTGTGTCTCCCTCTCTCTCAGCCCCTCCCTCGTTCATGCTCTGTCTCTCTCTGTCCCAAAAATAAATAAACGTTAAAAACAAAAATTTAAACCTAACCATATCAATAATCACATTAAATGGCATGGTCTGGATATCCCAACTAAGAGGCAGAAAATGATCAGACTGGATGAAAAATTAAGACCCAAATATAGGCAACTCACTCTAAATATAAATACATAAATAGATTAAATGTAAAACAATGAAGAAGATACAGTGTGCTGATTGAATGAAAGATGGAGGGTTATGTTAATCTCAGAGAAGATTTTGCAGTAAAAAATATAACCAGGGCTAAAGAAAGTAATTTCATAATGCTAAAGAGAATGCAATAGTCTTAATGTTTATGCATCTAATACCAGATCTTCAAAATACACAAAGCACAAACTGATAGAACTACAAGGAGAAATAGATGAATCCATAATTACGGGTGGAGATTCAATAATCTTCTTTTAATAATTAATAAAAAGAGTAGAACAAAAACGTGTAAGGAAATAGAAGACACAAACAACATTACTGACCAACTATAACACTTCACCTGTTAAGGACAGAACGCATATTCTTTTCTTCCTTCCTTCCTTCCTTCTTTCTTTCCTTCCTTCCTTCCTTCCTTCCTTCCTTCCTTCCTTCCTTCCTTCATTTTTAAATATAATTTATTGTCAAGTTAACTATCATACAGTGTATACAGTGTGCTCTTGGTTTTGGGGGTAGATATTCTTTTCAAGTACACACCACAGAAAATTTACTAAAATAGACCATATTCTGGGCCACAAAACAAGTTTTAATAGACATAAAGGGATTCAAGTCAGAAAAAGTATGTTCTCTGCTACAATGGAATTAAGTTAGAAATCAATAGCAGAAAGAACTCTGGGAAATCTCCAAATATTTGAAAACTATGTAGCACACTTCTATAAATAAAAAAAATTAGAAAGACTTTTATTTGGATGAAAATGAAATTGCATTGTATCACAATCTGTGAAATGTTGCTAAAATAATATTTAGAGGGAACCTCAAAGAATTAAACATCTATACTGGGAAAAAATGTTCTCGAGTCAATTATACTTGCTTTCCTCTTAAGAAACTAGAAAAAGAAAAACAAATTAAGTCTTAAGTAAGCAAAAAAAGGAAATAATAAGGATCAGAACAGAAATTAACAAAATATAGAACAAATAAAATAGAGAAAGTCAATGAAGCCAAAAGCTGAATCTTCCAGATTTTTATCAATAATATTGATAACCTCTTGCCAGACTGACCAGGACAAGAGAGAAGACAAGAATCATGGGAATCTACCCCTCAAACCAAGAGCACACTGTATACACTGTATGTTAGCCAACTTGACAATAAATTTTATTAAAAAAAAAATGAGAGGGTGACACCACTACAGATCCTACAGATAATAAATTAATAATCATAATTAACTAGGGATTATTATGATAATAATATGAATATGATAATAATTAGGGAATATTTGAATGATTGATTTTTTGCTAATAAATTAAAAATCTTGAATTAGCAAAAAATGATTTTTTGCTAATAAATTAAAAATCTTAGATGGAGTGGGTAAATTCCTTGAAACACACAAACTACAAAAACTTACCGAAGAAGAAAGAAATATACTGAGTAGTTCTATAACTATTAAAGAAATTGAATTTATAATTTAAAACCTTTCAACAAAGAAAACCCCAGGCCCAGTTGGCTTCACTGATGACTTCTGCCAAACATTTAAGAAATAAAAAATGCCAATTCCATACAAGGTCTTTTAGTAAACCAAAGGAGAGGGAATATGTCCCAAATTATTCTGTGTGGCAGCATTACCCTGATATCAAAACCAGATAAAGACTTTATGAGAAAAAGAAACTACATACCATACCAGTATCCCTCATGAACGTCAACACAAAAATTCTTAAATATAATCCGACAATATAGAAAAAGTGGGTATGACCGAGGAATGCAAGGTGGGTTTAACATTTGAAAATTGATCAGTGTAACTCACTGTACTTGCAGCCTAAACAAACAAACAAACAACAAATTATATAACCATTTGTAGTAGAGATACAAAAAGCATTTGATAAAACCTAGCCTCTACTGATCAAAGCTCTTAGCAAACTAGGGATAGAAGTGAAGTTCTTAAACTTTATGAAAAATATCTCTGAAAAAGCTACAGACTTACTGGTGAAAGACTGAATACTTTCTCCTCTAAGATTGGGGACAAAGCGAGGATGGCCACTCTCACTACATTTGTTCAACATTTTACTGGAAAGTATAGCCAGTGCAATAAAGCAAGAAAGATAAATAAAAGCCACTGAGATTAGAAAGGAAGAAATAAAACTGTCCTTATTCACAGATGACCTGATTGTCTATAGAGAAATCCAAAGAGACCTACAAAAAAGCTGACAGAATTAATAAATGAGTTTAGCAAGTTTACATGATGCAAGAGCAGTCAGAATTGAAAAACTTCAAATACCATTTAGAGTATGAGATATAGAGGAATAAATCTGCCATCAGATGTGAAAAACCTACAGACTAGAAATTATAAATCGCTAATGAGAGAAATTAAGAGCTAAATAAGTGAAGAGATGTACCATATTCATGTGTTGGAAGAGTCAGTATTGTTAGCATTTCAATTCTCCCCAAATTTATCTATAAATTAAACACAATCCAACTGAAATCCCAACATGCTTTTTTGTTTTTTTGTTTTTAGAAACTGACAAACTGACACTAGAATTCATCTGGAAATGCAAAGGTCCTAAGATAAGCACAAGAATAAAGCCAGAGGATGAATATAATCTGATTGAAAGAACTTATTGTAAAACTTCATTAATGGATGCCAAGTTGGACAAGTAGATCTATGGGACAAAATAGAGGCCAGAAATAGATCCCCACACATATGGCAGCTGATACCGCTCATTTTCACCAAAGGTGAAAAAATAGTTCAGTGAAGAATACACAGACAATTGGAGCTAAGACTGTGTGTGCGTGTGTGCGTGTGTGTGTGTGTGTGTGTGTGTGTGTGTGTAAAAGTGAACCATAGCTCTCACCAAATACAAGAATTAGTACAAAATGGATCATAGGCCAAAATTTGAAACCTAATTCCAGAAAACTTCTAAAATAGGAGTTGACAAACTTTTTCTTAAAGGACCACATAGTAAATATTTTAGGCTTGTGGACATTATGGTCTCTGTTGCAACCACACAATTCTGCCATTGTGGTGTGAAAGTGGCCACAGAAAATACTGAAAGGAATGGGGGTGGCTGCATTCCAACAAAACTTTATATGCTAATATAGGTAGCTAGTCTGTAGGCCATAGTTTGCTGACACCTGCTGTAGAAGAAAACGTAGAAGAAAAATCTTCATGACCTTGAGTGAATCAAAGATTTCTAGATATGACATCAAAACAGGATCAATAGAAGAAAAAAATTCATAAATTGGGCTTTATCAAAATTGAAAATGTCTCCTCTTTGAAAGACACCATTAAGAGAATGGGGAAAGCTGTTCTCTTTCTCAAAAGAGAAGGCCCTAGTCTTGGACAAAATCTACAAAACATATATCTGATAAATGGATTGTATCTAGAATATATAAAAAAAGTCATCAAAAGCCAACAATAAGAAAATAACCAACCTAAATGATAAATGGGGAAAATGTCTGAGGAGACACTTTACCAAAGATAATACACGGACAAGCACAGGAACAGATGCACAACATCCTTAGTCACTGGGGTAATGCAAACGTAAAAACCGTAGTGAGATGCCACAACATACCTGTTAGAATGGCTCACATAAAAAAGGCTGACTACACCAAATTTTGGCAAGGATGTGGAGGGACTGGAACTCTCATACACTGCTAATGGGAAAGCAAAATGGTATAACCACTTTAGAAACAGTTGGCAAAATGATTTCTATCATATACAAACTATTTCATAAAAATATAAAAAGGGAAAGATATATTTATCTCTCTCTCTCTCTCTCTCTCTCTCTCTCTCTATCTCTATCTTATGACTGTAGTGTACACAGTGGGGATACAAGAATGGTTTGAAGATAAAATTGTTAACATAACTCACTCCATCAACAGATTAAAGGCAAAAACCCATTCTATCATATCCATAGATGCAACAAAATAAAGCAATTGGCCAAACAAGAAACATTCACATTTGATAAATTCTGGCAATCTGATAAGCTCCCAGTAAACTAGGGAGGATGGGAAAGGGTGTCTATGAAAACCCAACAGCAAACATTTTTCATGGAAAAACTTCAAAAACATAGCTGCACCCACAACAAAGACGCCTGCCATCATCACTGCTACTCAACCCTACCTTGTAGGAGAATCAATTGGGCTGGATGGCAAATGGGTGAAGGATGGCAAGAAAAAGCTAGACTTGTTTTTAACTGCAGATATGATTGTCTACCTAGAAGATCCAAGAGGATCTGCTTTCAAACTATGAGAACCACATGACGGTTCAACAAAACTGCTCAGTACAAGACAACCTACTAAAACCAATAGCACTCCTCCTGAACAGCAATACTGATGCTTCATTGGTTACAGGCAAACCCCATCCACAAAGGCAGTAAAATCTATAAGGTACTTAAGATCAAATCCAAGGAAAGCAGGGCCTCTGACTCAAAATGCCTGGTTTCACATGTAGTCTACTCCTTACTGGCTTGGATAAATTACTTGATTGCCATGCCTCAGTTTCTTTATTTGTAAAAGCAAGACAATAATAATGTCCACCTCATAGGGAAGTCGGAAAGGTTAACCGAATTAAATATAAAGTGTTTAGAACAGTAGCGGTGCATATACATGTATAAATGTTGGCTACTATTGTTATGAAGAAAATGACAAAATTTGATTGAAGGACATGAAAAAAAATCTGAATAAATCTGGAGATAGACCATGTCCATGGATAGGACAATTCCGAATCAGAAAGAAATAAAATTTCTCCTGGTTAGTTGATACATTCTCTACAGTTGCAACTAAAATGCCGACAGAATTTTTAAATGGGATGTGAAAAGGTGAAAATTTATATACAAAAGCAAAGGTCCAAGAACGGTCAAGACATTTTTAAAGAAAACAAGGACTGTACCATTTGGTTTATTTGATATTGACTCTTTATAAAACTATACAATCTAAGGCAGAGTATTACTGGCAAACAGGCCAGATAAAGAGACTGATGGAACAGAATCGAATCCAGAAATAGACCCACGTGTATATTGAAATAGAAAGGAAGAAGCATTATAAATCAGCGGGTGAAGGATGAAGCAGTCAAAAAATGATTTGCATATTAAGTTCTTCATATGGAAAAAGTACATAGTTAAGCCTCTGCCTTGCCCCAAACAGAACAGCATGTTCTAGATGGGCTAACATATAAATGTAACAGGACCTTCTGTGGTCTACCTATATAATTGAGGTGGTAGAGAAATATTGATCAAACAAGACACAAAATGCCAAATACTTAAGAGAAAATACAGATAAATTTCACTACATCAAAACGAACAACTTCTGTAGGACAAGAGTACAAAACAAACAGTTATGAGAAAAGCAATAAATTATAAGAGAATGTTTGAAACACACACAGACAGAGGATAGGTAGTAAAATTATATGAGGCTCCAGGGAATCAGTAAGAAAAAAATTCAAGTAACCCAGTGGAGAGATGGGCAGAGAAAGAACGGGTCATTCATCGAAGAAGAAATTGCAGAGGTTAAACGGAAAGATTCTCAAACTCACTCGTAATCAAGAAATGCAAATTAATCAGTCACCACATATCAGCTCCCTCATCAACTTGACACGCATTCAAGTCAACTCCAAGTGTTACAGAGAATATGATACGCTCTGCAGGAGCATAAATTGTTTCTTGATTTGGCAACATGGAGGAGGTTTAAAATGTACAGGTACCAGCACCCAGTGGTCCCTGCTCCAGATGTCCATCCTGGGGAAACCTTTACACGCGAGTATGAAGAAGTAGGTAAAACGATGTCCCTGCAGCATTGTTTAAAGTCCAGAAAGGTTGGAAACAACCTAAATACCCATTAACACGGGTGGAGGGGGATGGGAGAAATAATAAACGATTTGTTGTCACTGGTATGTCACTGGTAAACAACCTACTGTCTAGGGAAAAAGGCCTTAAATTGTAACAGTTGTCGATTTCCGAGATATAAATGCTCCCACCGTGGCTGATTTCTAGCTACCGCGGTGACATCGCTGAACACGGAGTTGGGGAGAGGTGGATACAATCAGCCCCTGGTAAAGGTCCTGGGGGTCGGCTCCGGGACACCATTGATTGTTTTCTTCCAGCATCTAAGATCAATGAAGAAACTAGGTAGAGCCGAAAAAATCATGCTTAGAAAAAAAGCAATTTGCGATGTTATAATCAATAGGGTAATGTTTCTATAAATTTTAAAATTACACAAAATGATACAATGCACTTATACGCGTTAAAGAATAGAACATAGATGGGAAGAAATCAAAAATCTGGGGATAGCGTTTGCCTTTGGAAAGACAAAGCTAAAGGAAGGGCTGCAAAGAACTTCAGCGTATCGTGTGGTTTTCTTTCTTAAATTAAAAAAGCTGAAGCAAATATGGTGGAATCTTGATTCCTTTTTTTTTTTTTTAATTTTTTAAAATTTCTTTTTTTTAACGTTTATTTATTTTTGAGACAGAGAGAGACAGAGCATGAACGGGGAGGGTCAGAGAGAGGGAGACACAGAATCTGAAACAGGCTCCAGGCTCTGAGCTGTCCGCACAGAGCCCGACGCGGGGCTCGAACTCACGGACCGCGAGATCATGACCTGAGCCGAAGTCGGCCGCTTAACCGACTGAGCCACCCAGGCGCCCCTCTTGATTCCTTTTGAATCAGTATTCAAAGGGGGGGGGGCGTGATAACACACTCCAGTCTCTATTTATCCGAAGTATCTCATTCACATAAACATAATGCAAAACTAAAGTACGATTATGATTATGTAAAAACAAAACTCCCCTGAAAAGCCATCCAAAAAGGTTTCGGTCACTGTGTTTGGATTCTGGACCACAGCTTTTCTACTGTCCTTGATTTCCACATTCTGTCTCATGAATAGGTGTGACTTGTGTAGTGGCAGGAAGCCACCAAGCTTTGAGTGTTGGGCCAGGTGGTGGCTCCGGGCCCGTCCGTACTGGCATCTCTATTTGATGGGTCTTAGCGCATGTCAGAATTCTTGGATGGTCTCCACCCGAGGCACCGTGAATCGACTTGGGGTCAGTGGGTGGGTTTTCGTCCAGAATTTCCTGTGAGAAGATCCACCCTGGCACTGTTCCAGGAAGCCTCTACAGCGTGAAACAGATGGTTCATAGTGCTGGGAGGAACCTTGAAGCTCCACGTTGGCCCCACGGTGGCCACAGAGGGAAAGGGGGCAAGAAGTAGTCACGTGGGTACCAGCTAAGCTTTGGATTCACAAGACTTGGCAAGGCTCTGCCACTTACCAGCTAGGTGCCTTGGGAAAAGTGACGTGGTCCCTGTTTTTGTGTTTGCTTCTGTTTCCATTTCTGCAGCGAGTCCTGTAGTAGGTTGTGTTACTGTGCAAACTATTTGCGACCCCTCCTTGGGGGAGGATTGGACTTGTGTGCTCCGTTGAGGTCATGCGGCCACAGGACCTACCGTGTCCCTCCTTGCCCTGTTGGACTCGTGAGTGGTGGTTACGGGACTTACTTGGGGGCAACGAAGCTGCTCCCAGAGTAAACATGGCAGGGATCAGAGGTACAGCCAACTTGCGATGTGCATGGACCATAAGTGAGACCCTATTCTGTCAGGCACTGCGTGGGGAGGGTCGTCCACTGCTGTGATACCACCGAGTCCATTCTGGCTGAGAGTGCTCGTGTCCGGAGGACAGGATGGGATAATGTCCGTGACGTGCATAGCCACCACGTGGCATACAGGGACGTTGAAGTCAGAACAGGAGCGGTCATGCACAGCTACCAACAATCCATAAATTTTGGCCACCAAACACATCATGTTTATTTCTCACTCACATCACGCATCTTATAGGGGGTCCCTGTCCTTTGTGGTCATTCAGGGGCCCCTGCTGATGGAGACTCCGTCTTGATGGGTCTTTTTTCAAGACCCTGAATCAGGAGGGAAAAAAAGAAGCACACTCAGGCTTGTAAAGCTCCGACTCCAAAGAGACGCGGGTCACTTCCCTCTCTTTTCACTGCCCCAAAGCAAGTCTCACGGCTATGCCCGGTTGCATAAAAGGGATGGGAGAGCAAATCCGCTCCGTGTACAAGAGGTGGGAAGTAGGGTATGTGAGGTGGGCACTGCGACCTCCATGGGGCCACTCCGTGAACGGCGGCTGGCGCTGGACTTACTGTGCATCGTGACCTTCAGGCTGACTCCCAATGGGGAAAAGTGCCACGTGGACCACATTCTAGGCAGGGGACGGGCATGCACAATGCAGACTCTGGGAGGCACCTGCCCTGCTCTGGAGACGGCCGGTGTTCAGGCGGAACACGACGCAGCCAGGGGACTAGCCAGAGATACGCTTCGGAGCTCTCAGTGAACACCTCTGGATTTGGACGTTAGCCTGTGGCAGCCGGGAGCCTTGAAACATGGTGAGCAGGAAAGTGAGCGGGGCCAGCTTTCGGCCCAGGTGAGGGAGGGGTGAACCCCTGAGTTCCGGCGGGGCGGGGAGGATGGTGGGAAGAGGTGGGTTTGTGGGCTCTGTCTGAGGGCCAGTCAGCAGGACTGGAAGCTCGACAGGACGTGATGGCTTGAGGGGGACAGGTGGAAAGATAAGTCCAGCCTGTCCCGAAACTGGTTGTGGGAGAGGTTGGAGGGGGTGAATGGCTCAAGTTACAAGCAACGCCAGCACTTTGTTTCAGGAGGTTTTTTGGAGCGGCAGGAACTCTCTTGTGTCACCTCCTCGGTCAGCTCTTTGACCTCTGTTGCTAAAGCTCAGCATGCATAGACCCCCTCGTCCACGATCCCCCGCCGACTACACACCGGCCACAGAAGGGAGCACAGGTGCATGCCGACACAGGGCCGTATCCATAACAACCTCCAAACCTAACGCGAGCGAGGCGCCCACCCACAGGAGAAACAGCAGCGTGTTTCCACAGCGGAATATTAGACAGCAATGAAAAATGAATAGATCACAACCACAAATACGCAGTACGGAGCGAACCTTAGAAACATAATGTCGAACAGAACCAGATCCCAAAACATTCATGTCGTGTGATTCTATTTGTAGAAAGTCCCTCCCCACCTCCCCCCGCCCCCGCCCCGATAAAATCACAGTGTTAGAAGTCAAGATGGGGCTACCTGTGGGGTGGACCGAATGGGCTGTCAGGGGGCCTCTGGAGGGTGCCAGTGTCTTCTTTTCTCGACTGGGCTGGCAGTTAAACAAGCGTTTACTCCGCGACAGTTCACTGAGTCGCACATCCAGCTTTTGTGCACTTTTCTGCACACAAACTAAACATCAGTCGAGACCAGGCAGACGGAGACAAAATACTGCAGGGACCACCAGAAGGGGCATAACTTGGTAAGCGGCTGAGAGGCAGGAGAAGGTGGGGTCGCTGAAGCAGAGGGGAGGAGGGGCCGGGAGGCCCGCAGGGTGGAGGCTGGTGAAAGGTCAGCTAAGAGAGGAGGCCATCGACTCCTGCACTGGCTCCAGGAACAGGACAGTCGTTCCCAACCCTCTGGAGACCAGTTTCCCTTTGGGGAGGCAGGGTGGGATTGGTGGAGGGCTCTAGCAGCGAGTGTGGGGGGCGGTGCGGAAGAGGAGATGGTGACTGTAGATGTGTCCTTTGGCACTCTGGTCCCAAAGCGGGGGAGGGCACCATGCTGGCAGCTGGAGGGAAGGCAGTCAGGACTGTTTTTATCGTGGAAAAGACCCAAGCAGGCTTTGCCACGGGGAACCCCTAGGGGGATTGCTGGCAAACCCTTATCAGGGAGGTCGTCTCTACTCCCACTTTGTACAATAGTCCCCCTCGCCATTCATCTCCGTCCCCCTACTCCCTTCCTCCTCTTCCCTGGGTCCTGGCCTCTATGTTATCCGCTCACTTCACCTAATTGATCACGGCCCGCTAAGAGGTCAAACCCATGGGAGCAGGGAGTTTTACCTGTTCGGTTCCCCCTATTATCCCTACTCAACAAACATCTGTCGTGGATGAATGAATGGGGAGGTGTCCTGAAGAGAGAGGGGGTGGGGAAGGGAGGACCAAGGGTGGGGATCTGGAGCTCGGGAAGGGGGCAGGGCACTGAGGGGCAGGGACGTTTGCAGACAAGAAGTGGAAGCAATGGATTGCATGGTGGGGGGGGGGCGGTGAGTGTGGGTGGGGTGGGCAGGAGGTAGAGGGAAGAGCCTTGGTTCTGATGGGGGGGGACAGTGCTTCAGGAGAACTAAGGAGACAGTCTGGAGGAGCTGCAGGAAGTCAGAGAGGACCTCGGGGGTGGAGGGTGCGGAGGGCTGATGTTGTGCCCCGGGGCCCAGCAAGGTTGGAGACCACCAACTCGGGGGTCCCCTGCTTGGCCCAGAAGCTGACCGAGAGGTCGTGCTTGCTGGGCCCGCTCCCGGTCAGGACTTGAACCCAGCCTGTGTCTTCCAGAGCCATTTTGCTACACTGAGCCAGAGAGGTGAGCGGGGTGTGGGCAGAGAGCGGGGGTGCTGGGTTCTGGATGTGAGGTTTGGGCAGCCCAGGCACGAGGGAGAGGGCAGGAGGGGCCGGGCTGGTGGGCGAGACGGCACGTGGATGCCAGCCTCCTTCGCCACAATGCGGAGGTGCGTCCTGAACACATCTCACCTGCGCTTACCCATCCTTGCACTGAGCCTGCACACCTGTGCTTTGAGGCGGACCCGGTGAAAAAGCTGAGGCTGGGGAGAGTGTGGGGTCACTCAGGAAGCAGGTGGTGGTGCTGGCAGAGACCCCAGGACGCTGTGGGGTCCTTTCCATCACAGCCAGCAGGGGTGGGGGGTGGGCGGACCTCCTCCTAGGTCCATTCTGGGCATTTCTGCCGCATGAAAGCCCAGCTCTAGCTGCCAAACACCCACTCCCCAGCGAGAATCCTCAGGCTGCGTCCGCCTGCCCCGGTCTTTATGACCCCGTCCTCCTGCCCCTGCCCCTCCTGGCCCCACTGCAGTTTGGGGGAGCTGCGCGGAGTCCCCAGAAGTCCAGCTGAGAGAAGCAGAGCTTCACAGAATTGTGGGGCTGGGACCTCCTGGCTCCCTCTCCCAGCTGGGGCTGAAGGCCCTCAACATTTGTGGCTCCTCCCAGGCAGTCTCCGCCTTTCCTCCCCCTCCCTTTCCAAAGAGGTTTTGCTGAGTACCTAGGAAGGTACTGGGGGGGGGGGGGTGTCGATCCTTCCCTCCCCACCCTCTGAGGCTCCCCGGTGAGGCCTGTGCCCCTGCAAGGGACTCGATCCTTCAGGCAAAGGCTTAGCTTGGACAAAAGAGGAGACATGCTTTTTGAGGGCCTGATCTGCGCCAGGCACCGCGTGCAATGCGGGGCCACACTGGTGACTCAGGGAAGGGAGGCAGGGAGGGTCCTGCTGGGCGGAAGTCCTGGGCTTGGAGGAGAGGGAGACAGGTAGAGGCATCTGTTTTCCAGCCTGTTTCTGGAGTGCACCCAGCGGTGCTTGCGCCCTTTATCTTCCCAGTAAGTAGAGAGATGAGCCGGGAGGACCGATCATGGAGCTCTGCCTGGAGGAAGCCAGCTAGCCCAGGCAGCTCACCCCGAGTTCTACCTCATCGGTGGCCGATTCTCCCTGCCCCTCCCGCCCTCCCCAACCCCCCCAGCTTCTTCCCACGGCTCCAGTTTTGCGCTCCAGAGAGTCCTCAACTTGTCTGACCCACCCTCTTCTGCCAACGAAGGGGACCCTTGTCCGCCCCCCCGTCCCCACTTCTAAAGTCTTCCAGGCTCCGAGGTGCCACCTTCGGCTGCCCCCCACCCCCACCCCCCATCCCCTCCCTGTCCTTTCGGTAGCTGCCCTTCTGCCCCACCTCTGCTAACCCCTCCGTCGTTGGGCATCTCTCTTCCATAATTTCGGCACCTGGGCGGCCGAGGTGCCCCCGCAAAAGCTCAGCTGACCAGCGCCCTCCCCCCCCCCAGGTGGCCATCTCCGTCCTCCCTCCCCCGCCGGGCACTTCCAGCCACCAAAGGCGCCCACCCGCGGGGCCCGGAGCACAGCGGTGCCTCCCCCGCCGGGGCGCGGCTCCACCTGCAGGGCGCTGGGCGGCAGGCGCGCTGCGGGCGGCGCGGGCCGCGGGGGCGGAGGAGCGGGCGGCGCGAGGGAGGGGCCTGCGGAGCGGCGGCGGCGGCGGCGGCGGCGGCGGCCCCAGCCCGCGCAGCCCGGCTCGGCCCCGGCTCGGTCGGCGCAGCGCCGCGCGCGTCCCCTCCCGCCGCCGCCGCGCAGCCAGGCGCCCCGGCACCAGGCCGCCGCCGCCGCCGCCGCCGCCGCCGGGCGCACGACGCAGCGCGCACCGGCCGGGATGCGCGCCCGGGCCCCGGCCCGCCCCCACCCGCGGCCGCCGCCCGCCCGCCGCGCGCTCGCCTGACCGCGGCGCCCGCCCCGGCCGCCCCGCCCGTCCCCGGCCGCCACCCCCCCCTCCCCGGCCGCGATGCCCGCCCCCCGGGGCCCCGGCGGCCCGCGCCCCTGCTAGGCTGCGGCGGCATGGCCCGCGCGCCCGGCGCGACCTCTGCGGATTGCATCGGTGTGTGGCGGCGGGGCATGCCCAGGGCACCGGGCACGGCCTTCAATGGGCGAGGACACGGACACGCGGAAAATTAACCACAGCTTCCTGCGGGACCACAGCTATGTGACTGAAGGTAACGTACGTGTTGTCTGAGGCCCCCTCCGGCCGGCCGCGGCGTGGGGATGCCGTCGCACCGAATGCCCTCCGAAGGTTTGGACCGCGCGCTGTGTGTCGTGTCCCCCCCCCCCCTCCCCCGCCCCACCCCACCCCACCCTATCCCACCCCGCCCCGGGTCCCGGAGGGAGGGAGCCCGAGGGCGCCGGCCTCCGCTTCCCAGCGCCCTCCTCCGCGCCGCCCTCCGGCCGGCAGCTTTCGACCCCCCAGGCCCGGAGGCATCCCGAGTCGGCCGTGGCCGTCATTTGTAGAAAGGCCATTCCTGCGGCTAATCTGGCGAAGAAATCCGGGGAAATTAAATGGTTTAGAATCCTGGGTTGGCCATTTCAGCCCTGCCCAAAGCCTACAGAATTTTCTAGGCTTCCCACTCCCCGGAGACGAAGAGGGATCCGAGGGGGTGTGTGTGGGGGGGGAAATCCATTTCCAGATTCCCCCCAGAGGCTCGCTGTCCTGGGCCCCTCCCTGTGCCTCCGGAGGCAGGGGCCCTTCCTGGGTGGGAGAAGGCGGCTGGTTTGGGGTTGGTCTTTTATACCTGGTGAGTTATACTGACATAGGAGGAACTGGCCCCAAACTGTCAGAATTTTCCCCCCAAAAGTGGGGCATGCCATCCCGAAAGGGCCCGGCGTTTGAAATCTCCCAAATCGGCCCTAGAGGCCCAAGCCCAACCCCCACCCCGAGATGGTGGGATCCAGAGGGTCGGGGCCCAGTGACTTCCAAGGGTCTCTCTTCTCCCTCCACCTTGCCCGGAGAACGGTGGGGACAGGTCCCAAGCCGCAGCCAGGGGCCCGCGGAGCGAATCCTCGATTTGAAGATGGGGATAGCTAGCCGCGGGGTGGCAGTATGCATCAGTGAGGACACTTGTGCTGGAGACCTTCCCGGGTTTAGGGACCGTGAGCACCTTGCCTAGGGGTTGCTGGACTGGCCGCCTACGTGTTCGTGGGTTTGCAGCGAGAGGTCCCCGGGTGGGCGCCCCGGTGGGAGGGGCCCCGGGCATCGCGGTCCGCGGGGGCTGGTGCGCGTGGGTGCCGCTGTCAGGGAACCTGTGTGGGCTTGGCGCCGGTGACTCTGACTCCTGGGTGGCGTCCGATGCTCCGGTGCCTGGCTCCACCGGAAATGAGGCCGAGCGGGTAGCCGGCGCCCTTGCGGAGGAGGCCGGGGAGCGTCGGGCCAGCGAGGGGCGGGTGGGACCCCTGCGTCCCGGCCCGGAGAGCAGAGGCAGGGTGTGTAACCTGGGAGGAGGGACGCTGAGGGGCGGCGCTTCCCGCTCCCCGGAGGAGAACCGCTGAGTCATGCTTTGCTGATGGGGGAGGGGGTGGCGGGAGGAGGCCGCGCAGCCGGGCCGGGTGAGGGCTCGGGCCCCCAGCTAGGGCTTTCTGGGGCCCAGGGAGCTGAAAGCGGCCCTTTGTCGCCTGCCTTGGTGAGGTTGAGGAAGAATCGGCGAGTTCTTTCTGCTGGCAGGCTGCTGAGCACAGAGGGTGAAGGAGGCCTCTGGGCTGCTGGCAGGTGCCCCAGTGGCCTGGCTCCGGCCGAGAGGGCATCTTGGCAGGTCATTCTGGTCTGGCTTTGTGCAGGAAGCCCGAAGCCTGTTTTCTCCTCTCGCGTGGAGGCGGATGGGACAGGACGCGGGACTTGGTGATTAAAAGTAAAAAGCACCATGCCTCACCCCCAGTGGGCTTGAGCAAAGACGAGTTCCTTCTTCACCCTGTCTCCCCCCCGGCCTGCTTGCTTTCATAAATTTAAAAGCTCTTAGCGGAGGAGAGCAAGGGGCCAGTGGATACTTGGAGTAAGAAGTGCTTTTAATTCCTCGTCATTCATTCAACAAATACTTAGCTCCTATGTGCCAGTCACTGTTGTAGCCCCCACGGGTCTAGACAAAGATGCTGCCCTTGGGCAGCCTGTATTCTAGAAGGGAGCTCTGTGCGTGGTATTGAGGGGAAGCTTTTCCACCAAGTCTTGGTCTCCCCATCTGTAAAATGGGAGTGAATAATAACCATCTTGCCTACAAGGTCTTGGGGTTTCTGGGAGGGTCCGGCGGACTGGCGGATGACGGAGCCATCTTGGAACAGGAAATTGTCAGGAAATTGTCAGCTGGCAGTTGAAGTATGTTAAGCACCTGCTGTGTGCTGGGGCCTCACTCAAGATACCGCATACACCATACCCCCGTTCTATAGATAAAGAAGTCAGGGTTTGACCTTGTCGGTGTCCCAGGCTGAGTGCGTGTGTAGGGCATAGGGCTCAGGGGGGCTGGGATGCAGAGGAACAAGAGGGTCTAGCAGAGGAAGCAGTGACAGTCATTGTTGGAATCCTATGAGATTTCTGGCCTCCCTACGTGAAAACAGACTTTCACAACGTTGCGCCCTGCATTTTGTGCTCGGAGACCAGGGTAGGTCACAGATTTGGGTGTCAGACAGACTTGTGTTCAAATCCTGCTTCTGCCTCTTCACAGGCTGTGTAATCTGGGACAAGTTATTAAACCTTTCCGAGCTTCACTTTCTCCCTTCGTACAGGGGGAGATAATAATAACAAGCCTTACGTTATTATTATTAGGATGATCAGTGATTATTACGCTAATGTAGAAAACATCAGCACAGTGCTTGGTCTATTGGAGGCATTTGATAAATGGTACTGGTATAATTTAAAAGGCTCCTGGAAGAGCTTCATGAGCAAATAATGGATGCTGAGATCTTGCAAAAGACCCAGGTGTACAAATTCTTTTTCCACCTGGTCATTTGGCCCACAAACACTTACTCACTACACTCCAGTGGCTCTGGTCTACTTCCTGCTCCTTAAGCAGGTCATTTTTTTTTTTTTTCCTTGCTTCACGGCCTTTGCACTGGCTGTGTTCTCTATCTAGAATATCCACCTCCTGCCTTTCTCATAGCTGGCTCCTCCTCAGCCTTTAGATCTCAAGTCAAACATCGTCTTTGCCTATGGGAGTCCTGCTCGAATTCCTCAATCTCTTATAAAATCTCAAATACTTTGGGAAGAGTTTAGGTTTTGTTAGTCATTCACACCTTGGTATGAATTAGAGCAGCTTTTTTTTTTTTTTTTTCTTTTTCCTCAACTCTTGGCTCATCTCAGCTGATCGAGGGTTGTGATCACTAAGCACGGATGCAGGCCACCCTGGGGCACAGAGAACTTGGAAAGGTTGGGTGGGTGTTGGGGAGGGCAGTATCGTTGAGTCTCTCCAGACAGTAGAAGGACCTGGACCCTTGAGAGAGGGTCCCCAGGGGTAGGAGAGTGCCAGGAAGTGTCTGTGTGTTTAGACTTTTCTCAAGAGCCAGATGTGGCCCAGGAGGGGCGCTTCCTGGCTGTGTTCCCTTGCTGCAGCCACGGAGCTCAGCTTTTGGATGAGTGAAATAGGCGTTTCTAGGTTAGTCTGGTCTGCAAGCCCCTTCATCCCCTTTCACGCAGCAGCGTTTCCCAAGCCCATTCGCTACTGGCTCTGGCCCTGGGCAGACATGGGGGCTCCCAGCCCATAGGAGGCGGCACATGCTGAAGAGAGAGTTGGTGGCAGTGACTGGGTGTCTTTGGGAAGGAGCAGTCACTCCCAGGTGCCTGCAGGTTAAGGCACCTGAGGGCACACTTTTCTGCCAGGACCACAGTCCCCTCCCTGGAGTATCTCAGCCATTAAACTCTGTCATCTCTGCCTTTTACATCCATGGAAAGAAAGGTACCTCCGTCTCCCTGACCCCGTATCCCTGCCTTCCTCGTGTGCTGCATGTGGTTCAGAGCCACCTGTGTGTCCCCGCGGATTGTATGGTTGAGAGATGAAGCAGGGCTCAGAGGAGGAAGGGGTAAGGTCGGGAGGGTGTCCCAGGCCTGTCTGAACCCAGCATTTGGGCAGTTTCCACAGCATGGAATTGTCTTCCTGGTTCGAACTGGTTGAGCGGGGATAATGTCAGCTTTCTGCCCACGCCTAGACTACGCCGGAGAGGCATGCTTTGTGGGAGACCAGGGTTCATCCAAATTTGCCCCCACGTTGGGGCTGTTGAGGCTGATCTCCCCAATACCCAGCGCCTCACCCCACAAGAGCATCGTGGTTCTCACCCAGAAACCTGTGGCCAGAGGCCGGGCCAGCTTGGTCCGAGGCTAATGCGTCCCTCTTGCAGTGACTGGTTCTAGAACGGACATGGGAACCAGTTCTGGAGGTCGCATGGAAGCTGGTTTCTCTCTTGGAAGGAGCAGGGAGGCTCCCATGGTTGCCAGCAGCCCCCCTGAGACCATGAAGCGGGTAAGTCCTAAGCCAACAATGCTGACGGTGTCTGAGCAGAGAGTGAGTGGCAGCAGGGGACATTGTGACTCCGTGGATTAACCAGGCCTGATGTCCACCCGTCTCTGGGCTTCCATTCCCATGAGCTGCCACACTTCCTCTTTGCTGCACACCTTAAGCTGAGCCTCTGTGCCTGGTAGCCAACAAACCCCCTTTCCTGGTTATCTGGAAGACCGGGAGCCTGCCCCGTCACTCCCAGCTAAGATTTGAGACCCAGGAAACCAAGAGGGAGTTTGATGTGTTCACTTTCTGTGTTAGGAATCCTGTTGGATGTGTTTTATTGCACTCAAGTCAGGGCTGCTGAGTTCTGGCTTCCCTTCCTCGGCCCTCCTGAGGAGGCATTCCAGCCAGATGAGTTCTCCCAGGAGACCTGCATTCCCGGTGGGGTCTGACTCTGGGTTCGTCATCTCGACCAGGTCACCCCGTGTCTCGGACCCCGAGCGTCTTCTCTGGATTGCTGCTCGCTTGAAATGAGAGATGCACAGTTTGTTTGATGTTATAAACGTGTCCGTCACGTGCTACGTGCATGTGTTCCTTCGTGGGAGGAACACTGTCTGTGAGCCCAGGGCTTTAAATGGCTCGGTGTGTGTGAACACACCCAGCCCAGGGCCTGGGGCCCAGTCAGTACTTAATAAACGTCGTCTGCCAACGGTTAGAGTTAGGATAGCCTAGAACCATCGCCAGACTGGCTAGCCCAACCCCATAGCCACTCCACGGGGAAATGGAGGCTAAGAGGGGGTCGCTCATGGCGTTTCCCTGAAGCCAGCCCAGAGGGAGAGTGGGGGGAGCCAGCTTTCGGTTGGAAATCAAGCTGGGGACTGCTGGGCCTTCACCCCCATTGCTCCCCTTTCAGAATATCACTTCCATGAGCAGTCCTGGACTTTCACAGACTCACACTGTCTCCATGTCAGGGGTGGGGGGGGGGGGCAGTGAGAGAGGCTGGGTGTTCTCTGTTCAGTCGCGCCACCTCTCTGAGCCTCAGTTTCCTTACACTGGGTTGTCACACAGCTCTAAGGAGCAAAGGCTGTGTGGACTCCACCGTTGAGTGGGTTGGCCCCCACAGCCCCCTCCCTGTAAGCAGCTCACTGGTTTATTTTTATTTTTTTATTTAATTTAGTTTTGTATGTTTACTTATTTTTTGAGAGAGAGAGAAAGAGAGAGAGAGAGAACAAGCAGGGGAGAGGCGGGGGGGCGGGGGGACAGAGCATCCGAAGTAGACTTTATGCCCACAGCACAGAACCCTATGCAGGGCTCAAACTCACGAACCGTGAGATTGCGACCTGAGCTGAAGTCAGAGACTTAACCGACTGAGCCACCCCGGCGCCCCGAAGGCAACTGTTTAAATTCAGCAAGAGATTATAGGAGTTTTCCAGCGCTTGGCAGTCTGTGCCATCCGGGCAGTCACGTGGGGCCCCACGCCCGGAAGGACCGGATTCTGGTTTTGTGCTCTGCTGTCACCGTGTGGAGTTTTTATCATCTTCTCTCCGGACCCATGCTTTGTAGGCGACGTCTGATGGGGGCAGCGGAGTGGACGCCCGAGCAGAGATGATGCGTGCAGCACGTGTGGCAGCTGCTTTGTGCCGCTGCTACACACACCTTGTGTTTGCTTCGAGCGTCGCTGAGCTCCCACACGCGTGGGCCGCCACATTCTGTGCTTCCGCAGCGGGTCGGCTGATGGCCCGGAGAAGCCACGCTTTTCCACTTGAACCAGACTAGATTCAGTGGCAGAAAGGAGGCAGTGACGTGCTAAGGAGCACGAGGGACCAAGGAGCCCTGCCGTCCCCTCCTCCCCGCATTCCGTCCTTGCGTGAGCTAATCACTGATGCTGAAAATAATGACCCAGAAGGAAAGGACAGGAGGGGACAGCCCTAGTCCTTCCCTTTCAATCTTATTCATCACTGAGCCAAGGGTAGAGGCGTGTGTGTAGAATGTGCAAGCATCAAAAAGTGAAACGAGGGGCGTCTGGGTGGCTGAGTGGGTTAAGCGTCTGACTTCGGCTCGCGTCATGATCTCACAGTTTCGTGGGTTCGAGCCCCACATCAGGCTCCGTGCTGACAAAGCCTGGAGCTGCTTCAGATTCTGTGTACCCCCTGCACACCCCCCCCCCCCAAAAAAAAACTAATAAACCTTAAAAAAAGAAAAAACAGCTAAATGAAACCAGATGAGCTGTTTGGGTTAGCATCCACACTGCCCTGGTGACAATGAATACGGTACCCACGCGGGTAGGAACCCCCAGATACGAATTGTGTGTTTCCGTGAGTCTGCATTCCCGTTAAATGCTCTTGTGTTCACACTTAACGCTGGAATTGCAGAACAGAATGGTGACTGGCAGAATTCACGCTGATAACTTAAACGTTTAGTTTTTCTGTCGGCGTTACGTAGCAAATAACACTGCGGCGAGTTATGGGGAAAGTGAAAAAGGTTTATGTTTTAGTTCCTCTGGTTTTTTGAACCGGGTGCTCTGCATTTGCATTTTGCACTGGGCCCTACAAATGGTAGAACTGGCCCTCCTTTACTATATGGGACAGGTTGGCATTTCCAGGGGGCAAGAATCCTTGGCCCGCCTCCCACCGCCCCCTTGGCTTTTGGGATTGGTAGAGAACTGGTGAGAGCCTGTCACCCATTGGGCAGCTTTTCCCTATTGGGCGGGGTTAAAGTATTAAAGGTCCCTGCTCCTCCCCTACCCGCTGGGGCTGGCACTCCTTGGGCTGTTCCAAGGAGGGGATGCCAAGTGTCTCATTTCAGATTCCAGCCTTTCGACCTGTGTCCCCACAGCCCTGAACTGAGGGGCAGTAGAGGAGGGGTCCCTAGCTCCCCATGCCCCCCACCCCCCCCATTACCATTAATAAAGCAGATTCTTTTGATTTCTCTCTTCTTGGCTACCTCCCCTGTGTGGCCTCAAATCCTAGCGGCAGGGAGGGCTGCCTAATGGTTACCTCAGTCCCGCCCCAGACTCCACGGCTTTATTCCTGTGATAGATACGCCATAGTTCAATTAATCACCCCCATTGTTGTATAATTAGGTGGCTTGTTTTTCTGGTATAACACCGAGTGAACGAACACTGTTTGCTATGAAGATACTCTACGCCCAACTCCCAACCCCGAACATCTTCGGAATAATTTCTTCAGAGAGAACCCTGTGCGTGCAGTGTCTTGCGAAAATGATGAACGCGTTTGGTGTTCTCGACACATATCGCCAAGTTATGCTCCAGAAAGTGTTGCTGTTTTTACCACGTGCTGATCAGCACTCGATACCCTAACGTGTTTGACCTCTGCAGATATCACAGATGAAAAGTATTTGTTTTAGTTTATGTCTGAGTACCGATGAGATGGGCTATTTTTTCCCCCTTTTGTTCAATAGATATTTGCCACCCCCCCCTTCTGTGCCGGGGGGATGTTAGCTGTTGGACGGGCAACGTTGAAGACGGAGTTCATTGCTGTCCTTCAGTCAGCCACTCATTCATTCGCTGGGCAGATATCTCTGGAGCTGCCTCTGTGTTCTGGGCACTGGCTTCTTCCGGGTTGCTGGGGCAGGGAGGGGGAGGGTGGGGTGAGAGCTGGGAGAGGAGAGCGCTCAGGAAGAGCCTGGGGTTCTGCAGTGGCTAAAGGACAGATCACAGGGAGTCTGTGGCACGGTTGGGGTAGGCACCCAGGTGGGCCATGGAGTCATAGGCCTGAGAATCTGGGTGGGAAGGGACAGGGCGGGGGAAGAAGGATGGGTCACCATCCTGCCATCCTGTTGGGTAGGAGGACAGTATTGGAAAGCATCTCCCGGGCTCCCTGTTTCAGGTGTTTACACGCACTCTGCACCCTGTTCCCCGGGGGCTCTGCTTCGGTGATGCCGTCTTTCCATGAGCCCTTAAGGTCTGCAACTCTGTCTCCCCGCTCAGGTCTCCCTGCTGGCACACAGAGTCATTTGCTCTCTGTTCTCGGCTCTCCCCGACAGACAGCCCCTTGACCCCTTTTCTCCAATCTCACTGCCTCTGGGGCAAAACGCTCCAGGTCCTAGAAGGCACGTTTCCAGGGCTCTGTGCTCTGTGGACGCAAGCCAGGCTGTGTCCTTCTCCAAAACGTCGGCCTGTCTCTGCCAGGGTCTTGGATGCCATTGGGAGAGTGAGCTGCCTCCAGCAGTCTGGAGGAATCTGCAGCCCGCAGCACCCTGGGGAGTCCTGCTAGTTAAACCAGGCCCTGCAAGACAGGTGCCTCTTTTCCACTGCACTGGTGTCCCGTGGCCCTCATCAAAACGACCCATGTGGACTTGAGTATTAAATGATTAGGAAACCAACATAATAGCCATTATTAGTATTAACCATTTATTGAGTATATACTATGTGCCAGACACGATGCTAAGTACAGCATCTTACTGGATCCTAACAAAGCTCTGGGTTGTATGTATTTTCCCCATTTTACAGGGGAGAAAGCTGAGGTTTGGGCACGTGTGAAGAGTCACAGCTATAAACGGGCAGAGCTGGGGTTTGAACAGAGGCTATCTGCCTGCAGAACCCGCACTCCTGACCTCCACACTGTGTGGAGGAACCAACAGGGAGGGGACAGGAGATCTGTTGGGTTCTGATTATGCTCCTTGCTTAGGAGGGTCTGGGATTCAAACCCAGCACTGCCTGGTGTGGTGCTCACGCTGGGCATGCGGCAACACATCGGTCCTAGCCGTGTGTGTGGTTGGAGGCAGTTGAGATGGGCCAGGAGGAGAAGGGCTCCCCTCTACGGCATAGGGGGTGGGGGCCGGGGGGATGGTCACAGCTCTACAGAAGACAGGTGCTTTGGCACTGAAGGGAGTGGCATTCTTCAGGGCAGACAGCGATGCCCTTTGGGACATGGCATTCTAGTACATTCCAGGCAGGAAGAACAGCATGTGCAAAGTGACATATGCTTGTCTCCTGACAGCGTCTGGGCTCTTCCTCCTGGGTCCAGGAAGCAGTTCCCAGCCAGCTCTGGGTGCAGGGACCACCTGGGAGCCACTGTGCTGCCCAGGACAGGCACTGCCTCCTTGTACAATGTGGGCTATTGTCCTCCCCAACCCTGGGCTGAAGGGCCCATTGAAACGGAACAAAGGCAGCTTAGAGGTGCCGGCTGCCCCGAGCAGGGATAGGATCACCAGCTCAGGCCCAGGATCACCAGCTCAGGCCCGGGGCTTGCTCTGGGCCAGCCTGGCCTTCTGCATTTCTCCACCCTGGAGAGGTCATAGCCCTGACCCCTGGGGCTGCTGCTGCTGGAGGCCGGGACCTGGGCCCCCCGGGGCCTGAGCTCTGGTCTGAGCTGGCAGGTGCTTCAGCCTCGGAACCTGTTTCCCCGTCCATCTGGGAAGCAGAGAGAGAACTCCCAGCCACCCGGGCTTTTTGTGAGCATTGAGTGAAATAATCTATATACCGTACAGAAACCTCAATAAAAGGCAATTACTTGTGTTATGAGTATCAGCTTTTGGATTTTGTTTTCATTTCAAAAAAGTGGTAATGAAAACTTTTATTTATTTTTTTAACATTTATTCATTTTTGAGAGAGAAAGAGAGAGAGAGAGAGGGAGGGAGGGAGAGCACATGAGTAGGGGAGGGGCAGAGAGAGACGGAGACACAGAATCCGAAGCAGGCTCCAGGCTCTGATCTGTCAACACAGAGCCTGACGTGGGGCTCAAACTCATCAGCCGTGAGATTATGACCTGAGCTGAAGTCGGACGCTTAACCGACTGAACCACCCAGGTGCTCCCGGACTGAAAAATTTTTAAGCCAAATCAGGACCCCGGTCACATCACCCCACCGCAGCAGGCCAGTGTTTCTTACCTGACCAAGTCAGAACGAGTGCTAATTCCTTCCCATCTGAATTCTCGTCCATCTTGGCAAGGTCCCCACTTGTCTCAAAAATGCCTTTTTATGGTTGCTGGGTTTGAACCAGGATCCCAAGGCCCGCACCTGCAAGGGGGTGTTCTGTCTCTTATGTCTTTCCTGATCGAGACCAGTCCTCTATCCCATTCTCAGACCCCTGACTGCTAAAGACATTCGTGACTGCTTTGGAAAGATGCTGGTTTCACCCCCTACTGTCCCCAGCCTGTGTCTGGCTCCCAGTTTTGCCAGAAGGGTCTAGAAGGCTAATGAGCGGTTGCCCGGACCCTGGGAGTCACCCCGGGAACGTGCCTCTCTCTCCTTCCAGGGCCTTCCTCACCTTTCATCAGCGGACAGACCGGGACATCCGTCTTCACCGAGGCCTAGCCAGATGGGAGATTCGTGAACAAAAGCAGCGGTTTCTGTGTTAAGCCATTGAGTTTTGAGATGATTTTTTTACACAACAGATAACTGGAATAGTCATGGATTCCCAGCTTGAAGTCTTGGTCCAGCTCAACTCCTGTTCCTTCTGAGGCCCCTTGTCCAGCTAATTGTGCTTTCCTTGGTTCTGCCCTTGCAGAGCCTTCCAGAACTTCCTACCTGTGTATGTTAGTCTGTGTCAATTTCTGTTGTTTATCATTACCCCCAATTCCCAGTGCCAGCCAGGAAGGCGACTCAGCTCAGATCATAAGACAAGACTGGAACCCAGTCCCTTCTGGAACATCAGTAGATACGCACATGGGACGTACCTGCTTCCCCTTACACAGCTCAGCACCTGCTACCCACCAGGTGTTGGGTAAATACGTGGTCGAGTGACCAAGAGGAAAAGTGCCACACTTTCCCCTACCAGCTTCCCCGAGTAGAAACAGTCTTCTCTTGGCAAAGTTGAAATACGTGCAGATTTCAGTCTTCACGGTTCCAGGGAAATCGCGCCAGCGCCGCGGCCCCACGGATCAGACTTGAGCTACCCCGGCGCGGTAGCTGTGAGGAACTGCGTCAATCGCAAACTTTGCCAGTAAGTTTTCAGGGCACGGATCACTAAGTAAATACCAGATGCACGTTGCAGAGCCTGCCAGGTCACTTCTTTCCGTGTCTGTCGCTGGCTGGTCACCGCGCGTGTGTTAGTTCACACACAGACAGCAAAGCATGTGGTACTGTTGCCTCCTTTGTCTCCCCGCGATGAGGCCATGTGACGCCTCACGGAAATGGAAAATCAAAAGAAGGAACGGGCCAACAGCGACGACGCCCAGCAGGGGAGTGAAAAGGGATCCTGCTGGAGGGGAACCGTGGGTGGCATGTGAATGGAGTCCTAGAGGAAATCGCCGATCCTGGGAGCATTGGAACCATGGCCTGAGGAGAGTCTCTTGGGCAGCGACAGGCGCTAAGTGAAAGAGATCCTACCCTCGTGGCTGAAGAATGTGGCTCCGGAGGGAGGGAGATACCCCAGAGGAAGTGACTCTGGGAGGTGTTTCACCACGTTGGAAACGCAAAGGGGTGAGATCTTGGAAGCTGATCTGAACTTGGGAAGACGGCTCTCCAAGGCACAGACGAGGTGCCAGCCGCCAGCAGAAGCAGCAACCTTCAAACTACTTTCCATATGCTTCTTTTTACAAAGACATAAAACACTTGACTTCTCTCAATGTTTCCAATGCTTTAAATCACTGAACTAAATAAATATTGGTTTTACTATTTTTTATATCCCTATACGCTTGTAACCATCAATGAGAGAGGTTTTTTTTTTAATGCTTACTTATCTTTGAGAGAGAGAGAGAGCACGCGCGCGCACGGGGGGGAGGGGCAGAGAGAGAGGGAAACACAAAATCTGAAGCAGGCTCCAGGCTCTGAGCGGTCAGCACAGAGCTGGATGCAGGGCTTGAACCCACAAATGTGAGATCATGACCTGAGCCGAAGTCAGATGCTTAACCGACTGAGCCACCCACATGCCCCAATAAGAGAATTTGGTTTAAAAAAATTTTTTTTAATGTTTATTTATTTTTGAGACAGAGAGAGACAGAGCATGAACGGGGGAGGGTCAGAGAGAGAGGGAGATACAGAATCTGAAGCAGGCTCCAGGCTCCGAGCTGTCAGCATAGAGCCCGACGCAGGGCTCTAACTCATAGACCGTGAGATCATGACCTGAACCAAAGTCGGATGCTTAACCGACTGAGCCACCCAGGTGCCTCTAGAGTTTTTAATGACTTAAAAAAATTATCTTTAAAGTCACAGAACATTTGTAATTTCCAGATTGATTCTTAAGATCACTTTGAATGATTTGAGCGTGCACGGTCATTTCTATGCTCCCCCAACCCGAGAACTCCCTGTACTTACTTCAAATGGGTAGTGTCTATGCTGCATGGCCCTTCCACAGGTCGAGGCCACGGTGATGTTCTGAATGGTCAATATTCTTCTTGTTGAAGGCAACGACTCGAGAATATTAAATAGCGCAAATCCCTCACCGTGGATATGGTCAGGCAGCCCTTGGATCGCTGAGAGAGGGACACACGCCCTCCCGCCACTGTGCTCACCATGCGGACCTCCAGCCAGCCCGTCTGCTTCGGGGACAATCCATCACAGAATGAGCTGGCTGAAGGAGTCCGAGGCTGAACGAAAGTGGCTCCTGTATCGGCTTTCAACGTGAAAGGTGATAAAAACAACCCTGAATATTTTATAGCCCCGAGGAGAGGTCAGGCTCTTTATTGAAAGTGTGAAAATATAATCCATCATAACATGTCCCATATCATCAGACTGTGGGAGCTAAGCTCCATTCAGGTGCTCCTTGCGAGAAGATTTTAATTGTATTTCTCTATTTATTTCATCTCATTACAGAAACGTTTGAAAATGCAGGAGGTAGAACGGGGGCGGGGGGAATAACATCCTGATGTCACTGCCCCGGAAACCGTTGTTCCAGTTTTTTGTATTTCCTGTTTACCACTCCCCTACAGACTGTAATGTAAATACAG
Organism: Panthera onca; assembly: GCF_046562875.1. Classification (NCBI taxonomy): domain Eukaryota; kingdom Metazoa; phylum Chordata; class Mammalia; order Carnivora; family Felidae; genus Panthera; species Panthera onca. Next base: position 4,755,446 of record NC_138342.1, read on the forward strand.
TTTGTATCTTTTAGAATACCTAACACGCTGAAACGTTTCCCCGTATTGTCACAGTTTCTGAGTAAATAATTTTTAATGGCTGCGTAATAGTCCGTTGCGTAGATATAATTATTCATTCAGTAACTAGGTCCGGATTCGTTCATCAGACTAAGGTGGATGCCTGCAGTCGGTGTGTGTGTAGGGGGGAGGTGCAGGACGGAGGAACAGGGCACAGCCCCTCCCTGGAGAACGTCTGGAATCAGGGGGACGTAAATATAGGGTCATAATACAGTGTGCTGGGGGCTGGGAGGCAGGGGGACCCCACAGCTGGGACGGGCTCGCCGTGTGGGAGCAGGGCAGAGAGGCTGGGTCCGGAGCAGAGAAGCGGCCGTAGGGAGAAGGGGAGAAAGCGTCCCCAGTACTCGGAACCAGTTGGCACATTGTGGGAGCCCATTCACCTATGGGGCTTGGGCTCCCCGGGCAGTGGTAGACGAACAGGCAGGCCGGGAAAGGGCCCTTTGTAATCTGTCCAGGCACGGAAGGAAGAGGGAACGAGAGTGGCCGGAGGTCCCTGGGGGGTTGGAGAGTGAGGTGGGGAGGAGGGTGACGTTCAGAGGTTGTGTGAGCACCTCCAGGAGCGGCGAGAAGGCTCCTGGGACGGGCCTTGGGAGGAGGTGGAAGTGAGGGTTGTCCACGCGCCCTGGTAGAGGGAGGAGGAGGGCTGAGCCTCCTCGCATGGTCTGATCACGACAGGAGTGCTCCCCAGCTGGCGTCACAGGTGACAGTGGGCCGAGGGTGGAGGCACCTCCCTGCTCCTGGACGCCGACATCCCAACTCTGGGTGGTTTTTTTTTTTTTTTTTTAAGTTTATTTATTTATTTATTTAGACAGAGCGTGAGTGGGGAAGGGGCAGAGAGAGAGGGGGAGACACAGAATCCCAAGCAGGCTCTGCTCTGTCAGAGCTCGAATCCACAAATTGTGAGATCATGACCAGGGCTGAAATCAAGAGCCAGACGACTCACCCGATGGAGCCACCCAGGCACCTCCCAACTCCAGGGGCCTTAAAGGTGCTCATCATGTGATGAGCGTCCTTGTGAATGTGTCTCTTCCCGTATCTCGGGTGTTCTTGTCTCTGGCCACCTGGGAAGTCAATTTCTCGGTGAAAGGATAGGAGAGTTTTTCGGGGCTTGAATAAAGATTTGGGTACCATGTTGACTACCGAAATAAAAACAAAATTGACCAACAGTTTTTGTGGGGGAGATCTTTGGAAGAGTTAAGTGTGTGTGTATGTCATGAAGCTTTGGCACAATCCGTAGGTCACAGCGAACCTGTCAGGCTCGGTCTTTCTTGCGTAAGAAAGACAAGGATAGATTTCAGGCTGGGCGCCTGGAGACGTAGGGCTCTGTTCATCGTCTCTCCGTGTGTATTTGATGGCGATGGGCTTCGGCTGTGCCGAAGGACACGTACCGTGAACCTGTGTCCGCACCTACAAACGTTCCTGTCTTCGTGGGAAGATGACAGTGGTGGTGACGGTGACAAGAGGAACTGCCATTTTTAAAAAATATTTTGTGATGTTTTTATCGATTTTTGAGACGGAGAGAAAGCACAGGTTGGGGAGGGACAGAGAGAGGGGGAGACAGGGACCGAAGCGGGCTCTGTGCCGATAAGCAGATATCCTGACGTGGGGCTGGAACTCACGAACCGTGAGATCGTGACCTGAGCAGAAGTCGGTTGCTTAACTGACTGAGCCACCCAGGCGCCCCGCTGCCATTTCTTGACTGCTACAGTGTCGCAAGACATATGTTCGTGACCTCGCTGGAGCTTTATACCCACCCAGGAGTGGGGGAGTGACCCCCTTTGGTATATCAGGAAACAGAGCCCCGTAAAGGTCAGGTTGCGTGCCTGAAGTCACACGGTGCATGTTGCTGCTTGACAAACCGCTGTAAACCGTAGTGACCGAAGACGACAGCCGTGTCGTTATGGCCCCTGGATGCTCCGGGTCAGGAGTTTGAGCAGGGTTTGGCTGGGCTCTGTGTGGCAAGTACCGAGCTTCCCTTCTAAGCTGGGGGGGGCTGGCTGGTCTGCAGGGTCCAAGAGGGCTTCACACGGGTTGGTGCGTGGTGGGGACGGCTGGGAACGCTCCCCTGGAACGGTCGACTTGGCCTCTCCAACACGGCGCTCTCAGGGTCTCTTCAGGCTTCCGGAGAACCATGTGGAAGATATAACCTCCCCATCCTTGGAGTCCCCCTTCCCCAGTGGTTGAGTTCACCGGCCAGCCCAGGCTGGGTTGAGTCACCGGCCAGCCCAGGCCGAAGGGGACGTAGGCTCTGCCTTCGGATGTGGGAAGGGCCAGGTCCGCCGTGGGAGGGGAGACAGTGGGAGGGGAGACAGTGCCGTGGCCGTGGCCCTGGCTGGGAAACCATCTGCTGCAGACGGGGCCCAGCCAAGCTCTGTCTGCCCTTGAAGCTGCCGCATCTCCAGGGAGCGACATTCTGCCTTTTGCTATCCTGACCGGCTGGAGGCAGCGGAGGCCCCTTCCTCCTCCACGCCGCTGTCCCCGGCCAGAAGCACAAACAGCATCCTGCACTTTTGCCACCTTGAATACAGAGCCTGTGACAATATGGATGAAGCGTGGGGCCACTATGCTAAGTGAAATAAGTCAGACAGGGAAAGACAAACGCCGCGTGATCTCGCTTAGACGCGGAATCGAAAAAGGCCGAAGTCGTAGAAACAAGAGTCTAGGATGCTGGTTGTCAGGGGCTCGGGATGGGGGAAATGGGGACAGGTTGGTCACAGGGTACACGCTTCCAGTTATAAGATGTATAAGCTCTGGGATCTAACACACTATGCGGTGATTATAGTTAGTAGCACTGTATTTGAGTTTGAACGTTGCTGCGAGAGTAGATCTTAAATATTGTCAACACAGAAAAGAACTGGTGGTCATGTGACCTGGTAAAGACGTGAGCCGATGCTGTGGTGGCATCATTTTGTGGTATTTGAGCCTGATCAAATCAACGCGTTAAACTCACTCACTCGAAACCCTATACGATGTTATATGTCAATTATATCTCAGTAAAGCTGGAAAAAAATAAACACAGAAAACAAGAGGTGAGGAAGGGCTTTCTGTAGGGGGCAGACTAGATTTCCCGCAGACCTGCCTCCCCCGTGCGTGCACCAGGCAGAAGTTACGATCGGGTGCCGAGTGAATCCCGCCCCCCCCCCCCCCCCGTCCCTCCCCCTCTGCAGGTGCGCTACCCACATCAGGGAAGGTGGCTTTGGGTAGAGCGGGCCTTTCTCTCTTGCCAGGGCCCCTGCGGTGGGGGAGGGCTGCAGAAGAGAAACAGGTGAGCTGGATGGTTTTTCTGCTTGGCTTGACTCTAAGGACACACTGACCTCTCACAGAGGCAGTTTTATCGGAAACCATGATGGCCCGGTGGCCTGGTCCCAGACACGGCGTCCGCCCATGGGCAGTGGGCTGTGCTCTGAGTGAACGCCATGGAGGGGAAGGAAGCTGCCTGCCATTGAGTGAGAGCGTGGGCGGGGCAGGCAGTGTCCAGGCATTGTCCCTGAGGCAGACGCTGTCATTGTCCCCATTCAGGCGGGACCTCAGGGAGATGAAGGGACTCTCCTGAGCCTGTCTGCCCCGCCCGCCTGACTCCCTCCTCCACCCGGCTGCGTCCTTGCTGGAGAAAGCGATACCTTTGAGAGGTCAGCCTTAGGATCTAGTCCCAGGCAGTAATCTTTCCCCTGCAGGCCGTTCTTCTCTGGAGCAAGGGAGCGTTGGGGTGCATTAGAGGCTCCCTCCCAGCCTCAGAGTAAGTGTGGGGCGTTCCCTTTCCTCTGTGTGTCAGCAAAGCTAATGGAAAGAGTCTCTGTGCACCAGGGTGCATGCAGGCTATGGGACAGGCACGTGCCTCGGGTTCGGCCAACACGAATGGGCTCAGCCTGTCCCCCGAGGAACCCCGGCCAGCTTGAGGCCCCAGCGGCCGGGATGCATGCCTTTAATTAAAAAAAACAAAACAAACCCCCACAAAAATCCGGCTTTATTGAGATGCAGTTCATATATCATGCCATTCACCCCTTTAAAGTGTCCAACTCAATGGTTTTTGGTATGTTACGTAATTAAGTTTTTGAGAATGGAGGTAAAATAATACAACATAAAATTTGCCAATTTAGCCGTTTTTAAGCGTACAAATCAGTGCCATTAACTGCATCCACGATGTTGTGCGGCCATCGCCGCTGTTTCCAAGACCCTTTTATTACATTCAACAAGCTCGGGGCCCATTAAGCAACAGCCCCCCTCCCTCTGGTCTGTGCCTCTTTCAGGGACGGCGTATAAATGCGGTCACACACTGTCCTCCATACCTGGCTCGTCTCCCTGGGCATATGTCTTCTAGATCCATCCACGCTGTAGCAGTTGGGAAGGAGGTTAGATGTTGGAAAGCCTCAGGTGCACTGGGACAGAACTAAGCCACGCAGATGGTCTTGGTGTTCCGCACGTGGGGGAGGCGGGGAGAAACTGGCCAGCCTTGGCCCTCTCACATTTGTGGGTTCCTGGATGACACACAGCGGGGCGGGGGGGGGGGGGGGCACTCCCTTCTGACCTTGCCTTATCTTTTCTGCATCTAGAGAGGGGAGTGGTTCTCCCCATTTTACAGTTGAGGAAACCTACCTGCCCAGGAGGTAAGACCTCCCCCAGCCTGGGGGGAGGGCCTGGGAGGGTCCCTGATGCGGAGGCAGCTCCTGCTTCCCGCCTTAGGGCCCCTCCCCCATGCATTGTCCCTGGTGCTTTCATCTGCAGCAAAGGGTACCTTGAGGGACTCCAGTCACCCTGGGGCTAGCCTTCCTTTGCATTCACTCCCCTGTGTGCGGTTGGCCTGCCCCAGCCTCTCCTGGTGCCCCTGTACCTTCAGCTAAATTGGGGCCAAGGTGAATGTCTTCCCGGGGTCTCTTTGAGGCTGGACTGAGCCCCGCATTCGGTTTACCTGATACTCGGAAAGGTCCTGCCAGACGCTCCTCTTCTGCTGAGCTGGGGGGACCTCACAGGGAGGGAGCCACCCAGCCCACCCACGCGTGTCAGCATCTCAGGAAAAGCTGCTGGTTCCCTGGCTCTGCAGGCCTTGACCCTTGGCTCTGACCCACCCCAACCGATCCCAGCCCTGCCCTTCAACCAGCTGAAGGGCATCCTGCAGTGTGGCCAGATGAAGGAGCCAGGGAAGGGAGCAGCCCGTCCAGGCAGTGGGAGCCCTGCCCTGAGGTCCTCTGCGGCGCCCGTGGTATTCCCGGGAGGGTCCCCATCTGTGCTGGGCCAGAGGGCGAATGTATCTCCAGGAGAGAGCCGAGCTGGGGACAGCCAGCAGCACAGGGCTGGCCCCAAGGACCCACACGGGCTTTGTGCGAACGACTAAGTACTTGACGCCCCGAGTCCCAGACTTGAAGTGTTTGGAGTGAGGCCGGGAGGCCCCAGGGTCAACCCTGTGAACCCCGTGTGAACCCCAAGTATAGACCTCACCGATGGCATCTTCCCTGTGGGTGACCCAGTTAAAAAAAAACCAAACTGGGACACTTGGCCGACTACAGGTGTGTCCATATGGGGACAGTGGGACAGCAGGTGATAAACTGGGGCAGTGGCTGAAAACCTGGGGGCTGGGGTCGCCGTAGCTATATCCTTGTAAGCGGCTGTGTGGCGTGGTGACAGGGGATGGCGGTGGGCTTGGAGACCCCGTGCAGACACAGGCTCTCCTGGTGACTGGCTCTGTGACCCTGTGGAAGCCACAAGGCCTCCCTGGGCCTCAGGTTCCTCACGTGTGCAGTGAAGACTGTCTCGAGGGCACAAATGCCCGTGTGTCCCCCGAAGGAAGGGCGCTGCACAGGGCAGCAGCACGTGCAGCTGTGAGACCCGGGCCCCAGGAGTGGGGTCCCATTACGGGGGGGCAGGGGCTAGGAAGTGAGCTAGATGTACCATACCCTGCCAGCTAAACTCCAGTCTTACACATTCGGGGTCTGAGAGGGATGTACAAGGTCATTCGGAAGGGACACATGGCCCCTAGGCTGGCAGGAGGTGGCCGGACCCATTTGTACGTCTAAGGAACGGCGCAGCAGAGTGGGACCCGGTCCCTCCTGTCTCCTGTCCAGGCTGTCAGGAGGCCCTGACCTCCCCCCCCCCAGCCTTCCTTCCTGGGAGTGTCCTCTGTGCCCTCCCCACCCTGTTCAGGCACTCTGGGGGCGGGGAGAGGGTGCTCTCCTTTGTGGGTTTCGGATAAATTGTGACATAGGTGCCAGAGCTAGGGTGGGGGTGAGGGCGCGGGTGAGGTCATTTCTGGGTTCTGGAGACACCCCATCGTACCTCCTACCGGCCTTTCTCAGGAGTCTGCCTTTCCCGGCATATCGGATTCTCCCCTCCCCCCCCCCTCCCTCTGGGGGGAGGGGCTTCAGCTTAGGGCAGGACCATTTACTGGGCCCCCAGACACCCCAGCCAGTCCCTCAGAGGGGGAGGAGCAAGAGGAAGGGTACTGAGTACAGAGAACACAAAGGAGAAGAGGAGGATGGGGGGTCCCCCCCCCCCCGCCTCCCTGGCCACGCCCCCCCCCCCAAACCAGGCCCTATGGGTGGTGGGGAGGCGGCTGAGAAGTAATTCTGCCTCAGCTTTGTAAATAGGCAGCTATAAAAACCCATCCGCAGTGCAGCACCTCCTCCATAAAACAGGCTCCCCTGGGTTTATCACCCGGGGCCCTTCTCCAGGGCCGTCCTCAGAGGAGGACCAAAGCAGCCATCACTGCTCTGTCTGCTGTCGAGAGCGCAGAAATACAGGCTCCGGGAGACAGGGCAGGTGGAAACCGTCAGGATAAGAAGCTGGATGTGGCTGGGGGGTGTGGGATGTTTGGGAGAGGAAAGAGCCACGAAAGGAAAGCTCCACCCTGCTGAGAAAGAGACTCAGGTGTTGGAGAGAATTTAAGTGAGGTGTGGTGAGAGTCTTTGGCCTGCAGTTTACTGAGCACATACTATGCATCGGGTGCTTTGCTGGGAGGGGGGACTACGGCCGTTGATGTGACTGACGAGGTCCGGGTTTTGAGGAGTGCCCAGAAGGGTCCAGAGGGACAGGGAGTTGGTGTTGGGAAGGTGGCAGGGAGCAGTCTAGGGGCTGACTTTCCCAGAGGAGGGCCTGGGTGGTGGGAGGTCAGGGAGGGCTTCCCGGAAGAAGTGAATTCATCCAGTATGTATTTCTCGAGGCCCGCCGTGTGTAGGCATCGAGATGGGTTTGGGGGAGACAGGAGAGACAGTTCTGAGCAAGTTCTAGGATCTAAGAAGGAACAGGAGAAGGGAAGATGATTCTAAAGGGTGAGCAGGGAGTGGGCAGCACTGAGGAGGAGGCAGAGACGGGCCGGCTCAGGACTCCTTGTGGGTGTGGAATTGTCCTCATCTCCAGTTGACAGGCAAAGAAATGGAGGTGGGGCTTCACAGCTCCTACGTGGGTGGGCTGGGATTTGTATCCAGGACCACAGATGCCAAACCCAGCCCACCCACAGTCTGCGCAGACCTCCCTGCACCCCCGGGGGCTCTGGGATGGGCACCTTCGTTGGCCCGCTCCCCCAGCGGCCTCCCTTCGTTGTTGGCCAGGATGCTTTGAGCAGGCGCTGCAGGGCCGGAATCCCCCGAGCTGACCCACTGTGCCGGTCATCTGGCGTTTTCCTTCAAGCACTTGGCAAGCCTCGAGAGTACGGCTGGGCTGCTGCTTGATATTTCTCTGACCCAGATGAAGAGCTGGGTAGCCATTCACCCAATAAAGTGAGCGACAGACCCCGTGTTCAGCTTGACAATGGGGGTGTTGATGGCAGGCGAAGGAAGCCCGTGTCTGTGGAATAGTTGCCGGAGACTGGCCAGAGGCACCAGCCACGGTCCTTGGGTCCTTGCCTGCAGGTGGTGCTGGGACTCCCTCCCCGCTGCCCCCCATAGATGAGAAAACCAAGGTTCAAAGAGGTCAGGCTCCCTGCCCAGGATTGCACAGCCAGCGGGGTAGTGGACTTGGGGTTCAACCCCGCCTTGCCTGGCTATATATGCTATTTCCACCACTCTGGTGTCTCCCAGAGCTAATTTTGCTGCTGCTGGAAACTCCACCCCTGAAGCTATCTAGGACAGGGAACTCGGGTGAAAGAGAATTAGGAGGGAATCCTACAAAAAGCAGACGAGGCAGTTCTCCCAGGAGGTTGGGATTAGCCTCTTTTCTGGGCTCTGTGCTCCCCAACCCCCTCTCTTCCCCCCCCCCCCCCCCCATTCCTGCACTCAGGACTTGCTGTTTCCCTGGAAGTTGTAGCTCACCAGCATTTGGCTTCTGGTGAAAGAAGAGAAGATTCTGGACCCTGAGAGCAGGCACTCGCTGGCCGGGTGGGGGCCAAGCAGGGACTGCTGGGGTGAGGGAGACTGTGGGCTGCCCAGGTGACTTGGTGTCCTGGGACTTAGAGAGCTGCATCCCTGCTGAATATATACATGACTCTCCTGTCTGTTTCGTGCAGCACGCCCTGCTGTGCGTGGGGGTGGATGTCCGACCCCACAGAGCCCGGGAGGGGGCCACAGAGGAGGCACTGGATGATCGGATGGCTCAGGGCTGCAGGGACCTCACATCTGTATGGCTCTATATTTTCCTTTCTCCCGAGTACATGGTTAGTGGACTTTTATCAGCAGTTGCTTTGACACTCATTAAAAGAAATCAAATTCTTTATTAAAAATTAAAGTTATGTATTCACAGGGTAGAAATGCTGGGAACACACAGAGACATAATATGAAAATACAGTTCTTTCTGCACGGGCCCATGGAGTTGTGCCCGTTGTCCCTAATGGCTGCAGAGATCTCCTGTCGGGCTGGAGCACCATTGATGAAAGCCACCGTCGGTAGATAGACTAGGTGGTGTCTTTTCGATTTGCTTCCTGTTTTGCGTGATGCTGTGAATGAACACCCGCGCTGTATATCTTGACGAATGCACTCGCGTGTGTGGTGCCTGCTTCCCCACGCCTCACCAGCACTGGGCTCTGTGGCTTTCTACCCTCGACAAAGCCTTTCCTTTAGAAACAGTCACAGAGGGCACCTGAATGGCTCAGTCGGTTAAGCGTCTGACTCTTGATACAGGCTCAGGTCATCATCTCACGGTTTGTGGGATCGGGCCCCACGCCGTGCTGGGGAGTTCTGTCTCTCTTTCTCTCTGCCCCACCCCCACTCGCACTCAGTCTCTCTCTAAAAATAAAGTAATAAACATTAAAAAAAAGAAAAGAAACAGTCTCGAGGCCACCTCTGTGCCGCACAGGTGGGAAACCACTGAGCAGAGTGAACCCAGGCCCTGCCCGCAGGTGCACTCACTCTGCCTGGTGAGTCCCACAGGCCTGATCTTACAGGATGGGGTTGGCTGTTGGTTACTGAGGCTGACTGTGGGGCTTCGAGGGGCTCTCTGCGGGAAGTGCCATCGGCAGGGACATTTCGGTTGCCTGCTGGGGTCAGCCCTGCTCCCCGAGCCCACTAACCAGGATCTCATTTAACTTCATGCAGGCACCTTACTTACTGTAGCACATCCCTCTGGGGTTACAGCCGATGGCTTGTGTGGTTCCTTTGTTCTTCTGGGGCGGAGGGGACCGCCAGATAACAGAGGACGGTTCCCGTCTTTGGCCCTGCTCCGGGCGTTCCTGGCTGAGGCCCTGGGGAGGGTCTCTTGGCTTCCTGGGCCCCAGCTTCCCCACCTCCCACATCAGCAGAGCCTTGGCCCTGGTGGTTCTGGCTAGGGGTTGTCGCCAAGTCTTAGGAGCCATGGTGACGTGAGGGACGAGTGGACCCTGGGACTAGTGAAGGGTGAGCCAGATGGAGGGGACAGTGACATATGCCGCATAGGCTTGGGGGGCCTCCCCCGACGGTCAGGTTGGGTCCCGCGCCAACCTCCAGCTACAGCTTGGAGGCTGGTGGGGTGGGCTGATCCGGGGAGGGCAGGGAGGTCCCAGAGCGGGCTGTCGTGCCACCCTCTCCATGTGACCTCTAGTGGCCTCAGTGTCCCCATCAGCAAAGCAGGGGCAACGGCTCTCAAAGTCGGAGGGTGGCTGTGAGGACCACATGGCAGAGAAAGTGCCCGGCACCTGTTTGTGGGGCCCCTGTTTGTGGGACGTCCTGTTCTCACCGGCCGGGTGCTCTTCTCATTGGCCAACTGCGCGTGTGAAGGCTGGTGCTCCCCACGGGGCTGCACGGGAACCCTCCGCTCTCCCTGCCCCCAGCAGGGGCTCAAAATCCTCTGACTGCATGAACCGAAGAACTTTTCTGTAATACTTTCGGATTATCAGACCAACGCGCTCCCGCTGCAGGGGGAGGGGGGCGGTGATTTCCGAGCTGCAGGTGCACCTGTATCTGCTTTTACCAGAGCCTCTGGAGAAAACGGAGGCTCTGAGCGAGGGGCTTGTCCAGATCACGCTGGGACGACAGACCCTGGATTCGAACCCAGGCCGTGTCCCTGCAAACCTGGGGCCTCCCAAAGGGAGGCAGACGGATGTTGTTCTAGATGCCGTTGGCAATTCCCTCCCTATGGTTCGCTCTCCAAGGACATGGCGTTGCTCCCGTGGGTGCAGGGAGTAAAGGCTAAGTGTGCCCCCAGGCCCTGGTCACCTCCGCCGTCTGCGCTGAGTGAGTGGGTGGGTGGGTGGCTGGGGCCGGGCCCTGGGCCTCGAGATTCCCGTGGCGTCCGGGTGCGGGTGAGAGCCTGCCATCCCCCATCACATTTCTCCTGAGCACTTCCTCCGCAGGAAGGAACAGCAGCCTGTGATGGGGTTATTTCAAGGGGATCCCCATGGAAACGGAGAGTGGGAAGCTCCCTCGGCACTCGTGTGTTGGGAGTTGCCTTGGCTGAGGCTCCCGGGCTGGAGGGTGTGAGGGCCTCTGCCGGGCCTTCCTCTGCACCTCGTGGGTCTCGGGCTGGGAGTCCCAGGCCCGAGGGAGGTCGCTCCCCTCCATGCTGCCCTCCGTGGCCAGTGTGAGCCACCAGCACAGCCCCCTAAGCTCCCAAGGCTTCTTCACGGGAGACCAAAGAGGGCTCCACAGGGGCCTCCAGACCTGGCCCTCGGGCTGCTCTTTCCTCCAGCAGGTCGAGGCTGCAGCCGCCACAGCTTCTGGAAGTTTTCGGGACGTGGCCTCAGTGCCAATCAGGCCCTTATTCATCCCTCATTCATCCCTCAGCTCCATCTAGCTGGTTTGCATTGTGCAAGCAGAACCCTTTGCTCCGTGAACGCGCTGACACGGATTGCATAACCCCCTGAGCCTCGCTTTTCTCATCTGATTAATGGGGACATGGGCGCCTGCTCTGGTTGCCTCAGAGATGGCTCGTGAGGAGCGGGGAGAAGGTGGGCTGTGGGTCAGGAGTGCTGTGCAGATGACCTTGGTGTTTCCAAGGCCACGGGGCCAGATGGCCTGCAGACAAGGGCAGGGAGGCAGGGAGGCCCCCGGGAGACCTGCAGAAGCATCCAGGGTGGTGAGACTCGTCAGCTCCCTCGAGCCCCTGTGTGTGCACAGCGCGTTTCAGCATGCGGTGGCCTTTCCTGCTTGTATACTTTTCGTTGATGCTTTCACCAGTCCTGCGGGGCAGACGGCATTAGTTTCCATTTTACAGATGAGGAAACTGAGGCTTGGGGAGGCACCGTGATCTTTGCCCACGCCTGGGAGGAGGCAGGGCTGGAACTCAAGCCCAGGTGCAATGCCCGTTGCCTGGCCTGGCAGCGGGGGTGGGTTGAGACCACACGGAGGGGGGGGGGTAGGGGCGGGGGGATGGGTCTCAAGGGTGGGTGGGGCTGGAGAACTAACCTTCCTGTCCTCTTTCAAGTCAGGCTGTGCTTGATGGGAGTGGGGTGGGGTGGGGAGTGGTGGAGGGGGACGTTTGAGATGCTGCAGGGAGACCTCTGAGTTCTGGAGGCTCAGGATAATAACTGATATTTTCTGGGCACTGCCTGAGGATCTGGTACTGTCTGAGCTTTCGCCCTTCATCTTTAACGTGACCCCATATGGCAGGTTGTCACTGCCGTGGTCACTGACTTTTTACAGGTGAGGAAGCTGAGGCCCAGAAGGGTTCGGTAATGTGCCCAGGGGACCCTGGCCCTAGAAAAGCCAGCTCTCAGGGTCAGGGTGTGGTCCTTGGACAACATCCAGACGAGTGAGTCCCCTCGGGTGGGCTTGAGGCCACATGGCCACTCGGGGGCAGAGATCTCGGCTTCCTACTTCAGGTGCTGGGACGCATGGGCGCTGAGGGTGGGGGGCCAACTTCTCGCTTCCCCCGGAGCATCACATCGGCGTGAGAACGTGCGTGTGGTGCAGGCTGGAGCCTTGGTGCTCAGAAAGGCCTCTTGAGCCCCTTGGATCGCTGAAAGTTACGCGTTTAGAATTCCTCTTTTGTTAAAACTTAAATTTTACAATCTCACTAGCCTATTTATGAAGCTTTGCTTTTGTGGAAGATGAGAACAGTCACCTCGCTGCTTCTTTGGATGTTTGGTTCGCAGAGAGAAAGCTGGCTCCCTCTGACAGTCTGTCCTTTTGCAAACTTAGTTAATTAACTTCCCCTAAATTGGTTCCAGTTGGATTAATTAAATGCACGGTTGCTGGTACGGACGTGCAAATGATCCCAGCATGTCATGTCTTACCTGGGCAGTGAACGCAAGAGCCTGGAATATTCTTGGCTGGTGCATGGAGCTGGCCAGGAGTCACCCTGAAAGGGCTCGAGGAGAGGTTTCTAATGCCGCAGGGCCATGGATGGGAAGGTGCCTCCCCGAAGTGATCCCTGGATGTTTCTCTGATCTATGCGGGATGATCCATCCCAGTAAAAAAAACTGCAGAGTGCAAAACCACCTGCCCAGCTAGTCATCACGTGGAAACGTGGGGACACTGCAGGTCTGTCCATCTTCCCTGTGCAGCATTCTTATGTTCGAAGAAATTCAGAAACCAAGTCCCTCCACTCTTAGTAGCCTCTGAAATGCAGAATCGCTGTCTTTGAAGCAGTGGGGCGGGGAGAGGTGGAGAGAAGGAGCGTGGTGACTTTGAGACCCTTGGGGGAGACCACACCTGTGAGAACCCTTGGAAGGAGCAGAATTCCCAATAGTCCTGCTTTCCCTGCTTACGACCCAGGGGACCTGGGGCAAGTTATGTGACCTCGGTAAGCCTCAGTCTTCTCATCTATAAAATGGGGGGAGTAGCAACCAGGCTCAGGTGTTGTTAGGAGGACCGACCGAGTAAGAAAATGGTTGTGGTGGGGCGCCTGGGTGTCTCAGTCGGTTGGGCGTCCGACTTTGGCTCAGATCATGATCTCACAGTTTGTGGGTTCGAGCCCCGCGTCAGACTCTGTGCTGAAGGCTCGGAGCCTGGAGTCTGCTTCTGATTCTGTGTCTCCCCCTCTCTCTGCCCCTCCCCTGCTCGTGCTGTGTGTCTCTTTGTCTCTCAATAATAAATAAACGTTAAAAAATAAAAATGGTTGTGGAAATTGGCTGTCACAGCGACTGCCCCCCGCCCCCTGGTCCTCCATGGCCTCTGCAGACACAGACCTCCCGTAACAAGTGTTGGGGCCTGTGTCTTATCAGTCTGGTTTCTGTACCTGGGGAGACTGTCTCTAGTCTCTGTTGAGCATTCGGTAGCCATCTGTACTGTCAGACTTTGTCCGTTACTTGGTTCTGGGCTATAGTTTTCCTGATCTGTCAGTTCTGTCCTCGATCATGGCCAAAGGGCTGCAGGCAGCCCAAATCTGTGACCTGGGTGGTTGTTTATGCTGCTGGACTGGCTCAACGCTGGCCTTATCACACTGCTCGCAAGCCTTGCGTGGGCCAAACGAGGCAGCCGGATAAGATGCACCCAGAAGCCATCTGTTCGCAGCCCTTGGACCAGATGGTCTGCAAGGACACCCGGGGGTGGAATGGGGAGGGCATACATTTACTGAGCACCCAGCATCTTCCGGAGCCTCTCTGCAGCCCCGTAAGCCCGACGTTGCCATTGTGATCATACAGAGCAGGAGCAGGAGGCCCAGAGTGGTCAAGACTCTGGTGAAGGCCACACAGCCAGGAAGCGGTGGGGTGGAATTTGAACCCGGGGCTTCCTGATTCTTAGCTCGTGTCCTTTCTGGGCTGCTGGGGTTCGCCATCATCTAGCTGAATGCTGCGTCAGTGACTTACGGGAAATGTCCATAAATAGGGAGTGACTCATGCAGGCGTAAGCTGGCTCCTCTCAGAGTGCCTGATGCCCCCCAGGTCCCAGGGTGTCCTTGGGCTGTTGCATGACAGTCTGGACCGCTTCCTGCAGCAGTATCGGACATCCAGAACAGAGGGTTTGGGCTGGAGGGCACCCTGTGTGTGTCATGAGATACACCCATTGCCTATAAAAACCTTCCTAATAAAATCATTGGGAGACAGAGAAGCCAGAGTCACTTCTGAGAGATGATGCTGATCGTGTATTAAGGTTGATCAGGCTGACGTGTGTGCAGAGTTAGTCCTGCCAGGGGGCTGCTGGGTGGGCTGGCTGGCTGGGATCCTTACCAGAACAGGGCCGAGGAAAGAAGGAAGGGGCCTCATCTCTTCTGGAAGCTTAAAAAATTGGGGCCACTGCAGGACTTTGTTTTCCACCCTCCATGCTGAGGGTGGAAAACAAGATTTCCCATAAAGTGCAGGAATGGGTGGTGGATGGTGGTAACCCCACGGGGAGGTGGCCAAGTGTAGTGACTCAGGACATGGGTTTTGGAGTCCAGCAGACTCAAGGTCAGGTCCTCTGGGTGGCCCCAGGCAAATCATGCAAGTTCCCTGGGCTTTGGTTTCCACCGCTGTGGTAGGAAAAATACAGGTGTCTCCCTTGGGCAAATTCTGGGGGCCCAGGAACTCATTATGGGCAGCTTCACAGCCAGCAGCCACCCCATGCATTCACAGCTCAATACCTACTGGCTGTGTGCCTTGGGGCGAGTTGCTTAACCACTCTGTGCCTAGATTTCTTCATCTGTCAAACAGGGATGATAAAATGGTAGTCGTGCCTTAAAGGTTACTGGAAGCTTAAATGAGTTAATTAATATAGAACACATAGTACCTGGGACACAGAAAGTGCTATTTGTCTTGGTGGCTCTGATTATCACCACGGTCAGCAGCAGCATCGCTGTGTACTCTCCCCAGCCCCTGGCACCATGCTGTTTGCCCGGAAGCGGAACTGGATGGTCCGTAGAGCATCTCGATGATGGCTTGGTGGCCCCAGGGGCCGGAGCAGGTGGCTGAGGGCAGGTTTTGCTTCCCCGTGTGAGTTTCGGAGGGTCCAAGTGGGTTGGTCCTGAGCCCGGGCTTCTGCCCACTTGCCCACCTCCCTGCCGAGAGCAGGCAGGGGCTGATCCTCTCCCCAGGCAGGAGAATCATCTGCAGCCCGAGGCTCAGAGGGGAGTGTGGGCCTTCTGCCTGTGGGGCAGATGGCTGGGAGTAGCTGGCCAGGTGCTGGGGATGGATGTGGGAGACGGCACGCTGGACAGTCTGGTGGCTTCCTCACCCTGGGGCCGCCCAGGCCGCTGGCAGTTTCATTGCGAGCCAGGACGCCACATGTCACAGCTTTCTGAGTCGCATCAGAATGTGACAGCCCGAGCTCAGCCACTCGAGGAACAGGATGAATTGGAGAGTGAGGTGGTCATCTTGGCCAACTGGCTTCTCCCACCCACAGTCGACGTTTGACTCCCATGGGCTGTGTGCTCGGTCTGACCCAGGTGGCCAGGTGGCTTCTGCCATGGCTTGTGGGGTGTGGAACGGGGCAGTGAAGACACGAGATGCAGGTGCTTGGTGTTTGTGCAGAGACACACGGTGCCAGGTGGAGCGTCAGCTCACATGCGTGTGGGGGCCACGCCCTCTCCTTCAAACACCACCCCTTTGTCACTTACCCGGTTCACCTCCGAGGTTCCTCTGCTCCTCACGGGGACAGTTACGAGGGCAGCAGAGGCCCAGGCCAAGGAACGAGGTCTAGGAGAGGGCAAGGGGCAGGGATGCGGGTGTGCTGAATGGTAAACCAGCTGCAGAGGGGGACGCCTGAGTCCTTGGCCAGGTGGACAAGACTGGGGGGCTTTCAGGAGGAGGTCACAGCAGAGCACAGGCCAGGTGGAGGGAAGGCATGCGTGGGGACACTGCAGGCCATTCGGTAAGGCAGGATTGTAAAACAGGGTGGGAGTCGGGTGGGGGCTGCAGGTTGTGGAGGCCTTGTGGGGAAGGCTGGGGAGGCTGGATTTTCCCTGCAGGCTATGGGGCTGGGAAGGGCTTTGAGCTGAGGAAGGAGAGACCAGAGTTGGGTTGAGAAGGGCCACTGTGGCATTAGCGAGGAGAGGGGCTTCAAGTGAGGAGACTGAGGGAGGGGGTCTGCCACATCCCTTCAGGGTCCTGTACTATTTTCTTACATAAGGACCCCCGAAGTGCTTTCTCTTCCAGGAACCTGCATGTGGGTCTCCCTCTGCTGCTGGAGCCCCCCTTGCCAGTGCCCTGGTGGGGAGGGGCTCAAAGTTCCTGGACATCTGTGCCTCTGTGGGGCAGCGGGGGCTGGCAGGTGGCTCTGGCCTCTCACTCTTGATCACAACCCCCTGGGGTGACCTGCCCTGTCCCCAGAGCTCCCCTCAGGGCTGAGCCAAGTTGCCCTCCTTGTGTTTTCTCTTGGCCTCACTGCCCTCTTGGTCTCCTTTCTGTCCTGGTCTCTCTCCCCACACTCTTTCTGCTTTTTTCCTGGGAGCACTCTGTCATCACTTCTGCTCAGACCCTTGCCTCCAAGTCCATTTCTGGACCCAACCTAATACAGGGCAGCAAAGGAGCCGAATACTTATTCAAAAGGGTGTTCAGGGGAAATATGATGAGACAGGACCCAGGCAGTGGCCATCAGCCCTGCCAGGAGGCTCTGAGGTGATGGCAGATGGGGAGGGAGGTGCTGAGGCCATAGGGGAAGCAGAGGCTGGAAGTCAGCACCACGGACAGCACCGCGGACAGCACCACGGGCGGGGGGAGGGGGCACCTGGGTTCTTTACCTTTGGCTGGGCCTCCCGGACCACAGCGGGCTTTACAAAAGTTGGGCATTTAAAATCCGGCCCGTTTCCCCACTGCTGAAAACCAGGCCATCTCTGGTCAGTGCCATAGTGTCCAGGGGCTTGGGCCTCCCTTAGGAAGTTGCTGGTCTGTTTCTCTATACCCACCCCGCAAATTCTTGGCCCAGGGGACAGGATCTGATAGGACTTTGGGTTTCCCTATTTCTGCTTTTCCTGTGCATGGGATTGGAAATCTGCCTTGAGCTTGCCAAGATATAGGACTGATGGTTCAGGCACGAGGCTCTGAAGGTAGATAGATACCCTTTTCTGAGGACTTCCCAGAAAATGAATCTGTGAAGCATATGTTCACTACTCCATCTATCTACCCGTCCAATGTGGGTTGCTTTCCAGTTGTTGGTTGACCCCATGCTAGGCTCTGAGGACCTAGAGAAGGCTAGGTCATGACAGTCATGCCCTGGGGAAGCAGTTTGGAGGGGGAGACAGTTGGACAAAGAGACAGCTATGGTGTCATTTGCAGAATTCTGGGACGGAGGGAGCCACAGGGACTGTGAGAGCTGACCTCTATGTGGTGATGGAGGGATGGGGAATTGGCACAGGGTTCCTTGAGCTGGTCTTAAGAGATTAGCAGAGTTTTCCAGGCAATGAGGTGAAAGCAGAGGGCAGGCTGGGTGGAGGCGTTGGCCCCTAAAGAATGTGAAATAGCATGGTGTGCATGAAGAACGATACATAGTAGTGTATGGTGTAGGCTCAAGCTGGCCAAGATGGGGCTGGAGTATGGACGGGATTTTCAGATGATGTGCCAGTGCATTTGGACTTGCCCCTGGAGCTATAGCCATCCAACCAAAGTATTTAAGCTGGAGTGTGATGGAGTCAGAGTTTCAATGTAGAAAGATCTCTCCGGATCTGAAGGGGAGGGGGGATGAGGCGGGGGAGCCTGAAAGCTGGAGGGCAGTCGGGAGACCTGCAGGCTTTCCGGGCAGAGGGAGAGGGCTGGTCCCAGGGCCTGGCTGTGAGGCTGTGACCAGAAGCATCCCTCAGCCCACATCACGCCTCCCTAATTTATTTATTATTTTTTAAAATTTTTAAATGGTTATTTATTTTTGACAGAGACAGAGACAGAGTGTGAGTGGGGGAGGGGCAGAGAGAGAGGGAGACACAGAATCCGAAGCAGGCTCCAGGCTCCGAGCGGTCAGCACAGACCCCGACACGGGACTCGAACCCACGACCCTTGAGATGGTGACTTGAGCCGAGGTCAGACACTTACCTGACTGAGCCACCCAGGCACCCCAACGCCTCCCTAATTTAGAAAAAAATTTCATCTCTGCTCTTCTGGGATGGAAATGAACTATTTTGAACCATGCCAAAGTTAGGCTTCTAATTTTCCTCTTAATCCATATCTCATTTAGAGCATTAGAAACCGGAAAAGCAGCACAGTGTGAATGTGGTGCCGTAAATCAGTGCACGTCACAGGCTACAGCGCCCGTCATCTCTACACGGGCGCACATCCTGCATTTGTAATAAATCTAATTCTTTATCTTTCTGAGCTTCAGACTAGAGTAATTAGTAATTTCTGCTGATACTGGGAAACCAGCGCTTATGCAGGGTTAATGGAAAAGCAAATTTATTTGAAGTGCTTTTGCTGTTGCTAATGAATGTCACGATGGGCCTTCTGCCTGGTTTCGGAGGGGAAACATCCTATTTATTTATTTATTTCATTCTTGCTTTTTCTATAAATAGGTATGGCAATAATAGTAACAAACATGTCGACTGAGTTCTTCCTTCCCACATCCCTAGTGCTGTTCAGGGATTCCGTGTGAGAGGATCCTTTGTCTGGATGTCATTTTTCTGTCCTGTGTGTTCTGAGGTCCTGTAATTGATCTTGTTGGGCCTGTGTTTTCGCTGTGTCCACGCTATGTCAGGTTTCAACCCTGTAAACGATAGTGGGTCAAGGACCACCTCTACACCATTCATGGTGTTGTTAACTTAATGTTTTTCTTGGGGCACCTGGGGGGCTCAGTTGGTTGAGTGTCCGACTCAGGTCATGGTCTCACAGTTCATGGGTTCGAGCCCCACGTCGGGCTCTGTGCTGACAGCTCAGAGCCTGGCGCCTGCTTCGGATTCTGTGTCTCTCATTCTCTCTCTGCCTCTCCCCCGGTCATGGTCTGTCTTTCTCTTTCAAAAATAAATAAACGTTAAAAAAATTTTTTTTTTTAAAACTTAACATTTTTCTTTAAAAACTGGCCCTCTACTATAAGTGGAAAACCAGCAGATCAGGCCAAAAATAAAAAGCAACTGTAAAGATAAGCGTGGGTGTCTCTGCTCAAGCAGAATATATACGTTCCTGAGAAATCTCTCAACCGGGAAAATCACATGCTAACACCAGGCTGATGGGGAGAATAAGGCTGGGAGCAGAGCAATGGAAACCTAGGCCGAGTTGGACCAGAACACTAACAAATGTAGTAACAAACCTCTAAAAATCTAGCACAGTTAAAAAAAACAAACATGTTAAATTCCTAATAAATAACTATCCCAGCAATTATATAATTTTTCTCTTGCAAAAAAAAAAAAAAAGTTAAGGTTGTTTGATGTGCAAAGGGAGACAAGTCCCATGTACAGAAGAGGGAGTTGTGCATCAAACAACTTCCAGACTGGGCCAAGAAGAAGAAGCGAGTGAACGGGCCTGGTTTCCTGTGCCATCTTCTTGGCAGCTTTCTGCATTGAGCTGTTACTGTTTTTTGTCTTCAGCTGCTTGCACTGGCTGGCACAATACATTAATACACCGAGAAAAGTCGTGCCTGAGCCAACCTGACTTTCCCATCTTCTAACATCGTCCTCGTGTTTGAGAATCACGTATGACACACTCTGCTTTGCAAAAGCCATGGTCGCAGCAGAACTGAGTGTCGGATGGCAAGCGGTGTTCAGCTCAGGCTAGACTAGATGCTGTAGCAGGGCCGTGACCAGGACTGTTGGTCCAGGCGCGTGGGATGAGACAGGACAGGAAGGAGAGGTTTGGCGAGGGCTCTGGCAGAAGCATACTTCTCTTTGCCTTCCAGAAAGACCCAGTAAAACTGCACTCAAGCCAACAGGAACGCCGCTCGGGGATTGGTTCAGACCAAAAGGAGGGAAACTAGCTAAGATATTTCTATCCCCCACCCCATCCCCCCTTGCAAGGGTGCTTAGATCTGTTAACAGTGAGAAAAGTTCCTTACAGAGCCAGGAGTCAGCAGCTCACTCCCGCAGGAGTGGGGGTGCTTTATCTCGGCCCAGAGTTTTGACGGTTTGATGAGCTAAGGTAGGGGAGAACAGACCGCGGAGGTGGCAACGGAGACTCGCTCACACGGCTGAGTGACACCACCTGTCATTTCTGCAGGAAGCTGCCATGCCTTTCTTTGTGCACCAAGTTCCTGGCATGTTTATGAGACTTTACAAGTACATTTCAGTAAACACAGCAGACAGATGGCAAGAGACACGACTCCCTCTGCTTTCTCTCTTTGTCTCGATGGAGTTCAGCTTTGAAGAAGGGGTCCTGGCGGGTTTATGATGGCCAAGTGAAGGGTGAAGGGACATTCGATGAAAGCTCTGGTCCAGGGGCTTCCCCGGCTCTGGTCAAGCCAAGCTCCTCTCTGGGCTGTCGCTCCCCATCTTTGAAAGACAGGGCTTGGGCCAGATGGCCCCAAGAGTCCTTTCCAGCCCTTATGTCTCAGATCCCCTGTTGCCAGCAGGACAGAAGGAAGGCTTAAGCCACAGATGTGGTTTCCCTTTGAGCAGTTCCAGATCTATGTCTTGGTGGCCACGTTCATCTAGCACTTTACCAGCTTTTTTGGGGAAACAGAACAAGAGCCTTGTCCTTCACTTTGGTGACCATGAAATGTGGATGCCCAAAGACGCCAGGCAGGTCGGGCAGTGAGCAAAGGATGGCATGTATAAAGAGACACGGTGTGGCGTGCTGGCGAGCCTGGCCGTGGGGGACTCTAGAGTGGCCAGCTCTCACAGTTTCTGAGAAGAAATCAGAAATTCCGGTTTGCAGGTCAAATCTTGCAAATCTCCTTTTTCTTTTTTAATGTTTATTTATTTTTAGAGAGAGAGAGAAAGAGAGAACACGAGCAGGGGAGGGGCAGAGAGAGAGGAGAGAGAGAATCCCAAGCAGGCTCTGTGCTGTCGGCACAGAGCCTGATGCAGGGCTCCATCCCACAAACCGCAAGGTCAGGATGTGAGCCGAAATCGAGAGTCGGACGCTTAACCGACGGAGCCACCCAGGCGCCCCCCATCTTGCAAATTTCTAAATGTTCACTGAGAAGTTTTCCAGCATCATTTGGGCCACAGCACGTGTGTGGGTCAAGTTTCCCAAGGACAGCTCGGGCATTTGTGACCCCATTGTCACCTCTGCCTTGGAGTCCGTGTGAGCGATTAGTAAGCTGGGGCCCAGGGACCGAATCTGGACTGCCCCCTGTTGGTGGGTGGAAAGCAGCCCACACCTGTTTGTTTCGGGATTGTGCGTGGCTGCTTTCCTGCTACAGCAGAGCTGAGAAGTTGTGTCAGGGACAGCGTGGCCCGCAAAGTCTGAAATGTCTCCTGTCTTTTGGGTCTTTGCAGAAAAAGTGGGCCACCTCCCGGGTGGGGTCATTGTAGGGCAGGGGAGACATTCTGGATTTGGAACCAGAATGACCTGTGTCCGCAGCCTGGCTCAGGGAGCTCACCGCTTTAAAACGACAGGGGAAAGACAGTGTTTCCCTTTCTTCCTCCCGGAAATGATCCTGACGCAATAGCGAAACCGTGGAGGTGTTGTTCATCGCGGGCACAGCCGTGGCGTCCGGAATCCCATTTGTGGGGAGGGCCAGGGAGGGTCAAAGGTGGGTTCGGGAGGCCTCCGGAGGGAGAGCAAATGCCCAGGGCTGCGGAGCGCAGAGCAGGAAAGCAGAATTCTCCACACCCTGGGCGGTGCATGCAGAACACAAGACCCGCCACCCCTTCTGGGGAACGGCAGGAATGAGTGCCTTGGCTGGCACGGAGTCCCCTCCGCCCCCCAAGTCTAGTTTATACAAAGGAAAAGCAGGGGAGTGTGGGCTGAACAACCATATTTTCCGGAAGCAGCCTCCTGGGGAGGCAGGGCAGGAGAGAGAGGCTCTGTGTGGGGTGCAGACCCATGCCTTCGCTTTTGCCCAGAAAACAGTAAAGACCAAAAGGGCTGCGGTCTCGCTTTCGGGGCTGTCTTGCTCACGAATCTTGTAGAAAGGAAGAACCCACCTCATGCAAAGACAAGTAATAATCAGGAACACCCAGCACCGACTCCGTGTTAAATTACTCTAAAGAGCCAAGAAAGTAAGGGGCGAAGAATGTGCATGAGCAAAAAGTTGCCACCAGGCAGAGGACAATTTGAGCAGTGCAGAAAGCCTTGGTTAGGGGAGAAGCACGGGAGGCGATCGCATCTGTAAAACAAGAATGTGATGCAGGGGTGCCAGAGCTCCGGAGACGAGGCGACACGGCGGAGCCCCGTAAGACAGATGGACTGAAAAATGCAGCCTCCTGAAAGCCAAAGTCCACCATGGAATTTTTCCAACGGGAAGTACAGGGACACACTGGGAGATCCGGAGGGCGGGGCTGGGAAAAGCAAGGCAGATTAATATAAATAAAGGAGGAGAAAACAAGTGACCCAGGAGACAGAGGAGACCCAACATACTCGCAACTGGGGTCCCCGAAGACGGGAACGGAAATGACTAAGTAAAGCAATATTTCAAGAAAACTTGCCAAACAGGAGATTTGACTTCATGGATTGATAGGGAGTGCGGTGAGTGAGGAAAGAGGAAAGATACACTGGTGAGAGGATCACAAGTTAAAACGAGGTACCGTTTCCACGGGTCATATAGGCAAGGACCAGACGCCTGATCGTGCACGTGGTGGCCAGGGCGCAGGGGAAGCAGGAACTCCGAATGATGACAATTCTGGACTCGGGAAGCCCACTTGTGACCATTGTCTACTAAAGACGCTCACGTAAGTGAGAGATGACGCTGGCCCACGAGATGCACCGTATTATTGGTGGTGATACCAAAGGGCGAAGTAACCGTGATGGCCATCAGTAGGGGACTGGCCAGACGAACTGTCCCAGAGGCTGGTAAGGCTCCGCGATGGAAAGCATGAGGCGGCCCGATGCACCCGGATGTGGGACAGTGTCTAAGATTCTTTAGGTGACACGGGCAAGGTGCGGGGTAGTGGGAGATCTGGGACACCCAGGCTAATGAAATGGGATATTTCAGGATTGCTGTTCATACGATATTTCTGGCAGGATGATGCGCTTGAAACTGTTCACGGTGGTTGCCACCAGTCAGGACAGCAGGTGGGGAGAGAGAAGCATGTCAGGGAGACTCGCTCTCGCGGTTGGTTTTGTTGTACTTTTCCGTAACCAGAGACTGCACAGCTTAGAAAAATGATGACCCTAAGCTCTGGAGCCTGCGGAGTGCAAATGCCGGCTGGGCCACCTCCCATCTGTGTGACCTTGGGCACGTCACTTCGCCTCTGTGGGTGTCAGACGTGTGAAATGGAGTTAAGGATTGTACCTACTGCTGTGGTCTTAATGTTTGTGTCCCTCCAGAATCCACATATGGGATCCTAACCCCCAAGGTGGTGTATTAGGAGGTGAGGCCTTTGGGAGGCGATGAGGTCATGTGGGCAGAGCCCTCAGGATTAGGAACATTGTCTCATGAAGAGACCCCAGAGAGTGAGCTCGTCTCTTGCACCATGTGATGTCCTAGTGAAGAGACGGCCAAGGATACGGGCCTGCACCGCACACCGAGTTTTCTGGTGCCCTGCTCTCGGACTTCCCACCCTCCAGAACTGTGAAAATTGTTCATTGCATATAAGCTACCCCGTCTATGGTATTTTTGTTACAACAGCCTGAAAGGGTTAGGACACTACCACATAAGCATGTCGAGGATTAACGAGTTCATTCAAGTGAAATGATTAGGTAAGAACCAAAGTACAGTCGAATTAGCTGTTACGATGACTGTGTCCGTGGTTGAACCCAGGGCCTGGATTCGGAGCCCGGGGGCCTCTCAGCCGCGTGGCGGAGGCCAACCTGTCGACGGATTGGCCACAGCCAGGAAGAGGGGGTCTGGAGCGGGGCCCTAAGGAGGGCCGGCCGGCTCATCCTCATCCAGGGGAGGCTCGGTGGCTGCCGTCCTGCTGGGTCTCAACGAATGAATGGGGAAACGAGGCAGGACCCTTTCAAAGCCCTCCGATGTGCAAAATTTTCCAAGTCTCATGTATCCGAGCGGAGGGAGGGTGGAGAAGCGGAGTTGCGCACGCACCGCCCTTGGAAGCAAAAATGAGAGCAACCATTTGGAAGGGGATTTGCTGGCATCTAGAAGTGGGAAAGCCGCCCAAGGCCTCCGGTCCAGCTCTCCCCTTCACGGGGAAATAGGATAGAACTGCCCAACAAAAACCATTCAATGATCTCACGTCCCAAAGCTCCAAAAGCCAGAAGACTTTTGTGTGACTTGTTAGGCAGCAAAACCTGACTTAAATTGATGTCTCGAGTTGACTTACAGTCTGTATTTATGCCTGTAGTGTGACTTTTGGTATGTTTTGCTGCAGAAATAAAAATGTGTGTCGGCCCGGGCGCTGGCCCGGATCCTCCCGATGGTGATGTGTGGCCGGTGGAAGGCAGGGCGGGGACCTCCTCTGACTTGTGCTCACTCACCGGCCGCTGCTGGAGGCTGGCTCAGAGGGGGCAGGGATGGAAGGGGAGACTGAGACCAGGTGTGTGTGTGGGGGGGAGGGGCGTGGATGGGGGAGAGAGCAGAGAGTCAGTAGAAGCTGGTCCAGCCTCCACCCCAAGACCACACTGGCTGGAAGGTGCTGGAAAGTGTCCAAGGTAGGCTTGAGGTTGTGAGAATCCAGGCTCTTGGTGGGAGTGAGGAGGGGGGGTTTCCCTAGAAGCACTGAGCCGGGACAGGAGTGTAAGCGACTTATTAAGGAGGTGCTCCCAGGGGAGACTAGGTGGGGCATGGGGGAGGCAGGGGGTGATTTCAGATGAAGGTAGTTTCAGGCTGATCCTGATGGATTGTTCTCAGTGGGGGTAAGGCAGCCGTTACTGCTATGGGCCTGGGGTGGGGGGTGGTCATCAGCACTCCCAGGCACTGCCCCCTCTCTTTGGGGGTGCGGAGGGCATCTTCCTAAGAGAGTCGCAGGTGCAGTTGGGCAGAAGCCAGCATGGAACGACACCAGGGCAGGGGAGCTCAGAAACGGGGAACGGATGGAAAACAGTGCTCCCTATGCAGTCTTGGTGCTCAGTCCCCTCCAGAGCACAGACTGGGGACGGGTGGACTTACAAAGGAACCAGGGAGTGGTGGTCTGACTTCTGGGTCCTCCAGCGTTCTGGCAGCTGGCCATTCATGGTCTCTGCCCGGTCCCCCTCTCTGCAGAAGCCCCTGGAAACCCCGTGGCCCTAACTTATTTTACCCCAGGAGGTGGGTCTCACCCGATCACGTTCTGAAGCTTCTCCTAGTAGCTCACGAGAGCCAGTCACTCGGCTTTTAGTGTTGTGAGCTGGTCGTTATCCTGTTGGTAGCTTGATACCGGCCACAGGATGCGTATTGCCCCCATGGAGGTCGGCCCCCTCCTCCCTCAGTCGTTCGATCCCTGTCTTGGGTAGGCTCGCTCCGAGATTAGGAGTGCTCGGTACAACTACGAATCTGTGGCTGTGGTCCTTACCTCGCACTGAAAGCCAGTTCTTCCCAGCACCCTGTGGCGGTGGTGGGGTGCTGTCACACAGGGGAGTCGCCCTTGTCTTCCTGAACCCATGGTCTTTGGCTTTTCGCTGATACAAGGTGGTAGAAGTGGAGCAGAGAGAGCATGGATTTTGGAGCCAGACCGCTGCTGCAGGCTGTGTGACCTCAGGCAAATTGCTAGACCTCTCTGGGCCTCGCCTTCCTTCTGGGACACCCGAATGATCATCAGGGAGCCCCCAGGGTTTCAAGGGAGATGAGGGCGGCTGTGAAGCACCATACCCATCAAGGGTCTGGTTGTGGTGGCCTCTCGTTGATTTCGGCGCTGGGGAAAATTCCGCTGGTTGCGGAGTTGGAACTCGATTCACGCGGCCACGGCTCGAGCGGAAGTTCACACCCCAACTTTGGTCCGGATCCGCCGGGCCCTGAGCAGCAACGTTAGCTTAGGAAACTGGGGCATTCAGATGGGGGCCAGGCCCCCGCAGACGTGACGTGTGGCCTCGGGCAAGGCGGTCAGCGTCTCTGGGCCGGTGTCCTCATTGCACCGTCACCGCACCATCTCCAGCGAGGGCTGCCTCATCGTCACGCCTTCTGGAAGCTGTGGGGGGTACAGCCGGCCCTGCTTCCCAGGGGCCAGCCTGCGCTCCGGGAGCCTTTCTTCTCAGACGTGACGGGGCACTCGTTAATCCCCTGACCGTGAACTCCATTCCGTCAAGGATTGAGGTCCAGCATGTTAGCATAAAATAAAGCCTCAAGGAGCTGCTTCAACGCTATGAGACGGGTCATCAATTTGGCTTTTCATCCCAGTCACAGCTTTCTCTCTACAGAAAATGGGAAGCGAGACAGAGCCACACAGGATATTCTGCTAAATCCAGAGCAACAGCCAGGACTCCAGGGTCTCTCGTGCTGCTTGTGACCAGGGACTCGGCTGTAATTCGGATCAGCGGTGCTGGAATTAATGTTATCGTCCTGGACTGTTTACTTTTGGGTTTCCTTTAACGTTTGCTGTGGATTTCTTTAATGGCCTTCCTTCTTTATAGTTTTCAATTAAAACACATCTTCGTGAGGCTTGTGTTCGTCGTTGTTTTTTTTACCATGTATGAGGGCCTGAGATTTACTGTTAATTGACTGCTGATGATCTGATTTGAGCCCTACATTAATTTTTTTAAGAAATGTGAAAGCAAGCTGAGAAATGAAAATACAGACGCGGTGTTTAAGTTAGAGAAATGCAGGGTCACGGTCAGAAGTTCATGCTGCTCCTGCCCTGTCGTGTGGTTTCGAGACAGGGTGGCGACGACAGCCTGTGGGCCAAACCCCGCCCACTGCCTGCTTTTGTAAATAAAGTTTTATTGGAACACAGCCACACCTGCTCACTTACAGACTGTGGCTGCCTTTGTGTGATGACGGCCGAGCCAGGGAACTGCAACAGAGACCGTATGGCCACAGACTCTCCCTGTCGACTCTCTGGCCTTTTATAGAAAGAATTTGCCAACGGTGATGTTATCTGTCAACCTCGTCGGGCTGTGGTGCCCAGATGTGTGGTCAAACGTTATTCTGGATGTTTCCGTGAGGGCATTCTTAGATACGATTAACTTTTAAATCAGCAGGCTTTGAGTAAAGCAGTTGACCTTTTATAACGCGGGTGGGCCTCATCTAATTAGTTGATGGCCCCAATAGAGTGGAGACTGACTTCCTCCGGCAAGGGGGAATTCTGTCAGAAGGCAGCCTTCAGACTCAGACTGCAACGGGGCCTCTCCTCGAGTCTTTAGGCTGCTGGCTAACCCTGCAGCTTTTGCCCTCGTCAGCCTCCATAACCACATGAGCCAGTGCCTTATTAAATTTCTTTCTCTGTGTAAACATCCTATTACTTTTGTTTTCCCTGATTAATATGCCAGCCCTTGGTATGGAGGAAGGGGTGTGGCTCAGGGTCAGACCATCTGTAGTGAAAGACTGTGCAGTCTGGCAGTCCTGGGACTGGTCTGACCTGGGAGTCAGGCAGACCTGGGTTTGAATCCCAGCTCTGCCTCTTCCCGGTTGGGACTCTGAGCTAATCCCTTTGCCTCCCAGGGCTCTGGTTTTGTGTCTGTAGATTGTAGCCATCTCCTGCCCACATTGCAGGGCGATTGTTCCTGGCTGGGACACTTCACAAGGGGCCTGGCGCCTGTTCTGGTCACTGTCTGTGTTATCACCGTAAATGAGTTGCCTGGCTTATTCATTAGTCTCTTGTGAGTTTGGTTCAGATGAGTCAGCCCTCCAGGCCTGCTAGACTCCAGCTGCCCTGACATGATGTGGTTTCTTAGCCAGAAAAATGGAAGCCCTGACCTTTAATGGTAGAGTCACAGGTGGCTCTGTGACTCTGGTCTCTTCCCTGTTCCCCACCCCCCTCCACAGAACCAAACAAGCCCAGGCCCAGGAGCTGGACATTGGGGTGGCAGAGACAGCACCTCCTACGAACTTGGCTGGAAGAGGGGGGACTTCGGGCCAGCCGTGTCCTGACTTCTTGCTGTGAGCAAGTCTTGCGGAGGGGTGTCTGTCCAGACAGCCGTTAGAGGGTATTAGGCACAGCCACGGTGACAGGAACCAGAGGTGAGCAGAGGCCGTGAAGGTCTCCTCCCAGGAGGCCCTTCCAGCCTTCTCTTCCACATAACCCGCCAGACAGCCTGGATCTGGAGTCGCTGTCCGGAGACATGACAGGGACTTGCTGCTCGAATTTCTGTCTGGTTGGAGCTGAGCGTGGGAGATGGGCCCTGAGGCCAGGCCCCAGCTTGGGAGCCGCTGGCCTGGTTGCAAATGGCTATACCTGGGATGTGGCCGTTGAGTTCGTTGGAAGGAGTCGTCTTGCCAGGCTTTCCCAGTCTTCATTTGAGCACCCAGGCACTGACAGCTGAGCCCTCATTCTCCTGCTCAGTTCTTTTATTCATTCAACAAACCTGTATGGAGCACCTACTGTGTACCAGACCTGTTCTAGGCACCGAGCACCCAGCAGGAGCCTGGCAGACCCCTCCTGGCCCTCTAAGCCCCACGGGCACAGAGCGTAGGCGTCCGAAGCCGGGCCCAACCCAGCTCTGTGGGTCTCATTAGCAAAGAGCCAGGCTCTGGGCCAAAGAGGAGAGTGAGGGTGGCCTGCTGTGTGGGTGGTTAGAACGCAGGCTTGCAGTCAGAGCGGAGCGTGAATCCTACTCTGCCACGCGACTCCCGGATGACCTTGGGCAGGTGACCCAACCTCCCTGTTTACGTAGGAGGCTGACCCTGATTTCTCAAGGGCCCCGGCCAGCACCCGCCCTCCGCGATGCCATTCTGGCTCTGCTCTGGGATGGTCCATTCTGTCTTCTGACAGTGACATTGAGAGTGCTTTGGAGCACTGGCAGGATAGAGTGGGGGTGCTGTAGAGGGAGGCGACGCTGCCCTTGTGTTGAAACATAGGGACCACATGGTCGTGCAGGTGTCGCTACGTGCAGCACACGTTTCCCCGAGCGGACTGAGCCAGCCACTCCCCTGTGTGCGTCCCAACCCCTTTGTCCTGAGCCACGAGCAGTTGGAGGCCAGGCCCCGCCTTGCGTCTCTGCATCTCACATCCTCAGCCCGGATCCCGGTGCGCAGCAGGCGTGCGGGAAGGGCTTGGGGAAGCACGTGTGGCGCTGGAAGGATTCCCGCTGTTGGGAGTTCTAGCAGCTGACCGTAGAGGTGGCTGGACCGCGGGGCTGCCTCTCCCCTCCGTGAGGAGCCTGTAATGTGAGGGCCGCGGACTGCTGGCTGCTGTCCGATCCAAGGAGCCGCTTCCTGCCAGTCCCGGGCTCGGCAGAGGGACCCCGTTGGTCCCCGGGACCGAGCCGGCCAGGAAGGAGGTGATTGGCCACGACCCCGTGGGCACCATAGCAACGGCTGGGTGCCTGCTGGCTCCTTGGATTGGCTGCATGGATCAGAGCCTGCCCCTGGGAAGTGGCCCATCCCATCCCACCGTGGCTGCAGACACCCGCGCCCCCCTCCCCGGGCTCCCTCAAGTATTGATTCTGGGGCCGTGTTCTCCCTGCACGCGGATTTGCCCCCAACAGATGCCGCTGCCCGCTGTCTCCGTCAGCTGAGGCTGCCCTAACGACGTGCCGTGGCCCGGGGGACTTGATCCACAGTTTTTTCTCACCGTGCTGGAGGCCGGAAACCAGAGTCAAGGCGCCAGCCAATTTGGTTCTTAGAGAGAGCTCTCTTGCCGGCTAGCAGACGGCCACCTTGTCGCGGTGTGCTGGCAAGACGGAGAGAGAAGCAAGCTCTCTTGTTTCTTCTTGTCAGGTTGCTGATCCCTCGTGAAGGCTCCCCCCTTGTGACCTAACTGCCTCCCGAAGGCCCCAACTCCAAACGCCATCCCGCTGAGGGATTAGGGCCTCCACGTACCCGTTCTGGGGAGATGCCAACGTTCAGTCCGCGGCCGCCCGGGATCTGATGCTGGAGTGGGCTCAGAGATGCCCGGTTGTGCTGCTGCTGGGGACAGGCACGGACACGCTTTTCTCAGGGTTCCCGTGTGTGCCGAACAGGAAATGGCAGCTGCCTGGGCCACCCAGCCCTCTGTTCCTGCGGAAAGGCGGAGGGTCTTGCGTCTGCTCGGAAACCAAAAGCCACACGTTCACACGTTTGGGCAGGTGGCGGAGGAGAACGTGTAGAGCTTCCGAGTCTCTGCTTGGGAGTCTCACAGCGCCCCGAGAACAGGCTGCACTTGGAGAGAAGCACCCCTAAGCTTTGGGCAGCACTGCCTTGTCAGACCTGGCTGGCCTGGGTCCTCGTGGGACTCCCAAGGAGGGGGCTGGCCTGATCCTGTTCTCCAGGTGACAGCGCTGCCCTGAGGGAGCTCAGATCAGAGAGGTTGTGCATGTGCCCGGGACACACAGCGTGTGAGGCACAGAACTGAGTGTGGCCAGCATGGGGCTCCTGAACCTGCTCTTAATGATTGTGGGGAGGGTGTGGCTAGGCTAACCCTGGGCGCAGGGTCTCCTGGGAGGGGCCAACAGGGGAAGAGCTCAGAGTTGAGGAGGGCTGGCTGCTCTAGGGACCCGGCGGAGAAGGAGGACCCTTGCCCCAGCCCATGCGGTTTCTGCGTTGGGGCACACAGTGCTGCCGCATCCTTCCTCTTGTCCCCAGACAACCCCAGATAAACGAGAACAGGAGCAATGAACATTGTTTCTAGAGCCTTCTGGGTCCCAGGCTCGTGCTAAGTTCTTTGCCTATATTAACCTAAGTCTTGCTTCTCCAGGACAGGCCTAGAGGTGGAGACTTGTATCCCTAAGTCACAGAGGAGGAAGTGTGCACACGGAGGCCAGCTCAGCAGTGCTGGAGTCGGGATTTGAACCCAGAAAGTCTGGCTCTGAGGTCTTAGCGTTGGCCATTTGTGAGTGACAAAATAGACTCTCTGAGGTGAGGTCACTGCCCCGGGTCTCGTGGGAGGTGTGGGGGCTGGAAGGGTAACAGCCCTGCCCCACCTCTCCCACAGAGCTCTACACACAGGACACAGTCCTGCCCCCGTGCCTTTGCACACCCCACCCCTCTTCCTGGAGTGTCCTTTCCTCTCCCAGGGCCTGACCCCAACGGTCCAGGCCCCACACCGGGGCCTGCTTTGAGGAGGCCTTTCCTGGGTTCCCCCTGGGTACACCTCACCGATACTGCTTGTCTGTTTGGCATCTGTCTCCCCAGCTGGAAGGAACGTTCTTAAGGACTTGTGTTTCTGGCCGACTAAACTGTACCTGCCAGACAGCACAGGACTGGCACACAGTAGGGCTCTGATGTTTGTGAAAGGATGAGGAATGCCCCGCCGTCCCTCCCAGGCAGGGCATGGCCAGGGGAGGAGGGGAGTATCTGGCAGGCCCCGGGGCGGGATGTGAACCCACCTGGCTGGGGTCGTTCCCTGGCTTAGAGAGGATGCGTGTGAAATGCATGGCCTGTTACTGGCACTCGGTGGGCACAGGTCAGTGCTAATTATTATTGGTGACGCGGGCGTGAGCTATATTATATGGTAGAGCCTTTACGTGTGTTACTGTTACGGGCTGAACTGTGTGTCCCGCCGCCCCCCCCTCCCCATTCATATGTTGAGTCCTGACCCCCAGCACCTCAGAATGTGCCAGTGTCTTTCTCCAGAGCTGGGGCAGGCCACGTGCTAAGCTCAGAGGTTGCCGTTTTGTAGCGTGCATGTACGCATCGTTTTGTAGCGTGTATGTACCCGGCCTGGTGACCAAGCCCTTTCTCGCCTGTATTTCAGTTTTGATGCTGACTCTACCCCACAAATGGTTGGGTCGGAGCCCAGCGCCGGGCAGGCCCTGAGCCCCCGGCCCCCCGCCCCCGGCAGGACCGTGCCAGGCCCCCTCCTCTCCTCCCTCAGCTCCCTGGTGGTGGAAGCCACCTGGTTGGTCCGCACGGCGCCAGGCAGGTCTGCGGGCTGTGCGTTCGCGGCCGTGGTTTGCAGCAGCCAGCGGGCTTTTGGCACAAAGCAGGTGACGGTGGCGCCCATCTCCGGAGCTGTCCGGGGAGCCACAAGCACTTAGTGAACACCTAGGTGCCAGTTGGGGTGCTCTGAAGGCCGGAAATGGGGCCGAGCCCTGGCCCTGGGTGGGGCCTAGAGACTGGGCAGGAGCTGCAAAGCCAGATTTGCCACTGGCAGACCGGGAAGCCGAAAGCGGGGAGCCTGCGATGCCCTTCGGCAGGACCGGGGCCAGCCAGCGTGGCCACGATCGAGTTCAAGGCCCCTTCTGTGTAGGAGTATCTGATTGGCTCACGCAGGTCATGTGCCAGCCAGGAGGCTCGTGATTGGCCGAGCCCAGGTCTCCTGCCTGCCTGTATTTGGGGGCGCAGAGAGGGTCTGGCCGCTCCGTTTCTGAGCATCGGGTGTAACCGGGGTTCACCCCAAATGCAGGGGGGTGCGCACAGAACAGCCAAAAGGACACCAGACACCCACCATTCCCACTGTGTGTCCCCCGGTGTGCTTGGGGTCAAGGGTACTGACACGGGGTTGCGCCTCGGTGCCTGTGGCCCCAGTGATCCCTCTGCAGGTAATACCCTCCACCCTCTTCAGAGCCCATCCCTGCACCCCTCCTCCAGGGAGCACTCCTCAAGCCCACCAGGGAGAACCAACCCTGCCCCCACCACCAGCAGCAGCCTTCCTCCCAAGGCTATGTGGTGGGCTGGACAAAGTGGAGGCTTGGTAAACAGGTGAGGGTCCATTCACCTAAAATATCTGATTATAACATTCAGCGACGTGTTTAGTGAGCACCCAAGAGTGCCCGCACAGTCCTGGTGCCGGGAATGTCGTGAGCATCTTTACAGGTCAGATACGTGTTCGTTGTCGGGGGGCTGGTATTGCACTGGAGGGCCACGTCGTCTCATTTCACCCACCTTCTCTTCCTGGGCATTCGCTTCATTTTTACTCTGTCTGCGGCATCTGCAGGGCCCCGGGATTTGTCGCTTCTGTCGGTGACAAACTCATGGGTGACAGCGTCCCCAGCAGATCACGGGTGCTCAGCCACCCCGTGGTTCCCTTTCCGGACCTAAGCAGGTGGGAGGCGGAGGTGGGCCTAGGGAAGCAGTGAGGGGCCTGCCCTTGCAGCTCACAGGCAGAAGCTGACACGTTGCAGGAAAAGTCTGGTCCCGGGGGCCAGAAGCTGCACAAGCAGTTATGACTCCCAGGCTGGGCCTCGCTGCCCGCCTGGTTCAAATCCACCCAGAACCTTAGCGAATATGGGCTTATTTGGAAATCGAGTCTTTACAGATGCAATTATTTAAGATGAGGTCATACTGGAATGGGCCTTGGATCCAATGACTGGTGTCCTCAGAAGAGGAGGGACACACAGAGACACAGGCAAGGGTATCGTGTGAAGACAGGCAGAGCCTGGAGTGACTCACCTACAAGCCAGGGGAGGCCGAGGGCCGCTGGAAGCTACCAGAAACTAGAAAGACAATGCCTGGATTTCCCCTGGAGCCTCCCGGAGGGAACCAGCCTGCTTGGCGCCCTGACTTTGGATTTCTGGCCCCCAGAACCGTGAGACAATACATTCCCAGTGTCTCCAGCCTCTTTATTCGTAGTCAGAAAGAGAATTAAGACACAGACCCAGCCCAGCCCCTAACGCGCTGACCCCCCGGTTGTCTTCCTCTGCAAAGTGAGGTGTGGACAGGGCGAGGGTGACACACGTTTTGTGTAAATGACCAGATAGAGAATGTTTTAGGTTTGTAGGACTAAAATACAGCGTCTCCTGCATAGTTTGCTTTGCTTTGTTGTCATTGTTTCTTGGTCGTTTGTTTTATAACCCGTTAAAAACGCAAAACACATTCTTCATCTGGGGCTGGGTTTGGCTTATGGGCTGCACTTTGCCAGCCCCTGGACTTGAGGCATGAATTCTGCCTGTGGGGAACCCCAGCTGCGTGCACAGTCCTCCCCCGGGGGCGCAGAAGGGTCCTGGATTCTGCCGTCAGCCAACTGCCTAATGGAGGAGTGGGCCCGGAGCCTCCCTGGCCTCAGTGTTCCCACCTGTCAGTAGGGAATAAGGGCTGGTTTTCCTGAGTGAAGGTCACAGGACAGCACTAGGCGGGCGCACACCTGCCTGCCTCCATGCCCAGGACCCATCCTGTTCACACTTCCCTCCTCGGCGCTGGGCGCAGGGCCGGGCACGTTGCAGGAGCTCAGGGGAGATTTGTTTGAAGAACGAAGGAAGCTTTCCAGAAGCCCTCTCTGGGTCAGGTATTCCCCCAGCCCCCACTTTCACTGCAGTGACTTCCGTGGTGTCATTGTCTCTGAGGGAGGGCAGGTACTCTGGCCGAGTCACCTCCTGTGCAGAGTTTGATGACAGAGGGGAGGAGAATCAGCCGAAGGGAGTTACGTCTGACGGGTGTCTGGGCTAATGACGTGATTTGAACCGCACCCAGCCCTGGCTCAGGGCCATGTGCCGGGGCCCGGGTTCAGTCCTGGAGACTCAGACTCTAGAAAAGGGGGAAATGATTTCTAAAAGCCGTGTGAGCTGGTCCTGGGAGGGCCAGAGTTGGGAGTCAGACCCAGATTGGAATTCCAGCTTTGCTGTGTGGCAGCTGTGTGACCCCGGGTGAACGTCTTAACCTTGCCGGGCTTTATTCGGCCTCCTCCCTCGGAGGGCACAGAAAGCCTCCCTGTCCTGAGAATGGGGTACGGTGTGCCCGGCACAGCACAGGGCTGCTTGCTGTTAGTAACACTTCTGTAGTCACTGGCTGTGAAGGATAAAGCCTCACATTTTTGCCAGGCCCTCTCTCCTTCCAGAGTGGGTTTGTGTCCCCTGTTCCCTTGGGTCCCATGTTGCCACCGTGCAAGGGTTGCTGTGGTCACCCTGTTTTACGGATGAGCAAACAGAGGCTCAGCGAGGGAGGTGACTTACCTGAGGCTACAAGGCAAATGGCAGCATGGTGACCACAGCGTGGTCCTTCTTCTGCCCCCTCGTCCCCCTCCAGAGTCCCTGCCTGCTCAAGGCATTGTCCCGGCCATGGACGGTTGGGCCACGTTGACCAGAGCTAAGAGAACCCTCCTCATCCCAGATCATTGGATTGAGCAACAGAAATCCGTCAGGGATGCTGCCGTTTGAGGCATGGCGACTCCACGGAGCACCTCCCTGCTGGCTGCTCTGTGCACCCACTCCCTCCTGCCCTGCCCTCCCCTCCCCTCCCGGGGCGCACACAGCCCCGATCCCACCCTTGATTAGATTCTCCTGGCCTTAAGCAGAATCTGTCCGGAGAAGGCCTGTTTGCCCAAACAGGAGCATCTTTGCGTTATTGCCACAGGGCCGAGGCCCCGGGCTGGGGTCCCTGGGGCCCTCCGACTTGAGAGTCTCCGCAGGAGAATGTGTTTACCGAGAAGCCAGAGCAGCGTCCAGAGGGAGCCAGGCAGGCTGGGCCCTGGAAACACACCCAGTTCGGCTGCCCCTGGGATTCGAGAAGCTCATTCTCAGTATATTGCAGGGAGGGGATAGGTGCAGGCGGAGGGGGTGGGGGAGGGCCAGGCCGAGGCCACAGAGAGGGAGGGGTGCCAGGAGCCCCAGAAAGGGTGGTGCTTCTTAGCAGAGGATTCTGAGGCCCGAACGAACAGGTGGCAGAATTGGAGGAGGGGCCATGCCCTTAATTAGTGTAACCCAGGGGAGGGTCCGTGTGATCACCTAGTCTGTGGGGCCTGGGGGTCTCCGAGCCCTTCTTTCTTTCCTTTTCTTCGAAGCAGCATCCCCACCCCGTCCCTTTCCATTCACCCCCTCCCCTCCTCATCCTTTACGATGTCCTTACAGGGCGCCCAGGGGCTCACCCAGACAAGGAGGCAGCATAGGGAAGCAGAACGTCGCTTCAAGCACTGCGTCGTGGCTACTGGAGGACGTGGCTTGGGTGTCTCGGCAAATGGGCGTCCTAACAGCGAACCCCAGAAATGGTCTGGGGAACCTGCCCGTCTCTGGACTCTGGCAGGCGATGCCGGGCGGGGGGGCGAGGAGGGGCTGGGTTCCTCGTGCCGGCCCTCCTTCCAGGTGCACCAGAGTGAGTCACCCTCCCTCCCAGGATGAGTGCAGGGGCGCGGCAGGAGTCTGGAAGACATGTGTCCCCGACTCTGGCAAGTGGTCCCAGCTGTGGGAGGTCAGATCTTGAGAAACGGAAGGATCCGGATTCAGAGCCTGGCTCTGCCACTGGGTATCTGCGTGGCCAGAGGGCGTGTTGGCAGCCGGGACACAGCCAGGGGGTCGGTGTAACTGGAGCAGAGGTGGGGGGTGGGCAGGGATGGCAAGAGAGAAGTCTGGCTGGGGTGCAGGGGTCTCAGCCAGGGCTCCCACTTTGTCCTGGAGCTGGCAGCTGGTCTGCTGTGTGGGCGAACTCAGGCCGGAGGGGGCAGGGGGTGAGCAAGGCTGGAGGCATGGTGGCGAGTGCTAAGCTGAGCAGAGGCTGGGGGAGGGTTCCCGAAGGGCAGGATAAGCGGCATCAAGGTGGCAGAAAGGACGGGCCGTGCTGCTAGACTGGCCATGACAGTTTCACTGCGTTTCATTCAGACCCGGGTTTGAATCCTGGCTCTCACCCTTGGTAGCCGTGTGACTTCGTCAGCTTGTATGACTTCTCTGAACCTCAGTTTTCTCATCTGTAAAGTGGGAGAAACTCCCCGTTGTGGGTTTGCTGTGTGCGCACGGCCGGGCACACAGGCGGCCTGGTGATGAGAGTATCTTGGTCGGCGTGTTATCCTGGGGGAGGCGGGAGGGGCACTGAGCCGACTCTGGCTTTGAGGCTGGGCTGATGGGTGGACATGGGGGAGGAGTGGGTTTATTTCGGAAGAGGGCGGGCTCAGTCCCAGGCAGATTGTGTTCACATTGCCGGTAAGGAAGCCAAATAGAAAGACCCAATGTCACAGGCAGGGATTGGAACAAAAGACTGAACCTGTTGTCCCTCTCACTTGTCCCGTGGATACCGGAGCCGGGTGCTCTGTGTGGGATGAAAAGGGGGAACCGGTAGGGGAACACTCGGGGGAAGTATGTTCTACCACAGCCACCTTAAATTGGAACGGGTTGTACGAGGAGGTAGTGAGATCCCCATCTTGGGAGGGATGAGAGTCAGCTGGAGGTCTACTGGGGGGCCCTGGAGAGAGGACACCGGTGAGGCCTGGACTGGATGAGCTTCAGGTGCCCTCCTGTGAGCCCTTTGAGCCTTGGCCGGGCAAGCATATCGAGGGTTTTTTTGTTCTTGGGTTTTAAGCAGAAACAGTAAAGTAGGCACAAATTTGCCCTTAAAATAAGATGCTGAGTATCTTCCAAATGCAAATGGATTTAAACCGCTGGAGGTCTAATCTCCAGATGTGTCTTTGGTAGTTTCCAAGGGGCTCCGAGCCCCTCGCGGGCTGGCATGGTGCACCCACTGGCACTGGTGGGTTTGGGCCCATGGGAGGCCTCCTGTCCTGGGTGTCTGCTTCCGAGCCGGGGAAATGCAGCCGGTCCTCGAACCCGTGGACAAGGGGATGTGGCTGTCACCCGTCAGCTCTGTGCCAGGGCACACAGCTCTTCGCCCATTGTCCTGGCGTTTCTCGGCCCCGTCGCCTGCACCTGTTGCTGTCGCTGTCCATCCCGTCCTTGTGCGCGTGGGTGAGATGCTTCCGTTGGCCCCTGGGAGAATGGCCCTTCGCTCCCAGAGTCAGGGGCAGCAGGCTGGTGCAGGAAGCCGGCAGCACGTGCTGAGCACCGCAGACAGCCCTGGACAGGAAGTACTTTCATCGGGGCTTTCAGATGAAAGCCCCTAAGGCTCAGAGGGGTTAGGTGGCTGGGCTGAGGTTGCACAGCCAGGAGCAGTGAAGGAGCAGCAGTTTGCATTGGGGTCCCCGTTCCCCGGTCCTCCCTCCACACCACGCCTCGTGTTAGGTCACGCCTGGCACAGGGCCTTGTGAACACACAAGTAGCTCACCAGGAGTTCCTTTCTCTTCTTTCTTGCCTTTCTGAGCCTCAGCTTCCCCGTCTGAACAATGGGAAGAAACCCGCCCCCTTCACAGGGCTCTTTGAACTGGTGAAGTGAGAGCCAGATACTGGTTCTATGTAAACTGTGCACGTCCTTGGCCTTCCTTGAGCGTCAAAGGGACTTCCACTTTGCCTGGTGCTCCCCCACGGCCTCCTGCTTTCTGTCCGGCCGCCCTCACCCCAGCAGAGACCAGAGCTGCCTGCGTAATTCATTTCCACCGGAATCCCCACCGTGCACGTGGCCAGAGCACCGAGCTCAGATCTCCGGAGAACCAGCTGTCCTCATACGGGTAGAAAGTAACACAGAGCGCTTCTGAATAAATCCTCGGCCTGCCCTGTCGCCAGCTGAGTGGCGTCCCAGCTCAGACCAGTGCTGCCTCCAGCCAGGCGCAGGATAAAGAAATACCAGACGGTATTTTGTTTCTTTGCGTCGTGGCTATTAAAACACACACCGCAGCCACAGGCAGGCACACGTGCGTGCACACACACCATCTGTGGTGTTGTCCAGAGGATATTTGGTAGATCTGGGCCTCTCTGATCCGGTTCTGGCCATCGACTGGCTACGTGGCGTTGACTGCCAGGACTCGAATGGAGGGTTCTCTGATTCTGATGAAGAGGGTGTAAGGAATGAGGCGCACAGGAGGAAGCGGAGGGCGTGAGCAGTGGCCTCGGGGGCTGGTGGTCGTGGCGAGCTGGGGGGTTCTGAGAGGGAATCCGGCTCTGCCCCCTGCTAGCTGTGATGTTGGACCAATCAGGCCCCTTCTCAGGGCCTCGGTGCCTCTACCCGCCGACAAGAGGATTGTTGGGGTGTCTACATTTAAAAATGCGGGTCACGGAAGACCCCGGCGTGGAGACCTGAGTCAGCTTTCGCTGTCACTACGGGAAACAAGGCCCGTGCTCTTGCGTAGGCCGAGAAGCCAGCCGGGGTCCTCTACCCACAGGGGACAGATCCTGGCTCTGATCACGGCACCGAGGCCAATACCCTTGGGCCCTGGCCGCGTCCCCAGCAGTGTCCCCCTGGCAGTTTAATTGCGGCAAGACGGGTGGTGCTGGGGTCATTCGTGGTTCTTCAGCAGCGATAAAGTCGGGCGAATCCCCACATCTGAGGCCCTGGCTTTGACCCCAAGCCGCTGGGCCAACGGGGTTCCGCTCCAGCTGGTGTGAATGTCAGAGTATGTGTGTGTGTTTGCTCTGTTTATTCTTGGGGGAAAGAGCAGGAAACCTTTATTTTATTTTATTTTTTATTCTTTTTAACGTTTATTTATTTTTGAGAGAGAGAGACTGAGTGTGAGTGGGGTGGGGGGGAGAGGAGGGCACAGAGAGAAAGGGACACATAGAATCGGAAGCAGGCTCCAGGCTCCCAGCTGTCCGCACAGAGCCCGATGTGGGGCTCGAACCCACGACTGTGAGATCATGACCTGAGCTCAACCGACTGATCCACCCAGGCGCCTGGAGCAGGAAATGTTGAAGAAATGATTGCATGTCCGTCTTGCGGGCTGGGGCCGTGGCTCTGTTAGAACCTTCTTCGGTACGCGGCTGACCCTTCCAGGGCCGGGGAAGGGTCTGGAAATGAGGCTGCAGCTGGCGTTGTTCCAAGAGCAGGAAAGCACAGGGTGGTCCCTGACGCTGCCCCCTGGAGTTGCGGTCCTTGGGCGGGGCGGTCTGTTATTGTTAGAGCACACAGCGGGCATCTAAGGACGCCTACTGTGTGCCCAGGGACATGGCAACAAAGGGAGGAGTCACTGTCGTCTTGGGCAGCCAGCTTACCCTCCCTGAGTCTCATCTTCCTCACCTGTAAGACGGGGTAATTCTGAGGGGTCCCTTAGCTGGACATTGACAGTATCTAGCTGGGAGCCCCGCACAGTTTGTACATATTCTGTTCTGTCTCTTTCCATCGTCCTTGCTGCTTTTTTTTTTTTTTTTTTCAACGTTTTTTATTTATTTTTGGGACGGAGAGAGACAGAGCATGAACGGGGGAGGGGCAGAGAGAGAGGGAGACACAGAATCGGAAACAGGCTCCAGGCTCCGAGCCATCAGCCCAGAGCCTGACGTGGGGCTCGAACTCACGGACCGCGAGATCGTGACCTGGCTGAAGTCGGACGCTTAACCGACTGCGCCACCCAGGTGCCCCTCGTCCTTGCTGCTTTTGACTGGCAGATGCTTCTCAACTTCTGACGTCGTGAAGAGAATGTCTTTTTTTTTTTTTTAATTATAAATTGTTACTAAAACTGATCTTTTATCCACGGCAACTTCTGCAAAAACATCCAGTGAGGATTTACTAGGCTCCTGCCGTGTGCTCCTCACTGGGCACAGAGCCGGGGGCAGCCGGAGCTGGGGAGAGGCAGGGCTGCTCGGAGGAAGGCAGGCTCAGAGCGTACGTGCCCTTCTAGAATCTCAGGGCTGGAGGAGACCCAGCGTGTGAGTGATGCCTCAGGTTCCCCTTACAGCATTTTCTACGTGGGAACCTGCACCTTCTGTTTGCACACCTCCAGTGCCAGGGAGCTCACACCTTCCTACCGTTCTGTCTTCAGCTTTGACTGGTAGGTTCATCCTGTAAACTGAGCCGAGCGTCTGCCCGCTGGACCGGTCGGGCCTGTGGGGCCACACAGAGGAAGCCAGCTCCCTGTTAACCATGAGAACCCAGCAGACCCCAGAGGACAGTGAGTCTTGTCTTCTCTTGGCCCAGCATCCCACACTTCTTCCAGGGTGCCGTTTGGAATAGGGTTTGGGATCCCTTCTGTCCCCTTCGTGCTCTGTGCAGAACGCACTTGGGTTGGTCTCTGTTCCCCTAAGATAATATGTGTGTGATCGAGCCCAGCTTCCCAGCCTTTGTCTTCATGGTGCTGTTGCAAGTAGGTGGCTGTGGTGGGCACCCTGGCTTTGTGAACCCACCCCCTGTTGAGTCACAAATGCGTGACATTGGAGAAGTCACTTAACCCCCGCCCCCCATGCCTCAGTTTCCTCATCTGTAAAATGGGGGTATTCACTTAACCCTTGCGATGGGGATTCAAGGAGGTACAGCAGGTGCATAATGCACCCAAGGTGGGGCCTGGCACACAGGTGCCCAGTCAGGGTTGGCCGCCATGGTCATTATCACTTTATTACTGGTCTGGACCCCGAGAGAGGTCCTTTACTGAGCTGGGCTGGTGTATGTGACCTGACACCCAGCCTGGTCTCAGCAATCTGAGGCAGGAAGGGCCTGCCACCCCCACCCCTTAGCAGGAAGGGCTCAGGAACAGAATGGAAACTGACTTTCATTATATTTAACACTTCAACAGTGCATGCTGTTTGCCAGGCACCGTTCTAAGTCATGTTCCACCCTTAACTCATTTAATCCTCAAAATAATCCCTGGAGGTATTATTATCCCCATTTCCCAGATGAGGAAACTGAGGCACCATGAATATTAAGTACCCGGGGTAAATGGCAGAGCCACCGGGATGGAGGGCTGTCCGAACAGTCCAGGTGGAGAAGAGACACCGATGTGAGAGCTTACGGAATGCGGTTGGTTTAGGGCGAGACAGAAGTTGCGTGGAGCAGGGGTGCAGGGGAGGGCAGCTGGGAGGAAGGTAGAAAGGGCGGGAAGAAGGGAACCTCTCGCCCCCTCCTCCTTGCCGCCCTCCAGGCTCTGGGATGGGGCGGACCACGCCAGCGCTAACATTCACACCAGCGTTGGAGGCAGGCACGGACAGCCTGGGCTGGAATCCTGGCCCCACCCCTTCCGGGCTGTGTGCCTGTAGGCTTCCTTACTTGTCCTCTCTGACCCTCGGTCTCCTCCTCATCAAAATGGGAGTAATACTAGTCCCAGTTGCACAGGGCTATTGTGTGGATCAAATGATCAGTGTATGCAGAGGACTCTGATCCGGGGTGTTTCTGGAAGATGGCCACTTGCCCAGACTCACTCCGGTGGCAAGTGGCAGAGCTGGGTTTCATCCTCGTCTGTCCGACTCTGGGTACCCCACAGTGCCTCGTGTGCAAGCAGGCCCTGTCCACACACCAGCCAGAATGCCCCTCGACGGCCCCTTCCTGCATGCCGCACATTCCTGCCCCTGCACCAAATGCCACCTGTCACCTGTCACCCTCCCCGTTATCTTTGTGATATTTTATCCTCCGTCTAAATCCGAACTCAAATCCCCGACCCCGCTAGCTGGCGCATGCGCTCCCCTCTCCCAGGACCGGACCTCCTTCTAGGGCACACCCCCAGTTACACAGTCCCTGCCGCTGCTCCCCGAGTCCGGCTGGGGTCCCCTCCTTCGCAGTGGGTGACGAGGGCACACCCGGGGCAGAGGGTTAATTAAATCACACAGTGAGGTTTGTAGAACATGGGATGCTTCATTAGGCCCTGCGTGAACAAGCCGTGCGGGCTCGTGAACTGGTGTAATTACAGTTACACGGCGGCCTCATTAGTTCTGCGAGGCCGCCAGGCGGGCTCCTGCCTCGGGGCCCACAGAAAGTGGCCCTGAGCTCAGAAACCCAGTTCTTTAATAAAAAGAAAAATTTTTTAATGTTTATTTTTGAGAGACAGAGAGTGAGCAGAAGAGGGGCAGAGAGAGAGGGAAACCGAATCCGAAGCAGGCTCCAGGCTCCGAGCTGTCAGCACAGAGCCCGATGTGGGGCTCGAACTCACGAACCGTGAGATCATGACCTGAGCGAAAGTTGGATGCTTAACCGACTGAGCTTCCCAGGTGCCCCATTGGAAACCCAGCTCTAAGCAGGCATGCCCATCTTGCCGGCTTGCTGCTGGCTGTTTAAGGGCATCTGAGGGGCATGTTTAGATGGTGACACCAGGGTGGCTCCCCCTATAAACTCTGTTTCCTGAGAAACAATTGCCCTCAACTCTGGAACCAGCTAGGACTTCAGGTGGAGGTGAAGTGGGGCTTCAGTCAAACAGATGCCAGGTGAAAGGAAGGGCATTGCAGATCGTCTGCTCAGGTGAGAGTGCCGAGAGCCTGGTGCCCACTGGCCAGTTTTCCAGGAAGTTCTGAGGCCACGCTGGCTGGGGTTTTGTGGTGAGGGTGCCCCTCTGATCCTCTCGGGGCCGCTGAGACACTGACCCTCCTGGCTGGCTCTGGCCCCCTGAACTGGACCCACGGCAGCCGCCCCTGGTCTGTTCCACCCTCTCTTCTGCATCCAGTGACCTCTGCAACCTTTGCCTCTGGGGTTTCTCAGTGTGACCCTCAGAGCTCCTGTGGCCGACACACT
The DNA here is from genome assembly GCF_046562875.1 of Panthera onca. Classification (NCBI taxonomy): domain Eukaryota; kingdom Metazoa; phylum Chordata; class Mammalia; order Carnivora; family Felidae; genus Panthera; species Panthera onca. The sequence goes on from NC_138342.1 coordinate 4,798,822, forward strand.
CGGGGGCTGATTTAAAACACAGCTTCCCAGTTCCCACCCAGACTGTCTGGGGCCAGGGCCAAGGAATCTGCGTTCTTAACGAGTGCCGTTGTAACTGACATGCTCAGCTCTGGATTATTTGTGTTTCTCTTGGCCCTGGCTTAGGGGTCCTGCAATCCCTAGGAATCCTTATACCTCCTGAACTCACTACCGCTCTCAGGCCACTGGGGGGAGGGGGCGGGGAGCAATGTGATTGGCTCAGGTCTCCGGGCAGTCTGGTGATTGGCTGCCTTCAAAGAGGGGTGTCTACCTCTAGATCCAATCAGCCGAGGGCAGCGTGGAGGTGTGGTCATGAGGTAAAGATCTGTTGCTCTACCTGGTGGTGGGTAAGGGACAGCGAGAAGTCCTTGCTGCCCACATTTGACTCCTTTGGCATGTTGTTGCGTTGTTTTGGGATCCTAGTCTCATCTGCCATTTAAAATGTTTTCTTTTTTCACCAACCGAATGGCACACACAGTTTTTAAATCCCCAAATTTCCAGCCTACCCTAAATCAGTACTGAGCTGTAGAGATGTAATGGGGCCACACGTGTAATTTCGGATTTTCACATTACACAAGTGAAAAGAAATAGGCGCAATTACACAAGTGAAAAGAAATAGGCGCAATTAATTGTAAGAATTAATTCACATATCCAAAACGTGATCACCATATAATCAATATAGAAATTATTGAGATGTCTCACATTCTGTTTTTCACTAAATCTTTGAAATCTGTTGTGTGTTTTACGCTTACAGCACAGCTCGGTTTGGGCTAGGCACCTTTCAGGGGCTCAGTGGCCACGTGTGGCTGGTAACCACTGCCCTGGGCAGTGCGGCCCATGTGATGACTTTGCTTTACAACTTTTATATCCTGTTGATTGTATTCTCACCCACTTTTGAATAGTTTAAAATAGTTTAAGGACTTTTCAGTCCATTGGCTAAGAGTGTGTGCCTTCAAAATGCTGGGTTTCTAATAATAAATGCTCACAAAGTCTGTTGGAGTTTTGGAGCATTAGGTCCCTTCATTCTGACTTCCTCCCTGTATCCTGATTTTTTTTTTCTGGGTCTTTGTTGACCAGGTCAGGTAGCCCATTATTTTCCATTAGCAAGTGTATTAGTTTTCTGGGGCTGCCCTAATTGTCACCACAAACTCAGTGGCTTAAAATGACAGAAATTTATTCTCTGACCGTTCCGCTGGCCAGATGGCTGAAATCAGGATATTGGGAGGGCCACACTCCCTCTGGAGACTCTGGGGAAGACTCCTTTGCTTCTTCTGGCGAAGGCGTGACTTGGCTTATGGCCCCATCACCCCAATTTCTGCCTCCTTTATATCACGGGAGTGTGACTCATCTCTGTGTCTCTTACAAGGACACTTGTCACTGGATTTAGGGTCCACTTGGGTAATCTGGGATGATCTCATCTCAAGATCCTTATTTTTATTATGTCTGCAAAGACCCTCTTTGTAAGTGAAGCCACTTACATTCCGGGTTCTGGGGGTTACAAAGTGGACACGTGTCTGGCAGGGCCACCATTCCACACACGACAGGGAAACGTCCGTGTTTCGCAGTACGGATGAAGAAGGGAGGAGGCAGAGACGGGCTTTCTTCCCCTAGGCTGGGAGATGCCTACGGCAGTGGGCTATGAAAGGTACGCCTGCCGGTGTCGTGGAAAGTGCCGGTCCACGCTTCAGCCAGGACCAGACAGGAGTTCAGGGGACACACGTAAGTCAGACGCATCCAGAAAGACAAACCGCAAGACGATAGAAAGGCAAGCGTGTCTCACGTTGTTCAAAAGTAGATATGGCGATGCTTGTCACACGCCCGGAATAGGGCCGGCTGAGCCCAAGCACTTAATAAATGCTAAATCTCATCATCAAAATTGTGATTATCGTGATTGTGTATTTGCATCCAGATCGTACACCTTTATATTACTAACGAGGATGATCGCCGATAGGCTAAGAGAAAAAGAGACCCCTGCCAGGATACAAACACAAAGAATTAAGCTGAATCTGTAAGTCACCAAATGGGTTTCGGTGACAAAAACCTTTCTTTATGAGCTCTCCCGGCGCCTCGGTGATGCCGTTACCCGTGGTCATGCCTGTTCACGGCTCACTTTATGTGCCCATCTTTCTTGTATATGATCATCAGGATGGCACTAATTTGGGTTTGCAAATGAGCTTTCCCTGATGTTGTCATGTCAGCGTCTAGATTCAAGACGGGATGCTTCCCAGACCCGGACCCTCCAGTGTGGCCGGCCGAGCAGGCCCAGCCCCTCCCCCTGATCTAATCGCCCCCTGGAGCCTGGGGGATTTGCTAATGGGCCCAGGAAACCATAAACAGTAATGACAGTGCTTGTGTTACTGCGGGCATGGGGTTGCCCTCGGGGCTCCCTTCCCTGTCATTAAATTGGGGATCTTCCTCCTGCCTTTGAGCCGGAAGAGAAGGTTCGCTCTCTCTGTGCCCTGCACTCGTTCATCCATCCCTTCACCCCTCCCCGCCATTCATCCGTGGGCTCGTCCATTTATCCATCCACTCATTTGTTCAGCCCACCACCGCCGAGTGCCCAGTAAGATGAATTTTGAGGGCCACACTTTCCTTCACGACCGAGGAGGTGGGGCTTGGCCGAGCTGCCCCAGGACAGGAAAGAAGGGTGGTGGGGTCCTTCTTTAGCGCCCAGCTGACCTGACCCAGCCCTTCTCCTTGGTGGGGGGAGTCTCTTAACTCTTCCCTCTTGGGGAGACTCATGGAATAGCCATGGTCCTCCAAAGCAGCTTCGAGAATTGAAGGAGGTCGTGGAAATACCCGGCACCCTGGCTGCCTGTCACAGGGCACGACTCGTGGAAGAACCCCTGATGTGTACGTAGCACTCATTTTGTGCTAGGGGCTCCTCTGAGCACTTCACTGCCATGAACCCATCCAGTTCTCCAATGTCACCCCTCTGCCTGCCTCTCGGCGCACAGGGGACCCCGTTCACCTGGTCTGCCCACTGCGTATCAGACCCTCCATTGCAATCACCCGGTGCCCGAACCCACCTCGCTTTTGCTGACTTACCTGCCCTCACACTCACTGCAGCCTCCCTCACGGAGCCAGTCAAGTGCAGATTCCCCAACTCAGAGATGTCAGGGCCCAGCACCTTACAAGCCCTGGGGGAGATCGTTGATGCACCTGCTTGTTGGAAACCTGTTCTGTAGGGAGCTGAAGGTCATTCCCGTTCCCCCGAGTCTCAGCTCCTCTGTCTTAGGATGGCCAGTACGCTGCCTGGGGGCTTCACGGGTGATGTTGCACACATTCAACCAAACGCAGGAAGCAAATGCACCTTAAACCTGCAATGTGCTTTGTGGACGGGCAGGGTCGGGGGCACCGCTTCCTCTGGTGGAGACAAGGGCTGAGCACCTTTGGGTGGGAGCCCAGAGCTGGGATGCCACAGCTGGTTTCTGATCCCAGCTCTGCCGCTGCGCCCTGCAACTTAACCGCTCTGAGCCCCCAGCTTCCCCATCTGAGAAATGGGTATAATAATAATTACCTTAGAGGAGGCGTGGGAGGGCCAGTGACGTGGTGCAAATGTGTTCCTAAGGCAGTGCCAGACCTGCGGCGGGAGCCAATTAACCTTAGTCACCGTGTTAACCAGCAACGATGCGCACCCTGGGGAGGCCCGCACAGGCCTGACCTCCCTGCCGGAGTGTGGCAGGCGGTCGGTAAACCGTCAGCTGACCGGAACCGAGCTGAAAGGGATGAGGAGAGGCAGTTTGGATGGGAGGCCCTGAGAGTCACAGAGGGGGACAGCTGCAGAGGCCGGAGCTCAGACCAGGGTCTGGGTGGGACATGTGGTCGAGGAGTCCTCCAGGGAAGGGAGCCTGTTCCCAGGGCGCAGGGTGGCCTTGGACCGGCTGTGTGAACCCCGGGCAAGTCCCTCCACACTTCTGGGTCTCCCTTTTCTCGTCTTTACGATGGCAGAGCAACAATTCTGCGCAGGTTCTGACAGGGTGCCCACCCTCCACCCCCCACCCCCCACCCCCCACCCCCCACCCTTTGTCCCCTCCTCCTCCCACCACGTTAGAATCCCTGCGAAGTCTATTTAGAGTAAGTTGTGTGCCTGAGCCGTGGCCAGAATTAGCATATGAAAAGGCCGCCCGATCAAATTTGATTTCAGAGAACAATTTCTTTTTTTTTTCAATGTTTATTTTTGAGGGAGAGAGAGAGAGAGAGAGAGAGAGAGAGACTGAGCACGAGTGGGGGAGGGGCAGAGAGAGAGAGAGAGAGAGAGAGAGAGAGAGAGAGGGAGACACAGAATCTGAAGCAGGATCCAGGCTCCAAGCTGTCAGCGAAGAGCCGGGTGCGGGGCTCGAACTCACGAACCATGAGATCACGACCTAGGCCGAAGTCGGACGCTTTACCGACTCAGCCACCCAGGCGCCCTGAGAACAATTTCCTTTAGGAGAGGTGCAATTACAGAGTTCTGATTTCCTGACCCAGCTACCACTGCCCACTTTACAGATGAGCAGGCTGAGACCCTGAGAGGCCAAGCACCAGAGCCAAGGTCCTTGAACAGCCAGGTGCTGGCAGGCGTGGGAGGGGGCTGGGGCCCTTGGCCGCACTCAGTGCTCCTCTCCCCCGTGACAGTCGTGGGGTGGGATGGCAGAGGGTAACCCTCTCGAATAACAGGTGGTGTTTGTCTAACCCCCAGGACTAAATATCCCGGCCAGGGGAATAGGTTCCGTGCTCGGAGAGGGGGCCAGCATGTGCCCTGAGTGGTGACAGTGACAGCTTCCAGGAAGCCCCGCCAGGCCAGCAGCCTCCTCTCTGTCCGGCACGTCTGATCAGCTGCACACATCTGGAAACAGCAGTGATTTCGTTAATCTTGTCTATTTTTTAATTAAATAAAACACTGGGGAGCGGCAGTCCTTCGTACTCATCTGGTCTCCAAGGCGGTTCCTGACGTGGGCTCGGCCCTGCTCCCGAGTTTCTGTCTCTGAGGCCCTGACCCCCCCGAGGAACACTCCGCCCACTTAAGCGAGACGGAGTGGCTCTGGGACCCCGCTTCGTTTTAATACCTTGCACTGCCAGCGATGTCCCGGTGGACTCAATCACCCCGCAGATGTGGGGACGCGTTTCCTGCCGAGAGTGGTAATTGAGGCCCTCAAACTGCTCTATGGTTCTCATTAGCCCAGAGTGGCTCCTTCTGGCCTCGGTAGAGTTTACAGCTCATCCGCCTCCTGATTTACCAGCTGGTCCTAGAAGGTGTGAGTCAGGAGACAGCGAGAGGACGCCCAGATTTCCTTCACTGACTGGAGCGTTCTCGGCGGGCCCTTCAGGGCCTTGGCTTTGGAGGACCGTGTCTGCCTCCCCTCGCTGCTGCCATCCTCCACGGGGTGGGGGCTCCACGTATATGCCCCTGTCCACCCCGAATGCCTCCCGGCCGGCGGTGTTTCTATTCATACGGACCTTCCGGGACCCAGCTTCAGCACCACCTCCTCCAGGAAGCCATTCTTGATTCCCCTGGCTGGGCCCTCACTGGCCATACCACGTGGTACGTGTTTACCTGCCTGACTCCCCAACGGGACTGGGAGCCCCTAAGGCCACGGCCTCCACGTCTGAGTCACTACTGGCCTAGTGCGGTGGCACAGCACCTGTCTGCTGTAATGGAAGGAGGGAGTGAGGAGAAAAGGAAAAGGCAAGGAGAGAAGGAAGGAAGGGAGAGAGGCCGGGTAACACTGTGCCCATTTTGCAGATGAGAACACTGAGGACATGTGACTGGGAAGGGGCAGAGCCCCTGTGAGTTCATCATACTTTCTATCTTGGGTCTAAAATAGCAAAGAGGAGGGGCGCCTGGGGGGCTCAGTCGGTTACGCATCCGACTCTTGATTGGGGCTCAGGTCATGATCTTGTGAACCATGGAATCCAGCCCTGCATAAGGCTCCATGCTGACAGTGAAGAGCCTGCTTCAGATTCTCTCTCTCTCTCTCTCTCTCTCTCAAAAAATTAAATAAATAAATGAACATTAAACAATTTTTAAAAAATGGCAAAAGAGAGCTTTTTTTAATGTTTTTTTTCTTAATTTTATTTTTGAGAGAGACACGGAGTGTGAGTGGGGGAGGGGCAGAGAGCAAGGGAGACACAGAATCCAAAGTGGGTTCCAGGCTCTGAGCTGTCGGCACAGAGCCCGACGCGGGGCTCGGACTCACGGACCGTGAGATCGTGACTTGAGCCGAAGTCGGTCGGTCAACCCACTGAGCCACCCGGGCGCCCCAAGGAGCTTCTTTCTGATTCGGCGAAACCAGAAGGGCTTGAGTTACAAGCCACAGGTAAAGTGCAAAGTGCAGAGGGCTTGGGGTGAGGCAGGTGTGTGTGCGTGGGGCCCAGTGGTACCCGCCGCGGGACCTTGGACAGGCACTTCAGCCTCCAGTGTGGCTTTTCCCCTCAGTAAAGTGGAGACCACAGCCCGCGCTCGCTTCCCGTGTTGCTGGCGGGTTGGAGGAGATGGCCAGAGCAAGGACAGCTACGCCCCAGGCAGTGTTCCAAGAGTGTCACTGTTTGTCCTCCCTGCCCGCCCCCCCCCCCCCCCCCGGCGCCATGAGGAGCTTGACACCTGCCATATCATCGACCGTGATGTACAGGCACACGGACATCGAGCAACTGGCCTGAAGTCACACAGCCAGGGTGTGACAGAGCCAGGGTCTGAAGCTGGGTCCTCCGGCTGCGATATTGGGGCCATTGGCTCTTCCCCTCCAGCGCCTGAGGTATGTACGTTTCCAGCGCTGTGTCTGACTGCCGTGGGCACTTAAGTGGCACCTACCGTTGTCATTTTCCTAACACTCTCTTCAGCACCCTCCACGGCCGCGTCCAGGAGGGAGGCTCCCCTTCCTAGATTCTGCTGTTTGCGCAGCAGGAAGACAGGGCGTGTTCCCCAGTCTTGCTTGTGTCTTTCCTCTGTGAGCTCACAGCTGAGGCACCTTGGAGCTGATCTGCGGTCCCAGCTGTGTGGTTGTGGCTCCTGGAGCCGCTTGGATAAAGTCATGACAACGGAGGACTGTCAGGCTCATGGATCTTGCATCGGAGCCTGGAGCCTTCCAGCCCAGCTCAGGGCATCTCAGACCAGGATGTGCCAGCATGTAGGGCTCTGCGCTATGCAGAGCCCCAGGCTGCTGTTCCATGCATGGCCTTGCCCTTGGTCTCTGAAGCCCAGCTAGCCGCATCCTCGTCGTCTGTGAACTGTTGGGGATCGGCGGTCCGGAATCCCCAAGATTGCCGTTGTAGTCGTTGTGCATAACAACTCACTAGGCAGGCGCGTGCAGAAGTATTAAAAATAAGCCTACAGGGAGGGAGGCGTTCTGAAGGCTGCACCCAGAAGATCTCAGAAGCACCTTCCTTAAACATTGGCCAACTGTCCACCCGTGAAACTGTATCCTCACTGTCAACTGTGGGTCCAGGAGGCGGAGACAAAATCACCAAGTTTTCCTAGGACAGGTGAACTGAATAATTAGTGTGCTATGATTTCCGGTAAGATTAATGACTCAGGGGCGCCTGGGGGGCTCCGTCGGTTAAGCCTCCGACTTCGGCTCAGGTCATGATCTCAGGGTTCGTGAGTTCGAGCCCCACATCGGGTTCTGTGCCGACAGCCCGGAGCCTGGAGCCCACTTCGGATTCTGTGTCTCCCTGTCTCTCTGCCCCTCTCCTACTCGCACTCTGTCTCTCAAAAATAAATGACCATGAAAAAACCATTATTGATTCAAATGTTGGATATGATTTCAGATTCATTCTCATAATCCAGTTTTTTCTATGGCAGTGATGTTTCCCTTTGGCCAAATATTGATTGTAGCCTCCGGCCATGCACCATTTGGCCAAAATGTGCACTGGACACGTGCTGCTTTTGACATGTGAGTTGAGATCTTTCTCCCCCCTTGAGACGTTCTCTTGGCCCCTCCTGGCTCAGCTCCCTTCCCACAATCCCTTGACCACAACAACCCCGTGGGCAGAGGCAGGGCCTTATCAGAGGGATCGGAGCAGCAAATCTGCCCGTGTGAGCTTTAGCTCGGTTTGGGGATGTCGGCTCTCGGAGTCTGATCGGCTCACCTTCACGTCTCCATTCGGCTCTGGGCATCTTGTGACAGGCGGCCCCAGCCCAGGGACACGGGAGAGTCCTTGATGGACCCAGGAGCTCTAAGGACCAAGGAACGTTGCTTGGATCAGGAGACACGTTAATAGATCAAAGACACAAATTGCCCACCATACTTTTAGGGCGGTGCTTGTCAACCTTTTTGGTGTTAGGAATCCTTTACACTCATAAAAAATTATTGCGGATCGCTAAGAGCTTCTGTGTATGCAGGCTATAGCCATCGGTAGTTGCTGGGTTAGAAATGAAGACTGAGGCACTTGCAAGGATTTACGTAACTATCCATTTATTGTTTCATATTATTTTTTAATGTTTGTTATTTATTTTTGAGAGAGAGACAGAGTGCGAGCAGGGGAGGGGGAGGGACAGAGAGAGAGAGAGAGAGAGAGAGAGAGAGAGAGAATCCGAAGCAGGCTCCAGGCTGTGAGTACAGAGCCCGATGTGGGGCTCGAGCCCATGAACCATGAGATCACGATCTGAGCCAACGTCCGACACTTAACTGACTGAGCCACCCAGGCGCCCCTTAGGGGTTGGTTAAGTGTTAGTCGGTTAAGCGCCTGATTTCGACTCGTGTCATGATCTCACGGTTCGTGGGCTCAGCCCCACATCAGGGTCTGTGCTGACAGCTCAGAGCCTGGAGCCTGCTTCGGATTCCGCGTCTCCCTGTCTCTCTGCCCTTTCCCCGCTCATGCACGTGCTCTCTCTCTCTGTCTCTGTCTCTCTCTCTCAAAAAATAAGTAAACATTAAAAAAAGGGCCAATTATGTGTTAACATAAATAATATTGTTTTGCTGGAAAATTACTGTGTTTTACAAAACAAAAAAACCCTCAGGAGACGAGTAGCATTTTTGTAAATCTCTTTAATGTCTGGCTCACGAGATGACAGCAGGATCCTTGCACCTGCGTCTGCATCCGGCCTGTTGTGACCCGTCGTCTGGCTAAAGCGGTGGGACATCCAGCTTCGTGCCGATACGTGGCTGGAAAGGCAGGACCCCGTGAGCTGCCTGTGTCCTTGGACCACATCCGAGAACTGCTGATTTGGGTGATTGATGACCTCAGGATGAAGCCAAGAGGGAAGTCGTGTCAGCCCCGGGTCACTTCATCCGTTGACAAGGGAGCTCAGGGTCTTTGAGCCTTGACCGTGTCCCACTGGAGGTGAACTGGGAGGAAAACAGCAGCAGCAACTGGCTGGACTTCAGACCCCCAGCCAAGACCCCCATCCTTTGGCTCAACTGTCCCCAGCAGCTGTATCTAGCTGCAGACTTCTGTCATCCAGCTGGACGGGGCATTTCTGGTGGAAGCCTGCCTTTGACCCCATAGCGGCTGCGCACTGATTTTCAAGCTTCACTGCTGTATTGCCCACCCCAGCCCCCAATGTCACATCAAAATGGTCCTCACTCTGCCTTCGTTCGCTGGTCCAAGCCTCAGCATCCGAGGGTATCCCGGGAAAGGCTTCGTCCGTGGAGGGGCGCAGTTCGGGCTTCTCCCAGGCTCAGCTCAGCCTGCCCACGCTGGCTTCTGGCTTCCTGTCACCACTGACGAGCTCTGCGCGCCTGGGAAAGATGGACGATTATTAATTAACTCAACACGCAATTAATGACATTCTACCGAGTGCCTGGCACAAGGCGTTCCTCACGCCTGGGCCAGGGTGGGTCAGACCTCCCTGGACAAATCGAGATGAATTAGCAGCTTGATAAATATGAATGATCTCAGCTGATGAAAAATGCACCAAATGATTGTTTCCCTTCATGTAATTACTCAGGTGGTCGGCTTGCCTGTAGAGCCCTTAGGGTGTTGAATCAGCATTTGCTGGAGGCTTCAGAAGGGGGTAGGGGGCTGAGGTGGCGGCTGCTTTCCCCCCTTTTCCTCTTGGCTGCAAACAGAAACTTAGAAACAATGTTATCAAGTGCGATAAACTGAGTCTACTTATAGCTACAGTCCCATCGTGTTGACAGCTGTGTTCTTAGGAACGTGAGGCGGTAATCAGGATCCAGTACATTTCCATCACCCCCAAAAGTTTCCTTGTTCTTTTGCTCTGTGCTTGATGGGCCCTGCGTCCTGGTGACCACCAATTTGTCTTCTCACACTGTATATTAATTTTCTTTTTTTCTAGAGCTTCATAAAAATAGACCGCATATTCTTATGTCTGGCTTCTTTTAAAAATTTTTTGTTTTTCCGATGTTTATTTATTTTTCAGAGAGAGAGAGAGAGAGAGAAAGAGAGAGAGAGAACACAAGCAGGGGAGGGGCAGAGAGAGAGGGAGGCACAGAATCAGAAGCAGGCTCCAGGCTCTGAGCTGTCAGCACAGAACCCCACACAGGGCTCGAACTCATGAGCCCTGAGATCATGATCTGAGTCGCAGTGGGACGCTTAACCGGCTGAGCCACCCAGGCGCTCCTTGTCTGGCTTCTTTTACTCAGCATAATTCTTCCGGGATTCATCCTGTGGCAGGTATCACTGGCACCTCCTTTTTTATTGATGAGTAGCATTCCCTTGTATGGATACACCACAATTTGTTTCTGCAGTCACCTGCTGCTGGATATTTGGGTTGTTTCCAGCTTTGAGCTGCTGTGGATGAAGCCTCTATGAACACGTGTGCACAAGTCTTTGTGCTCAAGGGCTTTGTTGTTCCTGGTGACAAGAGGTGGCCGGGTCACATGAAAGGCAGATGCTGAACTCTAAGGAACTGCACGGCTGTTTCCCAAAGGCCGCTGTTGCTGTGCATCTCCACAAGGGGTCAGGATTTCCACTTGGGTGACGTCCTCGCCAGCCAGAGTGGTGTTATCAGTCTTTTTAATTTTAGCCCATATGATGGGTGTGTCCAGGTATCTCATTGGGATCTAAATGTGCATTTCCCTGGTGACCACGGAGGTTGAGCATCTTTTCGTGTGTTTGCTGACCATTCATCTATTTGGCTTTAAGAGGTGCCTGTTCAAATCTTTTGCCCATTTTTAATTAAGTGGTTTGCAGTCTTATTGATTTCTCCAAGGTCTGTATACACTCTGGGTGCAGATGGTTTGTCAGATATTCATATTGTGACTATTTTCTCTCGTTCTGTGGCTTGTCTTTTGGTTTTTATGATGGTTTCTTTCAAAGAGCAAAATTTTAAATTTTGATAAAGTACAATTTACCCATTTTTTTCTTTTGCCATTTATGCTTTTTACGTCTTGTCTAAGAAATCGAAGCTGCTGAGATTTTCTCCTCTATTTTCTCCTAGCTGTTTTCTAGTCGTAGCTTTTATATTTAGGTCTGTGACTCATTTCGGCGTGATTTTGTATGTGGCATAAAATAAAGGCTGATGTTAATTTTTCCCCCATACATCTATTTATGTATTGGGAAGACCACTTTTTCCTCATCGAATTGCCTGGGTGCCTTTAATGAAACCCAACTGACCACGGGTTTGTGGGTCTGTTTCTGATTCTCTGTTCTGTATGTGTGTCCTTTCATTGGTAGCATGCTGTCTGATTACTGTAGCTTTATAGGAAGTCTTGAAATCAGGTTGGGTAAGGGCTCTAGCTTTTCTTTCTTTTTTTCTTTCTTTCTTTCTTTCTTTCTTTCTTTCTTTCTTTCCTTCCTTCCTTCCTTCCTTTCTTTTTCTTCCTTTCTTTTTCTTCCTTTCTTTTTCTTCCTTTCTTTTTCTTTCTTGATTTCTTTCTCTCTCTTTCTTTCTTTTCCTTCTTTCCTTCCTTTCTTTTTCTTTCTTTCTTTCTTTCTTTCTTTCTTTCTTTCTTTCTTTCTTTCTTTCTTTTCTTTCAAGTTGTTTTGGCTGTTCTAGGTCCTGATCTAACACAAACACATATTCACTCATTGCACCCTTACAGCTCTCTGAGCAGATATATTTTACTCATTTTTCAGTGTTCACAGCCAGAAGGAGCACCGGGGTCTGGCTATCCTCAGTGAGGGCCCTGGGCCTAGTGTGTGTGATGCCAGGCTGGGGCCGGGCAGGGGCTTAGAAGCCATGGTGACGGTCCTGCTGACTGAGACGTGGGGCTTCTGGGGACCGCAGTGCTCTCGGTGGGGCTGCGGGAAGTCTCACTCAGAGGCTGAAGGCTGGGACTTCAGCCGGATTCAGGGCCCGTGCAGGCACGGGTGTGGGGACTCTGCCCCCCACGGGGTGCACCACAGCTGCCTCGTGTCAGCAAGTTTGTGAGTTGGTTGTTAAGTTTTTGGGAATTTTGCAAGTGGCTTGAGGTCTCAGGCTCGGCCAACACACAAATCAGGGTGGGTGCTCTGGCTCTCCCCACCGCCCCCCTCCCCCCGTGAGCCAGGGGTCATCTGGTTTACCAGCACAGCACAGACCCCACCCCCGGGAACCTCAGTTTCCCCATCTGTAAGTGGGGGAGAGTCATGCCACCCCCAGAGGCCATCACGAGCATTTAGTAAGGTCATGGGTGTGAAACGTTTGCAGGGATCGTGATGCCAAAGTTAAGGGGCAGTCACCACGCTGGCCCCATAGATGCCACCCGCCCAGCAGCTGTGGAGTAGTGTGCTTGGGCTGGAAGTTCTTGTCTCCAGGAGAAACCTGGGAAGAGAGCCCGAGAACCCACAGCAGATGGGGCAGGACAGGGCTCCGCACCTGCCTGGGGTGCCTCGGTCTGCTCATCTTTTTTTTTTTTTTTTAATTTTTTTTTCAACGTTTTTTATTTATTTTTGGGACAGAGAGAGACAGAGCATGAACGGGGGAGGGGCAGAGAGAGAGGGAGACACAGAATCGGAAACAGGCTCCAGGCTCCGAGCCATCAGCCCAGAGCCTGACGCGGGGCTCAAACTCACGGACCGCGAGATGGTGACCTGGCTGAAGTCGGACGCTTAACCGACTGCGCCACCCAGGCGCCCTATGCTCATCTTTATAATGGGTGCAGGGGCCCCTGGGTAGAGAGGGGTACGGGGCAACAGGCACGAGGCGTGGGGCCTGCCTGGAAGTCTGCGGCACCGCCACTGTCCCTGGAGGTGGGTGGCCGTCCCATGGCGAGGGGACCTGGGCCGGCCCCACCGTACTTCACGGTGTCAGGAGCACACCCCTGGGCTCTGCATGGCATAGAAGCCGCCTGCTCCCCGCACAAGGACAAGTTCACCCTCAGAGCCTAGGTTTCCCCACATGGAAGCAGCAGAATGGCCCCAAGTCCTATGGCTGTGGTGGGGTTAATGCTCCCGGCCAGTCCCCAGCCCCCAGTGGCTCTCAGTGAGTTCCCCCAGGGAGGCTGGGACCCCTTCCCACCAGGGTGCAAGGCACAGGGCCTGGCGGCCTCAGGATGCTCCTCGCCAGCCATCGGGGTCCCGGGGAGGGCCAACAGCAACAGCACGACCGAGGGGGCCCCAGGCCGGCCGTTGCTTGGAGCGCCCCGCGGCACAGGCACAACTGTACCCATTTTACAGATGAGGAAGTGGGTCTTAGGAGGCGGAGCTGCCAGCCATCCTCAGCCAGTGCAGAGCCTCAGGGACCTGCCCGTGCACCTGCCCAGGCCGTGCCCTCACCCGGCTGTGGGCGCCCCCAACCCCACGGCTGCAGCTGCAGCTGCCGTACCCCGGCCACACCGTAGCAGGAATAGACTGTCACCCTGTGCCGCACCGTCACCCAGAGGCTGGGCCACGGGGCCTTGCCACGAGCAAGGGCGGGGGGGACGTGGATAGCATGTGGTGTTTGCTTTGTCTATTTGTGGGCACTCTCTCCTCCCCCTGACAGATGCTGGCCAGTCGGGACGGCCTGCCTGGTGCCCATTTGGGCCACTGCTGAATTCCTGTGGCCTCGCGTGGGGTCTGGTAGTTGGTGGTCAATAAATACTCCTTGAATGGATAAACAGTCCCGTTTGGGGAAACACAGAAAGTCCGGGCTGGCTGAGGAGTAGAGGGTGTGTTGGGAGGGAGAGAGAGGCAGGTGAGGCCAGTGGGGGGAGCCACAGAAGATCTTAGGGAGGGTCATGATGTGATGGGGTTTCAGCTTCACAAAAGGCCCCCTGGCCGGGCCGGACTGGGCCGGACCCAGAAACCCCAGTCTTCCAGGAGAGAAGGAGTGATGGCCGGGGCCAGGGCAGAGGCAGGAGAGGCGGGCACAGGGGGCCGTGGGCTGTGCAAGCTGTGACCTCAGCGTCCAGCTCCTGAGCCCGGCCCCCCGGCCCCAGAGCAGATGCAGGCCTGGCAAAGGATCTGGTGGACACACTGATGTGATGAGGCCCGAAGGGTGTCCTTGTCATTGGGCCACTCGGCCCTGCTGGCCCATCTGCCAATGGGCATCTGAGGGACTGGCTGCCAGCCTGAGCAGAGAGGCCGGGACCCGTGGGCCCCAGGCGTGGGAGGACCCTGGCCAGCCAGCCCGGCCGGGCAGTAGCGGTCAGTCTGGGTCTGCATCAGGCCCCCCTCGTCCTCTCCCACAGCGGCTTGTCATCCTGGCCCCGGGAAAGCACATTGCCATTTCCAGAGCCCTCCAGTGTGGGCGGCTCTTAACACGACCATGGCACAGATGGGGCAACTGAGGCTCAGAGGGGCGAAATGACAGCCAGGAGAAGGTGGGGTTCATAACCAGGTCCCCCAACAGCAAATTCACCACACCTCAGCCCCCCTCCGTGTCGTGTAGAAATTCTTCCCCTCTGCGCTTTCTTTCAGTTTCCAGATAGTTCTGTCGGTTTACGCGTAGAACAACAGCGTACCGCTGATTGCAGTGAACGGTCTTTGAGCAGTTGATTGTTTCTGCCAGGCACTTTTGTGTATGTTGCCTCAAGTCCTCACAGCCAACCCTGAGATAATAGCATTGTGCCCACTTTAGAGATCGGGAAACCGAGGCTCAGGCAGCCCCAGGGAAGTGGGACTCCTGCTCCCAAACCTCCCAGGGCTTCACCGGTGCTCTCAAATCTTGGGGCACGCCACAGGAGAACCTGTCAAAACGGATTCCAGGCACCCAGGATTCTGATCCCCTGGGTCAGGGCAGGGCCCTAGGAATCTTCATCTGTAGGGGAGCCGCCCAGGTGACCGTGCTGTGGGCTTTTCCAGGAGCTTGTGCTGTGAGGAGACGGGCAGGGAGTGGGTGGTGTTCTCTGAGTCCCTTTCACCTTGACCCTGTCCCGAGGCCAGCTGCTGGCCCCAGGCCACCTGGCCACCTTCGGGGCCCGCGGGGGGTCTGTGTGATTGAGGGGCGGTGCCTGGGGGCTCTGCTGGAGTCAGATCTGGGGAGTCGCCCCCGCTCTGAGCACAATCTGACCTGGCCTGGCATCGAACCCCGCCGCCTGACCGGGCCCTGCTGACCACAGGCAAATCCACAGCTGCTCCCCGCCCACCTTCCCCAAGCCCATCTGCCTCGCAGTCCCCCAGGCCAACGGCTACCCAGCAGGGGCCCGTCTGACCTGGCAGGGAGGAGCTGGCAGCCACAGCCCCTGCCCTCCCTGGACCCTGCCCCTCGGGGGGCACCCACGGGAAGGCAGCACCGCCTTCACCCTGGCTCACAGCTGGCAGAGCTGGGTGCCACTGTGGGTCAGGGGTCCCAGGGGGCAGGGCCATTCACAGGCTCCCAACCCCCACTCAAGCTGCTGGCGCCTCTCCTGAGGAGCATCACTGTCACAGGAGAGTCTTACTCGGCTGAGAAAGGACCGAAGGCCACACGTGGGCAGGGACCTTGACCCCATGCCAGGCGAGAGAAGCCAGACACAGAAGGCCACACACTGCATGATCCCAGTCACAGGAAGGGTCCCAAAGAGGCAAGGCCGCAGAGTCAGAAGACAGGTGAGTGGCTGGCAGGGAGTGAGGAATGGCCGCGGACAGGTACGGGGGCTCTCTTCGGGGTCATGGGAATGTTCTGGAATGAGGCAGCGGTGATGGTTGCACAACATAGCGAATCCACTAAAAACCACTGAAACGTGCAGTTTGAAGCGTGAACTTCGTGTTCTGTGAGTTCCGTCTCCGTTTTTACAACGGATGCTGAGATAAAAGCAGCAGCACCAAAATCATTGTGATGCCAACACATCCCCTAATAGCTGTGGAACCAGCGCGGAACCAGACAAGTGAGCAAGTGAGCCGCAGGGGTGAAGCAGGCTCCCGCCATCCCCGCTACTCCACCCTTTCCTGAGAGCCGCTCAAGTGGCCAGGCCTGCGCCCTGCAGGGAAGGGGCTCTGCCCGCCCCTGGAAGAGCTGGGCTCCCTGAGTGAGAGCCACACATAGGAGGAGCAGGAGTCATTAACCCCTGTCAGATCGCGGTGCCCCAGCCCGAGCTCCCTCCCTCCGCAGTTTCTGCTGTCAAATTCCAAGTCCCTGCACGCCCCCCCCCCCCCACCCCAGCTCACGTCCTGCCCCTTTTACCTTCATGCACATGCTGCCTCCTTGCTGACCTGCAACAGACCAAGCTGACTCCCGCCTCTCAGGGCCTTTGCACGTGCTGCTCTCCCGGATATCTGTGTGGCTGCCTCTCTGGCTTCCTTCGGGTCTCTGCTCAAATGCCGCTCCTCCAGGAAGTCTTCCCTGACCTCCCCGACTAAAACAGCACCTCCCACCTCTTCCGTCCCCTTTACTTTTATTTTGCATCGTAGCTCTTACCCCCTCCCCGGAAAAATAATCTAGATTTCTATGAAAATTTGCTTATTCGTGTCCTTTACTAGAGAGTGAGCTTCCTGTGGGGAGTGCACACTGCGAGTTCCCCGTGTATGCAACAGTGCTTGGGATACAGTAGGTGCTCAATTACTGTTCTTTTTAAAAATTAAATTAAATTCTTTATTTTTTATTTTTATTTTCTAATATTTTTTAATGGTTATTTATTTTTGAGAGAGAGAGAGAGAGAGAGAGAGAGAGAGAGACAGAGCATGAACGGGGGAGGGGCAGAGAGAGGGACACAGAATCTGAAATAGACTCCAGGCTCTGAGCGGTCAGCACAGAGCCCGATGCGGGGCTCAGACTCACAGACTACGAGATCATGACCTGAGTTGAAGTCGGACACTTAACCGACTGAGCCACCCAGGTGCCCCTAAAATTAAATTTCTTATTGTAAAATAGACCCGAGATAAAATTTACCATGTTAGCCGTTTTCAAGTGTGCAATTCAGTGGCATTAAGTACATTTATGGTGTTGTGCAGCCATCCCCACTTTTCCACTTCTAGAACTTTCTCACCATCCCAAACAGAAACTCTACTTTTGGGGCAGTCTTTTATCCAGCAGCCCCCCTTACAGACCTCAAACCCTAGCCAACATTTCCCCTGTAAACAATAACTTAATAACTCTCCCCATTAGCTGACATGCTTTCGAGTGAATAAATGAGCGGTAGACGGATTAACTGAGTGCCTCCCACGTGCTAAGTGATGGGCAGCTCAGCCTTCCAACCATCTTGGAAGGTGTGTGTGGCCATCTTTGTTTCACAGGTGATCAGATGGACTCAGAGGGTCGTAAGAGTGGGGTCTGAATTCAGATCTCCCACCTGTAGACAGTGACTGCCCCGTGGAGTAGCTATGCTGTGAGGACATAGCAACACCGGCCCAGCGCCTCCCCCCAGGCCTCCCTCGGTCCCCCTCTCTCCCAAGGGCGTTATTCGAGCCCCACGCTCCCGGAGTCCCGGCTCTGGCTGGCTGACCACCGAGCAGCAGGCACATTTGGGGGCCACAATTCCCGGTGCCAATATTCCGTTTCACCTGGAGCTCTTGGGGCAGGTGCTGGGAGAATGGGATTATTTTTCAACCTTTAAAATTCATCCGTACTCAGCCCAGTTTAAATGTTTACACTCCTCGTCATCCCTTGGGTCTCCTGTGTGGGCATGCTTTTCTTTTATCAGGCTAGCTCTGGGGAGGGATACTCTTGGGGCTCTTGGTCCCATGTAGTCCCCACCCCCACCCCCTCTGCCCAGGAGGGCGTGTGATTTTAGAGGGTGGTGACTTAATCCCAGGTGTGGGGTGGGACTGTAGCTCCTGTGTGACTCCAAGAGGCAGCAGGGCCGGCCCTGTCTCCCACCTGCGGGCAACTGGGGCCGGGCGCCCCCTTCCTGCCCTATGTGTGAGCTTTGGTCCCCGGCAGGCAGAACCTGGGGTCCTGGGCCTCCGGGCTGCATGGGTGGGAGGTGGTGGCGGCTGGGACCGTTGCACAAGACCCTCCCCAACCCCCCCCCCCACCCCCCAGCCCCTTTGCATTTTCCTCCAGCCCCGTGAGCCGAGCACCGTCCGAGCAGACCCACCCGGCCCGGCCACAGCGTCCAGCTCGCCCCACGTGGCTTCTGCCCACAGGCTGGGAGCTGCTCCCCCAACCCCCACACCACGTTCAGGCCGCAGGAGGGAACTTCTCACAGACCTGCTCGGGGACAGGGGCTGGGTTTCTGCAGCAGGACTTGAAATTCAGCAACAGTGTGATCGCGGCTCCCAGTTGGTGCCAGGACACCCCCCCCCCCCCCAACCTGGGGAGCCGGGTGCTTGCTCCCACGTGAGCACAGGTGTGCGAGGGGAGCTCATCCACTCTGGGGTGGTGTCCCCACCCTTTCATCAGACCTTAGTCAGGGAGTCATCTTCCCTGCCCTGGACGAGGCCTTGGATGGGTCCATGCTTGGATGGTTACCCTCATAAGTAGTCTGTTGTCATATACGCAGTAGTGACTGTCTGGTCCCAGGTGATGGTCCGGAAGCTGACCCAGAGTTGGCATTTTCCCTTCTTTGCCCCCACAGCAGCCTGCTGGTGCTGGAGGCCGACAGTGGGTAGGGGCTGGGTCTCCCGGCTTCTGCCCGCTGCCCCCAACCCCTGCCTGCTGGGAGGGCCACCAGGGGGATGGGCCACCTCCTACTTCTGGTGGCTTTTTCCACTCTGGGTGGACCTAGCAGGTGGATACAGCTGTCTGGTTTTCTTGTGGGTCCTTTCCTGGGTGTTCTGGAAGTTTCCTGCCAAACGTCTCATGCAACCCTTGACCCAGGCAGTCACATCTGTACATCTGGTGGCTTTCCTGGGCCCTGGGTGCAGTGGCCCCCTGCTCCTGCATTGTCCTTGCCCTTCTGGGAAGCCAACAGACAGGACTAAGATGACCGATGCCAGCTCTCTCCTGTCCCCAGGAGTCACATGGGCATAGGCCATTGTGTCCCCAGCACAGCCAGACCCCGACACCCGGCTTTCCCAGTCTTGGGTCTGGGTCCGCTGCCCTCAGGAAGCGTATCTGGAGCTCTGCGAAGGTCACACTAGGCTTGGGAGGGAAGGTGTGGGTGGGGACCCTCCCCTCAGCACCTGCTTTTTCCCAGGAAATGTCTTCACCAACCCCCACTCCCATTTTTGACCCCTTTAAACATCTTGAGAAAGTACCAGGCCTGGGGCCAAGTTCAAGGACTCTAGAGCCAGCCTGCCTGGGAGTAAGTTCCAGCTCTGCACACACCAGATGGGCAGCTTTTGGCAAGTTATTAATCCTCTCTGTGCCTCGATTTCTTCATCTGTACAACGGGAACAATGGCATCACTCCAGCAACTTGGGGGAGCTAAGAGGATTTAGTTCTGTGTGTAAAGTGCTAGAACACCTCCCACAAGTTCCAAGAGGGTTTACTATCACCGGGGCCTGTCCTGGTCCAAGGGGTCAGGTCCTAGAGCTGGCTCTCAGGGCCACACACTGTCCAGGTTCTCAGAGCTCCTGCTGCCTTCGCTGTCCTGATCCCTGTCATATGGGGCCTCTGTGAGTCCTACGACATTATCCCTGTTTTCCAAGGGAGGAAACTGAGTCTCAGGGGATGGGACTTGCTGCCTCCCACCCCAAGGGCCGTCACAGGCCACCGTGACCTGAAGGAACCAGGTGTCAGCATGGAGGGCTCAGGGGCCTCCCCAGAGATGGGACATTTGGGCGGAGACCTGGAGAACCATCAGAGTTGTCCGGGCGAACCCGGAAGGGACGGCACTGTGGTCAGAGCACTGTGTAGACCAGGCCCCTTGGTGGGGGAGGGAGCATGTGCCTGCCTGAAAACCTAGGCTGTAGTGGGGAGCTTTTTCTGCTCGGGAAAAGTCTCCCCTTTTAACTTTTTCTGATCGGGAAAGTCTTCCCTTTTAAATGACCGTGCCGCCTCCAAAAACAGGTGATCTACGGAGCAGAGCTGGGTGGGTGGCTGTTCTTCGTTTTAAAGAGGCCGTGCCTGGCAACCCCCGTCCCAGTCAGCCCCTGCTGTGTAACAAACATCCCCAGAACTCAGTGGCTTCAAACAAGAAGCCTTTATTTTTGCTCCTGAGTCTGTAGGTCTAATGGGTGTTCTTAGGCTGTGCTCACTCACACACTCGTGGTAGTTGTGGTCAGGAAGGTGCCTCTGCTGGTCCTGGTGGGCTGTGTCATTTTTGGGGACCGGCTGGCTGTAGACTGGCCCGGTGTGGCCTCCACTGCAGTGGCTCATCCCTGCCGCACATGCCTCTCATCCTCCAGCAGCTGGCCTGGGGGTTCGTGGTGGCATAGGGGTCCCAGAGAGCAGGCGCTGCGTGGCCTCGTGAGGCCTGGGCTTGGAGCCAGCACCTCTCGTGTCCACCCCATTCTTTTGGCCGAAGCAGGTCACAGGCCGTGCGGGGCCAAGGGTGGGAAAGTAGGCTCTACCTCCGGAGGGGAGGGGCTGCAAAGTCACCCCTCCCAGGGGAACCCGGAGAAGGTGCTGGGGAAGCCCGCTCACCCAGTCCTGTCTCAGGCTGGTGCCCCGCTGCCTGGCCTCCTTCCTCTCACTGAGCTTCCTTCTGCGGCAGGCGGGCACCTCTTGTCTCCTCTTTCTGCCCACACCTCCGTCCTCATCAGCCTGACGCCTCTGACGATGCTAATTAAAGGCATTGCTCCCATCAGAAGGATCGGGCTGGGCTTTCTGAGGCCTCCCCTCTGCCGTGAGCCCCGACATCTGATGGATCATTAATGGTGTCGACGGCACTTACGGTGACGGGCGGTGATGGACGAGCAGGGCAGGAGTCCCCCGCTGCCCCCGCCGCCCCGACAAGCATCTTAATCTCCCCTGCAGGTATGTAGGCTTCTGCCAGAGTTTCCAGGGAACTTTCCAGGCCACAGAATCATTTGAATTTCACCTAAACCCTAGGAGAACTGTGGCCAGGCAGGGATGACAGTTGTGGCAACCGGGGCTCAGAGAGGGTGAGTGATTTGGGTGAGGTCACACAGCTAGTATACACCAGGGCTCGACTGGAGTATCTTCCTCTGGCGACAGTCACAGCAGATATCCTGGAGATCCGCGGGCTCCTGCCCCCACGTGGCACCAGCCGGAGCCACAACCCGGGGTGCAGCCCGTGTCCTCCAGGGCTGGTGTGTGTGTGGCCTCTTGTGTTAGCTCTGTTCTCCCTCCGTGCCAGTTATGGCAGCCGAGACAATGGGCCACGAGCTCAGTGGCCTAAAACAACAGAGATCCCTTCTCTCGCCGTCTGGAGGCTGGAAGACTGAAAGCAAAGCGTCGGCAGGACCGTGCCCCCCCCCCCCCCGAAGCCTCCAGGGAGGAATCTGTCCCCCAGCTTCTGGTGGTGGCTGGCAGTTTCTCATGTTTCTTGGCCTCCAGATGAGTCTCTCCGGTCTCTGCCCTGTTGTCATATGGCCTTCTCCCTGTATGTGTGTGTGTCCCTGTGAAATCACATAGGCTTCTTGGTAGGACACCAGTCATTGGATTTAGGACCCACCGTAGTCCAGTATGACCTCATCTTAACTCGATCATCTGCAGAGATGACCCCAATAAGGTCACAGTCACAGGAGGTTAGGACTTCAACATATTTGTTGGGGGGGGGGGGTGGACACAGTTCATTCACAACACCATCCCTGGCTCCAGTTCCCAATGTGGACCTTGTCACTTGGCTGGTCACATCCAACACCACCTCTGATTCTCCCTAAGCCCATACTGGGCCACAGTGTGGCTTTCTGGCTCCCCGGACCAGGTGGCTCTGGGCTTCCCCTGCTGGCACTGCATGGTGGCCATTTCCAGGGAGGTGACAAGTGTCTCCTGGTGCCGTGGCCCAAGCTGCCTCTTCCAGCCTTGCCTTTTGAGGAGCTGAAGGAGAAGGAAGAGGGGACCTCTCAAGTGGGAAGGCAGCATGGGCTTTCGTGGGATTTTTCTTCACCCGTGACAGGGTGACTCGGAGCCACCACTGGCTTGTCAGGCGGCTTGGCAGCCCTCACTCAATGGCTGAGTGGCACTATGAGACCCTGTGGTGTGGGTGCAGGGACACACTGCACAGGCCCTGCTGCATATGTGACCTTGGGCAAGCTCCTTGCCTCTCGGTGACCAAGGTCGCTTATCTGTAAAGAGAGAATGATGGTAGGACAGTAGGACTGTTCTGAGATTGGATTTCTGGTCCCTGGAAGGCCTTAACTGAAATGTCTTCGTTTGCTTTTCATTCTTGAGGAGTATGTCCACTGGATACAGAATTCTGGGTTCACCGGCTTTTGAATTCTTATTCAGCCCTTTGAACATCTTCTGGACTGCATCCTTTCTGATGAGAAATCGTCAGTCATTGGAGGCCTGATGCCTCTGAATGTGACATGGTTTTCTTCCAGCCGCTTACAAAATTCTATCACTAATTTGGTCTTCAGTCGTTCAACAGTTAGGTGTGGCTTTCTTTGTATTTATCCTCTCTGGAGGTAACTGAGCTTCCGAAATGTGTCGCTGGTGTCTTTTCCCGTATGGGGGATTTTTTCCAGCCGTTGTTCCTTGAAGTCTTTCTCCTACTCTATTATCTCTCTCTCCTCTCCTTCTGGAACCGCAATCACATGTGTGTTAGACATTTGACATTGACCTGCAGATCCCAGAAGATCTGTTCTTTTTTTTTTTTTTTAATGTATTTTCTCTCTCTTTACTTTGAGTAATTTCCTTTGCATCCTTGAGCATAGTTATAATACCTACTTTAATTTTTTCATTTGCCAGTTCCAACATCCGGGGCATTTCATGGCCAGTTTCCATGAATCATCTTTATATTAAGTATGGGTGATGCGTTCATATTTCTTTGTATGTCTTCATATAATTTTGGATTCTGTCCTGGGCGTTGTGAATGATGACATTGTAGAGATTCGAGATGTTTTTTATGTCCCTCCAAAGAGCATTTTTTTTTTTGTTTTATTTTGTGTTTGTGAGCAGTTAACTTGGTTGAACTCAACTGTAAACCCCATCTCCGGGGTGATGGACAATAGCACAGCCTCAGGTCACTTCTTTTAGCCATCGCTGGGTTGCTTGGAATCTGTCATACACATGTGTGTTTTGTAGCCAAAGATTTGGGCAGAGTTTATATGCTGCATTTGGGGACTTCCTCAGTCACCCCCCCTTTCCAGAATTTACTCCCTCACTTTCCAGCTGCTAGGATTTCCCCAGTCCCTGCCTTCTGATTTATTGAGTCTTAAGAGTAGGACTTTATGTCTGAGTTTCAGTAGCCCCATGGCACAGACTGGGGCCTGTCCTCAGCCATGAAAATAGGAAACTTATCCAGTGAGTTTCAATTGCTGATTTTTCTGCAGGTTCCACCTGTACTTGGTTCCCTCCAGTGCCTCAGGTAGTTGTGTTTTGTTGTTTCATCTGTTGAGGTTTTATCGTCGCTACTGGTGAGAGAGTTGATCCAATAGGAGCCGCCAGCTATTTCCAGAAGCAAAAACTTCTATGGAGAGATTTAGAACAGTGCCTGGAAAACAAGCACTTTAAGAATGTGAGTTCATATTATTGACCACACTGCTGGGTTCCCTTCTGTGGTCAAGGTGAGAGGCAACCTGGACAGGGACCACCCCCATGTAAGAAGGGGTCCATATTCAATGAGGGACCCACAGTGAGCATGAGACTGTAGTTGTAGGAGAGACCGCTGAACTGGGGGGCAGGGGTGGTCTCCAGGAGGGCTTCCTGGAGGAGGTGGTATTGGGACTGGATATGTGTCAAACATTCCAAGATGAGAGACTTTCTGATTTCAAGGTTTTATTGATAAGAATTTCCAGCTGTCAGGGGAAGTAACCTTGCCTATGGCAACCCCTAGAAGATACTTCCTGTAGCAATAAATAGATGTGAAACACCCACCAACCTGAGGCCTGAGGGAGCGGTGCCATGGTCTGCTTGCTCCATAAGTGTTTGTGCGATGGGACTAGTGGGGCTGGAGGTCAGGACCCCCAAATCCGCATAGTGAAGTTGAGCCGCCATTCATCCCGCACACTTCTGGGCTGGCCACTGCAAAGTGCGTGGAGGCCAGAAGCAAGGCCGAGAAGGAACTTTAGTTTCTCCGTGCAGTAAATTTTAGTAACTCATCCTTGCTCAGAGTCGCGATCCTTCCTCCTGGACCCTCACACCCCGTAGTCCCACTGGAGCTTCCAATCCCGGGCAGACGCTATTATAGCCAAAAAACTGAGGCTCAGAGAAGTGGCGTGACCAACCCAAGGCCACACAGCCAAGCCGCTGGAGCCCAGACTCCAACCCAGGACTTCCGACTGGCCCGTGAGCAGCTCGGGAGGTTGTCCCCAAGCAGGCGCCTCCCCGTCTCCAGCTGCCAATGGAAAGAATAGTTGTGCCCCCCTCAGAGGCTGGCGTGAGTCTCAAAGGAGGCAGTGGATGTGAAAGTGACACATAAATTGTAAATTGCCAGCAGATGTTAGCGTCTGTTGCTGTGGAAACCGCCCAGCATTTAAGGACTGCGTTTGCTCTGGGCACCGGTGGTCACGTTGGCGTTTTAATCTAATAGCATTGTTATTCTTCCGTCATAAAAATAATATAAATTATGCATATGTCCAAACTAACTCATCAACTTGGATACGTGAAATATGTACATTTGTATGTATCACTTATACCCCGAGAAAACTATTAAAAATACACATTCATTACAGAAAATTGAGAAAACGTAGAAACGTGGAAAGAGAAACAAAAATACTTTATTTCAACCACCCCAAAGCTCCCTGTGCCAACGTGGTGGGGAATCGTTTTTCGGCTTCTCTTTCCTCTGCCCGGTGTGTTTGGCATTTAGCACGGCTGCGATCATTGGTCTATATGATTTAAAACACTTTATGCACAATTTCGCACCCTGCTCTTTGCCCCTTAGGGGCTGCTGATACGACGTAGCGGGAACCCAGCTCTGAGGGCTCTGGTTCCGCTGGTCCGGGTTCAGGGCCGGCTGCCCCACGGAGGGCCCGGCCCTTTCCCAGCTCCGGGCTCCGCAGGCATTTACATGTTCCCGTACAGCCGCTCTCGCTGTCTTGTCTTGTCTTTCTAAGTTCAATGAAATGTGCCTTTATCTTGATCGATGAAAATGTCCAGCCCATCATCCCGCTTCTGAACCACCTTTTCTCTTCTCTTTTCTTTTGCTGTCAAAGCCGACATTTACCTATGGCTCCGGTGGCCAGTGCAGGCCGGAAGCTGCCTCTAAAAGGCACTGGCTGGAAAAGCAAAGGGCGTTTATTGAATAGAAATGCAAAAATCACTTGAGGTCTTGAGTAAGAGGTGGCCAGTGCTTTTGAGAAGCAGCAAGGAGCCCCGTGTGAGTGGAAGAGGAAGGGGGGCAGGAGGGGAGATGAGGCGGGGGGGGGGGGGGGGGGAGGAGAGGTGTTACCTTTTACTGAGTGAAAAACAAGACGTAACAACAAACATTTTTTTTTTCCTGGCGCATCTGCAGATCTGCTGAACTAGGCTGGGTTGGGCTGGGTAAGTGGGGAGGCAGGGGCCCTCCTAGGGGCTGACTCTGCTGCGTCCCTCCCCCTCCTCCTGGGACCTTGGGGCTAGCCCAGGCAGGTCCTTCTGGAAGCGGGAGGGGTTCTGGATGGTGGCTTGTCTGCTGGTGTCCCATAGGCCAAAGCAGATCACACGGCCAAGCCCAGAGTCCGGGAGGGAGGGGGTCTGGGAGGGGTCTGGCTGGGGCTTGCCCAGCCCTCAGTGGGGAGGCAACACCGAGTTCTGTGCGGGTGCTGGAGGGGAGTGACTATTTGGGCTTCTGATGGGGTCTGCCTCTGAGGACCAGAGACCACTCAGACTTTAGACCACTCTGAGACCTTTGCTTTTTACCCTGAGGTCAGATGGGTTTCGGGTGGGCCCCCTCTTGCTGTGCTGGGGCTAGCTTATAGCAGGAGCAGGGACGAAGCCAAGAGGTCCTTTCGCGGGCTGTCAGAATCTTGCGGGGGCGAGAGGTGGGGAGATGTGGGTGGAGTCTGGGTGTATTGCAAAGGCTGAGCCAGTAGGACTGGACGCGGCAGGGGAGAGGGGCAGAGAGAAAGGGGTCACAGAGACTCCCAAGGCTGGGGCCCGACCGGGGCTGGGGGGTATGGAGCGGCCACCACCTGAGAGGAAGGCTGCAGAGGAAGGCTTCGGGAGGGAACAGCGTCTGGTTTTGTGGACCCGCGGAGGGTTTCGGGCATCACTCTGGCAGCTGTGGGAGAACCGGGCAGGGGCTGTGATCATAGCTGCGGTTTGTCGCAAAGTAGGTCCACTGTGCTAAAGCTGGAGCAGAGATTCTGGTGCCTACAGAGTCCGGGCCAGGAGTGTGAAGCTTAAGGGGGTCCCACTGACGGGGGGCTCATGGGGGGCAGGGCTGACCACAGTTGGTCCCAGGGGCCCCCAGAGTAGGGCTAGTGTCCAATTTGTAGCCCAGTCTCCCGGCCAGCCCGTGAAACCCCCAAACTGCCTCTGGAAGCACGAGTGGGAGGAAGGTAGGAAGCAGGAAGGAGACAGAGTAAAGCCCATGGACGGGTCCTGCAGCCAGCGGGGAGGGGACGGGGGGGACCACTGGCCCCTCGTCAGGGCACCTGACCCTCGGGCTCCTGCTTCCAGATGGTGGCACAGCCCAGGGGTGCATTCTGTGCGGGTGGGTCCTAGTTCTGTGGACCTGCGCAGTACTGGGGTCCTAACGAGCCACGCCTTCCTGTCTCTCCCCCCCATAGCTGATATCATCTCTACTGTTGAGTTCAACCACACCGGAGAGCTGCTGGCCACAGGCGACAAGGGTGGCCGGGTCGTCATCTTCCAGCGGGAACCAGAGGTGCGGCCGGACCTGGTGGTGGCGGGGGGGGGGGGGGGGGGGGCGGTGCTACGCCCAACGCGGGCCCTTGCTCATTCTGCCCGGGATCCCTGAGAGGCACTCAGGACAGGCTGTTGTCCTGGCATAAGCCTGAGATTACTGCCCTGTGCCTGGGTGAGCCGGCGCTGTCCCAGCCAGAGGTGGGGGGACAGGAGGACTGGGTTTTCTGCAGGGGTCAGGCGGGGGTTGGCGATGAGGCTCAGCCCCAGGCCTCGCCCTGGTGAGGTTTGTTGTCCAGCAGAATTCCGGGTAAGACCGGAGTGGCCTGGATCAGCCTACCCGGGGCGGGGGTGGGGGGGGTGGGTACTGTTTCCGAACCCCTGAAAGAAACCTCATGATAAAAAGGCCCCCATTTGCTGAGTACCTACTGTGTGCAGTCCCCTTGCTATGCTCTTTAAGGACGTTTCTCATTCACTCTCCACTGCCCACCCCAGAGGGTGGGGACCGACACCCATTTTACAGATGAGGACACTTGGAGAAGTTGCCCAGCCAGTGAGCAAAGACCAGGGATTGAAATCAAGACGCCAGCCTGCCTCCAAGGGGCGGGAGGGGGGGCGGCATCCCACACACCAAACCCATGCAGGGATTAGATGCTGAAGACAGGATGGTGAAAACCAAGGGGGTTGGGGAGGGGAGGGGGAAGGGAGAGGAGAAAGAGAAGAGGAGGAGGGGTGATTGAGAAGGAGAGAGGGGAGGAGGGAGATGTTGCAGACGCAACCCTGCTCCATCCAGTTCCGGACCCGATTGAGGTCAGACTTCACCGTGCTCACCCCCGTCAACCTCCTCACAACAGCCCCAGTGGCACAATCAGGGGCCATTAGTGGTCTCATTTCACAGATGGGGAGACCGGAGCTCAGAGCGTGTGAAATAGCTTAGCAAGGACACATAGCCAGAGAGTGGACAGCTGAAAATCGGTCACCCATGCACCGTGGCCGGAGCGTGCTGATTTCACGGGGACCAGGGTAGCCGGCCGGGGATCGCAAAGCTCCTTTTTGCAGAAAGAAATTAAATCGCAAGATGCAAGTTTCTCAACTCTGAATTTTTCTCCTGTTAATGCTTTTCTTTATCCTGGTCCCGCTGACCTTCGTTGTGGGCAGTGCTCACGGGACAGAAAGGGAGTTAGCCAGGCATCCAGGGGAACTTGAAAGCTTTCCGGAAGCAGAACAGGTGTGGAAACATAGCAGTAGATGCTTTTGGAGAAAGTGAACAGGAACCTTGAAATCCTGCGTGGCAGAATGTCTCCGCTTTGCTCCCAGGCAGGTTATACTTCTGGTAGAAGCTTCATGTTGTGACATAAACTGAAATCATCTGCTGGGACAGTTGTCCCTCTGCCCGCAATGGATTCCCCACCGCACTGTGTTGAGGGATCTACTGTGAGGGTCCGTGTCGGGAGCTCGCTGCCAAAACCGGGGTGGGCCTGCCGAGGAAAGTCGCGGGGACGTGACTGGCATTGCGGGATATTCTGCCACGGTGTAGTGTCTGTTCCAGAGTACGTTCATTCCTCAGGTCAGGCCTCCTGAGTTGGACACTCAGACTGGAGGAGCAGGCCAGAGCCTTGGCCTTGGTGTCAGACCTCAGAGGCACGGGTGACAGCACCTAGTATACACATGGCCTTGGGCGGGGGTGGTCAACTCATCTCCAAGCCTCCGCTTTCCCATCTGTAAAATGGGGAGACTCACGGTGCCCACCGCAGAGGGGCCGTAAGGCTAGAACAAGACGAGGAGTGAGAAGCACTTAGCTCAGCACATAGTAGGTGTTCATCAAATGCGATGAGGTAGCCCGGTTGCTGTTGGTTTTACTTATTGGACAGAGAAGGAGACAGGGCTTGGTTTCCTTTGACCCTGGCGTCGGGTCTGCGAGCCCTGCTGGACACGGGCCGCCTGGCAGTCGGGCTCTCTGAGGGTTTGGTCCGTGCGTCCCTCACCCCTGCCTGGGGGGCTGCTCCCACCCCACCCCTGCCATCCTGGAGCTCAGGTGTCCTCGTCTGGGTTTTCTTGCAGAGTAAAAATGCGCCTCACAGCCAGGGCGAGTATGACGTCTACAGCACCTTCCAGAGCCACGAGCCGGAGTTTGACTATCTCAAGAGTCTGGAGATAGAGGAGAAAATCAACAAGATTAAGTGGCTTCCTCAGCAGAATGCCGCCCACTCCCTGCTGTCCACCAACGGTGAGGGGCCGCCCGCCTGTGCCCGCCCTGGGCCGTCAAGTGCTCTTTCCCACCTCGCTTAGGTTGTGAGCATTTTCCCAGGTCCCGAGAACCCCAAAATCATATTTTGAGCAGCGCGTGAATTCCCTGCGATGACCCCGCTGCGTCTTAGCCTTTTCCCGTGGCTGGACATGAGGCTCGTTCCCACTATTCCAAGCAGCTGAGTCAGGAATGGCTCCGTGATGACTTTTGTTCGGGGGGTGTGGGGGGGGCTCGATAGTCCCAGTGAAGGAGGCAAGCTTAGGTCTTCTGCAAGAGTGCGGCTGCCGCTCTTGGGGGTGGGGTGGGCTGCAGGACGGGCACGGATTTAGGAGCCTGGCTGGCCACCTGACCCTTCCGCCCCAGGGAGAACGCATGCGCCCCCAGGCCCCCGGCTTCCTGGCCAGACTCCTTGCTTCCCTGAGCCTCGGTTTCCCCGCCTGGGCAGCAGGGTGGATGCAGCTCCCTCCCTTGTGTTGTGGTGAGGGTGATGGGAGGTGACACCCCCCCCCGCCCCGGCACCCTGAGACCAGCCAGTCCTGCTGCCGTGTGCGTGAGCCTCACAAGGTGACACCACCCGTCTCCTCCATCAGAGCCCAGACTCGGTGCGGCTGCTAAGGCATCCTTGAAATGGCCCAGACTCAACCCCACCGACCCAGCCTTGTGCCCAAAGGCTGCCCTCCCTGCCCCTCACCTGGCCAGCCAGCCCTATCATCCTTGTCCCTGAGACCTCCACTGGGTGTCACCTTCCACTGAGCCCTCACCGACGTCTCAGCTGAGCCTGGGGTCCCTCCTGCGGTCGGTCCCGGCCCCTCCCTGCCCCAGGCCTGCCCTCCAGGAGCTCCCGCTGTCCTCGTCCTTCACTGTGCCACGTGCACGATCTGAGACCCCCTTAGGGGTGCCTGGCACGGGGTCATGTTCAGCCAGCACTGGAGCAGAGGCAGCGTGGACCTCCCCAAGGACGGGAGACCCTAATGTGGTTCACATCCTGGTCCTGCCACTTCCCCATCTGACCTGTGATGGGTGTGCCTGCCTCGCGGGGGCCCTGGGAGGACGGAGTGATGTGAGGCCACGGTGGGTTTCGAGCAGGGCCGGAGCTCCTGAGCCGCACACGTGGTTTCCCTCTACCCGTGGGAACAGGGTGCATCATTCTCCTCCTGCCCTTCTGGAGGGAAGGCAGCTTTAGAAGCTCCCTACCCTCCCACTCTCAGAGCTGCTCACCACCCCCCCACCTCCCGGGTTTAAATCCCAGCTGCTCCCTTTGCTAACGCATGTCTTTGGGTACATATCAAGGGTTTAGTGATCTCAGTCGTCTCCCTCTTCGTTCTCCTGAGCCTGACGGTGTGTGTTTGAGGCACAGGAGCGGCTGGCGTTCTCCAGAGAAATGGGACCGAGGCGTGTGGACGGATGTAACATGTAGATACAGATACATAGAAAGAGGCTTACTTTGAGGGGTTGTCGCACATGATTGTGGGGGCCGGCAAATCCACAATGTGCAGGGCTGGCTGGAAGGCTGGAGACCCAGGGAAGAGCTAACGTGGCCGCTCGAGTCTGAAGGCCATCTGCTGGCAGAATTCCCTCTTCCTCAGCAGAGGTCAGTCTTTTGTCCTTTACGGCCTTCACCTGATTAGATGAGGCTCACCCACACAATGGAGGCCAGCCTGCTTTCCTCTACGGTTTAAATGTTAATTCCATCCAAAAAAAAAAAAAAAAAAAAAAACACCTTCAGAGCAACACGCACCTACGTTTGACCAGATACCAGGGTAGCCTGGCTTCGCCACGTTGACATATAAAAGGAAGCATCACAGTTACTACATGGCCCTCCTGATATTCGTGGCAGGATTTCAGAGAAGTGAGGCCACTGGGAACCTGCCCTCTGGATGGGCGGGGCGCTGCTCAGAAATGTGGGTCACCCTCCTTTGTCTGCCGCTGCAGAGCCTAAAAACTGGGAAACTGCAGTCGTATGCTCTGTCTGGACGTGGCTTTAGACTTGGCCAGCTGCCCTCAGAGGTGCCTTCCCTTCTGACCCGGGAGTTGTCTCTTGGGATCAGTTGTGAGGAGGCAGAGATCGAGGACAGATACCCCATTCACGGCCACGTTCAGCGCATGGGTGCACAGGAGAAAGAACCTGCCTGTCCGAGAGCAGGACCCCGGTCAGGTGATTCCCGGATCAGCGCTCCCCTACCTCGTGGCCCGTTCCCTGTGCTGGTGTTCATCACGTATCCCGTTTCATTTGCTTTGTTTTTAAAGATAAAACTATCAAGTTATGGAAGATTACGGAACGAGATAAGAGGCCTGAGGGATATAACCTAAAAGATGAAGAAGGGAAGCTTAAAGACCTGTCCACGGTGACGTCGCTGCAGGTGAGATGTGGACCATGGAAGGTTCCGGCAAACGGGAAGCGGCGCATGCTTCTGTTAGTGGGGAGGATTTTAGGACTCGAAGGGCCTTTGAGATTTTTGCCAGAGCCGGGTTCAGGTCCTGGCTGGGCTGCTTACTCGTGGGGTGGCCGCGGGCTTTCTCCCTGCTGGAAGCCTCGGTTTCCCCACCAACAGAGCTGGGATGGTCATGTTTCTCCCGGAAGTGTTGTGCGGATGAGGCGGGAGTGATGCACGTCCAGGAAGCGCTTGTGAACTGCAGCTGTGGGTGCAGAGCAAGTTCTAGAACCCCTTGCTACACCGAGGGGGAGACTGAGGCCCAGAGAGAGGCAGCAACTCCCCCAAAGCCGCTGCGCCGAATGAGTGGCAGAGCCAGAAGAGGAGAACCTGGGAGGGGAGCTTTGTGTGGATTCCAAGCCCTTTGTCGAGGGACCGAGGGAAGCCTGGAAGGCACGGTTCTCCACAGCCGGTACGGAGGCTCGACCCAATGCAGTTGTCTTAAAAGAGGCCGGGGAGGCTAAGATGCAGGGCCTTGCTGAGGCCAACTCCTGTCCCCACATGCTTAAAAGGCAAAAGAGCTCCTCTTTCTTCCGGGGAGGGGTGTGAGACCTGGCAGAGAGGGTAGTGGAGTCCCAGGATCCGGGTTCCAATCCTGCCTCGGCCACCTCCTGGCGGTGCGCCCCTGGGCAAGGCTCTCCGCCTCCACGAGCCTCCGACTGCTGATCTGGAATGAGAATAAGCACTTCCGTGGCGAGCGTTGTGTCGCTGCCTGTAATGACTCAGTCCTAGAACGTGGGCACATGATCATCAGCCCCGTTTTACAGATGAAATGAGAGCTGAATCCAAACCCAGGGAAGTCGGGCTCCAGGATGGGCCTCCCGGTCTCCTCCGTGAAGCGGGAATGAGGCCCCCACCTCATGGGAGAGCCACGGGAATGGTTAATGGTGTCCTGCTGGAGGACTCCGTGAAAGTCTGCCCCTGTCCTTCTCCAGGGGGGCAGGAAGCCTGCTGAGGCCATCTCGGCTGTCCCTGGCTTCTAGAACCGAGCCTGGAACATAGTGGGTGCTTTGTTCACGCTTGTTGAAGGTGATGCTGGTGCACGGCTAATTTGGGTTTGTTCATTCATCACACACTTGGAAGCACCTACTGTGTGCCCAGCCCTGCTCTAGGCACTGGGAGGCCTCAGTGAAACAAAGAGCCTAAGGGAGGGATTGGGTCTGAGTTGGTGTCCCTTGCTCCTGGGATAGGCCGGGCTCAGAGCAGCGGCCTGAGTCCCGTGCAGGTTCCATGTTCTAGCCAATGTGGAAAGGCTGGGTCACATCATCCGAGCTGCCTGTCCTCCTGGGTGAGGAGGACACAATTCACAACGACAGCTGTCCGCTCCAGGCGGACAGTGGCGAGGCCTGGCGTGGGGGTGTTAGCGCCTCCCGCGGGCTCCCCAGCCACTCCGGATCTACTTGATGCTGGTCAGGTGGCTGTAGGCAGGGCCCTGCTGTGTGCCTCAGTCTCCTTGTCCGCAAAATGGGGGGCGGTGACTCACCTTCTCTGAAACAGCTTAGCATACGCGCTCCCTAGGTGTCCAGCAAATTGTCGTTAAATATGGAACGGTAATCAGTGTTGTTCCCGAGATGGAGAAATAAATATTTAAACATACTGGCCTCTAAATGACTCGCAAATTGTGCAAATAAATTCTGAGGAAGTCAGGAGGCCAATTAGCTTCAACATTGACTAATGGCAGTGACGGTGTCCCCCGCCCCACCCCCCAGCCCCACGAAAGTGTATGAGGGTTTCATCTGGTGGGAAGGATACAATTATCACCTCTTGATGGGCCTGGCACTTGCGGCAGAGCCGGGGGCCCACGGGAATCGGTTTATTTCCCTCTCAGCGTCTGAGACTTTGCTCTGTATTTCACTCACGTCCCCAGATGGCCCTTAGCCGTCCCTTGAGGCTGGGGGAGAAAGGAGAAGGAACGAGGGCATTTGGGTCTTTCCTCGACTCACCTCTTCTGTGTGTCCTCCCACGTCACCCAAGCCACCCAGCCCTGTGCAGCTCTTGACGCGATCCCTGCCGCTCATGCTGGAGGCTGGCGCTGTTATTTACTAACAGACTACTCTGTCCTTGGCCCTGTGCTAGGTCCCTGGGTGTCAGGCACATGGAGTCACCCCACACTGGTGGTCAGTGCTGTGACAGACGCACAGGGAGGCCTTTCTCTACCTTGTTGATTTGGCGTACTCCTATTCATCCTTTAAAACCCTGTTCGCCTTCTCCTCTGTAAATCATCCTTCTGTGCACTCCAGCCTTCTGTATCCACGGTGTTCTGTCCTTAGTGTTTGTGTGACGGCCCTCCTGCCTCTCACCTTGACTAGACTGTGGCTTCTGGAAGTGTTGGAAGGGGGGGAATGTTTTATTCACGAGACACCCAAACCTTCAGGGCATATTTATTTTCACTCTTCCTCTCCTTTAAGGAGAGGCTTTCAGTGGCTTTGAAATACGGTTTGGGGTGGCAGTGAATGGCTGGAGCCCTGATGTAGCCCAAGTCCGACGGGAGGAAACAGCGTAGCCAGAAGGAGGGGAAGTGGACTGAGATCCAAGACTTTGCGAGGCCAGTGGCGTTCTGACCTTCTCCAGCAGCAGGTGCGACGTGAGAGAGTCCAGGGGTCCCCGAGGCAGACGGTAGCTGTGCTTTGAGGGAAGGGAAGATTAGGAGCTGATCCAGAATAGCCGACACATGGGGAGATGTGCAGGGCGGAGGGCCCCCTAAGAGGCCCGGGCACACAGACATCACCTCCCAGGCCGAGAGCCTAGAAGCTCAGGCACAGAGCCGGCGACACAAGAATGGCCCAGAACCAGGCAGACAGGCGCGCCAATGTGGCACACACCCACACTCATGCACACACATGCACACTCGCGTGCCCCACTCACATGAACACTCACACACCCATGCTCGCACATGCACACGTAGGCACATGCATATACTGGTACACACCCACATTCATATACCCACACATATGCCTGTGTGCACATACTCTTATACACGCACGCACATGCATATACTTGCACACACCCACACTCGTGCACACACACCCATACATTGCATATATGCATACACTCTCTTACACACACGCATGCACACACATATACTTGCACACACCCACATTCATGCACACACACACCCATACACTTGCACATGTGCATATGTGCACATGCACTCCATACATTCGCACATATGCACATACTCTTACACACGCACGCACACGCAGGCACACACATGTACATGCACGCTCACACATATAGTTGTACACACCCACATTCATGTGCACACACACCCATACACTCGCACGTATGTATACGTGCACATGCACTCCATATACTCGCACATACGCACACACTCTTACACATGCATGTACACGCAGGCACACACATGTACATGCATGCTCACACACATAGTTGTACACACCCACATTCATATACCCACGCATATGCCGATGTGCACATACTCTTATACACGCATGCATGCACGCACGTGCATATACTTCTACACACCCACACTCATGCACACACACCCATACATCGCATATATGCATACATGCATACACTCTCTTACACACACGCAGGCACACACATGTACATGCATGCACACATATGTAGTTGTACACACCCACATTCATGCAGACACACACCCATACACTTGCACATATGCATACGCGCACATGCACTCCATACACTCGGACATATGCACATACTCTTACACATGCATGCACACGCAGGCACACACATGTACATGCACACACACATATATGGTACACACCCACATTCATGTGCACACACACTCATACACCAGCACATAGGCATACTTGCACACCCCCTCACTCATACACACATACACACACACTCACACGTGCACACGCAGGCACACGCGGGCACATGCTCATACTGCATTTGCATCAGAAGGAACACTTAGTGTTCACCCACCCCTACTGCAGCTCCAAAGCTGTCACCTCCCATCTCAGCCGTCCCTGGGGAGCTCGAGGGACACAGCCCATTCATTCGCTCACCTGTTCTCTCATTCACCTGAGGACCTTGCCGTACTGGGCCCTGGGCTGAGGACCAGAGATCCAGAGGTGAACCAGAGAAGACACAGCGTGCCCCTCACTGGCTCCCAGGCCACCGCAGGAACAAGACAGCCTCGTCACGTGGTCAGGGCTGTGACAAACTGGCGACTCCAGCGAGCCCCTGGCTGGCCTGAGAGTGAGGTGGACTCGGGAGGTGCCCTGGGAGGAGATTCTCAGGTCCCACGTGAGCCTGAGTCCAAGCCGCCCAGCCCACGGCAGCCCCTCTCTTACGCCCTCTCCTGGCTGCCTTTCCAACCTGGCCCCACCCCTGCGGCCCTGTCACCCCATCCCCGCACCTGTTTTATTTTTCTAAATAACACCTATCGCTACGTGAAATCTCACTCTCACACACACGTACACACACACACGCACGCTCGCTTGTGTATCAGTCATTGTCTTTCTCTCCCACTCGAGGACAAGCAGCCCATCCGCCACAGTGTGTCCTCACCCAGGATGCTACCCGGTCATCACTGCCCCAGGCTCAGGGGGCCTGCAGTTAGCCCACAACGTCTCCACGGCCCGTCTCCAGAATCCCAAGGTCTCGTCACGCGGAGGCCGGCCTCGCTGCCTCTCTCCCAGACGCAGTCCCCATCGCCCCTGCAGCAGGGTCCACCCTGGCCCGCGCTGGGACCCCCGTGGCTTGTGAGGCCTCCCCCCCCCCCGCCCACCCCATCACCTCCTGAGGAGGACCATCACGAGGACTCACCATGTGCTCAGCGCCATTCTAAGCGCACTTGACCTGCGTTAACTCGTGGGTCCTCATAGAAGCCGCTGAGCTTCTATGCCAGCACGCCCTTCTTCACAGATAAAGAAGGTGAGGCCCAGAGAGCTGAGTTCCCCGGTGAGGGTAACGCTAGTGGGCGGCAGGGCAGGAGGGTTTCCGGTCTCCGCCCTGCCACCGGGATGCCCTCGGGACAGTCACACCTGGCTCTGCATTTCCTGACGGCGACTTCGACAAGTCGGGGTCATCCTGGCATCCAGTCTCCCCATCCGGGACGTGGGGAGGGCAGTGCTAGTCCCTACTTCCTGAGCGTCGAGCGTGGGCCAGGCCTGGGAGAGATTGATGAAGCCGTGTCTGTGTGCCCGTCTCCGTACCTTTGAAGACCTCACGGTTTACTGGAATGGAGCGTCGTGCCCGACACACGCCGTGGCACACGCTAAGAGCCTTAGCAGAGAGGTGGTGGGGGTGAGCAGGCCCGTGCCCCCACTGCCAGGGCAGGCTAAGTCTCCGGGCCTGCCGCGTCTGGGTCTTACAGGAGTCGGCACGACCACGTGTTCAAAGAGGGTGAACGTTTCAGGCGGAGGGCGCAGAGGGAAGCCAGGCACGATACCGATGCTGTGTCGGGGGCCCCCGACACCAACCCTTTAAGGTGGGAGTTTGTAGGAGTTAGGCTAACGCCAGCAGCTGTAACAAATAGCCCCGGCATTGCAGGGCGGAAGATGCCGAAATGTCCTCCTCACTCACGGAAAGGTCCCGGGTGACATGTGACTGTCCCACAGAGACGCAGGCTCCTCCCATCCCACGGACCCTCATTCCCAAAGCTTGGCTCCTCACCTTCCAGCAGCGGAAGGGGGAAAGGGGTGGAGAAGACTCACCTGCCTCTGAACAGCCTTGGCTCACAAGTGCCGGGCACCCCTGTGCTCCCACTCCTGTGGGTGAGAACCAGTCCCGTGGCCACACCCAAACTGCAAGGGCAGCTGGGAGACGTAGTTCTTGTCCGGGCCACCACTCGCGAGGAGGAAACAAAAGTGGTGGATAATCGGCTGGGGTTGCCACGGTATCATCCCATTTTAGAGGTGAGGAAACTGGGGTGCGGAGGGGTTCAGCCACGGCTTCAGAGTCACACAGCAGGCTCAGAACCAATCCCGGGAGGCGAAGCTTTCCCGCAGGGCTGGCAGGCAGTGCCTGCTGGCCGCAGGGCACTGCTTACGTGCACCTTCCCAGCCTCCAGCTTTGATCACGCGGCCCCGGCCTGCCGTTTCCTGCCTTGGCTGCTGGCCCCCCTGCACTCCCCCCATCACCTTATCGCCCTGGGGACCGCCCCTCCTCTGCAGGTGCCCGTGCTGAAGCCCATGGATCTGATGGTGGAGGTGAGCCCACGGAGGGTCTTTGCCAATGGCCACACCTACCACATCAATTCCATCTCCGTCAACAGCGACTGTGAGACGTACATGTCGGCAGATGACCTTCGCATTAACCTCTGGCACCTGGCCATCACCGATAGGAGCTTCAGTATCCTTTCCAGCTGCGGGCAGGGGGCTTCTGGGTGGGGGCGGTTGGCTCAGTTGTAAGCGAGCCGACTTGGGGGCTTCTGCTTTGGTGCAGCGTCTCCAGTGAGTGAGTGGGGCCCGGATTTGGAACCACGGTGAGTTGCTTTATGAAGACTTTAAAGCCGTGGCTGCCGAGGGTTCTGTTCGTCCCCTTGCCCTTCTCCAGGTGGTAGTTTTCCATGTCATTCTGGGACCTCATCAGGGGCCACGGAGGAGGTAGAGGCCTGGGGTCAGCCCTCCTGGGTTGTGGCCCAAGGCAGGGGCTTCAGTGCTTGATGAACAGCCTCGGGGTCCCAACCAGGGCTTAGAGTGACAGTTGAGGTGTCACCTGTCCGGTTGGATGGGACCAAAGGGGGACCCTGCCTGGTGGTCCCCTGTGTCTAGGCAAGCTAGGGGCAGTCCTGACCCCACTGAGAAGTGGAGAAAGAACTCTGTACAGAAGCCAGGCCTGGGAAGGGCCGCAGGGGACAGACCAGCTAGGGTTGCTAAGGTGTCGGGCCTTGTAGACCAACAATAATAATCATACACAGTGCGGCTCTCTGCCTGGCCTCAACACGTGTTCACGTTCACTCACATCACCCTGACAGCAACCCAGGAGGTAGGTGCTATCGTGACCTCCTTTACAGATGAGGAAACTGAGTCACGGGGAGCCCCAGTTCACCTACTCAAAGCTCACACCTAGCAAATGTCCAGCCCAGGCCCCCCAGCCCCAGATCCCCATGTCCAACCTTCACGTCCAGCTGCCCTTTGTGAAGGATGCCTCCCAGGTGTGCAGTGGCAGGGGGTGCGAGGCCCCCCACCCCCAAGAGCTCTCGTGCAAGCTGACGGTCTCCAGGTGTCCGCTCTGTACGGGGAGCCGGGCAGTTCCTGCCGTGAGAACCTCCCAACACGGGCTGTCATACCTGCTATTGCTGCCGCCTCACCGGTCAAGAGTGGGTTGTGTCCCTCGGGGCAGAAGCCAGGACTGGCTGGGAGGGCGTTTGGGAGCCAGAAGGAGCAGCCTGGAAGGTCTGAAGGAGAAGCAGAGGGTAGCAAACGACTTCTGAGGGCCGAGAGCCAGGCATCTGCCGGAGGCCAGTGGGCAGGGATACCCTGGGAACGGGGAGAAGGGGGCTCGGATGGGGCAGAGAGTAGCACCCGCTGTTCTCGAGCCCAGCAAGAGGATGTAGGGCAGATGTGGGGCCTCGCGGTCAATGTGAGCCTCTCTCTCTCACTCTGCACATTCAAGCTCGCTGAATAGCCTGGTGAGTAGCCAGATCTCTGGGAGCCTCAGACTCCTCACCGGCCCCTCCCCGCTGGGGCTGCAGGGTGCACGTTCAGGGAGCCCCGCCGAGATGCACCCAGCACAGAGCTGGTGCTCTGCGTGTTGGGAAACGTAAGCGTCTGTCTCCTTCCTGCCCCGAGGGAGTGAGTGCGATGAGCCTGGAGGGTGGAGGTGGATGGTCACAAAGGTTCAAGGAGGAGCTGAGGCTGGAGCGGCTTGGAAGGAATGGAAGCTCAAATTTGGCTTGGTGGACAGGGCTGGGCTGGGCACCTGCCTGACCTTCCGTTCAGGCTGAAAGCCTGGTAGGTCCCACCCCCTCCCCGATGGGAGAGCTTCAGTTGGTCGGGACTCTTCTGTTGCAAGGGTTAGAACAGTTCATCCCCATTGGCTCAGGCAAAACGGCATTTGTTGACTTATGGACCGTGAGAAGGCTTCAGGCACAGGTGGATTCAGGGGCTGAAACGATGTCATCCGATGTCTCTCTCTGCTTCTTGCCTCTGCTCTCTGCTCTAGAGGCTTGTCTTAGGTGCCACGTGGCGGCAAATGGGGGCCAGCGGCACATGTCCCACCCTCCCAGAGTAAAGTCCAAGAGACAAGAGACCAGTTTTCTGTGAACTGTCCCACTATAAGCCCCCAGATGGCACCCCATGGGCTCTGATTGGGCCTCAGGGGCACCTCCGAACCCATGACTGGGGTGCGGGGGGGGGATGCAGTGCTTTCACTGGCCAGGCCTGAGTCAAGGGTGCTGGAAGGGGGTCAGTGTGGGGGAATCTCCTGCCAGGCACTGCCCCAGCAGTTGGGGGCCCCCACAGCGGGCCACACAGACGGACGTCCGCTGCCAGGTGTGAGGTGTGGGCCAGCTTCCTAGCAGAGTGAAACGAGTCACATGGGAGCCCCAGGTCTGCACACGGGGTGGGCGTGGGACTCGCGTGTACCTGCAGGGGGCCGTCCTAGGTGCTTCCTCCCAGCGCCGTGCGGTGCACGGAGCCGTTTGCCGTCGTGAGCTCGCCTGGTGTGCGTGTTGGCGTGAAAGCTGCGAAACGGTCACGCATCATCAGCCCGTTTTGCAGATGAGGAAAGAGAGGTTCCGGGAGACGGGGGGCTGGGCTGACGGGGGCAGAGCTGGGACTCGCGCTCAGGCCGCCGAGGCCTGGCCCCAGGCGGCTTGGCCTACCCTTGGGCTGCCCGCTGCAGCCACCCTCCTGGTTTCCACTCCCGGGCTGCTATGAAGATTCAGTAGTGTTGTGAATGCCCACAGCCCTTAAAACCTGTAAAGCCCTGAAGCCGGGTAAGGGCTAGTGTATCATTCATTCATTCAGCCATTAAGGCCTAGTGCCTCTTCTGGCCTGGGCTCTGTGCAAGCCCCGGGACACAGGGGCAATGGAAGAACTCAGCCCTGCCGGTGGGGGCCTCCTTCCGCGTCAGGGACGTTGCACTGCTTTGGTGGGCATGGCAGGGTGAGGATGCTGGGAGGGGCCGGGCTCCTAATGTCAGTGGTTCCAGAAACCCCCTCACGCCTGCTCCTGTGTCTGTGTTCCTTCATTTTCCCGATGTTTCTAGTTTCTATTCATTTTCTTAAAAATTTTTTTTTTATTAGAGAGAGAGAGAGAGAGAGAGAGCGTGAGCAGGGGAGGAGCAGAGAGAGAATCTTGCTCAGCGCAGAGCCCAGCTCGGGGCTCGATCCCACGACCCTGGGATTGTGACCTGAGCCGAAATCAAGACTCAGACGCTCCACCAATGGAGCCACCCAGGTGCCCCTCTGTTAATTTCCTTTAAATCGAGTTGCTTTCTTTTTTGTCTTTTTGTCTAAATTAACGCGTTCTAAATGCGGCTGCCATAAGTGAAAATAAAACCTATGACCTATCACAGGCGGGACGAAACGGTGAAGACAAATCCTATGAGAACAGGACAGTGGGAATAAAATCGTCCCTCTGCCCCGGCCAGTGCAACTTCCTGTGACAGTGCAAATATCCCAGCTCTGGGCAGGCTGGTAGGTAGCTGCCGGCCGTGTGTGCTGGGGGAGCGCCTAAAATGTGGCTAGGTTGACCACGGAACGGAGCTTTTTATTTAGTTTTG
This sequence comes from Panthera onca, assembly GCF_046562875.1. Taxonomy (NCBI): domain Eukaryota; kingdom Metazoa; phylum Chordata; class Mammalia; order Carnivora; family Felidae; genus Panthera; species Panthera onca. Next base: position 4,840,133 of record NC_138342.1, read on the forward strand.
TTTCAATTAATTCAGATTTCAAGTTAAACAGCCACCCGTGGTGGCCGAGCTGGACAGTGCATGCAGCCTCTGTTGGAGGCCGGTTCTCAGTCAAGGAGGGAGATGAAAACGTGCTTGAAGCCAGAGCATAGCAGCATGGAATGGAGGCTTTCTCCCTTCTCCATCAAATGGATTGGAAAATAATTGGAGACTTTTCTCAGTGTATGAATCTGTGCCGGGAAGGCTGTGCCTGCCCCTCTCCTCGCTGCACTGTAAGCAGGGGGCAGGGGCAGCACTGCTCAGCCCGGGGGGCTTCCTGGGCTGCGTGTGTGTGCCGTGGGCGGACTGGATTCCAGCGGGCAAGCCTGGAGGCCAGGAGCCCAGCGGGGAGATCCAGGGAGAGACGGCGATGGGCCGGCAGCGTCACGGCCATGAGCAGGAGTCAGTGGAGTAGTGAGGCAGGAGGCCGTATCGTGACTGTCTTTTGGACCAACATGGCCACAGGACGTTGGAACAGGCTAGTTGTGAGTAAGAGAAGAGGGTTGATCCGCCACAGGACTGCAGGCCCAGTTGTCCTGAGTCCTCACTGGTGGCTGTGCCTCCTTGCCCTATTTAAACACACAGATTGCGCCCCGTCCGTGTGTTGGAGAGCACACCTTTCACGGCTGTATTTGCTGAGTACCTACTTGTGCCAGACGTTTGAATTAGCTAGGCAAAGTCCCCTGCCCCCCTGGACCCAGCAGACAATAAACCATTAATATAAGGAACAAGTGACAAACCTAGCATGTCCATGCAAGCAGCGGACAAGTACCGTGAGCCCACGGGGCGCGGCGGTGTGCATTGTGTCGAGCCCTGTCTACCTGCGTGGCCGCGGGTGTGGGCTGGGTGGGGGCTGCGTGAGCCGGGGTGGTTGTTTGGCCAAGTGAGGGTGCCTTGCAGGCAATGGCAAAAACGACGACTGACCCTAAGGTCTAGGCCAGGTGAGGAGGAGACGGCTAGTGACCAGAGAGGAGCACGCGTCATTGGGGGGTCCCCCTGGGGACCCAGGAGTCTTCCCTGGCTGCAGGTCCTGCCACATAACGGCACGTTAGACGTGTGTGGTGCCTCTTAATTTTGTGAAGGTGAACTGGTAGCTGATCGGAATATAAAGACGGGCCGTGCCTTGAGGTGGAGGAGTGTGCGTCCTGCAGAGCTGGGCCCCGGGCAGCCCCCGCCTGTGGAAACAGTACCCTGGAGGCAGACAGAAGGAGTGGAGTGGAGTCTCCAGGGGTGGGTGGTTGTGGAAACCTCCCGTTCAGACCGATTCATCAGGGAACCACGCTGTACGTCGCTCCCCATGGCCTGCTGCTGTTTTGGCCACCAGAGCGACAGGACACGGGGGCCCGGAGCAGAGACCGGCGCCCGCCCCGTGGAGGTCGGCCTCCCTGGCGGGGAAGGTCAGGTCTGTCGGCTGCGGGTGTGATGATAGGTTCCTACGCGGCCGAGTGATTAGAAAAGGTGTTTCATTTCCACCGCGGGAGGAGGCCGGCAAGGCCTGCTGAGCTGGGGAGTTGCTCCGAATCTGGACACCCCTCTTGTGCCTGTAACTCCTGGGGGCTTCAGCGCCTGGGGCTTCCCATTCCTTCGACTCTCGCCCTCCGGTGCCTTGACTTGCCCTGACACTGCTGTTCAATGTCAAGGCCACTGGAAGTTTGCTGCTGTGGTACCACCTCTGCAAGTCGGAATGTAACACCTTCAGTCTAAGCAGAATTGCTTTGTAGTGAAGGTTTTAAGAGACGGGAAAACTTCTTGAATAATGGAGAAATGGTGGGCGTCGTTTTGACCGGTGAGAAAAGGTGGTAAGAAAGCTCACTCCGAGGCCCCTTCCTCTGCTAATTTGAGCACTGGTCATTCTGAGCAGAGGGTGGGGGGCCTGGTGCTTACTGAGCCCCTCTGTGTGCCAGGCACACGCGTGATGCAGTGTCTCCTTCCTCTCCCTCACCCACAAGCTAGAAAGAGGTGCCAAGCCCTTTCCGCTTCCCCCCTGGACGGCTCTGGAATCATGCCCTCCTCTCCTTCTCTGCCAAAGGCCCCACTGGGGCCGGACCATTCCTGCTTGGCCTGTTGCCCGGATCCCACATTGCCCAGCCAGCCGGCCCGCCGCAGAGCTGTGAGAGTTGCTCATCAGAACCTCTGATCTGACCTCATCAGGCCCCTGCTTAAAGCTCAGTGGTTCCCGTCAGCTTCTGGAAAAAGTCGAAATCCTTCAGCGGTGCCCTAGGGCTCTTCATAACCAGCCCCCGCCCACCTCCCCAGGCTCCTGTGTATCAGGCTTATGTACACCTTCAGGCCATTGGGTTTCCCTTAATGTTATGGGAGGGGTTTAAGAGAGGGGGTGCTCTGTCTTCTGCTGGTCCTTCCGGGGATCATTCTTGCTCCCTCTCAGCCTGGCTGGCTGCCATGTGGCCATAAGTGTCACCCATAGCCCCCTCTGCTCTGTCTACTCTGCACCCCCACCCCTCCTGGGCTATCAGAGCCCCTCCAGGCCCACACTTTCTGGTCACACTGGGCTTTCCTCGTCTCTTAATATGACCGCCTCTTCTATTTTCTGGTGAAACCCTCAAGATTCAGTGCACCCAGTCTTAGCCCTCTCTGTATCCCCATGTATAATGCAGGGTCCAGCGCATAGCAGGTGCTTATGAATGGTCGTACACGGTGACTTTGGATGGAGGAGTTCCAGTCTCCATCTGGTCTTAGGGATGTAGACACCTCCTTGTGAATCTGGGCTCCAGGGGCCTCAGAGACCCTGAACACTAAAGAGCAGTGGTCTGGGCTCTGGGGTCTGGCAGACCTGCGCTCAGATTCCTTGTTTAACCCCCTTGGCCACCAATTTCCACCAATGTAAAATGGGCCACGTTCCTTATCCTAAGGATATTTGTAAGGAATGAAGAAATCACGCACATGAAAGGCCTGGTACTACTCGGGGCCCAGCAGGGGGCCGGTATTTCCCTCCTGAACAACAGATCCTCAGATATTTAAGGCTGGTTCTCATAAAATCCCTGCATTGTCTCTGGTTGTCAAAGCCCCTTTTTTACTCCAGCACTGTGCCCACATCTGTTGAAACAACCTCTCACGTCCCTTAATACCAACATTTGAGACAGTTAGGCAGCTCTGAGCGATTTTTCTTGAGCTCGATGCTTCTTAAAGGTAACAGATTGCACAGAGGGTCTCAGCTGATGGGCCTCTGCTTTATTTTTAGCACTCGGAGAACTGTGAAGATGGTTCAATTGATTTTTCTCCCCTCTGAGCGATTTCTCATGGTGGAATCTGGCACTGCACCAAGCCTTGGTCTGGAACAAATTCCTAATTGCCATTTATAGAGCAGGTCCTGAAGCTAGGTGGGATGGTGTGGCAATAATTAGGGGTAAAGGTTCCAAACCTCGGTCAGCACACTGCTGCCTGTGGGCTGGGAGTGTTCCCCATGCTGAGAGCAAAGGAAGGGACTGGCCGAGGCCCCTCCATGTGCCAGGGTCTGTGGTTAACGAAAAACCTGGAGCTTGGCACCCAGCCTGCCTCACTCACTGGCCACCCTGCCAGTCACTTAGCCTTCCTCAGCCTTGCTTTTCTTGTCAGTTCAGTGGAGTGTGACTCCTGTGCTGGGGGCTGTCAGGGTAGAATGGCTGGAGAGCACAGGGCCTGATGTACTGTAGACAGCCCACCCTGGCCCTGACCTGCTGTCAGGCACCCTACAGGCTACCTTCTTCCATCCTCCCCTAGTACCACTCTGCAGAGAAGGAACAGGAGCATCTGCTCAGAAGTGCTTGAGTCTGAATCCCCAAAATCAATTTCCACCCAGGAAGCATGTCGTTAAGCTATTAGCACACCACTGTTTTGGGGGCTCAGCAAAGGCCAGGCTTCCCAGGGGCTGAGCCCCGGTGCAGCTGTCCTTGGTGCTGACCCTGAGCTGAGCGCCCACGGACCTGTCCATGGTGCTGACCCGGGCCCCAGCTCTCGTGCAGCTGTCCGTGGTGCTGACTCCATTGTCCGCCAGAGCATCATCTTCCTCACCACCTCGCACACACCACCGTCACCTCTTACTGAACACTTACTCTGTGCAAACAGTGCTCTAAGCACATTGCACGTATTAATCTATTTAATCCTCTTGACAACACTGTGGAGTAGGCATTATTGACATCCGCCTTTCGTAGACGCAGAAAGTGAGCCACAGGAAGGTTAAGTAATTACCCAGAGTTACCCAGCTGGGAAGTGTCAGGGCCTAGGAATTCAGACTTGGGGCCTCTGGATGCAGAACCTATGCGATTCACTGTCATGCCACACTGCCTCTCAGTCATGATAGTGACAACCCCAGGGCAGCCACCGTTACTCCACCTTCAATCTGCAGGCACTTGTGCCTCAAACCCTTAGAACGGCTCGCCTGTGTTGCTGTCATTCCTTCCATTTTGTGGGTGTGGAGATGGGCTCTGAGAAGTGGGTGCACTTGCCCATGGCCCGTCCAGCCCCATCAGTACAATGATGTTTCCTGGCTCTTTTCTTAGATCCTAAGGGAGAGCAGGTGCTTTTCACCGCACTGCAGGACAGAGTAGGGGTTGCTTGGTGGCAGAGGTGACACAGGTGGCTGAGTGCACAGGCCATAGCTGTAGTTTCTTTTTATTTTAAGTTTATTTATTTTTGAGAGAGAGAGAGAGAGAGAGAGGAGCAGAGAGAGAGAGAGAGGGAACCCCAAGCAAGCTCCACGCTGTCAGCACAGAGCCCGATGCGGGGCTTGAACTCACGAATCATGAGATCATGACCTGACTCGAAATCAAGAGCTGGACACTTAAACCACTGAGCCAGCCAGGTGTCCCAACAGCTGGAGGTTTCTAACATACCCTCTAATCGTGGGGACGTGAGACTCTGCCGTGCTTCTGATCCTTCCTGAAAGGCCTCCATGGCATTTCTGTGACACGCTCCTGATTAAAACCCCCTTGACCACAGTCTGGAGCCCCGTCTCCCACCCTCTCCCCCCATTGGGGCTCCAGCTGGCTGCCGTGTCACAGCTCCTCAGCCTTACGCCTCTGTCTCATGTGGAACTCCCCCGCTTTCCCCCGGATGATCCTACTCTTCTCAGTCCTCGGCTTGATGCCTTTGGCTCCCTGAATCTCCACACCAGCTCAGGGCCTTGCCAAAAATCCTATCCCGTACACCCTGTGTGTCTCTCCTGGGGGAGTATCATGGGCCTCTCTGGTGTCACTGCTGGGTTAGAAGCCCTGGGAGAGGAGGTCAGGATGGGCTCCAGTTTGCCCTTTCTTAGCCACCCGGGTGTGTGTCCCAGCACTGTCTTGCCTAGGGTTTCTGTCTCAGCTCTTAGGAACCAAGGCATGCAATTCAGCACAGACCCCCAAGTCCTTGTTTTCTTGGGGGGGGGGTCATTATTGCACGTCTGGCAACCAGCTTAATTTTGTGTTTTTCCAGAAAAGAGAAAGCCTCTGATTCTGATTTGATAAACTTTAATTATTGCTAAAGGTACTAACCTTGCGCTGGGGCCTTTAAAAAAAAACACACGTATCTCCACATCACTTTATTTTGTTCATTTTATTTTAATTGCTAGGGCCTTTGACTTACGTCATCTCATTAAATCTTCATCGTAGCCCTGCAAAACAGATTTTATCAGTGCATTCTACAGATGAGAAAAGCAGGGTGCAGAGAGGTTGAGAAAGTTTCTGGAGGTCACACAGCTGTTTACGGTGGAGCTGGCCTGTCAAGTCCCAGTCTTTGTGACTCAGAACTGAGTGCTCTCTCCCTGTCCAAGTACTTGGGAAGGACATAAGCTGGCTTGTGGTAGAAGTGTGCAGACTGGCTCAACACATGGAGAAGACCTATAAGGGTTTCAGTGGGCTTGTACAGTGAACGTTTACCCAGAATCCCCCTCTCTCCATGGCCCTGTATGGCTCTGGCGATCAGGCTCTTCTCTCTGAGCAGAATCACACCATCACAGTAAGTTTCCAAGAAGAGAAGGGAAGAGGCTGTCATGGGCTGAATTGTGTCCCACCAAAATACATATGTTGATGTCCTAAATCTTAACCCCGGGACTTCATAATGGGATTGCATTTGGTCCTTAAATGGGTGATTAAAGCAAAACAAGTCTGCTAGGGTGGGTCTTAATCTCATATGACTGGTGTTCTTATAACAAGAGGAGGTTAGGACCGCACAGAGGGAAGGTCAGGTGAGGACCCAGGGAGATGGTCACCTACATGCCAAGGAGAGAGGCCTCAACGAAACCCACCTCCTGACACCTCAATCTTGAACTTCCAGCCTCTAGGACTGGGGGAGAATAACGATTGTTTAAGCCACTCATCTATGACATCCGCTGTGGCAGCCCGAGCAAATTCATACAGAGGCAAAGGTTGCCAGGAACCTCGTACAGGATGTGACGTGGTTTGGCCAGAGTGCTTATGGCTCATCTTTGTAGCTAGGGCATCTCTTGGAGCAAATCTTCTGAAAAAAGCAACTCTGCTGGCTGTGCCCCAACAGGACTGTGTCCGTGTGCAGGAGGCCTTCTGGGGCACCTGCACACCCAGTGTCCCCGGAGAGCCTGTCGGGGAGGCTTCTCGTGGAGTGGTCCTTGGCAGAACTGCCTCTGTCCTCACTCGCTAGCTGCTCAGTCACCATGGGAACCGCCTCCCCCATCCTGATTGCCTGTTCCCGCAGAGACATCTAGATAAACCATGCTTTGCTCAGTTAAATCAATGGAGCCCAAGGCTGCATCTTTCTCATTACTGAACTCCCCCACCCACACTGTTGGCACCCACCTTGCAGGGGCACGGGCCAGTCCAGTGTGCCCCGGCAGCAGGGCCCTGCGGTTGTGTATTGGGTGGGGATGCACTTAGTCCAGAACAGAGGGCACACGGGGAGAAGCACCGCCTGGGAGCTAGGAAGCCAGGACTCTGTTCCCGCTGACCCATGCTCCACACGTGGCCCTGCACAAGCCACTCCCTGCCCTGGCCTGCTTCGTGGGAGTGGAGGGTGGGCGGTCTTTCCCACAGGGATGCGAGGTGCCTGGCCCGTGGGTGCAGGGCCGGGGGCTGCCCTCCACAGCTCTCTGAGGCTGTGACAGTGTCTCCAAGCTCAGTTAGTTGCTGCGTCTTCATAGAGCCATTTTTTGTGACCTTGCCACCGAAGCCTGTCCTGATATTAGTGAATATTTGTGTCCTTCTCTGATATTGATGGGATGGTTTTCATATCCGTTTCTCCCTTGAGCTCCTTCTCAAACAAATCAGTGACGTTTATTCATTTCGTGTGCCGGACTCATCTTATGGCCGGTGGAGGAGTGTGGCGCTTTGTGCCTGTGCCCACACCCTGCACAGGTGGGAGAGACAAAGATCGGAAGAAGGAGGGCCACTGGAGGTGGAGTGACCTTCTCCCCGACATGTCAGAGGCTCTCTGTGTGGGGCCTCCTGGCGTTGCAGCTCCGGGCACTGAGGGCTGGCAAACGGTTCTCCACGCTGATGTGACCCTGCCTGGCTTCAGGCCATCAGACCGTGCCTTTGGCAGCAGGAGATAAAGGAGTTTCTATAAAAATCTCTGCAAACCCGATGACTCAGCAGAAGGCCTGCCTGGATTAGATGCCGGTGTCCTTGGCAATAAGAGCTACAGACTGCTGTAGGGCGGGACAAACGGGCCTGTTTTCTGAGCTCCGCTGACACCCCCCAGGCAAGGGCCAGAGCTCACAGGGCTGTGCCAGGCGCCGGAGGACATCCTCATGCTGGGGGAGGAGCCAGGCCAGTGAGGCTGTTTTACACACTGGTCTTGTGTGGGGGTCAAGAGGGAAGGTTCCTGCTACAAAAGCAAGATCGCGGTCCTTCTTCTTGGCCCTGGGCCAGCAGAGAACAGCCCTGGGGGCCAAATCCACCCGTTCATAAAGTTTTATGGGCTCTCAGCCACTCCCATTCATTTACATGCTGTCTGTGACCCCGATAGAGCAGGAGGGTTGAGTATCGAGGTGAGATCTTATGGCTCCTATCCCTAAAATGTTTACTGTCTGGCCTCTTACAGACATTTGCCTGCCCTGGATCTAGAGCAACACACCCACTCACACTTGGGCCCTGAAGGAAGAGGGATTCATCGTATGACATGGAGGCAGGAGCCAAAGGCTTCGAGGAGCCAGAGACCTCCTCCTCCAGGGGGCACTGGCCCCTCCATGCCCACCCAGGCGGTCAGGGGCCAGGGTTTATGCTTCTCACCCCTGCTCTGCTTTGCCCCATCACACAGTGGGTGTATTGCCAGCTCTGGAATCCGACTCAGTCCCAGGCTGCCCGCCCCCCGCCTCTGCCGAGTCCCCAGAGAGTGGCTCTTCCTTGCTGAGCCTCTATTTCCTCGTCCACGGGCTGGGGTACACCCCATTCACCGGTGGAGAGGTTTGAGCAGGACACAGATGTGAAGCTGGGCTGGAGTTATTTATTTCTGTGAGAGAGAGAGACAGAGCACGAGCAGCGGAGGGGCAGAGAGAGAGGGAGACACAGAATCCAAAGCAGGTTCCAGGCTCTGAGCTGTCAGCACAGAACCTGACCTGGGCTTGAACTCCCAAACCATGAGATCGTGACCTGAGCCGAAGTCAGATGCTCAACCGACTGAGCCACCCAGGTGCCCTGTGCCAGTCCCCTCCTTAAAGGACCCCGCCACCACCACTCCCCTGGCCTGGAGTCTCCCTGAGCCCTACTGTTCATCTCCACGTGAAGGGCTTCTTCCCCTTGAGAGGGTTTGACACTTCCTGTACCCACCCCCAGCCTAGATTGGAGGGGCCTGAGACGGGCTGGTTGGTTCATTGACTCCAGCGGCTGTTCCCCGGGCACCTGCCATGTGCCGGGCACTCCTCTAGGCACCGAAGGTGCAGCAGCGATCCAGACAGGGCCCTGCCCTCGCTGGGCAGCTGGGCAGTGAACAAATACGCACGACGAGATGTCTGTGGTACTCGTGCAATGGCCGGGCCACTGCTCCCCAGCTCCCGGGAAGCATAACTTTCCCGTGGATGTCAGAACAAATTTCCACAAACTGGCGGGGTGGGGGTGGGGTAGGGCTTACAACAGAAATCTACTCTCGGTTCTCGAGGCCAGAAGTTTGCAGTCAAGGTGCTGGGAGGGCTGTGCTCCCTCTGGAGGCTCCCTCCTGCCTCTCCCAGCCCCTGGTGGCCTCACGCCTTCCTGGAAAAGTACCTGGTGCTCAGTTGCAGGGTGTGGCATCGAGCAGGTTCACCTTCCCTCTTCTTCCTCCTCCTCCTCCTCCTCCTCCCTCCATGACCTGCTCCTCTCTCCACCTACCTGGTCAGCAAACTTAGTTGCCAAGGTGTGACTGGAGTTTAAATGCACGCCCATCACACAGTTGGAGCACAGGTATATGGAAAACAACATGAATAATTCATCCGGCTTTGCCAGGGGGAGGGGCTTGCCGATGAGTCTAATTATGCTCGTTCCCCAGGGAGGCCAGTTTGCCATAAACCTCGTGAGGCGCCGCGTACGTGTGGGATTCATGCAGCTGCCCGTGGAATGGGGGAGAGGCCACCTGGGGGTCAGTCCTCCAAATGAGAGGGTGCTCCGGGATCACGCCCAACCCCTCGTTTCGCAAATGGGGGACGCTGAGGCTTGAGGAGTGTAAATGACGTTTGCGTGCGGCCCTGAGCATCCGAGAGAGAGCTGAGACCGGATGCTCAGCCCGGGGCCCCCGGCTTCTGACCCAGCACGGGGCCTGCCAGAGTCAAAGCCCCCACATCAGGTCACGTTTGGACCAAATGTCTCACAGTCCACGTGCACAAGGCCACATGGGCGTGAGTCAAGGAGGAGCGTTTGCGCTGTGCGTTCCGTTCGGGGTATAGTTCAGGCCCGGCTTTGTGATGTGATGAAGGAGTTCCACGGTGACAGCCCCACTCGGCAATTAATCCTTTCACACACCCGCCTGCACCTGGGAGGAGCCAGGTAGCAGGTGCAGGGCGGGTCCTGTGGCGGGCTCAGCAGGAGGTCTTGGAGAGGCTGATCGCAGGGGATCAGGCTGGGTGGCCATGCCCCGAAGGATGCCGTGCTGTCCTTGACATGCAGGCATGGCTCTGGCCATGGGATGCAGAGGTGCGGGACCCCCTGCCCGGCCTCAAGGACCCCTTGCCCTGCGGGGGCCCCAGCACATTCGCTGCCACTATGGCTTGGTCTTCCTCCGCCCGGGTCGTGCGGGAATGTGTTTCACGTCCGTCTTTCCCTGGCACCCACTGTATCCAGAGCCCTTTGTTTGAAACAGCAAGAGATTTCCGGAGTGATGCTTGGGCTGTAAGTCCTGGGCTGTGGTCCTGGGCTGTCAGTGGGACCCAGGCATTGGAGGCTCTGTCTCCCGAGCCCACACACAGGACCCTTGGTCCCCGCGCATCACCCTCGGCCGGCTCTGTGTCACCTGGTTCAGGCCTGTTCGCTGCAGACCTGATTGTGCCCCCGTGTACTTCTAAAAGCCATCACGCCTCGTACCTGTTTCTAACGACTGTTGTCATGAGGCTGTCACGAGTGGTTAAGCACGATGGGGTCACGGGAAGCGTGCACTCTGGAATCCAGCAAAGAGGCCACACCCATTTGCTTGGCCTTGAGCCCCGCGTGAGTCTGGGAGCGGCACGCGGGGGCCGGGAGAGGAGGCTTCTGGGCCCTCCCACTGCGCTTTCTGGACACCAGTGCGCACAGCTTCCCAGCCTGGCCGTCCGTCTCTGTGAAAAGTCTCATAAACACCAGCCTCGGTCTCCATGAGCCAGACATCTGGTGAATGTGGGCGGACGGCTTCTGAGCTCATGCCGTGACTCACAATGAACGACAGTCGTAAACTGGGCGACAGGGGTCGTTGCGTGCGTCAGAGTTTTGGTCGTTGTGGAGGCAGAGCCATCCACGTCCGGGGTTCGGACGTCACGCCTCTGCTCCTCTTCCATTGAGGTGTGTTCTAGAACATCTCGAGGTGGGAAAGTGAATTGGGTTTGGACACTGAGGGGGTCAGGAGGGTGGGTTGTGTGCAGGGACAGGTGATCTGAAAGTCTCTGAGGCTTGGAACAGCCGAGGGGGATTTCATGGCAGGTGACCTGAGGCGCGGGTCCCACAGCAGATGGGAAAGTGTCATGCACACCGCGTGCTGGCTCTCAGAGCTCCAGCCTGGGAATGACGCATGGCACCTGTCACTTCTGCCCTCCATCCTTCGGGAAAGCGATAAGGGAGCCGGCTGTGCAGAGTGCCATCGGGCGGATGGACAGGTTCCCCCGTCCCCTCCCCCTCCCCCCGCTCTGACGGGAAGCCGAAACTGGCAAGGTATTTCACCATATCCCACTGAGTCCTATTCCCCCGGAAGTCATCTCTCCGTGAAACGCGGAGTAAACACGTGTCCCCTGATGAGTGACCCCACCGGGACTCCAGGCTGGCCGGCGTTCCTTGGAGCCCTGGCCACTTTGGTGTCCCTCCTTTGATGTTTGTGGCCCGAGTTCTGCAGAGAGAATTTAGTCTTGGCTTTTTCTCTCTTACGGTTCAGTCTCATTTTCTGTGATTTAATCTCTGCTGCTTATTGTATGAGAAAACCGCAGTTTTTCGCAGCTCAGGCTCCTTTTCCCTCCTCTCGATATTTTTATGCGATTCTGCGTCTGGTTGATGATGGGCTTCCTGAAGCAATATTTGAGCACACAATATTGTGAGCACACACACCCTCCTCGGTGCCTCTGGTCACGCAGATTCAGCATTCTTTCGGACGTTTTATGAACTCTCGTGTTTACACAAGTCAGGAAATGTCTCTTTTATTGAGGCTTTGGCAGGAGGGGCAGGGAGAGCTGATGGCAGGAGGCGTCTCAGAGTTTCCATCCCATTCTTTCCAGACAATAAAAAATAATAATGGCAGCTGATATTCACTGAGCTCTGTGATGTATAAAACAGTGAGCAAGGGGATTTGCCGCTTCTGATTTTCACAGCAAGACTGTGTTAGCCCTGTCGATCCATTTTACAGAAGAGGAAACCGAGGCACGAAGAGCTAAGGAACTTCCCCCTTGATTGCACAGGCAACAGGTGGCAGAGCTGGGACTCAAACCCCAGACTCTGATTCCAGGGCCCACACACAGATGCAGGGGGAGGGGAGGGCATTTCAGCCAAAGGGAACGGCCTGGGCAGAGCCCCGCACAGGGCTGGGGAGTCAGAGACCAGGGTATCGCTGTCAGAGAGGAAAGTACCTTTAGGGCCGAGCGACTAGTGGGATCTGAAACTGAAGAGATAGAGGGTGGTGGAGGGGGGGGTGGGAGTGCCAGGCCTTGAATGCTACACCAAGGGGTTCGGATTTGCTATTGTAGGCCACGAGGAGTGGATGGAAACTCAGCCTTACCCCTCGCTGCTGAGCCATCCTGGACAAGTTGCTCACCCTCTCTGGGCTCCAGAGTATCAGTCAGGGGTATTTCCTTTGCAAGCAACAGAGTTCTTGGTCCTAGACAGAAAATGGATGCATTGGCTCCCGTATCTAGTCATCCAAGGGTCATGGAGTCCCTCCGTCGGCCCCTCTAAGGCCATGTGCTTGTCCCTCATGGTGATAGTGAGTGGAGACGACACAGATCAGTGGTGGGAACCCAGCAAGGAGAGAGCCTTTTCCCCAAAGGAGAACCTTGATGCTGTGGACAGAAGGGGAGCGGCTGCGGGGGTGGGGGAGGGGAGCCAAAAGGTGCCGCACCCCCAGCTCCAGGCGCCGGGAGCACTGAGTAGCGGGAGCACTGCCATTGCGCAGCAAGAGCCCTGCACGTACTAGGCCCTCAAACGCACCCTGCCTTCTCCTGGGCACCCGGTGTAGGGGATGGAGGGGAGGCCGGGCGGGCTGGTGGGTGCTGGCTGGGGACAGGGCACAGGTCGGGTGGGAGGCAGCGGGTCCAGCCTGCAGGGACAGTGGACGGCACCCAGAAAGGCAGCCGGCGGGCGGTCGGACGTGCAGGTGTGCAGCTCAGAGGCTGTCTGGGGCCGGGGCTTCGTCCAGGGGTCTCGGGAAGGGGGAGGCCGCTCAGATGCGGGGCACGTGGGAAGGCAGGGCGGCGGCGGTCCCCTCCCTTCTCTGGCCTCTCCTTGATGGGGCCAGACATCGTGGACATCAAGCCCGCCAACATGGAGGACCTCACGGAGGTGATCACGGCGTCTGAGTTCCACCCCCACCACTGCAACCTCTTCGTCTACAGCAGCAGCAAGGGCTCCCTGCGTCTCTGTGACATGCGTGCGGCCGCCCTGTGTGACAAGCACTCCAAACGTAAGTGCCCGTTCCCCCCCGGGAACCCGGTGGGCAGTGGGGGCGGCGGGGCAGCACCCGTCCTGGTGCTGTGCCCGGGGCAGGTGGGAACGGTGCGGGCTGGGGGCCCATGGGCTCCGTGCTGCTGTTGTGCCGCTGGCAGGGGGAGCCTGGTTTTGCCCCCCGCCCCCCACCGCCCTCCAAGTCCCTGCACAGGCTGGGGCTGCCCAGCTTCCAGGGGCCGGGCAGCTGAAACCAGGGTCGGGGAGCGAGCTGGGAGCCAGAAGCTAAGGTGGGACCCTACTCAGCTGGCACCTCCTCTGGGAAGCCTTCGCTGACCCCCCCACATTGGTTCAGGCCCCTTCTCTGTGTCCCCAGAGCTCCCAAAGCTTCCCTTTCACAGACTAGCCACAGCCTGCAGAACTTTCTGTGTGCTGGGCCGTCTACCCCAGCAGCCTGTGTGCTCCACAAGGTCACTTCCTCATGCTGGAACCCTGACAGGGCCAGCCGGGGGGGATGCCAGGGGGGATGCCAGGGGGATGCCAGGGGGGGTGCCATGGGGGTCCGGGGCTGAACAAGGTCCGAGGAGCACGATGTGACAACCACCAGGACCACACAGTGGCTCACACTCCTTGGATACTCTGAGCCAGGCACCCAGACAGCTGTCTACCCACATCATCTCGTCTTTACAGGAGCTCTGAAGGAGTCCAGCACAGAGGAGGGAGCTGAGGCTCCAGGGATGGACCCAAGGTCACCCGAAGTGAAAAGCGGCAGGGCAGGACCTGAACCCAGGACCCTGAGATGCCCTGGCTGGTGCTCTCACCTCCAGCCTGGCCCGCTTGGTGCTGGGTTCCCCAGAGGCCCCTAAAGGCAGAGAGGATCAGGGGGTCAGGCCATGGTATCCTCCCTGGGTGGCCTTGCAGTGGTAGCAGAGGGGCAGGGACGGGCAAGACCCCAGTCAGGAGGGTGGGGACTTTGGTTCATCTCTGTATTTACCTCAACAGTGTCTGGGAATAAATACTTGTTGAGTGGATGAATGAATGAATGAATGAATAAGTGAATGGATGAATAAATGAATGAATGAGTGAATGAGTGAGTGAGTGAGTGAAAGAGTGAGTGACCAGTAAGCCCCTGGAGGTGGTTTCATTAGAGCTCTGTTAGGAGGGACTGGGTCACCTCTTCCCCTCGGGAGCCTGGTTTCCCAGAGGAGCCGGAGAGGGTGGCCCCTTGCCACGCCTTGGCCAGGCTGGGTCCCTACGTCTTGCCACACTGCTGTTCTCCGAGCACGTCCACGCCCCGCAGACACTCGGCCCCAGGAACACCTTCTCCCCGGCGCTGAGCCTTCCTCCTCCTGGGGGCTGAGTGGCCAGCGCAGGTCGGGGGGGGACAGCAGATGTGTGTCTCTGAGCAGACCTGGGGACACCACCTGCTATGCTGCACACACGTCCCGCTGTGACGGCACGGCAGGAACCAGCAAACAGACGAACTCACCACCAGATGGTGTAATGGCAGGAGGTAGTAAGAGACATCAGCAACAGCCCCCAAAGAGCAGGGCGCAGGGAGGTCATCTCACCGGAAGTTACAACGGAACAGACGCCTCGAGGTGCCGGGGAGTGAGCCATGCAAGCTCTGGGCGGAGAATGTTCTAGAAGGGGGACACTTCAGGGGCAGAGGCTCCGAGATGGAAGGGCACCAGCGTTGTCGGAGGGCGGTGACTAAGGGGAAGGGTGTCAGGAGCTGAGGTCCGGGAGACACGCAAGGCGGGTGACTCAGGACGCCTGTGGGTCGGGGGAAGGATCCGGTTTCGTCTTAAGGGAGGTGAGAAAGCAGCAGAGGGGTGAGGGCCGGGCATGAAGTCACGAGACAGGTGTTTGAAAAGAGGAAACCTCAGAGGGGTCAACGTGGAAGCGGGGGCAGGAGGAGGCCCTGCCCGGAGCTCACTGAGAAGAAGCAGCGGGCCCCGGGGGGGATGACGAAGGTGTGGAGACGGGTCCCGTCCTGGGTGTTCTCGGAAGGCTGAGCTGGCGGGCTTTGCCAAGTGCGGTGTGGACCGCGGCAGCTCCGTCCGAGGGTTGGTTTGTGCAGCGGGTGAAGGTGGGGCCCTTTCCTGGACGGACAGTGAGGACACTGGGGTGGGGGGCAGGGCGGCCGGGAGCAGAGACAGGACCGACAGGTGGGTTTTGGACCCAGTAAGTGTGAGATCGTATTGGGCCCCGGGGAGGGCTGTCGGGAAGGCAGCCGGAGGTCTGCAGTCAGGGGCGGCGGCTCGGCCACAGATAAAGGTGTGGAGTCAACAGTGTATGGACATATGGGAAGCCCAGGGGCCAGCTAAGACGCCCAGGGCGTGAGTGTGGACGGTGCCCAGCCCCCGAAGAGCAGCCCAGGGCCAAAACAGACGACCACAGGCTCCGTGGCTTAAAACAACGCAGATTTGTTCTCCGAGGGTTCTGCAGTTCAAAAGTCTGACACGGGTCTTACCAGACAAGAAAATCAAGGTGTCGACAGGCCGGTTCCTTCTGGAGGCTCCACGGGGGAAAGGCATACCTTCCCTTCTCCAGCTTCTGGGGGCACCTGCATCGCTTGGCTTGTGGCCCCTCCTTCCGTCTGCACAGCCAGCAGCGGCTACGGGCTCTTAATCATGCTGCATCACGTGACTGCCTCCCCTGCCCCCCTTGCACACTGAAGGAGCCTCGTCATTACATCGGTCCCCACCTGGATAATTTAGGGAGCCCTCCCTACCTGAAGGTCAGCTGGCCGGCGGCCTTGATTTCCCCTTTGCCATGTAACATTCCATATTCCCAGGTGCCCCCTAACGGTTATTGTTCTGCGCCCTGGAGGGCATGGCCCCGACCACCTCATGCCCACCGTGTGTGGCTCAGGCCGCAGGTGCTCTGGAGATTTGCCCGGGTGCAACTCTGGGTCAGACTGGCACGGAACGAGGGTGGAGAAGAGAGGAGAGTCTGGGGTCCGCCTCTGGGCCCAGCCTGAGCCCACATGGGCCCCATGGGAAGGAAGAGGGATGAGGCCTCGTGGTCCGGCCTTTCTCGTAGGGGCCAAATTCGGAAACATTGTAAACATCCAACAGAGAAAATGACGAGGAATGACGATGCCGTCCGTGGTTCGGTCGTTTAGAATGTGGCGTTAGATTTGTAATGACACGAGGAAATGATTATGTTAAAATATTTGGTGGGGGCAAGAAAGGAAGATAATGACTATTTTACAAAAAAAAAAAAAAAAGACACAAAAAAAACAAGGGAATGAAATATGCCAAGAGATTGTCCCTGAGTGCTGGGCTCTGAGAAAGTGAGACCATGTTCTTCCCTACATCCGTCTGTGTATCTGTTTTAACTTGGATTTCAACTCTGAGCCAGGAGATGTGTGTGCGTCACCAGGCGAGCTGGTGTCTAGGGAGCATGGAGACAGCTTTGGCACCCCACGCTGTTTGAATGACGGCGGGCGGGAGGTGGGAGTCGCAGTCCCCCTTGGCTTTTGTCATCTGGCTTCCCCCGGGGTCTGAGCGGGCGGCCACCCCCCTAGGCAGCCGTCACTTGTACGGTTCCCGAGCGCAGGCACACGTGTGCGGATTCCGGGCACGTCGCTGTCACACGCCTGGGGGTGTATGCCCTGCATGTGAATCAGCCCACAGACTCAGGAGTGCAGGGGCTAGAACTTTATTTTCCATGGCCCATCTCCATTTGTGTTTCGTGCCTCTTCTCCGAGGGCCCCCGTGAACATCGTAACTTTAGGGCTGCCTCTCCCTAGATCACACCGAGGTTCCCAAAAGCTGTTTTCTGTAGGGCCGAGGTACAAAGGGAGGGACATGGTGGCTTCTGACCGCCGTGATCTCCTGCTGTGCCTGGGTGGCCCGTGGCCTGGGGGCCATGTCTCTTGCTGAGACAGTTTTGCATGAAGGCAAAAATTATGCTTTTTTTTTGCCTAAATGTTCATACGTGATGTTGGTCTTTAATTGTCTTTTCTTACACTCTCTTTGCACAGTTTTACTAAGATTATTCGACTCTTGGAAAGTGAGCTGGGCCACTCTCTTTCTTTGCCTGGAACGGTTCGTTTAATATCTGCTCCTTGAAGTCTTAGTAAAACTCGTGTGTGCATTTGATTATTGGTTTATACAGGTTTGCTATTGGAATAGATTCTGGTTTGTTTGTTTTTTTACGTTTTTATTTATTTATTT
This sequence comes from Panthera onca, assembly GCF_046562875.1. Classification (NCBI taxonomy): domain Eukaryota; kingdom Metazoa; phylum Chordata; class Mammalia; order Carnivora; family Felidae; genus Panthera; species Panthera onca. The sequence goes on from NC_138342.1 coordinate 4,857,525, forward strand.
TGAGAGTGAGAGAGAGAGAGAACAGGGGAGGGATAAAGAGAGAGGGAAAGAGAGAGTCCCAAGCAGGCTCGACTGTCAGCACAGAGCCTGACACGGGTCTCGAACTCACAACCCCCAAGATCGTGACCTGAGCCGAAATCAAGACTCGGACGCTCCACCGACTGAGCCACCCAGGCGCCCTATAAATGGTTGTTTTCAAAGTGACCCAGAGATTAGATCCCTTCCTTTAGATCTCGCTTCTGTCCGTTCATCCAGTTGTGGCCCAAAACTCGGGAATGGCTGACAGTGGTCCCTAGAGATGAGGGGTCACGACGTCATCTTCCCAGCAGGTGACACAGCGATTTTCCCTCCCCTGGCTGAGAGCAGCCCAGACCACAAGCGGATGGCTATTTCTGCCATTGGACAGATGAGGAAACCAAGGCACAGGGAGGGGCAGTGCCCTCCATCGGGGGCAGCGCTGGGGCCCTCAGGCCACTCCGCTGTCCAGCCCACAGCCTCACGTCTTTCTCCGAAGCAGTGGAAGTCTTTTGTCTGCTAGTCGGTATGACCGGGTAACCATGGAAACAGCTTCCGCGATGCCTCAAAATAGACAGTTACTTCTGCTTTTGACAGCACAGGGTCTGCGCTCCGCTGGGGCACGGGAGTCCCTGGAACAGGCGATCGTGTCAGGCGCTGCCCCTCGCGGGACCCCCGCGATGCGCTGGGGAAGCAACAGCCCAGCTAACGTTTGCCGATGCTTCCTGCACACCGGATGCCGTTCTAGGTTTACGTCTCATTAAATCCTCTGAGCCCCCCTACGACGGAGGCCCTCATCTGTTCATTTACAGATGAGGATGCCGAGCCTGTGGGTTTCCCGTGCTGCGGTAAGAAATCGGCACAAGTTGGGGCGCCTGGGGGGCTCAGTCGGTTGAGCGACCGACTTCGGCTCAGGTCGTGATCTCGCGGGTCCGTGAGTTCGAGCCCCGCGTCGGGCTCCGTGCTGACTGCTCGGAGCCTGGAGCCCGCCTCAGATTCTATGTCTCCCCCTCTCTCTCTACCCCTACTCTGCTCACGCTCTGTGTCTCTCAATAATAAATAAACGTTAAAAAAATTAAAAAAAAAAAGAGATCAGCACAAGTTTAGTGGCACAAAACAACACAAACGTATATGTTTGCAATTCTGGAGGTCAGAGGTCTAGAATTCGGGTGGGGCTGCATTTCTTCCAGAGAGTTCAGGGGAGAATCTGTCTCCTTGACCTCTCTGGCTGCTAGAAGCCACCGTACCCCTTGGCTCTTGCCCCTTCCTGCACCTCCACAGTGCGGCCCTCCACCCTCTGCTCCATCATCCCCATCTCCTCCTTCTGCCTTGACCTTCTTCTCTCGCTCAAGGACTCTGTGGTTACAGCGGGCCCGCCCGGAGAATCCAGGATAACCCCGGTAGCTCAGGACCCTTCACGTAGTCACATCTGTAGAGTCTTTTGCCACGTGAGGGAACTTACGCAGCTTTAGGGGCCATTATTGTTGACCACATGGGTGGCACAGAGAGGTTAAGGTGTTTTCCCAAGGTCACACAGCTAGGTAGAGCTAGGATAGAGGCTCCGATAGTCCCATGCCTATGGACTTGTGTTCTTTCTCAGTCTTCACAGAGATTCAGAACTTGAGAACTAAGGACGCTCATGGGAAAGGAGGGTGAGCCGGATTCATTGAAAGGGGCTGGACTCACTCCTGATAATGGATCTGGGGTAGAAGGACCAGATCCAGCCACCGTCTGCTGGGGAGGCTGCAGGTATCTGGGGGCAAAGCCAGGGCAAATGTCTCCAACAGAGGGAGCGTCCAGTGCAAAGGCAGGAGCAAAACGCAGGGCGCAGGTGGGCGTGAGGGTCAGAGAGCTGCAGGGTTAGAGAAGGGACCACAGCAAGAGGACTTTATAGACCATGGCAAGAGCTTGGGGCTCACCCTGAAGGGCCAGCAGCCACAGGGCGTTTGAGCAGGGAGCGACCCGGCCTGGCTGTGTGCTGACAGGATCCCTCTGGCTGCTGCGTGGACAATAAACTGGGGTGAGGTTGGGCGCAGGGGCGGGCTGGTGCTCTGAGCTGCGTGGCATGGTGGAGGGGTGGAGCCTGCCGGTGGAGGGGTGGAGCCTTCCCGCGGAATGGGAAGGGGGGGCGCGGGAGGACAGCAGGCTCTGCGTGGAGAGCGGGCTCCTGCCCTTGCGGGGCTGATGGGAGGTGTGGGGAAGCCACCTGCCAAGGAAATGACAGCATCGAAGCCGGGGAAGTTTCTGAAGGACTGAGCCTGGGAAGAGAAGCCGCAGAAGGGCGCTGAGGGCCCCCAGCGGGCGAGAGAAGAGGCAGGCTGACAGGTGCAAAGACAGAGAGGTGGGGGCAGACCACGCAGGGCCAGGGCCACATGGGGGTTGGCTTTTATTTTGTCCACTGGGGTCCATCAAATGGCGCTGGGCAGGGGGTGGTTATTAACCGGAAATGACAATTGTCAGCTCTTCATCAGTGAGCATCCATTGTGCCCACTGTCTTGCACTGACTCCCTGTTCCTCCCCACTAGGCACACCCTCTAGCTTCTGGTGGTGGTGGTGGCCGGGGCAGTAGGGGGTCAGGGGCGGGGGGATTGTATCAGGTTGGGGAAGGAAGGCATCAGGAAAGGCACAGAGAAGAGGCAGCATGGAAGGTTCTGTCCACTCTGTGAGTGGGTCTGGGCTCTGAGTGAAGCTCCAAGCTGGCCAGGGTCACTCAGATGACCAATAACAGAGAGGAAGGACCCCTGGCCCCAGAGCTCACAGCCCCATGAAGTGACCGCACGTCCCTGCTGATGCCATACAGGAGGGTAGTCCAGGCTGCGCAGGCAGCAAGGGTGAGCAGTTTATTTCTTTGGAAAGCATCTGTCTGGACAAGCTGTGCATAGAACAGGGAATTTGAGTTGGGGTTCTGAAGGATGTATAAGAGTTGATAGGAAAGACGAGGACGAAAAACGGGGAAGGAAATTTCAAGGAGAGAAAACAGTGAGGAAAATTACCATAAAAATCGCCACCCAGTTTTACTGAGCAACTCCTCCAGTCCCTCACTGAGTTAGGTGACCTCCGGAGGTCACATCATTGTTCTCCAGGTGAGGGAACGTGGGCTTGGACAGGTCAAGGGGCTTCCCTGAGGGCGCACGGAACTTTGCTGTGCTCTGTTGCCTGGGATGGCAGGGAAGGGCATCGAAAGAGGTCATGTAGGGTGACCCTGAGAAGGGGTTGCTTAGTGTGCTACCCTAGGGACCTTGCTTGCCTCACCCTTTTCGAGGCCCTGGGGCCCTGGTGGAAAGGCAGCTGGAGGGTGGCTGGAGCAGGTGGCCCATGAAGGCCGGGTGAGGAAGGAGCTTGTCTGATACCTGTAGGAGCCTGAATCTTGATCCTGCGGGCACTGGGAGCCACAGAGGGCTTTAGGCAAGAGTGGAACACCATCAGTGGGGCGCCTGGGTGGCTCAGTCGGTTGGGCGTCCGACTTTGGCTCAGGTCATGATCTCACAGCTCATGAGTTCGAGCCCTGTGTCAGGCTCGCTGCTGTCGGCCCGCTTCAGATCCTCTGATCCCGTCCTCTCTCTCTCTCTCTCTGCCTCCCCAACCTGTGCTCTCTCTCTCAAAAATAAATAAACATTAAACAAAGGAGAGGAACACCGTCCGCTGGGTATGAGGCTGGAGAGGAAAGCCAGCACTGACCTCTGGTTTCACCTTCCCATTCCTTGGGTGCACAGGTGCTTAGAGCTGGGATCCTCAGGGGGCCCCTTCATCTCACTTTGGGGCGTGGGGGGGTGCTTCTCGCCCCTCCCCACCGTGTGACCGTGGCGATGCTGTAGGGCACCCAGACAGGAGGATGTGGTTGTCAGGGAACCAGCCAGGACCACGAGAGCCTTAATTATGCAAAATCATTCAAAAGAAACAGGAGATTTCTGGGGATTCAGAGCCCTCCAACCTGAACATAATTAGGGTGGGGGGGGGGGGGAGGTGGGATTCATCCCGTCTCAGTGACAGGGGCTCTGGGATGCATTTCTTTAAACTCGTGGCAGCAATAATTACTGTGAAATGTCCTTCGTGACTCCATCAGTTAGAAGGGAGACCCCCCCCCTCCCCGCCTTATCTGTTACCCATGCCCTGGGGGATGTGCAGCTTGCCCGTGGTTGGGGGGAGGGGCGGGCAGGGACACTCGGTGACCTTTTGACAAAAGAATAGCGGTATCAGAAGTGTTTGGAAAATAAAAAGAACTCCTAGGTAAGACCTGTCAGTGTCCCTTCCCCTTGATCACGTGTAACGCTGGTCCTTTTGTGCTTAGAAAGCCCTCAGAAATGCCCGGTGTGGCCAGAACTGAGGTTACACGGGACCGTTTGGTGTTTCTGTTCTCAACTATTGATTAGGGCGCCCGCCCAGCTTTTGACCTTTGTGGCGTCTTGCTCCTTGAAGCTGGCAGGAGACACAGCCCATGGCTCTGTGTAGACACTCCTCTGACTTGGGGCCCCACCCACCCACCTACCCCACAGGACGTGCCAGACGCCCTGCGCAGGGCAGGGGGGTGAAGCGAGCTGAGCCAGCCCTGGGGGATTGGCCGGAGAAACCTCCAAAGTGGGCATGGGGTGCAAGGGGCCCCCTCAAAGTTGGGGTGCAAGAGACCAACCCCGTTTTATGCCTGTATAACTCCCCTTCTGTTCTGACCCTTCGGGGCACAAATGCTAATTCAGTCAAGAGGGGGTTCCTGCCTCGAACCTGGGGAGGAATGGGGGCGAGGGGACACCTAGGTCCCTGCTGATTGTTTGGGGTCGCTCTTCTCTGAAACCCTCTGCCCTGCTCCTCTCAAATACAGGTTTATACCCCTGTTCATTTAAGGAAGACACACAGTCTCGGCACTCCAAGTAGGAAATTAAGTGCTGAAATTTTACAAATGCTTATCCCTGCCAGAAATGAAGGTGTCAGAGGCACAAAACATTGATTATGTGAGACGCGAATCAGAATTCAGAGGTTTTACGGGCGCCTGGGTGGCTTAGTCGGTTAAGCATCTGACTCTTGGTTTCAGGCTCAGGTTACGATCTCAGGGTTTGGGTGTTCAAGCCCCACATCAGGCTCTGTGTTGACAGTGTGGAGCCTGCTTGGGATTCGCTCTCTCCCTCTCTCTCTGCCCCTCCCATGCTCTCTCTCTCTCGCTCTCTCTCTCAAAATAAATAAGATAAAATAAAATAAGAATTCAGAGGTTTTAGAGGTTAAAGGTGACGTGCCAGGAGGTCTCCTTGCCCCTGTAGGGAGGTGAATCCTGGAGAAACCCACACCTCACCTTGCCGTCCTTTTCTCCTGCCCTCATTGCCTATGGGATGACTCCTTCCCTTGGCTCACGGCGCCTCACTCACTCCTTTCTCCGTCCATGTGACCTTCCACTTGTCCCTGTCTCAGGCCCTTTGCACATGCTGTTCCTTCTGCCTGGAGTCCTCCTCTCTCAGCACCTACACTGTTCTCTGCCTCACTCCATTCAGATCTCTGCTCAGATGCTCTTTCCCCCTGGGTGCTGTCCATCCAGATCACCAGCTCCTATCCATCTGTCTCCTTGCTTTAGTTTTCTTCCCTGCCCTCATCACTGCCTGACGGTGTAGCATGTAGTTTTACTGCCTGTCTCTGCGAGAATGTTGGTTCCAGGAGACTCACTGCTCTCTGCGGCATCTCAGGGTCTCAGTGCCCGGCATACGGAGGGCGCTCGGTGTGGACTGGGTGTCTGAGAGAATGAATGAATGCATCGGACGCAAGAGCATCTGGCTGGCATGAAATGTTTCCAGCCACCGTGCAGAAAGGAGCTCGGCAAGAGCTGCATTTCTGGGAAAGACAGGAACAGGAGTGAGATCGGGGGTCCCGGATGGGGGGACAAGGGGCCAGAACAGACCTGGGAAGTGGCACATGGGATTTGGGGACTGGGAGGGGCTGGCAGGGAGGGCACTCTTGTGAGCCTCCAGAGACATGTGCTCAGCTCTCTGCTTCCGTGTTTCAGGTGTGGGGACTCAGGGGCCAGCAGACAGAGTGGCCACTCAGCCGGTGTCCGTGGGGACAGCTAGAAAGGTTGTCAAATGTCTAAATCCTTCCAGACTGGCTGGTAAAGAGGTGCTGGCCTCCCACTCTGTCCTTCCCCGTGATCCCGGGCCCTTCCGTGGCCCAGCTCCTAAGGAGCTAATAATGCTTGGTTGGCTTGGTTAGCTAAGGTGACGCTTGGGTAATGCCTGGTCCCCACCCTGCTCCAGCACCAGGGCCACTGTGGGATCTGATTGGCCAGCGAGGGCGTTGCTGGGCAGACTGGTGGGGCAGCCAGCAGTAGACTGAGCCCCGAAGAACCTGTCCTGCTGGGTGGGAACCTCCATGTGCCCCGAAGGCCCCATCCTCAGGGGCAGCAGGGAGGGGACGTTGCCTGGGGGGCCGCTCACTGTGCACTCTGTCCCAGAGTGGGATCATCCAGTAGGGGCGGCAAGCTGTCGCCTTCAGGAGCCCGGGAAGCAACTTCCTGCGTGAAGCACCTTGTCTGAGATGCCGGGAGGTGGGTGGCGGGCAGCTGATGGGACTCAGGCTCCATCTGTGGCAGCGAGATTGGATGTAGCCGCGATCCCCGTAGCAGCCAGACAAAACGTGCCTGCCCTCGGGGCTCAGCCGTGAGTGCCCCGTGCACCGTGAGCAGAGGCCCCGGGCTGCAAGCAGGGCCCAGCCTCCTCCCCGACGCTGCCCAGCACGTGTGAGAACATCAGGACGCCAGTAGGTGGCAGCAGAGTGCGGCCCAGCCAGTGTCCCTCTGGGTTCAAATCCCCACTCGGCCACTTTCTTCTAGCTCAGTGCCTCGGGCATGGTTTTTAGCCATCCATGCCTCAGTTGTCCCGGCCATGAAATGGGACTGATAGTGGTACTGACCAGATGTTTTATCAGGGGATTGGACGAGGTGATGCACGGAACGGGCTGTGCACAGAATCCGGCTCAGAGAGTAAATGCTCAATAAACGTGGTTCCGAAAGCTGCCCCTTCCCTCCTCAGAAGGGTCGGTTCGGGGCCACAGCCTGACAGGTATTTAGCCTCAGGCTTGATGAGTGAATGAATGACCATACAGCGAGAGCCCAGGACAGAAACAGAGTCGTCTGTTATTCTGATCCGCGGGGCGGGCGGCCCGGTGACGGCAATCGATTCTCTGTCTCCACAGTGTTCGAAGAGCCCGAGGACCCCAGCAACCGCTCCTTCTTCTCCGAAATCATCTCCTCCGTGTCGGACGTGAAGTTCAGCCACAGTGGCCGATACATGCTCACCCGGGATTACCTCACGGTCAAAGTCTGGGACCTTAACATGGAGGCAAGGCCCATCGAGACCTATCAGGTGGGTGCCACGGCCTAGAAACTCCGGAGCCCCTCTGAGGGGTGGGAGACGCAGCCCTCCCCCGCCCCCCCCCCCGGCCTCCGCCTCCTGTGCCCAGAACTCCCGGGAGGGGCGTCCCCGCCGCAGAGGTGGCTTCCATACGCCCCATATGAAGGCTCAGGAAATCGGGCAGCCTGTCCCCAGTCACACACCCCGGCCCAGGCCTGCCTTCCAGGCGGGGGTGGGGGCGGTGCCGTCCCCTTGCTGGCTCCTGCCGTCGGGGCCCAGAGGGACAAGGGTGAGCGACAGGCGAGGCCCGGTTTGAGGGTGCAGATGATGAAGGATGAGGTCGCCCGTCCTGGAGCCCGCGTCTGCAGTTAAGGCGGGAGAAGCCCTGTCCTCTCCCGGGGAGCACCCCTCCTGAGCGCGTGCGGCGGTGACTGGGAGCGTGCTACCTTTCTCAGTCCTCGGCACGGGCCTCGCAAGTCAGGCCCTTAGGCCGGAGCGTGGGGCACCTTCCGGAAAGTTACGACTTTTTGTTTTTCTGTTACGATCCACCCAGATAGAGTCGGGGGGTGGAAAACAAAGTTCGCACGATGTTAAGTAAGACCCCACGGGGTTGGGGCCAGAGTTCTCTCTATCCGGTTGTATTTGGAGAAAGTTGAGTTAAGTGGCAGACCTGCAGGAGTAGAGAGAGAGAGCTAGCCAGCCGCAGACCTGGGATTGCGGTCTTTCCCCGGAGCCCCTGCTCTTCCTTGCTCTGCCACCAGAGGGCAGGAGGCGCTCACTTTGCAGGAGAGGGCGGGCGAGAACAGCGTGCGGGGGTGGGTGCGTGCGTGCGTGTTGTGTGTTCGGACGAGTGCATCAGTGAGGCCGCTCTGACTGCGCAGGGAGCACACACAGTGCAGACCTGGGGGGGCTGCCCATGAGCCCCTGGGAATCTGTCCGTGGCCGGCATGAAGCCAGGCACCGTGTATCCCCAGGCATCTAAGGGGTCACACCTATTTGGCAGGTGCTCAGTGCCTGGCTAGACCCTGGGCCCCAGGGAGAAGTGGCAGCCGCAGCCTTGCCCTCCAGGGTCCCGCGCGACAGCGACCCTGGGTGCGGTGTGGCTGTGGACCAGGGGGCTCCCTGGGAGCGGAGGCTCCCGGAGGCAGGCACCTGTCTGAGAGAAATAGCCGTGCCCTCCCGCGTCTCTCCCCTGGCTCCGCTCTCTCCTCCATAGCCCCTGGTGCCTCTCACGTGTGTGTTCGTCAGCCTGCCTCCCAGGCTCCTCCGGGGCTGCCTTTGTGCCTGTCACTGGGGGCCTCCCTGGGGACCCACAAACAGTCAGGGGTCCTCTGCTCAGCCTCATCCGTGCCTGCTTCCCGGCAGAGGCAGTCTGGGGTCCAGCCTCGGCACAGATGAGGCCGTGCGGGTTCCCGTGGAGGCAGGTGCTGTTCCCCACCCGTCACGCTCGCCACGGGAGGAGGGCGAGAGTCCCTGACCCAGTGGCTCCATCCCAGGCTTGGGCCAGTGATCCCTGCCTTAGGCTTCCCTCTCTCCAGGTCTTGGAGACACACAAGACCAGTGCCCTCACCCCCCACCTCCTCTCTTGGCTCCCACGGCAGCCTCAAGGGGCATCCATTCCAACCGGAAGGATGGCCAGAGACCAAGGAAATACACAAATGAAATAAAATGAAATAATCACAGGCTGCAAAGAAAACAAACCAGGAGCTGAGGCAGAGAAAGGAGGGGTGCTGGAGTCTGATGGAAGTGAGGGCATCAGTCGGGGGCGGGGGGGGGTGGGCAGGGAAGGTGCTCCCAGGGGCGGAAACAGCAAGTGCAAAGGCCCTGAGGCAGGCATGTGGTTCGTGTGGTCAGGAAATGGTGGGGAGCCAGCTGGAGCAGAGTGAGCAGGGGGAGAGAAGAAGAGTCTGAGGTCAGAGAGGTGATTGGGGGCAGAGTCTAGGGGGCTTGTGAGCACTGGAAGGTCTTGAGCAGCAGAGTGACATGGTCCAGCTTGGTTTCTTAGGGGTCTCTCGGGTTGCCCGTGGAGACAGACTGGGTTGGGGGGGCACAGAAGCGGGGAGCAGTCAGGAGGCATTTGCAGTGAGCTGGGAGACGGTGGTTTGGGGCAGGGAGCAGCACAGGACGTGGTGAGTGGCAGCTGGGTTCCAGGTCGCTTTGGATTCTGCTTCTGGACTGACTGAATGTGGGGTGTGACCGACGAGCGGTGTGGAGAGGGATGCTGTTGTTTGTGGCCTTTGTACCGGGAAGGATGGGGGACCGGGGCAGGGGGCTCGCAGGGGACAGCCTCGAGGGGCCTCTTGCCCACCCCTGTGGCAGCTGGATGGTCCGCTGTGCGCCCCAGGGAGACGGGTCCTGCTGGAGGGGAGCATCCACACGTCGTCGGAGTGTGGAGGGCATCACACAAGAGTGCAGGCGGGGGTGGGAACAGAAGGGCCGTGGACCCAGCTCCATGGGCCGGTGGGCAGGCAGGGAGGGAGCCCTCTCCGAGGAGGGGCATCTCAGCCGAGGCCCGAGAAAGTCACCTTGTACGACCGGGCTGAGCCTTGGGAGCAGGGGGTCCACACAAACACAGAAAGTCCGGGCAGGACCCTCAGATGCACTGGACGCTCCGAGGGAAGAGCCTCACTCAGCCTGGGGACCCTGGAGGCTGCTGGGTGGCAGGGGGTGGGGGCGCCCATCTTTTTAAAGATGAATAAGAGGTTCTCAGACAGAACCTGTCTTCTTCCCCCTCCCTCCTCCCCCCTCCTCTCCCTACACTTGTCTCCTGGCCTGTGGCATTGCCCAACAGGAGTTGAACGCGTATTTCTGTCTGTTCCTCCGGAGTTAATCAGGGTCCCAAATACCTATCGGTGTTTGCCCTTCGTTTGTCTGCTTGGAGGGGTCCGTGACCCCCTTCCTAGATGGGAAACCTGGGGGTCACAGAGGCTAAGTGACTCCCGGGTCACACGGTAAGGGGCAGAGCCAGGAGTTCAGGCTTTGGGTACGCTGTCCCCTCCCCTCCCCCCACGCAGAGGGCAGGGCCACGTGCCTGGCAGAGAGCGGGCACCGACCAGGCCCTCTGGGTTTAGAGGCTGCTGTCGGGTGGCCCCGGGCCACAGGGGCATCGCCGTCTCTCCTGTGGTGTCAGCTAACTCTGGAAGAGCGTCCTGGTCTTCTGCTTACCAGCTGTGTGACTCTGGGCCAGTCGCTTACCCTCTCTGAGTGTCAGGGCCTCATCCACAAAACAGGACGAGTGACACGCACCAAGATCACGTTTGAGAGGCCTGTGTGAGCTCCCCTTCCCCTTTCTCCCATGATCCGTGCTCAGGGTGACTGTTCCGATCCTCAGAGAGCATGACCCTGCACCACACAGCCTCCTACAGTTGGTCCCGCCACAGCCCATGAGGTATGGTGCTCTTGTCACTTCAAGGCGGAAGAAACCAAGGCTCAGAGGGGTGAAGTCACTTGCCCGGGATCACACAGCGTGGGGGAGGAGGGGTGGAGCCAGGATCTGGTCCCTGCGGTATCTTTTCCTTTGTCACTGCGACTGTCCCCTCTGGCTACACCTCTAGGGTCGGCCCTGTCCCCCTGTCTGGCTGTGGGTCCTTCTCAATGAGCAGGGCTGAGTCGGGGCTGGAGGGGCCATCCGGACCCAGAGGGCACAGCCCCTCCCTGCTCAGGGACACTCTTCTCGCAGCAGGGACCAGGACTGCTGGGGCGCCCCCTGCCCCGACTCACCGGCCCCTTCTCTCACCAGGTCCACGACTATCTGCGGAGCAAGCTCTGTTCCCTGTACGAGAACGACTGCATTTTCGACAAGTTTGAATGTGCCTGGAACGGCAGCGACAGGTAACCCCCAACCCGGGGGCAGTGGCCCCCTCGCCGGGGAGCGCCTCGGCTGCCGGCCTGGCATCCTGGGGAACTCGCTGGTAATGAGCCTGATGGATGAACGTGTGGGAAGCGGCCCATCCGTTCTTCCAGCGCCCACGAGCTCTCAGCCCTCACAGGCCAGGGCAGGAAACGACAGCCAGGTCACAACCTGTGACCACACCTGCCGTCCACTTGGAGCCCCCCCGTCTCCTAAGTGATAGTGGAAACAGTCGAGGCCGAGGCCCTAGCCACACACATCCCCAGGTTGTCGATGAGGGGTGTTCCCTGGACCGCCACGGGGGGGCGGGGAGAGCTTCGGCCGCTGGTCCACACCCTCCCCCTCCCCCCGCCCCCATCATGGCTGCACCTGCCTCCCTGGTGGCTCCCCTACATCGGGCCCCCCGGGGTGGTGGGCACATCACAGCTCCACACCTCTGGGGCTGGCAGGGTCCCCCAGGCCCGGCCACATCTCACAGCCCACCCACCCGGGAGATGGCCCGATGTGAGTTCCTGTTTCCCTGTTGCTGGCTCAGCCCAGGGCCGGCGTGGACGGGAAGGCCCAGCACAGGGGCCCAGGTGACCAGAAAATGCAGGATATAGACCGCACTGTGTCCCAGAGCACTGCCTGTCACGTTTTCACAGCCTGAGCAGGCCTGGCGTCCCCTCCCTGTCCTGTGGTCCAGCGCGGTGCAGGGGGGAGGCGTGGTGTGCGGGCCAGCAGCCTTTGGTTCAAGTGTCGTCCAGGGGCGTGCATCCGTCATGTGCTGCCGCGGTCACGGGAAGAGCTTCTGTGATGCGACAGGCACGCTGGGACCCTAGGATGGGGGTGGTGAGGAGGGGCCAGGAACCGCAGGGCCGGGGCCGGGAGGGAGCTGCCTGCATGTAGGCTGGCCCCACATGGGGCTGAGCCGCCGGGTCCAGGGTGGGGGTCCCCTAGAGCTGCTGCTGACATCCCGGGGGCTCACCTGGCTCAGCTCTCAATCGGGGACCAGCGTGGGGGTCACAGGGGCTCAGTTGGATAACACTGAGAAGGCTGGCTTGAGGCCAGGCCGACACGGCACTCCCTCCGGGTGCCGCACCCAGGCTGACCCCAGACACCCCCAGGGAGGACAGGGCTTCTGGGATACCCTGAGCTTCAGACCCTGACACATTGGGGGTTCCCCAGCGAGCACTGGCTGTGGGTCTTGGGGTGGGGGCTGTCAGAATCTCAGGAGAGGGACTTACTGCTGGCCACGGGGGATTGTGTGTGTGTGTGTGTGTGTGTGTGTGTGTGTGTGTTGGGGGCCGTCTCCCCTGGCCATGGGCGATGCACGCCCTTCTTCCACATTACCACCAGGGGGCGCTCGTGAACAGGTGACGCCTGGCTCCCAGGGACAGGAGCCACCGAGCTTGTCCTGGTTGGATCTCAGCTGTCCTGCCTCTCACGAGCCACTTCCTGCCACGCATTTAACATACCAGCCACCCCCCTCCCCGGCGGTCCCGCACTTCCCTGTATTGTCTCCCCCCTCCACAACCGCTCTGCTCCTGCAGCCTGGAATCCTGGCCGCACTGTACCTAGCTCACTCCTGTCGCCTCAAGTTACTACCGACCCAACTCAAGGCCACCTCCTCCAGGAAGCCCTCAGGGCTCTCTCCACCTTGGCCCCAAGCCTCCTGACTTTTCCGCCTGTGTCTTGGCACTTTGCGTGTTTTCTCCTTGCCTCTGCCTTCCACGTGGGATGGGGTGCCCTTGGGGGGGGGTGTGACCGTGGCTCAGCCCATCCTAAGCGGCTCACTCCGCACCTCAGGGGTGTCTAGTCAGTGGCTATGACACTCTGGAGGGCGCAAGAGTGTGCCACCTCCTTCCGCTTCATCCTGAGCCCTCCTCAGAGCCCGTTGTGGCGGGTGGAGGACGGTCCCTGCCTCCCAGGAGCTCAGAGCCTAAGGGGAGAAGAAGCGCTGACCTCCAGGACCCCCGCTCGTACAGACCAGACCACCCTGCGAACTCTGCAGGCTCAGCTGAGCCATCCCTCTGCTATCCGTGGGGAGCCCATGTGCCCTGTTGCCCAGACGGCAGCAGAGACCTGCTGGGGTCTGATGGCCCTCACGGTGGCCTCGTACCCAACGCCAGCAAGAGCAGCGGCCTGGTGTAGAGGGAAGGGCCGGACACCCTCGGGTTCCGGTGCACGCTCCCCCACCCTCCAGTTGTGTGCTCCAATTAGCCCCCGAGCCTCCTGAGCCTGCCCACCTGTCCCCTGGAGCATGGTTCTAATCAACCGTGACCTTCCAGGGCTGTTTCGAGGCTGAAAGTCCACGAGTCAGTATCGGCCATGGAAGTTCGGTTGAGCCTCCAATTTCAGCTCAGGTCGTGATCTCACGGTTCGTGAGTTCGAGCCCCGCGTCGGGCCCTGTGCCGACAGCATCCTCTTTCCCCCTCTCTGCCCCTCCTCTGCTTGCACTCTCTCCAAGATAGGTGAATGTTTGGGGGGGGGGGGAAAGAACCCCTCCGAGCCTCCAAGACCCACCTCAAATGCCACCGCCTCTAGGAAGCTCTCCTTGATCTGTTCTGCCTAGGAGAAAGGGATTTGCGTCAACCGGGCGTCTTCCTGTTGCAGAAATCAGACCAGCCTCAGCTTGTTCTGAGAGGCTCCAGGCAAGGCTTCTCCAGGGCTCAGGTGTACCTTGGGGCCATCTCTTTCCCTGTCCTCATCTCTGTGCCTCCCTGCTTCTCCTTACACACTAGCCTCATGCTCTGCTGCAACGCCCCGTGGCTGGCAGGATTGCCCTGCCATTGACCTCACAGTCCGCAACCCTCCCAGGGTGTGGGGTCTGATTGGCTTCGTTTGGGTTACATGCTCACTTTGGGAGCCAATCAGCAAGGACACGATTATTGCAAGCCATGATCAGCCAGCAGGGGGTGCATGGAGCCCTGTGCCTGGCAGTCCCTCCGCTGGCCGGATGGGGGCAGAGAGCCCTGGGGACGGGAGCGGTCAGATCGGCATCCCCACATGCAGAGGAGGAAAATGAGGCTAGCAGAGGTGAAGCGACGTGCCTAGACACAATCCAGGGCAGGGGCTGCCCTTTCCTCTGCTAAGGGAACCTTCTGGAATGTAAGAATGCAAGCAGTGGACCTTTCTGTCCTGGAGTGCTTTGCAGGGTGCTGGGACCTGCTGTCCTGAGATGAAAGGGACCCTTCTCCTTGCAGGCCGGGAGGGGGCCCCCTCTCTCCCACGTGCCAGCCTGATTCTGCATCTTAACGGGAGGAGGATTAGCAGTTGGGCGGGGTTGCCAATGACTTTAGTGACCCCACTCTCCCTTCCCCTGGTGGATCAGGACAGGCGGTTGCGTGACCGCACTCGCTGGTTAAGTGAGCAAAGCTGGGCTGGTGTCCCCTCTTCTCTGCCCTTGCTGGCCTGGAGGGGAGGGTGTGGCCTCTGGCAGGGCCTTTCCCTGAGAATCTTTCCTTTTGCTTCCTCAGTTTGGGTGTCCTGCCTCAGGCTTAGCCGGTGGGACTTCAGGCCAGGAGCATGATTAGAATCAAGGCATCTAGCATAAGGGGGGGGGGGGGTTCCCGGGCCCAGCACTGCTCTGTTTTACTGAGACTCCTGGTCCATGCTCCCCAGAAGCTGGGGTCCCTCATTACCCCCATTTTATTGATGTTAGGGGCAGAGCTAGAATTTGGAGCCAGGTGGGCGAGCCCGAGCACCTGCTCCCAATACCTGGGCTTGGGGCGCTCCTTTGCCTTGGAGGCCCAAGTAAAGCAGGTGGGGGGAGAAAGGCCTCTGTCCTCACTTCTTACGGGGAGGCCAGTGTCCCAGATGGCCCAGCGCCTGCCGCGGCCACGCCCAGTTCCTGACCCCAGGCTGAGCTCCCTGGCAGCTGCTCTGGGCCCAAGGAGGGGAGCCCTTGGCCCTGCAGAGATCTCAGAGTCCCCATCCAGCGTGGGTGTTGGAGACCACAGCTGCGCCCTGGCCCCAGGCTGCCGAGTGCAGGCTGGTGTGGGTCTCATGAGCCTCCCCAGTGGGTCTGCGGCCTACAGGTGATCCCTCTTCTCCGCAGGCTCTGGGAATGTCTGCCTAATAGGGGCAGCCCCGTGCAGGGCGGGGGCCACAGGGTGAGGCCAGACGAGGGCAGGGGTGCCCCAGCTGCTCACCCTGGGGGAGGGAGAGAATCTTTTCTCTCTTGCTGCCACCTCAGCAGCGTCACCTGAGTCCCAGGGCTGGGCACGGGGGTGACGAGTAAAGAAGGGCGGAGGAAGGAGTGAAAGCAGGAAGCACCTTCTAAGTAAAGCTTGGGGCCATGGGCATCTGGCTCAGCGGCACTTCCTGCCTGTGCATGTCCTGGGGGCTCCTGGCAGGGGGGGCCCTCCCCCGGACCCAGCGCCTGACACCAATGGATACCGGCCGTGCGAGTGAAGGGGGGGCGTCTGGCAGTGCCACAGGCGGGTCCCCCCCGGTCTGCTGAGCCGGACGGGCCTGATGGGCTGCTGTCCCGGGCCGGGAGGTGAGAGTTCGTCCCAGCCGGTGACCCCCGAGGTCTGAGCATCCCCCTCTGCGGGGCACGTGGCAGAGCTGTGCCCCAACTGTCTGTGCAGGTGTCAGGCTGGGATCTTCAGATTCCGGTCTTGGCGTCCCCGAGGGCACAGGGCACCAGGAACACGGCAGAGATGGGACGCAGTGCCTGCCTAGGAGGACTCTGTGGTTTACACTGCGTGGACTAAAGCAGAGCCCGGAGGGGGGCCCTGGGCAGGGGGAGAGAGGGTGGGGGCCCTGCAGGGGAGGGGGCCGGGGGTGGCCTCCTGGACGAGGTGCTCTCAAGTGTCAAGAAAGCGGTAGGAATTTGCCCGCAGAGCGTGGCAAGGCATTGGGGCAGAGGGAACAGCATGGCCGAAAGCTCAGGAGAAAGAAAGACCAACTGATGTGGCCACAGCTTAGCGAGTTAAGTCTCAGGTCAAAGTGTCCTTGGGCCTCCCTGGGGTGGGTGTCGTGGGAGAGTCTAGCATGGGGGATGGGGGGCTTAGGGACCGAAGCAGGAAGACCAGTGAGCGAGCCGTCGCAGCCGTCCCTCTGGGCCAGAGGTGAGGGGGATGTGGGTGGTGAAGGTAGAGGGGACAGGCTCAAGTCAGGCCACCTACCTTCAGGTGACCAGAGGATGCACAGGAGCCGGGTCGTGTACACCCTCGGGGGCGGGCACGGGGGTTGGGGGTGCCCCATATACCACCCACCGTGGCGGCCTGGAGCCTTAGAGCAAATGTCCCACCCTGTTCTAGAAAGCAAGAGATGGGGTGCAGAAACTCCCCAGGAGTTGTCACCTCCCCGGCCGCGTGGGCCTCTGACTGTGAACAGGTCACGTTGTCCCTGAGTGTCTGCTCATTATTATAAGAGGTAGCCACGAGCCCTGTTCCCAGCAGCGCCCCTGCTCTCGGGCCTCGGGACTCTGGCACTGGGCCGCACGGCGGCCCCTCACGTCCCCCCAGCCTCGGCAGGTCACCCGGCCCCCAGCTCCCGGCCCCCAGCTCTGTCTTCCAGCCACGTACACACGCTCCACGGGCTGAGCTGCCGGGAGCCGCCGGCACCTGGATGGACTCCAGTGGGCTCCCTGGGGCCTGATGTAGGGAGTGAGCCTTTCCTCCCCGAGAACAACTGTGGGTCTCTGACTCTGTTGCCCACTTTCCTTCCCACGGCCTGGTCTCAGTTCCGTGTTGCAGGTTAAGAGGGACGCCATTTGGCTGCTGGACTGGCCTCCTTCTGGAAGGTGGGAGCGAGAGGGCCTCTCCCAGCATGCACCTGCGACATGCCATTTCTTTGTCTCAACAACAAAGCGATTTATTCACAGGGATGAAGGTTTGGGGGGCAGAGTTGTAGAACACAAGAGAATAGGGCCAGAGAATACTTTGGGATTCTCCACCCACCCTCCCCTCCCCTCCCCTCCAGAGATTAGACAAACCTCCAGAGAAGCAGAACTGCTCGACTGCGCCCCTCCCCCAAGCCCACCCCCACGGCTCTGCCCCCACAGCCGCAGAGAAGCCCCTCCGCCCACTGGGCTGTGTCCCAGGTCAAGTGCAGAGGGGTGGCTGGGCAAGGCCGCTTCCTGCATTTCTAGGACTTGGGAGGGTGGTTGTGAAGGGTTGTGACCCTTCCGCCGAATTCATTCATTCATTCACTCATTCACTCATTCGGCTTAGAGAGCACCTGCTGGGGGGAGGTACCTTCTGAACTTGCAGGTCTGGCGGTGAATAAGAGAAGGTTCTGGCCCTTGGTTCCCTACCATTTACGGAGCATTCACTGCCTTCTCTGCAGGCACCAGGGGGCTTGGCTTGGTCTGGTTCAGTCTGGCTGCTGCTGAGGGCCAGCATTCGCTCCCCCGATGAGGCCAAGCCAGGGCTTGGGACTCTGAGGCAAGACAGGCCCGCCCCAGGAGCCCCCACCCAGTGGTGGAGACAGAGGCAGCACAGAAGCTTGCCCACGGTTATTGGAGCAGGTGCCTCAACACGCCAGCATGCCCTCTGGCTTCTGACCAGGTTTCACCAGTGGGGACACTGGGAGGGAAGCAGGGAGGGAGAGGGTGTTTGTCCCACCTCCCTCCCTGTCCTCTCAGTGGACTATGCCCCGGTCAGCCAGCCCCTTCACATAGTTCTGCCACTCTGTCTCTGTGTCTCTCACCTTTCCTCCTCTCACCCCTCAGGCCTGGGGGATGGTAACAAAATCTCCAAATGTTCCAGTCCCGGGGGCACGGCACTTTCCCTGTGGTTCCCTTAGAACCTTCCAGAACATTTGTGCATAGCTCCTTTGTGGAGCTGGTCTCCAGTCACCCGGTTGGCCTGCACCCTCTGCCCTCTGTTGGGATCCAGGTGACCCCCGCCTGGCTCTGCCTGGACACCCCTGGAACATGGCAGAAGAACCGCTTTATGGAGGTTTTCCATGCTCATTGTCCCCAAGCGCCCACCCACTGATCTCTGAACACAAGGTCGGACAAAGCAGTCTGGGCTTCGGGGGAGGGACACCAAATGCTAACTCGGCAGGTCGCGGGCTCTGGCGGGAAGCGTCGCCTCACGGGCGCAGGCCATCCCCGGGAACCGCATGTGCAGGGCGGGCAGGGGAGGCCCGGAAGCCGCTGTCTGTGGGAACACAAAGTACTTCCCTCAGAGGAACTCTTGGCCCGGACTTGCCAGGACCCAAGACTACAAGGCCCTTCCTGGAGAGGATCAGAACTCCGAGGGGCAGGGAGGCAGCGGGGCCTCCCCACCGCACGACCCCGCCCCTCCTTCTAGAAGGGACTGACCTTGAGAGATGGCCCACAGGCGAGGTAACTGTGTGACAATCACAGCTGGTCCGTTCCGTGCAGGCCCCGGGAGGCGGGCTTCCCGGTCTCGGATAGAGTTGCTGAGGCTGGGGCCTCGGGTGCTACGCTCTCCTAGTGTCGGTTTACCAGCCCACGTTCTCCCACGAGAAGGGGACACGTTACAGGAGATGTGTCACGTTCAGCCCGTGACTCAGCATCACCCGGGCCCCTGAGCCATGCCAGGAGCATCTGACCTCCCACAGCCCAGGTGCCTAATAAGAGAACCTCTCCTGGTCTGTCCGGGTGGACCTCGACCTTGAACATTTCCTGCTCCCCTGCACTGCACTGTCCCCCTGACTTGGGGAAATGGAGACGTGGAAAGTGTGCACAACCCTTGTTCACCTGGGGGGCCGCGGGGCTCTGTCTCAGAGCAGTGAGGCCCCAAGAAACACGCTCAGCTTCCAAAGGGAAGACAGGAATCCCAGTCTGTACACACCTCCCCTGAAGGATGTGGAAGGGGACCTTGTTTCCCAGAATCCCCTCCCTCCTCCCGTTTATTTTGCCCCCCTCCCCCACCCCTGGCTGCTCCAGAGACTCTCCTGGGCCAGACCCCAAAACCCGCTCTGTAGGCCCAGGCCCCGATCGCTGGCCTTCTTGCCGTCCTCTTACCACACAGACCACATGGCCTTTCTCCCAGGCCCCAGGCACCCCTTCTCCTTGGAGGGGGGAGGGAGAAGGAGTGGATGGACAAGGGGCAGATTCCCTTTAGCAGGACAGGAAAGTCCGTGAACATCTGCACATCAACGGCGTGCAACGTGTGTTCATTTAGTCACCCAACTACTCAGAACAGGAAGGTGCTGGGTCCCTGCCGTGAAGGGCGCGTCGGGTCAGTTCAGGGGCCTTCCCTCTGCTGGTGCCTGGAGGTCTGGCCAGGCCTCTCCTGGACAAAGGGGAAAGTACGGGAGAAGTTTCTTTACGATGTCTGGGGATGTCTGGGGCGGAGCATGAAGGGGTCTCCTCCCCTGCCTTAGGGCCGCCTGGGTGGCTCACTCAGTTAAGCGTCTGACTTCAGCTCAGGTCATGATCTCAAGGTTTGGGAGTTCGAGCCCCACATCGGGCTCTGTGCTGACAGTTCAGAGCCTGGAGCCTGCTTCGGATTCTTTGTCTCCTTCTCTCTCTGCCCTTCCCCCGCTCGTGCTCTGTCTCTCTCTCTCTCTCAAAAATAGACATTAAAAAAAAAAAAAATTGTTTTTAAAAGGGTCTCAGCTCCCGGCCTTGGATTCTGCAGGCAGATGGTAGCTGCGATGTGGGGGAGGACCAGAGCCCAAGGGGAAGGTGGGACCGGGGCGGGGGGCCCACCCCAGGGAGCGAGGTCCTGCAGCCCCCGGGGTGGTTACTTGAGGTGTGGCACGTTTCTTCCCCGTACCCTGCCCTCCCCCAACCCGCCTGACGCCTCTCCTTCTCCCGCCAGCGTCATCATGACCGGGGCCTACAACAACTTCTTCCGCATGTTTGACCGGAACACCAAACGCGACGTGACCCTGGAGGCCTCGAGGGAGAGCAGCAAGCCGCGGGCCGTGCTCAAGCCCAGGCGCGTGTGCGTGGGCGGCAAGCGCAGGCGGGACGACATCAGCGTGGACAGCCTGGACTTCACCAAGAAGATTCTGCACACGGCCTGGCACCCGGCCGAGAACATCATCGCCATCGCGGCCACCAACAACCTGTACATCTTCCAGGACAAGGTGAACTCTGAGATGCACTAGGTGTGTGCGGAGCCCCGTCGGGGACGCAGCCGTCCGGTGGCACGGCTGGGAGCGCGTCCCTCCCTCCCGGTCCCCCGGCCGGGCCGCCGCCGCTGGCCGCCGTCTGTTTGAAAACGGGAGGAAGGAGGGTTCACTGAAGCCACAGACCGTAACATGGACGTGACCGTCGCCTCGGGGATCAGGCGCTTCGTTCATTAACCGCCTGCCGCCTGTCCCGCTCTTAGGACTTTGTCATTTCCAGGATCACTTTTCACTCCTTCCAGCAGCAACTCGCAGGGGACAGCAGGCACCCCGGGGGCCTCACGGGCCCCCCCCATCGGGGCTTTGGGGACCAGACGACGGACTCAAACCAGCCAGCCAGGATTCTTTTGATTACAGACGGAGCAGTTTCCACGGTCTCTGAGCTGAGGGTCATCCCTTTGCTTTTTGGATCGTGGACTCGTGCTGAGAACAGACAGGTGTGAGATCCACTTTTAGGTTCTTGCAATGTCTTTCAGTCCCCCAGGTCTGGCGTTCCCAGACAGGAAAGGGGACAGCGAAAGCCACCCGTGTGTGTGTGTGTGCCTGTTCTCACCGTTGCCCCAGCCTTTGCTGAGCGTGGGCCGGCGGGGGGGCCAGGCACGGCGTTCGGCCCTTCACGCGTACGGATCCAGTCCCCACTCTGCGGGGCTTTCCTGTCGTGCTTCATGGTCATTGGGCCCCTCGAGGGAGCTCACGCGGCTCTGTCCGTGACCCATCGCTTCCTCCACAAACACCAGCCCCTCACAGAGTGCCAGATGCCAGGGATGAGAGGTGAGTAATTTATCAGCCCCACTCGACGCGGGAGGACGCTGAGGCCCCGAGAGAATGAACCAGTTTGTCCAACGCACGTCCTGACCGAGTGGTGGAGTCAGGAATCCTGAGCCGGTCTTCACGCGCACGGGGCCCTTCCCAAGTCCACCACGCTGGCGGCTCGTGTTAAAGCAACGTTCTTGCCTGGAAGGTTCTGGAAACATATCTTCATCTTGTGAAGCGGGACAGAGCAGATGGGCCATGACGAGGGTCCGGGGAGACCCGAGCTGCAGCACGGAGTATGGAGAAGGCCCCCGTGGTGCCAAGCTCTGTGTGGTGACTTCAGACCCCCGCCCTCTGTGGGGCACCTCGCCGCGCCCCCATCTGTACCCCAGCCCCTCGTTCAGGTGCACCGAGCTGCCTCCGAGGAGATTGCATGTTTTGACCTTTCAGGATACATCTTCTTTAACGACCTGGCCCGTGTCTCCATAGCACCTGCTCCTGCCCGATGGACGTGGAGACCAGCTCCGCCCATCCCACCCCGCCCACTTGTCCTCTGCACGGAATGACAGATGACGGGGAACCACTGGCTGGGCGTCCTGATTCAGGAAACCGAGTGCAGAGGCCGAAGCCAACATTTTTTTACAGGGTGTAACCCAACCCAGGAAACAGACCCACCCGAGGTTTTTCTCAGTGGATAGTGGTGTACTTTTCTGTGCATCAAAGCACAAAACGCATGTGCATTCACTTCTGGCCATATGATATTTACACAAGGAAATGGGTCCATCGGTCCTGTTTTGTTTTTTTTTTTTTTTAAATCAACATGAATGAAGAATGTTTGTTTGTATATCACTGTAAAATCCAGGTGACCTGGACAGTATTATATGTACATATCTATTCTAATTGAAATTAACAATCACTGGATTGGATTCCTCTTTTCCCCCCTTTGTAAAGAGGTTCAAGAATGTGGTAAATTGTATAGAAATCTTGTCGAAGCCAAAATCCAGCTCTGAGGGCCTTACACAATTACACGGATATTTGGCACAATCCCCTTCCCTTTGTGATTCGGATGCTGAGGGGAGACTCGAACTGCAGCGAGGACTTACTGTCAGAGCGTAGATTTCACACTTACCCGTCTACACAGTACCACTCTTACACTGCATTCAAAAGGAGGTCTTAATACAGTTCCTGGTTCCTTACTTCTGTGTGAAGCTTTGGATAGCAAACCAAAAAAGGAAAAGGAAGAAAGATCCTAGAGGAAAAGCATGCCTTCAGATCCCTGGAAAATCGTGATGTCCAAAGCAGGTTGTGAACAACGACACGTGTTGTGGGGGAGGGGCAGGACTAGCCCCGGCAGACAGACGGGCCAGTAACATAGTCACAAACTCGGCTGCTTCCTCTGTTTAAATTTTCTGCTCTTCTTAAATGTATGGGCATTCACCTAGTCCTTGTGAAGTTGTTGGGTGGTTTTTGTTTTTACTCGAATACTCTGAGGACTGAAGTCTTGGTTGGTGTTGGACGTGTGGTAGGTAGACAGACCTGATCACTTTGGATTCTGTAACTCATGGGTGCATTCTGGTTTCATTCGGTATCTCGGATTATCCGACTGTTGAATAAAATTATAAATATGTTAATACCAGCTTTTTCCAATAAAATAACAAACGTTACATCGAAAATGGGACTCGGAGTGCTGGTGGTTTCTAGTGAGGCCAACCCCGGGGTGGGGGGGGGGGGTGCCATCAGGAGGCAATATGGCAGACGGGAAAGGCTGGATCACGTCAAAGCTTTGCTATCTCTCTCTCTCTTTTTTTTTTTAATTTTTTAAATATTTATTCATTATTGAGAGACAGAGAGCCAGAGCATGAGTATGGGAGGGGAGCCTGGGAGGAGAGCGACCACAAGGCAGCTGGTTCGTTCTGGAAGCTGGGGTGGCCCAGCCTGGTGTGCCGCAGTGGCTGAGAAAAGCCAGAAGATGGGTGAGGACCCCCCCCCCCCCCGCCCCCACCCCCCACCGTGGTCTCCCCCCGCACCCCTCCTGGGGGCCAGGCCTCTCCTCTCCACCTTCCAGAGGGCATTTTATACTTCAGACTCAGCAAGAGGAAGGCAGGTGCTGTTCTAGTGGGTCCTGCTGGTGGGGCTTTCATTGGCTGAGCTCTTTGTCAACCACACGGCCCCTGGGCAGAGCTTAAAGGAGAAAGCTGCTCCCAGGCTGTGCGGCCTTGGACCTGGGCCGACCTCTCTGAACCACCTGGGTAACTAGAGGGCAGTGCCGGTCCTTCTCAGTGCTGTTGGGACGACTGATGAGACACACAAAATACTTGACAGATCCTGTCGTACCGCTGTCCCGGGAGGGTCCCGTACTGTCTTGATTCCGGGCGTTACCTTGTCTGACCTACCTTTCGGCTTCATGTCAGCCCTTTCGCAGGGGAGGGGGGGGGGGTACTTCTGCCGTACCCATTTTACATACGGAGAAACTGGGGCTCGGAGAGAGGAGGGGGTTTAGCCCGCGCCCAAATTTCTAGAAACACCAAGCGGTGATGTCTGGATTCAGACTCTGATGGCGAGTGGCACGTGGTCAGGGACATCGCGGCCTCAGCCCCACCCCGTCCAGCTTCAGCCAGCACTGACTGCGCACCAGCTCGGGACTGTGGCCGTGTGACCTTGAGATGACAGGTTATCCCCAGCCATCAGGCAGACCGATCTGTCACGTGAGTCCTTGTCAGCAGAGAACCTCAGAGGGAGAGGAGACCAGGAAGAGGGGGTCAGATGTGGCAGGAGGGTCCCGTCTGCCATCGCTGGCTGTGGAGATGGGGGAGGGGACGGGCCTCAGGCCCGAGAACGTGGGCGCCTCCAGAGGCTGGCAAGGGCCAGAGTGGATTCAGCAGGACACAGCCTTGCTGACACCTTGCTGGTGGCCTGAGGGGTGGTTTATTCCTCACTGACTCCCGGAACCACTCTGAAGAGCTGGTCCTTACCGTCTTGATCTCCCAGAGGCGTTATCTGGGGCCCAGGAGATTCAGGGCACGTGCCCAAGGCCCACCGCCCATATGGTAACGACCACACTGGTGGCCACTGATGGACCCCAGCTCTGTGCCAGGGACTGTGGCCAGCCCTTTGCGTTTATTTCAGCCACAGTAAACCCCCGTGGCAGGTACTCTTGCTGCTTCTGTTCTAGAGATGAGGGACTCCAGGCTCAGAGAGGTTAGGGAACTTGCCCAGGACCACACAGTAAAGGCAGAGCTAGAACCCAGCTCTCTGACACGTCTGTCCTGTGCAGGCGTAGGTTCCGGAGCTGGCATCTGACCTCATTCTGTCTTGACCTCAGCGCCCTGTTCTTCTGGCATCGACACCCCTGGGGCAAAGGGGGGTCGACTGCGTACAGCCTGCAAAATCTAGAGAAAGCTTTGTGATTTCTACCGGCACTGGATTCCTTCTTTACACGCTACCCGAAGTTGCTGGGTGGTAACTTCTGCTACTCTTTGCTGAAAGGGAGCGTTGTTGCTGAAATTCATGCAGCCTCCATGTTTTAACCGAAACATAAAGCCCTTCAGGTTGGCAAATGCCTGGAGAAAGCTTGTCCGGGGGTCAGAGCCGCTGTAAGAGCCGGGGGTGGGCGGTCAGGGTGGAGAATCTCGCCGCGGTCAGGGGACGGACGTGCACTCCCTTCTTATCTCCCCCAGTCAGTCCTGAGAGGGACCCGTGAGGAAGTAAGGCTCAGGAGTCTGACAAACCCCAAGTCACGGAAACGGCGGCTGGTGGATCGGAGATCTGGGTGGTACTCAGACCCCTCGTCAAGCAGGGCAGCAGGGAGTCTCTGACCAGGAGAGCAAGTGATCTTGGCAGGAGTGTGGGGTTGATGAGCGTACCAGGGGCCAGCGTAGGTGACACCACAGCCACTTTCAATGTAGCTTCACTCTGGGCTGACTTGGGACGTTGCTGCGGCCCCATGGGCAGAAAAACCGCACTTGCCTTAAGCTTCATGAAAGTAAACTGAGTCAGGAGTGATCAAAACACCTAGAAAAATATGATTGATTCAAATAAAGGGAAAATGGGGGCCACCCTCCTTGGCCGACGACATTCAAGGGCACCTGGGGACTTCTAAGGGGGTTGGGGGAAAGATTCTGGGAGAGATGGGGCTGCTGGCCTGGGGATGGGCTGAGGGCGCAGCCACAAGAGACCCGGGTTTAATCTCAGGCTTGTCACTGACCAGCATTGAGATTGTATCTGTCATCTACTGCCGGGTAACAAATGGTCCCCCAATGTAGCAGTTTGAAACAACAGCATCTGTTACCTCATACAGTTTCTGAGAGTTGGGAACCGGGCGTAGACGAGCTGGGTGTTTCTGGCTCAGGGCGCCATACGTGGCCGTCATCTCTGAAGGACTGACTGGGGTGCAGGTTCTGTTTCCAGGCTCGCTTACGTGCCTTGAGGCTTTGGTTCCTTGCCACACGAGCATCTCCCCGGGGCTGTGTGCAGCATGGAGTGCTCGCCGAGTAGCCGATCTGAGAGAGAGGGCACCCAAGCCGAAAGCCAGTCTTTCTGTAAACTAATCTCAGACGTGCCATGTTTTATTGGTCACATAGCCCGATCTTGGCATCCTGGGACAAGAAGGCGTGGGAGGTGGTGGGGGTCACTGGGGGCCATCTGGAGGCTGGCTACCACAGGGGTCCCAGCAAGCCTCTGCATGTCTCTGAGCCCAGGGTTCAACTATAAAGTGGTGGCAATTGATGAGGGAGCATGGGACAAGCTGAGGGCACAATACAGGCTCACAGCACCACCCCGCCACCCTCTCTCACCGCCCCCCCCCCCCAGTGAAACGTGTGATATTCCTCAGACACTTCCGGCTCCCCAAGAACACAGGAAAGGGGTTTAAGTGCTTGCCGTGGTGATGTGGGAAACTAAGGCAAATGAAAAATTAAACTCCCTCCCTGCCTACAGCCCATTGGCAAGTCCTTGAAACCAGCAGAGTGACCTCCCTCTGGGAGCTCAGCTGCCTCGATGATGGCGCTTGGCTGGGGGCAAAAGGGAGTCTTGGCTTAACATTATCCTGACTCCCCCTCCCCAGGAACCTGTGAGTCGACTTCAACATATAAAAATTCCTTTCGAAACTTCCTTTATCTCAACTCCCCCAAGATATACGCTGGCGATCATAGTCCAAGCTTCTGGCCCCTGATGCACATCTGAAGGGTCTCACGAGTGAGGTTTTACTAAACGGTAATAAATGGCGTTTTCCTATCAACAGCCGGCCCCTCAAGGTCCCGGAAACCTCGCTTCCAAAATTCCTTAGAGACTTACTCTATCCCTGACCCCCTCCCAACCTGAAGGTATCTGATCAGTCACCCGTCACGACCCCAGGGCAGCTCTTCCTGCCCACGGGTCCCGTCCCCGGGCTTTCATAAAATCACCTTTTTGCACCAAAGACATCTTTGAGAGTTCTTTCTTGGCCATCGGCCCTGGACCACCCCACCGTCACCCCCAAACTTCATCAATGATAACACCGATCACCTAAGGTGTTTTTGAGAGACTCCAGGTGCTGACATCCACAAGGCCACCGTCACAGCATCTGGCAGGTGCCAGGTGTTCGTAGAGACCTAGTCAGCTGTCTCCCACTTGCTCTGGGCCCCAGTGCCCTCCTCTGGTAGGCTGACATTCTTGGGGGCTCTTCCGGCTCTGTGGAGATTGGCAGGGGATAAGCTGACCCCGTCTCCTCTGGTCTTGTCCGGCTTGGCTCCTGGTCTCCCGGTGGCTCTCGGCCTCAGGTGTGTGTTAGCCTCGCCTGGGAGCTCTCCCAAAACCCGTGGCCCAGCCCTCAGCATCTTGGGCTGGGATTCGGCATAGGAACTTTTTAAAGCTCATCAGATGACTCCACTAAGGAGACAGGTTATTCTGTGAATGACATAAGGAAACAGTCTTTCTGCAGAACCGTTTGCAGGAAAAGCAAATGATCCATAGATTTACTTGGAGGAAAGCTAAAAGCAGCGTGTGGGTCCATTTGTTTTCACCACTTTGGCAAGGAAGACCCGGTCACCCGTCTTTTTTTTGCTTTGTTTCACTCAGACTACATTTCAGAGCCCCCTGCAAAAGTTAACCACTTGAGAAAAACTTTAACAAAGGCTTACCAGCTTCGAGAGTGGTATCCTAGCAACGGAAAAGCTTTTAGAGCTCGAAATAATTGCCCAAGTCGTGAGTGATTCATTTCAACCAGCCATGTCCTTTTTTATTAAAAAAAAAAAAAAAAAAACACACAAAAAACAAAGCCCCATTATCTCTACCTGGAGACTGTTAGCATTTTGCACAGGGGCCCACGCAGTCAGATGACAGGATGAATTTCACGCAGGGACTGAAAATCTGCAAAAGGCAGCAGCTGTCTTAGGACAAAAATAACAATGAAAATGGAAAGGAATCCATTAGCAAAATTATGCCCTCCCCCCCCAAAAAATCTAAACGTGAAAAATACATGTGAATGTTTGGAGCAGTGAATGAGTCATGTAATTCACCTGTAAAGCCGATGACCGTCTCATTCGTAAACGGGCCGAATAAGTTCACCTGGGAAGGATGCCCATTTCTCTCGGCAAATCTACTTGGTCATTCACGCATTCCCTCAGCAGACGTGTTCTGAGCATCTGCTATGTGAGCGGTGCCGATGCACGTGGCTCTGAGCTGGGACGCTGGACCCCAGCCGCTGGGACTCAAACCTTGGCATTGGAGGTGGCCGGAGGTCTTGGGGATGTTACCCACCCGTGCTGCCCTTCAGTTTTCTCACCTGCAAAGCGTGGAGAATGACAGTACCCACCTCAGTGGTGCAGGTCAAACAAGAAAGTCTCTGCGTGAGTGGTCAGCGTGTCACCTGAGCTCCCGGGGAGCCCGTTAATGACAGTCCCTCTCACGGTGACCGAACGTTCCACGAAGCCCCGTTGAATGCTGCATCTGGCCCCAGCCATCCTGGGGACGTGGGGACAGTCTGTGCCTGTGTGGAGAATGAGGAGGGGGCTCACTGAGGAGGGCAGCAGGGGCTGCCTGCAGGAAGGAGGAGGGAGCAGGGGTGGGGTGGAGAGGACAGGGTGGGGGCTTAGCTGCAGCCTGAAGCCACCTGCCGACCAACAGTGCCAACACCAAGCAGGCTGGTCTAGGGGTCCGAGTGCATCCCTGGGCCCCCCGCACTGCTGGCCAGTGTCTGGATTCCCTGCTGCTGTGCAGGGTGGGAGCACCCCTCCCACTGCACCAGCAGCCTCCCCCCTTCTGCTGGTAACTGGGCTCCGTGCTGGGCAGGGAAATCCCTGCTCCCGGCGAGCACAGGGTGACTGGAAGCGTGTGAGTGCCCTGCCCCTCGGGTCCTGGGGTTGCCGTGTGGCCCCTGACCCTCGAGAGCCAGGAGAAGAATGGCACGTGAGCCCCATGCGAGTCCGTGTGAATGTGGGGTTCGTGCTTCTGACATAGCCTATGCTAGCCTGGTGGTTTCGCTCTGCAAGGCTGGCAAGAGGAGGCAGAAGCAGGACGCGGGCCTCTGTCCCTAAGGCCACCGCCCGGAAGGTGCCCGTGTTCCCTGCCACCCCTGGCCGGAAGTTAGGCACACGGCTGGGAGATGTAGCTTTTCTTGACCAGCTACAGGCCCGGCTCAGAGTCAGGCTCTCCTGCCATGGAGGGCACTTGGGGGGACAGAGCAGCACGTCTGTGTCTGTCGCCGCAGAGAAATGGGCTGCGACTCGTTCTTTCCAGCGCTTGTTCCCAACCCGCTCCCAGAGGGGCCCCCCGGAGCCAGCCAGAAGCCACCGCCATTCCTGTGACTTGCCACCAAACGGTCCCTAGAGGATAAGGACACCTGTGAGCAGTGTGACTGTCACCAGGTAACACGGGCCTGTTTCCTGTGTGCGAGCTAATGGATGACTGTCCCACGGTAACGAACAACGGCGACTTTCTGAAGGTGCTGACGGTGGGCAAGAGCTGGCAGATCCAGAGGGGAGTAGGGGGAGGGGCAGCCGGGCGGGTCCTGGGTGTGAGTTCAGCCCGCGGGCAGGTGCAGGCGAGGCCCCAGGGAGAGGCCGGGACACTTCCCAGGAGGAGCAGGGTCCTGACACACAGCCTGGCTGCAGCTACCGAGCTGTGCGCCTCTGCATGGCTGACGGGGGAGGCAGGGGGGTTGGTAAAAGGGGAAAAAGCCCCACTTTCGGAGATAAGAAGCAGTGAGCGGGAGGCACTTGGGGGGCAGTCAGCAGGGCAGTGGGTGCCGGGCCCTGGGGACTCGAGCCTTGTCACTGGCCCACATCCCACACCCCGTCACCCCTGCGTGGGTGCACCGGTCACCATCAAAGAGCCTGGGCGTGTTTTCGTCAGCCAGCAAGGGGGTGCTGGGGAGGCCGGGCCCTGGGACCAGCACCACGTGGGAGGGCTCCCTCCAGGGACAGAGTGGTGGAGGCAGCTGGGGAGTGAAAAGTGGGGCAAGTACCCGGGTGCTGGGTTCAAGGAGAAGCAGATCGGGACATCAGCGGAGGCCTGAGCAGTGCCTGTGGGGCGAGGAGTCAGGATGAAGGCCCCCAGGTTCCCCTTCCGCAGGTCCCAGCTGCGGGCGGGTGGGCGGGCAGGCAACGCTGAGCAGGGGGGCTGGTGATGAGGCCGCACAGGTAATGTGGGGATCGGGGAGGCGGGGGCCGCAGGGCCAGCGGAATGCGGACAGCGGGGCTCACCCGGGGGCCGGGCCCCGCCGCCACGCCACCCAAGTACTTGGGGTGTTGACAAGTGCCTCCGCCTCCAACCCAGATAAGAGGGCAAGTTGTGCAGAAAGAGAAACTGGACCGTGGAAGCACCTTGAGGGTCCTGGGAGGAGGGGAGCGCGCCCCGGCCCTCTGCCCACTTCCTGCCACACACGGGCACGTTTGTCCCAGCCGCTCAGGGGCACCTGCCTCTGTCGGCGTGACACCCGGAGGCCCGACACCCGGAGACCCAGAGGCCCGACGTGACACCCGGAGACCCCACCCCCAGCGCAGACCCTTCCCGGTGCTCCCAGAGCCCTGGAGGATGTGCCCAGCGGGGGCTCGGACACAGCGCTGACCGACGGCGGGCTGCCCCCGGTTCTTTCCCCACGGGCCCGAGGGACGGCCCCCAAGACCCAGCAAAATGTGATTTCTTGGTGGCCCGGGAGCAAGAGCAGGACGTGGTTTCCATCACAGCTCTGCTCCCCTCCTGGCCGAGTGACGCTGGGCAAGTCCCACCCCGTGAACCTGATCAATTCTCATACGAGAAATGGTGGTGGTGGTGGGGGGGGGGGGTTTGCTGCGCGGGACCTGTGCGTGTCACCCGAATCACTTCACGTGAACACGGTGCCAGAGCCACGGCCCAGCTCTGTTTCGGGGGACCCTT
The DNA here is from genome assembly GCF_046562875.1 of Panthera onca. NCBI lineage: Eukaryota > Metazoa > Chordata > Mammalia > Carnivora > Felidae > Panthera > Panthera onca. Next base: position 4,887,861 of record NC_138342.1, read on the forward strand.
TGCCCCCCGGCCGCCTGAGCTCAGCAAACCCCTGCGTGAGCCTCACACCCGGTCCTGGGCCGGGCGGGCGGCGGCCTGTTTATCAACAGAAAAAGCAGGACGGCAAGCACATCAGGAAGCCTCGGGACCAGGCGGGCCAAGGGCGTTCCGATGTTTATGGCTCCTTGGAGGCAGTCCAACGAGGCGGCGTCTCGAACCAAACAGCTCAGAGCCGGCCAGGTGGACGGGAGGCCGGGGACGGCCTCTCCGTGTCTTACTGGGGCCCCGGCTTCGGAGCCAAGAGGGCCTCCCAGCTGCTTGTAGGACAGTAGTGACAACCCAACCTGGCCTCTGGGCCTGAGGCTGTATCTTCTGGGACCCCTGGCATCCTGGGCCACGCCCGAGGCCTTCCAGTGGGTGCCTTGAGTGATGAATCGGCCTCTGACCTCCCCAGCCCAGTCCCTCCCCTGGCTGTCAGAATGGGGCGCCCCCCGCCCCGTGCTCCCGGAGGCCTTCTGGCCCCCATCCTACCTCAGGCTGGACGTGCCTCCCTCCCCGGGCTCCCACAGCTTCCCGTGTCTGGTGGCAGGAGGGCCCTTCTGACCCAATCAGGGCCACTCACATCCGCTCTACGTGACTTTCCTGGGGGTGGGACCCGGGTTTGACTCCAGCTGTGGAGTTACAGCATCTGTTCAACATCACGGTGCAATAAATATTTGCTCGTGGGTGGCAAGAAGTGCGTTCAAGGCTCATTAGTTAAGTTAAATAAGGAATGTTTTAGGTACCGGCTGAACTTTCCTGGACTTGCAGCCCTGAGGAATTAGAGGCGGGGTGCCCAGGGGGCAGGGCTGCAGGCAGGTCAATAACCCACAGTTATTTTCATCAAGTTTACGTTTCAGAAAAGATAGAAGGGGTGCGGTGAGGGTCTAAAGGCACAGACCTGGGCACTGAACTTGCCCAAGGCCACAGCTGGGAGGCACAGGAGTGGGATTCACACCAGGCTGTGGGCTCTCACCTGCCGGGTATATTGCACCTGAACTTATAACACATTCTTCACTTGATAGATTGGAGTCGTGCACAGCATTTAAGCTTAAAAAGGGTTTCGTTGCGAAGTCTGACCTAGCCCCGACTTTTGCATTCTGCAGATCGGGGCACAGGCCTGGGGACAGGGGTGTGGGTGGCCGGTCACAAAGGCGTCTGTGATGGGGGCAGGGGAACTGGGGTCCGATACCCAGTCTGAGGTAATCTCCGTGAGCTATCACCACTCCCTGCACCAAGCAGGGGACTCTGCTGGGGGCCGAGTGGCAGCGTGGTGGCCCAGGGGACAGATCTCTGCGCAACCCTGCCAGGATGCAGTGCGACCTCCTCACTGAATCTGTTTCCTCCTCTGGGCGGTAGGGCCGTCCCTGTACCTCCCCGTCCAAGTGCAAGGACCATAGGATGTCGTCTGCATGCCCCCCTCTCTGGACCGCCAGCGGTGAGCCTGGGAGGCAAAGTCAAACCGTGAATGCACTTTGTGGCCTCCCGACACCGCGGGGCCAGAGAGGGGGATGGGCTTTCACCTGTCCTCACTGCCCAGGGAAGAAACCCGGGAGCAAACCCAGCGCAGAGGGATGCGGCCTGGGGAGCACTTTCCAATGCACGGGATTTCAGGCGGACCCACGGACAAAGCAGGATGAGCCAAGGGTGCAGGGACACAGCTGCCACCTGCCATGGTGACAGGAGCCACGTCCACGGAAAACGGAGGCAGCCACACCCTGGACGGTTGGTGCAAGGTCTCCGAACCACAGAAAGAATGTAGGAAGGACTCCACGTTTCCTGACCTCTGCAAAGATGTGGACCCACTGCTCCCCGGGCATCTGCACACTGGGGAGGAGCGGGGTGCCGGCTTTGTCCTCAACATTGGGGAAGAAACAAAAGACCCGAGGGACTCAGACACCCGTCCCTGTCTGAGGGGGCACGAAGCTTAATGGGGGACCCGAGCCACTCCTCCAGCACCCCTAAACGGCCGAAGCCCTGATTACGTGACTATGGAATTATCATTGTGCGTCACTGAATACGGGACCCGGTGTCACAAACTTACTGCCGACGGGATGGCTCTTCCCAAACTGTGAGTCACGTGTATGCCATGCGATCACTGATGGGAGTTTCACGGGCGATTCTGGCCACGCACACGTCTCACCCTGTAAGGCGCGAGTGCACAGCTGGGCGGCCCCCGGCCTAGAGGCGGTGCCAGGGTTTGTGCCCTGGCAGGCGAGTCGTCGGCTACTGAGAACGTCCGTTCTGCTCTTTGGAACTCACCTGTACTTAGTTCAGTGCAAGTGTAGACACCTGTTCTCACGAACGTACAAGAAAACAGCTCTTTCAAATAAAGAAAAGAGTAGGTTTCATGAAATGCTTTTATTTTGGCTGCTTTGGGACCCTGACTCTGTTTCCTGGTGAACAAGGCAAAGCTTCTCTGAGCACCAGGAAGGGACACCCCAGGTTCCTCCCATTTCCTGATGCCGTGGATGCATCTCACAAGCTCACCCACTGCCCACTAGACAGGAGAGCCGCAGGGCAAGCCCGTGGGGCCCGGGGCTGCCGCCTCCCCCAGCCTCTGACCTTGGGAATCGGGCGGGGCCCTGACCGCGCGACAGAGCTCAGGCGGTACCCGAGTAAGCCCCAGATCGGCAAGCAGCTGTCGAGGCTTAGCAGTGACCAAATAAATAAGACATCCTATCACCGAATTTCACAGCAGCGCGTTTGGTTCTTTAAAAAAACAAATCCGACACGAGAGTAAACGGGGGAGGGGGGGCGGTGCTTGGAAGTGGAGGGAAGGGGGAAGGACTTCCTCTGTAACGTGCTTTCCAGGGCCCAGAACTGCCAGGCTGGAGGGCCCATCGGCTTCGCTCCGCAAGGTCGGGGCTGTGGGTCGAGACGGCATGCAATTTCCAACGTCATCGCGTTCCAGGCGGGCAGAGCCGAAGCTCACGGAGGTGTGAGCAGGCTGCACGTGACAAGCGCCACATCCACACACGTGCGTGCACGCACACACACACACACACACACTCTCAGCGTTAGTGCTGTGCCCTCTGGCTGGGTGGCCACACGCGGGCTGGAGGTCCTGGCGGGGACACGCGCGGACTCCCCTGGCCGGGGACGCGCCCTCACACCGCCGACAGGAACGGGAAGAAGAAGAAGTCGAAGGCGAACTTGACGGCGCCGTGCACGGTGCTGCGCCAGTCGCGCTCGATCTTCACGTGGCGCCGGGCGGGTGTGAGCTGGGCCATGCAGTTGAGGCAGCGGATGGCCTTGAGCTCGAAGACGGGCCACTTGCTGCCCAGGCGGCCCTCCAGGACGGTGCTGAACTCGATGAGGCTGCCCTGGCGCAGGCTGAGCAGCACGTCCTTGAACTCGCCGCTGGCCCGCAGCACGAGGTCCTTGGTGACGTCGTCCTCCTCCGGGCTGCGCGAGCCGTTGGCGCCGCTGTACGGCATGCCCACCGTGATCTCGAACTTGTAGCGGTCGAACTTCTTGATGTGGCAGGGGTGCTTGGCCAGCAGCTTGAGGCGGCACAGCTCCTCCTCGGCCGTGGGCGCCGTGCTGGGGCTGCAGGACGGGTAGGCCTCGCCGTACAGGCAGCGCATCCAGTCGCCGATGAAGACCGGCAGCACGTTGACGGCCGACTCGGCGCTGTTGTCGATGTCCGTCACGCGCACGTACTTGAAGCGGCCCGTCCACGTGACCCTGTGGCCCTCCAGGTGGCTGCACAGGATCTGGGTGCGGGCCATGTTGGTCTCCTTCCAGGCCCGCGGCCCGCACAGGAAGCCGTACTGCTGCCAGGTCAGCGTGGAGTTGTAGACCTTCATGCCCTCCGACCGGTACACGTAGAACCAGCAGAACAGCACGATGGCCGTGATCCACACCAGGATGAGCTTGACGATGGAACTCCGCGTCAGGGACTTCACCACGCCCACCACCGAGAAGTTGGCCTTGGTCCACCAGCGGAACAGCAGGGGGATGCTGCACATCACCACGGTGACAGCGACCTTGGTGAGCTCCAGGGACAGGAACCAGCGGGCTAGCTGCACCACGCCCATGAGCGCCAGGCCGGCCACCAGGATCGGGAGGGCGAACAGGAAGAGGAAGTAGCCCATGCTCGCGCGGATCAGCCCCAGGCCGGTGGACTCCAGCAGGATGACCACAGCGAGTTCGCACCACATGAAGCAGACCAGGTAGGGCACCAGGTAGCAGTAGGTGCCCTTGAAGTTCCTCAGCTGCGCCATGCGGAAGAAGAGATAGAGCAGGTAGACGTAGAGCAGGCAGGGGACGCTGACGTTCAGGACGACCAAGTGGCCGAGGGGCACGGTGACGAAGGTCTGGCCCAGGAGCTTCAGGTGGTGCCAGTCGAAGGGCAGGGAGGGCAGGAGGGAGAGCAGGCCAGCGGCCACCTCCGTCACCAGGGCCCTCCGGGTGTAGGGCTCGGCCGAGGTGCTCAGGCTCATGTAGCTGGTGGCCGTGAAGAAGACGGCCACCACGGCCAGCTCGGAGCAGGGGATGAAGTCCTTGCTGGCGACGGGGAAGGAGAAGATGACGAAGAAGACGGACAGCAGGAAGTGGACGTAGGGCTCCAGGTGGTTCCAGCCGAAGTTCACCTCGGCCTGCTCCACGTCCAGGTTGGGCTCGAAGCGCAGGAGCAGGCCCGTGAGGCTGCGGAAGCTCTCCCAGGCCCTGCTGTCCTGGAAAACCTTGAGGGTGCAGATCACCATGGAGACGAAGGACAGGTAGAAGACGACCAGGGGGACGAAGAGGGCGAAGAAGTCGATGGTCAGGTTGCTGATGATGAAGAAGAAGATGAGGGCGTTGATGTGGTGGGTGGGCACGATGGTGGACAGCCAGTGCATGCCCGCCCGGGATGCCATGTCAATCAGGTACTCCTTGATTTCCATGATGGCGTGCAAGGGGTACTTGACCACCTGGGGGGCGGAGACAAAGACGGGGCGTCGGAGGCGGGCGGGGACGGGGCCCCTGCTGCCGTCCCCGTGACCCGGCCGGCCAGCCTCCCGAGCTCTGCGCGAAGCTAATGGCTCACCCCTGGGCCCCTCGTCCCAGCGGGTCCTTCCCCAGGAATACCCTCTCCACGTGGTGACGTCCTCCCCATGCCCTGCGGTCTATACAGACCCTCCCTCAATTGCACCCAGGCCTGCACGTCCTGGCCCCTGTCCTCTGCACCCCCCTCGTGTCAGGGGTGTCCTGACACCCTGTGTGTCCCCTGGCTCCCCTCTCGTCCCAATCTTTGTCAGGGATTCCAGACTCTTGTGAGCCAGTGTCCCCCGTGGGACCCCGAGTCCCTGGGGGAAAGCACCAGGGCTTGTGACCTGATCCCGCCCCCACCTGCCAGCAAGGGCTGCCCTGCTGGGCCTCGACCCCCCAGCCTGCTGAGGACAGAGGAACTGATACTTTCAAGCCCACACAGGGCTCTGAACACTCCCAGGAGCCGCGGTGGCTGTAGGGGCTCCAGAAAGAGCTCCCTGCAAACGGAACGATGGGGCTCACATGAAAGGGGCCAGAGGAGAGGTGCTCGCCAGTGGCAGGGACCCTGAGAACCAGCTGCCTGCCACCGCCCACCTCCACACACCCACGCCGCTCAGAGCAGACACGTAACCGACGGCCACTTCTGCAATCTGCACCCAGTGGAGAGGGCAGGGGAGACCACGGCGGAGGCGGGCTGGACCCCACTCCTGCCCGGTTTTCTCTGCAGGACTCCCAGAGGCTCCCGGCCCTGCCAGGGCTCAGGAGGTGTGGTGTGGAGGGCAGGGGTCTGGGTGTGTCTGGAGGGGCAGAGGCGCGGACCCCAGACCACACAAGATCACCCACGTGTGGGGGCACGGAAGCCCGGCTGCCACCCAGAGCCCACCTCAGGGGCTACGTGAGGGATGCCCACCACTGCCCCGGTGAGGTGGGCACCACGGCCTCCGCCCATGCCCTCGGGACAGGCTCTCTCTGCCTGCCCTGCCGGGGTGTAGAGGAGAAGACTGGCCACGGAGGGGGAGCCTGAGTGAGTGTAACCAAGGGATCACAGCAGGATGTGGCTGGCAGCTACAGGTGACCAAATACCCTGGAAGCAACGGCATGGGGCACGTTCCACAGAGAAGGGGCACCCGGGCTCCTACAGGAGTCCATGGCTCAAAGAACGTGTGTATGCCCACACCTGTCTATACACACACACACACACACACCCGTGTGAAGGGTTACATTCCTTCTCACGTGTCTGTGACAGCCCAGCTAGGAAATGAACAGATCGGTACCCCAGCTAACTACTCCCCCAGCTCCCTGGGGCTAGTGACCTTCCCGGAAAGCAGACATCACACTCACACGTGACTGGGGACGGCTACCAGCGAGTGCTGGGCCCTGTAACGTTAGTCTCGGTGGGTACTTGTGATGCTTGGCAGGAGGTCAACCGCCTCAGAACGAGCGGACAGGTGTGTCAGCGAGGCTGGCGCAGCCGATCCCTGGGGACGGGGGCCTCGCTAGCTAGTGGCAGACGGACTAGAGGCGTCTCCCGGCCGCTGTGGTCAGTGGTCATTCTCCGTGCCCTGCGGCTGGGACCTTGAGACGGGTCTCAAGTTCTCCCCCCAGGCTCCGAGCCACTCACACCTTTTGTTTTTTGCCCTTGAGGCCACACAAAGTGGTTGAGAGGAACTTTCAAGGACAATGAAGCTTCTCCAACCTAATGCCCAGCTTGTCCAGGGTGTCCGGCCTCTGTCGGCTGAGGCACAAGGCCACGAGGACCAGGGAGCCCTTCCCTTTTAGGGTCCCAACTCTGTCCCCGGTCACTTCCATCCAGACCCTGCTCTTGGGGACCCACTGAATTGGGAAACAGAAAACCTTTCTGTAGACAAAGTCCAACAAATTAAAACAAGCTGTTCTTTGAGCAGGAAACAGATTTTTAAAAAAACAGAGCAGGGAGTCAATTCTACGACAGGAAGGTACAGCTCGCTCTGGCCAGGTCGGAGGTCGTCGGCCGCTCTGCTGACCCAAGAGGCCAGGGGTGTGACGACAGGCCGCTAACCAAGGGGCCCATCTGGGACCCGGCAGGTCACGGCAAGGCTCGGACCCCGGTGAGTTTTCACACGTTGGACCTCGCGATGACTGACGTGAAAACCGTGTGGATTTTACTGCATTTACTCTTACGACGGTTTCATCTGCCACAAAAGAGGCCCGTGCAGCCCGGGGCCTGGAGTCTGGAGCCTGCCTGTGGGGGCCACATGCGCTCACAGAGGCACCAGGCACCTCGCTGGGGCCAGAAGACAGAGCACACTGCTCTTCCTCTGCCTCCAAAAGGCTATTAAAAGCTGCAACAGCCTCCAGTTTTAGGGACACCTGCTAGGATTCACCATCTCTTTTGCAAAAGACTTTTAATGAGACAAATTATAGAGGCATCCAAGTGCTCTGATGGTTTCAAAACCTGAAGGAAACTCAGAGCCCCATGTACTTCTTGTCAGAGTACTTTAAGTCTCTTTCCCAGAAAGGACTCTCAGACGTCTCCCAACACTGAGAGTGACAGAATTTACTGTCCCAGCCAGGCTGCTTTGCAAACAGGCATCATTAGGGGGGACAGCGCAGGCCTGCCCGCAGGCCCTCCAGACTCACCCTTTCACCTCTGACCTTCACTGGCATTTCGGAAGCACCTCAGCTTGGCCAAGAACAACGGCCAGGGCCCCACCCCCCTTCTCTCCAGTTCTAAGGAAACTAAAGGCAACTATCTGTGAACACACAGCCCCAGCCTGTCAGAGTGGACCTTCAATCAAGTCGTGACCTCCCTTGGTCAAGCTCCTTGGCCATCCTGGCCTGCGGCTCGCCACAGCACCTGATCTCGGGGGACTCACGCAGCTCGCTGGTCGGTCCCGAGCGTGGCCATCGCGCCGGCCGCCCTGGTCTGAGCCTCCGCATCTGGGCTCCTGGCAGGTGCTACACCAAGCTGTCTCCGGCACGGGGACTCCCCACGCTTCCTTGTCCCCCCAACTCCTGCCTGCTGGCGGCCCAGCCGTCGCCTGCCCCTCTGCCCCACTGATGGTGATTCACCCCGGTTCCCACTCAGCTCGCACCACACGGACGCTCGGACGACTAACGCCATGAGCTTCTCGATGATTCGTCTGCTCAGAGCCGCTAGTGCTGGGTCAGGCAGCCAGGCTTGCGGAATCACGGTAGACTCTGCAAGCCAGAGAGCTGACCTGGGGAACCGCCTGCACCGTGGTCTCAATGGCGTGACCAGGGAAGTGAAAGCTGTCACAGAGGGGCATGGCCCGCCATCCCTGCCTTCTGCACGTATTTGTAGGCCCCGTGCTTGCTCCTCACGGGCCTGGCTGCTCGCGGGCCGACAGCGGGGGCCAGAGTGTCTCCCTTCCGTCCAGCAAGCCCACAGTGGCCTCTCTGCTACTATGCACACTGCACTTGGCTTTCCCCCGAGCCCCGCGGATCTGGGTAAACAGGGACCGGCAGGACCCTCACGGTCTCTCAGTACCAGCACTCTGCGTCTGGGGAAAGGCATCTTTGCAAAACCGACCTCCATTCCGTGCCGTAAACGGATCATTTTTCAAAATGACAAGGTCTCGGTGAGAGTCGGACTCCAGAGCCTGCCACTCTGCTGCCTGTGGTGTTCCGCGGAGAACGGCCCGGGGGGGGTACCCGTGCTCGTCCATCACACCCGCGCATGACCGCCCCACCTGCGTCTTGGGTTTGGAGCCTGAGTGCATGTGAAAGGCCCCTCTCTCGAGAACACACCCTCATGCAGTTATGGGGACCATCCCTGCGGACACGCCTCCCCAGACAAGCGGCAGTCCCGGAGGCTCCCGTGTCGCAGCGGCCTCCTGCCCGTTCCTTCCTGCATGGCACCAGGCTGCACGGTGAGCGCCCTTTGGCTGGGCCCCTGGCCCCACTCACCTTCAGACGCAGGGGCAGGTCCTCGGGGCTCTTGCCCACCAGCTCATCGTCATCATCGTCCTGCAGGAACAGGTTGGCGGGGATGATGCCCTTGGCATACTTCTTGGTGATCTCCACGAAGTCATCCAGCGCTATGTAGCTCTTGGCTGGGGCACAAGAGAGAACGGCACAGGGTCCGCCCACACCGCGAGCACATGGTCACCCCGCACGGATGGGCAAGGCAGGGGACGGTGGCTGGGCCCCGGCGGAGGGAGGCTGAGCACGCCAGGCACAAACCTCTCTGTCCTGGACAGACAGGCGGGCACAGACGGGCCAACCGGGTGGAGAGCGGGCACCCTACCTCCTCGCCTTGGGGACAGCAGTCCCTCCTTTGAACCTCCTGCTGCCCAGCTCTCAAGACTAGGGTCTGCCCCCACCAGCCCTGCAGCCACCTCCTCTCCTTCAGCCCTGGCTGCTCCCAGCTCTGGTGATGGCCACCTGCAGCCCACGGCCCAGCCACCTGCCCCCCCCCTCCACTCAGCATGCGTCCACTGAGGACCTACTATGTGCCAGGCACCATGCTAAGCACTGGGAAGGCCTGGTATGTGCGCACGGACCCAGTGTGTGCACGAGTCTGGACTCCTGGTCTGGTGGGGTCGTGCTAAAGACAGCTGGCTGCCAGACGCGACCGGCTGCTCCCCGGAACCGTCCTCCAGGCAGAGGGAGAGAGGGGAGCCCGGGGAGGTGCAGTGAGTGACTCGGCACAGAGATCACGATCGTGAATGGGCCGCCAGCCCCAGGGCTGCCGTTCGCCAGGCCGTGAGGCCTCCCACGCGGGGACTGCGTTCTAGACACTGGGGACAGAAGCCCATCGCAGAAAAGAGCGACAGACAGCAGCAAGAGCAAAGGAAACAGTGTCTGGAACGCAGTGAGCACCACGGAGAGGGTGGGGCGCAGACAAGGGGCTGTTCCTTAACACGAGCCGGGGTAGCGGTAAGGGTCAAAACGGGGCAGCCTTGGCGGGGCCCACACAGGGACAGGTAAGGCTGGAGCCGACATGGAACAAGCAGGGGAGAAAACGGGGCCCAGTGGCCTGGCCCAGGCTGTGTGACTGGGGTCACGGGTGGCCTCTGATGCCACGAAACTGGCCACCAAGGCGTGGCGTGTGGACACAATGGGGTGTAAGGATGAGTCACCAAGGACTTGGACAGAGCCATTCTGGTGGGATGACGCGCGGAAGGCCCCGGGAGAAGTGGGGAGAGGAGCCAAGAAACGGACCCATGTGCACCTTTCCACCTTCCTTAGAAAGGGGAGCAGAGAAACAGGGCAGGTGGCTGCTATGGGCACGAGGGGTCCAGAGAGGGTCTCGTCTTCATTTTCTGAGGTGGGAGGAATAGGCACATGTTCATAAGCTGCTGGGAATGTCCCAGTGGGGATGGGGGGCCGGCAGCCCAAGCCAGAGGGGAGGCCGGCCTGGCCGCCTGATGGCAGGGCTGGGACCCGTGGACGGCACTGTCCACACCCGCCTGGAGAGGCCACGTCTCTGCCCAGCTCTCAGCGCGGGTGGGCCTCAGACCCATCCCTCCCAGCCCAGAGCACGTGGTCTCCCCCGGGACCCCGTGACCTTCTGGCAGTTACAAGGTCCGCGGGAGAGCTCTAAGCCGTTAATCATAAAATCCCCAGGGTGGAGAAGGCAGAGCTGAGCAGGGACCTTCGGAGATTGCCACACCGCAGTCCTATTTCGGGAGGAACCGACCCTCACGAACCTCTGCCCAGAGGCGCACCTCACCCCAGACGGGCTCCCGGCACCTCTGCGCGAAAAACCCCCTTAAAACCTCCCATCCTTCTGGTTCCTATCAGCCATACACTTTCCTCTCCGCTTCAGGGTCCTACATGCCCGGGGCCTTGGGGAAGCCAGGCCCAGGATGCGCTATGCCCCCAGAGTTCCAATGACACGTCAGAGACAGACGGTGAGAAGGGGGGAAGCGCGCCCCGCCCCCCGCCCCCGTACAGAAGCTCTCAGGGCTGGTGGGGCCCTCGGCCCTCTAATCTGACCACCACTGTGCAGAAAGGGGAAACTGAGCCCCAGGGAGGAAAGCCAGGCCTGCCTGAGGTCAGGAGGAGAGTGTGTGGCCAAGTTGGGGGAGGACCCAGGCCTCCTGTCAGTGGTGAGCAGCCCCTGGGCCCCTCGTGTCTGTCTCCCCTGGAACTCGGGCCCCGGGGAACTCTGACCACCACCACCCGGCCGGGCAGCTGCACACAGAGCATCTGAGGACCTCTCCTAACTGGATGCCCCAAATTCCCGATTCCCGACCTTCCCGCAGCCCGTGCTGGGGGGGGCCCCCCACACCCCCTGCTGGGAGCCCCCCCCCCCCCCCAAGCCATTGTGTGCGGTTCCCTCCCCTTTACCCTTCAGGGGCTAACTGCCTCCTCATCCTTGCAGACATACTCAGGAACCCCAGATGCACTCACCTTCCCCCCATCCCTCTGCCCTGCAGGGACTGTCACACTGCCCTCTCTGTGCCCTGTCCCTCTTCGCTCCAAGCCATGTGCTCCTGCTGGGCAGAGTCCAGATCCCGCTGCCCAGAACACCGACAGCCCCAGATGGTCTGGGATGAGAAGTCCGTCCCGCCTCCAAGGCCTTGGGGCATGTGCTGTGGTGCCCAAGGAGTGGAGGTGGTGCCCGGCTGGGGGGCCTAACGGCTGGGCCAAAGCTGTCACAGGTGCAGGACTGGAGGCCATACTCACATTCGCTGCTAACCAAGCGCTCCAGCACCCGCCTCTGCTTCTGTAGGGACTTGGGGACTGGGCCTGGCTGTGCCCCTCCATCTGTAAGTGACAGAGCAGACAGAGAATCAGAGAACAGGACTAACCGTTCCCACATGCCCTGCGGCCCTCCGGAAACCGGCCCCCGAGCTCTGGGGGCTGCAGGGCCTGGGGCCTCCTTGCAGCCCTTGGTGGGCACAGTGAGGGCCACCTCTGAGCCTCCGCCCACGAGGCTGACTTGGCACCCAGGGAGCACAGCCACCTCCTCTGCGGATGCAGCCAGGGCAGAGGACACATCGCAGTTTCTGGTCGGCATAACCTTTGCTGGCACCGTCCCTTGGCATGATTTTCCCCTGATTCTCCGAACAGACGGAGCGCCTGGGGCCACGGGTCACGCCTCTCCCGGTCTCCCCAGCCCTGGTGCTGGAAGGGGCCCCACAAGAGTCTGCTCAATGGCTGAGCGCTGAGCCGGGACTGAAGAATTCTGCCCCTTTGTCAACATCCACCACCTGCCGCGCCCCCAATCTGGCAAGCATTCCAGTCTGCCTGCCAGGCACCAAGGCGTGCCTTCGCAGGGTCAGGTCAGGCAGTGACAACACGAGGTGAGAAGCACTGTGACCGAGAGTGACCGGGGGCCACAGGGGCCCAGACACGCTGGGACTGCCTTGGGGCGGGGGGGGGGAGGGGCAGCGGGTGGGGGCTGACCTATGGCACTGCAGGGCCCCTGGGGCTCCAGGGGGCGGCCCCGAGTCCGTCACAGCAAGCATGTCTGTCCGGGTGCTGCCACCCAAGCCCCAGGCCTCACGGACGCCTCGGCTCGGCCCCAGCACCGAGAGAGCTGAGAGCCAAGAGAGCGGGCTGGTCGCCAGAGGTCTAGTCAGACAGGGGTCCTGCCCAGAGACCCCAGGAGAAGGGGCAAAGGTGTCCACCGGGCAGCCTTCTCTGCTGCTGGCAGGTGGCCCCAGGCCCTGTCTTGTGTACCCAAGGGCAGGAATCAACTTTCTGAACAGAGGGAGGCAGGTGCTCCTCGAGCTGATGGAGAAGAAAAAGCCAGGTCGGGTCCTGGGAAACAAAGGGGCCGCACCCAGCCAGGGATGCCCATTCTTCTGCCTGATCTGTCCTTCTGGCTGGCTGCCGGGTTAGGAAACTGGGGGAGGGGCTGTGGAGGCCGGAGACGAGGCCTGCCTCAGGGAGGCCATCAGAGCCACAGCCGGCCCCACACCCCTGGAACCGCGAGTCCCTGCCAGCATCTGCTACTCTCCCCCAGCTTCTGTCCCCTCAGGAGGAGCAGGACACCCTAAGAATGACATGATCTACAGCTCTGCCTGTGGGCATCCAGCCCATCGACTGTTCCAGAGCTCAGGACACGGCTTAGGAAGGGGACCCCAAGAACAGGATGGCACCCCAGGAGGGACCCTCCCTGAGCCTTACTTAGAGGAGACCCATGAGGTCTCCGAGACAAGGTCTCTGGGAGCCCCCTGTTAGGCTCCCAGAGTCCCCATAGGGAAGCCCCCAGAATTCCAGAGAAGCCCATGAGGTGCCCATGGGAAGGGCTGGTCCCCACGAGGCTCGCATACCGTGCTCGTTGACCTGCCCGACGTTCTCCAGCAGCTCTGACACAGCCACCTGCTTCTTCTTCTTGGGGTTGAGCTTCCAGTACATGACCAGGGCCGCCTTGCGCACGGCCCGCTCCAGGTCAGTCTCGGAGGAGAGCTGCCTCACCTCCTGCTCGTTCTCGAAAGTGATGCCTAGGAGACAAGATGCATTAAAGGCCTCATCCCGCCTGCCTGGGTGTCCTTAGCGATGCCCTGGGCCCAGACCAGCTCTGCTGCGGGGGCTTTGGAGGGGACTCAGGCGACAGGTTTTGCAGGCACCTGTGGTCACCAGGGCAGAAACAGACATTTGACCAAAAATGCCATCTGGCCAAGTCCCGGACTTTCCAGCTCAGAGCACGGCCTGGCCCTGCAGAAGGCGACCCCGGGGGGCAGGCGGCCAGGGAGTCAGAGACAAACAGAGTGGCAGGTAACCATGGGCGTCAGAGACACGTAACCAGGGTCACCGGCCTGGGTGCAAGAGCGGGACTCCCCTGTGTCCATGGCACTTCCCGGGCACTGCCCCTCCTAAGACGGCCGGAAAAGCTGTGTCCCCGCACAGCTGCCTTTCCGAGGGAGACAGAGACTCGCCGCAGAGAGAGACGGGATTTTTTCTCCCTTTACACATCTTCCAAATTTTCCACCTGAGCACACGTTTCTCTCAAGATCAGGAAGCACCCAACGTGAGAAAGTGGGGGTGTGGAGCCCGTGAGGCTGCTCCCGGCCCCGTCTAGCACCCGCCCTGGGTCCCAGGGTCCTGACTTGAGCCCCTCTTCCGGGCCACGTGGGCCGTGGGCCCAGCCCTCCCTCCTGCTCCAGAACGGGAAGGTGGGCTGGCGAGAAATCCCGGCTAACAGAGCGCCACCATTCCAGGTTTTCAGAGGCACTAGCCCCATTTCCAAAGAAAGCAGATTCTATATAAAAAATGTAATTCTAAAAACGGTACAATACAAAACCAGAAGAAAATACACCAGACTACAGAGCGTTTTCTTTCTGGGTTTCCAAGTTATGAGTAATTTGTATCTTTCTGTTTTCTATGTATTCCACGTTTTATATGATAAGCATCAAACACTTCTACAATCTGGAGAAACTTTGTTTAAAAAAAACGCGTTATGACATACCCGTTCCTTTGTCTCTGAGATGGGAAGCCCCCAGAAGCACACTGCTCCACGGCACCAGGGACAAGCCATTTCCCTTGGGCAGGATAATGGAATATGCGACCACACGTGGCCAGGCTCTGCCTCGCTGTCTCCCCCCACCGCCCTCCACATCCGTTCCCTTCCAGGCATGAATGCATCTGAGCAGATCTTCACTGGCCCACAGTCTCCCAGCCGTTCGGCCCAGACCAGATGCAAAGTCAGTCCAGGGAGTTCCATCCTGACCTCCGGCCACTGTCACATTGTCCTGCTGCATCACAGGGAAGCTGACTCTCCAATGGCTCTATGATCCACTCCTCAATCTGGATTCGAACTCAGAAGGGATCTACTCACAGACACCTACACACACTAAAGATAGGATGAGTAGCTTTGTTGGCTAAACATCCTGTGTTATGCTCTGGAAACAACGTCCAAATGACAAAAGCACTGGCGAAACAGAATTTACACTTATTTTTCGAGAGCGTCACCAGCTTCAAGGGCGCCTGGGTGGCTCAGCCGGTTGGGTGTCCGACTTCGGCTCAGGTCATGACCTCACAGTTCGTGGGTTCAAGCCTCCCTGTCAGGCTCTGTGCTGACAGCTCGGAGCCTGGAGCCTGGAGCCAGCTTCGGATTCTGTGTCTCCTCTCTCTCTGCCCCTCCCACTCTTACTGTCTCCCTCTCTCACTCAAAAACACACATTAAAAAAAAACCCATAGGGGCGCCCAGGTGGCTCAGTCGGCTGAGCTTCCGACTTCGGCTCAGGTCATGATCTCGCGGTCCGTAGTTCGAGCCCCCGTCAGGCTCTGTGCGGACAGCTCGGAGCCTGGAGCCTGCTTCCGATTCTGTGTCTCCTTCTCTCTCTGTTCCTCCCCCACTCATGCTCTGACTCTCTCTGTCTCAAAAATAAATGAACGTTAAAAAAACCCCATAAAACAAAAAGAGTGCCACCAGCTTCGTATCTTCCCCCTGCCGTTACGTGCTGATGTAGCAAGAAGCAGTGTGTCCCCGGCAGCCACCGCAGCCTCCCGTGGGCCCACCTTTCCTGTCCGCCAGGCACCGGCGGAGAAGCTTCACCGCCTCACGCCGGCCCTGCTTCGCGGCCAGGATGAGCCAGCTCACGGCAGTGCAGTTGTTCAGCTCCTCGTCCGCGTCGCTGGCGAGCTGCAGGTAGTGTTTCCCCACCTGCGGGCGAGAACCCGGTCAGGCCACGCTCCACGGCAGTCCCCACACGCATGCGCCCGGGCTCCGGCTCTGTGTGCTGGCCCCGACCTGCTCCCCATGGCCGCGCAAGCTCCGGCTTCCAGACCCTGTCCTGCCCCAGTGTCCCAGGCCAGCCCGCCTCCCCGACCCCGTCACCCAGGCCAGCCCGCCTCCCCGACCCCCGTCACTCAGGCCAGCCCGCCTCCCCGACCCCCGTCACCCAGGCCAGCCCGCCTCCCCGACCCCGTCACTCAGGCCAGCCCGCCTCCCCGACCCCGTCACCCAGGCCAGCCCGCCTCCCCGACCCCCGTCACCCAGGCCAGCCCGCCTCCCCGACCCCCGTCACCCAGGCCAGCCCGCCTCCCCGACCCCCGTCACCCAGGCCAGCCCGCCTCCCCGACCCCCGTCACCCAGGCCAGCCCGCCTCCCCGACCCCCGTCACCCAGGCCAGCCCGCCTCCCCGACCCCCGTCACCCAGGCCAGCCCGCCTCCCCGACCCCCGTCACCCAGGCCAGCCCGCCTCCCCACCCCACCTTCTGGGAGCTTCAGACCTGCACCAGGTTGGGCCTGTGAGACCCTCTCAGCAGCCCCCGGGGAGGGTATGGTGCCCCCTCCACAGAGGACATGAGAGGAGGGTGGAGGTGCTGAGGGCAGGCAGGAGGTGGGGAAGGTGTCCCAGAGGAGGAGGGGCCCAAGATGAGGCGTGAGCCGGACACGGGAGAGAACACAGGGTCCCCAGAGGAGTGGCGGGAGGCAGAACGACGCGGAGACCATGGAAGAGAGGGGGCCTTGCACACAGCGCGTAGTCAGCCGGCGCCCCTGCTCCCTGTTCACGGGGCACCCGCCCCTCGCAGGGCCGCCACGTGGTGGGGCCGAGGCCTGAGCCTCCCACCCACACGCCGTCCTCACCTCTGTCTGTGCCTTGGGGTCCCCCGCCTTGGCCTTGTCCAGGACTTCCTCAAAGGGCATTTCCACATCGCCCTTCACGGGCCCTTTAGCACAGAAGAGAAGCAGACAGAACGTCACGAGGCCGGTCCTTGTCGCTCGTTGGGAGTGGAGGGGACTGCGAGAATGTGCTCAGACCCAGGGTAGCTCTGTGGAAATCCAGGTCAGACGTGGAGAGAACACTCCAGAAAGCTGCCATCCAGGATGCAGACAGCCCCAGAGCACGGACAGCAAACCTGCCACGGACGGGGGTCTTCAGCAGCGGCTCAGAGTGGCGGGAAGGACACGGGGGCCCCGACCCCAGTCCCACCGCCACACCTGAGGGCAGGCCTGCTTGAACTGGGGCTCCAGAAAGATCCCAGGGCTCCAGCGGGAAAGCCCCTGACCCAGATAAACACCTGTGCCCCAATAAACACTCCAAATCCATGTTTTCCAAGACTGTCGTCTACATACACACGACTTTTGGGGGTCACAATCTGTGCACGCACATTTTGACACATACACGTTTACAACAGTGAATTGTAACCGATCTCCCACGTTACCCTGTGGTGAAATCCAGCATTGCCACAGTTCAGAGATCCGGTCGGAGGAACATGCCCAGGGTGCCGGGCCCCTCCACTCCACTGGGCCCTTACGTTATTCCCAATACTCCCTAATTTTATGAAACGGTGCCACAAACCACTCCGTGTATGTGTTTCCTTTGGGGGTTACTCTCCTGGCACAGGCCTTTCAGTTGAATCCTAGGCCCAAGGCCCAAACAGCTACGGCTCACGCTGCAGCCTAGTCTCCAAAAAGTTACCCCAAGTGACACAGCGTCACGGAACTACACCAATGTCACCGCAACCTTACCAGCAGTAGACAGCATGACAATAAGAAGTTTAAAAACAAATCCTTTTTTACCAGTGCCTGTCTTTGATTTCCGCAACCGATATTCGGCGGCCCACGTCCGGCTCCTCTCCCGCCTCCGTTCACCCCGCATCCCACCTTGGCAGGTATAAGACACCTCGCAGTAGCTCGCGGGATGCGGCCGCAGCACTGCTGACTTCACAGCAGGTGCTTATTAGACACGACAGCCTCCTCACTCTCTAGATGTTTCTGGAAACGGGAGGCAGAATGAAGGGAAACAAAAACGGTCCCCAGTAACAACACCCGATGACCAGCCTTCCTGATTGGTTCATCCAGGCCTTTCCCGGCTCTGCCTGTGTTGGCCAAGGCCACAGGCTGCTGCACGCCGGGCACCGGAGTCCACGGGCCACAGGACTCCGGGGGGATGCGACGGGGGTCTGAGCCAACACGGCCCGCAGGTTCAAAGGCAGAGAGGCACAGGGGACTGAGGACACAGCTCCAAGAGGGGAAGCTTCTTCTCAAGACCTCACGCTAAGGGACACACACCCTCGCCCTCCTGGTGGGCGGTTGGAAAATACCCTCCCTGAGGAGTTCGGACTGGACTTCCTCCCTGAGGTCCCCGGGGACCCTGCCAGCAATGGCCTCAGCACGCCCACCCTGCCTGCCCTCGCGGCCAGGACCCTGGCGCCTCCCGAGCCAGCCAGCAAGGTCACTTCTCCCTTCTGGCTGTTGTCCCAGCCCCTCCAGCCCCTGGATGCGCTCTCTGGCCTAGAACAGGAGAACACAAAGCCTGCAGGCTCCCAGGGAAGGAGTGTGGCGTGGAGAGAAATCTAACCTGCGTGTGACTGTGCCTTCAACGTCAAAGTGCTGTGTGACCTAGCCAGTTATTTTCAACCTAATCGTTAATATCTATCCAACAGGACGGTCATAAAGAACGAGATATTTCGTATGAAGTGGCTGGGCCAGAGCCAGCATTCCCAAAACGTAGGTTTCTTTTCCGTCCATGCTCCCCACCTCTCAGCTGACCCCAGGGCCTTTGCTCCTCAGTGCACCTCCCACCATAGCGCCCATGGGGCGCCTCCCACAAGTTCGAAACTTTTCTTAACCAAATTCACAAGCCCACGTTCTTTTTGTGTCTTAATCAGGATATAGAAGACTCGAGCATACATCTGTTGGCTACAAAGATTCTGTCCGTGATTAATTTTTCACAGAAGTTACTCACAGCCTGACATTTCGAGAAGTCTCGTTGAAATACATGCCACACCTTTATTATTCCAGCTCCCATTTGGCACTGACATAAATACTTCTCTACCACTCGTGTTGGGCCCACGCTGCAGACCCAGCAGAGGGCTCTGGCTTTTTCCGTGTAAGTAGGAGCCTTCCCACAGGTCACAGGCTTACTGTTCAGCCCCGTAAAGGACGCCCCCAGAATCTGGCTGAGTCAGCATGGACCACAGACCACGAAACACACTATTCTGTGCATGTCCGGCCCGCGTTCCTGTCTTTCTCTGATAGTAGCACTCTGATGCCCCTCTTGGGTACCCACCCTTACCCATCTCAGTCCTCGAGGCCCGGTGGCATTGTCCCTCAATGCAGGGTGGGTACAGCACGCCCTCCTGGCCCATCAGAAGCCTCTGTCTCCCTGACCACAGCGCCTGGTTCAGAGATGGACACAGACCCAAGCCGGGCCAGCGGGGTCTGTGCTGAACTATCGGGGAGCAGCCTTCCTTCCGCTAGGACTCGGCTGATGGATGCCCCCCGGGAGCCCCGGAAGGCCGCCCGGTGAGGACAGCCCACCAGAGGGAGGGAGGGTGGAGCTGGGGCTCCTGATCACGTCCTCTGAGCCCCTGCATCCAGCCACGTGTAGAGCCAGCACAGCCTACACTCTGCAGATCCACGGGACTGAGAAATTCCTCTCAACTCCCGATTTCTCGCTTACGTCCATTTACGCTGTGTTTCTGTGTCACTTACGACCGAAGGGGTCCTGGCTCGAACTCACTACTGAAGAGCTTCCTATCACGAAGCAGCAAGAGCTGCGTGGCCTTGGGCAGGTCCGCACACCTCTGCCGGAGCCCACGGAGACCCACGTATACACCGACCCTCGTCTTTTCGTTGTTTGTGCCCACAGACCCCGTGCCCTGCTGACCTGGTACGTGACCCTTCATCTTCTCCGGAGCTGGTGAGGTGAGCAGAGCCCCCAGGATGCCGTCCCCTCTTCCCAGCAGGGCCCACTGCTATTTTCCCTCTGCAACCCGGGATGCAGTGTCCACACGGTGTCTCCAAGCTCCCGCCAGCCTTCGTGGGGACGATCCGTCCAGTGGGTCTGACCCATCCCCAGATTCCGGCCAGCGTGGGACAGCGCGACTGGATACACGGCGCAGGATGGAGGGACGAGGGGGTGGGGGCTGCCGAGGGAAGGATCCCGAGAAGGGTCTGCGGCCTTCCTGTCCCCGCACATGCCAGCGCAGGGACACAGCCCGTGCTCGGCACGGTGACGGCACTGAGCTCACCCCGCACCCCCAAGGCTGGAGCAGGTGCTCTGCAGAAAGGAAAGAGGGTGGTGAGCAAGTCTGGTGTCCACTCTGGACAGCGTCAGGACCCCGGCTGCGAGCTGGGAGGCCTGTGCACGAAGCGCTCCCACGGCCGGCAGCCTCGCTCATGAAGGCTGCTAGCAAGGTCTGTGGCGGAAGTAATTTTGAATTGCGGAATGCACACCCAGAGCTCTTAGGAGAGGAGCCACCTGACGCCTGCAGGAACGATAATGACCAAAGCTCTTGTCTTGGGCGGCTGCTGCCATCCCACCTCCCCAGTCCCGCCCCGACGAGTCTAGGCCTCCTGGACGCCCTGGTCCTCTCAGGACGCCTTTCACGGGGGCCCTGCAGTCAAGGACACCGTGTGTCCTCGTGTGTCCGCACCGTTGCTGTGGCCGCCCCGCCCCAAGAGGTGCCCATACTCAGGATGGCTGGGTCCCCTGGAAGCAAGAGGGAGACTTGTCCAAGGTCACGCAGCTCCCACACCTGGGGTGGCTGGGTTGCCCTACGCCAAGGGGGTGTCCCATACCCAGGGAGTGGGGGTTGTCTTGCACTAAGAGGGTGTCTCATCAGCCTTTGTGATGCTGACTCTGATTCTTATAAACAAACGGTGAAAAATCCTTGCCACCCCGTCTCTGCCTGGGGCTGGCTGAGCTGAGGCAGGGGTCCAGGCCGGAAGGTCAAGGCTGTGGAGGTGTCTCCTGATGGTGGCGGGGGGGGGGGGGGGCGCGCAGCGGGAGGTTGCTTCCTGGAGGAGGTGACACCTGAGGATTGGGACATAAGTGGGTGGTTAAAGGTGACCGATTAAGGGCACACTGCCAAGTTTCCAAAGGTCTCAGGAAACCACCGCGCCCAAGACAGACTCACTGCCCCTGCCGTCCTGGGACAGGACATCCTACAGCGAGGGGGTCACAGCACAGGTGGGGTGTCCAGAGAGACCGGGGTGTGAATCGGGATCAGAACGAGACGATGTGTGCAGAAAACTTCCTCAGTTAAAAGTAGCTGGCTCCTCGAGCAGAGCCTCAGAACCCATGTGGTCCACTGCTGTGACTTGTCCCTGGGATGGCAGGGCCTCGACACTCTGCTTCTGCTCATGGTCCCACATCGGTATCGGTTCAGACCAGACCATCAGCTCTGGACCCCACCACCCAGCCAGAGACCTGGGGGCCAGCCTGGCTTCGTGCAGGTCTTAAACCCTCCAATGCCCTCTAAAACACCCTTCTCCTTATCACGACCCCCAAGGGCTCACCTGGCTGACCCCCTGCCCCTGCACTCTGATCCCTGCCCCGGGCCTAGCATCCAGCACGCCCCGTACTGTGCTGACCCTTCTTCATTTACCCACCCAGGACCCCCCCTGGAGGGCAGAGCCCCTCCTGTCTTGCCCACACTGGGCAGGTCCTCCGTCAACACTGGGGTGCCCAAGGGCTCCAGCACCCCCGTCCGTGGCCCCGCAGCTGGGAGGCTGTACAGGGCTGGCGGTCCCAATGGAGACCCGCCGCAAACTGAGGTCAGCAGAAAGGGTGTCTCGTGCTCCTTGGGCCCCCATGACGTCAGCTCTCCCTAGCATGGTGCCTGCCCGCCAGGACTGTTACTGTTTGCTTCTGTCTCCCTGTGGCCCAAGGGCTCCTGGGGGGCGGACCCCTCTGTCCTCACCAGAGACCACCCAGGTCTCAGCCCAGAGGTCTCTGCTTTGCTCCTGCCCTGGGCACCCTGAAGAGACGGCCTGAAGGCACGGGGCACGCGGCAGGGCCCCGCCTGCCACCCCCGGGTAGGCAGAGTCACAGAGTATGTTTGAACCTCCCCCTCACCAGCTGGGGGCCTCGGGGTATCTACTGCTGCTCTTCCCCTAGGTTTTCTCGCGAAAATGTTGGAGAAGCGAGTGAGCTAATAAGGCAGAAAACCTCACGCGTACCCAGCACGGGACGTGTCACTTTCACTCTTACTCTCGGTGTTGCCTAACTAACGCGCGTCACACGTTTGCAGACGCACAGGTCAGGGAATCCACCGAAACGTGCCCACAAAGCCCTTCCAGGGGCAGGCGCCGTCCGGGCTGCGCAGGGCCAGCAGGGCAGGGCCCGCTGCATCCGCCTCAGAGCAGCACGTGGGGGCTGGGACCCCAAGGCCGCGAGACTGCCCAGGACCCGCTTCCCTCCCCCCCTTGGGGGTGGACAGCAACCAGAGGCCACAGCCATCTCCTGGCTCCTACCTGAAATTTGCAGTCTCGACCCCGCCCTCCCGGGGCTGTTTTGCACACTCAGATTAAAACCAAGTGTGTTTCTAGAGCTGGTTTCCGTGCCCTGCAGCCGTGAGGCATCTGTGGCTGAGATCTCAGGGTCAAGCCCCCTTGCCTGCCCAGAGGCCTCGGAGACAAAGCGGAGAACCGGGTGATCTTTCAAGGAGATGCAAAGATCAGAAGTGCCCAAGGACCGGGTGAGTTTCTGGAATAAAGCAGGCACTGGCCCAGCGTGAACTGTACAGGGAGCCTCAAGCCTGCTTCAACCAGAGCTTGAACTCTGCTGGGCGGGGCTGGTGTTAACCCAGGAGACTCGGGTCACCTGTGCACCCGTCACACAGCAGTGGGTCACCTGGGCAAGTCTGTGCCTCAGTTTCCTCCCCTCTAGGTGGGGTGATAACAGAACTTCCCTCACAGGCTGCTGTGAGGGGTCAGACGTGCCCCACGGAAAGCCCTGCGGACAGGGCTGGCCACGTGGCACACACAGATAGACACAGCAGGTGCTCACGGCGGGTTTGGGGGTTCCGCACGGGCGGCATGGCTGAGCTGGGGTGGCCTACTTAAGCGGCGAGCTGTCCAGAGGAAGAGAAAAATGACAAAGCCTGGGTGAGATGAGAAAGGGGAGGTGAGGTGTGGCCAGGGGGCCGCGACAGCTGGACTTCCTTAGCTCGTACAGACCACCTGGGGGACGAAGCCTCACCTCAGCAGCCTGGGAATAAGGAGCGAGGTCGTAGCATCCCACCCACCAGCGGTGACAGAGAAGGTAAAGAGAGCCCCCACCCCCTACCACACACACACACACACACGCACACGCACACACCCAGTTAGTGGCACAACAAGCTTCCCCTGGGGGAGAGAAAAAGTCTGGTGCACACACACGGCCCGAGCCAACGTGAAGACCAGTCCAAAGAGGGGTTCAATGGGGGATCATAAAATAGCAGATGCCCCCCAGGAGGAGGTCTGCACAGGATCTGGGTGAGGGAGCCAGGGCACCGGGCTGTCTGGTGACTGTGCTGCAGCTCAAGGTACAGACGGTCGCTGTGCACCGGCATGGGGTGCCCGGGGGGACCACGGGCCCGGACTCAGCCCTTCACCGACCCGCCAGCACGCTTCTGCACACGCCGGGGCCTGACGGCAGTCTGCCCGGCGTACAAGGTCCCGGCAGGACTCCACGTGCTGGTGAGGTCGCGCCCACTCCTCAGACGCAGGAACAGGCTCGCCATGGCCTCCCGACTCCGTCAAGGGCACGTGGCTGGGGGGTGCGCCACCGTGAGAGTCAGGTCCCGACCCTGCCCGGGGCGCCTCAGGGCCCCGACAACAAGTGACGGTTCGTGTGCAGACACGTGCCCCGGGGAGTCCCGGCCTGGAAATGTGCACAGAGAACCGGCAGCGGAGCCAAACTGCAGAAAGCGTTTTATAAAATGCAGGCCTGTCTCGACACACTAAATCCCAAAATCCATTTAACTGCCCACGAGCGGCGTTTGCTTTTACATCAAAGGAAGAGAAAGGACACGATCTGACTGCAGCACGCGCAGCGAGAAAAGTGGTGTTTTGGAAATTTCTGTTGCCATCGGGGCTGTGTGTGTGTGTGCGTGTGTGTGTGTGTGTGTGTGCAGGCACGCAGGTCAGGTAAGGGTGGCTCGTGTACTGCCTGCTGTGGGTCAAGGTCAGAAAGTATAGGAGGCAGCCGCGCCCTAAGAGCCGGGTAGGACTCCAGCAGGTGGAGACAGTGAGGGCACATTTTGGGCGGAGCTTCCCACATGCACAGGGAGATGGGGAGGCCTGGAGGCCGGCCTGGGGGACAGAGAACAGTCTGGGTGTGCAGGGAGGAGGGGCCGGTACCCCAGGAAGACAAGGAACGGGACCTGGCGCTCTGAGCAGGACAGCATGACCATGACCCCACCTGTGCTCAAGCGCACGGTCTAGGTGGAGGGGTTGGTTCCTTTGGGAGTGAGACACGCGCTGCAAAGTACGGGGTAAAGTACCAGAAAGAATGGAGCTGACAGCAGCTACACTCGCCACAAACATCGGAGCCAGAGGCTTGGGATTCCTGCCTCTGAGTGTCCACGAAGCTCATGGTGGCGCACAGCCGTCCCTACCCACAGCAGCCTCCAGAGCGTGAAGAAACGTCTCAGACGAGGCTTGTGCTCTGGCCCAGTGACCAGTCCTGCCCCCCAGCTCCCTCCCAGTGTATCTCCATCACAGGCCAGATGAGCGTTATCCCCGCATCCCTCCCTTCCCAACCTTCCCACCGTCACCGGAGGTCCAGACTCTCTCGGCCGCCATGCCCTCTCCTCCCACCTACCTCTTGTTCGGGCACCTTCTCTTCCCACCGCCGCGGCCCTGGGCCCAGGGCCACCTCGGTGCTCCCCAGGCCTCATGCTTCCCTCTGCTCTCCACCAGACTGTGGGCTCATGGGAGTCGGGGGTAGACCTGACCCATGTGTGCCACCCACGGCCACTCAGGGCCGTACTCGGGGAGCGGGAGCTGGATGGAGGACGGCCCAAGGGCTAGTGCCCCTCCCCCAAGGTCAGCGAGACAGCCAGCACCACGGCCAACCATCCGGTCTCACCAAGGCCCGCACACCGGCTCACCTCTGCCCCGGGGAGGCGCCTCCGGGAAGGCCTCGGGGAATGAAAACCTCAGGGGGGCCCAAGAGTGGGGAGGGGGGCGGCCCTTAGCTGTCCAGCCTGGGCACACCCTCACTGGGGACTGGGCCGGGGGGCAGGGGGGACCACATGGGCTTCCCTGAGCGCCGTGCGGGACGAGAGCAGGACCTCTCACCCACAGGACCTGCTGAGGGACCGGCGCCAGCCCCGAGGGTGAGCCATCAGGTGGGAAGCGTGACGTCTGCGCACCAAGAGCAAAGCCCGCCGTGCGGGTGGGAGCCCGAGGGCCCTGCTCCACAGGGAGAACCTCGGATGGCGCCTGAGCCACGTGTGCGGAGGGCTGCTGCCTTCCAGGCCCCGCCCCTTACCTGTTCTGTCCCCTCGTTCTTGGCTCCGAGGGCTCGGGGTCCGGGCCACGGCTGGGGCAGCTGTGTCTCCTACATCCGGTCCGCGTCCCACTTGGGGTCCAGGGGCTCGGGGCACCCCGCTCTCGTCCTGCTCCACCGAGGCAGTGGCATTGAGCCGCGAACGGGCCTGGGGCTGCAGCGGTGGTGGAGGCTGTGAGCCAGAGGGGCTCGCAGAGGGGGCGCCGGGGTCCATCCTGCGGAGGAGAAAAGCCGAGGGTAAGACACGCCAGGCGGGCCAGGCCCAGCCTGCTCGGGCCTCGAGTGTTGGGCAGAGAAGGGACAGAAAAGGGAAGTGGGGTAGGGGCCGCCTCACGTTCTGTAGGGGAGGGAAACGGCCCTTGGAGCTGGGACTCAGTCAGACCTGCCCAACCGCAGAGCCATCCGTGCTGGCCCGAACCACAGGACAACCGCGGAGCCCGAGCGGAGCCTGGGTGCCACCAGACACGGACACACCCTACAAAACAGAGGGGAGCACCTAGGGACAGGGGGCGAACCGGCCCAGACGGGAGAGCACAGACCTACAGCCACCTTGTGGCAGGGGGCGGGGCTCCATCAGTCCAGGAAAGGGACCTCACGTGCTGTTGAGCAGCAAGGCAGAAACCGGCACAGCCACAACCGAGGGCAACGGGAAGTCACGGGGCAGGGAGCCAGAAGCTCTGGGAGGTGCCCCAGGGTCCCCGACACGGTGCCCTGGATAGACTTGAGGGGGACACAGGCCCCTGACGGGGTCTATGTGTGCGCTGAGCAGGGGGACCCAGTGAGGCTTCTCCTCAGACTCCAAAAAGATGTCATGACCCTCCCCGGGACTCAAGGCCACATCCACCCCCTTCTGCTAATGGAACGCTGGCCCCGCCCCCCCGGCTCTGCGGTCCTGAGCGGGCCACACCCCTCCCCGCACCTCAGTTTCCTCCACTATGAATGGGACAATCGCCCCACGTGAGGGGGTGCCGTGAGGACGAGATGAGGCTAGAGACTACAGGCTGCACAAGGGGGCCAGGTGTCCCCAAACACCCAGCTCCAAGCACCTGCAGGGTAGATGCTCACCGGATGTTTCTGGAGACCGTTGTCCCAAGAAGGGTGGAGGTGGCCTGTTCCCAGGGTCTACGCTGCCCTGCTTGCCCTGTTCCCAGCCACAAATGGGTCCGGGAGATGGGATCTGTGTCCGCCAAACAACCCCACCGATTTCAATCTGGACATTCCTGCCTCAGAGGGATAGAGTCCTTATTTAAAAACATCCCCCGGGGGCAAAACAAAAGCCTGGCCAAGCCACGTGACTCTGCCTGGACATCGATGCGCTTGGTGTGGCTTCCAAACTCCCGGGCTTCAGGGAAACCAAACAAAGAGGCAAGTTCCGGGAAACTCGCTGTTCAGCGCGCACGGACCCGAGGGAGCACGTAGCCAGTGGCGGGCGAGGAGACCGGCGGGTGACTTGGGACACAGAACAGAGTCCTGCCGAGACAGCAAACAAGTCTGTTCTTTAGGCCACACCGGGCCACGTCCTACCGAGCCACCTCGCCTGGCCGGCTGCCCCCAGAATCAAGTGCCACCTTCTTGGAATGGCAGAGTGCAGCTCATCTTAAGACGGCCACCTTGTGCCGGGGCACCCGGGTCGTTAACAGGAACGCACATGTGTCTGGAACACACCCTATTCTCAACGCTTCCTGTGCATTTTCTCGGGGTTCCTCGCACAGCCCTGTGAAGCGGGCACCGCTGCTACCCAGGTGTGACAGATGGAGAAGTGGCTCATCCTTCAACCCTCACCCCATTTCGCAGGTGAGGAAACGCGAATCGAGAAACGAGATACCTTGCTAGAGGCCACACAGCTCACCGTGTGGGAGTCAGAATTCAAATCCACAAAGCCCGTCTCTGAAAATGCGGCCTCTTTTCAAAATCCGACCCCTGCCACGCCTTCTCTTTCCTCTCTCCTGTTCCCAAAGCCGTCCTCCGCCTCCCCCTGACCCCGTGCCTGCGCTCTGGCAGAGCCCCTTCCCCCAGCACTGGACATCCAAGCCAAGGCCCCAGCGTGCCTCCGTTCTGGGAGTTTCCCCGCTGCCTCTGCTGAGTCCTGTCTCGGGTAACACTCCCCCTCCTACCAGGACGCCCCAGGTCTGGAGGGACAGCTCTGTCCCCAGCCAACAGGACACGACTTGACTACCAAGCAACATGAGGAGTGAATCCCAGTTCTTCCCTTTACCTGTAGCTACTTAACCTCACTGTTCTCAGTTTTTCCTCATCTGTAGAATAAGAATAACACTTTCCACGTAGAGGTGCTATAGGGACTAAGGGTGTGAAGGAGGAGAAAGTAATCTGCAAACTATAAAGCATTAAAAAACAACAAATAAACAAGCTAGTTCTCTCAGGTGCTGAACAAAGGCATATTCAGTTGAAAACACATTATGAAAGGGGTTCCAGGGAAACACAGGTTCTGGCTGGCCTGCGGGCTAAGTATTATGCATCTCATACAGCAGTCAAAATGACTGTTTCAAGTAAAACGGTTAGTAAGAATGAATGAATAAAAGAAAATTAATTTTCAGGGTCTCTGAGAGTTGGTCAAGCCCTTTTGGGATCAGAAGTCTTGTTATTTTAAAGCACAGGAGACAATTCATTGCCATGGCTGGGTCACAGGAAGGATCACAGACCATCTCCTGGTGGAAGGACCCCCCACAAGTGTCTGGTCTTTCCTTATTTAAAAAATTTTTTAATGTTTATTTATTTTTGAGAGCGAGAGAGAGAGACAGAGACACACACAGAGTGTGAGCGGGGGAGGGGCAGAGAGACTCTGAGGGAAACACAGAATCCCAAGCAGGCTCCAGGCTCCAAGCTGTCGGCACAGAGCCCGACGCAGGGCCCGAACCCACGAACCACGAGATCATGACCCAAGCTGAAGCCAGATGATCAACCGACCGAGCCCCCCAGGTGCCCCGGTCCTTCCTTCTTTGACAAGTTTTCTTTCCCGTGATGCCAGGAGCCCGGAAGGCAGGAGCTGGACCTCATCCACTCAGACTAGCTGCTGCCTTGCCTGACACACGTTAGGGGCCTAGGGCGCAAGGGACACTGAGGCAGCCTGGCCTCAGGGAAGGTGCGCTGGCCGGGCAAGAAGCTTTCAGGACCTTTTGCCCTGTGATTCTAAGCAATTCCCTCCCCCCAGACACCGGCGTCCTGACTGCAAAACGGGCACATCATCCTCCAGCTGGGCCCCGGCCCCAAGACTCCTCCAACCTGCCTGCTGGTGGGACCAGTCAAGCCCAACTGCCACCTGATGGCCAGAGCGGGAGCTTGGAACCTGTCATTGTGTCAGCTCCAAAAAAGCAGAGTGGCTGGCATTCTTTCCACGTGAGCACCGAGGCATATTTTTATCCCATCAAAACACGAATTCCAGCACTAAGGAGCTGGGCTGAGGAGCTCCCACCCCCAGAGGGGACTGCACGGACCGTGCATCTATTGAGACACAGAGCAGGATGACCACGTGTGGTCTTCTGCCCCAAACACTCTAGTCCTTGTGCAGGCAGGCCCCCCCTCTGCTCTCCTGGGGGGAAGGCCCCACCTCTGGAACAAGCCCCCACGGGAAGCCTTCAAGTTGCTCAAGCCTCCACACTAGAGCCCCAGCCCAGGAGAGTAAGCAGGGATGCCCACAGGTTTCATACACAGGCAGACATCAGGAACCATCCAGAGAGACCAGTTTTGAAAATTACAACCCGTCAGCGCGGTGCTGTCCTATACAGACGTTACCCACGACCCTGTGTACAAATAAATGTTTAAAGGCAAGAAAAGTGTTGGTATAACACTGTTAAGCAGGATTTAAAACAGCATGAGAATCAGCCTGTCTCTTTAGAATGCCATCAAAACCTACCTGCAGAAAGACGTGGAAGAAAATGGCCCCCGAACTGTCAACACTGACTCTGTCTGGGGGGGGAAGGATTATGACTGGTTTTATTTTAGACTTTTTTCTCAATGTATTTCTCTAATTTCCTATAACAATAAGGTTCTTGAAATTAAGACAAAATAGATTTTAAAGCCCATCTGCGACTGAGCCCCAAGCAAAAGGACCCAGGGGTTCCCAAGGTCTGGGAGCCCAGCCCCTGGCACTGGGCTACTCCTCAAGACAAGGGCACAAAGCCCTTGGAGGCTCCCAGATACCTATTTTTGCCCCAGAGTATTAAGGGCCAAACCAAGGAACATTCCGGCTCCACTCAACGTGCCAAATGCACAGGAACAAAGTGGGAGTCAAGCTGGGAATACCCTAGTCCTTGATCAAGGACAGTTATGAATGTCTCCCCGGTGGCCGAGCCCCCACTGCACACCAGGCCCCAGGGGGACAGCAGACACGGACGGTGGGCGGATCCCCTGCCAGGCACTAGCTGGCCTCCCCGCCCCAGAGAGGACCCCCGTAGGGCTGGCCTTCCAGCAGCTCACGTCCAGTGGGAAGGAGGTCACCTCGACAACCACAAAGACAGAGCAGCATTGGGGGCTACAAGCACCCAAGGTGGGGGTCTCACTCTGCTTTGGAAGGCAGGGGAGGGATCGACTCAGCCTTCAAAGCAGGCAGGTGTGAGCCAGGTGAGGGTGGAAGGAAGGCGCGTGGGCATTCCAACAGGGGACTGCCCAGGAGGAAAGGCGGTGGGGATGGGGTGGGGTGAGAGTGACCAGCAATGTCGCCAGGAAGGTGCAGGCGGCTGGGAAGTGACTGCTTGGGGATGGGGTGCAGGAATGAGAAGAAGCTGTGTGGGCGGCTAGGGCAGGTTCCCAGGGCCTGAATGAGCGCCAGGCTTTGGAGCCAGAGCTGCGTCCAGGGCCAGAAGGAGTACAAGACAGTGACGAGCAGGAAAGTGACAGTTACAGAACCACCAGGGCTGTGTGGGGACAGGATGGGGAGACCAGGGAAGGGGCTGGGCAACTCTCCAGGGCAAGGTAAGAAGGCCTGGTCCAGAGCAGGTTATCTGAGAGTGGTTCTGGACCCAGGAGAGGCGGGAGTGTCACCAACACAATGGGAGGGGCGGGGGCGCAGAGAGTGGCCTGGTCTGTGGCCGGGGGCCACAGCAGTGGTGCCACTTTCTGGGGTGGGGATGTGCGAGAGGGCAGGAGCCGTATAAAGGAGCGTAAGGCTCCTTCCCTATTGCGATTCTTCTTAGCACCACCATCGAGCGCCAGCGTTTGGTCTCTGTCCCAGTGCTCAGGCACCTCTTGAGCTGGGGGCCCCTCTGTGACCAGCCCCCAAGGCCTGTCCAGCCCTGGCTTGGGAGGGGCTGGTGAGGTATTAACCGGGAGCCCTCCACACACGTCATCCTGGGAAAGGTGCGGTGTGGTCTCCCAGCAACCTTGCCTGTGCTCGAAGCTCCATGTGCTTGGGGGCTAGGGGGGGTCACAGCAAAGGAGAGGTTATACAGGGGAAACTTCCTCTAAACTCCTGGTCAGACACTTTGGGGCTCCCGCGAGAATCACAGCCTCTTGGAGACATGGGGGCCGGGCCTGGATGGTGGTAAGTGTGGCCTCCGGGCTCCCTCACTAGGGCTGCAGTGAGAACGGGCGTCCAGCACAGAGGGTACCCAGGGCACTCTGCAAGCAGGGCTAGATCCCAGCGGAAGGGAAAGCCCTTTATAAACAGGCCAAATGCCAGGGGTCACTGTCCAAGGTGAGGAGAGGCAGAACTGGGATTGCTTTCAGGGCGGCCTGGGGCGGAAGTCTTCCCCTGCGCTCTTCGTGGTCCTGCCCTGGGCAGGTCACCAATCCCCAGTGAGCCCCAGCTCCGCCATGTGTCCAATGGGGCCATCATTCCTAGTCCCGTAGGACTAAGGGGGAGGGTAGTGTAAATATTGTACAAATGTTAGCTCCTTGGAATTTCTTAACATCAACTACAAAAAAACGGGGTGGGAGGGCATGGCTCCATCACATCCAAAAGGGCAGGGCGAGATTCCGCAGAAAGCTGCCATCTGTCAAAACAGAAAGTAATGTTGCCGAGGTGGGGCCCCCCGCGGGGTTCGCACCAGCCAGGACCCAGGGCTGCCACTCCCCTCCCCCGCTTACTGAGGAGGAGCCCCAGGGGAAGAGGAAGCGCGACACAGATTCCAAGTGGGCTGTGGGCGGGGGGGGGGGGGGGGGGGGGGGGGGTTCGGCCTGACCCAGGGGCTGCCCCCTCCGGCGGGCCCGCTCCCCAGTGCGGGCTGGACCCCCCGCGCCCCCGCAGCCCCACCCGCGTCCCCGCGGGCAGCGAGGGCCGCCCTGGGACCCGCCGAGCCCGGCCGCCGGCCGCGGGGGAAGGGCCATGACGGGGCACGTCGGGACCGGCGCTGCGGGGCGCGGGCAGGGGTGCCTTCGGCCACCCGCGGGGCCCCGCGATTCCCGGGGCGCCGGGCTGCGGCCGAGGGGGCGCGCACCCCTCGAGGAAGACCCAACCCAAGCCCGGGGAGTGGTCGCCGTGGAGCGGTCGCCGTGAAGCGGGCGGGACCCCGGCCCTCTACCTTCTGGGGAACTTGTGGGGGGCGCTGGGAGCAGTCGCCCAGACGGAGAAACTGAGGCCCCAGGCGGGCGGCGTCTCCTGGCTCTCTTTCCAGGCCCCCGCGGGGCCGCCCCCCGCCCCGAAGTACTCACCCGGCCGCGAGTGGGCTGCACGTGGCGCCGCGACGCCCTCGGGCCTCCGGGCCCACCGAAAAGTTGCTCGCGAGGAGGCGGACGCCCAGGGGCCGGAGCGAAGCAGCGGGCCGGAGGGAGCGACTCCGGCGGCGGCGAGAGCCGGCGAGCGCCGCCCTCCGCGGGAGGGGCGGGGCCGAGGGCGGGGCCGAGGGCGGGGCCGCGGGCCGCGCTCCACTCCCGGCGCGGCTCGGAAGACGCGGCTCCTGCTCTGTCCTCTATGCGGCCGGCACGCCTGCCAATCACCGCACGCCTCCGCCAGTCACGGCGCGCCTCGCCGGGGCTGCCGCCGACCGCCCCCTGGCGCCGCGCGGTCGGAGGGAGCCGGGGGGCGGGTCCGACCCGCCCACTGCGAAAGTTTCCGAGCGGAGTCGGCTTCGGCCCCGTCCCACCCCGTCGTGGCCCCGCCCCCTCCCCGCCACGGCCTCGGCCGGCCCCGCCCGCAAGGTGTTTGGTCGCAGAGGCAGGCCCCTTGCCTTTAGCTGTAACAGGTGGTTGGACCCTTGGACTAGACTCGGGACACCCTTCACCCACTACTCTGGCCCCAGATGCATTATCACTGCTACTGCAATACTAATTAACAGTGGAGTGTCTGCTATGAGCCAGAGGCCTTAATTCCAGCTCTGCCAGAGAGAGAGATAGAGGGCTCCCCAGATCTAGCAGTAGGGATAGAAAATCTGGTACAAGTAACCAAGTACAGCTTTAAATGCACGAAATTAAGTGCAACATAGCACGCCTTTCACAAAGTAATTGTAGGATTCATTTAAGAAAATGTATCAGCCCTGGGTGGGGTGATGTGTGAGGCTCAGGCAGTTTGGAAACCCTCTTCTTTCTGTCCTGTCCTATGTCTGAGAGGTGTCGTTTGGAGATGAGGGTAAAGGTCTATCCTTAAGTCAGGCCCTTGGAAATACGGAAATACAAGGCCCTGGCGGGTGGCCCCCTTGGCCGTGTCTGCTCTGTATCTGGTCCTCACAGCCAACCTGGGGTGTCTGTCCTAGCATATCATTACAGAAATCCGCTCAGTGTGGCTGCCAGAGATGTGTTACCAACATGTTGGCGGGAAAGATCCCAGATGGTTTGGGAGGTGGATTCTGTATAGTGAACACACAGCCCTGGGGACTTGCGTCAAAAGCTGTGTGGTTCACATCAGTCACCTCATCTAATTCTCCAGCTGCCCCCCTGTGTGTGATCCCATCTCATCTAAGGCTCGCAGGGGAGGGGAGGAAATGGGCACAGAGCAGCACCCAGGTTCAGTTTGGGGGGGGCTTGCCTACATTGAGGTTTTTCACTACACCTCTAATGAGGGTGGGATTGAGGAAGGTGGCATGGGGCTTGTTTTTATCCATGAGAAAATTGAGGTTTGGACATAGGTAGTTACTTGCCCAACGCCACGTGGAAATATTTCGCCTCTTGTTACAGAAAATTTGGAGACTTCCAAAACGTAGGAAGAAGAAAAAAATCATTCAAAGACGATTACTGTTCACGTTTTGGGGTCTGTGCGTATTGAAAAAGGGGCTTCCCAAAGGCCCTGTGATCACACTCGCACGTGTCTGCGCATGTCTGTTTCATAAGGACAAAGTCCTAGAAACAGAAGCACTGATCCTGATAGACTTTTTCAGGTCTATGAGATACATTTTTACCCAAACAAATGCCTCCATGTTGTCTCCAGTTCACCTCTGAGGGGTGCACACTGGCATGGAGAATTTTTTACCCCTTTCCTACTACAGTAAATGATAAATGGTCTCACTGCCTCTGTAGTCTACATTTCCACAGTCACTAGTGAGGCTAGACTTTCTTTGTTTCTTCATTTTGAAAAGCATCTCCTCTCTTATTCATCTATTGGGCTCCTTCGGCTCTTTGAAAACCCAGGAGATGAGTTTTTTTTTTTTTTTTTTTTTTTTTATTTCCAGCCCACTGTCTTTACTGCCTGTCCTCTCCTTCAGCTCGCAGGATTGGGGGGCTGCCTGAAAGGCTTGTGCAGCCCACCTTTGGGAGCCAGCAGCCCTGCTCACACCTGGGAGGCTGAGAGCAGACAGCCTTCCTTCAGCGACATGGGAGGGCCTTGCCAGCTCCTTCTTTGTTGTCTACAGGGACGTAAATGGCTTGTCGTCCACCCCTGCTGGTTGAAGAAAACCGAGAGGCTGTGGGGCAGTTCCAGGAGGCACAGCACACACGCCGCTCGGAGCGCCAAAAGGAGCTGGGGCGGGGGAGACACGAGTGAAAGAAACGCCAGAGGAACATGTCTCCATCCGAAACTCTGCTGTGAAGGCTCCGAGTCCAAAGGGAGAATGTCTTGCAGAATTCCAGAAAGAACCAGTTGCATCGAAGGCAGGAGAATCTGGCTAGTGCCCATTCCCAGGGGAGTTTGGAACGATGTCCAGGGACCCTGATGATCTGATCACGGTCCATGATGGAGTCCCCACTGCTGTGTTGGAATTCCTCTGTTGGGGGATAAGAAATAAAGTATCCCACGGGGCAGGACGGCAAGAGATGGAGAGGCTCCCCTTTCCCCTTGGAAGTCCCTCCCCCCACTCCCCCCAGGTGGATCAGCCACACAGGAGCCTCTCAGGATAGAGCAGAAGCCGGGAACAGGAAATGGTGGTTTGGCAGTGACCCTTGCAAGATACATGATTGAATCTAAACATGCCTGGGATTTTGTGGGATAATTGCTAAGTAAGGATTCTTGAAGCATATGCCACATGGTGTAAGGGACACTGGTATTCATCTGGGAGTAAAAATAGACTCAATCTCCGCGGCCCCCGGACCTGAAGGAGGAAGGGGTGGAGGGCAGAGGTCGGACATCCTGAGATCACATCTGATTGTGGGGGAGAGGGAGGGCCGTTCTGGTGCCCGCACTGGGGGCGGAGGGAGTGGGAAAGGAACAATCTTGTGGGGGGCGTGCTGTCTCCGTTTACTTTTCACACGTTCCCGGGGGAGTGTCGGTTTAATTATGACTATCAGGAGCTGAAAGAGAAAAGGAGCAGAGGAGACCTTCTGCATCAATAGGGGGAGGTTGTGGGTGGAGAGAATGAGCAGGGAAGCAAAATTAAGGAAGGAGGGGAGGAGAAAATAGCCACAGCAACAAAGTTTAGTCCAAGTAAACATAAAACGAGAAGAAATGGATAAAACCATGCACGTCGACTTTCATAAAAAAATGCGAATGGGCTGAATTTCCCATCAAAGCCTGTAAGACTGGGGTAAAAATACAAATCCGGTGATGAAGTGCGATTTGCAAGGAATGCCCCCCCAAAGGATGAGAAATAGAGGTCCAAAGTGCACAGCAACTGAAAGTGAAATTAAAAAAATAAATAAGCACAGCAAATGAGTATCATATAAGGAAGGAAGAATTCAAGGCAGAAAGCTTTCACAAGAACAAAGAGGGATTATTATGTAATGGTGCAAGGTGCAGTCCACAAAGATTCAAGTCATAAATCTGAATGTACCAGAAAGACGGCAGCTGTGATGTGTTATATTTTATGTGATGTGCTACTTTACTTTTTTAAAAACAACAACAACAAACTTTTTTTTAACGTTTTATTTTCGAGAGATAGAGACACAGGGCGAGTGGGGTGGGGGGGGGGGCAGAGAGAGAGGGAGACACAGAATCTGAAGCAGGCTCCAGGCTCTGAGCTGTTAGCACACAGAGCCAGACACGGGGCCCGAATCCACAAACCGTGAGATCATGACCTCAGCTGAAGTCAGACGCTTAACCGACTGGGCCACCCAGGCACCCCTGTGATGTGCTACTTTAATATGTGGCATGGGCAAGGCCGTGGGCAACAGCTTTGATCAAACGCTGGTCCAGATGTTGCTCTGAAGATATCTTTTTAGAGGAGAGTGACATGTGAATCAGTGAACTTTGAGGAAAGCAGATTTCTGTCTGCAGTGTGGGTGGGCCACATCTAATCAGTTGAAGTCCTTAAGAGAGAAAGACTGAGGTCCCCTGATGAAGAAGGAGTTCTGCCAGCAGATGGCCTTCAGGTATGAGCTGCAGCATCTGCTGTTCCCTGGGTCTCCAGCCTGCCATCTTGCCCTGCAGACTGGATTTGACGGCCCCCACGATCCACATGAACCGATTGCCTGAAAGAAATCTTTCTCTCTCTCTCTCTTTGGAATGTGTGTGCATGTGTGTGTGTTGGATGAATGAATGAATGAGTCACCTTGTGCTAAGACCTCGTAAGGAGCTCTTTCTTGCCTTCAGGACAGTGTCCAAACTCTTCAGTGCGACATCTAAATATGCCTCCCACACTTCAGTCCCATTGTCCCACCAGCTGCCTCTGGATTTTTTTTTCCACCTGCTCTCCGAATCTGCATTGCTGCTTTTGCCACACTTCCTTCTCTACTGCTGCTTAAGCCCCTTCAATGTACTCAACAGATGTTTATTGACTTCCTGCCAGTTCCAAGCATTGGCTGCAGGCCAAACCTACAAAGTCAAGTGAAGAAGGAGGTTGGTGGGTTGTCTTCTGGAGGATAGCTAGGTTGCGGGCTTTCTCAGACCATCAGTGCACCAGGCCAAAAATGACCCCCCAGGATACAGGTCCTCCTTCCTGGGACCCGTGAATGTTACTTTATTGGGGAAAGGTGGTTGCAGACGTGATTGGATTACATATGCTGTGCTCACAGGAGGTGAGGCAGTCCTCCTGGATTACCAGGCGGGCCCTAGATGCGATCACAGGTATCTTTCAGGAGAGAGGCATGGGCAGGCAGGGGTGGGGGGCCACCATACTCACAGAGAAGGCGACGTGGAGATGACCAGGAGACATACGAAGATGTTGGCCTTGAAGGTTGGAGGGATGCGGCCACAAGTCAAGGAGAGCCTGTAGCCACCAGATGCTAAGAGAGGTAAGAAACGGATTCTCCTGGATTTTGGCCCCGTGATACCGATTTCAGACTTCCGGCCTCCAGAATTGTGACAAAACACACTTCTGCTGTTTAAGCCCCTGGGTTTGCAGCAATTTGTTACAGCAGCCACAGGGAACGGATGTAATCAGTGGTGTGTCCGAACTACGGTCCCACTATCACCAGCTGTCCACCCGGGGGGGTCAGATGAGCTGGGGTGGGGCACAGAAATCCCAACTCTCGGCAGGCTGGCATGGGATAAACGTAACCAGAGGACTGAACCAATCCCTTGGCTCAGATAGTCATCAAAATCAAGGAACCGATATTCAAATCGATATTATCAAAATCAAGGAATCAAGGGGCCCAGTCACCCTTTGTGGGTCGGTCCCAGGAGGATAGACACGTGCCACTGACAGTTGAGAACCGCCCTCCGCAGACCGGGCTGAGTGTTCCAGAGACTCTGTGCCCTCAGGGCATCTGCAGCACCTGGTGACTTAAACTCTGAATGGGTGGCCACTGCACCAGTCACAGAAGAGCAGCGTGCGGGAGTATGGCGGCCCCACCTGGGACTGCTGGGACGGGGTGACCGCAGGACCGCCCACACCAGCCTTACCCTCCCCCAGGAATCCACATGTCAACGGTTCCCTGGGGAGACTCTGACATGCCGGGAAGTTCGAGACCCATGACCGTAGAGCTGAGTGATCTGTCACTGGGCCAGCTGGCACTGGCATCCTTCACCCGGACCAGGGTTCAACGTGCAGAGCCCCTCACACCTCCCGAGGCAGAACCTACGTTTCAAAGCGACACCCCCGGAATCCGTATACATATGCAAGTTGGAGGAGGCCGGCTGTAGGTGGGAGGCTCCCAGCCCAGGCCGCGCCAGTATAGGAACCACCTGTAGAGCCTGTCCCGCCCAGGCCAGCGAAACCTGAAGTCTGGATTCCTGGAGAGACGGGAAGCAGAGGAGCCACATTCAGAATTGAGTGCGGTCTAGAGTGCGCTCAGGCCATGCTTCCACTGTAAGCAGGATCATTTCCCAGCCTCCTTGCTGGGGGTGGTCTCACCCGCCCTTGGCCACGTTTAGGACAGGAAGGTGGCTAGTGTTACCTCTCCAGGGATCTTCCTAATGCCATAGCCAGTCAGGGGGCTTCCCTCCAATTTCTGAGGAAGCAGAGGCTCCCCAGGATCATACATCGCATGGCCGGTCAGTAGCAGAGCCTCTGGGCTCCCAAGACCTGCCCTCTGCTCCCTCTATCCCTCCACCAATCCAAGTCCTGCCGGCAGCACTCCCCCCCCCCACCCCCGCCACTTTCTTGTGTTCCCCGATGGTGGGCTTGGTGCTGATCACACAGCTCTGTGTCACCAGGACTGGGTGCTACATCAGAGGTTCCCCCACCCCACCCCTCCCGCCTGTCTACACCTCCACAGACCCCCAGCACACCCACACATTGCCTTGTGGCCAGGCAGCTGAGTCCCCCCACGAGTCTGAGTCGTGATTGAGTCATCTCTGAAGGCAGAGAGTTAATGCCGCTTAATGGCCTTGCAATGAGTCACCGAGCACATTGCGAAGTTTCATACGGGGGGGAAAAAGAGCATTGAGGAGGGGGAAGGTAACTGCGAGGCAGAGGGAGGATGGGTGTCTGCAGGGGAAGAAGGGCTTTCTCCCCCATCCCTTCACCCCACCGACACTCTCCTTGGTCACCAGTCGGCATTGTCCAGAGAGACGGAACCCCCGGGATCCACACAGGGGATCGGCTCACGCACTTACAGGGGTTGAGACATCCTACGACCCTCCATCTGTGAGCTGGGGGCCCCAGAGCTGGGGGTACAGCTCCAGGCCACTTCAGAAGGCCCGGGGACCAGGACCACCGAAGGTGTCCGAGGGCAGGAGAGGAGGGATGTCCCAGCTCAGGCAAAGAGCACCCTTGCCCTTCTTCTACCTGCTGGCTCTCTTGAGTCCCTGAACGGATGGGATGCTGTCCCCCACCCCGGCAGGACGCGCCGCTAATCTCTTTTTTTTTTTTTTAACCTTTATTTATTTTTTTGAGACAGAGAGAGACAGAGCATGAATGGGGGAGGGTTAGAGAGAGGGAAACGCAGAATCCGAAGCGGGCTCCAGGCCCCGAGCTGTCAGCCCAGAGCCGGACGCGGGGCTCAAACTCACGGACCGTGAGATCACGACCTGAGCCGAAGTCAGACGCTCAACCGACTGAGCCACCCAGGCGCCCCCGGTGGTTGTTTTCAGTAAACTTTATGTCTTAGAACAGTGTTAGGTTCCTTGCAAAATTGAGTGGAAAGCAGAGAGAATTCCCATGTGCTTCCTGCCTCCCAACACGCACATTCTTCTCCACCATCCATGACATCCCGCGCCACGGTGGTACATTTGTTACAATCGATGAACCTGCATCCACGCATCACAGTCACCCGGAGTCCTGAGCGTGGGTCACGGTCACCCTAGGCACTGTACGTTCTCTGGGGTCTGACACACGTGTAATGACACGTACCCACCATAATAGTTTCATGCAGAATAGCTTCACTGCCCTAAAAGTCCTCCGTGATCCGCCTCTCCATCTTCCTCCCGACCCCCCGGCGACCGCCGACCCCCTACGGCCTCCACAGTTCCGCCTTTTTCCAGAACGTCACGTAGATGGAATCGCGCAGCGTGTTGCCTTTTCAGACTGACCTCTTTCACCGAGTCATGGGTTTCCGAGTTTCCTTTCTGTCTCTTCCTGGTTTGATAGCCCACCTCATTTTAGTGTGAATGACCTTCCACGGTGTGGATGTCCTACGGTGTATTCGTCCATCACCTACTGAAGCACCCAAGAGGTGCTGATTTTACATCAGAGAACTGAGCATGAGGGGGTCATCAGGTGAGTCTGGCTTAGGTGACTCATCGCCCTCCCTGAGAGTCACCCCACTTACCCCTGTACTCTGCACGTTGTCAGGAGAGTCATGAGTTAACTTACGGGGAAACGGCCAGCACAGCGTCAGCACACAGCGGACCGGTGGGTTCTGGTTCCTTCCATAGCACGCCGGAAACTATTGCCACCCCTGACTGAATGGTTCCTATACTTGGTGGCTCATTAAGTCCACACAATGGCGCTGGGAGGCAGGTGTTACCCCCAGGTTACAGACAGGGGAGGCAGGGGCTCTGAGAAGTTGAGGGACCTGCCCAAGGGCTTGCTGAGACACCTCTTTGATCGGATTGTCCCCAGTCCCCGCTGGAATGCCACGGCCCCTGCAGACCCCACGTCTGAAACCCAGCAAGCTCACAAGGGGGAGGGGGGGCGGCTCACGTGGCTCTAAAGCACACACAACTCGTGCCACGGAGGGTCTCCGTGAAACAAACACCGCCAGGGTGTGGGCTCCTCCCTCCCTTCTGAAGTGAAACGTGCCTTGGCTCCTGAGTCCCAGCTGCCATCGTGACAAAACCCAGAGCTGGTGGGAGAGGGGACTTCTTGTTCACTTCACCAGGAAACAATAGAAGAAAACGTAGGCATTTCAGCACTCGGGAAATGTCAAGGGGAGGTGAAAATTACCTACTTCAGAACCCTCCCCAAGACCTTTCCAGACGGTGATCAGAATAACACAGATGCGTGCTGCTGCGGGGACTGACAGAGAAAGCTGAGGGGAAAAAGCACTTTTGATGTTTGTGGGAGCAACTTGGACCTTTAACGAGAAGAGATACTTGCAGATCGTTAGAAATATAAATTACCCACAAGGTTTACTGTGATCACAGATAATTGTTTTCCTTAAAATTTCAACACAACGGAAGCTGTCAGGCTCTGAGGGCAACTTCCTTTTGAACATGCCAAGGCACTTCTGGTACAAGAAAGGAGAGGGACCCCGGCTTCCAGGGAGGATCACGGGGCTCGCTTTGGGACTGTTCCCGTGTGGGGCGTGAAATGTTGCATGAATTTGCTGCACTGAACATTTTTCCTGGAGAAAACGCGGTATCGCTGGCTGTTCTCAATTCGGCTTGCTTTTGTTCTTGCCTGAGGCGGGGACCCTGAGCTGCCATCCTCAGGGACAAAGGGCAGGAGGGTCTGGCCTGACACCTTCTTGCAGACACCCGCCCAGAGAGACGCGGTGGTGGGGGGGGGGGGGTAGGCCAGGCCAAGTCAAGGGCAGCAAGCCGTTCTTTTCTGAATGAAGCTCGGGCGTGAAGGCCTGTGGAGTCCAGAGCTGGCTGGGGACAGCTGCCCGCCAGCCCAGAGAGGGCCAGATGGGGGGAGTTTGGAAATGGTCTGCTAGGGAAAAGAATAGCACCTTGTCCCCCACACCTGCTTGTCTGAAAGTTGGTCCCCGAGGAGGGTGAAGGCATATTTCAGGAGAATCAGTAATCTCTTACCGCGTGCTAAACCACTTCTAGACCGAGGAGCCTGAAACAACCACTTTCCTTGCTCATAATTCCGGGGTCGGGAATTTGGGCAGGAGTCAGCTGGGTGGTTCTTTTTCTCTGCATGGCATCAGCGGGGGCCATTTGCTCGGATGCATTCCGCTGGTGGTGAGCAGGGCTGGAAGGTCCAGGAAGGCTCCCCTCGCAGGAAGTGGGCATCGGGCGTCCCCCAGGTGGTGTCTCTCTCTCCGCGGGGCTGCTTGGGCTTCCTGCCGGCATGGTGGTCTGGTGCAGGCTGACGTCTTGCCTGGAGGCTGGCTTATGTGCAGGGTGGTTCTGAGGAGTGCAAAACAGAAGGCCCACGGTCTCTTAAGGCCCAGCCTCAGAAGTTAGCATTTATCTCCACAAGAGTTTCACTGGCTATTGCTCTTTGAACAATGGGTGATGCAGAACGTGCAGCCCGTCTCCACAGCAAGGGATCCCCAGGACGTTAAGGGAGCAGCCTGGTGTCACAGCTGAGGTGTGCGAAGTCAGAGCTCAGGTTTGGTCCAGGGGAGCCCCACCCGGGCTCCTTGTCTGTCACGCAGTCCACAAAGGCACATGGTCGGCACAGGAAACCGTTTCATCTAAAGAGGCAAATGGTTGGAAACGGGGCTCCGATTTTCTCCACTGAACGTCCAGGGGCTTTTTAAAGAGTCCGTTTAGCTAAAAAAAAAGGGGGGGGCAGGTAGGAAGACTTTGTCTTCAGTGGGGGGAGAAAAAGAAGCATGAAGCAATGTTACTAAGCAATGAACAGAAGGCAAAATGAACAGCATCAAATTCAACAGGGCTTTCCAACCTTTGTCATGTCACGGAACCCACAGAAAAAAGGACTTGTCCAGACTGAGGCAGATGGATGAGGGTATCATGTGGGTGCTCATGGGCCCCTGGAACAATGCATCCCAGTTGTGAGGAAACCACCGAGGGCCTGCGGGATGCTGGGGGGTGTAGAAGAGGAACCTAAGGCTCAGAGAGGTGAAGTGACCACATCCAACATCCAATGCATGGCTGCAGGAGGGTTTGAATTGAGGACACTTGGCTGTGCCCTAATGTGGGACATTTGACTGTTCTGGGAGACGGAAATTAACCCAAATCCCCGGCAGTCCTGCCAGTTAAGTGGCTCTCACTCTTAGCCACACTAAAATCTCTTGGAGAACTTTAAAAAACAGATGCTCAACAACACGCACCCCCCCCCCCGCCCCCCCCTCCCCCCACTACCCTGCCAACACACAGATTTTGATGTTGCTGGTTTGGGTGAGGATGCCCGGGGGCTGTGATGTGCAGCCCAGGTGAGAGCCACAGCCTCTTCATAAGGTCACATGCTCAAGTCTACAGTGGCCCAGACAGCCAAGGCCCTTTCTCCTAAGGGCCCAGCACCCAGTATAGGAGCAGGAGAGAATTTCACAAGGGAGATCTTCCTTAGGGAAGATCTCTCCACAGAGAGAATGCTGTGCAAGTTCAGAGGCACAACAAGCTATTTCTGCCTGGGGGTAGAGGGAGGAGGAGCTAGTGTGGCCTTTTGAGGACATGCCATTTGAACTTAGTTCAAGGAACATCGAGCGTTCTTTGACCACAGATTGCAGAAGGAGGAGCGTTCACAAAGGACTGGATGCAGGACAGGCGTGGTTGCCGCCATGGTCTCCCTACTCCCACCCTCGTCCCCCATCTAAGCCCCCAGGGTGATGTCATCCGGTCTTATCACTCCTTGCACAAAACCCTCCAGGGCCTCGCCCGTCTCAGAGTAGACGCTGAAGTCCTTCTGATGGCCCCACAAGGTTACCCTTTGGCCCCATCGTCCACTCCTTTCCTTTTGTTCCCTGGCCTCGTGCTGGCCTCGCTGGTCCCAGAACGCGCTGGCCCCCTCCTGACTCGGGGCCTCTGAATCTTCTGTTCCCTCTGCCCGGATGATGTTCCCAGCTTCACACTTCCTCGTCTCAGCACGTGTGGCACCTCCTGGCTGAAGCTTTCTTTGAGCACCCCGTGGAACATTGAAGTCCTGCCAACCACCCTCCACCCCACCCCCCTGTCCTTGCTTCCCTCCCTGCTCGATGCCACAGTTCACGGT
Source organism: Panthera onca (assembly GCF_046562875.1). Classification (NCBI taxonomy): domain Eukaryota; kingdom Metazoa; phylum Chordata; class Mammalia; order Carnivora; family Felidae; genus Panthera; species Panthera onca. The sequence goes on from NC_138342.1 coordinate 4,930,915, forward strand.
TGAGTTCTTGCCTGCCTGTCTGGTGTTGAACATGAGCCTGGCCAGGACAGGGTCTTGTCTGTTTGCTTAGGGCTGCCTCTCCAGCGCCTAGAGCAACGCCTGGCACTTGGTAGGGGCTCTGTAATAGGAGTGGGAGAAGGCAGGTGGGTAGGCTGACTTGGGCCTATGTACAAGCCCAGCGAGTGGGCCTGATTGGCAGGGTGGCTGGGTGTGCATTAGCAAGGCGGGGCCATCCCAGTTCTGCAGGACATTGACGCCAAGCTGAGGAGTGTGGTATCATCTGCTCTGGTGCTCAGGCAATAGGCAGCCACCAGAGGCTTTTGAGCAGAAGGGTGGCATGGTCAGAGCTGCACTCTGGGGTGACACAGCCCACCATGTGGCCCACCAGCCTAGAGAGTCTCCAGTTAACATTTCTGGAGCCGAGTGCAGAGCTGGATGACCCCTAGCTGTGAGCAGAGACCCCCTCCCTGCTGGCAGAAACCCTGACGACGAGGGGATCGTGGGCCGCCACTAACAGGCCTCATCCGCCTCTGCTGGCCAAGGCTCTGCGCTCCCGTCTGGGCAGCCGTTCCCCTGAGAACATCAGCCTGCGGGTCCCATTTCGCCCCCAGAGCCTCAGGCGATGAGAATCCATGCAACTCACTTGGAAGGCATCTTGAGCGAGCCTTCTGGGTCCCTGCATACCTAGGCTCTAGTTCCAGCTTGACCAAGGACGCTGGGCTGTGGGGACCTGGGATACAGTCGCATCCTTCCCCGGACTTTGGGTTTCCCCCTCCGTGCAATGGCTGGGCCGGTCTAGCTCTGTTCCTCTGCCATCCTGCACCTCTCCACCCGTGCTTAGAACCCACTCTACTTGGCACAGAGACAAATGCACCATTGCCTGCAGAATGCCGGGTTCCTTAAAGTCCAGACCTGCCGGACACTCAGAATTCCAAGCCGCAGCCCCTGGTCTCCCAGGGCCCCGAAGGCCAGGAAGAGGAGGGCAGGAGCCTGAAGCTGGGTTCTATTTCCTTGGCTAAGTTGGGGGCACGGGACAGAAAGCAGCAACAGGAGGAAGAGATGGCAACGTCCAGGCTTAGGCTTTCAGAGGGACCCTGAAAATCTCATGGTCCGACCGCCGGGACTTTATGGATGGAGGCATGTAGACAGAGGGAGGAGGGGCAACTTGCTCGAGGTCACCCAGGGGCAGCAACAGCAGCTTAAACCCCCAGCGAGCGCCGGTCCTTGGCTCCCACAATCCACCAAGCTGGCCTCTAAGCGGGGTTTCCACCGGGAAAACCAGCGATCTGGCCTCGGAAGTGCGCGCTTTGCAAATGCAGGTTTCTGATTAAATATGCCTCCGAGGAGGCTGGCGCAATTCAAGGGGTCCTGGGGGAGATGGTGTAACTCCAAGCCCCATTCCTGACATTCCCCCTCCCCCGACCACGCCTGGTGGGCGGAGCAAATAATCAATCACTTGGCTCCGGTGACCTCTAGTGGAAAGACTTTTACTAGCAACATCGGAGACTCCGAGGGACAAGGAACTTGGACGAGGTCCCCGCAAGCAGTTCACCTAGGGCAGTGTGTCTTAGACCCTCACATGCCTAGCCATCGTCCTGGAATACTGTGAAAATGCAGAGTCTGCCTCCGCAGGTCTGGGGTGAGTTCGAGATTCTGCATCTGTGACGTGCTCGCTGGTGGTGTCCATGCTGCCGGTGCTCATAGCACACTTGAGCCGGGAGGAGAGAGATGAAGCGTCTCCGTTCACCCAGCTCTGAGCAGGTGCCTGTGAAGGCACTTCCACCTGCTACCCAGGCATCCTGGTGTCAGAGGAAGGGCGCAGTTCTGGCTCCCGCGGGACACACAGCTGGCGAGGATGGGATTTCCACCGAGGACCCTGGAAAGCCAGCATCCCGCGCCGTGAGGCATGTCAGGGGACCCCGTGGACAGCACACAACAGTTTATACAGAGTTTCTCACCTGCATTACCATCCCTTGGCGACCTAATTGGTGCGGATCACTGGAAAATGAAAACGTGGGGCCTCTTTTTGACTTAACTGAAAGGCAGGGGAAAGGTGCAGTTGAAGGTATTCAATACAAAGCTTTTCCCTTTAAAATATTTTATTATTTATACGCTATATATAGTAGGAAGGATAGCGACACATGGGTAACGACATAAACTTACAAACTGTAAAAACGCTATTTTTGGTGTCGTAATGTATATCCTACAACAAATAATAATACCTTATTAATGGGAGAGCTTGATGATAAGATTTTCCTGATTGGATTTTCTGCAAAACCACTTATTAAGGACATCAAAATGTATAGTTTCAGCGACTCGTTTTCAATCAGTATAATAGAACATGATATCTGTTGCTCTTGGCGAATTCAAGATCGCAAATCATTTTTTGATAGTTTTTCATTTTGAGAAGGATCTCTCAGCCAATGCAACCGTTATTGGGGCTGCTGAGTATTTTCCAGGCTGTGATAACATTGGGATACATTTCAGGTCAATTATTGATTTGAACTACAAATTTGAGTATATTAGAGCTGATGATTCTTGCAGCACATGTTTTCTAAAAAGATTTAACTCTTTTCAGTGAATCAGTGTCACGTAAGTCTGAAGTTAGTTTTAAATGTCAATGTTTTCATGTCTAATGTCTGACATCCCCTGTAACCCAGGGAGGTTCTACAGGAACCCGCCGTGGCTTCATGATTTGCACGTAGTTCAATCTCCTGCCTATGCATTCTATCACTCTGAATTGAATTACAAGGCCAAACTTAATTTAAAAATTGTCTTCCTCTTTAATAATTGGTTCACCGATGCTTTATGTGGAAATAATGTTCTCTTCTACTTTTCTACCAAATGTAAACAATCTTTACATTATTTCTAATTCTAAGCCTTTGGAGTTTTGCTTTACAGTGTTGTAATAATTTTTTTTTGTACTTTCTCTTTTTTGAGGGAGACAGAGCATGAACGAGCAGGGGAAGGGCAGAGAGAGGGAGAGAGAGAGAGCACCCCAAGCAGGTTCCGTGCTGTCAGCACAGATCCTGATGCGGGGCTTGAACTCACAAACCGTGGGATCGTGACCTGAGCAGAAACCAAGAGTTGGACGCTTAACTGACTGAACCACCCAGGCGCCCCTGCAGCGTTGTAATAGTTTTTTTAGAACCAAGGATTCCAAACTCATTGAAGAATTCCAGTAACTGGCACGCTTTATGGCAATGTCCACGGGAACACTTCTATTCTGGAATGAGTTACTGACAAAGTTTACTGCCCAGCAGATCCCGTCCGGTGCTCAGGCCTGAGAGTTACTATTCATGCAGTGCTGCAAGGGCAGGTTCCAGGGAGGGAAGGGCCAGCTGGTCTCCCACTGTGGTCCGGGCACCGGTGCCCCGTGGAGCCCTTCCCTCCCCCAGGCTCACCCACCGCTGCCACCATCACCCCCACCCCCGGGGGCCCCCCAGGTGTGTGTCGCCCAGTGGCCAGGCTGACCGCTTGGGTCACACGCTGCCCACCGTGCCGTCTGGAGCCTGTCCTTTATTCACGGGCACGCTCCGTTGTCCCATCAGCTGCCACTTACCAAACACACGTTCAGAGATGAAATTACTACGATTTTCAAGAGGTTAACAGCAGAGCGTGAAGCCAAGTGCAAGGTCCTTCCGAGAGCGGGGCTCTGCGTGACTCCAGAGGGTGCAACCTGTGAAGCCAGCCCTGATTACCATCACGGCCAACGTTGGCTGAACTCACAAATGCCGGGCCCTGGCCTGTGGACCCATGACATCCTCACAACAACCCAACGAGGTCCCGCTGTCATCGCCGCTTTACGGATGGGGAGACTGACCCTCTCGGGGCCGAAGCAACTGACCAAAGTCGCCCAGAAGCAAGCGGCAGGAGCTGCACTGTTGAGTCCTCATTCTGCGGCAAGAGTGTTAGCCATGACCTCTGACTCCCAGGGGCGTTGTGGTGTCCCACCCCAGCCCATCCAAACTGCGGGCAGTGACCTGTCGGGAAGCCCTGAAGTCAATTTGGTGGACTGTGCCTGGCAGTTTGAAAACATGAAAGAGAAAAGAAGACAGATTGTCAGAGTGCACCCCTGAAGTCGGGCAACCGTTGTTTTGCAGGGCTTGGGTTTTAGTTCTGTTCCTTCTACTCTTGTATGAACTCTGCGAGGTGTGGCTATCCCTGTGTCACAGATCAGAACACTGAGGCTCAGGGAGCAAGTGCCTTGCTCAGAGCCCCACAGCTGCTATGTGGAGAGAAGAGTCGGGTTTGGGTGTGTTTTGGGCACTGAGACGCAAAGTACCACACGCCGGCTAGTCTGGCTCCATCACAGTCGGTGGGGATGTCCTTCAGGTCCCACAGGCTTTCAGAGGAAGAACTGAGGCCAGAACCAAGCCTGCCCAGCATCCCCAGGTACATCCCTCCACCTGCGGGCTGAAGAGGTCCGCCCGCCCCTCCTGGGCCCCTGGGCCCGCCCTTCCTCACTTGGGATCTGCCTCTCCCTGCTTCTCTTGGTTGCTCTGTGAGAAAGTAGGGGTCTCAGACCCTGGCAGCTGGGGAGAGCGCAGGGACCGCCACCGATTCGCCGTGTCCTGGGAGGAGCCCACCTGTTTTCCCAGTGATGGAATGAAGGGCTGGGCTTCGGGAGGCACCTGGCCAGTGAGGCACGTGTCCTAGAGCTGCCAGATATAATTCAGGACGTCCAGTTTTTTGCATTTTACGTAAATCGCCACTTCTCAGTAGAAGTGTGTCCCAAGTATTGCATGGGATATACTCATACCGCAAGTTATCTGCTGCTTATCTGAATTCAAATTGAACTCGTGTCCTGTATTTTTATTTGCTAAATCTGCCCATCCTCTTTGTGGTCTAATTTGGATAATTTGGGGGTTCTTACTAAGTTTTGCTGAGCATGCCCCAGGGGCCCGCCTCCGTCTGGAGGAGCTCTTGACCAGAGGGAAAGACGTAGAATGGCCGACGACCATGAGCTGTTGGTAAGTGGGGGGCCAGGGTGACAGGGGTGGGGTACCTGCAGGGAGGGAGAGGCTGAGCTGGTTTGGAAAGAGAAAGACGTCCCTCTGCAAAGGGGCTGAGGGCCCTGCAGGCCCCAAGGTCAAAGCAAAGAGCTGGATTCCCACAGGATATGGTTGCAAGAGAAACCAAACCTGGTCTGCTTGCCGAGGGCATCTCAGGCGGATTCCTGGACTTCTCTCCCGCCATCTGAAATGGCTCAACGAGATTTGCCTTGCAGGGTGTTGTATGCAGGAAGCGAATGCTAAGTGCTGAATACAGAGCAGGCTGCCAACTAAACTGGTGAATGGTTATCACCCCGATGCCAAGTCTAGCAGAAAACATGCTGGGAGACACCCCATCAGTGTCTGCTGAGCGGAGAATAACTCTGGGCTCCTTTGCAAGGACTCGGGCCAAACGGCACACATGCCTTCACAGGATCAGAAGAGGCTGGTTTCCTCCTATAGAAATGGTACGCACTGGGGGCAGACGTTGCCCTTGGCCCTCCCAGTTCTGCTCCACTCCCTTTGTCCTAACCCGACCCAGCTTTGCTCTGGGCAGCCGGTTTTCAGCTAAAACTACATTTCCCAGCCTCCCCTGCAGCTGTCTTGGTTAAATGCTGCCATCTTGGTCCCTGAGATGCAAACAAGAAGAAGTTGCTTTCTGGAAATCCTTTCTAGAAAGTAGGGCTTTCTGGAAGCTCTTTAAAAATGAGGCAGACCAGCTGTCACCTGCCTCTTATCCTTCTTGGGCCCCATCCTGCCTGGAGTGAGGAAACAATGCTGGAGGCTGGGGAGTCACCTTGGGGGCAACGGATGTACACATAAGAACCACATCCCTCTTGGCCACTGCTGTCCCAGCCCCTGCTGCTCGTCACTGGGCTTTCTGTTATGTGTTGAGGCCACTGTGGTTGGGTCTTTGCTGCAGGCAGCCGGATCCAGTCCCGGATGTCTACACCCTATGTGTGCAGAATCACCATAACTAATCCCCCACCCCACCTTCTGGCTGCATATCCATTAATAGGCTATAAAGCTTAACAGCAGTCCCATAACAGATCCTTTTGGTGCCCTACCCACATCCCTTGTTCTTGCCACCCAGCATCCTGGCCAGTCTCCCACCCGTAGCATGCATTTATTTTCCAGCCCAAGGCTCTCTGGCCTCCTATGCCCCCTGCACAGTAGGCTGGAAGGACAGGGGATTAACCCTACAGAAGCCACCCTCCAGCAATGATTGAAGGGAACTGGTGGCTAAACACCCCAGCTCCCTGGCCAGTAGGTGGGATGCTGTCAGGTTGGTGTCCTGAAGTGGCTCCCAGGGCTTCCCGAGGGGTTCGCTGTAGTTGCTGGCTTCTTGGTTGGATAGTGTATCCTTTCGCGGCTGTCTCCCCTTCCCAACTCCCCTACCTGGACTTACCTCCAGATAACCCACTTGCATGCAAATCCTGACCTCAGGGTCTGCCCTCTGGAGGACCCAAGTCAGAGAAGCCGATAGCCTTACTCGATCTTTACCCCATCCTTTAAGGGTGATGGGCAGTGATTGATTATTGTCCTTATAACTCGGCAGAGGAAACGGAAGCCTGCCCCAAGGGAGGGGTGTGTGCTCCGCGCGGGCACTTGTGTTCCCCGCGGAGGTCACGTGTGGGAAGACAGAAGCGCTCTCACCCAAATCTTCCCCCAAATCTGGCACTCCTGGGTGGCTCAGTCGGTTGAGCGTCCGACTTCGGCTCGGGTCATGATCTCGCAGTTTGTGAGTTCGAGTCCCGCGTCGGGCTCTGTGCTGACAGCTCGGAGCCTGGAGCCTGCTTCGGATTCTGTGTCTCCCTCTCTCTCTGCCCCTCTCCTGCTTAGGCTCTGTCTGTCTCTCAAGAATCAACATTAAAAAAGAAAATCTTCCCAAATCAAAGCTGCTCAACTCTCAGCCCGCGGGAGGAATACTTACAGGGCAGACACGGCCCAGCCGGGGACACAAAAGACAGATGGAGTCTGTTGCACGAACATACACACACGATTTATTTTCTCCTCTGTCAGCAGATCCATTCTGACTGTCCCATACATAAGCCCCAGGATCTTCTGTCCTTTCTGCACGGAGAGAGGTGCCTCTGTGGAAGCCACCGACCTCCCAGCTCCTGGGAGATGTCTGGGCTGCAGGTGCACGGATGGGTGGGGCACCGCCTCAAGCTGCAGAATTGGGAAGGGAGTTCAGAGTGGTTTTCCCCGCCATGAAAAAGTGATGGAGCCCAAGGGCTGTTGCAGATGCAAACACAAACCACACCTGCTCTTTATTCACTCGACCTCATCTCGAACACTCCTGGTGGCCTACCACGCACTGGGCCTGGGGCAGAGAACACAGACGGGGTCCCAAAGGAGGAGGCCGTGCTCCCCATTCCTGGGAGACGGTCCTGCAAATCAGGCTCATCGCAGCATGGATTTCTTTCCCGGATGCCACCCCTCTGAGCCTCGGAGCCCGGCGAGGCCGTAAAACATCTCTAATTTCTGGATTCCCAGCATGGAGCCCAGCACTTGGCACGTGTTATGCCCTCAGAAAACGGCTTAGGGACAAGCAGAGGAACTGAGGGTGTGGTCTGGAGGGGGAGATTCTGGGAGCAGAGAGTGGCCAGAGCAGGGAAGGCGCTGGGCTTTAAGACCCTTGAAGAAGGTGCCTCCCACCTGCTGCCCTCATCTGGTGCAGACCCAAGTCTGTGGGAACGTCTTCCCCTTCAGGAGCCCTTAAGCCTGGTCACCTCTCCCTAATCTGATTTACACTGTGTAAGTATGAAAATTCACATGGAAGTCACCTCAGGGCAAATGGTCTCAGTCAGGATAACGGGCTGGGAAGGGAAGAGAAGGAAGGGAGGGGGAAGGGGGGAGGGGAGGGGTAGAGCAGAGGGGAGGCGGGGAGGGTCTCCAAGTGCCCCAAAGTGTTGCTATTTAAGAGGGCTATTTAAGAAGGAAGGAAGGGGAAGAGGGGGGAGGGGAGGGGTGGAGCAGAGGGAGGCGGGGAGGGTCTCCAAGTGCCCCAAAGCGTTGCTATTTAAGAGGGCAGGGATGTGTTCTGAACTCACGGCTTCATAGTGATGGTGAAGTTCTGGGTGTTCTCAGCTCGGTGTGCACGAGCAGGGGACCAGCAGGCTGGGGTCTGCCACACCGCACCCTGCAGAGGCTAAAACAAGGGGGGTTACACATACAGACAGGAGAGATTTCCACGACATATACAGAACAATACCGTGATGGTGATACGCACGTCCCGTTAGTAGAAGACAGACGAGGCGCTGATGGACGAGTCTGTCTCTTTGTACGGTGTTGGTGGCTGGCCCATGGTGCACCAGTAAGGCCATACCAGGTCTGAAAATATTGAAAACTGCCAGACTGGTTGGCAAACAGCTACTTCCCAAAGGGTCCCCCACTGTCAAGACCCGGGAGTGGTCAGGGACCTGCACCAAGGTCACGGCCAGCCAGGGTCCCCAAGAGTTCCAGTTGTTAATTTTTAACATCACCCAGTTTGCGGATGTATAGAAAAACACCTGGAAGGAAGTGCACAAAGATGCTGCCGGTAACTTCCGGGCAGTGGGGGGGCGGGACTTCCTGGGGAAAGAGTGAAGGGGAGTGTTCGTGTCTTATATTCCCACAAATGGTCGTGTTTAACTGTTTCGCAGTGAAATGGTCTTCGTGAATTTTTTCTTTGAAGAAAAAGGTTCTGCGCTGCGTAAGTTCCCGCATGGGGACACAACCATTTACTTGCTATGTTCCCTCCCTCGCCTGTGTTTCCAAACCTCCCTGCCTGGTGTGCCTATGACCCTTTCTCTGCCTGAGTGGCTTGCAATGGCCCAGCTGAAGGGCCCCTCCCTCCGTCAGGCCCTTTGAGAAGCCCTCCCCCCATAGATAAGGAGTGGCAACCCACCTGAGTACCCATGACCTCTGTCCATGGAGGGCAGCCCCTTCTGAGACACTGCACCCCAACAAGCGAGGAACCGAGGGTCCGCCTTTCTGACTACAACTTGAGGCCAGGGGCTGTTGGTCTCTTCCTCCCCGAGGTGCCCAGCTCAGGGCCTGGATTTGAGATAATCACTGCCATGCTCATTTTCCACACCCCCAGCACCCGGCAGAGCCAGGGTGCCCTGGCCACGTGGTGGGAAAGTGCGCTGCATGAAGAAATGAGGGAATGCAGGTGTGGATAAGCAAGTGGCCAGGAATCTGCCCCCACCCCCACCGCCTCCAGCCTTGGTTTTACTGACCAGTGAGGACCCAGAGGGGTGCCTGTGGCACGGGGAGGGGGGAGGGACTGCTTGAGACAGGAGGCTCACCTGAATCTGTCACCTGTAGGAGGCTCACCCGTGTCTGTCACCTGTAGGCCGGAGGGGGACCGCATCAGCACCACGTTCAGGTTCTCAATCTCCTTCTCCGGGAGGACCCCGAAGGCCTTCATGCCTGCCACCTCCACCTCCGGCCTCTGCTGCTGGCTCTGAAAGGGGTACCTAGGGGTTCAGGGCCGCTAACCCTCAGGGGAGAGCGAGATATGCCAGCGCCTGAACCAGCGAGTGCACGCATGAGCACATAGACAAAAAAGTGAATAAGTAAATAAATACGCATATAAACAAGTAAGAAAGTAAATAAGAAAACGAGTCAGTAAATGAATAATTAAGTACACATATAAGTAAATTTACAAGCAAATAGGCTGTAGCATCTGGGGGTTCAGTTGGTGAAGCGCTGACTCTTGATTGCGGCTCAGGTCATGATCTCACGGTGGTGGGATCGAGCTCCGAGTTGGGATCCGCACTGAGCGTGGAGTCTGCTTAAGATTCTCTCCCTCCCCCAATTCCCTCTCTCCCCCCACCCCCACTGCTCTCCCCCAGTTGCACGTGCACTCTCTCTCTCTCTCAAAAAAATTAAAGTAAATAGGTAAATAAATAAAAAAATTAAATAGGTAAATAAACAAAATAAACAAAATAAATTAAAGAAATAAAATACTTCAGTACAAAACAAGTAAATGAATAAACAATTAACCAAGGGAGGTCTTGCTCCTGTAAGGCACACACACAACCCTCGAATGTCCCAGAACCCTCCTCCCCACTCCCAGAAGCAGGACAGTCGCCCACAGACACAGCCCCCACCTATGAAAATCCTTCTACTCCCACCCCCAGGCCCATCATGCCTCTCTGTATCTCATTTACTAGGCTGGGGAAGCACCGTTCCCAGGGGTCAGGGCCTGCCTGGTCCCACAGCCAGGGAGGGGGGCCCAGATGCACAGCGCGGCCTGACTTCTGAAGCCGCTGTTTTCAGGCTCCCAGCCTCACGGCCACACAACAGAAGTCAAGCCCGGGTCAGGGAGGATGTGCGGCAGCTTCAGGGCAAGGGCTGTGTGGGCAGGGGGTGGGCAGGGGGGCACGGAGATGGGGTGTCTGTATGCCAGGACCTCTGATGTCCCAACATCCCTGGCGTGGGGGCACGGCTGTCTTCCTCTGAAGATGCACTGGGATCTCAGTGAGCCGCCTTGTTCACAAGGTCACGCCCAGCAAGGGGCAAGCCCCAACCCCATGGCACACGCCCTCCTTGCCACCCAGGCTGCTGACTGAGGGCCCCGACTGGGCTGTTTTCCAAGGAGCCACATCAACTGAGTCATGGCGTGGTGGCCTTGGATAGCTGGCTGTCTTCTTTCCTGTTGTTGTTGTTGTTATTGTTTCTAAATAGGCTCCATGCCCAACATGGGGCTTGAACTCATGATCTTGAGATTAAGAGTTGCACGCTCTACCAACTGAGCCAGCCAGGCAGCCCTGTTATTTTTTTTTTAGACATTCACTGTTCTTCAGGATTAACAAGCTACTGCTATGCTACACTCAAGGAGCCAGGAGTTGCAACAGAACTTTGGGGAGCACGAAAGTCAGGGGAGAAGAGCCGGCTGGAGGGAGTGGAGGGGACAGTCCCCAGAGGGTGATGCTGTGATCGTGACACCGCTGGGTGCCAGGCACCCTTCCTGGTACCACGCTAGGAGCCCCACGTGGATTCGGGCATTTCATGGCTCACGACGACCCCATGGGGCAGACCCACTGTCACCGCCAGCTGACTCATGAAAGACCAATGACCAGGGAGGAAGCCATGGCACACGGCTGCTCAGGGCAGAGCCCGATTTGATCCCCTAGAGTCTGCGCTCTGGAGCCACGGCAGACTTGCCTCTCTAAGTCCGTGCTTGCAAAGGAAGCATATGGCTTGTAGGCATCCCTCTGGAGGGAGCCGCTGAGGTTGAGCACAGAGCTGGACACTGGACATAATGTTTGGTGCCGTGTTATGTATGATACAACACCTGTGTGTGACCCAGGTGCCCAAGAATCGGGAAACGGGGACTCGGTTACGGTCCATCCGCCTGATGGAACATCACAGTCGGGAGACACAATTCGTAACAACAAAGGAGACACGCAAATGCTTACCACGTCGTGAAATGGAAACCACAGGAGTCAAAACTGTGGCTTTTCACCCCAATCTTTTCTTTCTGTTGGTCTGTCTGTTTCGCTCTTTCTATCTCCCTCCCTCCCTCTTATTTAGATATATAGATCCATCATAACAGATAATACACAGATGGATTTACCTACACAAACAGATTCAGATACTCCTAGAAAACAGACTAGAATTTGCTACGCTGAAATGCTAAGGATGCTTCCCTCACGACGGGATTTAAATCTTCGCCGTGCACGCTTCTGAAATTTCAAAATTTTCTTCCATGAATATAAGTTAATTTTATAATCAGAAAAAATTAACACATTTAAACTTGTGACTTTATGCATGGTTTCGCCTCATTTTCTTCTCTTGCTGTCTTTAAAATAGATGCCACCCATCGATGCAGAAATGTATAGATACTTGCCGACAGAAAAGTATTTGTCGGCTACCATCAGGCGACTCTTCTCGGGGTGTGTGGTCCAGACCACTGGTCACCTAACAGATGGGGGGGCTCTCGTCACACCCCAAGCCATAGTCATGAGGGGCTGGGGACAACCTGGGGGCCACCATGAGGGAAATGGATACAGCTGCCACGGTGAGGAGTAACGGGCCAAACGCCACATGGCAATGTGGCTGAACACGGAACGTTGAGTGGAGTAAGCGGGTGGCACAGGAAGGCTCCTGGCACAATTTCTGTACATCAGTAACAGATAGAACGCTGCATTTTTTAAGGACACGTAGCAAGGATGCCCCAGCATGGATGGTGTGGAGGAGAGACACTGGGGTTTGTGACGTTTGTGACGCGTTGTCTCAAGTAGACCATGCGGTCTTCATCCCTTATTTCCCGACACCACGGAGGCCGTGTGCTGAGCCGTGGGCCACGGAGCCGGGATGGGGGTGCTCCCCCTGCCCCCCGTGGGCACCACCTTACCGGGAAACTCTACCAGCTCCCTCTGCAGGGCCTCCCGCTCCACTCGGACTCTTTCTAGAGTCTTCCTCAGCTCTCTGAGCTCAAATTCTTTGACGGGGAGGGAAGGTCAGAGAAGACCGTCTCTTTCTGTTCTTTTCCATCAAAAACCTCCCCTTCTCTTTGAACGGTACCCCACCCAGGCTACGGCTGAGACCCTAGTATGCTCAGGTCACCCTCAAAATCCTTTCTGATAGAGTGCTTGCTTTCCCCGATAATATGAAGGACGTCTGTCCATTGGGGAAAACGTGCAGACACAGAAAGGAATAAAGAAAAACAGAATATCCTCTTCTTGTCTGTCAGCCATAACCACCATCAACACTGGCGTGGATTTTCACATGCGTAATTTCACAGAGTTGGAAGAAGACAGGTCTTAGAACACAACGGCCTGGGTTTAAATTTCAGCTCAGCCATTTCCCAGCTGTGCAACCACAGGCCAGTCACCTAACCTCTCTGTGCTGCACTTTCCTTAGTTTGTAAGAGAGGGATACCGTTGCCAACCGCTCAGTACTTTTATGAGAATTAAAAGAGGTAATCTGCCTCAAGTTCTTAGACGTGTGCCCAGCTCAGTGGACGTTCTGGGTTATTTCCCATCCGATTTTTATTTTTACTTACTGTTTATTCTCCTAGATGGCATTTTTTTTGGTTCCACTTACTATTATAAACCATGGGGCACCTGGGTGGCTCGGTCGGTTGAGCCTCTGACTTCGGCTCAGGTCATGATCTCGAGGTTCGTGGGCTCAAGCCTGGCGTCGGGCCCTGTGCTGACAGCTCAGAGCCTGAAGCCTGCTTCCGATTCTGTGTCTCCCTCTCTCTCTGCCCCTCCCCTGCTTGCACTCTGTCTCTCTCAAAATTAATAAATATTAAAAAAATATTATACACTCTTACGCAGGTTACTCTGACTAGGGTTACAAAGCCCTCGACCACCAAAGTTACCAGGGAAGTGCTGAACTTGACCACTTACTTTTCCGAAGTTTAAAGGCAAACTCTTGCCAGAAACACAAGTCAAGGGAAGCACAACGCTTCTCCGGAATCAGGCCCCGAGCGGAAATGGATCAAGGTACTCGGCTTCCTCCTCTGAATCCCCTTTGTTCAAATTCTGACCTTCCTCTTTCTCCGGCGGTTCTGGATGCTGTAAGTACCGGGTGGAATCTTTTTTGAATTTCCCTGGAAAACAAAGAGGTCCCACAGCGAGGGGCAGCCCCACAAGCAGACCTGAGCAGCACCTCTGGGCCTGGCCCCCCGTCCAGATGCGAGCAAGCGGGTCCCTGCTTGGGGTCTCCGTGTGGACGGACAAATAGGCTGCACGGGGGCCGAGGCCAGATGGGGCAGCAGCAGGGGCGTCTCCTGGGGAGCGGTCCTTGGCTCAGGTCTAAGTCGCACACCACACAGTTTGCCCATTTCAAGTGTTCAATGCCGTGGTTTTCGGTCTATTCCCAGAGTTGTGCCACCATCACCAGAGGCGATTTTAGAACATGTTCACCACTGCGAAAAGAAACCTGGTGCCTTTAGCCACGCCCCTCCCCACCTGCTCTCCTCTCCCCCAGCCCCAGGCAAGCACTGATCAGCTTTCTGTCTCCATAGTTTTCCCTATTCTGGACATTTCGTATTCCTGGAACCATACAACAGGTGGCCCTTTGTGACCGGGTTTTCAATTTATCGTGTCGTCAAGGTTCAGCCACCCCGGGTGCCACTAGGGCGACCGGTGAGCTCGGCTGGAGCGTGTGGGCAGCGCCCTGCCTCCCGCCGCCCACGACACCTGCAGCCCCCGCCCTGGGACCCCTTTCACGGGCACCCACTCATCTGGTGATGGATGTTCGGGTTGTACCCACTTTAGGGCTGTCGTGAATAATGCCGTTGTATACTCTCACAGTGTCGTGTGGATGTTATCTTTCAGTGGCCTTGGGTGAACACACCCAGGAGCGAATCTGCTTGGTCATTTGGTGACTCGGCAGCTTTACTTTTAAGGAACCGTGAGGCCGTTTTCCAAAGTGGCCACACAGCTACACATTCCCACCAGCAGCAAATACGGGCTTGTGCACAGGAGCGAGGCCGGCCCACGGGCTGGGGAAGGACCTTCTGGGACAAGGGAGCTCCAGGGGACACACACAGGCGTCGCAGGGCAGGGGCTCTGGGTGCCGGGGGCAGTGGGAGGCAGGGCGCTGCTGACCCACTCCAGCCAAGCTCGCCACGGCACTAGAAGCATCCAGGGTGTGCTGGCATCTGCATCAGCCCCATAAGGTCCGAGGTCACTGTTCCCTAGTGCATTGGAAGAAGCACAGGCCATGGTGGAGATTTGCCCAGGGCATTCAAGGAGGTAAGGGGCGGAGCAGGGATTCAGGCTCAGGCCCTCGGCGGTGACAGCGACAGTTCTGTCCACCTAAGGAGCCGTCGGGACAGAGAAGCCTGGGGGACATTCCACGGAAGGCTGACATCAAGTATGAAAAAGCTGGGTCCGCCTCTGGGGACAGAAGGCACCTCCGTGCTGGCTCGGGAGTGGGGGGTGGTTCTAACGGGCGTGGGGCTTCTTTCTGAGGCGATGAAAACGAGCTAAACTTAACTGCAGTCATGGTTACACGTATTCGAATATTTGAAGAACCGCTTTCAGTGGGTGGACCTTACGGTGTGTGAACTCCACCTGCATGGTGCTGTCTGAAGACAGAGCTCTGGGGCCTTGCCCCCTGTGAGTGGAAGCGGGGACTGGGGACAGGAGAGCTGAGGTTCTTTCGGGGAGGAGACGGCAGAGGCAGGCGATCCCGGGGGCTCACTCCCCCTAGGGGGACCCCGGAGCCACAAGAGCCGGGTGAGGCCTGGGCCCTGAAGATAAGTGGGGCCCCACCCCCACCCCTCCTGCCACAGTCAGGACCAAGCCTCGGTCGGCGATGCCCGAAGCCCTGCTTCCCAGCAAAACTGCAGCCACACGAGCAGAAACGAAGAGCTCTCACGAGCCCGACCGTTGACATAAAGTTTGCAGGCGGTTTAGAGGAAAGAGGCACAAGGTGTGCCCGTGTCGGTTCCCTTCTGGAAACTGCAAAGGCCTCAGAGAGTCGCACCGGGTCACAGCCACACGCATCTGTGACTTCACGGTCCCCTGGCACGCGATGTTACAGGTTTCGAAACGAGCCTTAATCCTCTCCAGCGGGTAATTTACACAGTGCAACTCCAGGCATCGGCGCGCACAGGTTACGCTCGATTGCAGGGAACGGGATGCATTTTTATCTTCGTTGCCATCACTCACCTTAAACAAGACAGGACTGAATGTAGTTTATTGCCTTTAAACCCCGGCCTTAACACGGGGCCGCTGTACATCCGTGCGTGTCTTCATGCAGTGTTTACGGAGCGTCTACTCGGGGCCAGAGATGCGTCCTGCCGACCGACACCCGCCTTCCCTCCGGGAGGGCAGACCAAGGCACGTGTGCCCATGTGTCTTGCCGGGTGGTGGTGACAGCGATAGGGGATGATAATCGCAAAGCAAAGCGATGATCATGTATGGGATTCTCAGGAGCCCCAAGGAAGCCCCCACCCAAGTCAGGGATCAGGGCAGACGTCATGAAGGAGGGGGCAACGTGGCCGTGCCAGGCCTGCCCAAGGCACCGATGTAGGTCCCCGAAGAGCCCTGAGCGGTGGGCAGTTTCATCCTTCCTTTACAGATGAGGCAGTGGAAGCACAGAGAGGTTAAGCAACTGGCCCCGGGCCGCTCAGCAAGCAGAGAAGGGGCTTAAGTCAGACCTAGTTCTGCTTTAATGACATTAAAGAATCGTGGAAAACAAGAAACAACTGTCACCCCCCACGACAGAGCTTGACCGAGATGTTTCATTCGTAGAGGATCTTTTCCAGCCCCAGAGCACACATGTAATGCCATATAGCTGAGATCATTCCAGGGCCTCTCTGTTCTGTGGGCCTCATTTCACTGGAATGCAAGGCTTAGTGCAACACCGTTGCATTGATCCATATACTTCTGTCTTCTTGGGCCAGAGCTCTGCGTCATTCTTTCCGTGTTCCTAGCACCTGGTTCAGTGCCTGGGAAAGGGTAGGAGCTCAAGTGTTATTGGTTGAACAAATTCATCTATGCATGCCTGCGTTCCCCCAGCAAATACACATGCAGGGCCTATTACGCATGCCCGGCCTGGTTCTAGGCCCGGGAGGTGTGCAGTGAATAAAAGGTAAGCATCCCCTAACACGAGGGGCTTCTATGCTGGAGGGAGACGGCAAAAAACACAGACGTGCAAACGAAAGAGGCTTCGAGAAGAAGACAGAATGATGGACAGACACAAGGCAGGGGAGGCCGGGAGGAGCGGGAGGTGTGCAGCTGTAGACAGAGCGACCGGGGCCCGTCTTCCAGAAGTTACCATCTGAGCAAGAGCTGGGTGAAGGGGTGAAGGGAGGGCACAAGCCCACAGAGACGTGGCCACAGGGGCTGCAGGCAGGGAGAACGCGGAATCCAGGCCCTGAGCTTAGTGAAGAGGCAAATCATACAGGGAAGGAAACCATCAGGAAAGCAAAGAGACAACCTGCTGAATGGGAGAAGATATTTGTAAATGATGCATCTGATAAGCAGCTAAGATCCAAAATATGTAAAGAACTTACACAGCTCAGCACCAAAAACAAACAAACAAACAAACACAAAAAAACCCCAACAACAAAAAAACAGAACAACCCCATTCAAAAATGGGCAGTGGGGCGCCTGGGTGGCTCGGTCGGTTGAGCATCCAACTCTTGGTTTCAGCTCGGGTCATGATCTCACGGTTCGTGGGTTCGAGCCCCACGTCGGGCTCTGCGCTGACAGTGCATGGGATTCTCTCCCTCTCTGCCCCTCCCCCATCCACCTACACTCTCAAAATAAATAAATATTTATTAAAAAAAAAAAACAAACCCAAATCCAAGCTCTGTTGGAGCGGGCTTTGTGGCACACCAGCTTTCTGTGCGATGACCGTCGCCAAGGACCACGATTAGAAGGGTCACAGGGCAACCGCGTGACCGAAGGGTTAAGCAGGATGAGGTGTTCTCCACTAGGTCTGACAAAAGCATGTTTAGGAAGAAAAGCATGGGCAGAAGATGACAGCTGCTCTCAGTGGACCCTCGGCCAGGGGTCTCAGGGCACAGTTTTCTTAGCTCTGACGTTCGCAGTGAGGACCGGAGACCCCACTCTGCTCGCCTGGGGTGACTGTGTCCCCTGCACGCGGGACCGGCGGTTTTCAGATTGATTGGTTTTGAGCTGCAGGTGCTTGGTGAAAGGCAAACGTGAGGTGGAAACCTAGCAAGGATAATGTGCCGGAGGGGAGACGCCTGTGGACCCGTGTGGTGTCTCTGCTTGTTTTTTGCAAATAAAGTTTTATTGGCACACAGCCACGCCCACTTGTTTACACATGGCCTATGGCGGCCATCCTGCTGCACCCACAGAGTGGCCCCGAAGCCTCACGCGTGAACGTCTAGCCCTTTACAGAAGTTTCTAGTCCCCACTCTGGACGAGCCTGGGGTGGCTGCCCGAGCTCCGGCGTGAAAGGACACAGGTAGCAAGTGTGAATGCTTTGCCGAACTCCTGCCACGTGCCAGGCACCGAGCACCAAGCTCCCGGCGATTTGGTGCAGCCAGATCTGCACCACGCCCTGCACGGAAGGCCCGAGTACAGCCCCCTTTTCATATGAGGAAACCGAGGCACACAGTGCTGGTGTGACTTGTGCCAAGTCACAGAGCCAGCACAGGGTGGAGCGGGGATTTGAACCCAGGCCTTTGGACTCCTGAGCTCACAGCCTGACCGCTGTACAGAGAGCTCTCAGCCCAGGCCCAGGTGGGAGCGAGATGCAGCAGGGTGGGGGGGACTGGTGAGCTCTGCTGGCAAGCCCTGGGGACACTGGACAGCCCTGAGCAGGAAACAGCCCTCGACACGGGCACTGGGTGGACCCCAAAACCACTGACAAGGAGCCCACCTCCCTGGACCCGAGCAGTCACCTGTGGGGCCACGGACTGGCTCCCGGACCCCTGCCGGTGAGGACTCCCAGCACCGCCCTGTGGGCGTGTGCCCCGAAGAGGACACGGGTGCCACGGTGGCCAGTGACAGGACTTCTGAAGAGGAGGAAAAGGTGATGAATGGACAGCGCCCTCCACGGTCAAGGCGTGGTGAGTAGACACTCAATAAACGCAGCTCCCGTCTCTTCCTCAGGCTGGGACCCCCAGGGCGGACCCCGAGGCAAGGCTTTCAGTGTGAATGGATTTTTGGGGGTGGCGATGCCGGGAAACATTGGTGGGGGAGTGGGGAGGTGAGTCAAGTAGGGGAAGAAAGCCAGGACAGGGTGTCTTGCTGAGTAGCGGCCACCATAGTCCATCTACTGGATACAGGGTCAGTATCCCAAAGATACAAGGAGGTGGCCTTTACGGTGAAGGTGACTGGTGTGAACATTGACTGAGGCCGAGGCTCATACCAACCAGCTTTCCAAACACGCCTCCTGCCATTAAACATCCCAGAGTCTCAGGCCCCGCAGGGAGAGTTCCAGCCCCCCCCGGCCGGGCCCCACTCACCACACAGGGCCTGTGCCTCGTGTGCCGTTTGCCTCCCCGGGAAGGCTCGGGAAGCCTGGGAGCGCTGGGAGGCCTGAAGCTCCCGGATGTAGCGCTGCTTGTCCTCATCTGCCCCATAAACATACATCTGGAGAAAAGAGCACAGTGGCTTTCAGACTGTCCTGATCTGGGTGGGTGTGTTGGGGGGGGGGTGGGGGCGGTCCTCTTGTCCAACTTGCCTTGGGTTCTCTAGGATGGTCCCGAGAAGCTACTACCCAGCTTTTGCTTGCACACCCCTGGGGATGGGGACCTCACTACCTACCAGCAAGTTCATTCCCTGTTTGAATGATGCTGACACTACAGAAGGTTTTTCTGTCAATAAACTGGAACCTGCCTCCCTGAGGCTTTCACTACTCTGTCGCGTGGGATCGGATGACTGCAGAGGAGGGTAGCACTATCAGCCACACTTCTGTTCAATGATCACTCATGCGGAATCAGTGCTTTACCCTGTGCAGGGTGCTGGGCTGGGTACTGGTGAGAAAGACAGAAGTGAGACCCAGCCCCAGGCTGCCCCATTGGGTACTGTTTTCCCTCCGTCGATAACACCCGCCTCACTTTTCCTCCTCTGGCCAAATCTTACTTATCCTACAAGATCCCTCGCAAGGAATTTATTTACCTCCTCGAGAATCTTTTTCTGATGCCCTCAGCCTGGCTCAGGCACTACCACACTCGCTTAGGTACCTCCTGGAGTTGGCCAGACCCTTGTCCCAGGCAACCCTCACTCTAGATTGTATGTGGTCCCTTCAGGGGCACCGACTCCCTTGACTATGTGCTCCTGAACGCAGGGACTTGGCCTCATCTCCAGCCACAGAGGCTGACCCCAGGCTGGTGTAACCCAGGGACAACCGGGGGACAGGGCGGGCAGTGTGCATGGCAAAAGTTTGCCCTAAGAACACCCATCAGGTCATTAATATTCACATTGGTTATTTACTTTAGGCACCTGGTAATTTGAAATAAATAGTCATGTTATTAAGTTGAAAATAATTCAAAGCATTGATATGCTGGGCTGGTTCTTCTAACGTGTGGAGCTGATAGTCCCTTAGACGGCCTCTTTCCTCCGGCTTCTGGACCCTCTTTCTACCTGTCAGGTGGCACATAGCCTCAGTCCTATTCTTGCAGGGACCTGAGTCCCACCAGGGAGACTGCTGACGAGAGTGTAAGGCAGGGTTTTTAAAACTAGGCTTTGGAGGGGCTCCAAGCACGGCAGCTGGGGCAGGGAGAGGGTGAATGATTTCTGAGATCATGAAACCAGCTCAGAGATTCCCTAAAACCTTGAATCAGAGGCTCTGCCCCTCGCTGTCCCACAGGAAATGCCCTGGGCTTTGCCATCACCATGCTGGTTTGCACAGAAAATTGTAATTTTGTCTCAGCCCCTCAGACTGGAATGTTAGGGGTTTAAGTCACTGTAACGGGTGGGGACCAACCCTAACCACCCTCACGAAACTGTAACCATAGCAGCTTTGCTTTGATCCGTTTGTCACGTTAGCATGTATGTGGTGGGGACACTTCTTGCCCACTCCTGATGTTTCCTTCTGTACAGAGGGAGCTCCGTTAGCTTAACCGTCCTGGCGCCTCCTCCACCAGTGGGAAGAGTGGCTTATCTGAGTGGCAAGTTGGAGCCAGCATCAGAGATTCTCAGTGGGGTCCCTCCTTCTCTCCCCTCCTCTGGGATCCACTGGCTGGCAGAGAGCAAGGGTTCTTGTCTGTTCTTGGCCACACAGTCTGGGGCCTGCCCCTTCCAGGACGGCCAGGAATTGTCCAGTTGTCTGGCCCCTGGATCTATTTCCCAAATGGTTGCAAAGCTGGGTTGTAAGAAGAGGGCTGACGGTGATCCCCCCTCCCCCAAATAAGGACTCTCTGTAATAGTTAAGTTGAACCAAGCGTTTTCTGTGGCCAAGACAAGTTGAACGTTCAGAGGTTTAAGGAAGTTCATCTCAGGGTCTTTGTATTTGACCCAAAGAAATGACACTCTGGAGGCAGGGGGCCTGTTCTGGGAAAAGTATGGGCTTTGGGGTCAGACACACTTAGAAGGGGTTTGGGAGGGCTTCCCGGAGGAGGTGACGTTGGCGCAGGCATGACTTGATCAGTGTGGCAAGTACGGAGTGGCAGCAGAAGTTGACAGTGGACACATGTGCCGTGCTAAAAGGGCTTTGGCCGTACCCCACATGTTGGTGTTTCCTCCGCCGTTACCCCCAGAACATACTTACGTGGGAGGTTACAGATGCTCTGTGGAAAAGGGGTTCCGTGCAGAATTAGTTTGAGAAATTCCTCACCCTGGCACTGAGACTCGGAGACTCTCATGCCCCCAGAGGGGTTTCCTCTGTCTCTCCCTCCACACCTCCTTCCAAGAGAGCATGGGCCTCGAGCCGAACAGAATTCTATATTAAACGCTCCTAAAACATTCTGCAGAGCTGAGAACCTAGTTCGTGTGATTTACTACGGAACTTCCTAAACTTATTTGACAACTTACGTTTTCATAGAGGAGCCACGCTGCTTAACCCAGTTTGGTAAGTGCTGGTTGCCAAAAGCAGTGGAGAACCAGCAGGGGTGGGGCGGAGGCGCCTCGTGTCCGCTCTCCAGAAGGTTCCCCGTGGCTCCAGTGTGAAAAGATGCTGGGGGTGGGGGACAGCCCCTGATGGAGGCTGTTGATGGGGGCGGGGGCCGCTTCTCTCCTCATTCCACGCGGGAAAGGACTTCCTTGCTTTTCCTCTCGAGACCGCTGAGTGCACTGAGCAGCCAACATCTTTGTGATTTCTGCACAGGGCAGATCTGGGTGCTGGGCCCTCAGCTGACTCCTCCCGCTCACTTAGGATCAGAAGACACAGCTCTGAGCGACCGGCTGCAGGGGCCGGGGAGGGTCAGAGGGTCAGCTATTTCCACCTCCTGGTTTTTTACAAAAATAAGTAGTCATGGGTTTGCCCATGTTTTCAATCTCACCAGGGAGTGGAGGTTAATTCAGGAGGGAAAATACTCACATGGCTGATTTATCCAGAGACTCATGAAAGACGCTAGTCGAGGAGGCTCCCCGAGGCAGGGGCATGAGGTGCACCAAGAGTGGGAGGCAAGTCTGAGCCTCGGTTGCCCCCTCTGTGTGATGGTTGTGCACAATGTACCTGTCCGCAGGGTTACAGGAGACGGAGAAGAAGGCCTTTACCCTGAGAAACACAGGGACCCTGAGGATAAAGGGCAAAGAGCACCAGCTTCCGGAACAGCAAGGTGACCTGCAGGGCAGTGGGAAGGGACTGTCACGGGGCCTCTTTTCTGCAGCCCAAGATGCCAGGGGACTAGGGACAGGTTTCATGGCACCGGGAGGGGCGTCTTGAGCCTCGGTGGAGGTTAACTAGCTCACTGCAAAGCACCCACATCCGCAAGCCCAGAAGGGAAGCCAGACCTGCCGTCCCCAGAGCCACCGCCTTCTGGTCTGTGACCCACACCCAGCTTCCGTTCTCTCCTTTGAGCATCGTCAGAACCTCAGTAGGGCTTAAAGAACTATACCACCCACACTTACCCTTGTGGTGTTAGACCTCCTGACGGACAACAGATAAAGGTGGAGATGGGGTCTTGGCCACGCTCTGCACACAGCACAGGCCACATGGTGAGCCGGGAACGTGCCTTCACACCCCGTCAGGTAGTCCGCCCCCTCTTACCCTGTCGTAGGAGTGTGGGGAGCAGAAATATCCCTCGGGGGCTTCTGTTTCTTGCCTTCGGGCCAGCCCCCTTTCCTTCTCTGAAGCAGAAATAGCAGAGAAGAAAACCTCAAGACTGTCAACAATGACTTACCGTATTCGCATCACAGTTTACAACAATAACGACAGGACACCGAAGTGTCCTCCCTGTCTGCGTGGCTTCTAAACTCTGCAGAGTAGCAATGACCATCCCCTGAACATGAGGGAACCCAGGCACAGAGATGCAACCACTGCCCCAGTGCTCCCCAGCAGGTGCGGGAGCCGGGACGTTCCCTCTCGTCCAAGCTGCGTAATGCTCGTCGGGTGTGATCAAGAAAGCAACCCACGGAGGGATGGGGCCAAACCTCTGCACTGGGGGCAGGGGGCAGGGGGCGGGGCAGAGGGCTAACATCTGCGCTTGACTGAAGCAGCCTGGGCTTATATCTCAGCTCTGCCACTCACCTCCTCTGTGGCCATAGGCAAGTTAGTAACTTCCCTGTGCCTCGGTTTCCCCACTTGTAAAATGGAGATCATGATGATAGTCCTTACCTGTGGGCTGCAGTGAGGCTGCAATGAGGATGAAATGTATTCATATTCATGTTGTTCTTAAAACAGGGCCAGGCGCCCAGTAGTGCTAAGTGCCAGCCATGATGACTGAATGCAGAACTCTCCCCCACTGAAGCCAGATCTTGGGAGGGAAATCCAAGCTGTAGACTCCCTGTCCCGTTCATTGCTTTCCTTGGTTCCATCGACAGCACCTGAGCCCTTGCTACCATCAGGGCCCTGTGCCATGCTCGGAGTCTAGATGGCTAACAGGACACAGGCCCTGCCCTCAAGCAGCTCACAGTCCAATGGTGGAGGCTGCGTTGTATAGAAATAATTGCAACGATTCATTACAAGGGGTAGAGGTTACCCAACGACAGCCTGGACATCCTTGCATTCAGGGCTCAGTGTCAGAGTTTCCTAAACCAAACACGTGCATGTGCCTGGATTGGTGGAGAGGACTCGAAACGTGCCCTATATGATACACCTCTGTTCCAACTCTTCCAACTCTCCAGCTCAAAGCTTCCTCCCAGACACGTCCGTTTTGGCCTTCCCAGGGCCAGGGGATACAACGCTGGGCAGCGGCTCAGCAGGCTGCCTGGGCGATGATTTGGCAGTGCCCCAGCCAGGTCAGATGGGCTGAAGGACGAAGAAGGTCCCGGTAGCACTTGGCATCAGGGACTTAAGGAGCAGGAGGGCAGAGCTCAGGCCAGGAAGAGGCAGACGGCCAGGGTGGCAAGCACATGTGGTAATGAGATGGTGTGCAGAACACCTAGCAAGATGCCAGGCATGCCGTAGGCACATAATGACGCTCTCCCTCATTCCCCCCTACGCATGGACTATGCTGCTGATAACCTGGAGTCTGCAAGTGAAGGACAATTCTTTCAGGACCCTGGAGAGCTCCCGGGCCCCCAGGTCAGTTCTGATTCCGTGTAAGGAACACAGAAAACCGGGGCTCACCAAGGGCTTCCGGAATGGGAGTCTCGCGTTGCCCGGTTACGGCAAATACTATCACCATCGCAGGCTGCGGGAAGACACTCAGGAAGATGATGTGACTGTCCACTGAGTGGCTGTGCCGAGCCGAGGGCCGGGAGCACGCATGGCTTGGGTTAGAGCCGTTACCTCCTCAGGGAGCCCTGCGGCACAGAGGGGAAGTCATTTGTTTCAAATTAGAGGAAATACTGCCATGTATTTTATCGCGCTTCTCTCAAAATACGTGCACGTATTTATTATTTTACCACCTTCCTTGGCCCTTTGCTTCAGTTTCTTTATTAAAAGAAACTCTTTCCTGGCTGTCTTCTTAGCTTGCCCGGAAACTATAATCACAGAGTCAGAGGTACTTGGGCGATGTTTCCCTGAAGCCTTTTGCCCTCACTCAGTTTCTCACGCAGGATTTGTACTTAGTCGACTCTGCCCTAAACAGAGCCACGTACACAGTGAGCTGGTCATTAGCACAGGGTGTTACTGCGCGGAGAACATTCCCACACACTTGAGCACATCCATTAAAAAGGAGAACACGGTGAGCGAGACAAGAGTGATGAAAACAGCGTGGCCAGCAGTGAAGCAGAAAGTCCACTCTCAGCAGAGGAGAGAGTTGATTTTGCATTTTGACCTCTCATCCTGCAGCACCCACGTTCCTCCCTGGAGGCAACCACTGTTAGGAGGCCCTTCACCTGACCTTCCAGAGCCAGTCTGTGCATTTACACACACTTCCGTCCCCTGCATGGTGGCAAAATGGTTGCACTGCACTTTATTTGCCTCTTTTGTCCACTATGCTTTAGAGCTCCCTCTGCTGGCCATTTAGAGCCACCACAGTTTTGGGAAAGCTGCACCCTGTTCGCAGTGTGGACGGGCCACTGTGCGTTTAGCAGCCCCTGGTAGCAGATGCAGGTTATTCCTGGTCTTTGCACGCATGGCGCTCCATGCATGTGGTGGGCTCTAGGAATTGGGTTGTTGGGTCAAAGGGCATGGGGATTTGTGGTCCACATGGACCAGACAGACCCTGGTGGGCACCATCCCTTCTGTGGTGCTGCACCCATTTCGCACCTACCAACAGCATCAGACTCACCCTCTTCACAGAGATCCCTGCCTCTGGGCCCGGAGACGACAGTCCCACCTCCCTCTCTGCTCACATCCTCTATGGCTCCCTTGACTTGGGCATGAAGTCCGGGTCCCCTGGCCTGTCATTTGAGGCTCCAGGAGGCTGGGCCTTCACGCTCCCCCGGCCCCACATTCATCCAACAGATATAAACGACACTGAGAGGGAGAGTCGACGTGGATGATGATCAGACCCTTTAAGTGTATTATCCCGTTTAATCTTTGGCATAACTCATCACCATGGTGACATCCACAGGTAGAGAAAGATGTTCAGGCAGGCCAATGACCCTCCTGTATGTCCACAGCAGGGCAGGGGCAGAAGAGACCCTCCACTGTGGGCTGCCTCCCCTTCCACCTTCCCAACAAACAGAAATCCTCTCCCCTCCGGTACAGCCTGACTTTAGACAGCCTCACCTTGCTGGGCCCAGCCCCGAATCTCCCCTGCCTCGGCCCCTCTCCAAAGGTCCAGCACAGCCAGCCGCAGACAGGACCCCATTTGGGAGTCAGCCAGCCCTCAGCTGATTCATTCGCTTAGGGGACAGACATAAGTACCGGGGTCGGACGGAGTGCCAGGGCCCAGGCAGAGGCTGCAGAAACAGCGGTGGGTGACAGCTCAGCCTATGCGAGCTCTTGGTCAACACCAAGTCTTAGTTCCCTGGAGGGCAAAAACCATGGTGGTTGCTTTGCCCAGTACTCTCACCTTGATTATGGGAGATGGGAGCCTCGGGACAAAGACCTGACCCTCTCCCGCCTCCATTTCAACATCTGTGCGCTTGGCAACAAGCTCTAGCACCCACCGAACCGGGTTCCAATCCTGGTGACGTCCTTAACGACCCGCGGGGCCGAGATCGGGTTGCTGAACACCTTGGGTTTCTCACTGTGGAGATGGGACCATCCCCCGCCGCCCCCCGCCGGGGGCGCCCTGGGCGTACACCGGACAGGTGAGCACGGGTTCGCCGAGTCCAAGCTGGAGCCGGGCCGAGCGCCCCCAACGCAACTGCTGTCAAGACCAGGTCTCCCGCCGACCGCTCGCACCCGTCTGCCCCAAGCAGCGCCCGAGACCGTCCCCGGCCGCCCGGATTGCAGGCCAGCTCCGGAGCCGGGGCCGCACCCGCTTCGGCACCGGCGGCCGCGGACAGCGCCGGACCCAGGCGGCCGGAGAACCCGCCTGGCCCCCGCGCCCGGGTACGCGCGCGGAGCGGACCGGGAGGGGCGCGGGCTGGGTCACGTGCCAGGGCCTGGGCCCGCGGGGCCGGGCCGCACCGGAGCTCGCCCACCCCGCCCCGGGGGCGACCTCCGCACTCCCGGGCAGCGGGGCGCGCGCGACGGGGAGGGGCGCAAGTTCAGCCACTGACCCGCAGCCTGGCAGCTGTCCCGCAGCGGGTCGCCCGGGACGCGGCCCCGCGCCCGCAGCTCTGGCTCCGCCCCCCCCCCCCCCCCGGCCCCCGCGTCCCGCCGCTCCGCCCCGCCGCTGCGGGTCCCCGGGGCGCGGGCTCTGTCAGCTGGGAACCGCTTCGCTCTGCCAGGGGCCTGGGCGGGCGAGCAGGGCGAGAGTCCCAGCCGCGCAGGGCGCCCCGGGCTCCGGGCTTTCCCGGCAGCCGCGGACTGGGCGGGGTCAGAAGGCGGGCGGGGGGCGGGGCGGCGGGCCGGGCGAGCCCCTCCCCTCTGCTTCGGACGGGGTCCCTCCGCCCACACCGCAGTTATATACGCGCGCCCAGTTGGCGAGAAAGAGCCAATCAGCGACGGTCATCTTTGAATTCTGTCTTCCAATATCGCTAAATCGCGCAAGAATACATACGCATCGTCACTATGGCGAAAGTAGGACATTCAGAGCAACCCCTCTCCCGGAATCCCGCACCTCGAAGCCGACCACCTGTTAACCCATTGATGCCTTAAGTAAACATTTTTTTTTTTCAAAATATAATTTCAAAGATAATTCCAAACATATAAAGATAGCCACGAGCTCCACCTCTCCTGATGGCAACACAGCTCGATCGCGTATTCCCTTCTGGTTTGTGGCAGGTGACACGAAGGCGATCGGGGGCCGCACATACCCTCTGTGGGTAATTTTGAGGTTGCCTACGGGACGGCACAGCCTCTAGAGCCAGACGGTCTGTTCATCAGCCTACTTCTGCTGGGTAACCTCGGGCTGGTTCCCTCACCTCTCTGGGCCTGAATCTCTTCATCTGTTAAGGGGGGATAATAATAATGCATATTATTAGGCCCAGGTGTGGGATCAAAGAGTACTCCTAAAGTACATCAGAGGCACTCAATAAATACGTCTGTTCTTATTTCTGAGGCCTTCTGCACATATCAAGGGTGATAAACAATAATTGTGTGACAATATAATTTGGTCTTTTCCTACTCTGCAAAGCTCCCCACTCCATTCCCACGTTTCTGTTTTGTTTCGGTTTGTTTTTTTAACCAACCAAGGGCTTCAACAAATAAATAAGTCAGGAAAACTCTCTGTTGCTCAGTTTCTTCCCTTATAGAATAGAGGTAGCATTAATAGCATCACACGAATGCCTGGGGATTAAATGAAATGTTGGAGGCGTGCATGTATAGGATTGCTGAGTACCATGCCGGGGCGTGTGATGGCACCAAAGGCATACAGCTGCTCTTATCACTGGTGCTGCCTCATGCTCACAGGGAAGCCCCAGGGCTGAGCCAACATGGGCTGGGACTCCCGGCAGGACAGGAGCCCAGAGATCTAGATGCCGTCCCCTCTCTGCTTGGTGGAGGAAACAGCTTGCCTAAGCGAAGCTGCTTCTACCTCCCCACGCAGCCCCTCCATTCAGTCCAATTAAATGTAGCAAATACACAATGAGATCCCCTCCTTACGAAAATGGGTAAAACCTATTCCCCTAACATAAATCCTTGAGATTGGCCAGGCAAATTATGAAATAGAAGAACGTGCCAGACTATACCTAAAGCCACCGGAATTGAATCAGTGAGGTATTGATAGAGGGATGACACATGCATGGGCAGGACCAAAGACAGAACCCAAATCAAATCCAGAATATGTATTAGGTTAATCCGTGACCGACATAACAGTTCAATTCAATGAACAAGAATGAGTTATTAATGAATACTTCTGGGAACTGACCAGCCATCTAAAAAGGGAATAGAGTCCAATCTAACAACAAATACAAAAGGAAACTCCAGATGGACTAAAGACCTAAATGAGCCAAGAAAACAGTAGAAATCACACAAGGAGACTTTGGGATCCCCAAAGCGTGCTCGGACAGACCCACTCAACAGCAATACCTTCTCAGATGAAAATATTGAGATGCGGGACTATTCCCAGCATACTTAAAATGCCCTGCTGAATGTACGGGGAAATCCGGGGAAATCCCAAGGACCACGCCTCCCCATAAGAAGAGGACTAGCCAGCCCAAATCAGTGTGTGAACCCAGAAGTCTGGCCTCCACCGGGTACAACCACCTACAACAGGAGCTTCAAGTTCGAGGGTCTCATGCTGGTGCCACGGACCAATGAACAAACCTTCCCATATCGGCTGCCTCTCGTGGTAAAACCGAACGTGATGTAAATAAATAGTCTCTCCAGAGACCCTGTACCGAGAGGACTGCTCCCACGTGTGTCTGAGGAGCAAATCTGCCCCGCCCAGGAGGTAAGAAAACTTACCCATCAAAAGAAATTGCAATAGTTACAGTTTAGTAGCGCCCCCTGGAGCCTAGAAGAAGTACATGCAAATGCCCTGCGGAGAAAAATCTCTTCTATCCAGGCCTATCACCTTGTGCCGTATATGAGCTCATAATAAACACGGAAAGTCCGGTGACCTGCCAGTCCACACCTGTGAGGATGTCTAACCTTAAAAAGGCAGACCACGCCAGGTTTTGGCGAGGATGTGGGAGCACTGGACACTTGACATCCGGCTGGGGGTGGGGGCGGGGATGGAAAATGGTACGGCCACGTTAGAAAGCATAAACTTTCTAGGTTAAACACGTATGTCCACAGGATCTGGACATCGCATTCTTAGGAATGAGTCCCCAAGAAATGTGGGCATGCATCCACACAAAGACTTATACACAAGGGTTTACAACAGCTTTGTTTGTAACAGCCCCGAACTGGAAACATTCCAAATGGCCATTAACATAAAGGAACTGTGGTCCTTCCATGAAACGGGGTGTCCCTGAGAGATAAAGCAATACTCGTGGCACCTGCAACGACCTGGACGAATCTCAAAATACCTGTGCCTGGTGAATCAAGTCCAAGGAGAATGCCAGGGATGAGGACTGGGTGGGAGGGGGGGGGGAGGGGGGAAGAGGCAGGAGGGAGGGGCCACAAAGGGGCTCCAGGAAACCTTCGGGGGGACGGATGTGCTCATTATCTTGACTGGGCCGATGGTTACACGGGTGTATAACGCTTCTCTGCGTTTTATATACATGTGCAGTTTATTCTCGACTCATTTTACCTGACTAAAGTCGTTATAGAAGTATAATGGGCAGTTTTAAGCAAAAGCGACTATACTGCACTTCTGAATTTATAAGAAACATAGGAGTAAAGTAACTGACAAAGCACAGAGGAAGGCTGTGTGAGGTAGCCCGTGTTAGCTGAATGGCACCGTGGTCAGGAGAAATAGACAAATTCATAATTATAGTTGCAGATTGTTAAAATATTTTCTTTAAAGGTTTATCTATTTATTTTGAGAGAGAGAAAGAGAGAGAGAGCCAGGGAGAGAGAGAGAGAGAGAGAGAATCCCAAGCAGGCTCTGCACTGTTAGCGCAGAGCCTGATGTGGGGCTCGAACCTGTGAACCGTGAGATCATGACCTGAGTTGAAACCAAGAGTCAGATGCATAACCAGCCGAGCCACCCAGGAACCCCTATAGTTTCAGATTTTTTGACATCACTCACTCTCTCAGTAATTGGTAGAAAAAGAAGAGAAAAACCAGTAGGTGTTTAAGATCTGGAAAGCTCCATCAATGATTCTGACCTAATTAACATTATAGAATCCCCTCCCCAATAATAGTAAAACTTGCATCTTTTCAAGCGCAAATGGAAAATTCACCAAGATTGAGCATGTGCCAAGCCATAAAATATGTTTCAAATCGAAGAGAACCCAAACCATACAGAGTATGTTTTCTGCTAACAGAAGGGTTAAATTATAATTTAGTAACAATAAGATGTCCAGATAATCCCCCAAATATGAGGAAATTAAGCAATACATTTGGTTTTTTAAGTTTATTTATTTTGAGAGAGCCAGAGAGCATGAGCGAGGAAGGGGCGGAGAGAGAGAGAGAGAGAGAGTGGGAGACAGAGAATCCCAAGCAGGCTCCCCTGAGTCAGTGCACAGAGCCCGATGCAGGGCTTGAACTCACAAAACCATGAGATCATGACCTGAGCTGAAACCAAGAGTTGTACACTCAACGGACTGAGCCACCCAGGTGCCCCAAGCAACAGGTTTCTAATTAATACATCAGTCAAAGAAGAAATCAAGGGTTTGATTGGAGACAAAATATTTAAAACTGAATGGTAACACATACTGGGTCTATAAAATGAGTGATGTTTACTTTATAAGGTTAAACAAAAGAAACCCAGAAGCTAGGACTACAGTACTGAACAGCAACCTTGTAACCCGGGAGAGCAGCGATCAAGGTCAAACCATTTATTGCTGGAGGCGATGGCTGAGATATGGATTAATTAGAGCTTTGTAAGATAAATGCGGTAAAATTTCTAGGTCAATCGCTGAAAATACGGAAATTATGTAGCTTTCAAATGGCGGGAAATGGAATATGACCAAAGGCTCAGGCAATCCCAAAAACGAGCACAACTGGAGAAAAAGGAGAAGCAAGGAAAAGTAAGACGAGTAAAAATGCAAGATCAGAAATAGCTCCCAAAACACTGGTGGTCCCAGTCCGTGTAGACGAACAAGCCGGCAGGCAGGGTCAGACAGTACTGGACTGGCAATGGTACAAAACCCAACGAACTATATGGTCTTTGCTTGGGATGCATCTCAAGTGTGAAGAAGACGCAGGAGGGTGGAAGGATTTACCAAGCTATGGAAGGCTGCGGTAGCTTTCACCAGTGGACCAAATAAAATTTAGATCAGATCATCATTGGGGTAAAGAAGACGGCCACCCAGTACTAAATTCGCCAGGAAGAGGCCACACTTCTAGAACTGCACGCATTTCGCAGGAAGCGAAAAGACAGAACCAGAAGGAGAAAGCGACAAATCCACTATCTCGGCGGGGACATTCTGACACGCGTCTTTGCAACATTTTCTCTGTTGTGAGAAAATATGCATCACGTCAAGTTTAGCCTCTTAACCACTTAAAATGTACAGTTTGGTGGCATTCGGCACATTCACACCGTGGTGCCGCCGTCCCCATCGCGCATCTCCGGAACTTCTTCCTCTTCCCGAACTGGCACTCTGTCCCCATGAAACGCTCACTCCCCATTTTCCACCGTCCCCAGCCCCTGGCACCCACTCGCCATTGTGCCTTCTGTCTCTGTGAATCCGGCGACGCTAGTATTCATGTAAGGGGGGTCATCGCCTCTGTGACTGGTCTGTCTCACTCAGCATAGTGTCACCCATGTGGTGGCAGGTGCCGGGATTGCCTTCCTTTTTAAGAGTGAATAATATTCCCGTGTGTGTGTGTGTGTGTGTGTGTGTGTGTGTGTGTGCATCCATCACCTACGATGTATCCATTCATCTACTGATGGACACTGCGATTAATGCTGCGATTAATGCTGTTTGTGAACCTCAGTGTACAAATAGCTGTTCAAGTCCCTGCTTTCGTTTCTTTCGGGGGCGGACTCAGGAATCTTACTGCATCACATGGTGATTCTCTGTTTAATTTTTTGAGACATCCCCAGAGCATCTTCCACAGCGGCCGTACCATTTTATATTCACAGCGACAGTGCACCGATGTTCCTCACATCCTCACCCGCACTTATTAGTTTCTGCTTCTTTTGGATAGTAGCCATCCAAACGAGTGTGAAGTGTCAACACTTAATAATCGATAGACCAGCTTGTAAAAAAAAAAAAAAAAAAAAGACAGCTGGTAAGGATAGAGGACATTTGAGCAACACAACTAATTAGCTTTACTTAATGAACGTATACAGAATCTTGTACCTGTCACATAAAGAACTGTTACAGTTTTTAAAAATTAAAAAAATTTTTTTTTTATTTTTGACAGAGAGAGACAGAGCACAAGCGGGGAGGGCCAGAGAGAGAGGGAGACACAGAATCCGAAGCAGGCTCCCGGCTCCGAACTGTCAGCACAGAGCCCGACGCGGGACTCGAACTCACGGACCGCGAGATCATGACCCGAGCCGAAGTCGGACGCTCAACCGACTGAGCCACCCAAGCGCCCCAAGAGCTGTTATAGTTTTAATAAAGATACCATTTACGGGAGCAAAATAAAATGAGAAATGCATCTATTGACAAATAGGCAGGATCTTTATACAGAGAATCTTAACTCCATAGTGAAAGATGTTTAACAAGAGCTACGTGAATAGAGGGATTCATCAGTGGAGGACTTGATATGACACATCATGTCTCTCCCAGTTGTGTGATCAATTTAATGCAGCTCTGATCAAAATCCCAATAAGGTTCTTTGCAAAATTTGCCTTTCTAATTCCAAAGTGGATATGGAGAACAAAGGGCTAACAACAGCTTCAATGTCCCTAAAGAAGATGGCCAGGCGGGGAGGACTTGATTTGGCAAATATCAGGACTTAGTATAGGGGCGCCCGGGTGGCTCAGTCGGTTGAGTGTCCGACTCTTGTTTTCAGCTCGGGTCCTGATCCCAGGGTTGTGAGATCAAGCCCTGTGTTGGGCTCTGTGCCGGCAGCATGGAGCCTGCTTGAGATTCTCTCTCTCTCTCTCTCTCTCTCTCTCTCTCTCTCTCTCTCACGCTCACTCTCTCTCTCTCTGCCCCTCCCCCTCTCCTGAGCTGGTTCTCTCTCTCAAACACACAAACGACTTACTATAATGCTAAAGTAGTTATGACAGCATGAAATTGACACAGAAACAGACAAATAGACAAAAGAAACAGACCATGGATCCTGCACACCTGATACATGTCATAGGTGACACTGTAGCCCCTGTGAGAAAGGAAGGGGTTTTACATAAGCGATGCTTGGACAACCGGCTATCCCCACGAGAGGGGAAAAAATAAAACAGGACATCTTGCTCTCACTGCCCATAAAACTCAACAGCAGGGGCCTTAGCCTCAAAGTAAAACTTAAAATAAAACTTAAAGTAAAACTTTAAAACATTCAGAAGGGAATATAAGAGAATATTCTTAAGGACTCTAGATAAGGAAGGATTTCTTAAAACACAAAAAGCACAGATCCTAAAGGAAAATACTGAAAACAGGGACTATATTATAGTTAATATTAAACATTTTTTAATGCTTTATTCATTTTTTTTTGTTTTTAGATAGAGAGAGACAGAGTGCAAGCAGGGAGGGGGAAGAGAGAGCTGGAGACGCAGAATCGGAAGCAGGCTCCAGGCTCTGAGCTGTCAGCACAGAGCCCAACATGGGGCTCGAACTCATGAACCACGAGTTCATGACCTGAGCTGAAGTCGGACGCTTAACCGACTGAGCCACCCAGACACCCCTAAAATTAATATATATTTTTAAATTTATTTATTTTGAGAGAGAGAGAGAGAGAGAGAGAGGGAGAGAGACAGCATGCACATGAAGGGGGAGGGGCAGAGAGACAGAGAGAGAGAGAGAGAATCCCAAGCAAGGAGACCGTGAGATCCTGACCTGAGCTGATATCAAGAATCAGACGCTTGGGGCGCCTGGGTGGCACAGTCGGTTGAGCGTCCGACTTCAGCCAGGTCACAATCTCGTGGTCCGTGAGTTCGAGCCCCGCGTCAGGCTCTGGGCTGATGGCTCGGAGCCTGGAGCCTGTTTCCGATTCTGTGTCTCCCTCTCTCTCTCCCCCTCCCCCGTTCATGCTCTGTCTCTCTCTGTCCCAAAAATAAATAAAAAACGTTGAAAAAAAAAAAAAAGAATCAGACGCTTAACTGACTGAGCGAACCAGGTGCCCCTAAAGTTAATATTTCTACTCATCCAATAGAATGTTACAATAATATAAATACAATATTATAAAGGAAACTACAATAACATAAGACGGTAAGCCCTTAACTGAATGGAAGTATGTGCAGAACATATGCCCAACAAAACATCAGTATCCAGAAAATATAAAGTATCCCTGAAAAGCAATAGGAAAAGACAACCCAAAAGAAAAATAGGCGGGATACGTGAAAAGGCCACGTTCATGGAGAGAAAGTATGAAAAGCCAAAAACATACAAAGAGCTTCTGTCAGAGAAATTCACACGTTACGTTGCTCGGAGACACCAGTTCACTCTCACCAGGCTGGTAAACATCCAGCCAAGACCGCAGGTTGATAAAGATGGGGAGGAGCTGGGTTTCTCATGGACCGTTGGTAGGATACTAAATTGGCATGAACATTTTGGACCGCTGTTTGGCAATACCTTGTAGAGTTGGAGACGTTCACGCCCCATGCCTTTTAGCAATTCCAGTCCAGCAGGGTGAACTCCAGAATGGTACCTCAACTAGGGGTGATTTTGCCTGCTAGGGGGACATTTGACACGATCTGGAGACATTCCGCTGTCACATCTGGGAGGAGGGTGCGAATGGCATCTGGCAGGTGGAAGCCAGGGACAGCCCCCTCGACAAAGAATTATCCCACCCAAAATGTCAGTAGCACTGCTGTCGAGAGATCCTGATGGACAAACCTCTTATCTACGCGCATCGGGAGGTATGAACGCAGATGTCTGTGGTTGCGCTGTTTAAATTTTTTTAAAAAAATGGCCAGAATGTCTATTCGCAGTTCAGCTTCATGTTTCAAAGTGGATGCATTTTTAAAACTCAATGTGAAATAAGAAGAAAAATATGGGAGAATAGAGAGAGATATGACACCATGCAACCACGCATAGGAAATCAGGGAAAAGATAAAACACATTTGAGAAACACGGTTACCAGTTGGGGACAGGCACATAGGACAAGGCTCATGTTCTATTTCTTAGGTTGAATGGAGGATACAGTAATGTTTATTTGATAGTTTTTTAAATTTATTTTATTTTTTGATTGTATTTATTTTGAGGGGAGGGGGGAGAGAGAGAATGTGAGCGGGGTAAGGGCAAGAGAGAGAAGGAGAGAGAGAGAATCCCAAGTAGGCTCCATGCTGTCAGCACAGAGCCCAACACGGGGCTCGAACTCAGAAGCCTCGAGATCATGACCTGAGCCGAAGGTGGACGCTTAACTGACTGAGCCACCCAGGGTGCGCCTATAATCTTTTATTCTTTGAATATAGCAAAACCTTGAAGTAATGAATCTGATGGGAACACAAATTCTGATTTAACAGTTACTGATGGAGTCCTGTCCTCTGTCGAGCCCCTATTCTAAGGATAAAGGGCCACTAACATTTCTTACCGTGTGCAGGGGTTACCATCACCCAAAGCTCGCTCAGTTCCCTGTGGGGTTACCGGTGCAGACAGAATTTCACTCTATTTTTGTGTGCATGTGCCCCCCCTTTTTTAGGCAGTATAGAGACGCAACTGACATTTTTGGAAACCCCCTTACTGGGCTTTGGAAAAATACATATGTTATATATATATTACTTGGCATTCTTGAAATATTTCATACTCAAAACATTTTGTAATAGTTGGAAATTAGTCTACTTAAACGTATTTTGTAAGGTCACGCTTCCCAGGCAGATCACGTTTTTATTTTTTGTGAATCAACAATGAATGATAGCTGTCCGAGCTTTCTTGAACGAAAATCTAGGCTACAGCGTGCTCTAGGTGCCATGGAGACCAATCTAACCAAGAACGAAAGGCAGAAGCTATATGAAAAAGAAAAAGAAAGGGAGAGGGTCTGGCTACATACTTGGCTATATAACGTGGCAACAGATGCCACGAGCAAAGTCAAGAGATGCAAGAAAGGTCTGGAAAAAGTGCTTGAACCCCGAGAACCAGCAAAGGAGTATCCGCTCTGCTGAGAACACTTAAAAATGGACAAAAGGGAGCAGGCTCGTAAGTATGGAGAACAATCCTGATGATACACATGGTTTGAAAAACACAGTTTCCAGAGGGGAGGGAGCGGGGTGGTGGAAGAGATAGGTGAAGAGGCGGGGGCGCCTGGGTGGCTCAGATGATTAAGCGCGGGACTCTTGATTTCAGCTCAGGTCATGATCTCACCGTTCGTGGGTTCGAGCCCCGCGTCAGGCTTTGTGCGGACAGCTCAGAGCCTGGAGCCTGCTTCACATTCTGTGTCTCCCTCTCTCTGCCCCTCCCCCACTCACACTGTCTCTCTCTCTCTCTCAAAAATAAATAAACATTAAAGAAATAAAAATAATAACCCTGTGATAATGTTTATGGTGACATGTGGAGACCGCACCTGCTGTGGTGAGCACTGAATAATGTATAGAATTGCCAAATCCCTATATTGTACACCTGAAACCAATATGACATTATATGTCAACTATACTTCAATAAAAATTTTTTAAAAAACCCTGGAAACACTCCCCCCCCCCGCCCAAAGGACAAAAGCAAAAGCCCCAACTAAAAATGGACAAAGGGTAAGAAGCCAATTCCCAACAGAGCACCTCTAAAGTCAAACATATATTCAAGTTCTCCCCGATTCCCCAGTAGGCAGGGAAATGCAAACTAAAGTCACAAGGACAGATCACTCCGCACTCATCAGGATGGCAACGTTTACAGCGTGCCCTGGCATCGGTTGATGGTGGGAACTGTGTGCATTGAGGCAGAAGGGTCAGGTGTCACAGAATCTTGGGAAGGTAATCTGTCAGCATCTATTAAAATACAAGTTTAGGCCTTCAAACCAGTAACTCCACTCCTGGGAATCCAGTCTGTGGGAAGAAAAATACTGACACTGACCAGGAGATTTCCTGCCCATTGTTCTTAGCCGGCAAGGGCAGGGAGAAGGCGCACATCATGGGATGTCATCAGCCTTTCAAAAGAACGAGGCGAGTTCCCTGAAGAAGCTAGCGCGGATTTCAGCAGGTGTTGGCGAGCCTGAAAAGTAAGAAGCAGTTAAATGTGATTAGGAGGGATTCTTTTTGTAAGACACTGACCCCCAAGCTCCCCTGTGGGTGCGTGTATGTGTGTGAATGCACGTGTGTAGGTACGTAGCATATACTTACGTGTGTCTGTGGAGAAACATATGGGAGAAGGTAAGCCAGGGGGTTATCAGGGGCCACCTCATGGGGGATGTGCTGTGGAAATGGGGAGGAGGAAGCGTCCAGAACAAAACCATCATGTTTTTATTACGTCCATTCATGTGAATGTATCTGCACACGGGAGAGGCACGGAGGCCTGGTCACCGGAAGGCTCTCGGGGGTCACCCCGGTGTGGCGAGATTCAAGGTGACCTTTGTTGTCTCCTTTATATCCGCCTGTACTGTTTGAATTCTTTACAATAAGCATGCATTATTCATAGAACCAGAAATAGCCCACAGAAAGCTGTTTTCCTTGAATGGCATAGAGGAGAAGAAAGAGCATGTCCTGGCCTAGGGACGCTGCGTCCCAGGAGGCCGGACTCCCCGGCACGGAAAGGGATACAGAACTTGGACACTCTGCCTGGCCTCCCACCCCTCATGGCTGATCCACCTTGTTTCTGGAGGGAAATCCGCAGGCCCTCGGTGCCCACCCCGGGGCAAAGCCCTGTCCTGTGCAGGAGACTCCTTGGGCAGCTACCTTCGTGATCATCCTGTTTCTTTAAAAAATAAACTTTTTGTATTGAGATCGCTGGACACTCACATGTAAGAAACAATAACGAGCCAGTATACCCTTCACCCGGTTTCCCTCAAAGGTAACACCTTGCAAACCTATAGTTACAACATCACAAACCAGGCAACCAACGTGGATAGGATCCACCCGCCTCAATCAGATTTCCGTGGCTTTACCTGAGCTCACGCGGGCGCATGTGTGCGCGAACTTAGTTCTGTGCGATTTTATCACTCGTGTAGAGTGGCCTGTGCACCGCCACAGTCAGGGTAGAACCCAGTGCCATCCCGCTACCCCTTTACAGACACAGCCACCACCCTCCCCCTCCCCAACTCCTGGTGCCACGCATCAGTCCTCTATTTCTATAATCCCGTCGTTTTGATAAAGTTCTATAAATGGAATCACGCAGCTGTTGAGCTCAGCATAATTCCCATCGTCATCTTTTAGGATCTGAACGTGAGCTGATGGCAGCGTGGGCTTGGGGTCGGAGACCTGGCTGCAGTTTCCAGATCCTTTTGTCTGACTCTCCTTTGTCTCTTCCAGAAAATGACAGTAACAGCGCCTGCGGGGACACGGAGGGAGGTAAGCTTTTCTGCTACGAATCCCAGCAGTGTTCAGTGCACACATCGAACAGCCTCACTCTTTTAGGTGTGCCATGATCACATGCCTAGGTCCTATTCTTCCCATCACTCGGACGGTGGCACTGGGGGCCAATGGTGGAACCAGGACTCACATCCCAGAGTGTCTGGCAGGTGTGTGTGTGTGTGGGGGGGGGTGGTGTCACCATTTCTATTCGACAGGGAGGAAGGAGACCTAGGCTCAGAGCACTGATGGGACTTGTCCCAGGGACACAGAGCTCCCCGCCCCTCACCTGGCACTGGTTTTGCTGTGCCCCCTACCTCAGGGCATCTTACCAGCAGTGGGGTAGTTTTCTGCTACTCAGGAGATACAGAGAGCCTGAGCGGTGTCGGCCACTGTGGAAGCCAGGTCTGCTGGTTCCGATCCCCAACTCAGCCACTGAGTTGGTGCCCTGAGGCAAGTTATTGAACCTTTACATTCCTCGGTGTCTAAGGATAAGGAGGGAGGGATTGAAATGGGTTAATTTCTATGAAGCTCAGACAGTGCCCAGCACACAGTAAGTGCTCAGTAAACGTGAGTCGTTATTATCAATGTGATGGTTTATTTATCCCCAGAAGCAACTGCATTCTGGCTCTCCTGGCTGTGAGACCCTGCGCAAGCTGCCTAACCTCTCTGTGCCTAGGGTGGTTGTGCAGATTAAATTAGTACACGCAGCGTACCTGCATCCGTACCTGTTTGGAGCAAGCTTGGCCAGCGTTTGCTCTTGTCAGGTACCCCTCCCCCAGCACCGTTCACCACCCAGAAGGCAAGTCTTACAAGTTGGATCAGCCTAGTTGGGGGCGGGGGTGCCGCTCAGAGGGTTCTGACCTGTCCTCCTGGGACCGTGGGTCAAACTGCCCGGATTCTGACCCTCAGCCTCCTTCGTCTCAGCCAACGCCACGGTCTCTTGCCTCCACCTTCCCACCCAGCCTCCATGCAGATGCCAGAGTCTGCCAACCAACTCCAGGGGCGTCATGGCCTGTTCCAAATTCCTTGATGACCAGAAGTCCCAGTGAGGCTTTCAGGCTCCTTGTGATCTGGTCTTGCCAGCCTCTTAACCTCGTGTGCTCCCTACGGGGCAGCAGGCCTGGAATCCACGGCTCAGTCTTTGTGCCTCTATGGTCCCTCTGCACGTGCTGTTCCCTCTGCCTGGAAGGCCTGCTTCCTCCCTCTTTGTCTAGCTGCAGTGCGCATGTCTCCTCCTCCAGGAAGCCCCTCCTGACTCCCTGAAGTGGTCCCAGGAGCTCCTTCCCTGGCACTCGTATAGTCAGGGTACCCCATCATAATGCTCCACTGTGGTCTCTCCCACTGACCCATGAGCCACGGGGCAGAGACAAGCTGTCTCCCTGCCATGTCCCTGCTGCCTGGGCAGAGCATCCCTGTGCAGTGGGTGCCTGTGTCCGCGGGATCCCTGATGCAGCTGGTGGGGCCTGCCTTGCCCTTCTGTACTTGACCAGGCCTCCTTGAATCCGGTCACTCATGGCCTTCCTCCAGAACTCCTGATGGCTCCCTTCCCACCGGAAGGTCAAGTCCAAACTCAGGACCTTCACACTGCTGTTCACTATCCCTGGAATATGCTCGCTTCCTCTTTGTCCAGCTAGCTGAGGCTCAGGGCTGACTTCCTCAGGGAAGGCTCCCGGACCTCAGACCACGCCAAGCTCCACAGGATGTGCTAGCTTCGCACCTTTCCCCCCTCCTTAGGAATGATCACAATTGTAGTTAATAATTCTGTGACTTACAATAACATCCTGGAACCTGAGAGGGTGGCCTTACTTGGGAAAAGGGTGATTAGATGTGATTAAGTTAAGGGTCTTGAGGTGAGATAATCCTGGATTAACTCGGTAGGTCCTAAGTCCACTGACAAGAATCTTCATAAAAGAGGAGATGGGGGGCACCTGGGTGGCTCAGTTCGTTGAGCGTCTGAGTTCAGCTCAGGTCACCATCTCACGGTTTGTGAGTTCGAGCCCGCATCAGGCTCTCTGCTCTCAGCACAGAGTCCACTTGGGATCCTCTGTTCCCCTCTCTCTCTGCCCCTCCCCTTCTTATGCTCTCTCTCTCTCCCAAAAAGTTTTTAAAAAGAAGAGGCATGGACAGAGGAGGCAGCCACAGTCATGGGAAGCCACATTTGAGTGATGTGGCCACAAGCCCAGGAGCATCTGGAGGCCCCAGAAGCTGAAAAAGGCAGGAAAGAATTTCCCCTAACAGTTTCTGGACTAGGGACTTTTACCCTGTAATATTACGAGAGCACACATTTCTGTTCTTTTAAGCCTCCTGGTCTGTGGTAATTTATTTTTATTTTTATTAAAAATTGTTTTGA
Source organism: Panthera onca (assembly GCF_046562875.1). NCBI lineage: Eukaryota > Metazoa > Chordata > Mammalia > Carnivora > Felidae > Panthera > Panthera onca. The sequence goes on from NC_138342.1 coordinate 4,971,842, forward strand.
GTTTATTTCTTTTATTTTGAGAGACAGAGCACAAGCAGGGGAGGGGCAGAGAGAAGGAGCGACAGAAGCCCAAGCAGGCTCTGCACCAGCAGCACAGTGCCTGATGCGGGGGCTCGAACTCACAAACTGTGAGATCGTGACCTGAGCCGAGATCAAGAGTCAGACGCTTAACCGAATGAGCCACCCAGGTGACCCTGGTCTGTGGTAATTTATGATGGCGGCCTTCAGGAAGTAGCAGAGATCCATATATATTAGGTCATTTAATCCCTGCCCAAACCCACCGATTATCACTGTTTTAAGGTCCATTTTACAGACGAGGAAACTGAGGAAAGCCAAGGGTCAATCACTTGCCTAAGGTCACCAGCTAGTAAGTGGTCAAACCGGGATCCCTCCCCTGACCCCCAACAGCTTGGTCCCAGCAGAGGCAGGCTAGTGGGCACTGACTGCTCCCCGTCTGGAACGCAGCAGGAACCCCTTCCCCAAGACCCTCAAACGTGGACGGCCTGTCGAGGGGCTGGGAGCTCCGCACATCTTCGAGAGCGGCATCTCTGAGAAGAACGTTTGTCCTCTTGGTGAGCTGAAACCCGCCTCCCTGCGACTTGGAGGTCTGGGCTCACGAACTTTGAGTCTCAGGGTACCTGGAAGGCTGTTCTGGACAAGTTTGGACCCTTGGCTCCCACCTTGCTACCTGCTCTGGATCCTGGGACCCGGGGCCTCCTCATCCCTAGCGAGGAGAAAGTGGTGGTACCTGCCTCTCGGGTGGCCCGGAGGGGTGGTTCAGACAGCAGATCAGCGCACTTCAAATACGTAACTCTGACGTTGCCCCCACAGACCACTTTCCCTGGTGAGATGGGCTCAGGATAAACTCAAATTCTTTCCCGTAGCCAGGGACCCTACAGCCCTGGCCTCTACCCGTCTGGTCACCCTCCTCTTGGCCATTCATCTCACCTGTCTGTAGCCCGGAGACACCCCCCTCTTCTAGATTCTCAAATCAGCCACACTTTCCTGAGATCAAGGTGCTTTCTCATGCTTATGTGAATGCTCCTGCCTTCCTTTTCTTTGCCAGAATATAAGCTCCCGGAGGGCAGGACCTTCTGTCTGTTCACTGCGGTATTCCTAGATCTTAATGGCTCCCTGGTACATAGTAGGTGCCCAATTAAATATTTGTGGAACGGAATTGAATGAATGGATCTTTGCCTCACGAAATCCTACCCTTCCTTCAAGCCTAGGCTGGACATCACATTATTCGTTCCACTATTTTTTGCTAACACGGGTTTGCCTCGCGATGAAGGCTGTCAGCTCTGGCGTGAGACTCCTGGCTCTGCCCCTGGCTAGCCGTGCCACCTTCAACACTTCCTTTCCTGGGACCCGGGACCCTGAGAGTTCCATGTGTACAAAGGCGCAGGTCGTGTCTTCCCTGACCGCCGATGGCCTTCGATGCCCACCGTCCCAGGTGAGGGCAGGGACCGGCTTCCCGGGGCCTTCAGCCCGAACTGGAGCTGGCAAGCCCCTCCCCAGGGCGGCTCCCACCCGCCCGGCGCCGCGGCCCTGCGCCTCGCCGGGCGCTCGGCCGCGGGACCCCGGCCCTTCCCCGGCGCGGGCCTCGGGGCCAAGTGCGCACGCTCAGGCCTCCCCGCACCTCCTCCGGCTGCCGCCGAACGGCTCCGGGCCTCGGCCCCGGGCGGGGGCGGGCGAGTGCCGCGCCTTCCCTCTGACTGGCAGGGGGACGGGCCAATCGGAGGGGCGGCCCGGGGAGGGGCGGGGCCGCGCCGCGAGCCGGGCGCCGGGTGGTCGCCCGAGCTGCAGCCGGGAGCGTGCGGCACGCGCCTGCCGGCTGCCCCGAGCGCGGTCACCGGCGCCGCCGCACCTCGCCCCTCGCCCCGCCGAGCCGCGCGCGCGTCTGCCCGTCTTCCCCCTTTGCTGCTTACGATTTTTCTTTCTTTCCTTTTTTTTTTTTTGCACGCAGCCTTTTTCTGTTCCGTTTTGTCCTTTTTAAGGCGGGGGCGGCGGCAGCGTAAGCTCGGGGCGGGGAGGGGGCGGCCGGATGATGCGGCGCGGGGCTGCGCTGGCTACGTCCGCTGCTGCTGCCCGGCTCGGGCCTGAGCGCCGAGCAGGTGGGTACAGGTGCGCCGGGGGGCGGGAGGCGCGCGCTGGCCAAATGGGACCCGCGGACCCCACGAGCGAGGGGCGGACCCGGCGGCAGGGGACTCGGTGACCGGTGCCGCCCCGCCCAACGCCCACCTCCCCCTCCTCCAGCCCTCGCGCCCCTCCGGATCCCTTGACGCTCTCGCGTCTCACCTCCGTGGACCCCCACCCTTCCCATCCCCCATTCCCCCCCAAATCCCCCCGCAGCGTCTCTCTCCCAGCAGGAGAACTCTGCGTCGTCTCCCTCCGTAGGCCCCCTCCCCGTCCCGCCCCCAGTGCCTCTGTCTCCCTCACGCCACCCCCATTTTCACGAGCCAAGGAGGGGGAGGGGGAACCCACCGGCTGCCTCCAGGGAGTGGCGCGGGGGGCGTGGCCGGCCGGTTCTCTCGGTGTCCTACCCACTGAGTAGGTCCGGGTACCCCCGGGTCCCGGCCGAGGTGGCACAGAGGTTGGAGGCCGGAGGCGGCGGGGTGGGGGGCGAGGCCGCCCTGCCTGCACCCCCGCCCCGCGCACAGCACCCGCCGCCTAGGCCCCTGCCACGCACACCCCCGCGCTGCTCCGCCCACGTGGGTTCGGGGAGGAGGCTGTAGCGCTGGGAAGAAAGGCTGGTACCCACCCTGCTGCCCCGCCGGCGCGCCCTGGGCGCACGCAGCCTCGGGAGATGGCGCAGAGGGATCGGCTCTGCGGGGCCGGGCACCTTGCCTGGGCGCGCTGCGTTCAAGCCCCGGCCTGTGGGCCTGCGTTAGTGCGCCGTGCCCTCGCCCCCAGCCCTCTGCCCCCCCCCCCCCCCCCACTCCATCACTCCACCCTCCCTGCTTCGGGTTCTTGAGGAGCCGGCCTCGTCATCCCTGATAGAGGCAGCTTGCCAGGCTGGAGTCTTTTGCCATAGAAGCACCCCCCCCCCCTTCCCCACGACCTCCCCTCCCCACACACCGGAGTCTGCCTTTCTCCTGATGGCTTGGCCGGCCTGGGCTCTCCGCCAGCCTCTGCCCGGCTCTTTAGACTCCGGAGATACTGTGTCTAACCGCGGGTGCTCCGCCACCCCCACCCCTTCCACGCGCACTCACAGGCACACTGTCCTTGGCCTTTGCTTGTGCTGTTCCCTCTCTAGGAACGCCATTCCTTCAACTGGTCGGCTCCTTCTCTACCAAGGTCAGGGAGAACCCCTCGCCCCGCCTGAGGTTCCTTGCATGGCAGAGTGGGACACACTCTCGTCCTGTCTGATGGCTTCAGCCTGCCAGACCAGATTAGGAGATCTTGGAAGGGCAGGGGCAGCCTCAGCCCCTCATATGGGGTTCCGGGGCTCCCTGCACCTGAGGGGGGCTCTCCCCACGAACTCTGTCTGACCTGCTGGTGTAGGGTGAGTCTGTGGGGGAGCTGGCTTCTCCTCCAGGACCTTGGGCAGAGCCCAGATGGACAAGGAGGAGGGGCAGGTTTGGGGATGGCATGGGTGGTCAGGACCCTTCTCAGATGCTTGTCCAGCAGGGCAACTTCCCGGATTGCTGCTGCTGAGAAAAGTCTTCCAGAAGGTGGGTGATTGCCAAGTGTTTGTTGCTGAGCTCTTGCACGTGGGTTGTAACGCTGAGCATCTCTGCAGAGCATGGGGGTAATTCTCATTTTCAGACTTTTCACGGTGAGAGGCCCCTCAGTGGGTCAGAGCGTGGGCCCAACAAACGCGATCATTGCCATTGTCCTCCTTGACAAACCATCCTGGCTCCCGCTGCCCCTGTGACCTCACCTGTTCCTCACATCCTGGCTTCCTTGGCCCTCCTCTCTCTCTCCCTGCCACGCCGTCTCAGCTAAGTGTGCCACCTCTGCGTTCCCCAGACAGGTCTTGACTCTTCGGCTTCTCCCCCTGTGCTGTGGTTTTGTTACTGTTGTTTTTGGGGGAGATGTTCCCCTCCCTTGTCTGCCTGGAGAACTCCTATTCATATGTTAAGGGCCAAGTCTCTGGGTCCTTCTTTGGGATGTTTCCTGACTTTGGCAGACAGATTGTGGGTTCTCTTATCTGTGCCCTTTTGGAACATATATCCGTGTGTGGTTTCATATCTGTGTAGCTTTTCCTTAAGCAGACCTTGCCCACCGGAGACTGGGGACACAGTGAGGTCTGAGGGGCAGCCCTGCTTTGAGGGGGGCTCCGCCTTCCAGGGGGGCAGTCAGGGATGGAGCTTGATGGTCTGTCCTCGGCCTGACCAGAAGGTTTCACGGTGAGGAGGCAGGAGGGAGGCCCCACCCTCTTAGGGTACAGGGTGGATTGGGGCCAGGAGGGGAGCAGGAGAAGGAACAATTTTCTGAGGAAGGCATAAGCCAGCAGCCAGTGCCGCCCTTCCTCTCCTCGGGCTCTGGAGCCAGACTGCCCGGGTGCCATGGCGGCCCCGCCCCTCACTCAGCTGCAGACCAGCAGGTGCCTCCCCGCCCTGGGCTTTGAAGCTAAAACGGGGTGCCTCCCTCAGAAAGATTGGGGATGACTGCACTTGTGTTCCAGTTCTCCTCGTTTGATCTCCTGAGGGTGTCTGAGCCCCCACAGGGCTTCTGAAGTGGGGTTCACCTTTGTCCTGTTCCTTATGGTCGTGTGATCCCGGGGAACAGGATTAACCTTTCTGGGTCTCCCATTTCCTGTCCAAATGGGGGCAGCGGTCTGTCTGGCTGGGTTGATGTGGGGATCAGAGTGCGGTCTCCGGGCACGGGAACCACTGAAGTGGCCGTGATGATGAGGGAGTGTATGGTTAAAAAATGAATCTTTTGGTTTTGTCCCAAAGCGGCCACCCCAGTTAGAGGCCCTCCGCGTCCTTCCCTAGCTAACAACACCAGGCCAACGAGCTAAATAAATAGTCAATGCGTGGGAAAGACAGGCGGAGGGGGTGCGTGCGTGTTGGCTGCTGGGAGTTGTGCACATCTGTGTGAGAAGGTGCTGAGGGCTGCGGGCAGGAGTCCTGAGCTCACCTCGCGTGCAGAGAAGGCCACCCCCCTGGCCACCCTCCGTCATCCGAGCTTCTTTCCTGCTCAGTGGTTAAGCCGTGAAGGCACAGGGTGGGGTCATGGGGGCTGCACTGAGGACCGGCTCAGACCCTACTGGCTGTGCCACCTTGGGCAAGTCACTTAACCGCTCTCTGCCCAGTTCCTTTCTCTGCGACGCTCACGTGAGGAATGTAGCTATGGTTGCTTAAGCTCCCACTCCTGCTGTGAGTTCTCTCCCCGAAGCTGCACAGAACCTCCCTAGGGTAAGGATTACGTGAGCACCTGACAGGCAGGGGCTGAGTCCGGAGGTGGGGGCGGAGGCGGAACTCAGGGGGCGGAGGGGAGGGGTCCCGTGCTCCAGAACTCTGGTGTTGCTTCGTGGAACACGCTGATCCCTGTAATGGAAAGTCGACCTTCCCAGAAGGCCCGTGCGAGGAATCAGTGAGAGGAGGCTTCTCGGTGCCTTTAGTCGAAACAGGTTACCTTGAAGCCAGTAGCAGCCATTAGGGTTGCTGGGATCTGAGGCTCAGGAAGGGACCCCAGGGCGGGCCAGCAGTGGGATCTTGCTGGTCATTGTCATTCTAGCCCTGAACACGGTCAGAAAATGTTTCCCTTGCTCTTGCCTGTCTAAGGCCGGGTGGACAGCCCAGGGATCATGGGCCAGCGGGGAGGGGCAGGAACAAAGAGGGGGGCCTGAGGGCCTCGGGCTCTGGGGCAGGGGTGAAGAGCCCTTCCTGTAGGAGGGGGGAGGGGGAAGAGCTTGCGGAGAGTGGCCAGGGCTGGTTCAGAAAGACTTGAAAGCAGCGGAGTGGGGGCAGGGCCTGGGGCTCAGAGTGAGGGAGCTCCCCGCCCCCCCCCCCCCCCCGCCTCCACTGGGCGGGGGGACCGAGGCTCTGCTCTTGCCTTCGGTATTAGTATTTATTTTTGGAACTGCCACAGGAAATATTTTACTTCTCATTCATCTGTAGAAATGAAATAAATGCCATTTTTCTTCATTGTAACAGTTAACATTTGTTAAGCACCTACCAAGTGCCAGAGTAAACGCCGGGGTGGGGGGGGGGGCGGCAAGCTGTGGCCCATCAGCCCGCCGCCTGCTTCTGTAAATAAAGCTTTATTGGTACCCAGCCACGCCCACTTGTGCACCTGCTGTCTGTGGCTGCTTTTCTGCCGTGCTGACAGGGTTACCTAGCTGGGGCAGTGACAGTTACTGCCTGGCCCTTTGCGGCTGGAGTGTGCCACCCCCCTGGTCTGTGCTGTCCCTGATTTGAGTTCATTCAGTTCTGGACACAAGCCCAGAGGGAGGTACCTTGCGCCTCTCATTTTACGGATGGGTACAGCCTGTAGCCTGCCCAGGGTCACAGAGCTGGTACATGGGGGAGCAGGGATCTGCTCCCGAGCAGCCCACATTATTACTTTTTTGGGGGGGAGGGAATTTGTATTTTTTATTAGCTTCTAATTTGAATTTTACCACGTTTAGAGAATATGGTCTGTATACTATCGATTTTTAAATATTTATTGACAATTAAATTTTTTTTTTTAAGTTTTTTTCTTTTGAGAGAGACAGAGACAGTACGTCAGCAGAGGGGGGGGCAGAGAGAGAGGCAAAGAGAGAGAATTCCAAGTTGGCTTCAGGCTGTTGTCGCAGAGCCCGATGTGGGGCTCGAACTCACAGAACTGTGAGATCATGACCTGAGTCAAAATCAAGAGTTGGACGGTTAACCAACTGAGCCACCTAGGCACCCCTCTTTTTTTTTTTTTTAATTTTTAGTGCTTATTCATCTTAGGGAGACACACACACAGAGTGCAGTGGGGGAGGGGCAGCGAGAGAGGGAGACACAGAATCTGAAGCAGGCTCCAGGCTCCGAGCTGTCAGCACAGAGCCCAATGTGGGGCTCGAACCCACAGACCGTGAGATCATGACCTGAACGGAAGTCAGATGGTTAACCAACTGAGTCACCCAGGTGCCCCCTCCTTTTTTTTTTTTTAATTAATTAATTTAAATTCAAGTTAGTTAACATGCAGTGTAGTATTGGTTTCGGGAGCAACCTGGGACCTGATCATTTTTAAAGGATCTTTGTGTTAAATATATATGTAATATTTTTAGTAACGGTTAACATATTAACGGTTAACATATTTCATAACCGGTCAGTGGCGTGGAGTATGTTCACACCGTTGTGCCACCATCACCGCCCAAGTCCAGAACTTTCCCGTCCTCCCAGAGTGGCAGTCCACGTTCTTAACCATGACTCCATGCTGCCTTGTGGGAGTTTTGGAGGAAAAAACGCAAACGTCAGCGGCATCCTGACTTTGCACAGGAGGCTTTGGATGGAAGCTTTGCGTTTGAGCGCTGGGTCTGCCATTTACCAGCTGATGGGGGATGAGGCACGTGAACTCCTCTGTACCCGCTACAACTCGGTGTCCTCATTTGTAAAGCGGGGACGCCCCCAGTCCCTGTCCCTGGAGATGGCGTGAGGAAATAAAGAGTCGAGGTGAAGGCCCAGCCTCGTGGGGTGGACAGTGGCAATGATGGGGCGCTACGTCTGTCCTCTCTGTGGCCCGTGGTGCCCCCTTTATCCTTTCCAGGTCCTGGAAGCATCCTCGGGTCCCATCACATGCCTTGAAGCCCCTCCTCCTGGACCTCAGAGGACCCAGATGCCGTGTGGATGAGGCCTCCCGCTGTCCCTTCTACCCCGTGGCCCAGACTTGGCTGGAGGGCCACCTTAGAGAATGAAAGAGGGTTCTGTGTGCGACCGTCCTGACTGCCCATGTGGCAGTAATGCCCTTGTGTGTGCCAGGTCAGGGGCCCCAGTGGCTCTGCCTCGGCTGCATTTTGATTTGGGAGTCCTGGACTGGCCCCTGGTCCCTTCGTCAGAGCTGCGGGGGGGGGGGGGGTGTGGAGTGGGACATGTCACCGAGGAGGTTTTCTGCTTCCTTGGGAGGACAGGCAGCCTGTGAGGATCACAAGGTAGTAGGGGCTAGGAGAGGGCTGGCAATATTAGCTTGCTGAGACACGGGGACGCAGCCTGGCTTTCCTTTGTGTCTCCCCCTTTTGAAAAAGCGGGGCGGCCTTCACACAGCATAGGATTAGCCATTTTAAAGTGTCCCATCCAGTGGCATGTGATGCGTTCGCGAAGTTGTATAACCACCACCTGTATCTGGTTCCAAGACATTTTCGTGGCCTGCGGTGAAAGCCTTGTGCCCGCTAAGCGGTTCCTCCCCGCCGCCCCCTCCCTCAGCCCCTGGCAACCACCGGTCTGCCTTGCGTCTCTAGGGATTTGCCCATCCTGGACGTTTCGAGTGAATGGGATCCTATGTGAATGTCCTCAAGGTTCATGCAGGTCGTAATGGGGGTGTCTGTGCTTCAGCACTTTTTATGGGTGAGTAGTATTTCATTGCGCGGACAGACCACATTTTATTCTCCATTCGTCTGTGGATGGATGTGTGGGTGGTTTCCGCTTGGTGCCTGGTGCGCCCAGCGTTTGAAGCAAGGCTTCGAGTGTTAAGATGCTCTTCCGGGGGCCTTTGCTGCCCAGGTTGTGTTGTCGCCTCTTACTGCCAGTGTCGTCACCGACCCGCTCGGCGGATGCTCCTGGACAGACACTCCATGCTAGCGTGTGCTGGGAGTGGCCGGCCTGGACTTGATCTTGACCCGAGAATGTCTTGCTGGCTTCCCATTTTCCAAGCCGGGGTGTGGGAGTGCCCTGCAGCGGGAGGGGTGGCATGGGGGCCGCCTGAGTCGCCCCAGAGAGGCTGCTGACACGGCGCTGGGAGCCCGGGCACCTTTCTGTTGGTTCCTGGAACATGCTGGCCTCTTCCTGCCCAGAGGTTTTTGTGTACTGCTTGCCGTCTGGCATGCTCTTCCCTGCCCTCGCCAGAACGGTTTTCTGAGCCTCCACATCTTAGGTTAAATTTTCCCCTCCTCGGAGACGTCTTCCCTGTCCATCCTGGGTAGATGCCCACCTCCCCTCTGCTATTTCCCCTCCCCGCACTCTGTTTTCTTCTGAAGTCATCACCATCTGAAGTGTTTTTTTCCTCATTTATGATCATCCCCTCATTTATGATCATCCCCTCCCCCCTCAATGAGCTGGGGGGGGCGGGTAAGCACCACAGGACAAGAACCTTGCCTGACATGTTTATGCTCATCTTTCAACACAGGGCATTGGCGCACAGTAGGTGCTCAGTAAATAATTGCCTGTTGCTTAGAGTCCGACGTAATTTAACTTCCTGATTCCAGGCATCAGGCTCTGTGTCCTAGAACACGTTTCTTCTGAGCATCACTTCCTTTCTTAGCCAACACGGAGACCATCCGGTGTCCCTACCTCTTGGGGTTGGTGTGAAGGTCAGAAATAACCTGTGCAGCCTTCCCAGAGCTGTGCTGGGCTGTAGTAGGCACTTGGCAACCCGTGCTGCTGTTGGTGGAAGTTGGAGACGTGGTCACGGTGATTGCGCAGGAGTCTCCCTATGCTGGGTGACCTGTACGCGTGCTCGCCCAGAGGTGGGCAGGGGACTCCTGGAGCCAGGCTCCCCGCCACTCGCCACTCGGAGCTGTTGAGCCCTGAAGTGTGGCTCCTCTGGACCGACCTGCTGGCGAGTGAAAACAGGTTTCTAAGATGTTGTGTCAGCGGAGGGTGTAAATGATCTCAGTAAAAAACTTTAACAGCCATCATGCATTGAAATGATACTATTCTGGATCTGTTGGGCCCAATGAAATGTATTATCAAAATTAGTCCCATTTGTTTTTTTGTTTGTTTGTTTCTTTTTTTTTTTTAAGTGGCAACTAGAAAATTAAAAACTGCAGGTGGGGCTCGCATGGTATTTCTTTGGGGACAATGCTGCTGTAGACCCTAATCTCCTTGAGGGCAGGGGCCAGGCTCAGGGTACCCTGCCTCTGCCTTCTCCGAAGTACATGTCCCTAGGCAAGTTAATTAAATTTTGTTGTGCTTCAGTTTCCTCCTCGTAAACAAGCAGTCGGGTCTGATGACAAGCAGTGACAGTGCACACTTGAGGGCTTCCTGTGTCTCCTGGGAAGGAGCGAGAGCCCCAGTAAGAGGAGGTGTGGCAAGGGCCCTGCCCACACCAGCCTTCACTCTGGGGAAGCAGAGACCCATGCAATCGAAATAGAACACGGACCCAGTCCCTGAGACCGATTGTCCCCCGAAGAATCCAAGGAAGAAGGCGCCGTGGACTTCATACTGCCACGAGAGCCGGGTCTCTGGTTGGGAGGATCTCCATCCAGGGATGGATCTTTGCCCAGCCTGGTCCATAGCAGGTTCTTCCTAACTGGCAGCCGAGGTGACTACTCTGGGACGGCTCAAGAGCATTGGGCCACTCTGCTAAGATGAACCTCCACTTGATGGCTCTGGCCTTTTTAATCCCAATGCATGTAATCACCACATCGGGATTTTGCTGCTGTTCTCTGAAGATTTTGCAACCTCACCTTTATTTTCCATGGCTCCTGAATGCAAGACTCTCATCCCAGCAGCTTACTCACGGCCAGCTCTGATTGGACAAGCACCTGATCGGCCAGCTCTGATTGGACGAGAGCAGCTGATCAGCCAGCTCTGATTGGACGAGAGCAGCCGATCGGCCAGCTCGGATTGGACAAGGGCAGGTGATCGGCCAGCTCTGGTTGGACGAGAGCAGCTGATCGGCCAGCTCTGATTGGATGAGAGAAGCTGATCAGCCAGTTGTGATTGGTTGAGGGCAGCTACTTCTCGGGGTGTGGCACAGCCGCCCTCCTGCTGTACATATTGCTTCTGCTCCATAGCCCATCTCCATGGATTTTCTGCCAGACCTGGGAGGGAGAATGGATTTTGTCCCCAGTCCAGCCAGGAACCACTAGGGAGACACCCCCCCCTCCCTCCCCCCGTACCCGTCACGAGGTGTGTGTGCTCCACATGGACAGATGCCCAGAAGAGCTTTGTTTCAGTTCTGCAGAGGTCTCCTAACATTGTCCTCCTAGTTGTCCACAGGTACCGCCTGGCCTGCAGGTGCCTGGCATTGTACTGCCTTCTGGGCTGGGGGGTTGAGAGTGGAGACCCAGGGTAGGTAATGGAAGGCGCCAGAGTCTTCCTTTCCAGCCCCCACTGGGCCGGCACCACCTCAGTGCTGCGGAATGAATGAATTACCTGAGGTTGCACAGGTAGAAATGGGAGTGGTGGGCCTGCTCTGGCTACTCCTACAGTTGCTGATTATATATGAAAAGTGTGCAGAGGCCTTATCTAGGCGTTCAAAGCTCGCGTGGACTGCCCCCAACTCAACTGCCGGTATTTACCCCAGTGGACTGCACCTACCCCCTAAGCACTGCTCTCTCTTCCAGATCCTTGTTTGCCAGCTCCCTCTGCCTGGAATGGCTCCCCATGGCCCGCCTGTGACCTCCGCTTGCTTCATGGCCTGGTGGGCCCGCCTGGATGTTTCTTCCTCCATTCTCCCCGGGCCCCCAGGAGAGACCTGTTTGCTTACTCTCCAAGTTCAGATTGAGTGAATGAAGTCACCGCGGTTGGATTAAGACAGGAACGGCCTGGAAGCAGAAAGAATGCACCAAAGGGGCTTCTGCTCATCCTAATTTTGCCAGCATGGCGTGGCCCGCTCCTGCCTCCCTCTCCTCCCACGCTTTCAGTAGGGCGTGTGGCCAGCTACACCATCTGCCCACGGTTCCTGACTGAACCAGGCTTTTGCACAGGCTGTTCCCTCTGATCGATTTGCTCATTAGCTTTTCCTGTCCTCATCCACCCGGGGAACATCTTCCACTTGTGCTTGGGATCCATCATCAACCTTATTTCCTCCAGAAAACCTTCCCTGATGTACGTACCCTCTCCCCTTCCCCAGGCCAGGTCAGTCGTGTCCCTAGGGCTCCTGCTGCCCTAGGCATCCTTCTGTTACTGCCCTGGACATAGTATTGCAGCTGTCAGTGACTTATCTGACTCTTCCATTAGACAGAAGTCTCCAGAAAGTTCTGGGAGGCTTGAAATGCCATCTGATTCACAGTGGGATTCCCAGAACCTGGGTGGGGCACACAGTAGGCAGTCAATAGGTTTTTGGCCCTTAGTCTCACAGATCCCAGTAATGTCAGTGTTGGGAGTGGCCTCAGCAGGGAGGTGGTAGGCTCTCCTCTCTCTTGCTTGTGTTGGGTCCACTCGGCCCTTAACTAGCCTCACTCCACTCTCTGCAGCAGTCACCTCTAGTGACTACCCTGTGAACCTTAGATCCTGCAGAACTCGGGGCTGAGATACTATAGTGGTTGTGTTAGCCCAGAGATGACACTGGGGAGCCTCTCTCACTTCTCCGGAAAGTCTCCTTCCCCTGCACGCAGGGCTTTCGCTGTCTTACAGTGCAGCCTGCTTTTGGTTTAGGACAACAAATATGTTAGAAAGCTGTTCTCCAGAGTCCAAAGCATCCTCTCATGTTTATTGAAAGCTGTATTTCTTGTTAAGTTGTCCCGGTCTCACCCTTTATCCCATCCCCTCAGGATGCACTCAAGGAGGTGTGGCTTCTTTTAGGAAGTTGGCAGAACTGCTTCCTGGGTCAGGGCAGCTGGGTGAGGAAGCTCATTAAGTCGGGCAGTAATTGGGTTTCTGCAGCAAGCCCGGGGTGCTTCATGGCTTGGGACTAGGTGTTCTTTTTGTCAACCAGATACTTGATTTTGAACCAGGACCTGGATGCCTACAAATTGTGCCAAATCTGTTTAAGCCTTCTGGCAAATGGGCTCTTTAGTGACACTTGTCTCTCCCTGGAATGTGACAGTCACCCAGGATGAGCCCCATTTATGACAGCCTGGGCATTTTAGATCCCCTGAGACTTCTACAAGGGTAACTGAAAACAAATGCAAGACACTTCAGACCAAAGACACAAACAAGTTTTATGGCTGGGTAGGATATTGGAACTGGGGGGGTGCTCCAGCAAGGAGATGGGAGGAGGGGTGCCAAGTGCCCCAAACCTCAGGTGTTGACAACATAGATTGGGGATTTGGGATCTCACAGTTCACAAGCTCCTGGGTTACAGCCTCCCTTCATGTATGTTGGTGAACAGAGAGCTTAGTAGGTAAACTAAGAGGTCAAATGACCAGGAGGTTGGGGTGTAAGTTACTTAGGGCAGGATGTGGGCTGATCACTTCAGATGGGGTGTTCACTATGGCAGGTACAGAGGGACTTCTGCTCACTAGACCCTCGTTAGCATCCATGCCAGGCATCTGCAAGAACAATGCCACGGCATTTGAAAATACCCATGTTGTGGACTTGTGAATTCAACCATCCCTTCCCACTTTGGTTTGAAGCACTGAGCCATTACCACACTTGTAGTCGCTATGTGTCAGGAAGATGACTCCCAAAATATTGCGAATGGCCCCATCCCTTTTCCTTGTGGGCAGGTCAATTTGTAGCTTCAACTCCTCTGATTCAGGAAGTTGATAGTAGACATTTCTTTAGATGGTGTCCCGTGACTATTGGACAAATAATCGATGTGCTCCTGTCTGCTGGAACCAGAGAGAAGAAATCATGATTGTTTTGAAAATGAGCCATTTAAGAAACGGAAAATTGTCAGGGAGGTCATTTTGTTATCTGAATTAAAAATAATTAGCCCTTTGAAGTTCTTGCTCTACCTTTTATGCCAAACCCAGTGTCTGATTCACTTAATACAAGAGAATGCAGTAAAGGAGGAGCAGAGGAACCAAAAAGACACGAGATCTACAGAAAACAGTAAGTAAAATGGCAGACGTGAACTCAACTATACAAATAGTAATATTAAATGTGAATGAGTTAAACAATCCAATCAAAAGGCAAAGACTGTCAGAACATATAAAAAATGATCTAAAGATACACTGTCTACAGGAGACACATGTCTTTGGATTCAAAGATAAAATAGATTGAAAGTACAAGGATGAAGAAAGATCTGTCATGTGAAGAGCAAAACCATAAGACAGCTGGAGTGGCTGTACTGATATTATATAAGACAGACTTAAAAATAGAGATACGGAGGGACATTTTGTAATGGTAAATGGGTCAATCCATCAAGAAGATATAAACAATCACAAACATATATGCACCTAACAGAGCGTCAAAATCCATGAAGCAAAACCTGACCGAAATGAAAGGAGAAATAGATAATCCCACAAGACATAGTTGGATACTTAAATGCTCCACTTTCAATAATGGATAGAACAACTGGATAGGAGATCGGCAAGGAAATCGAAAACTTGAGCAACCCCGCAAACTGACTAGGACTACCAGCACCATCAGAATGTGTATTCGCAAGTGTACATGGGTCATTCTCTAGGACAGACCATAGGCTCAGCCATAAAACAGCCTCAATGCATTTAAAAGGATAGAAGAAATAATGCAACCTATGCTTTCTGACCACAAGGCAATGACGTTAGGAGGCAATACCAGCAAACAGTGCCTGGCCTGTAGCTGATGCTCTGCTCCCCTCTTGTCAGCCTGACATCCCAGACCTCCACTTGTCCTTCCCATCTCATCCTTCATCACTCTCAACACCTTTACTTCCTGGCCAGACCAAGCCACTGACTTCTCCAACCGCTGTGTCCAGCTTCCCTGTGTTTGCTCATGCTGCCCCACTTTCTGGAAACCCCATTCCACTGCCTTCCCCACCCCCATCCCATCTCCCAAGTTTGCATCCTGCTCTTCCTGCCTTCCATGAACATCTGCCTTAGCGAGCCACAGTGAGGATGGTACATAAGGAACTGACCAGAGCGGTGGTTCTCTAAGTGGGGTCCTGGACCAGCAGCATCAGCATTACCTGGGGGCATTTTAGAAATGCACATCCTTGGGGCACCTGGGTGCCTCAGTCGGTTAAGCGTCCGACTTTAGCTCAGGTCATGATATTGCGGTTTGTGAGGTCGAGCCCCGCGTCGGGCTCTGTGCTGACAGCTCAGAGCCTGGAGCCTGCTTCGGATTCTGTGTCTCCCTCTCTCTCTGCCCCTCCCCCTGCTCATGCCCTGTCTCTCTCTCTCAAAAATAAATCATTAAAAAATGCACATTCACAGGCCCCACCCTGAGCTACCGGGTCAGAAACACTGGATTGGGGTCTGGCAGCCTGACTTTTAACAAACACTGGGAAATTCTGACACTCCCTCCAGCCTGAGAACCAGGGCAGGAAGGGCTTGTCCCACTTATCCTGCAGTTACACAGTCTGTCTCTTGGGTCGTCACTAAGTGTGTGTGGGGGGGGGGTCAGTCCTCCTGTCCTGCCGAATCTACATCTGAGCACAGAGACCCTTGTTTCCCAAGGGCAGTTCCTTAAGGGCGGTTCTTCTCTGCCCAGTAAGCACAGGCTCCAACTGGCGCTCAGAGCGAAGGGTGCTTGGTTTCCAGGGGTTTCTGGTGGGAGAAGGTGGATGTCCTGACCTTGCTCTACTGTACCTTCTCCCTCTTTGTGATGGATGTGTGATTTCCAGGAAAGAGGGAAAGGGCAGAGTGTGAAAACCAGCCCTGAGCCGGGAGTCACAGGGCCCGGGCTTGCATTCTGCCCACCTACTGCCTGTAACGCCCTGCGGTGGTCCTTTCCCGAGGGTATATGTGGAGCGTCAGCCGCGTGCTGGGCACTTGGGTCCTGCTGTCTCAAAGCACACTGAGCAAGCACGATAATCATAGTTAATCACAGAACAATGCAGCAGCCTTACCTCCCTCTAGATCTGTTTTCCCATTTGTAAAATGAAATGTTTTCAAAGAAAAAAAAAGTTGTAGGGGCACCTGGGTGGCTCAGTGGCTGGAGCATCGGACTCTTGATTTCGGCTCAGATCGTGATCTCAGGGTAGTGAGATTGAGCCTCGTGTTGGGCCGTGTGCTGACAGCACGGAGCCTGCGTGGGATTCTCTCTCTCTAACTCCCCCTCCCCCTGGCCCTCCTCCACGTTCGCACACATGTGCGCACTCTCTCTCAAAATGCATAAAAACACTTACGTTTTTACAAACAGCTACACTGTAATGTGGTCAAATATACAAAGCAGGGCCATGACGGCTTATTACCGCATGCATTTTATGACCTTGAACTTAACAACTCTTACTGGTTCTAAGGTCAGTCCGTGAGAACAGGGAGGTTGATCCGGTGAAGATAGCTTTCAGAATGAAAAACTTGGGGTGACAGTTGTGGTCTTAGCAGCTGTGGCATCCTCGGCGTTGCCAGGCTTTTGTTGTGGTTGGGAAAACATTCTGCGTTTCGAGAAGCCTCATATGCCACGTTGGCCATGGGTTAGGGTTTTGTCAGAAAGTTGCCTTGCGTTTGACCGGGGGTGATAGGAGAGGCCGTACAAAGGCCTGCACAGAGCCGAGTGTTCTCCTGGCAGCTCGGGTCCACGCAGCGGGTTAACATCTGGTGTGCAAGTCATTTGAGTTTGTGTGCTGTCTGTGTGGCTGAAAACGATCACACCTGAAAAGACAGAATCAAACACGCGTGGCTCCAGACCCCTGATCCCTGACCCCCGAGCGTCTTTGCGGGGCACCAGGGCTCCGTGGCACGGGGTGTGCGATCCAGGCCCCCGCCGTCACCTCCCAACCCCCTGACCTGCTGATAGTCCTGCTCTGTTTTAGACATTGGCCACCGTCGCTTCACAGGTGCCTGTGCCTTTGTGTTCTCATCTGGCCTGTGCGACTCATGTTTGGTTCTTTGTTGGGTCTTAGGCTCTGAGTGTCCCACGTGGCCCAGGCTGGGACCTGGGAAGGCGGAGCCCCGCCGAGCAGGAAGAAGAGTGTGTTAGGGCCAGCCCTCGCTTCACCTCGTCCCTGGGAGCAGACCCGGGGGGTCCAGTGCCCTCCTGGGAGGCTGTAGGTCCTGCCGGCCCACTGCTTCTGCATAAAGGCCTCGAGTTATCGGGTGTTTGGGAAGAACAACAACCACGCCAAGGAGGATGATATCTCCCTGAAGTGACACCTGGCTGTGTCACTCCTCTACTTAGCGGGCTCCCTGTGGCCCAGGATGAAGTGCACGCTTCTTGTCATCACATCTGTGACCTCTCCTGATGCTCCTGCTTTTACCGGCTGTCTTAGCTCAGGCTGTCATAACAAAAATACTATAGAATGGGGGGCCCAAAACGATGGAAATGGAATTACTCCTGGTTCTGGAAGCTGGGAAGCCCAAGGTCAGGCTGCCAGTCATTTTTTTTTAATGTTTATTTAATTTATTTTTGAGAGAGAGAGTGAGAGAGAGAGAGAATGAGCAGGGGAGGGGCAGAGAGAGAGAGGGAGACACAGGATGCGAAGCAGGCCCCAGGCTCCGAGCTGTCAGCACAGAGCCCAACGCAGGGCTCGAACCCACGAACTGCGAGATCATGACCTGAGCCGAAGTCGGACGCTCAACCGACTGAGCCCCCCAGGTGCCCCAGGCTGCTGGTCAATTTTGATGTGAGCTCTCTTCCTGCCTTCTTACTGTGTGCTCGTGAGGGGGCAGGAGAGGGACAAAGCAAGCTCGCTTGTGTCTCTTCTTGTAAGGGCACTCATCCCATCTTGAGGTCCCCATCCCTTAAAGTCCCTAAAGGCCTCATCTCCAAATGCCAACACACTGGGGATTAGGGCTCCAACATACGAATTTGGTGGGACACAAGCAGTCTGTAACACTGACGCCTACCTTAGGGACCCTGTGACTTCCCTGAGCTTGCCAGGCCCCCTTCCTTCCTCCTGACTCTCTACATCTGTGCCTTCTTCCTAGCACTGCCCTTCTGCTGCCTCTGGAGGTGGCCTCAGTCTCACGTCCTTGGGCGCCTTCCTGACCCCCGGGCCCCTGCACGTCTTTCTGTGACAGCCCTGACCACACTGTGGGGCTATCATCTTTCATAGTCTTCCTTGCTCACTGGCTGCAGCTCAGGACCCAGGTGGGGTCCGTGTTTGAGGCTTCGGTGCCCGGCCCGGGGCCAGCAAATGTGACACCTGATGAAGTCATCCTTGACCACCTTCCTCCCCGACTCAGCTGGCAGTCACCTGGCAGGGAGTAGCCCGACAGTAAGTACACCTTAATCCAAGCCCCCCCCCCCCCCCAACCCTGTAATTAGTGTCCCTCTTTGAGCCCCTGGTCTCTCTCTACCTGTTTCACCTCCCCCCCCCCACACACACCCCACCGTCCCCTTCATTTCTAGAGTCACCTTCTTGAGAGAAGCCAGGACACAGGCTCTGCGTCCCCTCCCTGCAGCTTTGGGCACACAGCAGGCACTTGGTAGGTGTCTGTTGAAGAGCGCCCCAGGCACAGCACACCACGTTGGGTGGCTGCTGTAGAAAGGATGTGGAAACCACAAACGAAATCGGCTTGAAAGTCACTGGTCGCCTCTGCTTGTTCCTGGCAGTGTGATTGCCTGTCAGCCCTGTGACTCATTTCAGCAGAGGTGGGACAGAGACGACCTGACAGCTGGGGCCTTTTCTGGGACTTCTTGAGGGCACTTTGCACCTCAGTAAAGAGGTGATTCCGAAATGGAGCAGGGGGTTTGCCAAAGGCCAGCAAGCGGCAGTTGAAAGAGCAAAGGTAGGGACTTGAGCAAATCCGTTACTCACTTGAGGTTGAACTTCTGTCTCCGCGAAATGAGGAGGATGACATGTGTCTCTCCGGGACCTTGTGAGTGCTGGGAGTATGTGTGTAAAGCACCTGATGCCAGGGGGCCGCAGCCTTCTCCCCCCAGGTGTGCAGAACAGCCAGGCTTAGCCCGCTGCTCCATCAGTGTGGTTCCTCTGGCCTTCCTTTGGACGAGGTGATGTCTGGGTCACCCTCGTGGCTCTAGCCTCAGGCTGGGACCCACGTAGCAGAGCGGGTAAGAGCATAGACACTGGAGCCAGACCACCTGCTCATCTTTCCACCCCTATTTGTTGGCTGAGTCACCTTGGCCGAGTAACCTCACCCCTTTCCGCTGGAATGCTAAAATGGGGACACTGATAGCACCATGTCTTAGGGCTGCGGAGTAGTAGATAATTTGGAAAGGCTGGGAAAGTTTCTGGCACGCCGTGACGGCCTCGTGAGCGGGGACTGTAGTTATTAGCACTTGGTGCATGTTTGTTGAATTGTGTTGAGTTCTGTCTGCCAGGAGAGGATGTGGGTGTTGCCACGATGCTTTACTTTTCTTAAAGCCCGGGTATCAGTTCCCATTGCTTGTCCCCACCTCAGATTTTTCTCTCCCGTTCAGCATTTGTAAGGTTCTACAGTGAAAAGTTAAAGAAAACAGAAAGGTCCACACGCGCAGAATGTTCTACAGGAAGTTTCCTCATGTTCTTGTAAATGCTGATAAAAACTCTCAAACCCGCTCTTTGATGGGAGTTTTGCGACGTGGGTTTTGAATGGGAGTAGCAATTTTATCAGGCATATGTTTGTGTTTGTGGGTGTGTCTGGTGGGAAAGTGAAGTCGGTGGCTTTCTGTTGCTACTGGAAGCTTTTCATGGACTGGACTGTTTGGAAACTGTAGCTTTATGGAAGCGTTGAGGCTAATTCAGCGGTATTTAATTTGCTGTCAATATGCTTTGCTCTGGGAGGGTGATGGCACAGTGAGCCTGGCTGTTCCTCCCTAAAAATGTGCTTGGGTGCCTTCTGAGACTGTGCCTGGCACGGTACTAACTCCTGGGGATAGAAAGCAAACCGACACACTTCCTTGGGCAGCTGGGAAGTGGCCTCAGAGGCAGACGGACGTGGGTTCGAGTCCTGACTCTGCCACTCACACGCTGCAAAGACGGGGCAAGTGAGTTCACCTCTTTGAGCCTCAGTTTCCTCATCTGCCAAACGGGGATGACCCTGTTACATGTTTCACAGGTTTTGAGGCTGGGTTGAGATGGGCACGCCCAGCACGTTGCCTGGCCGCGAGTGGGCTCTTAGAAAGGGCCGCTCTTGTCTTAGTTGCTGCTTGGGGCTGGGGGCAGCAGTGATGTTCTGAGAGACCCAGGCCCCCTGACCTGGGGCTGCCCCCAGGCCACTTCCTTTCCTTTGCTCTCCACCTGGCAGAACAGGCAGGGTCACTGTTTGCAGAGGAGATGCCTGTGTCTGAGGGCGAGAGAGGCCTGGTTTCCTGTGGGCTTGTGGCTTTGTCCTATTGATGGCACCTGCCGGGGTTTCTGGCATGCCTAGGAGCAGGTGGTGGGGGCTTGGGGGAGGGTCCTCCGTGGGCTGGGCTTCCTGTCCGGGTGTGTTCAGTCCGCCTCTCAGCCGTTGGGTGTACCGAGTGCCCCCCAGGCAGGTCCCCTATGTGCCTCTGTGGGCCTCTCCAGTACTGTGCAGGAGGGCGGGAGATAGCAGAGCCTTCCAGCAGTCACAGGAGGTGAGCCGTGGAGCCTCAGGAGGCCACCTTGCCCTCACCCACACACAGGGGGCCTTGTGGGTGGGCTCAGTGAGGGCTGCTTGGGAGGCTGAGGTTTGGGCAGCGGGTCCTTCCAAAAGTAGCAGCCTCACGTGGACCCTCCCCACCCCCCCCCCCCCCCCCCGCAAGATTTCATTGCTCAAAAAAAAAAAAAAAAAAAAAACAGGGGCGCCTGGGTGGCTCAGTGGGTCATGCCTCTGCCTCTTGGTTTCAGCTCAGGTCACGCTCTCACCGTTTTGTGAGTTCTAGCCCCACACGGGGCTCAGCGCCGACAGCATGGAGCCTGCTTGAGATTCTTCTGTCTCTGCCTCTCTCTCAAAATGTGTAAATAACAACGTAGAAAAAAAAAGAAAAAAAAAACACATTCGATCAGCACCATCCTTTTTTTCTTCCTGCTCGTTTGTGCGTGTTTTAGATTTTACTGGGGTCGCGCTGTGCCAATTTGGTAACCCGGCCTTTTCTTTGACTTTATTTTTGTTTAAGTTTATTTATTGATTTTGAGAGAGAGCACAAGTGAGTGGGGGAGGGGCAGAGAGAGAGAGAGAATCCCAGGGAGGCTTCACGCTGTCAGCACAGAGCCTAATGCAGGGTTCAAAACATGATCTAAAACTGTGAGATCGTGACCTGAGCCGAAGTTAAGAGTCAGATGCTCAACCGACTGAGCCACCCAGGTGCTCCTGGGCCTTCTTTTTAAACATCACAGCCCCGGCCGAAGGCTTCCCGGCTTCTCCCTGCACTGGCCTTGGAGGCTGGGTATCCCCAGGGCTGGGGGCGGGACTGTTGGTGCGGACAGGAAGCGGAAGGGGAGGAGTCGGCTCAGCTTATCCCGGTGGTGGCCGGAAGTGAGGCAAAGCGGAAGTGGGGGCGGGGTTGGGGCTGAGGAGTGAGGTTGAGCCTCGGCACCCCGGAGGCCAGGCTAGCCCTGGCGTGAGGAGGCCTGGCAGGGGTAGGGAGGAGAGGGCAGCGCCGGGGGCTCGGAGGCACGAGGGAGCTAGGTGCTTCCCAGGCGCGGCCAGGAGGTGGCCCTGACGTGGGTGGTGGCCCTGATGTTCCAGGGGAGGCAGCCGTCGTTGTTCCCCGGGTCGGGCTGCGGAAGGGGTTGCTTCGCGTCAGAGCCTGCAGTGGTTGTCCGAACTCACTTAATCCATGCCACAGCCTCAGGAGGTGGGAGCGCCTCCGGCTCAGGTGGCAGGACTGGATGCACGTCCTACAGGCAGTAAGGGACGGAGCCATCAGCCAAGTCCAGGCTTTCTGGGGAGGCATCGTGGTGATCATGGAGGGCTTCCTGGAGCAGGTGGTGCTGTGGCTCATAAAGCTTCACCAAGCCCCGTGTGACACCAGGGTACAGGCAGATTGCGGGAGGGACAGTGAAGAGTCGGGGTTCCGTGGGGATTAGACACCCCCACCCTCGGCCCCCTGTTCCATCTGTACAATGGGGAGATGGGACCAGATCTCGAAAGTGTCCCTTCCGAGTCTGGAGCTCACTTCTCCACGTCAATGTTTGCTAAATATTTTTCCGTTTAGGAAGCCTGTCGTCTGACTGCCAACGCCCCCTCTCTCCCCAAGCTCCCTTTGTGGTTTCAGGGTTGTCAGTGGGTGTCCCGGCGGCGATCACTATTCATGACCACAAGGGCTGGAAAGACTCTTATCTCTTTCTGGCCACCCAGGCTGCGGAAGCGGCTAGAAGGTTCACCCTGTAGGCGGTGCCATGAAGCAAGCCCTGGAGCCGGACAGATCTGCGTTCAACCCCCTGCTTTTCCTGCATGTTCCATGGAAACCTGGGCCCATCAGTCCACCTCCGAGAGCCTCAGTTTCCCCATTTGTAAATTTGGAGGTATTGTCTCCCAGCCCTTAATTTCCTCGGCCCCGCTCCCCATCCCGAGTGGGTCAGGGTGACGTGGAACAGTCATGCTTCTCATTTTCTGCCAAAAGCCAGTCCGGCAGCAAGAGTAATAAGGAGCCGGGCCAATGTTTGGAGAGGTACAAAAATCGGTCCCCATGTCCAACACCACTGCACTCCAGCTTTAGGAATTCTTCCCTGTCCCCTGCACTTGGGCCGTAGGTCCTGTCTGGTTCTGCCTCCCAAAATGTCTTTATCCATTGCTTACCTCTGTCCTCTTCTCCCGTCACGAGATGAGGCCACAGCTTCAGCACTGTCTCTGCCTCCGGGGGCGGGCGGGGGGGGGGGGGGGGGGCTCCAGGCAGCCCTCCATGTGGACCCTGAGCAACTGATCTGAAATGCATTGGTGTCCAACGTTTTTTCCTCCCTGGCATAAACCTCTCCATGGCTCCCTGCTGGGCTCAGGGTCACGTTCAAGCTTTTTAGGGATTTATAGTCCTCCCTCCCTCCCACCAGGCGTTCATTCACGCCAGGGCAGAACTGCCTTGTTCATCTCTCTATCTTTATATTTTTCACATTTATTCATTTTTGAAAGGCAGAGAGAGACAGAGTGCGCAAGGGGGAGGGGCAGCGAGAGAGGGCGACACAGACTCCGAAGCAGGCTCCAGGCTCTGAGCGGTCAGCACAGAGCCCGACGCGGGGCTCGAACTCACAAACCATGAGATTGTGACCTGAGCTGAAGTCGGACGCTCAACTGACTGAGCCTCCCGGGCGCCCCTCATCTCTGTATCTTTAGTGCCTGGGAAAGTATCTGGTGCTTAGTAGCTTCTCAGTGGTAATAAATGGTAATGAGGCCGTTTGTTGTCTGTGGTGGAGGGAGGGCACCTCATCCACTATGAGGCACGTCGGTGGTCATTCTGTGCATGTCAGTATCACCATCTCTTGCATGGATGAGGAAACTGAGGTTCAGAGAAGATAGGGGTCTCGATGGGATTCAAAATGATCATTAAGTAAATATATGCGTACCCTTTAAGCATCTGTTACTTTAATCGGAAAGCAAAAGTCTGAGCCCTGAATCTAGAGTCTTTTCTACGTTCAGAGAGAGCCAAGGATCGACAGGCACGCGGCAGGGGCGGGCAGGGTATGGTCTCGGGCAGCGTCCGTCTGCCTGGACCTGCCTCGTGCCAGCCACTCTGGGTGAGTCCTCAGCTGAAATCAGGCCACCGGCATTATCACCCGTGCGTAGCGATTCCCCGATGCAGTGACAGTGAGATGCGCGTGGGACTCTTTATCCCTTATACCTGCTGATTTCTAGTCCTTACCATTTTCCCACCCTCAACATAAAACTGTGTCAAAGTGAAGGTCTCGCGAAAAGATTCCCACCACCCTCCGGACCACTGTCAGTGTTCTTTCCAGCCTCGTCCGGAGGTGGCGTGGAGAAAGATGAGTGTCGATGAAACATTTTGCTTTCTACGTAGAATGAAGGGAGCTCGCTTAGTTGTGCCCTGGTTCTCTCACTCCTGAGCTGAGTGACCTTGGGTGACTTCCTCAACCTCTCTGAACCTCCGTGGCCTCAGCCGTCCCCTAGAGGATTCACCCACCCGCCGGGGTTGCCGTTCTCTGAGGTTGGTTTGGCGGACGAGGAGGGCTTGAGCAGATCTACAGTAAAGGGACAGGGGAGGCAGGGAGCAGACGAGGAGGGGCCTCATCCAGGCCCAGAAGTGTGGTTTTCACTCTGGGGGCAGTAGGGAGCCCACGGTGTGAATATATTTCGCTGTTCTCTAACTCTTCGAGAAGTAGTAATGGCCAGGATCCAGGGACCCTGAATCAGGACTCTGCATGGTTCAGGGTGACCGTGGATGAGGGGAAGGTGGGGGGGGGGGGCTGCATGGGGTGGGGCAGAGGGTGAGGAGGTGGCCAGTGGGGACACACTGTAGAGGGAGGCAAGAGAAACCAGCCCTCTGCAGGGAGATGGGTGTCATGGTCTAGTTGGGAGTCAAAGGGGTCAGAATGGAGACAAGGGTTTGGGCCACGAGTGGCTGGGGCTTTGCGTTTCTGGGAGCCCTTTCAAGAGAGCCTGGGGGTAGGCTGGGCGCAGGCTGCACTTGCCCCTGGGGCCCTTGGGGAGGCGCTGCGGGCCTGTTGATGGGACACTGAGGCCCATGCAGCTGTGTGACTTCTCCAGAGTGACTCAGCAGGTTGAGAGCTCTGAGCCCCGGGTCCTTGCTTTTCTGCACTGTGGCCTGACTGGTCTCCTCTGCCAGCTCCCAAGGACAGAGGGGACTCCACAGTCAGGCGTGAGGGCGTGTGGCTTGTGTTTTCTCAGACCAGGAGCCAACGACCAGGGTCCGGCGTCAGCTGAAGATTTGTAATCCTCTCCCTCTGTGCCCAGAACCCCTTCCGGCTGCTCTGCCCTATTGTCAGATGATGCTTATTAATCTTGATTATCGTCATGTTTTACTTTTCTACTTGGTTAACTCGGGGAAGTTTGTCTCTGGTCCCGAGTACATCTGACAAGGACATGGGTGCGTTTTGCGGACAGCTTCTCTCAATAAGCCCTCTGAGACTTAGGTCAAGAAAGTCATCATTTTGCTACAGAGACATTCTTGTGACAACCGGTGACGTTTGAATATGAGATGTATGAGTGATAACATTTCCTGGGCTTGTTCGCTGTGTTGTGATTTCGTAACGTCCTTGGTCTAAAGGGGTGAAAACCACAGCATTTTAGGGCGAGATGCTGTGATGTCTGCAGTTGGCTTTCAAATTGGTCTTAAAGATAAACGAGAAACACGTATCTTGATCTGTAGATAGCGCAGATGTGGAAAAACGTGAACCAACAGTGAGTCTCGATGAAGGTACAAGTTCATTGTACTCTTCTTGGAACTTGTCTGTAGTTTTGCAACTTTGAAAAAGAAAACATTTTTAAAAGGGCTGCTGGGTTGGGGGGTGTCCCGAGTATCTCGGGGTCCACCCGTCGGCCCTCTGCTCCCTGCCCTGTCCTGGTCTCTGTCGATTGGAGACCCAGGGAACTGCCTGCCCCACAGTTAAATTCTAGGCAGCCCGTTGGGGTCCGGCTTTGAAAGAGCGGCAGACGCTTTTGACAAAATGTACTCCTTCCTCTATAGAGAAGTCACTACATTTCTAGAATCTTTCGTTGGGGACCAACTTCCCTTCAGGTTTTCATTTCTCCCCTCAAAATTTTCTTTTAAATTTTGATTGCCTTCTAAAATGACCGAGGCCTCATTTGTTGTTGTGATGATCCAAACAGAGAAGAGGATAAAGAAATTAATAGGTCCCTGTTTTTTCCATCGCCCGTGGGGTGGTTAGAGCCTCTTGAACTTTGTCCTGTGCTCTTGGGAACACATACAAACACCCACAGGCATCCTAGTGGAGCTTGACGTCTTGTCATTTTTATCCTTTGTTAACCTGGCTGGCCAGCCGGCTCCCTACTTCTCCTTGAAGATGCAGCTTGGGGGTCATCTCCTCCAGGAAGCCCCCCAGGCTCTCCGTGCTAACCTCATCCTTTGCAGTCATCCGAATCTGAGCTGCCTCCCCTGCCAGGTCTTGGGTAACCCGAGGGCAGCCGCTGTTTCCCTTTCGCTGTCTGCACTTGAGCTGGGAGCCCAGGAGACGCACAGTCAGTGTTTGTGGAGCCAGCAAACGGGCAGGGGAGGCATCCTGAGCGAGGAAGAGGAAGCCGCCTGAGCAGAGCCTTGCAGGTGAGAGAAGCTTTCTCATTCAAAACATTCCCCCTAGCCCCTGGGGGAAGAGAGTGCCAGGGCCCTGCATGTCTGGGGACAGAAGGTCACTTTAGGGAATGTGGACGCTGCCTCCCTGGGGCTACCTGTGCCCTGGCTGATTCTTTCCTGGCACAAATGCCCTCTGTGGGTTGGGCCGATGGGGTGGCTATGAGCTACTGAAGGGCTGGGCTGGGACTGGGTCCTTTCTTCTTCCCAGGGCTTAGTAGGGCCTGGTTTGCTGGGCGGGGGGGGCGGGGGGGGTGGCTCTTGGGGGCGACAGGAAGAAGCGAGGCCAGGGCTGGAGCAGCCCAGGCTTTAGATGTGGGCCTGGCCTGGGTCTCTCTCTCTCTCTCTCCACGATCCTGCCTCCTTCCTCATTAGGGGCGCTGTTTTCCACAGCTGGGCTTTGTTAATGTCTGCAACGCATCTGATCGATGCCAGGGACCGGGTCACTGCCAGCTTGAGGAGGCTGAGAGTGGAGTGAGGGTGGAGAACCCAGTGGCAGTGTAGACCAAAGCATCCCTCGCTCTGAGAAGCTCTCCCGAGCTCGCCCCCCACTTCAGGCCGGCCTGATGGTGGGCTTGTAGACCTTAGGGCATCAGGCCACCATCTCCAAGGACTTATGTTGCAGGAAGCGAGTGGGGCCGGGAATCCCCACGTGGTGCCGTGCGGGTTGTGTTCCGGGAGAGGAGTCAGTGTCGTTTGGGGAAATCGTGGAGGAGTGAGGAATTCTCTTCTGTTAGCGGTTGACTGCTAACGTAAATGACATTACCGCTTGCCTATGACCTGTCTACATAGCTTTGCAAAGATATCCCCCTCACCGGTTTCGAATTCAGCACTCTCCCCGCCGAACGGAGGCATGAGCGGAGCGGGAAGTGACTCGGAACGTCGGGGCTCGCCGCCTCCCCGGGTTGTGTGCCAGGCCCTGTGGGGGGAGGTGGAGTTGGAGGTGAGAATGCACGGTCCTGCCCTCAGGGAGCAGCTGGCCTAGGTGATTTTGGAGGTTGAAACATGGGTATCCAGGTCCTGCAAAGGTTCCGCTGCCGTCGTCCCACCCCTGTCTCTAGTTTGCACGTATGCCCTGGGCATTAGGTTCCGAACAAATGCTGAAGCAAATTGAGATGGCTTATGTGACGGCAGGCCCTCTGTCCTCCCTCTCTCTCGGTTTCTTGTCTGCCGTTCCACCTAAACTGGCGTTCTTTGCTGCTGGGACCGTACTGTGACTATCTGGCGATAAGGGCAGTGGCGGTGATGGTGGCAGTGAATGTGTGGGTGGCAGGGGCGGTGGCGGGAGCGATGACTGCACGAAAACTGGAAATTCCAGGCACATAGCGGGCATTCTTAGAATCGCTCGAGCCCTCACAGCAACCAATGACTCGTAACTGTCACAGCCCATTTTCCAGGTGAGACCCCCGAGTCAAAGGGCCACCCCGTCAGTGCCCGGTAGAGGAAGATTCGAAGCCTGATAGACTAGTTTTTTTTTTTTTTCAATATGAAACCAGGAATACCCAAGTGTGGAAATGCACATTCGGGGGCCCCCAACCCATTGGATCAGCACTGCCGGGCAGGGATCCGCTCAGGGAAATTTAGGGCACTGGTAGGGTGTTCTCACTCTTTAATGGGCCCCGATCCCCTGGGGACCTCGTTTAAACATGCAGGCTCTGGTTCAGCGGGTTTGGGTGGGGCCCGAGACGTATCTTCACAGGAGCCCGCTGATGCAGACCGGGCTGGCGCTTCGGGCGGCCAGGCTCTCCGCGACAGGTCCTCACGCTCCGGATGGCTTAGCGTCACACGGCGGGCCGGCTGACACGGACTGCAGGCCCCCACCCCAGAGTGTGGGATTTAGTAGGCCTGGGGCGGACCTGAAATCTGGCAGCCCCAGTGAGCTCGGTGGTGAGGCGGGGACTCCTGGCACGGAGACCACACAGGGCCCTAAACCAGAGATTTCTGCTTTGACGGCACATCGGAATCAACTTCAAAACCGCGGAGACCCGGGCCCCACACTCAAGTCCTGAGTCAGGGGGACTGAGCGGAGCCCAGGCATTCTGGATCATTCTCGTGTACACCCCTGGTCGAGGCCCCCCCGCGCCTGAGTTTTTCTTTTTACGCTGGCTGCCTAGGTGCCTGGAGAGGTGACAGTATGAGTCAGGCCCACCGCCAGAAAGATCTGATCGGTGGCCAGGTGGCGCCAGGCGATGGCACGAAGAAGAGGTTCTCCGGGTGTTGCCGGGGGGCGGCGGGGTTGAGAGCAGCTTCTTGGACCGAGTGCTGGCCCCTCTTGGGTCCCCTGGGCTGCCAGACCCGGGCCCTGGGGAACAGCCTCTGGTTCCGAGCCTCCCCTTCCTGCCCGGGGTGGGGGAGGCGCCTTACAGTCGGACGTCTACACGGACTCTGCTTCTGCTGCTCCCCTGCTGGGCCGTGTGGCCTTCGGCGACTCGGTTCCTCTCTCTGGAGCTCGCTCTTCTCTGTAAAATGGGAGAAAAAATGATCTGCGCCAGGGAGTTCCTTGAGAAATAACATTGCTCAGTGCCCGACACCCAGGAGGCCTCAAGATCAGTTCTTGTGTATGTCCGGGTAGGGTAGGTTGTCACGTACAGCAGCTGGAGGACATCGGTGGGGGAGAATCCCCAGGGGTCTGCAGGGGCTGGTCTCCGTGAGCCTCCTCAGCTCTCCAGGTGTTCTGATGCTCAGCAGTTAGAGCACCGCTGATGTTGCTGTGATGACCCGATGGCTGGGGAACCTGATCGTTGGTGGTTATTATTAGCCAGTAGCCAGGAAGGACGCCCAGATGTCATAGGTTTATGAATTAGTGTTTTTATTTTCTTTGGGGGAGTACCCACGAGTGGAGTTTCTGGATCGCATGGTACTTCTATTTTTAATTAAAAAAAAATTTTTTTTTAACATTTATTTTTGAGAGACAGAACATGAGTGAGGAGGGGCAGAGAGAGAGGGAGGGGCAGAGAGAGAGGGAGACACAGAGTCCGAAGCAGGCTCCAGGCTCCCAGCTGTCAGCACAGAGCCCGACGCGGGGCCCGAACCCACGAACGGTGAGATCTTGACCTGAGCCAAAGTCGGCTGCTTAACCCATGGAGCCACCCACGTGCCCCTCTATTTGTAAGTTTTTGAGGAACCGCCACACTGTTTGCCACAGTGGCTGACAGTCTACATTCCCACGAGGGTCCCTTTTTCTCCACATCCTCACCAGCACCTGTTGTTTCTTGTGTTTTTGATTTTAGCCGTTTTGGCGGGTGTAAGGTCGTACCTTACTGTGGTTTTGATTTCCATTTTCCTGATGACAGGCGATGTTGAGCGTCTTTTCCTGCGTCTGTTAGCCATCTGGATGGGTTCTTTGCCTATTTTAACATGAACTCGTTTGTCTTTTTATTGTTGAATTGTAAGGTCTCTTTATTCTAGATGTAGGCCCTTCATTGGGTACATTGCTCCCATCCTGTGGGTTGTATTTCCATTCCTTTATGCTGTCTGCATTCGTTTCGTAACCTGCCATAACAGCCGTAGGTGGGGGACCGTTGCCTTAGCCGCCACCAGAGTCCTACTGGCCCTGACGAGATGGGACTTGGTGGAGGATGGGGAGGTGGGGGCAGAGGTGAGGAAGGAGACGGAGGGCCGGGCCGGTCCAGGCCAGAGCAAGACAGTGGGGACAGAGAGACTAAGCAGCTAGCCCCGGCAGGACTTGGGGCCTGTCAGGTGTAAGAGGGAGGGAAGGGGGTCTCACAGGTCTCTAGGACCTGGGTGATCGACTGGAGGAGGGTGGCTCTTTGCCGAGCCAGGTCTCATCCCAGGGAGGAGGGGCAGGTTTGGAGCAAGACGGATTCCAAGAATTCTATTAACAGCAGCCGTCACTGCGTGCGGCCCGTGGGCCAGGCCCTTTCCTAAGTGCTGGGCGTGGACAGCTGGATCCAGTGCTTGCCAGGCCCTGAGTGGTAGAGACTGTTGTTGCAGACAAGGAAACTGAGGCACAGGGAGGGTAAGAAATTTGCCCAAGGCGCACAGCTGCTGTGGGGAGCTCAGAGCGTGTGCTTTTAGCCTCCCGTCTCCACTGCTGCTTAGACGTAAGCCGTCTGCTAGACTGACCTTGCCTGTTGGCTGGGTTGCACACGTGATATCTGTCGTGGCTGAATGGTGGCCTCCAAAAGAAATGTGCGCGTCCTTACTCTTGGAGCCTGTGAATGTTACTCTATGCGCCAAAAGAGCGAGTATTACCTTACATGGCAGAAGATGTGAATAAGAATTTGGGGAGGGGGGGGAACTTATCCTGAATTATGTGGGTGGGTCCTAAATCCAGTGACAAGTGTTCTTATACGAGTGAGGCAGGAAATGTGACGCAGGAGAAGGCAGTGTGAAACTGGGGTAGAGGCTCCACGAGCCGCCGGGAGCTGGAAGAGGCAAGGAGGGAGTCTTCCCGAAACCCCCCGGGGGAGTGAGGCCCTGCTGAGCCCGTGATTTCTGCCCCGTGATCTGCATTTGGGCTTTGACCTCCAGAACTGTCTGAACTCTGCAGGACCCAGGCCTCCGGCTCTCAGGGGCACGGCCGTTTCTTTCCACTGAAAGCCCCGCAGAGCCTGAAGCTGGGTTTGATCACGAGGCAGCAGAGCGGAATGTTCCAGCGCGTTTCAGTCCGGGGCCGTGGCCTCACACGGTCACGGTGGAGCTGGTGTGGATATGCTGCTTTGTGGGTGGCGGGAGGGCAGAGCGGTGAGCAGCTTTGCAGGCGCGGAGGGGCACGGGCTCGCTCCCGCACGGTGACCGCTGGTTCCCACAGCTGTGCCACCGTACCGTTGCGGCCCCACAGCCCCTCCCGAAACTCGGCCTGGACTGCGTCCCCTGGCCCGTCGGGCCGTGAGCGGTGCTGATGGCGAGGGACCCGGGCTTTGGGATCAGACACGCTTGGGTCCCACGCCCAGCTCCTAGCTGGGCGACTTGGGGCAAGTGTCAGCCCCTCTGAGCCACTCTTCTCCCCTTGACGGTGGGGGTACTGGTGACAAGGTGAATGCCGCCCCCTTAGCCGGTGGCCGTGACGGCGGCAGAGCCGATGGATGGGATGAGACAGCGGCTTTCCCACCGCCGTGACTGCCTCGTGCAAGTCAACCCCTTCCCTAAAGTGCAGTCCCATCTGCGTTTTGGGAATCAAAAAATGGGAACCTGCATCTGGAACGTGTGGAGAAGCCAGACCTCTGGTTTCACCCAGCCCCGCCTCTCGGCTCCCCAGGGACCTCAGCGGGAAAGACCAGGGCCAGGC
Organism: Panthera onca; assembly: GCF_046562875.1. Taxonomy (NCBI): domain Eukaryota; kingdom Metazoa; phylum Chordata; class Mammalia; order Carnivora; family Felidae; genus Panthera; species Panthera onca. The sequence goes on from NC_138342.1 coordinate 5,003,048, forward strand.
TAACGCGGGTGGGGAGCTTCCCGGACCCCCGCGGACCTGACTGCGCGGGAGCAAGCCCGGCTGTGCTGCGGGGCTGTGTCCCGGCCCCCGGGGGGCCTTCCTGCAGCTAAGTCGCGTCCTTCACTTGTCAGACCGGCGGACCGCACCAGTTCCCACCGCCCTCCAGGAAGACAAGGGCCAAGTCTGGTAGTGGCCCTCACGAGCCCCCCTGGTGACCTGCCCCCCGATCCGGCTGAGCTCCCAGCCTCCCGTCTGGGTCCGGCCTGCCCCATCCCAGGCATGGCCGAGCCTGAACGTGGGGTCTGCCCGTGCAAACCGCTCCCCTTCCTGGCTCCTCCACCCCAGCAGGGAGGCACGGTGTCCCCACTGTGCCGACCAGACATGAGGGTGCCCCAGCGTGGCCTGTCCCTCGGCCCCCTGTGTCCCGTGCATCCCCCCGGTGCCCCTGGTGATCCTTCCTGCCCACCTGCCCGCCATGTGGGCTCCTTGCTTTCCCCTGGTGCGCCAGCTCCCTCTGCCTGGAGTGTTCCACTCCTTTCCACTGGGTCGGCCCTTTCTCCTCCCTCAGAACTCCGCTTAGCATCACTTTTGCTCAAAGTCTTTGGGGAACCTCCGTGTCCAGGACGGTTTGCCCCCCCCCCCCCGCCCCCCCCGCCGGTGGCCGGTTTCCTTTCTTGCAGGGCACCTGCCCGGGGTTTGGCATCTGCTCAGCTGTAGGTGTGTTGGACTTAGCTCCTCCCACTCGAAGGTGACGCCTGCATGTTCCTTCTGGACGCTAGATTCCCAGTACCCCCGGGGCCTGCATGGAGGAGGTGGCCAGCGGGCGTTCTCCCACCGGATGGCGGGAGAAATCGGGGGGCATACGCATGGTTCCTCCAAACAGCTGCCTTCTCTTACTCCTCTGGGCTCTAAAACTGTGCTCTGATTGACGCCCCCCACGCCACCCCATGCCCGGACCCCCACCCCGGCCGGCTCCTGTTGGTGCTGAATCTTAGGCCACGGTCTCCAGGACTTTCCCTGAAGCTCGGGCCCCCACAGGACCGTGGGATTTCTTGGCAGAGCTCGACGCCCTCTTTCTCTACCCGGTGCTCTTCCCTATTGGACTGACGCCTTCACAGAGGCGGGGAGGGACCCACCCGCACGTGTGCTCAGAGCAGATGCTCACGGGGTATGTGGGACACCAACCAGTTGGACCCCATAGGTGTTAATCATGACCCTGAGCATCTGCTGTGTGTCACGTGCTGCGCTGGGCCCTGGGGGAACCGCCGTGAACACGCCAGGCCACGTCCCTGCCCTCCTGGAGCTCGTCTGCCAGCGGGAGAGATGGGTCACCCACACAGACAAACAGGTGACACGGGAGGTCGTGCTGAGATCTAGAACTATGTTAAAGGGGGTCCAGAGAAGCCTGAGGGGACTGAGGGAGGAAGCTGTGCGGGCATTTGGGCGAAGAGTGGTCCAGAGAGAGAGAGGTAGCAAGTGCAAAGGCCCTGTGGTTGGCCCTGTGCTTGGTCGGTTGAGGGACAGCAGGAGGCCAGTGTCGCTGGAGCAGGGGCCGAGGGAGGGAGGCTGTGAGGTCTGGGGGGTGTTGTGGGGGGGATACACGATAGAGGACCTCACCGGTGTTTGATGGCAACGAAGCCGTCTCACCAGAGCCCACGCCTTTCCTTCCCAGGGCCCTGCGCCGTCAGCCTGCCAGTCTGGGGGGTGCATCCTCTTGCCTGGAAGGCATGTCAACTCCCCTCCCAGACCTCCTTGCTTGATCCCACAGGGTGCCTCGGGCGCTCTGTTTGTAAAGTGACAGTGGTATCAGTGTCGGCTGAGAGGGGGGATTGAGTAGGACAGGGCCGTCACACTCTAGCGTGGTGCCTACGCATGGCGAGGATTCGGCGGCCCTGAGCAAGTAAGATCATCACCTTATGGACTAAATGTGACCGTAATCATCAGGGGAGAGAGTGTCTGGGCTGGAAGGCTGGGGTCAGCGATGTCAAAGTCCACTTAATGGTCAAAGAAGTTAAATTACGAAGCGTGGGCTCAATCTGGCAATGTGGCGGTCAAGGGAGGGTGAGTGGAGGCCAGTGGAGGTGACGCCACACTGCAGAGAAGTGAGGAGGCCATCCGGACGACAGATGGAGACAGCCCCGAACGACCGTGGACAAGCAGAGAGAGGCAGAGGTTGGGGGATTGGGCGCAGGGAGGCTCGGTTTTGTTTTAATGGGGGCGACCTGAGTATGACAAGTGGATGGTGAGGCGCCCTTGGAGGGAGGACGGCGTGGGAGTTTTGGGGGAAAGGTGGGAAGGAGAGGGGGCCATGGCCAGGGCGAAGAAGGGAGTATTGCTTTGGGGGTTCAGGCTTGAGGATGATGGTGTCTGGTTCCCAGTTCAGCTTTCTTCTGCATCTGCGAGATGGAAACACCACTTTCTTCTCTCTCCGGAACGTTCTGTGCTATTTTTCCCAGTTGCTTTTGATTCAGGCATAAATAACCACTCTCTAGTTTTGTGCGTGGATTGCTTATTGCTATTACGTTGGAAAGCACTTTTTTTTTTTTCAGCACTTAGCCGCTATCCAGTGCTTTGGGGGACCCTAAAAATCCCATCTGTGTGTTTTGGAACAGATGTGTGACTTGACCTCTCCCCTCTCCCATTTCTTCCCGGTTTTCTTGGCCCAGACCTACCCTCTCCCATGTCCTCGGTTCTCTCCCTCCCCTGCCCTTGGTAGGAGCGGCCACCTTCTCTTTCCAAGAATTCTCTTGGTTCACACAGCCTCCTCCCCCTGCCCCCAAATGGAAATAGCTTTCCTGGCTTCCCCTGTTCCTTAGGGCTGTGATGTCAGCAGGTGTCTGTGTCCGTGTGGGTTTTTTTTTTCCCCCTGAGAAAGGAGATCTCACTGCTTGTGACTGGCTTTTCCCCACACGGCAGGTGTGACAGAAATTGTCCCCCAGCCTCCACGGTTTGGACACTCTGCGCCTTAGTTAACTAACCAGTTCTCTGCCATCCCCGGTGTTGTGGACCATCCCCTTGTCCAATTACCCCCTTAGGACAGAGCCGAGAAGTGACGTTAGGGAGCCAAAAAGCGATCCATATTTAAATTTTTCACAGAAATTGTCAAACAGCACTCCAGAAAAAGTTGTGCCAACTTGTACCCACCGAGAGTGAATGAGAATAGCAGTTTGCCAGAGCCTTGCCAACAGTGAATGTTGCAGATCTCAGCTAATGTGGTAAGTGAGAATTCTTCTGGTCCCCGTTCCGTTGGTTACATCTCGTGGTGTGTGTACCGGCCACGTGCTTTCTCCTCTTCGGGGAACCGTTTCTTCATTATTCACACTAATTCCACGATTGGTGTGCTCTCAAAACACCTTTGATTTTTTTTCTTTTTAATTTTTTTTAATGTTTATTTATTTTTGAGAGCGAGAGAGAGCGCACGCGCACAAGCAGGGGAGGGTCAGAGAGAGGGAGACACAGAATCTGAAACAGGCTCCAGGCTCCGAGCTGTCAGCACGGAGCCCGACGCGGGGCTCGAACTCACGAATCACGAGATCGTGACCTGAGCCGAAGTCGGATGCTCAACCGACTGGGCCACCCAGGCGCCCCCAGACCACTGTCATTTGTAGAGCCCTCCTAACCCATTAAATACATTCGCCTGTGGTCTGTGACACGCGACTAATGTTTTCTCCCCACCTGTGGTTTGACGCTCTTGCCTGTGATGCGATGCTTTTCCTCCGTGGAGCTTCAACACAGGTGTCTTCTGTGGCTGCTTAGGCTTTTTGGTCTCCTTTTATGGTTGTTTCCCGGAGATTTCTTAGTTTTGTCGTTTCTTTGCGTTTATTTAGCAAGTGGCCCACCTGTAAGTTGTTTTGCTGTAAGGGTCTCAGTGGACGTCTGGTCTTACCTGTTCCCAAGCAGTTAGTCCTTTGCCTGGTGTGGCAGCAGGGGCTCAGCTGCTCTCTCTTGCCTTTTACGTGGGTCAAATTCCTGTCCGCCCTTGAATCTGTGTTTGGACTGTGTCTTCTGTCTCATCGATCTGCTGAGCAGCCCAGTTTTTCTCCCTCTGGAGAGAGACGCAAACTTCCAGCTTGAAGTTTTCAGACCAGCTTTTGTTTCAAGCTGACAAGATGAACTTCTTGGGGTGCCTGGGGGGCCGAGTCGGTTAAGCATCTGACTCTTGGTTTTGGCTCAGGTCACGATCTCCTGGTTCGTGGGTTCGAGCCCCGCGTCAGGGTCCTCACTGACAGTGCGGAGCCTGCTTGGGACTCTCTCTCTCTCTGCCTCTCCCCTGCTCGCTTGCTCTGTCTCAAAATAAATAAGTAAACTTAAAAAATAAAAAAAAAAAAGACTCCCTATCAGAAGTTGGCTGCTGTCATCTGGGAGGGGTGGCCCAGGGTGGGGTGTTGATTGTCCTCCACTCCAGCCTTTCTGGAATGTCCTCGTCCCTGCTTTCCATTTGGTCACAGCCCACCCCTGGCTCCAAACCCCTATCTGTATTTGACCTACAGCCATTTGCTCGCCACCTCCCAGATGAATTCGCCAGGGGCTTCCGAAGCCACCAGCTCTGGTGCCGCGAAGCTTCGCGGCCCCGTGTTCCTCTGCAGCATTTCCGAGATCCCTGCCTGCAGGCCGGTGGGCAGGCAGGCATCACCGCCCCACCGTCGTCCCGACACTGGAAGGTTCTTGGCCTTCAAGTGCTTTGTGTTTGCAGTTGAGATCACTGGTGGGAAGCCGGAGCGTGCCGGGGAGCACACGGGGACGCCTGGAGCTCGTGCCGTGTGCTGGGCATCATCTGTCCGCAGCCCTGGCCTGTTCTTACCATCCTTGCTTTCCAGCCAGGGGACGGAGATGGAGAGGGCGGGAGGAGCCTGGACGGGGTCCCCGGAGCCAGCCTACGGCCGGGGCCCCGCCTTGTCGCACTCACTGTTCTCTATTGCTGTCGCCCCGGAATGCGGCCCAGAGAACCCTTCTGAACTTGTGCGAGCTTGGCCAGCTTTGTTGTTCGGGGGGCTGAAACGATCCTCAGCAGGAACGCTGCACCGGCCTCACGCCGCTGGTGTAAATGAAGACCTACGTCGCCGGGAGTAGCTCCCTTCCCCACCGTGCGGGCTCTGGCACCAGACAGAGGGCAGGTCTACCGCTCGGGGAATGGGAGCGCAGCCAGCCAGGGCCCCGTTTACACACAAGGAGGCTTCGGGGGTCTTGGGTGGCCCGGCCAGGGTAGCACAGGGGGACGGTGGCCGTGGATTCGGGCTTCACATCCCGTGTCTTCACTGCCGGCACCACTGGCTCATGAGAAGGTCAGGACAGGGTAGGGTTTAGTCAAAAAGGTGAGGTGTTCCGTCGGGAAGTCGGAGGGTTTCTCTGTCTCCACATCGCAGCTTCCTGAGTGTCGCTGATCCCCCCCGTGTAGATGTTGCTGCTTTTAGAGAGTTTTCAGATGACTCTCATGTGGTTCTCAGAACAACCCTGGGTTGGGGGCCAGATTCCCATCCCCGGTCCCCTCCTGCAGATGAGAGTAACTTGCCCAGGGCGTTCGGCTCTCTTCTGAGCCGTGGGACTAGTTACGGGAAACGCAGGGCCGTGGAGCATCAGCGAGCAGGTGCCGGTCCCCCGAGTGCTGGGAAGTCACAGCAGGACCGACAGCCGCTGTGGACAGACCACGTGCCCCGCTGAACATCCAGGGCCAGTGGGGTTGGAGGTACCCGGGTTCTGGCCCAGCACCGGCCTCTGGCCCATCCTGTGCCTCCGAGGAAAATGCTGTAGAAAAACCCCTCCAGCCGATGCTGTCACAAGTGTCCAGGTGAAGACACGTAAACTGCCATTTGCATCAGACCTTGCATTCGTATCTCAGGAGCTAAGTGTGGGACGGCCAGGACCACTGGGGGCTGAAGCCAAAAGCTTAGAGCAGATGGCGTGGGATTAATTTTTGCAAACCATAAGAAAGGGAGCGCACGGCAATCTGTTAGCTGTGTCGGCATCTGATCTTAGTTTTTTAAATCAGAATCGTGGACTCCGTTAGTTACCGTGTTCTATTAAATCTAAGATGCCATCGGTTGAGAGATGCGTCATTGTATTTATACCACCGAAGAAAGGGAGGAAAAGCAACAGTGACAGAGTCAGGCTGTAAGACACATTGTCATTTCAGAGATGTTAGTGAAGAAACACGCACCACAGGGCTGGGCAGTGCATCAGTGTCCCCTCGTTGACCTGCTGACAGACCACGGCCGAGGGCTGGCTTCGTGTGGGCACAGAGGGATGAGAGGATGCTCCCAGTCCCTGCGCCCCAAAAGCCCACGGACTGCTCAAAAATGTAGCTAATGCTAAACAGATTGGTGTCAGAAGTTTGCTGATTGATGGGTTCACTCAGCCACAGAATATTTCATGAGCACCTACTATGTGCCAGGCACTGTTCTAGGCTCTGAGGACCCCACGGCGGACAAAACTTCTCACCGAGCTCACTCCCTTCCAGGGCAATCAGTATGCATTCCCGGTAGCAATTCTCAAACACTCCCGTGCAGAAAAATTCACGTGCAAAAAATTTATGTTCTGATTGCCCGGCTTCTAGTCTTTGCTCTTTATCAGGTGTAGGATGAGACTCGGGGGTCTGCATTTTCCCAAGCATGCCAGGAGGTCCCAGGGCCGGAGGACTTCCAACCAAAATGTGACAAACAGAGCTTCAATGTTAATGACTTCATAGTAGCCCGTTGTATGAATGTCCTAGAATACATTTACTTGTTGGGGATTTAGCAGATATTTAGTTTGTTATTATTTTTTTCGATCTTCCCATTGTAAATGACACATCTGTGAATGTCCCTGCCACTGAATACTACTTGCATACTTCCTCCGTGGTTTCTTTAGGGTCCGTTGGGCAGGGATACTTGGGCTGAGTTTTTGAGGGTGAGGTAGGAGTTCGCTGTGGTTCTCCCCACCACCACATGTGGCCCTGGAGCCTGACTGCCTGGGTTCATTCCCCACTTATTAGCGGGGGACTTTTGGGCAAGTTCTTTGCCTTGCCACAGTGTTTTCTCATCCCTCAAATGGGACAGTCATAGTATCGACTTTTTAGGGCTACCATAAGGAGTGAATGAACAACGCTGGTGGACCCAGCTGTGCACGCCGTGGCCGTGGTGGCAGTGGTTGCCGATTTGGCATACGGCAGGCGGAGCAGGGAGAACCGTTTGCACGGTGCCCGCATCCACAGCTCGGGCGTGGCCGTGGCTCTGTGGACGGAAGCTCTGGATGTGCTTCGCCTCGCGTGTGGGAGCTGATGCCGGACGATGGACCTCACGTCGCAAATCCACGCCCAGCCCGTCACCCACGCTGCCCCTGGAAACACCTTTCTACCACATTGGTCTGGATGTGTCCCTCTGCTCACGTCCCCTCCCTCACATCCTGCTGCCTGGACACGACCCGTAAACCCCTTGGCGCACGGGGGAAGGAAGGAGAGCCCTTAGGACTTGGTTTCGGCCTTCTCTAATACCACCCCACCCCCGCGTGCCGCTGTGTGACAAGAGTCTCGTGGGAGGTGATGGCAGAACTCGGCCCTCAACCCCGCTCGGCTTTTGAGGAGTGAGTAGGAGTTTTCCAGGTGGAGGAGGAAGGGAGGGCTGTCCCAGCTGATGGGCTGGCGTGTGCACAGGTACAGCGGTGTGTTTGGGGTGACGTCAGTGGGTCACGGTTGGGGTGGGGCTGCTAATGAGGGTGGCCGTGGGCTGCAGAGGCGGGCCCAGCATCGTCGGGCTCTTGAAAGTCGCCCTGGACTTCCCCGTGTCTCAGCTCTTCGGCTGTGCCTCTTTCTAGGCTGAAACGCGCCCCCACTCGTTTCCTAGCTTTTTAAAGGACCGTAGACATCTGACAAATTCTTGCCCGATGGCTAAGGGCGCAGAAGGCTTCCCTTCATTATTTAGTTTGCCTTGGAACTGGGACTTGGAAGGCAACCAGTCTTTCTTTACACGCTTTGTGGTAAATCCCTTCTGGGAAACCAAATGCGACATCTCAGAAGGCTTCTCTTGCAGAAGGTTTGACGGGAATGAAAATAACTTAGCGGGCTAAGACGCGGCTCCCGGGATGTGGCCTCTGGTCGTCTTCTGCGTCCACCTGGCTTGCTCTTTGCTTGGCCTCCAGAGTGGTGTCCATGCACCGTATTGATCAGCTCTGCAGAGCGTAAGCTGGCTGCCTCCCGCCAGGGGAGGCGGGTCTCAGGAGGGGAGAGTTGGAAAAATGGGCCTTGAATCATCACTGTGGTTCAGCCGCCAGTAAGCCCCTGCTGTATGCAGGCATCAGGCTAGACTGGACCCGGGCTGGAATCCAGACTTCCCCAGGAATCCAGACTTCCTCAGGGAGTGGTCATTTCTCCGGGGGCCGTGTGGCTCTGTGATGCGGGAGAAGGGTTTAGGTGGCACGGAGACAGATGTGTTTTATTTTGATAGTATTTCAGTGTGTATTAGAGAAAATATAGCACATTAAGTCTGTGTGTGTGTGTGTGTGTGTGTGTGTGTGTGTGTGTGTACATGGACTGAAATAGTCCATACTTCTTAAAAACATTATTTATTTAAATTCAAGTTAGCTAACATACAGTGTGGTCTTCGTTCCAGGAGTTTCATCACTTCCATAAAACACCCAGTGCTCATCCCGAAAAGTGCCCTCCTTAATGCCCACCACCCATGTAACCCAACCCCCAGCCACCTCCCCTCCAGCCACCCTCCGTTGATTCTCTGGATTGAAGAGTCCCTTATGGTTCGCCTCCCTCTCTGTTTTTCTCTTATTTTTCCTTCCCTTCCCCTGTGTGCATCTGTTGAGTTTCTCAAATTCCACATAGGAGTGAAATCATGTATCTGTCTTTCTCTGACTGGATTATTTCGCTTAGCATAATACCCTCCAGTTGCATCCACGTTGTATGTATGATTTCAAAAGTCAGCGATTATAAGAAGAATATTAGGCAAATGAAGGTAAGTTGCAGAGGGGCCGTGAAGGAACTTTCTTGGGGTTCCCCAAGATGTTCTTGATCACAATGGCTAAAACGCTTTGACTTGTAACTTCCAGTGCAAACCACGCCACAGTAAAGTTGATTTTGAAAAAGTAAATATGGGTCATATGTATTTTACGCAGAAGCCACAGCAGCCGCACTGGCGTGACTAAGGGTTGGAGACCCCCGTCTGGGCCAAACGCGCCTCACTTTTCCAAAGGCACACCGGAGGCCCAGAGAGGCGGGTGCCGCACAGGTGTTGTGCCAGGGGCAGGATGGGCGGGGTGGGGCCCGGCGTGGAGGCCTTGGCCGGCTTCACTGCCCGGTGTGGAGGGAGGTGGCCGTGATGGATGGGCGTGGGTGTGGCTTGTGGCAGAAGACAGGCTGCCCTCACATGGGCGGGCAGGTGGCATGGGTCTGCTCAGGTTGCTAAGGGATGCCCGCTTCTGTGAGGAGGTCCTGCAGGAGGGAGCTTTTCTGTCCTCCCCTTCCTTCCTTCCTTCCTTCCTTCCTTCCTTCCTTCCTTCCTTCCTTCCTCCCTCCCTCCCTCCCTCCTTCCTTCCTTCCTTCCTTCCTTCCTAGTTTTTTTAATGTTTATTTATTTTAGAGAGAGAGAGAGAGACAGAGCGTGAGCAGGGGAGGGGCAGAGAGAGAGGGAGACACAGAATCGGAAGCAGGCTCCAGGCTCCGAGCCGTCAGCACAGAGCCTGTCGCGGGGCTCGAACTCATGAGCCGAATGACCTGAGCCAAAATCGGACACTCAACCAACTGAGCCACCCAGGCACCCCAGGAGGGAAGTTTTCTAAGTTTCAAGACCAAAGAACCCGAGTTTCCCTTTGGGGGTTATAGAGTCCTCTGCACGCTTCCAGGTATCAGCTTCCAATGTTCCATTTTTTTCTCTTTTAGACACTGCCAGTGTCGTGAGGGCTGACGCCCACTCCCCCCGGGGCCAGGTCTTGTCTTGGCTCCTCAGCAGGTGGGCAGCGACACCTGGGGTGGGGGTGGGGGTGGGGGTGTGGGGATCAGGGGCTGTGGGCTTAGACCTCCTGTCTTCCCCTCAGGGGCCTGGGTGGGTCAGGGCAGTTCACCAGCATCGCCGCGGGGCGCCCTGGCCAGGAGTCACAGACGCTTGGCTTTTTGGCTCCCATTTAGGGACTGGCTGTTGGTTAGGCTGTTGTATTCCTGGTTGATTCGTGGCCTCCCTCCTTCTCTGCCTCAGTGGTTACAGTGCATCGGGCACAGTGGTGCGGACCAGCAGCGGTTACCAAGTAATCCTACTGACATGAGCGAATGTTTTGTCACCGTGTGTCCTGTGCCTAGCACTGGGCGAACTGGTTTTACTTCTGTGGCCTCGTTTACTTCTCAAGGCAACGCTAGGACGGAGGTGTGTTGTTTAAGGATGGATGGTCCGCGAGCTCACTGAATTCTCACCTGCTCCCGCGCAGAAACAGTGTCTTTTGTTGGGAGACACCGTGAGTGTCTCGCTGGGAAGGAGGAGCCTAAGGGCCAGGCGTGGACGTGTCCTCCGTGGTCTCTTCCTCCTGTCCTGGTCCTCGGAAGCTGATTTTAGAGACCCGTGTTGCAAAAGTGTTTTTGTTGTTGTTTGTTTTTTAAAAAGATTTTGCTTCCTACCAGCAGCATCAGGCACTTTTCTCGGGCCCAGATGGGGGCTGCGGGGTTTCAGGGAGGAGGCCAGACAGACGCGGAGGCAGGCACTGCCACTCCGAGGGCTATTCATCAAGATCAGGAGGCCGCTGAGGGCCGGGAACGCGACGTCAGAGCTGGGAGCAGAAGCACGTGTCTATTCCTGGATGCAGGAACCACTCTGTTCAGCAAGCAGGGCTGTGTCCCTGCTGCGTCAGGCCCTGGGTAGGGCCCTGGGGACACAGAGGTGGATGAGCCATAGACACTGCCCTTGCGGTTCACGGCACAGTAGGAAAGGATTCGGGTAGATGGAGCTCTGAAGGGGTGGGGGCTGCTTCCCAGTCCGTGATCTTGGGAGGGTCCCACTGTCCCCTTCTCTGAAATGGGGGTTGGGACGGGGACAGTAACAGCATCAATTTCAAAGGCACGGAGCTCCGACCGGGAGCTGCCCCCCCTTGCTCGGTCTCTCTGACCTGGTGGAATGTTCTATGCTGTAGGGAAGCAGGGATGCTGGCCTACTACCTGTCTCATTCGCCCTCCCTCCCGCAGCATGTCTGTTGAAAGAATGAACGTGACATTGACCTTGGAGGATTTGGGGTTTAGGCGGGTGGAGGCTTGGGAAGAAGGGCGGTGTCATGGGCAGGCAGAGGTGCAGAGGAGGGCAGGCCAGAGGCATGGGCAGGGAGGACGGGCTCCTGGGGGGAGGGCTGGGCTGTGCTACAGATCCTAGCAGCCAGTGGGATACCTTGCTGAGGCGCTGAGGCCAGCTTTTGAGCACCGGGTAAGAAGGGTCTGCTCTGTGCTGGTGGGGAGGCAAGAAGCGTGGGCCCTGGCCCCCTTCCCAAGGAGCTTACGGCCTGGATGGGAGAGGAGGACCCCACAGGTAGAATGAGAACTTGATATAACTGGGACTTTGTGAGCAGATGTACATATTGAATTCAAGTCAGGTTTTTTTTTTTTCCCCCAATTTTCTACTCTTTGGGAGCTAAATGACACGGACCTTCCTTCCACTTTGGGCACGTGTAGGACAGACACGCTGGGGTTTGGAGTCGGGCCTGGTTTCAGGTCCTGGTCTCAGTACTTCTTACCAGGGCGGCCTTGGGCCCTGACTCCTGATTTCGCTGAAACCCTGCCTTCCCGTCTGTAAAGCGTGAGAGTCCTTCTTCATTGGTGAGACTTGAGGGTCAAGTGTGAGGGTCTGCCCAGAACTGGGCCGGGACAGGGCGCCTGCTCACTGTTGGGTCATTTCTTCGTCGGAGGAAGGGCTGTAAAATTGGTGTTTGTGTGTGTGTGTGTGTGTGTGTGTGTGTGTGTGTGTGTGTAGGGGTAGGCTGTAAATTACTTTTTGTTTTCTTTTCTGAACCCCTCGAATTTTTTCCTTGATGAGCATTTTATTTTATTTTTCTTGAAGACTGTAACTTATGAGGAACAGACCTGACTAAGCCATCTGCTCAGTTGGGTCTTTGCTTCTGCAAATTGGCCCTGTGCCCTCAGTGGCAAGTGTGGGACTCGTGAGTGAGCCCCACGCCTTGGTAGACACATGCCATGTGCTGCTTTAAAGCCGTGAAACGTCCCGGGCAGCCAGGAAGAAGGGAGACTCTTGGACCCTGGTTCCTTTGCAAAGCCTTTTGCCCCATAAACGTGAGCCTCAGGCTGTCAGTCCTGACCAGCCCTCCAGCCCCAGGACCTTGGATAAAATCCAGCCAGGGTGCAAACCCCCAGCCCGCTGTTTTCTGGGTGTGTGTATTCGGGCTTGCTGTGTAGCCTCTTGGAACCCCCCCCCCCCTCGCCTCCTGCAAACCTGAAAGCACCCTGTGACGCCATCCAGTTACCTGCATCAGAAACCTGGGTGTCTTCCTGTATTCTTGCCCTGTCCCCTCATCCAGGCCCGGGCCCTGACCAGGAAACCCCCTGTCTCCTTCCACGTGTCTGTGGAGGGAAATTCACCCAGTGAAGAAAAGTGAGTGCTTACTATGAGCCAGGCCTCAGGATGGATGCTGTGGAAAATCCACAGATAAAGCCCCAGCCTCCTGGACTTGACATTCGGAGCGGATGGTGGGGGCTATGTTGGGCGGGTGCGGGAGAGCCGCGGTGGACAAGTGGAAAATACGTGAGAAATGTAAGTGCGCATTTGCCGCAGCTCCTGGAGGTCCGGTCTCCCAGCACCTGCTTGGCCCCAGGATATGCTGGCCAAGGGAGCTGGGTGCAAGAAGGGAAGACGTTGGCTCTGCCATCTTGAAAGGGCAGACTCGCCCTCCGTGGAGTCTGAGCGGTGTTCGGGTTACTGCGAGGGGCCGTGGAGAAAAGGAATGTTTGCATGTACTTCCTGGAGTCCGGAAGCTGAGACCTGAAACCCTCATTTGCTTAGGAAGAAACAAATGCAAAATGGCGCCACGCCTCTGCCCAGGGAAGATCTGCTGGGCGTGAGCCAGCCTTTGAGACTGGCCGTCCTTCGTCCACCTGGAGCCTCTCACCAGGAAATGCGGTTGCCCTGCTCTTGGCCTGAAAGAGAGGCACCAAATCATTGCGCTCTAGCTTGGCGTTCAGCGTGGGGCTCTAGAGTTTACTCAGCGGTGTCCACATCACCCAACCCACTGCTTTTCCAGAAAGCTGTCCTACAATGGGAATCACATCCAATCTTCATTTGGTCCCTCACTATTCTCTGGGCACCTACCTAGGACCAGGCTCTGGGGGAGGTCCAAGCGCAAAGTTGACTAGACCGGGTTCTTGCTTCTAAGGATGGAGTGTTCAGAGGAGGTGAGCTCTGGGTGGGGGGCAGGGACTTCTGTCTGTGTTCTGTCTCTGTGTCCGGCCGAGCAACGGCTCGGCGAATCCTTGTTGCACGAACGATGCTTGGGTGAGATGAATGAGTGATTGGATGGGAACAAGTCAGAAGGTGATGCCAGCCCAGAGTGGCCAGGGTGGCCAGGGCAGAGGGGAACACAGGAGCCATAGGTGCCCTGATGCAGGTTACAGAAGCCTCTGGGGGAGGCTTATGAGCTGAGGAGGAGAATATCCACACGGCATCCGGTCCCTCTGGCAGAGGGAGGCACGGGAGCGAACATTCGGAGAGCTGAAGGGGGCGGGGGTGTGGGGGGGGACTTTAGAGGAAGAGGAGGCAGATGGGAGGCTGGTGGGCTTGGGCTGGACACTGAGTGGGGGACCACCTGAAGCCATTTCGGCGGAGGAGTGACATGACGGGGCGCCCCAGAAGACCACGTGGAAGACGGTTGGGGCCAGCGGGGCCTGGGAAGCAGACGAGGCTGCACCTCAGAGCCCAGGCTTCCCCCGCTGTTAATTCGCCAGGGTGTTGCCCAGACATTGGTGTTTCCGGTGTTTCGGCCCAAACAGGTTCTTTGCGGACGGCCAGTTGATGTTTCTTTGTTACCCGTCGAAGTGCACTTTTAAAACTAAACAACTTTGTGTTAGCCCCCTTAGATGATTTAAGGGCCCCCCAAGTGACTGGGTTTTTAAGAGTTGGCCTCTTCCGATTTCTATGCCATTAACTTGAAGGAGGCAGAGGAGTTTCTTGTGTCATTTCTTCCTCTCAAGCGTGTGTTGGGCAAGAACCCAGACCTGTGTTCCAGTCCTGCTCCATTACCTACCAGCTCTGTGACCCGGGGGGCAGTGTCCCCAGCTGTTTACAAGGGAGACGAAAGGTACAGGAGATAACTGCCCTGCCTGTTAGAGATGGCGGCGTCTGACCTGAGGGTGTCAGTGCCCGGTGTCGTCTCTTCGATTAAACTTTCTAACTAAAGTTGGCCGCAGGGAAAAGGGTACCTAGTAATCGAAGCTCATTCCCTTCACGGTTATTGGACTTTCATGTGCACAGGGGGCACCCGGGTCAGTGGAGTGCGCTGTGTGACCTTGCCCAAGTCACTCAACCTCTCTGAGCCTCAGTTTCTAGTTTCTTAGCCTGTGAACTCGGGACCATAATCATTTCTGTCTCACTGGGTATCGGGACAGATAGGAGAACTCCAAAGCTAAGAATTGACCTGGAGTTTTCTGACTCCTGGTTTTGTATCCTCAACCCAATTCATCTGAAATGGTGCTTTCAAGATAATACCTTATGCGTCCTTTTAGGCCTGCTATTTAGGGGGATCCTTAAAAACAAATAATGTTCAGGAGTTAGTGCACACATTTCTTTGGAAAGGTTTGAAACGTTAAGGTAGGCCATATTTGAGGATGAGTTCAGCGGGGCTGGCTTCCCCCAATGAGCTGTGTCTGGAAGGAAGCACAGCCCGGGGTAGGTTGTGTCTTTCAGGCAGGTTAAGTGGGAGAAGATACTAGAGAAGCTTCACATCTGTTACTAGCAGATGTTCTCGACCCTGGCACCTGCATGTTGGAATCACCTTGAATCACCTTGTCTGTTTTGGAAAAATACCCACGTCTGTGTGTCCACCCCTGCCCCCCCCCCCCACCGCCCTGATCAGTGTTGTCTGGACTCCATCTGGGTGTTTTCCTAGTTTTGTTTTTTCATTATTGATACAGAAATACAATTAATTTTTGTATACGAATCTTGTATCCTGCCACCTTGCTGAATTCGTCTATTAGTTTTAATAGTTTTGGGTTTCTTGGTTTTTATAGATTCCTTAGGGTTTTCTGTACACAAGATCCTGGGAGCTGCAAATAGAGATAGTTTGACTTTTTCCTTTCCAATCCGGATACATCTATTGCTTTTTTTCTAGCCTACGTTTTCCGGATAAACCCGTAGTCCAATGTTGAATAGAAGCAGTGAGAATAGACATCCTCGCCTAGTTCCTGCTCGTAGAAGGAAAGCTTTCAGGCTTTCACCGTTGAGTGTGATGTTGGCTGTGGGGTTCTGCAGATGCCCTTTATTGGGTTGAGGAAGTTTCCTTCTGTTCCTAGTTTGTTGACTGTTTTCATCATGACAGGTAGCCGATTGCATCATATGCCTTTTCTCATCTGTTGAGATGATCTTGATGAGGTTTTTGTCCTTTATCCTATTTTTTTAACTTTTAAAAAATCTTTCTTTACTTTTGAGAGAGAGAGAGAGAGACAGAGACAGAGCATGAGCAGAGGAGGGGCAGAGAGAGAGGGAGACACAGAATCCGAAGCGGGCTCCAGGCTCCGAGCTGTCAGCACAGAGCCCGACATGGGGCCCGAAATCATGCACCGCAAGATCGTGACCTGAGCTGAAGTCAGACGCTCAACCGACTGAGCCCCCCAGGCACCCCTTTCCTTTATCCTATTTAATATGGTGTATTACATGGGTTACGTTTGGGTGTTAAACCAGCTGTGCATCCTGGGATCAATCCCATCTGGCGGCAGTGCATGCTTCTTTTTATATGTTGCTGGATTTGGTTGTTAGGCAACCAAATTTTGTGTTTTGTTGTGTTTTGGCTTACAGATGCATCGCCCCAGGCTCGTCCATCTTCACGTGACCTTCTCCCTTCTCTCTGTCTCCAGATTTTTCCTTTATATAAGCACACCAGTCATCTTAGATCAGGGCCACCCTATCATGTTAACCTGACTGTGTTAACCTGACTGTGTTGGTAAAGACTTTATCTCCAAATAAGGTCATGTTCTGAGATACTGGGGTTAAGGCTTCAATACATGAATTTTTTCAGGAGGGGAAGGAATTTAACCCATTATACAGATCAGGAACACTTTTCAATATCATTGAAATGTTCTTCTGACATTGATTTTCAATTTTTTTTTCATTGGGTGGAACCCATTTTTTTTTTTAAAGTTTATTTATTTTGAGAGAGAGAGCATGCATGCGAGCAGGGGAGGGGCAGAGAGAGAGTTGGGGAGAGAGAGAATCCCAAGCAGGCTCCACACTGGCAGCACAGAGCCAGCGGGGGGGCGCGAACCCGTGAACTGCGAGACTGTGACCTGAGTAGAAACCAAGAGTTGGATGCTTAACCGACTGAGCCACCTGGGCACCCCTGGGGTGAAACCCTTTTAATGACCAGAATCTTATCTTGAAGTCCATGTGGAACATGTGAAACCCCCCCAAAGCAAGCTAAAGTTGGGGGTAGTGGTGCCCCAGCCTCAGATGGGTCCAGAGATGAGTGGAGTTGTCTGTTGTTGTGTGTGTGCACATGTGTGTGTGCGTGTGTGTGTTCCTCAGTATTGTTAATTATTAACATTAATGAAATGGTTATTAGTTATTAATCAGGTATCCCCGATTCCACCAGAAGAATGGAGGGAGGAGTGATTTTTTTTTTTAATTTATTTTTTTTAACATTTATTTATTTTTGAGACAGAGAGAGAGCATGAACAGGGGAGGGTCAGAGAAAGAGGGAGACACAGAATCCAAAACAGGCTCCAGGCTCTGAGCTGTCAGCACAGAGCCCGATGTGGGGCTCGAACCCACGGACCGCGAGATCATGACCTGAGCCGAAGTCAGACACTTAACCGACTGAGCCACCCAGGCGCCCCAGGGAGGAGTGATTTTTAATCTCATCTTTATCTGTCTTCCCCAAATTTTTAACAATGAACACATAATACTTACTAATTAATCATGCTCATTAATATTAATAATATCAATCAAATTATTAATTAATGAGTTAATGCGACTCTTGCTGTATTCACAACAACCCAACCTCCTGAGGTGTAGGTATGATTATTTTCCTCATTTTTCCAGGTAGAGAGACAAGCTCGGAGAGGACAAGTAACCTGCCCAGGGACACACAGCCCATAAGGGGTAGGGGCTCGATTCTAACTCAGTCTGATACTGAGCTGGGCCTCGAGAACACTCTGAGGTTCTAGAACATGAAGTTCCATCAGGGGAACTTGGGTGTGGCTAGGCTCTCTTTGTAGTGAACAAGAACAAAGTATTAGGTTTTCTGCTGTGTTATTTGAAGTTGTTCTTTATGTCCCTCTTTAATTTTGGCGCAGTTTTCTGGGGCACCCCTATCTCTACCTGTGTTCATCTGTGGGGCTACTTCAAACAGGGGTGGGGGAGGCAGGGGTGGTTGGAAGGTGGAGGGGCTGGGTCTTGGCTGGGCCTCAGGCTTGACCCCAGAGTTGCCCTGCAGGGAGCTGAGGCGGGGGGGGGGGTCAGAAGCCATTGTGCCACGGCTGGCTCCAGCCACAGCTGTAAGCAGGGTGATGGCCACACCCCATAAGCACCCCCCCCCCATATGCCAGGCTCACACCAACAAACGGGCACCTTGCAGCACCCCCTGGGTCCCCATTGATCCTGGGGTCAAATCTCGTGTGGATGGATGAATGAATGAATGAATGAATGAATGATGTATCTATGGTTACCTGTAGAACCCAGCTCCGAGGCAGTCTAGGAAATGTTGTTTCTGGCTTTGGAGCCTCCACAGTTCAGGGGGGATGGCTGTCCCCCTTTGGGGGCATTTCCTCAGGGTGATGTGAGTACAGACAGACTGAGAAGGGGGGTGTTGAAGTGCCTCTGTCTCAGATCTTCTTTTTAGGTTTATTCATCTATTTATTTTTGAGAGAGAGAGGGAGAGAGGGAGAGAGAAGGAGAGAACCAGCAGGGGAGGTGCAGAGGGGGGACAGAGGAGCTGAAGCCGGCTCTGTGCTGGTAGCAGCGAGCCTGATGCGGGGCTCCAACTCACGAACCGTGGGGTCGTGACCTGAGCTGAAGTCAGCCGCTTAATCGCCTGAGCCGCCCCGGCGCCCCTCGAATCTTCAAGCTACTCATGGTTCCCTGGTTCCCAGGGTCCCTCCCGGACGGGTGGCACGTACCGTCTCTGAGCAAGACGTACAGCCTAAGTCTGGTCTGGCCCCTGTGGCCCCTGTTAGGACAGCACGCCCTCCTCCGTTCAGCTGGTGATTCACGGGAACCACAGGGCCCAGCAAGCAAGTGGCATGGACGAGGCAGGGCTGCACGCGGCCGTCTGCTGGGGCAGGAAGGAAGGAAGGAAAGCCAGAGGGCAAAACGACAGGCCGCCCCTCGGCCCGAAAACGTGGGGAGAAGAAACATGTCCCATCCCAGGGGTAGCCCGGACGGGGCCACCCAGTGGGAATCCGAATCCCGGAGCAGAGGAGGGCTGGAGCAGGCAGCCTGCGGAGGCCGGGGTGGGATCTTGGCTCCTCACTTCACCTCCTCGAGCCTCAGTTTCCTCACCTGTAAAATGGGATAGTCGGTTGAATTCCATGAGCTCCGTGTTGAGATTCAGCACAAGACCCCGCGTAGCTGCCCGGTGGGAGACGAGCTGATCGCAGGCACTGTGGTCTGATCTCCGCGTGCCGTCCGCCGGAGCTTTCTGAGAGCAGTCCGGACCCACTGGCACGGGGCTTACCGTCGGCCGGCAGGAGCGGAGGGGGAGGGGACCTTCGTGGCTGGCCTCTTCCCGAGTCGGCGGTTCCTCGGAAATCTAAATTCTTTACCTTAGTTCGGCTCTTGACCAGCACCGACCATCATCAAAAGTAAGAAAAGCAGGGGTGGAAAGGATAAGTCAGGGGAAACTGAGCGCCGGTGTTTCTGGCCGTGTGAGCGTGGGCAGTGGGTTGGCCTCTCTGTGCCTCCCGTTGTTTCCAGTACGAGGCACGGAAAATGAGACCTCCCTCTCGGGAGCTTGATAGGGTTAAAGGGATGGCCTTAGCACTTGTAATAGGTCCCTGTGGTGCTCCCCTCATTCCTGCTCCTGGAGGAAGACATTACCGCCGGGAGGCAGGAATAGGCCTTCCCAGGGCGATTAAATATTCTCGTGGTTGTTTGGGTTCAAAGAGACCAAAATACGGGTTTATAGGTGCCTGCCGAGAGTCCAAGCCCTTCTGGAAACGTCGAAGGAGCTGTTCGTTCACCGCGGGATTCTCCCCACATCCACCGTTTCTCGATTCGCCCGCCACCAGTCTCCACCCGGGCGCTAGGTGATAATTTGAAAACGTCTGTGAGAACTTCTGTGAGAGCTGGCCGTGCTGGCGGGCAGTGATTTGGGGAGGAGCCAGTGGCTGGGGCTCACGGGGGCTCGGGTTCAAGTGCAGGGTGGCTGGGGCTCCGCGGGCCTCTGTTTGCTTCATCGTAAAGCGGGGCCATCACTGCCTCCTCAGCTGGGCTGTGGTGGTTGATGCAATGAGATGGGGGGGGGGGTGGCTAGATTATTTTACTTTGCAACGTGCCATGTACATGGTGGCATTTTTGTTAAGGGAGGGCCAGGCTGGGCCCCGGAAGTGCGCATCTCTGGAATGGGCTGGGTCAGCTCTGGTGGCATCCCGCAGCTTGAGAATGGGGGAGGAGTGGTCCCCGAGGAACCCCGCCCCAGGCCCCTCCAGACTCCGAATAGATGGACCCTCTGTCTTTCTCCTGTCCCTGCCCGGGTCCTGCTGGTGCTGCGGGGCCAGCTCACAGGCTGCCTCCGTCACGGAAGGCGCCTCTCTCGCCTCGGGGCATCCACGGCGGGCTAGCCCTCGTCTTCCGTGTCGGGCTGATTATTACGGACACCTCACCCCTGCCCTGCCGAACTTGAAGACCCGGTGGGAGAGGGAGGGTCATCATCTGGATCCGGTCACCTCTCTATCCCTGGGCCCCCGCGGCACCTGCTAGCGTCTGCGTGCGTGAAGGCATGTGAACGTCCGTGTCACAGGCACGTGCCCGCTGCCTTTGCCCGGGGACAGGTGCCCAGCCGGGCTCTCAGAAGGTGGAGGACATGCGTGTCAACACAGCACGATCAGGACTCCGAGGAAGGGAAGCTCGGGGGACCACGGTGTGCAGGGGACGCCCCCGCCGGCCTGAGGGTGGGAAGTCGTGCCAGCACCAGCGGTCCGAGGAGGTAACCCCCAAGCTGCATTTGGAAGACGGTGGGCAGGTGGGGGCGCCTGGGGGGCTCAGTCGGTTAAGCCTCCGACTCTTGGTTTCGGCCCAGGTCACGATCTCATGGTTTGTGAGTTCGAGCCCCGAGTCAGGTTCCGCGCTGACAGCACGGAGCCTGCTTGGGATTCTTTGTCTCTCTCTCTGTCCCTCCCCCACAGGTGCTGTCTCTGTCTCTCCCAAAACAAACAAATAAATGTAAAAAGGAGATGGACGGGCGGGAAAGGGGGAAGGGCATCGCAGGAAGGGAGGATCAGCTGGGTTTGTCGAGGTGATGCTGGAGCCCCGAAAGTTCCCTTCTGGGTCACCCGTGCTCTGGAGCAAGTCCCCTGGGCTCTCGTCCGGGGGTGGATTTCAGGGGTCCTGCGCTCCCGTCTGGTCATGCCGTCATCTCAACACGTGGCTTCGAAGGCCTCTGCCCCCAGGGGGAGAGAGGAGGAGTCACTAGGGCTCTTCCCCTCCTCCCCCCCAGCCCCGTAGTGACACAAGTCACTGCCGCTCACGCACCACTGGCCAGGGCTGGTTACACGACCCCCACCCCCTGTAAGGGAATCTGGGAAGTGGAGGGAAGCAGGTGCGGGATTTGAGGGGCGCACGGGGAACCTGCTTCCAGAGATTCCCCGGGGCCCAGGGGAAGACGGCATCGATGGGGCTTATAGTCCCCGGACTTCGCGGCTCTGCCAGAAACTCGATAAAACACCGACTCCCTCCCCGCGCCCCCCCCACCCCCCAACCACTGGGCATTAATATTATGGCTGGAAAAGAAACCCGTGGAAAGAACAGAGCTCAGGGGATAAAGGGAGTCTGGTTACAACATGTGGAGAAGGACTAAGTTCTTTGGTGACCGTTAATGCTTTTAAGGAAGTGGGTTTAACATTGGCCCTGTCTCCTTCTTGCCCTCCCTCCCTCCCTCCATGTCAGAGTGTAAACACTATGGAGTAGGTATGGTGGGCTTTTTCGCGTGGAAACGAGCCCTTTACATTTACGAGTCTTCTAAGCCTTTCAAAGAAGCTGCTCACAGAGTCTGCTTCTCGTTGCTTCAGGAGATGCTGGCAGTGGATGGGGAAGCGGGGCTGAGTCCTGCTCACGAAACGCCCAGGAGCACAGGCAGGGGAGTCCCGCTCAGCTACCTTCCCCGTTCTTCTTGGCAAGGGCTTGGTCTTCGCTTGCGAATTTACATTCGTCATCATGGTTTTGTGTGTTCTTTCGGGCCACATTATTTCCCAACGTGCTTCTGGAGAATCAGTTGTATAATGCAGTTTTTATCTTACCGAATTTATTACGAAGATCTTTCTTTAATTCAAATAGCTGGCGCTTTGGGGTGTAGGTGAGAGACTGTCAGCATCGGGAGACCAGCAGTGGCTGGGGGTTCGTTTCCCTTCGTTGACTAGGAGCATGCGGAAGACAGCTAGCTTTGTGGCAGCCTGGGGGGGGTGGGTCTCGAAGTTCACCGCTGTCTTGTAGACCACACACAGCTGCCTGCCGTTTTCCCAACCACTCTGACAATCCCTGTCTTTTTATTGGTGCAGTTAGACCACTGATGTTTAAAGATTTTTTTTTAATATTTTTTATATTTGAAAGAGAGAGAGAGAGAGGGCACATGAGCAGGGGAGGGGCAGAGAGAGAGGGAGACACAGAATCCGAAGCAGGCTCCAAGCTCCAAGCTGTCAGCACAGAGCCTGACGCGGGGCTTGAACCCATAAACCATGAGATCATGACCTGAGCCAAAGTCGGACGCTTCACCGACTGAGCCAGCCAGGCGCCCCTGGACCACTGATGTTCAAAGTGATTATTGATATAGTTGGAGTAATATCTACCATATTTCTTATTTTTCTTTTTTTAATGTTTATTTATTTTTGAGAGAGAGAGAGAGAGACAGAGCATGAGCGGGGGAGGGGCAGAGAGAGAGGGAGACACAGAATCGGAAGCAGGCTCCAGGCTCCGAGCCGTCAGCCCAGAGCCCGACACGGGGCTCGAACTCACGGACTGTGAGATCATGACCTGAGCTGAAGTCGGACACTCAACCGACTGAGCCACCCAGGCACCCCTGTTATTTTCCTATTCATCCCCGTTCTTTGTTTCTCTTTTTGCCTTCTGCCCTTTCTCTGCCTTCTGTGGTTTTAACTGAGCATTTTATGTGTCCCCATTTTCTCTGCTTTCTCGGCATATCAGTTACACAGGCACACCTCATTTTCTTGAGCTACGCTTTATTGTGCTTTGCAGATAGGGTCTCTTTTACAAATCGAGGGTTGGCGATAACCCTACGTCGAGGAAGTCCTGTCTGTTAGAGCCGTTCCTTCCAACAGCATTTGCTCCCTTCGTGTCTCTGTGTCACATTTTGGTAATTCTCAGAATATTTCTAACTCTTTCATTATTATTGCATTTGGCAGGGTGATCTGTGATCGGTGATTATGACTCCGGGAAAGCTCAGATGATGCTTACAGTTTTTAGCAATAAAGCATTTTTAAATTAAGGTATATACGTTTTTTTTTTAGACATTGTACTATGGCATGTGTAGCAGCACAGTATGGTATAAACGTAACCTTGATGTGCACTGGGAAACCAAAAAATTCGTTTCACTCCTTTCGCTGAGGTATTCACTTTATTGTAGTGGGTCTGGAAGCAGTCCTGTAATGTCTCCAAGGCGTGTCTGTGTTTCTTAACTTCTCAGAGTGGCGGCCTTAGAATTTGCAACAGACGCCTAATCCAAGTCCCTTCCCAAATGACACGGTGTGATGTCACATGTAGCGTGCAAGCACCTTCCACACAGTCTTCTTGTTCCCTCTGTCTCGACCCTCACCGCACTGCTGCCTTCCGTGCCCCTCATCCAGAAGCTGTAATCACGTGATACGTTGTTGCTGTTACTATTTTGACCACCGTCACCTGATACATCATTTAAGAATAAGGAAAATAAGGGGTGCCCGGGTGGCTCAGGCGGTTAAGCATCTGACTCTCGATCTCAGCTCAGGCAGGTCCTGGTCCCACAGTTCATGAGTTCAAGCCCCACATTGGGCTCTACGCTGGGCATGAAGCCTACTTGAAAAAAAAGAGAAGAAAACTAAAAGTTTTGTATTCCTTGTCTAGCTCTCTTCCTTTTCCTGTGTAGATCTGTATTTCTTTTCATTTTAATGTTTTTAATTTTCATATTTTGAAATCTATCTTCCTTCCTTCCTCCCTTCCTCCCTCCCTCCATCCCTCCTTCCCTTCGTGGTCTGCATTTCTGACCTACATCATCTTTCTTCTCACAGAAGAACTTCTTATCACTTTTTTTTTTTTTTTTGCAAGGAAGATCTACTGGTGACAAATCTCTTCAAATTTTGTCAGAGAAAGCCTTTACTTCTTCACCTTTGAAAGATGATTTCACACGGTACAGAATTTTAGATTGGTGGGAATTTCCTCTCAACACTCGATCTCACTCCACTCTCTTCTTGCGTGGTTTCTGAAGAGAAGTCTGATGTGATTCTTACCTTGGTTCCTTTTTAGGTAAGGCGCCCTCCCCCCACCTCGACCTCTTTCAAGATTTTTCACTGATCTTTGATCTTCCTCAGCGTGAGCGGGATGTGCCTATGAAAAGATGTGTTGGCTTTCTGGTATTTATCCTGTTCGGTGTTCGGTGAGCTTCATGGGTCTTTGGTTTGGTGTCCAACGTTGACTTTTGGAAATTCTCAGACATCACTGGTGCAAGTATTTCTTCTCTTCCTTTCTCTCTTCTCTTTCTGGGATTCCCACGATGCACCTGTTACGCCTTTTGTATTTGTCCCACAGTTCTGGGATACTCTGTTCTGTTTCAGTCGTATTTTTTGCTTGCTGCTCGGTTTGGAATAGATTTATGGACCTATCCTCACTGGTTCTTTGCCCAGCCGGGTCCAGTCGGCTAATGATCTCCTCAGAGGGATTCTTCGTTTCTATTTTAGTGCCCTTTTTTTTTTTTTTTTGGTTTGTTTTTTAACCTTTAGCACTTCTTTCTGGTCCTTTCGCAGAACTCCCGTGTGTGCTAACATTAGCCATCTCTTCTCGTGTGTTGCCTACTTTTTCCTTTGGAGCCCTTCGCGTATTAATCGTAGTTACCGCACAGTCCTGGTCTGATAGTTTCAGCATCACTTCCCTATCTCAGCCTGGGTCTCATGGTCTCATGCTTGGTCTGTCTCTCCGAGGTGGGTTTCGAATGCCTTGTAATTTTGCAGTTGTGGAAAAACTGGGCAGGAAGTATCTGGTAAAAGGAACCTGAACTGATTTATTTCCATGGCAGTTTCTGCCCTGGTAGGGTTGTTATTCTCGGTATCCATCTGTCTGCCTCTCCAAATTGTGCCGTGTGATCTCAGCTGACAGACGGGCGTAAGAAAAGTTACTGATTTTCGGTTCAGCTTTTCCTCGTGCGGATGAGGGTGAGGACTTCCAAGCTCCTTACGCGCCAGACCAGAAGCTGGGAGTTGGACGCAATTCTTTCTGTGTTCTCCCTCCCTCCCTCCCTCCTTCCCCCCACCCCGGCCTCCCCTGTTCTCCCCCCCTCCTGCCTGCGTGTGCCCCACCTGCGTCGCACTGGGCAGGACTTGTCTGGGCGTTGCCTTGACTGGAGGTTTCTCTGGTTTTTGTTTTTATTTTTTATTTTTTAGTGGGGGGCATCATGAGTTCAGGCCCGAGCTCTATGCGTTGGTGTTTAGAGAGGCCTCCCTTCCCTGAACTTGGCTGCACTTTACTCCTTGGGGACACATCAAGATGGGCATGCTAGGGTCAGGTGACAGAGGTCGTCCGGAGTTTCCTGGGCCCTCCTGCCCCTGTTGAAGGCCGTGTCTTCACGGTCCAGCTGTGCTTTCTCAACTGCACCCCTCCATCCAGCCCTGAGCTGGGATGGAGCATGGAAGGCCCTGAGATGACCATGCTTATTCTGTGGCTGGGGTGACAGTGACAGGTGGCAGTGGTAGGTGATGCAGCCAGCGGAAGGAAGGGGTGTCTGACTAGGGACAGAGGAGCATGGCCCATGGGGGAGTTTCGCTGTGCCCCTTCTGTGGCTGTACGTAGGATACAGAGGTGGTTTCTTTGTGATCTATGTGTAGAGACGTTGAAACGAGCAGACAGACAGAGGTCTGCTAGGAGGGGGCTTTGGGCAGGAGGGGCCGTGAGCATCGTAGGGGCAGAGCGGGGTGTGGCTTGCTCAGTGGGTAGGAGGTGGGCAGCAGAGTCATGCTGGGCAAAGCATGGGATGCATTCAGCCAGCTGAGCTCCTCTGCTCCCAGTTGTGTTTACCCAAGAGCAAGCCCCAAGGTCCTCGATGCTCAACGTCTTGTCTTTGTGCTGCAGCCATATTTAAATACGGAAGGTGTGCGACTAGGGTGGGGGGAGGCCAGAGAGCCGAGCCCACCATCGGGTGCCCCGTCTCTGCCCACGCACATGCCAGTCCTCACGTGGCTGTACTTGGCTTCTCTGTGGAATGGGGCTGTTTTTAATCAAGGACTCAGGAAACCTTCGTTCCCTGAAGGACCTCTGGTGTCCTTCTGGCTTTGTGACTGGAAGGACACCCATGGGGATGGGTCTGGGGATGGGCGATGCTTTCACACCCAGCGGACATCCAAGGAGGGAATCCTGATGTTTGGGGCACCTGCTCTGGGCAGGCACTTTGCTTGGTGCTGGAGACTGAGTAAACCAGGTGACTGAGGAGCAGCTGAGAGTCCACAGGCCCAAGGCCTGCAAACAAGCAGAGGTGGCCCTGGGGGAGCCGGCAGGGGGTCTTGCCAGCCAGACACCACTGCAAGGTCCCTTCTGGGCCTGTCCCTGAGGCAGCGGGACTCCTGAAGCTTGATTTGCTGTCGTTGTTGTTATCACTGGTGATGTTTTGTTAATTTTCTGCACTGGGGTGGGAGTGGGCTGACCTCTGCTTTGGAAAGTGCCCTCAGTGGGGGGCTGGGGAGGTAGGTGGCTGGGAGGAGGGGGGCAGGGAGACTGTTTAAGGCCTTGAGGTTCATGGGGCTGAGAGTTGGCACCAACTTGGCA
The DNA here is from genome assembly GCF_046562875.1 of Panthera onca. Lineage (NCBI taxonomy): Eukaryota > Metazoa > Chordata > Mammalia > Carnivora > Felidae > Panthera > Panthera onca. Next base: position 5,029,384 of record NC_138342.1, read on the forward strand.
AGAGCATGCGGCCCTATGTGTATGTGTGGGGGGGTTCTTGAGCCTCAGTGGCCCCTGGAATAGGAGGGTCCTAGGCAGGGGGCCTGCTGACCCAGGCGGGGGGACCCCCCAGCTGCTGTGATGAATGACATCATCAGCCAGACAGAGGGGGCTGTGGAGCCAAGGGCACCTCAGTGAGCCTGGGCGGGGTCCACGGTGTCCCGGGTGGGGGCGGGGGGGTGGTGTTAGTTCCACTGCTTCTAAAGCGCCAGGTAAGCTCTGGTGACCACCTTGTGAGATGGGGTGGGGGGGGGGGCTGTGGGGTCTTCTCTCCCCTCTGGGCTGCCAGTCCCTCTGGGACCCCAGGCAGGCCTGTGATCTTCCTGGGCCTCAGTTTCCCCATCTGTAAATGCTGGCCTCATAGTCCTGGAGACAGTCAGGCAAAGACGCCTAGAATCATCCAGTGCAACGTGGGCTACAAGGACCCCCTGACCTTGCCTGTGGGTCCAACAGGGGCTTGGAGGAGGCGTGGCCCAAGGTGAGTCCTGGGAACGGTCAGGAGGTGGCCTGAGGTGGCCCGGTGGGGCAGGTGGCTGTTCTGTTGTCATTTCCAGGACCCGCCGGCTCTGAGCTTCTGGGGTGTGTGATGGGACGCAGGGGCCGTGGGGCCCGGGCTACAGGCGGCTTTGCTCTGGCCTCTCTGACCTTACTGGCGCTCAGCAGCCCTGCTCCCACGCGGTGCCGTGTGCACGGCGCATTTCCCCTGCATGATGAGAAACGTTGGCTGAGGACACAGCCCAGGCCGGGCCACGCACAGGTCAGTGGCAGGCACGGTGGCAGGCCTGGGTGAGTGACTGGGCCTCTTCCGTTCCTCATCCTGGGTTCTCGCTACAGAGCTTTACCCCGGAACCAGAATAAGTGTTAGGAAAACCTAACTCACTTGACATTATTTGTCGCATTTTATGGAAGATTTAAAAAAAAAAAAAATTTTTTTTTAACGTTTATCCATTTTTGAGAGACAGAGACAGAGCATGAGCGGGGAAGGGGCAGAGAGAGGGAGACACAGAATCCGAAGGAGGCTCTAGGCCTCAGCTGTCAGCACAGAGCCCAACACGGGGCTCGAACTCTCGAACTGCGAGATCGTGACCTGAGCCGAAGTTGGAGGCTCAACCGACTGAGCCCCCCAGGCGTCCTTGGAAGTTTTTTTTTTTTTTAACTTCCACCAACTACTTTGCACCAATATGAAAAGAGTCTAGACAGCAACAGCCTTATTAATTTGTTACAAGTGGAGAACAAGGTCTCCTAAAAAAGTTAATATCTAGGCCTCTCGGGCTTTTTCTTTTAAGTATTTAAGGAATTATTACTTTGCTCTCTTTTTTTGGTGGCGGTGTGGTGGAAAATCTTTGTTCCCTTGTTACTGCCTGTCTGTGTTTATCTTTTGTAAAACTGTCTTCCAGTTCCTCGCTTTTTTTTTTAATGTTTATTTTTTGAGAGAGAGAGAAAGAGAGAGACAGAATGCAAGCTGGGGAGGGGCAGAGAGAGAGGGAGACACAAAATCTAAATCAGGCTCTGGCTTCTGAGCTGTCAGCACAGAGCCTAACGCAGGGCTTGAACTCACGAACTGTGAGGTCATGACCTGAGCTGAAGTCAAACGCTTAACTAACTGAGCCCCCCAGGCGCCCCCCTCACTTTCCTTTTCTGCTCTGGGCAGGGAGGACAGACACTGTGCTTGCTAGCATTGTATGTAAAGCATGAGATAATGGGCTCTGAGCGAGGGACTGGAGATTTGCCTACTGTGCGGTGCTCACTGGCCTTGGGTGGATGTTTGCTGAGCCTCTGCGGGGTTCTTCTGTCAGCCCGGGGCCGTGCCGTCTGCTCATGCGCTCGGAATGGAAAGCCCCTGGCACGGAGTGGGCACCCAGCTCATCTCAAGTAGGAGAAGGACCTACTTTTGCCTCCATGGGTGAGGCCGTCATGGTGGTCAGCAGCTGCGGGGCTGTTGGTAAGGATGACAAGTGACCCTGTGAGCCTCGGGCCAGAGCAGCGGGGGGTGTGTTCCTGGGAGAGGAGGCCAGCTGCCTGGGGCCCACGGAGAGCCCCAACTTTGAGCCCATAACTTGGGGTAACATCTCCTCCTGTATCCCCTCATCGCGACACGACTGAGGCCCCAGCCTGGCCAATGTTGCGTCAAGATCCTGCCCTCGAGGGGCTGACGGAGGAGCAAACACACAGGGCAGCCCTCTGCCAACCTGGGAGCCGAGAGGAGGTGCCTGACCATGGGGTCATGAGGGGAGGCTTCCTGGAGGAGGCAGAATGGGAGGCCACGAAAGGAGCGGGAGGGAGGATGGCTTTCTCCGTCAGGGAACTGAATGCACCGTGGCCTGCTGGGGAGTGTGGGGCGGGTGGCGGGGCCCGAACTTCAGGGTGAGTCAGACCCTGTGGGGCCCACACCCCTTCACGGGCCAGGCTTTCTTCAAGGTCAGCCTGCACCTTTGATGGCCGTGAAGCAGGCATCTGATTGCAGATGCCGATCTCCATTTCTCATCCGTGAAGCGGAGAACAGGTGCTGAGGCTCTCCTGAGACGCTGGTGTGCACGCCCCTTTCCATGGGTGGCTGGGGTGACAATGGGGTTGTCCCCACACACGGCCTCCCTTCTCTGGGTCTGGTCTGTCTCTCCTTTGGCCTTTCTGCTCTTGGGGCCCCGAACGCCTGGCTGGGAGACTAGGAGGCATTGGGGTCCAGCTGGCCAGGGCGGCTGATACAAGTTGGCGTCTGGGGACTGGCCCCGAGACTTCACCGGGCTCTGTTCTCACGGTCCCCCAGGTGCTCCTGGTGTACTGTCCCCCCACGGGCTGGGGCTTCCTCTCCCACCCTCCCCTTGTGGCTCAGCTGGGGTGCCATCCCAGGGCCTCACGAGGAGTGGGCCCGTTTCACTGCCTGCATCCGGCGTGCTGTGCCGCCTTGGGCAGGTGCTTGACCTGCCTGAGGCCCAGATGCCTCATCTGCTACCCTGTCCTCTCTGGCATCTTCAGGGACCCTGGGAGGGGCTGCTGGGGAGGGAAAGGGGCCTTCAGGACATATACTAGGGCCGCTGAGAAACTGTGACACTGGCTGGGCTGCACCTTGACGCGGCGGCTTCCAGTGGTGCCTAATCTTAGCACCTGTTATCTTGACCTTCATGGAGGCTACTGGGAGGCTGGCATCGCTCCTCCTAATTGATTCATATTTCTTTTGTTTGGTGAGTGTCTTCATTGGGCTGAGTGTCCTGCTGAGCACAGATACGGATCTGAGCAATTCCCACACCCCCCCGTGAGGTTTAGTGCCGTGGGGCCCATTTAACAGATGAGGACACTGAGTCTTAGAAAAGTTCAGTGACTTCCCCAGAACCATCCAGCCAGGAAAGCGTGAGCTGAGAGGACACACTTACTGTGGGTGACAAGGCCGTCCTACAGAACAGTCAGCTGTGTCCTGGGGGATGTGGCTCGGGTCCTCTCTTCCCAGGCGGGTCCTTCCCTTCCAGGCGGCCCTTAGGGACGCGGGTGGAGTTGCTCCCGGAGAGTCCATCAGCCTCAAGAGCAGGTGTCGCTGCAGTGGTCCGGGGACAGGGCCCATTTGCTTTTCCTTTGGCTTCTGTCTTCTCTCTTTCCCAGCTAGATCCAGATGGTTCTCTGAAACTTGCTTTCTTTTTTAAAAAAAAAAAAAAAAGGCACCATTTTTTTTTCCTGTAAAGCAGTAATAGAAATAGAAAATTTGATTTATCTGGAAGAGCGTAAAGAAGAAGGTAAATATCAGCTGTCACTCGGGCAGTCGCTGCTAACATTTGGGACACCTGGCTGTCTGTTCCTCACCACTGCGTCCCCAGGGTACTGAGCCTGGAGCCCAGCAGGGGCTCAAAAAATACTTGTGACCAAATGGAAAAAATGAATAAGTACATACACACATACATATATATATATATATTTCTTTTTTTATTAAAAAAATTTTTTTTACATTTTTATTTATTTTTGAGAGAGAGACAGAGCACAAGTGGGGGAGGGGCAGAGAGAGAACGAGACGCAGAATCCGAAGCAGGCTCCAGGCTCCGAGCTGTCGGCACAGAGCCCGACGCGGGGCTCGAACTCACGAACGGTGAGATCTTAACCTGAGCCGAAGTCAGACGCTCAACCCACTGAGCCCCTCAGGTGCCCCAAGTATATATATTTCTGAAAACTGAGATCACAAATTGTATTTGTTCTTTGACTCTGTCTTTTCACTCGTTCATCTTTCTCCCTGTGGTTTGGTGTCATTTACTCAACCGTCCCTTGGGCTGGGGGGACGGATTGTTGGGATTGTTGGGAAGGAGAGCTGTGTTTCTACAGAGGCCGTGTCTCTGGTTAGTCCTTACGGCGTGTTCCTAGAGGTGGTGTCGTTGGGCCACAGGATGGAGTGGACAGGAGAAGAGTCCTCCCTCTGGGTGATGGATCTGGGGAGTGCTCCCTGCTCACTCTTCAGGGGCGGGGCGGCTTCCGAGAGCTTCTGTGCCGGTAAAGGCAGGCGGGTCAGGGCAGCGAGGAATGAATTATGGATCATGCTCTAGTAAGTCACATGATTGCAAAGGGAGTTCATGCTTCTCTGAAGACAGAACGGACCTTTCTGGAATCAATCCGTGGGGATGCTGATTGTGCCTGGATAATCCTTCATGGCATGTTGAGAAAACCGTTCCCTCCTGCTCAGCAGGGCTGTGGCCGGCCTCCACCTCCGCCTTCCCAAATGGCTAGACATTCCAGCGCCCCCAGGCCTATCAGGTCACGCTCGACCTCAGCTCACAAGCACTGAGCATCTACAGCTTGCCTGGAGTGCTGGCATCCATGAGACCCGGCCCCAGCTCCCTGTCTGCCTCCCTGTCCCCCTCCACCACCCCCCAAAGCAGCTCCTGCCGAGGCCCCTGACCCCCTCCCCTTCCCCTTCCCTTTCCCTGCCCCCCCCTGCCCAAAGCAGCTCCTGCCAAGGCCCCTGACCCCCTCCCCTTCCCCTTCCCTGCCCCCCTGCCCAAAGCAGCTCCTGCCGAGGCCCCTGACCCCCTCCCCTTCCCCTTCCCTGCCCCCCTGCCCAAAGCAGCTCCTGCCGAGGCCCCTGACCCCATATTCCTGAATCTGGTGGATCTGTCAGTTGTCCCCCCTTGCCTTGCTCTTGCCCTGTCAGGAGCTGCTCTCTGTCGACTCCTTCCTTCTTCTAGAACCCCTTCTTCTCCTAGCCTCCCTGGTCCCCCCTTGTTCTCCTTCTAGCTCCAGGCTTCTCGTTTATGGCCTCCCTTGCTGGCTTCATCTCTTCGGCTCCACCTGCGAAGGCTGGCATTCCTGCATGCCGGAATGTTCTCTTCTCGCTGTGCATGCTCTCCCAAGGCGATCTAACCCTGGTGCTACCACTGACTAGCTCTGTGGCTTAGGAGTAGCTTACTGCACCTCTCTGTGCCTCGATCTTCTCTCATCTCTAGGATGGCCCTAACATCTGTGCCTACCTCTCCAGGTGCTGCAAGGACCACACGCTCCCCAGCTCCTAGCACAGGACTTGATGCATCATAGGGCTTCACTCATTCATTCATTCATTCGCTCACTCGTTCATTCACTCATTCATTCACTCACTCATTCAACGCATACTTCTGGAGGGCCTCCTGCATGCTGAGCTCTGATTCCAGGCGCAGGGGATACAGTGAGAAGCAAAACAGACCCAGGCCCTGCTTGTTTGGAACCCGCGTGGTTTGTCACGTGGGAAACAACCATGAGGCAGAGCAAGGGGACCAGGGGAGCAGAGTCATGCTGTCAGGGGCAGTGCCGCATGGGGTTAGGCTAGCACAGTGCTGGGGGCTGGGGGGCTGGGGGGGGGCGTCCAGACTCACCACGTCCAATCCAGCTGTGGGCCTTGACCAGGTTAATGCTGTTTTCTCGTCTTGGCCGTGTGACTGTTGCTAGCACTCGGCCTCTTTGTGCCTCAGTTTCCTCATCTGTGACACGGGGCCACATCACCTACCTTGTAGGGCAGTTGTGCCGATTAGTGAAAGGTGACAGGAGTCACCTGGATGCAGGTGCCATTAGCTGTCAGTCTAGACCCTATCTTAAGGCTTTGTCACCCTGTGGCTGGGAGGGCACCTCCACCAAATTGAAGGCCCGGGCCTCCCCTGGAGAAATATGGGTGCTGGAGGGGCAGTTAGCTCATCATGGCGCCCCCGCGAACCAGGAAACCAGCCCCGGCTTGGCCAGGCGGGCACAGAGGCCTGGAGGGACCGCCGTCACCTCCCCGGGGCACAGAGCTAGCAGTGTGAGTGACCAGTGCTGTGCTAGGCCGGGGACGGCATAGGGGAGCCACTGACCTTTATAACGGCCCATTTTTCAGGGTGCGGTCCTCAGATCCTCTTCCAGAGTCACCTGGGAGTGTGGACGGAACATCCAGTGTCCTTGGTCCCACCACGCACCTCCTTGTGCCCTGAGCTCTGGGCTCCCCGGGGACCTGCCTTTTGAAACGTGCGCCCCGGGCAACTGAGGCTCACTGACGTTTGCAGCCGGTGGCCTACGGGTTGCTCCGGTGATGTGGTCTCCTCTTGATAAGGACAGTAGTACATCCAAACTACTCAAGGTGTGGTCGCCTGGGAGCATCACCTGGGAGCTTGCGAGAAATGCAAATCAGAGTCTCTGGGGGGAGGGCCCAGGACTCTCGGCCTTAACAAGCTTCTGCGGCCGCCAGTCTGAGAAGCGCTGGGTCAGTGTTGTGAATGGCAGGGCCACCTGGCGATGAGCAGGTGCCCGGCCCAGGCGGGGAGGCCCCGGCAAACGCCGGTTGCCATTTGAGTGCCCAGGCAGGGACGCCAGCCCCTCTCTCTCTCCGCTAACCCCGTTTCCCTCTTCCCAGGGTCCCAAGTGATGGTGGTTTACACGGAGGACAAGCTGAGCCCTGCAAAACTGGTTAGCACGGCGGAGCCCGGAGCGGCGCCTGCTGGCTGGTGGGTGTGAACCGCGGGATCTCCGCGCCTCAAGCCACGAGGAAGCATGTCTAAGAAGGGCCGGAGCAAGGGCGAGAGGCCCGAGATGGAGACTGATGCCGTGCAAATGGCTAACGAGGAGCTGCGGGCCAAGCTCACTAGCATCCAGATCGAGTTCCAGCAGGAAAAGAGCAAGGTGGGAGGGGTGCGGGCCTCCCAGCTCCGCGGACGGGGCGCGCGCCCTGGTGGACGATACTCCCCTCCGCTCTGAGTGGAGGGTGTGTTCCGGGCTGGGGCTGGGGACGGGCACTGGACCTCTGAGCCTCAGCTTGTCCCTTGTTAAAACGGGTATAACGTCAGTGGTGGTACCACCGGGATTCCACTCCTGGCCCCGTCGCGTCTCTCTATGACCTCGGACCAGCTACGTTACTCTCTGTGCGGTAATCTCCCTCGCCTGCGAGATGGGGTCATGGCGGTACCACCCGAGGGGCCTGTGGCTGGGAGTTAGGAGGCGAGGGTATTAAAGAGTTTGCAGCAGGGTCCGGCTCTGTGACGGGGCACCGGAGCTCTGGTGGGGCGAGACTGAGCTTTGGGGCCGCTCGGCACCATCGCCAGGTGGGTGCCAGGCCGGCCGTGCGCATCCAGTTAGAGCGCGGCTGTGACAGGCACCCTGTCACAATGGAGGAGCGCGGGCTTTCTCACCGCACAGACCTGGCTTTAAACTTCAGCTTGGCCCCCGACTGGCTCCGTGCCCTCGGACAGGTGACATAAAGTCTCCAGGAAGAACCTGTTTCTTCCCGTCTGCCACGCAGCGTCATCATAACCGGCCAGTTCAGTGTCCTAAAGATGCAGTGTCACAGATACAACAAAAAGCCCATCGGTGTTCTCGCTTGGGTGGTTTGAGGGCAGAGCGGGCTGGGGCTCTGTGGTGTCCGTGGGAGAAGAGAAGGGGGGATGGGAGCTTGCTCCCGGGTAGCCTGAGTGGCCGAGGGTCTGGGCTGTTCTGGGTAGGATGGGGGAGGTTATACCCACGTCTGCAGTTGGTACGTCTTCCAGCACCTGGGGCCCCGGCAGGGGACAGCCGGGGTATGGCTGCAGGTGTCCTGTCTTATTGAGAGCTGGGCCTCGGCGGCAGCGGTGGGGGTGCTGGTTGGGGTCCAGCCCCCAGGTGGGGAGCGGAGCTGGGGCCTGGGCCCCCGACTCGGCCCCTGGCTCAGGACAGCGACATGGAGAGCAGAGGCAGAGTCCAGGGCCTGGGGGATAAAGGCTGGGCTCCTGGAGCTTGGGGACAGGTGTGCCCCTTCCCATCCGCAGACACTCAGGATTCCAGGCCCGCGGCCGTCACCGGCACGGCTGCCCGAGGTGCCAGGCTGGCCACACTTTGTGCAGCTCGGGCGGGATTCACCTGCTGGGATCCCTTGGGGCTGGCACGTCCCACCCAGAAGCAGCGACGGCGGCTGTGGTTGCCGGGAAGCCGCACGGCCAAGGTCATTCTGCCAGGGCTCCACCACCTAATTCGCCTTGAGGTCCGGGGGCAAAGCCACGTAACTGCCCATGCCTCCGTTTTCCCATTTGTTACATGGGGTCCTCTGATGTGCCCGCCCCCCTGGGTTGTCGGCAGACTGGATGAGACAGTCACACACACGTGCTGCCCGTCACACGCGGTCACACGGCAGTTGGCTGACATTTATTATGTGTCTGCTGTGCAGGTCACAGCGGATGCCTCGGAGGGCCTCCTGACCCTGGCAGTGACCTGCGCGGTCAGGGGCGGCTTTCTCCAGTTTATAGGTCAGAGAGGAGAGGTGACTTTGCCCAGGTGCGTTAGCTTGCTGGGGCCACCATAATGAAGCACCACGGACTGGGTGGCTTAAAAATTCCAAAGAACTTCTTCCGGAGGTTGGCAGTCATGGGACAAGGTGTGGGCAGGTGGGTTTCTCCAGAGGCCTCACTCCTTGGCCTGTAGATGGCCGGCCATCTTCTCCCCATGTCCTCACATGGCCGTCCCCCTGTGTGTCTGTGTCCTGATAAGGATACCGGTCATAACAGGCCAGGGCCCACCTACATGACCTCATTTAACTTCTTTTAAGATTTCACATCTTCTAAGATTCTCTCTCCAATTATAGTCACATTCTGAGGTCCCGGGGGTTGGGACTTCCACATGAGAATTTTGGGGACACACCTCAGCCCATCCCACAGCAGGTCCACACAGGTGTAGGTGGTGGCACTGGGCTGGGAGCCAGGCCTTCCCCGTCACCTGGCCGCCTCCCTGCTGGACACGCCCGGCTGCCTGTTTTCTCAGCCCGGCCATCCACGTGGGCCCTCGGGAGGGCTTTCCCCGTGTCGCCGCTGGGGGAGCTCCTGTCCTCAGAGAATTCCGCACGGGGCTTACTGGCTGGTAGGAGAAACATAAATATAAAGTTTACAGTCGCATTTAAGCGGTATTTTTATATGATCTCATAAAACTGTTGTCGATGCCCCAGTTGAAGCATTGTTTTCCCGGAGGATCGCCGTTGAGCAGGGGCGGATGAGGGGACGTGGTAAATGTCTCTGTGGATTCATTCATTCACTGAACAGCCTGTACCGTTGTTCCGTGCTGTGCGGAACGGCACGGGGGCAAGGGGGCCCGAGCAGGCTTCGCAGAGGCCATTTGGAGCCGGCCCTTTTTTAAGGCTTTTGCTGGTGCTCCCACGGTCCGGTGAGCACCCCGGTCGCCAGTCAGGGGCGCCAAGGCCCGTGGGGCGAAGTCCCTGCCTTGCTGGCCAGCCCTGCGGTGGGCAGGGGCAAAGCAGGGAGATTATGGTTAGGAGATGGCTGCCGCGGTCGGGCGGTGGGACCAGGGTGGCTGCAGGGAGTGGATGAAGTGGCCAGGCCTGGAAATGGGGAGCCAGCCCTGACGGATCGGATGAAGGGCAGGGTGGAAGGGGACAGAGACAGGGGGAGGCCGGCTTCGCCATTCCGGCTGCGGTGGCAGGTGGCGCTGGCTCAGAGGCTTTTCTGCACCGGCCCCTCCCTCCTCCTCCAGGGCGCGGTCCCTCCCTGTCATTTTGCTCCTGTCTTATATGCAGCCAGGTGCTCGTCTGTGCTGCTGTGCCGCCAGACTTGGGAGTGGCTTGGAGGCAGCTGGCGGGTAGAGTGCTGGCACGCTTTAGACCTGCTCAGCGCTAAGGAGTCGGGAGCAGGTGCTCTGTGCACAGCCCGGGCCAACCCAGCCTCGCTCTGCTCTGCTTGGGTCGTGGCACCTGGGCTCGGCCCTCGGCTCCTCTGCGACCCGGCAGGGCCTTCCCACTCGACCCCGTCTTCCATCCGCGTCGCTGCCCTAGACACCTGTCTCAGCAGGCCCGACCTCCCCCAGGCTGCCCTGCGCACGCCTCTGCTCCCCTCCGCACCCCTTCCTTCTTTTTCACCTGTGAGCAAACTTCCCTTTATCCACTCAGTGCTTTGGGTTTTCCTCCTCCCAAGTCCTCCCGGGCAGCTGCTGATGTCCCTGTTTCACAGTCAGGGTTCCTCAGAGAAGCATGGAACCAATAGGAAATTGTGTGTGTGTGTGTGTGTGTGTGTGTGTGTGTGTGTGTGTGTGTGTAGGGGTGGGGAGTGGGAGGGAGACACATTTTTTTTTTTTTAAGAAGTTGGCTCACATGGTTACAGAGGCTGGCAAATCTGAACTTTGCAGAGCAGAGGCAGCTGGAAATTTCAGCAAGAGTGCATGTTGCAGTCTTGCGTCTTGAAGCAGCCTGGAGGCCAAATTCCTCTCGTTGAGGAGCTCAGCCTTTTCACTCGAGGCCATCGACTGATTGGGTGAGGCCCACCCACATTATGAAGAGTCAGCTGGTTTACTCAAGGTCTGCCGGCTTAAATATGAGTCACTTCTTTAAAAACTTTCACAACATACAGATGGGTTTCTCGCCAAATGAGTTGGTACCACGGCCCTGCCGACTTGACACGCACCATTCACCATCGTGGGGCTCAGTAATCACACATCCGTGCAGGCTTGGGATGCGACCGACCCCTGTCGGCAATAACCAGGGAAGTCGGGACAGCGTTGCCTCCTGGGAAGGGCAATGCCAGAAGCAAATATTAGTCCCTCGCTGGGGGCAAGCACGTTAAATGTTTAAAGTTCTGGCTTCCCGGCATTGCGTCCACTAGGAAAAGACTCCCAGTCCCAGCCCAGGGAGGGGGAGGCCCGGGACTGACAGGTTCTCCCGTCTTGTTTCTGAGATCACAAGTGTTTGATGTAAGGAGATGCTGACTTTGTGTCTTTGCCTGGCTTACTTTTTGCTTCTTTCTCCGCTGTCAGAAGGATTTATCCATACCAAGGGACACTGTAAAGCTCCTCACCTGACATTAATTTCAAAATGTGGGCATGCCATAAACAGCGTAGGCCGGGGAAAATGTTGGCCACCTTCCGCAGAAGTCACGCGTGTCTTCTGTGAGGTACAATTGGTTCCCGTTCTCTGGAGACTGGTGTGATATAGAAAGCAAACGGACTGTAAAGGGTTCCTGCCCAGTGTGTGTTTTTGTGGGCTACTTGAAAAGGGGAGAATATGGCATTTTGGAGCGTCTTAAGCAAATACTCCCTGGGCACATTCTACAAGCCATGGTTTAAATTTTGCTGATTAGACGGATGCGCTCAGGCTGGGTTGGCAGCCGGGCATCTGAGGAACATGGCTCTGGGGCCAGGGGCCTGGGGGTGAGCCGGGCTCTGTCCCCTGGCAGCCCCTCCCCCCAAGCAGGTCTCGGAGGCATCTCTGAGCCTCCACTGCCTCGGGGCAACACAGTCACCTCCCTCCTGGGACCCCCTAGGGATTAATGTGGGGGATGCTGTGGAGCCCCCAGCCCGCGGAGGGGACAGGTCAGCGAGGGTGGTTGCCCTCCACTGCCCCTCTCTGCCTCCATCTGCTCTGTTTTCCCTGTGCCCACGGTCCAGTGCACGGGCACTGAAAAGGTATTTCTGGTGTCAAAATGTGTCCATCTTTGGTGAGTGACGATATCTGCTTATGTGTCTTGTGACCGATAAGTCTCCGAATTGGAAGGGATGTCAAAGGCCTGACTGCCCTCGCCGGCATCCGCAGGTGGCTTTCCACCTCTAGCGAAATTCCCAAGAAAACAGTAGCAAGTAAAGAAGCAGGTGGGGCTGCTGAGGGTCAGGACCACAGGGGTGGCAGGCGAGGGAACTGGGGTGGGGGTGGGGGACCCGGCGAGGGTCTCGGGGGCCCTCCCGCACAACGGGGCGCGGGGAGGTGGCGGCGGGGCCTGGCCGGCTCCCCCAGCTCCGACCCTGACCCGTGTCCCCGTCGCTCGGGCTGCAGGTGGGCAAACTGCGCGAGCGGCTGCAGGAGGCCAAGCTGGAGCGCGAGCAGGAGCAGCGGCGGCACACCGCTTACATCTCGGAGCTCAGGGCCAAGCTGCACGAAGAGAAGACCAAGGAGCTGCAGGCGCTGCGCGAGGTGCTCATCCGGCAGCACGAGCAGGAGGCGGCGCGCACCGCCAAGATCAAGGAGGGCGAGCTGCAGCGGCTGCAGGCCACGCTGAACGTGCTGCGGGACGGCGCGGCCGACAAGGTCAAGACGGCGCTCCTGGCCGAGGCGCGCGACGAGGCGCGCAGGGCCTTCGACGGCGAGCGCCAGCGGCTGCAGCAGGAAATCCTGGAGCTCAAGGCTTCGCGCAAGCAGGCCGAGGAGGCGCTCAGCAACTGCATGCAGGCCGACAAGACCAAGGCGGCGGACCTGCGCGCTGCCTACCAGGCGCACCAGGACGAGGTGCACCGCATCAAGCGCGAGTGCGAGCGGGACATCCGCAGGCTGGTACGTGCTGCCTGCGCCCCCTCCCGGCTGGCGTGCGTGCCTGCACCCTTTTCTTCCCGCCCGCCCGCCCGCCCGCGCGCATCCTCTCCTTTGTGCCTTCTTCCCTGTCCGGCTTGCATGCATGCGTTCCTTCCTGTGTGTGTGCGGTAAACGCCGAGTTTTGAGGACCCGCTGTGCGTCAGGCACGGTTCTAGCACGGGGCTTCTAGCAAAGCCCCTGCCGTCCTCCTGGTGGTAAAGGGGCGTTGGGCAGGTAGAACTCTTCTCGCTGGGTGTGGGATCCTTGGTCCTTCTTGGAACAGCTCAGAACCACAAGTTTCTGTAAAATGGGGTTAATAGGTTAACGGCCAAGGTTGTGGTAAAACAAAAACAAAAACAAAAAAACGACCGTGGAAGCTTATCAAAGTGCTGGGCATTTATTTATTTATTTACTCATTTAATTACTAAACTGGAGCACGCTTATACCTCCAGGTAAGATGTGGTAGGTAGGGACAGGCCAGCCATTCTGTTGCAACAACTGGGGAAAGCTAAAAATTGCAAGCAATCTCATCTCATCTCATCTCATCTCATCTCATCTCATCTCATCTTATATTTTTAAGTTTATTTTGAGAGAGACAGAGGCGACACCAGCGGGGGAGGGGCAGAGAGAGAGAGAGAGGGGGAGAGAGGATCCCAAGCAGGCTCCGGGCTATCAGTGCAGAGCCCGATGGGGGGCTTGAACCCATGAAACTGTGAGATCACAACCTGAGCCGAAACCAAGAGTTGGATGCTTAACCGACTGAGCCACCCAAGCGCCCCACAAGCAATCCTGTTTTTAAAGGCTGGAGGGCTATGGAAGGCCCGAGGTCTAGAAGAGCTAAAATTTCAAGGAGAGGAGAGAGAGCCTGGCCCAGGAGAGCTGACGGTTACCAGCCGACAGCTTCTTCCCTATGGGACATTTGTGTATCCCAAGAGCAGGCTGGGGATGGGGCTTCCCCCCAGCAAAGAGACTCCACCAGGGCTGAGACAGGTGAGCAGGGCTCTTTGCCATCTCTCATGGTCAGCATGAAAAGTGGGAAACTAAGGAGCCCCCACACTGGGGGGGCCGGTTCACACCCCAGATATTTCCTGAGTTCTGGGGTAATGCGGGAAGCCAGCGAGTCAGGGTGGAAAGGCAGAATGAAATCTCCCAGAGTCGTGTCATACTTAGGAAACAAAGCTCGCCAGATGGGGGAGGGGCTGCAGCAGGCACACCACCAGTCTGCCTCTCAGGACGACTGTCAGACTTTGAGCCTGTGTGCTGCAGGAGGCTGAAAAGGCGAGCAAGCTAAGTTTCTCAGGGTAGAGTCAACAGCAGTGACAACAGTGATGTTTCCAAGAGGCATATCTTGATTATGAGGATGCAGTGAGGCTGAAAGTTGTAAGGGTGGAAATAGATACAACATCCAAACACTAACCACCAGAAAGCTGCTCTGTATTCATGTTGAAGACCTGAAGGCAAGAAGTAATACTACAGACAAGTAGGGGATGCCTTTTTTTAAAAATTAAAACATTTTTTAAAGTTTATTTATTTTGAGAGACACAGAGACAGTGTGAGTGGAGAGGGGCAGAGAGAGAGGGAAAGAAAGAATCCTAAGCAGGCTCTGTGCTGCCAGTGCAGAGCCCGACTTGGGGCTCGAGCTCACAAAACCGAGATCGTGACCTGAGCTGAAACCAAGAGTCAGAGGCTTAACCAACTAAGGCACCCAGGTGCCCTGGGGACGCTTCTTAATAATAAAGGGGTCCATTTGTAATAGCACTTAGTAACGAAACTTCCAAATGTGCAAAAGAAAAGCATCAAAACTAAAAGGAGAAACAAAGCCACAGTTGTAGTTGGAGAATAAGACTCTGAGCAAATAATAGAACATATAGACAATAGATGAACAAAGACATGGACGATTTAAACAGCATTCAGTTAACCAACTGGAGGTACACTGACAAAATATGGTATTTCAGCAGCTGCACATACTGTTCTCTTCAAGGGAACCTACACACTTTCTTTCAAAAATTGTGCTTCTTAGAATAAAACAGATTTTAGACAAAAAGGAATAAATGCTGAAAACCAAACATCTAAGCTTCCATCTTGAGAACGAAGAAAAAGAACAGCAAATTAATCTCTGAGAAAGCAGAATTGAGGGGCTTAATCAATAAGGACAAATCAACGCATCAAAAGTTAATTAAACTAGGTAAACTGATAAGTCCTGAGGAATACCGATGAAGGAACAGAGACAAGTCCCCCAGTGTACAGAATGTAAAAGAGACACTACTACAGCCCTTACAGAAACTAAAGAGACAGTATGAGTACTTTCTGAACAGCATATGCCAGTGAACAAGAAATTTGGATGAAATGGGCAGATTTTTTGAACAAGTACAACTTAACCAAACTGACACTATAAGAAATAGAAAATGTGAGTAGTCCTACAGCTGTTAAAAAAGTTAAATCTGTAATTAATAGTTTTTCCTCAATGAAAAGTCCAAGCCCAGAGACTTCACAGGTAAATTATTTAAGTATTTAATGAAGAAATAAAACTAATTACACAGACTCTTTCAGAAAAGAGAAAAAGGGAACATATTCTAATTCATTTTATGAAGCCAGCATAACTGACCCCCAAACCAGTGATATACAATAAAAGAAAAAAATTAAATAATCTTTTATAAACATAGACACAGGAGTACTAAATAAAACATTAACAAATAAAATCCAGCAATGTACAGAAGGGTTAATAAACTATAACCAAGTTGGGTTTATTCTAGGAACACAAAGGTTGGTTTAATATTAAAAAATCAGTGAATATAATTCAGCTAGTAATAGAATAAAGGAGAAAAAAGCCATATGATCATCTTAATAGATACAGTAAAAGCATTTAGTAAAATTCAACATCACAGTATAAACTCTCAGCAAACGAGGAATAGAATAGAATTTTCTGAATCTCGTAAAGGGTTCTACAAAAAAATCTACAGGGGCGCCTGGGTGGGTCAGTCGGTTGAGCATCCGACTTCGGCTCAGGTCGTGATCTCGCGATCCGTGAGTTTGAGCGCCACGTCGGGTTCTGTGCTGACAGCTCAGAGCCTGGAGCCTGTTCCAGATTCTGTGTCTCCCTCTCTCTCTGACCCTCCCCCTGTTCATGCTCTGTCTCTCTCTGTCTCAAAAATAAACGTTAAACAAATTTTTTAAAAAATAAAAATAAATAAATAAAACAAAAAACAAAAAAATCTAACGTATAGTGATATCGAACATTTCCCAGTGAATTCAAGGACAGAACAAGATATCTACTGTCACCACTTCTGTTCAACATTGCACTGGCTAGGACCTCAAATCTGAAAGACAATAAAAAGAAAAGTTTTAAAGATTGGGGGAAAAAGGGGGGAAACCGCCGTTATTTGCAGATGCTGTGATTGTGATGTAGAAAATCCAAGAGACTCTACAAACCATTAGAATTAGTAAGTGAGTTTATCAAAGCCTCTCAATAGAAAGTAAATATGCAAAATAAAACTGTGTTTCTATATATTAGCAATGTGTAATGGGAAAATGGAGCTTTACAAAAGACCATTTATAATAGAGTACCAAGACCTACGAATAAAGTCTGATGAACTTTGTGTAAGTTGCAACACGCTGAAAGCTTCAAAACACTGCTGAGGAAAAATAAAGGAGACCAAAATAAATGTAGGGAGAAGCCATTTTCATGATATAAGTATCAGTACTTCCATAAATGATCTATAGATTTAGGGCAATCCCTGTCACAACCCCAGCAGGGTTTTGGTTTTTTTTTGGTAGACATTAGCAAGTGGATTCTAAATTTGATAGAAAAATTTAAAGGACCTGGAGTCACAATTCTGAAGACAAAAAAGCCCAGGAAACCTGACAGTACCATGTAACAAAGCTTACTATTAAGACCAGCTGAAGGATACGTGGATGAATCACTGACCAGGAGAGTCCCCAAGTGGCCCTATGCACGTGTGGTCACCTGGTTTAGGAAACAGGTAACATCATAGTCCAGTAAGGAAAGGGTGGTCTTTCCATAAACAGTGTTGAGGTAGGTGGGCATCTGTAAAACAGGAACAGTGATCCTTGCATCCTGCCATCCGTGCATCCATAGTGATTAATTCAAGGTGGACCATAGACATGGATGTTAGAAAGTAGACTAGTGAGTTGGTTAGGTAACACAGAGCAGTATTTTCATGATCTTGGGGCAGATGACACCCCAAGAAGATTTGTGTCTTCTTGGAGTGAGAAGACACAGATACACCAGTCATATAAATGCACTATTCGGAGAAGGTTGTACACTGAACTTTTGAGGAATAAATTTTGTTCATCCAAAGGCAGCAATAAAAGAGAGACAAGGCACAGTACAGATCGGGAGGAGATCGTTTCAATACGTGTTGTCATAAACCGCTTTTATTCAGATTACAAAAACAACCACGAGGCAAGAAGAAAAATAGTTAAAAGGGGCAAAGAGTACTTCAAAAAGGGAAAATATACTTAAATGACAGATAAACATCTGAAGAGGCGTCCAACCTCACTGATCATCAGGGAACCACAAATAAAAATTATAACTAGATACTGCTTCATACCCAGTAGAATGGATGCAATTAAAAAAAAAAGAGGGGTGCCCGGGTGGCTCGGTGGGTTAGGCGTCCGACTTCGGCTCAGGTCACGATCTCACGGTTCGTGGGTTCGAGCCCCGCGTCGGGCTCTGTGCTGACAGCTCAGGGCCTGGAGCCTGCCTCGGATTCTGTGTCTCCCTCTCTCTCTGTCCCTCCCCCACTTATACTCTGTCTCTCTCTCTTTCTAAAAAAAAAAAAATAAACATTAAAAAAATGAAAAAAAATAAAATAATTCAGCAGTTTCTTAAACTGCAATTTGCCTGCTCCCTCCCAGCACCTCTACCCCCAGCTGTATACCCAAGGAGATGAAAACATGTTTCCATAAAGATGCATACGTGATCACCGCAGCATATTCATAGTAGTAAAAGCGTGGAAGCAGCCCATCTGTCCATCAATTGGGGAATGGATAAAATGTGGTATCGAATGGGCTGCTGTTCAGCAGTAAGGAGTGGGATGTTTATTTACCTGAGTTCCAGCACTAGCTTAGGCATCAGAACTTCTCTTCCTTTCTGGGTGTGGGGGTGGGGTGGGGTGGGGTGGGGGGAGGTGTTATCACATCAGGGGAAGGGAAGCCTTGAGGGAGAGTCTGCTCTGGGTGCGAGTCCAGTCTTGTTTACTGGGTGACCCCAGCGAAGCTGCCTCCCATCTCTGAGCCTGTGGTGTCTATTCTGCGAAATGGGAATGATTGCGCACCTGCCCTGGGGTTATGAGAATAAAACGAACTACCACGTCTGGCAGCTCTTACCATTTCTGTAACAAGAGACCCATGAACTGTGTTCCTCTCTGGCAGGAGAAATATACGTTTAAAGTAAAAAAAAAAAAAAAAAAAAAGGGAAGAAACAAATATTTGCCTAAGGGACTGCCGGAGCTTATTTAAAACGTACCAGAGGACGTGGTGTCTGTTTCCGTGTCGGCCCTAAACAGGAATATCCTCAGTTCAGGTATTCTCGGTGGGCGTGTGGCTTTCACTGCAAACGCCCCACTTGGACGATCGAGTGAAGAGAACAGGTGTCCATTTCTCCCGTTACTTCCCCCCCCCTCCCCCACCCCCCTCCAGTTTGAAAAATGTGGCTTCTCAGGCAAGGCTGTTTGTTCGTGGCAACGTGTTCGGAAGGTGGCCCGCGTTTCATTTCTTGGTCAGCTGGATTGGATCGGATCGGATTGGAAATGCAGGCAGGTCTGTGGACGCCCCGCTTACACATTTAACGTGCGTCTTAAGGGAAGCAAAGCAGAGGGGCGTCTGGGTGGCTCAGTCGGTTAAGCGTCCGACTTTGGCTCAGGTCACGATCTCCCTGTTCGTGGGTTCGAGCCCCGCGTCGGGCTCTGTGGGGACAGCTCAGAGCCTGGAGCCCGGTTCGGATTCTGTGTCTCCCTCTCTCTCCGCCCCTCCCCTGCTCGTGCTCTGTCTCTGTCTCTCAAAAATAAATGAAAATGTTTGAAAAAAAAAAAAAAGAAGCAAATCAGAAAAGGAAGTTACGGCCCACATGGGGCAGGGACACCAGACTGGACTCCTTCCCTAGACCAGTTAGGCTCAGGCCTGGTGGCACATAAGGGACTACTCCCTCAGGACGCGGGGCTTCAACGTTGGAAGTTTATTTCTCTCTTGTGTACGAAGTCTGGAAAGGGCTGCCACAGGGCTCCACAGAGTAGTGAGGGACACGGGTACCTCCCAGCTCTCTCCTCAGAATGGACTTTGGGACTTTGGGATGTGGCCCTGCCCTCGTGGGCCTTCATGCTCACTGAGCGCCAGCCATCACGTCTTCATCCCAGGTTGGCAGTAGGAGGGCCGATGAAGAAGGGCATAGTCTTCACTGAAGAACGCTTTTCTTTTTGGAAGTTCCATACGCTTCCACTTCCACCGCTTTGGCCAACAATTACCCAGCCTCATCTACCTGCAGGGGGCACTGGGAAATGTAGTCCCTTTGCAGAGTGCACCGCAGTGTGATAAATCCGGTCTGGTGCTCTGTTAAGTTTTCCAGGGCTGCCGTAACAAGTCACTGCGAACTCAGCTGCTCCCAACAGGAATTTATTTCTCTCACGGTTTTGGAGGCCGGAAGTCTGAAATCAAGGGGTCAGCGAGACCACGCCCCCCCGCCGCTTGCAGGGAGGAATCCTGTCTTGCCCCGTCCGGCTCCTGGTGGTGGCCAGGAATCCTTGCTGCCCCCCGGCCTGTGGCCGTGCCATTCTAGGCTCTGCCGCCACGTGGCCTGTCCTCCCCCGTGTGTCTGTGTCTCGTCCCCTTCTCGCGAGGACGCCAGTCGTGGATCTAGGGCCCGCCCTAATCTGGTGTGACCTCATCTTCACGTCCATCGTAATCGCATCCACGGAGACCCCGTTTCCAAATAAGATCCCAGCCTGACTTTTAGGGTCGACGTGACATTTGGGCGAACGCTCACGCTAGTCACTGACCACAGGTAGGCGGGAGGAGGTGTCGGGGTAGCAGCCCCCGCTTCGTTCTTCGTTCCCCGAACTTTGGGGTGCGGTGGAGCTCACCAAGCTACTCGCACGTTGCTGGGCATGCTGGGAGCTGACCACACGAAGGTTCTTGTCGGGACAAATGTCCTGGTGGATGCGACCGTGGGGAGGTGGTTGGATTCTGCACCCGTGGGGCACGTGGGATGGTGAGGGCGTTGCAGAGGCTGACCTGAGTTGGCCTCGTGGTCCTGCTGCTGACCAGCGCTTGGGCACATGCTTCTCTCCAGGCCTCACCTGGCTGTGAAGCGGGGCGGGTAGTGTCTACCGTGAGGGTCTTCTGAAGACAGAGCGTGTCTCGGAAGTACGGACGAGGCACCGAGCTCGCGCTGGCACGTAAGAAGGAAGTGACAGCCATCACCCAGTCTGTGTGCTTTCCCTAACTCCGTGTCAGGGTCTTTTGGTCGCAAGTGACAGAAATTCCACCTCCAACCCGTTTGAACCATCATCTGTCAGCATTTGTAACTGAAGGAGTAGGAGAAGCTTCAGGCAGGGCTCCAGAGGCACTCATGCCCCCCCCCCCCCAAGGGATCCAGGGTTCCCAGGCTCTGCTCCGACTCATCCTGTGTCATTTTCAGCCTCGGGGGTCTCACGCTGTGCTGGTGAGATGTCACTGCTGTGCCGGGCCCCTCCCCCCCATCCTCACACACACAGCTCAGAGAAAGTGAATCTCCTTTTTAGCTCCTAAGGAGGAACAGGAGGGTCCTAGCTATGCTCTCTCTAGGCTATTCCTTCTGATTGGGTCCTGTATCCATCCCGGAGCTGTTGAATGTGAGGGGGCAGGGCACGTGACTGCTGTGAGCCAATCAGGGCCTGCCCTGGGAACTGGAATGATTTCAGCTCCACCCCTCTCCTGTAACATATGCTGAGAGCAGAGGCTGGGAGAGGGAGTCTGCTCGCTCAGGGGATGCAGGTCGGGGAATCTCGTGTCAGAGATTCATGGCCTTGTCAGCATCCTGGGGGAAGGGGACAGGGTTGCTGAGAACTCAGCCTGGGAGGCAGACACAAAGTCCATGAATGGAATGCTTGCCTTTAGCTGTGTGAAGTTGGCCAAGTCTCTTACCCTGGGGGGCCCTGAGGACTGTGGCTGGGGAAGGTACAACAACCTGACAGATGTTGATTCCAGAATACGTTCTGCGTTGTCCATTCGTTCCTGGCTGTCGTCGCTGCTGGTGGAAACCGTTTTCCGGGAACCTTTCCCAGGGTGACGGGTGCGAGCCCTCTGCTCGTTTACGAGAGTAAGCCGGGAACGGGCGCTTTCCTAAGATGCAGAATTTGGGGCTCCAGAGGTGTCCTGCTTGCAGTGCTGCCGCTTTGTGTGGGAGGAGCTAGTGTAATGCACGGTGGGGGCTCCAGTGCAAAGCAAGAAGTGTGCGGCCCGGATGCCGAGGGGACCCTCTCTGTTAACTCGCACCACGTCCCGCTGGCCCTGCTGATTCCCGCACTTTCTTTTCTCCCGCTTGCGCGAATCCCTCTCTCAGCCACTGCAGTGTTGACTTACTGTTTAGTGACTACGTCCCCCTCCAGAGTGGAAACTCTGAGGGCAGGGACTCTAGCCTGTTTTGTTTGCAGAGGCTTCCCAGGACCCATCAGTGACGCTCGGCTCAGTATTTGTTGAATTAATGGCAGCGCGTGAGTGGTTTACATTAATGAACTCCTTTCACGTACTGCTTAGTGCTTCTGGGCTGGCCTGGGCAGTGGGAACAATTTCCGCATCCCTAAGGATTCCTCCCCACGGCCAGGAGGTGCTCCTCCCAGGGATTAGGGCCAGGCGGGGAGCTGATGGCGGGTTGCCACCAGGGGGAGCAGTGGGCACCTTCTGTCGCGGCTTCAGGCAGGCCCAGGGCTGGAGTCCCAGGAGATTGTCCTGTGGGGCTGGGGATGTGGCGGGAGGCGAGCACACTCTGCTCTAAAAGAAAGGCGGCGCAAAGAGTTTTTCAGAACTGTAGGACTTTTGCTTGAAAACCTCCCAGTATTTTGAGGGTACCAATTCCCCCTTCTATAATATGGTCTGCTGTTTCAATATGTTCACCAGGAGCTAACACAGATTCACGGGGGCAGCCAACATTGACCACAGCTTATAACATGCCAGGGTCTGCACTAAGATCTAACTCTCCACAACTGGACCGGGGAGGTCCTAAGAGGTCTCCGTGTCCCCACTTTACGGAGGCTGAGGCTGGGTCCGACAGGTGGCCCTGCCTGTGCTGTGCCTCAGGAGGTCACGCGGTGTCGGGGAGGGCCTTTGAATCAGCTTTACGTCTGCTGCCAGAACGGGGCTCTTAACCACTGTTCTCGGCCGTTGACTGTCTGTGGACTTGAGGTGCAACAGTCACAAGTAAGAGGTACAGATCACAGTCACGGAGTATCTTTGTTTCCCATGACTTTCTTAACAAACGGCCACCAACTCAGTGGCTTGAGACAACAGAAAGGTATTCCCGCACAGTCCGGAGGCCAGGAGTCAGGAGTTAGGAATCAAGGTGCTGGTAGGGCCGTGCTCCCCGGGGGCTCCAGGGGAGGGTCCTTCCAGCCTCTCCCAGCTCCTGGGGCTCCTGGCGATGCTGGGCTCCCGCATCACTCTCTCCTAGTGCTTGGCAAATTATCCCTTCTAAAGCCTGTCTCCGTTTCCCAGGGCTGCTGTAATAAAGGGCCACACGCTGGGTGGCTAAAGCAACAGAACTTTATTGGCTTATAGTTTCGGAGGCGGAAGTCTGAGATCAAGGGGTCACAGGGCCGTGCTCTCTGAAGGTGCTGGAGAGGAACCGTCCTTGCTTCTTCCAGGGCTGGTGGCTGCAGCCAGTCTGTGATGTCCCCAGGCTTCTGGGTCCATCACTCCAGTCTCTGTCTCCGTCTCTACCCAGCCTTGTGGGCAGAGGCATCTGTGTGCCTCGTCTTCTCTTCTAAGGACACAGTCATAGGGACCACCTTACTCCGGTGTGACCTCCTCCTAACTATATCTGCAGCAACCCTGTTCCCAAATGACCTCACAATCTCAGGTTCTAGGAAGGACACGCAGTGGCAGGGGATACCCTAGCACAGCACCCTTACTGGGGCAGTTTCCCAGCCGTTGGCTCTCTGGAATCAGTTGAAGCGGATGGCCCGGGGCCAAAGCTTTCTCTTCTGTAAGCTGCTTTCTGCTTGGTTTCCTCTAGGGAATGCTGGACAAGACCGGGCTGGGGCGAACTGGGGCTTACTTGGAGGTTTGCATGTGGAGACGCTGAGGTCCTTTAGAGACCCCAGCAGAGATGTCAAATACTCAGTTAGTTCTATGATTCTGGGGCTCTGAGAGAAGTCAGGGCCTGGGGAACACATTGGGGTGTCGGCTGCATATGGGGGTTTAACGTCATGGGTGAGGACGCGGCTGCCTGGGGAAAGGAAGAGGGCCAAGCCTTGGAAAGTCCAGACTTTAATGGCGGCCGGAAGAAGGTGAGTCTGTAAGGACAGAAACCAGGAAGTCATGGCATAGGGCGGGAGGGGCGGGAGAGCTTCGTGGAGCAGGGTGTGAGTGGCTTGGTCACATGTTGGTGAGGATGAAGGACAGAAAGTTGCCCTGTGGGTCTGGGGGCCAGGGGAGCATCCAAGACCTTAATGAGAGCTGTGTTGGTGGAGAGGTGGGGGCTGTGACCGGACGGGAGAGGCTTGGGGGGTGAGTGGGAGAGAAGACCCACCCACTCGGTGAGGAAGCCGAGCTGTGGGGCGTGAGGTGGCTGGAGGTGCCTGGAGGTCAGGATTTTGTTTTGTTTAATTCGCGTGAGAGAGAAACGAACGTGGCCCTGTTTCAGGGGTGAGCGTCTGGCCATCGAACCGTAACTTGTCCGCTCCTCTGTGCTCAGGGGAGCGGGGCCTGGGCCGTGGACAGTGGCCCCTCTGTGTCCTGAGTTTTCCCAGTTCAGCTGACCTGGGTCCTTGATCCTTCTTAACCTTTTCCTCTGGGCCTCAGGCCAGCGAGGGAGAGATTTCCGTGGTCACGAGCCCTGAGGCTGAGTGTTCATTCTTTCTCTTTTGCAGATGGACGAGATCAGAGGGAAAGACCGTGTGATCCTGGCCTTGGAGAAGGAACTCGGCGTGCAGACGGGCCAGACCCAGAAGCTGCTTCTTCAGAAGGAGGCTTTGGATGAGCAGCTGGTTCAGGTCAAAGAGGCTGAGCGGTACCACAGTAGCCCCAAGAGAGAGCTCCCGCCTGGCATCGGGGACATGGCAGAGCTCATGGGCGTCCAGGTACGGGGAGTGGCGACTCGCACAAGCACCGGGGCCCCGTGGCCCACCGCTGCCTGCCCTTCTTTCTGCGGTCGTTCCCCCCCCCCCCCCCTCCCCGGGCACCTTGCCCGCCTGCCTCCTCTCACCCCTCCCTCCCTTCCGCCTGTCTGTGCGTCTGGCCTCCCTCCCCAGACTGGCTGACGTTAACCACGTGCAGGGCCCAGCGTTAGGCCTGGGGATACGGAGGGGAGAGCAGCTGACTGCGTTTGCTTCCAGCCGGTCTGGAGCCCAGTGGGAAAGAGAAGTGAAGGTGTCAGCGCCGGGTGCACAGTAAGAGCACAGAAAGGCGCCCAGTCTTGAAGTCAGAGCCCTGCAACATGAGTAGGAGCTTAGCCAGAAGGAAAGGGCTCTGGGGGCAACGTGCTCAGAGGAAGCTGAAGCAGCGTGCCTTCGTTCACTCATTCATTCATTCATTCATTCATGCAGTCAGTCACCAGATGTTTGAACGTCTGTCGTGCGTGCTCTGTGCGGACAGCATACGAGGTGCTGGCGAGATTGGCCCGGTGGGTCTTGAGGGATGTCCTGGCACGTCCGTCACGGGCCTTTGTGAGAGAGACACAGCGGGCCCGGGCTGGAGCGTGAAGGTCCCCAGAGACCACGCACAGCTGTCTTGGCTTGACCTCTTGTCACTTTGAGACGAAGTCTCTTGCGGGTCCCTGGCAGGGCCTGGGGTGTCGTCCCCATGGCCTGACTGCAGGGACGCCCAGCGTGGTGTGGGGCCCTGTGAGGAGGAGCTCGCGGTCACGTCCCACGAGTTCCCTGGGAGTGTTCGGAGTCACTAAGACATCTTTGAAGTACGTTCGTATCTTGACTTTCTTTTAGGATCAACATATGGACGAACGAGACGTACGGCGATTTCAACTGAAAATTGCTGAACTGAACTCGGTGATACGGAAGCTGGAAGACAGGAACACCCTCTTGGCAGACGAGAGGAACGAGCTGGTAATCAGCCCCCGAGAGACAGACGGTGCCTTGTAGGGCGCCAGGAAGCCCCCCCGGGGCCGAAAAACCCGCCCTGAACTCATAGTTAGTGCAGAGGCCTCCTGGTTTCCTTTCCTTTCTTTCCCATTAATTCCTGACCAAAAATCTAGCGCAGGTTCCGTGAAGACACCTGCTCCTCCCCTTTGTTTCTACAGGAATTTATCCTGGGCAAAGAGTCAGAGCAAACAGTGAGGAGTTTAGAGAGGATGTTCACTGCAGTGTTGACGCTAGCGACCCAAAGTGACCCGAAACGAAACAAAAACCCAATTGTTCAACGCTCAAGTATTGGTCAGAGTAATTATGGAACATTTAGGCAGTGACCTGTCTACAGTCGTTAGGAGGGACGGTAGACATCGCGTTTATTTGCTCACAGTAAATTAAAGCGACACGCAGTTTACAAAACAAACACGCACATTGTCATGACGGACATTGGGAGCTGTTTTAGGTGGTGTAATGATGGATCATTTTAGGTTTTTTGCTTCTCTGCTTACTTTCTTTTGCAGAAAAGTTCAGACATTTCTTTTTTAAAAATTTGTTTAATGTTTATTATCTATTTTTGAGAGAGAGAGAGAGAGAGGGAGAGACAGCGTGAGCAGGGGAGGGGCAGAGAGAGAGGGAGACACAGAATCCGAAGCAGGCTCCAGGCATCGAGCTGTCGGCACAGAGCCTGATGCTGGGCTTGAACCCATGAACCATGAGATCGTGACCTGAGCCAAAGTCTGACACTCAACCGACTGAGCCACCCAGGAGTCCCAAAGTTCACATATTTCTAATTTTAAAGATAACGAACAGGGACTCTGGGTTAAAAAAAAAATGAATCCTTAGGGATGCCCATTTCCTCTTTCTCTGCCCCTCCCCCACTCAGCACATGTACAGTCTCTCTCAAAATTATTAAATAAATAAACAAATAAAAAGATAATCTAGTAAAAAGAGTAGTTTCCTGAATATGTGTAAATTTGCTGCATAAACAGCGAAGTGAACTTTTATGTCGTGGGAGTCAGTCCATAAACTTCTTTTTTTTTTTTTTTTTTAAATTTTTTTTCAACGTTTTTTATTTATTTTTGGGACAGAGAGAGACAGAGCATGAACGGGGGAGGGGCAGAGAGAGAGGGAGACACAGAATCAGAAACAGGCTCCAGGCTCCGAGCCATCAGCGCAGAGCCTGACGCGGGGCTCGAACTCACAGACCGCGAGATCGTGACCTGGCTGAAGTCAGACGCTTAACCGACTGCGCCACCCAGGCGCCCCAGTCCATAAACTTCTTGACAAGTGTCTTGTCATATTTCTGTTGATTCTAAATTTTATCGTGAAAGCGAGCGCATCTATATAGTATGTGAGAGCCATGCGAGATGAGCAGCGTAAGAGTCACCTCTTTGTAATCTTAACAGGATCGAAGTAAAGTCATTGCCTTCAAGTTTTTTTTGTTAATTCTTTCAAATGTTTTTATTTATTTATTTTGAGAGAGAGAGTGGCAGCAAGGGAGAGGCAGAGAGAGGGAGAGAGGGAATCCTAATCGGGTTCCACACTGTCATCCCAGAGCCTGAAGCGGGGCTCGATCTTACGAACCGTGAGGTCACGACCTCAGCCGAAATCAAGAGCCGGACGCTTGACTGACTGAGCCACCCAGGCACTCCTCCATCAAGTATTTTTAAAAGCATATTTTCAAGTGGCTTTAATCAGACTGTATGTCTAATATCAGATGTACGCTTTTCGCTTAAATATTCGTTAACTAAAAAAAGTCCCTCGTGTACCCTGCATAATAGCTCACCGAGAAGATTAGAAAAGAAATGTAGCTTGTGTGAAACAATTTGGAGCACACTGAAGTGTTTAAAGCAAAAACTGAGCAGCTAGCCAGCACTTTGATCTTAAAATCATGAAATAACTACCATCAGCTGTTTGGGGTGGTTCTTAACGTGCTTTTAAAACTGGTGTAAATACATCGACACCCACCAGGAGACTTTCTGTTGTTGTTTTGCCGTTACAGACGGGATATTTTCTCCTCTGTATTATTGTTCTGCAACTTGCTTTTTTCCCATGATTCATCAGTTCCGGCTGTCGTTTGGGCCGGTGCACGGCTCACGCCCCCCCTTTGAGGACGACCCGTGGTTCATTCACCCATTCCTCTAGGCTGCTCGGGTTTCTTTGCTGTTATGAGCATATGTCACCCGAAGACACATTTCTGTCGTCATCACTTGGAATTTTATTCCTGTGAGGATTTTTCAGAAGTAGAATGTATGGGTCAAAGGTCTATTTTTTTTTCATGAAGTTTATTAATTTATTTTGAGAGACACAGAGACAGTGCGAGTGGCGGGGGGGGGGGGGCAGAGAGAGAGGGAGAGAGAGAATCCCAAGCAGGCTTCTCTCTGCCAATGCAGAGCCCGACGCAAGTCTTGAACCCATGGAACCGTGAGATCATGGCCTGAGCCGAAACCAAGAGTTGGATGCTTAACCGGCTGAGCCACCCAGGCGCCCCTCAAAGGTCCATTTTATATTTGAGTGGGTCCCACCAGACTGCTTGATCTTAACTTTACAACCTGGTGACTAAAATCAGGGATCTGCAGTCAGTCCCTGTGCTTGATTCTTGGTTCTAGCACTTTCTGTGTGGCCACGAGCACAGCATCCCACCTCTTTGCTCTCAGTTTCTCTGTCTGTAAAGTGGGGATGGGGCCCCTCCTGGGGTTGTGGGGAGGCACAGTGTGTTCGAGAAGGCAGACCTGACCACAGAGAGCAGCCCTCAAGGGCCAGGGCAGAAACTGAATGACAGAGTTCTCCAGCCCCCGAAACCAGGCCTCACCGTGTCCACCCCTCTACGCCCAGCACCCCACATTCTGTGTTCCCGCTGCACTGAACGAGCTGTGTTCTTGCCCGCTCTGAACCTCAGGGCGCGTGGTCTCCCCACCTGGAACGTCTGCCCGCACTTGGCTCACCGTGTTCTTACCTCCTTTACTGTCTTTGCCCTCTTCCTCTGACGTTGGGCGGGCACCCTGGCGTGCCGTCCCTTCGATTCAGCCCCCAGCACAGGGCCCCAGGTGCCAGAGGGGCTCCCCCAGCGCTGATCCCACGGGAGAGACTGGAAGGACAGCCCCTAGTTGTACAGACTCAGGGAACGCCTTCGGGTTTGATGTCCCGGCACCGAGTCTGGCACGGAGTGGGGCCCAGGATTGATTGCCTGCTGTCTCAAGAAGGTAGAGCTTTCTGCTAGGTCTGTACTTGGGGAGGAATGGTGGCCAGGAGCAGCCGGGTCATGGGATTGACCTTTGAGCGTGAGACCCAGGACCCCTGGGGGTTATGCCCAGAGGTTAAGGAAGTGCAGACCAGTGGACCCGGCACAGGTCACTTGCCAGCGGGGTGCCCGGGGGCGGATCTGTGGGCCTCCCCTGTTGCCTTACGCGAGGCCCCCCGAGCCTCAGGTGGACTACTATGTTTGGGATCCTGGTGGCTATGGGATCTTCCTGGGGTTTGTGGTCCCAGCGGAGGCAGCTCCGGTCCCGGGTTGGACCCCTGCTGGCCTCCGCGGTGTGACGTCAGCAGTCCGCCGGGCCTTACAGCCACCGGCCTTCTGTGTCTTTCTGATCGCAGCTGAAACGCTCCCGGGAGACCGAGGTCCAGCTGAAGCCCCTTGTGGAGAAGAACAAGCGGATGAACAAGAAGAATGAGGATTTGCTGCAGAGCATCCAGAGGATGGAGGAGAAAATCAAGAGCGTCATGAGGGAGAATGTGGAAATGGTGAGTCAGCCCTGGGTTCGAGTCTCCGCCTGGGCTTCTCCAGCCCCCGACTGACCCTCGCAGCCCACGGTCTCCGCCCAGCCCCGCCTCCCCCAGGAAGCTCGCCAGGGCTCTCCGCCCTCACCCAGCCCTGCTGGCCCCGCTTCTCTAGGAGGCACGGTGTCGAGGGCTCTGTGCCCGGAGGCAGAAGGCCAGGCAGTGCCCGCAGCTGGGTCTGCGCCTCAGCCCTGCCCCCCCGCCCCCCGCTGCCCCCGGGGCCCCGGACACAGCCCCATTCTTTCCGTGCCTCAGCGTCTTCGTCCACAAAGTGGGGATGCGGTTATCAGCACCGCGGGGCTACCCAGAGGGTGGAGTGTTGGCATGGAAAGGCCTCACGGAATCCTTAGCTCTTCGCAGATGCTTCGCACGTGAGAGCAACGGCCACCGTTGCATGAGGGATTTGCATTTGCTCCCATCAGAGTGCTCGGTCTTTGTGGCCAGGGCGGTGTCTTGTAACTGCTGGCTCGTGGAGGAGTCCGAGGTTCATTGTCCCAAGCGGTGTCAGTCGCCCCTTTTCCAGCAAGAAGGCTGAGGCTCTGGGAGGTGGGGTGCCCTTCTCCCCGCACCCCAGCAGGCCCCGGTGTGAGGGGGACACGATCGCCGGTGGCGTGCCTTGCCTCCCCAGCTCCCTCGTCCAGCCTCCAGGGCCCGGGTTTGGACGACCACCTCCCACCCCCATGCCTGCCCAGCCCTTTCTCTCAGCCTGTAGCTTGCTTCTGGTCTGCACCTGTCCCCTCCTCCCGCGTGGGGACTGGGTAGCCTTCTTCCCTCCCGCATCCCTGACCTCCCGCTGGGTGCTCCCTGACCTCCCTCTGGGTGCTCCCTGAGCTCCCGCTGGGTGCTCCCTGACCTCCCTCTGGGTGCTCCCTGACCTCTCGCTGGGTGCTCCCTGAGCTCCCGCTGGGTGCTCGCGCTGTAACTAACCTGCTGGCTGAGCGGCCCTGCTGGGCACTCTCCCTCTGGCTGCAGAAAGAGAAGCTGTCGGCGCAGGCGTCCCTGAAGCGGCACACTTCCTTGAACGACCTCAGCCTGACGAGGGACGAGCAGGAGATCGAGTTCCTGCGGCTGCAGGTTCTGGAACAACAGCACGTCATCGACGACCTCTCGCTGGTACGTTCGCGCTTGGTGACATCGCTCGGTGTGGCGCCGGGTGACGCGGTGTGACGAATGGCATCGAGGCTCCAGGGCGCTGCTGCTGATGCGGGTGGGGCCTCACGGAGCTCACCCGCGTGGGCACCTTGCTGCTTTAATTCAGCCAGACAGCAGCCTCGACTTTGTGTAAAAGATGCCGCTGGTGCCTGGAGGCCGTCTCCATGGCTACTGTTTTTCTCAACTCTTCTCCCTGGTTTGCTGTTGCTAAGAAGCAGCATCCGTTTTAGGAATGGGTCGTCTGGCCTGGACACAGTGGGCACAGTTTGTCCCTGAGAAGTCTATTTTTTTTTTTTTAGCTTAGTTATTGCAGACCATGAACTTGAAAGCCTGAACCTTGTAATCAGGCTAGAATTTGAAGGGCTGGCTGAGACTCTACATCTACAAGGTTAAGGGGAGAGGAGGGTGTCTTAGTAGGCGAGTGTTATATCCAGAGAATCCTTTTTCTGTCTGTGAAAGGAGCTTAGGCACCAGTAAGAGAGCATTTGCAGTAAGCTTCAGTTGGACCCTAGAAGCAAAGTGTGTTCTTAATGCCCAAGAGGGAATGTGATGGTTCCACTCATGGGTCTTCCAAGAGTAGAAAGCCAGTGATCAAAATTCTAGAAAAAGCTTTGACCATAACTGTCAAGCTCGCTTTGCTGGCCTATCTTCCTCTCTCTTTAAGTCCTTCCCTTCTTCCTTCCACCCACCAATCCATTCTCCCTCCCGTCCCCCCATCTATCTTTGCCTCTGTCCGTATTCCCATCTTCCCATCCCCCCTCCCTCCTTCCATCCCTCAGCTGTCCGGCCACCCATCCATCCATCCATCATCCATCCATCCATCCACCCCTTCTTTCTCCCATAGCTTCTTCCTTCCGTCTGTCTGTCCATCCATCCACCCTCTCCTTCCTTCCATCCATCCATCTATCCATCCTCTCATCTTCCCATCATCCTCTCTCTCCTTCTATCCCTTCTTCCTCCCATTTCTCCATCCATCCATCCATCCATCCATCCTCCCCTTCTTTCTTCCATCCCTTCTTCCTTCTATCCATCCTTCCTCTCATCTTTCTCCATTACCCAAAAACTTGGTAGAACATAAGATGAAAACATACCTTCAATAAAATGACGATGAAGTTGAAAGAGGAATAATAAACCAACAATCCCAGAAAAAATAAAGATCGCCGCATCCATTGAGATGAGGAGGGACGGATGGGTGGACCATAAGGGCTATAACCAAACAGCAGATTTGTCTCTGGGTTTCCCGGCAGCCAAGGGGAAAAGCAGGGCTGAGTTAGAAAGGAGAGACGTCCTGGTTTTGCCTAGAGTGGAAAGGCTGCCACTCCTTCTGCTGCCCTGCAGATGTCGATCTTACTGACAGTGGCCACCAGGCAGCCACAGGCTCTTGTTTCTTTCTTAGGGCCACGCTGCTTGGTAGGTTCTAGCCCCATAGAGCAAAGGAAGAACCTGAGAGTCAGAGAAATAAAACGCATCACCTGGTTCAGAGGAGGCCCATGAAGATTTGGACCCGGCTCTGTCTGAGCTCAAAGCTGCAAACTATTTCATCCTGGGCTGTGGTCACTGACAGAACGGCGATCGCCAGTCAGCACTGGCTCGTGCTTTACGACTTCCAGCTCCCAGCGCAGACAGGCTGGGGCTTTCAGGATTGGCACACTTTGGTATTTTTTGGTCAAGACAGTCCCAGTCCCGTTAAGGACTCGAGTAAATGGGGTGACTCTGTAGCGTGCAGTTCTGGGAGGCGGCCGTCACGCGGGTGCTCAGAACTTGGACGAACGCACGCCCAGTGCCGACGGGGGGGAGGCGCACTTTGGGAGCCAGTTGGGTTGGCTGGTGTGATATGAGGCTGGCTGATAATGCCAACTGTTGTATCTCCTTCTAGGAGAGAGAACGTCTCTTGCGCTCCAAACGACATCGCGGGAAAGGTCTGAAGCCACCCAAGGTGAGTCTGCGGGGGTGTGGCTGTCCTGCTTGCTGTCCTGCATGGTCCAGGGGAGGGGGGAAACGCAAGCAATCCGTGAGGGGCCCTAACGGCAGGGACACTCACATGTCTGCACGTTTGGTGGTGAAAAAGCTGTTATCGCGTCTCTCGGTGCATCGGTTATGGCCGCGAACCAGTGACTGTAATTTATTCATGGAAAACTCACCGATGAATTCTGTCTGTAGGCCTCAGGCGCTGCTTGCCCCCAATTAAAAGCATAAATACTTAGACCTTTTGAAGGATTCAAAACGCACCCGGGCTTGGTTTCTGACATCTTATATCCCGTTCTAAAAAAAATCAGGAGCTTTGAGCTTCTTTTTGTTCAAATAACGCAGAACCGTGTTCTTTTTTTGGAAGATGTGGTTTTATAGAGACGGTGCCCAGATGTCCTGGCAGGGAGAGCACAGCTGGACGGGGAGAATTCAGACGCCACAGGGGCCACGCTGGAATAAACAGAGCAAATTGGGGCAGGTGTGGAAAAAAAAAAAAGTTTGCATTTAAACCCGTGAACCTCGTTTCACCGCCACAGAGACGTGGGTCTTTCGTTTGAACTAGACGCCCCTCCTGGTTTTGCTTTCAATAGAGATGTGGTTGTAGAGAAATCTTTGTCTTCTCTAGAGAAAACAGCAGTGTGGATGTGCTGCCGAAAAGCCACAGGCACGTGGCTCTCGAGGCTGGCAGCAGGGAGTGGTGAGGACTGGGGCAACCTGAGCGGGAGGCAACAGGGGGTAGTGCCATGTACTCCAAGTGGTGGGAGGGAGATGGGGATCCTGGTGCATCAGCTCCCTGGGGCTGCGTAACAAAGTACCCCACACCGGGCGGCTGGGAACAGTAGAAACGTCTCGTCTCACGGTTTGGAGTCCAGGGGTCCAAAATAAAGGTGTCGGCAGCGCTGTGCCCCCTCTGAGACCCGTAGGGGAGTCCTTCCCAGGCTCTTTTAGGTTCTGGTGATTTCCTGGCACACTTTAGCGTTCCTTGTCTTGAAGCTGCGTCACTCCAACCTCTGCTTTTGTCGTCAGAGACCATTCGCCCAGTGCGTCGCTGTCATCCTATAAGGACACCAGTCATACTGGGTCAGGGACCCGCCCTCTTCCACCATGACCCTCATGTTAACCAAGTACTTTGGCAGTGACCTTGCTCTCTTTCTCTCTCTCTCTCTCTCTCTCTCTCTCTCTCTCTCAAAAATGAAAAAAACATTTAAAAAAACGTTTTTAATAAAAAATAAAATAAACACACTGTGCTGAGCCACTTCCATTTCTGAGTCTCTGAGGTCAGTACATAGAGACGTGTGCCTCATGCAGCTTGACTTAGTGGTGGAAACGTGGGCCTTGGAGCCCGGACTTGAATTTGAACCTCCCCCTTGTCAGCTCACTTGGTCTCTGAGCACGAGCGGGGTGCGGCAGAGAGAGAGGGAGACACAGACTCCGAAGCAGCCTTCAGGCTCTGAGCCATCAGCACAGAGCCCGATGCGGGGCTCGAACTCACGAGCCGTGAGATGGTGACCTGAGCCGAAGTCGGACTCAACCGAGTGAGCCACCCGGGCGCCCCACAACTTGTTTATTTTTAAATAGTCACTTTTACTGTGGAAGCAATATCACAGCACCACAGACTAACCTGAGAAATAAGCCAAATGTCACCCGCAGGGCCTCCCTGGCACCATCTAGGCTGGCGTTTTGTGCAACCCCTCCCCCACCCCCAGCCCTTGATCTGCCCCATCTTTTTCTTTCTTAATAATGTAACTGTGACTGTAGAGTACGCTGTTGCTTCCTGTTTTTTTGTTTTTTTTTTTACTTAACGTTCTACCATAAAGCATTTATCCGTGTCATGACCCTGTCGTCATACAAGCAAATTTTGATGGTTATATAATCTGTTGAGTAGATGGGCCATACATTTGTGTTCCATTCGGTGCCAGACATGTTTGCTTTTAGCTCCTGGCAGCTGTAACTCCTGCCGCGGAGTGTGTTTATGGTAGGCAGCGTTCTGGGCCGGTTCTGTTGTATTCCCTGGGTATTGACCGTTGCTTTAAGGGACTGGACTTTCTGCTTCTGTAAATGCCACCCCGGTGGCCTCCTTTTGTCCAGGAAGCTGTGCCAGGGTCTGGATTGTTCCCGTGGACAGATTCCCGCAAGCTGAAATGTGGATCCACAGGGTGTGGAGGCTTTGGTGGGGAACACGTGACCCCCTGTGCCGTAGGGAAAGCACGCATCGTTTCGTACAGCTGCCAGTCATGTGCGTGAATGCCGTTTTCACCACAGGATGTGTTGAAACAGCAGTGGTCTAAAGGCATTCGGCCTGGAGAGCCGGGAGTATTGCGGCATTGTGCGCCCCATAAAGCTTCTAAAGTAGGGGGGCCCCTTGTCGGCTAAGCATCTGACTTCAGCTCAGGTCATGATCTCGTGTTTGTGAGTTCGAGCCCCGTGTCAGACTCTGTGCTGACAGCTCAGAGCCTGGAACCTGCTTCCGATTCTGTGTCTCCCTCTCTCTCTCTCTCTGCCCCTCCCCTGCTCATGCTCTGTCTCTCTCTCTCTCTCTCTCTCAAAAATAAATAAACATTAAAAAAATTTTTTTAGAAAAGCTTCTAAGTAGGGTTTTCGGGAGTCCCTCTGTTGAGCTGTGACTTTATTTTTCAAACCTGTATCAGAGTTCGTGGAGTAAGGAAGATTCCATTGTCCTTTTCCCGATTTCCTTTATGGGAAGAGAACTTTACAAGGGCCTAGAACTGACCTGTGGTTTGCTAGGCTTGTGTGCACAGCAGGTGAGGAGGGCAGGAGCGGTGTCCTGCTTACTGCACCCCCTTCACCGTCTCGGCACAGAGTACGTGTCCCTAAACAGTTGTTGAGTGCATAAGCAAATTGCTTGTACTGGCGAAGTGTGTTTGCACAACACCGGATCATGCCAAAGGATGGGATGTTCGGTCCCTAAGTGAAATAGTTCGCTGCCACCAGAAGGCGGGGTTTGGGAGTCTCCATGGGCATTTTCCTGAGCTGTGCACAGTCTTCTCAGCTTAACTGTTTCTATGATCCACGAACCTCTTATCTTTGTCTCAAGATTCAAGATAGAACAGTTTCCCCCACATGCTCCTACTTACTCCTGGAGTTGTCCAGGGCAGGCGGGGACCTGCACAGGTTTGTAACCCCCTAGGGCCATCTCTCGGGCCTGGGCAGTGTCCCTTTCTTCCCTCCCACAGGCTGCTGGGATTCAGTAGTTTCCTTTTCCCCTTAAATGCCTCCATCGTGCTCTGTCTGTTATGTATCTGTGTATTTTACCACTTTGCCCGGGCCTTTGTTGGGCACCGATTTTTGTGCCAGAATTTTCTGGAAGTCTGACAACCTGTCTCTGTTCTCTGGCTAGTTCAAGCTTCCCTGGACTCTGTGTTTCCCCCAGAAGGGGGTTTGTTCTCCGGTCCCACATCCACACCCCAGTTTGCTGCAGATAATCGTGATGGCAGAGCAGTGGTGAGATCCAGCCCTCCTCCCGGGTGAGGGGGGACCCTTACGCCCCAAAGGCTGCTGACCCTGTCTCACCGTGCTCCTGGGGACAGAACCGGTGTGGGCGTTTCGCCTCGGGACCCTGCTATTCAGCACCCCCATGGGGAGTTGCGGGAGAACCCCCGGCGGTCCCCCAGGCCCCATCTGGGGAGGGTGGGCTTGCTCCGCAGAAGTCCAGTGTCACGGTTGAACCCTACACGGAGCCCCTGTGGGCGGTAGGTTTGCTGCCTCTGAAACTTGCTGTCTAACAATGTGGAGCTGTCTCAGTAGAAAGCTGAGCACGCGAGCGTGGCTAAAATCGGCATGGTTTGCGCACACACCTCGGTTACCGTGGGGCTGGGGTCTCGGGTGAAGCTGAGACCCCGTAGCCTGTAGCCGTGTGAAGGTCCGGTCCAGCTCCTGGCTCTGTGGCATTGACCTGGGAGGGCCTGTTTCCTGGTTCTTACCACGATCATCACATCCAGAAGATCATACAGAGCGTCTGGCTCTGTGCCTGGCATGTAGTCAGGGATCCACAAATTATGATTCATCCTTCTCCCTTCCTCTTAAACCGACAGCTTTCCTTTGGAGGGCCTGTTGAATGCAGATTCCCAGGTCCCACCCTTGATTTCCCCCGTTCTAATTTGTGTCCTCTTTTTTCAAAAGAGGGACCATCTCAGGTGACAGTGAGGTGAGCTCTTGATGCCCTTTATTATTTTTTGAGATGTTTATTTATTTACCTGGGGGGGAGGGGCAGAGAGGGAGAGAGAGAGAGAATCCCAGGCAGGCTTCATGCTCAGCACAGAGCCCGATGCAGGGCTCGATCTCACAATGGTGAGATCATGACCTGAGCTGAAATCAAGAGTCGGATGCTTAACCGACTGAACCACCCAGGCGCCCCGTGCCTGTAGACAGTAGTCAGCCTTCGCAAGAGGCTGGGAAACTTGCTGAGAAACATCAAAGTACCATGGGAAGAATCGCCCTTCCGAGGGCCCGAGTGTCAGTACACGGTCCCCCGGTCCCCATACGGACCTGGGACTGCTGATGCCTGAGGAGCTTCTGGTGGGTCACTTGTGGTCAGTGGCTCCTGTATCGCTGCTCATCGGACACTTAGGGCCTATCCAAAGTTGACCTTGTGCCCCCAAGGCCAAGCCTGCTCCTTCGTGGTGGGAAGGACAGGGTGCCGGCCACTGCCCTAGAACAGGAGCCGGTGTGCACGCCCTTCTGTGGCTAGGGCACCCGGACGTTTGTCGTCATGTGCCACGCTTTCCGTTTCTAAGTACCCAGAGGAATCCCATTTCCCCCGTATTGTCGTTTCCACTCGACTCTGCTCCTGGGCTGTCCTTTCCCGCAGCTCTGTCACCAGCTGCCTCTGAGCGAGGTGTGGCTGGACCGTGTGTGCCTCGTTCACGGGGCTGCCTGCAGTCCCCGGCACAGTCCCCCCTCACCGCGGGGGCTCCGTAACTTGCACTAAACGAACGTTAGTCATTTCAGGCCACTTGCCGGCCCGGCTCCCCACTGTTGGCTGGCCTGCGGCTGAAGGCTTTTGCTGCGTGTATCATTCCCTGTAGGGGATGAGGGCTTGTTCCCTCCAGGCCGGGCAGCGACCCTGTCACCTGTCCCCTCCTCCACGGCCTGGCAGAGCCTCACATCAGAAGCATGAGAGGCCCCAGACGCTGTTCCCATGCTGCCCGCTGGGTTTGTGGGGCCCGCTGGTACAGGACTTTGGATTTGGGTCCCGTGGGTAGAGCATGGGGACAATTGTGCAGGCACAGAGCCTGCGTCCCGGGCCACACCCGGGCCGCTGAACGGCCCAGCCGTGCACACCGTCCACATGTGTTGACCTGGGGCAGCCCTGCACGTTGCTGGGTAGCAGGAGGAGGATGGGGCTGCCCAGGGCACGTCATCTGGCAGAGCAATGACCGCGGGACATCGAGGCCACACCTGAATACTTTGGAATAGACAGGAAGTCAGGGTGGTTCCAGGCAGCATATTCAAATGGGACAGGAAACCCCAACACTGAGAAGGAGGCCTCTGGAGAAGAGCTGGCTGGGGGCTGGCCTGCAGCCCCAGGCCCCCTGCCTAGTGTTGAGGCGACCCCAGAGCCAGCGGGGAGGGGCTTGAGGCAGAGGCTGTCTGATCCCAGACCCGTCCTGCCAGGCCTCTGCTTTCCCAGCGCTCCAAGGTTCCTTCGAGCCCTTATCCACTTGTCCTGGGACCCCCTCTGTTTTCTTGGCTGCCCCCTTGGCTTCCAGCACGTTCCTCCCTCCACAGCTCCCAGAACCGTCTGGTTGAGGCACAAGTCTGGCCTTGCCACCTTCTTCCTAAGAACCCTACGCTGGCTCCCGTTTACCAGGGGATAAAGTTGGGGCCCCTTGGGCAGCTCTCAAGGCCTTTTGGGACCCGGCCCTCCTCACCTCCTGCTGTATCCCCCTTGGCACACCCTGGCTCCAGTCCCTTGGGTTTGCCGTGTGGCCTCATCTCCAGACCCCATCTCGGGCCGGCCCCCTCATGTCCTCTGCTCCCGACCGCCTCCTGCTCCTTCAAGATTCGGCTGAGCGGTCCCCGTTTTCGACAAGCCTTCACCCTCACAGCGGCGGGCCCTTTCTCTGGGCTTCCTCAGCCCTCTGCTCCTTCTGCCCTGACACGTGGTGCAGTCTCCCCATCTTCTTCTTCTGAGGCCCTGTGCTCGGAGGACCCGGGGTGCTGTGGTCGAATGCGGTTGATGGCAACACAGAGAGCAGGCGTTGGGGGCCACGCAGTCTGTCCTGCAACCCAGGGAGCAGGGCTGTACTCGTGGCTTATGCCTGGGGTCCTCAGTCGGGCTCCCCGGGTCAGGTGCTGGGACAAGGCGGACGTGGTGGTCATGAGGCATTCTGTCCCATCTGGACTGCCCCGGGCCTGAGGTTTCTCACGTCCACCGCGAGCCCAGGGCTGACGGCCAAGGCAGCGTGGCTCTCAGCCCCTCCCATCCTCCATCCCTCTTGCCATCAACCTGGGCACAGCAAAATGTCAGGTGACAGGGCGCAGAGGGGTGTCCCTACTCTTGAGGAGCTGTGGCCAAGGTGAAGGTCTTAGTAGGTCTGAGAGCCAGCGGGACAGGACATGTCTCATGGTTTCCCCAGAGCCAGGAAGGCACCTGCCAGACAAAGGCGGTCCCTGTTTCTTGAGGGTCCAGGTGCACAGCTGCCTGGAGAGAAATTGGCTTCAGGCTTGTCCCAGAACTCAACAGTTTGCAGACGGCATGATTTCTAGGATTATCGTCCCCTCTTCCATTAGCCAAGATTATTTTCATTGGGAGTCTCAAAAACCCAAAGTCATTTAAGAAGGGAAAGGGATTTATATCGCTGCTAAGTCTGGAGGTGGCTGGTTTCAGGCACGGCTGGATCCAGATGCCTACACGATATTGCCGGGAACGTGTCTCTCCACCTTTCCACCCTGCTTTCCTCTGGGCTGGGCTCTTTCTCAGGTGGGGTCTCCCCACGTGGTCACCTAATTGGCTTCGGCAGCTTTAAGCTGGCGTTACACTGCCTAGCAATTTCTGTAGTAGGAGGGCGTCTCTCCTCAGTGGTTCCAGCAAGAGTCCCAGGGTGCATGTTCCTTGGCTCAGTTTGGTCACAGGCTTGTCCCTGAACCAGGCCCAGGGAGCTCCTCATTTGGAAACATGAGTGAAAGGCTTGGGGGGCATAGCTCGTATCGTGGCTACTTTGAAAGGAGCAGAGTATCGAGCATTATTAAAATTGAAAGTTGTATATGCACTTGGTTGCCTATGTTTTGCTTTTGTGGTGGCCCTTCGCCTTTTAGAATTGCTTGAATATCTTTCAAAGTACAGAGGTTTTACTTTTTTATGGTGTCATCTGCCCATTTTTTCAACATGTGGGTTTTCACCTTGGATGTTTCGCGGAGAGAAGCTTCTCCAAGAAATGCGGGCTTCCGTGGGGGCCCCGCATGGGCGGGAGCACCGGGCCTGCACCCCTGCAGCCCCCCTGTGGCTAGTGGCTTCATCAGTCTGTATAAACGGTCAAACAAATGCTCAGGGACAGATCACTGAGAATCCTGTGAATTCAGTGGGCCCAGGGTGCACGTGGGGTGGCCGGGACGGACAGACAAATTGCCCAAGTGCACGAGGCGGGAGGCGCCTCCTCGTTTTTGGCTCTGGTCCGGAAGAAAGCTGTCTCCGCATCCATCGTGGTTGCTAGTGTGGTGTCCCCAGGGGGCCTCGTGATCACCCGGGGCCTGTGGGAGGGCGCTGACGACAAGGCAGCTCGAGGAGGGAGAAGCCGTGTGACTAGCGTGCCAGCCTGGCCCCTGGATCTGCCCTTGGGCTGGCGGCCTTGCCCACGAAGCCCGATCTCTGTGCAGGAAGCCTCGGGCACAGTGGGCTCGGCGTGGTGGAGGGAAGGAGAATGTTCCGGGAGAGAAGCAGCGCTTTCCACTAGGACTTGAGAGAGGTCTGCAAGCAGACGCCAGTGAGGCTGCTTTTGGCCCACGGGGCGCACACGGGGCCCACGCGGGCTCCACCTCCCTGCCCGGCAATGGAGTACATCCTCTTCGTGCTGTACTTCTCCTTTTTCCTCTGTCTCTGTGCCCTGGTGTGTCTGTACTTTTCCGGTTGTCAGGAGATGACCTACAAGCATGAAGGTAAGCGTCTGGCTCTGGTCGGCCGCGGTTCGGAGCGAGGACATGGCCGAGGCTGGGAGGCCCCTTCCGAGCTGGCGGTTGGTGGTCCCGAGTGATGCAGGGGGACAGGAGACGGGGCTCAGAGGCCGGAGCCAGCGGAGGGATGTTTATTTCGGAGACACTACACCCCACCCCCCTCCCCTGGTGCCTTTTGATGTGCTGAGAACGACCACCTCTGTGTGTGCAAGGTGCAAATGGACCAGACACGTTTGTTTTTCACTTGGGCCCAAGCTGCATTTAAAACATTTGGATTAGTTTGTATTTTATTTTTATTTTTTTAATGTTTATTTATTTCTGAGAGAGAGGGAGAAAGAGAAAGAGAGCACACAAGCAGGGAGGGGCAGAGAGAGAGGGAGACACAGAACCTGAAGCAGGCTCCAGCTTCTGAGCTGTCAGCACAGAGCCCGACGTGGGGCTCGAACTCACGAACCCTGAGATCATGACCTGAGCTGAAGTCAGACGCTTAGCCACTCAGGCGCCCCTGGATTAATTTGTAAAGAGGAGTCAGCAAGGCAAGACTCCGGGGGGTAGAGAAAATGGGAGTCTTGGACGAGCGAGCTCCTTCCATAGGGAAGATGTGCCACCCTGAGCAGAGACGGGGGTTTATGCTCCCAAACTATCTGCTCCTGGGACATAAATGCCCGGGGGATCTGAGCAAGGTGGACGCTCTGAAAACTCAACGATTTCCCCAGTGCTTGGCTCTTTAAGAAAGAGGAAACCATGTTTTCTAGATGATTCTGTCATTCCTCGGAGGCAGGCACTATTATTTTACACATATTTTGAAAATGCAGCATAAGGCACTGGTTGCATTGTCCTTAAAGAAACCAGCCCCCAGATTTTCTCTTTAAGCATTCCAAGGTCTGTTTCTCTCTTGCATTTATTAACAAAGGCATGAATATATGCAGTACTTCTAGACTTCCTGCATAATCCAAGAGCTTTTAAGAACCTAATCCTTCCAGGAAACAAACTCGTCCAGCCTGTATGTTCCGCAAGGTTGGGGAGAGGGGGTCTCGAATCTGCAGATTCGCCTCCTGTTGTGAGAGGGTCAGAATGTGAGTGTTTGGCCTCCCCAGCCCTGCTCCCTACAGAGCCTCATCCTGCCTCCCTCACCGCCGCATGCTTCCCTGGGGTCTTGGTCTCTGGGGCCACCCTGGACTGAGGGGCTCCATTCGGGTCTGGGGTTCGGCTGATGACAAAAGCAGCACTTTAAACGCACGTCTGCAGCATCCGGAGTGAACGCCCCATGTCAGGACTCGGTAGCGGAGTGCCCAGCTAGCCGTCCTGCAAGGTTTCAGGAGGCAGATCAGCCCGGGGGATGAACAGAGGCGTCACAACGGTCCGCGAGGCTGACCGTGGGTGTCGTGTCCCGAGGCTTTGGAGAGACTGTGGCAGGATGGTTCCCGGGGACTCGGTCAGCGTGCGTCACTGCTCGCTGCCAGTCCACACGGCAACAGGCACAGAACTGTCCCCAGAGGCCTCGCAATTAGCCGTGTTTACAAGAAATAGGGCCGGGTGAATGGCTGCCCGGAAAAATGAGGAGCCTGGAGCCCGGGGCGGTGAGCTGCGTGCGTGCAGAGGACCTCTGAGTGCCGCAGACCTGTCGCTCCTGAAGGTGCTGTTGTCGCCGTCAGGATGTCGTGGCCGCTGCCCCCTGGAAATCGTCTGGAGAGTTTTCGATGCCTGCATTCAAGTGAGGTTTCTCATCTGGAGAGGAGATTGGGGTATATGATTGTCTGCAACCTCTACTTGGAGAGAAGGAATCATGGAAAGCCGACAGAACCTAATAGGTCCCCACAGTCCTACCTGCTAAACTCACCTGGGGTGGGTAACCGGGCGGGGGTCCAGCGGTGCTGGCTGCGTGAGTGAGGGCAAGGGCTGTCGCACGCGAGCCCGAAACTAGGGGCAAACAAGTTGGTGTAGCTCTGAGTTCGTTAACAAAGACATGTTCACGAATACGCATTGAAAAACCGGTGTTGACTCAGTGTGCCAGACTCTGGGCCACAGTGGGGAATGAAAAAGCCCAGATCTCTGCCCTCACTGTCCTCCTGGGTGCCTCTAGCAAAACCTCTCGAGAAACTCTAGCTGCAGAAGATGACAGAGCAGTCCACTCTGTCTCCCTCTCCCTTCCTGATTCAGAATTCTTTCTTTCTATTCTATTTTATTTTATTTTTTCTTAAACATTTTTTAATGTTTATTTATATTTGAGAGAAAGAGAGAGTGCACGAGCGAGCGTGAGGGGGGGAGGGGCAGAGAGAAAAGGAGACACAGATTCAGAAGCTGGCTGTCAGCCCAGAGCCTGACGCAGGGCTCGAACCCACGAACTGTGAGATCATGAGCTGAGCCGAAGTCGGACGCTTAACTGACTGAGCCACCCAGGCACCCCTTAATTATGTTATTAATTGTGGTACCAGCCACATTTTTCTTACATCTGGGTGCACGAGATTGCAGACATATGCCCGCTTAAGCAAGCAGGTTAGGACAGGTCCTCAGCATGTGGGGTGTGCCCCGATCCCTCTGTGGGGTGAGGGATGGGGAGGGGGATCTGGGAAAAGCCAGGTTCTGGGTGAACCAGTGGGAGCCTGGGGCTCGGCTGTGGATTTAATTATGGTTCTTTCTTCATGGCCATGAAAAGTACTCATCGGTTGTAAGAAACAAACAAAGAAACGAACAAAACATTGTTCCTAACACAAGGGAGTTCGATCTGGTGACTGTGGGTTGATGTCCGCAGACCACCCCCCACCAGGAGACTAAGCGAAGCTCCTTGTGGTGGGGAGCACGGCTGGTGTTCATCAGGTGGTGTTCCCCAGGCCCCGCCCAGTATGTGCCCCTAGAAGGTGCTCAGTCGGGGGTTTGCCGATTGAATGCGGGCATGTGTGCGAAGCCACATATATCACGGTATTTGGGGTGGGCAAAGTACTGGGTGGGGTAGCCAGGAGGCTGGCGCACAGAGCGGTAAAATTTCCTCGGACTCTGAGTGATGGACGCGTGAGGGGTCCGTTGCACTGTTCCTTCTCATCGTTTCAGTGCCTCAAGGTTTCTATACTCAAAAGTTAAACAAAATTTGCCCCTCAGTGAGGTCCGGTGAGGACCCGGGCCACACACTCACCCAGCCGGTTGGAGCCCGGGGTCCATCTGTGGGCCTTCTGCCCCCTTCAACTTTCCCCGTGTCTGGCACGTAGAACGAGACGTCTCACGTGGCCCCCTGCCCCTCCTTAGTAGGACCCACACGGGCCCATCGAGGGTCGGCGTGCCGGGCACAGCGGATGCGTGACCTCACTCTGCGCTCTCGGGTGAGGCGGGGGCTCCCTGTCCGTCTGATGGAGAAGGAAGTGGGCGCTCAAGGGGGCCGAGGGACCCGCAGAAGGAGTGCCGGGGTCAGGCCAGCGTGCTCTGCTGCCCCCACCCTCCACCTCCTTCGGCTGCCTCCTTTCCGCCCGTTCAATCACAGACCCCGCCAACCGCCTCTTGGGACGCCCTTGGGGCCCCGGTGTGGGTAGTCGCCCCCGTGCCTGGGGTGACAGGGCGGGTTGAGCCGCCGGGGGGAGGGGGGGGACTCGGCAATGCTGAGTCCGTTCCTGATGTCACGCACGTTGCGTTTTCCAGAAGCATGTTGTGGAGACATTTTTTGGATTTGATGAGGAGTCTGTGGACTCGGAAACCTTGTCAGAAACCTCCTGCAACACGGACAGG
Source organism: Panthera onca (assembly GCF_046562875.1). NCBI lineage: Eukaryota > Metazoa > Chordata > Mammalia > Carnivora > Felidae > Panthera > Panthera onca. Next base: position 5,073,172 of record NC_138342.1, read on the forward strand.
ACGGACAGGGCCCCAGTCACGCCCGAGGAAGACTTGGATGATGTAAGCACCCCCGCACCTGAGGTGCTGTGGGCACACGCCTCCGGCCTCTGACAACCGCCCCTGTCGCTCCCCGGTGTAGAGATCTCGGCCCCGAGGACCTGTGACGTCTCAGCCTGCAGCCTCGAGGGCAGGAGGCCCCTGCTGGGCCCGGCCTCCATGAAGGCAAGGGGGGCACCGGCAGCATGTAGCGGTCCCTCCCCCCCCCCCCCCATCTCACCACCCCAGTGGTGGCCTCGCTGTTACCTTTTCAATTAAAATTGCTGCATGGTGGTCTGTCCCTGTCCCCCCTGCACATGCGGGCACACATGCACACACATGTATGCACAGGCTCACGATGCTCACAGAGGCACATACACATGCGGACAAATGCACGCACAGGGACCCCACCTGGCGAGCAGGACACGGTTGCCTTGTCCTCACGAAGGCGACGCCTCACACAGGAGAGAACGCTCCCAGTGCTGGAGAGCGTGGAGGGCGGGAAGAACACCCCCGGAAGCCCTGTCACCCCGAGCCACCAGCCTCACGGTGCCCGACCAGCGCGCACATCCAGGCTCATGACCGCGGCACTAAGTGAGCCGGACTCACAGAGGCGTGAAGGGCGGCTCTGTCCTCTCCCGCCCGCCCCTCGCCGGCCGGGCTCTCTGGGGAAACCCGAGTAGAGCACGGTCACACCAGACACGGGCCTTTTTCGATTTTCCTTTGGCACCAACGGCTTGTAACGGGCAGCTTTCGGCACCAAACGCCGTGTTCCACGCCCCCGTCTCTGGTGAGCACGCGGGACTTTTCACGTGGACGCGCACGGAGCCTTTAATGTCACGAGTGTCCCCTAACGGGTGCTTCCCAGTTTTCACAGCCACAAAGACGTGCCACTGGCCAGCCAGTCGCTGCACCCTTGCGTGCCCGGGGGGGTTGTCTTCGGAGAGATTCCCGACGTGAGGAGCACGGAGGGAGGGGGCACGGAAACGTCCACCCGTGGGGTCCGGGCTGGCTCAGGGGCGCTCTTCCCCTGCCTCCCTTGCACGTGACTCAGGCATTCCGGGCTTCCGCGAGCTCCCGGGGAGGGCGCTGACGACGGGGACGGCGTCTCCTCCCGCAGCCTGTCACCCGGGGTCCCCAGTTACATCCCGGCGGTGACCGGCTCCCCCCGAGGAACTGTGGGCAGCGCCCGGGAGGGCCGGGTGTGTGCTTCCGGGCCGAAGCCTCACCACGTCACGCGCTCTGTTGTGTCTCTCTTCTCCGGCACGTTCAGACGACGACGAGAGAAGAGGCCGACCTGCGGTTCTGCCAGCTGACCAGGGAGTACCAGGCCCTGCAGCGGGCCTACGCCCTGCTTCAGGAGCAGGTGGGGGGGACGCTGGACGCTGAGAGAGAGGCCCGGGTGAGTGCGCAGAACGCCGGGTCCCCGCGCCCCGCCTTTGACGCTTGGAGGGGGTTGTGCGAGCTGATGGGGGACACCGTGGGCAAACCCGTGGGCCACCGTGTGACCGCAGGCGCGGCCAGAAGAAACGATGCTGTGGTCCGGCACACGTCACGCGTGCCGTCTGTTGGCAGGAATGCGTTCAGACCCCAGGGCTCGGCAAGGACCCTCCTCTCCCTCCCAGGCTGAGAAACCCCTGTGCACATCCCGGCGTGCTCCCAGCCCTCAAGGCGCTTTGGTCCCTGCCGGCCACCCAGGGCTGGGCCAGGCCCCCCGTTGCACTGGGCTGAGCTCTGCCTTCCAGGAAATTCCACCCGCTGGCCCTTACCCCACCCTCAGGAGTCACATGGGCCGGCGGCTGCCTGCCCCTCCTTCTGAAAGCAAGGGGCCCCGCAGACACAGTGCTTTACCCAGCACAGTCCCCGTATCGTTCCCACGACAGCCCTGTGAAGTAGGGGGTGGCGGATGAGGCTGGGGGGGTGGGGAGGAAAGCTTCTTGTGCCGCAGTGGAGTTCAGCCTGTAACCTTGTAGGTCGATGGAGGTAACAGGGCTGGGCTCGGTGTGGCCTGCCTCCTGTGGCTGCCAGCGTTTAAAAGTCAAGAGATTTTGCGTAGAAATTCAGGTTCCTTACCTCTCTCAGCGGCTCACAACGTGCTCGGCCGGGCAACAGCGGGCTTCCTGTTCACGTGGTGGCGGCTTTGGGCCGCGGCTGAGTGGGCATTTCGCCTGAGAGGGGACGTGTGCCTCACTTGGTCCCGATCCCCACCCCCCGTGCGACCCCACACTCAGTCGGCTTCCCTTACTTACATACCCGCCCGGTCCTTGAGACACTTGGGTTTTCAGCCCTTCCCGTAGGTGATAAAGGGCCCACGAAACGTGTCTGGGAGCGTTGGTAGAGGCAGCCACTGAACGTGGTCAGAAAGCCAGGGTGGGGACCTTGACATCTGGCTTCCGGCTCGCTTACCCCCTTGTAGAAATGAACCCCTTCTCTAGGCTTCCGTGTCAATGTCTGTAAAATCGAGGGGAATAGAGCCGACGACCCCTCAAGGTCTTTCGGTTCTTAAACGTGTGTAACGTGCAGGCGAGCGACCCCACGTGCGGCCTGCGAGCCCGTGCTCCCCCACACGGACGTGCTTCCAAGGCCCGGATCGTGGCGCGGTCCCTTCCACCCTTGTCACCCATTCGCGGTGACCCGCTCACTTTTTGGTCCTTTTCTCTCCAGACTCGGGAACAGCTCCAAGCTGACCTGCTGAGGTGTCAGGCGAAAATCGAAGATTTGGAGAAGTTGCTGGTCGAGAAGGGACAGGTGAGTGGAACGAGCGTGCGGCTCTTTGCGTTTCTGTCCCCTCGTGGTGTCCCCGTGGCCTTGGTGCTGGGGGGCGGGGGACCCCCTCCACGGTCTGTGTGGTTTGCTCCAGAGACATCAGAGAAAAAATCCCTAGCAGAGCCCAGCGAGAATATCCTTCCTGAGGTGCCTGTTTGCAGAGTTTTTATAGAAATCAAGCCACGAAATGAAATCCTAACGTGGCGTTTTCTTTGTGGGCCAAATGCTCAGAAGTGGGAGACACTTCACAAAGCAAGGTGGTGACCACAACCCGTTTTGACTTGACTCTGAACGAAAAGCTGCCACTGGTTCTCCAGACCCAGTTGTGAAAGTGAAGGGGATCCCGGCTTCCCGGCTGTGGCCCCGTCACGTGCCCTCCAGGTCCCTGAGTTTCTCGGAGCCGAGTCGCCTCCACATGCACCTTCTCTGAACGTGACAAGGCCCGGTTGACAGCAGGGAACAGTAAAGAGGCAAAGCCCAGCCCCAGACCCGTCCCCTGAGTTGGGGGAGACCGTGGAGGGTGGTCTGGGCGGAGGTCCAGCCTCTCAGAGGGTTACGTTCAAAGGCGACATCACCCAGGGGTCAGCGCAGGTCGGCCGCGCTCTCCGCGGTAAGAAATAAACCAGAACTTCGCAGTGGCTTTACCGCGGTGAGGTTTGTTTCCTACTCAGCACCCTTCCTGTCCCTCCCGCAGGCCGGGGGGTCGTCTACTCCATGTGGTTACTCAGGGATCCAGCGCTGGGGCACCAGCCTGGATATAACGGCCCCGTCGGCAGCTCGCCTTCCCCCTCAGAGGGCAGGAGAAGGCAGTTTGCTGCCTGGACACGTTTCACCAAAACAGTCATGTGGCTACACCTGACGGTGGGGGTGCCGTGCGGGTAGGGGGTGAGGAGGTCTGGCAAGGGCTCCCCGAGGTCCTGGGCTGGGACACGGGGACTGGCGGTGGGTGTTTAGGGAAGGGCGTGTATGAGGTTCTGAACAGATGGCTTAGAACTAACTCTGAGCAGTTAGTGGCTCTAGGGCTCGGGTGGTGGCTGAGATTCGAATTCAGGCAGACGGCCAGTAACCAGGGCCGGGGGTACTCGCGAAGCCGCCCACGGCAGCAGCATTGTGGCCGGCACTGATCGGCCAGCCCTTGGGCACTGCTTCCATAACCGTGGTCCAGAACATTCCACGGAGGCAGGACAGCGGTGAAGAGCCCATACTCCGGGACCGACTTGGCAGGCATGTAGCACAACCCACGTGACCGACATTGTCTCTTTGTGCCTCAGTTTACTCATCTTTAAAATGGGGGTGATATTAATCCTTCACATACTGGGGAAGCAGAAGTGGTAAGAGGAAGCAGCCTGGGGAACAGTCCAGGTGGGAGAGAAGGCTGTTTTCAGACTCCCGTCCACCTGCCACTGTCCTGGGCCCCTCTTCCAGGCTGAGCTCACATAGCTCCTGACCACCGTCTTCGACTAAGTTACGCCCCACCTGTGGATGGGTGCTCTCGGCCGTGGATGGGCTGCTCTCAGCACCATATAAATGAAAGGGCCACGCTGGGACAAAGCAAATGTCCATTTGTTCAGTGAACGCTCACCAGAGCGCTTGCCCCACGCCAGGCTCTGTGCTCGGCCTGCAGGGATAATGTATCGATTAGCTATCACTGCATAACAAACCACCCCAAAACTTAATGGTTTAAAACAAGAAAAAAAAATTGATTTGCTCATAATTCCGTGGGTCAGCGGTTTGGATTGGGCTCAGCCGTGTAGTTCCTCTGCTGGTCTTACCGGGGCTCATGCTACAGGCTGCTCTCTGGGTCACCTGGGCCCGGGTGGCCTGCAATGGCCTCTCTGTCCCATCTGGGCACTGGTGCCAGCTTTGGCTGCCGTGTTGGCTCACGGTCTCTCATCGCCATCTCTCTTACTCTCTCCAACCTGGCGTCTTTGCCTGGTGGCCTGGGGACCGGAGGAAAGGGCAGGCGTCAATGCACAGGTGCATTCCAAGCCTCTGCTTGAATCCCATTTGCGAGTATCCCGGTAGCCGAAGTCGCCCCAGCCACGCCTGGCTTCAGGGCTGGAGAAGTCGATGCCATCGGTCATTGGGAGGAGCTGCAGAGTGATACCGCAAAGGGCCGTGGAGGTGGGAGGGACAGTTGCAGACGGTATGCTCCAGATACAAGGATGAGTAGAACGGGCTCTGTCCTCACAGGGACTCACGGCCTCATGGGGCCTCCATGTGTCGACCCAGCGACAGTGCAGGGTGATACGTGAGAGGTGGAGGGAAGCCGAGGCCGCCGGAGCTGAGAGAAGGGAAGAGGAACGTTCTTCCGTTTGTTCCCTTATCCATCCTGCCGTGTTTATGGAGCACAGGCTGGGGACGCCACGGTGGAAAGACAGACCTAGTGCCGTGTGCTCATGGGACTTACCTGGACAGGAACCTGCCCGGGCCGAGACACGTAGTTAGGGCCTCACGGGCAGAGGGACCAGGATGCACCCGAGAGCGCGTCCGCGGGTGTGGGGGAGACCCCGGGTGCAGTGAGCAGGCCTGAGTGGGTGGGCAGTGCCGATTTGGTCGCTCTGCAGCTGGTTTCCTGGCAATGACACTCAGCGTGGGCCCCCTCTGCTTTCAGGGAGTGTGAGCGGTAGGGAAGGGACACCCTGCGATCCCGCCGGCTCGCTTTTCTGGGTGTAGAGGTTTAGAGGGATGATGAAGTCTTTCTAGCTGCTGTCCCTTCTCTGATCTTTTCATAGTCCCTTTTTTTTTAATGCTTATTTATTTTGAGAGAGAGAAAGAGAGCACATGCACAAGTGAGGAGGGGCAGAGAGAGAGGGAGAGAGAGAGAATCCCAAGCAGGCTCTGCACTGTCAGCACAGAGCCCGACGCGGGGCTCGAACTCACAAACCACGAGATCGTGACCTGAGCCGAAATCGAGAGTCGGGCGCTTAGCCTACTGAGCCCCCCAGGTGCCCCATGACCTTTTCATAGCCTTATATTAGGTGACTTTTTTTCGCTGACTCAGTCTTTGCTGTGTGAGCACCTGTTTGCTTCAATGAGCGTGAACATATTTAGTGCTTTTTCTTAGGATTCCAAATGGGTTGAAGAGAAGCAGCTTCTCATCAGGACAAACCAGGACTTGCTGGAAAAGGTACGTGAGCGTCAGTACCCTCCCCGCCCCCTCAGAGAATCAGGGACCTCAGAGGCTCAGCCCGACTGAGACTCTGCCCCAGTGCCCCCATGGTGGGTCCGGGTCCTGACTGGCTCTCAGAGCACAGACCTCTTCCTCACGTTGAGTCCGAGCCCAATTTGTGGGGCTTCCCAGGCCTCGGCCCCGGTTCTGTCCTCTGGGACAGGGCGTGCGCCCTGCAGACACAGTGAGGGCCGCCTGCCCTGCCTCCACAGGGCTTTCCAGGCCACCTCTCCCATTGCTCTGGAACCCCCGGCAGGTCCCCTCCCTCCCACGTGGCGGGGGGGACCGAAGGCGCTGGCCGCCCGGCAGGCTCTCAGGCCGTCACAGTCCAGTTCATGGACCGGAGGCCTCGGTGCTGGCAAAGCTGAGCCTGTCTTCCTTCTTGCGGTCATGGAACTTTCCAGACGCCTCTTGAGACAGCAAGGGGAGTAGGTTTAATGCTTTGGAATGAGACCTCAGCTTTATGTTTCTCTCGTTTGTGTGCAATTCAGAGTGTTGTTCTGTTTTGTTTTCTTTGTGCAGCCACCGTCACAGTGCAGCTTTAGGACCTTTTCCGCGGCCCACAAGGGTCCCTTGTGCCCATTTGTAGTCACTCCCTGTCTCCTCCCACCACACACCCCCCCCCCACCCCCACCCCTTGGCAACCAGCGGTGTACTTTCTGTCCACAGAGGTTTGCTTTTCCTGGACCTTGCATGCCAGCCGCCCCAGACCTGGGTGAGGCCTCAGCTTTAGAGCATCCTAGAACACCTGCAGCGTTGAGCCCGGGCTTGCCCCCCTCCGCCCCCGTCCCCAGTCCCAGCTCTGCCACTGACGGGTGTGGCCGCTCACTGCCCTGTGTTTCTCCATAGCGTTTGGAGCTCGGGGACAGGGCGTGTCGCCGCCCTGCAGGTCGGGCCTGTGCGTTGGGAGAGATTTCGTGTCCTGCTCACTAAATTCAGGGAGCCATGGAGAAAACACACTGTTTCCAAGAGTCCCCTGGGGGTGCAGGACCCCGTCAGTGGAGACCCTCCCTCTGGTTCTCCAGGCAGGAGGAGGGGAGGCCCTCTGTAAGGAGGTGTGCCTTATCTCAGTCAGTCCTGGCTGCAGGACTTTATGCCCCTACGACAGAAACTGAGGCACGGAGCCATTAGGGTGCTTTTCCAGTGTCTCCTGGCAGGTGTTGGACCAGGCGGCCCACCTCCCCAGACGGACTTGTGCCTTCAGGAGAACTGATTCCACTAGGCCTTCTCCTCAGCCCTCTGGCAGGGTCACAGTGGCGGCCTGTGCCTTCCTGCCGCAGCTTGGTGCTGTCTGTCCGGGGGGGGCTCATCCTGGGGGGCCAGACCGCCCGCGAAAAGACCACACTGAGGCTTTGGGATCAGAAGCGCCCATGGTGCGTTCCTGCCTCCCTCACACTTGACCTCAGGAAGGGACTTAGTGGCGCCGTGCCTCAGTTTCCCCCATCGCTCATTTATTCGGCAAGCCTATGAGGAGCCCCTCTTCCAGGCCCGGCCCCCCGGGGGGGGGGGTTGGCAGGGACGGTGCCGGCGCCCCCACCCCCGCACCCCGCCCGCGCTGAGCAGGGTGCGTCTCCCGCGGCCCCCACGGAGACGGCGGTCCTCCCGCCTGCTAACCCACAGGTGCGTCTGCTCTAGATTTACAGACTGGAAATGGAAGAGAGTCAGCTGAAGAACGAAATGCAGGACGCCAAGGACCAAAATGAGCTGCTAGAGTTCCGAGTGCTGGAGCTCGAAGTAAGAGACTCTATCTGTTGCGCGCTCTCAAACGGAGCAGACCTTCTCTTTGAGCCCAAACTGAAATTCATGTAAAGCTCCCCGATGCCCTCCAGCATGTGTAAAGGGACGTGGTAGAGTTCTCTTTTCTTTTCTTTTCCTTTCTTTTCTTTTCTTTTCTTTTTTTTTTAAATCTGTATGTTCAGAATAATTTCACTGCCTTAATATGTTCTGGAGAGAATGCTCACCGAGGTCTTTGGACATGTACCAGAGCTAATCTATTTATTGCCTACGGCTTGTTTTTTGCACTTAATAAAATAATTTGTTTTTGCAATATTTTGCCTTTTTTATTTGTGTTTCATTTCCATAACTACTTCTTTCCTGCATGCATAGTCACCTGGTATGCGTTCTGCAAAGTCGGACAGAAGCGCTGTTGCAATTAATAACACACCTTTTTTAAGTGACCTTGCATGCAGGGAATGTCTCCTTTTGAAAGAGCGGGGTCCGACCCGGCCCGCAACTGCCTCTGTAGTGTGTTCACTGCTAGTTCGGCCCATGTTCTGTTTGCCGAGGTGAACACAGGTAAGTAAGCGAGCAGGGGGAAAGGAGGTATCTGCGTAGGCGTTTGAGAAAACCGAGGCCATTGCCCCAGCTCCCTGATCAGTGAACATGGGCCCGTGTGTCATGGCAATGTTGCATTGGACTGGAAATGTACCTGTTTGTACTCGAACCGCTCGACTCCAAAATTCCTGGTTAGCGTGGAGGGAGACCGAGCGGTGTTCGTAGGTAGCGGCCGTGTTCCAAACCTTCAGTAAGGTCCCCAGTACAGAGCTGCATCCAGGGCAAGACCGCTGACGGTTTTTTTGCTTCCCACTGAAACCTTGTTTCCGGTATGTCGCTGTATCGCCTTGCTGCCACCCGAACGTCATGACCCTTTTGTGTTTGTTTGTTTGTCTGTTGCCATTTAAACACCATCCACAGTTTAAACATCAGCCATGTTGGTGACACTCGTTTCTCTAAGCACCTGCAGTGACGCAGCCCCGCTCTCCCTCGGCTGAAGCCTTTTTGCATGCACGGAACCCTCGGGAGAAGCGAGCGCCTTCGCAACATTGGCGTCCCCCCGATTTTGTTCCCTCATCCTGGCCTCAGTCAAAACTGTTTGCGCTAGACCTTACCATCTTGTCCTTTGTTGTGTTGGCGTGGACCGTGGCCTGAAGGTCTCGAAACCAAGCGTTACCCCTGCAACGCAACTCTTGCTTGAGCGCCAACCGGGCCTGCGTTCACGCACTAGGAATCGGAAGCCACGTGAGGTCACTGTTCACACTTCGGCCAGCTAGGAAGCCTTTCACAGCCCTTGGTCACACGTCTTTCTCATGAGAGTTCCGTGAGCGTTGCTCAGCGTGCTAGGATTTTCTTGAAGTGTCCCCACTGTCCTTCAGAGCCGTTAGAGACCAGTTCGGACTTTCGTTCGGATAAAATATGGGCTTTCTGTTGTCACTTTTTCTATGGAGACTCCACTTAAGCATTGCAGGTAGAAAGGCATCCGTAGAAGAGAGCCACTGTGAATTTCGGTCTTCATGGCTGATAAGGGAAACGAAGTTTTCCCCCTGAACTGCTTCAAACAAGGTTAGCCAAGTTGCACCTTGTGGAAGGTAATTGAATGTCCCCTGCCACCCACCTCACCTTCCTCTCCCCATTAGCCTTATCCATCTGCGTAGGTCCTGCCATCCAAGCTGGTGCTCATTCGGTTACGTTTCTTAGCTGAGTGACTAAAGAGACCCATGGGTGCCCTCCCTAGATTCTGCAGGAATCATCCAAAGCGGGCTTACTCATCTTACTCTAATTTTGGCCAAATAAAAGCAGTTTGACTTAAAGGTATAATTCAGAAAGGTCTTCTCTGCTGGCCTTCCCATAAAGCTAAGCTGTCCGTTGCTCAAGTTTTAAAGGCAGCTCTGTGTACTATATCCCTGCCATTAATTGGGTTTCTCTTGTCCTTTTTAAAAACGTGTCGCGTTACATAGGATTAACGAGCACCTCTTCTGGGAAAACGCTTGCTTTTCCTTCCTCAGTGGTCGAGATTTGAATAGCAATCTAAGGCAGGGATAGAATGATCGCTGATGTGTTAGCACGGCTCAAAAAAAAAAAACTGTGAACAAAGTCAGCCGATTGTCTTGAAAACGGTGTGAATCCAGGGTTCGTGTCCCGGCCCTGCGGCTGGGGAGCTTGGGACTGGGACTCGCCCCCCTGTCCATGAAACGAAAGCAATAACGCCTGCCTCGTGGGATTGTGTGAGGGCTCAACGAGGTAGCGATTTGCCGCAGGGCACGAGGAACGCCATAGCTGGTGGCTGTGCTGTCCGTTGAAATTTCACACACTTGTTCTTACCGAGTGTTTAATGATCCGTGGCTTCCCGGGCTCCCGTCGCGCAGCAGGTGAACACATGCCTTGGTTAACCGTTTCTTCCTAGCGGAGTGGGTAAGAAGTAGACGCATTTCGGCTCGAGACCCGCTGCCCTGCAGAGGCGGGACCTCGGCGTGCTCCTTCGCGGACCAGGAGATGGTAGTCTGTGAGCCTTTTAGTAACGCCTTGGCCAACTGGAACCTGTTGGTCTTTGCTGCGTAACGTGGGAAAGTGGCAAGTGGTAAACAAGCCAATAAAGTTCTGTTTTTAAACCAAATCTTTTCCCCAGGAGAGAGAGCGGAGGTCGCCAGCATTTAACCTCCAAATCAGCACCTTCCCCGAGAACAACAGAAGCGCTCTCCAGCTGTTCTGTCACCAGGAAGGAGTTAAGGTAGCGTGCTTGGGGGGTGCCTCCGCTCAACCCACCGCCAGGGGCCCCCTCGGATGCCAGGCGCAGCCGTAAAGGGGGATTGTGCCTTTGTGTCACACACAGAGCCGATTTTAACGAGGTAGCCCGCCCCCCGCCCCCAACACCGTATTTGGAAAGTCGGAGTTTGTGTCTCAGAGGGTCACCGAATGTCACCCTCTGTGTACCCGTGTTAAAAGAGCAGAAGCGTGGCACACAGCTTTGAGGGCCCACCCCGGCGTGGCCGCCTCCCAGCTCCGGGCTGTGAGCTCCCCCAGCCTCGGGCTGCCGTGTGTGAGGTGAGACCAGCAGCACCAGCCACGAGACGAGACGAGACGAGACCAGACGAGACGAGACGAGACGTGACGTGGGCATGACATCAGAGCAGCGCCGAGCGCAGCAGCCGCGCAGTGAGTGAGGGGGTGGGGGACGTGGCTGCGGCTGCCGGCCGGGGTCCTCCTGACCCTCACGATTCCACCAGCCGTTCCTGCAAAGCTCAGCCTACAAGCAGCAATCACTGCCTTCTCTCCCTCGACCCCCGAAGGAGCTGCCGGGAGCCCTTGGCCCCGCCGCGCGCACCGAGAGGGACGGACGAGGCCCCGGCGGTAGAGACCGGTCTGCACGGCCTTGGCGGCTCCCACAAAATGAACGTTGGCAATCTTTTCCAGGATGTGAATGTTTCTGAACTTATGAAGAAGCTAGATATCCTTGGCGATAACGGGGTAACTATGCCGGCCGGCTTCTGCTCTCGCGCTCTCGTCTCCACCTGGGTGTGTCCTGTGTGCCTTTCCTTTCTGTTCGGTTCGGGTTCTTCCCAACGTAAGAGATCTGACACGCGCAGTGTAAGGCTTCTGTGTGGCCGTGCCCTCGTGGGGGGTGGGCGGGTCACGCTGTCACGGGCGGGGCACGCGGTCACGAGCGGGTCGCGCTGTCACGGGCAGACTTCTGGACTTAGCGCTTCCTTCGCACCTGCCGGCGATGCGGGCGCACGAGGGAGCTCCCGGAGGGACGGTGGACCGGTGGGATCCCTCAAGGTTTCTGAGATCAGAACGTGGCATCCCTGCCCCCTTAAGAGACTGGCTGGAAACAGGCCCTATCTGTCAAAGGCCTGGCCCCAGATAGGACACGGCTGCCTTTAAACATGGGCCCCCTTAGAATGTGGGGGCCGAGCCCCGGGGTCGCCTCTCGGAGGGGCATGGAAGCCGGTCAGCGCTGTCTGCACGGGGACGCGGGGTCCAGCGTAAAACGCCCTTCCCCATTTTTGTGTTTTAGAATTTGAGAAACGAAGAACAGGTTGCAATAATCCAAGCTGGAACAGTGCTTGCCCTGTGCGAAAAGGTAGAGCCCCGCGGCACCCTCTGTCCGTGCACCGTGTCGCAGCTCCCCCGGCGCCACACGAGAAACGGCACCTCGGCGTCTCGCTTGGCTCTGGGGCATGACTTCCCGCCTCCGCGTCTGCATGTGCACGCGCATGCCCGCCCCTTGCCCGTCCAAAGCCACACACGCTCGCCCTAGACAGCTTAGCGCACAAGCCAGCGGAAGCCCCCACGGAGGAAGGAAAGCACCTGCGACCCTGGGGTGGATTTCTTTCCGGTGTTTTGCCCACGACCGTTTTTTAAGCCTCGTTGAGATCCGGCTTGACTTCCCGTCTTTAACCCTGCCTGCCACACTTCCACCCGCATCATTCCACCGTAGGGTTCAAAGAAGTTCCTTACTCCTCAGCTGCTAGTTAGTGAGGGGGTTTCCTTTTTTTTTTTTTCCCTATTTATCGTGATGCGTGGTGAATAGCGTTGTGCGTCGATTTCGAGCCACCTCTTAAGACCCTCCCACGGGACAGATTCTAGATGTGGAATCACGGGGCCACCGGTAGGGAGGTTTCTCAGAGCTTTAATATTGTCAAAGCGTCCACCCGCGTGTTACTGCATTGCCGGGTCCACGTTCAACTTGGTGCCCTGCCGTTAGAGACCCCTGCCGGCTTGATAGGCTTGGCTGAACTCACATGATGTGACTGTTTCCGTTTTCATGTATTTGAGTGCTAGTGATCCTGGCTTTTTATTGTGTATCGTCTGTTTTCTTCTTCCTTGTGAACTGTAATTACATTTCTTTTGATGATGTCCGTTGGGTTTGTCATTCATTCATTCATTCATTCATACATTCACTCCCTACATATCTGTCGTTAAGTATGGTGTTTCGTACTGACTTCTCTGTGGGCCTTATGTGTTAAGATAATTAACTTTTTGCTGTGTTTGCTAAAAATACGTTCCTGGTTTGCTTACCTTTTACATTGGTATAGGATAATTTATTTAAAAAAAATTTTTTTTAACGTTTATTTATTTTTGAGACAGAGAGAGACAGAGCATGAACGGGGGAGGGCCAGAGAGAGAGGGAGACACAGAATCTGAAACAGGCTCCAGACTCTGAGCTGTCAGCACAGAGCCCGACACGGGGCTGGAACTCACGGACCGCGAGATCGTGACCTGAGCCGAGGTCGGCCGCTTAACCGACTGAGCCACCCAGGCGCCCCTGGTGTAGGATAATTTAGGCACGCACGACTTTCACGTCGCCCCCGTCCAGAGAGCTTTTCCTTTCGAAGCACAGGAGTTAAACTTTGAAATACTATTTTAATAACGATGAGGTCTTAGTGACCTTAATCAAACTTCTTTCCAGAATTTTTGGAAGGGCATGGAAAATACAGATAGTCTGCTTCACTGGGCTCCTGTCCTTCCTCCCCACTCACGTGAAAGGCACTGAGTGTTGGTAACAAACTTGGGCAAGGCTTTGCCTGAGGTCACACAGGTGGTAAGTTACTTCCCAAGTCACAGCGTCCTCAGGTGGACAGCAGGTGGCGCTGACTCACGCCCGGCTGGCTGGCACAAGGTACATGGTCAGTAAATGTCCCTCTTACCAACATATGCAAACCCGGCCGCCCAGCCTCCTGTAATAGTGCTCCGGAGAAGTGTTACACAACGTGCCTGGTAAACACTCCCGACTTGGTTTAGTGCCACGTGCTCCCTGGAGGATGCCGTAATGTCAGGCCCAGTAAGCCCGTCCTCGTCCCCTGGGAGGCCTCTCCTGCATTGACTCCCGCCCACCGCTCAGCCTTCCGCAGATCGGTCTCCGGATCACTCTGAGCCCCCACACTAGGAACCCGTGAGCCTTGGAATCCAGGACATGGCATCCAAGCAGAACCAAACATTGTTACTAAGCACCTGGGGCAAAGCTTGCTTGCTAGAAGGGTTTGGGCAGTGGTTGTGGACGGGGAACCAATGGCCAGAACCATCCATGACTTGGGTGGCTGATTTGGGATGGGGCTGGGAATAGGCCAGGGTCTCCTGGAGGGCCACACCGGGTGGAAAGTTCACAGACTCACTGAGAGCAGCCCCTTTCGAGCCACTTTCTTCTCCCACTCAGGCCCTCCCTGACCTGACTCCTCCCCGTGGCCCGGAAAATAGTGAGCGTCCAGACCTGTAGCCTTGGGCCCTCACCTCAGATCTGTGGGACCCCCGTTCCTCTCAGCAACCATGCGAGATTAGTGACTCACCCCTTCTACACCGGCCTGGTCTGCGGCAGCTGTCACCCCCCACCCCCACCTTCACCAGCCAGCTGTGCAGGGGAGAGGCGCCCACCTCCCAATCTGGGACTGTCCTTGGGGGCTGGACTCAGACCAGTGTTTTCCCATTTTCTCAGATTGGGTCTGAGAGACCCCAGCCCCATCCTGGGCCTGTGACTAAAGATCTTGTAGGTTGGGAGTCGCTGTATGTCCCCCTGGAGGGAATATTAATGCTGAGAGTGGCCCCAAGAGGAAAGAAAGGTGGGTCTGCAGGACAGAGGGGACCCCCGGGGAGACAGACTACCCGGTTTGCCCGGAACTGAGGGGTTCCTGGGACACGGGAACTGAAACGGGGACAGTCCTGGACAAGCAGGCACGAGTCGGTCACCCTGGAGCACATGGGCTGGCAGTGGGATCTGAGACCCACCAAATGTGTGTTGTTAAAAATCACCACCCAGTGCCAGTATCCGACCAAACTGAGGTCAACTTCAATTTTTCTATTTAGAGGGACAAAGCTGTGCGTGTAGCGTAGAAGCGAAGTGCACCCCTAATGGGGATGCCACGTGGTGTTCCCGGGTGACCTTGCTCTGGGGCTTTGTCCAGCTCCTAACCCTTCCCCGAGGAAGCCCTGTCCCCACGCCACGTCCTCTGCACACAGCACATGCCAAGCAGAGAAGCTTGGACATAGGACGTCTCAGGGTTTACAGGTGATCGTGAGTCACAACTCTTCCTTATGAATCTCCCTCAAGTTCAAAACCAGCTGGGAAACAGTTCAAAACCAACCAGAAAGATGGAAGTTTTTAAGAGAATTTCGTGTTCTCGCTGGTAACAACAGATCAGAAGGTTCGGCGTAGGCCTGCGGCCACAGTCAAGCTCTCCGATAGCTGGCCTGGGGTCACGGTCTTGGGACCCTCTCTGGAGGGAGCGTCGGGGCTTAGAGGCTCTGGGGCTCAGAAGCCGGCACCTGTGGGCAAGGACCTGGCTTCCTATAGAATGTCCTCTTCCCCTGTGGGCTGACTCACTTCTCCCCTGAGGGCTTAGGGGAGGACAGGTGTCCCTGTCCCCATCACCCTCCCTGCTGGCCAGTAATGTAGTGCTATTTGCATTTAGGCTCTTGCTCTGGGAGAGGAAGAGGGGCCCACTGGCTATCTGGCAGGACTCTTTGATGGGAAATTCGTGACCTCACATGCCCAGGATGCTCATGGCCAGCGTTTTCTGCCCTCATGTTACTCTTTCAATTGCTGAAAAGCACTTGTCAAAATTGTTTTTTCTTTCTACGCATAATAGGCATGTCACATCTCTTTAACAGGAAGAAAAGACTGGACACCATATTCTGTAAAGCCTATTCTGAGAGTTGCTTGCTGTCATGATTCAAAACTGGATTTTTCAATTTTTTTTTCCATTTAGACTTTATTCATTTTATGACTGCTTGCATTAGGGTATTCAAAATGAAATGTGTCATTTCCCGCCAAAAATATGCCGATCTATTTCTGAGACATTGCACAGCCTCCTAACATCTAATGAAATGCTCCATTCTGGGCGCCTGCTTCTGCTGCTGGCTCTGGGTGCCCAAGACGTTGGGGGGACCCTGTGTGATCACAGCTGTATCTAGTCTTGTTTCCTCCACGGAGCCAGCACACCCCCTCCCAGACCTCCACATTGTCACGTCTGCTCTCGTTCAGCAAAATGTTTGTTGGGCACATGCTTCGTGCTGGGGCCCGTGCAGGGTAAGGAAGTGTAACAGACCATGTCTGATGTGGTCCCCACCTTCGGGCTTTTGTGGGAGGGAAACAGACAACAGCAATCCGTCAGGTGAGTGCCGTGAGATCCGTTCACAGGATGACACAGGGATCCCAGAGGGCACCTGACCCCATGGACTCAGGAAGCAGGGCAAGCTTCCAGGAGGAGACAACAGCTAATGTGGCCTGAGGCTGAGTCGGTGTGACCTCGGTGAAGGCCTGGGGCTGAGGCTGGTGTGCGGGAGGTGGTGATGCTCTAGGCAGGGGGAGAAGCAGGTGCAGAGGCCCTGAGGTGAATGAAGACTGGGCTTGGTGGCCCCCAGGAGCGATGGGCTGTCCCTGAGGGCTTTAAGTGGAAGCAGATTTTTGAGAGGACGCGAGGGCCTGAGAGCAGAGAGGGCTCTGGGTCCAGACGGGAGGCTGGAGTGACGGTGGCCGTGGTTGTGCAGCGGGTGGGTGTTTGAACCAGGAGGAGGTGGACCCAATGCATGGGAAGGGGAGGAAAAGGTGGAATCGAGGCTGCTCCCTACTTCCTGGTTTGGGTGAAATGGGGCTCTTCCCCCACAGAGGGACCGGGGAGGCCAGGGAGGCATCAGAGGGAGATGCCATGGGGCGGTCTGGGCTGGAGAGCAGAGGGGACACAGGGACAGGTAGAATCCCCAGGGAGGCGAGGGGGGAAAGCCAAGGGCAGGGTCCCAAGGGGACGAGAAGCTTCAGCCACCAGGGAGGAGGAAAAAGCCAGGAGGATCACACGGCAGCCGAGGGAGGCTGGGACGCCCGGAAAGGGGCGTGGTCCCCAGGCTGGAGGCAAGGAGGCTGTCTGTCCCGCTGAATGCACACGTTCATGCACACTGCCACACACGGACACCCCCAGCCCACCACCCCCCCCGGGTCCACCCAGCAGCCCATCTCTTAGGTGGGCTCCTCCTAAAGACATACCTATGTACCTCCATCCAGAGAAACAGCTGCCCACCTCCCAGCCCAGACCCAAGAAGAGGCAGACTGCCCCCTGCCCCTGGCACCTGCCCTCGGCAGGCGCTCGCCCACCTGCCTCCGCCCACCCACGCCCTGGTGCTCAGCACACCCCTCACCCCCCGGTGCACCTCGCCGCTCGGGGCTGCCGCCGCAGGGGTGCAGACTTGAGGGCTGGGTTAGAAATCCCCATGGCCCACCTGTGGGACCTCGCACGAGCGACCTAACTAGGCAGCCATGTCCTCCCAGGCTGCCTATGCCGTGGGCTGGGCCTGAAGGGCTGGATGAGATCCTCAGCATGAAGCCCCCATCACACCTTAGACCTCGGTGACACTCAGCGGGCCCGCTGGGCACCGAGTCAGGCTCCCACTGAATGCACACTGACTCCCTCCTGGACACACACACACACACACACACACACACATCCATGATCCACTTGATCCCTGAGCAAACACCTGTCAAAGCCAAACATCTGTACAGACTAAGAAATTCTGTTTCGAGGCCCCCCACTGCCCCAGGATGGGACGAGGAGGCCAGGAGCCGAGTGGAGGAGGAGGCCCCCTACACACGCGGCTGGGGTGAAAGGCCCCCGGGCAGCACTGGTTCTCACGTGTGTCCCTCTGTCCCTGCTGTTTTCCAGTGGCTGAAGCAAATAGAGGGGACTGAGGCGGCCCTGACCCAGAAGATGCTGGATCTGGAGAAGGAGAAGGTAAAAGACTTAGCCCTCTGGGAGGCAGGCGGGTGGAAAGGGTTCAGACAATTTCCCTCCCAGGACGGCTTCTCGTGTCTTTTCGCGCGCATTTATTTGCACGCGTTTCTAAATTTTGCTTTTGCCCCAGTGGCCGTTCTGGGTAATTGTCATCCATTGGCTTACTCATCCACTCGCTCGGTCATTCACTTCATACGTATTTTTGGAGGCTCTTTATCCCAGGCGCCATGCCAGGATTAGAGGTCTGGTAATGAATACGCGGGGTCCCTGCCTCGAGGGCCAAGCTCACAAGCCTGGGGGACGTGTGCTCATGAGCTGACAGCCACAGTGTAGCCCGAGGACACCAGGATGGGCGTGTGCTGATGCCGGGGCACTGGGCCCAGCGGCCTCGGAGACACACAGCTGGGCCTCCCGACTTTGCTGGCCCCCTTAATGGCCATGAGAGTTTGGGAACGTGGCACTGGACCCTGGCGTCCTTATTGCCAAGTGGGGGTTCCAAGTTCCCCAGCCTGGGGCTGTCAGAGACGGCTTCCCAGAAGAAGTGGCTCCCGAGAGCCTTCAAAGACCAATTCAAGTTTTGCAAGTAGAAACGAGAGGTGAGAACGGGAGGTAGAAGGATGAGCTTCACACCAGCCAAGTGGTGTGAGAGAGTCCTGGCTTGGAAACTGGTCCCCCCTCTGCCACCAGAGCACTGGGGCATCCAGGGCAAGGCACTGGTCCTCTCTGGTCCTGTTTCCTCATCTGTAAAGTCAAGGGACTGCAGTAGACCAATCGTCACCTTGAAAGTCTCAAGTCAGTCCTGGGGATTTGCCTTCAGGATGCATGGTGCATGCAGGGACTAAAAGAGTGAGCCAGTGGGTGCAGGGGGTGGGGGGGAGGGCACGCACAGCAAGGAGACCGGTCAGAAGGTGGGGAGGTGATGCTGTTGGTGTGTGGGGGGGGAAGAGCCTCATCTGGGAACTGTTGCGACGGTCTTCAGGGGCCACCGGGACGTGACAAGAGGAACTGAGAAGGATTCCTGCTTGGCCACCGGGTGGGAGGGGTGTCACGTCCTTGCGGTCGTGGAAGGGAAGCCGGGAGGGGGTGGGATCACGGTTCCTGGGGCAGACCATCGCCTCCCTCCTCGCCTGAGCACCTGGCGGGTCCCCGGCTTGGTGGGACTGCCACTCTCTAGCAGAGGTGATCACGTGAGCTCTGAAGATCTTCCCTGTGATGAGTTCTCACGCTGATCTTGATCTTGGGGGGGCCTCCCCTTTTCAGGACCTGTTCAGCAGGCAGAAGGGCTACCTGGAGGAAGAGCTGGACTACAGGAAGGAGGCCCTGGACCAGGCTTACCTGGTAGGACCAGACGCGGGTTGGATGCTTTGGCTCGTTGAACTCACCCTTAGGGGCTGTTTTTCCCTTCGGGGCTGGCACCGCGTTTAGGGGTCTTACAAGGGCCGCGTGGACGCCATCAAAATGCCCTGTCTCTGTCCTGACCGGAAGGACCGTACCGAGAAATTGTTTTTTTTCTCCCAATCAAGCGTGATTTTCAAAAAGTTACCCTGATGGTTTCTTTACACATGCACATCCAATGCCAGTAGTCGTTTGAGATGTGTGAGAAGAAAGCGTCTCTCTTCTGTGTGTGGTTGTACTTAAATACTTATTTATGCATCACCCTCCTGCCAAGCAAGTTTTCCCGGAAACAGGAACGAGGGTCAGTCACCAAGGAACACAGAGGCAGAGCACTGAGCAGAGGCAGGTGATCGTTAGAGCCAGAGGGACCTGCCGTGAGGTCCTGTGCAATATTGCATGTGGGTCACACAATCTGTTCCGGGCTTCCCGGTGAGTAGCTTCAAATGGGATCATGCCCAGGATCATATGTCATAGGGCTTTGAGGACACTCCTGGCACCGAGTGAGACCGGGAGACAGGAGGGGCACCGCCAGGGTGTCCCCACAGCACAGAGAGCGAGAGAGCTCAGGGTCACATCTTGCAGGAAGAAGCGGTGTTGTACCCAAAGCCGCGAGTCAGTCTTTGCCCGGGTCATTTGTGGTTGAAATTATTTTCCAAAATGGGTTAGTGCCTGTGACCTACAGAGTCAACACGTGAAAAATGACTTTCCAACCCTCGTTTCCATGAGCATGTCCGGAAGATGGAGAGCAGGTGGCCCGGGCTTGGTGCAGACAGGAGATGCTGGGGGTGAGGGCTCGCCTGCCTCCTTGAGGCCCTTGGCCTGCCTGGGAGTGTGGACGGTATGGAGCCCAGAGGGAGTAGGCCGGTGGATTGAGCCTTGCTGGGTCTGACGTTTGCCGTCCAGGGCTTACTTGCGGGCACACGACTCTATAACGGTGTTGAGGGCCCTGCTGAGCGTGAGCCCCATGGAGGGTTGCCTCCTTCCCTTCCCTCGCTGGTTTTGCCTCGACTCTGCCCACCCTTGGTCTTTCGGTGAACGCCTTTCCCGGCGTCACGCACCGTCTGTCACGCGGCACTGCCTCCCCGAGCACTTCCGGAAATCTCCGCGCAACGTGACTTGTGTTCCCTTGTTCCCGAGGAGCGGGGAGTTGGGAGGGCTTCACAGGCTCTCAAGGCAACCGAATAAGTTCGGAAAACCCCGAAGGGCTTCTTCAGTCCTTGAATACGTTGATGGGTGGGCCGGGGCTCCGAGAGGATCATAAGCAAGGAAATTGTCAATTGTCAGATGGTTCGTGGGCCATCTTTTCAAGGGACATCGTGCGGGACTGGCGATTTTCAACACATTTTGGAAAAGCTTGGTGTCCACGCTTGGCTGTCTAAGCACCATCGGCAGGAGGGCCCTGGGGGACCCTCAGAGTCCTGCTTCTGCAGAGGAGGCCCCTGGGCGTGCTGACCCTGCCACGCTGTAGGAACTACGTGCAGTCCCAGACCGTTCCAGAGACTCGGGTGGGATTTCAGGCACGTGACGAGGTTGCATTCTGATGCCGTGTTGGAGTGACTTGAACAGTCAGGGGAATGCCACGCTACCAGAGGGTGACAGTGTCGTGTGCCCGGGCAGGAGTGAGGACGGCAGGTGCCACGTTGCTGGCCTGTGTGCCTTTGACATTGCTCTGAAATGGGGCAGGTCCACAAGGGAGCTTCTGGAATTGGGGGGCGTGGGATCCTGGCTGGAAGCTGATGACAGATCTTGAACGGGGAGGGGGTGAGCCAGCAGGGCACAGGGACAGGCAGGCTCCCTGTGCACCCCGCATGGGGACCCCTGGGCTGGGCCGGAGGGCAGACTCCCACCTTCTGGGGTTGGGAGAGGGGAAGGTGATTATGTCTGTTGGTTAAGACTAGGCCTGGCCTGATGGGTCTGGAACCTCCCCGGGGGGGTCCACACAGCCACGCAGGCTAGAGGGGCGGCCTCAAGCCACCTCTCGCCTCTGTTTGGCACTTTCCACCCAAACTAAAGACCGGTCTGTCTGGTCTCGGGAAGACAAGGAACCGTTCCTTAGCCCCTAAGGTCCCTGAGCTGGAATCCCCGAGGCCTAGGTAGGTGGGGAAGTTACTGGTGCGGATGCAGACCCAGCAGCCTGACCCACGACGGGGTTGGCATCCGAGGACGCTGTGGGGGGCGGATATAGGGAGGCAGAGAAGGAGATAATTCTCTCTTTTGTCCCTAGATATTCCCATGAGGTAACTATATTTTAAGTGTCTTACGGTGAAGTTGGGAAGAAATAGCTTCCTCTAACGATTAAAACTCTTGCCTTTCACGAGGTGCCTTCGACCGGCCACTAACCTCTCATCCGCTTTGCTAACACGCGGTGTCTTGCGGGGAGGGCACGGTTAGAACGTGGTTACTATTTGCTGTGGGTGGACATTGCATTCCTCGCTAGCTGGCTGAAAACCACGCGGGTGCAATTTGACCCATATCTCCCCCGCTGACGCCCATGATCAAAGGGGAGATTTGTTCCCGAGGAGCGGGGAGAATGCATTGGGGGCCGAGGATAAAAGGAAAAGTCTCTTGAATCACACGCTCTGCGGGGCGGTTACGATTATTTCTTCTTCCTGCCCTGGTCCCCTCCCGCACAGAGTAGGGCATCTCGATCGAATGGAGCGAGACATGTTCTCCAAAAGCTGCTGCGCCCGGGGCCTGAAAGGGGCTCCCTCGCTCCCCGCCACCCGTGTCTGCTGGCTGCTCGACGAGGCGCCCCCCCCCCCCGCCCCGTGCCCCGACCCCGCACGCCTCCCCTCCCTGCCTGAGCTCCTCAGCTCTGCCTCCCTCAGCTGCAGTGTCCCGGCCGTCACTGTCGACCCGTTTGTGACCTTGCGCTGTCTGTGTGATTTGGGCCACTCAGAAAATCCAGGAGCTGGAGGCCACGCTGTACAACGCGCTGCAGCAGGACCCGGGGCGGAGGGCCAGCGAGGCGCTGAGCGAGGGCCAGCGGGAGGATCTGCAGGCCGCCGTGGAGAAAGTGCGCAGGCAGATCCTGAGGCAGAGCCGCGAGTTCGACAGCCAGGTTCTGCGGGAGCGCATGGAACTACTGCAGCAGGCCCAGCAGGTGAGGGGCAGGTGGCTGGCGCCGGGTGCCCCTTGCCCTCTTCCCAGCCTCGGACCCCTCCGACGGGCCCCTGGGTGCTCCAGGCGTGTTGGATGGGCGGCTGGCAGCGAAGCGAGCTTCCGTGCAGTGAGGCGTGTTCTCCCAACATGGCAGGTGCATTCCTGGCAAAGCGGAGCGAGGTCCGCAAACCGTTTTTCTGATGCGCGTTGATTTCAAGGATAGGGCCCGCCCCCTGGCTGAGCGGTGATGCAAACCGAGGCCGGGGGTCCCCTGGGTCCCCCACCTCCTGCATCTGTGTTCTATTTGAAAGTCAGGTTCTTTTTTTTTTTTTAAGTGTTTAGTTATTTTTGAGAGAGAGAGAGAGACAGGTAGAATGCGAGTGGGTTACAGGCAGAGAGAGAGGGAGGCACAGAATCTGAAGCAGGCTCCAGGCTCCGAGCTGTCAGCCTAGAGCCCGACGCGGGGCTCGAACCCACGAGCTGTGAGATCGTGACCTGAGCTGAAGTCGGACGCTTAACCTCCTGAGTCACCCAGGCACCCCTAAAAATCAGGTTCTTAAAGCCAAGAGGCATTGCTGAGCCGTTTGCTCTTTTGCTGTATGTCGTGACGATGGCCGATCTGAGCCCTGGACCCGGAGGCCCTATTAGTTGTTAACTCCGAAAACCTAAGTGTATTCCGAGGTTTGGGGTCCTGTGTGAGTGACGTGGGCTTGGCTGCAAGGCCTCCAGGGTGACCATGGGGACAAAGAGGTGGCAGCAGCATGCTGACACTTGAGCGCTCACGGTTGCCGACCCTTGACTGCCGCCCTCCCCCTCTGCAGGGTGGGGACGATGATGTCCATTCTCGATGCGAACACTAGAGCTCAAGAAGGTTAAGTCGAGTGCCTGAAGGTCACACAGCTAGCGGTGGTGGGGGGCGGGGGTCCCAAAAGTGAGAAAGGACCTGGGTGACCAGGGGGAGGAGGCGACGTCACGGCAGGCAGAGCAGGCAGATGCGTCAGGAAGGGGCAGGGGAGAGTCGTGTCTGAAGACGGCACAGGCCCCAGGGGATTCGGGAAGGCACAAGGGGACACAGACTGCACGTGGTGCAGGAGAGAGAGAGAGGAGGTGGTGAGGGAAGGGGGGCCAACAGGCTGGGAGGGCTCTTCATTCAAGACTTGGTTTGGCTGAAAGGGCACGCAGGCAGCCCCTGGGACCCCCGCCTGGCTGTGGCCCCCGTCCCCGCGCTGCCTGCTCTGTGCCGGCAGCCTCTGCTCATCTGCCCGGAAGCAGCGTGCCTCCAGAGTGCACACGCGTTCGCACACACAGCCTGTGTAGACGGAGAGGGAGTCTTCACGACTAGGGAGGTTCCTGATCAGGTTGGAACAGCAAGGGGAAAGGGGATGGAGAGGCTGGAGAAGGAGGGAGGAGAAGGGAAAGGCATCCATCCACTGACTGAGAAGGTCCGATGTGCAGAAGGGACGAGTGAGGCCAGGATACAGACCAGCGGGCGAGGGGGAGGCTCATGCTTCTGAGCAGGGTCTGGGGGGTGGGGGCGGGGAGGAGGAAACAGTGGTGAAGCTTTGTGCCCTCACGCAGGGTCGGGGGGTGACGGTGCTGAGGGGAGAAGAGAGTCAGGCCACCTTTGCTCACATGAGGACCGCGGGAGGGGCGGAGACAGAAGGGAGGACTAGGAATCCCCGTGGCCCCAAGTAGGTGGGGCAGTTGCTGGTTCAGGAGAGGCCACTGGGATGGAGACCAAGAATTTGCAGGTGACAGTGACCAGAGTGATTGTCAGCCTTGCAGGGCGGAGCGGGGAGGGAAGGGGAGGAAAGAGAGGGAGGGAGAGGAGGGGCTTACGGTCAGTTACCATCAAGGAGATCCTGGCGCAGGGATATTGGCGTGGGCGTTTGCCTTTGAGAACACTGTCACTGAGCCGCCTCTGTTACTGTCACATCAACAGTGACAAGTGGCCTGGGGCACCCCCAGCCCGGTGGGGACCCCAAACACAGCACAGATCCTGACCAACTCTTGTGGCTGAGGCTGTTGCGCCAGAATGCACCTGCTGAAGACGTGCAGGGAAGGGTCTCCTTCCGCAAGGCTGGCGAGGCGCCCAGTGCAGGGCGTTACTGAGCCGGGTCTGAAGATAAATAGGAAGATGCCCGGTGGTCCTCAAGGGGGGATAAGTAGCTTTTCAGACGGCAGCGCAACATGGCGCCGTCAGCTTGGGGTGACAGAGTGCTTAAAAACACAAACGCTGCGAGCAGACGGTACGGCTCTGAACCCTATTCTCCTACTAGCTGTGTGGCCTTGGCCAAGCGACTTGACCTATCTGAGCCTCAGTCTCCTCCTGAGGATGGTAATAACGCCTGCTCATTGGGATGTTGTAAGGTTTAAATGGACTCTCACGGGTGAAGTGCTCCCAGTAAGGGTAGGCGGCTATTTTTACTGCCAGTGTAGAGGGTGAGCAGGAGCCCGATGCTGGCTGGTATCTTATGTCCATCACCGGGCTTCATTGGTGGGGCCTGCTGACCGTGCGGTGAATGGAGGCGTTGTTCAGAGAACCCAGCTCAAAGCAGAGCGGCATGCGTGTGTTTGAACCGAGAGGTCATTACCCGACTCGAGGGCCCCAATCTCACGGAAGTGCTTCTGACGGTCTAAGTCTGGAATGTACGAGGGGCCAGTGAGCACATCCTGAAGACACGGGGCATTGCGGCATTTGGCCGTGACTCCTGGGGAACGCACGGTGTCCCGTGTGCCAAGAAAGGAAGGGAGCTGGGTGTTTTAAAAAAGAAAAAGAAAAAAAAAAAAAAAGGAAGAAATCCAAGCTGCCCGCGTAGGGAGATTGAGGACTGGGACCCCCTAAGAGAGAAAAACCATTTTTAACAGGAGGGTTTTGGAGTGTCAGCTAGGATCACATGGGACACATCACTTCCTTTTACTTTTCTCACGTACCTAAGCGTGGAGAAAGTTAATGGCTTGACCCAGCACTGCAAATTGTGCTCCACTGTCTCCGGATCCTCTCCAAATGAGTTGAAAATTGTGCTGAAGGTACAGGGTAGGCTTCTATGAAAACACGCGGGTCTGCGTGTGGCGGGCGACATTGACAAAGTCACTGAATGGCACGCCCCTCTGAGGCTTGGAGGAGGCAAGACATACGGATCGATTAGCTAGTGCCTGGAGCATGGTGGGTGTTCAGTAAAAGGAAGACCCTCCCCTTTGTAGAACAGCCCCGTCTCCGTCCATCCCTGCTACTCAAAGTGTGGTCCGTGGACCAGCGGCGGTGGCGTCACCTGGAAGCTGCTAGAAATGCAGACCCCCGGGTCCACCCCAGACCTGCCGAATCGGATGCTGCCTTTGACAAGATTCCCAGGTGATTTCCGTGCAGCTTCAACTCGCTCAGTTTGGGCTAGTCGTCAACAGAGATCCGGGGCTGTGAGCAGAGGGGAGCAAGGTCCCGCCTCCATCCGCCCGGGGAACCGTAACAAAACGCCGCGGGCAGGACTCGAACGTGCGTCTGTGTCTCACGGCTCTGGAGGCTGGCAGTCCAAGAGCCAGAGGCTGGCTGATTCGGTTGCTGGTGAGGACTCTTCCTGGCTTACAGACGGCCTCCTTCTGTGCCCTCAAATGGCCAGGGGTGCCCGAGGTAGGGAAAGGGGGACAAAGGAGGACGAGGAAGAGAGGGAGAGCAGGTCGGAGGGAGATCGTTCTCTTCTTAGAAGTCCCCCAGTCCTACCAGATCAGGGACGCACCCTATGACCTCCACTAACCTTCTTAACCTTACCATCACCTGAAGGTCGCATCTCCAGATACAGTCATGCTGGGAGCTGGGCTTCAGCCTAGAATTTGGGGGGCACCGTTCTGTTCACAGCAGGGTCTCCTCCCTTCGTTGGTTCTGGAAGGACATGCGTTCTCCTTCCTTCTTGCCCTCCTTTCCTCACCCTGTTGCCGAGTCAGCCCAGCCCAGGTGAGCCCCCTCCTCCGTCACGATGTGCCATGGAATCCAGAGGGCAGGGCCCAACTCCTCGCTGCCCTGGGCTCGGCTCCCGAATCGATGGCAGGTCCTGACGCTCCGGCTTCAGCTTCTCCATCTGTCCTCCGGGCAGCTTGGAGCGGTGCCACCGCCAGGCTTTGCCTTGAGGGTCCCGTGCTTGTCACCCCGCAGGTGGAAATGCTTGGCCAAACCGTCCCTGTGTGGTGCAAGCCTATCCCAGACGGCCCCCCCTCCCTGCCGAGCGCCACACGTGTAACCGCACCAGACATGGGAGCCCCGGCCGGCATCTCGGTGCCTTCGAAAAAGGCGCTCAGACTTCACAGCACGTCTGTTCCCTGGAACAGAATTTCCTGGAGTTGGGTCGTGGGGGGGTTGATGCCTGAGCAGAGGGGAGGGTGTCCTTACAGCAAGCCCAGGGACAACAGGGCATCGGTAAAAGCGAGGTTTTGCGGCTTCCTGCTTCCCTTCAACGGTTATTTACCTGCCGAGCACCTATCATGTGCCAGGCACGGGTCCGGCTACTGGGGCCGGGGCAGTGAGCGATGTCGCTGCTTTCATGGAGAGCATGTTCCTGTAATCCAGTGAGGGACACTCGCAGCACACATAAGTGCCAACGATGTCAGACAGGGTTAAGACGACACGAAAGGCTCTGTGCAGAGAGCAGCACGTACAAAGGCCCTGGGGTGGGAACAGGGCCACCATGCTTGAGGTCTATAAGCCAGAGTTTTCAAAAGTAGCACCCGCCGTATGTAGGATTTAAAAAAATCTGACCTGGTAGTTGTAATGAACATCGCCCAAACACCAGTTTGTACAGAATGCCCCAATTTGTAAGTCTTCAGCCCAGTTTGGTAGATGGGG
Source organism: Panthera onca (assembly GCF_046562875.1). Taxonomy (NCBI): domain Eukaryota; kingdom Metazoa; phylum Chordata; class Mammalia; order Carnivora; family Felidae; genus Panthera; species Panthera onca. Next base: position 5,099,945 of record NC_138342.1, read on the forward strand.
AAACAGAGGCCCAGTGGCCGAAGCAGCTGGATAAAGGCCAGCCCCCAAGAACAGTGTGGCCCTTCCACTTGTGGCCACCTCTGAGTTCACGTCCAATGCTCTGCTCTCCACATCGGACTAACTCCTTGAGTTTCCGGCTTGCTTTTTGCAATGGTCTGTTCTAATTTGATAGGGTCTTCAGACATTCGACATTAAAAAAAATAATAGTACTGAAAAATCTGCATTTTTTTCCCCCAAAGAGAAAAGAGGGTTAAGGGCCCGAGCATTTCAAACATGCATCACAGTGATTTTTTTTTTTTCCTTCTAGGAACGTAAAATGCAGTGCGTTGGTTATATGCGGAAAGCTATGGGGTTAGGAGGACAGGCCCTTGGGTCAGACAGGTTTGGATTCAAATCCAGCCCCCACTTACAGTGTAACCCGAGCCTCAGTGTCGTCCTCCCCTGTAGAATGGGGACAGTGAGAGCAGCATGTTGAGCGGGGGTCAGTGGAGAATTTATATGCAGTGCTGGGAAAAGTGTGTGCCACAAACTAAGAGCTGAACACATATGAGTTAATATCTGCCACACCTGACCTTCCCCACCCAGACGACCTTTGCTATGAAGGGAGAAGGGAGAAGACAAACCTTGGCCTTGTAGAGTCACGCCTGGCAATGATAACAGGGAGCTTGAGAGTGGGGGGCCGAGGACCTGGGCCAGCTCTGCTGGGGACCCTGACACCTGAGGACTGGGAAGGGGCTGTCCCCTACTTGAAGTCCCCCAGTTGTCCCCTTATCCTTGGACTAGAATCCAAGGCTGCGTGTGGCCTGGCCCTCTTGACTGTGTCCCCTCCCCACTGTGACCCGGGCTGGCACCTGCTGTGCCCTGCGAGGGACAGGCTTCTTCTGTCATACGGCTTCCATTCAGACGTACCCCCGAGAGCCGCCGGTCCTACTGCCCTGTGTAACTAGCTGTCCCCCCTGATTTATTCCCTTCCTGTCGCTTCTCACTACCTGACCGTCTCCCCCGTCGGCATATCGACGCTGTGAGGCCAGGCACCTCTTCCTCAAAGCCCAGAAGTTGTTCCTGGGGGATTTTCTCCAGTCCTTTGAAAGCTGTAAAGCGCCACCCTCCCTCCACGTGGCGCGGTAGTGTAGGAGGCCCTTCCCCCAGCCCCACCCCAGGGTCCCCGTTTCACCCTCGGGGGCTGGGGTCACTGTGCAGATGTTAGAGAAGAGGGTTCCGATTCAAGAGATCACGTGACTCCCTAACATCCACCAGCTGGAAAGCTTGGGGCGCAGGACCCAGGCCAGAGTCCAGCTGAGCTCTGTGTTCATTCTCGGGTGCTCTCTGCCTCCTCACCGTGCGAGGGGATCCTTGGGGGACGGTCACGGCCACGCTGAGGTCCACACGGCTTCCCTCAGGTGGAAGAGAATTAGAAATGCCCGGGTTTGCTGATCCTTGACAGGGTACCTACTCTGTGCCAACCCTGCTCTGAGCCCTTTGCTCAGATTCACTTGTTAGATCCTCAGACGCGGGCAAACTGTGACCCCCCATCTACAGATCGGGAAACCAAGGCCCAGAGAGGTTGAATCACTTGCCCAAGGCCTCATCTCTGAGGACAAACCATCTTCTGTGTCTTCTCTGCTACCCGCGTGATCTTTCCCAAACCAAATTCTCATCCCTTCCCTGCTGGAAACCCATCACAGGCTCCCCATGACTCCCCCAAGTCTCTGAGCTCCTCAAGGGGACATTCCAGACCCTCCAAGCTCCGCCTCTGTCCCCCTCCTCCCTCCCTCCCTGCACACCCAGTTCCCTCTGCTTGGGAGTCTGTCGAACCACTGTGAGTCCTGGGCTGGGCTGCGCCTGTTCCTGCCCCTCCAGCCCCACGGCTCAGTGCCCCCGCTGTTCTGCCCTCTGGGCTCCAGTGCACCTGCCGGGGGCACCCACGTAGGATAGCACCCCGCCCCCTTCCCTCCCCTGCCTGGTTTTCTCCGTGACGTTTGTGTTCATTCAGTGCCCCATCTCGGTACTCGTATCAATGCTTCTGTCTGAACCCTGATTGGACCACAAACTCCTTAGGGCCCCGGGCATAGTGTCCGTAGAGGTGGTTCTCAAAGTGGGTCCCCAGACAAGCAGCATCTGCATCACTCAGGAACTTGCTGGAGACGCCGCTTCTCAGGATCGGCCCCCAGAAACTGAGCTGGAAACCGGTGGGGGCACAGCGATCCGCAAGCCCTCAGAAGGCTTCCCCAGGCCTGGCTAAGGGTCCGTGGAGGCCACATGCTTATTTAGACTGACCTGAATCACCCGCCCTCCAGCCTGAGCACTTTCTCTCCAGGACTGAGTTCTCCATCTCCGTTCAGGCCCGGCAAGGCCGCCACCAGCTGGGCCGCGGTCAGGGTACCAGCACTTCAGGGGTGACTGTTGGGCATGTGACCATCCGGAAAAGGTCTCACGTGTGGGACACCTGGGTGGGACACTGTGCGAAACTGGAAGGAATGGATTTGTAAACCACCGAGGGGGGGCGGCGAGTGCCCCAAGGGGCATGAGGCGGGTGACCACCTGGTCCAGCTTCCCGGGACGGAGGGGTTTCCCGGGACCCCAGACTTTCAGGGGCAAAGCCAGGAATGTGCTAAGCAAGCCGGGCTGGTCGGTCATCCTTGAACCTGGTGCTAAGTGGGCTTCTAAGAGGCTGGGGTGCCTGTGGTAGGATGGCCCCTGCTTCCTCTGCCCCAGCCGCCCGGCTCCAGCTGATTAATCTTGCCCAAGTATATCATTTCATGTCACTTCGAATCCGCAGTCTTTATGAGCCGGTGCAGGGCACCTCCTGTCTCGGTCCAGGCGTGACGTTTGTTTTAAAGGGATCCCATCTTAAGAGTCTGCGCTGTATATTTCCAATTCCGAGCGCCTTCACGAACAGGCCAAATCGATCTTCAGTGGAGGAGGTCGGAGGCCCGAGGGACCCTCCTAGTGCCAGGGCGCCCCTCTGTCTTGATTTGGGTGCTAGAGATACAGGTCTGCACCCGTAGAAAAGCCAGTCAAGCCTCCCCCTTGTGTTTGCACGCTTCTCTGCTCGTGCACTACGCCATGATCAAAGTAAAGAATAAATCTTGAACCTGGGAAATTTACTTTTTCTGACGCGTGAGGTAATGTGTTTCAGAGAATCCGCGAGCTGGAGGGTAAGCTGGAGGTCCAGAAGAAACACCTGAAGGAGCTTGAGGAGAAGGTAGGTGGGGCGCTCGGACCCTCTCCCCCCACCCCCCAGGCTCCCTTCTGTGACGGGTCACCGTGGGGCCTTTTCCTTCTGGGCTCCAGTGTTACAATGCAAGAGGATAGGCTGTTCCTCCCGCCTCCCTTCTCGGCCCCATGCTCCCCCCCCCCCCAATGGGCACACCCACCAAAGAAGTAGCTCCTTCAAATGTTTTTCTGGGGAAGAGAAGTGCAGTTTGGGACCAACTTAGTGTGTGTGGATGGAGTAGGGGGGATGCCTTCCCCTCCCCACCCCCCACCCCCCCCCAAAAGACCTTCCGCTGAACGCATCTGACACTAGTTCACTGGGAAGGACAAGGTGACCGTCTCTGGATTGATAAGCCAGGTTGGGCTGACCAGGCTGGTGACGTCACCAGTGAGGACCTCGGTTACGTCCCGCGGACGCCTTCCCCTTTGATGATTCCCGTGAGCCAAAACCAGGTCGTGTGTTCTTGGAAGTCTCTGCCCTCCCAGCCGGGAGCAAGGCTGGCCTGTCACATGTGGACACCGAGCCCCCCCACTTGTCTCTCTGGGTTGCTACCACTTGATGGGTGGGGAGACCCGGCCTGAGATAGATTCAGACACCGGACCCCGATCCCACAGCTGGGAGGTGCCACGGCCACCCCTCAGCCCCTCCAGCAGCAGCCCCCCCCCCCCTTGCTGGTCTAGGCGGACAAGCAAGTGGCACTCACAACCATGTGTGTGGCATCTCTGTTGTGCCCTCACCACCTCCTGCACGTCCACCCGGTGACCACAGATTCCTTGGGCTCAGGGACCCCCTTGTATTCATCACTTCATCCGAGAGCGTTCTTACCATGGGATGGGGTATCCCCACACTTTTGCCAGATGAGTGACAGACAAGTAGGGCAGAGCCTGTAATTGTGCACTGTGTGCCACAGAGGTAAGTCCACGCGTGGGAGCCACACAAAGGCTCCAGCCCCGTCCGGGGGTCGTCGGGGACGATGAGGAGGGGATCCCCGTCTGAATCTCAAAGGCTCATGTGCAGTCACCCCGGAGAAGAGGAGGGAGAAAGGGCATCTGTGGGCTTCAGGTCTCCGAGGCGGGTCCTAGGAGAGAGGAAGCCAGCTCCCAACCCAACTCCCAACTGTGCGTGGACAAAGTCACAGAAGTCACCGGAGAGCAGATTTCAGGGAGGATATGTAAAAATGGGATGACGGCCCCTCTCTGTCCTGGAGGGAATCAAACACGGCGGGCCCAAGGAGACAGGACAGCTCTACGGATGCTAAGCCACTTTTAGAAGCTTCCTCTCCTTTCCCTCAGGACAGGCGGACCCCCCTTTCCTGTGTCCTCACTTCCCACTCAGTGCCTCCGGCCCGCACAACCGGCGGTGTCCCCCGGGGGGCAGCAGAGGGTTGCGGCTGGAGGGCTCGCGCACAGGGATTGGGACCGTTCTCCCGCCACAGCCCCGGGGAGCCCCTATGGGATTCTGATTTAAGCGCATTCCTGGCGTCTCCATCTTCCGGATGGCCACCTTGAGACCTCCTGGGGCTATGTTGAGGCCCCAAGGGGATCTTTTGTATGATTCGATCCAAGAACGTCCTGGGCGTAAGCTGGCTCTGCAGGCAGGTGCACCTTGGCCCACTGGGGGATCTATCCCTCTGCTCCTGCCTGGGGGTTCTGATCTGCGCTCCCCATCTTCTGTGGTTGTGAGGCTACCTGGGAGGGGGGATGTGAAGGTCTGAGCCCCAGGCCCCGACACCAGTCAGTGGGTCACCAACGCTGGTTCTCCCGCTCAGCCCCCCAGCGTGGCTTTAGGACTCGAGTCGGCAAAATGGGTCACAGAGCAGGACCTGATGGCAAAAAGACTTAAAACGTGCCACCGTTGTTCTGCCGGTTAAAGTTTTAAAAGGTGGGATCGGCCCACATAGAATAACGCCGGCTGCCTTTTTGATTAGGAGGAGGACTGGGCAATGTTTGGTCCCCCCCCTTTCTGCCTCTTTTTTACTCTCTTCTCAAAGCAAATGTGTGCGGGTTGGTCTGTCTCCTTTGGTCCCAGAAAGGAGTCCCCAAGGCTGGCACACATAGCAGGTGGACTCCTGGTCCGGCCAATAGGACAAGAAACGCCCAAACGTGCATGTGTGCGATGGGCACTCCTGGGAAGTGACTCCGGCCACGTTATCGGTGGCTCATGTCAGTGGCCAGGAACCCTTCCCAGCCACACCCTGCTGGGTGGTCCTCACAGGCCCTTCTCCCTCCCTGGGCCTCAGTGTCCCTATGTAGAAAATGAGAGCTGGGAGGGGCGCCTGGGTGGCTCAGTCAGTTGAGCCTCCGACTTCAGCTCAGGTCGTGATCTCACAGTCCTGAGTTCGAGCCCCGCATAGGGCTCACCGCTATCAGCGCAAAGCCCGCTTCGGATCCTCTGTCCCGCCTCTCTGCCCCTCCCCTGCTTGCGCTCTCACAAAAATAAATAAACATTAAAAAAAGAAAGAAAGAAAATGAGAGCTGGGTGACTCCATAGGTCCCGTCCGGCTCCAACTTCCAATGATTCTAAAACTTGTGTGAAACTTGGTGGCTGCCTCTTTGGATTTTAAATTTTCCAATAAATAATTTAGGGATGCGATTACCTTGCTTTTTTGGGGGGGAAAAAGAATGATTTTCAAAACCCCCGATGATGCTCCGATAGGTTCTACCTAATGAGCAGCATTCCTTCTTGAGCAAAACAGGTCATGAGTGAAGAAAGCGAAGTGTACTTTCAAATTGACCTGTATAATTTTTCCTTTCCCTTGCCATCTGTTTTCGTGCTATTTTTTTCCTTTTTCTTTTTTTTAATATTAATTTATTTTTGAAGGAGAGAGAGAGAGAGAGAGTATGATCGGGGGAAAGGGGCAGAGAGAGAGGGAGACACAGAATTGGAAGCAGGCTCCAGGCTCTGAGCCGTCAGCACGGAGCCCGACGTGGGGGTCAAACCCACAAACCGAGAGATCATGACGCAAGCCGAAGTCGGATGCTTAACCCGCTGAGCCACCCAGGAGCCCTGTATTTTTTGTTTTCTTTTTTAAAGCAGAGTCATTGAGGGGCGCCTGGGTGGCTCAGCCGGTTGAGCGTCCAACTTCGGCTCAGGTCATGATCTCGCGGTTTGTGGGTTCGAACCCCGCGTCGAGCTCTGTGCTGATGGCTCGGAGCCTGGAGCTGCTTCGGATTCTGTGTCTCCCTCTCTCTCTGCCCCTCCCCTGCTCATGCTCTGTCTCTGTCTGTCTTTCAAAAATGAATAAACATAAAAAACAATGAAAGCAGAGTCACTGAATGGCACAAAAGATTTTAAACAATGATCTCTTAGGAGACTGGGCAGGGATGGTGTTGCGGGAGGGCTTCTGCATGTTGGCAGGTCAGTCTGGGTGACCTGTGACCCCGGGTGGAAACCCCTGATCCTGGTGGGCCCGCCATGTCCGGTGTTTGGTGGGGGCCACCGACCGTGACCATCGGAGGGTCCTTCCCTGTTTAGAAAGTGTCCTGGGGTGAAGAAAGCCACATGTCCTCACCCAAGGCCTCCCCGTCTGGCTGAATCAGCTGGGCGTTGGGGGGCGCAATTGGGGGGGTGCCGAGGCCTTCCGGAGGGTGGGGTCCCAGTGAGGTCAGCTTCTGAAGCTCACTTCCTGTCCTCCTTCCGAACCCCACCCCGATGCATTAGTTCTTGTGAAATGTGTCACTGAATCCCAAACCACATGTCTTACATCTTTCTTTCTTTTCTTTCCCCCCCCACCTCATTTTCTTTTGGTCTTATTTTATAGTTTTTGTTCCTTTTTTTGTTTTTCTCACTAGCATTCATTCTGTGGCCTTGATGACGTCAGTGAGCAAAGAACTCGGGTTGGTATCCTTTCAATTTCACTGCTAAAAAACAAACAAACAAACAAACAAAACACGATGGTTTTCTGAAAAGGCGAATTTCTCCCATTTCTGACCATCACATTCTTCCTTGGGCGATGAGGGCTCCGTGTAAGGTGGCCCGTGGAAGGTGGCCCGTGGAAAGTGGCCCGTGGCAGATTCCTCAGCTCTCTGGCTCCCTGGGGAAGGGGGGCCATCCGGGGGTCCCTGGCGAGTCCCATCCCCTGGGAGGGAGGTCGGGGGAGCTCTTTGTGGAGAAGGGACAATGGGACCTCATGGTTGCCCTGTTGTATTTCGTCTTTAGAAGGGGGGTGGCGGTTGTGGGTTTTTTCCAAAGCGCCTTTCTCTTTTGGCTTTGCCTTCTGGTGCTCTCTGTTGCCTGTGGACCAGACCATAGTGGGCTTCTGGGGTCGGGGGTCTTCAGGAGCAGGAGACTGATGGGCAAGTCCATGACCCGCATACAAAATACCCAGGAAGCCCGTGTGAAGAGCCCCAGCTCCCTGCCCCTCCCCTGCCTCTGCCTGGTTTTCACCCCTGCGGGGACCTTGCAAGAGCCATCCGGGCAGGGGGTCCGGCTCTGCCCTGCATGTCCCCAGGGCCCAGATCTCACCCGAGTGCCTTCGTGGGCGCCCATGTCCCTCCCCATTCTCTTCGTTCTTGAATGCCCCCTGGGTAGGGGGTCTGCCAGGGCCTCTAGGATCTGCCTCTGAATCTGGCCCAGGCCGAGAGCGCTGTGAGCTCTGGGGATGCCCGCAGGGCCCATCCGCTGCCAGGTCCTTCCCTGCCTGACGTTCTCATGGAAGCCCTGAGCTGCCCCCCTGCACGCCAGGGCTTTGCCTGGGACCTTCTGTGTCCCAGGGCCTAGGGCTCGGCACGTGGTCGATGTTCGTGCAGTGTTTGTGCAGTGAGTAAAGGAATGATCCCAGGTCGCGTCGGATGGGGAGTGGGAGTAGCCAGGGAGGTGGGGGGAGGTGCTGGAGGACAGGCCATCGGAGTCCCGTTTCCTCCTCCCCTGCATTGTCGGCAGAGGTCCCTCAGTGGGCTCAGCTGGAGAGTTTAGGAGGGCAGTGGGGGCGGGGCGGGGGGCAGACAGGCCAGGGGCTTCTCCAAGCATTTGAACCCTTGATCTTTGCGTCGTTTCAAATTATTTTTTTAATCTTACAGGGTAGAAAAAGAGCTTATGGAATACATTGAGTCCCTGCGGCATCCCCAACCCCACTCACACCAAAATCCAACGGCAAAACAAGCTCCTTGAAGCCAGAGACTGAAAACAGAATTCACGTGTACTTGACGAGGAGGCCTTTTGATCTACGGCTGGGTCCTGGCTGGGCCGAGCTGTAGGAGCCCCGAAGACGCTGGGGGTTTTGTCAAGCTCGGGGCCACGTCCGAGCCCCCACTCTGGCACCATCGAAGCCCAAGGGGCAGAGACCTGAATACCAGGAAAGTAAGTGCAATTACTAGAAAGCGAGTCACTGGGGAGCCACTGCGCGGCCGGGGGCCAGGCCAGAGCCCTTGTCCCCGCACTGCATGCCTCCCCTGGACGCAGACTTCTGTACATATGTCTCCATGAACTGTGCTCTGTGTACCCGGAATCTGTCAGCCAAGTGACTTGCAAGTGTCCCTGTGATCTGAACCCGAAGTCAAGCCCCGGTCAGCAAAACCCTTCGAGAGCCCTGTGCAGCTGATCCAGCGGGTGGCCACCAGGGGGAGAGAGAGCGAGAGCGAGAGCGAGAGCGAGAGAGAGAGAGAGAGAGAGAGAGACAGAGAGAGAGAGCGAGCGCAGGACTCTGACTAGGGGCAGGAGCCTTGCCCACTGTGGAGGGCGGATCCAAGGACCTCAGAAGTCCAAGAAAGAAGCCACAGGCTCCATCACTCTCCTGGATGGGACACGGTGAAAGTCTCAGAGCATGACTGTCCCTGGAGCGAGGACAGAGGAGGTGGACGCAGTCCCCGACCACACCACGACCCGCGCTGCCTCGCATCTTGGTTGTAATTTGCAAGACACTGCCGAGGGAAGATGCCGGGAGGCGGAGTGTTCCGTGGAGCATCCGTGGGGGACGAGCCTCCCCCCGCATCGGTCTGACCCCAGGGCCGCCCTCTCTCAGTTGTGGAGGAGGGAGCCCTTCCTGATCTTGGGGCCCCCGAATGGAACCTTCGAGCAGACGGAGCGCCCGGGGCAGCCAAGGAGGCCAGGCAGCGGCTGCTGAGAGTCGGGCCCCGGAGGCAGAGCCCCCGAGGAGAGAAGTGACCTGGGGTGATGCTGTTCTTGTTGTTCTCGGTGGGGTTGGGGGGGGAGGTGAGCATCTCCAGAAGCCCCTGCTCACGTGACTGTTGTCTCCAAAACGTCTGGAAGGAAGATGTGCAGAATTAGAGTCGATGAAGTTAAACAGGAGGCGGTGCAGGGGAAGGAAGGGAGGAGCAGTAGCGGGGACGGGTCGGTCCCAAGGACGGGAAGATTGGCTGCTCTGTGGTTGCTGGGCTGCGAGAGCGAGCCTGTGATTCTAGTAAGAAGAGCCTTTGGAGGAGACAGAAGTGGCTGAAATTCGGGCCGCGGAGGGGAGCAGCGGAGGAGCGGAAGGTTCTCAGAAGGGCAGACCGGAGGACGGAGAAGGCGGTGACCGTGAGCGCAGCAGGGGCGCCCCGGCCCGATGGGGAGGGATGTCCAAACCAAATCGAAGAACCGAGGGGGCTCTAAGCAAACACGCACAGGACAGCTGAGGAGAGACCATTCTCTTTTGAGCACCCGCCTCCCCAGCCCCCACGACTTACCACCGTTCGGCGACCGAACGTGCATGAACTGGTGTCTTCGCGTGAAGACAGGCATCTGAGCATCCCAGGGAGCGATGGGAGTGGGGAACCGTGCAGGGAGTGCAAATGAACACACATCTGCTTTCCCCGGGGCCCAGGCAGCGCACAGAGCCCTTGCTTTGCTGAGTAGACAGAAGTCCAGGTGGTGTACACAGCTCTCTAGGAAGCGTTTTTATGGCACTGCCCACCCTCTCCCTGCTGCTGGAGCGTCCAGGGGCGTGGTCCTCACGCCCTCCTGTCCTCGTCCTTCTGTCTGCTTGGCTCTCCCACTCAGACGACAGGAATGGCGTTGGCTTTGAAGTCAGACCCGTCTGGGTCCGCTCCCAGCCTGGCCCCTTTCCTTGCAGCCGACACGGGCAAAGTACTTGCTGCCCCGAGTCTTAACTCCTTCCGGGGGATGGGGGTGATGGTCCCCATGCAACGCCTCACCCCTGCTCTCTGTTGGGCATAACTAGACGGTTAGACCCGCAGGACTTCCGGACCCTGGTTCCCTCCCTGGCACTCGCCCTGCAAGGAGACCAAACAACCCGCGGGGGACCGGGAGCCATTCTCTGAGACAGCTCAGGTGCGAGGGAATGAGACCACGCAAGCAGGTATGGAGCGTTCCTGGCAGAAAAGCCCGAAGTCCCCAGTAGGCGCCAGTGTTTCTCGTGACAGTCCTGGGCATTGCTTCCGAGGTCCCTGCCCGGGACAGGCTCGGTTACGACAGCCCTTGAACTCGGGAGGGCCTCAGAGCTCTGGTGGCTCACGAGATGCATACCTAGACTGCATCCGCGTCCCCCACTCCTGGAAGGGGCTGTTGTGGTGGGTGTGACCTCGTAGCACAGCCCAAGTTCCATGCCCGTGTGGTTCCCAGGGCGGCAGAGCTCCGAGGTCGGCCGGTCCCCAGGTCAGCGTCTCATGCAGAAAGGAGAAGGGCTGGGTCCACCCTTTCCCACCGCCCTCCTTGCAGATCTGTGGGCGGGATGAAGGGAGAGCCGGGTCAAGTTCCTGGCATGTGATGAGGCCTCAATGCATGGTTTCCCACCCTTCACCCTAATTCCTCTGTGGCCGGCGGCCACCCGCGAGGAGCTGGGCAGAGAAGTCCAGGGGGCAGACCCGTGTCCCGTCACTGTTGTTCTGGCAGCATTTGTGGGCCAGGAGACCAGCGGTGCAGGGTGACAAGCCCTCCCCGTTTGCCTGGGAGGTGGGACTTCCGGTTTTAAAATGGGAGGAGTCACAGGCGAGCCAGGACGCGAGGGTCCTCCTGGAGCACGAGGACTTGACCGCTGGCCCTACTTCACTCTGGGCCCAGATGCGCACGGGTGTGTTTTCCTTCCCCTGCACACGCTGAGCCGGGTGCTGTGGCGTGAGAAAGGCTGGGTGCGTGCTGCTTCTGGGGTTAGCTCATCCGGAAGCACCCCCGCACTGTCTGAGGCGCTGTGGGGGGTGGGAGGGCTGCAGGTGCACTGAGTGTGTGCACCCCGCCCCTTGTCAGGGGGTCCTGGTTACCTTGGAGACACGAACGCTGTGCTCCAGCATGAGCTCAATACCCTTCTGAGCAAACTCATGGTCTTTCTTCCCATCAGCCACTCCTGCCCCCTTTCTTCCCCGCCCTTGCATCCTGGAGGCTGAAAGCCTCAAGGTCTCTGGCTCCTGCATTTCCCTCGCCTCCCATAACCAGTATGTGACCGGTGGAACCCTGCCCGACAGTCCCGGTCCAAACAATGACCTGTTTGTCTCAGCCTATTTTCTCACATTTAACCAGAACCTGCTAGAGGCCTGCCCACTTGGGGGTGCTCCTCCCTGAGGTCGTCGAAGCGCTCGGGGCTTCTGAAGACCCCAGACTCTGCCTCCCAGACTGTGCCCAGCAGTTAGGTAATTTGCCCAGGATTCTGTCAGAGAAGCCACAGAGATGGGATTCGAACCCAGGCCGCGTGGCCTGGGCACCTGAGGTCCGAGCTGGCCCACTGTATCCCCTCTTGGCCAACGCCCCGCCCTGCTGCCTCTGGCCACCCCGTGTCTGTCAGAAGCCCTCTGGGCCACCCCAGCACACGGGTCCACTGTTGTGTATGAAAACCAAAATGTATGAAAAACAAAATGTATGAAAAACAAAATCTGCCCCCAACCCAGAAAACGTCTCTACAGAGGTAAATAAGAAGGAAAGCACGTTTAGTATTGAATAAGTGTCAAACCAGTGACGTGCATCATGGGCAATTCCGCTCAGAGGTTTGCAAAGACAGAAAGGAATCTCGCCCCTCTATGAGCCAAGCAGACACAGTCCATTGCACACGTGCCCTCAAGATAAACACTACTCAGGTCTCAAATCAGGGGACCGGACAGCACTGTCTTTTACGCACAAGTCCCCCTAAATCCACCTGGCCGTGGGGGTGACCCTCTGTGTTCCTTAATTTGCTTTATTCAAAGGAGAAGGAAACGTTTCTCGTCTTTATGGCAGGCTGGTTTTGCAGTGTGGAGCCAGGCACCCACTGCAGTTAGGCCCCTCGCCTCCCACAGGATCTGGGAGACAGGGTTCTATTATCCTTGGATGTTTACATTCCAAAGCGATGGCCCCAGGGTCTTCAGAAAGACAACCCCTGGGTCAGAAAGCTGGCAAAAAGCTTATTTAGCTTTCAAAAAGATTTACACGTATTTCAAAGAGCCGAACAAAGCATATGCAAGTTTTCCTTAATGTTTATTTCTTTTTGTGAGAGCCAAAGACAGAGGGGCAGAGAGAGGGGGAGACATGGAATCCGAAGCGGGCTCCAGGCTCCCAGCCGTCAGCACAGAGCCCGACGTGGGGCTCGAACTCACGAACTGTGAGATCATGACCTGAGCTGAAGTCGGACGCTTAACTGACCCACCCGGGTGCCCCTACAAGTTTTCTAAAGTAAATGCTCCCGTAAATAAGGGCAGGGGGGAGTCCCTTCCATTATTTTAACAGGGGCAGTTAAGCCTGGTATTTTTTTTTTTTTAATGTTATTTTTTTGAAAAGGGGAGAGGAGGGGCAGAGAGAGAGGGAGACAGGGGATCCAAAGCAGGCTCCCAGCTGTCAGCACAGAGCCCGACGCGGGGCTTGAACTCATGAACCCTGAGACCATGACCTGAACCGAAGTCGGACGCTTAACAGACAGAGCCACCCACAGGCCCCAGAGTGCTCCTTCCTCAGGGGAAATCAGACCAGGCCCTCCCTGCCTCTAAACACCCCTGGGACACCCCGCTGCCCACAGAGAGATGCCTGAGTCTTTGTCCTGGAGCTCGAGGCCTGCACTGATACGGCCCCAGCTCACCTTCTGTCCTCTGCCCTCATTTCCCCTCCAAGTGCCCACGGGGCTGGCCACTCCCTTCGCCTGTCCTGCCGATGCCGCGGGGCTTTGACCCCAAGGCTGCCTCCGCCTGCTGGAAGCCTGTGCTCAGGTCCGCCAGCTGCGGTCCTCCATTCCTGAGTCCACTGACCCGAGTCCTGAGTGGGCTCCCTCCCACAGGACATGCTTCTTCCCGTCGGGGCCTTGGTGCACTCCTTACCTCTCCAGTTTTGGATTTGGACCCGGTCTTGAATCCTGACTCCAGCACCTCCCATATGTGAGGCCTGGATGAGCTCCTCTACCTTCCGGAGCCTCTGTCTCATCATCCACAAAATGGGCACGATGATGCCCACCTCCTAGGGTTACCGGGATGGTTGGGCCGGCTAGGGTGACGTGACCCGGAGCGCGGGCGATACCCGGAGCAGCACTAGCCCCCCCACCCCTCTGCCTGGCGAGCTCTAGGTCCCTGATTAACGTTTGCTGTCCTCAGAGAGGAGGCATAGAACTTCATTCACCACTGAGAATTTATATTTCTGACGGTCCTGCCCGGAAATCTCGTTTTATCTCTCTGTGCGCAGCATTAAGCGTTCAATTTCAGGTGACTTTTCCGCAACTTTGTCTTGCTTTGGGTGAGTTCTGGCATGCCAGCTTGTAAAACGAGAGGCGTTCATTCATATTGTATGATGTGTGTGCCAGTGAAACCCAAGGCCTCAGAAGTACTCATAAATCATTCACCTGTTCTTGCCCTCCTCAAAGGGTGTTGTCCCACACAATCTGAAGGCACCGCGGCCTCCGGAAATCTCCAGAAAGTCAGAGTCGCAGATCCACTTCGTGGCATTAAGTCTTGACCCGTGAACTATGCCCGCGATGGAGCCCGCAGCCAGAGGGCGGACTGAGAAAAGCTTCAGCTACGTTGTCAGAGCCCCCGGCAGCGATGGGTTTGATGTGATGAACGTTGACGTGAAGATTGACACGTGCTGGGTATTCCAGGACGTAGAGGACGGTGGTGAGGAGCCCGGCTGTCTTCCGGCAGCTGGAAGCCCAGACACGGATGCGGGCGTGCTCAGGAAGCAGCTGGAATCCTCAGAGCAGAAGCTGCTGGCAGCTGTGGACAAGCACGTGATGTCGGAGTCCAGGCTCAGAAGCAGGTAAATACGGCGTTTGCACCTCTTGCTTGTGTACTTAAGGAATCCGAGCCCCGTAACCGTGTTAGATCGGTGTGTTGAATCGTTTCTGTGGCCGGGGGCGCGGCCGGCCTGTGCTACGCAGCCTGCCCGCTGCCTCTGTGGCCCTCACTGGTCCCCGCTCCCTCCCGTCCTCTGCTCCGCGTCTCGGGCTGAGCCCACAGTCTCCCCGGCTCCCAGCTCAGGCTTCCAAGTGGGTCCGGCCAACGGGAGCCACCGCGGGGAGCCACCTCTCCCGGTGACATCTTGGGCCAGCGGTGCCTCAGCCATGCCCGGGGTTCCTCTGCGGTCCTCCCCTGCCTGTGGCCCAGCGTCCCTGCTTCCTCCTCATGTGTCCCTTGAGACGCAGGGGCCGCAGTGGCTCCTGCCGGTTGCTTATCTCTCCGTTGTCTGGCGCGTCTGGCCTTTTAGCTCTTCTGTCACCTTCGCAGCAGACTCCCTGCACTTGTCCCTCGCTGCTGACCTCCGGGGGTGGGCTCTGTTTCCCTGATGGAGCCAACGTGGTCTGGAGGTTGGGCATGCGAGCCCGGCTCCTTCTCAAGGCCCGTGCTCTTTCCTGACCAGTTTCTGACACCGAGGCCCGCAGAGTGAGGCGGGGTCCTGCGTGCATATCAGGGGAGACACCTGGAAACACAGGACAGCAGTGGCTGGGCTCCACTCTGACAGGTTCACCGAGATCCCAGCAGCCAAGTGTCTTGAATTTGTCTGGGACGTCACCATTTTCTTGTCTTTTCCTTCCTTTTAATAAAGGCGAGTTGTTCAATGTGTATTTACACGTGATTTCCTTTTTGTTTCCTCTCTGTAAAGCTTTTTACGTGGAGAAACTCACGTCTCAGAAAGATTGGCTTGGTACTCTATGTGATTGTCCACTCATTCATTCATTCATTCATTCGCTCACTCACTATTCTACCACCTGCACTCGCCCACCCAAGAGTCATGTGCTAAGTTGTAGTAGTTTGCTCAGGCTGCTCTGAGGAAGTACCACAGACTGGGGGGCTTAACGGAGTCTGGGAGTCCAAGTTCAAGGTACAGGCAGGTTTGGTTCCTTCTGAGGACTCTCCTTGTGTCCTCACATGGTCATTCCTCTCCTGTCTGTGTCCTAATCCCCTATTCTTATGAGGACACCAGTCAGATTGGATCAGGGCCCAGCCATACGACCTCATTTTAACTCAGTTACCTCTGTAAAGACGCTGTCTCCAAATACGGTCACTGTCTGAGGTCCTCAAATTCGACATACGAATTTGAGGGGGACGCAGATCAGCCCATAATATAAACCCTGGGGGTTGAGACCCAGGGAAGGTAGGGCCCCGGCCCTGGAGAGAGTGTAACCCACACACGGTGTGGATTCAGATCTTTCTCCAGAAAGATGGGCAGTGAAAGCCAGAAAGTCACTGAGCCTGTGGAAAACGGTGGGAAAACGTCTGCCAAAGGAGATCCCGCCATGCCAGGGAGAGACAAGGAGCCCTGGGGGCACCATGAGCGATGCAGAGGAGGGGGCCTCTGTGGCTGGGGCCTGGGGTGAGGCCATCCTGGAGGAGGCCTCCTGG
Organism: Panthera onca; assembly: GCF_046562875.1. NCBI lineage: Eukaryota > Metazoa > Chordata > Mammalia > Carnivora > Felidae > Panthera > Panthera onca. Next base: position 5,115,839 of record NC_138342.1, read on the forward strand.
ACCTGCCTGTCCTGTGTGTAATGCAGCACATGTCCTCTGTTCTCTGAAGGTGGGCCGCACCATCCTGCAGGTGCGGGGGACCAGAGGCTGGGGAGGATGAACCACCTTATCCAGGGTCACTGAGAGCTGCAGCCGGGGGTCGAACGCCCCCTGGGTTTCATCTTGCTAGGGTACGGTTAAGGTTGGTCTTTGGACTTCACTTGGAGGAAAGAGCTAAAATTAAACAGCATTTATTATAAAAATAATGAAGCGTTGTTGAAATTTGAGGAAGAAGAGCCCCTCCCACCTTTATTACCACATCAGTGTTGCCCATTCATTTCCAACCAAACTGCAGCAAAAGTAACAGGACCATCCACTGAGTGCTTACTCTGTTCCAGGCACTGTTAAATCGCCTCGTATTTAATCCTTAAGACGATACCCAAAATGAGGTGATAATGTTATCCTCATTTACAGATGGGGAAAGGAAGGCGTGGGGTAGTTAAGTGACTTCTCCACAGTCACTCCCATCCAGCCACGTGGTGGTGGGGGGTGGGACTGGGACTTGAACCCCAGTGGCCCCGCCCAGGGTGGTAATAGCAGCCAGGGTTGGGGGGAGGGGGGCAGTTTCTCGTGGTGCCCCTGGTTTCACAGCAAGCAGTCTGCAGCTCTGCATAGTGATAGTTGCCTAACTGGTCACCAGTGGAAAATGGCACCTCGTTGTCGATTTCGTATTCGTGGGCGTGTTTGTTTCCAAGGGCTGCTGAAACAAATTTCTACAAACCTGGTGGCTTAAGGCAACACACAGGGATGGTCTGACAGTTCTGGAGGCTGAAGGCCTACAGCGACAACCCCGGGGGCCAACGTCAAGGCGTGGGGAGAGCCATGGGGGAATCTGTTCCCTCCTCGTTTCCAGCATCCACAGCTGCATTCCTTGGCCCCCGGCACCTTCCCGCACCCACAGAGTCAGCAGATTAGCGTCTAGCTTCAGGGGTCACCTGGGAATCTCCCTCTGCTTCCCTACCGCAAGGACAGACACCTGTGACGGCAGGCAGGGCCCACCCAGATGGTGTCCAGGCCTTTCACGTCATCACAGCTACAGTCTCTTGCATTTCAAGCGATGTTCATGGGTGCCGGGGATTAGAGCCCGGATATATTGCGGGGCCAATATTCAGCCTGCCATGGTGAGATTAGTCATTTTCTGCTTCAAGTACGGGGATAATTACCAGAGTTAAATATTGTCTCATTTTTAGTGTTCTGGGTCGATCTCAAAAAATGGAAAGAGAGGCTTTTCTGATCCCTTTCAGATATCACATTTAAAACACATTTTTTAATGTTTTATTTATTTTTGAGAGAGAGAGAGAGAGAGAGAGGGAGAGGGAGGGAGGGGCAGAAAGATAGAGGGGGACACAGAATCTGAAGCAGGCTCCAGGCTCTGAGCTCTCAGCACAAAGCCAGACACGGGGCTCAAACTCACAAACTGCGAGATCGTGACCCGAGCCAAAGTTGGAGGCTTAACCGACTGAGCCACCTGGGCGCCCCCATATCACTACATTTTATAAGCAATCGAGTGCTCGGCCTGACTCTGACTGATTAACCTGGGGCCATTCCTGGGGTTCGGCTTGGAAGGAACCTGATTACAATCCATACAAGGGGCACACCCTCTTCCTTCGCTTACGAGAGCCTTCCCCAGGGCCTCAGGGCAGGAGAGGGGGCTCTTGTCCTTATTAGGAATAATAATGCATCATTTCATTTCTTCACAATAACCCTTCCGAGCCAGGCACAAGTACCTCTATCTTACAGATACAGAGACCGTGGGTCACGGTGGGGAACAATCCCAGGTGAGGCCCCGTGGCTGGTCAGCGGCCGGGTCAGGGAGCAAAGCTGGGTCCTCCCCCAGGGGCACAGAGTCTGCCCTGGCGGAGCAGGCCGCCCTGTGTGGCGTGGGCCGAGGAGTGAAGGTGTGCACAGGTGTGGGCTGTGAACGCACTTCCCACGTTCTGCCTGGATTTCTGTCATAGAGGGGAGATTGGCACATTAAGGGGACTTGGAAGCCAGGCACGAACAGGAGATGGGCAGTCTTTGTGGTTCCTGGGGTCCCAGCGGGACCAGCCTGTCCCCTTGGGTTTCTCTCCATTCTCCCGTGCACCTCCTCCGGACGGAGCTGCGGTCAGGGCTCACATCCGGCCTGCGATACAAGTTCCACATTTCCCCAGGATGATAAGAAAAGGCTTCCTGTGGCTGAGCCGTCCCTAATTATCAGGCCGTTTCCACCTTCTCTCTGTTGTAAGTAATACAGGATGAGTGATTTCAATTGCAGAAAACTTTTTCTGAATTTCATTCATTTCCTCGGAAGAGATTTGAAAGGTTATAGCTCACGCGGGGGTCAACAGAGCGCAGGGTTAAAAAAGCATGAGTTCAGGAGTCAGACAGACTGGGCTCTAGGATGCTGTGTGACCTCGGGCAAGTTGCCCGGCCTCTCTGATCCTCCCTTTTCTTGAGGGTGAAGTAGGGGTAAGGGAACCTACCTGCAGGCTGCTAACGTAGAATGGATTGACACGACACAGACAAAGCTCTTGGGCCACATGGCACAGCCCTTCTTTGTTGGTGTCGACTGAACTTGGGATTACGGGCTCAGGGATGAGAACGCGTTGAAGACTCTCGATGCATGCTGCCGTATTGTTCGACAGATATCTTGGAAGCGTTCCAAATCATCTTAAATATGCGTGAATGTTTCGCACAGTGTGATGTTGTCAGAATATCAAACTGGCCCAATGACCAAAAAAAAAAAAAACCCCATAAAAACCCCACAAAGGTTGGCCCCAGGGTCTGTGAAACTCTCCGGCCACACTTGCACCCTGAGTGAGCATCTTCCCGCTTCAATGCCGCAGAATCCAGGAGCTAGAGCTGTCGGAGAGACAGCTCCTCCAGAGTGTGGACCAGCTGAACGCCCGCGTGTTGCAGGAAAGGAGCGATGCTGCCCGGGCCCAGGAGAAGCTCCAAGCCCTGCAGGACGAGCTTGCCAGCCAGGTACCCTCTCCTCCCCCTTGTTTCTGCTACTGGTTTCTCCATCCAGCAGGGTGACCCCATGGGCTTGGATTGCAACGGTGAAGGCGGGAGCTGCAGGGCCTGGGGCAGGGTCACGGGGTCTCTCTGGGCCTCAGCGGGCCCCATCTGTAAAGCGGGATCGCCGTCCTGCCCTGCCGGCCTCACAGAGGTCCTGGCTGGGGTCTGCGGGGGGGCAGGGGGCTGGCGAAAGCACTGGGTGACGAGCAGAGGTCGCGCACGCACCGGGAGCTTTGGCCTCAAGTTCGTTTCTCCGGCCCTTCGGGGAAGCCAGCTCTGGCCTGGGGACAAGCGGGTGATGACTGATGCAGGGTCCCCGGCCTCAGGAGCTGGCACGCAGGTGGGGACGCAGATAGGAAACAGGTAACGCCCAAACCGGGCGCCAGGTGCCAGGAGGAGGGTGCAGGCACGGTGTGGGTGCATGGGGTGGGGGTCGGGAGGAAGCTACAGGAAGCCATCTGGCCTGGCCCTTGTGGGAAGGGCACGTGGAGCATGGGGAACAGCCTGTGCGCAGGCACAGAAGTGCAGAGTGTGTACCGGGGCGGGAGCAGAGGGCGTGGGCACGGGAGAGGGCGCTGGTGAGACAGGAGGCTTCCAGAAGGGCCAGGGTGTGAACCAAGTATTGACTGCAGTGAGGGGCAGGCTTTAGGAAACTTTAGCAGGAGAGGCTCAGGACAGGGTTTGGGGGAAATTATTCTAGTTGCGTGGGAGACAGAGATGGTGGAGCCACTCACTGGCTGCGATTTCTGGGCCTCAGTTTCCTCATCTGTGAAATGGGAATGATTATAGGACCAACCCTCTTGGACTGTCGTGTGGGTTAAGAGAGTCGGTACGCGTTAAACGCTGACAACGGTCACAGTAAATAACAGCGGCTCCTTTCATGAATATTAATTAGCCTTTCTTGAGATATTCCGGGGGCGATGATGAAGGCTGGAGGGCAGGGCACGTGAGGAAATACTGCAGAGGCAGAAATGAAGGCCTTCCAGGACAGCCACAGGGGGCTCTCAAAGAGGCTGTTTCCGCCGATTGCCGCTTACGGCCCAGCAGCGTGGTGGGAAACCAGTTCCCAAAACGGGATCGACTAGAAAATAAGAAAGGGCGCGACGTGTGTAAGGAGGACGGCTGTTTGGTGAGACTTCTGTTTCAGTGGCACACGTGTGCGTGGAAAGGGGCAAGTTGTAAAAGTGTGGGGAGCCGTCACAGAAGCGTGCAAAGCCCTGATGTCGGCCTTCACTGAGACAGACGTGGAGCACGGAAAGATAAGGGGCTCCACTGAGCTGCAATTCGCCTTCGAAATGCCAGGGAGACACACAAGTGGCAGTTTTTGCTTTGCCCTCTGCGTTGAACTTGGGTGCAGAAAGTACAGTTGATTGGCCGTCTCAGCTCCTAGCACGCTGTCACTCACGTGAAAGGTAGTGCGTCGCGTGGGTCCCCAGAAGGAAGAATGCCACCTCTCCGTGGAAAATGCTTCAATAAATATGCTTGGGGCCGTGCCCGATATACATGTAGGTTTTCCAAGACGAGTCAGCCACAGCCCTGCAGTCACGAGTCGTTCCCAGTGTGACGGGAGACAGAGGACGAGGGTGACAAGCAGGGACAGCACTGTCAGGGGGCTCGGAGGCACCGCGGGACCAGCAGTTGTGTGGGACGCACGCCTTTTCTACACGCACCTCCTTATCACCGTCTCCTGTAACCCGTATGCTCCTGGGGAGACGGGTCAGGAGCCCCACGTCCAGATGAGGGGCACAAAGTCAGAGTGGTGCGGGTGCTCTGCTCAGGGACCCTCCGAGATCGCCTGCCCCAGCTACCACCCAGCCCAGCCCCCCTAACCCCGAACCTCTCCCCAGAGATGCCCACACTTCGGAGCAAGTTTTGTAGGGGTGCGTGCACGAGTTCTCTCTGCTCTTTATGCCCAGTATGGGCCAGACGGCGGTTTTGTCCTGTTGCGTCAATGTTCCCAGGAAGCATTTGCGTGCAAAACCATCTCATTTCTGTAGTGACCTGTGGTCCTTCTGAAAGCCCATAAAGGCAGACCCATCTAGGGGATAACGCACCGCCGATTACGGGATAGCTGGGGACAGTTTTCCTCCCGGGGAATCGGACTCCAGGCTTATCTGCCCCACATCCCCCAAACCAAGCTGTCGAACAAAGCGTGCCAAGCGGTCCCCAGGTTTCGCCTTCCGCACACGCTCAGTTCTGTCTTCCACCAGATCTCCCGGCCGACGGCAGGCACGAGTGGCTGAGAGAGAGAGCTCCACATAGAAGTAGTTCGACCCCTTGTGATCGATTCATTCTGGAAACTGGGCCAGGACTCGCGGGTGACTCCTGTGACCCAGTGGTTGGGTCACCCCAGTCCAGCTCACAGCTCAAGGGCCCGGAGGGAGGCTAGGTCTAAGAACAGAGAGAGCTGTGTTCTCCAGACCTTTCAGATACACGGAGGTTGGAATCCTGGCTGTGGAGACTGATGATGCAACAAGCCACTTATGAGCATCCCAAGGGGGGAGTAACCGTACCTAGTTCTTGGGGGGTATTCCCAATATGGCTGCTGTGGTTTGTCTCAGCAGCCAGAAGCCAGGGCTGGCTGACCTCTGCAGGGCCAGGCGTGAACACTTGAGGGGTATGGAAATGGAGAGATGTGGGAGGTCCTGGGTAGAAGCGGGGAAACCCAGGCGGGTCCAGGAGGCAGCTCTTTATAAAGTGGTGCCGAGGTATTCGGTACTGGAACCACCAGTGCGCGCCTCCCTGTGCACACCAGCTGACGCCCACCCGGCCCAGTGCACAGTTTCCTTTCAAGCATCACCGGGGAGCTCACGGTGTGCGGGGCTGACTTCCTGACGCCCTCACTCCACCGCCAACTTGTAGGTTCTGGAGAAGGAGCGCGCGGCCAGGCGGCAGCGGTGGCGGCTGCGGCGGCTGCGGGAGCGGCTGCGGCGCAAGGACGAGGCGCTGGGGCGGCAGGCGGCGGCCCTGGAGCGCTGCCGAGGGACACAGCGGCGCCAGCTGGCCCTGGTGCGCGAGCAGGAGCGCGGCCTGCGGGAGCAGGTGCGGCGGCTGGAGCGGGACGTGCGGCGCCTCTGTCACGCGGCCGGCCTCCTGCTGGCGGAGCTGGACGCCCCGGCCGCGCGCGGCCCCCGCGCCCTCTGCCCGGACGGCCCCGGTGGGGAGGCCGAGGAGCTGCGCGCCCTGCGGGCGCGGGCCGAGCGCGGCGAGCGCGAGCGGGACGAAGCGGCGCGCCGGTTGCGGGAGCAGCGCGCCACGGAACGCCGGCTCCGCGGGCAGCTGGAGGATCTTCGCTGCTGCATCTACGAGCTCAAGCTGTCGGAGATCGGCCTGCAGGGCCAGGTGGAGGACCTCGCCCAGCAAAACCGCAGCCTGCGAGAGGAGCTGGGCGCCCAAGCCCCCGGGGAGAGCGCGCGCAGCACTGCCTCTGCCGGTCAGTGCAGCCCGGTAAGTGGCCGCAACCCAAGGCACCAGTAGGTTTTCGGATTTCTCTTTCTCCTACAGCCCCTTGCAAGTCACCAGCGCCTCCGTCCCCCAGTTTTCCTCTTCATCTACTCATCCAGCCTCACCAGCCCCATCCATCCATCCACCCATCCATCCATCCACCCATCCATCCACTCACCCACCCATCCATCCACTCACCCACCCATCCATCCACCCACCCAGGCATCCACCCACCCACCCACCCACCCAGCCACCCATCCATCCACCCATCCACCCACCCACCCAGCCATCCACCCATCCACCCACCCACCCAGCCATCCACCCATCCATCCACCCACCCACCCACCCATCCACCCATCCACCCATCCACCCATCCATCCATCCACCCACCCACCCATCCATCCACCCACCCATCCATCCATCCTTCATTCCATCAGTCATCTGACCCACCCATCTGCATAGCCAGTCACGCACCTTCACCCACCCGTTCGTCAGCACAGCCACCTCACTGCCCATCTGTCCACCTTCTCGTCTACCATCCACCAGTTCACCCATATGCCTGCACATCCATCCATCTGCTTGTCTACCCATGCTCCATCATCTCATTCACCCCACCATCTGGCTGTCCGCCTCTGCATCCAGCCACTCTACTGGGAGCCAGCTACCCCTCATCCCTCATCATCCGTTCCCTCCTGTCCATCTGTCTGTCCAGCTGTTACAAGACCAGGCTGTGTGCCAGGCCCCTGAGTCCCTTGGGTGTGCAGTGTTATGTAACTGCCACATGCCCGTAAAGTCTTCCTTCCGAAGATGATGACCCCCTCTCCCTCCTCCCACACAACTCCGAAGGTGGGGACTGGTAGCGAGTGCCGTCCATGGTTCTTCACTTCTCCTTCCTTAGACTGTGAGCTCCTTGAGGGCAGGGCCCAGGTCCGGGGGCTCTTTGGAGCTTCGGTCAAGCACCATCACCCAGGGGGTCCCCAGGACTATGCACACAGGGTTGGGTCCCTTTCTGGTTCTCTTAATGACTAGCTGTGTGACCTTGAGCGAACTTCTTACGATCTGCAAACAAGAGCAGATTGGACATTGATTCTTTCATTTGACTGACAGTAGAGTAAAAGCTCACGTTTAACCTATTCCTGCCCTGTGTTCTGCACCCTCCTGGGGGTTTTTCAAAGGCATTGTTTTCATCCAGTGCTCAAGAAGGCTGTGAGGTGGGCACTAATGGTATCCCCACTCCACATAGGAGGATACGGAGGCTCAGAGAGGTAGTGCGTCGATCTGTTGTCACACAGCTAATGGGAAGCAGACCTGGAGCCCGATCCAGGTTTGATGGGAGTCCAGAGTGCTCTGTTCCTCCTGAACCAGCCTGCCTCCCTGGCAGGGAGAGTTAACTCAGCTCCTTACAAGAGCTCCGGATCCTGCCTCCCTCCAAATTACATCTAAGGAAAAATCAGTGAGCAACCTTACCGAAAGAAGATCACTCGTTAAACAAGCTAACACACACACACACACACACACACACACACACACACACACACAGAATCCACTTTTTCTTTGGATGAGATAAATCTCTTTCAAATTAACTAGACCTTTAAATGTGCTACGTTTTCTCAGGGAACGAAGGGCAGCCCGCTTGGCTCATTTTAATAATGAGTTTCTCTGTGGCCATTTTTTAAAAAAGAAAATAGCAACCCTCTGCCCCTGTTTCCTCTCTTCTGTGTGGTCTATTCATTCTTCCTCTATTATATTCGCCAGATAAAAGGAAAGAAGTGTACATTTTTATATTGGCACGTTATTGTAATTCTGGAAAATAAATCGTGTCTGTACGGAAATTGTCATTTATTGCAGCTGCCACAAACACAGTGGTTGAGACGGCAGTTCTGGAACTTGACCTCCAAAGTCAGGGCGGTGGCAGGATTCATGGGCTTCTGAGGCCGTGAGGGACGGTCTGTTCGAGCCCCTCTCCTGGGCTGGTGGGTGCTGTCTTCCCTCTGTGCTTTGACGGCATATCTCCCCTCTCTGTCTGTCTCTGTGCCCAAACGTCCCCCTTTTTAAGAACACCAGTCACGCTAATGGACCTCATAGCAACTGGTTGCATCTGCAAAGACCTCTGTACCGCCATGTCCAAAATCAGGTCACATTCTGAGATACTGGAAATGAAAGCTTTAACTTGGGAATTTGGGGGACACAATTCAATCCATAACAAGTACCCCTCTGGACAAACAGTCGTGAAGACCCGCGAGGTGGCAGGGACACGGGCTGCATGGCCAGCTTTGCCTGGGTGGATATTGACAATGGCATCTTTATGCCATGTGTGGTTTTCCGTGCTCTTTAGCTGTCACTCCTCTAGTCCATCTGAGGAAGGAGGCACTATTTTGTCCTTATTTCACAGAGGAGGAAGTGAGGGCACGGAGAGGCCATAACCTCATAGTAGGGTCACGGACATGCTAAGTAGTGGGGCAGGAGCTGTGCCCCCACAGGCTCCTTGGACCATGCTCTGCCCTCCAGCACTTACTGGTCGGTGGCATAGTAGTCAGTACTAATGGGTGTCCCGTTGGTGCCTCCGCCTGGCTTGGGCCCTAGCTCAGGACAGGGGCTGGGAAAGTTCCTATGACAATTCCCTGCCTGCACAGGATGACAAGACCTCGTAGGTGGAGGGGGTGGGGCTGAGGAAGGGGCCTGACGGTCAGTCTGTGGGTCGCTGCTGGGGACCCTGGCATTTAAAATAGGGGCTGGGGATGCCTAGGTGGCTCAGTCGGTTGAACTGATTCTTGGTTTTGGCTCAGGTCATGATCTCACGGTTTGTGGGTTCCAGCCCTGTGTCAGGCTCTGCTGGCAGCTTGGAGCCTGCTTGGGATTTTGTTTCCCTCTCTCTCTGCCCCTCCCTGCTCTCTCTCTCTCTCTCTTTCAAAAGAAGTAAATAAATATTTTTTAAAAAAGAATATGGGCCGGACCCAGGGCCACAGGCTGTGACAGTCTGCCGGGGCCTGTCTTATTCTCAGAGGGCAGTGCCAGCCCCGACTTGGGGCATTTTGGGGTCAAAAATGGCTGTCTGGAGAGAGCTCCTGGGGAGGTGTAAAATGCCAGCCAGGTACCAGCTTTCAGGGGAGTATAGCTGAGGTTTAAAATTTCGGTGCTAGAACCTACTGATAACAAAACTGTCCAGCCACACGTTGACCTTCAGGGTCTCAGTGGAGAATTGTATCAAGTTTAGTGGCCCGTGGTGGCACTCCTGCGGGATTGTAGGCAGAGTTCTGAGAACATGGCACGCGTGTGTGGTTTCCCGAAGCTGACAGTATGTTTCCAAAGGGGTTGGAGCCCGGGGGGGGGGGGCGGGGGGGAAGAGGGGGGCGGGGTTTAAGAGCTATAGAGCTATAGGCAGGTGTTCAGCACCTTTGTCTGCATAGGCATGGTAACCCCCAAATAATCTCCTTTTGTAAACTTCCTGGCACCTGTCACTCTGGGATCAAGTTCAACCTCCTACCCATGGCCTTCAAGGTGCCCACACTCTAGGCTGGGCTCCTTCTCCAGGCTTATTGCCCACTAGCCCCCCCACCCCCACCCTGTCCTGGCCACACTGAACTCCTGCAGGTCCCTGAATGCTCCAGGTTCTTGCAGCCTGCAGCCTCCCCGGTGTCTAGAAGCTTCTGCAGCCTGCAGCCTTCCTTGTGTCCAGAAGCTTCTGCAGCCTGCAGCCTTCCCTGTGTCTAGAAGCTTCTGCAGCCCGCAGCCTTCCCTGTGTCTAGAATCTTCTGCAGCCCGCAGCCTTCCCTGCTTCCGGAAGCTCCTACCACCTGCTCTCCTCGGCTGCTCTAAACACCCTTGCTACCCTCTCTCCATTCAGTGAGAATACCACTTCCTCCAAGAAGACTTTCCTGACCTCCATCCAGCTCATTCGCTCCTCAGTGCCCCTGTAGTGCCATGACCCACTTCTGGAGGCCTTAATTCTCACTGTGCAGGGCCTGGCTGGTGTTTGCTCCTCGTCTGAGTCAGCCCTGAACCCCGGGCCCTGACCATGGCCGGGAGGTGCTTGGCAAGCTAGCGGTTCAGTGGGCAAGCGACCACGAAAAGAGATTTGCTCCGCTGCCCATGGAAAATGGAAAATCCTGGCTGGAGGGACGGCCTCACAACGGCAGTGCACTGGGAACCCCGGGTGGCGTCCAGCTCCGGGGAAGCACATGAGATAAAAAGTTACCCGTCATCGGGGAGCCACCCCCTCAACAGCCCAGTGGTTACCTGTGATGTGCCCTGGGCGTCCTGGGTCATGGTGAAGTGAACCGTCACGGGAAGGTGTTTTATTTGCTTCGTATTTACAAGTGCTTTTCCAAGCAGGATCTCATCAGCGCTGGGAGGTAGCCAGGCAGGAATCCCCCTGTCCTTGTACCCAGCCTCACAGTCCAGAGAAGGCACACCACTGGCCTGGGATCACACACCATCCAGTTTCCAGAACAAATGCCTTGGGGCCCAGGTCCCTGAAGGGACGGGCCACTGCAATGACAAACCGTGGCCTGGGGAGGAGTTTGGGGAGAGCGTTTCTGCTCAGGGCGCGGGTGAAAGGAAAGTTAAAAGGACTGTGGTTTGCAAGACAAGAAAGGGCACCGGGGCTGGAAGGGTGACCCTGCTCTTTGAAATTTTATAGGGGAGACAGACACAGGGGCCGGTAGGGGAGACCTGGGCCATAGACTGCTACAGCAGGGGACAGCCCAGGGGCTGTGGTCTGGCCTAGAGGGAGGGCTTGTGCAGGGAGATGAAAAGTTACACACTTAAAAATGTCATGCCAGAGCAGAGTTCAAGCTCCTGGTGACCCCAGCATCAAGAATGTGGGAAGCTCCCAGAACGTCTCTGCCCCGGCAGTGTGGGTAGAGCGCCCCCTGGTGGCGTTTACAGGAATCGTTTCATTGTGCAGCAAGTTCAAGTTCCAGGCAGCCCCGTCCCTGCTCTGGCTCTCACTTGTGCAGAAGTCTGTATTGCATACTTGGGACTCCAGTAGTCAGCAAGGGCTTTAAAGCGTGGGCCGGCAGGGTCAAAAAATAAAACACAGCAAAGCCACGGACATGCAAGTAACACAAAAGGAAAGACGAATGTCTAGCTGTCTTCCACAGAAAGATCAAGTCCATTAGTTACAGAATAAATACACATACACAAAAAGTTCCATTTTATTCTGAATATTGGTCAAATATTAAAGGTGCCCCAGTGCGGTTTATAGTTGGTGAAAATCGGAAACAACCTAAACGTACGATTAGAAGGACCTGACTTGGTAAGTTAAGGCATCCCTTCTGTCAGAGGTTATGAGGCAGCCGTAAAACACCACGTTATAGGAGAACTTGTGGGGAGATGATCCTTCCGTATCATCAAATGAGAAATGCATGAGGCAAAGATGGGCATTTTGTAGAAACGGACTTTTGGAAGAATTTAAGTGTCTCTGCATAGAAGAAAGCCCAGGTGGATATATTCTGACACACTGATCGTGTTTGTGTCCGGATAGCTCTGTATTCCTCATTTTCCTCTTTTTTGCTTATCTTTCCCCATAATTGCATGTGAAAGCTGAAGCCACGTAAAACTGGGGGCCGCTGCCCCCCCCCCCCCGAGCACCAAAAGGCAGGAAGGGTTGACAAGACTGAGCGGGGGTGGGGAGGCAGGGAAGGGCAGAGAAAGCCCGGACCCAGTTCAAGACCCGAGCTCCGGTTCTGTTCTCCCTCCGTGTGTGCTGTGTGACCTTGGACCGGCCACTGTCCCTCTCTGAGTAGTGGTTTGGTCACTTGTGAAATGAAGGGCGTGTAGCACCTTCTTCTAGGATGTCCCCCTCCCCCACCAAATTGCCTCCCGGAGGCAGGGGGGTCTGTGTGTTTCATCCGCGACGGTGTCCCCAACTCCAGAACAGGGTCTGTCACTTAGCTGAGGCTCGGCAAGTATTTGTTGAACTGAACTGAAGTCAACCTGGGTATCGGAACGAAATCCAAACAGAAGCAAACGGAGCTGCGGTGCTGGCCTTTGACGCTGCCCTCCCGGCTCTCCCTCCTCCCTTCTTCCCTCCTCCTTGCCATCGCTCTCTTGCTCGCCTCCACGTGGAGCCTCTGTCTCCCTTTGTCCATCCTGCTCCCTCCTCTTCTTCTCACGACCTCCTCTCTCCTCCGTTTCCTCTTCTCCCCCTCTTTCCGGTGGTGATTTTGATGAAATCAAAACCCCACACGCAGAACACGAGGCCGGAGCCCAGGTCCCTCTGGCTTTGGGGGCTTTGGGCCGAGGCCCTGCTCTGTGGCAAAGCCCCCGGGGGATTCTAAGGTGCAGCCAGGGTTGAGGTGCCTGGTCTGTGAGGACGCTGGACGTGACATCACACAGACAGCCGGGAGGTCCCAAACCCAGAGAGTGAGCGGAAGATGCTTGAGGGAGGGAAGGGACTTGGTTTGGGGGAGGGCCAGGGAAGGCCTCGATGAAGATCTGGCCTTTACGCGGAGCCCAGAGAAGAGCAGGTTAACCGGGCAGAGGGGTGGGAAGAGAGGCAGGCAGCAGGCACTAGGGGTGCAGGGCTCTGAGGCAGGGTGGGGGGAGAAGGGTCCCTTTAAAGAGCAGAACGAGGGTGGGGGCAGTGGGGCCGGGCAGCGGTTTCCTCTTTCTGCACAGCGGGAAGCATGGGACATTGGAGACAGGAGAGCAACCCGATCTGGTTTCCATCTCACCGGGATGGCTCCGCTGCTGAGCGGGGTGTGCAGGGAGGGGCGGAGAGAGAGGTGCGGGCAACCCCCTCCCTTCCTAGGAAGACGTGTAGCCAGGCAGAAGGAACAGCATATGCGGATGTGCAGAGGCAGGCAAGAAGCCGGCTGGGGAGGGGCGGGGAGGCCACCGTGAGCAGAAACCAGGGTGAGGAGTATCAGCCCCCCTGCCGCCACCCCGACAGTGCTGCATTATGGCAGCCTTGAACTGATCCCAGCCTGGGGAGGGGGAGCCACAGGAGGCCTTGTAGGTGCGAGAGTGCAAGCTAGGGGGGTCCCTGGCACTGTGGGTAGGATGTGGGGGGACAGGAGGCCTGGCTAGGTGTCGATGCAGGGCTCTGCTGAGAGCAGGTGAGCAGCCGGGGGACAGGGGACAGGGGGATGATGTTACCTGTTCTCCTCTGTTACCCCTGCACCTAGAATAGCACCCGACACACAGTCGGAGCCTAGTAAGTGTTTGCTGAATAAGTGCTGCATACCTGTCTTTCTGCAAGTTCTGCCCATCCATCTATCAAACATTTATTAAGCACCTAATGTGTGCCAGGCCAAGGTGAGGGTGCCAAGCACATGAGGCCAAGTGGAAGGCTTGAAGGACTCAAGGTCTAGTGGGGAAGCAGGGGCAGAAGCAAACAGCGCCCATTAGAGCCTGGTTCCAAGTAGTGGGGGCCGTGGGAAGCCAGAGGGGGCCCGTCCCCAGCCCCTCGTGGACAGTGGATCGGTGCTGGGCTGTGTCTGCACGATGCCCTGCAGGGCAGGTGCCGGCTCAGGGAAGCTCTGTCCGCACGGCTGGCTTGCCGTTTGGGAGAGGCCAAGGGGAGGGGTGTCCCCCGGAGACCCGTGGCTGCAGCATTTGGGACTTGTTGACGGTTGAGGGACAGGACTGCCTGGGGCCCCCGGGCAGGCACCTGCCTCTGCTGGGGGGACACAGAGGACCTTCGGGAAGGAGAGGGGACTGGGAGCCTGTGGTGCCACTCTAGGGAGCCCGGGGGCATCTTGGCCGGACAGACACTCCTCGGAGAACCGAGTGCCATACCTCGTTGTCTGCTGAACTGAGTCGTGCCAATAGGAGGGGGGTTGGCCTTCGGACCAAGAGCACTGGGGCCGGGGTCAGGCCTCATGCCCTCTGCTCTCAGCTGGGGACCCGGCTCCCTCCCGAGTCGTTGGAGGAAGCATCCTCCCAGCTCCCTCCTTGTGTCTTCCTCAAGGACGCCATGAGCCAGCTTCAGGACGAGCCACTGGCCCTGCCCGGGGAGGGCGCCCTGGATGCCTGCCGAAGCCGAGGCTTGCAGACCACCCTCTGCTCCCACGGCGCCCCTGGCCCGAGAAGCTCAGCAGGTGTGTGGGTGCTGTGGGTGCGTCTGGTGCCTGCGTGGACCTCCGCTGACGGGCTAGCTCGCTTAGGACATGCTAGTGTGCCGGGACGGGGGTGGGGCGGGGGGGGTGACTGCCCCATTCTGCAGAGGGGAAGCTAAGGCTCAGAGAGGTAGTGTCGCTTGCTCGATGCCACACAGCTGGAGAAGGTGGGATCAGGATGTGCGATGTCCAGACAAGGTCCTTGACGTGGGCTCACCTAGACATTGAGGCTCATTCCCTCCGCCCTCAGAAGGGTGCCAGCCAGGTGACACCGTTCTAGCACGGGGCAGCCGGTGTCTCGGGAGGGGATGTCTTTGCAGAAGACCATGTAACGACTGTTCTGTCCCCCACCCCCCACCCCTTGACAGCTCAGGGGTGAGACAGGTGTGAGGTCTGGGAGCTGCTAGGGCTCAGAGCCCCTTGTCCCTAACTGGTCCCTCATGGGAACCAATGTGTCTGGTCACAGTCTTGGGCCCGGCTTCCAGAGCCTCTGTTGCAAAAGCTGCTGCACTTGGGGAGCCCCAAAGCCACGATGTCCAACTAGCTGTCTGTGGTTTGCGGACAGCCTTCCGAGGCCAAATGCAGTTTGCAGACGAGAGGGTTACTTACACCCAGCGGTGCCGGTGATGGGCCCCCTGACGCTCCCCCTCCCCCACTCTATCCTATTTCTGGGGAGCAAAGCTGGCAAGTCAAACAGGTCCGATTTGTCCGTGGAAGAAGGAGGAGGGGGGCCGTCTGGTGGTGAAGTCTAGCGTCAGCTAGACTGGGGCTGGGGGTGGGGCGGGGGATCAGCACCCCGTGCGACCACGAGGGGGCCGGGCTTGAGGCAGGTCTCACGGCAGGTATGCGTCACCTGCGTGAGCTTTGTGGTCAGCACAGGTAGCTTCCAGACCCGACCTGCTGCTCATCGGCGACAGTCATTCCCCATCCGCGAGCCTCGGTTTCCTTGCCTGGCAGGTGGCGGCCATTGGCTGTCTCTGGGGCTCAGAGGACGTGAGTCCGTGAGAAGAGCCGGGCCCTCCCAAGTGCAGGGGGCTCAGTCACTGGCAACAGTTGTGAGAAAACCCCTAGGAGGGTCTCTTTAACTCTTGGGGTCCTCTTGCCTCCCAGGCCAGCCCTCCGAGGCGTGCTGCTCCCGGGACCGTGTCGGGGCCGGGCGAGGCCCCTGTGTTGTGGTGGCAGGCCTGGAGGCCACAGATGAGACCCTGGAAGACGTCACAGGATCTGACCGTGGACGGGTGAGGTCGGAGGCTTTCTGCCAGCCCAGGGCTCCAGCCCTACTGCGCGTGGGCGGCGGGAGAAGGGGGTCAAGAAGGGCTTGGAAGAACGTTCTGGAACTAACTGAGAGGGAGATTCGAGGGGATGCACTGTAACAGCCTGAGACCTGGGTGGGGAGTGGGCAGGCAGGGGGTCCCCAGCCCGGGGCCACAGGTCCATCAGGCTGCACGGAGCCAAGTTGCCCCTCCCAGGCCCCCCTCCCTTCTAGCAGCCCCTCCCCAGCCCAGCCTGTGAGCTGGCCCAGTCTCCTCCCTGGATACATGCACTGAATTAGTATGTCTTGTGGGCCCAGCACTGGTCTAGGCCCAGGGCCCTGCCCCACCCTGTCCCCTAGATCTCCCACGACGACGGAAATGTCCGGTGCTCTTGGAATGTGGCCGGTGGCCGGTGGCCTGTGGCTACCGTATTGGACACGCAGGGCTGAGGGGCGTTAGACGATGCCCACGTAGATGTGCAGCGGGATGTGGGGAGGGGAGCACAGTAAAAGGGAACATGAACCGTGTGGGGAAACGGTCAGGGGCTTCTTGAGGAAGTAACGTCTGAGCAGAGATATGCATCGGTTGAGAGTAAGCCACGAGGGGATCTGGGGAGGGATATTCTGGGCAGAGGGAAGAGCAGGTGCAAAGGCCCTGGGGTGGCACCAGGCTTGGTGTGCTAGGGAGGCCCGTGTGGCTGGGTGGGGAAGCACCAAGAGCATCAGGAGATGAGGTCTGAGAGGTGTGGGGGACTAAAGAGAGGCAGGGGCCGCTTCACACCTTCCCTTCTCTTCTCTTCTCTTCCCATCCCTAGCGGACTCCGGCTGAGCCCAGCTTGGATGCGCAGACTTTTCTCCTCATCTGTGGCTGCCCCCCCGGCCAGTACAGGGATGGCTCACTCCTCCCCGTGGAGCTGGCCGGGATTTCGGAGCAGAGGCTAGCAGCTGCCCAGGTCCTGGTGCAGACGTCCACACTCCCTCCCTGGGGGCCGGCCGGGGACCCCCCTTCCCTGCCGCCGCTGCTCCTGCTCCAGGAGGCTTCTCCACAAGAATCCCAGATGCGACGGACACTGGACGCCAGGTTCCCACCTGCTCCCAGAGCCGGAGGACCCACCTGCCGGAATCCCCACTGGAGAAGGGGCCAGAATGCCTCCCTCTGCCACAAGCCCCCCCAGATCTCAAGTCACAAGTTCAAGTCACCCAGAGATGTGAAAGGCGCTTGGAAGGAGGGAGGAGGGCCCCCAGAGTGGAGAACCGAGGAGTGGGGAGCGAGGAGGAGTCGGGGCAGGAAGGAGGCAGACCTTGGTGACAAGAGCAAGCTAAGTCAGGAAATCCGAGACAACCCGAGCCCGGGGGACGGCGTCAGAGCCCCAGAGGGCGAGCCGGTCGAGAACGGGGCCTCAGAATCCCAGGCCTCTGTCTCCTGCCCTTGGCCCAGGCCAAAGCTCCCATGGCCTCTTTTGCAGGAGGAGGCTTCCGTGTCAACTGAGGGTCCCGCACCCCTGAGTAGGAGGCGGAGGGAGGGAGGGCTTTCGTCACTGGAGGAGGAAGAGGCCCCCCCAGCCAGGGCCCAGGGCTCCCAGAGGCCAAGTCCAGGAGGCACTCAGCTCCTTGCAGGGCAGGGCGAGGAGGAAACGCTCGTGTGGTCTGCAAATGCTCTGAATCTGCAAGAGGAAAGCCCTGGGGACCAAAGGCAAGGAGAGAAGGAGGAGAAAGCACCGCGTCTAGAAGGGGCTCGTCTGGGCCACAGGGATGTCCCAGGGGAGCCTGGCCCCGAGGAACGTGAGCACCAGGAAACGCTCTCCCCGGTGGCGGAGGGAGGTCTGACACTGACTCCCCGATCGGCCTTGCCACCCAGGGGAACCGAACCTACCAGTGATCCGTGGGCTCTGAGCCAACAGCCTGACAGGTCTGTGCTCAGAAGAGACGAATTTGGGAAGGAGGCAGAAGCTTCTTCCCAGCAACTCTCCATCCTGCAGCGTGGGGGCGGGGGGCGATGGTGGCCAACCTCCACACCGGCTGGAGGAAGCAAGAGCTTGGCTCGGAAACAGCACAGCCCCCCGGAGAATGCTCACTCCCAGCAGGCTTTGGCAAACCAGGGCTCGGATATTTGTTTGGCCAGAGAGGTCAGACCCGGGGGGACCGACGAAGAGGTCGGACCAGGTGGGACAGAGGTCCTGGGGACCAGCACCGCTCTCCCAGGGATGGTGCCTGATTTAGACGACGTGGGTCCGGG
This sequence comes from Panthera onca, assembly GCF_046562875.1. NCBI lineage: Eukaryota > Metazoa > Chordata > Mammalia > Carnivora > Felidae > Panthera > Panthera onca. The sequence goes on from NC_138342.1 coordinate 5,133,876, forward strand.
TCCAGAGTGGCCCTCCGAGCTGGGTGGGAACCAGCCCTCTCAGCCACTGAGAGCCCTTGAAGAAGAGAAGAGAAGGTTTCACCAGCTCATTTCTGGGCTGAAACGAGAGAGAAGCCAAGTTTTACGTGACAACGCCGAGCTGCGGGGCGACCGAGAGAGATGCCGTCGAAAAGCGTGCGCCCTCGAGGAAGAGAGGGAGAGAACTGTGACAGAGATCGCGGCCCTCGAACAGGACAACAGCATGCTGCTAGGAGACATCGCGCGCTTGAAGAGGGAGCTGGCCCAATACCGGCAGGTCGTTTCTGACCTGGAAGACTGCAATGGGAAAAGTTACGGCAAAATTTCCGAGCTCGAAGAGGAGAACGAGCAGCTGAAAGGGCGCCTGGCCCAGCTTCAGAGAGCCACGGCCGAGAGCGCCAGAAAATCCAAGGGTGTGATGGAGCACGTCACGATGGAAAACCGGGAGCTCAAGGCGCTGATCTCGGAGCTCGGGGTCACTTACAAAGAGCTGATGAAGGGCGTGGTGCTGGGGGTAGAAGACACGGTCCAGGCCTTCAGGGGGGAGAACGCCCATCTTCTGAGCAGGATCCGCGTCCTGGAGACAGAAGTCGCATTGGGGGCCAGCACAGCTGGGGGCCGCTTGGTGAGAGCGGAGGAGGGTCCGCAGGGGGAAAGCAAGATGGCGGGGGGCAAGGGGGGTGCTGTGGAAAGGGGGGTGCAGGTGACTCAGCTGTCAGGGCAACTGACCGCAGAAGCCCACGGGCCGCCCTTGGAGGAGAAACCGGGTCTGGCTGGCAGGTGGATGGGGCCTTCCTTACGCATGGAGAATTCCAGAAATGATGGCAATTCAGCCGCCTCGTCGCTGGTGGGGGGAAGTGCCAAGGTATCCAGCGCCCCACGAGGAAACATCGACGGAGCAGGAGCGAGAGAAGCACGTTTGGAAAAGGAGGAGAAAAGACCATGGTGTTCTGCAGACCCAGGGCGAGCTCTGAGGGCAAGCAACGGCCCCCAGGTAGGTTGATCTGGAATCGGTGCCTTCTCATCATCTTGCTAACTTTCTAGAGTGCGGAGCGTCCCCTTTCCTCAGGTGAGCGTCCAGCAGCCCTCGGAGGAGGGACGATCATCATCCCCATTTAGCAGATGCGAGAACGCGGGCACAGGGAACTTTAAATAACTTGGGCTGTCAGGTCGCAGGAAGGGTGGACTCCCACCCGGACGGCCCCTTCCTGTGCACAACCTGAGACACAAGCCTGCCCCTCTGCTCAGGCTGTTTAGACGGGTGTCGGGTGGGATGGCGGCGGAGGGGGCCGTGTTCAACTTTGACATCAGAGCTCACGTTTTCAGCGGCGCCTGGGTGGCTCAGTCGGTTAAGCGTCCAGCTTTAGCTCAGGTCACGATCTCGCAGATCGTGGGTTCACGCTCCGCGTCGGGCTCTGTGCTGACAGCTCAGAGCCTGGAGCCTGCTTCGGATTCTGTGCCTCCCTTTCTCTACCCCTCCCCCGCTCACACACTCTCTCTCTCTCAAAAAATAAGTAAACGTTAAAAAAATTCTTTTGTTTTTTTAAAAAAGAGCTCATATTTTCAGATCCAGGAGATTTTCAAGCAGTCCAGGTCCTAATTCTTCACATTGAGTCTCTCTCTCTCTTTCTCTCTCTCTTTTATGAGTCTCTCTCTCTCTTTTAAAGATATAATTGACATAGAACATTGTATAAGCTTAAGGTGCACAACGTGTTGACTTGAAACATTTATATGTTTCAATACGATCACCACCATAGGTTGGCTAACACCTCCATCAGGCTCTGCATTGGGTCTTAAAAGGGACAATGGAAAGAAGAGGGGCTTTAGGACTCACTCTGAGGTCAAACCCAGCTCTGTACTTGACCACGTCTGTGATTTGGCCAAGACGTGGGCTTCCCCGGGTCGCTGTCCACACGTGTGGACGGTAATCAATGTTTAGGAATCGCAGGAAGAAATGCTCATCACTCTCATGGTGGTCTTGCATATCTGTTAAGATCTCTAGCGTTGAGCCCTTTGACCCATATTCTCTCTCTCTCTCTGCAGCAATTTTGTCATTTGTGGCAAAGGATTCTCTTTGGGTTTTGCTGATTTTCTTCATTTTATGTCTGTCTTTTATTTCACCGGATTCTGTTTACAGAATCGCTCCCTTTCTTCCCCTTTGTTTTGACTTAGTTGGCTGCTCTTTTTCTTGCGTCTTGTGTTGAAAGCTTAGATCATTGATTTTCAGCAGGTTCTTCTTTTGTGATCTGTGCACTTAAGTCTTTGCAATTGTTCTAGCGACCAGGTTATAGTCTATTTTGGTAGGTATCCTGGAGGTCCTTGTAAGGAGTGAATATTCCAGAGTTCTTGAGGATTGTGACCAGTCCAAGGTGGTTAATTGTGCTAATCAGATATTCTGTGTCTTCACCAACATTTTGTCCATGTGTTTTGTTATTTACAGAGATACATTTGCAATCTCTGAGTGTGCATTTGTGTATTTCTTCTTGGCGTTATATTAGTTTTGACTCATATATTTGGAAATTTTCTTTAACGTTTATTTATTTTTGAGAGAGAGAGAGAGAGAGAGAGAACGAGAGAGGAGGACAGAGGATCTGAAGTCAGCTCCTTGCTGTCCGCACAGAGCCCAATGCGGGGCTCAAACTCGCGAAACTGTGAGATCGTGACCTGAGCCGAAGTTGGACGCTCAACCGACTGAGCCACCCAGGTGCCCATGGAAACTATTTATAAGATACACACGGACTTAAAATTACGTTCTCCTGCTGACTTGATTCTTTGATCGTGATGAAGCATGCCTCGTTATCTCTCAGCCTTCTTGCCCAAATTATACTTTGTCTGACCTTAAAGTAGGCACATCAGCTTCTTTCCCTTAGTGTTTTCATGGAATCTTCAACTTCTTGTACACCATCCATCCTTTTGCATTCAACCCATGGGCATCCTCGAAATAGCATGCGACTGGTGTGTTTTCGCTTAGCTCAGTTCCACAGCCTCTGCTTTTCAGTTCAGGTGTTCGGTCCACATACATTTCATGCATGTGATGAAGAATTGGGTTTTTGTTCCGTCTGTTCTGTTCTGTTTCTCCTTTCTGGCCTTTGCTTTTGGTATTCATAAATATTTTCTATTATTCATTTTTCTTCTCCATTAGCTCATTCTGTTCCTCATTCTTTCAGCATTTGCCCTAGAGGTTTCAAAGTGTACCTGTTAATTATTTAAATGCACCTTACATTAGTACGTTTACCAGGTAATGCAGAAGTCCCAAATAAGTGAATAATTATTAATGATGAATGCAAAAATTTTAATAGTTTATCTCCATTCCTCTTTCTTCTTTTCTTCATTTTTAGCGTATATATTATGTCTCTGTCTAATAAATGTCACGAGGCGTTGTTACTGTTGTTGTTTAAAGCAAGCAATGATCTACGTTTCCCCATATGTCCTCACGTTTCTGTGCTGTGCATTCAGTCCTGGGGATCTGTTTTCCTTCTGTCTGAAGAACTTGGTTGTTTCTTCTGGTGAGGATCTGGATGTAGAATTTTAGGTAGGCAGATATTTCCCCCTCTTTTGGCCCTTGGAAGATCTCATTTCATTGCCTTCTGGCTCCCATAGCTTCTGTTCAAAAATTGGTGGTGTTTTTATTCTAGTTCTTTTTTTTTTTTTTTTTTTGCTTGGTTTTGTTTTTCTGAAATACATGTGTTATTTTGTCTCTGACTGCTTTAAGATTTCCTTTTTATCTTTGGCTTTCGGCAATTTGACTATGATGTGCCTGGTGTGGTTTTATTTATATTTATCCTGCTTGCATTTTTGTGAGCGTCTTAAAATGGTAGACTCAAGGGTTTTTTTTATCAAATGTGGAGAATTTGGGGTCGTTATTTACTCAAATATGTTGTTCTGTCCTATTTTTCTCTCATTTCCTGGATATCCAGAGTTTTTGACTCTATCCCACATCTTTGGAAACTGTTCTGTTTCTTCCTTTTTAAAAAATATTTGTGCATTAGTTTGGATTTTCTATTGACCTGTGTTTAGTTCACTAATCCTGTGTTCTCTTGTGTCCTATCTTCTGATAATTCCATCCTATGAGTTCTTAATTTCATTTGTTCTATTTTTTGGCTCTAGGATATCCATTTTATCCTTCTTAAACAGATTCTGATTCTCTATTGAAATACTCCCATCTTTTCATTCATTTTGTCTATCTTTCCTATATTTAAAAAAAATCTTTTTTACCATTTATTCATTTTTGAGAGACAGAGAGAGGCAGGGTGCGAGCAGGGCAGGGGCAGAGAGAGAGGGAGACACAGAATCCGAAGCAGGTTCCAGGCTCCAAGCTGTCAGCACAGAGCCCGACGTGGGGCTCAAACCCACAAACCATGAGACCATGACCTGAGCTGAAGTGAGATGCTTAACCAACCGAGCCCCCAGGCACCCCAATCTTTCCTATATTTTGAAGGTCTTGTCTGCTAATGCCAATATCTAGATATCTCTGGGTCTGGTTTTGTTTTTTTTTTTTCCTCTGGGTCTGTTTTTATCAACTGTTTGTTTCTTGGTTAAGTCCCATTTTGCATCTTCTTCATGTGTCTGGGAATTTTCAAAAACTTTTTTATGTTGGACATCGTGTAGGATGAGATGTGATAGAGACTCCTGATTATTAGCTCCCTCTAAAGGATGTTGAGTGTGTCTTCTTCTGGCAGGTAGTGGGATGATCAGCAGACCGTATCATTCCTGTGCAGGTGTATGTGAGTTTCAACCCAGTCCTAGGGCCTGATTGTCCTCCTATGGTGTGGACCTTGCTCCTGGGTCCCGGACTTTCAGTGGTAGCAGCTGAGGCCCCTGAGTATTTGCCGAGGACACTCAACTGGGGCTTGGCCAAAAGTCTGCCAACTTGGTGACAGTGTGCGACCGCTGAAGTCTCTTCAGCAATCGGCCGACCAGTTGCTCTCCTTTGTGAGGCCCCAGAGTCCCACACTCTGCTGCTCAGCTTAGGATTCAGCCAAGGACCCAAGGGGGCATTTCCAGGGCAGTGCCAGGCTCTCTCCTTCCTGTTACTTTGTTCCCCAGACCCAGATATCAGAGCGCCTCTGAACCCCAGCCTCTGAGCCCTCCATCTAGCAGGACCACCGCACGGCCTGGGCTCCACTCCTGACCCAGGCTTTGGAAAATGCTCCAGAGAGAAATCCAGGGAGAAATGGAGCTCACCTTGATGTACATCCTTTCCCTCCAGGATTGTAGCCCTGCCTCGGCTGCCACTCAATGCTTGCAAAGAATTGCTTTATGCATTTCCCCAGATTCTGTAGCTGTCCAATCTCAGCCAGTCAGACCTGCTAGGGACTGGACTCAGAGGGGAGGCATATCAAGCTGAGCATTTCAAGGTGGGGAAGGAACAACAGGCAGAGAGCTTTTCAGGCAGAGGGGGAAGTAAGTGGCAAGGCCCTGGGGCAGGAGTGAGCCTGGCTCACTGGAAGAACAGAGGAGCCAGCGTGGTGGGATCACGTGGGCAAGGGTGGGTGTGGTGTGAGACGGGGCAGAGGGGGGACAGCCTGCAGGCCCCCGTTAGGATCCTTTGTACGTGCAATGGGAAGCCGCTGGCGGGTTTTAAGCAGGAGAACAACATGGTTCAATTTCTTTTGTAAAAAGATCACTGTGTGCTGTGAGGCAAAGGGCCAGGGGGATGCAGGGGAACAGTCAAGACGACTTTGCAGTCAAGAGATGATGCCAAGACACGATGCCAGAGCGGAGGAATTTGGAGCTGAAAGAAGGGAGGATTCCAGACAAGAACCAGAGTTGAAAGAAATGAGGTTTGTGGATGGACAAGAGGCAGAGCATGAGGAAGCCTCCCCTTTCCATCATCCGGAGTCAAAACCCGATCGGGTTGTTCTTTTGCTTCAAACCCGTCTGCCTCTTCCTCTTGCACTTGGTGTGAACTCCACCTTCCTCCTGGCGGATCGTGAGCCCGGCAGCCTTGGCTACTGCTGCATACGTCCTACCCTCTGCACGCTGGCGTCCTTGCTCTGCCCCTCCTCGACCCCACTTCCTCCTGGGACCTGTGGCTCATCTGCGGGGTCTTCTTTTGGGGGGCATCTCCTCCTGGCACCCCAGGACGGCCTCAGGGTGGAGGCGTGATGCCATTTTCATAGCGTGTCGTGGCTCACAGTGGGGACCTTTACACCACGGAAATCGGCAAATGCTACAGGTTTGTGTGGCCCTTGACCCGCCCACAGAGCAGTTGTGACACGTTCGTCACCGCCCGCCTGGGTGGCAGTGGGTGCCTCTGGTTCAGTGCCTCCTGGCCTTCCCCTTACCACGCCCTGCCAGTCCCCCCCTGCAGACAGAGCTCCCAGAGGGCCGTGTGCACCGTGGCTCTCAGCCCAAGTACGGCGTGTGGCTAGAGCCTGTGCCGATAGTCTGTTAGGGAACAAGTGGGTCACGGGGGCCGTTCACCAGGCTGCTGGCCCCCACCCCACACGTGCATTCTCTTTAGAACGCACAGGGGGTTTTCTCTCAGGATCCTTGGGGCAAAGCCCTCGTCCAAGTCCTGGAGGGGAGGGGGGGCCGGGGGGGGGGGGGACACAGCAAAGGCACCAAACTTCCCAGAAAGGCCAAGTTGTTTTGCAAGTCTTAGAGCCGGATTCCATGGAGCCATCCGGAGAACCCATCTGTTCCTGACGGGGCCCAGCCTGTGCGTCTCAGGCCCACGCTCTGTAAATTTCTATTAATTAGAAGAAAACCACATCCTGCTCTCGGATTCCTTGCTAACGAGGCGGAGGCCTCATCAGCCGTGGGGCAGGCTGTGTCCTCAACACGGTGTTCTCTCTCCTCTCCCGGCAGGATGGCTCACAACCCGGGGCCAGGAGCGCAAGGCAGGCATGGCCTTCCCAGGCCTCAGATTCCCAGGGCGGCTGCCTTAGTTGGAAGGTGGACCACCCCAGTGAGGACGAGGGTCCGGGAAGCCTCGAGCTCCTGGGCTCCCGCGAATGGAGCCATGATTAGCAGATTTGCTCCTTCACAGGCCACTTTCTCATGGGAACTGGGAGCTTCTTGATACTCTGGGTCCTGGACCCAGAAAACCCCCTCCCTGGTGATCCCACGGAAGGGCTCAGAGTCTGGGCAGGAGCCGTGTGTCAGAGTCTCTATCACGGCCTCGGTTACAGCAGCAGAATCTTAGAATGACCTGCACCTCCAGCACGGTGCAGAAGGCTTCCCGTGTGCTAACACAGTGTTTTCAGTATTCTTTACTAATTTGGAAGAATGCTCATGGCATGGTATTAAAGGGAGAAGCAGGATGCAAAATACATGGTGTGTTCAATGTTATGTAGAAAAGAATGTGTGTGTGTGCGTGCCTGAGTGTACATGTCTCCGTATAGAAGTTACTAGAAAATAAAACTGTAGAGTCCAGAACCATCGGGGGACGTAGCATCACTGTCATTTAATCACCCTTCCCAGAGTGCTAAATTACCTCTCCTTCCCGCCTTTCTGCCTCCCAGAAGTTCCCCATAACGTCCATGTGAAAGCTGCCCATGTCTGACCCAAAAAGAGTGAGAGACAATTATGTACTGATTTAAGAAAAGTGGGGAAAATGCAGTATCCTCTTTTATATCAACAGATGATGCTTTAATGTGATAAGCATCTCGTAATTGGATTTGAACCTTAAATTCCATTCATTATACTTTTTTTCAGCGGCGTGGTGACCGAAATTGATTGAAATAGATTCTGGAATGCCATGCCATTTTACGTATTTTTGAAAATATATGCAAAAGATATAGATAGATACATGTGTCTCTTGAAAATCACACTCGAGAATGTTATTCTCTAATTCTCTAGACGCCCCCAACACCCTGATTCCCAGCATGGGCCACACACACACACACACACACACACACACACATGCGTAAGGAAGGGCATAGCAGAAAGACTGGAGAAAATACACGGATGATCACAATGATTACTCTGGCTAATAGGATGTGGGGTGATTCTGCCACTTTATTTTCTAAAATTTTTCACTTGAGAAAAAAAACGTAGGCAGAAAAAGAATTAAGAAAGAAAACGGATCCTGTTTGTTTGCTAAGGCAAGTTGCTTTGGAAGATAAGCTAACCTAAGCATTTCATGCGATCTGTGATTTCCGCCGCTGCAGGGCACGGAGACAGACACCCCCAAAGAGGACCTCAGGCTGTGCATTGGGCACCTCCAGCACCAGGTGCTGACCCTGCGGTGCCAGCTCAGAGACCAGGCTTCTGCCCACCGGGTGCTGCAGGTGTCACATGCGGAAGCCACCCGCCTCCGGGACCAGCTCAAGGGCGAGGTAGGCTGAGCCCGCAGGTTCTTTCCCGCCTGTGAATGAAACGTTCCCAGGCTCCGGGGAGTTTTGAGAATAGAAGAATCAGGCAAGACGTCACCGTTCCCAGCGGTTTTTGCTAGTATTTGTTAGATGTCTCAAGTAAAGAACGGTGTGGGGAAGGAATCCCTCCACCCAGCTGACTTCTGTTCCATCTAAAGGTGGTAAATACGCGTAATGGTTTCCTAAAAAGTCTAACGGGTTTTCAACTGTTACGTAAATAAAAGTCCTTCCTCTGTAGGAATGAAGCGAGTGTTCACTGTTCGTTGTCTTGTCCATCATGATGGAGACGTGAATGTTCACGGGTGATAAAACTGCATAGAACTTAGTACACACGCACACACACACACACACACACACACACACACACAGTACAAGTAGAACTGAAGAAACCTGAGTAATATTGGAAGATTATACCAGCGTCAGTATAATTGACACGATAACGTTGTAACATACAATAATTTTACAAAATGCTCCCCTTGGCAGAAACAGGGCAAAATTCTCTGTATTATTACTTACAACTGCATGTAGATCTATAATTAGCTATTTTCTTAAAATGCAAAAAAAAAAATTAGTTTTTCCCCCCCTTTGGCCCCAACCCCTTCTGACCCCCAGTATTTTTTTCAGCCTTATCTACTCATATTTAGTATATGTGTGGATGCATACACAAAAGTGAAATTATACCACCCCAAAATATTCTGCGCCTTGATTTTATCATTTAATAAAAATATTGGTAATATTTCCATATCAACACCTACAGACTGACCTCATTTTTTAAAAATCTGGCATATTATTTTTTCAAGAGGCCAAACCATAACTTATTTAACCAATTCTTTGTTTATGGAAATCCGAATTGTTTCTGTTTCTTTGCTTTACAAACAAAGCTCAGTGAACCTTTCTATACCCCTGTCTTAGGATGTGTTTCTGCTACATATGCAAAGGGTAACATTCTAGCAGAATAATTACTGGGTCAAAGGATATGTACATAATTGACTTTGAAACATAAAGGCAAAGAACCCTCCAAAGTGACTACATCATTTATGCTTCCACCAAGAATAAATGAGTGTCGTGTTTGCCCACACTTGGTACCCCGAATGTTATCACACTTTACATGTTTTTGACAAGCTGATGGATGGAAAACACATCATCAACATTGTGATGTAATTTCTGGCTCCTTTCCCGTGCAGTCTCTGTATAATCAGATGCATTTATACTATACTTAGCCTCATGTCCACGTTGCTTCATAGCCTTTGTATTTTTTTTTTTTTTTTCTGTGTGGTAATCTATCGGCTGGGTGCGATGTTCATTCCCCTGTTGTTGGATCTATGGTTATTTCCATTCATTTATAAATTCCTGTTTATATGCAAGAGCTCAGAGAACTGGGGGCGTACTGGTCCCGAGTGGAGATGTTGATTCTTAACAGATATTGAAGAATGCCTTTCCGTGGCACTGTCACCCGCTTCCAAAGCCAAGGCAATAACCAGTGTTTCTCGCTGTGCCTCAGCCAGCAAGGGAGGGACCGTCCCTTTTCCCTCCTGTCACTGAGGTGTGAGAAATATAACCCCCGCTACACATAGTAGGGCCTTTTACCATATCCAATGTATTTTGAAGTCTGGTTTTCATTATTTTCAGTCTTTTTTCTCTCTCTGCCCTTCAGTTCGAATATTTCTTCCTAACCCATCTTCTAGTTGATGCTTTGCGGGGGCATTGAGTTTACTCATAAACTCATTATTTTAGTTCTTAATTTCAGGGGTTGTATGTTGCAGTCCTCGTATTTCCATTTGGTTCCTTTTCTTATAGTTTTCAGCTCAATGAAATTCTTGTAATGTGATGATGGAACTTTTCAGTCACACTTAGTTACCTTAAGATGGGTCTCTGATTGCTGGTTCGAGGCCCCAACCTCTCCGCAAGCTCCCCGACGCTCCCTACTGTCTGTTTGGTGATCGCCATCCCCGTGGGCACGACGTGGTGTCTCAGTGTGGTTTGATTTACATTTCCCCGGTGGTATTTTCTCCCACCTGTTGTCTGTTTACTCTCTTCTCATTCACGTTTTCATGGCAAATGCCCCACCACACGGCGCCCAGCAACACATTCTTGCTATTTCCTAAGCGGAAGCCGAGAGATGGTTGAATCCAAGCCTGCAAATATTATTGAGTGCCTTTTGAATGCAACACAGTAGGCTTGGAGCTGGCATTTTACACTTTGATTACATTCAGGAAGGTGTATGCCAAAAAAGTAGCTATATAGAAATGTTCATTGAAGCCTGTCTGTGAAACAAAGAAACAATATAAACTTTCACAAAGACTCGGTTAAATAGATTATGTTTCAGCCTCGTGATGAAATAATATGCAAGATTTTAAAAGAACATGGTCCGTTTGTATGAAATGACATAGAAATAATGCCATGATTTTATTTTATTTTATTTTATTTTAATGTTTATTTATTTATTATGAGAGAGAGAGAGAGCACAGGAGTTGGGGAGGGGCAGAGAGAGAGAGAGAGAGAGAGAGAGAATCCCAAGCAGGCTCCGTGCTGTCAGCACAGAGCCCAACTTGGGGCTCGATCTCATGAACCGTGAGATCATGACCCGAGCTGAAATCAAGAGTCAGACGCTTAAGTGATGGGGCCGCCCAGGTGGCCCAAGATAACACGATGATCAAACGGCAATCCAAGATGTAAGACATTTGAATAGCACAGTTTCGTATGTGTAGGCATTGTGAGGGCGGGTATGGAAGGCCGAGAACAGCGTTAGAGGTCAGAGGAGGTCGGGAAGAGGAAAAAGGACTTTTATTTGTGTAGCTTTCTTTGTGCCGACTACAGAGGGAACGATAGGGTGAGGCAGAAGGCCTGACACAGCAGCCCTCTTGTTCTGTCTTACGATTTGGTGGGTCAGCAGTTCGGACGGGACGCGGCTGGACAGCTCCACCCCACAAAGCATCGATGGGAGTCACCCGCTGGTATTCAGCTGCGTGCAGGGCGAGGCTGGAGGGTCCGAGGTGGCTTTCCTCCCGTGCCTGGTGCCTCTGCCAGTTCATAATAACGGTTTACCTTCAGTGAGTGCTAACTGGATGTTCTAAGCACTTCACAGGGGACAATTCACGGACTCCTCGCTGCAATCCTCACTAATTGGGTGGGCTCTGATAGGACCCCCACTCTACAGACAAGAAGACCGAGGCAGAAAGAGAGGTGATTTGCACAAGGTCACAGTGCTAGTGAGTGGCTGAGCCAGGATTAGGACCCAGGGTGTCTGGCTCGGATTCCCAGAGGTTAACACAGCACCAAAAAAAAATCGCTTCATGGGGAATCCGGGAAGGCTTCCTTCTGGAAGGAAGAGGGAACAGAGCTGGCCGGGCACCTGCAATCTGGCAGAGCTCATTCGTAGCGCTCAGAGCATCCTTCCCCGCCCAGATCTCACCGGGCAGGTGACGGGCAAGGCCCCCGCTCCCCACTGAGAACCACCCCCCCCCCCACCACTGTGGGAAGAGAGGGGACCAGAGCCAACCTCTCTGAGCCCAGCTCCCCTGGGGAGGCTCAGGCTGTGTCAACGGGGGCTGGGCGTTATCAACCATGTTGGTTCTCTTTCAGCTTGAGGAACTTCAGAGAAAGCAACACGAGGCAAATTCGGCCGTGGCTCCTTTGAAGGTAATGATGTCTGTGAGATCGATACGCGATGTCCCTTTCCAAAAAAAAAATAAGATAAAATAACGAGCTTAGTATCTTCCCCATTCTAGGTGTAGTCCGTGTCTATTATGAAATAAAACTGGAAAGAAAACTGGGAGAGACAAATACCACCCTAAATCCCCGTTTGAACCTAGTGCTTTCATTAATTTTCTTCCAGTATATTTTGCGTGTGTCTGAGGCCCCGCCACACCTCCCTGTCCGTGTCCTGCTTTCCTGCCTGAGAGCGTGACCCAGAGGGACTGTCCCCGTCTGTCCCGACCTCTGAAGCTATGGCACGTGCTGGCCGAATGCACGAGGCCCTGGTGTTTTGGGGTGGTGCGATCCAGGGGACCCGGGGAGCCCCGGCCTCCACCTCAGGCCACCCTCCTGCCCTGCCAGCCGGTACTGGGTGCCCAAGCATCACTGCCTAGGGAATGTTCCTGGGCCTCCGGGCTGGGCTGGGCCGGAAGTCCTGGCAGGAATAGATGGTCACCTGCTCTTCCGATGGAGCAGGAGGGCACATCAGGAGGGAAGGGACTTGCCCAGGGCCACCCTCGAATGAGGAGGGTCTATCTGTCACCCCCTCCAGACATGCCCAGATGTGGGAGGTCATTTCATGGCAAGAGGGTCCCCTCTCGCACCATTCATGCAGCAGATCCCTCCCAGGGGCCATAGTGTGCCCAGCAATGGCACAGTGATGGTGCAGGGATCTAGGGGAATGTCAGCTTTGACCTTGAGGAGCTCCTGGGCTACGTGGGAGACAGACCCACAGATATGAACGTTAGTTGCTGGGATAGAAGGAAGCCTGGAGCCGGGCACAGAGGGACAGCAACCCCTTTGCCCTTAACAATGACCATTGTACAGATGAGCAAGTCAAGGTGTAGAGAGGAGCTTGGTCACAGAGACGCTCTGAGCCTGGACCCCACCCAGAGGGCAGTGGGGAGCCCCTGAGGGTGTGTGGCTGTATGGCTACTTTTCAAAGGTGTTCTGGCTTCGGGGCGCAGGGAGGGGGCCCAGCTAAGGCGGCACAGGTGGATACAGCGCAGGGCCCAGAGCCCAGCCCAGCTGCCCAGCCCCCAAGGGTGCCCTGCCTCCACGGACCCGCCTGGAGCACCTCTGCTCCCACCCCTGCAGGCCAAGCTGGCTTCTCTGGTCCAGAAGTGCCGGGAGAGGAACCGCCTCATCACGCACCTGCTGCGGGAGCTGCACCGACGCGGGGCCGAGGATCACCTGCTCTCCGAGACGGCGCGGGGCATGGTGGATGACGTGGCACTGGCCGAGTACGCGGCCGCCTTCCTGGCTCCGGCGCTCCCAGAGGTAGTCTTCACAGACCTGCTGACACTCTTCCTCCGGGAGCTGAGGGCACACGGCCTGCCTGTCCACCTGCCTGACCCGAACCGTCCCTCCCTCCCTCTGTCCACTGAGCCCACCCAGAACACGCCCAGGACTCTTGCTCTGGGCCGGCCCCTGCGCTCCTGGCTGGTGCAGGACGGCGAGCTGGGCATCCTTACCCTTAAAGTGCTCACAGCACATGCAGGAGACAGACACACACAGCCACAGTCCTACAAGCCCCGCGACACTTACTTCACCAGAGGGTTCTTGCACGTGTGCCTCAGGGCCTTAGCACCCACCGCGTCCTCTGGCAGCATCCTTGCCTGTCCCGCAGCCTCCCAACCATCCTTCAAGGCACAGTTCAAGTGTGACCTTGCCCAGGGAGGCTTCCCTGATTCCCATGCACCACAGAGTCAGCCACCTCCTCTGTCCTCCATGGCACGTGGATGTTCATGACATGGCACGTGGGAGGGATTTTGCCCTGCTGTCGTGGGAGCTTTGTCAGCACCTCTCTGATGGGGCCAGAGAGGCTCCGTAACCATCTGTGTCTCCCTAGTGCCTGGCACAGAGAAGCCGCCCGGGGGAGACTGGTTGAATGAATGAAATAATGAACTGGATGAATGAGGGTCTCCTCTCCTAATAGTCAACCAAAAAGGAAACTGAGGCCCAGAGAAGTTGGGAGGCTCACTCGAGGTCACACAGCCCTCAGGTAGTGTGGACGGTCTGGATGCCGGCTCTGACCCAGGTCTGGGGAGGGGCTCCTGGATCCGTGCCCAGCTCTGAATAGCAGCGTCCCGGCATTTGTGTGCAGGGTATGGTGGGTGCTCACTGAGCCCACCCTCCACACACACGCGCGTGTGCGCACGCGGGCAGCTTCATTCCTGGGGACCGGCCGACAACGTCCCCGCCGAGCGCGGCTCCTGATGGTGTGAGGGCGAAATGCAGTTCCTGCTGTAGACACAGCCGGCCCTGCTCCCCATGCTCCTGATCAGCAGCTCGGCCCTTCCCAGCCCAGCTCTGCAAGCCCGGCCTTCTCTGTCCCTTCCTTTCCCCCATAGTCATCAGAGGCCCCCTGGTCCCAGCCACCAACCAGCCCGGGAGATGGAGACCGGGAGGCCCAGGGATCTGCTCAGGGCTGCGTGACAGTTGAGTTCAGAGCCAGAGTTTGAATCCGGAGTCCCAGGCTCTCAGTCCGGTGCTCATCTCTCTGCCCGAGTGGTTCAAACCTCTTGAGAGCCAGGATAGGGCTGAGGAAGGAAGTTAGCATGTTGTTGAGAAGCTTTGCACAGTCTCTGTGTTGACGGAGGCAGGACAGAAAGCCGAGTTCCGGGGTGTGGGCTGCAGTCACCCGGGAGGGCCAGCTGGCCCCCTGCTGAGAAGGCATCATAGCAGTGAGAGCCCCACCTCCCAGGGGCTGCTCTGAAACTAGAACTGAAATGTTCACCGGGATTGGCTGGGCTGACTCATAATGACCAAATTCACAGAGACTGATGTACAAACCTTAACACTAATGTATCAGTTTCCCATGAGAGCTAGAACCATGTGCAGGCTGAAGTTTTGGAGGGATGGATGGAAACTTGTCCACATATTCTCCCCCCGTATAGTGGAATTGTCAGGAAATCAAGTTCATTCATTCATTCCTTCGTTCGTCTGTTAGTCACTAAACATTTATAACCAGGTCATTTTGGAGGCTGGAATGAAAGCAGGGAGAATGAATGGTGTTATCAGCCTGATTCATTCATTTCCTGTAAGGATGTGCTCCCGGGGCCGGACTTGCCTCCCGGGGTGTCTTCCCCGAGACCTGTTGAAAGCAATGGCCAGTTACATAAGCTTCTACTCCCTTCTTTTAAGGACTTGGACTCTGCCCTGCCTCCTTTTGCATTCCTTTACAATTCCGCTCTCCAAGAACACCCCTATTTGCACGATCGGGGGGACGCCTCACGACTCCCTGTGCAAACCACAAAATCCTGGCTGTGCCGCTGCCCCCTACCGTGACCTCAAGTGTCGAGCGCTGAGGGGGAGAAACGGTGAATCATTTCTCAGAGCAAACCTGCCGACAGCGGAGGAGTAGATAATCGTGAGTCGTGGTGAGGGTCATGAAGGAAGCGAAAACGGGACTGGGGCAGAGACTGACTGACTATGTGTGTGTCTCTGGGCAAGAATCATACTTGTTCTGAGCCTCAGTTTTCCAGTCTGTAAAATGGGAACAGGACCGCCTACTGGGCAGAGTTGACATGAAGACAGCTCGTTTGTGAAGTGCCCTGTATGGGGGGGGGGGGGGGGTGTGGTCCCACTTGGTGGGAAGCTGGTCTGTGTGTGGGCAGCTGTCAAGAGGGTGGCCACTGTCTAGCTCTATGGCCTTAGGAGGGGACACTTCCACGTACCCCTTACAGCGCTCGGACGCTGTCCCAAGTGCTTCATGGAGCTGACTCGGGAGGTCCTCCCACAGGCAAGGTGCTGTCATGGTCCCTTCTCCAGCTGAGAAGCCTGAGGCTCAGGGGTCTCAAGTCCTGCCCAGAGACACACGTCTACAAGTGGCTCTCCAGCTCGGCCTTCTCTGCAAGAGGCCGTGTGCCTGAGCTGAGCTGGGCTTTGACGTTGACAGGGGGCCCCCGCACCCAGCCAGTGCCGTCACAACCCCTGCGGGAGGGGGGTAGGGTGCGTGCGCATGCACCGTTGGGAATATGGGCGGCGCGGGGTCTGGCACGTCCCAGGCCCTCAAGGACTCGGTCCCTCTTGTTTCCGGAAGGCTGGCCCTCCGAGTGCGGCTACAAGGCCGTGATGTGTTTAAGAAACCAAGGGTGTTCCGGGCTGGCTGCAGGGCCCGGGTGCTTCGTGGAGCAGTGGTGGGAGACTGGCCGGGTGGGAGGTCACTTAGGCTGTGTTCCTCGTGATTGGGGACACCGGTGGTGGTGGTGGAGCAGGTCCCCATGCTCTGGGAAGGCGGACCCAGCAGGTGTAGGGGTGAGACCCGGCTGCAGCCTGGGCGGGGCGGGGGGGCTGTGCACACAGCAGCTTCTCTCTTTCAACAGCCAGTGACTTGGGCTGTGAGGACCGAGGGCCAGGCGGCAGGGCAGAGCGTTGCTGGCGGCCGGGCAGGGGTGGGTTTGACGGGCGCTGCCTCTCATTCAGAGAACACAGATTCCCCGTGGAGGCTTTGGGCTCTGGCTTGCAGCCTGGGGGCGCTGCCCAGCTGGCTGGGGAGACACGGGTGGGCTCGGGGTGGGATGTGCCAGGGCAGAGGGAGCACTGAGGCCCAGCCGTGCTCCCGGAAGCATCCCGGGAGGGCCTGGACCCTGGAGGCTCAGGTGGTCTGGCGCCTGGCTTCGGGAAGAGGCTCCCACTAAATGCAAGGGTCTGACGGAGGACGGGGCTGGGGGCTGGGGTGGGGCCCAACCGGACGGGCCCCACCAGACAGGCCCGTCCTTTATCCACTAGCCGTGGGGATGCTGGCCGAGACTCAGCCCTCCCGCATGCCAGCGTTTTCCATTCGCTCATTTCCTCCTCCCAAAGCCTGCGTTTTTACGGAGGCCACTGAGGCTCCAAGTAGTCTGCTGGTTGCAGACGGCTGCCTTCTCGCTGTGTCCCCACATGTCTCTGGTTACAAGGGCGCTAATCCCATCCCGAGGGCTCCCTCCTTAGGCCCTGATCACCTCCCAAAGGCGCCCTCTGAATACCATCACATAGGGGTGCTGTGCTGGCCCTTGGCATGTCTGGCCTTGCACGTGCCCCGGTGTCTTTCCTCCAGCTCAGCTCAGGCACTGGTTCTAAAGTGGGGCATTTCCCTGAGGCCAGCTCGGCCAGCTTCCCCACCATCTTTCAGCGGGCAACACGGGGGTCTCGCCACCTCCCTGCCTGTACCTGGAGGTGGGAGCAAGGGGAAGGCAGGTTCCTTCCCTTTTTTGGATTCCTGAAAACCTCTCTGGGAGGTGGGGGCGGGGGTCTCAATTCCACCCACCCCTCAAGCTTGGCTTAAGTGGGCAGTGTCCCCCACCCCCAGGCCCAGGACACCTGTTTTCTCCCCGGCTTCTGCCAGGACCTAGGCTGTTGACATTCCCAAGCCAAGAATGAGGCACACCTTTCTTTGTGGTTTCTATTCAGGTGTCATCCCCTCCTTGGGGGCAGATGCCCTTGGTGGGAGGGGGGGAGCTGGGGAGGGGGTGCCAGGGCTCACCCCGGAGACGGCCCTGGTTAGGGTGCAGGCACGCCCTCCTGCCTGAGCCTGAACCACCTACCCCAGGGTCTGGCCTGCTGTCAGCTCAACAAATGGCAGGTCCCATTGGAGAACTTGATGAGTGGGGCCTGCCTGGCACCCAGCAGTTCCGGGACTCGGGGGTCACTGTATTTTCTCCCGGCACGTTTGTACCAGGCAGACGGACACGCCCCAGACCCCGAAGAATTGCCAGCCTGTGACCATGGTGCTCCCCCCTCACCTTCCTAAGCTGCCTGTTCCCTTAGGCCAGGGGGCTGCGGTCCCTCCACCGGGCTCTGTGAGGCTTCAGTAAGACCTCATGTCAAATGGCCACACGAGCTGTCACGTACAGGCACTCAGAGAGCACCGGGGTCCCCGGGCGGAGGTCGGGGGAGCTGTCTGCACCGCAGCCCTGGGCGGGGGCAGGCGACCAGCAAGGGGGCTGCTACCTTTGCTTCCTCTTGCCCTGCGCTCTCCTTTTCCTCCACCTCCTTGCTCTCCTCTGGGCATCGTCAGCGAGATCTATAGACCGCCTTCCAGAAAAGCAATCGCGTCTTCACAAGCAGCAGCAGGGCTCAGAGCCCTAAACTCCCCTAATTCATTAAATCGGCGACCCCCAGGCCTGGGCCTCCAAGGATCCAGGAAATGATTCTCCCTTTAGCTCTTGCCTTTTATGAAATTTAGAATATGGCCCCCAAAAGTTTACGTGGGGGAGGGAGGGGAGCGGCGCCCACAGGACGAATGGTAGTCCGCTACCCTGTGTGGAGCATTTCGTAGACATCCACTCTCCTCGCGTTCCGACAAGCCCCGCCAGGAACACGTGAGTGCCTCCATTCTGCAGATGGAGGCGGCACGGCTCAGGGTCTGGGGTGTCTTACTTGGCCGAGACCAAGGAGGCGGCAGAGCCAGGATTCTGCGTGGCGGTGCCCGGCCCTGAGCCTCTCCAGGCCAGTGGGAAGAACGAGGGGCAGGAAGGGAAGGAGGATCTGTGGCTCCCCGATCACAGGCTGCCCCCTGGCCGTCGGTGGGATGGGTCTGAGGCTACTCTGGACACGAAGGTCAATGAGACCTCGTTCTCGTGGTGAAGGAGTCGGCATCGAACGGGCCCCCCTGGGAGGCTGGTGCGAGGGACAATGTGTGGAGAGAGGAGAGAGGGACTTGATGGGGAGTATGCTTCCTGGAGGAGGCGGCACACACACCAGGCCTGGAGGGATACAGAGGGGTTGTAGTAGCCAGAAAGGTGGAGCAAAGGCCGTCTGGGCCCCGGAGAGCTGGACGTGGGCGGGCACAGGGCTGCGAGCCGTGATGGTGCCGGAGGACACGCGGTGTCCCCGGGGATATGAGCGCAGCGCCCCGTGAGCAGAAGAAGAGGCAGCGTGCCTAATACAGAAGGCTCCAGTAAATGGGGCCGGTCAAGATGGTCAAGCCGTAATCTGTGCCCTTGTGTATCCGTCGCTGGGTTGGTCAATCCATTTTCGAGGGGACAAAAGAGTCCCTTGTCACGGCACAGCCCGGAGGGGCTATGTGAGAAGCAGGTGGGTGAAATCAGGGAAGACTTCCTACCGGAGGGGACATTTCAGTTGGGTTGTGACATATACATAGAAGTTCGCCAGAGAAAGAGAGAAAGGGCAGGGGTCTTCAGGCAGGGGGCCAGCTGATGTAACTACCTCGAGGACACAGTGATGGGGAAGCAAGATATCACAGTGACACACGGGCCCCTGCCCCGCCAGAAACGCCCAAGAGAAGGCAAGGTCTGGGCTGCTGGTCTGGAATCTGACCTGCCTTGAAGGTCCAGCCCTGCTCTTGTTAAACCAGTCGGGACACACCAGCTAGCCAACTTTGCTGCACCCCCTTTTGTAGACCCTGCGCAGTCGTGGGACCCAGGAGGACAGGCACCCGGTCTACACGGTGGCGCAGTGGGGAGTCCGGTTCAAGCCCGACCTGAATTCCTGGGTCACTGCACCAGGGACCCCGGGGCAGCTCAGCAATCGGCCGGTGCAAGGTCTGGCAGGACCTCCGTGGAGGAAGAACATCTCTCCTGGAAACTTTGCCGTCCAGCCGCCCTCATTTTCTCCCCCCACTTTTCACAGCAGTTTCTACAACACATTAATCACAGTCTCCGTTTGGAGATTTAATCTGAGTAGAGAAAATGCAATGGCTTTCCCTGCACCTGTATTCCCTAAGAGCAGATTCTGGACTCCTTCGAGGGTCACGGGCAGAGGGGGGAGGGGTGGCTCTGACCGGAGACTGTGCTTTGCGCGGGATGGGGGGGGGGGTGCAGTGCATGACCTGCTTCCTCCCAGTTGCAGCCACCCGCGGGAGGCTTGTTCTCCTGGATCACGCGGAATAACTGCTGACTCGTCTTTTCTTCCAGACCAGCCACCGCCTGGATGTCGAGTCTGAGACGGCAGCAGCTGTAAGAGGTCAGTGCGATTTTCAATTAGCGCTATCTGTGTGCTCAGACGCCAGGACCATCTGACAGGTGGGCCAGGGTCAAGTGTAGACTGTGAGGAACCAGCCCCGCCGTCTCCCCCTCCCGCCCTACTTGGCCCTGCCTTCCCGCTCCCCAGTGTAAGGAGAACACGGGACGAGAAACACTCCACAGAAGTGGCCGGTGTCCTCAGCCCTGTGGTTTCGCTCCTGGAAGCTCATCCTAAGGAAATAATTCTCTGTGTGGAAAAACTCAGTGGACAGGTGTATTCATGCCCTGGCGTTTCTGATAATGAAAAGCTCTGTGGGGCGGGGGCCCTCCAGCATTGTCGATGAGCCCTGTCTTTTAAAAATTTAGGACAGGGGTGCCTGGGTGGCTCAGTCGGTTAAGCGGCCGACTTCGGCTCAGGTCATGATCTCACGGTCCGTGAGTTCGAGCCCCGCGTCGGGCTGTGGGCTGACGGCTCAGAGCCTGGAGCCTGTTTCAGATTCTGTGTCTCCCTCTCTCTGACCCTCCCCCATTCATGCTCTGTCTCTCTCTGTCTCAAAAATAAAATAAATGTTAAAAATAAATAAATAAAATAAAAAAAATAAAAATTTAGGAGAATATCATATCTGAGATGGGGAATGGAATGCACTGGATGATTACAGGGATAGGGCTATGTAAGCACATCGTCTGTATGAGTAGCAACTTAAGCGGGCGGATAAACTCAGATTCTCACAGCGGTTATGTAGAAACATGGTAGCGGATGATTGCTTTTGTTCTGTTTAATATGATTATTTTTAAATTTGTTTTAATGTTTATTTTTGAGAGAGACAGAGTGTGAGCGGGGGAGGGGCAGAGAGAGGAGGAAACACAGAATCCGAAGCAGGCTCCAGGCTCCGAGCTGTCAGTGCAGTGCCCGACGCAGGGCTCGATCCCACCAACCGTGAGATCGTGACCGGAGCCGAAGCTTAACCGACTTAACCGACGCTTAACCGACTGAGCCACCCAGGTGCCCCTGTTGTGTTTATTCCTAAAAAGGAAACTCAGATGCTACCTGGGCAGATAGGATTGCCCTGGTTAAGTGCAGCATGCTGCCAGCATGGGGGAAGGGATTCGTTCAGCATTCTGCTCACGTCGGATGCTCAGCAGAAACGTGGAGAAAGTGGGGTGCCGGCCGGGGTGGCTCAGCCAGTTAAGCCGTGATCATTGGCTTAGGTCATGACCTCCCGGTTCTTGAGTTCAAGCCCTACATCGGGCTCCATGCTGACAGCGTGGAGCCTGCTTGGGGCTCTCCGTGTCCCTTTCTCTCTGCCCCTCCCCAGCTCACTTTCTATCTCTCTCAAAATAAATAAATAAACTTTAAAAAAAAGAAACACAGAGGAAGCACAGATGGCATTGCCTGCAGGTGAGTGGGTTGCTCTTGAGATCTGCTTATCTGGCAACTCTTATCACAGGATCTTGTGCTTGCCAGCTGTGTAATCTTGGATGAGTTAATTAGCCTCTCTGAGCCCCAGAATCTTATCTTTTAAAGGAGGATAATATGACCTTTCTCAGGAGTGTCTTACTGACTGACCCAAAAAGAGAGATCTTTTCTCGGTCTTTGTCCGGTCAGGATGGGCCTGCCCCCTGTACTGTCGTGTCCTCCTAGCAGTCTGAGTTGGCATCTGTTTTCACAGTTGGAAGGGCATGAATTCCACTTGGCCCTTCATCTGCCACTAATTTGTGCAAGTGTCTTTCCTTCTGTGGCCTCAGCGTCCTCAGAAATGGGCTCGATTGATTGAGTTACTTGTTCCTTAAAGATTTCCAGAAGGCTACTGAGTACCAGACCCAGGGGGTGTATCTCAGAGTTTACAAAAGTGGGTCAGCTTGGGGCCCCTGGGTGGCTCAGTTGGTTAAGCGTCCGACTTCAGCTCAGGTCACGATCTCGCGGTCCGTGAGTTTGAGCCCCGCGTCGGGCTCTGGGCTGATGGCTCAGAGCCTGGAGCCTGCTTCCGATTCTGTGTCTCCCTCTCTCTCTGCCCCTCCCCCGTTCATGCTCTGTCTCTCTCTGTCTCAAAAATAAATAAACATTAAAAAAAAATTAAAAAAAAAATGGGTCAGCTTGCAGAGGTGGTGGTCCCTGTGTTGAACGAGCTGACATCCAAGGAAAGAAAGCTGATGAGGGCAGGTAGTTTTCTAGGATACCCACAGCCATGACGGGACCATCAGAAGGGTGTGGATAAGGCACTCAAGGGTTTGTGGGCATCCGAGAGGGCCTCTGTCATGGGTACGTGGGGATCTGGGAATGAAAGAGAATGGAAAAGCTTATTCCAAGGCTCAGAGACTTGTGATTTTTAGAGTAGATTTCTGGTCTGAGGCTTGACTGAAAATACTCTTTTCTAGCTCAGAAATACCTCCCGAAGCCCAAAACAGACAGTGTCATCATCCAAAGACCTTTGCATTCAGAGTCCTGGCCTGTTCCCGAGGCTGAGTGGCCAGCACAGAACACGGCTAGACCGGATTCACCAAAGGTGAGAGGACATCAGTCATCTAATTTCTTCGATAAACTTTTGTTTTTATCAAGACTGTAACACACATATGGAAAACGGCACAAATTGTAAGTGTACAGATCAATGAATTATCATGGAGTGACACCCCAAAAGCCATCACCAGGTTGAGAACTAGAAAAACGACCAGCACCACAGAAACCCCTTGGTTTCCCTTCCTAGTCTCTATCTATTATCTACCATTTAATTTGTGGTTTTGGTCAAGTCATGTGTTCGGTGTCTGGTTATTTTTCCCTGAGTGCTAGACATCATGTGTCAAAACCTAAAGGTATAATTTGGGGTTCTGCCTCATAGTGTATTGTCTTCATCCAGAGCGCGCTTCCTTTTGCTTGTGACAGGTGGCTAGGCAGGGCTCAGGCCATTCCTCACATCATAACCTGGTTCAGAGATGGTTTCAGTACTTACGAGTTCTGTTTTCCTTCCCGTTCACTCTCACTCCTTGGGCATAGCCTTTGGCGTCCTGACCAGAAGACTGTAGTGTTTACCAGCATCTTTTGCCCATGGCCCTTGTCAGTCCCATTAGCTGGGAAAAGCCTCGCTTAGCCTTCTGCATCACAACTGCCACTGTTACCGTAGGCTCTCACCTGGAGGGAAGTATGGCCTCCACGGCCATGCCAGTGACTCCCGGCTTCTCTCCTGTTTTCAGCTTTAGTCCCTCAGATCCTGCCCATCTCCGTAGCTCTCAGATGGTTTAAATAGAAGGTGTGCTCTGTTCTGTCCAGCTTTTCTAGTATTTACCAGAGGTTCAGTCCAAAATGTCCTAACCAAGTGGAGCCACAGCAGCCCCCTCTTTTCTCAGAGAGAACATATTTTACTGATGAGATGTGAAGTCTGACGGGCTTGAGTTCAAATCGCAACTGTAATTCAGCGTGATGTTGGGCAGAGGACTTACTATGTCTGTGTCTCTGCTTCCTCGTCTGTAACATGGGGATGATACTTCCAACTGCTAGTATGATCACAAAATCAGGTAAACAGGGCTGAATAAGTATGTGAACAAGAGAGATGCTCAGGAGAAAAAGAAAGTCGCCATTACTCAGGAGGAATCTGATCTTATTCTTAGCATTTCATCTCAGCCTATTGGTGATTTCCTTCCACCTGTCATTCGCGTGGCATCTCTCCTGCCTCCATGATTACATTAATTTTTTTATCTAAAAAATGGAGACAGTATTTACCTCTTAGAATTGTTAGGGCAGTTCAGTGAAAGCACACACATAACATGCTTGCTATACTGCTTGGTACATGAGAGGTGGTCAATAAATGACAGCTATTGTTACTGGCCTTCATTTATTTTTAAAATTTCATTTATTTATTTTTGAAAGAGAGAGAAAGAGAGAGAGAGAGAGAGAGAAAGCAAGTGGGGGGAGGGGCAGAGAGAGAGAATCCCAAACAGGCTCCACACTGTCAGCACAGAGCTGATGCGGGGCTCAATCTCTCGAATTGTGAGATCATGACCTGAGCCGAAATCAAACGTTGGATGCTTAACCAATTGAGCCACCCAGGCGCCCCTATTGGTGACCTTCTTAAACATTTTTTCCCCTGACTGGTGACTTTAATTTTAAATTACTCGTCTACAGGTTTATTACCTAAGAATGAGTACTTTTTTTTGTTTTTTTGTTTTTTTTCCCAGCTTTGGTCTTTTCCTAGGAAAATTTCCACTGACTTTTGACCTTTGGCCTGGATTATCCCAAGCAATAGAAGGCATTCTAGAAAAAGGAAACAGTACCAGCAAAGACAGAGGGGTCAATGCTCCTCAGGTGTCAGGGGCATTGCGGGCAGTTAAACGTGGCCGTGGCAGGAAGTAAGAAGGTGTAGAGAGGGGTCTTAGAGATCCCAGTGATGATGTTAAAAATTTTTTAATGTTTTGTTTATTTATTTATTCATTTTTGAAGGACACACAGAGAGAGAGTGTGTGTGTAAGCAGGGGAGGGACAGAGAGAGAGAGGGAGACACAGAATCCGAAGCAGGCTCCAGGCTCCGAGCTGTCAGCACACAGCCCGACATGGGGCTCGAACCCATGAACCGTGAGATCATGACCTGAGCTGAAGTCGGATGTTTAACCAACTGAGCCACCCAGGTGCCCCCCAGTGATGATGATGATGAGAGTAACAGTGGGAAAGAAGCCCCCCGCCCCCTTCCTGAATGCCTGCTCGCCGTGTGCAATGCACTGGCTCTTTCAGTCCTCACGAGGGGCTTACAAAATAGGTGTCAGAATTTGCCCCCTTTACCTGTGAGAAAAGACAAGGTGCAGAGGAGGTATATAGCCGACCCTGGGTCACGCAGTTCATAGGCAGCAGAGCTGGGGTCCCACCCAGGCAGCCTGGCTCTGGAGCTGGGGCTGCGGCCACTAAGTGGCCAGACGGTGAGAAGCCTTCACGGGAGGGATGGGAACAGTCTCTCCTGCCCCCTGCACGGCCCAGCCTGGAGTTCAGGGTGAGAAAAACCCCACGAGGGCGTGCGCTAGGTGGTGCTGGCCAGAAACTTGAGGAAACGGGCAGAGCATAAACTGAATGAATGAATGAATGAATGAACCAGAAGGTGCTCCAAGTTTCCGGATTGTTCTTTAGCTTTCTTCAGAGTCATTGCCACGCACATCGAATGCCACCATTAAACACGCTTCCTCTGTTGGACGCAGTTACAAATCCGCGGGATGTTGGCCTGACTCTGCAGCGAGATGGTGGGATGTCGGTACAGGCATTTTTGTTCCCCTGCTTTGCGAGCACCTGGCCCACAGGGGGCCCTCTCAAGGGCCTGTGGGACGCAGAATCAGAGCGAGGGGCTGGTGGGCTCTTTGTCTAGAAGGTCACGGGGCACCTGGTCCCCCCCCCACCCCACGCAGGCTGCATCCTGCTCTGCTGTGCAGGGTGTCAAGAAGCAGAGAGCCCATTGCCTTGTGGGACAACAGATTGCGAGCCATAGATCCGGGCTGGCTCGAGGGGAAGGGCTTCCTGTGGTGAAAATGAGTTTGTTAAATAACTACACTAGGGGATCAGTGACCTAGCAGCAAAACGAGGTCATTGTTGAAGGGCAGTAGCTAAATTTGTCACATGTCACAATTCTATTATTTTATGGTCGAGCTTAGAGAAAAAAAGAAAGAAAGCAGGGAGGGCCTGGAAATACACACAAATATCCCAAGAAGGCTGGTAAACCTTTGGTGATGGAGGCAATGTCTGTCCCTGTGTCACAGCCTGGTCATGCCACTGCCCCACTGAAGACCCTTCATCTGTCCTGTGTGTGACAGCCGGCTGTAGGGGTGAACGGTGCAGGCCCAGGGGTTGAGCAACCTGGGCTCAAATCCTGACTCTGCCTCCTGTTGGCTGTGTGGCCATAGGCAAGTCACTTAACCTCTCTGGGCCTCTGTTTCTTCATCTGTACAATGAGGTAATAATCCTAGTTGCCTCTTTGGGTTAAAGACGGAATGAATCAATATGTATACATTGCTTAGCATGATATCCGGCACATCATAGGAGCTCCAGAAATGTTCGCTGCCATAGGCTGAACCATAGGAGACATTGTACTACCTTCTCGCGACAGAATCTGCGGTTTCATGAGGTTTAAACTATTATCATTGACAAGTGCAGATTCCTTAAGTTGCTGGTTGCACGTTACTCTACATGCAATGACCTTCAGCTTTTAACAGCAGAATCCTGCTCCTTCTCGAAAGTCTGGCTCAGACACCGCCTCCTCCAGGAGGCCTTCCTGCCCCTCAATGTATGGTCAGTGCTCCCCTCCCGGGTGCTCCACTGACGGGTGCGTGGGCCTCTCTTCCGGCACTGATTCCGCAGTGGACCTGCACGTTTTTTGGCCTGCCTGTGCCGCTGGGTGGGGAGCACCCTGGGGGAGGGGCCGGTCCAGGCGGGGCACACGGGCCAGCGCCCGATGACCGGCATTTCCTCTCCTTCCTGGCTGTGCCTCTTTCTCAGCCATCAGTGGCACTGCGTGTGCCACGCCACCCACTGGTCACGGCCTCCCGAGGGCATGGGAGAAGTTTGCTCCCTTCTGCCCATCTGACTGCTGAGGCCCTCTGCCAGAGGACCGAGCAGAGACATAAGTAGGACTGACACTGCCCAGCATGGGGATCCTTCCTTCCGTCATTTGCGGGGAAGGTGCTTGATAACTGTGGGTGCTGGGCATGGAGGGCTGACATGCGTATGATAGGTAGGGGTGGAGCTCCAGAAAGAGTGGGTGGGGCTTTGAGGGCAGGTGGGCTTGGGTTCAGCAGCTGCATAGATTTAGGCGAGCTATTTAGGGTCTCTGAAACAGGCACCTGTTTCCCCATCGGTCATGCAGGCCTGATGACAGCCTGGTGGGAGGGCTCAGTGGAAACAGGTGAACCAGCTCGGTGGCAAGAGCCGTGGGCGGTGCCCGGCATGAGGTCGGCAGCCAGTCGACATCGATTGCCGCTTGATGGGACACTCGCCATCTCTCGTCCCTGTAAACAAGAAACGTCCCCGCTCTATGGGGACACCATCAGTGATTGTCCTGGCAGACACCTGCTGGATGACTTGGTGAGGGCCACCCCCCAGCCCCTGTTCCGCCCCTGCCGCACCGTGAAGGCATCGTGTGCCTCGTTGAGCTGTATAGGAGGACGTGAGCGGTGCAGGGGGAGCACTCGTGCCGGGCACACAAAGCCTCCGTAAATGTTCCTTCCTGTTGCCGTCTCTTCCCTGGATAAGTGTGGGATGAGGGGGCTTTTACGAACTTGGAGAGGCAGAGACCATTTCATTCTGCTCTTGCCTCCAGCTTCCCCTGCCCTCAGGGCCAACACCTGGTCCCGGAGCGTGTCCGTGTCCGGCTGCAGCCGCTGTGGAGCCCGAGTGCCCTGCGCGACGCCCGCGGGGAGAAGGCGGGCTGTCCTGTCCCGTCCTCCGAGCCGATGACCCCCCACCGCCCTCTGAGCTCCTGAGTCCTGCGAGGATCCTGGCTTTCCACAAAGAGCTCACACGAAGCATTCGCGGCAATGCCCAGGTCCATCAATCACTGCTGGAGTTATAAATTTAATAGAAGCTCTCACGCTCCGGGGCCATTTCATAGACTCCATAAATATTTGAAGCCGAGCCTTCAGACACGGCTTTAAGGAATTGGTAGCAATCAAAGCCCTCATTCGGTAGCAAGTGGTTTTGCCTCTGGCTCGGGGGTCTGTGCTGCTCGTCGGAGCTTGGGAGAAATACTCGACTGTGCCCGACACATTCCGAGAGCTTTGTCAAGGCAGCAAAGGGAATATTTACCGTACCAAAACCTATTGAATGACCGGTCCGGTGGTTCTCAACTGGGCATGATTTTTCCCGAACAGGGAAAAAATTGGCAACGTCCGGAGACATTTTCTATGGTCCTAACTCGGAAGCCGCTCCCGGCATCTAGTGGGTAGACGCCAGGGATGCTGTTAAATATCCCATGATGCACAAGGCAGTGTCCTACAACACAGGTAATCCAGCCCAGATGTCAACAGAGCCGGGGTTGGGAACCCCTGAACTGGTCTATCAGCTCCTAACATTGATAGCCACAGAGACCTGTGTTGTTATTTTCCTGCCCTTGGGGCCCCTCCCCATGTGTGAAAAGAGCTTTGTCTACTAGATGAAATGCTTGATTTAAGTAATTATATATTTTACATGTTAAGGCATTAAAACCCATCAGAACTTTCTAATAAGGCCCATTTGTTCAACCAACATTTGTTGACATCCAACGAATGCCAGGAAGTATAATGTGAGGGGGAGGGAGGTGAGCCAACTCTGGTCCCTGCCTCAGTTTGCTCACGGGGCAATGGGAGACACACGTATGAACCACGCACCGTGTAGCTCATTAAGAGTGCCGTGAAGCGTGGTGAGATGAAGGTAAGGGCCCTTTCTGCCCAGCCTCGGAAAATGGAGGTCATTCAGGAGGGGATGACTGAGCAGAGCCCCTGGGCCCACTGAAGTGTTCAACACACAGGTGAGGTAGGGAAGGGTGTTGCAGTCAAAGGGAACAGCACGTGCAAAGGCCCCGAGGCATGGAACTGAACTTTGTGCGTGTCATTAAAGACGTGTGCAAAGCAGCCCCTGGCCCAGCCAGCTACGAGGGGTTCCTGCCTCATCCCATCCTGCACCCCTCTCTTTCTCCCTGAGAATAGGACTTATGCCCTGACCTGGGTGTAGGACTCAGGAGTGAAGAAAATGCATCTATCCTGAGAGCAAGCCGCCCAACAAAAGAATCAAGGGGTCTTGCACCACTTATGCCCAGATCCTGTCCCCGGGCTCACCAATCAGAGACACCATCTCTGTCTCTGGAAAGGGACTGGTGAAGGGTTGAGGGAAAGGTCAGAGTTACCTGTCCGGTTCTGTTCCCCCCTGGAATGTCTTGTCACTTCGGGCCAAGGAGGTATCGGGACCAGAGACCTGGGGCTCCCGGGGCAGCAGGCAAACGTGTAGATTGTACTTTAATGCAGTTCAACTTTGAATATTGGCAAGTGCAGGGAGGTCCCATCTACCCTTCCCCTGGCCTCCCGTAACGTTCACACCTTATACGCCTGACCACACGGCAGTGACAGAAACCAACGGATTTATTTTGAGGGAACCCGGGGGAGCCATTGATTCGTAAGAAAAGCGGGGCCATCGAGCCAGCGACAACACACTGACCTGCCGCCACCGTGATGAACCCAAGGGGCTGCGTGATGGGTCATCACATCCATCCACCTGTCCGTGTGCTGATTTGCCAACGGACCCGCCCATCCGTTTGTTCAGTGCGCGTTCAGCGCTAACTGCCATGTGAGGCCAGGTCCCGGGAAGCAGGAACAAAGAAGATGCAGTCGGTCCTTATCCCCCAGGACCTCCTGGCAACCGTGCGTCCCCATCAGGTGCTCAAGGAACCCCCGATGTGGGAAAACACTGTTGTAACTACAGCCATTCCGGCCACCAACGCCAGCCACGGAATTGCCAGCCGTGTGGCGTCCTATACAGCTGGTCCCTCACGTCGGCGTGGGACCTCTCTTTGGGTGCTGTCTCCACCTTCATTTTGGGACAACGCCGTCAGCTTTGGGCACTGGGGCTACGAGGAAGAGGAGGGATGAGCCAGGTGAGGCCGGGCAACAGCCAGCCGAACCTCACTGCTAAGCCGGCCGGATGCTCTCGAGGCCACCCCTGATCTCCAGGACACTCTCCCCGGGTTCGGGGGCCCTGCCGCCTGTCACGTGAGCGCTTCGCCTCCCGCTTCTCACAGCCTGGGCCTCGGCGGAGAGGCGACTGGGGAAAATCCATTAAAGGAAGCCAAGGCAATCTTTGTAGCATAACACGGTGATTCCATAATAAATCATCTTCAAAGCCAGAAACCACTTATTAACCGGCCTGGGGCTGGCACTTCCTGTCGCCTCAAGCCGGGTCGTTGTTTGGGGCTGTGACTCCCCGGTGGTGCATTTGCGATGGCGGATGAAGGACTCTGGCATTTTCTTCACCTCCACCATAGACCCCAGCCCTGGGAAGGGGCCACCCCCTCGCTGGGCCCGATGTGGCCAGCGCCCAGTCTGGTCAGATGCCCCCGGGGTGGAGGCTGCACCAGCTGGGGCGGCAGAGTGGGGTCAGGCAGGAACCCGGCACGCAGAAGCTGGGGTCAGGCCGCCCCCCACACCGGGAACCGCGCTGTGAGTGACCCGAGGCCTCCGGGGAGCGGCCAGATGGACCAGCCCGGCTGCCGCGGCAGAAAACAATTTGTCAGAGGGCTGTCAATAAGCAGCCACGGTGACCTTCTTTGGGACTGCCTGTCCAGGCTCTGCAGAACGGAAGCCCTGAGCCCGAGCGAGGTAATGCACTCCCCCCACCCCACTCCTGCAAAAGGGCCCCACCCGGGCTCTTAAGCAAATCAGATGAGAGTGTTGGCCTGGCCCGTGGCCAAGCTGCAGGGAATGTTAGTGCGTGTCTCTCCCGGCCGCCTGATTCATTGTCCTGCCCTCCGGGGAGGCATTTTCCTCTAGTGGAAGAGGTTCTGCTCAGCAGACACTTCCTGGGGCACCTGCTGGGGCGGGTGAAGGGCCGGGAGCTGGGTCACAGGGGCCTCGTTCCAGGTTTCCATCCTTCAGGCCCCTGGCGGGCAGATGTGCAGGCAGACCAAGACCTCTGGCATGGGCCGGGTGCAGCGGGGCGAACGCCGGGCCCGGGGGCACAGAGCCGCTTAAGCAGCGAAGGGTCAGCAAGGACTTCCCGGAGGAAGTGCCAACTGTGACGGGTCCTGGAGATGAGCAGGGGTCAGCCCCGGAGGGAGGCGGCAGCCACGTGTGCAAAGGCCTGGGGTGCAGTCGGGGGGCGGGTAGGAAGCAGGGTGGACCTACTTGTCTTTCTGTAACCCTGGGGTCGAAGTTGCCAGAAGGCAGGTGCTGCCTTTTTCTGCAATCGTGCTGTGATTCTCTCGTTTTATTGAACATATGCATTTGGTAGAAGTAAGACATTTTCATTCTTCAAAATCTGGAAGGCGCAGAAGTGTGCACAGGGCCAGCTTCTTCCTTTTCCTCTCCCTTCCCCAGGGGCCAACAGGTCCCAGTTTCTTTTTTTTTTTTTTGTAAGTTTATTTATTTTTGAGGCGGGGGATGATCGGAGGAGGGGCAGACAGGGAGGGAGAGAGAATCCCAACCAGGCTGTGAGCTGTCAGCTCAGAGCCCAGCAGGGCTTGAACCCACAAACCGTGAGATCATGACCTGAGCCGACGTAAAGAGTCAGACGCTTAACTGGCTGAGCCCCCCAGGCGCCCCGAGGTGCCAAGGAGGGATTTCTTACGAATCCCTCTGGAGATGCTGGCATGCTGTAAGCGGTGGCCCGGGCACGCGCACATCTGTGTCCCGAGGGAGGCGCTCTGTACCGTCCTGCCCCCGGGGCCTTTCCATCGACTCTATCTTGGTGTCCGTGCTGCATCAGAACATACGTTTCACCTTCGTGTTTCAACAGTTGCGTTGTTTTCCACGTGTGGTTTCTACTGTCCTCTTCCGACGGACGTCTGCGTCGTTTTTGATCTGTTGCAGTTCAAGCCGGTGCCGTGGTGCAAATGCTCGCACATACACCTGGCTCGAAGCACAGCCTACTGCCCGCCCCCCTCCCCACCCCGGGGAGGTCCCACTTGCAAGGCTCGGGGGTCCTGGCTGCCCGCAGCCCTGCCATGTTCTTCCAATTCAGCATCTCCCTTCCAGCCCCTACCGTGTGCCCGGCGTGGTTGGAGGTGGTGAGCTAGACAGAGGGGGCCCTCGCCCTCACCGGGGAGCTCCTGAGTGGGGACGTGAGAGTTTGTAAGCAGGTGTTTCCTTCCTGACCCAATGAGGGACCGTCTGGGTTTCCGTCCTGCAGATGCTCACGGCCTGGGTGGGACGCGATGTGTGGTGGGAGTGACCTCAGGGCTGGGGAGCTGGGATCTGGCCACCGGAGACGGATGACGACAAGGCTGCAGGCAGCTAGAGGCAGCGGGGAGCAGAGAAGGTGGCGTTCGGGCTGAGCCATGAGGGGCGATACGGTCCCCAGAGCAGAGCTGGTGGCCTGGGTGGGGCCGGCAGGAAGGGACCTAGGGCTTCTGAGCCACGCTGTGCGCTGGGCTCCGTGCTCGGTGGCTGGCACCCCAGGCCCCAGGGTCGACGCCCGGCAGGGGCCTAGGAAGCCGGAGGCGGCCGGAGGGCCCCAGGCAAACGACCCCACGCAGCAGGTGGTGCCGACACCTGCATCCACAGCCCCGGAGGCTGGGTTTCCTCCTGTAAAAAGGAAGTGGCATCACTCTGAACACAGTCTCACCGCACCGGAGCCTTGCCGGGGTCTGCTGTCTGTGACACACGCCCCGTCCCTGCACGCCCCTCTTTCCCTCCCTTTAGCGCTGGCGCTCAGGAGCTCGGCCCACACCCTGCTTCAGCTCACTTCTCTGTGCCTCAGTTTTCTCATCTGTCAAATGGGGATGCCTGCCTCCCAGGGAGGGTCTGAGGGACCAGTGAGTTCACACACCCCGAGCGCTGAGAAAAGGCCCTCGAGCACCGTGGCGAGTACGGACGTCGGTCCGATGTGTTGTCTCTGCACCGGATTTTTGAAAACCAGAAAGGATAAGAGTCCTGGGAGGCAGAGCAGGAGAGAGGGCGGCCTGGTGACGCGGCCCAGCCAGTGCTCAGGACCGAAAGCTGATTGGGGGTGGGGGGCAGGTGGCCAAAGAGACCGGAATGCGGTCTCACTGCCGCTTGGGCCCCGCGTGTGGTGACGCAGCAGAGCTTTCCGGGGCCGCAGCAGACCGGCTTGTAAATTTAGTCCCGAAAGCAGCCACCCAGTCCCCGCGGGCTGAGGCCTTGCACTGGCCCTCGCCACCCCAGCGCGAAGCTGTGCACCCCCTCCGGGGTCTCTGGGCCTTTATTGCTCTGCCTTCCCAGAGAGCGGAGGGTCTCCTTGCCGGGATCCATCCGGAGACGGCCAGGGGCAGCTGACTTCCTTCCATTTCCTGAAAGTCCCTGTTTATTTATCTGGCACAGTGCTCACTTCTGCTGCTCGAGTGTGTCCTTTTTCTTCCTTTGGACCCTTTTAAAACTAACAAATCTAACATGGGCCGTAGAAGCTCAGAGAGAGAGAGAGAGCTAGTCTACTTCAGCCACAACCCCGGCTCTGCTCCCCAGCAACCGCATGACCTTGAGCAAGCTACTTAACCTCTCTGTGCCTCTGTCTCCTTCCCCGGAAAAGGATGCAAATAACAGAATCCACCTCAGAGAGTGTATTCTGGAAGGACTGCCTAGAGGCTAGGAGCCTGATCCTTAGCTGTTGGCGGTGTTGATGGTTTCCCAAAGCACAGCCTGTCAGCACCCCTTCACCTAGAAAGCCAGCAGCCGCTGTCAGGCAGAGGAAGCACTTCACCAACAAAGAACTTACTGTGTGGCGTGTGAAATGACTTCCCGGGCTCCCCCTTCCCCCTTCGAGCCCGTGGGAGCAGCTCCATGATGGATCAGGGCCGGCTCCAGCCTCGAGTTCTGCTTGCCTGCCAGCCGTGGCCTCTCTGTATGGCCTCGGGCAAGTTTAGCGCCTCTGGGCCTCAGTGTTCTTATCTGTAAAATGGGGACACTTACACTTACAAAGTCCAGAGTGCCCTCACTGTGTAAGCTATGATGATTTCTGCTGTCATTAAATTCGTCACCTGCGCAAGTCAGGGGACAGTCTCAAGCTGCCCGTTGCGGGAGTCAACAGCACACAGCGCCCCTGATCTGTCATCAACCTGGGCACGGCGCCCCTGTGGCTCCAGGCCGGCGCCGTGTCTCTGGACCTTCTCGCTGTCCAGCCTGCGAGGGAAGGGCTTCATGCCCATTTTGAAGCTGAGAAAACTGAGGCCCAGACTGCTAGAGCCAGGATTTGAGTCCCCGTCTGTAGGGCTCTGACCCTGAAATCAGCTTTCTTTCCAACCGGGCGCGCAGGTCCTCACGACTGTACCCTTGTAACCCACCCCCCCTGCATGCTGCATGTGTTACTGTCTGCTTCTAGGGAGTTAGACCTAAAATAAAAGACATAGATACGAGAAAAAGAATGTGTGTTGCAGAAGCATGAAACCTTAGGGTCAAATCATAGGTGAAGAGGGAGTAGGACAGAATAATTATTCTGGGCCCTGAGGCTATGGGTAGGTACCCATAGCCATACCCATACCCAACTGAATGGAAAAGTGAGTTCTGAGCTTCCTGGTAGCCGAGGCAAAAAGGGGAGTGGCATGGGCTGTCCCGCACTGACTTTCCAATAAAAGGAAACAGGTTTGGAGAACGTTTCTTGCAGCTCTGAGCCCGGAGGGCAGGCCTCCTGAGGGTCTCTAGACTGCGGCCAGGACAAATGGCAACTCGTGTCACTGGTGACACGCCTCCACAACCTTGGGGAGGGAAGGTGCCTCTAGCTGAAGCCGTGCCCTGCCTCCCCCTTGGCCACGCCAGGCTTTGTGGGGTTCTCACGGCTCCCTGGGCTGAGCAGTGTAAGTTGCCCTTTAGGGATGCGACCCGTGGAGAAGCTTCGGCCGTGTTCTACGTCTACTCTGCTTGTGGGGCACAGAACTCCCTGCCATCCTCCAAAGCCCTTCCCCTCTGTGGCAGTGCCCAGCTCAGGGGGCTCCACGCTGGATTTCCTGCCAGGAGCCAATCCCCCTCCCGTCCTCCCCGTCCACACACACACACACACACACACACACACACACACGCAGCAATTCTCTCCTCAGCTATAAATCTCAGCTAAGTGCTCTCCTGGGCTCCCGGACCCACTGGGGCTGAGCTTCGGGACCAGCAGCTCTGTCTGCTGGGGCTGGGACGCAGGTGCAAGGCTGGGGGGTGGGGAGAGGGGTGCGTGGAGGGGGAGCTGGGCTCTCACTGCCTCCAGATGCTGCTGCTTCCCTCGTCCCCATCTCCAGGACGGGGGTGCCCTGGGGTTTGCCTCATGCTGGGCCAGACCCAAGAACTTATCTCTTCCACCAACACACACAAGGGGAAGCCTGCAGACAGAAGCTGGTGGGTTCAGTCCCAGTGGCCTCGAGTAGCCAACCCCCCCCCCCCATCGTTAACCATGGTTCGTTATTGGGTATGAGCCGTTACTGCGGGCCTGTTGTGTTTTTGCTGTCCTGGCCAGGGGCAAAAAGCATCTGGCCAGGGGCAAAAAGAGGTGAAATCCAGCCTTACCCTCTCCTTGCCAAGTGCCTGTCTGAAGAGACCAAGGCCACTGATTCCTCCCTTTACCCCCAAGTAGGCTGAGCCCTGCGTCCTCAGTCCTGTGTCAGGAGCTTAAGGGCTCCTCTGCCCCAGCGCCAAGCTGAGGGGAGAGACAGAGCACTGGACCCGGAGCCAAGGGGCCTGGGTCCACTCCCAGGGCTGCTTCCCGATACATGCGTGTGCCCAGGTGAGTCACTTACCTTCTCTGTGCTCATTGGCCGAAGCGTCGCTATTACAGCATCGTAAACCAGCCCGAGTTCAGCCTCCTGGAACGTGGATTCTCACACTCTCGGGTCTGCAGGTTGACTTGGCTGCGGCCAGTCAGGCTGGGTTCGGGCCGGCTCCCCCTGCCACCGTGTCCTCCTTGGGATTCTCAGAATCCCTCCTCCGGCCACCTGGGCCTGGTCCTCCGCGGCACGGAGGAGGGCGCACAGAGCAGCGAAGCCTCTTGACCCCTCTGCTCAGAACAGTCAAAATGAGTCGCGGGAACAGGTTGAACATCCACAGGGTGAGGAAATACGCCCCCCTGCCCCCTCCCCCGAGTTACAAGCTCACGCGGCAGGCGGACGAACCGGTCAGAAACCCCAACCCGCCACCCCCTCGCGGCAGGACTTGAGCGCGTCCTGTGTGGTTCAGCGGTCAGGGCGGGAGGTGACCAGCTGTGCAGAGTGGCCGTCACAGGGGACAGCGGTGACTTTGTGTCCACTGCCTTCCTCCTCTGCCGTTCTTTGAATATCTTTGTGTTGACATAAACTGTTTTGAGCAAATCCAAAATTCACCAGGCACATCCATGTGCCCCAAGCGGAGTGAGGGGTGGAGGGCCCCCTGGTGCACACAGCCCCGCTTGTGGGCCGCAGTGTCCCCGCTGGAGGGCCTGCCCGGCTGTTCCCACCTCCGACCGGCTCCTTCCTGCCCAGTCTGCCTCCTGGCAACGC
Organism: Panthera onca; assembly: GCF_046562875.1. NCBI lineage: Eukaryota > Metazoa > Chordata > Mammalia > Carnivora > Felidae > Panthera > Panthera onca. The sequence goes on from NC_138342.1 coordinate 5,169,927, forward strand.
TTGGCTTTCCTTCCGGTCTGCCAAACGGATCTGAACCGAGACATCCAGAAGAGGAAAACAGAATCAAGTCCTCAGAGGGGCCAGGAGACTTTATCTCTTGCACTGGATCTTTTAGGAAGCTGGGAATATTTTCCCCACGGCCTCCTGGGGTGGCCAGGGCCGGCTGCCCGCCGTCCCAGGTCAGCTGGGGTGGGGTCACCGGGCCGAGCGGCCTGGGAGCAGGGACCCCTGGCCTCGCTGCTTTCTGGACAGATGTCACCACGCCTGTGTGTTTAGTCCTACTCTGTGTCCAACCATCAGAGGTGCTCTGGCTCGTTGCCGGCTTCGCTAGGATTCTGAGGCGTGAGCTCGCCGGCTTCCGGCAGCTTGCTTCAGGAAATCAGCGCGGCAGGGAAAGCCGGAAAGCTTAACTTCCGTTCTCCTTCTCTCTCTCTCCTTCTTGCTCCTCTGTGCATGTGCACATGGGTGTGCGTGTGTGCATATGTGTGTGCGTGGGTGCTCAGATACTCAGAATACATCCAGGACCCGACCACTTGTTACCAACCCCAACAAGGACCGGTTGTCCTGCGGACATACTCCCAGTGCCTGAAACAGTGACCGGCACACGCTGGGGACTCCGTGTTTGTGGAACGAATGCGTGAGTCGGTGGGCTTCAGCTTCCCATTCCAGTTTGCCCTACTTCTTAATCCTCGCCCTCCCCTGTCCATCCCTGGGTGCAGGTGGCTCTGCTGTACTGTGGCTAGGACAGTCATCTGGTGTGACTATTTCATGCTATGTGGTGAATGGCTGCTAGTGTCGAGGGACATTGGCATTTTGTGAAGATGCTCATCTGAACAGAGAAACTCATTGGCATCATTTTGGAAAACACTGTTTTTACGAGAAAATACAAGCACTCAGAAAGGAGACAGAATAACAAAAGGAGCCTCTACGTAGACGTCAGTCAGCTTCAATGGTGGTTTGTTCCAGAACAATCTCGTTTCATCTGTACAGCACCCACTTCTCACATGTATTACTTTCAAGTAAAACTAGACAGTTTATCACTGAATTCATAAATATTTTACAAAGCCATCATACCTCAAATAAACGATCCCTTGATTTCATCAAACACCCAGTCAGTCTTCAAGTTGCCAATTGTCTTATCAGTTAATAGGTAAAATTGGTTTTTTGCAGTTTGTTGGGATCAGGATCTGGATAAGGTCCTTAAACTGTGATTTCCCGGTGTGTCTTTTTTTGTGGTAACATTTAGCATTTTAAACAATAAGTATTCCATGTCCGCCATCCGTCTCCGGAACTTTCTCATCTTCCCAAACTGAAGCTCTGTCTCCGTGAAATACCCCCTCCCCCCACCCCATCGCCTCCCCAGCCCCCGGCACCCGCCATCTGCTTTCTGTCCACGAACCTGACTACTCTGGGGACGTCCGATAAATGGAGTCGTACCGTGTTTGCGCTTTTGTGGCCGTGTCTGCAAGGTTCATCCATGTTGTCGCGTGTGGTAGGATGCCCTTCCTCTTCAAGGATGAGTCACGTTCTGCTGGGTGGACATATTGTGTTTGTCCATTCTTCCATCAATGGACACTTGCGGGATTGTTTTTAAACTCTTCTCATCTTAGTTTTCTTGGAATGTGCTGTTGGCGGAAGCAGGTGGCTTGTCCTTCAGTCTCCCACACAGGCTCTTGCCGGTGGTGTCCCCGCGGTGCTGTGTCCTTGTGTGTGTCCTCGAATTGGCCCCTGGACCTGGAGGTCAGGTAGGGTCCAGGCTCAGCTGGGCTTTGCCCTTAGACTCTTACAGGTAGGATCGTGCTCTTCCTTCCGGAGGGCGTGTGTCTGGCTGCCTCTCCTTGCGTGCTGTTGGCACCCGCCACTGCCCGGGACCCAGGTTCATGGACTCATTACTGGTTACAAACCGATAAGTCGCGTCATTCCTTTATGTGCGTGCTGGGACCCCTCTACGAGGAATTTCCCCTTGCCTGCTGTCTAGCTATTCGGTACATTTGGTTTTTATCTACCTCCGAAGTTTGCAAACTGTAGGAGTGCTCACGCACTCATTAACTCATTCATTCACTCAGTCACTCACTCATTAACTAACTCACTCATTCATTCACTCATTCATTATTAATTCATTCATTACTCGGTCACTCATTCGTTAACTCACTCGTTCACAAACTCATTCACTCAGTCACTCACTCATTCACCCATTCGTTCATTAACTCACTCATTCAAAACTCATTCATTCACTCATTCACTTAGTCACTCATTTGTTAACTTACTCATTCACTCACTCACCCACACATTCATTCATTCACTCACTCACCCACTCATTCATTCATGAGCTCACCCACTCATTAACTCACTCACCCTCACACTCATTCATTAACTCACTCATTCATCAACTCACTAGCTCACTCATTCCCTCACTCACTAACTCATTCATTAACTTCCTCATTGACGAACTCATTCACTCACACACTCACTCACTTCCCAACTTTTGCCGACTGCCTGCTCTGGGTGCTTGCTGAGGGTAGAAAGATAAGGCACTGTCCCTGGGTGATCACACACTCGAAGAAGATAACAGAATAACAGACGACCAGGATAACAGAAGTATTAAGGTCCCATGGGTGCACAGGGCTGGGGAGACTGGAAGAAGTGCTTTAGTGGCAAATCTGACTCCTGTCATCTTGGGCCAGGATTAGCGGATGGTGACGGTCAGCTGGCTGACGTGGGTTCCTGCTGGCCTGGCTGACAGCTCACACTTTGACACTTTCGAAGTTTGAGTTTTTAAAGCTGGAATGCACATAAACCACCCTGACATCAGCTCCCAGAGGGACAGATCAGCTGGCATTCCTCAGGGTGGTTCCCATCCCCTGGAATCAGAGGAGCCTTGGGTTAGAGCCTGGACACAACTGCATGCAGGGGCCTCAGTGGCAGTGACCAGGACCTCAGAGGACACACAGGAGGAATCTGCTTCGCACGGGAGTCAGCAGCTGTCAGATGAGGGAGGCCCAGGGCTGGGGTGTGGGGGCACTGTCCTCCACAGGCTGTCAGACGAGGGAGGCCCAGGGCTGGGGTGTGGGGGGCCTGGCCTCCACAGGCTGTCAGACGAGGGAGGCCCAGGGCTGGGGTGTGGGGGGCCTGGCCTCCACAGGCTGTCAGACGAGGGAGGCCCACGGCTGGGGTGTGGGGGGGGCCTGGCCTCCACAGGCTGTCAGACGAGGGAGGCCCAGGGCTGGGGTGTGGGGGGACTGACCTCCACAGACCCCGCTGCCCCTACTGACCTGTAGTCATGTGGCTCCTTAGGTCTTTTCCTACAGGCAACTTCTTATTCCATCCGTCTGTCTCCCCTGGCTGCACTTACCTACTCCAGGGAGCAGGGAGGTGATGGACATTGAGTTCCTCCCCCATGTCTGCACCCCGAAAGAGGGCTTGACCACAGAACTCTCCAGCTGGTAGACTTTGGGTCAACAGGAAACGAAGGCCAAGTCTTGGAGGCTACATAGTTCAGCTCCTTTGTCTCACACCCCAGAAGGAAAGAGGCAACATCCCCAAGTGGGTGATTGAAGAGTGAGTGAGTGCGTTTGCTGTTGGGGGGAGGGGGAGGGGTGAGGAGAGCGAGAGCAGGAAGTCATTACCACCCGAGGGCTGCAGATGAGGACAAGGTGCTGCTACCCCAGAAGATGGAGAGAGCTACCCTGCCATTGCCCAAGCTTTTGATGGGACAGAGAATAAATTCCGGAACCTTCTGTCTTCCCTCTCTCCAGACGCCTGCCTGCATCTCTCATTGGCAAGGAGCCAAGGGAAACGTTATTCTTGAGGTCAACTCCTGGGGTCATCCTTAAAGGTGGGTCTCTTGGGTTCATCCTTCAGGGTCAGCCTCCTGGAGCCCAGAGAATGGGGCCAGGAAGGCAGAATAACCAGCAGAGTATATGAAAACACAGCAGGAGGTTCAGCTGACCAAGGTTAATCAGAGCCTATGTGCATAGTAGATACTGAACAAAAATTTGAATTTCCCACCATGATTCATAGGAGCCACTGAGATGGAGAAAGAGAGGCTGGTAAGGAGTCAGGAGGCCTGGGTGGGTCCGAGCTGTGGGTCTCCTTGGGCGGGCAGTTTCAGAACACTCTGGAGCTTGCTTTGCTCGTTAGGCTACTCGTGTGAGTCACCGAATATACAGATGCTCAGTTCTCGCGGCCAAGAAGCACGTCTCTGAACCCACGCAGGGTTGTCCCTTCCCCAGAGCTCTGTCTGAGGCTGATCGAACCCTAGGGAAGAGAACGTAGAGGAAGGTAACGTGAGTCTTCGGGTTTGGCCTCAGCTGGGACCTGGGCACCAGCAGCCGGCTCGGCCCCTCGCGAATCCAGGGGACAAGCTGGATCACAAATGACACCAGAGGGAAGATTAAGATGTCATGCCTTTTCCGGGCTGTCGAAACAGAGTGTTGCTTACTAAGGGGACCCTCCACTCTCTGCTTTGGCTCCCTTACGCAGTGGGGGCTGGGGGCTCCAATGACCCCGGGAGATCCTCCTGTTCACCAGAAAGGCTTCAACATTCTCAGCCCAGAGCACCTCGTCATACACACTCAAGTGATGGAGTCTTTTATCGAGATTTGTTTTGTAAATCTGAGAACAGGCTGTGGGGCCACTTGGGCCTGGGTGGGAACTCCAGCCACACCATTTACCAGCCGTGGGGCCCTGGGCAGGTGTCTTACTAGGTTTTCATAAGGAGTCGGTGAATCAAGGCAGAGCAGCCCTTCCCAGACGCGACCCCCCAGGCACTCAGCTTCCAGCCTCAGTTTCCCGCTGCACAGATGAGCCTGGTCCCTGCTGCTTGTCCCAGATCCATATCCCCGCCAGGCCGTGTGCTCTTCAAGGGTGTGGGCCCACCCTGCTCATCTCTTCATCCTCCACCCCTGCAAGCCCTAGGAGGGTGGAGACACTTCCTCCACTGGGGCCTGGGGGCTTCCAGAAGATTCTCCCGGGTATTAACCAGGCTGTGGCCTTTGCTCACCCGTCAGGGGAGGGGAGGATGTGCCGAGCGGCTCTGGGTCGTAACTTCTGCCTCAATGTCGGCCCCATCTGTCATTCCCATTCATTCACTCCCTCATTCACTCCCCAAGCACTTCCTTAGTGCCTGAGGGAGATATAGCCAATAGCCATAGAAACAGGCCAGGGTTATGGGGGCAACAAAGGGGAACCCTGGACAAGATAAGAACCCAGCCTCTTACAGGCTGTCCACTGTGATTGTCCAGGGAACAGATGAGGGATCTGGACACCAGTGGCATTGGTGACTACAGCACGGGTCTTCTGACTTCCTGTCCAGAGCTGTGTCCCATCGGCTAGGGACACAGCATGTCGGAGGTTTCTGTGGGAGGGATATGGGAGCTCGGGGATTGCCTGAGCCACCTCCCGAAGGCTCATGTCTGCCCAAGACCACACAGCACGGGTGAGAGGTGGAGGCCTGCTTTACCCTGACTCCTCACAAGGGATCTGGAAAGGACACCACATACCTCCATGCTATCCCAGTTCCACCTGTCGGTGCTTGGACACCAAGCCCAAAGGTGCATCCCCAGTAAAATTCAAAAACTAAAGGGGAGGACCCCCAAAATAAGACCCCTCCTGGGGAAACTTAGAGCCTATCCACAGAGTGAATGTAAAGAGACAAAATCATTAAAATATTGCCAGGTTCTGTTGTGTTCAGAACGGTTTTAGGGAGGGCGTGGCCACTTTAAGGAGGAGCCTACCGTGGGGGGCGGGGGGGAGAGGGGGTCCAGATATCCCAGAAAAAGCTGCTGCTGTGAGGAAAGAGGCCGAGCATCCCTGAGCATCTCTTGTGGCTCAGGCTGGGAGCCTTCCTGGTTGCCCAAAAAAACAGAATAACATCATAGCCTTTGAAATAAGCCCAGTGCCTAACTAAGCCTGACAGAGCAGATACTCCGAGACATAATTTAAGTCACATTTTTTCCTGCTTGTAAGAGTTAATATATGCTTTCTTGGGTAAACTTAGAAAATATAAAAAACTAAACAAAAGTGCATGGAATCTCATCATTAAGAGGGGTCCACTTTCAGCACTTGGACATTTACCCTTATTCGGCCAGACTTTTTACAAGTTGCGATCGCACTGTGTATAACGATGTGTAGTAGCATTTCCCGGTCAACAATGTGTTATTGTCGTGTGATTTCACAGGGGCAGGAGACCTGCTGCTTAAGGTAATGGAGTCTGGAGCGTTTACTAGCTGTGGACAAGTTGACTGAATTCCCCTGGGCCTTCATTTCCTCGAATGCAATATAAATAAGCATAGTGTGTATCTCGCCTGCTCATTGGAGCAAAGAACTAAATATGTAACGTGCTTAGAACAGAGCCTGACACATAGCAAGTTCTAAGTATTTGGTAGTGTTACTATTCTTAGTAAGATTATTTAAGACACACCAGCTACTTACTTTATTCATTCATGCAATAACCATTGCCTCACACCTGCTGTGTGCCCAGTACTCTTCCTAACAATTAAGGATACCTATGTCTACAACACAGTAGACAAGACCTCTGCCCTTAAGGGTCTAAACACGTGCCCAACACAAGCAACCACTCTGAGCACCTTCTCTGTGTGACTGCACGAGTGCTGAACGTTTTCCAAAGCCTTCTCACACATGGTGCCATATTTCTTTCTGTCCTTCTTTTTTCTTCCAAGTCTTTATTTAAATTTCAGTTGGTGTAATATTAGTTTCCGGTGTAGAATTTAGTGATTCAGCAATTCTGTGCATCACCCAGTGCTCATCACAATAAGTGCCCTCCTGAATTCCCATCTATTTCGCCCATCCCCCGTTAACCTATCCACCACCCCCCTCTGGTGACCACCGGTTTGTTCTCTATAGTTAAGAGTCTGTTTCTTGCTTTCTTTCTCCTTTCCCCACTATGTTTGTTTGTTTTGTTTCTTAAATTCCCCATATGAGTGAAATCATATGGTATTTGTCTTTCTCTGATTGACTTACTTGGCTTAGCGTAATATGTTCTAGCTCCATCCATATGTCATTGTAAATGGCAAGATTCCATTCTTTTTTTTTTTTTTTTGGCTGAGTAATAGTCCATTGTATATATACACCACCTCTTCCTTATCCATTCATCCATCAATGGACATTTGGGCTCCTTGCATACTTTGGCTATTGTTGATAGCGCTGCTATAAACATTGGGGTGCATGCGCCCCTTCAAATCGGTATTTTTGTACCCTTTGGGTAGATAGCTAGTAGTGCAACTGCTGGGTGGTAAGGTAGTTCTATTTTTAACTTTGTGAGAAGCTTCTACACTGTTCTCCAGAGTGGCTGTGCCGGTTTGCATTCCCACCAACAGTGCAAAAGGGTTCCCCTTTCTCCACCTCCTTGCCAACATCTGTTGTTTCTTGTGTCGTTGATTGTAGCCATTCTGACAGGTGTGAGGTGATGTCTCGTTGTAGTTTTGATTTTTATTTCCCTGATGATGAGTGATGTTGAGCATCTTTTCAGGTGTCTATTGGCGATCTGGATGTCTTCTTTGGAAAAGTGTCTGTTCATGTCTTCTGCCCATTTCTTCACTGGATTATTTGTTTTTTGGGTGTTGAGTTTGATAAGTGTTTTATAGATTTTGGATACTGACCCTTTATCAGAAATGTCATTTGCAAATATCTTCTCCCATTCCGTCGGTCGCCTTTTAGTTTTGTTGATCATGTTGCCTCACTTAATCTCTATAATGATGCCAAGAAATTAGTATTGTCTCCCATTTCACAGGTGTTGACACTGAGACTTGGAGCAGGCACATCATTTGCCATGTCATGTTGTGATGGGCCCAGTCTGATGCCCAAACCTCTGCTCTCAAACCACCCTGCTGCCCATCTTAGCTCTGAGAAAACCAGATTGGCACTCGAGAAGCTACTATTGATTTGTCTCGCGTTGATTGCTACTGCTTCCTGGGGCAGTGTGAGCAGGGTGGTGGGGGATGGGGCTTTTCATCCCATGTGTCTCCCCATGATTTCAAGCCAGCTGCCACCTCTGCCTTCAGTTTTCTTAGGCAGCTGGGACTGGGATTCCCCCTTAAAGCCATCCCTTTCCCCAGGGCCTGACAGATGCCAAGTGCTCCATAAATGTGCGTACAGTTGAGCTGAAAGCCACTCCATAAACATAAGCCTTGGCAAGCAAAAGGTCCTTGGGACTGAAGACCTAAGGACAAAGAAAGGAAATGGAGCCTTTAGTTTGGAGAAGAATCAGGACATCCATACCCAAGGAGCTGTGGGGAAGGGGAGGGGGTCCAATGGTCAATTAGGGAAAGCTTAAGTCTGGGGTCAGGCCAACCTGGGTTCTATCCCTGAGTGACCTTGGGCAAGTGTCCTTATTTTCCTTGGCCCCATCTGCTGTCTACACCATAAGGCTGCAGCGAGGAGGAACATGAACTCAGAGAGGCTGTGTGTGTAGGGCCTGCATTTAGACCTTTCAGAACAGAGATCTTTGTCTGCTTTGTCCTAGGAATTAATGTTTTTAATATAAAAACGTGTGAGGAGATGTTATTGCATAACCCAACACTCATTCTGTCTGAGTCCCAGGGGGAAGTTACGGGGAGGTGTGGTGAGGGGGTGGGGAGCAGCGGGGAAGGATGGCCCGGAGAGAGAGAAGCGCGTGAACTGAGATGAGGTGCCAGACCTGGAGCCAGTGCACCTGCCGTTCAGCCCCTGCTCCACCCCTGCTGGCTGTGCAGGTTTAGGCAAAGTGCCTCATCTCAGGTCCTCAGTCCCCTCATTAACAATAATCGTCCTTAACTCATAGGGTTGTTTAAGAATTATTTAGAGCCTGGCACAAAGGAAGCATCTAGTTAATATAAATCATCATCATCATCATCATCATCAACATCACGGTCTATTAATTGGCAGAGAGAAAGCAGTTTAGTTAGATATTATTGGGTAATAAACCACCCCAGAGCTTAGTGGTTTAAAGCCACCACGATTTTATGTATTTGCTCATCTGGGTTAGCAGGTTGGATGGGCTCTACAGGGTGGTTTTTTGCTGGTCTTACCTAGGTCATTCCCGTGGCCGTGATAATCAGGTGGCTCGACTGGGAATGGGTCATCAGATGGCCTCACGTCTGGGGGTTGGTGCCAGCCAGTAGATGGCTGGTCTGTTCTAAGGATTCTTAGTTCTGCTTCATGTGGGCTCTCATTCTGCATCTGCTGGTCTAGAGCCAGCATTCCAAGAGAGCAGAACCTTGAAGGCCCCTGTGGCCCAGGCTCAGAATGCCCACAATGTCACTTCTGCTCCCTTTCTACTGATCCTGGTCTGTTACCAGGGCAGCCCAGGCAGTAGGGAGCCAGACTCTCCTGGTAGGTGGTGCAGGGGAGTCATTTTGCAAATGCACATGCACCCAGAGATGGGAGGGATTCTCGCAACCAGCTTTGAAAACAGTCTTTTACAGAGGGAGCTAACATTTTTGAGGCCCTGCTGACCTCCCAGGCACATTGACTTTCATAGCCTTTGGTCACACAGCAAAATTATCTCCGTGGTGATGTGAGGACTTCACTGTACTAGGAATATTCAGGCCAGGTCTGCAGTACTGTTAAAATGATGGAGATGGTGGGATCTAGGCTGCAGACTAGGGGCTGGGAGAAGGGCACCAGGGTTCTTTCTGTTAGCAAGAGTTGCAGGGTTGTAAGAAAATTCACAATAGCAAAGTGAATTGTGGGTGAGAGGTAGGATTTCTGTTGAGTGGTGGGATTGCAGAGTCATGTTGATTTTGCTGATAAGAAGTGAATATCAGCAAAGATGTGTGGTTCCCCCCCAGGCATTAAGGAAGAGAGAGGCACATGATTTTTGAAGGGCCTTAACTGACAAGGGAGAATGGAATCATCTAGTCAGTCAGTCTCAGAGGAGCTCTTGGTGAGGCCACTGTAATGTCCTGACCATATAAAGCAAGGTGGGTGTGGACACAATACTTCTTCATCCATATGCTTGTTGCTTTTGCCTCTGGACTTTTGAAGCCAGTGAGTTTTTGGCTAGAGAGTGAGATGAATTCTGGGCAGGGTGGAGTTTGTTGGCGGAGACAACCACTCTTGCCAAGAACGATGAGAAAGTCTATGTTGTACAAAATATAAAAATCACCCATTCAAATCCTCAGGGAGCAGCTGAAGTGGTGAGAGACAGAGGAGCCTGGTTCTGGGGAGGGGACAAGCTTGGAGAGCCAACTGGCTTTTTCTTTGGGGTCTTTTGTGACCTTGGGACAAGGCTTTGAGTCCAGACCTGGTGCAGTAGATGACCCTGCAGGAGACAGAGAGATGCTCTCTACTGGGGCCGAAGGGACAGAATTAGAGACTGGGGAGTTGGGGGGGCACTTCAAACACCTGATTGGTTTCCTCCTCCAGACATTTGCTAGATTCTAAAGCTTGCAGAGCAGGGCGTAGATAAACCAACAAGAAAATCTCTAAACAGCAAAACAGAGTTTTTCTGGTCTAGATGCTGAGAAACAGAGGATCGGTGTATAGGCTCTACCATGGACAGGACCCAATGAGCTAGCTGGGCCCTCATCTGGCTGCTCTAGGTGTTTGAGTTCAGGGTCCCTTGCAGCCACAGAGGTGCTTCCAGCAGGAGAATGGCTGTATACTTTAGGAAGACCATTCTGGACCCAGTGCAGAGAAGGGATGGGAGGGTACAGGAGAAGGATGTGCTGGTTGTGGACAATGACTGAGGGGCTGCATGATGATTGATTTACTCCATTTCTTCCATAAATCAAAGGAGCAGATAAACATGAGCAGACAGAGGAAGGCACACCACTTGATGAATGGACCATCTGTCTCCACAGCAAACTTGGGAAGATGAGGGTGAAGCCAAGGCAGAAAAGAGGCATCATTTGTCTTAAGTGATAAGAAAGAAAAGAAAACTGACGTGGCATTACGAAAGGGGTTTGACAGGTTTTTACAATGCGGGGGAAGAATTCGTTTTGATCCGTGTGATATTAAGCAGAATTGAAACTAGGGGTGGATCCAAATTAGGTTGAAAAACCAATAAAGCAGTTCTCTGAGACATGCGGGTGAATCAGCTCAACTCCTTCATTTGGGGAAACCAAGGCTGGGTCAGGAAAATGGCACCATCTTGCTCAAGGGACCCAGTAAACTGATTACAACCCCCGTGTCTTTTTTATTTGTGTGGACTTGCTCTATTTTCCAAGATGATGATCAGTTCTTGCAAACGTCCCATATACGGTTGAAAATAGTACATATTTAGTTATTACTGGCTTCAGACTTCTATAGGTGTATCATTATATCAATCTTATTAATTATGTTCTTCAAATTTTATTTGGCCAGACTGGCATTTTAGTATGCTAAATCTGTCAAGTTCTGAAGATGTGTTTAATCATCCAACGATGGCAGGAGATTTAGCAATCTCTCTTTCTAATTTTCTTAATTTTGTTTTGTGTATTTCGAGGCTATATTATTCAGTACTTGTGAGTCTAGTATTTTTCTATTATGCTATGAATTTTTATTTTACAAAGAGGTAGTGACCTTCTTTCTGCTTTTGAGTCTATTTTGTTTAATGTTAATATAGTGATATTGAGTTTATTTGGTTAGTGTTTGCTTAGTACAGCTTTTCCTATTCTATTAAATTCAACCTTTCTCTGCCTTTATAATTTAGGTATGTCTCTGGTACAGCCTGGGGCTGCATTTTGGAAATCCAACAGGACGATCCTTGTCTTTTTAATGGAGAGTTTAATCCATTTATAATTATTATGATAACTGATATATGTGTTTATTTCCGTCATCTTATTTTGTGCTTCCTATCTACCCTGGCTTTGCTCTGCTCTTTGTTTTTCTCATTTCTGGCTCTCTATAAAACAGATTGAGTTTTCTTTATTCACCCTAAGCACATTTCCATTCTTTTAGTGGCAACTCTTTAAAGTTTCAATGAGCATTCTCAGCTTAATATCTCTACCTGCTTCCTATACACAAGAGCTTAAATGGCTTTAATTCTGATAACTCCTTTTTTGTCTTTCATATTGCCCAGAAGCATATTTCCACACTACTTTTATACTTCTCACATTAGCCAGTATTTTATATAGTCAATACTTGTTTTAATTACCAATTTGTTTGCTTACCATTCCTTCTTATATTTGGCGGGGGGGGGGGGGTTAATTTAGTTCTCCCTGGAACACATTCTTTACTAACATTTTATCAGGGAGACATTTAACCTGTAAGCTTCTTACATGCTTTCTCTATGCCTGAGAATGTGTTTATTTTATTTTCATCATTGAGTGATCATTAGCTAGATATAGAATTCTAGATCCCCAGTTACTTCTTCTTGGTAATGTGACAATGTTATTCTGTTGTCTTCTGGTTTCTATCAAGATGCTTGCTATTGGTGTAATTGCCATAGATTTTTAGGTAATCTTTCTTTCTGGTTGCTTTTAGGATCTTCTCTTTGTCTTTGGGATTCTAGACTTCTGCTACAAGACATGCTTATTTTTATTTATCCTGCTTGGAACTTGTGATTCCTGAATCTTAGGATGTATATCTTTTAGCATTTCTGGAAAATCTGTTATTATATATTTGAATATTACTTTTCCTCCCTCCTTTCTTTCCTTTTGGAACTCATATTAACATTGTTGGGGTGCCCCATTTTTTCTTCAATGGCTCATAATCACGTTCATGTTTTCTAATCTCTCCAAGTAACATTCTGTGTAATTTCCTCAGATCAGTCTTCAAGTTCGCTATTTTTTTTTGTAATGTGAAGACCCTGTAATGAGACTGTTGGAGTTCAGATTTAGGCAATGAGCCCTTTCTGTGCCTCAGTTTTGGCATCTTCACAGTGAAAGTTACAGTAACACCTAGCCATTTAAAGTTATTTTGAGGTTAAATGAGTCTATATATAGAGAAAGAGAGCATAACCTGACCCCTAGTAAGTGATGTATATAAGTTAGTCCGTCTTTTACTTATTTTAAGCATCTGCTTTATACCCTTTACCTAATAGTTCTGTTATCTGGTGTTCTTGGGGAACTTAACCCTGCTGATTATATGTCTTATGTCTTCACTCATGAAATACTATTCTCTTGAGTCTGTAGTCTTGGTTCCTGGGGCTTTATCTGTAGGAGTCCTATGTGTCTCAGCTTTGGCTGCAAAGGTATTACAGGCTCAGAGATATCAGCGATATCATGCCCAGGAGAATCAAGAGTGTCCCTTGTCTGGGATGTCAGGAGTATTAGGAGTATCATTAGCCAGGGGTTTCACTGGCACCTTTTTCTGTTCATTCACCAACTGAAGGTTTGTGTGCCATTAGGATGACATTAGTTCAGCCCCAAATTCCCATAGGACATAGGCCTGTATTCATGTATTCTCAAGGGAGATTTTTTTCACCCCACCTAGAGCTCAGGCTAAGACGGCCTCCTTGTGATCTCTTATGCTAAACTGGGGTGTTCCCACCCTACCTCTTCTGCTGAGGGAATGGCCTTTCCAGGGTGCTGGCTTTATGTGGTGGTCTCAGTTCCAGGGCCCTGACTCTCTCTGCATCCCATTCCCCTCATGCACAGAGACCAGCATGGCCTTCCACTGTGTCTCATGCACATTTCCTTTACTGGCTTGCGAGTTCAACCCTTCGTGTAGAAGACACGTTAAGTGCTTTATCCAGCAATGCGAAAGTTATCCTGTCCGCCATATTGCAGGAGGTTGAATCCTTTCTTGGTCTTCCTTACAACCCCACACCTTGCCCGGAGCCCAGCTCAATGTTGGTCTCAGAAAATGTCTGTTGAAGGACAGACTGGATGGCAGAACATGTAAGAGCTCAGGCTTCCAGTTCAGAGCCTTGACTGTCACTCAGAACCACACCTCCACCTTGTTAGGAGTCCTGTCTTACGTATAGGAGACTATGCCTGGAAGGAGGACAAGAGGAATTTATTTATGTTTTAAATGTTTATTTATTTATTTATTTGGGAGAGAGAGAGAGAGAGAGAGCAGGGGAGGGGCAGAGGGAAAGAAACAGAGAATCCCAAGCAGGCTCCACACTTTCAGCATTGAGCCCAACACGGTGCTGGGACTCATGACCTGAGCCAAAATCAAGTGTCAGATGCTTAACCACTTAATGGACTGAGCCACCCAGGCGCCCCAGGACAAGAGGAATTTAGTTGGAGACTGTGATATTCCCTCCAGAGCTCAGCTAACAGTGTTTCTTATACACTTCCTATGTGCCTGATGCTGTCTGGGCCCCAAGGAGACAGGTCTGGGTCATTAAGGCAGACCAGGACCTAGCCCTTCTGGAGCTGACAGGGTCGTGAGTGGGGCAACGCTTCCCAAAGGTCAAGGCATGTAGGACACCTGGAGATCCCATCGATGGGCAGATAGGGCAGGAGGTTCCAGTCTGTGATTCTGTCTTTCCAATGATCCCACACCAATTCCGAGAAAATGCCAGAGCTACAACCCAGTCAGTGCCAGCAGGGCGGAGAAGAGGCGAGCACAGGCTTTGGCCTTGAGCAACTGGGGGGCCAGTCCTGCTGGGTGTCTACCCCACCTGGGGCCTCCATCCATCTCTCACCCCCCCAGCCTTCGTTCCCTCATAGGATGCTTTCCTCATTGAGCCACTGTGAGGAAACCATGAGACAGGCTTCAGTAACAGCGACATGCTTCTTAGAGCTTGGGTGCCAACCACCCTTCCCAGCATTTACAGCTACTAACTCAGAGCCCTCCCAGCAGCCATATGTGCACACAATTGCCAACCCTGTCCACAGGTGAGAAAACAGGCACAAAGCTGTTACAGAGTTGGCTGGGGATCACCCCACCAGAAAGTAGGAGCTGGGATTTGAACCCGGGCGGTTTACATCCAGATCCGTGCTGTTAAGCCAACATGGTGCTGCCTCCCAGGCTGTGGGAAGACACTTCGCATGGTCTCTAGCCCGTAAAAGGGAGTACACGGTATTGGGTATTATTTTCAAGTGAATCCTGCTCCCAGAGCTCAGATCATGGCCCAGGAGACCCAGATACATATATGGAAGGAAGCGCCACTTAGATCAGCCTTAGAGGGCCCCGTGGACCTGGGGAGGCAGGGCCATGGGGGTGGGGGCAGGCAATGTTAAAGTGGAGGGGTCAGTGTGGCTGGGAGAATAGAGGGGCAGGACACCGAGAAAGGACAGATGGGGCGAGATAAAGGCGGCCCAGGGAGTGTGGAGTCCCTCCTGCAGGGACTGAGGAGCTCTTGCGTAGAGACGGCGATCGATTTTTTTTAAAAAGCTCAATGCTGTGTTGAGTTCTCCCATCAAAGGAAACGTGTAGAGAAATTTGTATCAGTGACATTTGAGCAGAGAGATAGTGGAGGCAGGTGGCACAGAAAGGACCCACGTTTGACGATGATGATGCCTGAGGTTCACAGATGTTACGAACGGGACTTGACACTTTCGGGTGCAGGCTGGGAGTCCGCATTGCTCTGAGCACTCATGGACACGTGGTCATTTCGTCCTCATAGCTCTCTAGTGGCACCTCGCTGTGATTATCCCTTTCTACAGGCAGGGAAACTGAGGCACAGAGGGGGCAAGAATACTGCTCAAGGGCTTGGGGGGGGGCTTGGTTCTGGAGTACATTCTCAACCTCTACACCAGGTGCCTCTCCAGTTTTAGAGGGAAAAGCAGGGGGGGTGGCTCGGTCCTGGGGTCATCCCTCCCCTTCCTCTTCTCCCCCATTCTCTCCTCTCATCCTCCTTCTTCTGTCCCCTCACTTCCCCAGCCCTCTCCACTGTAGGCTTGTCACCAGGATCCCGGTGTTTGGCTGCTTTCTGGGCTAAGGGGGGCTTTCATTCACCCCTGGCTCACTTCCACGCCTCCCAGGGCTGCCTGAGAGCCACCCTTGAGAATGGCATCCTCCGTGGGTCCAGGCCAGAGAGGACACCGTTGCCGCCCCGGCCCGTTTCCCACGAGCACCTGAGCCCTGCAGGGAAGAGCGGGTTTGGACAGGACAGAAACAGCTCTGCCTGAGACAGCCCCACCCCCTGCCCCCTTCATTCGTGCACCAGACACTGAGCGAGTCTGGGCTGGCCGAGTGCTCCAGTTGGGCACACGGGGATGAGCGAGACGGTGCCAGCCCTCAGGGACTCCAGCCCCACAAGCAAGTCACTGGAGTGCAGCCTGATGTGACAGATGCGTGTTGGGACTTCTCCCCTCCCCCCCCCCTCCTTCCTGCACACGGAGAATGTGGGGGTGGGGTGGGGGTACCAGGCAGGCTGCCACTCAAGGAGGCTGGAGAAGCAGAAAAAGGCCCCATCACACCAAGTGCTGTGAGCGGTGCCCTGGGAATTTGGATCTTCTCCCAGAATCAGTAGGGAGCCATCCGGAGATTTTAAGCCGGGCAGTAACAGTGTGTATTTTTATTCTCTGAGGCATGTTTTTAAAAGTGTTTTCATGCACATCGTTGCATATCCACCACCCTGCGGGAGAGGAAGGCGGGTCAAACCATGCCCATGTTACAGATGGGAAAACTGAGCTGCAGAAGGGCCAAGGGACTTGCCGGGTCGCTCGCAATCCAATACAGCAGAACCGGTCTTTGGTGTTCCCCGTGGGGCTTCTCCCCTCTGGGCTCCCGATCCCTTGTTTTGAGGGTAGCCCTTCTAAAAGGAAACTCAGGGGGCGCCTGGGTGGCTCATTCAGTTGAGCGCCTGACCTCAGCTCAGGTCACGATCTCACGGCTCATGAGTTCCAGCCCCGCGCCGGGCTCTGTGCTGCCAGCTCGGAGCCCGGAGCCTGCTTCGGATTCTGTGTCTCCCTCTCTCTCTGCCCCTCCCCTACTTGCGCCCTGTCTCTCTATGTCTCTCAAAAAGAAACAAACATTGAAAAACAAATTTTAAAGGAAACTTCGTTGCGAAAGCTGTAGGGCAGAGATCATGAGGATAATGTGCAACAATAATATCTGTGTCGTTTATGGAGTGCCTGCTGTAGGCCAGGGGCTGTGCTCCGTGTTGTAAGGGCGTCAGGCATAACAATCTGTGAACTGGTGATGCTCTCACAACGCAACGAAGGAAACTGAGGTTCCAAAGAGCGAAGCCGCTCTGTCTTTGGTGGCGGATCTGCCTCTTACGTGCCCCTCTTGGATGCCTGGGTTCTCAAAAGGAGCCCAGCCTAGCTGTTCAAGTGCGCGCTCCATAAACAGACCAAGGAAAGAAGGCGCTAGCATGCAAATCATATATTCTTCTGCTTTTGTGAGGCATTCAGCCAAGAACCGTGGTTCAGCTCCCTGTGGAGACGGGTGGCTGCTGGGCCAATACCTGGCAGCTTCCTGAGTTACGCCTGCCATCTCGACCCCGATGGGCAGAGGTCCAAACGTCGTGCAGAAGTGAGCCCCCACGAAGAGGCAGGTACTGGAAAGAACCTATTTGGGGCTCCTGGGGCAACTCTCTCTAAATATTCACTGAGCGGACATGTTCTTGAGTGGCTTCTAGTCTAGCCTTCTGTGTGGCCTTGCCAGCCTCAGCCTCCCCTTCCCCAGAGGATATCTAAATTTTCTTGAATAAATTAACCGAGGGAGGAAATGACATCAAAGAGACGGCCACCCGGGGTGGTGAATTCTGCGTTAAAGCACACAGTTCAGGAGTGGATCCAGCCAGGAGTGCCGGGTGCATGGAGGGGGCGTGAGTAATCTGAGAAGACTTCCTGGAGGAGGTGGCATGAAGAATCCTCCTGCATAGAGAGCGGAGCAGGGCCGTCCCAGAAGCAGAGGAGGACTTTTGTGCTAGAAGGGGGACTCAGGGGACGGGGGTTTAGTTCTGCTTGGCCTCACAAGAGCTGCACATCCTCTGGGAAAGTGGCTCTTTGTTTCGAAGCTTTTTTTTTTCTGTCCTGTGAAATGAGATAATGACAAATTATTTCATCTTGCCCAAGGGGAACCAGACAGAGAAAATCCTCACCTATGTGAGGATGTATTTCTCTACGCGGGAAACTGAACACCATTCCTGGGAGCCTCATGCAGATCCCCCAAGAACGACCCCCTGCCTGGGTGGGGCTTCCTCTGTGTCCCCTCCCTTTGCCCTGGATGCAGACCACAGAGGTCGTGGGAATACAGCAGCCACGCGGCCGGGACGGCGAGGCCCCGGGGGGCTGGTTCGCCCGCATGTTTCTAGCTCCGTCTGGTCTCTGGGAGTGCCTTTTCAGCCAGCTGACAGAGGTGGATTCCAGCCACCTTGGGGCCTGGGGGTGGCACTTTAATTCTGGGCCCTTGGGAAGGGAGTGAGGTGCTCTTACACGCAATGCCAGAGGGCCAATCGGCCTGAATCGTTCACTCGCTTATGCACAGGGCATCGATTCATTCTGTCCGGGGCTATCCCTCCCTCCTTTCTTTCCTCGTGGCCTCCGCACTTCTCTCCTTCCATTTATGCCTTAGAACATTGTTTGGAGCACCATCCCAGTCCGGGCCAGGCATCCTGGGTAGCAGAGTTGAATCTAAAACACGGTCCCTGCCCCCCCAGGAGCTTACGTGTTCCCCCAGGGATGCTGGAGTTAGTTACAGCCCCTCTAGCTGGGCACACATTTGCACGGCCTCGTGGGAGGGTGACCCAGCTACCGGAAGGGAGCGGTCAGACCTTCCCACCTGGGATGGGCGGGGGGGTTTCATGCTCCGTGCACCCCGTATACAAAGCTGCTGCACCTGTCCCCGGAGTGTGATGTTGGGGAGGGGGTGCCCAGATACGCTGATTAAAACTGTTAAAATTGTCCAGTCTTCCAAAGCTTACAAAATCTCAACGATGAGGTGGCCAACAGAGAAAACAATTTAGAAAAGTTTGATGATGATTTCAACCAATAGTTGAAGCCACAGTCAGTCTGATGCCCAGGGCAGGATCAGGGATCCTGTGGAGCAGTGGCCCACACAGAGCCCAGGTCCCCGATTCTCGGTCCCGCACCTGCCACACAGGGGGGCAGCCTCTGCCGGGGACCCAGTGATTTCCATATCCACACCTGGAGGTGTCTTCTGAGTCCTGTAAACACAGGAACAAAATTTAAAGACCATAAACATTCATGAGGCTATAAACCTCTCATGTAAAAGCCATCTGAAACTCCACTTCTCTGGAGGTGCCCAATCGGGCTTGCTCACGGTGGGGAAGCTAATATTTAAAGGTGCTCGTTGTCACAACAGTCCTTAATGACCTAACATCTTCAGCACTTAATTGCCCTTTGTTAGATTATAGCAGAATTAGGTAATTGCACCAAGCACTTGAACTCTTAGCCGTCTCCCATTTGTAAGAAGTGATGTGTACAGACAGAGAGTTTCTTAAGTACCTTGGGGTCCAGCTGAAGCAGGATGTGCTTCGTGTACGGGGCCCGCGTTTCCCTCAGTTTCTCAATCTGAGTTTTCTGTTTAGAACAACTAAGTCGTAAATTCCGCCCCCCTCCCCCGCTTCCTTCTGTCCTTGTGCTTCTAATACGAGTCACTGCTATTCGAATATGGTTCACTTCAGACTCCGTTCTCCTGGTTCCTCCAAGGGTATATTTCATCTTGTGCATAAATGTCAAGATTTAATGTCATTCCTAAAGGAGCGAGCGCTCACTTTTGCAAAACAAAATGTAAATCCTAGTTGCCTTGGCTATTGGGTTTGGGATACAGGAATATTTACATAACCTCCAGCTTTTAAAATAAAGCAGATTTGGGATGTGAATTTCAAAAAATAAAAAATAAAGTTAAATTACAAAAAAATAAATAAAATAAAATAAAATAAAATAAAATAAAATAAAATAAAGTAAAATAAAATAAAGCAGATTTGGCTTTAAAAAAAAAAAAAACCACTCCTGCTGGCAGGGGAGCCAGCAGCCTGAGAAATGTTCACACCCTTTGACTGTGTAATAACCCCTTTTGGGGATTCTTCACTTGCGTGATCACTGAGACACAGATATAATTAATTGCACTATTTATCACAGTATGATTTATACTTGCTGGCTATTTGAAAAACCCTATAGTTCCAACTGCAGGAAATGGTCAGGTAGATGGTGATATATCCTCTCAGTGAAATGTTGGCCATTTGACATTCACTCAACACACAGTTACTGAGTGCCCACTGTGTCCCAAGGACGGTGTTAGGAGTTGCGTATGCAACTACGGACCTGCAGATTACGTAGCTGTTAACAATGGTTGCTGTGAAACACGATGCTTTGAGGAAATCTCATAATGCTCAGTAAAAACCCCTGTGAAATTTCATGATCTCAATTGTGTTGAAAACACACACGTGTGGTTTCTGGGAAGCTGGCTTATTTTTTGTTTTTTTTATCTGTTTCTCCAAATATCTTTAAGATGCACATAAAACTTCTACAGTGGGGAACCCCCCCCCCCCCCCAGTGTTTCAAAACCATTCTGGAATATGAATCTGGACGTGCCACTCTTAGGAGCTGTGTCCGTATGTTGGAAGTCACTGTCCCTTTGGAAGTGACACGGGAAGGTGTTCTCCCCAGGAAGAATGGTGCCTGGCCCTGGGGAGACGTTATGTCGCTGGGAGGTGTGCAGGACATCTGTGCCTCCCGCTCATGCTTGCGCCCACCCCCTTCCTCCAGCAGCTCGAGGGGAGTGTCACCTTCTCACTTCCTGTCCATCAGCACGCAGACCAGCCGGCTGGCTCCCGCACAGCCCTCGGTCAGAGCAAACAAAGGTACTTCATCATCTGCCGTGCACACTCCCTGGTGACCCACCCCCGGCTGCTGCTGTCTGAGAGAGCTGTGTGTGTGCGCGTGTGTGTGTGTGTGCGCGCGCGTGTGTGTATGAGAGAGAGAAAGAGAGCCAGCCCAGCAAAGGGCTTTGTTTGCCGATTTTGCCTTTGACCTTGCACGATTAAATACCTCGCCGCTTGTATTTCCAGGTGCCTGCATATGGCAGACACGCCCCGAATATAAAACGAACTAAGACATGTTATTCAGGAGAATTTTGTGAAAGACTTTGTCTTTCTATTTTTGACTTAATGAGCTCTACCTCAGTTAAATTATCGGGTGTATGATGAACGTTTAACATTTATAGAAGACTGTAAACTTTATGTTCCTTAATATTGCAAGTTCCCCGTGTTAATTTCAGCTCCTCATTTCAGACCCCTCCAGCGAGCTATACCTGGGACTTAGAGGTGACCGAGGCGGTCTCCTGTCCCGACGGCTCAGGGTCTGCCAGGGACGCATACCTGGCTCAGACATTGGCAACGTTGCGTGATCGGTGCTGGGACCCGCAGAGCGGGCAGCCGGCCCTGGCAGAGGCTGGCAGGGATCTGCCCTGTAGTTAAGGAAGGGTATCTGGAGAAAACTACATCTAAGCTGAAACTGGAGACTGGGCAGGAGTTACCAGGCAGAGGGCAGAGGTAGAGAGTGAGAAAGTTCCAAGCAGAGGGGACACCGTGGACGAGGGCCAGAGGCTAGAAAGATTAGCGTGGCTTGAATGTGTTTGCAGCCAGTGGTCAGTGGTCAGCTGTGGGCTGCAGAGGGGGCAGGATGTGGAGGAGTCGTGCCCTGGAGGCACGGGGGTCTCAACGGTAGCCCCACACGTGTGGACATCAGACTGTAGCTGTGGCATCTGTCCCCGAGCCCTGATTACTGAGCCACCTCTGGATGACCGGTCTTCTGGCTCCCGGGGACAGCTGGGCTACCCCTACCGCCCCCTTATCCTACTTTGTGGTTTTTTCTAGCGCTCATGGCCATCTGCCAAATGTGCATCGACTCTTGTCTGCCTTCCCCTTCCAGACTGGAGGTCCGTGAGAGCAGGACCTTCACGCATCTCACCAGAGATGTTGGCACACAGAAAGCACCCACGAAATATTGTGCCTGGGGGGGCGGGCTCAGCCAGTTAAGCGTCCGATGTTGGCTCAGGTCACGATCTCGCAGTTCGTGAGCGCAAGCCCCGCGTCGGGTTCTCTGCTGACAGCTCGGAGCCTGGAGCCTGCTTTGGGTTCTGTGTCTCCCTCTCTCTCTACCCCTCCCCTGCTTGCACTCTGTCTCAAAGAAAAAAAGAAAGCACGCATAAAATATTTATTGAATAAATGAGTGAGTGAATGAATGATACAAAGAGGCTGTGGAGGCATTAACTATGCTTCTCCCCGGTGACAGAGCTGGTGTCCTTGCTGGGTGGGAGACGGAGAGCCAGAAGAACGGCGGGGGGCGAGGGTAGGGGTCCTACTTCCAAACTGGCTTATTTCCAGCAGCTTATTCCCTCTTCCTCTGGCTCTGAGTTGTGACCTACAGGTCTGAGGGTACAGGTCCTGGGCGGGTTCATCCACTTTTGTAAAAAAAATTGAGGTAAACTTCACATAATGTAAAATCCACCACGGTAGCCATTTTAAGCCCTTCAATTCCATGGCCTTTAGTGCCTTCATAATGTTGTGCAACCATCGCCCCTAGCTGGTTTCAGAACGTTTTCATCATCCTAAAAAGAAACCCATTGGGCGTTTGGGGCCCATTCCCTCCTCTCCCAGCTCCCGGAAGCCACTAATCTTTCTGTCTCTCTGGATGTGCCTCTTCTGGACATTTCGTGCACACAGAATCGCACAGCACTCGGCCTGCCGTGTCTGGCCCCGTTCCCTTAGCGTGAGGTTTCAAAGGTCAGCCGTGGCGGGGTGCGTGTCGGAAGTTGGTTCCCTTTTCTGGTTGAATGAGAGGCCTCTGTGTGGATACGCCACGTTGTTTTATCCATCTGCCTCTTGATGGACATTTGGGTTGTTTCCGTCTCTTGGCTATTGTGAAACTTTAAGGCGCCGAATTAATGGTGTTCGTTATCAGAATGTGAACCTTAGAGAAGGACGCATACACAGGGAAGGGAGGCTTCCGGGAGCCCCAAGCCCATCCGTCCACCCTGGGCTTCTGCTCCATGCCGCTGCTAACACCCCAGAGGCCGTAGATGTTCCCAGCCCCTTGATCAGCTCCCAGCTGAGACACTGCCATCTCCGGAAGTCATCGCTGCTTCCCACGGGTGAGTCTTGAGGTTCCTAGCCCCGCCCTCAGCCCAAACCCCAGTGCCAGCGTGTCTCCCTTACAAGACCATGGGCTCCCCAGGGCCGGGACCATGTGGGGCCCCGTGCTCAGAAAGTGCTTTGCTGCTGGGCACCTGGGTGGCTCAGTCGTTAAGCATCTGACGTTTGGCTCAGGTCATGAGCTCATGGTTCATGAGTTCGAATCCCACATCCGGTGAAGCATGAGCCCTGCTTCTCTCCCTCTCTCTCTTTCCCTCTACCTCTCCCTCTCCTGGGATTCTCTCTCTCTCCTCTCTCTCTCTCTCTCTCCAAAAAAAAAAAAAAAAAGAAAGAAAGCACTTTGCTGAAGCTGAACATTTGTGGGATATGCAGGTCAGAGACAGGTTGCCATAGAAACTCAGTTTTTGGATGTCTAAGACTGGGACCCGTCTGTCTGATGCAGCCAGTCTTCTCTCAACACCCCCAGGGACAGACTGGTTGCCTATGGCATCATGCCAGCCAGACCCTCCCCCAGGCAGCCTCCTCCGCGGGATGACCATTGGCCTACCTGGCCCTGTAGCCTTAGATCAAGTATATCCTAGATCTCCGGCCTCGGAGGGAGTGGTCACCAGTTCCCACACAGGCCTCTGTGCTCCCCATGTGCCCTCTAACTGAAAAAGTTCTGGAAAACTGGAAAAGAAAATGGGGACTCTGGGTCTTGGAGGCCCACCAACACCCCGTCCCCGATTGGCCTCGTTTTCTTGTGGCCACAGAGGAAGGGGGCTCCCTGCCTGCCGCTTCCGCCCCTGCTCCTGCCTCCTCTCCGAAGCCCCTCCATCAGCTGTGGATCTTCCCGCCTGCATTCCCAACCCGCTGGTTCCCTTGCTGCAGCCAGGTCCCTGCTTCCCTGCCCGCTTCCCCTCTGCCCGCTTCCCAGTGGCCGCTGGGGTCCTGCACCCACTCTCTCTAGCTTCTCCTAACATCTCCATTCCTCAGACACTGCTCCCACCCCAGCCTCCACTTGGGCTCAGACCCAAAGCTCACTTCCTGGTCCTTCTGCGCTGAGTCTCTTCCCCTACTCGTTAGAGAGCCGTGCAAGGCCGCTCCCCTCCCTCTACTGCGCCCCTACACCACCTGGTCCCCTTCCTTCCTGCCTGTGGGCTTCCCTAGCGCCTTCCCCGCCCTCTCCTCCTGCCCCCGCCATGCTCTTTCCCATAGCTTTGTCCCAGACCTGGCATCTGGCTCCAGCCCAGACGCCCCTCCAGGCCACCCAGCCTTCCCACTCCACCCGCCTCCCTCCTAGTTCAGACTGAGGGCCGCTGGGGGTGGCTGGAACTTAGCCAGATGTGAACAACGAGGCTTCGTATCATCTACAGCTCTGCCCCTCTGACACAGCTCGGGCTGGGCGAGCAGACACCCACTCACTGCCTCCCCTATGCCCCTGGGGGGCTCTGGTTCGTCTCTGCCTGGGGGCGGCCTCTGGCCCCTTCTTCACCAAGGGAGGAATACGAGAGGTGCCAGCTGTTGCTGTGGGCCAGGACTCTGCCCTTTTGCCCTGATAACCCACGGATGTCCTCCTTCCCCCTGCATAGAATGATTTTCCGCCAACATTCTCTCTACCTGCTCCGTCCTCTGCTGCTGGGGTGGGGTCCAGGCATCCCCCCACCACCAGACTTCCCCTCCTCCACCAGCCCCTCAGTCTAATTAATTGTGTATGCTCCCCCCATCCTCCACCCCCTGTTGGCCACCCCCCAACCCATGGCACAGGTGCTCTTGGTGATCCGGCCCCTCCTTGTGTTGTCCTGCATGGCTGGGGGCAGGGGTGCATCTGTCTGGGTTTGTGAGTCCCAAAGGCCCGCCTCACTGCCTGGCTTCTCCACCCACTGGCCTGGGTCCTGTAACCCCCGCAACCACGGGTGAGGTCGTATCCTCCTCTGCCGAAACAGGGTGACAGTCCCCTGCCGTGCTGTTGTGAAGCCATGTGGCCCCTGGGTCCTCATAGAGCCCCCGAAACTCCAGGCCCACGGAGCCTCTTCTTGTGCCCTACCCGCTTGCCTGCGTCCCCCAAACACACACAGTCCCTCGGGCCCGCACTGCGGTTTCTAGAAAGTCCTGACTGTAGGGTTTAGGCTTGTGGGAGGAGGTGTGGGGAGGTTTCAGGGAAGACGGGCTTTGTTCGGGCTTGGATGCTGTCCAGAAGTGGGCATCTCAGTCGATCTCACCTCAAAGCGGGGGGAAGACTCCACTGAGCGCTATGCGTGTGGTGACTTGGTAGAGCAGCCACAGGAAATGAATGCAGCCAGGGTGGGGGTGTTGGCCATTTCTGCGGTTCGCACGGCGACCTTGTCTTAGCCCAGGATGAGGATGAAGCGGATTGCTTTGGGTTTTGCTTCATCCCCGGCCCAGCGGGGGCTGGTCTGATATCCGTGATCTGGAAAATCATTTGTGTTTGCAGGAGAAGCCCTTGGCGGTGAGCACCGGCGGGTTCTAGCCCAGCCCCCGGCACCTCCCGCGTGGGCCCCGGCGCTCAGGCTGCTCTCCTCCCCTCTACCCCACGAAGATTCACCCGCCCGGATTTCTTGCCCTGGTGGGCCTTTCTTCCGTGGAGAGACCCCTCCACAAGCACAGACCTGTCACACCCTGAGCTTTTTGTCACTCTTACATGGACGTCCAGAGACAGGGAGCTCACGACAGCCCTGAGCCACACAGTCTGTTTCAAAAGACCTTGATTTCTTTTTTTTTTTTTAAATGTATTTATTTAAATTCAGGTTAACAGACAGTATAGTCTTGGCTTCAGGAGCAGAACCCAGTGATTCATCTCTTACATACGACACCCAGGGCTCATCCCGACAAGTGCCCTCCTTAATGCCCATCCCCCACCTAGCCCATCCCCCACCCACCTCCCCTCCAGCAACCCTCAGTTTGTTCTCTGTATCTAAGAGTTGCTTATGGTTTGCCTCCCTCTCTGTTTGTGTCTTATTTTTCCTTCCCTTCCCTTCATCTGTTGTGTTTCTCAAATTCCAAACATGAGGGAAATCATATGATATTTGTCTTTCTCTGACTGATTTCACTCAGCATAATACACTCTAGTTCCATCCATGTTGTTGCAAATGGCAAGATTTCATTCTTTTTGATAGCCAAGTAGTATTCCATTGTGTGTGTGTGTGTGTGTGTGTGTGTGTGTATGTGTGTGTGTGTTTTCATTTTTTTAACTTTTATTCAGTTTTGAGAGACAGAGAGAGGGCATGAACAGGGGAGGGGCAGAGAGAAAGGGAGACACAGAATCCGAAGCAGGCTCCAGGCTCTGAGCTGTCAGCTCAGAGCCCAATGTGGGCTCGAATTCACGAAGGGTGAGCTCATGACCTGAGCCGAAGTCAGACGCTTAATTGACTGAGCCACCCAGGCACCCCTATATATATATATATGTGTGTGTGTGTGTGTGTGTGTGTGTATGGATAAAGAAGTCTTCTTTATCCATTCACCAGGTGATGGACATTTGGGCTCTTTCCATAATTTGCTATTGTCGATAGCACTGCTATAAACATTGGGGTGCATGTGTCCCTTCGAATCAGCATTTTTGGATCCTTTGGACAAATACCTAGTAGTGCAATTGCTGGGTCGTAGGGTAGTTCTATTTTCAATTTTTTGAGGAACCTCCACACTGTTCTCCAGAGCGGCTGCATCAGCTTGCATTCCCACCAACAACGCAAAAGGGTCCCCCTTTTTCCGCATCCTTGCCGACATCTGTTGTTTCTTGAGCTGTTAATTTTAGCCATTCCAAGAATGGCTCAAAAGACCTTGATTTCTTAGGAAACTCTTTGTTCTTCAGAGCTGAAGTTACCCTTCTCAGAGTCTATGAGAATAAGTACGATGAAAACAAAATTCAAATAGGATCAGGTCTGGAGATACACTTCATTGATGCCTCTTGAGAGGATGTCTCCATATGTCGGGTTCATTTCTACTTTCTAGCCTGGGCCACGAAGCTGCATGCCGAGCCTTAAACTGGTAGCACAGAGTAGCAAACCTGGAACTACCTAATGCCCGGGAAACATCAGGTACCAGCCCCCCATGGCCTCCCGACACACAAGTCCCCGAGTGCCTGTGGCCCATCATGGTGGCTACCAATGGCAGTTACCCAATGGGATTATCAGCATTATCACATCAGTATTAGCTGACTACCAAGTTAATATGAAATTGAGTATTAAATTAACAATACTCATCGAGCACCAGGCTCAGTGCTAGGCCCAGAGTTAGCACTCAACAAGCACCCTCCACTGCCCGCACCACCCTTTACCACCTTTGTTGTCAGGATGACTGGCCTGGGGGGTGACACAGATCCAGGCTCGAATCCTACCTCACTAGCTGGGTATCCTTGGGGAAGATGTTTGACGTCTCCGAATATCAGTTTCTCGAATATTTCTCCGAATACCTAGAATAGGGATGATCCGAATTCCCGGGCATTGTTGCTGATCGGACTTAATAAGTTGCACGTAAAAGTGAAGTATGAACAGCATTTGTAAGACAACCAGCATGGGCGGGGGGAGGGGCAGGTGTAGGACCCCAATTCCCCTCCCTCCTGGAACAGGGAAGATCATGAACACCGTCAGTAAAGTTGATCGTCTGTCCCTCCTTACAGAGGAGTTGTCTGAGATCCCAGGGAGATAATGTGTGTGAAGTGGATCGTAAATGCTCAAGTGCCATAAACGTGTTTATAACGATTACGACTAATTAAAATTTAGGGCAGCCGGGAGAGAGGCCTGCTGTGAGATGAAGCTCTCTCCTCCTGCTTTCAGAGGGTCTTTTAGAGACACCGAGGGAGAAAACATTGCCAGTTAAGAGACCTTGGGTTGTGCGTCACTTAGGGCACGGGGGCCGCAGTCCCGCAAGCTCTCTGGGTCCTTCGGCGGCTTCGACTTGTGTGCGTCCATCCCTGGAACGTGAGGCAAGCGTTTGTTCTGTGCCCGGCACCGCTGAAGACTGGCGGTCCTCGGGCCAGACACTTAGAAAAGCAATTTGTAAGGAACCTTCTCCCAAAGACCTCCTCTACAGAACCACCTGTCGCGGGCAGCGCCGGCCTCTTTGGGGAGTTCAGTCCCCACTCCGGCCCCCGGAGTGCCAACCCCTTGAGGCTAAGGGCTCTCTCTTGCTCCCTGCCGGGCACAGGGCCCGGCACCTGGAAAGTGTGCAGGATAGATGAGCTTGGCATGGAAGTGAGTTAATGAAAGCTGGTCTCCAAGCAGTCAGGGACCAGGCAGGCACTCCCCACCCCACAGGTCATTCATTTGTCTTCCCCGTGAGCTGCACAAGGGCTGGGCAGCCACCCTGAGATCTTTCAAATTTGCTTTTTCCCCGGGTCCCCGTCACTTCCCTGCTCTGGCTGGAGACCAGCTTGCTGGGGGGCAGAATGCTGCGCTCTTGTTGATTCCTGTTGTTTGGTCCCCGTGGGGACTTTCCAAGTGGCATCGGAGAGCTGTTCAGCTGCCTTTTGCATCTGATGGAGGAGCTGAGCCCTCTCTGCCTCCCCACCCCCCCACCCCGGGCAGCCCTGTGCCTACACTCTCCGGCCTGCTGTCCTGTCCCCATTTCTCACCTCCCAGCACCGGCCATCACACTGGTCTTTGTTACAAAGGGTATCTCACCAGACCTTGGCCGTGCCGGCACCCTGATCTCCAGAACTGTGAGAAATACATTTTCGTTGTTCACTCTTAAACTGGGTTACAATTGACATATAACATTATATTAGCATCAGGTGGACAACATAATACATGTGCATATCACAAAATGGTCACCGTAGTTGGCCCAGTTGACATGTGCCATCACACAATAACAATTCTTTTTCTTGTGATGAGAACTTTTCAGACCTACTCTCCTAGCAACTCTCAAATACACAGCACAGCATTATCAATATATCAGCTGGGGATACTGTACATTACTTCCCTGTGACTTATTTATCTTATAACTTGAAGTCTGTACATTTTGCCCCTATTCACCCATTTCTCCCACCCCCCCCCCCCGCCCCTGCAACCACCAATCTGTTGTTGGCAACCGTGAGCTCGTTTTGTGAAATTATTCTTATTTTTTCAGACTCCGCTTATAAGTGAGGCCATACAGAATTGGTCTTTCTCTGACTTATTTCAATTAGCATAATGCCTTCAAGTTCCGCTCGTGTTGTTGCAAATGTATGTTATGGCTGAGTAATATTCAATTGTGTGCACACACCACATCTTCTTTGTCCACTCACCCATCGATGGACACTTAGGTTGTTTCCACGTCTGGGCTGTTGTCATTAATGCTGCAATAAATACGGAGGTGCAGACATCCTTTCAAATAAACGGTTTCATTTTCTTCAAAAACATCCCAGAGTAGGGGCGCCTGGGTGGCTCGGTTGGTTGGGCGTCCGACTTTGGCTCTGGTCATGATCTTGTGGTTCGTGCAAGTTCTTGAGTTCAAGCCCTGCAAAGGGCTCTGGGCTGATGGCTCAGAGCCTGGAGTCTGCTTCAGATTCTGCGTCTCGCTGTCTCTCTGCCCCTCCCCTCTTGCTCTCTCTCTCTCTCTCTCTCTCCTTCTCTCTCAAAAATTATAAATAAACATAAAAAAATTAAAACAAAACACAACAAAAATATCCCAGAGTAGAATTCCTGGGTCATAGGGTAGTTCTATTTTTAATTATGTGAGAACGCCCCCACACTGTTGTCCACAGTGGCTGTACCAGTTTGCATCCCCACCAACAGTGCAAGAGGGTTCCCCTCTCTCCGCATCCTCGCCAACACCTGTTGTTTCTTGTGTTTTTGATACTAGTCTTTCTGACAGGTGTGAAGGCATATCTCACTGTGGTTTTGATCTGCATTTCCCTGATGATGAGTGATGTGCAGCATCTTTTTGTGTGCCTCTTGGCCATCTGGATGTCTTCTTTGGGAAAACGTCATTTCAGATCTTCTGCCCATTTTTTAATTAGATCCTTTGTTTGTTTGTTTTTTTGCCATGGGGTCGTATGAGTTCTTTATGTCCCTTAACAGATATATGATTGTAAATATCGTCTCCCGTTTAGTAGTTTGCCTTTTCATTTTGTGGATGGTTTTCTGTGCTGTGCAGACACTTTTTAGCTTGATGTAGTCCCGCTTATTTATGTTTGCGTTTGTGGCCTTACATTCTGTTGTTTCCGAGCCACCCAATCTACGGCGCTTTGTTACAACAGGTGGAACAGACTAAGACAACGCTAGCACGTAGTAAGTGCTTATCACGTTCCGGGCCGTGTGTTAAGCACTTTGCACACATCGATTCACTTAATTATTACAAGTTCCACTGTGAAATAGATATTACTGTCTACCTCTTATAGATGCGGAAACAGAGAGGTTCACAACTTGCTCAAGATCACACAGCTGATGAGCGGCAGAGGTGGGATTTGAACCGTGGCAGTTCCAAACTGATTCCAGAACCCAAGCTCCTGATTGCTATGCAGTAAATAATGACTCTCCCTTAAGAAATCCTGAATTCAGAGCTGACTCTGGTAAAGCATCCTACATCATATGCTTTGTTGAGGCTCAGTGACTCGGTATTTCCTGTGCTACCTGCCTCCACTCCCGCAGCAATTTCTTGGTTCCAGAACCTGCTGACATCAGCCTGTGTTGCGCTCGCTCACAGCCGTGGGTCCTGCCAAGGCACTCTGGGCCAGCATGGTGTTTGCCGATCCTGGTTTTGTGACAGGATCTGGCCAGGGTGGTGGCATTAGAAAGGAGGCTCTTAGAGACCAAGCAGGGGTCCTTGTCAGCCATGCTTCTGTTGCTGGTTACTCAGGGAAATCTGCCAGGAGCACCGTCAGCCCAGCCTCCCTGCAGGGGCTGAGAAGCGTTGCTTCGGGCGGGCACTGAGGCACATTAGTCCCTGCAGAAGGGGTGTGGCCCCTGCCACCACACCCACCTGCACCTGCCTCAGCCCACTGCTTCGGAGGAATGAGTGACGCAGACTTGATGTGTCACCCCAGGTTAGCCCATCCACACTTCCAGAACCTTCCAGAACCTTCCTGAACTGCAGTATCCATGGAAACTGGGGCTGGATCGGCCAGCCTGCGAACCTGGGGCTTTCTCTGAGCTGGAAGCTGTGGCAGCACCTCGGCTCCGGAAATGAGACAGCCAAGAGACCCTGAATGGGACAGAGGGGGTCCTAAGATCTGATGGCAGCCCCCACCCTGCCATTCACTGGCAAAGTCAGCATCTGGGAGAGAGAGAGAGAGAGAGAGAGAGAGAGAGAGAGAGAGAGACTAATAGCCATCCTGACCAGGGGTCCCATCGGCAAATTCTCTTCAAAACTCACCATGCCTCATGGGACCTCGAGTGACTTTCCTACATCTCCAGTCTGTTTCTCCTTCTGAGAAAGGTCACAGCTCGGGACCATGACCTTCAGCTCCGGCTGCATATTCCCACCCACTGGGGAGCTTTAAACACTGAGGTGTCCCGGCCCGGGGCCCAAAGACTCTACCTGCTTGGCCCAGGGGCGCCCAGGGATTAACACTTTTGAAAGGTCCCCAGGTGGCTTTGACAGAGGCATAGACCCTGGTGACCTCTGCCAAGGTGGGGGCCTCCTCGGCCAATGGGGAGCCCTAGATGCTGCTTGCCAGGAGACGTCCTTGAAAGCAGAAAGGCCACAGAGGCTGTCCAGTTTCCTCCCGTGCCTTGGAGATGTGGGAGCAGTGAAAGTCAATCTACCAGCAACCAGCTAAGACAAGATTTGTTCTATCCTTCCCCTGACAGCTTCCCCCTGAAATCACACGCCGCAGCCCCGAGCTCCTCTCCTCTCTGTCCCACACAGCCCACGGGGGCCCACCATCATTCATTACCCATGAACCAAAGCCTGCCTGAACCTGTCAAGACCTAAGTATGGGAAGAGATTGGCTGTTTTTTTATTTTTCCTGCCAAAGGTGCTGGTGTGAACCGTTCAAGAGCGTGGCTCAGGAGCCAAACTACCCAGATCGGAACTCCAGCAACACCACGTTTAATGGGAGACCTTGGGCAAGGCACTCAGCACCCCATGACCCCATCTCCTCGGGAGAGGCCCTACCTCCCGGGGTGGTCATGAGGACTAACTAGGTACAGCACCCCAGCCATAAATATCAGCGATCATTACGTGCCTAGGACTTCATTATTCTTATACCATTTCTTCAAGGAGAGATAAACATTGGCGCTTACTGTCAGGGGAAGGTGCAAAATTCTTGGCTTTAGGTTGTTTTGGGTTGCTCGTTTCTTGGAAAAGAAAGATGGTTAGACGTTAAAATCCAAACATGAACCAAGAGTAGAGAATTCGTCTGAAAGCCTCTTAACCAGGATGGCATCAGTCTAGGATAAGGGCCATTCATTCAGTTATCAAACATGTTGTTTCTCAAGTACCTCCTTTGTGCCAGGCCCTGGGCTCAGTGGAGGGGCACCAGCGGTGAGCGACAGAGACATAACCATCCTGGCCACAAAAAGCAAACAGCTGTCTTAGAGGGTCCATAAATACTTACCTAAGAAATCCAGCAATATCAGTCATTGTGATTGCCAAGAAGAGGACAGTGAGGGTCTGTAACGGGAGGGGGGGGGTGTCTGGTAGGGGAAACCTCCAGAGGAAGTGACAGCCAAGCCAAGATCTGGAGGATGAGTAGAAGGTCTCTGAGTGTTGAGGGGCAAACATTCCAGCAGAAGGAAGAGCACGTACAGGTCCCCGAGGCAGGAGAGGACCTGGCCACTCGGGGGACGGTGAAGGGCCGCGAGTCCTGGGAGGGCAGCGAGCGTGGGAGGGAGCGTCAGGGGATGTGGTCAGGGAGGCAGACGTGAGCTGGCCATTCAGGGCCGTGGGCCAGGGCGGGAGTCTGGGTTGGGAGCTGCAGTGGGAAAGCCACGGGAGATTTTCAAAGCAGGGGTGTGGACTGCCTGCTGTCTATTCACTGTGGCTGCTGTTTGGAGGTGGACAGCAGGGCCACCAGTGGATGTGAGGAAAGGAAGGACCAATTAGGAAGTCCCAGGGTGCTGTGAGTGTCACCGAGGAGTGCAAAAGTCCAAACGACAAAGCCGTCACATGCAGGTAGAAGGGAGGTTGGCGGTGATGGTTGGGGAAAGAGGGAGGAGAAGGGGAGCCACACCATTGACGTGTCACCTGCGTTGCTTCATCTGAATTGTCACACAAGTCATGAGAAGGGGCTGTCACCTAGAGCCCCCCACCCTTCCTGCTACTGATGCTCGACATCCTCGAGGTCAGAGGGAGTCACATTAGGGAGCCTCGTTTTTGCGTTTTGCATTTCAGTTGCGGGGGAGGGGGTGGTTCTTGGAGCTTCACGATGACAGAAGTGACAGTGTGGTTTGTGTTTTTTCAAATGTTGCCCTTTCATTATATGCCTCTCGCTCTGGGCCCTGGAACCATTCTTCTTAGTCATTATTTGCATCCATCTGGTCCCTGGGCCCTCTGATGGATGACCGGCCACGTCTCATTGTACCCTGAGCTGATTGTGCCACCTCGCCCTGGGCCTCTGCTTGGTCTGCAATGATTTACGGATGTCATAGGCTGGGTGTCTCTGAATGACCTGGGCAAACAGAGACCAGCAAGGCTCGGTAATGAGACGCCTTCTGGGGTTGGGTGTGAGCCTCAAAGCTCAGGGAGGAGACACGCTGTAGCTTTCAACAGAAATAAAGGAACGGAAACCCTCCACCTTCCCTGCGTGACTGGCCCAGTGCTTTTATTCTTTTTTAAGGAAGTTCACTGATATGTTTCCGTTCGCTTCCCTGCATGTTTTCTTTTACTTTTTAGGTAAAGGTTAAAAATGTCTAGCTTTTGCAATCTCAGGCTGGCTGGTCGGGGCTGTGTGAACGAGGCCACCTTCTCAAAGGCTCTCAGGGACTGGCTCTCGCCCAGCTGTCCCTTTGTGCTGAAACTCTGGGGACAGCGAGGTGCGCTGCGGGAGTCCGGATGTGGGAGCAAGGCGGATCTGGACTTGAATGCTGGTTTTGCCCACTTTCCACCTGGGTGACCTTGGACAAGTTACTTGGCATCTCTGAGCCTCAGCTTCCTCATCTGTAACATGGGCATGAATACAGTAATTACCTTGTGCCCACCTGAGGCATGGGCTCCCACCCTCTAAGCAGAAAACGGTCTTCTGTGTGCTTCTCGGAAGCCTCAGGCTCTGCTTTTAGGGGCACCCAAACCAAGACAGTTTTCATGATCACGCAGAGTCATGGCTTTTGCCTTGGGCACATCACCCTGCTCTAGGGGCATCTTGGTTGTGTGTACTGGGGAGGGAGGAGTGGGTGGTGGAGTGAGGGGGACCAACGAGCACTGGCGTCCAGCTGGGGAGACTCCTCCCTACACCTGTCCTGCGGGGGGGCTGAACTCCCTTGGCTCTGCTCCGCCCCCTGGCCGTTGATTGGCCCACAGCTAGACACCTGACCCAAGCCGGCCCATTGGAATTCTTCTAGGATTTTTCTGCTCTGAAACTGCTGAAGATTCTTTCAGATTAGGACCCCATGGTGACTTTGGGAGCTGTCAATGTGTCTGTGCCCTGTTACAGGGAGCGAGCTGGTGCGGAATAAGAAGGAAACCAGTATCAGCCAAGGAGAAACAGAAAAGTGGTGAGAGCGTCCTGTAGTGCTTAA
The DNA here is from genome assembly GCF_046562875.1 of Panthera onca. NCBI lineage: Eukaryota > Metazoa > Chordata > Mammalia > Carnivora > Felidae > Panthera > Panthera onca. Next base: position 5,204,406 of record NC_138342.1, read on the forward strand.
GGGTCACTGGTCCCAGCTGTGTGTGGAGCCCAGTTACCCCTGGGGATGGCTGTTCAGCCTTCCCTCCCGGTATGGGAGATCTCCTTGCCATACGGTCTTATTTTTGTCTAAGCCACTTCAATTTGGTTGCTGTCACGGGCGGTCAAATTGCACACCAGATGATATGCCAAATTATGTGCCAGACAACCTGGTATATCTCAGTAAAATATATGGTTCTGGGTACAGTGTAGGTTTGTCCCAAAAAGAATGCTTGGGAAGAAAAGGAAACGGAACTTCTAGAATGTTCCAGCCACTGAGCTCCCCGTTTTGTCTGCGTTGTGGAATATGAGGGAAGAAGTGAGTCCAGTACAAGATATGCAGCCACTAGCAATAGAACCCCTCACCCTAACTTATCAGCCTCGAGGCTGGTCTGTCATTTCACTGATGACCATCAACCGCCCAGCTGTCCTCCATTGCTCAGCTCCACTGGCTTCTGCTTCTTTGTGTTTATTCCTGGTGATTATCGCCTTGAGGTCACAAGGGGGCTGCTGTGGCTTCAGACTTCACATCTGTGTCCCAAGAGGAAAAGGAAAGGAAAACCTTTCCCAGATGGCTCCAGCCAGCTTTGCTTTGTATCATATTGGCCAGATTCACCCATAAACGTGTCCCGTGACCATTTCTACTTGAAAACCAGTTTTCACCTTCCCAACCTCTCGGGTGGGAGGTGACAAGGGAGAAAGGGATTGGGAATAGCCGTCGACTGGTCAGCAATGGTGTCTTTCCATAGCCTGAGCCCAGATAAGGGTCTGAAGAACATGCTGTGTCTGGGAAAGGTAGGATGGGCATGAGTGGACCTTGGGCTATGTGGGCTGCGTGGGGGAAAATCATGTCCACGGTCAAGGCCTGATGTGGTGGTGGGAGCCACGGAAGGCTCTTCAGCCTGCTGGAGGAATGTCAGGACTACGTTTACATCCTAGAAAGACCCCTCTGGCTATTATTTGGAGACAGGTTTGGGCTGGGATTGGACTGGAAGGCGGTGACAGGTGTTTGCAGTGCTCATCCTGTGAATTCGAGGTAATATATGCAGGCGTAGAATTTAGAATAGGGGCGCCCGGGTGGCTCAGTCGGTGAAGCGTCCGACTTCGGCTCAGGTCATGATCTCACAGTCCATGAGTTCGAGCCCCACGTCAAGCTCCGTGCTGACGGCTCAGAGCCTGGAGCCTGCTTCGGATTCTGTGTCTCCCGTCTCTCGGCCCCTCCCCTGCTCACACTCTGTCTCTCTCTGTCAATAATAAATAAACATTTTAAAAATTTAAAAAAAGAATTTAGAATAACTCAGCACCTTTCTGAGCTGCTCAGTGGACCAAGGAAAGAAAGTGACCAAACAAGTAAGACTAGATTAATACTCACAAGAAATATAGGAGAATCCATCCTCGTGGGAAAATAGACCATGATGTGGCACTTATCTTCCACGTTCGATCTGATGGAAGGTGGCTTTTCTCCGCATTTTTGTGTGCATGGAAAATCCCAGGCCATACTGAGTTACTGACTCAGCCATATAAAGCAAGCTCAAGGTTACATCCAAGGGAGAGAGAGTACAAATTACTTTAACACTAGAGAAAAGGACATTAGACCTTCTAAGTATTTCTAACAAGTGAGAAATGAGGAGTACCATTGTATGTGTTCTTTCCTATAGATGTGCTAGCTTTGTAACAGAGGCCATCATATGCTTGCGTACTACTGAAAAATTCAAATTACCAAAAGTAATTGCAGTTAGGAAGAAAACATTAAAGGGGCACCTGCGTGGTTCAGTCAGTTAAGTGTATGACTCATGATTTCAGCTCAGATCATGATCTCACAGTTTGTGAGTTCAAGCCCTGCATCGGGCTCTCCGCTGTCAGCACAGAGCCCCCTTTGGATCCTCTGTTTGCCTCTCTCTCTCTCTCTGCCCCTTCCTCTGTCTCAAAAATAAAAGCATTTTTTAAAAATAATAAAACAATAATAATAATAATAGGAGAAACCATTAAAAACCATAGAAACCAAATCACTGTTAACATTTTGGCACATGTCCCTTTTTATCCCGATGGGTATGTTTCCCCACAATATTCATAGTAGGAATCAATGTACAATTTTATCACCTCATCTTGTAGACTTTTCCCCCTGCTAACACAGTCTTCATAAACTTCACTGTCCATGGTTTATACGCCACAAAACTCTCTCGACCCCTGTTATTGAACATTTGACTGGTTTTCTTGTGGTTTTTTTTTTTCTGTAATAAATAACATGGTGATCACCATCGCATACAAATTTTAGTCTTCACAGAAGACTATTTCCTCGGGATGATTCTCAGAAATGGAATGACTGTCTCAAAGGGAACAAGCATTTTTAAAGCCATTGATACTTACTAGCGATTCAGAAATCCACACTGGTGACAAAAGTTAAAGACAGACAATGTGTGAGAAAGCTCTGCTTTCTGGACTCTCTCCCTTGGCAGCCTGTGGGTTGGGTCATTACGTCTGTGGACGATTTATTGCCTTATTTCTAAATAGGATCGATACACCCAGGAGCCCTGGCATAATGAGATTCAGAGGGGCCTCCACTCATGAACGCATCCGTCAATTAGACCAGAACGTTAAGAACAGTGAAAGTGAAAATGGCTTCTATGAATCTTGATATTGAAACACAGATTAGGGCATTTGGGGAGGGAAGTGTTTTATCTTTATCCGTATTTTCTGTATGCCATACGATGAGGAAGCTCATGGAAATTGAACAGCGGCTCACCTGTTCCTTAGTATGTGCTCTTTCCACATTACCCACTAAGCTCGCTGACCCCACTGCTCTTACTCAAAATGCATTTCAAGAATAACCATTGGGGGGCACCTGGTTGGAGTCAGTTAAGCATCCTACCCCCTCCCGTTACCGTCGAGGAAACAGAGAGACTCAGTAGCGTGCCCCAAGACGCACAGGTAGGGAGGTATGAGGCCGTGCCTTTCGCGGTCATTCCTCTTTATAAAAAGACAGAGGCATGACTCTGAAAGCAGTTTGAAGAAGCCGCTGAAAATGCTTTTGGCACTGAGCCTGGCCTGGTCTACTTGTAAAGTTGTATCCATGGCAGTTAGAAACACGCTCTGCTCATTCTACTTCTCTCCCATTACTTTCACAACATTGGAATCCCTCTCTCATTCGTGCGTGCATCCAGTCTTCCCAAGCACACGCACGCACACGCACACACACACACACACACACACACGCACACACACTGGTGTGATGGAGTGGCTCCTTCTGGCACATGAGAGCTGATCACGAGCATCTCTTACCAACTCTTCAGTGACGCCCCACTTGCAGCTTGAGACCAGCCACGGCTGAAGTATTTACACCCCAGCAATTGGCAGACGCTAAAAGAATCAGGGCTTTTTTTTTTCCCCCTGAGTCCCAGTTTTTATTACCATTTACCAGCTCAGCACTGTGGTCGCCCTTCTCTGCACCTGCCAGGGCCTGAGAGCAGCAAGTTGCCTCCCCTCTTCTGGGGTGTATCGGACACCCTGGGGCAGGCCCCTCTGGCGGGTGAAGCCAACAGAGCTGGGCCATCCTTCACTCCCAGGAAACGCGAGACAGCACACATGGAACCAGGCTCCGCATGTCTGAAGAGAGGCCAGTCTCTGTGAGCGGACCCCGTGCTGGCTTGAAATGTGCATGGAACACTCCTTCAGTGGCTTCATTCACTTCTAGCAAGTGTCATTTTAACTCCATTCATGGATGAGTTTCTGTAATATCGTGATTCACAATAAGGAGTATCTTACTCCACCATTCCGGCATGTAGCTCCTTAAACTCTTGGAATTTCCTAAGTGTTGTGAGTGATAAAGATGTATTGGGTATGTTATGTTATGCTGGCGACTTTCGGGAAGCCCCTGGGTCACCTGAGGGCGGATGCTTGCTGTCAGGGGAAACCACCCGGTGATTAAAAGTTGGAACGTTCAGTCCCTTCCCAGAGCTTCTGGCCAGGGGAGAGGGTTGGAGATTCAGCTGGACTGCCAGAGGCCGATGATTTAACCCATCGTGCCTATGAAATCGAGCCTCCATAAACCCCCAGAGGATGGGGGTCAGAGAGCTTCCAGGTTGGCGAACCAGAATGCATCCACCTACTGGGAAGGTCACACAGCCCCAACTCCATGGGGACAGCATCTCCGGTGTTCAGGATGCTTCTGGACCTCAGTCTATGCCTCACCTCTTCATCTCCAGCTTTTACAATACTCTTTATGACAGACAGGTAAACTTATGTAAACATTTCTCTGAGTTCCGTGAGCCCCTCTAGGAAGTTAATGGAACCCAAGGAAGGGATCATAAGAACCTCCAATGTATAGGCAGCCAGTCAGAAACACAGATGACAACTGGAGGGACTTGGGATTGACATCCTAAGGGGGGACAGTCTTGTGGGACTGAGCCCTTACCCTGTGGGGTCTGACACTGTCTCCGGTAGATGGTGCCACAGTCAAGTTAAATTGTAGGACACCTGGCTAGTGTCCTCTGAGGCTCGGAGAGTTGCTTGGTGTTGTTGGGAAAACACAGAATGGAGTTTCCCACCAGTCAGAGCTGCCCAGTGGAGCAAGTTTCCCTGGCATAGGTGGTGAGCTGCCCATAAGAGGATGCATCCAAGAAGAGTTTGAGCAAAATCCATCCCAGATGCTTGAGGAGGGGGACGGTTCTGGATTTGAGAAGGGCCAGAAAACCCCACATGTTCAGAAGGCATAGAGGGAGGGGCGTCCGGGTGTGGCTCAGTGTGCTAAGCATTCGACTTTGGCTCAGGTCGTGATCTCGCGGTCCGTGAGTTTGAGCCCCGCGTCAGGCTCTGTGCTGACAGCTCGGAGCCTGGAACCTGCTTTGGATTGTCTCTCTCTCTCTCTCTCTCTCTCTGCCCCTCCCCCACTTGTGCTCTCTCTCTGTCTCTCTCAAAAATGAATGAATGGTAAAATTTTTTTTTTTTAAAAGGAGGCATAGGGTGAGAAGAAACCCATCAGCTCTAGTGAAACATCTGTTACGGGAATGGGGACATGGTCCCACTTTGGAGTTCATGAAGGAGTGGCCCTCCCAAAAATGTGAGCCGCTTGAGAGCAGGGAGCTCATCCCCATTTCACCCAAACACCAAAACAGCTTTATGCCCAGCGCGGGAAGAAGCTGGCAGGGGTGAAGCGGAGAGGGCATTGGTTGGAGGACGGGGGATCGATTCCAAGCTCAGCCATTATCAAGCTGGGTGATTACCATGGGGCCACTTTGTCTCTGGGGATCGGTTTTCTCAACTAATTATGTGAGGACTTATTTTAGATAGCTTCTTCAGAATAACTAATATTCTAATTAAAACACCGTGATTCACACCGAGCCTGTTTATAGCATAATGTGGATCACAAACAGACATCATTTAAAACATAAAAATTAGTGGCCAGATGGAGCCAACGGAATAGATTCCTAAATTTTGAAGGCTTTTGTTTGACACACACACACACACACACACACACACACACACACACGATGAATTTTGCATTTGATTCCCTTTACCTGCAAGAAAATGCCGATTATTCCCTGAGGAAATATGTTGGAACTGGGTTGCATTCAATGAGAATCACATTAAGTTGATTTAGGCTTAATCTGTCCTTTGTCTGCACCCCACCCCCCCTTTCAAAGGCTGTTTCTCCTCTGCTTGGGGCCGTTTTCATGCGTGTTTTTCTGTGGGCCTTGGAGTCTGACCCGGTCTCCTTTAAAATCCCAGCTGCACCACTTACTGGCTGTGGGACCTTGGGGAAATTTCTTGCTAAGCCTCAACGAGTGTCCTCCTCTGTGAACAAGGAAAATGAAAACACACATCATGGGGAGTCGTGAGGATTCAGTGTGGCAATACCTGTCAAGGGCTCAGGACACTGGCTGACACATGAGAGGTGTGGTCCAGGGCTGCTGTCCCTGTAATTCTTGGATTATCAGGTTTTGTCTCTGCTGATCCTCCCACCTGGAGCACTAGGTCTCCCTCGGGGCAGGAGCTCCCACATAACCCTCCTTGCCCCCCGTTTACCCAAGTTCTCCTCCCCAGGGTCTCGATCACCCCGTGGAGGCTGCTGGTCCTTCGGTCCTGTCGCGCAAGTTCCTGACGGCACAAACCTTGCATTTGTGCAAATCCTGAGTGCTCAGTCAGCACTCAGCATACAGGGAGCCAGGCATCTGCTTTACCGACTGAGCTAGACTGCACGTTCAGACGAGGGGGACATGAAAAGGGAAACCATTTCTGGCTCAGGAACCGCTCCTGATAAAGTGCTGATGGAAAGAAAGTCCTAACCCCCAAACACCAAGAAGAGAATGAAAGTGGAGGGAACCCACTGAATGTCCCCCTCTGTGCCAGGAGCACGTGCCACCAAGCACTCACTCACTCATTCCAACCTTAGACACCTAGCGCTGCTGTGTGACCACAGTGAGCATGCTCAGTGTGCAAGGAGTTCATGTGGCCACTGCAGGAAGTGGAAGGGCTTGAATCTCAAGTGAAGCGATAAGAGATGTGGGCGGGGCTAGATGTTGCAGGTCCCCAGAAGTCTGTCTAAGGAACTTGGCTTTATCCTAAGGGCAGAGAAAGCCAGGGAGTGGAAGGGAAGGAGTGATCACTCAGCTTTCTAGTCATTCTGGCTGTTGTGTGGAGCGTGGAGAGGGGCGGGGCTCTACCTGGAAGCAGGGAGCCTGGTTAGGATGCTGTCCTGGTGGTCCAGGTAATATATGGTGGTGGGCTGGCTGGAACTATGACAGTGCAGAGGACACAGAGGAATCAGAGAGAGAGAGGAATCTGAGCAGAGAACACCAGTTCTTTACTTTCTGGGCATTTTTAATCTATGAAGTAGGTCAGGTCGGCACTGCTTTGATTAATACATCAGAGTGAGAGAAAGGGTGGTGATGAAACGGTCCCCAAGTATGACCTTCTCATCTCCTGTATACATCCCCACTGATGGCTGCCTGACCTTGGGGGTTAGGTGAATGGTGTCAAGGAGAGTCACATCTGTGTGGGCCCCTCCTGTCAGAGCACCTTCTCTCATAGAGGAGATCTTATCTTCACAAAGGTCTGAAACTAAGTAGGGCATGGACTAGTGTCCCCATTTTTGCCCTCATTTTCTGATACCCAAGGGCTTCCCCCCTCCCCATCATGTGGTTATCTCCCTGCCTGGGATCTCTGCTGTTATCTGCTCATGCATTTGCTTCCCCAGTTGGACCAGGAAGGGAGGCTGGAGCTTAGATCTCTCCAACTCTCTGAGGCTTGTGAACACCTGCCATGGCTATATAGAAACATCAAGTTACATGGTGGGAAGGGACCTTACAGTCCACTGGCTAAATTTTCCTCCAAATGCAGGAGTCCTCTTCAATATTCTCAATTTCCTCTTATATGTCTGGTATATAGTAGGTACTTGATAATGAGTAAATGAGTGAATGAATGAATAATGAACGAGTGAGTTAGTGAATGACTTAATGAATGAGTGAATGAGTGAATGAAAGAATCCATGCATGAATGAGTTAGTGAGTGAGTGCATGAATGAGTGAGTGGATGAGCTAATGAATTAATGAGTGAATGAGTCAGTGAGTGAGTTAAGGAGTGAATGAGGGAGTAAATGAGAGAGTGAATTGAGTGAGTGAGTGAATGAGTTAATAAGTGAGTGGGTTGAGTGAATGGATGAAAGAGTGAATGAGTGAGAGAATGAATGAGGGAGTGAATGAGTGAGTGAGTGAGTGAGTGAATGATTTAATGAATGAAAGAGTGAGGGAGGGAAGGAGGGAGTGATGATTAGTTCTCATTGTTAAGAAGTTCTTTACTCTTGGCTGACACTTGCTTCCTGCTAACCACCACTTCCTGAGCTAAGTCCACTCACTGACTCTACAAGGATTCACAGGATCACACTCTCCTCCTCCCCTGGTGTCTTCTCACATATTGGACCCACAGTGACCTGTTCTCTCGTCTTCAAACATGCCAACCGGGTCCTGCCAAGTTTGTTCCCATCTTGATCTTTTTGCCTGCCTGCCCCTTCTGCCTAGGGCTCTTGACTCAAATTTCTTTTCATGGCTGGATGCTCCTTGTTATTTCAGTCTCAGCTCAAATATCACCTCCTCAGAAAAGCAATTTATAACCTGTAAGTCTAGAGTAACCTCCTCTGCCCCTTCCCCTCTCTGTGCTGAATCCTGGGTGATTTCTGCAGATCTGTCTTCCAGTTCACAAGGTCTTTCTTCATCAGTGTCTAGTCTACTGTTTAACCGGTCCACTGAGGTCTTCTATCAGTTACTCTATTTTATATCTATAGAATGTAGTTGTGAATGTTGTAATCATTCTTATTTTAAAGTCCTTTTTAGAGTCCCTGTTACATGTAATCCCCCAGAGCGATTTCTCCTATTTATTGTATCTGCTGGCTATCTCTCATGAGTTGTGTATCTTTGTATTGTAATAATTTTTTACATGTAACTTTATCAGGAAGTATCATCTATGAGTGACCCACATGGTGTTGGAGGTGTGGAGGTGACCCTATGGTGTTTATTAATGGTAGAGGAGTTGTTATGTTAATTTCTTGATGAATGCAAGATTAGTGCAAGGATTTGGGCACCAACCTCATGCATGACGTAGGCAAGAGATGATTATTTCTTTTTTAAAACTTTTTATTTATTTATTTGGTGGGGTGGGACAGAGAGAGCAGAAGATAGAGAATTCCAAGCAGGTTTCACACTGTCAGAGTGGGGCTAGATCTCATGAACAGTGAGATCATGACCTGAGCCGAAATCAAGAGATGGACGCTTAACTGATTGAGCCACCCAGGTGCCCCAACAGATGATGATTTCTTATGTTTGGTGTCACTCTCCTTATTCCAATAAAGAGGACTTTGCTCTGAAAGATTCATACACAAGCATCATGCAATGCATCAGTGCCTAAATGCCTGGTACCTGATGCATGAACATAATGCATGAAAATCACCCAGCTTGATGCATAAGCATGAAATTCACTGAAAATAGATTTCTGAGATTGCCTCCTCGATACCAACTCCCTAAGTCTGGGGTTGAGCCCAGGAATCTGAATTCCTGTAAAGTTCTCTAGGGGATTCTGATGCATAGTTAAGTTTGGGTACCAATGATCCTATAAGCTTTGAAGACTGGAATTGAAATTATTTTTGTCTTATTTACTTCAAGTGAAAAGATTTAAAGCAGCTTATAAGATATATGAAAATACATTTTGAAAAGCAGACTTAGAAAACATCTACACAGGGTACCTGGGTGGCTCAGTCAGTTAAGCACCCAACTTTGGCTCAGGTCATGATCTCACGGTTTGTGAGTTTGAGCCCCATGTCAGGCTCTGTGCTGACAGCTCACAGCCTGGAGCCTGCTTTGGATTCTGTGTCTCCCTCTCTTTCTGCCCCTCCTCTGCTCACACTTTGTCTGTCTGTCTCTCTCTCTCTCTCTCTCTCTCAAAAATGAACATAATAAAATAAAATAAAAAAGCAAATAAAACACCTACACAAACAGATAACAGATAACCTAAGTGAGTGTGATCTGACTTTATTTACTCCAATACTAGGGCACACAGGAGATGCTATGGTTGGCATCCTCACCAACATCCATATCATGGATGAGGCTGTGGACCATGCATGACCCACCATTATCCATTTCTGGAGACCCTGGGCATTACTGCAAAGCCCACCCCAGTGAAGTCAGTTATGGGGCAGTTGTGGCACTCCAATGGGAGGCTGCTCTCTGATATGGCTTTGCTGTTTCTGGGATCCCCTTCTGCAAACTGTCAGGCTGCCCAAATGCATTTACTGACTGTCAGCCCCCTTTGTTTCCTGGACCACCCTTTGTCTGGGCAATGAAGGCTCCTCTTTGCAAGCCGATGCACCTTGCTGAGCTGTGTTCTTTTGGACCTCTAGGCTTCTGCCCCAGCTGTTTCCTCTGCCCAGAAAACTTAAGACTCCATTCAATTATCTCTGTCTCCAGGTAGGCTCTCTCCTCTGCTTCCTTCATTTCCTTCCTTCCTTTTATCTGTTATTAATTGACCCTTTACCATATCTCAGCCCCACACTGGAGCTCCCCAACTTCCCTGCATCCCAGCATCTGCTCCACTGCAGACCCTCCCAGCTTCACATCTCGCCGTGCTGCCCCTCCACTCTCTGCTCTCTCCACACCAGCTTCTTGTGCTCCCTCTCTCTCTCCATAGGACTTTTGCATAGGCTTCACCCTTCTCTGCCTGATGAGTCCCCCCCCGCCGACTCTCCTTTTCTCCCCACAGTGATTGTCATCTCCTGGTTCCCTATGGTTGTCTCATTCTGCCTTCCTTCTTCACTTCTGCCCTTTTGTGATTCCTAGATTACCCTCTGTCTCCTCAACCACACTGGAGCCTCACAAGGGCAAGCCCTGTAACCTCAGCGCCTAGCACTGAGCCTGCCATATAGCAGGTGCCCAGTCTTGAGCAGATGAAATGAAAACATCCTTGAGAACCTCAATCTGTCTCTTCCTTTGGACCAGTTCTTAACCTTCTATTGGCCATTGGCCCCTTTGAGAGTCTCATGAAAGCTAGAAACCCTCTCTGCACAAATACACGTGAACATTTATTCCATATTATTTCAAAATTGAAAACCACCCCAAATAAAGAGGCCACTGTCTATTAATTCCAAGCTAAGATTCTTTTCCTGAGAGAGCAGCTGGTGAATTGTGTCCAGATATCATGATTGAAGGCCACCACATTAAAAAAATTTTTTTTTCAGTTTTTATTTATTTTTGAGAGACAGAGAGAGACAGAACACGAGCCGGGGAGGGGCAAAGAAAGAGAGAGACACAGAATCCGAAGCAGGGTCCAGGCTCCAAGCTGTCAGCACAGAACCCAATGCGGGGCTGGAACCCATGAACTATGAGATCATGAGCTGAGCCAAAGTCGGATGCTCAACCAGCTGAGCCACCCAGGCGCCCCTAAGCCCACCACATTTAGAGATAAAAATGGGCCTCCCAGCATCTTCAAAGGCTGGTGGTTCAGATGGCATCATGGGGGTGCCATGCTGGCTGGTATGTCCCCTTTAAAAGCTCATCTCCCTGCTTTTGTTGTTGCAGGAAAGAAGACAGCACAGAGGCACGCACATCCCACTGAGGAATATTTATATCCCTCCCGACTGACCAACAGAGCAGCAGTGGCCCCAGGATTTGTGGTTCCTTCTGGGGACCTGAGTTACAAGCCAGAGGACTGTCTTCCTATTCTAAGTCATTCATGGGAATGTCTCTCTTCTGTATAATACCAACCAGGGGACCAAAGGATGGCTCTTGACTATCAGAAGCTGTACGTATTGGCATGGGGTGGTGGGAAGAAGCTTGGGTCTGGAGTCCCAACGTCTTGGCTGGCTTTGCCCCTGCTAAGCTGTGTCACCTTGCACAAATTACTTCGAACGTCCGCTTCTTTACCTGTCTAAGGGTCTAAACACCTACTTGACAGTTTTGTTCTGACAGCCAAAAGAGCTCATGGCTACGAAAGTGTTCTGCACCCCGTACGATGCTTCCCACACGTCAGGGATCATGGCTGTTTGTAAATGTGATTCTCTCACTCATGTGACTGACCACACCCTGCCACAGCTACTCATTACACTCACAGTTCTCTGTAGCTGCCACCCACGATGGGTGATGTGGTACCATGGCAGGATTATCGTTTTTGCATTCTCAGTGGTCATCTTGATATTATAGAGCTCCTGCGGAAGCCTGAGCTAAGGTGAAGGTTCTAACCTGTGCGAAAAATTGTACACATGTGAGCACTTCCCTGGGAAGAGGGGCCATGGGTTTCATTAGATTCTCAAATGAAACTGGAACCCTCAAAAACCAAGCACCCGTCGTCTAGGGGGAAAGGACTCCACTGAGGAACCCAGAGACCCAGCTCTGCCTCTAACTGGCTGGTGACTTTGAGGCCTCAGTTCCTGATCTACAAAATGGGTGCAGCCTCATGCCCTCCAGTAGCCTTCGCAGTCCGGCTGCGGATGAGTCTGTGGCCCCTCCCTGCATGTGTCCTCCCCCAGAGAGGACACTCTTCCCGCTGCAGCAAACACTTGCTGGGTCCCTACTGTGCGGTGAGCTCTGGCCGGCTGGAAGCTCCTGTACCCAGTCTTCTTGCTTCCTGAGTAAGTAGAGAGTTCTTCTAGTCTAACCATATGTCACTTCATGCAACTGTGTCCACAGATTGTCCCCCAGATAACCACAGCACTTCAAAATTCTTAAAGCACTCAAAGCTCATTAAAGAGCATTATGGCCCAGCCACTGTGCAGACTGAGGGGTTTGCTGCCTCTGAAAATACCTCCCTGTAAATTACAGGTCTGTGACACCCTCTTCCTTGGGCAGCCGAAGGCGTAACAGGGACACTGAAACCTAAGCATCCCCCAGGAAGGCAGAATGAAAAGCCGGTTGCAGTGTGGTACTACCTCCATGAGCCGAATTCTTTCCCACCCTGCTGCTACTGGCAGAGATTGACAGTAAGGAGACAGGCTGGTGGTCAGGATCTGCCCCAAAGTCCTTGGCCTCAGCAGAGCCTGGGCTGGCTCAGTGAGGGGTAAGTGACAGGCAGGCCCCACGACCCACGGGGCAGATCTCAGAGAGCTCTTAGTCTGCAGCGGGCACACGGACAGCCCTTGGGTCAGATCTGGCTCACAAACACATCCCATTTGGCTTAGGTTTGTTCAAAAAACAGCAGTAGAGTACGTAAACATAAAATGTACCCTCTTAACCCTTTTTAAATGCCCCGTTTAGGACATTCACATGTTGGGCAACCATCACCACCATCCACTTCCAGAACATTTCCATCTTCCCGAACTGAAACTCTGTCCCATTAAACGCTAGCCCCCTCTTCTCCCCTGTCTCAGCCCCTGGAAACGCCCATTGTGTTTTCCATCTTGACAGATATGATTACTCTGAAAACTTCATGTAAGTGGAGTCCTACCAGAGTTGTCCTTTGGGGACTATTTCACTAGCCATAATGGCCTCTAGGCTCATCCACATTGTTGCAGGTGTTAGAACTTCCTTCCTTTTTGAGGCTAAATGATATTCCAGTGGATGGACAGGTCACATCCTGTGGACCGTCTACCTGTCGACCAACACTTGAGTTGTTTCCATCGTCTGCCTCTTGTGAATAATGTGCTGTGAACACAGAAGTACAAATACCTGCATTGTATTTGTTACTATTGGGGTAACCAATAGTAACCCCATTGAAAAACCAGAAGATTTCTCATAGAAATACGAATTTCTGGCTTCTCTCGGAAGACAGTGGACCTGGCAATTCAAGGTTTCTATGTTCATGGCCATGCTCAGATGAATGAGGCCAGCACACTCCTTTCCCAACGACAGACACACTCAGCCTTGGGAGGGCTTCAGGCAACCACACCCTCCCAGGGTCTCTTCTGCCGACCACCTACCTTGCCCGGTCTGCCCAACCCTCTGATCAGATGGCTGAAAGTACAGTGACCCCGAGAGGCACAGGGACCTGGGCCCGTGGTGTCACAGGTGGGATGGTGAGTGACTGCTGTCACCTGGGAAAGGCCCGGACTAGGTTCTGGTTCCAGCTCTGCTGCTTTGCCTGCGTCAGTGACCTTCACCTTTCTGAGCCTAAGTTTCCTCCTTTGGAAGAAAAGATACCTTCTCCAGCAGATTCATGGAATTATTGTCAAGATAGAAGAAGAAGGTGTGTGGGGACTGGAACATGGCATTACTAACAGCACAGTCCAAGTCTGGCAGCCTAGAATTTGAGGGTCCATTTCCCCCTCTGCAAAATTGGAAAAGGGACCATGCCTCTCCACGGGAGCGTCCTGAGGACTGAGACAGGAAAGGTAAAGCATCCAGCAGAATGCCTGGCACACAGCAGGTGCATCCCACATGTTACTTGGTAACAAGAGAGGGCTCTGTTGGAGGGCTCCAGATCCCCCTTGGCAGAGATCACAATCCAGGAAGACACCTGACGTCCTGATGTTGTGGGCACAGCCTGGCTGCAGATTCCATCAGCCTGATTTCAAAGCCCACCCTCTGCCTTTTATCTGCCAGGGCCTGTCAGCGGCCTCCCTGAGCTGTAGACTGTCCCTTGTTGGAGGGCACACAATCACTGTCTTTGCCAGCACCAGGGGAGACGAGAAACATCAGGTGCCTGGTGCATACTAGATGCTGAACAACAAACGTAGTTCCCCTCCTCCCTTTCCCAAGCAGAAGTCGGCCTCTGACTTTAAAAAGATGGCATGTTTTCCAAATGAGTATTAAAGAAGAAGGGGAAGGAGAAGGGGAAGGAGAAGGAGAGGGAAAATATGGTTTTCAGCCCCCACTGGAGTGCTTCAGGGCTCTCATGTTCTTGGGGTTAAGGTTTGTTGCTCAATGGGATTCATTCATTCATTCAACCAGCACGCATTTATTGAGCACCACTAAATGCCAGGCACCAATGATGGGCCTACCTGGGGTAACAGGAGAAAACAAAACATACCAATCCCCTGCTCTTTGGGGTCGAATTATATCAGCCAATGGGTCAGTTGGTGGATACATGCTCATTAAGTGCCTCTTCTGAGCTGACTTTACGCGGGACCTTGGCCTCACCTTCAAGGCTCATCTCTGTTGCTGGATGTGGGCTGCCTCCAAGCTGTACCCTGTGGATCCTGTGGCTCCTGTGGCAGCCCCAGATGTCACGCTTGTCCTGGGTCCCTGATCACCCACCCCTGGTCTTTCTGTCCATTTGTATTGCTTCATTGACTCGGTCCGTCCCAGATTCCCCGAGGGAAGTCTCTGAGCCTCTTTGGGACCCGTGAGGCACCCCTGGGGGGAGCAGTCCATCCCAGGCCCAGTGTGGACCCTGGCAGAGCCCTGCCTCTCTACCTTTGGGCTTTGAGTGAGATGGAAATGTGACCAGAAAAAGCACTTTGCGGACCTCAGTGTTGTGCATATGCTTTCTTCATTTCATTAATTCAATACGTGTCTGCTGTGCACCTACTGTGTGCTGTCATGAACAAGGTGGTCTGTGTCATGACGATTGGAAAAGGTCCTTAAGCTAAGGAAGAGAAGCTTGCTTGTCAGATGGTTGTACTATGCATTCATAAATTATGATTAGCAACAGCCAGGGAGTTGGCATGGCAACGTTTCCCCATAAACTGCGAGGCAGTGTTCTTAAAATAGGTTCCCCGGAGGTGTGGCAGCGGTGGAGACACACAGAGGCAGTGTGGTCTGATGGCTCTGTGGACCAAGGTAGACTCCACTGCCACCTGTGTGTTCAGAAAGGCCATGCCACCCCCCTTCCCGAGCAGACCAGAGGCACGGTAATTAAGATAGACCTGGAAGCATCCATTGTTGGAACTGGTGACTTAATTTGTTATAAATACCCCTGCCCTTCCCCATTTAACAGGGGAAGTAAGGAAAGCAGAGACCCGAGGGGTTAAGTGACCGACCCAGGGTCACACAGTCATCTGATTGCAGATGTGACTGAATCTGGTTCTGACGTCTTTATAGAGACTTCTCCAACTGTGCTTTTCTGCTTTGGAATTCTAGATCTGGGCCCGATGCAGTTCATTTTCTAATGGGTTACAGTCTGCATGACATCACTTAGCAACATGCATCGGGTCAAGGAATCTTTCCTTTCGTATAGAATCTATGCCCCGTTTCTCCCTGCGGAAGCCCTGAATCCCAAGATGTCATGGAAACTCACCTGCTTCTTGGCCAGGCTGAGATGATTGTGGTTTAAGTTCATCTCTCCACAGCCTTCCCTACCCTAGTTTCCCAGTGTGGAAATCAGGTAGCAGAGCCTATCCAAAGTTTATGATCTGCTTTGCAATGAGATGACTGTGTGAGTTAGTGACCCCTCATTACAGAGGACGGGGAAGCCAAACCCTTTAAAAGATGAGTTCCCTTTCTTCTATTTGTGTTACTCAGCAATTTATTGCATAAATTTTATCAACTTGGGAAGGTGTTTTGTCTCTGTTTTGTTTTTTTGGGTTTTTTTCTTTTTTTACCTTCAGGCTGGCGAGCTGCTTTTAAGAGATTCGCAACTCTTGTTTAATCCAGGGTGAAATTCCAGGACCGGAATGTGAAACTTTGTTGAGCACTATCTACTTCTGAGAATAGGGTGCTAGACACGTGTGACGTATTTTAGAGACTTAACCTTTCCTTCTCTATGTAGAGAGGGCCTTGCCGTGGAAAGGGCTCTGGGCTGGGAGCAGGGAGGTCTGCCAACTGAGCTTTGCCAAACCCCCTCTCTAGGCCATCGGTAGGCTATAAAGATTGCCCTAGGTAGCGATAATTCTTTACTGTGATTTCGTGTTGGACTCACCTACAGAGCTTTTTAAAAACCCAACGCACAGGCCCCTTTCCAGGCCTTGAAACCAGCCTATCTTGGGTGGGCCCCAAGCGGGGATCTTTAAAAAGGCCCCCAGTGATTCTAATGGGCAGCCAGTGGGAAAAGCATCAAATTGTCCCTTTCAGTTCTGCCATCTCCTGTGTTAATTAGATTCCAAGATGCCACTGGGGATTTCTTCTGTATTAGACTCATTTATTTTTGCTCCTTGCTAGGAAAGAAATGTGTACTCAGAGTTGATAGGAGGAACCTTCTCATCTTCGGAATGTTTTTGACCATGAGTCAGCTTGGCAACTTCACCTTTAGAGGCCCTTTTAAGCAGCTAATGATCCTTAGGAAAACGAAATGCATGACACCGTAGCATTCATTTCTATGGTGGCAGAACCTGACGCTGAGCTCCTTTTGGTGGCTGATCACAGCATGCTTACATGGGAGTTCGGATAACAACTGGGTGATGCAGTAGACATCAAGAATGAACCTCCTGTGTACGGCCGAATGCATCCTAAAATCTTCCGGAAATAGATACTCCAAATCCACTGCTATCTATAGCTTTATCAGTTTTGCAACCAAATAGAAGCTGATTCTGTTCAGCATTTGTGCCAGTGGCCAACTGTGTCCTATCTGGCCTTGAAATAAATTCTTTGGGAATTCTTGATGCCTTAAGGAGGTGGACAAGGAAGACCCCTGGGACTTGTTCATGTATTTAGTCCTCTTCCCTGTTTTAGAAGAATTTCTAAAAAAAGATAGTGTGTGCCTTGGACCAAAACTTGTTTTTAAAAAGCTGGTAGGCTTAGGATGGAAGGATTGGCTTTCTTTATCCCATTGGATCTTCCCTAAATCCTACTCTGGTTTGAGAAAGCACAGCTCTCATCCCAATCTGACTTTTGCATCCATGGCACAAATGTATTACATGGAGTCATGGAAAGACTAATGGGAGAACTGGTACAAATCAAAGGAAGGTTTGCTCCAACACCATTTTTTTTTGTCTTTGAAAAGTATCATCAGGCTATGTCCACAGGTGGATTGATGCTGCATTTATATGATGGCAGAATAAGGGGAGGGGAAGACAAATGAATGGGATTGTTAAAAATGGCAGAAAGCTTGATATCAACTCTGTATCAATATTTTCTTTTCTAAGGTAAAGTAATGTAATACCATGTTAATGGATATGACGTCAAAAGTGATGGGGGAATAAATATCTATGCAGTCACAGTATAACTATTAACTGAGACTTTTTCAATGAGGGTGAAGACAAGGTCTGACTCGAATAGAGATCATAGAAGGAGTTATGGGCCAGATACACTGGGTTTGGACTGTCCTCTGCCACCAACTGGTTGTGCAAGTTTGGATGGTGTGCTTACCTCTCTCAATCTCAACGTCCTCCATGGAAACGTCAGGGAAGGTGTGAGCCTTGATGAGATAGCACATGTGTTGTAAAGCACCTGCATATGTTGGTGCTCTGCAGATGCTGGGAACCTTTCCTCACCCCTTGGAAAATGCTCTGATGCATTTCAGTGCCATGGCTGGGCGTGTGTCACGAAGCTGAGTTGTGTGACTCCGTTGGTCTTCCAACTCAGATTGTTCAGGTTTGCACAATCCACTTTTGATGAGGAGGCAAGGAAGGGACCTGGGTGTCATTGGCAAAGATGATGAACGAGGCTTGAGAATTCATCTTGGCAGAATGTCCCTGTTCTCTTCAGTCTTCCAGGATGACTCCTGGGAGGATATCGTGTGAAAGCTGTGAAGCACAGACAATAGGTTGGAAATTGCAGACTTTCCCACTGGGTCCCAAATGTACGCTGATTCTACACCTTGCTACTGCTTGAGCATTAAAGGAATTTTATATTATATACGGCCATTCATAAACACAAGGGTCAGAATTTTGGCAGAGTTCTGGCCCTCCCCTCAGTTAGAAGTGTGGATTCGCATGGGAGTGGTCTGGCAAAAGGAGCAGAACCCTTTTCCTTCTGGATGCTTTTCAGCAGGAACCTCCCTTGGGTCCAGGAGAAGTGGCTGTCCCCCAGCTCCTGCCTTCAGCAAATGAACAGAGCGCTCAGTCCCTGGAGACACTCATTGGATTCCCGATCTGTTGTGAATCAGGCTCAAAACTCCCTTCTGGGTTTTCAAGATTTGTAATGATTGCTCAATCTTGTGTAAACCAGGCTGGCATTTTCTCTTGTTACCAAGATGTATTTTTCTATGTTAGTTAAATGTATAATTTGTGTAATTTTGTACATTAAAATGTATGCTTTTTCACAATTAAAGGTTTTTTTTCCCCTTTTGAATGTCTAACTTACTGATGGTTTGTTACAAAGAGTTGTAGACCTTGACACAATACAAAAAGGCAATGAATCCAAGAGTCCTGATTTTTGGTGGGGAATAGTGTCCTTCTCAGAAGTCACATCCACTTTGCACAAATAATGAAGTGACTTCCTTTATGGCCCTTTATATGGCTGTGTTAGTTTGCGGTTGTGTAACAAGTTACCACGAACGTAGGGGCTCCAAACAATACATGTATCTTACAGCTCTGGAGATAAGAAGTCTGCATTGGGTCTCACAGGGCTAAAATCTAGATCTCTGCAGGGCTGTGTTCCTTTGGGAAGCTCTGGGGAGAATTTGCTTCCTTGCCGTTTCCAGCTCCTAGAAGCTGCCTTTGGTCTTTGGCTTATGCTCTCTTCCTCCATCTTGAAAGGCAACAGCATATCTCTCTCTGACTCTGACACCTGCTTCTGTCATCATGTCTTCTTCTCTGACTTTGATCATCCTGCCTTCCTCTTTTGCTTATAAGGATGCTTGGATTACCTTAGGCCAAACTGGATAATCCAGGATAATCTCCCTTTCCCAAGATCCCAAATGTAACCACATCTGCAAATTC
Source organism: Panthera onca (assembly GCF_046562875.1). Taxonomy (NCBI): domain Eukaryota; kingdom Metazoa; phylum Chordata; class Mammalia; order Carnivora; family Felidae; genus Panthera; species Panthera onca. Next base: position 5,223,591 of record NC_138342.1, read on the forward strand.
CCTTTTGCCACGCAAGATAACATCTACACAGACTCTAGGGATTAGGAGATGAGGATCTTTGGGAGGGGGATATTATTCTGCCTACCATAATCCGTTATGAACTGATTTGGAAGTAGTGGGGGAAAAAAGCAGACATATTAGAATCAAACAGGCCTGAACTTGAACTGTATCTCTGCCACTTGGTGGCCACACAACTTTAGGCAGCTTGCTTAACTTCTCTGAACCTACACAAAGTGACTGAAATAATCCATTACTGGCCTCACAAATTCATACCTAACAATAAACTATATTTCCCTTTCCCTCATTTTTTTTGGAAATCATTCTTTTTACAACTTATACTTAAAAATTGTTTTTTGATGTTTACTTATCTTTTAGAGACAGAGAGAGAGAGAGAGAGAGTGGGGAGGGGCAGAGAGAGAGGGAGACAGAATCCGAAGCAGGTTCCAGACTCCGAGCTGTCAGCACAGAGCCTGACTCGGGGCTCAAACTCACGGACCGCGAGATCATGACCTGAGCCGAAGTCGGACATTTAACCAACTGAGGCACCCAGGCGCCCCTACAACTGACACTTATAAAAAGTATCTTTTTGTGTGTTTGTTTGCCCAAGAGGGGCCCTGATGGAGAATATGCATTGGAACTGAGTGGTCTCTCCTGTTCTCTCCCTATGGCCATGTGATGACGTGACCCTTCCTGTTCTCTGCCATCACCCCGGGAGCCCTCATGGGGTGACAGGATGAGCTCCTTGCTTATCCTTCCCCCAATGCCACGGTTTCATTCACTTGTGATCACTCCTTTCCTGGAGGACTGAGAGCAGTCAGAGAACAGGATGGGCAAGGTCACGGCCATCCTCTGGCCCGAATGCAGTTTGCTCAGGTTTCCTGGGTTTTTTTCTGCCGGCCTCCGTCAGATACCATTCTCTTGGCTTCCCTGCAGACTGGTGGGTGCATTTCCTAACTTACACCCCCAGCTTGGTTTCTGGCCTCCCTTTCTTTGCTACGCTTGGGTTACTACCCTTGAATGAGGGGACATTGTAGGAAGCACTCAGACAAAGCTGAGCCAAACCCCGGCGTGATCACCTCCTGGCAGTTAACTGGAGTTGCGAGGGTAAGGTGTGTGCCCCTCAGTGCTCCAGCCTGAAAATCGAGATGGTGTTGTCTGCCACATGGGGCTGGGGAGAGAGCTGGTGCCATGTAAAGCAGAGTGTAGTGTGTAGAGATGAACGGTGAGTGCACAGACCCTTATGTATACATGGTAGGCACTCCGTAAAAGTCAACCCCCCCGCCTTGTCTGTAGGGGTGCAGAGGAGTCCTGAGGAGTAACATAAAGTAACATGCAGTGGGTGTCCAAATGCATGTTGGATGCAGGATGAATGATTTTTTTGCCCCAGGTTGTATGGAGGACAGGATTCTAACCCCCAAATCTGGACTATCCGAGACCTGTTCTTTTGTTGTTGTTGTTCCTTAATGTTTATTGTGTGCGAGCAGGGGAGGAGCAGAGAGAGAGAGAGAGAGAGAGAGAGAGAGAAAGGGAATGAGAGAGAATCCCAAGCAGGCTACACGCTGTTGGCGCTGAGCCCATCTCGGGGCTCGATCTCACAAACTGTGAGATCACGACCTGAGCTGAAATCAAGAGTCGGGTGTTTAACCAACTGAGCCACCCAGGTGCCCCCACCTCCCCGCCAAGGCTTATTCCTTTATCTCCCCTCTCCTAAAGGGACTTCTCAGCCACACTTCTTGGGGAGGGTAAAGAGTACTCATTAAGATGTAGATTTTGGGACCAGACTACTGTGTTTAAGTCCTAAGCAGCATCATTTACCAGCTGTGACCCCAGCCAAGTCACTTATCTCTCTGAGCCTTAGTTTTCTTATCTGTAAAATGAGGCTACTTACATCAAAGATTGCTGTGAAGCTTAAAACAATTACTATATGTAAAGTGCCCACAATGGTCCTTGGCATGTAGTAAACTCTCTGTAAAGGGGAGCTATTTTTTTTCCTTTCTTGCTTCTGTAAAAGGTGACTTCCCCTCCTTTTTCCTTGTCCCACTGCCTCCTACTCTTGACAGCTGCCTCGCCCTTTCCTACAGCAGGAAGTGTTTTCTTGGAAAGCAGTGGGATCTCTGGCATGAGAGGTATTTAAGCAAGGAGAGACTGCCTTCTCAAAATGTTGAGAGCAGGCAGAAGCATGGAAGATTGACCTCAAAAGTTCAGTCTAACTCATATTCTTGGATTCTCTGGTATTTCTATGGGTTTAGTGGCTATGAATATTTGTGAAGCTTTAGGAGAAGCTTCTAGGTGGGCTTCAATATGAGATTTCCTTGCCTGGGATATACTGGGAATAGTGTTTCCCAGGACAGATGGAAGTTTTTACTGAAAACACTAGCAGTGAAGCCTAGAGTCCCCCAGACCTCAAGAGGATTATTTGTGACAGAAATCTGTCCAGGGTACTCAGGGACAAAGGAGTGAGGAGGGCAGCATGGAGGATGCGGTGGATAGAAGAGAGAGTGGGGGGGGGGGTTGATATTCTCTGTTCTTATGCTTTTTATGGCTAGTACTCCCTGCACTGCAGTCATATATGCTTCTTGAAGGCAAGGGCTTTATAAATACTCATTGTTATGTCCCCAGCATGGAAAAGGGGCTTGCTAAATGGCCACTGAGCTCCAGACCTGGCTGAGTAGCAGTACAATCCGAGGCACTAGACATCTGCTTCACTACTCCTCTCCTGTTTCCTCATCTTCCAAGTGGGCAATTTGTTACAGGGTTGCAAGACAGCAAATGTGGGCAGGTGTCAGCTACTATGAAGCCAGTAGCCCTGGAGTGATCAGTACATGGGTTCTGGCAGTCACAAGAATGAGAATGTGAGTCCGGCTGTCTGGGACTCCAGAACTGGCCAGACCTGGTGCTGAAGGGACAGCTCCCAGAACAGGGAGGACCTGGGGTGTGAGGCCAAGCACTCTTGCCCCCTGCTGCGGTCCCCACCCAGCCCCAGATGCCGCCTGTCGGGACTCGCCTGCAGAGGGTCAGCAGCTGGTGCTCCCATACGTCCAGAAAGAGCAGCTGGGATCGCCAGGTCCCCCGAGACTCTCAGGCCCTTCTGCCTGATAATAATCATGGAAAAATGAGGGACAGTATCTAGGGGAGGCACATGGAGCCTGGCCTCGAAGAAGGATTGAGGGGAGACACAGATGAATGACCCCCAAGACCCCATGCCTCCCACGTGGCCCAAGTCAGAGGAAGCCTGGGACCTTCTCTTGCAAGCTCCTGGCACATTAAGGATAGGCTGTACAAGGGGTGGTGGGAGGTGACCCTAGAATGGGGAATATGTATCTGTCTGGGTGACTGACAGGAGAATGTGTGTATGTACGTGTTCCTCTATCTCTCTGTGTGTCTTTCTCCGGAGGGTTCCTATTTAAGCTTCCAACTTTCCTTATTTCTGGTGTGGATTTCTGTGTGGGCGTCCTGACCCGGTTTATGAGTGCATTTGTGTGGAGTCACCTTGTGAGTTTGCCTTGGGTATGAGTGTGTGACAGTGTCTGTGTGGAGTGGGTGTTGTAGGAGTGAGCAACGTGTATGTGTGTGTCATTCGTTCCCGTGCAGGAACGTGGTTCTCTTGTCTGCCTGAGCGAATGGGGCCGTCGCATGGCCCTCTCGTCTTGCCGTATCATCTTTCCCAGCGCTTAGCACCTCCTGGCACATTATGTGTGCTTGCTTCCTCCCTCCTTAGAACGTCTGCTCCCAGAGGGCAGGACTTGGTGTGTTTTGTCCACAGCACTGTCCCCAGCACCAAACACGTGCTAGGCACCAGCGGGCACTCAGTAGAATAGCGAGGAGTGAATGAATGCTGGGTCCAACGTGTGAGTGCTTCTCAGGTTGCACAGTTAATTTCGGCGTAATGCTGCTGGGTTGGCGGTGTTGGGTGACTAGGAGAATTTACGGCGAGGATGTGTGTAATTGGCTCGGAATATGTACAAGCTTGTACGTGTGTGCAAAAGTGTGTCTGGGGAGCTGAGTGGAATGGACTGTGGTGTGTGCGCTAGCGGATTTGTGCATCTCTCACGTGTTGTATGGCGTAATTGTCTGGTGTGCTAGTGCGAACCTGTGTGTGCCTGAAGAGCGTGTGTGTGCCCGCACGCGAGTGTGTGTGTGTGTGTGTGTGTGTGTGTGTGTGTGCATACTCGAGGCTCCCACCCCTCGCTCTCCTCGCGCCCTGCGCTCGGCCTGGGGGCGGGGAGTGGGGGTGCGGCGAGGGCACTGCGGTTCGGCGGCCCGCCCTCGGCGCTGCGGCTCCGGCGCGTCACTGCCCCTCCCCGCCCCCGCCGCGGGCCCCGCCCCCCGGTCCTTTGTAGCCGGCCGCCGCGCTCGCCTGCAGCCGCCCGGAGGCCCCGCCCCGGCCCCGCCCCGGCCCCGCCCCGCCGCGCGCCCCGCCCCGCCCCTCCCCGGGCCGCAGTCGCGCCTGGGCCGCCGCGGGCCCGCAGCGAGCGCGGAGCGCGGCGCACGGCGGTGGCCAGGGCCGCGGGCGGGCGGGAGCGCGGGCGGGCGGCCGGCCTTGGACCGGCATGGCGGACCGGCGGCGCGCGTGGAACACGGAGGACGACCTGCCCGTGTACCTGGCGCGGCCGGGCAGCGCGGCGCAGACCCCGCGCCAGAAGTACGGCGGCATGTTCGCCGCGGTGGAGGGCGCCTACGAGAACAAGACCATCGACTTCGACGCGTACAGCGTGGGCCGCCGCGGCTCGGCGCGCACGCCTCGCAGCGCTGGCCGGCCCGACGCCGTCGGCCTGCCGGGGCCCGGCGGCAGCGAGGACACGGCCAGCGACGTGAGCGAGCTCTCGGGCTCGGCAGTCAGCTCGCCGGGCGAGCGCGAAGAGCGACCACCCGCGCTGCGTATCCGATGCCCCGCGCCCCGCGACCTGCCACTCGGCCGGGACAATGGCCAGGTACCCTCGGGGCGCGCGCGGACCGGACCGGGGAGGGGGGGGCGGGGCCCTCGGGGCAGTTGGGCGTGGAGCCGCCCGAGGGCAGCGCTGGAGCCGCTGCCCCCAGGCTTGAGAGGGCTCCCGAAGGCCCCTCCCCCACTCCATCACCCCGGAGGGTCGGAGAGGTTGTGCGATTTGGTTGGGGTTGGCCAGCCTAGCCCGTGAGACTCCAGAGGGTCCTTCGAGATCCAGTCCCCCGCTCCTCTTCTGCAGAAAGGAAGAGCAAGGTTCTGAGAAGGAGAAAGTAAGTTGGCCCAAGGTGCCATATGGACCCTTAAAATGCGAGGGGACCTCTAGGGTGAAGTTAACCCAGGGATCCCCATTCTCTGCTTAGTGAAAAGGAGGGGAGCTCCTTTCCGCATTCGTCCATTCATTTTTTCACGCACTCATCAGTCGTTATAGAGCACCTACTGTGTACCAGGCTCTGGGAGAGGTTCTGTGAAACGCCTGTGGTCACACAGGTTAAAGCTGAAAGAAACCTTTCCTGTGTGCTCCCTCTGTGCTTTCTAGGGCAAAGGTTTGGTTAAAGATTTAGCGGGATCGGCCAGATAGAACTAGAAACTGCTATCTCCAAGCACCGACATCTTCAGGGGACGCTCCCGAGTCCCACAGTACGACGCCAGTGTGCTCTCTTCACAGAGCAACTTGGAGGCAGAGCGGAGGTTTGAACCCCAGTCTCTAGCTTCCTAGACTTGGAGGTTTTTACCCTCGGAAGTGGAGGCGCATTAGGGCGAGGGAATGCCAGGCCGTGGGCCCTATAGCTCTTCTCCCTTAAGCTAGAGGTCGCCAGGGAACTGGAGGAAGATGGATGGATAGACAGCACACCTTTGGGATGTATGTGTGAGGGTCGGGGCCAGATGCCGGGGGAACGGAAGTTGGAGCACCCGAGGGCCAGCGAGCTGTCAGCTTAGCAGGGAACTCGGAGTCTGAGCACTGCTCAGGCCCCAGACCCCTGGTGCTGGAGTCCTGGTTCAGCACGCTGGCCCCACCCCAGGCCAGGGTGGGCGATAGATTCATTGTGAGAATTACATCAGTTAATGCTGGTAGTCAGTGAGCATTCAATAAACGTTCGTTTTTGAATTTTACTATCATTTTTTATTAACCCTTCTCCCCTTAAATACTATGAAAGGAATAAAGCGAGAGGGAGGAAGCAGAGCTCCATCCAGACAAATCTGGGAGGGCTTCCTGGAGGAGTGGGGGCTGGGGCCAGCCCGGGGCTGCTGGGACGCAATACTGGGTCTCCTGCTGCTCCCATTCCCGATCGCCTTCCGCCTGGTGTTCCCGCAGCTCGGGAACTCTCCGTGGTCCTGAATCCGGCGCCCTGAAAGGGGGAGGTCTACAATGATGGTGTGTGAGGTGAGGGGGTGGGGGGCAAGGGAGGGAGACATCAAGAGAGTCATCTTCTTTTCCCTGCCCCTTCTTATTCTTCCCTCACCACCTCCTAACCTGGTGGCTGACCTCACCTGGGATCCGGGCTTTTGAGCCCTTGCCGGAGGTCTCAGGGCTGCGGGTCCAGAAACTGGGGTCAGTACCGGGAAACACTGCTTTCCAAGCCAAGGAAGGCACTTCGCCCTTTGAACCTCAGCTTCTCCACCTGTGAAATGGGGATGGCCTTTTTCTCCCAGCCACCCATAAGGCGTGGTGGAATATCAGGACGGCGAGAGAGCTTTGTGCACGTCCCGAGCAGTCTGGAAGTGCGTCCCTGACAAAGCTACGGTCAATGTCACCAGCGCCAACGTCGCCCCCAGGCTCTGCCTGGGCCGGCTCCGCAGCCGCGCCTAGGCACTTGGGGATGCTATGCTGGTCGCTTCACCTCTTCCACTCCTCCCTCTCCTCCTCTGGCCCTCTCTTCCCTTTCTCGGTGGCTTCTCGGGGACTGGACAAAAGGCGGCGCCTCCAGCGCGCCTAGGGCTCCAGAGCCCTCGAGGTTCGGGGCTGCGGAGCCAAGGGGCTCACGGTCTCCCTAGAGGATGCGTTTTACTTTCTGTGGACCAGGCGGCCACAGGGCTTGGGTTCCGGGGCGGGCTTCGCGGCTCCAGTGCTTTGCAGAGGGTATGGGGCCGGGAGTCCTCCTCCCCCCACCCCCCCACCCGGCCCAGAAAGCCCTCTCCTGGAGAGGGAGGAGGGGTTTCTGCAGCGCCGGCGCAGCGTTTGCGGAGGCCCAAGGCCCAGCGACTGCGGCGCTTTGTACCGGAGAAGTCTGCTTGGGAGCAGAGATCTGTTTGGCCAATCGCGAACCAGTGCCCCTCCCCCGATACGCACGTGGTCTTGTCCCCAGCCCCGGAGCTTCCCTGCCCTGAGTGGCCCCTGGGGACGTCCCAGTACGTGGAACCTAGGACTTAACAACGCTGAGGAAGAGAATGCAAAAGTCATGGGAACGGAGACCTGCAAATTCTGGTCACCAACAAGGATTTAACCAACCGCTCGAGCCCAGAGGCCAGGCTGAATGGACGAATGTAGGAGAGTGAGCTCTAGAGAAGGTGTGCGGGAACCTGGCCTCCAGATAGTGTTCTGCTGTAGCTAAAATACTTTAAATAAATGAGATATCATTTGATTTCTGTAAGCCCTAACTTCCCACCTGTATAATGGGAAAATTATGGCCTAGCGTCCCTGGAATACTAAGATGCTTCTCTTTTGTGAACTTACAACCCCACCTCCATTTCAAGGCCAAGGCATCTCTGGCCTCCTGTCCTGGTCTGGGTGACTGGCCTCTAGGTGGCCTGTGAAGGTAAGGGCCTCAGGCCTCAACCTGCCTAGTGGGGGCTTTACCACCCCTAGCACACCCTCCCTCTGGGTGGCAACTTAAGAGTAAAGAAGACGGGTCTTCTAAAATACACTGTGGGTTAGTATGTTGCAGGCAGAAAGTGAATGGCAGAGAAAGTTAGCATTTTATTCTGTCTGGAGATTTGGGGCACCTGTCTAGGGCTGTGGGGGCTTGCTGGGACTCCTGCTTCCTTCGTTTTCTGCTTTCCTGTTTATTAAGCTATGCACTGGCCTCCTGCCCACCTGTCCCCAGAGGAACATCTGGGTCAGGGGTGCTGGGGTTCTGGTACACTATACCCTGGGAGGCAGGACATCCTATTCCCCTCCTGTCTCCTAGCCTCTCCTGGGGTCTGCGGGGACCTTAGTGCCAGTGGTCCGGCCCTCCAGGCAACCACTGGTAGGCAAGACCATGGGGGTGACCTGGTGGCCCCAGGGCCAGGCTGCTGTGTGAGGAGAAGCTGCTGCAGAGGGTGCAGCCGTCAGCCATTAATTAATTGGCTTAGGGCCTTGTCTCATTCTGCTGCACTCCATCGGCCTGGCAGTGGGGCTCCTGGTCAGCCCTCAGGGAGGCTGATTCAATGATGTGAGTGGGGAGGGTGGCAGGAAAGGCTTTACGGAGAAGCCGTTGCCGAGGAGTCTGGGAGATGGGTAACCTTTGTCTGGGGTTAGATGTTGAGGAAGAGGGTACAGCCTGAATAAAACGGCTTGCAGGCCTTGGAGATGGAAAAGTGCTTAATTTAACTCCTCTATTCAGGGAGTGTGCACGGCGCATGGACAAACGGAGGCTGCGGCACGAGAGGCAGGAGGGGGGCAGTCGTTGGGCCGGGGCCAGAGGGCCCCGAACGCCCCCAGCAGCTCGGGCGGGTCCTCCGCGCCCGCCCCGCACTCCCTCCCCCGCGCAGCTGTTCCCGGAGGCCCGCAGATGCGGTGCCGCACACCTGTGGCTCCGTCTGCGCAGCCGAAGGCCGTCTCTGGCATTTAAAAGCACCCTGAAAACCAGACCTTTGCAATCGCGAGAGCGAGGCCGGGGCGCAGCCGAGGGCGTGTGCGCGGGGCGGGGGGCGGCGGGGCTGGGCGGCTGGCGGGGAGGGGGGGGACGGAGGGCGGAGTGGGGGGGGATCGGAAGGGAAGAGCTTCCTGGTTCGAGCCGAGAGGGGCGAATCGGGCTCGGCTCCGCGCCGCCGGGAGGAGCTGTCTGTCTGTAGCCCCCTCCTCCCGCCCTCGCCTCTCCCTCCTCCTCCCGCCCTCCTCACCGAGCCGGGCGGTGCTGGCAGCCGGAGCGGCGGCGGCGGCGGCGGCGGCGGCGGGCGGGCCGAGCAGCCGGGGCAGCGGGCGCGTGGGCAGCCGCGGGCGCCGAGCCTCCGTCCCTCTCTTCTGCCCTCCCGGGCCTTTGTCACCGCGCCCGCGGGGAGCGGGACCGGCTGAGAGCCGGGCCGAGCGAAAAGACAGCCCCACGGGTCCGCCGGCCGGGCCGAGGGCGCCAGCGGGGCCATGTCTTACCAGGGCAGGAAGAGCATCCCGCACATCACGGTAAGCCGGGCCCCCGCCCCCGCCCCGCCGTTCTTTGTGGGCTGGGGGTGGCCGCCGCCAGGGTCGGGATCCGCGGGGGGACTGCAGGGGCGGCCCGCGAGGCTTCCTGCGTGGCGGCGGGTGGGGCGGGGCTGATCTCAGCCTTGCAGCCCCCTCCCCCCAGCCTCTGGGGACAATGGTGGTGGTGGGGGGAGCCCCGCACGGCTAGGCGGGGCCGGAGTCTCGGGTCCCTCTCCCCGCGGGCTTGCCGCCCCCCCCCCCCCCCCGCCACGGGAAGTGCCAGAGGGTGGCGTGGACCGGGTGGATGCGGCGCTGAACAAAAGAGGGAGGGGCGCGGGGCCCGAACCCCTCCCTCCGGCCCTGGAGCGGGCTTAGGGCGGGGAGGGCCGATGGCCTGCGCCCGGCCTCTGCACGGTCCAGCTCTTGCGCCTCGCCGCCGAGTTCCTTCCATGCCAGAGGCAAGAAAAATGCCTCTGCCCACCCTCCCCCCCCCCCTTCCCCTGCCCGTACTGATGGAGTGGAAGTCTGGACCCAGAAACAGCGCCATGATGGAGGAGCCCCTCCCATTCCTCACCGCGGCTAAAAATAACCCTCTCGGGGCTGCACTGGCAGCTGTGGCCCCAGAAGGGTTAACACTGGGGGGTAGGAGAGCAGTGGGCCCGAGCCTACCGCCGCCGGCCCTGGGTGTGGCCGGAAACAAAGGATCCCTGCTTTGTCTTGGGTGGGGAGCTGAGGGCTGAGGACGCAGCGGTGCGGAGACCTGGCCTCCACCCCATTCCCTCCTTGGCACCAGAGGGGAGCCAAACCAGCCCCGAAGGATGCGCCCCACAGGCGCTGTGGAAGCCAGTGGGCCTTCGGTGGTGGGTGCAGGAGTAGCCAGGGGCTGGGAGGTGGGATTCCAGGTGTGATAGAAACCTCCAGCGTGACACCTGAGGTTTGAGGACAGGAAACCCAGTCTACTCCTACTCCTTTACACAGAATCCTGCCTCTGGGAGCCCTAGGGCACCTACAAGAGGGCAGCCTTGGGTAGGGGGAGGGAGCGGACACTTCCCATTCACCTGCCCAGTCTATTGCAGACATTAATTTATGGAGTCTTCTCGATAAATCCTTTGAGGGCGGCATTGTCTACCTAAACCTCCCAGAGGCTGGAGCACTGGCTGGGGCACGGGTGAGAGGAAGGCTGGGTGAGAGCCCCCCATGCCTCCTGTCCAACTGTGGTCTGAGTCTTCCTCTAGAAAACCCCTCCTGGGCTCAGCTTCAGGTCTTGCCAGCAGACCTTTGGTGAGTTTGTGTCCAGAGGTATGACCCCTGAGGGTAGAGACCGTCTCTAACCCATCCATGATCCCTGCCTTCTGAGATATGAAGGTGTAAGTGGCCAGTCCTTTAACACTCTAGTTGCCTGTGACTCACTGGAAGGGGTCTGGTTGACCCCAGGCGAGGCAAGTGGGAGGAAAGTGGAAGGGGAGGGTGTTTGAACCAGGTCCCTGCCTTGGGACTCTCTAGCCCTACCCCCTGAGGGGAACTAGGGCAAGTGATGGCAGTGCAGGTGACGGATGCAGTGACAGATGAGTCTGGAGCCTTGGGTCCCATTGTGGCTGTGGCCCATGGAAGGTCTGTCTACCCCCCACCCCCAGGACCCTGGTTTCTAAAAAGGTAGTTTGGCTGGATGATCTTTGAGGCAGGTCTGTAAGGTGCCCCAGACTCAAATAGTTCTCAGTCTTCAGGGACACAGCAACCACCCTGCCCTCCTGCTGTGACCTGCTGAGCGGAGGTGACTTGGCCAGGCTTCCATACCAGACAGATCTGGCTGCTCATCCTTGCTCTGCCAGCTCTCTTGGCCTCCGTGCTCCGATACCCCAAATGGGCCAACGCTGGCCACTTCCCAGGACCGATGAGCATCCAGGAGAACTCTGGCAAAGCGCTGAGTGTGTGTCAGGCACACAGTAGGTGCAGCTGGGACTGCTGGCTGATTCTGCTGCTTTAGTGTTTGTGTGAAGCTAGTAGTCGGCCTGTGTGTCAAAGAGAACCCAGTGGAGTGGTTCCAACAGCTTCAATAGCTTGGAGAAGTGGGAAGGAGATGCTGAGAATTATACTTAGTTCCTGGGAAGGAGGCTCTTGATGAACACTTGTGTTTTATTTGGTCCACATAAGCCCACTCCATCCAGGAAGATCTATGGTTTAAAGGAAGAGCAAACCAGAGAGGATGGACTTGACTGGAGCCCCTTTGCAGGACCCTCGGCTTCCTGAGGGTCTCTTGCTGATAACGTCCATGTTGTGACAGGAACCAGAATGCCGTTAAGTGGGGGGGGGGGGGGGGGGGGCACCGTGGCTTTCCTGATGCTGCACCCCCGGCTTGTGCAGTCATACTCACTCGGTAAATTAAATTAGCGCTGGTCTGTGCTGGGCACTGTGCGGGGTGTGAGGCCAAATAGGAAGGAGGTGGGCTTTTTGCTCTTACCTGCCCAGAGTTTGGCAAAGACTAACATTTCCGCCTGAAGTTGCACCAAGGTGTGGGGGCTGTCGTAAGGGGACACCGAGGGGCCTGGTGGAAACCACAGCAGAGAAACTCACCCTAGTCCTGGGATGGGGGACAGGAAGGATGGGGGAGGGGGTTGTTTCTGCCTGAGTGGAGGGAGGCCCAGAGGCAGAGGAGTGTGGCATGCTGGAGAAACTGAAGGAAAATCCGCATTGTGGGAACCCAACCTCTGCTTCCAAGTCTGCTCTGTGCATCGGGAACAAATCCTGGATGTTTCCAGTAGCCATGGTGGGCGTGGCCTGTGGAGGGGCCTTGGGGGTTGGAAAAAGACCAAGAGAAACTCTCAGCTCGTCCCCAAGGACCCCACCTGCTTCATGTTTGGCCACTCTGTGCCCCCGTGAGCCTCAGTGTGGTCATCTGGCCAATCGGGATAAGGTTCCAGCTTACGCAGAGAATCCAGAGATAGGGGAGAGGGTACCTTGAGCAGAGGAGAAAGGGACATCTCAAGCAGGGCAGGGCTGAGTTAGGAAGATGTTCTACCCACCTTGATGGTGAGCAGGCATCTTCCCCTCTGGTTCCCACCTCAGCCTTTTCCTGAGAGAACAGAGCACCCGACAGAGAGGAGGGAAAAAGCAGAAACACTTCGCTTCACCCCCCAAGGTTGTTTAAAATATTTACAAGGCGCTCCTTCATGTGTAGCTTTGTAAAAAATTGATGGCACAGCCAGGGATTAACTTAGCTAGAGCTGTTTCTGGAGCCCACTGCGGTGGTTAAGTGTTAGAACATCCTGGGCGTGGCTATCAGCAAACAAAGGCACATGGTTTCCTGGCCCCTGCACAGGCTCTGTCTCCCAGCAGAGCCACTAAGGAGTGGGGGGCCTGCTCCGCTGTGGGGGGAGACCAGCGTGTCCACCACAGCGGTTATGAATTATTACTATTGCAAGTAGGACCTCACGAGTCCTGGTCATTGGTGGTTTTGCAGGCTGTTATTATTACAGCATTCACCATGACCTCCGTGATCTGACTCGGTGTCCAGAGCGCCCCCATGAGGGAGGCGGGTTACTTGGATCATCCCTGTTTCCCAAAGAGAAAACGAAGGTTCACAGAGGCTTAGTGGCACGGAGGAGTTCTTGCAGTGGCCTGCGGAGGAATGAACAGCCGGATTGAAGCAGAAGGGGGAGATGGGCTGGTCTGCCTGGCCTGAAAATCACTCTCTGGTTGAAATCTGCGTGAGTCTGTGTGTGTGCCTGGGTTCGATCGAACGGTGATGAGGAGAGAAAGACAGGGGTTAGGAAAACATCAGACTCAGTTAGTGACTCTCATGTGCAAGCGTGCAAACCCCACGTGAGCCCCGTCCTGCTTCTTCCCGAGGATGCCGCTCAATGTATCGATAGGTATTCAGTTTATTTGCTCCCCTTTCTTTTCATGCAAAGGATTTGCGATGCCCACAGTGATTTGTCATGCGTATAGTGAAATCCTGAGGATCCTGAGGAAATTCCTGAGGATCAAAGTAGAGCAGGGAACAAACCTGCCAGTATTTCAGGCCACTGGAGGTGTGCAGCTGGACATCTGATGGCGATTCGGAGCTTCCGGCATCCAGGGTAGAGAAGCAAATGCTCAGCGACATCAAGTTTGTGACCAGAGAGAGGGAAGTGGGCCATTTTCTTGGGGGGAAAATTATTTTGTTTAAGTGAAATTGTTAAAAAAAAATTTTTTTAATGTTTATTTTTAAGACAGAGACAGACAGAGCATGAGCAGGGGAGGGGCAGGGAGAGAGGGAGACACAGAATCCGAAGCAGGCTCCAGGCTCTGAGCTGTCAGCACGGAGCCCGACGTGGGGCTCGAACTCACGAACCGTGAGATCATGACCTGAGCTGAAATCAAGAGTCAGATGCTCAACTAACTGAGCCACCCAGGCATCCCACCTTAATTCCCTTTTTTAAATCTTTCTTTTTTTAATGTTTATTTATCTTGAGGGAGAGAGAGAGAGACAGAGCATGAGCAGGGGAGGGGCAGAGAGAGAGGGAGACATTGAATCCAAAGCAGGCTCCAGGCTCTGAGCCGTCAGCACGGAGCCTGACGTGGGGCTTGAACTCACGAACCGTGAGATCATCACCTGAGCTGAAGTCGAATGCTTAACAGACTGAGCCACCCAGCTGCCCCTAAATTAAATTCTTAAAAGGTGTTTCAGAGAGGGTAACCATGATATTGTTAGCTTCTTTGGTAACCTAGCTATGCCAACTTAGCCCTGCATGTCTGTGTCTCGTGATAGACTTGGCCCAGACTGAATACATGGGACACACGTGATGTAGCATATGTGTATGTGCCTGGCACGCTGTGAGTGGCTGACAGATGATCATCTCCCTCTCCCAACTCGGGCTGTCTCTTTGAGGAAACAAAAACTCAGGGTGGCAGGTGAACGGCAAGGGTTGGCCACATGTCTGTTCTGTTGTTTGAACTGTGCGAGGTGCGATGGGCGGTGAAAAAAATCCCCGTCTCATGATCCATAACCTTAATGAGCTTACCGCCTAGGTGACAGAGTGCACACGCGAGCAACCGAGAATGACAGAGCACAGGTGTTAGAGGGCCTCGGGGAGGGGGAGACTCTGCTGGTGGAGGCTGTGGGAGGTGACTGCCTGCGGCTTGGGGGGGACAACACGAGCTAGACGTTCAAGGATTTGATTGGTGGAGACAAGGGAAGAGTGTGTAAGGCACGTGGAACAGCATGTGTAAGACTTGGACTGGGGAATGAATATGGTCAGAAGAGAGTGAGGGGTTAGTCATCGATAGACTGGGGGGTGAGGAACGTGAGAGAAATGTGAATTCTACAATGCTTTGGAGGTCAGGTAGACTGTACCCAACACGATAGGGGGGGAGCAGATTAGATTCCAAGTCCAGCTCCAAGGGAAGTGGGGTATTTGACTTTGGGCAAATCACCTCCTTTCCCTGAGCCTCAGATTCCTTTTCTCTATAGAGTTGGATTAGAGGATCCAGTTCCGCGTTTTGGATACTCCGATTTTATTTTGTGGGTAACGGGAAGCCACCAGAACTTCAAGGAAGTTCTTGAACTGGGAAGATGGTGTCATAAAGGCAGTGTATGTGAGAGTGTGGGTTCTGAAAGCAGACAATTTGGGCTTGACTTCTATACTAGCTGCGTAATTTGGGCGCGTTGTTTCTTTCTGAGAATTGAACGAGTTAGTATAATACATGGAAGATGCTGAGAGTAGTGCCCGCACATGGTCTAGCGTCTGTAGGTTAGCTGCTGTTCCCACCGTGGGAAGGTGTGTTAGTCGACGTTGTTCCATAGCAAGCAGCCGCCAGGTCTGGTTTTCAACAACAGACACTGAATTCTTGTTCACGCTGTGCGAGGGCCTCGGATTGGCTGTGGCTCGGCCCCCGGATGCCGGTGAACAGCGGTCTGTTCCCTGTGTCTCCTCACTTTGAGACTCAGGCTGAAGGAACAGAGGAGGGAAGCATGGGAGTCTGGTGGCAACTTGAAATGCCTCTTTGAGGACTTGGGCTCAACCGTGGCTCATAGTCACGCGGCCAAAGCCAGTCCCACGATCCAGACCCAAATCAGTGGAGAGAAGCCCGATGTTAGACTTTCTTAAGGAGATATGAGGGTTAAGTGTGAAAATTACGGCACATGGAAGGTGGTAATCAACACCCGTCGGAGCTGATGATGAGGTGGTCGGGACGCATGAGGGGTGAGTTTGGAAGAAAAAGGCTCGAATTGAGTGGGAGAAGGAGCGCCAAGCCGAGGGGTCTCAGTGGACAGTTGGAAATCTAGATTGGAACGGGGGGTCAGAGCCAAGGGGCCAGTTACGGAGATCGGAGACCCAAGAAGATAGGAAATGTGAGCTATTCTAGCAGCCAGTGGTTCTCAGCCCATGTGCTGTGAGCAGAGGGACACATCCAAAAAACAAAACAAAACCCTCTGCAGATGCACCGCTAAATTTTGATCAGCATTTAAAGTTCGTATTTGTTGCAACCAAGTCGACACGTTCCAGTGACACGTATCAGGTGGCATTCCGCACGCTCACAAGCTGGGAGGTATCCAATGAGTGTCAGTTTTTGTGAATCAAAGGCACCCCCTGGCCTGGAAAGGAAGCATCAGAGGACTTTGCCCTTGAGCATATCAAAAGGACACAGGGCAGTGCATAGTGCCAGGGTGCTGAAGAGTAAGCATGGGCAGTGACGACCAATTAAAGGCCCCCGAAGACGGGCGGTGACACCAGTAGGGAGGGCACGCCGATGAATGCCACCGACTTGGCGGTGTGTATGTCTTTCATTACTTTAAGAATGCTGCCACTTTTTTATGCTGTTTGTACATGTTCTTTTTTTTTTTAAGTTTGTTTTGAGAGAGAGAGAGAGAGAGAGAGAGAGCACAAGCGTGAGAGGGGCAGGGAGAGAGGGAGACAGAGAGAATCCGAAGCAGGCTCCGTGCTGTCAGCACCAAGCCCCACATGGGGCTCGAACTCACAAACCGTGAGATCGTGACCAGAGCCAAAATCAAGAGTCGGACTCTTAACTGACCGAGCCACCCAGGCGCTCCTGGATGCGTCTTCTGAACACAGGTTAAGACTCACGGTCCTGGAGAGATGCAATGATGAAATTGTAACTTTGCTCTGCGAAAGGGACTCTGAGTCGGTGTTGGTGGTGTGGGAGAAGGAGTGGGGTCTAAGTAAGGTGTTTCCGGGAGGGGCTGGTCTAGAAAACGAGAGCAGGCAGTAAACGGAGGGAAGTGATGGCTGTGAGCCTAGGAGGTTGCGCTCGCCCACCTCCTTCCTCGGGCCTGCGCCCCAGGCACCTGGAACATTCTCCTGACGGGCTTACCCTCTCTGGCCCTTTGCACTTGTGTAAGTTGTGCCCATTCTCCGTGGAGGATCCTTCCCCTGGGGGCCGAGAGCCACGAGCACTGGCACATCCGTAACTGTGGTTTGTCCAACCTCATCGAACACTCTGGAGGGCTGGGACAGCTTTTCTGGCATCTCTCGGGGGTGCTGCAGCTCGCTGGTGACTCACAGAGGGACTCCAGACTGCGTGGGCGGCTGGATGAATGAAGCCAGGTTGTAAATGGTGCTGCTTTGCTGAGCGAGGTTTTAGCCACTTCTGCATTTGACTTTCCTTAACATTTAACTAATCCTATCCGTGGATTTCGTGTTCAGGTGGTTTACGGTACAGAAGAACGTGAGGGTGGCATGAAGGGTTTTTGGAGCTCAAAGAGGGCCGCCCAGGTGGTACTTTGGCGGTGGGGAGAGGGCAGGTCTGATCTTTGAAGGTGCTTCATCGTATTTCCCACCGACAAGCACGATTTTACAATAGGGGCCTCCCATTTAAGTGGGTGCAGATCCTGGCACACGTGTCCCCTAGGCCTTGACTGAATAATGACTTGGGGTCAGTCCCACAGGAAGACTCAATGGCTCTGATGCAGAATTGCATAGAGCACACGGGGAGCTGTTTGAGATTTTGTACCTGTCCCCAAATTATGCTGCCCTGTCTTTTGTATCCTGCCATATTCATAGGCCCTTAGGGCTGAAGCCCTAATGATATTTTATTTATACAGTCTTAAAGTCGAAAGGAGCCTTTTAAGTTATGTAAACTTGTCAGCGTTTGTGTGGTTAGGAAGGCAGGAAGTAGTGTCTGTTGCTTCTCCCCCAGCCCCCTATCTCTCCTCTAGTGTAGGAATTCCAAATACCCTCTCCTTGCATACCTCTAGTGACAGGGAGATCACCACTTTACTCGGCAGCCTGCTTTATCCTTGGGAAGCTCTGTCGTTGAAAAGCTCTTAGGTATGTGGACTGAGAATCTGCTTCTTGCCCTATTTTTGCCCTCTGGATAGTCACAGCCCTCCTCCTCTTCTACGCCGATATTCCTAGAGGCCCTGGAAGGCATTTCTCAGCCATTTCTCCTTATCCAGGACCTTCTCTTTTCCAAAATGGCCTCAGTTCTTTATTCCTCACGGAGCATACTTTCCAGGTGCAATCTTTTTCTTTCCTCCCCCCACCCCCGGCCTTTCATTTTCTCCTTTTTCTTTCGGTATCCTTTATTTCTGGGCATGCAGAACCAAACAGACTCAAAATAAAACTTTAATCATTGGGCATGGGTTTTTTTTTTTTTTTAATGTTTATTTATTTTTGAGAGAGGCAGAGCATGAATGGGGGAGGGGCAGAGAGAGACACAGAATCCCAAGCAGGCTCCAGGCTCTGAGCTGTCAGCACAGAGCCTGACATGGGGCTCGAACCCACGAACTGCGAGATCATGACCTGGGCTGAAGTCGGATGCTTGACGGACTGAGCCACCCAGGTGCCCCATTGGGCATGTTTTAACACCTAGGCCAGTATTCCGTGTATGAGGTGTGCAAAGTGCTTTTACACATTATCTCTAGAAATCCTATGAGTTGCTACTTTGATTCGTTCTGTTGGCAGAGCAGGAGGCCGAAGCACACGGAGATTAGGTATCTGGCCCCAGGTCACCCAGCTAAGAAGCTGTGTGGGAAATAGGCTGTGGTCTCTGGTGTGAAGGATCTCCCAGTCTCACGGGAGAGAGAGACAAGAGACGAGCTGAATATAACACGTCACGAAGCAATGCTAACCGTAAGGCACAGGCCTCGCACTGTGGGGACTGCAAGGGTGACCACGTGTTCCTGGGGTCAGGACCTTGAGCTGGAGATCACTGGGGAGAGCAGGTTTGACAAGAAGGCCAGAGGAAGGCACGGGGATGTGATGTTGCAGTTTTAGGGCATGACATGGTTGCCTTTGTGTTTCAGAAAGGTCACTGGCTGTCATGCGGAAGGGACGAGACGGGCAGCAGGGGGAGAGGTGGTGAGGGCGGATGGGGGGCAGGTGCCGCGGGAAGTGGGAATCAGCAGGTGTATGCCAGGACTTTCTGGACCAGATGCAACACGATCTGGAAGTCTTGGTTATGAAATGAGAATTTAGAAGTCGAAGATGTAACTGAGCATCTGTATGCGATCTGACTCCCTAGCTTGCAAAGACTTAAACAAACAAACAAACCAACAGGCTCAGTTCTAAGTGCTTGTCCACGTGTTAATTCATTTAACTTTCAAAAGAGCTCTCTGCATTACAGATGGGAAACTGAGGCTGGGAGAGAGCTTGCCTAGGACACAGGGCTAGTAAGGGCGGGGCCAGATCTGAGCCCAGGCAGTCTGCCTTGGCACCCACGTGCTGAACCATCAGGCCACTCTGCCTCTTTGTCACATGAGATAATGAGTGTGAAAGCATCTGGCCCACAGGAGGCATTGCCAATGCTTATTAGGCGAATAGGTCTCTGCCTTTAATATCTCCCCTCCCTGGAGCCCTTTGCAACTTCCAGAGCCCTGGAATCTGCCTTACTCCCTTTCGGCTATAATGGCAGCAACCCCATTAGGAGGTCAGGTGAGTGCTTGGCATTGGGAATGTGCTTGGATAAATAGCGGAATGTGTATACATGTCCGGCTCTTGCTTATCCCCATTTTGCAGAGGAAGGAACTGAGGCTCAGACATGTTAACCAGGTACAATGAGGAGAACAGGGGAGAACTACCTGGGAGTAATGGGGCTGTCACTTTGTAGGTACCGACAGAGCTAGGTTCAAATCAGGCAGCACCATCTGGCTGTGTGACTTTGAGAAATTACTTCACTTCTCTTATTTCCTCATTTGTAGCAACCATACCCACTCTTTTTTTTTTAAGTTTATTTATTTATTTATTTATTTTGAGAGACCACATGAGAGGGGGAAGGGCAGGGGCAGAGAGACAGGGAGACAGACAATCCCAAACAGGCTCCGCACTGTGAGTGCAGAGCCCGACACAGGGCTCAAACCCACGAACGGCGAGATCATGACCCAAGCCCAAAGCAAGAGTGGACCACTTAACCGACTGAGCCACCCAGGCAGCCCCGTCGTACCTACTTCTTAAGGCAACTTAAGAGTTAAAAATGAATGCAGAACTGGCACTTAGTATGCACTCAGGAATGTGATTTCCTTAAAGAGAATGGATTTGTGTTCAGATTGCTTTATGGAAGGTAAAAAGCAGAGACAAGGAGACACAAAGTGGGTCCCAACGTAGATACAGAGATAGCTGGCATCATTGTCCTTTGGGGCAGCCCGAAGGCCCTGCCCACTCCTGGTGTGTTATTTTAAAACCAGATATTCAGTCCATCAGGGAGTATTTTCCTGAATGTCTGCTGGTATCACGGGACCTGAGACCTTGCTGTTAAAACTGCAGTTGTCATGGAAACGGGCCCAAGCTTCCAGAGAAGGTCTGCAATCCATGGGGACCACCTGTATTTCTAATTCATGAAAGAGGAAAATGCCACTGTGCTCTCTGCCCATGCGAGGGGAGAGCAAATGTGTGTTAATTAGATTGGGTCTCAGGCCTGTTGCCCTTTCCAGAGCTGCCTTCCTGGAAAGTGCTGCGAAGCAAAGGGCTGCAGGCTGATGGGCTGTCCCCTGAGGCAAAAATCAAAGGCAAATGGGCTAGTTTTCTGTGAATGAATAAGAGTGAGCAGCTGCACCTTTTGGGAGATCTGCAAGGGGGGCCTGGGAGGAAGGGGGCTCTGGTTATTAAAGGTAGGGACTGAGTCTTGGGCTGTGAAGTATTTGAGCTGGAAAATCCCTCAGGCAGCTCTCAGCACGTGATCTTTTTTCCTTTTCCTTTTTCTTTTCTTTTTTTTTTGAGAGAGAGAGGAAGAGAGTGGGGGCAGATCAGAGGGGGGGTGGAGAGAGAGAGAGAGAGAGAGAGAGAGAGAGAGAGAGAGAGAAAGAGAGAAAGAGAGAAAGAGAGAAAGATAGACTCTTGAGCAGGCTCCACAGTCAGTGCAGGGCCCAATGTGGGGCTCAATCCCATGACCCTGGGATCATGACCTAAGCCGAAATTAAGAGTGGGATGCTCGGGGCGCCTGGGTAGCTCAGTTGGTTAAGTATCCCAACTTTTGATTTCCGCTCAGGTCATGATCTCACAGTTTGTGTGAGTTTCCAGCTCTGTACTGACAGCATCCAGCTCTCTGGGATTCTCTCTCTCTCTCTCCCTCTCTCTTTCTGCCCCTCCCCCACTTGCACTGTCTCTCTGTGTGTCTCTCAAAATAAATAAACTGGAAAAAAAAAGAATGGGATGCTCAACTGACTGAACCACCCAGGCGCCCCTCAGCACAGGATCTTGATGGTGTATCAATTTGCTTTGAGACAATAATGCCACGTAAACAAACAACCTTGTAATTCTGTGACTTACAACTTGAAATATTTCTTGCTCTTAGGTCTGTGGGTGGTAGAGACGTATTAGCAGAGCTTGGCCAGATTTGTCATCAGGCTTCTGTTTGGGTCAACTTTTCTCCGCATACCATCTCCTTCTGGGACTCCGAATGAAGGAGGCTCCATCCTTGGCCATGCGGTTTTCGTGACAGAGGATGGACTGTCAAGAGATTGAGCTGAATCCCGTCTGCCTCTTGAAGCTTGTGCTCAGACTGGTGCACTCACATCTACTCTCATTCTGTTGGTCAAAGCAAGGCGCATGGGTGCGCCATCAGCTGGCGGGGCAGGAGAGCACCGCACCCACATTGACGCATGCCAAGGGTGAGAGAACAGAGAGAATTGTAAAACAGATAGCACAATCCACCCCAGAGGGTCTACATCAAGATTACCTGGGGGTGTTGGTTAGTAACATAAATTCCTGGCCCGTAAGTTGCATCTGGTAAATGAAATTCTTGGCAAAAGCCCCTGGGTTGGAGTTTTTAGCAGGCGATCCCAATGGATTTTGAGGATCGTCTAGGCTCAGGCGCCATGTTGTAAGTTGTACTTGCATGAATGACATGTGTCTACCTGTCCTGTTGAATGTTTGGGTTGTAAACATTAGCCTCAGCATTAGTGGCTTGTAGAGTTTGAAGGCCTGGTAACTTTTAGAACTCACCTTGACATTTCTTTTGTCTTAAGAGAATGCAGTTCAATGCATGAGCAAAGCACATTTCTATTAAAATGGGGCTTCCCTGATCTTCTTGAGACTCATTTCCATGCCAGCCCCTTGGAGGAAGGGATTCTTCCTTTTGCCAAGGAGTGACGGGTCATTTAGTTACTCTGAGCCTCTTTCCACTGATGAACCAGGCAGCCTCATCAGAATCTGTATGCAGCCACACATCCCCCATGGAATTGCCTTCTCAGTGTGAAGAACATTCCTCCGACCCTAACCTTAATCCTCTGAGATCCTTTTTTGATACACATTGTTCATTGGCTTCAGATTCCAATGTCTACATCGTAGGAGAGGGGGTCTGGAGGTTTTCATGACAGAGGATGGACTGTCAAGAGATTGAGCTGAACCCCATCTGCCTCTTGAAGCTTGTGCTCAGACTGGTGCACTCACATCTACTCTCATTCTGTTGGTTGAAGCAGACCAACTTCCCTCCCCCCAGCTTCTTGGGAGAATTAAAGTCTTGTACTATGAGTTAAAAGTACTTGGAACCAGTTGCATACATTGTGAAGCATAAGGCACGACTGTTTGTGTTCTCTGGAAATGTAAAGATTACAAAATGCCAGTAGGCTGAGAAAGGAGAGCAGTGAGGAACTACAAGGCTGGAGGAGGGAGAAGGATCTTCAATATCCCGGGGTTGGGAGAAACCTTGCTATCCGCGTGACCAATGATGTGTCAGGACCACGGACAGCACACAGCTTGCCCTTTCCGTTCCTTGTTCATCCCGTGGAACCTGGAACTTTGGGAACGTCGTGTCTGTGTATATACTATTCATTTTGCTGGAATGCTCCCCTTCTCCCCCCCTTTTTGGCTTCATGAACTTCTCACATTTCAGAACCCAGCTTAAATGTCCCCTCCTTGATGACATAGTCACTGTCTTTCCCTGTCTCTGTAATAACAGCTTTGGTTTTCTGCTGTTTTCCAGTTCATAAACGAGTGATTGGGGGGTTGATTAGATGAGAACTGCACCTCTCTTTTCTTCCAAGCCTCCCTTAATGGATCTTCCAGTCCTATGACTTTGCGGTGGAGATGACAGATTTTATTCCCACCAAGCAGGAGAGAGAACCGAATGCAGGGAGGCTTAATGCTTCATTCATTCAGGGGTGGACAATGATCCAAACGTTTCGCTGTGACCCAGACCTCGCATTCTAGCTGAGGCTGCCTGCTGTTTACTTTGCTGTTGTATGGGTAAGAATGTCTGAAGCTTTAAGAGCTAATTTTTGTAAGCAGCACTCAACATAGTACTTAGTGTTTGTGAAGAGAATGAAGGCGTCCTGCCAACACCGGCTCCCTCCCAGTTGAGGCTGGATGCAAGATAATAGTGGGTTTGAAGACAAGCCCTCCCCTTCTCTGAGCTTCTCCTCTGACTCACAGGACCTTTGGCAGAGATGTGATTCCTGCCCAGAACCAAGGTTTAGGTGGCCCTTCGTGAGAGCTCTTTCAGCATCATCTGCACTGTACAGGCTTTGCACTAAGCCAGCTTCTATTCCCAGGCAGTAGGCTTAAGCTTTCAGGGAATTTTAAAAGCAGAAAAAGGGATTTCTGATGTATCAGTCTTCTCTTTTCTCCTGTGCTGTATTTCTTCCCTCACCCCTTCTTCCTCCCTTCCTTTCTTCCCTCTCTCGTCCATTCCCCCCCTCTTTATCTTACTCCTTTCCTCCCCTTTTCACTTCCTCCTTCTCTCTTTTCAAACATTCTGTTCTTCTTTCTCCCTTTCTCCTTGCCTCCTGTGTGTCTCCCTCTCTCCTCCTGCTCAGCAACCTCTGGCTGGTCCCTGGGATCCAGAGATGAATCGCCCCAGGCAAGGCTGGCCAGGAAGGGGGGTCCAGCCCTGCAGGAGATGGACACATGAGCCATGACCATGACAGATGCTCAGTCTTGTAGCAGAGGGTTGTGCAAGGGGCAGTGGGACACGGGAGCACCCCATAGTCTCTGCCGGGGGGAGTCTGTTACTATTAGAAAGATTTGCTCTCCCCCCTGAATTACTACCATATAGAGAGTTTGGTATTTTGCTTTTTCAGCTAAGATTTTATTGCCTAGCACTTTTGTCTGTCGTTAAAAATTCCTGGGAAATATTTTAGCAGATGAAGGATACCCCATTAGTGGTGTGGTTATACGAGTGCAATTAATTCTGGATCACACTTTTGTGTACAATCCTTTGACCTGTTTGGGGATATTTTCCTGAGGACGGATTCCCAGCACTGAATTTTTATATCAAAGGTCATCAGCAATTTTAAGGCCCATGATACAGTTTGCAAAATTGTCTAGTGCTTATCTTACTGAGAAACCCCTGCTTTGAGGAAACTCTAATCAGTTTCCCTTTTTCTACTTCTGCCCAGTATTTGTGTGATGTCTCAGCTCAGGAGCTTTTGTATGTTTGAGTTCTTCTTTGAAGAAAACCCTTTCATTATCATGGGGACCCGCCCAGACTCCATTCCTCATGGCGTTAGGGTCCCCTTGAGCTGGCATCTGAACCCGTCTCCAGGTCCCCACCCTGAGGTCCTACTTCAGCCAGATAAAACCACATATGGATCCCCCAGCACACCCTGTCCCTCTGTGCCTGTCCCCATGTCATACCTCTTTCTGTAGTCTCTTTTGTCCTTTGCCGCATGGCTAATTCCCATTCATGCTTCCAGCTTAAGTAAGCATTTTTCTCTTGGAAGAGCTGGAACTGGGGCACCTCTGTGCTCCTGGCAATCTCTGCTCTTCTCTCTGTCCCAGTCCTTCCCAGTCTCCCCCACTGGCCTGAAAACTCCTTAAGGGCAAGTGCTATTTCTTTTAGCTGCACATACTCCTTCCTTAGTTATTTATTGAGTGTGGTTCCTGCTATAGAAAATGGCAAAGAATAAACAATGTGTGACTCTACTGAGTAGTTACACATGCCAGACCTGTGCTAAGTGCTTTGTGTATATACCCCATGGACTTTTCCCAACAGCCTTATGAGGCAGGGACAGTTGTCCCCATTTGCAGATGAGGAAACTGAGGCTAGGAGAGGTTAAGTCACATGGATAGTAAGCAGACAGAGATTGGACCTTGCATCTGACTCTGGACAGTCTGCTCTGATGTAACGCTGATCCAAGGACACGAGCCATACTGAGCATAATTCCCTTTAGGTCACAGCTGTCATCATGGAATGAATGGCAGTCTCTGGCATACTCTAGCTGTTGGACTTTTGTTGAATTTTTAGTCAGATATTTCATTTCCTTCAAAGAATTGAAAGAGTGATTGTAACACAGAACGATTGTCCTTGTTCACATGTGTGTCTGTGAGAGGCAGGGAATTATTAATTTTCTTTTAAATGTGTGACTGTTATTTTGTTAAATTCTTAACAATTATGTACCATCAGCTTCACTCCTCTTGGTGTGAGATTTTACACTCAGCTTTCCTGCGTGAAAAAAGGGAGCCCTAGAATGCTAGGTCCTTGGGTCACAGACATCTGGTATTTTCTAAATTATATCTGATTATGGGTGTCATGGATTCTGGAGTGTGAAAATGCTTCTCTTTTTTTAATGTGCTTTTTTAATGTTTATTTTTGAGAGACCGAGAGCTCATGGGGGAGGGGCAGAAAGATGAGACAGAGGATCTGAAGTGGGCTCTGAGCTGTCAGCGCAGAGCCCGATGTGGGGCTCAAAGTCACGAACCGCGAGATCATGACCTGAGCCGAAGTCAGACGCTTAACCGACTGAGCCACCCAGGCGCCCCTCGAGTGTGATAATATTTTAAGATGTGACAGAAGAAATATTTAAGATGTGTTTGGTGCAGTGGATCCCAGGCCGGAAGTTAGGGAACCTTGGGTCTAACCCGTACCCCCGTTAGTTGTGTGAACACGGGAGGTCACCCGGTCTCTAAGCCCCGTTTCCATCTGCGGTCAGATCAGACCCAACACTCCACAAGAACCACTCGGCGCAAACAGGCTTGGAGAGCAGAACTGTCGTAAAGCACAATTCCCAAGGTGTCATCTGGGGAAAGTTCCCTTGTCAGAACTTTCCACACAACAAAAGGATCTGTGTTTGGAAAAGATGTTAAGTGCAGTCCGCTGCTCGCGTATTCACGTTACACGTCAGCAGAGTAAAGGATCTGGGTTCTTGTCATATGGACCATCTTTTGTTTCTGCTTAACCCAGAATTTTCTAAACTCACTACCCCCGGGACTCACCTTGGGGAATAGCCTCTACTTAAACCCCTCTGAGCTAGAGTGCCAAAGGACATGATTCTGAACATGCCAGTTAAGAGGCAAAGGCACTGCTAATTTCAAGGAAGAAAAGCAGGGAGTCACATTGGCTCTTGCCTTATCATACACGGACTTACTGTTTTAGAACTACACTTGCACCCGACTACGTCGGAGCTCGGACCGGTGCAGTAGCTGCACACAGAATCGGCTGGTAGTTGGGGAGGAGATGGACTTGAACAGAAGCTGCACCACCTGATTCTAGAAAGAGCAGGGTGGGGCTGATCTTCTGGTGTGCAGTGTATTAAACACTACCTTTCAGGCTGAGCCTGAAAAGCCCTCTATTAAATGTGGCAGAGCAGACAGCTGCCTGCGGGAGGCCGTGTTCTGGAAGCCACGCACCAGCTGCTGCTGCTGCTGCTGCCTCACATTCCCCTGCTTTCCGGTGCCCGGGAAACCTGGACACAAGCTTGTCTCTGCTTCTGGGTGTGCGGAGCCCATGCCTCCCCTTTCCCCTGGTACCGGAGTATCCTCCCCGGAAATGTGCACATCGTGGCTGGCTTCCGTCTTAGGGCTAAGAGGCAGGTTGTAGGGCCTGGGAGCGGTTGAGCTTGAAGACAGAGACTCTCCTGCTGGGGGGGTAAGATGTGCTGGTTCCTACTTGTCTCCCTTGCCTCATGGCTCGTAGTGCTTTGTCTCCTGGCTGTGATACCTTTTCTCTCCATCTTAATCCATTTGTCCTTCAAGAATCAGTCAGGGATCCGTCTGTGTGTCCATTCATCCATCTGGCCATCCATCCATCCATCCGGCCAGGTTGTGTCCAATACTGGAGATGCAACACTGAAGAAAACAGATGAAATCTCTCCCCCGGTGAAGCTACCAGTCTTGTAAGGACATTTGCAGGGCACAGCTATAGGTGGCCCGTCCACCTACATCAGCATATCTGCAGGTGTCCCCTGTGAGTTGTGTCTGCCACAGCCAGTGGGCGACCACCACAGCGCTGATGTCAGCGGCCAAGTCACATTTTAGACAAACGTGTGGATACATAGCGTGTAGGGGCTGTGAAACAAAGTCGGGGGGGAGGGGGTGGGTTTTGCTGGCAGGGCACAGGTGTATGATGTTCCAAACAGGGCAGGCGGCGGGAGGGCTCTCAGGTAAGTGACACCGAACAGACACCTGAAGCAAGTGGGACAGTGAACTTGGCCTGGGTGGTGGGATTCCAGATTACGCAGGGTCTCACTGACCTTGGCTTTCACTCTGAAGGAAGTTCGGTGCCGATGCCAGATGCAGGCAGAGGGTTCTGAGCAGCAGGCTGTGGGCTCCGTTTCTGTGCAGCAAGCCTTCCCTGAGTCTTTAGTTTGGGTTAACCCTTCTTCTCTGGGGTTGTACAGCGTCCTCTGCCTTCTCCTGGTTCATGCCACGTGCATTCTGTACGGTTCCTCAGAGGGTCCGGGTGGGATCAAGCCCCAGTTAACCCCAGTGTTACCCAGATCAGCAAACACCCTGCATTGCTAACCCTACTTCTTCATGACAGTTCTTGCAGTCACCTCCCGTATACACGATCTGCCTCAATCCTTGTCTCAGGCTCTGCATTCAGGGAAGCCCATGGAGGACGCTCCCCCAGAAGTGACTATCCTGAGTTGTTAATGTCCGTTTACTCTCTGTCTCCCTACCCCAGGGCTGGGGCTTTCGGACAGAGAGGCTGTGATTTATTTATTCATTGCCGCATCCCCAGCTAGGAGATAGCACAAGTAGAAAGCAGCACATGGCAAAAAGAATTCTCTGCCTCCAAGAAATGCAAATGAACAATTATTGAGAACCAAGGGTGCTTGGTGATTTTACGCAAGCCAAATAGGGGCAATACTTTTGGGAAGCTATCTGGTCCTGTTTATCAAGGGCCATAAACGAGGTTTATCCTGTGTGACCCAGTCGTTATGCCTCTGAGGACCGAGCCTAACGCGTCAAGCCGAGGGAGACACTTTGTGTGGAGAGACGCTCACTGGCGCTCATTGCAGCAACGTCACCCGTACGAAAACTCAAAAATAACTCCAATGCCCAACAGTAGGGAGATAGTGAAACAATTTATGGTGTATCCACAAGGTGAAATGCTTTGTAGACACTCACTTATGGTTGTGAAGAACATGTGATAACTTGGGGGTACCCTTATGGCAAAACGCAGAAAAGGACACAGTTGTGGTTTTTGACTTCTAGAATTTGCTGTGTGTGTGTGTGTGTGTGTGTGTGTGTGTGTGTGTGTTGTTGTTGTTGTTGTTGTTTTTTACTGTCTCTGGGCCTTGGCTTCCAGTTCTCCCTCCCCAGACACTGAATGTTTGCCCTACCTGGACGAACTTTGTTTGTTTGGAACAACTTATCTCGACTTATTTTCTAGGGGTGAGCTGGTCTTGCCTGGCCCCCCGTAAGGGGGACAGCTCCTTAACTTTGCTCCCATGGTGGGCACCCTCCCCTTTTCCTCTTGTAACCAGCCCCCACCACCCAAGGCTTGTGAAGCCTCTGCCTCTCCCTCCGCCATCTCCACTAGGACACATTCCCCTCTGTCCCTGGTTCCTCCTGGCTCTTCAGGGCTTGGCCCTGGGCTGGGAGCCGAGGCAAAGTGCAGCATCTGATGGGACACAGATGAGTGGATGGATGCGTGCATTACGATCGCCACCATCACGGAAAACGGTAGAGAGAAACATCAGAACGTTGACTGGAGGTCATTCCGGGGCAGTTGTGTTTTTTTTTTAATAGTCTTTCTGCTAGTTTTTACGATGTCTCTGAATTGAGTTGTATTATATTCAATAATGATGCCTTAAGAAACTCCTGTTCTACAAATGACCCAGTTTTCTGCAACAAATGAATGGCATCAGAGAGGGAGGAGGGCGGGACAGATCCCTGCAGACTTCACAGAGCCAGATGCAGGGTGGGGGCTGTGGACGGGACCACTCAAGCCGCCCACGGTCAAAGGACATTTCTGAGACAGCCAAGCAAAATTGAGCATGGTCCATTAACCGATACAAAGGAATTCATGTCAGTTGGGTCCTCTGAGATGACGGTTTGTGGTTATGTTTATTTCAAAACTTCTTGGGGAGCCCGGGTGGCTCGGTTGGTTAAGTGTCCGAGCCTTGGTTTCAGCTCAGGTCATGATATCACAGTGTCATGAGTTCCTGTCCCATGTCGGGTTCTGTGCTGGCAGCGCTGAGCCTGCTTGGGATTCTCTCTCCCTCTCTCTCTCTCCCTCTCTCCCTCTCTCCCTCTCTCCCTCTCTCCCTCTCTCCCTCTCTCCCTCTCTCCCTCTCTCCCTCTCTCCCTCTCTCCCTCTCCCCCTCTCCCCCTCTCTCCCTCTCTCCCTCTCCCTCTCTCCCTCTCCCTCTCTCCCTCTCCTTCCCTCTCTCTCTCTCTCTCCCTCTCTCGCTCTCTCCCTCTCCCTCTCTCCCTCTCTCTTTGTCCTTCCCCCACTCATGCTGTCTCTGTCTCTCTCAAAATAAATAAATAAACTTAAAAAAAATTTTTTTTAACTCCTTCATGGTCAGAGATACACACTGAAGTATTTACAGGTGACGTGATACAGTGTTTGGGATTTTATCGGAAAATACCACAGCAAAAACAAAACAGAAGTGTCGGTGGGGGCACAGAATAGGTGGAACGTGAATGGCGAAGTGTGGAAGGTTTTGAGTCCGGGTGATGGACGTGAGGGGGCTTTTTTATGGCGTTTCTTTACTTTTGAAAATATTTGGATAATTTTATATTAAAAGTTCAAAAAACGTCTTGGCTTTTCCCTAGTAACACTGAACACTTTGCTTGGCTTTTCAGAGCGACCGACTCCTCATCAAAGGTGGACGAATCATCAATGATGACCAGTCCTTCTATGCTGACGTCTACCTGGAAGATGGACTGATAAAGTGGGTTGACCAAAAACCTTTTTTAAAAAAAGAAAAGGATTTTATTTTTTAAGTAATCTCTACACCCAGCGTGGGTCTCGAGCTTACAACCTTGAAATCAAGAGTCACACGCCCCACTGAATGAGCCGGGCAGGTGCCCCCAAAACACGCCTTTGAAGAAGCCAGTCTCCCCGGGCTGCCTGGCCCTTAGGGGATACAGACAGCTGGCATTCTGTCCCCAAATGACTGTGCTATGTCCTGTGAATGTCAGGGAGGGAGAGATTCGAGGAGGGAGGAGCTCCAAACTAGTGGTGGGGAGGGGACTAGCAGTTATTGAGTGCCCCTGCCGTGTGAGCCTTCTGTAGGCCCCCAGATGCACAGGGAGCTGTGATGTGCACCTGCTGGCCTCCTGTCCTATTGCAGGAAGTGGTGGGCTAGTCAGGCAAAACAGCTGCCCCACACTGCAGTGTCCGTTAGGGACAAGGCACAGGTGTCAACCTGGTACATAGGACTGAACCCACAGCTCTTTCTTCCACCTGCCCAGAATTTCTGGATTGGGTTGAAGGGGGGCAGGGGAGAAGGGAAGAATGTTAGGACAGGGCCGTGGTACTTAAATAAAAGACATCCATCGGGACTGAAGTCTCTTCCACTTTCTCCCTATCGGCGTCCTCTCCAGCTGTGACATCCCAGTGTGCTCGTTCGCTGTAATGGAGAACCTGCGGCTGGGCGGCTTCAACAATAGGAATTCACTTGTCACAGATCTGGAGGCTGCCAGTCCTGGGTCAAGGTGCCGTCAGGGATGGTTCCTTCTGAGATCTCGCTCCTTGGCTTGCGGATGGCCGTCTTCTGGCTGTCTTCCCGTGGTCGTCCCTCCCTGTGCATGCACTCCTGATGTCTCTTGTCTTCCTCTTCTTACAAGGGCATCAGTCCTATTGGGGGGTCAGGGCCCCTCCCTAATGCCTCATTCTAATTTACTCACTTCTTTAAAGGCCCCCTCTCCAAATACAGTCACATTCTCAGATGCTGGGGGGTCAGGGCTTCAACATACAAGTTTGGGGGAGCACAGTCCACAGATAGTGGTTTGGATGTGGCCTCCACATTTCACCAGCTCGTAATGGAGAGGTTCAGCTCTTTTTTTTTTTTTTTTTTTTGCATGACAAACGCCCTGGATTCGCTCAGCATCTTCCCCTGGAGTCTGGGAGAGTAGGAGCTGGAAACTCTCAGTATCTAGCTCTGGCTGCTGGCACAGCAAAGAAGGGCAGAGGGGAACATGCGTGAGATGAAGGTCAGGACTGTCTGGTGCCCATGTAGGCTTTGATGAAGAGGAGGAGGAGGAGGAGGAGGAAGGGGAGAAGGAAGAGGAAGGGGAAGAGGAGGAGGAGAAAGAGGAGGAAGGGGAGGAGGAGGAGGAGGAAGGGGAGGAAGAGGAAGGGGAGGAGGGGGAGGAGGAAGAGGAGGAGGAGGAGGAAGGGGAAGAAGAGGAGGAGAAAGAGGAGGAAGGGAAGGGGGAGGAGGAGGAAGAAGGGGAGGAGGAGGAGGAGCAAGGGGAGGAAGAGGAGGAGAAGGAAGAGGAAGGGGAAGAGGAGGAGGAGGAAGAGGAGGAAGGGGAGGAGGAGGAGGAAGGGGAGGAAGAGGAAGGGGAGGAGGGAGGAGGAAGAGGAGCAGGAGGAAGGGGAAGAGGAGGAGGAGAAAGAGGAGGAAGGGGAGGGAGAGGAGGAAAGGGAGGAGGAGGAGGAAGGGAAGGGGAGGAAGAAGGGGAAGAGGAGGAGGAAGGGGAGGAGGATGAGGGGGAAGAAGGGGAGGAGGAGGAGGAGAAGGAGGAAGGGGAGAAGGAGGAAGGGGAAGAGAAGGAGGACAAAGAGGAGGAAGGGGGGGGGAGGAGGAGGAGGAAGTGGAGAAGGAGGAGGGCAGAGGAAGAGGGTCAGGAGAAGCCCTACTCTGCCCCTTTCTGCCAACCCCAACTCCAGCCCCAGACTCCAAGCATTTCAAGTCCAGCCCAAGCCCCTGTTTTTCCAGGTGATTCTCTCCTCTCAGCTCTTCCCAGCCACACTGAAATCATGGTACCCCCAGAGCGAGCCCAGCAGCCCTCGCCTGGAACCTCGCACCCATAAATCCTCTGCCTGGAACACCTTGCCCCTTCCCTCATTCTCCTTTTCTCCCCCCGTTCCCCAACCCCTGTTTGTCCTTGGGTCCTGGTTGTGTGGCTCCTCCTCCAGGAAGCCTTCCCTGACCCCCGTGTCGGAAGCATTCTCCTGCTGGCCAGCCTGTGTGCCAGTCCCACGCTCCTCATGCTGCACGCGGCTCTGACGTAGGGACCTCACCTTAGGGCCTCCCCCCTCCCCGGGGCCTGGCACAGTGCTGGGGACAGACAGGTACCAGGAGCATTGGCTGGAAGAACCCTGGCCCGTCAGTGCAGGACCTTGGTCTCGGCCGCAGTACAGCCTGGAACCAGAGGGAGAAAGGCACACGTGGTAGGGGGGTGGGTAGTGAGGTTCCTAGGTCACCCCCCTGCTTAGATAAGGAGACAGCCATTCCAGGGCAGACCCTGGTTTGTGGGGGCTGGGGGCTTCTGGGGCGTGAGGGGTAAAGGATGCTGACAACTGTTGCGGGACCACCTTCCCACCAGCCTCACGGGGTTTGAAGTTAACCCCCCAGGAGCCTTGCAGTCCAGGGTGTATGCATGGAACAAGAGCTCACTGGCTGAGCTGCATTTATGAAGTGCTTGCTGCATATGCAAACACCTGGAGTCTTCGGACCTTGGTGGACCGTGTCGTTCAGGGTTTCCACAAGTTCGGTATGTGTCGGCCCCTCTCAGTCTGAAACGCCTTTGTATTTGACTCTGCTGGCCCTCCCCTTCTGCCGTTAAGCAGACGAGTCTCCGGATGGTCATGTGGGGCACAGGTCCCTGCTGGCTGGGAAGCAGGTGTGGGAGGGCTGAGACCCTGGGAGAACCACCTGCACTGACCCCAGGCACCACCCGGCGTGAGGAGGCTCAGTTATTTCCCTTTACTTTGATGGAACCCCAAGAACCCTTTTATTTGGCAGCCGTTCACCAAGTTTTCCTGACAGCTGTTCATCTGTCTTTGTGCAGAATCTGTTATGATTCATTGAAGGTTCCGTCTAGTTTGCTCAGCGCCGGTGACTCAAACGCCGGCCGCCCAAGACTCCTGAGCGCGGTGTCGAGCGTCTGTCTCATTCTCAGAGCCTCCTTTCTCCTCGCCCCTTTTCCACACCCATTGCCATCGAGAACCTTTTAGGTTTTTCCTCCGAATGCACTGAGGGCTCCATTTGGTTCAATCCTGGTTTGGGGAGAATCTGCTTCTATCTAAGGGAAGCAGGAAGGCAGTTGAGGCTGGTGGGCAGAGCCAAGATATGAGATTTGGGGGGACCTGGCTTGAGTCCAGACCCACCACTGACTTGCTGTGTGGCCTCAGACATGTCACGTGCCTCTCTTGAGTTCTGTTTTCTTCTTTCACTTCCTGTAAAGAGAGGCGACTGTCATGCCTTTAAGATGGACCCCGAACAGCAGTACTTGCTGGCAGTGTGGCATGGTGACTGAGTCACATACCCGATCAGACTCCACGGATACCCTCCTGTAGGGCCCATGCCCAGTCTGGGACATGCCCAAGCCGTTGCCAGCATGAAACATTTGAACGTGACCCCATCTTCTTTAGAAGCCTGTTGGAGCGTTAAATGAGATGATCCCTGAAGTGTAGAGAAGGCCAGTGCTCAGCAGCGACCTGCCCCTGATGTAAGGTTTGGGGGTGTCTCCTCCCGGACCCCTGACATACAGCCCTGTGTTTGGAGCTGGACAGCGGGAGGATCGGGCAAGGCAGGAGTCTGCACATTGAGATGGAAATTACAGAGGGGAAGAGGTTGGCGTTGGGAGCAGCAGTGGCCGTGGCTGCGGGAGTGGTAGCGGTGATGGTCCCCGGCACCGTCCTCCCGCTACACCTACTTTCAGCTTTGGGACAGATAGTGTGTGATGCCCCAACTCTGTGGAAGACCCCCAAGGGGAGCCCTGTGGCCTCTGTCCCCCCCCCACCCCACTTGCCTGGACCGTTCCCGCCCAGGGGTCCAAGGGGAGCCAGGGGATTCTGTTCCTGCCACCTGGGGGTGGATTCTTTTTGGGGGCCTGGCATGGTGGTCACCAGAGCGACACTTTCCTATATCTTCATTACTGGTGTTTTCACGTGACTTAGGATATTGTTGCCTAAGCTGATGAGCTCAGAACAACTGTATTTAAAAAAAAATTTTTTTTTAATGTTTATTTATTTTTGAGGGAGAGAGAGAGAGAGAGAGAGAGAGAGAGAATGAGTGGGGGAGGGGCAAAGAGAGAGGGAGCCACAGAATCCAAAGCAGGCGCCAGGCTCTCAACGGTCAGCACAGGGCCCGACGCGGGGCTCGAACCCACCAACCGTGAGATCGTGACCTGAGTCGAAGTCGGATGCTCAACCAACTGAGCCACCCAGGCACCCCTGTATTTTTTTTTTTAATAAAAACTGCTCATGTTCAGATCTAGTGGTCTTCACCAGGCGTTGACCTTGGAGGCTGTTGTATCTGTCCTGGTGCTGGCTGAGCCTCCCCTCTGCCCCCCATGTCTCCTGACTCTGGTTCCAGCAGGTGAAACACAGCTGCCACCACAGGGGCAAGGCTTCGAATATCTTGGGCTCTTCTCTCTTCTTCCAGCCTTTGGAATTTTCCTTCTTTCTGGAGGGAGTTTGCAGGCACCTGGTGCATTTGGGAACAGAGGTGATGGTCAGCGTGTGCAGAGAAACCCTGCCATCCCCAGTGTGATTCCCTCCAGGCAGGTTTTACCCTGTTAGTGGATTTTTCTTGTGGGTACTGGGGAGTCCAGCAGCTTCCCTGAGGTCAGTGCTCCTGAGAGTGAAAATGAAAATCCTGGTTGCTTGTCTGTATTAGCTAGCCACAGGTGCCATAACAAAGCCCCCCAGACTAGGCAGTTTAAACAGCAGACATCTATTTTTTCATGGGTCTGGAGGCTGGAAGTCTGAGGTCAGAATGTCAGCAGGTGGGTTTCTTTGAGGCCTCTCTCCGTGGCGTGTAGACGGCTGTCTTCTCCCCGTGTTCTCACATGATCAATCCTCTGTACGGGTCTATGTCCTGATCTTGTCTTCTTACAACGACACCAACCAATCTTACAAAGACACTGTTGGGTTAGGGCCCACCCTAATGGCCTCATTTTACCTTAATTGCCTTTGTGAAGGCCCAGTCTTCAAATACAGTTACATTCTGAGGTCCTTGGGTAGGGCTTCAACATCCAGCTTTTGGGAGGGTCACACTTCAGCCCATAGCACTGTCAAAGTTTGCAGAGCTAAGGGGACTTTACTCCTGCAGTCACTGTCCTCTGTTTCCCTGAAGTGGTTGACAAAGAGTGGGAAGTACTCTGGAGGGACAGGCTGTTCTGAGAACCCTTTGACACCAAACCCCACAAGCCTCCCCAGATACCCAGGCTGGTAAAGCAGCCCACCTTATACCCTCCACCCCTCTGCTGTCCTGGAGTGTAACCACCTGCCCACATGCCTCTCCCCTTCCTCAGGCCATGAGCCCCTCGAGGGCAGGAACCCTGCCTGAGCTTTCTCTGTCTACCCAGTCCCCTGCATAGGACCTGGCTCAAAAATGTTTACCCAGTGGAACTGACACCACACAGTTGACTGCCATCTTGTTTTTCTCTTAAGAACCCAAGGCCGTTTCTGTTGTTTCCAGACAAATAGGAGAGAACTTAATAGTTCCTGGTGGAGTGAAGACCATTGAGGCCAATGGGCGGATGGTGATTCCCGGAGGTATCGATGTCAACACGTACCTGCAGAAGCCCTCCCAGGGGATGACAACTGCTGATGACTTCTTCCAAGGGACCAAGGCAGCACTGGCAGGCGGGACCACCATGATCAGTGAGTTGCACCCCTGCCTTGGGCACATGTGACTTCTGTTCTATGTCACCAGCAGCATCAGCAACACCACAACACTCAATATAGATACAGGCACTTTGCTCAGGGGACCATTTAATATAACTCACCACAACCCTTCCATAAAGGCCAATATATTATGTGTGCCGCTGGTAATACACTGATAATTTTATAGGCAGTAGACATTTAAAAGTTTAAAGTATTTTAATGCATTCGAAATGAGATGACTGGCACATTGTGGGTACTATTGTTTCTTGTGCGATTAAAATGAATGTTTAAATTTCTAGGAACTGTGGACTGATTTAAAGAAAAGTATCAAGGGAAGAATGATATGGATTATAGGCAGACAAAGCCAAAAGTTCCTGAACCTGGTGTGCACATGGCTAAAGTTTGGGAACCAGTCATGTAGGTGTTACTATGAAAGATGGAGAACTAGAGGCTCACAAAGATGAAATAAGTTGCTGGACATTACACAGTGGGGAGCAGGTTGTACTAGTCAGTATTGATGCTGTAATGCTGTGATAATGCTGCATAACAAACAGTCCCAAACTTCAAGCATCACTTGTTTTTCTTGGTCAAGGATCTGAGGGCCCAGGGAGAGGACTGGAGTGGGTCTGCTTCAGGCTGTGGGTTGGGACAAGGACACCATGTCCCTGCTTCAGGCTGTGGGTTGGGACAGGGACACCATGGATCCCCCATCCTGGAACCAACGGCCACCTCAACTGTGCCCTTCTCCTGGCAGATGGCAGAAGTGCAAGAAAGGTCTGGCAGGAACTTGTCACTCCTCTTACCACCTTATGTCTTCACTTACACACAGAAGTTCTGTTGGCCAAAGCAAGTCACATGGCCAAGCCCAAAGTCACTGGGATCGCACTCTGCCCACCATGAGCCATGGGGAAGGTGGGGAGCGGAGGAAGAATTGTGCACAAATAATGCCATGTACCTCAGTGGTTTCTTTGGAGGCTAGATTCTTCCTCTACTGCACTTTTCAGTCCCCTATATTTTTTTAAGTAGCTTTTGTTTCTTGGATTCCATTTTAATAAATGGTTTTTAAAAATATTTATTTATTTTGGGGGGGGGCGGAAAGTGAGCATGAGTTGGGGAGGGACGGAGAGAAAGAGAGAGAGAGAATCCCAAGCAGGCTCCATGCTGTCAGCATAGAGACTGACATAGGGCTCAGTCTCACGAATTGTGAGATCATGACCCGAGCCGAAATCAAGAGCCAGTAGTTTAACTTACTGAGCTACCCAGGCGCCCCTTAGTAAATGATCTTAATTAAGCAAGCATTAGCTGATTTTCAGTGTTCTTTCAACTGGTAGGCTCTCTGTATCCAGGCAGCTCATCCCCAAACTGGCCACAACCCTGCCCATCTCTCTTCCTCCAACAAACCCCTTTGAAAGTACATTGTGGGCTAGAGCTGGCCATCGTGGGTGGGGCTTGAACCTACGAGCAGCGAGATCAAGACCTGAGCCAAAGTCGGATGCCTAACTGACTGAGCCACCCAGGTGCCCTATAGGATGAGCTGTATAATAGGAGCCTCCCCACCGCCCCCCCCCCCCATAGTGTTGCTGGGAGACATACACGAGGTTACTGAGCGTAGTGCATGGCACATGATAAGTACTTGGAAATATGAGCTCGGATGGTTCTGAGAGGTGGAGATGGAAGTTCCAGGCTCAGGTGACCTGTGTGGAGTAGAGGACAGAGACCCAGATGAGGAGTCAGGATCTCTAGAGTCCCCCTTTGCTCTTTTCCCATCATGAGCTTTGAGACTCTTGGGAAGGCCCCTGGCCCATTCTTTGGGTCTCCTCCTCCCCATCTATAATAGGGTGGTTTTCACAGTGTGTTTTATGGAACTCCAAGAACCTGTGACAACACCAGGAGGACCATAGTAAGAGGAGTGTGAGGGGCAGCGAGGTTCTGAGTCCCCACCCCATTTTTTCATTCAGCTGATCCTTATTGAGGGTTGCTCTGTGCCAGGCACAGTGCTAGGTGTTGAGGGAGAGGATGGAAAAAGCAGGCATGGTGCTAGTTCTCCAGTGGTTGCAGGCTCGTGGGGGGTTACAAATCATATATGACTATATATCCATGTCTATAGTCTGTGACTCGGGCCACAACAGAAAGGTGCACAGAACTCTGAACTGAGGGGCAAAGCATTCAAGGAAGTCTTCCCTGAAGAAGTGGCATTCATGCAGGGATCTGGAGGATGAGTATGAATTAACTGGGTGAAGAAGGTGGAGGGGACCAGAGCCCCAGGAAGAGGGAACGACATGTGCAAACACCCTGTGATGGGAGAACACAGTTTGCATTTAAGAGACCCATGAGGCATGAATGCAGAGACTTCGGGGTAGAGTCCTGTGAGATAAGACTGGAAGGTGAGGGTGGTGCTGAGCCTCGATGGCTGAGGTAAGAATTTTGGACTTTTTCATATGGACAATGAGCAGCTGTTGAAGGATTTTAAGCAAAGAGTGATGTGATCTGCTGATCCGCTTTGGGTTTTAAAGAGACCATAATAGAGTGGCCTAGATCAGACGTGGCTGGGCCAGTGGGATCACAGTAGCTCACTGAGAGAAGAGGGTGGCTAGGACTAGGGGTGTGGCCATGGAGTGGATAGAGGTGGACAGCTCCAGGGATATGTAGGAGGGAAATCTAAGCACTTGGTGATGGGTCAGATGTGGGGGTATCTGAGAGAAAGGAAGTGTCAAGAATGACCCCTTCGATCCTAGGTATGGAACTAAGGTGGTATCTGCACAGCTAAGGAGGTGGCGGGGGACCAGATTTGCAAGTGGTAACGATGTTGCATAAGGTTTGGGACATTTGAATCTGGAGGAGCTTTCGAGTTTTGCTGGTGGAGAGGTCGGGGAGACAGCTGGTTTCAGAGTTCTGCAGCTAAGCTGGAGTGGTACATTTTAATGATTAGCTACATTGAAGGAAACATTCCAGGACCAAGCCATGAGGAATTCGACCATTTAATGGCCAAGGAGAGGCAGAGAATTCTACAAGGAGCCTGAGGAAAAATGGCCACAGAAGTAGAATAAAAGCCAGCAAGCCATGTTGTCATGGAAACCAAGAGGAGGGAGTGATTCACTGTGCCCTGAGAGGGCCAGTGGAGTCAGGATTGGATGTTTCCATTAAACCCAGAGACATGGAGATTGAATTAGCAAAGGCCAGTGCTTTAGATGGGTGGAGGAGTGAGTGGGAGGAGAATAGGGACCTCTCTTTATAGGTGTCTGGCTGTAAAGGGTGGATGTTAGGGAGATAGGGCAGTAGCTAGAGGGATATACGAAGCCAAGTGAGGCTTAAAAGTTAGGCGTCTCCTCTTTCATTTGCTTTACATTTAAGATTTTATTTGAAAAAGGGTGATGAAATTAACATTCTTTTAGTCTCTAAAGTCTTTTTCACTTTTCATCTATGGCAGCATGGAGTAGGGGAAAGGTCCAGACTGCAGCAGACGAGACTCTGGGGATCTTCCTACTACTTAACTAGTTGTGTGATGTTAGACAAGTTCCTTGCCCTCTTTGAGCCTCAGTTTCTTCATCTGCAATGGAGATGCTAATATTCACTTCGTGGGGTGGTTGAGAGGATTAAATGTGATAATTTTAGGCCTTGTGGCAGTATCTGAGGCATAGTAAGCATTCAACAAATAGTTGTGATACTGTTGCTGCTGCTGAAGGTGACAATGACAATGGTGGTGACCATGCCGCTGCTGATGGTAATGGTAGTCATGGTGACATTGACGGCAGTGTTGACGATGATGATGAAGAGGGTTGTGATGATGAGGATGTTGATCTTGGTGATGGAAGTGGGGGTGATGATTAAGGCGGTGGTGGTGATGATGGTGATGGTGGTGATGGGGTGAAGAGGCTATTAGAGCCTACCATTGGGACATCTTGGGTCCTAAACATCTTGGAATGTGACAAGTACCGTTCTTTCACAGTTGACCATGTTGTCCCTGAACCTGGGTCTAGCCTGCTGACCTCCTTCGAGAAATGGCACGAAGCAGCTGACACCAAATCCTGCTGCGACTATTCCCTCCATGTGGACATCACGAGCTGGTACGATGGCGTGCGGGAGGAGTTGGAGGTGCTGGTGCAGGACAAAGGTCAGTTAAAGTCTCAGAATGGGGGCGCAGTTCTGGAATTGCTGGTTCTTTGGCGGGTCTGATTATGTGAAGTGAAAAATCCCTTTATCTGCGTCTGCGGGGAGCCCAGCTATGTGCTGCACACTGTCGCATACACAATGCAAAAACGGGATCCTCTATAAGGGGTCTGTCCTCTTCTCCTTCGAGCCCTTGGGAGGTATCCCCCTGTTCACAGAAGCAAGCCTCATTTCCTTACCCTGGCACGCAGGGCCCTCGCTGATCTAGTCCCCTTTCTCTTTCTCTGCCTAAACGTATCTGGGGTGCTTGTTATCCTGGATGCCGTCCCCTGAAACCTGCTTGACCACTGGACCTGTGCTCACACTGAACACCCTACCAGGATGGCCCTTTCTTCCACTCTGCTTCCCGAGCTCAACTAACACCTTCTCCAGTTTCCCCTTTTTTGGCTCTCCCCTCTCCGTCGTACTTGGATTATGGGACACTGGTTCTTTGGCTCATCTGTTACACCCTGAGCTCTATGAGTGGGGGGATCGTCTCTATCCAACTCTGTATCCCAGGCCGTTTCCCTTCTGTTTGGACTCACTCACACCGGGTGGCCCTGCACAGTGTAGACACTACAGTGTGCATCATGTTGAGATGACTCAAACTGCAGATACACGAAGCAAAACAAGAGAACAGAATGAACCAGGACAGGAGTGGTCTGTCCGGAGAGGGACTGTTCTGGATGCTCTCTGAAGAGGCAGCCTCAAATGAATGAGATGCTTCAAGGAGACCTAGAGGGTGTTCTCAATTTTTAAGATAGAGATGCTGTGTTTTTTCATTATAAGAGTATGTTCTCCACAATACAAAAGAGTCAGGAAATAAAGAGAAGGAAAAAATGTTTTTCTTCTGGCCATACCCCCCCACCCCCACCACCTACATTAACGTTAAGGAGTATTGCTTTCCATTCCCTGTCCATTTAGACGATTTCCTCCTTATATAGTTACACGACGGCAGTTATTCGAGATCCTTCTACTTTCACTTAACATTTTACGAGTAATCATTAGTTTTCATTAATAACTTTTTAATGGCTTGTAATGTAGCACGTAATGGTTAATTTGCTTATTTTCTTTTTATCGGGCACTTAGGTTTTCTGTCTGCTTTACTGTAAATGGTGTTACGGTGAACATCTTTGTCTACAAACATTTGTTTGCATTTCTAATCGCTTCCTTCGATTTCCAGAGGTGGAATCACAAGGTCAAGGTGTTAACATTTTTCAACATTGTGACACTCGCAGCCAAATTGCTTTCCTGGAGGATGCACACACTTGCATGCCCACGATCCCCGTGTCTCTGGCTCCTTGCACGTGTGCACCGTGGGGCGTTACTTCTACAAAATCCTTGTAAATTTGATGAGGCAAATCCAGTCTACCAGCATACGCTGCAGTTCTTTTCTCATTAATTATGTCAGACATTTTGCATCCTCGTTGTGAATGTGCGACTGTATTCTTTGCCTACTTCCAAGTTTGGGTTTTCTGTGTCTGAGTTCTCCACATCAAGAAGGCGATATCCCTCCTTTGCGGTGGCTGTGAATCACACTCTTGTTTTGGGCAGTCGCAATCCCAGGGAATTTACAATTCTGTACCTTGCCTTCCTCACCTCGTGTTAAGTCCTGAGCAATTTTCTGCTCTCCCCATGGGGCTCATCGTATCAGTTTTAGCAGAGCCTGACCCTATGGGGATGTGCAGAGGGGACAGGGGGGACACTGAGATCACAAAGCTGTCACAAGAGAATGCCACAGCTCTGTCAGGGAGGGGACTTTGTGGGGTCGTATTTATTGCATTGTCCTGGAGGAGGGCAGAGAATTTTCTCCCCTTGACCGGACACTTGTAAGGAAATGGCTTGTGGAGGTTTTTCGGTGCATTCCTGGTTTTAAGCGTCTAACTCGTACTGTGTAATGTTTTTTTATTGATTTAAGTTTAAGAGCTAGTGCACGTAGGGTGCCTGGGTGGCTCAGTTGGTTGAGTGTCCGACTTCGGCTCAGGTCATGATCTCACGGTTCGCGAGTTCGAGCCCCGCGTCGGGCTCTGGGCTGACAGCTCAGAGCCCGGAGCCTGCTTCGGATTCTGTGTCTCCCTCTCTCTCTGGCCTTGCCCTGCTCATGCTCTGTCTCTCTCTGTCTCAGAAATAAATAAACATTAAAAAAACAAAACAGGGAGGGGCGCCTGGGCGGCTCAGTTGGTTAGGTGTCCGACTTCGGCTCAGGTCGTGATCTCACAGTTCGTGGGTTCGAGCCTCGCGTCAGGCTCTGTGCTGGCAGCTCGGAGCCTGGAGCCTGCTTCGGATTCTGTGTCTCCCTCTGTCTCTGCCCTTCTCCTGCTTGTGCTCTGTCTCTGTCTCGAAAATAAATAAACATTAAATAAATGAAAACAAAAGAACTAATGCGCATTTATTGAGAAACAGTATGGAAGTGTCTAACATAAAAAGTGATAATTTGGTGTTTGTCTTCCCAGGCATTTTTCCTATTTGTATATTTGTGAGGTACATGCTCACATAGCCATAATTTTTACTTAAGTGGAACTGTAATATGCATAATCTGCAGGATGCTTTTTAAAAATTTTTTTAAATGTTTATTTATTTTTGAGAGAGAGAGAGCAGGGCTGAGCTGTCAGCACAGAGCCCGACGTGGGGCTCGAACCTGTGAACCATGAGATCATGACCTGAGCTGAAGTCGGACGCTTAACTGACTGAGCCGCC
Source organism: Panthera onca (assembly GCF_046562875.1). NCBI lineage: Eukaryota > Metazoa > Chordata > Mammalia > Carnivora > Felidae > Panthera > Panthera onca. Next base: position 5,266,088 of record NC_138342.1, read on the forward strand.
CAGGCGCCCCTGCAGTATGCTCTTTTAAAGACTATTTTTCATCCTTTTAAGTTTTTATTTATTTAATTTGAGAGAGAGAGAGAGACAGAGAATCCCAAGCAGGCCCTGCACTGTCCGCATGGAGCCCGACTAGGGGCTTGAATCCACAAACCACGAGATCATGACCTGAGCCAGTATCAAGAGTCAGACCTGAGCCACCCAGGTGCCCCTGCAGTATGCTTGTTTCCTCAATAAATGTCATGGACAACCAGGCCCCTCCGCTTAGCAGCTGTGTGACCTTAGGCCAATCCTTCAACCTCTCTGTGCCTCAGTTTCCCCGTCTGGAGAATAGAGGTAACAACGAGGTTGTTTTGAAAGTCCAACGAGAGGGTATATATAAAGTACTTAGAGGAGTGCTGGCCCCTGGTTTGATTCTGTATTATTAGTTATTTCTTTTATCATCATTCCATCGTTTCTCCTAAGAGTATTCCATTTTATGGAGGTACTGGGTTAATCTACTCCCTAGTGGAGAATTTTAAAAAATCGTGTTGTCAGGGCTCGCAGGGAGCTGACTCTGAGGCAGAGGATGGCCTGTAGGAAGCGAGTGTGGATTAGTTTCATGTTGCTGTTATAACAAACTCTAGCAACCTGTGGTTTAAAACAACCCAGATGGCACCTCTGGAGGCCGGAAGTCTGAAGTAGGCTTTAAGGTTCAAGACAAGGTACTGGCAGGGTGGGATCCTTCTGGAAGCCCCGGGGAGAACACTTCCTTTCCCTTTTTTAGAAAAATATTTCTTAATGTTTATTTATTTGTGAGACAGAGAGAGAGAGAGAGAGAGAGAGAGAGAATGTGAGCAGGAGAGGGGCAGAGAGAGAGGGAGACACAGAATCCGAAGCAGGCTCCAGGCTCCGAGCTGTCAGCACAGAGCCCGATGTGGGGCTCGAACCCACAAACCGCAACATCATGACCTGAGCGGAAGTTGGACACAACCGACTGAGCTACCCAGGCGCCCCTTCCTTACCTTTTCCAGCCCCTACAGGCTGCCCAAGTGCCTTGGCCCCTGGCCCTGCATCCTTCCAGCCACTGCCTCCCTCCCCCCTCATTGACTCCAACCTCTCCCTTCCTTCTTTCACTAAAAAGGACCCTGGTGATCATACTGGGCCCACTCAGGTGATAGAGGATGATCTTTTATGTCAAGGTCCTTAATTTAATCTTACCTGCAGATTCCCTTTGTTGGGAAGGGAACATAGTCATAGTTCCTGAGGATTAGGGTGGGGACGTCCAGTCTTTGGGGGGGCCGTTATTTTGCCTCCCACAGGGAGAATCCAGGATCCACCCCTGTGAGTGAAGCCCAGGAAACAGGATTGGCTGCAGGGAGCTCTGAGACCTGGACGCCCTTCAGATGGATCCCCAGGACGCCAAGGGCATGGGGACTTCACACCTCCCACCAGCCCGGCATTGGGTGTGGCCCCTCTGCGATGGGGCATGACCTTGAGCTAGGCTGCTCTGTGCATGGAGGGTGGTACAAACAGGACTGACAGCTGAGGGCCATCTGCCAGCATCTCGCCCAGCAGCCGGGGCTGGGGAGCGGGGAAGAAGTCCTTCATTCCGAAGAGGGCTCTTGGGGCTCCTGACGGCACCTGCTGCTGCCTATCTGCAATTGTTTGGTGTTTCAATGTTCTGGGAGAACATGTTTGTGAAGATACCCATGCTTACCTGTGTAGATATTTTACAGGGCGAGGAGCTGGAAGCGAACACTGGGTGCTCTCCACCCTGTGTCTGTGCGGGGCTGTTGGTGTTGGGGTGGGAGACGACGGTGGAGACGGTGGTTTCCGGGACCGAGCTGGGCCACCTGCAGCAGGTGGGCAGGTCACTGGCTCTGTCGCTAACTTTGTTTCGTTTTCTAACACTGGGCAGCATTAGGACTCTCCCTCCCATGAGCGCCCGTGGAAATGGCTTGTAAGTGTCACGTGCCTTATACGAAGCAGCAGGTGTGGGACGGTCCCAGCAGGTGGGCCGCCCGGGTTCAAATCCTGCCCTTCTGCCTCCTGGCTGCGTGATGCTGGACAAGTCCCCCAGCGGAGTTCTCTGTGGTTGCTCGGCGGCCCCTCATCCAGGGCCCTGGTACCTGGCACCACAACCTGAGCTCGGTGTTAATTCTCTACCCTGATGGAGGTCTTGGTTGTCGTAGCAACCTCAGAGGTAGGCAGTGCATGGTAGGGATTGCTTTGCTTGAGGTACCATGGATGGTGAGCTCCTCAGTCCACCCGGAAGCCAGGCATCAGGCATCGAACCCGGCATGTCTCTTGATGGTCCCCATGGGGAGAAATAAAAGGGGTGCTCTCTGTGGAGAGAGATCCTACCCCAGTCTGCCCTAGTGAAGGAGGAGGAAGCGCTGCCAGAGCCAGGGGCCCGTGTCCACACTTGGAAGGCTCTGCCAGAGCAGTGGATGCAGTGACAAGGGCTGGCGTCTGTGCAGCCACCCACAGAGGCAGTGACCTCAGTGGAAGGGCTTTGGGCAAGAAGTAGCATGTTGTCTCTGGGGCTTTACCCCCACCACCCATCTCCTTGTTCCCTGGGAACCTGGGGCACTGTGGTCCCTCAGGCAGGATCCTTGATGCTTACTCAATGCCCCGGGGGCCTTCAGCCTCATTCATCATTTGGTGGCCCCCTGGGCTGCCTAATCTTGGTGCAACTGAGGCATGCAGGGAGGTCCCACACCAGTGTTCGGTGGTGAACACTCATCTTCCTGGAGGGGCTCAAGCACCCACACCTCCTAGAAGCCTTTCCTGCTTGCTCTGCACTCCAGGATGGAGTCCCCTTGGAGCCCCCACAGCCCCAGAGGGGGCTTCTCCAGCAAGGCTGTGGGGCTCAGGGCTCTCACTGCCCTCTGGACCGTGATGACTCAGGAAGAGGTTGGTTTTTCTCATCTCTGTTCCCAGGCCAAGGCTGGCACACAGTGGCCTCCTGCTCGGTTGTCTCATCGGGAGCAGGAGGCACTTGGATTAAATCACCAGTTCTTCTCCTGGGCTGCTGGAGCCCGGCCCCAGTTCCCGCTGAACCTGAATTCCCAGAGGGAGGGTTTGCAAAGCTCAGGTATTCTGATGCAAAGCAGGGTTGGGGCCACTGGCTGGATGACTGCCCAGGGCCTGCCCTGCGTCCACCCTGTGTCAGGGTTTTAGGAATGACCCAAAGGACCATCAGCCCCCTAAGACCCGTGGGCCCTCAGACAGGTCACAGGCTGCACCTCACATCCCCTGAAGGAGACCCAGGACTGGAACCCTCTGCTCGAGGATGGGTGAGCCAGTGAAGATGCCCTCCTTTGGGGCCCAGAGGGTTAACCACAGACAGGCTGTAGGCGTTGCTAGGACCAAAGGGCCTGGAGGGAAACAAGAATTCCCAGGTCCTCTGTAGAAGCCGGTCCCTGCCAGGGGCAATTATTCTTGCTTTTTCCTTCCTGTTGGCCAGTCCTGTGTCTGAGATTGGGTGGACAGGTTATGAAGGATATCGCTATCAGGGCTCCTAAGTGCACAGATTCCTTCTTATCCCCAAGGCAAGCAGCACCTTCAGGGGCCTTGGCTGAAGCCCTCCCGCCTCCTCTGTGCACCTGCAGCCCCATCAAAACACAGGTGGGATCCTCTCTAAGCCCTGCCCAGCCCCGCCTGGTCTTCCTTCTCCTTCCCAAGGTGCTCAGTGAATGGTGGTGACCTCAGGGCTCCAGTCCAGGCCCCCCTGCCTGAGGGGCCCCTCAGCTTCCCTAGTGTCTTATGGCCAGGGTCACCCATCTGCCGCGACCCTGGCCCAGACTCACACAGAACAGAGCTCTCTAGACGCCCACATGGGGCTCGACTTACCAGGTTCTCCCAAACCCATCAGGGGTTCCAGTGAACCCTACTGCCTGTCAGTCGGGGCCTCACAAGGGGCACCCCTGTCCAGCCATTCACTCAAGGCAGAAACCTGGAGACCCCTGCCAACGATCATTCCCGATGTGCCCTTCGCTCTTCCTTCCCCATCCGTCACTGGATCCACGGCTTTGCCTGTGCAGTACCTCAGATCTGACTGTGGGTCTCCACCCCCGGTCCCTTCCCTGATGCCGGGCTCACTGTGTCTCCTCCAGATATTCCTCCTCGGTCTCTGTCCCCAGTCCTACCCCTCCAGTGCATTCTTCCCCCAGCCATACAAGTGGGATTGAAAAAAGTAATTAGTGTGGATGCCCGCAGTGGCTCCACAGTGTCCCCAGGATAAGTTCCAAGGTGCTCACATGGCTCCGAAGGGCTTTTCCTCAGGTGCCTGCACATCGGAGAGGGGCAGCAAATATTGGGGAGCTGGCAGAGTTCCTGAGAGACGCTCTGGCGAACTTCTGTACCCCAAGTGTTTAGCACACACCTGCATAGAGTAAGTTCTCAGTCCGTACTTACTGCATGAATGGATGAGTTAGGGGAGGAGGAGAGGGAGGGAGGGAAGGGAGGGAGGGAGGAACAAGCCTGGCGTCCTTTCCTACAGCATTTTAGCACCTTGCTCTCTAAGTCAGAGGGCTTGCTCAGGAATCTCGAGGGTCATCATCACTGGACTGCAGAATCAAGCACAGGAAATTTTCAGGATGGGAGATCAATTTAGAGCTCCTGCAGTTCAGTCTGCCTGGTTTTAGAAATGGAACCTGAGCTCAGAGAGGCGTAGTCGCCTCCCGAGTGTCACACAGCAGCTAGCGCTTGGACTCTGTTGTCTCTGACAGAGCTCTGCTGGCGCTTCTGGTGTCTTTGGCATCCTCTTGGGGTGGTCCACTGGGAGAACGTGCCCTTGTCTCAAGGCACAGGCTTGGCAGCTGGGGCTCAGGCTGGAGTTAGCCCCCTTGGGTGCTCCCTTTGCTGGGAGCCCTTGTCCGGGGCACAGGTGCAACTCCTCACGGCTGCTGCCCAGCCCCTGCCCTCCTTCTTGCCAATTGCTTTTTTCACTCTATTCAGGCTGCCAAAAGAACAGGTTCACCGTGCGTCTCCCAAGGACAGGCTCAGCCCGTGGGATATGAAAGTCGTGGTTCAGCACTTGAATCCGTCTTTAGATCAAGCAACTTATGGCTTATTTTAGAAATCTCAAAATACAAGAAGTTATTCTAGAAAACGGTGGTGCCAGCATGTTGTGTAGACTTGGCAAGGGAGAATGGCTTCCCTTGGGATGGAATTTTTTATAAACCACTGACAGGGAAGTCCTGCCTGTGTTTTCTAAGCCACAGACCCCTATTAATAGCACTTACTGGTTTTGTTGGATGTCAGCAGCATTTCAGTCTCAAAATAGAAACTTTAATGCAGAAACCATTGAAAAGAAGAGGAAAAAAATCGAGCCCAGTAAAGAAGAGAGGAACTCATATTGGCTAGGTGCTAGGCTGTGTCACTTAGGTCAGGTGTTTAGCCTGTATCACTTGGTTATTTTCTAAGAACAGCAGTGCACAGGCAATGGGGTCATCCACTATTGGTATGAACCTCCTGGATCTTTCTGCGAGCACTTCCATTGTCTCTTTGTCACATTGCCCTGTGTATCAGCTAGCTTTTGCTGTGTAACAAACCATTCCAAACCTAAGACTTAAAACAACAATCATTAATTACCTTCTGATTCTGTTGGTTGACCACCAGAGCTGCGCTCAGTTGAACAGTTTCTCTACTGATCCTGTCTGGGCTCATTCAGACATTTGGGCCTCAGCTGGAATGGCTGTGGGAAAGGGGGTGGGGGAATGCTCCACACATGATCCCTTGTCCTCTCATGGGCTCTCTGGGACCTCTTCACTTGGTGGCAGTGTTCCAACAGGTGAACGTAGAAGCTGGAAGCCTTCCTGAGGATTAAGCTTAGAACTCACACAATATCATGTCCATTGCATCCTGTTGGTCAAGTTGAGTCACAAGAGTATCCCAGATTCAAGGGATGGGAAAAAAAGACTACTCCACTGATGAGATGAACTTGGAACAATTCGTGGCCATTTTAATCTAAGTTGTGTCTCATCTGGCCATAATTAGTGCAGTTCTCCTTCATTCGTTCAAAATACTCTCAACTCCATCCAGCCATCTCAAAATTTCCCTCCAGTTATGGCATCAGGTTCAGAGTCTAGTATCTCATTATGAGCATGTATGTAGGATGTGGATGAGGTTCCTTGGGTACGGCTTCTCTTGATCCAAAGACCTGTGAGCCTAAGAGGTAAGTTCTGTGCCTCCCCTCCCTGTACATCTCACATCCGATGGTGGGGCACAGACAGGACAACCACGATAAACAGTCCATTTGAAAAGAGACAAGATGAGTGGCACATGGTCATAACTCCACAGGACTGGAATCCAGCCAGACACATTGCTGGGAAGACCTTTTCTGGGGGTAGAGAACATTCCTTCATCCAAGCCAATCCTTCTCCTTGGGAGTGGTGCCCAAGTTCAGGGGCTGGCAGACTCCACAATCTGGGGGCCAAATATGGCCCGTGGCCTGTTTCTAGGTTTCTATGCAGCCTATCAACTAGGAATTTCACATTCTTAAGGGTTTTTCAAAACAAAATCCAAACAGCAACAAGGAAACAAAGAAGAATTTGTGGCAGAGACTATATATGGCCCACAGAGCCTAAAACATTTACTATCTGACCCTTTACGGAAAAGCTTCCTGTCCCCTGCCCTAGGCCATTGCTTGCATAGCTCAGGCTCTACCCTCTGGACTCTTGGCCAGACCCTTAGAGATATAGTTTGCTTTCCATAAAAGTGACCCATGTTTGCAGCAAAGTACCTTTCTCAGCCTTTTCCCTACCCATGGAAAGTTCATTTTGAACAGGCTCAGTCTCTTTTAGTCACAGAGGGTATACTTTTCTTAAAAACATTGTGGGTTTCCAATGGTCGCATTGTAGTTCACTCCATTGGACAAATGGACACTCCAATGGACAAATTTTTTTTTTAAATGTATGTATTTTGAGAGAGCGCCCCCATACATGTGTGCATGTGTGAGTAGAGGAGGGGCAGAGACAAAGGAGAGAAAGAATCCCATGCAGGCTCTGCACCGTCAGCACAGAGCCTGACGTGGGGCTCAAACCCACGAACTGTGAGATCGCGACCTGGGCTGAAATCAAGAGTCGGATGCTCAATCAACTGAGCCACCCAGGCACCCCATGGACAAATCTTTTTTTGAGACGGGCTTCTTTCCACTTTAGGTGACTGTCAGTGTGCTATGTGATGATACTTATAAGATTCTTAGAAGCCCTGGGGCACCTGGGTGGCTCAGTCGGTTAAATGTTCGACTCCTGGTTTCGACTCAGGTCATGATCTCACAGTTCGTGAGTTTGAGTCCCACGTCAGGCTCTGTGCTGATGGTGCAGAGCCTGGTTGGGATTTTCTCTCTCCCTCTCTCTGCCCCTCCCCTGCTCATGCCCTCTCCCTCCCTCTCTCTCTCTGTCACCTTCTCTAAATAAATAAATAAAACTTAAAATTTTTTTTCAAAAAAAATGTTTTTTGAAGCCCTTTGTCTGGCCAAAGAAGTTTACTGGGCACCACCTTGGGTTTCTATGAGGTCTTAACAAAGAGTTCTGGGTATACCCTTGATTGAATCTTACACTTGAGGTCATTTTTCACTTTGAGAACTGTTTGCAGATTGGCAAGAGTAGAGAGGAGAAGTCGTCCTGTGTGTTCACTGAATTTCGCTTGCAAACTAACCTGATCCTTGTCCCTCAGGTCCATTTTGATGTGTGTCTTCTGGTGCTTCATCACATGTAGCTTAGAGAAACCAACTGGCACTTACTATGTTCTTCATGGAAATCATTTTAGGCAGACCCGCAAGTTCTCTGGGTACATTTTCCTCCAAGTTACTCGTCATGGTTTTTCCCATCGTGTTGCCACTACCTGGGATGAAGGGCCCCTTTCCCACCCTCCACTAACAGTTTGTTGGTATTTTCCCCCAGCCTTTGCCTACAGTTTCCTCGGGACTATTCTGACCTCCACTCACTCCCCAGTCCCAAGGCCAAGGCCACATGTTTTAGGTTTTGGCCACTGCAGCACCCGACCTCCAGGCACTGATTTCTGTATCAGGTAGCCTTTGTTTTTAGAACAAACCACTCCAAAATCTAGTGGGTTAAAACAGCAACTGTTAAAACCACAGTGAGATACCACCTTACACCCCATGGAAGGGGTGTTATCAAAATATCCGAAAAGAACAAGTGTTGACAAGGCTGTGGGGAGATGGGAACCCTTGGGTACCATCGGTGGGAATGCAAAATGGTGCAGCCACTTTGGAAAGCAGTATGGAGGTTCCTCAAGAAATTAAGCATAGAGCCACCCTACAGTCCAGCAGCTCTAGTTCTGGGTATTTATCGGGAAGAATTGAAGGCAGGGATTTGAAGAGAGTTGTATAGCATTGTGCACAATAGGCGAAAGGTGGAAGCAAACCAAGTGTCCATCGATGGGTGAATGGATAAGCAACACATACACCTCCATGACCTGCCTCCCACAGGCTCTCCCAAGACCCTTCACATGAGGCTCCAAAGTGAGCCAGAAGCCCCAAGGAGAGGCTTGGAGCCAATATGGTGCCACTTATGCTTCAGACCATTGGTCAGCACACGTCTCCAGATCAGCCCGCATTCAAGGAGTGGGGAGAGGCAGAGTCACTGCAGAACTTTGTGAAACTTTAAAAAATGTATCAGCCTGTTTAATTTTTTCCTAGCACCCATCTCTGCATGAAATGCCCTTGCTTATTTATTCACTTATTGCTTATTCCAAGTAGAAGGTAGGCAGGCATCCTTCTTCCTTCCTGGGTCACAGCTGTATCTCAAACTTCTAGGATGGTGTTCATGCATAGTAAGGACTCAGTAAATATTTGATGAGTGAGAAAATAAATATTCCATGAAAAAGGGCTTCTGGGGTCCAATAAGTTTGGGAAATGCTCTCTGTTTATTCTGTTCTTGAATATTCTTAATGCACATTATCATGTTAAAATCCAGGGGAAGCCCTGCAATAAAGAAACCTGTTCGTTGCTGATGAATCAGGTTTTCTTTACCAATATGGATATCAACATCCCCGTGTTTGATTGCAAACAACAGAATCCCTCCAGATTTTGGCTTAAGTTGAATGGAGCAGATGTGCCTTAGGGATAATGATGTGTATCCAAGCATCCTTTGCAAGGGAGTCTTGCCTCCTGTTCTTCTGTGCTTTTCTCTCTGAGCCAGCTCTGTTCCCCCTCACTCTTGACCTGCATCCTCTACTTCTGTCTCACCATGATGGAATACAGCAGCCCGCCCTTTGGGTGTGCATCTCTGTTTCAGAGACCAACAGGTGTTTGGGGGTATTAACTGGACTCTGTCCTTCCTCCTGGCTCAGCTCAGCCTCTGCCAGGGGCCCAGTCCTAGACTAACATCTGTGGTCTGTGGTCACGTGGTATGGACATAGCTGCCTCCAAGGTTATGAGGTGGGTAGAGTAAGAGTGGGGTTGCCAAGAACTGGAAGGGATTATGAATGGGTTGACAGTCCAGTAAGTGTTCAGTGCAGTCCTTGCGAACTGGTGTTTCATGCAGGCTCCTTGGAGAAAAACTGTTAATGATGGCATCTGTGAGTTTGGGAGGTTTTGTGAATACCAGGACCCACTGTGTTTCCTTAGGCTCATTGCTAGTACTGGCAGCATCCAGCCGAATATTCTGGAACGTTTACTACTCTTGATATGCATGGCTTAATTGGTTTTTTAAGCAGGTGCAAATTGGTATGTAAGAGGGACTCATTTCGATGCACATTCACTAGCTCTGGGCACCATCTGTTAAGATGTGGTGCAGTGCTGAGGTTTTAGTTTGAATTACTTTGATTACAAATAAAATCAATTTTTTTTATCTTTATTAGTTAGCCATTTTTTTTCTTAAATTGTCTGAAAGTACTGTTTTCCCTTTGGGGTTTTTGGCTTCGTTGCTTTTATTTGAATATTTTGAACCTAAAGTAAAGCAGAAGTAGAAAAACCACACAAATAAAAAAAATGTGGCTTTATGAATTATTATGAGGCTCCCCTACTCAGGCAAGAAATAGAGCTTTGCCAGATGCCCCCCAATAGAAGATCCGTGGGCTGTGTTGCCATCATAATACCCTTCCCCCCAAAAATAACTGTGTCTGCTGGTATTATTTTTTATTTAAAAAATATTTTTATGTTTATTTATTTACTCTGAGAGAGAGAGGAAGGGGCAGAGAGAGAGAGGGAGAGAGAGAATCCCAAGCAGACTCTACACTGTCAGCCCAGAGCCCAACACGGGGCTTGAACGCATGACCTTCGGATCGTGACCTGAGCTGAGATCTAGAGTCAGATGCTTAGCCATCTGAGCCACTCAGGCACCCCAGAAACGGATACTTTTAATGTTGCTTTCCTAATATTACTTTTTCTTTAAATTTTTCCTAATAATTTGACAAAGAATTTTTGTTGCCAGGGTTTTCTTTTTTTTTCTTTTTTTTTTTTTAATTTTTTAACGTTTATTTATTTTTGAGACAGAGAGAGACAGAGCATGAATGGGGAGGGTCAGAGAGAGGGAGACACAGAATCTGAAACAGGCTCCAGGCTCTGAGCTGTCTGCACAGAGCCCGACGCGAGGCTCGAACTCACGGACCACGAGATCATGACCTGAGCCGAAGTCGGCCGCTTAACCGACTGAGCCACCCAGGCGCCCCTGCCAGGGTTTTCTACACAAGGAAAGATTTTGGTTTATCTTCACCATTATTTAGTAGAAAGGAATTCTAAATCCCATTTCATAGTTTTGCCTTCAACTCATATTATCCAGACACCTCTGGATTCCATGAACAAGCAGTAATTGCACAGCACATATTATGGGTGTGCAAATTAAAATAGTATTTAAGAGGTGCCTGGGTGGCTCAGTCTGTTAAGCGTCCGGCTTGGGTTCAGGTCGTGATCTCATGCTTTGTGAGTTTGAGCCCCACATCCGGCTCTGTGCTGACAGCTCAAGCCTGGAGCCTGTCTTCAGATTCTGTGTCTCCCTCTCTCTCTGCCCCTGTCCCGCTCATGCTCTGTCTCTCTCTCAAAAATAAACATTAAAAAAAGTATTAAAAAATGAATAAACATTAAGAAATAATAAAGTGGTATTTAAGACATGGTGCCTGTCCTCAAGCAACTGGAAGGTATGTTAGGGAAGAGTCCCCTACGTCCCGTGCTCCCTGCTGGCCTGTCCACACAGCACGTGAAAGCCTGCCGTTTCCACCTTTTCAAATCCTCCCCGACCCTGCAGCTCCTGTCCAGGCTCAGAGTCTCTGCGCACCTGTCCCATTTGCTCTCACCATCACCCTACGAGCTGCCATTTCTCTCCGCTGTTCTGCAGACCCACCCCCCATCCTCCACACCGCTTCCAGCATGGTCTTTCTGAGACAAAAAAAAGGCTGATCATGTCACTTCTTGCTTTAGAAACACACGCTCTGGTAGATCGTGGTGATGGTTGCACAACCTGTTGAATGCACTCAACGCCACTGAAATGCACACTTCACAATGGCGGTGATGGTGAATTCCGTTCTATGGATTTTAACATTAAAAAAAATAAGGGATTAAAAAAACCCCACGTGGTCCCTTGGATCCCGCTGTACACACTTCTAGTACCTTCACATCGTGTGTCTTTTCATCCTCCCCACCGTCCTTACCCACGCACACCCCCTCTCAATCCAAATGGTTCCCCCCACCTCCCCCCCTCCTCCCCCTCCTTCCCTCCCACGCCCCCTTCTCCTCCTTCAGATTCAGCCTGTGTGGCTTTCCTAGAAGCCTCCTTTGACCCTCCTCCCCATACCCCCAGGCTGGGTTCGGTGTCCCCACTGTGAATCCCAGCGGCAGCCCTCTATCCTAGGGGTCAGCACTCTGTACTGTGATCACTGACTGGACAGTCACCCTTCTTTTTTCTTAATGCATTTTTCTGTTCTCTTTTTTCATCTGGAAACAGGTGTCAATTCCTTCCAAGTCTACATGGCGTACAAGGATCTCTACCAGATGTCTGATAGCCAGGTGGGTCCTCCTGCACACCTCCTCTCCTGGGCAGGAATAGGCCACCGTGTCGGGCAAGACAGCACAGGGCAAGGGAGCTGTGAGAAGGGGCAGGGGAGAGGTCTGGGTTCAAGTCCCGGTCTGTCTGCTAAATCGCCGAGTGACCTGTGTCAGTCCCCACGCCTGCTGGGCCTGCATTCCTTTCTGGCTCCTAGAGTAGGGTGGAGTGGGGGGGGTCCCTTGGACGGTGGTTCCCAAACCCAGCTCATCCTTAGCATCCTCTAAAACGCTCATTGAAAAGACAGACTCAGATCCTATCACAGACTTTCCAAAAGCTGTACAGTTCATCCTGGGGCTCTAGCAAGTTTGGGGACCGTGCCATTAGCTCTGACCCAGAGGAGTGGGGACCATGCCGTTAGCTCTGACCCAGAGGAGTGGGGACCATGCCGTTAGCTCTGACCCAGAGGAGAGTCCTGGCTGTCTCTCCAGCCAGTTGAGTGACTGGGGCCACTCCCTCCCTGAGTTTTCTCACCTGTGCAAGGCGGTCATCTCTGGCCGTGCCGGCTTCAAACAATTGTCGTGTGGGGACAGCCGCTATAGAGAAGGTGTGGCTCGATGGTACAGGTGACGCAGTGACTGTCTGCCTGGCGCTTGGCCTTCTGACGCCACTGGGGCTCCTGGTTTGTTTTGTTATCAGTGCCCTGCCCTCTGCTGGTTAAAAAGGCGGGGTGGTGCACTGGTAAAGGGCAGGGATGCGACAGCCAGACTGCTTGGCCGCAAGCTTTGGCCTTGCTGGGCAGCCCGAGGCAGCTTTCTCAATCTCTCTGCTTTAGACTCCTAAGAGCCTCATGAAGGTTGTCAGAGGATTGGATGAGTTCACACGAGGCTCCAGGGCAGTGCCTGGCACGTATGGATGCCAGTAAGCTGTAATGCCTTCGATGTGATGGGAGATGCTTTCGTGTCTTGCCTTTCAAAATAAACACGCGCAGTTATAGAGAATCACTTACCCCCAGATGCCCTGGAGGCCTCTGCTGTGTCACCAAAAGGCTAAGACTGGCTCAGTCTCATGACAAAGTACCATGAGTCTGTCTAGCATAACTGAACTTTTCACCTGTTCTATTCTAACCGCCAAACCCCACGGACTGGTGGAGTTGAGCGATGGGGGTCCTGGAAGGTGCTTCCTGCCCCTATGTATCCTCCCCGCCTGCCATCTCCGTAGAAAAGCACACGTCCCAGGGTGGGGTGCTGCCTTGCACACTTGGAGAACGAAGGTAAAATTCGAGAGGCCCCGGAGAAGGAACGTGGGGGCTGTGGGCCTCACCGCGTGCAAATGTCTGAGTGCTGATCCTTTGCAGGTGGGAAGAGGGCAGGGGCGGTGGGCGGGGCCCGTACTGCCTACATAAGGGGTTGCCTGGCAGGGTGCATATGACCTGAGTGTTAAGAGTTCTTGTAGACTTCGACCCCCGCCCCACCGTGGTCTGGAAAATGACACGCGTTCAAGTTCTCGCAGAGCTGTACAAACCCCCCGGGTGCCGCAGGACAGGCTGAGCACATTCAGTTACACGGTCTCAGTAAAACGAAAACCGGCTTCGCACCCTCATTGTCCCCGGCGGCAGCTGAAGGCACGTCAATGGAGCAGGGCCGCAGCGAACGCGAAAGGCGCGGGTGGGCACCAAGACGGAAGGCATATTGTGCCACGGTGCGGCTTTGATCGGTTCTGCCCTACCCTCAGCCTCCTGCTTTAGCGTCCAGAGGGCGTCAGGGTCAAAGGGAGATCCTCTCCAAGGCTTAACTTTCCATCCGCGTGAACAGAACGGTCGTGCCGCGGCCGCGGCCGCCGGCGGGTGGGTGACTGTGCGTGAGCAGAACACTCTTCGCAGCTGTTCAGGCTGTGATATTTTTTTTTTAATCTCCCCCAACCCCTGTTTGTTCTCCCCCAGCTCTATGAAGCCTTCACCTTCCTTAAGGGGCTGGGAGCTGTGATCTTGGTCCACGCGGAAAATGGAGATTTGATAGCTCAGGTGAGCGGTGTGGAGGGAGGTTCGCCCTTTCCACTCCAGTCGGCGGCCGTGTGCAGAAGGTCTGATCGAAGGGGTGGGGGCATCGGTCAGTGAGGTGGCCAGGCAGCGAAGGGGCAGGCGGGGAACCGGATGACGCCTCAGACGCTCCGGGTGGGCGTCACACGCGCACCGTCTGCAGGGGGCCTTCGGCAGGCCGCTGGGGACCTCAAAGGGTTTGTGTCAGAGACAAATAAGGATTGAATGGAGACGCTTTGCAGACTTGGGGGACACCAGAGGTGAGGCACGTGGGTGCTGGGGTTGATCAGCGTCTTATGGGACTTGGGAGGGGGGTGTGATGGCTAAAGCCCGGCCCCCTCCACCTCCCAGCCCTCCTACCTCGGGCAGGGAACTCTACCCCACGAACATTCTTGTTCTTCGTCCAGAAGCACCTACCTTGTGAGGATTAAATTCTATCGCGTACGTGAAGGACAGTGTCTGACGCATTATAATAGGCTGCAGCCATGCAGAAGCTTTGGGCAAAGGGAGACATTAGCCCAATGTGATCATTCTGGCTGTAGAATGAACTTGGCAGGAAAAGGATGGACGCGGGGTGACCAGCTGGGTTCTACTTCATTTCTTAGAAGGAATGAAGACGGGAGATAGAGGAGGTGGAAGAAGCAAAGTGTGTGAAGGAAGGAGCACCTTCTTCAGATTTCATCGAGTGACCAGATGGAGAAGAGGAGGAAGGCAGGGATGGCCACTTGGCCTTGCGGGGGGGGGGGGGGGGGTTTGTGGGTTGGTCATGACGTCCCCGAGCAAGGTCAGGCATACAGGAGACTTGGATGCATCTAGTCAAGGGAGTTAATTCCAGGCACGATGCCATGTGTATGGCGATGCTCACAACGACTCCATGGCATAGAGATGGCACAGACGTCCCCGCTTTATAGATGGGGAAACTGAGGCTCCGATAGGAACATCTTGCTCGCTGTTACATGGGGCACAGAGCCAGGATGGTAAGGCAGTTCCATGGCGCAGCAGGACTGTGCCGCGATGGTGAAGCGCGTGAGATCTGAAGATTCGCTGTGAACGTTAGCTACTGGCTTTACTTCTTATTATTTGCATCCTTGCAGTTTTTCTGCGAAATCAAAATTCTTTCAAATTCAGAGTAAAACACAAACACGTTGTGTCACGCAGCAGAATCCTGTTCATTGGTAACAAGTCACTAAGGCTAGCCCACAGCCAGAAAGTTGGGGTTGTACAAGGGTGTGAATGCCAGGAAGGGAGTATCGCTGGGGGCCCTCTCCGAGACTGTCTGCCAGTCTGTCCTCTGACCCCCAGGGACTGATACCCCTCTCACATGCAGAACACATCCGTCCCCTTCCAGGGTCCTCCCGACTCCCCGTCACAGCCCCGCCACGGCCCCAAAGTCTGGAAGTGTCTAGGTCAGATCTAGGTGTGGGTGAGGCGCCTTGGGGACAGTCCCTATAATCTGTAGGTCTCTGGAGCCACAGAGGTGAGTTATCTGCCTCCCCCCGACACACACTCAACATACAGCATCAACGGTGGGTGGACATTCCTTTTCAAGAGGGAAAACGGAAAGCTTCAGGATTGGTCCATAGCCGTTCTGAAATCCGGTCGGACACATGTTGGCAGTTCCTTGAGTGGTCTTGGAGCCTGAGAATAGTTCTGCGTGGTTCGTGGCTCCGCCTTCCGGGCTCTTGGCTCTATCCCCCGCTTCCCGTCATCGATCCGTCCCATGGCAGGCAGCACGTGCCTACAGCTGAGCCTGCTTCCTGCCCAGTAGACTTTGAAGGTCCAACTGCCCCCTTTCCTTTCGAGGAGTTTTCATTCCATTCAGCCCAGACTGCCAGTGTTTTGCTAGAGTGATTCTCCCCAAACCTTTGTTGGCCTCCCATGAATCCCTCTGTGGCTCACCCCATCAGACAAAAGGCACCCACAGATTTCTTCCAGATAAGTCTACCCCTACCCTGGTCGCACCCGGAGCTCCCTAGAGGCCCTCTTGTCGGAGAGGCTCCGGGGACACACCCTCAATCTCTTCACAGGGCCTTTTGTGACCGATTCACCCCGTGGACAACCACCCTGCATCTTTCCAGATCTTCACCAAGGTTGTAGAGTCAACTGGACTACTTACTGTCTGCTGCTTATGCCCTGCATTTGATATTTGCTCAGGAGACATTTCTTCATTGCACTGTCCTCTACTCTTTGGAGAAGTGGAGAATTTTCAAAACTATCATGTCCTGGTTCCTTTTTAACACCCCTTGCTTCTTTACGCCCCCTCTTTCATTTTACTCCAAGCAGCGGGAAGAAACCAGACAGACTCTCCCAACAGCTCGTTGGGCAGTCTCCTGCGTGGGGCCCTAGCTCATTCGGCCCGTTTCTGCCCTCCATGTCACCACAGAGGGCAGTGCGCTAAGCCTTCTGCTAAGACACAGCGGGCTCTAGCTTCCAAAAATGTCCTCATTTCCTTCTGAGGTCTTACTGCCAAGGTCCCCCAAGGTCCGTCTTTCCACAGGCGGTCCATTCCAGGCTACTTTGGGCTTTCTTCAACACGTGCCTTGAAATTCTTGCAGCCTCCGTGCATGGCCTGGTCCCAAAGCCACTCCCACAGCTTCAGGTGGTTGTTACGGTAACACCCTACCTCTGGTCGCCAACCTCTAGGTTAGTTCTCTGTGGCTGCGTGACAAAGCACCCCGGCACTTAACATCTTAAAGCAGTAAACATTTCTTATCTTCCTGTCCATTGGGTCAGGAGTCCAGGTGTGGCTCAGTTGGGACTGTCACAGGCTACGGTGAAGGTGGCAGTCCTAAGGCTGGACTAGGACGGGTCTTCCAACCCCACTCAGGTGGTGGTTTTCAGGATTCCGTTCTTTGCAGGCTGTCAGACCGATGGCCTCTGTTCTTTGCTGGCTGTTACGAAAGGCCAGCTTGGTTCCTTGCCAGCGGGGAGACTGGCTTCCTCTCGAGAGAGCAAGGGAGAGAGCAAGGTGGAGGCCAGAACCCTTTTGTGGCCTCCCCTCTGCAGGGACACCCCATCTCTTTTGTCCGTGTGATGCTCATTAGAAGCATGCTGCTAGGGCCAGGTCACATGCCAAGAGGGGATCGGTTACCCAGGGCACGGAAGCCAGGAGGCGGGCTCGCTGGGGACCTCTCAGAAATCGTGGACCCCACACATCTCCGTTTTGCCTAGTTTTGAACTTCATAAAAATGGAACCACGTGGTATGTGTTCTTTTACGTCTGTCGTCTTTTGCTCAAAACGCAGTCCGTGAGATTCCTCCCGTTGTCCACAAAACCGTAATTTTTTCTGTTTCCATCACTTGTGGAATTCTGATGCAGGAATATGGCAGAAATTATTCTCTCACTGCTGGATGTTTGGATGGTTTCAAATGTAGGACTGCCGTGTACAAAGCTTCTGTGCACATCCTTGCTCAGTCTTTTGTTAAACCTGTGTTCCCATTTCAGGGGCGCCAGGGTGGCTCAGTCAGTTAAGCATCTGACTTTTCATTTCAGCTCTGGTCATGATCTCACGGTTTGTGGGTTCGAGCCCAGCATTGGACTCTGTGCTGATGGTGTGGAACCTGCTTAGGATTCTCTCTCTCCCTTTTTTCTTCCCCTCCCCTGCTTATGCTTGCTCATTCTCTCTCTCTCTCTCTCTCATTCAAAAAGAAATAAGAACATTAAACAGATTTTTTTAAAAACCTGTGCTTGCTTTTCTGTTAGTCTATACCTAGGAGTGAAATTGGGTGCATGTATATTCAGCTTTGGTTGTTACTGCTAACCCATTTTCCAGAATGAACAAACCCACATACCCACCGGCAGCGTGCGAGACGTTTAACCGTACGTGCTCGGCCCACGATCTCTGCCTGCAAACCCTGTTCCGGTTTTCTGTGATCTGTGCTTTCCTCCGTCGTAGTGTCTTGGGTCCTTCCTCCCTCCTCCCTTCTTCCCTTCCTGCCTTCTCTCCAACAGAAACAGTAACAGACAATTAAACAATCTTGCACAGGGCTCCCTCCATATCATAAAATCATTTTGTAGACTGTGTACAGAAATGCTTTCTAAACACCATCTGTAATAGCTGAAATTATTCCATGCCTTACTCAAATCCACCCCAACTCTTAGACCTTGACCTTGTTTCCTGTTTACATCTCTGTAGTAAGCTCAAGCTTCATAACCAGAGATGCAGTTGAAATTAGGGGTTTTTTTGTTTGTTTTTTTTTTTTTTCATGGCTGATAGGGCTCGGGGGCCCATGGTAGGGATGTGCCTGAGGATGATACAGAAATGCAGAAGCGAAAATTAGCAGCAGCACAGCTGACATCTGGGCAATATAAAACAATTTTTTTTTAGAAATTATAGTATTCCTGCGGCAAGGAAACCTTGAAGCAAATGGGTTTGGATCTAGGGCATTAGCTCAGGGAACCATTTCAAGGCTACATGACAAGCTTGAGGTAGAGGCTTTTCGCTAGAATGACAGGCGCCAGGAAGAGGAGGCCGATAATGAGAACCCGCTGCCGATTACTGATTTCCGCTACACTCCGGGTGCCATGCAGGCATCTCACAGACGCCCCCTTCCTGACTCATTGTGGGAGCTGCAAGACAGAAGCACTGATGTCCCCAGTGTAAAGAAGAGAAGGCTGAGGCTGGAGAGCTTGACCAACTTGCCCAAAGTCACAGAGGCGGCCAGTTCTGTGGCCGGACTCCCAGTGTGGGGCTCTGTGGTTTGTTTCCACGTTCATGCAATACCCACACACCACCTTTCTTGCCCAAGGAAAGCCCTGCAGCAGAGAGTCGGGGATGGGAAAGGTGGGTGGGTGGTCTTTAGAGCCCGTTTCTTACCCACCCCCTCACTGGTGTCGGGGCAC
Organism: Panthera onca; assembly: GCF_046562875.1. Classification (NCBI taxonomy): domain Eukaryota; kingdom Metazoa; phylum Chordata; class Mammalia; order Carnivora; family Felidae; genus Panthera; species Panthera onca. The sequence goes on from NC_138342.1 coordinate 5,284,895, forward strand.
TGAATAGAGAGCAGGTGTGGATGCAGACAGAGGTCCTGGGTTGCAAAGGCAGAAGGAGGCAGGGGGAGCAGAGGGAGCAAAGAAGCTTGATCACCCCAGAGCCCATGTTAGTCTCCCATAAACCACTCACCACCCCCGCCCGGGCCTCAGCCGCCCACCTACCTAACCAGGGGCTGGAGAATCGGCCTCTCCCCATTGACTTTCTACAATCCCTGACTCGTTGCTCTTATCTTGCAGGAACAGAAGCGGATCTTGGAGATGGGCATCACAGGTCCTGAGGGCCATGCTCTGAGCAGACCTGAAGAGGTAATGGGGCCTCCCCTTGGGTGTGAGTCTGACGTGGCTGAGGGCTCGCCCTGATGCTGTTCCAGCTGGAACAGCCCAGCCAGAGCTCCCGCCTCCATCCCATTCCCCTGACGTGGACACCCCAGCATACATGGCCTTCCCTGGGCTCTGCCCTCTGACTCGGGAGCCCCGGGGGATGGAGATCAATCAGAGGAGCCAGGGAAAGGCTCTGCTTGTCTCAGGGCCCACAAGCTTCACACCAAGGCCCCACGAACACTCCAGTGACCTAACCATGTCCAGGATCCTCACGAGGATTTGTGTCTCTGGTGATAGAAAGTGGAGCCGCATGTTTGCGACCTGGAACCTACCAGCTTCTCCTGGACATTGCCCACTGTGTTCTAAGACTCCAGCATGGATGAGTTTCCATGGCAGGCAGTTTGTGTGTGTGTGTGTGTGTGTGTGTGTCTGCTGTGGGCCTGGCCTTGTGCCCAATCCTGGGGACGCAAATACCCGAGTAGAAAGACGTTTTATCCCGAGGGGCTCTTGGTCTAGGACAGTACTCTGCACCCGAGCCCCGTGCCCCACGAGCTGTGTTCCTGGTCCCTGGTGAGATCAGGGAGACCGTGTTTATAAACATTTATAGCACATGGACTTGGCTCCACATCTAGGCGTGTGACCAGTGGGTCCAGCCGGGAGAGCAGGGTGGGGACCCTCTTGGGTGTGCGTGGGTGGGACCACGTTTGGGGCATCAGCAGACTGGAAATTAAAACAAAGCCGTTCAAAACGTATCTGGTCCTTTTATTCAAGACGCATTGGTCTAGAGGAGGGCAAGGTGGTTTTTTATGGGCTTTTTGATGCTTTATGCTGCCTGGTCTGTTCCCTTCTAACGGAACCTGCAGCGTACTTCCAAGCAAGCATAATGACACAATCCTGTCTCCCAGCCCTCTAACCAAATACGTTTTGACTCGATTTTTCCTCTTTTTAGAAATCTAGTGTTTTTCTCCTTTGATGTGGTAGATTTGCCTCTGGCCACACTTAATTGAAGAACACTGAAGGGCTCTGATTCGGGGAGAGCCCTGGGGACTTGGGGGGGGGGGGGTCGTACTGCCTCTGTCCCTCCCTCCTGTGACCCGTGTATTGCCGTGTCCTCAGCTAGAGGCCGAGGCTGTGTTTCGGGCCATCACCATCGCTGGCCGGATCAATTGCCCGGTGTACATCACGAAGGTCATGAGCAAGAGTGCAGCGGACATCATCACTCTGGCCAGGAAGAAAGGTATGCAGCCCAATGCCTGGGCCTCCTGCGGGGCAGCTGGGCCATAAGGAAGGGGGTCGTCCAGTGGGGTCAAGTTCACTGGTGGGGCCACTGCCCAGAGACACCCTGCCAGCAGTCTAAGCCTCAGGCAGGTTATTATCCCACCTTGTGGGATCAGATAATGAGCTCTGCATTGTTCCAGCTCCGTCCTGGATGGCACCTCGAGTCAGTGACGGGGCCGGGCTGCGTCAGCTGTGGGATCCTGCCCACCGTCTTTCTGGTCCCCTCTGGCCCTTCATCCTGAGTCCCCTGTCTAGGGCCCCATGGTCAGTGTCTGCATCCAGGGTCAGTCGTGGGGCCCACAGAGTCTCGGCTGCGGGTTGGGAAGGAAGAAGACGGTTTTCCAGAGCCAGGGGGTCTGTGTGAGTGTGGTCCAGGAAGCCAGCCGCCCAGCTCAAAGACGGACGTGCTACATAACTGCTCTGAGCGTCCGCTGCCTTGTCTCTGAATGGCCCCAGGGGCTCATAGACTTGAAGCCCGTGGCGGGTCCCCAGGGCTCCATAGGGGTTGGTTGATGCCGTTCTCAGCTCCATGTTGGCCATTCACTTCCTGCCTTGGTATCCTCACCTCCCGAGTGGGGCCCCAGTATCAGGCCGCCTGCCACGCTGAGGACCATTGGGTGAAGGCCGCAGTGGGTGCGTTCTAACCACAGGAGACTCAGAGCAAGGGCCCGAGTACCGTCCCCAGGCCTTCTCGAGAGTGAGGTCCAACAGTCTCCAGCAGTCACCAGACCAAGAAGGAAGAAGGGTGCCCAGAACATCTTCCTATCCAAACTTATGGAGAGAGAATGACAGACAGATGGACAGATGAGGGCTAGTGCCCATTGCACAGAGACAGTGGCCGGAACCCTTTTGTCGTGGAGGACACTCGCCAGGGACATTGGCCACCGGGACGAGGTCTGCCCGTTCCCGCTGCTTCATGTGAGGCCGACCGGGGAGTTGTGGGTCCGTGGGGAGGGCCAGGTGGAAATCAACAACACAACAACCGTAATGGAACATCCACTGTGTACATTATGTTCCTTACTTCTCATAGGAGCCCCGAGTGGGAAGTACTACCATCTGTATTTAAGAAAAATCTTCACTACTGTATTTTAACTTGATATATCCAACATATTCTTTCAACACGTAATTATATGAAAAGATCTGAATGATATATCTGTCTTATTTTTTTCTGTGCTGTCTTTGAAATCAGTGTGTCTGTCGCTGTTACAGCACATCTCAGTTCAGACCAACCCCAGTGGCAAGTGCCACCTTATTGGACAGAGCACCTTTGAACCCATCATAACCTGGTTTTAGTATCGTTCAGGGAAAGCTGATAAGCAGAGGCATTCAAGGAGAGTGCTCTAGTATGACACAGCTTGCTTAGGACTGGCTCCATTTTAAGGATAAGGAAACTGAGGCTCAGAGAGGTAACAGGAATCTGGAAGCAGTCCTAGAGCTGCATGGAGAGATGTGGTGACCTCCAGTCACGCATGGCTGTGGCAATTTAAATTAAGTAAAATTAAACACAATTCTAAATGCGTTCCTTGGTTGTGATAGCCACATTTCAGATGCTCAGAAGCCACGCGGGGCTAGTGGCTGCTGTCCTGGGCACCACAGATGTAGAACTTTCCCATCACGGTAGAATATGCTCTTGGACATGCCAGACCGCTGGAGCTCAAAGCCTGCCACCCCACCAGGCCAGCAGCGTGGCTCCGGGCAAATTCGGTGGTGTTACTGGCCCACATCCCAGCAGCGTCTGTCTCTGTGAGCAGACCTGCAGCCGTGCCTATGGGCTTTGTTCTGGCAGAAGCACATCTGGCCTGCTCCCCAGAAGGCAGGCTGGAATTTCTGGAAAGTGAATGTTCTGGAAGCAGCTCTCAAGCTCCCACACCCTGGGACAGCCCTGAGGTGCCAACAGCCGTCAGTATCCCAGAGGCCCCCGTGGCACCGAGCTGCAGGTGCCCATGGCCGTGACTTGGTGACAACTCACCTGTTCCTGACGTCTTTCTCTGCCTTATGTCACTTCTTCAATCTCTAGCCAGTGCTGCCTGGAATCACCTCCCAAATAAAACACTTGAACTTGCCTCCTTCATTTGAAGATCTGCTTCTGGAAGAATCCATACTGGGAGAGCAAATCCTGTCCCTGTGCCTCGAGGGACAAATCTGCCAAAAGGGATAATGGTCACATCCAAATATTAAAAGCACGACTAGTCCGGGAGGTTGCTGGGTGGGTCAGCAGGTGCTGAGTGAGTACCTGGGCAGCCAGGGGTCACTGGGCTGCGTGGTGAAGCCAGGAAGGACAGACAACATGTTGCCCCTCAGAGCCTCCTTTTCCTGTCTCTGAGACCCTCCACTTCTATTACACCAGCATCCCACACAAGACCATCTGCCCTTAACCATGTGTGTTCGTGTCTGTCTCCAAAGGTCCCCTCGTGTTTGGCGAGCCCATCGCTGCCAGCCTGGGGACCGATGGCACCCACTACTGGAGCAAGAACTGGGCCAAGGCAGCGGCATTCGTGACCTCTCCTCCTCTGAGCCCGGACCCCACGACACCTGACTACTTGACCTCCCTGCTGGCCTGGTGAGAGCCCAGGGGGTGGGGGGTATATTGGGTATACTGAGGTCTATCAGGAAGCACTCAGGATTAGGAATGAGAGTCCAGGATTCACCTTGGGCTTGTCGCATAACCTGGAATGGCTTTCTGCCTCGGTTTCCTCATTGGCAACATGGGGGGGTGGGGAACATAGTATCTATTGCAGAGCTGGGTATGATGCAGTGTAGGAAAATGGCCTGGGATTTAGGGTTCACTAAGTGGCTCCTATTATTTGCAAAGCACCTCCTGGCCATGTGCACACAGTAGGAGCACAGCCACTTTGGTCCCTTCCCTGCTATTGGCCAGCATGAGGGAAGAACACAGGCCATAGAGAAGGGTAAGTGGTGAGGTGCCCAAGCTGCTCTGGGCGTAGAGATACGTGCTCACAACCAGGAGACTTGCAGAAGGCTTCGTGGGCAAGGTGACATCAGGCCTGGAGCTAGAGGGGGAGTAGGAGTTTGCCGGATAGGGGATAAATCAGGGCTTCTGGTCAGGAGGGGCCCCAAGGGGGTGAGGGTGTGCCTGTCATGGAAGTCTCTCCCAAATGATGCAAAAACCCTTGACTCGCATATCCACGGGCTTACTCATCATCTGCAGCCTGCTGTCTGGTGGGCAGCTCCAAGTCCAAATGGACTCCCCATCATCCCCCACAAAGCGAATGCTCCCACAGTCTTGCCCATCTCTGAAGATGGCAGGACACAGGGCCCCAGAGGCCCCGGGATCTGACCACTTCTCACCCATTGGCTGTGGCCATCCTGGCTCATCTCCGACAGGCCCCTGTTTCTGTGCTGCCCCTTCCACACCCCCAGCACATCACAGTCTATTCCCAACCAGCACCCAGATTTTAAAACCCAACTCAGACCAAACCACTCCTCTACCTGGAGACTCCCAGGGTCCTCTTCTGTCAACATGGAATCCAAGTCCCACAATGTCCCCCAAGGCCGAGGCTGATCTGGCCTCGCTCCCTCCTGAACCCTGCCTGGCACCTCTTTTGGGCGGATGCCCACTCTTCCAGGTGAGGAAGAGGAAGGCCACCTAGAGAGCCCTACCCAGAGAGCCTGAAGCCCACACTGACCGAACCTTCTCCCAACAAGATACATGGCCCCCAGAGGGCCTTCTGATGTCACTCACCGATTCCTGGGATGTGCCCCAAATCCTCTCCTTAGAATCTCTGGGGGTTTTCGTTTCACAGCCTGCAATGGGTGCCTGAAGTTCAACCTGAACTCAGGTCTGACCCCCACCTTGTTTTTGTCCTTGCAGTGGAGACCTGCAGGTCACAGGTAGTGGCCACTGTCCCTATAGCACTGCCCAGAAGGCAGTGGGCAAGGATAACTTCACTCTGATCCCTGAGGGCGTCAACGGTATAGAGGAGCGGATGACCGTCGTCTGGGACAAGGCAGTGGTAAGGAACCCCCCGGGGAGGTTCCTTTCCCCAGGAACATTCTAGAAGCACCCTTCCTGACCCATCAAAAGCTGGAGCATTGTGCCCTGCTGGCTCTTAAAGCTCCTTTCCTTGCTTTGGGGCAGAAGCAGAATATACCAGGAGAGCACACGAAGAAATGTGTGACTCTTCAGAGAGCAGCACAGGTCCCATGGGGTCCTCTGTATTTGCAGACGTGACAGCTGCCCTTTACTCTTTAAGGATGCAAAATGTTTTCTTTAGCTTTGTTTTGACCACATCTCAGTTCCTGTGAAGATGGTTTTGTAAACCGTGTGTTTGTGTCTGGGGTTGACAGTGGGTAGGAGAGTGCTTGTTGCACAAGTCAGCCCCTGTTCCCTGACTTGAAACCCCAAATTTTTATTTTCTATTAAACTTGGACCCAATGAGGACCGACAAGATGGCACAGTGGCTGTTGAGCAAATGCCAACAACATACCCCTGAGCGGTCAATTACATTTCCGCTCTGATGGGGCCACGCCCTTGGGCTCTTTCAGGATGGCCGGTTTTCGGCGGGGGAGGAGAAAATTTCAGACTTCTGTTGGGGACTCCTGTCGGCAGTTCCATATTTTTGCCTGTCTGCCCTTCCCCCGGCCCTGTTACGGGGCATTCTTCTCATGAACGGATCTTGCCTTTAGGCTACTGGCAAAATGGATGAGAACCAGTTTGTTGCCATCACCAGCACCAACGCAGCCAAGATCTTTAACCTGTACCCCAGGAAAGGGCGGATTGCCGTGGGCTCAGACGCTGACGTGGTCATCTGGGACCCCGACAAGGTGAAGACCATAACAGCCAAGAGTCACAAGTCGGTAAGTCCTGGCTCATCTGAGACCTTTCCGGTTTGGGTAAGTGATTCTTCCTTTGCAGCCACTTTAGCAGTCTCAGTTAAAAATGATTTGTGAAGTTTTCAACGAGGATGCTATCTGATCATCGGCATGACTCGTTCACATTTCTCTTCCAGTTGGAGAGGCTGAGTTTGATCAGGCTCGACTAAGCTGCTGCCGTTCTATTAGATGTGTTTTCTCTCCACCTCTCTCTGATGCTGTGTCTGTCTTTCTCTCTCGGTGGCCTGTCCCCTAGACACATGCATTCTCAGGCTCAGAGGAGAAGTATTAGGTCCAAGATTCTTTTTCCAATTTCATTATCAAGCTAGGAAGGGTTTGATCTCCTATCTCAGAAACCTCCTACTTCATTTTGTGGTCACTGCTAACAGTCCACAAAGGAAAGGTTTGGACCTAAAGTCTGCCATGTGTGAACACACCCCACGCGTGCACGCTCTCCCAAGCTCCAGGCCCCAAGCCTATGGCTGTGGGTTATCTCTGCACTTTGTATCTTACATGCCCTTGACTTCTTTACTCAGCCAGCAAACCTAAGGATGCAGAGAGACTTAAAACCTCTTCCTCTCCCTCACTGCTTGCTGCAGGTCCACTCTGTGAGGCCAGCAGTGATCTTGGGTCCAGATTAACGTACACACTCAGAAGACACAGGAGGCCACAGCCTGGCCTCTGGCCCGCTAAGTTCTGCTACAGGACATGGGCCAGGAGGCAGGGTGTATGCATGCTGTATCGCCCTGTGACAGGGTCCTCACTGCCACACAGAGGCAGATTCCCAGCCTCCCGGGGGTTACATGCATGAGGACAGGACCCCAGGCATAAGGAAATCTCATAAGAAAGTGACAGGAATCATTTTTAGCAGTCCGTGAGCTTGGGCCCTGGAACCCTGCTTGGCCACAGGGGTCATGGCCTGGGGCCATAGAGGTCTTGTCCAGTCCATGACCATCCATGACTGTTCCCAACAGGCAGTCATGCTTACAATAACTGTCGTAGACTCTGGGTCTGGAGTTCTTTCTTGTCCAGCAAGAAAACGGGATGCAGCATTAAAAATGTGAGAGAGACTAATGTCCAGGAAAAGACAAGAGCCAAGAGCCCCGAGTAAGGGCCCTTGTTCCATTTTTATTAGGATCAGAAGGCTTACAAACGTGCTGTTGGGTGTGCACAAAGAGACAATGAAATCGTAGACATTAACTCGTGGTCGTGAGGGCAAGGGGGTTTTCAAGATATGCGGTGTTAGGGGTTTGGGTTAACACAAAACAAAATCCTGGTGCTGGGTGGAAGGCAGTTTACAGCAGACGTGAGGCCCTGCCTCTGTTTACCTAAACTGGTCTAGGGGACAAGAAAGAGCATGCCACCTCAGGGTCAACAAGGCACCTTTCTTTTGCCAATTAGCTCTACTTTGGGCAACTTCGCCCTGCAGCGATCTGTAGCCCTATTTACCTAATTTGGTCCTTCCTTCCTGTGAAAGCAGCTTTCTGCTATAGTACTCAGTTGGGAGGGGGGGTTGCTTCTGCCCTGAATACCTAATCTTGCTTACCCATCTTGGATGTTTTCATCCTGAGATTCCCCTATTCCTATACCTTTGTCCTATACTGGGACCTTCGCCCCACTTTACCTATTCTTATTTACCAAATCTTGTTTACCCAAACTTGGGTGTGTACATCCAATGGGTTTCTAATTCTTTATGCCTTGTTAGCCCATCAGTGCAGGCTTGGGAAATTCCTAAGCTTATTCCCCACAAATAACCAGTGCTTCCTAGTGACACGCTGGCTTCCCTCACCCCCCCACCCATTCCCGGGGACAGGGTCAGGGGGAAACAAGCCTGAGGTCCACCCCCAGAGAAAAGCGTACCCCATTCTTCACGCTTACCACCTAGCAGGCACGCAATCCCATTTTAATCACTGTGAACGCAGTGATGTGTGTGTGCACGGTAGGGTCTGGTAATGCGGGACAGGCACACGTTCCCCGTGGTGTCAAGAAGGTGTCACATCAAGAGAACATTTGAGAAGGTCTTGTGGGTGCGAGGGTGTGTACCACCCTGCCACCCGCCGGCTGGGGCCGCCCCTAAGCCCACACGATGGTCAAGGTCCAGCAGAAGATGAAGCCCAGATCACTCACTGTTCAAGCCCTCCTGCTGGGGGCCCAGCAGGGACACGGACAGGTGGGAAGGAGGCTGAGCTGCACAGGTGCACACCTCTCATTTCTCATTATTTCAGTGCGTGTTCAGTGGATGTGCAGGCTCCGTGCTCAGGAGCAGGGTTTCCAATTACTGTCACAGTCCAGCCAGATACGATCTTGTAGTTACTCTGTGCCTAGCATTTCCCATGTGTCCTGTCACTTAATGACCCGTACTTAAATGACTTAGTGGTCATCTCAGGTAGGCCGGGATTAATAAATACAGAAGTGGACGGAGAGAGGATATGTGAACGAGTTCCCGTGGCTGCTGTAACAAAGCATCACAAACTAGTGGCTTCAAACAGAAATGTGTTCTGGAAGCCGTGGTCTTGAATCAAGATGTCCGCGGGGCTGTGCTCCCTTGAAGGTCTGGGGGAGAACCTGTCCTGTGCCTCTGTCCTGGCTTCTGATGTCACTGGGCATCCTTGCCATCCCTTGGCTTGTGGATGGGTCCCTACGATCTCTGGCGTCTCCCTGCGTCTTACTCTCTTCCTCTAAGGACACCGGCCATTGGATCAGGGCCCGCCTCCTCCAGTGTGACCTCATCATAACGAATCCCATGTGCAAAGACCCTATTTCCAAATAAGGTCATGTTCTGAGGTGCTGGGGGTTGGGACTAAAGCGTATCTTTAGGGGGACATGATCCAACCCATAATAAGTCATGTGCCGGAGGTCACCCATAAGGGAAGTGACTGTTTTAGGTTAATCTTGGGGAAGCATCCTCCCCCCATGCCAGGCCAGATTTGAATTCTTGTCATAGCAAGAGGAGGACTACTCAGGATGCTGTAAGATTTTTGTCTGTTGCATTGTCTCTGTGCAAAAGCAGGGCCATTCACACAGTGCGGGACACGAATGTTTTTTTTCAGACCATGGATTGAAAAATGCCTTGTTAGAGGTTTGTTTGGCTTTCTTGAGTTTAAAAAAATAGTACTTTTCTTTTAAGAATTAAAAAGAGATCATGTTATATGTTGATCAGTGATTAATGTTTGAAGTCTACTCTTTTGTAAAAAGAATGCAGCTTCTTTCCTCTTAGTGGAAAAGCATTTGCTTCAAAGTGCCACACCACAGGTGTATCTGTTTGTGTATCTACCTGTTTGTGTATCCATAGGCCACTTAGTTTTTCTAACTCTTCACATTGAGATGTAATTTACTTACCATGATTTCATCATTTAAAAATGTACATGGGGCGCCTGGGTGGCGCAGTCGGTTAAGCGTCCGACTTCAGCCAGGTCACGATCTCGCGGTCTGTGAGTTCGAGCCCCGCGTCAGGCTCTGGGCTGATGGCTCGGAGCCTGGAGCCTGTTTCCAATTCTGTGTGTCTCCCTCTCTCTCTGCCCCTCCCCCGTTCATGCTCTGTCTCTCTCTGTCCCAAAAATAAAAAAAAAAAAAAAAAATGTACAATGCAGTGGTTTTTTAAAAATATGTGTATTTGTTTACTTTTGAGAGAGAGAGAGAGAGAGAATGAGCAGGGGAGGGGCAGAGAGAGAGAGGGAGAGAGAGAGAGCCCGATGTGGGGCTTGAACCCACGAACCGTGAGATCATGACCTGAGCCGAAATCAAGAGTGAGACAGTTAACTGACTGAGCCACCCAGGCGCCCCTAATGTAGCAGTTGTTCTATTCAGAAGATTCCCCATCTTCCCCAGAAAGAAACCCCAGACCCACTAGCAGGCACTTCCCATCTCCCCTCTCACAGTCTCTGTCAGCCAGGAATCCCTTTCTTGTCGGATGTGCCTTTCTGGACTGTCGCAGACTATGAGTCTGGAGTTCTCTCTTGTCCAGCAAGAGAGCAGATGCAGAATTGAATACGAGAGAGGCTAATATCTGGGAGGAGACAAGAGCCCCGAACAGGGGTTTTTGTCTCCATATTTATTGAGCTCACAAGATATTACCCACATGGTGAGTGTGAAGAAAGATCTCACACACGTGAACATGGAGAAAACAATCAGACAGTACTCATCAACTTGTGTGTGTAAGAAGCAAAGGGTCTGGCGGGCAAGTGGAGTTTGTGATCAAGGTGCATTGGCGCCGGATGGAAAGTAACTTCCTGCAGGTGAGACAACAAGTTACTCATGATCCCATTACAATATCTCGCTAGCTAACCTGGGGTGGGTGGTTCTCGCTAGCTAACCTCGGGTGTTTTCACCCCGTGGTGGCAGTTTTCCCGCGCTAAGCTTTCTTCCAACCCATTTTTGTAAGTAGAGTCTCTATCCCCACACTGGACGTACCATAGAAAAAGAATCACACCATATGTGGCCTATTCTGTCCGGCTTCTTTCACTTTAGTTTCATGTTTTTGAGGCTTATCTATGCTGTGGTCTATACTTCATTCCTTTTCATGGCTGCAGAATATTCCCTTGCCCGGAGAGAGCACGTTACTCATCTCTTCGAGGATCTAAGCATATGCCCTGCTCTCCGCTCATCAGTGTCAGGCTGTCTTTTACAGGACACAGAGGGACCGAGGAGCAGGAACTGCCCCCTGGGATGGGGTCTAGGGACCCGGGGCTCACAGATGGCAAACAATGGTTGTGTGTTTTCATTGTGGTTCTTTGTACTCATTTGGATTATTAGATCGTTCACCTGTCACCTTTGGGCAACGAAACAACTTTTGAAACTCCACGTGGTTGCGAGACCTAGAACCTGGTGCCACGTGGAATCCATGGGGAGTTGTCACATGACGCACGTCATGTCCTTCCCCTCCGAGGAATAGTGGGCCATGCAGGGCCGAGTGAGCTGGGAGGCCGGCCGGCTTTGAGTGGTAGGGAAGTGCTTGCTTCCTCAGTGTCTTTTGGCTGGACGCGCTCATTTGGGCTTCAACAAGACTGTGAGGCACCACACGGCTGGTCGCCGCAGGGTGACTCGAGAAGGCTTAGATGCAAATGTTACAATGGAGAGCAGCCCGTCTGCCTGGGTCCTGGGAGGCAGCCACAAACTGAGGGTGAGGCTCAGTGTTAGCAGCTGTGTGTGGATCTGACTGTCTCCCCGAAACCCTGAGCGTGCTCCTAAAACCCATCGGAAATGACAAGAGAATCCTTTGGCTGATTACAAATCAATATAAAGAATCGCTAGCTTTTCTATGAAGTAATTCAAAAGCACTTTAAAAAATGGAATGGAGAGGGGGGCACCTGAGTGGCTCAGTCGGCAAACCACCCGACTCTTGGTTTCGGCTCAGGTTCTCATCTCCCAGTTCGTGAGTTCGAGCCCCGCCTCAGGCTCTGCAATCACGGTGCGGAGGCTGCTGCTTGGGATTCTCCCTCTGTCCTTCTCTCTTTGCCCCTTCCCTGCTTGCTCTGTATCTCTCTCTCAAATAGACAAACATAAATAAATAAATAAAGGAATAAAGGAATGAAAATCAAAATCCTGTTTCTAATAACAATAAAAACTAAAGACTTACATAAACACAAGTTCTTTTAGGCTAAAATGAATCATTAGACGGACCATACCAATTCTTGAGAATTTAATCTCTGCATTCGAAGTAATCCCATCAGAACATTCAAGGGAATAGTTTTTTAGCTAGAAAAGCAGAGGTCTTAGGTGCTAAATGTGAGAGTAGGTAAACAGTTGTGGGAAGCTGAGGGACAAGGCCCGCTCATCCCTGTTATTAACACGGGTCGTACTGTTGCAGGCGTGGGGGGCGGTTTGCTGTTGGCCCGACAGAGGAGAAAGCCAGGCAGCAGACCAGCCGCACAGAAGGATTTGGTGTCCCATGCAGGAGGCAATTCAGATTAGCCGGACAGCGGTGCTCATTGGCCTGTGGGTCTCAACAGCGGGCCCGTAAGGCCAGACTTCTCTGTGCTCCTTATCTCAAAACACACTCAGGAGGGATCGGAGGTTGAAGTGAAAGTTATCAAGGGTCTATAATAAAGCATGTTGTTTTAAAAATGATGGTTTGGGGGGCGCCTGGGTGGCTCAAACGTCGAACTTCAGCTCAGGTCTTGATCTCGTGGTTTGCAAGTTCGAGCCCCACGTCGGGCTCTGTGCTGACAACTCAGAGCCTGAAGCCTGCTTCGGATTCTGTCTCCCTCTCTGCCCCTCCCCCACACTCACTCACTGTCTCTCCTGTCTCTCTCTCTCTCTCTCTCTCTCTCTCAAAAACAAACCTTAAAAAAAATTTTTTTAAAGTGGTAGTTTTGAAAAATAAATAAAAGCAAAGTAAGTAAAAATGATAGCTTGGAAGGGGAGAAGATCTTTCTAAGCAAGACACAAAACTTAGAACGTGTAAAGGGGAAGATTGGCCTGTTTGAGCATCAACTGTATACAAATTAAACAAATACCCCCTCTGTATGGCATGAAAATAATAATTATTATTACCTTATATGAGATCAGGAGGCAGAGGACAAACAGCAGAATGATACTCAGGACAAACAACGGATAAACTCCTTAACATCAAAAGTGTCCCCGAGGGCCACCTGGGTGGCTCAGTCGGTTAACCACCCAACTCTTCATTTCAGCTCAGGTCATGATCTCACGGTTCGTGAATCAGAGCCCATCCATGCTGACAGCGTAGAGCCTGCGTGGGATTCTCTCTCTCTCCCTCTCTCTCTGCTCCTCCCCTGCTTGCACTCTCTCTCTCTCTCTCTCAGAATAAATAAACTAACTTTAAAAAAAGCATCCTTAGAAACCAGTAAGAAAAATACCAAGAGCCTAATGAATAGAACGCTGTGCAAAAACACAATTATGCAAGAAGAAATACACAGACGACTTCTAGATCTTTAATAACAGACCCAGCCCCACAGTTAACCAAATGCAAACCTCAAGAGTAAGATGCTGTTTCTGACCCGTGCAGTGCCAGAGACCCTGGCGGCTGAGGGGTCTGACCCTGGTCAGACCGCGGGAGGCAGGCGAGCTCACAGAGTTTTGTTGGGAGTGGAGACTGGTGCTGCCTTTTGGGAAGACGGATCTATCAAAGTGAAAATCCATTGACTCCTTGGCCCCAAACTCCACCTCTGGAAAGGTTCACACATGCCGGCGTGGACCCCACAGAAGGGTGGTTCAGTATGGGTTTTAGCAAAACGCAGGGAAACAACCCAGTGTTCCATCCCTGGGAATCGGATAAATAAACGATAATACACCCCTGCGAGGGGACACGGTGCAGCAGTTTAAAGAGTGTTGAACACATTTTTAAAGCACGTACCTTTGCTGATAGGCAGCAGTCCCTGAGCTCCAGAGAAAAATTCAGGTGAAAGCCAGCTGCACAGAGAGTGCTCTTGCCCTGTCAAGACAGAAAACATCTGTGACACAGAAGAATCTCTTTAGGGCAGATGTCTCGGTCAGAGGTAGAAGAGAGACCTACTTTTTAAAATCAAATATTGTTTGCACCTTTTGAGTTTTCTCTCACCCTATATAATGACCTACTTTTTAAATAATAAAAAGCAGTCAGCTAGAGGTGGTTATGTTCCCTTTCGGAGTTATGAAAACGGTGTGTATTTTTAAGAACACGTTTTGTCTTTCAAATTAAAGGAAGGGAGAAAGGAATTAAAAATAAAGGTGACCGCGGGGCGCCCGGGGAGCTCCGTCGGATAAACGTCGGACTTCGGCTCAGGTCATGATCTCAACAGTTCGTGGGTTCGAGCCACACGTCGGGCTCTGTGCCGACCGCTCGGAGCCTGGAGCCTGCTTCGGATTCTGTGTCTCCCTCTCTCTCTGCCCCTCCCCTGCTGACGTTCCGTCTCTCTCGCTCTCAAAAATGAATAAATATTTTAAAAATAAAAAACAGTAAATCAAAACGACCTGACCCAGTGCTGGTGGGGATTTCATAGACGTCAAATCAGTGAAATGTCTCTCTCCTCCCTGTTGCCCACATGGTGTCAGATGGTTGGGAGCCTTTGAAAAGTAACTTGGTGATAAGCGATAAAGACCCTAAAAAAGCTCATTCTCTCTTGACCCAGTAGCTTAACTGTAGAAAACTATCCTAAAGGAGATATTTGTGGGGGCGCCTGGATGGCTCAGTTGTATTTTGGCTCAGGTCATGATCTTAACGGTTCGTGAGTTCGAGCCCCGCATCGGGCTCTGCACTGACAGCATGGAGCCTGCTTGGGATTCTCTCTCTTCCTCTCTCTGCCCCTCCCCTGCCCATTCTCTCTCGCTCTCTCTCTCTCTCAAAATAAATAAAAATAAAAAATTTTAAAGGAGATATTTTTTTTTAATTTTTTTTAACGTTTATTTATTTTTGAGACAGAGAGAGACAGAGCATGAATGGGGGAGGGTCAGAGAGAGAGAGGGAGACACAGAATCTGAAACAGGCTCCAGTCTCTGAGCTGTCAGCACAGAGCCCGACGCGGGGCTCGAACTCACGGACCGCGAAATCATGACCTGAGCCGGAGCCGGCCGGTTAACCGACTGAGCCACCCAGGCGCCCCAAGGAGACATTTTTTAAAAAGACACAAAAATGTCTTGTTTGTAGTCTGAGCAGCCACAGTGCCTGACATCAGGGGCCCCCGTTCACGTTCGTGATGCCCCAGACATCAGTTGGGTTGTACAAAGCCACCCGCGATCTAAACGCCCATGGCGAGGGCTGGTTATGCCGGCGCAAGCCCGCGGAGTGGAATGCCACACAGCCCCAAAGAGGAGGTTTTCAGAGGGCAAGGGCTGTGAGGTGCCCCTGTGGGGACGTGAGGGATGTCCCGGCCCGGGCGGAGAGCCGGAAGGGCCCGGTCACGTCTCTTGCCATGCAGGCCGTGGAGTACAACATCTTCGAGGGCATGGAGTGCCACGGCTCCCCGCTGGTGGTCATCAGCCAGGGCAAGATCGTCTTCGAGGACGGCAACATCAACGTCAACAAGGGCATGGGCCGCTTCATCCCGCGGAAGCCTTTCCCCGAGTATCTCTACCAGCGTGTCAGGATCAGGAGCAAGGTCAGTGGGTCTGGGGTCTGGCACGCGCCGCATTCACAAGTCACAGCCGCGGGGGCCTCCCTTTCCTCTCGTGTCAGGTGGGCTCTCCCCCCCACCCTGCCTGTGTCTCGGGGCCGGAGGGGAGGTCTCGGGGTTTTGCAGACTGTGAAGGGGTGTGCGCCCGTGGGGTGGGGAGGAGGGGGCGGGAATAACACGGACCGTGCCGCTTTGGGGTACGCATCCCACGTCCTTTCGGGGCCCTCGCCACCGGCTCTTTGAGGTGTCGAGACCTCCCGGTGCTCGAGCATCGGACAGGCCAGCGTCACACAGCTGGGAAAGCCGAAACCCTTAGGCATTGCCCTTCTGGTAAAAGTCGACACCCCCCCCCCCCCGCCGCCCCCAGCATACTCGGGGGACAGCAGAACTGTGTCTGGACGCTCTTCAGGTCTTTCCTCTGTTCTCCTTGCTTCCCCGCCCTTCCATTCTGTGTCCCCCTGTCCCTCTCTCCTTGAAGAGTCGTGGCAGGGATGCAGGAGGCCCTGTCAGAGGTGTGGAGTGGCCCCATCCCTTCTCTGGTCCAGCTCAGAGGAGGGAGCCGCTCACACTTTGGCTAAACTGCCACTGTGGCCCATCGTCTTCCCTAATCAGGTCCCTCCTGTCACCGTGACCACCTGCTTGGTGGCTGATGTTTGTTGGAAAGGCCAGCTTGTGTGTATGTGTGTATATATGTGCACGTGTGTGTGCGTAGATATACTTGTATGAATGTGTGTATGTGTATATGTGTGCACACACGTGTGTGCATAGGTGTATGTGTATGCGTGTGTGTGTGTGTGTGCCCACCTGTGGGTGGTCCCACTCTTCTTATGCTTCACAAACGGCACCGCCACCACCCCCAGTGTTAATGGAAAAGCCCAGAAACCTCCTGGCCCCCCAGACCCCCAGGCCTGCATTACGATGCTCGAGGTCTTTCCATGTCACATAGGGTGTGGCACGCCGGGTCCGAGATTCCAAATGACACAGACGTTGCGTGTCCAGTGGGGAAACAATGGGCGTGGGGAGGAAGCCAGTCAGATCTGAGAAATGGCCGTGGAAAGCCGCGGTGGCCAACTGACCACAGCAGGCTGTTAGAGATGAGGAGACTTTTGTAAACTCCCGGCTGGACACCCACGGAGGGGCGCAGATACACCTTGGCCAGATGCATTCCCTCTAAACTGGTGTGGACTGATGCCTGTGCTTAGTGGCCACGTCTGTAAGAGCAGGTGCCTGGGATCTATGCCAGGCCATCATCCACAGTGGCCAGAAGTCCGGGCCCCCTCACATGCTGGGGCAGAGGACAGGAGCCACAGCAAGTGAGGGACAGAACCTGTCCCAGGACATGTCTCTGGCTGAGCTGACTTGGGGGGGGCAGTCACTGAAGGGCTTGGGGGGGCAGGGAGGCAGGCCTGGAGCCAGCTGGAACTGGGGGAAGTCCCCGAGGTGCAGGAAGCAGGTACAGTGAAGAGTAGAACAGAACGGTGGCCAGACCCGGTAGTCAGGGACATAGGGCTCCCCTGGGGACAGCACTCAGCCTGCAGGGATGGGGACTGTGGCCCATGCTTGGCTCCCCAGAGGGTCAGTGAACGTGTTCACTTCCCAGCCTCCCTGAGCCGGCTGCCCTCAGAGGTGGCCCCATCACCCCACCTTTCTCTCCTCCTCCTCCTTTCTGGAATCCCGTCCCCGATAAACTAGCTGCCCCCAATCCTCGTCTTGGGCTCAGGACCACAGATGATTCACTGGCCCTTGAGGGGGACAGTGGGGTGTGTCAGGGAAAGTGTTTTCCTCTTGAAAATGGGCTTGGGGTCCTGCATGAAGCTGTGTGTGTGCACGTGTGTATGTGGAGTAAGTAGGTGCATGCTTATGGAGTGTGTGTGCACACGTGTACGTGTGTGTGTGTGTGTGTGTGTGTTTCCCCGAGGCGACCTCCGGTCACTGTCCAGCTGCAGGGCTCTGGCCTGCCCGAATGGGAAGTGGCAGGTGAATCCTGCCCGCCAACCCCCCTCGCCTCCCTCTGTTTAGGTTTCTGGGTTGCAAGGTGTTCCCAGGGGCATGTATGACGGTCCTGTGTATGAGGTGCCAGCCACGCCCAAATATGCAACCCCTGCCCCGTCTGCCAAGTCCTCGCCCTCCAAACACCAGCCCCCGCCCATCAGAAACCTCCACCAGTCCAACTTCAGTTTATCAGGTAAGAGGCTCCCTGATTCCCAGGGGCCCACACTCCTGCTGAAACAGCCCCGGGGGGGGGGGGGGCTAGATGAGGAAGCAAGGAGCGGGCGAGGGAACCCTTCCCCTTCCCTCCCAGGGTGCCAGAGCGGGCTGGGGGAGGTCAGAAAGCAGAGGGGGTCTGCCCCCAAATTGGCCCTGAGCTCAGAGCTCATCCTGAAGCACAAGCTTACCCTGGAAGCTGAACGCGTCCCTCAGACCCAGTAGACGCTACAATGTCATCAGGTCGCCACGTGAGGGCAGACACGCACACGCTGGGAACATCGAACCGGAACCTTGTCCCCCAGAGTATCTGAGGCATTAGCGTGTGTGACACACGGGGCTGCGTCCTAGGAATATGGTGAGGAGTTGGGCACAGCTGGGCAGCCCCCAGTCTGGTGCAGGGGTCAGCAGACTTCTTCTTAAAGGACCAGACAGTAAACGTTCGAGGTTTTGTGAGCCGAGGGGCAAAGTTTAGGATATTCTATTAAGCAGCCATTTCAAATGCAACCATTGAACAGTGAAAAAAAAAAAAAAAAAAAAAAAAAAAAAAAAAAAAAACGTAAAAAACTATTCTTCGCTCCTGAACAATACAAAAGCAGGTGGTGGCCGTTTGTCCATGGTCTGTAGTTTGCAGACTGTGGTCTAACAGGAGGGAAGGACAGTTAAACAGAAAAGCTGATATGCTCAGCAAGCGAGTCGAAGGGGCCGAGAGAAAGACGAACATCGGTTTAAACCGTGGGGGTGACAACCTGCCATCCATCCAGGGAGTGTCTGTCTCAGCGATTACGCAATGGGGGACAGAAGTTGGGCGGGGTCCCTAGTCCAGCTCATCTCACTTTCTGTGAGCCTTCATGCAAGAGCTTCTCACACGCTGAGTGCGGTTCCGGTCTTTAAAGACAACTAGTATTGTTTCCACAAATGAACCGGAGACACAGCTCAAATAGCTTCTCTGATGCTCAGTCAACAGAATTAGGGAGTGGACGCAATGCCAGGACAAGCCACTGGGTGGGGCTACGTGGAGTCTGCAAACCGGACCTCTCTTCGAAAGTCGTGCAATTCACAATTGCCGCCGAATACAGAGGGAAAATCCCTCCCTTTCAGAACTAGCAAAACAACGAAACGAAAAGTCTGCTGGAAGGGCCCCACGGCCACCAGTGCCCCGGGTCGGCAGAGTCCTCTCCGAGACCCGCAGAACTGCCCCGGCCGGCCTCGTGGCCGGTCGACGTGTGATTTCATTTGCTATCAACACCATAGGTGCTCTCGGACATCAGGAATGACTTCGCAGATGCCTTTTAAATAATCTGCATGATGCTACTTTGTAGAGATGTGGCATGATTTCCTGCACGAGTGTCCTTTTGTCCAACAGGTGTTTTTGAAGTAGCTGACAGGTAACCAGCAGGGTGGAGATGATTATGAGGGAAACTGGTGTTGAGCACTCCATCCGATTTCTGAATCTGGGACAAAAGGAAGTGAGGCCAAGGGAGGTTGGGTCTGATTCCAAATTACCTGGGTTCCAGACATGACTTGTACTGGAACCTGTCTCCTGACTGGACCCCAGGGCCTTCTCATGCCATCCCTCCTTTCAGCATTGTCTGTCCGTCACTAGTAATTCACTGAATACTTACTTATTGAGCATCAGGCACTGGGCTTGGTGGTGGAACGTTAAATCTTTAACTGCAAGGGAATGCATGAAATTGGAATAAACGGTCGGCTTTGCAGATTTAAAACAAAAACTGATGCCCCTTCTCCATGGAGGTCTGCCCATTGCAAATCAGGTGGATAAGTCCAGCTCTAAGAAGTTCACACACATAAATGCACATGCAACCAGGGGCGCCTGGGTGGCTCAGTTGGTTAAGCGTCCGGCTCCGGCTCAGGTCACGATCTCGCGGTCTGTGAGTTCGAGCCCCGCGTCGGGCTCCGTGCTGACAGCTCGGAGCCTGGAGCCTGCTTCGGATTCTGTGTCTCCCTCTCTCTCTGCCCCTCCCCCGCTCATGCTCTGTCTCTCTCACTCTCAAAAATGAATAACTGTTAAAAAAATTTCTTTTGAAAATGCACACGCATCCACTCCCATGCATGTCGTACATAAAATGCGTTTGACGTATCAGGCACTGCTGTGTGCTGCTCTGACTCCTGTAGAAGCTGGAGCTTTGGGGACCAACCAGTTGGGGCTGGAATCCCGGCTTACCTGTCCTCCAACTTTGTCCCCCGAGATGGATGACCTGAGCCTCAAATTCCTCATCTAGAAAGTTGGGGTAGCCACCCCCTCCCACTTCACCGTATCATTGTATACCCTAAGTGCAAGCATATATGTTAAATCACCAAGTGTGTGCACTTGGTGCTTGCCCACCTGTCTCAAGAGCACGAGGCCAGGCAAGAAATAGCGCAAGGTGGTCAGAGGGTGCAAGAGGGTGACCCCAGGGCCGGAGGGGGCACAGAGGAGAGGGCAGTGAACCCCGTGGAGGTTGGGAGCCTTCCCAGAGGTGAGACTGGATTGAGTCCCAGAGGGTCGAGCGGATGGAGGGATGTCACGACGAGGGCTCAGCCTCCCAGCTCTCAGGAGCGGCCCGTGGAACCGGTCTGGAGCGGTTGGCTCTGTCTCTTTCAGGTGCCCAGATAGATGACAACAACCCCAGGCGCACCGGCCACCGCATCGTGGCGCCCCCTGGTGGCCGCTCCAACATCACCAGCCTCGGTTGAAGGCGGACGAGTGGATGAGCCAGTGAAGCGTTCCAGGAATACTGTCACTCCCTTTCCCCGCCAGGGGTTGGGAAACCCGCGGTTTTATTTGGTACTGATGGGGGGAAAATTGAATGACGTTCTTTCCTCTTTTGTTTAGGAAGAAGTGGTATTAGTGTGGTGTGTTTGCTCGGAAACTCCTTGCCCCACAGTTGTGTGTTCATGCTGACTCCACCTCAGATCATGGGTCTCCATTGCCCTCCTTAGTGAACCCAGGTTCTAGCATCGTCTTGTACCGTCCCTTCCGCTTCTGACTCCACGGGCTCCATGATTCTCTGGGTGGTTCCTTTGCACCCTCGTAGCTGTTCTAGGATAGTTGATGCATGTTACTAAATTATGTATGCAAGTCTGTGAGTGCGTCTGACAGAACATCACCGAGGACCGATGTAGACACAATGCCCAGACCTCAGGCCCCCAGGGGCCCTTCCAAACTCTTCACACGGAGATGCTTACTCGTTGTCCCCACCCCAAGTCCGCACTAGAAAGAAGCCTGCCCCACCCTTCCCCTCCCCTCCCCCACCCCATCCCCATTGAGACCTTCTGTGAATTCTCAGAGGGGCAGGGGAACCTTCCAGTGCTTTCAGAGAAACATCATCCACGTCCTGTGTCAGAAACTCCGGTCTCCGTGGCACTTGTGACTCGCCATGACGTCTTTCTGGTCTGTGTGTGTCCTTCCAGCCAGCTCCGACTTCAGGCCTAGCCAGGTTCACACTCAGAAAGGGGTCTCCCCACCCCCATCAGGGCTGATGACGGTGGGGCGACGGCTGCTCCCGGTTGCCCCGGTCCTGGTCCCTTCGAGGTGGTTGACGGGGCAGTCAGATTTTTAAAGTTTTGTACAAAGTTTTCCTTTGTAATCACCCCCATTTTTACTTAACAACTGACTTATTGTGGCTCTTATTTCTGAATTCAAAGCTTGTGAAAAAATAAAGAAAATAAACAGCCCGTTGGCCCCACTGGTGTGTTTTCATTGAAGGGTGACTGTTCAGTTGGGTGCAAATGCCCCAGTGGTCCCTCCTCGTGATGACTGGAGTGTAGGTTGCTTCCCAGGACTCGCTCCTGTAGACACCGAAGGAGCAGAGGAGGAAAGAGAGGGAGCCAGTCACGAGGTGTGGATGGTCGGGCTCAGATCCTGAGGCCGTGGCGGGTGGCTTCTGTGACATGGGCTGAGAGCACACGTCCGTTGTCTCCAAGCCTCCCTGGTGCCCTCTCTTCATACAGGTTGTGGGTCTGCCTCAGACTGGGAGTTCCAACCTCGTAAACATCACGTTTCTTCACTCCGGGTCCCATGAGCAGATGCACATTCTTGAGAAGGAAACACTCAGGCAAATTGCTTATTCCAATTTGCCTTTAGTCGTAGTGACAGTGGTGGTGACGATTGATGACAGTGATGGTGGTGGTGACAATGCAGGCAGTATCTGTGTGGTGTTATGCCCAGAATTCGTGACCCCCAAAGACCACCAGGGAGCCAAGTCCGATGCAAAAGCAAAAGAGCCTTTATTCGAGCTAGCTCGAGCTCAATCCCCTACCTGCACCGTCACAGCGGTGAGATGCCGGGGGGAGAGAGAGCGAGTTTCAAAAGCACAAAGGTTTTATAGGGATCATGGCCTTAGCCGATTGGCTGGAGAAGGGTCGTGGCCTCAGCCGATTGGCTGGGGAAGGGTCGTGGCCTCAGCCGATTGGCTGGGAAAGGATAGAACAATGGCTGCCGAGGTGTGGTCCCACATTAGCAATTATCAGCATCATCTGGAACTTGCTAAAAATGCAAATGTTGGGCCTGGTGGTCACAGACCCACTGAGTCAGGAACTCTGGGGGTGGGGCTCAGCAACCTGTGTTTGAACAAGTCTTCCAGGAGATTCTGATGCACCTGAAGTTTAAGAACCACTAGGTCTGAGGGTCTCTAACATGTTTGGCCTCAGTGTATACAGAACGTTTCTCACTGGTCACCTATTAACCATTGGCTGTCAGCCTTGCTGTGCTATATAAATACCTAGCACCAAACACCATCCCCAGAGACTCTGATTTAATTGGTTTGGGGAGGGGTGAAATGCTCCCAGGTCATTCTAAGCCTGGACAGGGTTGAGGGCTCCTGCCTCTGGCCCCTACCTGAGAGAAGCCCTCCCTCTTCTCACGCTTTCCACGCCTCTCACACTCCCCTTCCTCCCACCTCAGACTTCGGAAGAATGCATCAATCGGTAGCCTGCTTTCTTAGAAAACTTAAGTTACGAAAGGGGAGGAGGTGTGGTCTGAGGTTTGAGCCGGAACCTCTTTCTGCGGCCATGTCGGGGACATAGTCGCTAGTCGGCCGGCCTAGGTCTGCTCTTTCATGTGGCAGTGGCCACATGTTGGGTACTCTGCGAGGTAGGCTCTATTACTATCCCCCTTTCACAGATGAGTCCCAGAGCATTCAGTGACATGTCCAAGGTCACACGGGGAGGAAGAGGCAGAGCCAGGATTCGAATCCAAGACCCATGCGGTTTGGCTCAAAGTACAAAGCTCCTTGCTCCTAACCTCTAACCCTTACTACCGTTCAAGGCAGGATGCCTTTGATGGTCCTGCATCTATTTACTGGTTTTAGTGTATTCTCCCTCTGCCCCCAAGGTCTGTTGGACCTTGGTTAAGGTCCCACATGGTGTTGGCTCACAGCCTGCTGTAGATTTTCTTGAAACAAGGCTAAATAACGGAAGGTCAAGAATGGAGGGTAAGGCCTTTTGACGTTTGTCCTCGGCTCATTCAGACTATTAAAGGGCAGCAAAGAAACTTCCAGATAAGTAAAGTTGGCAGCCGCAAGCTACTCGTCCCGCTCTCCAGAGAGCACTTCGTCTCTGGCATCCATCACCCCCTGCCCCAGCCCACCCAGAAACGCAAGCAGAAATCTTCTCTCTAAGGCCGACCCTGGAGGGGCTGCCGTCCAGCTGCGTAACCGGCTGAGGTTCCCCACCACCCACTGTCCCACACAACGTTCCCCAGCATGTCCAAGCGGCAGTCACGGGTCCGGGCGGTGCGAGACAGACGAGCCTTAAGTCTTGGAGGCTGTGCTGGAACATTCCTTGTGAGGCACATGCTTCTCTTTCGTGCTCCCCTTTGCCACGTCATCGCCTAGCCCCGGGCTCCGGGAATTAGGATGCGGACATCTTGGAGGGGGGTATTATTCTGCTGTCCTGTCTTCTAAGTCTCTTTCCAGAAATTTTGTTTTATCTTGCCATGTTCGGGTATATGGTCCATCGTTCACTAATCCTTGTATCTAAGGAAAAGGAGGGCCCAAGACTCACATTTTCCCATATGATATCCCATTGAGCCGGCACCATTAATGGAAAAGACTATCCCTTCTCTCATTAAGCTGCAGCGGTGGCTTTCTTGTGAATCAGGTGACCGTAGTGTGTGGGTCTTCTGACGCAGTGGTCCCGAGGTGGCACGGCTAAATGTGGAGCACGGGGCTGGGCTGGGCTGGGAGCCCCAGTCTGCTGTGCTTGCTAATTTCCACTGTAGTCAGTTTCAAAGTACCAACGTAAAGCCAGCAAGCTGGCAACTCCTAAAATTTAAGCGGGCTCTGGGTCCCATAAGGGCTGGCCTAGCCCCGCTACCTTGGCTGGTCTATTTTTGCACCCACGCTGCACACGGACTGTAAAAAGTGAGACAGAACGGCGAAGGTCTCCTCATACCCATTTGCCCCCTGCCCGTAAAGCCCCAACCATTTTCTGACATCCCCAGCACTGCCTAACGCGTTCTGGCCCCCGAGTTTGCTTGGCCGCTTTGGTTAGTGCGCGGACCGGAGAAGGCTGCTCCCCCAGCCTGAGTGTCAGATCTCTGCACCCCCCCGGGAGCTGGTCTCTGGACCAAAGTGCATGTGGTCGTGACTCTCTGTGGCACAAAGCGTGAGCCCTGATGATGCGCATTTGCAGGGACAGATCTGCATCTGACCGCTTTGCCTGTATCTCAACTGGTTCCAAATGTGGATGGGAAAGAAAGGGATGCTATTTATTACCCTCTCCATCCCAGCAGCAAAATACACAGTGCTAAGGGCCCCAGAGGAGCGTCCAGTCTCGTCAGAGGGGTGCAGGGAAGGCTCTTGAAGACGTTAAGTCCTGCTGTTGGGACGTGGATGATGATTATAGACTCAGGAGGCAAAGGGGACGGGAGGTGGGTAGAACTGTTCCGGGCGGCAGCAGCAAAGTCCTGTGCAAAAGCCCAGTGGCAGGCAGGGGCGGGCACGTATGAGTCCATGAGAGGAGACAGGCTGCGTGGCTGAGACCGGACCTCGCGGGGTTCCGTGGTCCTTGTTAAAGATTTCCTTTTTCTCCTTAGAGCAAAGAATACCGCGGAAGCTCGTGAGTCAGATGTGCGTTTTTGGAACGTGTAGACCAGGAGGCTGGGGCAGGGCAGTTAGGAGTCATCTGTGGCAGCGTCTAGGTCAACAGCCAAGGTAAGGACAGGACAGACACCAGGCTGGCCAGAGAGGTGCTCGGAGCGTCTACGGCCTTTCTCCTCACAGCTGAGCTCAGACCAGAGGGTGGGTGTGTGTAAAAGAAGGCATCTAGAGTCTTCTCATTGGATCGTCACTCGTCGTCCCCACCAGCGCCACCTCCTATCTCTGTAACAACCCACAGCCCATAATGCACGTGGGGACGGGAACCCAGTGGAGGAGGGGGGTCGCGGTGTGTCCTCGGTCTTCCCTGCATGGAGCATGTGCTGTGTTTGCACAGCCCGGCCCCGGGCGTCCCAGAGCTGTAGCTGGCAGAGTCGGTCTGCAATGGGATGAAAACAGAGAGTCCACAGCCTTTCCGGAATCACGGGCCCCTAACTGCGCCAAGCACAGTAGTGGGGCAGCAGGGCCGAGGAAGAGCCCAGAAGCACTGGCATGTGACACAGTCCCTTGGGCCGAGGAGGCTACGCTCGTGAAGCAGAATAACTTTCATGCAAGGTCTGCGGAAGCTGAGATGGCCTTCGATCTTTCAGAGATCCCGGTGCTGCTGGGGGGGGGGGGGGTCCGGATTTACCAAAATCAAGTTACCAAAGCAGACACTCCCAACTCCAGAATGCCTCTGTGCAGAGGGCCCACATGACAAAAGTGGTTTCTATGTAAACCGGGTTCTCAAAACGCGGCAAGAAGGAAACCACCGCCTGTTACGGGACTCAGCAGAATAATGAAATGCTTTATTCAGCCACTAGAGGGAGCTGGTGGTTAACTCTGGAAATCCCGCCTGCTGACCAGTCGCTCTGATGGGGAACATCCTCAACCAACCAGGGAACTGCCGTGGGAGACTTCTTCTGTCTCAGAGCTACTCCTTCCTAACAGAATCTAATTTAGATTTTAAGAAATAAAAATTCAGCCCACAAACGGTTCAGAAATCTCCCGAAGCCCACTACGTTCTGGGCTCACCAGGTACTGGCACACTTTGACTCAGGGGACATTGGGCCACGTCTGAACACATGTCTGGTTGTCACAACTGGGGAGGGCTCCTGGCATCTGGTCGGTGGAGGCCAGGGATGTCCCTAAACATCCCGCAAGGCACAGGACGGCCCCCACCCCCAAACAGAGGATTAGCTCACCCAAAATGTCCACAGTGCCGGGTTTGAGAATCCCTGATTTCAATGAGAAGAGTAATTTTCATTCCCAGTGGGAAAGACCTCTCCCGGCAGTGGTTTAAGTGTGGCCAGTCTGGAAGCTCGTGGATACTGTCCCTGCCCACTGGGAGCAGCAGTGCCCCTGGGGAACACGTCTCCTGAGGGGGAATTGCCATCTGGCAGAACGGCTTGTCCCCTCCCAGGGGAAGTCTGAGGGCTGAGTGGGGCCGCCCACAGAAGACACTGCTGTAGGTGTCATTAGGTACCAGTCAGGCCTCAGGTCCCCAGGGTGGGTGATGTAGGCCTGCAGGTCAGGGATTCCGTGGTCTGTGTCAGGGTCCTGGGGCCCTGAGACAACCTCCAAGGTGACCAGGCACTAGCTGCTGGTTCAGCCAAACATGGGGATCAGTCCAGATGAGAACCCTGCGGCCAGATGCATGGGACACGGTGCGTGGGACACGTCTCATGGGACATGAGAACAAGGATGACAGAATTGGAGAAAAAGACGTGCCTGGGTGGCTCAGCTGGGTACGTGTCTGACTTCAGCTCAGGTCATGATCTCGTGGTTCGTGGGTTCCAGCCCCGTGTCGGGCTCTCTGCTGACAGCCCGGAGCCTGGAGCCTGCTTCAGATTCTGTGTCTCCCTCTCTCTCTGCCTCTCCCCTGCTCACGCTCTGTCTCTGTCTCTCTCAAAAGTGAATAAACATTAAAAATAGTTTTTAGAAAGAGATGGAGAAAAGGCTTCAGGCCAGGAAACGCCAGCCCCGCCCGGAGACCCCCATATTCCCAGCAGAACTCCATGGAGAGTCTGGGGAGCAGGGGGTCCCCGAGGCTGGAGGCAGCCTCATGCTGGGCAGGCAGGGTGGGGGTGGGGGTGGGGTTCAGAGATCCAGGACCGAAGAGGTCCCTGAGGAAGGGAGGCACGTCTCCAAGCCAAAGAGAAAGAGAAAACTGGAGGCAGGGTTCGGACACGGGGTTTTCATGCCACAGGCGGCAGGGTCTGCCATGCTCAGTCAGGCCTTCTAGGCACTTCTCCACCTGTCCGTCTGTCCATCCGGCCCCCCGGTGGCCCTCCCCGTCCCAGCCGGCTGGGGCAGGCAGGTGGCATTATTCCAGCTGGATCTTCCACATCGGCCCCGACCCAAACCGTAACCTACGGATGGCTTCTTTCCTTTAGCGGCTTCTTGGGGCTCTCGCCGTCGACAGCTTCATTCTCCTGCTGGTTCAGCCTTTTGCTGCTTAAAACAAGGAAGCAATGCAGTGGTCACAACGTGAGTCCAGATCTGTCCAGAGGCAAGAACTCATCCGATCTGATCAGATGAAAAGGCAGTGACAGGCCATCAAAACAGCCCCACCCCCTTTAACTGGGGTTGTCCAGAGACAAACACGGCCTCCGGTTCCCTCTGTTGGGTGGGGGGGGGGGGGGTCACCTGAGGGCCACGGGGTAAAGGCAACCCCCCACTCAGATGACTGGGCGCACCGGGACGCACTGACCCTACTGCAGACCCCAAAGTGTCTGCAGCCAGTGGGGGCCTGGCAAGGCGGGGACCGTTCAGGCCGGGTGCTGGCGGGATGCAGAGCTAGGTCATGGCCGGCCCGGCCAAACTGGACACGAATAGTAGCAGTGACAGGGATATCAACAGCTCCCGTCATCATCCATCATTTCTGGGACCCTGTGGCTAACACCTCCGAGAAAGGCGCCTGTTTTCCTGCCCGGACTGTAAGCAGTCAATATGCATCCACTGGCAATAAGCCGGCCCCTGCCCCCGTACCTGAGTGATCCCGTGGGGTGGCCCCCTGCTGCAGGGTCATCGTCGGTGGGGCCCCCCGGGTTCCCTTTCTCCCGGGGTGGGGGCTTCTTCCTTCTCGTCCTTACAGGCTTCTCTGCAGAAGACACATAAACCCAGACATAGGGTGACGTCAAGCACGTGACAGCTTCCCTCGGCCTCACCCCGACCCAGCCGGGCATCTGCTGAGGACGTCCGCGGCCAAGGAGACACTCTGTGCTTTCTGCGATTACACCCATTTAACTTGTAGGGAAACTGAGGCCCGGGGAGGTGACGTGCTTTCCCAAGCTCACACAGCCGTTACGTTATGGAGCTGGGATTCGAACACAGGGCTGCCAGGCTCCCGCTGGGTCTCTGCCACGCCCCGAAGCAGAAGGACCCTGACAGAGAAGTGTTGTTTTAAGAGAGCCCTGTGTTCTCACACACACCCCTGTCTCTATCCCGTCAGCCGGCTACACCACTGTGAGGTCACAGTAGTTGCCGCTGGCAGGGGGCCAAGGGCTAATCACCCCCGTCTGTAAGTCGGGGACACAGAGGCCCGGGTGGTGAGGTGCAGACCTCAGAATCCAAAGTACTGAACGCGGGAGAGCAAGGCGGCCCTGGGGCTAAGTGAGTCCGCTCGTTGATGGGCAAGGACACAAAAGCCCGGAGAGGGTAAGCACGGTGCCCGAGGCCACACAGATGGTTAGTGGCGGACACGGGACTGCAGCCCATACTCCCGCTGCTGTGCACCGCCTTCCACGACTTACCTGACGAGCCACGCTTGCTTGAAAACGGTCTGCTTTCGGCGAGGGGCACCCGGGCCAATGCCGCCAGCTCTGAGACAAAGCTCTGCTCGGCCTCCTGGATGCAAGGACGGAGGGTCAGCTGGGTCCCCCTCTGCCCCGTCCCGCCTCTGCACCACAGTGAGGCTGACGCCCTCTCCAGGGTGGCTGATGGCCCCGCATCCCTGGCGGCAGACGGGTCTCCAAGAAGAACCCAGAGACGGCAGGAGCAGGGCGGACGCGTGTGTGAGCACAGGAACCAGCACTTTCCGGCTCCTGCCAGGGAACTGTCCGTCCTCACTCACGCCAGCCAGGGAGCCCCATTTTACAGAGAAGCGTGCAGAGGTGAGGGCTCAGAGAGGGACACGGCACCCGCTTCCGCCCGACTTCAGAGTCTGAGCTCTTAGCTGCCGACGCTGTGGCTTAACCACCGACCTGGATTCCGTGACTTATTAGCTGCGTGACACTAGACGGTGACTTCAGCTCTCAGAGCTGCAGTGTCCCCACCTGTACCTGGAGTACGACAGTGACCTTGTCCTCAGTTATGGGACGACGAGGTCAGATGGCGTGTGTAACGCTCTTGGTTCCGTGTCAGGACAGACGCTCAGGGAACGAGCATTAACCACCCTGGCTCTCACCTGTCGCTGCCACACCGGTGGGGACTACTCTGACCGGGCCAACACTCTGTTAAGTGCTTCCATTCTGGAATATCTGATTTTTTTTTTAAGGCACCCACTTTGCTTTAAAAAAATTTTTTTTTTTTAATGTTTCTTTATTTTTGAGAGAGACAGAGACAGAATGCGAGTGGGTTAGGGGCAGAGAGGAGGGAGACACAGAATCCGAAGCAGGCTCCAGGCTCCGAGCTGTCAGCACAGAGCCTGATGCAGGGCTTGAACTCAGGAACCACGAGATCATGACCTGAGACGAAGCTGGACGCTCAACCGACTGAGCCACCCAGATGCCCCTATTTTAGTTTTTTTTAATGTTTATTTATTTTTGATAGAGACAGAGCGTGAGCAGGGGAGGAGCAGAGAGTGAGGGAGACACAGAATCCGAAGCAGGCTCCAGGCTCCAAGCTGTCGGCACAGAGCCCGACACGGGGCTCGAACCCACAAACCATGAGATCGTGACCTGAGCCGAAGTCGGACGCTCAACCGACTGAGCCACCCAGGTGCCCTGCCACTTTGTTTTCATAACCGCACTTTATGAGACTTCCCCGTGATAGCTACCCACTTCATTTCACAAGGGCCGAGCCGCCCGTGTGTCCCAGGGAAAGTGCAGGCCTTGGTCACCAGCCGCACTGCCTTTGTGACCCTGAGAGGCCCACGTGATGGCGAACCACGTGCAGGGAAGAGCTCACTTCTCCTCCGGCTCAACGGCGGGGAGACGATCGGAGCACAGGGCCTGGCCCCCCGAAGCTGCTCAGGAATCAGCACAGCGCTGCCCGCCCCCAAGGCTCACGGCCAAGCCGTCAGCCAGCGAGACTCAGCCAGGGCCAAGGTCTTTTTGCCGCGACCTGTGGTCACGAGAGTGGCCTTTTGCTGCTCCTGTTCCTCCCTAAACCCCGGCCCGCTCCGTGAAGGCGCTTTTCCGACACTCGTACCTGTAGCTGGGTCTCCAGCTGGGCTTCCAGATGATCCATAGCCCTTGCCTTCTGCTTCCAAGCATCCAGGCGGATCCGCTGGTGCGCGGTGAACTGGGCCAGAAACTTTTTCTGCTGTGCCGCCATCCTGGCAGAAGGAACGAAGGCCATCAGCGCCGCCCCAGCCGGCGGCGGGTTAATCAGAGACCCAGCACAGACGTGCCCCCGGAGGCTGCTGAGTCGTGGGAACTGGGGAGCGGAAGCCGTCCTTGGGCCCGTGGAGCCCAGAGAGAGGAATGGCCTTGGCCGGCAGGATTTACGGTGGCTGCACGGCCTGTGACAGCGGCCACAGCTGGAGTCCCTCCACCTGGGCGGGGGTGGGGGGGCTGACTCATCATAAACGTGAGTCACGCTCGCGACTTTGCAGAATCCTGCGTGCGCGTTTTTCGTTCGGTCCCGCTGGGTCCTCAGTGATACGAGCAGGACAAAGGGTAGAACATTCAGGGCAGGAGCCGCTCAGAGGGGGCGGGGGCATCCTTGGGGTCCCGCAGCTGCCCAGTGACTGGACGGCATGAAAATCATCTCAACCCAGGGGTGGGGGCGCATTCCCCTGAAAGGGCCAGAGAGCCACCGGCTACCCATCCTTATGGAAAACGTGCAACGGGATGCTCATCTCCTAGCCTGCAGCATCCGAGCCACGTGCAGGGAAGAGCTCACTTCTCCTCTGGCTCAATGGCGGGGAGACGACTGGGGCCCCCCTGAAGACGGGGGCCCGTTACTCTGGGTGGCACAGCTCCGAGCGGGGGCGGCAGCAGGGTCCCTGACCGGGAGACGGCCCCCGCTTGCTTTCACCTTGCCTCCCCGATACCCTGAATCCCCTCCTTCCTTGGCTGACCTTCCTCAGGCCCTCAGCAAACAGGAACATCCCATCCCATCCACCTTGTTTTCCTAACGGCCCTTTGCCTCTTTCTTTCCAATCTTCTGTGAGTTCCTACAGCTGCAGAAGCCACGTTTAGTGTCAACAGGGAGCTGTTCACGGAGTTTACCTGCAGGCACAGAATTGCACCTTGCTTTCGCTTCATGCTCCTCTGCCTGCCAGTGATAGCTTTCCCCTCTTCTTTGTAGTTGCCTGGCAAACTCCTATTCATCCTGCAAAACCCCATCACTCATCCATCCATCCGTGTACAACTTCATGTATACATAAACACATCCCTGGCCTGCCAGGTGCTGTCCTGTGTTTTGAAGATACAGGTGCGAACAAGAGACTCACAGTCCCTGACTTCACGAAGCTCCACTTTGAACTCGGGTAGAGGATAGATGCGGAACAAATAATTGATACAGATGAGGTCAGTGCTCTACAGTACAGCCTCCCCCACACCCTCGAGGAGGCTGCATTGGTTTCCTGGAGCTGTTCTAACAAAGGACCACAAGCTGAGGCGGGGGAGGGGGTGCTTAAGACAACAGAAATCTATTCTCTCACGGCTCTGGAGGCCAGAAGGCTTCGATCAAGGGGTCAGCGGGGTTTCTTTCCCTCCAAAGGTTCTAGAGGAGAGCCCACTCCCTGCCTGTCCCAGCTCCGGGCGGCTCCCGGTGATCCCTGGCATACGTCCGCACCGTCCCCATTCCTGCTTCTGTCTCCACATGGGCTTCTCTGTGTGTGACCAAATCTCCCTCCACCCCACCTGCCCTTGGATTTGGGGCCCGCTGGAATAACCCAGCATGATCTCTTCTCAAGATCTTTCACTTAATGATATCTGCAAAGATCTTTCCTCTACATAGGTCACGCGCACGGGCTCCAGGGATTAGGACATGCATACACAGGTCACACGCACGGGCTTCAGGGATTAGGACACTCACACACAGGTCACACGCACAGGCTCCAGGGATGAGGACATGCACAAATCTCCTAGGGGCCCCCATTCAGTGGCCAGGCGGCTTCTTGCTGTGAGCAGCCTGTCCTGTACCCGTTCTGCCAACAGTCCTGGTCACTCTCGGCTGCCACCCTGACTGCCTGCCTGCTCCCCACCATGGACTTGGCTAATGGGCCTGCCAGGCAGTGAGAACGCTATCCGGGGGTGGGGTCGGAGTGGGGCTTCCCCCCGCACAGCCCGGAGATCCACGAAAGGGTCCAGGGGAGACTGAGACACAGCCGCCTGTGTTTACGCGATGCCCTGGCTACACGTAGACACAGGACAAGACGGGAGGCCAGAGGCCACAGCTCTAAGCCGGGAGGGGCGGTACAAGGACATGGGACTAGAGAGCGGCCGAGAGGCAGACAATCCTGCCTGCGGAGGGACAGCCATGTGGTGCTCTGGCCCGAGCATGACCCCCTTCGGCACTGCTGATCCTCTGGCACCTTCCGGAAGGAGAGGATGCCCTACTGTAGGATCTGAGTCACCTGGACGGGTCATAAACCCTTTCCTTTTGGACTCCTATTTGGTTATGGAAGTGGGTGTTTAAAAACGCATCCCTCCTGAAAGAGTCCCGACTGCACAACTGTTTCAAGCCGCACTGTGCACCGTGCAGAAGGCACAGCAGTGACAATTGTGCTGGTGGTGAAGGACATCAGGCGTGGGGCGCTGGCCGCGGGCCGGCCCTGCTGTGGGCGCCGCAGTCTCTGTGGGTCCTGACGGTAACGCCCTGTGAGCCAGGAGCTACCGTCATCCCACTTCACAGATGGGGAGCCTGAGGCTCGGGGCGTGAAGGGACCTAGCCCGCGTGTGGCCAGTCCACCGCTGCGTCACCTGGCACCCCTCAGCCGGGCTCTCCCACGATCCCACTGCTCCCCGGGGATGCAGTGTGGAGTTCGCCCTCGGACCGAGAATTGCTTCTTTGAAATCAACGATCCGTTCTCGCTACACGGCTCTGTCCCCAGGAGCCCTGGCGGACCTTCACCAGAAACTGCGAGCGGACGGGCACGGAGGAAAGGGCACCAACAGCCACGTATGAGCCTCTAAGTCACAGCGAGAGTCGGTCACGCACCCGCACCCCCACGGGGCTTTGCTTCCATCTCCCGTAAACCTGGCGGGGAGGTCGGACTGGGGGCGGCTGAGGCCCCTCCTCTTGGGTCACTGGGGTCCAGGTGAAGCCCCTGGGCTCCATCCATCAGAATCCCTGGAGAGGAGGAGTGGGGTAACAGCTCAGATTCCTGGGTCCCCCCGCAAAGCCCCCGAGTCTGAGTGTCCAGGTGGGGGGCCTGGCATCTGCACGCTCGGGAGGAGAACCAAGTGAGATGATGCCCCCCCACGTCTGAGAGCTGCCGGGCCCGAGTCAGGTGGATATCCGACCGTCAGGGCCAGGTGGCACGTAGGCGCGGGATGGTGGGACGTTTCCTGACCACTGCCAACGGCCATCGGAGGATTTATGGACAGCGTGTGTGGGACTCAGTCCGAGGACTGAGGGGGACCCTGTGGTTTTTGTTTCCAGCCGTCCGAGGAGGGGCTGGAATCTACTCTGAGGCCGCGCATGGAGCCCACGCCTCCATCCTGCAGGGCCGTGGCTGTCTGCTGCTTCCAGCCGCCGGGACGCCTCCGCCTAGACGAGGGACCGTCACCTGTCGTCCTTCAGCGCCCCTCCCCTCCCCCACGAGAGCACCCGCACAGATTTATTGCTGTTCCCCTGTCCGTCTCTCCCTCCAGGCTGTGAGCTCTGGGGTGACAGGCATTGTCCCCAGTGGCTAGCTCGGGGCCCAGCAAACAGTCGGTGCTTACAGGGGCGTGCCGGGCGGCTGTCCACACTTGGGTGGACAGTTTCCACACAGGCCAGTGGCTTCTTCCGCCAAACACCTGTGTCTGTGTCTGTGTCTCAGTGCCTTCTCTGGCCACGGGGGCGTGTCTGGCCAGCTCAGGGGCCGGAAGTGCTGGTGACATAACACCCCCAGGGCAGACCCTCAACCCGTGCGGAACAGGGCTTGGCAGACAAATCCCCTATCTTTCGCACCCCTTGTTGACATAATTGGAAGTTGAATTTTATACAGTCTCCCAGAAGATCCAGAGCGGGATTGGGCCTCAGTTGCCGTGGACAGGCTGCACGGCCACAGGGTTGGTTTGCTTCTTCTCCATTGCGGTAGGTCACACAGTGCCCCCACAGGTGGCCTTGCCCTAATCCCTGGACCCGTGAAGACGTTACGATACGTGGTAGCCAGGTCTCTGCAGGCTGGGTTAGGGTTATCGACTTTAGGATTCGGAGATTCTCCTGGACTATCCACGTGGGTCTCAATCACCACAACGCTTACAAGCAGAGAAGTTTCTCCAAATGGAGTCAGAGAGATGAGGCGGAAGAGGAAGGCAGAGGACTTCAAGCATCGAGACGCAGGGACCACGAGTGAGGACCAAAGAGAGGCCTCTAGAGGCCGGGTGGCCCCTAGCCGACAGCCACAAAGCAAGGGGACCTCAGTTCTACAGGGACCCACGTTGTGCCGGCGACCTGGGCAAACCTGGGAAGATTCTCCCCAGAGCCTCGTCAAGAGCCCACCGGGCCGACACCTCGAGCTGGGCCGTGGGAGACCCACAAAACCAGCACCCGCCGCGGGGACCTCAGGTCCGCAGAAGCGTGGGCCACGTAGCTGGCTGTTGTCAAGCCAGCAGCGGGAACCAGCTGGGGGCCTCACCTCCCTGCTCCCTCACGGTGCTTTCTGGGGTCACTTCCAGGGTGAACAGCCTGCTCCCAGCCCCCGTGCACGGGGGGATCCCACCCCACCCGGACTCGCTCGTTCCCGTGTGCCAGGCCCCGTCCTGGGGGCCGCGTGTCGAGCAGGGAGCCCGACCGAGGCACGGGGGCCTCCACTCTGGCAGCCACGTGCACGCACCATCGGACGCTGACTGCACGGAGCAGACTCATGGCAGGGGAGGAGGGCGCACAGGACAGAGGGGGCGAGCTCACCTCTGGTGGACGGCCTTGCAGGCTCCGCCAGATCCATTCACCGCCTTGCTCCCCGGCGAAGGGTCTCCGAATCCCTGCTTTGTCTGCAGCTTGCAATTCTCCGTTCTCTCACCTAGACCATTTAGCACACAAGGTCAAGGGGCATGCTTGGGGCTGGCCTCTGAGCCAGGTCGGGGGTGGGGCCGGGCACAGAGATCGGCAGGAGACGCGCTCTCAAATCGTGGGCCACTTACGCAGCACCTGCGCTGCCCCTGGGAAAGGCTCCGCGTGCGTGAGAAAGCGAGGCTTCCGTCAAGGACCCTGCGCCCCCGGAGGAAGGTGACCCCTGCTCTCCCTACAACTGCTCAGACCCCACTTTCTTGAGAGTGCCAGGAGCAAAGGTGTAGAAGAAGAAAGATTCCA
The DNA here is from genome assembly GCF_046562875.1 of Panthera onca. Classification (NCBI taxonomy): domain Eukaryota; kingdom Metazoa; phylum Chordata; class Mammalia; order Carnivora; family Felidae; genus Panthera; species Panthera onca. The sequence goes on from NC_138342.1 coordinate 5,320,296, forward strand.
CTGCAGAGAGGCCACCACGGGTGAAAATTCAGAGCAGAAAGAACAAAGCGTTCGACAGGCGGTGCTGTGGGTGTGCAGCCGGCCGCTCCCATGTGGGTGCTTTCCGGGCGAAGTCCGGTTGGGCCGGAGCTTTCTAGAACACACAGGTTTAACCTGGATGGTCTCTAACCTGGGTGATGTGGCATTCTAGGACTCCTAAAAAAAAAAAAAGAAGGAGCACTGAATGAAGCAGAAGGAACTTATGTGGTCAGCTAAGTTGTATCATTTCAATGTATTTCCTGGGAAATCCTCGCATGAGAGCCGGGGTGTCAGGGAAACAGGAAATCTGAGCTGAGAGGATGCGTCGAGGGTGAGCCCAACCCTAGCCTCACAGATGGGGAAACCGAGGCCTAGAGAGGGAAGGGAAGGCCCCGGCTCCCGAACGCCCTGCGGTGACCATCTGTCTGTCTCCTGCTGACAGAGACCATCTGGAGTCATTGGGCAGATTTCCAGGCAGGTGTCCAGATTTTGAGTCTGGGATTCAAAGTCCCCAGGACAAGGGAAGAAAAGGCACCTGCTGTGCTTACTGAGGGGACTGATATTCCCAGAAGACTGCGTCCAGGACCTGCTGCCCATCGTTGGTCGAGGAATCAGTTCCAGCTCTGGGAAATCCAGGCAAAACCCATCTGAGAATGTGGGGTTCTATGCTGTTCTGAAGTCCCGGATGCAGGGAGGGACGTTACAAGCAGAGGCCTCAAGGAAACTGGCTTGTGTCTATTATTATACACGTATTGTTGCTGGCTTTGTGGATGTTGTCCATTCTGTCACCCGGGTGGCCTCTTGTGAGGGCACATGGGGGAAACTCTCTGGGTCTTAGAAACATCAGGGCCACTGATCTGTTCTCACTCGCTGTCACTGCACAGCTGTAACTGGTGAAGTTCCCATCCCTTTGGCCACTAGGAAGCCCAGAGTCAAAACCGTGTCACCATTAGGTAGAGATCTGATGGCTTATGTCCCAGATCATGACCTCACCTGAACCCCATCTCACTGTCCTATCCTTGTCCTGATTCATCTACTTTTTTTAAAAAAATTTTTTTTAACGTTTTTTATTTATTTTTGAGAGAGAGAGAGACAGAGCACAAGCAGGGGAGGGGCAGAGAGAGAGGGAGACACAGGATCCGAAGCAGGCTCCAGGCTCTGAGCTGTCAGCACAGAGCCCGACGCGGGGCTCGAACCCATGAACCGTGAGATCATGACCCGAGTCAAAGCTGGACGCTGAACCGACTGAGCCCCCCAGGCGCCCCCTGATTCATCTACTTTTTAAAAATCCTCTTATACCGTATGGTCCTCTAGGTGGCTTTTTAAAAGCCTATTTTAGGGGGAGGGAGCAGGCAATCAGTCAATCAACCAAACCGCCCCAGTAACGTTCGGAGGGTCTGACGTGCCATTGCGTCCCAAAGCAGGAGCACGTCTGGCCTGCTGTGCACGGGGCTTCCCTGAGGAGGGGGCCGTTACCCTGCAGGGTCTTCAGGTGCTGCAGCCTTCTCTCCTCGTGGTCCTGCATGACCCTCCCGATGTGCTGGTAATATGCCCGCACGAGCCGGCCGACGCCAGCACTGGTCACGTAGACGCTCTCCACGGCCGCCTCCGTCAGCACTCTCTGCGGCAGGAGGGGGAAGACACAGCAAAGTCACGCGCGGTCCCCCACCCGCGTCCTGGTTCTTGGCTTCTACCACGCCCGACCTTGACTGGTGGGGCAGCGGGCAGAGCATGGGCGGGTGGGTGGCTTACGCCTGTCTCGGTGATCTTATGTCCTTGGTCAGGGGTGCTCTGGGGACGGCCGTATGACCAGTTCTGGCCAGCGAGACCCAGTGTTAGGGAAAATCTGTCGGGGGGGAGGGGCACCTGGTGGCTCAGTCGGCTGAGCATCCAACTTCGGCTCAGGTCATGATCTCACGGTTCATGGGTTCCAGCCCCGTGTCGGGCTCTGTGCTGACAGCTCGGAGCCTGGAGCCTGCTTCGGATCCTGTGTGTGTCTCCCTCTCTCTCAGCCCCTCCCCCACTCACACTCTCTCTCTCTCTGTCTCTCTCTCTCCAAAATAAAATAAAAACATTAAAAAAAAAAATCTGTTGGGAGACCTTCCCTTTACAAACATTAAGGCAAAGCTTAGGATATGGGTGAAAGATTTTGCTGTCTTCTTTTTCCTGCCTGGAATGCAGATCTGACGTCTGGAAAGGCAGTGGCCATTTTGAGACTAGGAGGGAGCGAACTGACGTCAAGAATGGTGGATCAGGAAGAAAAGAGCCCGGTCCTTGCTCGCAGCCTCTGTGCCAGCCTGGAACCACCTACTTGCACATTTCTTGTTATGTGGGCTGAACAACGTCTATTTTTTTGCCATTTGAGTATGTCTTTTTGTTACCTGCAGAAACAGGCAATCTTAAGCGATACACCTTCAGACCCAAAGCGGAGGCTGAGATGCCCCACCATCAGGCACGTGCTGGCCGTGCCCTGGCCAAGTCACCGCCCTTCACTTCCCAAGATGATGGGCAAAAGGTCAGAGAAGTCAGACGCCAGAGGCCCCCGTCTCAACAAACATCTATCAGATGGTTCCAGGCTTTGGGCAAGAAAAAAATACCCACTTATTGCTGAGCGGTTACTGCTGCGCGGTTGGTTACGATACGTTCCTGGAGCTGCGCTATGTCATGGCGCCGTGGGAGACGTGCAGGGGTGCGTGGAGGCGGGGGAGGCGGAGCGGGTGGTGGAGCCGGTCTGAGCCGCCTGGAGCTCTCACGCCCCGCTCACCGCTCACAGAGCCGGTGCTCTCTTCCCCTCCCCTCTGTTGACCTCAGCACCCCCACAGAGGGGTTCTGACTCCATGCCTCCAAGGCCCCCGGACCTGGCCTCGAACTTTCTGCAGGAACTGCCTCCGATGGCTGCGCCCTTCCTTCGCTTTCATTTAGCTCACGGAGCCGGAGCCCGGAGACAGGAAGCCCCTCTTCTCCACCTCCCTCCCAAGTCAGCCGAGCCACCGGCACCATCAGGCCTCTGTCCTCCTGTCTTCCTGCCACAGGGGGGCGCTGTTCACTCCCCTCTGTGTCCGGCCGATGCAAGTCCCACGGAGAGTGCTTGCCTGCCTGGATCGCCAGCCCAGCACCTGCCAAGAAGCCCCGCGACTGGGACATTCTTCCAGAAACTGAACACCTGTTCTTTCTCGTAGCGGTGTGTGTGGGGAGCACTCCTCCCCTATCCTGACTCAGGCTCCCTTTGGGAAGGGACGCCACGTTCACGTTTCACTGCAATTTCATGCCGCGACCATCTATCCGGGAGGAGCTGTAGACTTTTACGGAAAGGAGGTGACCCTTCCCAACACCACAAACCGGGCCCGGCCCTGATGTCTGGATGGCGGGCAGCAGACATGAGCTATCTGGAACGAGGTGGGGTGTCTCAGCAACGTGGGTCCCCTCTCTTTGCTGTGCATATAAGTACGGTGTCTGTAGCAAGCGGGGGTTTCTTGCCTTTCCTTATGGTCTGAGCCCGGGAGGTGGCCCCGGGGGAGGCAGAATGTGTCCACACTGTGCGGGGAAGACTGGGATCCAGTCCCACTCGGCCACTTCCTAAGCCTGGGAGTCTTTAACCATGTCCTTTGCCCGTGATAAACCTCAGTTTTCCCATCTGAACAAAGGGAAGGAAAGGATCCTTTCTGGGCAAGGTTGTGGGCAGAGCCTGCTGAGACGCGGCCGGCGAGGCACTCAGGTAGGCTTACGAGCACACCGCTGTCATCTTTCTCCCTAGGGCTCGTGGTTGGGGTCGGTTCAAGCAGGACACCCCCACCCACCCAAGCCGAGCTGGTTTTAGCTGCACTCAGCTGTCAGGATCAACTCTGCAAGGCCTCGTGTTCCCCGAGGCAGCCAGAGGCAGGAGAGGCTCACGCCTGTCTCTCTCTGGCAGAGGCTGTCTCCGGATCCTGTGTCTGCCACTGACCGGCCGGGCAGCTCTGGCTGAGCCCACGTCCCTCTCAGAGCTACTGGAAGGGCCGGGCCAGTGCTCAGAATAACGTTACAGGCGGGAAACCCCGCCGTCCTGTGGGGGAGGCGATTCCCGCTGTGGAGGACGAAGAGGGGGCTCGGAGAAGCCAGGTGATTTCTGCCAGGCCCGAGGCTGCTGGACAGGGCACCGCGGGGCCGGTGTCCCAGGCTGCTGCCCCGTCCACACCCTTCCCCCTGCCTGCCCAGCCCACCCCAGTCCCTCTTGCCTCCCAGGGCCACGGGGCCGGGGGTTGGCTCGCACCTTGAAGTCGTCCCAGTCCTTGGCCCGGCTCTTGGTGGCCGCATTCCGCGCGTGGGCCAGTAGGGCCTGCCCGATGGCTCTCTCCGTGTGCTCCTGCAGGAGCCCCCCCACCTCCTGGGCCTCAGCCAGGAGCTGCTGCTGGAGCTGCAGCCGCATCTGCTGCGCCTCGTCCTCCAGCCTGCTGGCCTCCTCCACGACTCGCGCCTCCTGGAAGGGACGGGAGAGGGAGGAGCCCACGCTGCACAGAAGCCGCGGCCAGGGCCAGGACTGGGATGTGGGCTGGCCCAGCCCAGGGCCCCAGGAGGGGTGGGGGAGGGACTGAGAAGGGGCAGAAAGTGGGGACCTCTGGGCTCGCAAAGCCAACGATGGGTGAGCCGGGGCGTCTGTTCAAGAATCCCCCAAGCATTTATTGAGCACCAACGGTGTGCCCAGTGCCCCCTTGTGGCCCCTCACACGTACGAGAACTTCCTCGTTCTTCCAAAATACTGTGAGGCCTGAACGCTAGGAGTGACGGGGACACAGAGGCTCAGAGACACTAAGTAACTTTGTAAAAGTCACACAGCAGACCTACGTTCTGAAGCTAGACCTGAGTCTGAGCACAGTCCGGGACGTCATGGAAGCCAGGGCAGGGTCCTGGGACTGCCCTTCGTTATGGAAATCGGAATTAGAGAAGGAGGGGAGGGGAGTCAGAAGGAGGAGGGCCAGTCCTGCCTGCTTCCCGCTGCACGCTCCTGGGGAGAGTGACAGTCACTGTGAGCTCGTCCCCCACTAGTGGTCAAAACGCCAGCTGCTCCAATAGCTCGGTGACTCCATGAGCCCTGCAGTCAGCCTGCTTGGGTTGAGATCCCAGCCCGGCAATTTCCAAATCCTTTCTTCCCATTTGTTGAAACGGAGAAGCCCCTTTCTCCCAGCACCCTGATGGCGACCGTACGTATCTGTTTTGTGATTCCACCTGCATATTTAGCACAATTCTCGATACGGCATGCACTAAAGCCCTCGGGCACACGGGGCGCCCCCACGGGAGGCTGCTATCATCCCACCCCCCCTGCGATAATAGGCGTGGCGGGATTTGGGCTCCGGCAAACACGGCCGAACCCGGACCCGGCACGGCCTGGCTGGGACGGGTAGGGCCCGACATGCCGATCTCACCAAGGCTCTGAGCAGCTGCCACTGATGCTCGTCCAGACACTGGGAGGAGCCCTGCTCAAGGGCGTGCTGCTCACGCAGTTCCTGGAGAAGACTCTTCTTCCCGGCAAGTCTCATGTGGGTCAGGGTGGTGATGGCGCTGCCCCGGAGAGCCAGCCTCCGCAGGGCTGAGCACAGCAGCAGGTCGTGTCCCTGTAGGATGTACCACGTGGACCTTTGAGGAAAGCAGGCAGGGGGCCGGGAGTCAGTGCTGTTGGCTTCACTGAGGGTGACGGTTAACTTTGCCAGCTGGAATGTTCACAAGGCGCCTGGACATCTAACCAAACATTATTCTGGGTGTTTCTGGATAAGATGAACATTTGGATCAGTGGGCTGTGTAAAGCAGACCACCCTTTCTGATGCGGGTGGGCCTCATCCAATCAGTGGAAATCCTGAAGATCAGAAAAGGCTGACCCTTCTATGGGTTGCATTGGCCTAGAACATGGGTTTGTTTTTTTTTTTCCCTGCCTTTAGACTTGAACTGAGATACCAGCTCTTCTGGGATGTCAAGACTTCAGACTCAGGAGTGAAAATATACCATGGTCTCTCCTGGGTCTGCAGCTTGCCAACTGCAGATCTTGGGACCTCTCGGTCTACATATATTTCTCTGGTTGGTTCTGTGTCTCTGGATGACCCTAATACATTGAACTACCAAGAAATGCCTCAAGTTATCATGCTCCACAGGGAGCCCCTCCAGAAGGAGGGAGGTTGGAATTATCCGATCTCATGTTGCCTATTCTCCATTTGACATGGGTATTCTCACCTATATTCAGTCATTTGTTCTTTGATTCGTGTTTTCAACTTTATCACATCCTGCCCCAAGTTTCTGATGCATTTATGCAGCTTTCTTCAGTACACATCCACATGAATTTCTTATATTAATTTTCCAAACCAACACATCCCAAACTGAAATTGTGGGCTGTTTCTGAGTTCCCATCTCAATGACTCAAGTGAAAAATGATGGTCTAGCAGACAGGCCCAGCGTTTGGTATTTTCTGACAGCCTGAAAAGCTGAACAGAGTGGGGGCAGTCAGCCTACCAAGGAGGAGAGACCAGGCAAACACTCCAGGCTTTTCAGCTGGGGACTCTTGTCCTAAGAGTAAGGAATCATCCCTCACAGAGGCTTAATTTTGAATCCACTAAATTAAAAACTGGGGTAGCAGACCTGCCACTATGAGAAATCCCTGCTAGAAGTAAGATAAATCCTCTCTGGAGGAAGATCCCATCATTCAAAATCTTAAATTGTCTCTTAAGTTATCAAAATTATCTTAAATTGTCAAAATGTTAAACTTTGAGCAACAGCGTCTAGCATTCGATGAAAATAATCAGACTTGCAAATAGATACGAACTGACCAAAAATAAAGAGAAAAAACAGACAATAGAAACATACCCAAAAGATACTGGCTGTTGGGCTAATCAGACAAAACCTTCACAACAATTATGATGAATATGTCTAATAAATTAAATAAGTGAAGAGTTTCAAGAAACAAGTGAAAGCTGTGAAAAGAATCAAATGGAAATTCTAGAACTGAAAAACAGTAGATGGACTTAACAGCAGATAAGACATTGTTCGAGAGAGCGTGGATGGGATGCTAGCTCAAAATAAGTGTCTAGAACTGAACCACAGAGAACAAAAGAATGAAAAATAAAGGACAGTATGTAAGATGTATGTGAGATAAGGCAAAAAGTTCTAATAAAATGTAGAAGCGGAGCCCCAGAAAAGTAGGGAAAGAACAGGCAAAAGGAATATTTAAAGATATGATGGCTGAGAAACTGATGGGTATAAAACTGAAATGGCTATAAAACTGATGAAAGACTACAAATCAGAGAAGGCTTAAGAAGCACTATAGATTTATTACACAAACAAGAAATGTCCACGAAAACCACATGCATGGTTAGATATATCATAATACACCAATGAAAAGCAAAGAACAAAAGGAAATCTTAAAAGCAGCCAGAAATTATTGAAATCAGAAGACAAAAGATTATCCTTAAAAGTATTTAGAAAAAGAAAAACCAAATTAGGATTCTATACCCACTGAAAACATTCCTCAAAAAGGAAGATGAGATAGACCTTTTCAGACAAACAAAACCTAAGAGAATCTGTCACCAGCAGATCTGAAATAAAGACACAGGAAACAATCAAGAGCAACTGAAACGGTAAATATGTGAGCAAATCTAAAGAAATACTGACTGTTGGGGTGCCTGGGTGGCTCAGTTGGTTGGGTGACCAAGTCTGGCTCAGGTCATGATCTCACAGTCTGTGAGTTCAAGCCCCGCGTCAGGCTCTGTGCTGATAGCTCGGAGCCTGGAGCCTGCTTTGGATTTTGGGTCTTCCTCTCTCTCTGCCCCTCCCCTGCTCATGCTCTGTCTCTCTCTGTCTCAAAAATAAATAAATCATTTTAAAAAAAAGAAATACTGACTGCATAAAACAATAATTATAATATCTCACAGGCTTGAAAATAGAGAAGTAAAATACCCACTAAGAAAAGCATAATCTATGAGGGAGGAATAAATGGAATTAAGGTGTTCTAAGGTGTCACACTGCCCAGAAGAAGGAATATATTAATGTACATCAGATTTTGGCACAGCAAAAACTTAAAAATGTTTAACCATTAAAAGCACAGTAAAAGAATACATAACTAACATGCCAAAAGAGAGATAAATTAAAATGATTAATAATAACAATAATAATAATAATAACACCTAACCCAAAGGAAGGTAAGAAAGGAGAGAGAAAGGAACACAGAGCAGGGAGAACAAACAAAATAAATAGTAAGGTGACAGATTAAAAATCCAAATATATCAGCATTAAGATTTACATTAAATATAAATGGACCAAATATTAGTACACTTAAAAGACACAGGTTTTCAGGCTAGGCAAATCTTGCAGTTGCTCCCTATTATCTTAGCAGGGCTTACAGAATTTTCCTGTGTGTTGTCATCTCCTTCCCCTGTATTATCCAATAAGATAGTTATCCCCCTACTTCTTGATGTATACACAAACTAGTTTCCTGGAAAAGGCTGGCAACTAGTAAAAATAGTTTTAACAGAATAATTATTCTCATAGAAAACAAGGAAAAATATTTTAGAGTAAGATGAAAATATGGTATTACACTAATAGCTACAGAAAAAACAGACTAGGATATACATTTAATAATAAATTGAGAGTGATGGAAAGTGGGCACAAAGAGTTTTTTGTTTTTTTTTTTTAAGTGATGGAAACGTTCTAAATTTTGATCATGGTCATAGGTGCAGAACTCTTGTCAATTTACCAAAAATCACTGAATTGTACACTTAAAATAACGTATGTGAATTATACCTCCAAAAAAAGTGTTTAAAAAGTTCCTATCAAAGACAGCTCTACAAAGCAGGTGTGATTAGCCCATTTTATAGGTGAGGAAATTGAGGGCAAGAAACGGTAAGTCATTTGCCCAGAACATTTCTGACTCCACGCCTTTATCCGTGGCACCCTATCACTCTTTTCCACGTTTACGTTTACAGTTCGGCTGGTGTCCAGACCACGCAGTAAGAATGGCAGGGGACGGTTAACTTGTCCCCTTTGCAGATGAGAACACTGAAGCCTAGCATGGATCACACAGGCCCCCACCCTGCAGAAAGCTGTACTCACTCTTCACTGAGGCCACCAAATCGGCCCAAGACTTGGTGAACGATGCTCTCATGGCCATCTCGCAGGTGCGTCTGCAGCACGGTGGACAGGGTCCACTCCTCCATCCACACCTAGGCCCGGCACAGAGGAACAGGGGTCAACTCACGGTCACTTCACCCATCACTGCTTTGTTGGAACATGCCTTTTGTGTCTTGTCTCAAAGATCCTTTTCTCCCCTGATTTCATTAAAAATTCCCCTCACCGTTCCTTCTAGAGATTTTTAAAGTTTCTTATTTGCATTTAAATCTTAAAGCTAATTTAACATTCATTTTCTGCGGTTTGAAGAAGGGATCCAATTTTTTTTTTTCTGCATAAATGGATACTAATTGTGCCAGCACCATTTATTACCTAATTTGTCTTTTTTATGACTGGTCTGTCGTGCCACCTCGTCTTACATAGTTTCCATACACACACAAATGTCATTCTAGGCTCTCTGTTTTGTTATGAGTCTCTTTATTTCCGCATCAGTACCACACTGCTTTAATCGCTGTTGCTTACAGCAAGACTTCCTAGCCAGGCAAGTCCTCCCATATTCTTACACAAAACTGTCTTAACTATTCCTGGTTGTTTTTCCTCTCCTATGAATTTTAGCATCAGTTTATCAAGCTTGGGGAAAAAGGCTTTTTGGATTTTCTTGTAGTTGAACTGAATTTATAGATTAATTTGGAGCAGATGACCATCTTCCCAAGATCGAGTTTTCCCATTCAAGAACATGGCATTTCTTCTCAGTCTTACTTTATGCCTCCAATGACATTTAATAAACCTCTCCATTAAGCTTTTATACACATTGGTCAGATATATTTTTAGGGACCCTATGGCTTTTATTTGGAAGGGGATCCTTGTTTATGTTATCACTGGGTGCTGCTGGTATATGGGAAACATACTGGTTTGGGATGCTGGTTTTGTATCTGGGAAGTTTACTGAGCAATCTGAATAGTTGTAATTGTTTGAAGATTCTTTGGGCTTCTCAGTGGAGACAGTCACGGGGTGCCTGAGTGGCTGAGTCAGGCATCGAACTTCAGCTCAGGTCATAATCTCACAGTTTGTGAGTTTGAGCCCTGCATTGGGCTCTCTGCTGTTAGCACAGAGCCCACTTCGAATCCTCTGTCCCCCTCTCCCTCTGCCCCTTTCTCTCCCTCCCTCTCTCTCAAATACACATTTAAAAAGACTTCAATGGAGACAGTCATATCATCCACAAAAACCTACATAGGAGCCACACAGGTCATCGATTGTGTGGTTCAGATCTTATTTTTATGGCCTGATTTGTCATCTGATCAGTCTATCATGTTCTGTGAGATGAGGTGTTAGAATATTCCATCATGATTTCCATCTGTTCATTTTTCCTTTTAATTCAGTCAAATTTTGCCTAATGCATTTTCCTGAGGAATTGTTTCTTTTACGTTATATAATGACCCTCTCTTATCCCTCAAGAACGCTTTCTGCCTAATGTAGAGTTTGTCAACTTTCTCTTGGTTGGTATTTTCCTGGTATATAACTTTTGGTGTCATGATGCTGTAGGTGAATCTCATACTGTCATGTAGCGTGGGGAAGGTTTCTCTGCAACTTACATGAATTTGTTACTATTCATTGTGACTAATGGTATACTTGGACTTATTTCTACTATCTTGTGGTTTCTAGTTGCCATGAATTTCCTTTGCATTGTTCACCCCCTCCCCTTCTATTTGCCTTTTAATGGGACTGACTGAGCAGTCTCCAGGAGCACAGCTGTGGTTAACGAGCTGGGTTATGGCTCAGTGCAGGGAGGGAGAAGGTGCACCACGGGGACACGGGAGACATCTCAGGTAGAGGGTGTTAGGCCTGACTGTAGGATTTAGGCTTTGGAGGGTTCAAGGTAGTCGAGCCTTGCTCTGGATTGGGTGCTGTTGAAAGGGGTCATGCAGTGATGGGGCATCTCTGTAAGTCCTTCCTAAAAGGAGGGCAATCTGGGGTCCCCGGGTGGCTCGGTGGGTTAAGCGTCCGACTTTGGCTCAGGTCATGATCTCACGGTTCATGGGTTCCAGCCCCGCATCGGGCTCTGTGCTGACAGCTCAGAGCCTGGAGCCTGCTTCAGATTCTGTGTCTCCCTTTCTCTCTGCCCTCCCCTGCTCACACTCTGTCTCTGTCTCTCTAAAAAATGAATAAACATTAAAAAAAATTTTTTTAGAAGGAGGACAAGGTTGTCATTGCGGAAGAAGCAGCCCTCAGTCATCTCAGCCAGGATAGGGGCACGGTTGGTCATTTCTGTGGCTCCGGCAATGCTCACGTGTTACCTGCGTTCAGACACGCTTACGAGCTGGTCTCACTTTGTCCGCATCCTTCCCGGTCACAGAGTGGCCTTGTCCAATGTTGATGTTCTGTGACGTGGTTCAACAGGAGACCCAGGCCCGTGGGTCCCAGGCAGCTCCTGCACGTGAGGGGCTAGTCCTGTCTCTCTCACATGCGGAGACTTCATCCCGACCTTACACACTTAACCTGTCAGTACAAAGCTCAACTTTCCTTCCTCCAGAATAGGACAAATGCAATTCTGCTGTTCTGTCCTATTTTCTAAACTCCTTGTTTTTGAACCATTAATGTTCCTTTTGTCGATATTCTTATTTCCTTTTCTCTACTGCTTTCAAAGTTGTGTATTGTATACCTATTCCTTTTGTGGACTTAATTTTCTTTACAGACGTTCCTGACTCCACAAACCTAAGCAGTATTTCCTTGACCTTAGAATTCATGTCTGCCACCAGTTCTGGAAGTCTCTTATCCACTGTCGCTTTGAGCACTTCCTCTCCTTCATTCTCTCCATCCTCTCTTTCTAGGATCCCATGAGAAAGCTCCTGTGGGACATTATCCTTCTGGTGCCCACGTCCCTCCGTCCCTGTCCTATGTCCCCTCTCTGCCCTGCATTCTGGACCTCATTCTCGCATCTATCTTCTAACATTTCACACCCTGCCCCGTCAGCCGTGTTGAATCTGCCATTTAACTGACTCATCCATTAAATATCTGCTTCCATCGCTAGAATTTTCATTCATGAAAGTATATGCCTTTTTTTATCTGTTGTCTTTTTTCCCTGCGTCCTGTTTTAACAGCTAGTAATTCCTTCTGCTAAGGTTTTTTATTGTTTTAAACATACATCCTTTATAAGAGCTCCTTTTTTATAAAATTATTTTAATGTTTCTTTTTGAGAGACAGAATGCGAGCAGGGGAGGGGCAGAGGGAGAGAGAGAGAGAGAGAGAGAGAGAGAGAGAGAGACAGAATCCGAAGCAGGCTCTAGCTTCCGTGAGCTAGAGTGCTGACCCTCGTCACTGCTACAGGTAATTTTGTGGCTTTGGACAAGTTTACTCTCTGTTTCAAACGTTTATTTACTAAGGAGAGAAAGGGGAAAGGAGCCAGCAGTCAGGACATGCCCGGTACATGCTAAGGGTTTTGTAGTGCCCTCCCACAAACAGGGTGGGCTTACAGGCAGGGGGGTTCTAAAGCTAGCACTTCAGGCAAATGATGTAGTGCAGAGGGAGGGGAGCACCGTCATTTTAAAAAACACAGTCGGGGTAGGTCTCATTGTGAGGGTGGCCTGGTGTGAGGGTGACATGGGAACAAAGACTTCTTGCAGACACAGCAAGGCAAGAGCAGGCCCGTCAGCTGGAGGAGAAGAAGGCCAGTGTGGCCGGAGCAAAATGAGCCGGGGAGCAGGGGACGGAAATGAGCAGGTCACAGGGAAGCCAGGTCCTGACACGCAGGGCCTCGTAGGGCACTGTGAGGACACCGGCTTTACACACGAAAGGAGAAGCCACTGGGGGTTTGGAGCACAGAAGTGACACAACGTGACAGGGTCTTTTAGCAAACCTGACGTGCTGGAGATTGTAAGGTGCACAATCATTTTAAGTATCGCTAAGGGAAAAAAAAAATCGCTGCCAATTAAATTACGATGCATCGCAACTTCCAGGCTGGGAAAGCACGTTTAAAATGTGCATCTTAAAAATTAGTGTCACGTGGTATGTTTTTAAAGTATCACTCTGGCCGGGGGTTGAGACTAGATCACAGCAGGGGAAGGCGGTTTCAGGGGGACCAGGGGGCCGGCCGTCTTGGTGATCTGACAAGAGGTGTGGTGGCTACGACCAGGCGCGAGAGCAGGGGTGGCGAAAGTGGCTCCGCTCTGGACTAGACAGAAGGCAGAGTCAGTTGGATGTGGGGTGTGCTAAAGAAGGGTGAGTCGTGGGGCACCTGGGTGGCTCAGTCGGTTAAGCGTCCGCCTTCGGCTCAGGTCACGATCTCACGGTCCGTGAGTTCGAGCCCCGCGTCGGGCTCTGTGCTGACTGCTCAGGGCCTGGAGCCTGCTTCGGATTCTGTGTCTCCCTCTCTCTCCGCCCCTCCCCCATTCATGCTCTGTCTCTCTCTGTCTCAAAAATAAATAAACGTTAAAAAAAATTAAAAAAAAAAAAAAAAGAAGGGTGAGTCGAGGCAACCCCAAGGGTCTTGGTCCGGTTGACTGGAAGGATAGAGGAAGGACAGAGAAGAGTGTGGATGGAGAGGGTTGGCAGGAAGACGGGGGGCATTCTGTTTCGGGCATGCGACATTGCACATGCCTACGAATCACACGCACAGAGATCTCAGTCAGAGAGCTGGGCCGGGACACATTGCGAGCTGGAGACATAAATGAGCGAGTTGCCGACCTCAGCCCCACCACCACGAGGAACAGAATCCTGCCGAGGACTGTGTAAGTGAGGTTGGATGCGATCCCCTCCCAGCCGAGCCCCTGGTGGAGACTCCAGCCACAGCCTTGATTGCAGCCGTGAGACCCCAGGCAGGGGACTCCGTGTCCGGACTCCACCACTGAGGCGGCAGAAGCGAGAGAGCCAAGCAGCGGTTTCAAGGAGGAGGGGAGAGCCCAACTCCAGAGAACAGGAGCTCTCGATATGGAAAGTGGGAGCGCGGACGGAGCCCAGGTGCCATGGCTGAGTGCGGCAGGAGAGGCCGGGAGCTCAGCACAGGCGGGGGCAGGTGTGGTGGCCAGGTGATGGAAACCCGCCAGGGGTGGGGTGGAGAGGGTGCGGGCAGAGTGGGAGGTGGCACCAGGACTCAAAGCCTGCTGGACCGACTGCAACGCGGTGTCCCTGACAGCGGTAAGTGCTACGGGGCACGCCGACTGCCACGTTCCTTGTCAAAGGTGCGAACTCCGTGGTGGCCTATTATTCTCCTACTTCTGCTGTTTGCGCTGCAAACTTCGTAGCTTGAAACAACACAAACTCATGATCTTATACTTCTGGAGGCCAGAAGTCCAAAATGGGGCTCAAGGGGCTAAAATCAAGGTGTCAGCAGGCTTCCACACCTTCTGGAAGCTCCAGGGCAACATCCATTTCCCTGCCCTTTCCAGCTGCTGGAGGCCACCTGCATTCCTTGGCAAGTAGCTGCTTCTTCAATCCTCAATCCGGCGATGGCTGGCTGAGACTTTCTCTAACCAACCACATCACTCTGACTCTCCTGCACCACCCCCCCGCCACTCCCTTGTAAGGACCCTGGATAGTCCAGAATTGCCCTATCTCAAGATCCAAAACTTAATCATTTTTGCCAAGTCCCTCTTGCCATGTGAAGTCACATGATCACAGCTGTTGGGAATTAGGATGGGGGTTCCTCTGCAGGGGAACCTAACCCAGCAGACTGGGGAGAAGCCCAGAAACCGACATTAGAACACATTACTTTTTGAGAACCACTATGCTACAACCTGTTCCAATTGGGTAATCGACAGATTCCATACTATTTAACAACTTCCTGGAGTCCTAAGACATGAAATCACCAAAGCCCTTTGGGTAGAAGACAATTTCACAGCCTGGGTGTGCGTTTCATTTTCCACGAATAGTTTGTTGGTGCTTTTCTTCTTACCACTAAATATTCACCCGAATCACAGAAAGCTCATCTGTCACTTTGATCGTCAAGGAGGAAATATAGCAAGCGAAGTGCACACGGACCTCTAAGTATCTTGTGGAAACTGACTGCAATTAAACGACCAATCAGTCAATTAACTGTGACATATACACATGGAGAAAACGGTCTTGGGTCATACTTATCCAATCAGCTGATGAGGTCAGTAACTATCCTGCTTGCTTCTTGCATGCAAAACTCCTGAAACACTGCTACACAAGCCAAGGAAAATTCACATGCACGCAAATACAGAGCAAATAAATAGGAATTAATAACCAGATGCTATGCGATGTCTACGATTTGCTTCAAATAACTTAAGACTCATAACCAGAGGGTTTCCGATGCATCGTGGATGTGGGTGTAATAATTTATCGGAAATGAAATTCTGGATCTTTTTTCGATGTCAATATCATTAAGTAATGAAACAGACGCTGTGTGAAAGGTCTTATCTTGCATTATCTCACAGCAGCCCTATTGGGTATTTGATCCCAATTTTTCACACCGAAGCAGAGATTCTGAGACATTTAGCAAGTTGTGCAAAATCCCAGAGCCGTGAGGAGTCAGCTAACCGGCCAAGGTCACCCAGCCCATTAACGGGTTGCGCTGACTCAAACCCAGGCATCCGGCTTCCAAGGTTAGGAGCCCGCCTGCATTTAGGGAGCCTTCATCAGGGGCACGTTAGACTCACCTGGCGATCTTGTCCCCGTCCCTCCCCAGAGACTGTAAATGAAGCGGCCTGGGCCCAGAATTGCTATGAATCCACCGACTCAGCTTCACGTACATCCCTAAGGTGAGCCTGTGATAATTTCCAAGGCCGCACTGTTGTTGTTGGTAATGCAGCACACTTTTCCTGAGCCCTTGCTGTGTCCCAGCCCCTGGGCTTTCCATAAGGGAGTGTAAAAGTGAAAAGCAGCGGTGCTGTCCTTCAGGAGCTTAGAGCCAAAGGCAGGACACAGTAACCAATGAAAGGAAAGCATGATGCAGCTGACAGAGGACTGAGATAAACCAGAAGGAAGTCCAACGGGAAACTAGGTCTTGTGCTGCCCTGCGGCTCTGAGTGGCCGTGTGTTTGCATGACGCTTCCTCTTACTTACTTGGTACTTTGGACAGCTCCAGTCAGCTGCTTTGGAAAACCTGCGTTCATCAGCCCAGTGCTCTTTGGTAATGATGGGTGTACTTGGACTTGGGAGACCCATCGTAAAGAGACGGTGGTGGGGGGGGGGGGGGTTGTTTCTTATAACGAGCACGGGGTGGGGGGCAGTCCGAGGCTGGGACAGTGACGCACACTCTCTGTCCCTCCCATCCTGAGCTGCCTCCATTCTCCTGCCTCTGAGTCAAAGGAAGGCTGGGCCACCCCAGGCCTGCTGCACACGCTCTGGGCAGGAAGAACGGGGAGTCCTGAAGAAGGCGATTTCTCCAAGCAACACTTGGCTTTTGTATTAGGTATTGGGAAAGGGAAGCTCTTTGCAGGGACCACACTTTGAGGCCAAGACTATCGGCCACTGCTAGATACCCGGATATCGAACACATTAGTTTTAGAGCCTCTAGCGTGCAGGAAGGCCAGGGAGAGAAAGGACACGCAGGTGTCTGTCACACTTGGAAATTCCCCCTTTGTTGGACACATTTTCGTTGTTCTTTAATAAAATTAATGTCTATTCGCTTCCTATTGTGGCTGTCACACATTCCCACAAATTCTGTGGTTTAAAACAACACAAAATCATGACCTTACAGTTCTGGAGGCTCCGGGGTTGGGTGTGGGGGGGATCCGCACCCAGCCTTTTCCAGCCTCCAGAGGCGACTGCATCGCTGGGTGCGTGGCCACATCATGCCGACCTCTGCTCAGGTCACTACTTTTCATTCTCCGACTCTGACCCTCCTCCTTCCCTCTTACAAGGACCCTGTGATTACACTGGGGCCACCTGGTGACTCCACCTGGAGAATCTCCCCATTTCAACACCCTTAATAGAATCACTTTGGCAAGGTCCCTTCTGCCGTGTTAAGTGACGAGTTCAAGGGTTCTGGGGATTAGGATGTGGACGTCTTCGAGGGCCATTATTCTATCTACCACATTTATACATGGTTTTAATATTGAAACAGACTTGCACTGAAAAGCAGGAATTCTATGTGTATAGCAGCCTCCCCCCCATGACCAAGTCCACTCCCTTATAAGCCACCTTCCAGCCTCCTGTCATTCTAGAGAACAGGCATTGCTGCCCTTTCCTGATGGATCAGCCGGAGACATTATCTAGTGACTTCTCAGCCTCTGCTCTCCTCTCCAGCCCACCCTGGCGGCCAGGGGCTGGCAAGCACAATCTCGGTACCGTGCCCAACACGGGCACTAGGGGACGCTCCATGGATGAAATCTCTCATTATTTTTCCTAAGTGCAAAACATGCGGATCCCAGACCTGGTTTTACAAAATACCCACCTGCTTGTCTTGCTCCAGGAGATCTTGGAAAAGTTCCCACTGCTGTTTCCGGAAGCGATCGGACTTCCCCAGCTGCCAGGCTGTGTTCTCCTGGACCTCCTGCCTCAAGTTCTCACAGTCTGCCTGGGACAGGCCAGTCATTCCTGGGAGCGTCTGAAGGAACAGGACGTCCACAAACTTCTGGAACGTTTCCATGGTGCTGCGGTACAGCTCCTGAAGCCAAGAGCCACATGATGGAGTTATAAGTCGTGGTCTCACTCTGGGCAGGGCCGTGGGCTTCCCATAAGACAGAGAGCAAACCCAGGGGAGGGAGCTCTCAAGCCACAGACACACACACACACACACACACACACACACAGGAAACACCTGCTGCCTTCCAGCCCGTTCACCCCGACCCAGTCCTGCCCTCTGCCCCACAGGCCCTGACTCTCTGGTGACCCCTCTGAACCTCCCTCCAGATTATTTTTACCACCCCTGGCCTCTCAGCCTCCCTCCACCCCCCACACTTAGGCCGGTTATTTGCATAAGCCACAGATCTTATTATAATTCCAGCTCAAATAACCTGGAACCCCTCTCTTCCGGTCGCTTTCAGGGTCACCTAGCAGGGCTGCCGGGAGGTCCTGCCCCACTTTCCACCCTTATGTTCCCTTCAGCCCACCTCGCCCACTCCAGTCTTTTCCCGAAAATGTATTTCTTTAAATTGAGGCAAACCAAAAAACACATGTATGATAATATATTAAACACCTGTGATTCCACCACTCAGATCTTTTTTTTTTGTAGATTAAAAATACTAAAGTTTACAGGTGAAATTGGAATCCGTTATGTTCCTCCTGTTGTTCTTTTCCCCCTCCCTCCCAGCATCCTCAGAGAAATCCATCCCCATGACCTCAACATCTCTCTTTCCAGCTTGGATTTCTACACCCTCACTCCATATTATGTTCATAAATGTGGCTTTCATGTGAGTTATCCACATAAATGGCATCCTGTGGCATGTTCCACGACACAGAGGCTTTTTCAAGCCACTCCCCTTGTCCCAAATCCAGACACTTTCATTCCTGGAGTGGACTCCTCTTCATCCTGCAAAACCCCTGCAAAATAACCCCTTCTCTGTGAAGCATTCCCTGGGTGGCTCAGACTAACGGGGCTGTCTCTGACCCTGGCTTCCCACAGCTCTTTGGTCAGCTGCCCAGGGCACTGAAACTACAATTTATTTGTCACCCCTCCCCCAAACCACAGTTCTCTGAAAGCGGGGGCCACATGATACCCAGATCGCACCAACATCTTGCGTCCTCCTGGACCGAACACCTGGGCTCAGTACCTGAATGTATCACGCACGGACGCGATGTCCAATGCCCATTCTGCAATCTCTGCCTGGGAACTCCCCACACACGTCCCAAAACTCAAGTTGCGGTCTCCTCTTCGGGGAAGGCCTTCCTGACTGCAGGGTTTGATTGGACTCAGTGTGATTTAGGCTGAACACCTCCTTCCTTCTGGGGTTCTGGAACCTCGATGCAGACCAGGTAAACAGCACCCATGTGACTGACCCCCCCCCCTCAAAATCCTTGGACTCCTAAGCTCAGGAGAGCTTCCCTGGTGACACCAATCCACACAGGTTATCACGCTGCAGGGGTGGAATTATGCACAGCTCCGCTGGGAGAGGATTCTGGAAGCCTGCTCTCAGTTCCTTCTAGACTTGGCTCGCCCCGTGCACCTGTTCCCTTCACCGATTCTTCTTTGAATGTCTTCACTGAAATTTAGCATAAGTGGGTTCTGTGCTGAGTCCTACAAGTCCCTCCACCAAATGATCAAACCTGAGCATGGTTTGGGGGGCACCAAAGAGGAACCCTTCCTTTGCTGCCCCTCTGGCACCTGCCTCCCTTTGTGGTCACTGGCTGTGTCATTGTCCTTCTCAAGGACGAGACCAGGAAGTTTCTTAACAGTCTTGTCTTACTACCTAAGCATCTGTAGGGCCTGACATAGCGCCTGGCACACAGCAGGTAAAACACTATTAACTGGTAATAATTATGAATTCCTACCATATACCAGGGGATGCCATGAACACTCTTCTTGTATAATCTCTTTCGATCCTTCTAACAGTGCAATGATGATGTTCTATTATAACTACCATTATTTCAGATGAGGAAACTAAGGCACTGATCAGGAAAGTAACCGGACATGCTTTGTAGAGAGTGGGTCCTGGCCACTGGACAGTCGGACTCGTACTCATAACCAGTATGCTACAAGGAGAGCACACTCTTTTTTTGAAAGAAAAATAAACATATTCTCAGCACCTGGAATGGTGTACCTAGGTCATACCTGGTGTGTTCAATGAATAGAAATTAAATTGAATTGAAGTCGGTGTTAATTAAACCCAACGAATGTCCTGCTTTAAGGAGCTCACAGCCAAGCTGGAGTTTGTTCAGAATACGGTGATCACGACGGGGACATAAGTGATCCACAGCCTTTCGAAGGTTTAGAGAGCCTACCGATAATGGACAAACAGCTCATTTGGACCAATCCTCCCTCTGAGAATGAATGAAAAACAAAGCTGGACAAAAGGCTTATTAAATGATCACGAAAGTCCCAAGAGCCAACAAGACAGCGAGGAGAACACGAGCAGAGGTCGTGAAGAAGGCACGGTCAGAGAAGCGTGCCCAGCTCTGGGGCCGTGCTTAGCCATGGGGAGCGGGTCCATCCAGGGGAGACAGCTGAGCACCTGACAGGACTTCTGATGGCCACCAGCTCAAAAGGGAGCTCATGGCTCCCCAGGGGTGGGTCCTGGTAAGTCATTCCATGCTTAGCATCAGAACCCAAAAAGCTCCACCATGAATGCAATGGAAGGCAACAGGCTCTGACTGGTTTAAACAGCTGCAGCCCAGAGTCAGTTCATGGGGGTGGCCCAAGACATTTCAGGCCCTGACCTCAAATTAAGGTCACCTTGAACCCCAGAGGCCCAGTCATCTGGCAGAAGCAAAGGCAAATCCTCTTTGGAGGACATGACTGTATGCCTGAAAATACTTTTACAAATAAATGTACACATTTGGAATAAGGCATATAATAAAAAAACAAAGAGGCACACAAGGAGATCAGACAACATCACCAAAGACCCCACAGACAACAGACATCAAAAACAAGCCCTCAGGTACCCCCGGGGGCGTAATTATAGGACGCGGACTTTAAAGCACTGATGCTCGCTATAGCACGAAATTAAAAGCCACTCCTGCGCCTCGAAGCAAAGAGCTGGCCATGTGGCATCAGCACATCCTCCGGCGGGGCTGGGGCTCGAGGTCAGGCAGGTCCGCGTGGCTGAGCCCCGGTAAACTGCGGACCACGGCTCAGGCGGGCTTCCGTGGCCGGCCACACGCAGCGCGTGATGCCGCGAGGGTCAGTGCCGTCCACACTCGGTGGGAAAGGACACCTGAAAGGGTCGGGATGGGAGCCCTGGATTCTGCCCCACGCGCTGACTGTGCTCTGCATGCTTGTGCCGGAATAAACCGTAACCGTGGGCAGAACAGCTTTCCGTGGAGTCCTTCTCGAGGACTTGGGGACCCCCAAACTTGCATTTGGTTTCAGGCTTGAGGGTGTCTGGGGATTCCTCCCAAACGCTCCCTGGGCGCCTAGAATGATCACTGCTGCCTTCATTGAGGACAGTTTCATTTTTGCTTTTATTTTCTTCAGCCCTGACTCTTGGGGGGAGACTCGGAAGCTGAGAGAGGGCTCAGGCTGGGCAGGCTGCCGTCCCACCACACTCCTCAGCAGACCCAGCACGGGTGGGACAGTCCGGAGTGAGATCCAAATCAACAAGTAGGTCGACGCGGCACCCTGGAAGGGGACGGTGGCAGCCCAGCCGTGTGCCCATCACTACCAGGACGACTCTGGGCTCGTTCCAGCCGTCTCTCCACGAAGCACCGAGACGTGTTCTTCAGCGGCCACTGTCTCAGTCTCACCGAGAATGTGCCATTTGTTTAAAGGCCGAGCGATGGTGAGAATTTAGAAACATGCGCTTTTCTCCGCAGCCTGAGAACCCTCAGGTGGTCATCGAATTTATCGCACAGCCTCCGTGCCCGTGACATCATGATCGACGTCCTGCCCAGAGAGGGGAGATGACGACTCCCGGTGCCTGGGTCTGCGGAAGAGCCAGCCAGACCGCAAGGCGCATCATGTCCTGCATATGTTCTGTGCTCACACAGCCTCCCGGGCAGGCAGTAATGACGACCGCGGTCGCGATAATATGTTTTGAATGCTCACCACGGGCCTGACGAATGTGCGAGCTTGTTTAAGCCTCTGAATAGCTAGTCCTGTGGAGAAAGCTTATTATTCCCGTCGTAACAAAGGAGAGGAGATGCTGACCATCAAAACAGAGCCCGACCCAGACTTCTCGCCACCCCCGCCCGCACCATGCCAGTGCAGGCCCCCATGGTCTCCTGCCCGGACCGCCGCAATGCGTCCCCAGGTCCCCGCCTCCACCTCTGCCCCCCCACAGTGCCTTCCCTGCACAGAAGCCAGAGGGATCCTCGCAAAACATGAGCCAAGTCACTTCCCTACTCAAAACACGCCAGTGGCTTCCCGTGCTGTTCCGATGTCAGTGCAGATGTCTTCAGGTGGATCGCAGGGCCCTTGGGTGGAGGCTGTCCGACCTCGGCCCACGTCGCGCTCCCCTGCCCTCCCGCGGCGGCCGCATTGGCCCCCGTGCTGCTGCTGGATCCCTGAGCTTGTCGCTGGCCCCGGAGCTTTGCAAAGATGAGCACTTTATTTATTTGGTTTGCAGCTGACTAGGTTGCACAAAACAGGGCTCAGTAATACTGAACGAAAAGGAATGAACAAACTCCCCGAGTCAGCAAGGAAGCCAGATTCACACTCTGCAGCAAGAGCTGTGCTCCTCAGCCTGGGGCCTGAGATCCCCTGTTCAGTGTGCTCAGCAGTCGGGTAGCCAGGGAGGTATTTACTGAGCACCTACTGTGTGCTGGGCCCTAGGCCCCAGCCCTGCTCTCCTGCTGCCATAATGGTCGATAACGTTCTCCGTCTCCGTTCTGCAGACGAGGAGGTGAGCTCAGAGAGGTTAAGGCTCTTGCCCGAGGTCACCCAGCGAGGAATGGCTCTGCCAGCATTTAACCGGCTCATTCAGCTTCTCTCTACTCCACCTGAGGGCTTCAACCTCTCCTTCCGGAAATACCAGGAAAGCAATTCCCAATAACCAAAGGCAACGATTTCCACAATGAAGGAACATAAAAGAAACCAAAGTTATCTGGAACCAAAGGGTTCAACATGAGCTGATAAAAAGAGTCTGAGGGGGCACCCGGGTGGCTCAGTCAGTTAACCGTCCGGCTCTTGATTTCGGCTCAGGTCATGATGTCACAGTTCCGGAGACTGAGCCCCGCGTCGGGCTCTGTGCTGACAGCGCGGAGCCTGCTTGGGATTCTCAAGCTCTCTCTCTGCCCCTCCCCCACTCACTCTCGCTCGCGCTCTCTCGAGATAAATAAATAAGCATTAAAAACAATGGATCCGAGGAAACATGGCTGGACTAACTCTGGGAGACAAGCTGGCACAGGACTTTGGTTACGTCCTTTACAAGCAGCTACGCACATGCACGGAGTCACGAGGGCCTTCTTGTGCCGTGCGCCTCCAAGGACCGCCTCAGAGGCACAGAGTCCGGCAGGTGTCACCCCTGGTTCGCACCGGACAGCCTCTCCCTGATGCTAGAATAAAGGGGGTCTTTAATCTCAGCCCGAGCTCTCACAGGCCCGGCAACCAGACCCAAGCGCAGGAAAACCAAATGCATAACATCGTAAGGACGCCACTGGAGGGATGGGGCTGTGGTCACTTCGGTGTCACCCCAGACCTTTATTGAAGCGAATGTAATTCCTGGCGGCCACGGAGACTGGCCAGGCACTTCCGTACGTGCTGCCCGTTCCTCCGGCAGCAACTACCGGCGGGCGTTTCGTCCTTGCTTTATGGAGAAGGAAAGTGGGTTCGGTTGAAAGATCTTCGCCTCCAATCCCAGCTCAAGAGAGGGAGTGTCAGCCTGCCGGAGGGGGGGTCGGGGGCCGTGGGGCGGGGCATTCAGAGCAGCTGCCCCACGAGTGTCAGCTCACTGGACCACCCCACCCCCTCCAAGACAGCGGTTCTCAAACTCTGCCGCATCGGAGTGTCGTTGGGATGGAGGAAACCGAGGCACAAGTCAGACAAGCTGTTCCTGATCACGTAAC
The DNA here is from genome assembly GCF_046562875.1 of Panthera onca. NCBI lineage: Eukaryota > Metazoa > Chordata > Mammalia > Carnivora > Felidae > Panthera > Panthera onca. The sequence goes on from NC_138342.1 coordinate 5,343,953, forward strand.
TGGCGAAGAGCCTGGCTGGGATTAGAACCCAGGCCGTCTGGCTCCACAGCCAGGATGTCACTACTACACGGCCCCCACACTGAGCAACACGCTTCGTGGCAAGAACATCAGCACCGAAGGTAGAAGGACTTCTTTTAAATCCCGTCTTCACTACTCGTTGACTCTAGAACTTGAGCAGGACGGTGGGGCCAGCACAGGGAGGCTGTGTAACCAACGCAAGTCACACAGCATTGTTAGCATCCAGGGTGGGCCTGGGACTCAGCTTTCTCACTCCCCGCGCAGGGATCTGAGTCCTGACAAGGTTGTTCGTTTCCTGCCTGGGGGGTCTGGGACTTTGACTAATTGAATCCCACCCTGCACATTTCTCGAGAAAACCCTTCCCAGCTCCACATCTGCATAGGAAGGAAAATGCAGTTTTCACCACACAGGTTTCTCATTTGGATTAAGTGATCAAATACTCAGAAAGCACTGAAGACAGTAGCTTGCCTGGAACAAAGATCGGCTTCTGTATCAGTTTCCTGTGGCTGCCATAGCAAAATCCCATAAACCATGTGACTTTAAACAACAGAAATGGATTCTGTCATGGCTGTGAAGGCAGAAGGCAGAGACCAAGGTGTCGGGCAGCACTCCCTCCAAAGGCTCTACCGGAGGGTCCTTGCCACCTCCTCCAGCTCTGGTGGCCCCCGGTGCTCCAGGCGTGTGGCTGCCTCGCTCAGGATCTGACATCATCTTCATGTGGCCTTCTCCCTTCTTATGAGGACGCCAGTCATTGGATCCAGGGCCCCTCTCAGTCACTATGGTCTCATCTCAACCAATTACATCTTCGAAGACCCTATTTCCAAACAAGGTCACATTCGGAGATTCCAGGGGAACTTGAAATTTGGGGGGGATGCCGTTATGAATAGGATTGTGTCCCCCAAATTCAAATACAGAAGCCCTAACCCCAATGTGACTGCACCTGGAGATGGCCCTCAAGGAGATACCGCAGGTTAAGTGGGGTTATTAGAGATGCCCTCAGCTCACAGGGCTGATGTCCTAACACGAGGAAGACACCAGAGTACTCTTTCTCGCCACGAGCACAGAGGAAAGGCCAAGTGAGGACACAGCGAGAAGGCGGCCATCTGCAAACCAGGAAGAGGGTCCTCAACAGAACCCAACCACGCCCCCACCTTGATCTTGGACTTCTGGCCCCCAGAACGGTACATACGATGATATATACATCCTCTGTTTAAGCTCCCCTGTCTGGGGCACTTTGTTACGGCAGCTGAACTGACTCATACAGACCCTATTCACCCAGTATAGCTGCCACGACGGTGAGGGTTTGCACTTCCCGCCTTCACACGTTTTTCTGGGCCTGGGATGTCCCCCCAACTCCTCGTCCACAGGGCCTGTCTCCTCCCTTAAGGTTTGGCTCAGGCATCACTTCCTACAGACAGTTGTCTTCGACCTGGCCTGAACCCCAGGGCATCCCTCATGCCCCCTCCCTGTACCCGAAAGCGGGATGTTACAAGGGGAGCCAGCCCCGAGGGGGTGTGTCCCAGATGCCCGCGGCTGCCTCAGGGCCCCCCCCCAACCCCCTGCGTATTCGGTGTTCACGCCACTCCCAAGAAGAAGGGCTGTCATTGTCCCCATAGCCCAGGTGGGGAAACAGGGAACCAGAGAGGCCCAGGGAAGTCTGGAGGCCACACAGTGAGGAAGGGGAAGAGCCAGGATGCCGACCCAGGCACTTTGGGTCTGGCGTCGACCCTTCACGCGCTACCCATCACGATGGCACTTGTCAACTTCCTTTGCGATGACACGTCTGCATTTCTGCCTTTCCAGCAGCTCAGGGTGTGTACCCGAGGCAGGCGCTCTGTGTCTCAGTGATCACCATATCCCCTGGAGCCCCTGTCACTCTGGAGGGCGCGTGCGCACGCCTGTTCTCCCAAAGCCAGCCTTCCAGGCAAGCGGGGATCCCCCTGCCCCGCTCCTCCGGAACTGCATGAGGTTGTCCAGTGAGAAAGGGGGGGGGGGTGGTGCCGGCACTCCAAGCCAGGCCTCGTGCTCCCTCCTCGTCACGGCTCTACCTTGACGACGCCCACAAAAGCCAGCCTACTTTCCATCCTGGGTGAACTCACTTCCAAAGGCCGTTGCCTCTAGGGACACTTGGAGGAAAGAGCCCTGAGCTCCGCAGAAAACAGAAGGTTTTCTGGTATATGAGGTGGGCAGGGACCCATGGCGGGCGTGTGCTCAGCCAGAGGGCCGGGGCTGGACCCAAACCTGCATCTCTGGGGCCCCGGGCTGGAGGATGTGAGATTCCCACGCACACGCAGATCCTGAGGGTTCTCTGAAGGTCCCTCCGTGATGCCACATACCTGGCAGAGCACAGCCATGGCCTCGGTGGTCCTGACGTCCTCCTGTTCCTCCAGGTAACTCTGGGTCAACCTCTGTCTCTCCAGGACTTCGTGAAAAGCCTGTGAGTAAAACAGGGGCTGAATCAATCCCATGAGACAATGCTGATTTTTTTTTTTCTAGAAAAAAGGACCCCTGCCTCTCAGATCTGAAGGATGTCCATCCCTGATTTATATACAAGGAGGGGCACCTGGGGGGCTCAGTCAGTTAAGCGTCTGACTTCGGCTCAGGTCATGATCTCAAGATCCGTGAGTTCGAGCCCCACATCGGGCTCTCTGTTGTCGGCACGGAGCCTGCTTGGGATTCTCTCTCTCCCTCTCTCTCTTCCCCTCCCCTGCCCCACCCCAAATAAATAAACAAACTTCAAAAAATGTATATACGTGAAACCAGAGGCACAGGGATAGTACGTGGCTGCAGTTTGCAAATTTGGTCGCCTGGCCACAAGCCACCCAGACATCATTCTGTGACTAAACTGCTGGGGACCACCACCCAGGCTCTGGGAGACCACCCAGTGGAGCCCACCGCCTGGCAGGGCCAGTCCAGACAGGCCATGAGAGGTCAGTGTGGTCAGTGACCAGCCAGGTCCACCCTGACCACGTGGCTGGGCCCCGCCCTGAGGAGCCCAGAGAAGGGCAGGGAGCAGACACAGGGGTGCATCAGGGGGTCCCAGACACGATCAGGGAGGCATGGCAGGTCATAGCGACAGAGGGGAAGATTCCTCTCAGGGAGGGTCCACAGGGGAAAACTCCTCGTGTACGCTGAGTCTTTAAGGACAAGGAAGTTTCCCTGGAAGACGGGGAACCCACGCTACTGGGGTTCTAGGAGCCGCTGCAGCTGGGACCAGGCGGTACGAATCCGTCCGGCCCTGGTGGGGGCGCGGAGCGGGAGCTGGGCTGAGAGGGAGGGGCAGGGACCAGAAAAAAAAAGGACACTGGGTCTGGGTGAGAGTTGCATTCATTCATTCATCCGTTCATTCACTCCTTTATTCACGTATTTATCCTTTTTCTCATTCACTTGTGTATTCATCTATCCTTTTACACACTCGTCCAACCTGTTCTTCCCACACCCATGTCTCCTGAGCACCAACGTGTGCCTGGCCTGGGCTGAGGTCCTGGGCAGCCTGTGCCATGCGATGTTGGCGGAGGGGCCAGTACAATCATAGCCTCTCTCACTCTTTTAAAATTTTTTTAATGTTGATATATTTTTGAGACAGAGCATGAACGGGGGAGGGTCAGAGAGAGAGGCAGACACAGAATCCGAAGCAGGCTCCAGGCTCCGAGCTGTCGGCACAGAGCCCGACGCAGGGCTCGAACCCACACACCGTGAGATCATGACCTGAGCCGAAGTCGGACGCTTAACCGACTGAGCCACCCAGGCACCACAGCCTCTCTCACTCTTAGTTCTGATACATCTTCCCGAGGACAGAAACAGCTCCTGCCCCACTTTACTGCCTGGAAGGGACCTGGGAGGAGGCTCCTTGAGGAAGGGGGCAGCTGGACCTTAAAGGGACCTCAGGGCCTCTCCTCTGTTCTCGAGGGTCTCCTCTCCCGGCTCCTCACTGGGGAGCTGCCGCTGCCCTCAAGGTGCCCCTGGGGGGGGGGCGGTGCATGCCTGTGACCATGTGGGTCACCGTCCCTCGATCCCCCTGGCAACACCGAGATGAGGTCCACCACAGGCCAATGCAGAGCAGAAGGGACCAGACAAGCAGTCTCGCTGGACCCTGACAACCCACGAGGTAGGTGCCATTACTCCCAGTGTGCAGATGAGGAAGCTGAGGGCTGGGGGGTGAGCGATGCGTCCAAGGTCACTTGGCCCCCTAGCAGCAGAGTCGGTGTTCCAACCCATTTCCAGGCAGCCCCCGTGCCCAACGGCCTGACCACCGTGCAGGAAGGACAAGCAGACCCCGGCCCCGCCCATTAGCGGGGAAACACAGGGGCAAAGGCAGGGTCTTCTTCCCTCTGAGAACCTGAGCCGGGGTTGTTTCAGCCTATGCCAGGGACAGCTCACTTCCTTGCCCTCAAGGACAGTGACCTCTTGTCTCTTGTCGGCGAGTCTCCTCGTCCCCTTCCTCGTCAGGACAAGGGCATTTTCTAGCGTGGCCACCTCCCTGGTCCTGCCGACTCAGCCTCACAGGCACGGTCCCCGGGGCCCCTGGACGTGCTAAGGTCACCGGGCTGACACGTGGAGGCGAGAAGCTGACCTCGTGCCTGGCAGATGTCAAAGCGTCTGGCTTTCCTGGCTTGGTCATGAGGACCAAGCCCCAGCACTCAACCTGCGTGGCCGTTCCCGGGACGGCCGTGCCCGTGGACATGGTGGGGAGTCAGGAGCAGGTTTACCTGGAGGAACTCGGCCGGGTCGGAGGTCAGCTGTGCCTCGGCCAGGAAGCCCCTCTGCTCCTCTTCTTGAGCCAGCTTCAGCTTTGCCGTCCCCTCTGCCTGGTGGACCAGCGACGCTTTAATCAGGTCTTTGCCTCGCTGCACAAACTCTGAAATGGAAATAAGCCACGGGACATGGCAGGTGACTCTCCCGGCAAGACCTTCCTATCTCCTGCCGGCACCAAGGACGAGCCACACGGTTTGATCTTTCAGGCACGTGTGCTTCCAAAAGGCCAATGTTAGGAGCTCCTGGTTCCACATTATTTGAGGGACCCTCACTTCCCCTCGGGCCCAGTGCTCAGGACACCACACGAGGCTTCACTTAGCTGTCATGCAGGGCAGCCGGCCAACCTGACGAAGAAGAGGCATTTTCCTGGGGCAAAATGAGGGAGGTGGGGGTGACGCAGGGAGGGACAGGTGGTAGGGCAGGATAGAAGAGACGGGGTCTGCTGGGAGACAGTGACATCTCAGACTGTAGTTGAGTCATAAACCAGGAGGATGAGCCCAAGGGCAGGGCCTCTGCTTGATGGGGGAGATTACAGGAGGGAGAGAGGCCGGGGTCTAAAACCACCCTCCACCCCGCCCCCGGTCACTCAGCCAGGCAGTGTGGCACAGCCCCGGGCTCTGGGGCCATCCCAGGAGCAGGACCCAGCCCTGCTCCCAGTCTGCTCCTGGTCCTGAGAGGTTGAGACAAGGGTTAGGGAGAATCAGTGCCATGTGGATGAGGGACGGGGTGGTGGGGTGGGAAGGATGAGGCATGACAGGCAGTGTGGGACCCCAGAGAAGGATCCCGGGAGAGGAGACAGAGAAGGCAGCCAGATCCTTCTCCCCAAATGGGGGCAATGTTGAGTGTTGAGGCTGGAAAAGTCCATGGGGGCCAGGCTACCAGGGGTCTGCAGTCCTTGGAGATGTTTGCTTCAGCATTTCACACACACACACACACACACACACACACACACACACACACACACCTTCCACACTTGAGACACAAGCACACTTCCTTGGGTTTTGTCTGAGAATCTCCCCCTGACTATCTCTTTGCCTCCCCTGTCTTGTCCAAGTTCAACAGAGCCTGATCACTGGGGGCTGTGTGTCCTGTCCCTGCCACTCTCTGCTGCTGGGGCCTCTTTCCGCTGGTAAAGCCCAGGCCATTGTGTGTGATGACCCCCAAGGCCAGATGTGCTCATTCTACACAGTCCAGAGCTCCAGCCAGCCAATGGAAGGCTTCCACGTGGTCACAGAAGCCACGACACCGAGTGACACAAAGACCTCGTGGAACGGCCTGGTTGGAGTCCTGAGGTCCCAGCACTGAGTGCCTGCCCTCTGGCCCCCTCTCCCCAGGGCAGCGGGCAGGCTTGGTGGAGGGGACATGAACCACTGCAGACAGAGGACCAGGTCCCTGGCTGCGATGAAACCCAATGCTATGGACGGAACTGCGTCCCCCCAAATTGATACACTAAAGCCCTGCCCGCCACGTGACTGCATTTGGAGATGGGGCCTAGACAGAGGCACTTAAGTTGAAACGAGTTCATGAGGCTGGGGTCTTAATCCCATAGGGCCAGGGCCTTAATGAGAAGAGGAACAGGTGCAGGAAAGCTCATTCTCTGCCATGTGGGGACCCGGGGAGAAGGTGGACATCTGCGAGCAGGGCACGGTCTCTCAGGAGCGGCTGGAGCTCTGATCTTGGACCTCAGGGTCCCCACAACTGGGAGGGAAGGAATGTCTGCCGTGTGAGTCCTCTGGTCTGTGCCATCTTGTTACGGTGGCCCGAGGTGACCAAGATACCTGGACACCCCCTGGTCCGACAGTGTCCACACCCGTGTGGCTGTTGGAATCCGCTGGGGAAACTGTTAAGCACACGGGCCCCGTGTCCGGCAGACACCCTGAGGGCAGAGAGGCCCCAGCCTCTGCCCGGCCACTATCACGGCCCCAGGCAAAGGCCATCACAGAGCCGCCCGTGAGCTCTTCTGCCAAGGGCCCGGGAAAGCGGGTGCGGGCAGCGTGTGCCCCACAGGTAAAAGACGTGGCTTCCTTTTTTCTACTGATGTGACCTGGACTGGGTCTCCGATGCCCTCAGTGCCTTGAACCTTAACCTGCGCACCTCCAAGGGCCCACCTTAGCCACATCAGGTTCCCTCTCCTGCCCCACACGCTCAGCCACTGCCCGCTCGCACCTGCCCTGCTAAGCAGGGCCCTGTGCCTTGCGTAGGGCTGCAGGCTGCAGCTGAGTGGCATGTGTCCTTTCTGGGCATTTCCACCCCCCTCTGCGCTCTGCATAGTCCAGGCGCTTCTCCTGCAGGACCCTGGGGCCTCCGTCAGCCCGGATCACTGGGGAGTAGACGCAGCGGGCAATCCCCGACCCCAGGGGCGGCCTGTATGGAATGCTACCTTATGGGGAAGGCAAGCAAGCCTCAGAGAAGTTACGAGATGTGGTTCCAGGGGCAGAAAGGCCATCGCAGGCTGTGCTGGTCTCCCGGGCGCTGCTCCACGTCTCCTGACACTCCCAGGCCCGGGCCACCCCGCACCACCCCCTCCCAGGCGCGGGAGGGCTGCGCCCCGGACCAGGCCACCGCTCACTCACCCCTGCCGAAGCGCTCCGCCTCTCCCCAGAAGGCCTTGTGCTGCTGTGCGAGCAGCTCCTCCTTCTGTCGCCCGGACAGCCTCCCCTCGACGGTCAGCAGCTCCAGGCTGCGGGACAGGGCAGCCAGTCGGCATCTGGTCTCCTCCTGGATTTGCAGCTTCAGGGACTCGATCGTCTTTGCCATGTGCACCCGCCCCATTGTTCTCTCCAGGGCGTCCTGGGAAGGGAAACGCCCTGGGTCAGCGCCTTGTGGCACAGGTCTGCTGATGGCCACGGGCTGCGTCCACCCTGGTGCCCATACCTCCCTGGGAGCGGAGGCCGGACCACCGGGCTGTCCTTCTGAGCCTCCCGTGTCTGCCCCTTGGATGCGGACAAAATCACCCCTTATGGGGGTGTGGAGAGGCCGACACGGGGTGGTATATACAGAAAGCACTTAGTACACAGAGAGCCCTCCTCCGGGGCTGCTCTTCCGGGAAGGGATTCAATCCGTGCCCATGGCCCAAGAGGAACATCCACCTTCCTTACGTCCCCCCACCCCTCCCCAGTCAGCTGGGCCTCTGGCCTCCGCAGCCCTAGAAAAATAAGGCGAAGGAATAATAAAGGTTACAGGAATCCTCGGCTTCTGAGCCTCAGAGAGCCTGAGACGCGGGGATTGAAGAGTCCTTGGAAGGTAAGACTGACTTTATGAGCGGCTCCCTCGAGGTCAGACTTTAGAATGGGCCCGGCCCCGCCCTACCGCAATGTCATCACTTAGGACAGGACTCGTGGAAAAGACACTTCCCCAGGGCAGGAAGTGACCAGAGCCAGGCGGAAACTGTGGATCCGGAAGCTTCAGAGGGTAGCTGCTCACCTGACGGAATGAGTGTGAGGCCCATGGAACCAGGGGGGAGGTGCTGCTGTGCCTAGGAGGCCCCAGATCCCGGGGGAAGGACGCCTTTCCCACCCGGGCGGGGCCCCGGCAGAGCCCCGAGTCAGCGTCTGCTCCCTTCTCCTCCTCCACGCCTGCAATCCTGCCTCCTCAGACCCCCTCTCCATCTCCTTCCCGCTGGCTCCAGTCACAGCCAGTTCAGGCCCCGGTCACTCGTGTCCTGCTGTCCTAGCCTCCAGCCGTCCCCCTGTGCTCTGCACCTGTGTGGCAGACAGGGTCTTTCTGAGATGCACACACAGAGATGTCCTCTGGCCTGAACCCTCCAGTCACTGCCTTCAAACCAAGTCTGATCCCAGGGCATGGTGCCCCTGGTCCCCAAGGACCAGGCCTGGCTTCTGTCTCGAGCCTCGTCCACACACCTCCCTGCACCGGGCTGCCCTGCGTGCCTGGCTCTCAGCTCTGCCGGGCCTTTGCACACTCCGTACCCCCTCTCCTCTGCCTGCTAGTCCTACTCACCCTTACTGGCTGGGCTGTGTGGTGCCCTCCCTGATCTTCCCCACCCCCACCGGGCCCCTCCTCCGTGCTTCTGTCTTTAAGGAGCTAATCACAAGGGACAGTCCCAGGCCGGACTGAGAGCCCTTGAAGACCGGGTCTGTGTTCTGGCAACGTGAGAACAGGGCAAGGATAAGGATCCCCCAGTTACAGACAAGAATGCTGAGGTTTATTCCGGAAGGCCACGTAACTAGCCCAAGAACAGTGGCTTTGAACCTTCCTCTCCTCCTAGTATAGAGGCACCAGCCAGCAGCCGGCAGGCCCATGACCACTAGGGGGCGCAAGAGGATAAGTCCTGGGCGGCCGTGTGCCTGGCGGGAGGGCTCTGTTCTGCAAGGACCCAGACAGGGCGACACTAGGAAGCAGTGCCCCCAGCCACCGCAGCTGCCACCTCTGAGGTAGCAAGGTGAGCCCTTGCCGCTCAATAGTGACAGCACAACCTCCGGATGTATATTCAAAGAAAGACAGCAGTGGAAAGAGGCGAGCACGGGCAGAGGGGCGTCAGATGGGAGGCGAGCGGTCCCCTTTGCTCCGAGAGTGTAGCAGGGAACTCGACAGGTGCCTCGGCTAGAACTTGACTCAGCCTCTCAGAGCAGCAGACTATGGGCACAGGGTCCTCCTGGGACACGAAACTTATGGAGCTGCTGTGAGGATTAAGTAAAACATGTAAAGTATTTAAAATAGCAGCCAGAACATAGTAAGTGCTCATGAATGCAAGCTGCCGGCATAATTATCTACAAGCCCCCACATTGCTCTTGGCACGGCTTATTTATAAATTTTTTTAATGTTTATTTATTTTTGAGAGAGCGAGGGAGGGGCAGAGAGAGAGGGAGACACAGACTCTGAAGCAGGCTCCAGGCTCTGAGCTGTCAGCACAGAGCCCGACGCGGGGCTCGAACCCACAAACCTCAGGATCGTGACCTGAGCCGAAGTCGGACACTTCATCGACTGAGCCATCCAGGTGCCCCGATCTCAGCACAGCTTTTTTGGTCAAACATCCCAGGAGATTGATTCTGGTGACCTCTGGGGTCCTTCCCAGGACCCTACCAGTCTGACACTCATGATGCCATGTGAACATTATAGATCCAGCGGCCCAGGCCAAAATGCTCAGACACCGACCCAAGAACTTATATCCTTAGGGAGTTTATCAGCAACATAAAGAAGCTACTATTTGGGGGATTTTTGCTGTTGTTGTTGTTCTGTTTTTTGATACCTGTGATGCAGGCAGAGCCTCGCTCTCCTGTAGAAACATTTTATAGGCCTTTGCCTGCGGGCATGTGGCCCGCAGGGGTCTAATTGCTAACACACACTGAGCATTTCCTGTGTGCTAGGATCTGTTCTAAAGGCCTTACGTATTATCCACTCTCTAACATTCTCAGAGCAGGTGCTATTCTGACTCCCCACTTTACAGAGGAGGAAACTGAGTCACAGAGAGGTTAAGTAACCTGCCCCAGGTCATACATACAGCTAACAAGCAGCAAGGCTGTGGTGTGAGCTCAGGTCTCCAGCTCCAGTCTGTAACACTGTTTCTGTAAGAGAAGGAGGCCCGCAAGGAGGTGCCCATCAAATGTTGGCTAAGAGAAGGACACATTGATAGCCTGGATAGTGCCTTCCCTTCTTCCTATTTGGAAGTTACTGGCTAATACTTGGGCCGGAGTCAGCTAAGGATACATTTTTTTTTCTGCCGTCAATATCCTGTTGGCAGAATGATAACTGAACAAAAAGAAAAAAAAGAAGGAAAAAAAGTCTTTCTCTTTTGATCAGCATTAGTATCAGCAGCCTTATCAAATTAAAATCTAATTCACAAGGGTTTGGACGGCAAAGCTGGAAGCTTGTTGCCCAGGCTTAGCGATGTCAACCGACAGCACGCGGATCCTAGGCGGGTCGCTGAGCTGGCTCCCGCTCTGCTCGTCCCGAGTATCTGCCGGGCCTACCTTCCAGCAGCACCGAGGAGGGAAAGGAGATCGTATGTGGACATGATGCTATGTTCTCAGACAGCTGCTGCACCGCGGGCGTTTGTGAAAATGCACATCCTGATTCGGGTGGGGAGGTGCTGCATTTCTAACAGGCTCTTGGGGGCTACGGATGCCACTGGTCTGTGGGCCACACTCTGAAGCCGAGTGGTTGTGGGAAAGGCGCAGGGCCTGCTCCGTAGGTCTAAGCTGCTGGGTCTCTGAGCCAAGGACTGGGTGGCTGCTACAGGATTCTGAGCTGGGTGTGACCTGGGTGGGTGCATGGGCATGAGTTTCCGAGGTCAGAGGAAGGGGGAAATGGGTACATAGTGTGCAGGGCAAGGCCAAAACCACCACTGGGAAACCCCACAGTGACTAGGGTGTTACGGGTCACAGAGCACTTCCTGGGGCCCTGTGTGCAGAAACTCCTAGGACTACTCTTTCATAAATAGAGTAATTGAAGTTCAGGAGGGTCAAGTAATTGGTTCAATACCACACAGCTTCAAGTGGCTGCACACTAGGTTCAAAGTCAGATACCAGTGGGTTATATCTCCAACTATGTATCAGAATTGTTCAGGGAGTCTTAAAACCAGCCAATACCAGGGTCTTCACTTTAGACCAATCAGGTTGGATCTCTGGGCATGAGGTCCAGACATGGGCATTCTCTGAAAGTTCTTCAGGTGATTCAGAGCCATCAGGAAAGCAAATGAAGTTCTGTCCACACAAGTGGGAGTCAACAATGACTACCCACTATGCTCCCCTGAAGCTCTAAACACTCCAGACTGATTAGGTCAGAATCTCTGGGATGGGGACCCATCTGGGACCCAAGCATCAGTCCTTTCTAAAGCTCCCCAGATAACTTCAGTGTGCAGCCAGGATTGAGAACCAGTGCTCTATTCGGCAGTAACACAAAGATGGTCAGCATCTCCACTTGAGGAATGGGTGAGTGGATATATGGATGGATGGATGGATGGACGGATGGATGGATGGACAGACAAATGGGATAGATGGATAGACAGATGGATGGATGGACAGATGGATGGATGGATGGATGGATGGATGGATGGATAGATGGACGGACGGACAGACAAATGGGATAGATGGATAGATGGATGGACAGACGGACAGATGGATGGATGGATGGACAGACGGACAGATGGATGGATGGATGGATGGACGGATGGACAGATGGACGGATGGATAGACAGACGGATGGATGGATGGACAAATGGGATAGATGGATAGATGGATGGATGGATGGATGGATGAATGGATGGATGGATGGAAGGAAGGAAGGATGGATGGATGGATGGATGGATGGATGGATGGATGGATTCACTGCTTTTCTCTGGGCTCTATATCCCCATCTACAACTTAAAGCTCTTTAACTTGATCTCTACGGGGCATCAAACTTCTGGATTCTCCTTCTCTAGAGTGAGTATCTTCATGTTCCCTCCCCGGCCCCTCCAGCATACCAGAGCCTGCAAATCCTGAGAGTCATGCAATAACCCTTCGGCTGCAATCATTCTTTCCGTGAGAGTCACCATGAGCTGTCGGGCTTTGGAGCTGGAACACTTAAATTGGTCCATAAGAAAGTGCTGGATATTTTCCATCTGTTTCCAGAAAGCTTCCATCTGTGAAATGAGAATGAGAAGCAAGAAGGTGGGTGTAGAAAACTTATTTAAGAAAGCTATAAAGCTAGATGGCTCCTGCTTGAGAATTACAATTCATTCCTTATCACAAACTGAGATTCTAAACAATTCTGCAATTCCGAGCGAGCTTATCTTGGCAATAATCGAGTTCTATAGAGAGGTTCCTCCTCGGAGTATTGTAGGTGCCCGTCAGTTTCGAGGTGGCTTTTCAGCAAACACCAGTGCTCTGCTGATAAGGAAGGCAGGCACAACGAGATCACCCGGCGTAAACAGCTTAAAGACTCTTAAACAGGCCATGATTGCTGCCTGGGGAGTGCGTGAAATTCGACAGTGTGCTCCTGGAAGCTTCCAGATCTCTGAAAAGGATTAAATGTGTTCTGGAAATAAAAGCACGAATGGCTGCTTACATTTTAGTTATTGCCCTCAAAGTACAAAAGAGCAAATCTGGCAGAGACGATGCCGACCGTGAAAAAATTCTGCTTTGAAATCTTTTTCCTCCGCCCCCCCCCCCCCGCCCCCCTGCATCTCCTCAGGAGGAGAGGTGGGAATCACGGAGGGTCTCAGAGTATCGGGGCTCATCCAGCCGCCCAGAGCTGTGAGAGCCGTGACACCGGCAGTCAGGACAACTTCCCTTTACCGCACGCAGGTAGATGCCAGGCTCTGTGCTTCACGCGTTTTATTTCCAGGTGGAGTGCGTATTGGCTGGAGGCAGGGACAGGCTCAGAAAGTTAGGTCGCTGATCACGGAGCTGACGGGAGGCAGGGGCAGAGTTGGTGAAGGTCCACCCAACTCCTCAAGGAGTGGTTTCCTTCCCCGTGGCTCTGCCTCTCGGACGCTGAATTCGTCTGGGCACCTCTGGCCACACCGGGCATGGTGGCACCAGAAGCCCACCCTGACCTTGTTGCAATGGCGAAGGGTGGAGATAAACGCAACCTGAAACACTGAGTCACTCTGAGCAGCCCCCTCCCAGGGGCTGGGCACGGCCGAGAGGCTAGCGCTCACCTGGGTGCCCTGGCGCCTCGTGTACTCAGTAACCCGCTGTTTGCCCCAGTCGGCTGGCAGCCCATCCATCAAACCTCCAGCCTCCCACCTGTCCCTGCCGCCAGATGCCGTCCTTCCCGACGGCTCTAAGGGAACGCGACTGTCATCCATGACACCCCACACACCCCCAAACAGAGATGGATGTCCAGCCGGCTTTGGCACTTCCCCTCCAGCCCCAGGGAGCCGGGGTGCCCCTCTGTTCTTAGAAACTCTTGATTCCCTTGATTTCCGGGACGTGATTTTCTCCTGGCCCCTCAGAGTCCATACTCTGCCTTCTCGTCTCAGTTCTCCTTGACTCCTCCTCCTTAAATGCCGGCAGGATCCAAGACTGGGCACCAGGCTGCCTCCCCTACCCACTGTACAGACACCCTGGCCGGGCGTCTCCAATGCTGGAGGTCGCCGTACTTCAGGGCATCTTGGGCAAACTATGAATCATCTGTCTGAAATACGCAGACATGGACACACAGGTCCCTTTGCTTCGGGAGCCTGAGGACCCCGGAATCCAGGCTGAGCGCCCTCCCTCTGCCATCTCATGCCACGAACATCCTCGCTCCCCGTGTCATCCGAGCCGAGCGTAGCGGACTCTCTCCATCCTTCGGCATCTCCACCTCGAGATGTCAAGCCGGGACTCACCAGCTCCCCTCCCGACTTGGCTCTCGTTCTGGGGTCCTTATTTCCACCGCGCGGATCCTCTACACCCGCTTCTCCCCCAAACTTCCTTATCTGCCGTCCTGTCAGCTCTCCCACTTTTTCTTACCCCTCTGCTCCTACTTGCATTTGCCTTCCACGAAATTCCTACCTCCCTAGCCCCAGAGCTCATACCTCTCCCCCACACAGCAGCCTGAGTGGTCCTTCTGAGACAGAAATGGACCCAGCCACATCGGCTGCCAAACTCCAGTGACACCCACCTCCCTGGCACAAGATGAAAACCCTCGGGCCAGATCTCTGGCTTTATCTTGCTCTGCCTGCACCTCGCCCTCCCCCCCCCCCGCCCCCCGGCTCCCTTCTCTGCCAGCATCCCCTGGCCAGCATCCACCCACACGTCTCCCAGAAAGCCTCTCGACGGGTCTCTTCTTCTATAAAGACTTTCCTAACCCTAGGGTACAACGAACTTCTCTCTCCGCGGCACCCCAGCCTTCCGCTGTTTTCACCTATCGCAACGCTCGTGAGCTCTAAAGTCTGCATTCTCCTCACCTGTCGGCTCCCCCGCCAGACCAGCCTGTGCATCTGTCTGGCAAGGCCAGGTCTAAGTTCATTCTGCATCCCCAGTGTGCAGCACAGTCCTGGGTGCCAAAAAATGTTTGTTTAATACCTAACGTAGGAACGGGGGCAATGGAACTGAGAAGCAAGAAAAGGGATATTTGAGAGAAGCCACCCTGGCTAGAATTTAAACCCAGCTTTCATGAGTGACGCCTCGGGCTGGAGAAGTTAGCCGCTCACATCTGTTCTAATCCACGGGGTGGTATGACATAGAGGGTTAGAGCAATCTTTGCTGAGAATGATCAAAAGATCAATCTAAAATTTAAACAAGGGGAATTCATTGGAATTCCCAAGGAACCTTGGCCCCTTAATAATACCTTCTCTATCACATAACTTCCGAAACTGGATCCCTGGCTCTGGGCAGAGCGCAACAGGGAATTCAAGTATGAAGCATGCTTCTAGAAGCCATCTCTTTAATCTCGCCAATTTAACTGTCCCAGAAAGCAAGGTTTTTACACAGGAAAAAACTAATCCATCGCATACATTATCTATTAGCTGCTCAGAGTATTCTCGCTCCTTCTTTTCCACATCTGCCAGAGTGATGTATTCAGAATCACCAGTCCCCAACATTTCCGTGTTTGATAGTTTGACCTGAAGTCTCTTTTCTAATTCCTCCAAGTCCTGGGAAAAATAGGGAAAAAAAAGCAAAAAAAAAGCAAGTAAAAAATCTAATATATCTTAAATTCTACAAAAGAAATGCTTTTATCTTTCACCATATTATCATAAAATATTTCTTAACCATAACTTCCCTAGGCATTGTCCTACTTAAGGTTTGATGACAGAAATCTACTTTTCTCATTAAACATAGAGCCTCAAGAATACTAGATTCTTTTCTTCTATACTCCTCATTCCACAACCGCCCCCCCAATAGAATGTATTTTTTAAAAATGATGAAATAATGTGTTTCACTCCTTAAAGTCCTGGAAAATACCATCACATCTGGGGGTTGGAGGGGGAATCTTTCTTCCCCACTCCTCTGGTTTCCGTGGGGAAGGAATACTCTCTACACCCTAGGGGAGGCATGAAGCAATGCGATTGGTGGGTTCAACAGCAGGAAGTGTGCACCCATAACTTGTCCAGCCTCTTCCTCTTTGGCATGGACCATTCAGGGGAGGCCATTGCTGTGGTGTGGCCTTGGCCCAGGGTGGGCTGGGCAGGCCAGAGGTGGCCAGCTTCGCCCCAGACGAGGCAGGTCCTGAGTTTATGACTCTGCTGCTCAGCTAAGCCACGTCCTCCAAGCTGCCCTGTGAAGCTGACCTCTCTGTACCTGTCTCCTTGACTCTGTCTCTTAATCAACTCAGAACTGGAGCAGGAGCCTCCTCTGTACCGGGTCCTTCAGGCCCCGCCGTGGGGCGCGAGAGGAGCCCCGTCTCCTCCAGGACCATGTCGAGAGAACTGGAATCTGCGCCGGGGTGGCTCCAGCTTCATTCGGAAAAAAGATGTTGCTGAAAACTGCTTCTGCGCGTCCGTGGTGAAGCTGTGCGTGATTTCGGGCCCTTGTCACTACCAG
This sequence comes from Panthera onca, assembly GCF_046562875.1. Lineage (NCBI taxonomy): Eukaryota > Metazoa > Chordata > Mammalia > Carnivora > Felidae > Panthera > Panthera onca. Next base: position 5,360,134 of record NC_138342.1, read on the forward strand.
AGAGAGACGCTGGCTCCTGCCAGAGGGAGAGCCTGATGTTCGGGGAGTTGGGGTATTTCGTCTGGAGTCTCTTCCCTGTAGGATGAGGCGTGCTGGGCTCGACGCTCAGCCTCGAGGACCCCAGATACCTGCGCCTCCAACTGCATGCACCCCCATGATGCTGCTTCCTTCCCAAGAGCAGCCACCGGTCTGAGTACCTTTGTCCTCGTCTAGAAGTCGGGGGGGGGGGTCATGATGAGCATTAAATAAAAGTACACATTGGAAGCACTTGGCCAGACAACCTCTCGATAAGCAGCAGCCACTGCAGTGATTACCCTGCTGTGCCGGTACTGGTGTTGGAACCGGCTCCTGGGTCTGCAGACTACAAAGCTTGTTACCGTTTTCGTGTAACACAGCTTCGTTATTACTTGTGCAATTCCCAGTGTCGCCATGATTATTGTCATTTATTCACTGGAGAGTCATTTAGACTCAGCCTCAGTTTCCTCAGTTGTAAACAAATAATAACGGCTCCTCCCAGGGCTGTTGTGAAGACTGAATAAAATAATGTGTGAGGGGGCGTCTGGGTGGCTCTGTCGCTTAAGCGTCTGACTCTTGATTTCGGCTCAGGTCACGATGTCACGGTGGGTGAGATCGAGCCCCTTGTCGGGCTCTGTGCTGACAGCATGGAGCCTGCTTGGGATTCTCTTGCTCCCTCTCTCTCTTCCCCTCCCCGCGCACTTGTGCGCTGTCACTCTCTCTCAAAATAAATGCATAAAGTTAACAAAAAATTGCGTGAAAACCCCGTGTGCGTTGCCTGATGATGACGATCCTGGTAGCGGTGATACCGAGGACGGGGACGATGACCACCATGGTGTACCGTGTCCTCCCTGGGGTGTCTTGGTGTCTCCTTCCCCATGGGATGCAGGAGAGTGGGGAAGAAACCTTCTCTCCCAGTCCCCCAGGTATCATGGCGGTGGTGGTGGCGGTAACGATAATGGTGTGACGATAATCATAAGAATGATTATGACGATCGAGATGATGGTGGCGATGACGATAATGGTAGTGGTGGTGACAGCGGGGATTAAACGGTAACGATGGTGAGGACGCTGCTACTGATGAAGTGGAAGACGGTTGTTGTGGTCGTAACGAGGCTGATGGTAGCCACCATGTATTCAGGGTCTAACTATTACTGTGCCACATGCGTCACGCACTTTCTCTCATCCCTTCCATGATCCCATAGGACGGGAATTATTATCCCATGGCACAGGAGGAACCTGGGATTCTGAGAGTTTGTGAAGGAAAACCAGGATGTCTGACTCTGAGACCCGGCTCATTTCGCGGCACGTAAAACAACGGAAACTTCATGTAAAAGACCGAGAGGAGGGGAACGCAAAGTAGGACAAACCGTTGTAACCAATAAACCGATGATGTATTTAAAAATACCCCACCTTGGGGCACCTGAGTGGCTCAGTTGGTGAAGCGACAGACTTTGGCTTAGGTCATGATCTCGCGGTGGGTGGGTTCGAGCCCCGCGGCGGGCTCTGTGCTGACAGCTCAGAACCTGGAGCCTGCTTCGGATTCTGTGTCTCCCTCTCTCTCTACCCCTCCCCTGCTCATGCTCTGCATCTCTCTCTCTCTCTCTCTCTCTCTCTCTCTCTCTCTCTCTCTCAAAAATAAACATTAAAAAAATAATTAAAAAATCCAAAAATAAAAATACCCAACCTTGGGCAGAAGCTAAAGGTAACAGTGGTTCTCTCTGAGTAGCGGGTATGACCAACACTCTTCTCTTTTTCCTGCTTTCAGTATTTTTCCAAATTTTAATAATAACCTATGGTCATTTTTACATTTGTACACATACTTTTGTATGACTGCACTGTTCAAAGGCAAATATTGAAATAAATTATTTTTACACGTGAAAGCAAAAATAGTTTCATACAATGTTGTGTTTTACATATTGTAATAAACTCTCACTAAGTTACCTTGAGATACAGGTTGAAGACTTACTTACGTTTTCTTGTTTCGAAAGAATCCTCTGGTATAATTCATCATCAGACTTCTTTTTGGGAAGAAGATCAAGGAGGCACATTTTTAAAATCTGAATAAACATCTATGGCCAAGAAGGAAGACATAACGGAAAGGTTTAAAAATGGTCTCTCTCTCTTCCTCCCTCCTTTCCTTCACCTGCTCCCAGCCCCTCTCCCCATCTCAATCTCTATATATCTCTTCACATGTACATATTTTTACTATAGAAAACTATCTCAGATTATAAATCACGACGATAGCATTTTCATGAAGCTTCTAAAAAATATGCTCTACTTCTTTTGTTGTCTTTTTAAAATTTTTTTTTTAATTTTGTAAATGCTTTTTTATTCATTTTTGAGAGACAGAGCGAGAGCAGGGGAGGGGCAGAGAGTGAGAGGGAGACACAGAATCTGAAGCAGGCTCCAGGCTCTGAGCTGTCAGCGCAGAGCCCGATGCGGGGCTCGAACTCACAAACCGTGAGCTCATGACCTGAGCCGGAGTCGGACGCTTAACTGACTTAGCCACCCATGCACCCCATATTATTTTAATTTTTTTAATGTTTATTTATTTTTGAGAGGGAGAGAGAAAGAGTGCAGGTGTAGGTGGAGCAGAGAGAGAGGGAGACACAGAATACAAAGTAGGCTCCAGGCTCTGTCAGAGCCCGATGTGGGGCTTGAACCCACAGACCGTGAGATAATGACCTGAGCCGAAGTCAGACACCCAACCGACTGAGCCACCCAGGCACCCCTTGATTCAAGAAATCTTCATTAGGCGCTTAATGTGTGCCATTCCTTCCACATTGCCCATTGCCCTGTGAGTCAAGAAAATACAAAAGGCAAAGAGTGTTGCTTCTTTGTGGGAAGAATCAGAGGGACAGTTGTTTGGACCTGGGATGTATGACATCATCCATTCCAGCCTCCTGTCTTGATGGACGGAGGCCTCCTCTAAACCAAAACGTGTCCTCCCATAAGTGGGGACACCCCAGAACGTCCAAGGGTGCTATCTCCATAATTTGTTTAACCATTCACCTACTTTAGGACCTGAGGGCATTTCCAGTGTGGGGCTCTTACGAATAAAGCTGGTAAGAACATCCACGTACAGGCTTTCGTGTGAATGTTAAGTTTCTCTGGGGTAAAGGCACAAGAGTGCAACTGCTGGGTTTTGTGACAAACTGCCTGTCTTCCTGTGCAGCACCTTCTATTCCCACCAATGTATGACAGATCCAGCTTCCTCGCATCCTCACCAGCGTTTAGTGTTCTCATCACTTGTTATTTTAGCCATTCTGATAGGTGCCTACCTCACATGGTTTTAATTTGCATTTCCCTAATGGCTGATATCGTCAGGCACCTTTCTGTCTGATTTTTGTACGTGTATGCTTGCCAACTGTATCTCCTTTTTGGTGAAATGCCTGTTCATGTCTGTTGCCCATTTTCTAATTGGATTGCTTACTTCTGTTGAGGTCGGAGTGTTCTTTATAGATTTGAGGCACGAGCTTCCTGTGGATACATGGTTTGCGATGTGAATGTTTCTCTTTCTCTTCTTCCTTAATGGGGTCTTTTGCCGAGCAAAAGTTTTTAATTTTGATGAGGTTCAATTTATTAGTTTTCCCTGTGTAGGTCACATTTTCAGTGTTAAGAAAGAACTCTTTGCTAGGGTTAAATCCTGAAGATTTTCTCTTCTGTTTTTTTTTTTTTTTTTTCCAAGATGTCTTACATTTTACATTTATGTCCATGATCCATTCGGAGTTCATTTTTGTACGACACGGAGGTCTGGCTCGAGGCCCATCTGTGTCCGCTTCTGGACGCCCATTTGCTGCATATCATTTCCTGAAAAGCTTGTCACTCCTCCACTGAATTGCTTTTGTACTGTCGCCAAAGGTCAGATACTTTGGTGCAGGGCGTAACACATATTGTTCTGTAAAGGGCCACTTCACCAATAGTAAGCGTTTCTGGGTTGGTAAGCCATACTGTCTCTTGCAAATATTGGATTCTGCTGTTACAGCATCGAGGCAGCCAGGGGCAATTTGGGCAAGAACAGGCATGGCCAGATCGGCCCAAGGGCCATAGTTTGCAACCCTCGTTCTAAGGTTTGTTAAACACCGTTCTGTGCCAGGCTAAGATATAGATTATCTCATTTGGTTTTAACAGGATGCAGGAGGTTGGTACAATCTTCCCCACTTCACTGACAAGGACTCTTGGCTGAGAAATCTGGATAAACTGGCCTCATGTCACAAGGGACAGCCATGAGGGACAGAACCCAGAACTTTCCACCAACCTTCCTTACGCTTGCCCATGCTAACGAGCTCTAGGAACACAATGTTGTCCTGGCTTCCTACCCACTGAGGTCGAGGCTGCATAAGGTAACGTTCTTTTCTCAAGATGTTGGTCTCAAACCCATTTTCCTTTTGACCCCAGATGGAATCAGTAACGTATACCGGTCTTGCCTCATTCCTTTCAAGTTAAACATTTTGTAATTTGGAAACTTTACAGGCTCGGAGGAATGTGTCAACCAGGACAGGGTCCCAGGTGTCCTTCCCCCTGGATGACATGTGACATCACCACAGTACAGTATCCACTCCAAAACTGACATCGGTCCAAGTGCAGTTTACTGCAGACTTCAGTTTCCACTCATTGTCACCGGCAGTCGTGTGTGTGTGTGTGTGTGTGTGTGTGTGTGTGTGTGTGTGTATTTCTGTGCAACTTTACCCCAAGTACACGTTCATGTGGCCACTGCCACAACCAAGACGGAGAATGTTCCAGCACCGGGAGAAATCCCCTAGTCCTAACGATCCCTCTAATGGCACCCCTCCCCCCCCCCCCCCCACACCCTAATCTGTCCTCATCTCTGCTCTTCTGCTTTGAACGCTGACAGATGCAGCTTCCCTCCACCTCCTGGTGAGCCTAGTGCCACTTTCTCCCTCAGGGGCCACCAGGGAGCTCTAAGCTCCTGGGCTGAATGGTGGTTGCATCTGGCCTGAGTCACTTGAAAAAAAAAATTTTTTTTAATGTTTATTTATTTTTGAGACAGAGACAGACAGACAGACAGAGACAGAGACAGAGACAGAGAAAGGGAGACACAGAATCCAAGGCAGGCTCCAGGTTCCGAGCTGGCAGCACAGAGCCTGACGCGGGGGTTGAACCCATGAACGGGGAGATCGTGACCTGAGCCGAAGTCGGACGCTGAGCCCACTGAGCCACCCAGGCGCCCCCCACCTGAGCCACTTTTTTATTTTACTTTGTCGTTGGCACGTAGTCAACCACGGTGTTGCCGCAGTTTCAGCTGTAACAACACAGAGACCCCACGGGTTCGTACGGGGCGCCATCTGTCTGTGGCCTGAGTCACTTCTGAACTCTGACCTGTGGTGACGGATCTCTACCAGAGAAACGGAACTCGAGGTCTCTGCGAGAGCTTGCCGTGTTTCTGCAGGTCCCGCACCCAGCGGAGATGTGCCCCGCAGTGAGGGAAAGGCCACGCGTGGAGAGCAGTCCCCAGGGCGGCCTCGGTGTCAGCGTGCACATTTCTACGGGGCGCCTACTATGTGCGGGCACACAGACCCTACACTCAGCCAGACCTCTTCTGGGTTCTGTGTCTGCCATTCACCAGCTCTGCGATTTTGGACAACTGACGCGACCTCTCTGAGTCTCAGGTTCCTTGTGAGGGTAAAACAGAAGTAAGGGCTTCACTGAGATCAGACATACAGAGTGCTTAGCTTAGCCTGGCCGAGTACGAGTGCTGACCGAGCAGTGCTGTGACAGTGCTGGTCACACCGCCCAGCAGAGCCCAGAGCTCTGCCCGCAGAGACGACTTCACTTCCTAGAAATTCTACGGGGTAAGAGCTGGAAAAACATTATCTTTATACCTTTCCTAAAGTGGCCCAGAGAGGGGAAGCGACTTACCCAAGGTCACACAGCCCGTAAGTGTGGGAGGGTGGACTAGAACCCAGGTCTCTGACTCCTAATCCAGTGCTTCTGGAACTTTCCTAGGTTCCAGCTTACGTGTCTCCCTCCAAGGAAGCCTGGCCATCTCCCCCACACTCGGGCCCCCCTTACACATGCTCACGGCACTGTATCGTTTGTTCAGACCCACTGTCTGAATGGTGTATTTGTGTGGTTTACTGCTGTGTCCCCGTGGAGAGTGGGCTCCATGCAGGTGGCGGCTGTCCTTTTCCCTGTCCCTGTCCACTGCGCCTGGCAGGGAGGGGAGGCTGCCCACATATAAGGCGGGCAGATGAGTGACGGTGGATGCTTCCTCCAGGTCCCCACAGGCACCTGCTGTCTGCTCTGGGGGCGAGGTGCCTGGCACCATGTCACTCGCAAGCTGGATGGGGCTCTGAGCCCAGTAACAGTCAGCCCTCCAGGGAGCCCAGAGCCTTTGAGAAGATGGCCAGGGCCACCTGCCTGCAGGTGGGACGCGATGTGGCCGAGCGAAAGCAGGCGGGCTGCGGCCTCAAGGCCACGGGGCTCTCCAGGCACAGTCGGGCTGCCAGAAGAGGCTCTATTTCTGGAGTCCTGGTAGGATTCCTGGTTTCCATCACTGGCCCCTGTTTACGAGGCCCTTCCTGCTCTCACGGAGCCCGCATTTCTTTTCACTGCATCCCCAACTTGATGTTTTTATTTTTCTAGTTTCTAACGAAGCACCTCCCGGGCACGTCTGTCTGTGTCTCCGTTTCTACGTCTCTGTCACCCTCTCCATCGGTCCCTCTCCCCTTCTCTTTGCAGCAGGCCTCCCCTCTGTAGATCTCATCCTTCAGTCAATAATTTGGGAGAAATCATTCCTCTTTGTAAGCCCCCTGGCCCCGATGCCTGGCCGGCCCTGCCGTTCTGCAGCCACAGTGGGACGCATCCCTCTGGCCCCCCCCCCCCCCCCACCACCCCCAGCCTGGATCCAGTGCTGATTCACTGGGAGGCCGGGGCATCTGGCAGAGATGAGTCTTGGTCCGCTGCCCTCTGTGGTTCTGATGGCGCCCTCATCCGCTCGGAGAACGCACGCCTACAACAAGGTGCCTGACTGCCCATCTCAGCTCCAACTTCAGGCTTTACGACTCGGGGTGAGTCCTTCTCTCTGTGCCTCAGTTTCCTCATCTGTAACGTGGAATAACGATGGCACCCACCTCTCCTGGTTGTGGTGAAGTTCAGAGCTAACTGCCTGTGTAACACACCCAGGGCCCAATACATAGTAAGCAATCAACAAAGTTAGTGCTCGTGAATACAATATTATCTTCGCTATTATCACTCCTTTAAAAATGCTGTGCTCTTGGGGCGCCTGGGCGGCTCAGTCAGTTACGCATCTGACTTCGGCTCAGGTCATGATCTCCCGGTTCGGGAGTTCGAGCCCCACATCCGGATCCTATGGCCCCTTTCACTCTACCCCTCCTTCGCTTGTGCGCGCACGCTCTCTCAAATGAACATTAAAAGGAAAAATCTGGGCGCCTGGGTGGCTCAGTCCGTTAAGTATCCGACTTTGGCTCAGGTCATGTTCTCGTGGTTTGTGAGTTCGAGCCCCGCATCGAGCTCTGTGCTGACAGCTCAGAACCTGGAACGTGCTTCAGATTCTGTGTCTCCCTCGCTCTCTGCCCCTCCCCCGCTCACGCTCTGTCTCTGTCTCAAAAATAAATAAACGTTTAAAAAAAATTTTTTTTTAAAAAGCAAAAACCACATATCAAAATGCTGTGCTCTTTTCAATGCCTTTTACCCCCGTCTCCATCAGGAAGTGTGCCCTGGGAGGAGGGTCTCATCTTTCCACCCCACCCCACAGCTCTGGGTCAAGTACAGCCTGTGCCCCATGAACAGGCACAAATTGCTTCTCTATTTTATTGTCAGAAGCCTAACGCCCTGTGCCTTCCTGTCATAGAGGCTCCACTGTCACTAGGACCCAGTCCCTGAGGGCACACAGGACTCGGTGCCCATGGAGGGCCTGTGTTCACGACCCGGGAAAGGGCGAGAAACTTGGCCGGCCACCTACCAGGTGCTTCTCCCGCCTCAGCGCCGTGTCCAGATGCAGCAGATCCTTTAAGTGAAGGTTATAGATACACAAGTCAAGGTCCACACTGAAAAGTCCAAAGAGAAACGGAAGGCCTTTGAGAGTACTTGAGGTGGGGAGGGGGGTGACAGGGAGGGAGCACATCCCTGCTCACTACAAGCCTCGGTGCATCCCGAGCCCAGATTTTAAATTCTGCAGCGCGCAGAGGTTCCCAACAGCCGCCCAAGTGATTCGTCCATCACTTGTGACCGGAAGGGAGCAGCTGTCTGCGACGTGACGGGCAGAAGGCAGCAAGAGACGGAGGCGGGAGAAGAAGCACACCCCATTCCGGCATCGTAATGTCTGCATCACAAGCCCTCTCCCTTCCGCCCCTGCAGGCAGACATTCTCATGCCCATTTTACAGATGGGGAAACAGACTTAGGAAGTCAATTAGCCGTCACAGGGTCACAGGGCAGGTCAGTGGCCGGGCAGAGTTGATCGTTTGTCCGGGGTGGGCACACGCACTCTGAGCAGCCCCATTCCCACCTAAACTGTGACGAGCCCAATAAGTTCCCAAAGCTCCTCAACACCCCTTCCCAACCACTGTCAAGGTCGGCACAGAGCTCAGGGTCTGGGCCCCCTCCTTCCACAGCCCTGAGCTGAGGTTGGGCCCGGTTCATCTCACGGGGGCAGGGCCCCTTGGACGTCACCGAACTTAAAGAGCAGAGAAGTCTGAGGACCAAAGCACAACGCTGTTGCCTCTGTCTTCAGCCTCTCCCACGGGCTGAGCAGCTTGGTGATTTACAGCGCAGGCTTTGAAGATAAGGTCAAACCCAGCCGTACCACTCACCTGCTGTGTGACCTCCGGCATGTTACTCAGCCTTTCTGTGTCCCTTCATTCTTTGTAAAACGAGGGCAGTGATAGCAGCTACCACATAGTGTTAAGAGGAATTAATTCATTGATTGATTAACTTTTATTCATCCATCACTGAACCTGTCCCAGGCTCCTACGGGGCAGTAGGGACACAGCAGTGAATAAAACAGACCCGGTCGCACTCGTGAGACAATTAATCCCTGCAAAGTGCTCAGTACTCTGCCCAGTACACAGAAGGCACCTGATCAGAGCTAGCTGCTGTTATGCAACGCCCAGGGCACGTCGATGATTCAACGACGCCCCTAATGTCTCTCCTCGGGGCTCAGGCTGGATTCCATAACCCCCACGTTGGCCAACACCACATGGTGAGCTCCAGCTCAGACACTGGGTGGTTGTGTGTCCGTGGCTGAGTTGCTTAACCTCTCTGGGCTTCCATTTTCTCCACTGACAGTGATATGGTCCACGGGTCTGTTTCTCCATCCCTTCCCCCGCCTTACCTCTCGCAGATCAGCACCTCGGGGAAGCTGTTCACCCGGACGAAGGTGCGGCTGAGGAACCTGTCGTCACTGGCCGTCGAGTGGATGCTAGACGAGGAGCTACAGTCCTCCTTCTCGGCCTGGCTCAGGCTCCCCAGGCTGCTGGAGGGGGAAGCCTCCACCGGCTGGTTCGGCAAGATGGCCTGCTTTAAGTTTTCGTGCAGAGACGGGTTGGAGGAACCGTCGGCCAGCGGCTGGGGTCAGGGGAGAGAAAGCTCGCTCAGTCCGCATGACCTATCGTGACTTTTCTTCAGTAATTCCGCCAGAGATATATGACAGCAGTCCCAAGAGGGCCAGGCTGGGGACACACTGGGAGGGGAAGAGTAAACAGGTAGAGCCCCGTGCCCCAGGGTCACGCCCACATCCACCCCCCAGGGACCAGGGTCATAGCTCTTGTCCCCAGGAGGCCAGCCCCTCTGCACTAGGCCCCTACCCCTTAGCCATGAGCCTGGGTCCGCTCACCAGTGGCCCACCTACACCCCAGACCTGGCCGCCAACTCTGACCTCCACCTGCTCCCTGCCCCCCGCCCCCACTGCTTCTGCCTCTGTCCCAGACCCCCGGCTCTGCTCTGTCCACTGACCTGCTGACCACCTGGCTCTTCCCCACCTACACTGACCTGGGCATCACCTCCTGACCCCAGGCCTTCGAGGTGGCTCCCCACTGCCCTTAGATAGGCCCAAAACTCCTTACCAAGGGACTCAAGACCCACACGCTGCCATGGCCACATGAGGTCACAGCCTAGTGCCTGGCACAGCTGGAGGGCTCAACAAATGTCAGCCACCACCTCTGTCCAGCTTGCTCCACTGTTCCAGAATGTTCCTGCCCAAGTAGTACGGAGCCGGCTGCCAGCTCCAAACCTCCCTCGTCATTCCATACTTCTGGGTCTTTCCAGATTCTGGTCCCCTTGCCCGCAACAGCCCTCACTCACTGTCTGCTGGGCGGAGGCATCCCTCCCTCCAGACACAGATCCAGAGCCTTCCATCCCTGGTAGCCCGGCCCAGCCCATGCCGGTTACGGCACACCGTCCTACAATCTCTGCCCAGACGGTGAGGGCCTCCAGGGTGAGGACGATGCTGTCCCAACCACTGGATAATCCCCAGCGCCCAGCAGGAGCCTGCCTGGCAAAGGGTGTCGACGATGAATAAATGCCCCTGGTCCGGGAGTTTTGCCCCAACACCCACCCACCAGATAGCTAAGTGAAGGAGGCAGTTCCCAATGAGCGTCTCTGGGAGCAGTCCCAGTACTGCAGAAAAGTTCTAATCTGGGAAAGTCTGTGTTCGGCACAGTGAAATCATTTCTGTGGGGCAGGGATTTGCAGAACCTGGCTCTGGCTGTCTTCAAAAGCAAATAATAACTGAGGAAACCGAACAAGTACAGAGTGCTTGGCTGCCACATGCAGGGCTAAGCCCTATGTCTATAATCCCATTTGACCCTCAAACAATTGGGGGAGGCAGGAGGGCCCATCACCCCCATTTGCAGATGAAGAAACAGGAGGCCGAGTCAGAAAATAGCCCATAGTAACGGCCGAGATAAGAGTTAGGATGGAGTCTGTGTGACCCCAGAGCCCATCTTGTTTACGGCCAGGAGAGCAGGCAACATTTTCCTCCAGTACTGGACCAGGGACTCTTTCTTCCAGGGACAGTCTCAAAGCCAAGGGCTCCTAGAAGCACCGTGGGATGGGCTACTGTCTGCAAATCTCCTGACCGCAGGTGAATTCCTGGCTTCAGGTGTAAGAGACCTATAGCCAGGGGACCTCGCACAGGTCATTGGCCTCTCTGGGCCTCAGTTTCCTTATGCATGAAGAGGCAATAACAGTATGATTTACCTTATGGGAAATGCCTAACGCATGAGAAATGCTTAGCATTGGGCCAGCCCCACAGTCAGTGTTCAGCAGGGTGGAAGCGGGATCTGTGAATGAGGAGCGATGCCAGGAACTGTGTCGGGGCCGGTGTTTGTGTTACTGCTAGAAGAGTAGGGTGCTGCCCTACTGTGCTGCCCCTGGTGTTCCTGGGGACACCTTGCTATACCCTGTCCCCGACAATGCTGTCATAAAGAGGATTCATCCTAAAGTTTTAGTCCATTCCACAGCCTCAAAATTATCCTTATTAAAATGACTTACCACAAAACCCTCAGAGAGGACCCAAAACCACTGCCCACTCCTACCCCCATCTCTAGGGCATTACTGAATAATTGCGTTTCTAAGACGGAGCTGAGGACTCTTACCCGGAACTTCTGATTGATGGGATAGATGACTTTTGCCTTCAGTGCAAATGCTGTGATGTTGCTGTTGAAAGATGGCTCACATTCCTGGGGAGGAAGAACACATGGCATCGGGTGCTTTCTAGAAAATGAAGGATAAACCGCTAAGAGTTACAAAAATGCCACACCCCATTTGTAACAGTGGCCTTGGAAAGGGACTGTAACAGGCTCATTTAGATCCCAGTAGGTGATCACTTGTTAGAAGGATGGGTGGGTGGATGGGTGGATGGATGGGTAAATGAATAGGTGGATGGATGGACAGATGGACAAATGGGTGGATGGATGCATGGGTGGATGGGAAAATGGATGGATGGGTAGATGGATGGATGGATGGACAGACTGATGGATGCATGGATGGATGGATGGATGGATGGATGGATGAATGGATGAATGGGTGGATAGGTAGATAGGTGGGTAAATGGATGGATAGACATATGGACAAATGGGTGGATGGATGAATGGGTGAATGGGAAGGTGGATGGGAAAGCGAATGGGAGGATGGATGGATGGATGGATGGATAGATGGATAGATGGATGGATGGATGAATAGATGAATGGGTGGATAGGTAGAGAGGTGGGTGAATGGATGGATAGACATGGACAAATGGGTGGATGGATGAATGGGTGAATGGGAAGGTAGATGGGTAGGTGGATGGATGGATAGATGGATGGATGGATGGATGGATGGGTGGATGGATGATGGATGGATGGATGAATGGATGGGTAAATGAATAGGTGAATGGATGGACAGATGGACAAGTGGGTGGATGGATGCATGGGTGAATGGGAAAGGGGATAGGTGGGTGGATGGGTGGATGGATGGATGGATAGATGGATGGATGGATGGATGGATGGATGATGGGCAGATGGATGGGTGGATGATGGATGGATGGATAGATGGATGGATAGATGGATGGATGGATGGATGGATAGGTAGATAGAGAGGTGGGTGAATGGGTGGATAGACATATGTACAAATGGGTGGATGGATGAATGGGTGAATGGGAAGGTGGATGGGAAAGCGGATGGGTGGGTGGATGGATGGATGATGGATGGATAGATGGATGGATGATGGATGGATGATGGATGGATGGATAGATGGATGGATGGATGGATGGATGATGGATGGATGGATGATGGACGGATAGATGGATGGATGGATGGATAGATGGATAGACGGATGGATGGATGGATGGATGGATAGATGGATGGATGGATGGATGGATGGACGGATGGATGAATGGGTGGGTGGATGATGGATGGATGGATGAATGGGTTGACAGGTGGATAGAGAGGTGGCTGGATGGATAGATGGACATATAGACAAATGGGTGGATGGATGAAAGGATGGGTGGGTGGATGAGTAGATGTTATATAGCACATTCCTTATTTAATTCCAAGTCTTCAGCTTTGAAAGAAATAAGTATTTAAATAACATGACAAAAATTTATGAGCGTTCCTAAAAATTGTGAACCATCTTTTAGTGGAAAAGAAAACAGAGTAGTTTTAGCATTGCCAGGGGCGTAAACATTTACACACGGTAATATTCACACAAGCCTCTGGATCAGAGCCTTCAATGAAAAGCAGTTGGGCAAGTCTTTTCACTTCTCTGAGCCTCAGTCTTCCCAAACAGAAAACAAGGTACCGTATGTGCCCCTCGGTCCGTGAGACAAAGCACCCAGCAGAGTTGCTGGGACAGAAGAGCCGCGAAGCAAGGGTGGGGAAGAGGTGCCTTCCCGGGGAGCCTTCTCTGACCGCAACTGGAAAGACTTACTCCCGGCTGCTCAAGGTTCCCCACATCCTCTCTGTATCTCCCTCTGCTGGAGCCACCCCCTGCATTTTGCTGGGCGTGCTGAGTAAATGTTTTGGAAACCACCTGCTGGGCATGATGGTGAACAGGCAGCCGAATCAGGAGCCTGGCGCTCCAGACCACGAGAAATCTCGACCTGCCGGGCGAAAACTGCACCCGCATCTACTGCAACGCTGTTCAACCAAAATTTCTGAAGAAAGAGCTCCATAACCAATGATTTCTTGTTGCCAACTTTACCTCGGGATAAGATACCCTATCACAGGGGATACAGAAAGATTTACCACTACCTCATGATGCGGGCACTGGGACAGCACCCGACAGCGGTGTGGCCCAGGACGCCTCCCAAGTGGGTTTCGCTGAGATGCCCTTCTGAGCAGGGTGGGGGTGGAAGCCACATGGCGAGGGCTGGACCTTGTCATTTCCACCTGTGCTTCATGACTCACAAAAAACAGACTTAGATGACGAGAATGGGGCAGACCACCCACGTGTGCCACCGCCAAGGGCCCCGCCGCTGAGTCTACTGTCTTCATTTCTCATGGGGGAGACGAGACACAGAGCAGTTAAGCCGTGAGCCCAAGGTCACACAGCTGATAAACGCCAGAACCGGGATTTGAGCTCAGATTCCCTCCTCTTTGGCTGACACCTTTCTGCCTCCTTCAATGTCATACAAAAAAGAATGAGGGTAAGAGCCAGGAGGTTAAAAAGGAAGTGGGTGTTCAGTAGAGAAGAGCCCTGGGCTGGTGTCCCCACCCTCCAGGAGCACAGGCCACATCCTGAGATACTTTGTTATTCCCACACCCCAACCTGCCATGTAAAATCAACCACAAATTCCACACTCAAACTCCTAAATGTCACTCAGACCCACAGCCCTGGCCACAGCCACCACCATAATTACCCGAAGGGCTTCAACAGCCTCATAACTGGCTCCCGTCCATGCACTGAGTGCCTACTATGTGCTAGGCTCTTAATGCCTTCTTGATCATTTAATTATCACACGTCAGCCAGTTTGGGGAGATCTGTACTATTTCCATCATCCCTATTTCATGCAGCAAGGCTCAGAGGTTAATACCTTCCAATTCATTCTCTACGTGGCAACTGAATGATCTTTTGAACTTGGAATCCCCCTCACTGCCGGCTTAAAACCCTTCCTGGCTTCCCTGTGATCCGAGGGAGGAGGGCAAAGCCTGCCCTGGCCCCCAGCATCCAGTCCCCATCTCTGCTTGAAGCTGTGCAGGTACAAAGGCAAAGGAGGACCGTAAGATTGAAAAGGCTGATTTCAGAACAGGTTACATAATTTGCGGGGTCCAATACAAAGTGAAAATGGGGGGTTGTGCATCTTATCAGAAAGTGATTAAGAATTTCAGGACAGCAGGGTCCAGAGAGCAGAAGCAGGGCCCGACTGAGCTCAGGCCCTGTGTGTTTGCGCGGGCTGCACGCCCGGGAAGCCGGTCCGGGCTGCTTTCCAGTGGACACTCGCCTGCTCAGAGAAAACCGGGGAAGCGGAGGGCACCACTGTGCTTTTCTAAACTTCTTACAAACAGAGGCGAAGAGAAAGCACAGCATGGGAAGGGTGGAAAATGAGAGGAAGGGCGTGGTCGCTGCCCTGCAGGGGAGACAGACAACAAAAATTGCACTTAATGTGAAAAACATAATTAGAAGAACAGGATGAATAGGCTGGGGTCCACCCGAGACACAGGGAAGCAGAAGCCGGGCCTGCGCATCAAAGCGTCAAGTCCAGCTGAGGCGTTCCCGATCCGTCTGGGGAGCCTGTGAATGCGCCCCATCCACCTGCAGTTTCCACCCCATCCACCCACAGGATGCAAGCCCATCGAGCACCGAGGACCGACCCCGTGACGGTCACGATGTTTGTCAGGATGAAGGGCCCGAAAGGGCTTGGCAAATGGAATCCAGGAGAAAACTGGCTTCTGCTGGTTTTGGTTTTGTTTCTTTTTACAGCTTTTCTTATTAAGTTCAGATGCCCTCCAAATTCTGATGACCTTCCCAACAGCAGCGATACAATTATACAGAAAATTGGTCGTAGTGCAAGTTCACAATGTAAAACTTCCCCAGCTGAAGCAATGCAATTATTCAGAAAATTAGTGAAAGCGTAATCGCAGGAAAAGAAAAGGCATCTCGCTCACCAACATCAAGGTGTTCTTTCAGTGAGTGCGTGGATGCGACCACAAAGGAGCCATCGCCCCAGCTCTCTTCATCCTGGGCAATGGCATGCCTCAGAGCCTTCTGGAGTTTTCGGTTTGTTTTTGACCGACATGAGCTATTTATCGAAATGAGGTTCATGCCAGGAGTGGCCTGGGCCACAAATGCCTTGGGTTTTCTGTGCATTTCAGGACATCGGCGTTAGAGCTCAGCTCGCCCGGTCCGAATCAGTCCTGGCTGCATTCCTTGACAAGCTCAGCCTGCAGAAGGCAGGGCATTTTGGCAAAGCCGGTCACTGGAACAGGCAGATCTTTAACTTAACTCTTGGCAATTATTAGCTAGATAATGGACATCGGCTGGCATAGCTAAACAGTTAACAGGTAAAGCGTTACTGGGAAAAATAGAGTGGGGCTTCCAGGGAGGTAAAAGGACTGGGCTCCCCTGCAAACGCTGAGAGATCGCTGCAGTCCTGCAGTCCGAATATTTGCAGAGTTAGCAGGTGATCAGACAGGTTAGGTTTCTTGTCCAATGCCACACAGCAAACGGGTGACGGGACTGGGGCCGGCTTCTGGGGTCCTGGATCCCCAAGCCTGTCGTGTTTTCATCATCTCCAAAGCTGCCCTCTGCGTGAGCAGGGTTGTATCCAGGCAATTCAACCACAGAAAGCGTGCAATTTAACAATTTCTAGCATATTCACAGCTATGCACAGCCATGACCACAGTCAATTGGGGAACACTTTTACCGTCTCCAAAAGAAACCCTTTCGCTGTCACCTCTCTCCCTCCCACACCCTCCTCCCCAAGCAACCACCAACCTCCTTTCTGTCCCTGTAAATGTACCTGTTCCGAACATTTTATATGAATGGAATCCTCTGATAGGTGGTCTTTTGTGACTGGCTTCTTTCAGTCAGCATATCTTCAGGCTCCATTCGTGTTGAAGCAGGTACTAGGATTTCGTTCCTTGTCATGAACACGGTGCACACGTTCTCGTGCACACGTATGTTCCCACTGTTGGGAGCATGGTTTTGATAACACGGATGATAGGGCCAGAGGGCCAGAGGGTGAGGGAAAGACACACAGACACACGGAGATGCGGACAGACAGAGAGACACGAGAGAGAGGGACACACAGACAGCTGCACCAACACACGCACGTGCAGCCACATGGGGACACCAAGCGCCTGGGGACAGAGAGGCAGGGAGCATGAGCCGGACACACAGCACCTATGTGCCAGGGGCCTGCTCCCGCTGCAGCCCCGCGAGGGCAGCTAATCCATCCATCGGGCCGCGTAAGGGAAGCCTGTGTCCAGAATCCTCGGGAAGATAGATCTGCCTCGTGGGGCTGCTCAGAGAGGTGCTTGGGGGTAATCTACACGAGTGCTCACCATCATTCAAAAGTGACATATGTGAAAATGCCTGACATTCAGTAGGTGCTAAAAAAAAAATCTCAGTTCAGTCTTCCCCTTTTCTCAGGACGTTCTCCATCCCTCCCTCTCCCTCTCTCTCTCTCTCTCCCTATCTACCTGTGTAAATGTCTATATTTACCTTTGGGCAATTGAGGGTAAATGGCCAGGATCCATAGTATTTTCTGGGGACCGGCAAGCGTCTAGAAATAGCACACCTTTGGAAGAAACGCCCTCCTTATCCACAGAGCTCATGCATGAAATGATGCCCCACGGCGAGCTCAGGCTGGGCAGTGTGGGGGCCAGTGAGGAAGGAACGGGGAGAATCCACCTTCAACATGTCTATCAAGAGGTCCAGAGCCCGAGTTCCTGGACATTTACTTAACATTCACGTAAAAGAAATAAAACGAAATGGAAACAAACTTACGTACAAACACTCACAGAGGCCTCATTCAGAAGAGCCAAACCCTGGAAACAACTCGTATGGTGATATATCCCCACAGTGGACTAAGCAATTAAAAGGATAGATTGGGGGAGCCTGGGGGGCTCAGTCGGTTAAGCCTCCAACTTCGGCTCAGGTCAAGAATCTCACAGTTCGTGGGTTCGAGCCCCGCGTGGGGCTCTGTGTTGACAGCTCAGAGCCTGGAGCCTGCTTTGGGTTCTGGGTCTCCCTCTCTCTCTGCCCCTCCCCCACCTCAGGAAGAAGTAAACATTAAAAAAAATTTTCAATAAAAATTAAAAGGGATGGATTACTGATAAGTGCAGCCATACGGTAAAAGCCTCGAGAGCAGTGTGTTGAGTCACTGTCAGCACAAGAAAGCACAGGATTCTAGAACAGTGAGACCACAGTGGTGATGGGAATCACACACCTGCCACTTCTGGAAGGAGCAGGGAAGGTGGTAGACTGGAAGGAGGGGGAAGGTAAACAAGAAAGGAGCAGGGGGGGAGCTTTCTGGGGCGACGGAACGTTCCAGATCGGGGTGTTGGCTACAAGTGGAAAACTTAAAATTTGTGCACTTTGCTGTATGTAAATTATACTGCAGGAACGAAGCCTGTTGGGAAATCTGTCAGGGGCTCATCTGGATGACATCTGTGCTGCCAGGCAGGGCACACAACACCCAACGTGCGACTCGGCAAACAAACCCAAACACGCGGCTTACGTCCACAGCCTCCTCCTTCGATGTCTGTGCGTGTCTCTTCCTCCTCCCGGACGGGGAGCCGGTTTCCGAGGGGTCCTGTACGTTAGACTCCAAATTCTTGAGCAGACTCTGAGCATCGTCTTTCTAAAATCCAAAGGTGGGGGTGGGGAGAACACAGGGAAGCCGGTCAGCCTGGTGCCCCCATACCTCGAGCCGTCACCTCCTCACCCAACGTGTGCACATCTCCGTGCCTCTGCCTGGCCCCTCTGTGCGTAGCGCCCTGCCTCCTGCCTCCTGCCCCCGCCCGGGGTCGGGTCAGCCACACAGCCTTCATGACTGTCCCATCCCCACTGGATCAAAAGTCACTCCATTGTTCTTCTGGGTTGGTGGCCCCTGGCAGCCTGTGAGCTCCTTGGGGTAACAGCTTACTGCGGGAAACAGCCCATCAATATTAATTTTCCTGCTAACCCCCATAATGCCACTGGATGCGTTTAAGAAAATATTTCAGGTAACGGTACAGTATAGAATGGTTTGTATTGGGAACCACGGCTGATCCTCATTATGGGAAAGGTTCTGTATTTGTAAATTTGCTTACTTGCTGACATTATTTGTAACCCCCCCCAAATCAACACTTGTGGTGCTTTTGGGGGTCACTCCTGGGCAGGTGCAGGGTGGAGAGAATTTGAGCTGCCTGACTACATTGTCAGGGTCTCCTACTGCAAACAGGTGGCCCCTTTTGTTCTTAATGCCATTCTCCTCTCACACATCCGTGCTTTCTGTTGCTAATGTAGTTGTTTAAAATAACCCCTAAGTGTAGTGCTGGAGTGTGGTCCGGTGTTCCCACGGGCAAGAAAGCTGGCGTGTGCCTCACGGAGAAAATGCACGTGTTGGATAAGCTTCGTTCAGGCATGAGCGATAGTGCTGTTGGCCGTGAGTTCAATGTTAATGCATCAACAATATGTGCTAAATAGAAACACACATAAGACAAAGTTACATATTGGCTGGTTAATGAAGATGCTGTGGCCGGAGTCTTCCAGGAACCCAGCCCTGTGTCTCCCCTGGGAGCAATGATGGAGTCTTTGCTAATTCTGGCTTTGCAGTGATCTCATAGGTCATGATTATCAACCGTATTTAAAATCCCATCACGCCAGAGACACGTATCAAGCCCCTCTTGGGGCTGCTCATGGATATAATCTTTGCCTTGAAGAAATATCGCCCGTTGGTCATTGAATTAGTCAGCAACTGCTACGAAGCATCACTAAGCCTCAGGCTTATTCTAGTCACTGGGAATGGAGTAATGAAGGAAGTAAACAAAGCCCCTGCCTTCATGGAGCTTACATTCCAGTGACAGGGCGACATAAATAAATACGTAGAGAGTAGGGGTGGTAAGTGGTACAGAAAAAAATGACGTAGGACAGGAGGATGGAGAGCAATAGGAGGAGAAGGCCTCTTGGCCAAGGTGGCATTTGAGAAAAAGCTTTTAGTGAGAGAGCCAGCTATTCAGATAGCTCAGGAAAAGCTTTCCAGGAGAGGACACCACAAGTGCAAAGGCCCTGTGGCAGGAGCGTGTCCAAAGAAGCCCTGTGGCTGCACCAGCGTGGGGTGTGGTAGAGAGGTGTAGATGATGAAGCCAAGGACTCAGGGATTGTTTGTTTGGCAGTTACGGCTGACCAATACAAGGGTTCCACAGGCAAGCACCTAATCAGATCATCCTATGGTAGCGACTGCAGGAGATAAACCTCACCCACTCCACACGGGGGCATCATTATTTTGCTCCCCAGTGAAAAACAACCAGGAAGCCAAGGATCGCCAGCCACTTGAGGACAAACTCTAAATGAAAGAGAAACCCCAAACAAACCAAAAGAAAAAGTGAACCAAACATAGATGCTGTGTGGGCAAAAAGAAAACTTCAAATGAATCAAGCAACTATAATATCCTCAGTGAAAATTAAATTAAAATTTAATTTAATTAAAATTTAATTAAATTTAAAAAAAAAAAAAGGAAAAGAATCATCAAAGAGAGTGAGTTTCCACATCATAAGGCCTCCTGAATACACAGTAGGAGGGAGGGGAATCTATTGATTGTCAACAACATCCATCCTGGTGCCTCTTCTAAGCTGGGAGCAAAGATACTTCCTTCCAGATTCTCCAGGGGAACAAAACAAAGTTATCAGCGATCAGAACAAAATCCCATGTCTCCACATCAACAATGGCAGTTGGAAGGCAATGGGGAAAAAAATGCCTTCAAGATTCCCGGGTTGGCGGGGGAAGGGGGGTTATTCCCAGCCTGGCGTCCACAACCTAACTGCTCTCACCAAGCTAAGTGTAAAGACAGAAGGACACAGATACTTCCAGACACAGAAGTTCTCAAAAGCACCTCCCTCTATCTCTCTCGCAGGAAGATCCAGGAGTTCATGCTCTACCCACGTGAGGAGATTAGCCCAGGAAGACAGTGCAGGAGATCCCTGGAAGAGGATGTAACTACAGGGAGGTGAAGACGTTCCAGGGTGACGGCCAGAGAGGTCCCACTGGTGACAGCAAAAGCCTAGAGTATCCGCTGCTTGATGTTGAAAAACAAAACGGTCCCTGGGAGGGCTCCTTAAATGTAAGTGGAGATTACCCACCTCCAGAGATTCTCATCAGTGAGTCTGGGATGGGGCCCAGGAACTGGCATTTCTAACAAGCTCCCAGGAAATGCTGTTGCTGGTTTGGTCCAAATGAGTCACAGTGGTCCAGAGAGCCAACCCGGTTGAGACGGGAGCAGGCGAGAAGTTTCCCGGTGTTTGCAAGAAGATAAAACCTATCAAATGCTTAACGCCCTCAAGTGTCTCGACAAGAAATGTGTATAAAAGGAGGGGTGTTCGGTGTTATATGAATGAGCAGGAGAATCGAAGCAAATGGAAAAAAACCTGGGTAACTATTAATTTCAGCGAAAACAAAAGGCAGTGAGAAAAAGGAAAGTAATCACAATTGCAGCTGATCCTTGACTCACGGTGAAAAAGTGCTTCCAGAATCCTGACAAAGGGAACACTGAACACTGATTGAAACAAAATTACCCAATAGCCACACAGGGAGGGTGGTGGTGGCGGCTGGGGTGGGTGTGCATATGAAACAGAAGAAAAGAGAGCTGAACCCTCCCGGGGGGTCCGGGGGTCCGCAGTGTGAAGTCAACGCTATGCCTGAAGCCAAAAATGCAAGAAGGAGCCGGGGAAGCAAGTTCTTTAGAAAGGGGAAGAAAATTACCCTAAAACCAGCTGAAAGAGTTGGACGCGTTGCTTTCTGAGCCGGGGTAAGCAAACACTCGATGAGCAGGTAGAATGCCAACGCAAATAAAAAGTTTTGATGATGAAATAGATACAACGAACGCACAAAGGAAAAGGAAAACAACAGAAAGAAAGCGGAGCAAGGTAAAATTATGAGCTGGGTGACCTGGACCAGAGGAGAACAGGGAACCCAGCACGCAGGAGGGAAGAAGTACCTCATCTAGCCTGAGGGGGTCTTTTCTCTGCCTCCTGAAGGATCAGCGCGGGAAAGGTCAGAGAGCAGGGAAAGCCGAGAAAGGTCACTGCAGGCAGAGAGAATGAGTGTGCAGAAGTGGAGAAGCAAGGAGATACTGGGTGGCTGGAGAACAGGATGCTGTGGGTGCCTGGGCACCTTGTGTTGAGGCTGGATGTCCCAGGGAAGGTGATCACCTTGTACTCCATTTCCTTACGCTGGGAAATCGGACATAATCTTCTGTAGGCGACCAGCAGTCACTGGAGGTTTTTAACCCAGACAGTCAGATTGCTGCGTGGGCATTTTAGAAAAAGAGATGTAGGGAAGAGAAGAGGAAAAAAGGAGTCGACGTAGAACGCTGTTGCTGGGGCGCCTGGGTGGCTCAGTTGGTTAAGCATCTGACTCTTGATTTCAGGTCACGATCTCCCAGTTCGTGAGTTCGAGCCCCGTGTCAGACTCTGCAATGGCAGAGCAGAGCCCGCTTGGGATTCTCTCTCTCCCTCTCTCTCTGCCAAACCTCCCCCCCTCCATGCACACATATTCTCTCCCTCTCTCTCTCAAAAATAAATAAATAAACTTCAAAAAAATAAAGAAGGCTGTTCCTAAGGTCCCATCCAAATCATCAGAAAACCCCGTCAGCCCTACCCTGGAGCCAGAGCCCCCTCTAAGGCTACTGCCCTAGTCTGAGCCACCATGACCTTCAACCGGACTAATGCAGGCCTTAGTGGCCAGCTGCACAAACCCAAACCCCGTGAGCCTCAGCTGTGACACGGGCCACCGGGCCACCGCTATGGTGTGAAGGTTTGTGCCCCACCCCCCACTCACAGGCTGAAACCCCAACTCACAAGGTGATGGCATTTGGGGGTGGGACCTTTGGGAGGTGATTAGTTCCGGAGGGTCCAGTCTTCCCGAAAGGGAGGAGTGCTTTTACAAAAGAGTCCCGGGGAGTCCCCGACCCTTGTACTCTCTGAGGACAGTGAGAAGTCAGCAGTCTGCAACCTGGAAGAGGCACTCACCAAGAACCCAGCCGTGCTGGCCCCTGATCTGGGACTTCCAGCCTCCAGAACTGTCAGAAATAAGTTTCTGTGGTTTGTAAGCTACACAGCATATGGTATTTTGTTACTGCAGCCCGGACAGACCAAGACAGAGACTGACCGTTACCGCACCAAGTAGCAGATGGCCTTCAGAGCTTTCGGCTCTGATTTAGGTGTTCAGACAGACTGGGGTTGAAATCCAGCCCCCCTGTTTATTCACCACGTGGCCCTGGACCGAGAACAACGTTGTGGAGCCTCGATTTCCTAACCTGGCATGTGAGGATAATGACAGTTCCCCCACTCAGAGGTCTGGAGCGAGAACATAGAACCCAAATCCCACAAGCGCTTGGCTCGGAACAGGTCACCCAGCAAAGGCTCTGTACGTGTAACCTCTCTCTTCACACAAGAAGCCGAGGTCTCTCAGTGTCCCTTAATCACCAGCGGGATGTGACAACCTCAACCTTGCCCATAAGCATTCAACACATTTTACTTTCAGCCTTTATCACTCCTTTCCAGCAAAAACGCTCCCCCGAAGTCCAGGGGCAATATGAAAGAGCCCGCATTTCCACCTGCTGGGCTTGTCTCCTTCTCCAATGGGCCAGGAACTCAGGCAACAAGACCACACACCTCAACTCAGATCCTACCAGACTTTATCCTTCAAAGAGGTCAAAGCTGCAAGGACCCAAGACAGTGATCACGTCACTCCTGATCGAATGAACGCCTTGCTGTATGCCAGACCTCTCCGCACGACACCCCATCCCGCAACAAAGGTCACGCGAAGCCCCCACCAATCCCCTTCGTGCATCTAGCCTGTGACCACTGCCTCTCATGGAGAGTACAGTGACTTTGGGCTTAGACACGCATCTGTCACTTTGGCAAGTCACTTCACCTCTCTGTGCCTCAGTGTCCTCAAACGCACAGTGGGGTCACTGACAGAACAAACTCACAAAGCTGTTTTGGGGATTCAATGAGATAATTCAGGTAGACGATCCGGCTGAGGGCCCGGCACACAGTCAGCAGTCAGCAGGTGGTAGCAGTATGGTTTCCCATCACGGAGCTCAGCAGGTTGTGTTACAATCAAATGTTTACTTGCAGCCTTTTTCTGGAGGCTGTGAACCTCCAGCAGCAAGGGCGGGGTCTACCCTGCACGGGAATGTGGCGTCTCAGCCCCTCAGGACGGTGGCTGCCAGAAGGCGCTCATCAAACTTTGTAGGGATGAATGAGTGAATGAATGAATGCATGAATGCATACCAGGGTGGCAGCCGGGTCTACAGAGGCTAGTTGGGTCACCCACCCAGCAGGAAGCAGAAAGGATGGGTAGGGATCGCAGCCCCCCCACCCCACCCCGTCCACCGTGCTCAGCCGGGCCCCTCGGCCAGCTGCTAATCCAATCCCGTGGTGCCACAGATGTGGAGACTGAGGCCCAGAGCGCTTTAGCGGCTGTCTGTGAACGCACGGCGGAGTAGGACGGAGCAGCCCCTTCTGGGGGCCCCAGGGCGGTGTCCTCCTGTCACTCCACCGCCGCCCTCCCCTCCCCCACTCTGGAATGGATCTCCAGCCCCCTTCCCAGGGCAGAACCAGGTGCGCTCATTGCCCGCGATCTCGCTCGAGTGCGCACGGGGCGCAGGAGGCCCGCGCCGCGCGCGTCCCACACCCGCGCGTCCCGCCAACCTACCCACCTGGTGCCGTGGGCGCGGGCGGGCTGCGCGGCAGCCGAGCCAGAGGCCGAGGCCGAGGCCGAGCGCGGCGCCCAGCAGCACGGCGGGGGCCAGCAGCGCGGGCGCCGGCCGCACTGCGTCCCGGCCCAGCGGCAGCCGCGCGTCGCTCCCGCAGGCCGCCGCGCCGCGGGCCATCGGGGGCGCTCAGGCGGCGGGCGGGCCGCATCGCCCCCGCCGCCGCGCGCCGCCTCGGCCCGCCGCCCGGGGCACCGTCCCCGCCAGCTCGGCGACAAGCGAACTCGGAGACCGGGCGGGCAGGGGCGCGGCGCGCTCCACCGACTCCTCCGGCCTGCGCGCTCTCCAGCCTCCGGCTCCGCTCCCCCTTCCCGGCGCGGCCCGGCCGGAGGGAGGAGCCTGGGTGGTCCGCCCAAAAGTTGGAGCCGCCCCCCGCCCGGCCTGCCCTCGCACTGAGCATGCCTGGAGCGAGGCGCGCGGCTCGGCCAGGGGAGTCCCCGGGGCCTCTTGGCTTCCCGGGAACGAAGGAGGTGGGGAGGGGGGTCCCCCAGCCACGGAGGACGGTGTTGCTCGGTTAAGTTTCTCGAGCGTGTAAGATGGGCTAAGCATTCAGCCTGTTGATGTCAGTAACTTTCTCAACAGCCCTCCGGGATGGGTACTTATTCTCCGCCTACTCTCCAGACGAGGAAGCTCAGGGTCACGGCGGCTAAGTGACCTAGTGAGAGTCCGACTCCAGTCCCGCTCCTCACCCGGACCGGTCGGCCGTCTGTGGACCACACAGTCCGCCACTGCCTCTGAACTTGTTAGCCTGAAGGCTCCTGTTTTAATCCCCTTCTATGGATAGTCAATAGTTTCCTCTATGATAATGTGTAGAGACAGGATTGTTACACCCAGCCCGCACTAGGAACGAGACACTGCGTGGTCATTCATTCGCTCAGTCTTCACAGAGAACCTGCTGATGGAACCAGCCCCAGGCCCGCAAGGGACCAGACGAGGTCCAGACACCGGATATCTCACGGCTGTGCGGGGAGATAAACAACTCGAGGAATTCACCATCTGCTCTTTGCTTGAGCAAACATTTACTGAGGCATTACCTCATGAACCTTCCAGGTGGGCAAGGTGGGAACTATTACCCGGTTTTACTTTTTATATAATAAATGGACACCCAGAGAGGAAGAGTTGCTCATTCCAGGTCTCGCAACTAGGAAATGAGACAGATACATTAACAGCCGTGTCTGGCTGGCTTCAGAGCTCGCACTCTCCACTACTTAAATGTTTCCTTAGAAGCATCTCCAAGGCTTCTGGGAACGTGTATGGGGCAAACAACCTGAAGTTCTTGCTTTTTATGCTGGCTGTTTCTTCGGACATTAAGAACTTATTTTTTAAATGCAGTGTTCTTTGCGTTTTACTTTATTGTAAAGTTGTTTGGCTCTTAAAACCACCCTGTAAATTACTCATGTCAAATAGAACGGATGCTTCAGCAATATGCTGGCATCTAGCCTTCGGCCTTGGCTCACTCCTGGCATCCTGCCAGATACCCCCTACCCCCCCAGGGCAGTGGTACCTCTTGTGGGGAGCCTGGCTAATACATTTTCAGACTCTCAAACCCCACTGCCTTGTCTGTGTCGAGTCAGGGAGGGCCTGTCCTTGGAGGGGTTGGGGGAGAAGGAACGGACAGGTGCCAGTCTTACTGGCCTGAGGCTGCTCGACAGACTGCAGGATAGGAAACTTCTCCCCAAGGAGCAGGTCACTGAGGACTCAGGGAAAGCAAGAGGAAGCAGAGAGACTACTCTACCTGGCTCTCTCCCGATATCTGTGGCCCCTTCCTTCTCTACAACCATACCCCCTTGGACAGTTCAAGGAGTTTCTTCACCGGCTGCCTCCTGGCTCCAGGCACCAAATCCCCTCTCTCCCGTTCCCCACAGTGGCTGGGTAACTAACTCTCTGCCCTGGAAACTGATAGATACCTAGGCAGGTCCAGGGGCTAATCCACAGTAAGGGTTCAGGAAATATGAGCCCAATGGGGCTGAACTAAATCCAATAGAAAGTGAGAGTAGCCTTTCCCTCTGGTTCCTGATCCCCGAGTCTCCCTCCCAGCCCCTCTTTATCTTGTCCTGTCCCCTCAGGGCTCTCCAGGACACAGGGCTATCTGCCTCTCTAGATGCTTCTCCGTTCTCTGATAAGGGTTTGGTGGGTCTGGAGCAGGCTTTGGGGGCAGCCCGGTGTGTGCATGTGTCACGGAAGCCTCCCCGGAGGAGATGGGTCTGAGCTGAGAACCGGGAGGCATCAGTGGAGGGGCACTTGGAGCCTCTGAAATCTTTGGGAGAAGACGAGTGACCCGATCCGGATCTGATTTGGGTAGAGAGGAGCTCCCAGGCGTGGCGCGAGCAAACCCAAGTGTGGCCCCAGGCTCGCTCCCGCCCTCCGCCCCACGCCCGTCCCCCACCCAGCCTCCTCCCAGCCCGCCCAGTCCCAGATGCCCGAGCGTGTTCCAGAAAACTTTCCGCGGCGGCTCGAACTGAGCATGCTCGGCGGCGGGGCGGGCCTGGGGTCCGGAAGCTCCGGCGACTCAGCCGCGCCCGCCACCTTGGGGTCGCCGTTCCGGAGGGGCGATGGGCGCGGCGGGCGTCGCGGGGAGCGCCACGTGGGTGCTGGCCGGGGGCCTCCTGGCCGCAGCCCTGGCGCTGCCCGCTGGGCCCGGAGGCCGAGGCCGGCTCCCCGCGGGCCCGGGTGCCCTCGGGCGCCCCCTCGGACGGCAGCGTCCCTCGGGTCTCCCCGCAGCTCCCCGGGCGGGGCCCGAGCGGACTGCGCAGGTAAGGAGGGCGCTTCCCCCGTCTCCGGTCGGACTCAGGCCGGGCCGGGCTTCGTCTACACCGGCGCGGGGAGGCCCCTTCGAGTTGGGGAGACTATCGGAGGGAGGGGAGGGCAAGCTCCGAGTAGGACGCTTCGGGTGTTTCTAGTGTATCGCGCTCAGACCCGCGAAGTCCCAGGAAAGGAGCAGCGCGCGCGGTGTCTGCGGGCTTAGGCTTTGCCGGCCGCCTGGGTCGAATCTCGCTCCGAAGCCTAAAAGCCCTGTGACCTGGGCAAAGTCGCTTCACTTCCTGTGCCTCCCGATTCCTGGTCTGTGAGCCTTTGCAGCGACCACCCCGCGGGTGGGTGCCGAGGTAGGCGAGTTCGCTTGGGTGCAGCGTCCGCAGAGGGGAGCACGCCTGGAGTGCAGCGGCTGTTAGAAGCCCAGTTGGGATTCCTGGCTGGAGTTTCATTGACCGTCTTGGTTGCTGAATTTACCCACTTCCCACCTTCCCCTCCCACTGTGGCCACCAACCTGGGAAGGCACAGAGCCCTGGCTCTCTCCCTAGATTCCCCTTTCCCCTGCCTCCAAAAGTGGCCATCAGTTCTGCGTCCTGCCCCCCCTTACCCAATCCGCTGGACTTTCTGCACCCCGCTCCAGCCCTTAGCTTCAGTCCCCACTACTTAGCCTCCGGCCTTTGGTGACTGTTTCTTCTGAGTCTCCCCCACCCCCTAATTTGTGCTCTCTCCCACTCATTTCCCCCAGATGGCTGACGTCCAGGATGGGGGATCTGTCTGTGGTGTGCGATATACTTATGACCACTTTCCTCCCCAGCCCACACCCCCCTCCCACCAATCCCTGGGAGAGTTAGGCTTCTGTTCCCAGAACTGCCCTTTTCAGTGTCCTCTCCCCTCAGGCCTTGGGGTCCTCCCCATCCTCCCCCAGGGTCTGGCTTCCCTGGTCCTGTTGGGTTCAATGCCTGCAGGCCCCAAGGTGCTTGCTACATGTGCTACAGGTTTTTAGGGCCCTTCAAGGAGATTCTGTTCATTTTCTATTATTAGATATTCACTAGAGAAGACAAAGTAATAACACCGTTGATTTACTGAGCTTTTGAAAAGTCCCCATGGCAACATTTCACAGGGTCCTTTCATGTACTCCTGTCCCGTGAGGTGGGACGTGTCTGGCCCATTTTGCAGAGGACAAAATCCGGCCGGGGAGCCACCCATCCCCCCAGGCCCGTGCCGTGCTCTCACTCTGGTCCCCGTGTTCAGAGCCCCCTCACCTGGCCTGCTCCGCACTTGCTCTGAGAAACCAATGCCGGAACATTCTTGTGGACACTTGTTGCTAGGCTCCACAAGAAAGTGCTTTGAAAACCTGAAGATAAATGCTTAGTGTTATCTTATTATCTGTCCCTTCCTGCAAAGGATAAACTGAGAGGTGGTTACAACCATTTCCCAGATGGCCTAAGTAATGCTCTGTCCAGCACGGGAGCCACTAGCCACTTGTGGTTATTTAAACGTAAACATTTCAAGTGCTTAATGGCCATGTGTGCTAGAGGCACGGACTATAGAACATTCTCACCATGGCGGAAAGTTCTGTCGAAAGTTCGTTGGAAGGAGAGAAGGCCTTGAAGGGTTGAGTGGACAAGACGCTTCTGAGTTAGCCGTTCACTTCTGGTGTTTACGGACAAGTTTCTAGGTGCCAGGCCCTGTTTGGGATATAAGAGAACAAGCAGTCTCTCCTCTTAGGAAGTCTGCATTCCTGGGGCAGGACAAGGCCTCAACAGTGGTGCCAGGCAGTGGTTTAGGCTGCAGAGAGAAATACAGTGGGCAGAGTGGGCTGGGAAAGACAGCAGTGAGTGCTGTCTAGTCGAGTGGTCAGGGTGGGCGCTTTGAGGAGGTGGCAGGTGAGCGGAGCCCTGGGTGGAATGAGGGAGGGCAAGGCCATGTCCAGGAGAAGAGCCTTCTGGAGTGCCACGCCAGAGGCCAGAGGTGGGGTGTACCTGGTGTGGCCCAGGACCAACAAGGAGGCAGGGGGGTCGACAGAGCGAGGGGGGGGAGGTACGGAGGTGATGAGGCCAGAAGGGTGAGGAGTGGCAGATCAGGAAAGGTCCCGTGGCTTATGCTCAGGATCCCGGCTGTGATTCTAAGCAAGGTGGAAGGCAGGTGAGTGTTGAGCTGGAAAGTGACACGCTGTGGCTCATCTTTCTAAAGAACCCCCGCCTCCCCCTGTCCTGGGGGCAGGGAAGAGGATAGAGGACCGAGAGCAGAAGTGAGAGCAAGAGTGGAGGTGACTGGGAGACCAGGCCAAGGTGGAGGGATGCTGGACC
Source organism: Panthera onca (assembly GCF_046562875.1). Lineage (NCBI taxonomy): Eukaryota > Metazoa > Chordata > Mammalia > Carnivora > Felidae > Panthera > Panthera onca. The sequence continues at coordinate 5,389,591 of NC_138342.1, forward strand.
AGGGTGGTTAGAAACAGGGGTTTCTGATGTATTTCGAAGGTGGAGCCAGTGGCTGTGGATTGAGAGAGAGAGAGAGAGAGAGAGAGAGAGAGAGAGAGAGAGACAGAGGAGTCAAGGATGAGGCCAAGGATTTCCGCCTGACCACGTGGAAGAATAGAGATACCATTGGCTACATTAGGAATTCGGTTCTGGTCTTGCCGAGTTCAGTTTGCCTCTGAGGTGGGCATACAGTGGAGTGTTAGATGGGCAAGTGTTAGATGGGCAAGTCTGGACTTGGGGGAGGGATCCGAACTGGTGACGCCGGGCAGTGGTCAGCTGAGAAATGGCTGAGCTCACCTTGGGGGGAAGCGGGGATTGGGAAGAGGGAGGCCTTAAGGCAGCGCCCTGGAGCTGGTGGCTAGGCAGGAAGAAGGAGGGATCCAGCAAAGGAGATGAGAAGGTGTGGCTGGTGTGACAGGAAGGCAACCAAGACTGCGACCCAGAAGTCAGGGGAGGAGAGCACTAAAGGGAGGGAGGGGCTCGGTGTAGGCAGAGCATTGCCCCCCAAAGACCTCCACATCGATCCCGGAACCAGTGAATGTGTTAGGTTACCTTGCAAAGGGGAGTTTACGTTGCTGATGGTTACTAATCAGCTGACCTCAAAAGAGAGAGAGGTCGTTGGATTATCTGGCTGGTGCTGATGTAATCACAAGGGTCCTAAAACATGGAAGGGGGCGGGGGGAGGAGATGTGGCGTTGGAAGGAGGTCATGGCGATGCGGTATGAGGAGACCCTGCTGCCGCTGGCCTTGAAGATGTGGGAGGGGGCCCTGAGCTAAGGCGCGTGGGTGGCCTCCAGAAGCCAGAGAAGGCCAAGAGATGGACTTTCCCTTCGAGCCTCCAGAAAAAATATGTAGCCCTGCTCACGCTTTGATTTTAGCCCGTTGAGGCTCACGTCACACTTCCGGCCTCAAGAAGCGTAAAGTAATAAATGTGTGTCGCTTTGAGCTCTTAAGTTCATGGTGGTTGTTACAGCAAGGATGGGATGCCAGTACGTTCCCATATCGGATGCCGCTGGTGGGTCGTGTGCAGTGAGGACGGACAACCAGCCGTTAAACGGAGCCTTGTAGAGGTCATGGTGACCTTGTCAGGGGCTGCCATGTTGGAGGGAGGGATGACCAGGGAGGGGAAGGCTGGGCATTGAAAGGGGCTATCGGCTGCCTTCTGAGCACCGTCTCCGTGAGAGCAGGCTGCTTCGTGGGGCCAAGGAGCCCCTGGAGAGGCACCCTCCAGGCTGGTGCTACCCAGAAGCCAGGGAGATCCCTGGATACTTGGCCAGGGGCTCCTGGCACCTGGGCTTTCATGGGTTGTTTGCCCCCTTGGAATCTGCCCCTTCGAGGGGAAATGTTTGTTGGTAAAGAGACCATCATCCCTCGGTGAGGTCAGGGGCCAGGTCTGGTGTGCTCGCCTGGGGGTGCCGAGTGCACAGCCTGTCGTGCAGCAAATTCTGGCGAGAGAAGGGGTGGAAAGTTCCAGGGGGCAGGGGTTGTACAGACATGCAGATGCGTGGGTGTTGGGTGCACAGTGGAGCCCCTGTCCACTCTAGAGACCTCGTGGATGTGTATTTTGTAAGTTAATAGCCTTTCTGTTTTAGAACAGTTTCAGATTTTAGAAAAATGGAGCGCATAGTACAGAAAGTTCGTATATATCTGCCCTGACCACACACCCGGCTTTCCTTGCTAACGTCTCACCTTAGTATAGTACGTTTGTTGTCGCTAATGGACTAATACCGTTATCGTTATATTATTATTAAAGTCCATAGTTTATTCCGACTCTCTGAGCTTTTTTGTTTTCTTCTTTTTTGTTTTTAATTTTTTTTTTTTTAACGTTTATTTATTTTTGAGACAGAGAGAGACAGAGCATGAATGGGGGAGGGTCAGAGAGAGGGAGACACAGAGTCTGAAACAGGCTCCAGGCTCTGAGCTGTCAGCACAGAGCCCCACACAGGACTCGAACCCACGGACCGCGAGATCATGACCTGAGCCGAAGTCGGCCGCTTAACCGACTGAGCCACCCAGGCGCCCCTGTTTTCTTCTTAACCTAATGCCCTTTTTCTGTTCCAGGATTACATCCAGGACACCATAGTATAACATTCAGTCATCTTGTCTCCTTAGGCTTCCCTCGGTCGTGCCGGTGTCTCAGACTTTCTTTGTTTTTGATGAACTTGGCAGTTTTGAGGGTCCTGTCCGTTGTTTCGTAGGGTGCCACCTCCCAGGATTTGTCTGGGTGCATACCTTCAACATGCCCTACCGCTGTTGGTGTTGACCTTGGCCTCCTGGCTGGAGTAGCGTTGGCCATCATTCTCACTTTTTGTGTTTCTCATCTTCCTCCTCCTGTATCGTACTTGCTGGGAGGAGGTCCCTGTGCGCCGCCTGGATCTGTGTTGTTATCGTGAGGTTGTTTCCCCTGCCGGGTGGCGGTAAAGACTCACTCCGTCCACACTGCTGTATCACAACAGTGACAGGCGGAAGGACTCTTGGGGAAGGGGTACCTCCTTCTGCCTGGTGGAAGGCACTTTATGAACTGGCGGCTCTATTGGCCACGTACTCCTGTCCGAGGAGACTCTGGGGACGGCGTTCACGTCGGGTGTGAGGGACCCGGCAGACCCCCAAAAGAGCAGGCGTGCGGGGCAGCTCCTGTACGGTGGCTCCCATCGCTCGGTCACTGTTACTGCTGTTACAGTGACACGTGGACATGTGCTTCTGCTTGTAGGAGATAAACCACTCAGTTGGCATGGAGAGAAGGGGGCCTCCCTCTCCGGCCCGCAGGGACACCACCCCTTTCCCCAAGGCCACCCAGGCTGACGCTTCAGAACCTCCTTCTAGACTTTGCCACATGATAGGTGGTCCTGATACTTTATGTAGCATATTGTTAAAAGTATAATTATTCATGAAATATGTAATTAGTGTTAAGTGGGTTATTGAATACCTGCATTCAGTATCTACCTTCGTATCCCGTTCCCCGAGTCTGGGGATTTTACTGGAAAATGAGAACGGCGCTCACTTCACTAGCTTGTGCCGAAGACTGTTTGTGTAACTCATCTGAGTGCACAGCAGGGGACCCAGCCCATTTCAAGGGCTCAACCAGGCCAGCTTTGTTATTATTATTAATTTTACGGTAGAAAGGTCTGGGCCTTTCCAGGGCCCAGTGTTTTACAGAGGTGGAGTGGGAGAGTTAGCTGGGCCCTGTTTGGGCAGGTTTCATCCCTGAGCAAGGTGAAGCATGCTGGGAGGAGGCTTTGAGATCTTCACGTCTTAGATGAGGGTCTGAGGCTCAGAGAGGCTGAGAGACTTGGCTAAGGACACACAGCACGTAGACTGTTCTGGCTAGAACCCACTTCTCTGGACTCCCTGTCGAGTGTTTTACGAGCCACTCCATAGGAACTTGCAAGACTGTGGGAAGGCAGAGGCTGGAGTCCCAGCCAGTGTCACAGGGTGGGCGAAAGGCAGAGCTGGGATTCGAACTCAGGTCTATCCGAGTACATTGAAATTTTGACCACATGGTGCTGCCTTCCCAGACAGCCTCCCCAAATGCAGTCAGGACTGAGCTGATGGTCTCTGTGGGAAAGAGAAGGTAATCCCGTACTCCTGGTGGGGGTGGTTGCTCTAGAAAAATTTATGTCAGATTTCCGGGTAAAAGTGCAGCTCCTTTCTGTGTGAGCCATTTACGAAAATGACGTTCAATCACTTGTTACAAGTAGGGTCTTCGGTTAGTGACTTTCGCCTTTGAAATTTTCTAGGACTTGCCCCATTTGATTTGGCCCAACGTAGAAAGCTCTCGCCTTAAGACCGAAGGTAAGTTTGTCTTTTGCTTGATTGTTTTCGTTGCTTTGGCTCTGAAAGAGAATTAGACTTAAAGTCACAGCCCTCTTGCCTCCACCTGCCTCACATTCCACTGACCTGCCCACCTTGGGCAAATACATCATGTTTTCCGCTGACCTGATAGGGCAAGGGCAGTGCGTCGCCCCTCCAGCAGCTGGCCGAGCCCTAGTGCACAGAACAGGGTTCAGGGTCAGGTGGCCTGTCCTGAGTCTCCCCCAAAGGAGTCTGATTGAATACAGTATGTGCATATTAGCCAGGTGTGTGAGTTTCCCGCGGCTGCTCTAACAAATCACCCCAAAGTTCGTGGCTTAAAAACAACACAGATTTACTCTCTTGGAGTTCTGGAGGGCTACAGTTCAGAATCCGTTTAGCTGGCTGAAGTCAAGGTGTCGGCAAGGCCGTGCTCCCTCCGAGGCTCCGGGGAGAACGTTTGCTCCTTTTCCAGCCTCTCTGGCTATGCTCCAATGCAGTCCGTGGGTCCTGGCCCCTTCCTCTATCTCAGCACCAGCAGGCCGGCGTCTTGCCTCAGTGGTCCCGTGGCCTTCTCCTCTTCTACCTGTCAGCTCTCTCTGCCTCCCTAAGGACACCTGCGATGACATTTACTACCCACCCGGATAGTCCAGGTGATTTCCTCATCTTCAGGACCTTGATTTAATCACATCTGGGAGGTTCCTGTTGCATACAGGATGACATATTTACTGGTCCCCTAGATTAGCTCCTGGGCACCTTCAGGGGTCATATATTAGTCAGCCCACCACATCAGGAGACAGAAATTGAGCTGAAACTCACCTACAGAAAACCGAACTGGCTGGCCTTGTAACTGAACCGTGCAAGCCTGGGCGTGGCCAGATCCAGGGGCTCCGCGTGCCCGGGCCACGTCTTTCTTTTTCATCTCAGCCCCACTTTCCCCTAGGAGCCTTTGGGGAGCTGTAACAGCCAGCCCTTATGCAGTGGAAGACTTCTCAATAGCTTGGCAAGGGCTCTAGGGGCGACCGATGGGCTCAGCCTGAGTCCTGTGTCTGTCCCCGGCCCCATCACTGGGGCTGTGGGTGGACTCTTCTGGGCTCTGTGCCTCATTCTGCCTCCTGGGGACTTGGATGGACTGGGGGCCAGGCTGGCCCCGCTTGTCTGCACAGACTGAACAAGATGCTTCCTGAGAAGAGGAGGGGCCTCGCTGACAAAACTGTCTTTTCAGCAGAGTCTGCTCGGCACAGATTAGACATACACCTTCCTCGGGGATCCTCCTTCATACCAGGGCTGCCCAGATCTCACTCACTTGCGGAGTTAAAAGGTATTTCCCAGGTCTTTGTTTACTCTCTGCCAACTTTACATTTTCCAAAATACAGTTTTCGTTTGAGTAAAATAGGTTGAGATGATCTCACTGCAGTGGTAGAGAACCTTTTATTCATTGATGAGGCAGGTCTGTGGGCGAGAGGGAGCAGACTGCATTAAGAGCAGGGGACGGAGCAGTAAGATCCCTGGGAGGGGCTTCAGGGAGGGCTTCCTGGAGGAGGTGCTCCGGTGCTCCCAGCAGCGTCCTGAGAAGTGACAGTTTAGCAGGACAAGGGGATGGAAGGAGGAGCTTCCAGGCGTGTGGCAGCCAGAGGCAGGAGAGTGAGGGGACAGCCCAAGAACTGCAAAGACAGTGCAGATGTCCCTTGTGCTGGTGGCCAGAAGGGGGAGGCCACTGAGCGATGATGTGCTGGGTGGTGATAGTCACGGTATGGCCCAGATTCCTTCTCTACTGTCTGTCAACCCCAGAAGCGCCTTGTTCAAGTTTTCATCAGAGCCTGTGTTTGGGCCTTCTGAGGGCCAGGGGCGTGAACAGGTGCACCAGAGGTAAAGCCGAGTGTGGCCTCAGATTTTATGTCCGGCAAGTTTGCCGAGAAAGCATGTGTCCCTTAGCCTGAGGGACTGGGTGCGGGTCCAGAGACGTGCGTCCAGTCCCCCTGGCACCTGTGTGATTTATTCAGACCTTCCTGAGTCAGCAGCCGGCCTGGGAAGGCGCCCAGTCCCTTCCATGGCGAGGCCCCAATGCTCGCCATCATCCCCTTTCCAACTTTGTGACCTGCCTCAACCCCAGACGCTGTCCGGGAAAAAAGTTACCAGTTTTATCCAGGATCCAGTTCCACACCTTTTTTGTTGTTGTTGTTCAAGTGCTTACTTATACCAACACGTATTTTGAAGTTATAAAAGTTGGCGAAAGCACTCGTAAAGATCTTGCTGTCCATACACTGTAAGGAAGACCGAAAGGGAAATTCATTCTCAATCAGAATCCAGTCTGTGTCTGGATAGAAGGTAAACGTTGAAAACGCACGATTCTGCAGACGTGTGAATTTCTGGCTTCGAGCCCTGGTTACTCCTGAGCGTGTTCACGTCTAGCCTGTCATCTCGTTTGCTCCGTAGGGAGCCCCATCTCAGGGATATTTTAGCCACGTCCCCAGGGGAGGGAGACTGAGGCTCAGAGTGTTCCGGGGCCCCATAGCCGATCAGCACCCCCTCCTGACAGCCCAGCCAGTGTGTTTTAAGTCATGTTTCTGTTACTCATGGCGCCTGTGAGTTGTCAACATACTGACACAGGGCGAGTTCTGGAGGGACCCTGTCCATGTTGGGTGACTCAGCAGGCGCTGTGTCTGGCCGTGGCCAGTCCTCCCCAGAGTCACCATCAGTGGTGCTCACCAGGGGCCCATTCTGCAGGAGACAGGTCATCTGGAGGACCCAGTGAGGTGAGACTTACTCTCCTGTCCACTGTGCAGTTAGGGAAACCGAGGCACGGGCAGGTTAGATAACTTGTCCAAGGACACAGCTGATGAGTGACGGAGTCAGGATTCGAACTCAGGGCCGTCTGATGCCGTGTGTGTGTGTGTGTGTGTGTGTGGGAATCACCCAGGGCCCCCTACCTTGCCTGGTGGTCTGATTCGGTAGGTCTGGGAGGGGGCCCGGGAATGTACCTTGTATCACACACCCACTTGGTGAAACACTCTCTTCAGGCTCGATGGCCCCTCAATGAGCCTGTCTCGTATTCCCGGCAGAGAGAGGATAAGTCATTCGTCCGTTCATTCATCCACTTACTCGTTTTCAGCCAACCCCTCTCAGGCGCCTTCCGCATACGTGTGGTCTGCCTCCCGAGTCCGTCCCTGCGTCTTATCGCCTTCCCGCCCGTCCCTGCAGACGCATCACTGTTTTGCAGGGGGAGCACCGTTTGGAAGGAAATTCAGCAGGAAAAGTGAGGTCTTTAACCCACTCCTGGCTTCCGCAGCCTCCAGTGAGCCCTGGACTCCATCCACGCTTGCTTTTACCCCCTCGGGGCCCAAGAAGACTTTGTCTAAAAGAGAGTCTCCTATAACGCAGCGCCTGGTAAGTAACGCGTTTGGTACGTCAACAGAAATACCAGAAGTTGGCAAGAAACCAGTTTGGGGCCAACGGTGTAGGAAATGCCACGGGCTTTGGTTCTTCAGAAAAGTCTGGTCCTTCTCTTTCACTAAATAGAGTTTTCAGTCCAAAGAGCTTTTCTCTTCTGTACCACGTCGAGTGTTTGAGATGAATCGGAGGTTTGAATCTGAGCCGTGGGCTGCTGGTTCTGAAGCGGGGCTCTGGTTCTGCTTCGGCTGGACCGATTGGCTGCCAGCTGTCAGAAACCCTGCTAGGGACAGTAATGGTGAGTGTGTAATGAGTATTGACTGCGCCAGTCCCTGGGCTTAGCATCGTCTGTGCATCATCTCACTGGAGCCTCATTACGAGTTCTGTACACAGGTGCTATGTTTAGGGAGCAGGATGAGAGAGATTATGAAACGTGTTCAGGGTCCCGCAGGTAAAGTGGCTGAACCCGAGGCGGAGTCCCCACCCCTGCTGTTGTTTTTTGTTTGTTTGTTTGTTTTTTGTTTTTTCTTTAAAAGGTTTATTCCATTTTTTTAAATGTTTATTTTTGAGACAGAGAGAGAGAGAGAGAGAGAGACAGAGTGCGAGCGGGGGAGGGGCTGGAGAGAGGGAGACACAGAATCTCAAGCAGGCTCCAGGCTCTGAGCTGTCAGCACAGAGCCCGACGTGGGGCTCGAACTCACGAGCCTCGAGATCATGACCTTAGCGGAGGTTGGACACCTAACCAGTTGAGCCACCCAGGCGCCCCTGCTGTCGTTTTCCATTCTGTTTTGTTTGTTGGCTCACATAGGACTGCCTTTTTTTTTTTTTTTAAGTTTATTTATTTTGAGAGGTGGGAGGGGCCGAGAGAGAGAGAGAGAGAGAGAGAGAGAGAGAGAGAGAGAGAATCTCAAGCAGGCTCCACATTCAAGTGCAGAGCCCAACACAGGGCTCGATCCCACGGCTGCGAGATCATGACCTGAGCCATAATCAGCAGTTGGACGCTTAAATGACTGGGCCACCCAGGCGCCCCAGGGCCGCCTTTCACTTACAATTTCATGACCTAAGATGGCGTGAGAGCCACTGCGCTCGGGCAGCAGGCTGCCACGGCCATGAGCCCCTTCTTGGCCCCCCTGCTAAGTGTTTGAATTAGTTTCTTAGAACTGCCAAACCTGGTGGCTTAAAAGAGTGACATATATTCTGTCACTCTCTCTTCTGGACGCTAGAAGTCCAACATCAAGGAGTGGGCAAGAGCCACGCCCCCTCCAAAGGCTGTAGGGTTATCCTTCCTTGCCTCTTCCACCTTCTGGTAGCTTCTTTGGCTGTGGCCACGTCACTTCAATCTCTGCATTGAGATTCTCCAGAAAAACAATAAGAAATTGTGTGTGTGTATGTGTGTGTGTGTGTGTGTACTTCTTCCTCCTCGCCGGGAGGTTGGTCTTTTTGTTAACGCCTCAACTGATTGGGCGAGGCCCACCCACATTCTGCAGGGTCATCTGCTTCACTCACAGTCCACGGATTTAAATGCTAATCTCACGTAAAAGAAAAAAACTGCCTTCATAGAAACATCTGGATGTGTTTGGCGAAATACCTGGGTGTCACAGCCAAATTGACCCATCAAGTGTTTGATCAACTGTTTCCACCTTCACATGGCCTTCTTCTGTGTCTTTTTCCTTTTCTGTCGCTCATAAGGACACCTGTCATTGGATCTGGGGGCCACGTAAATCCAGTCCACCTAAATTTAGAATGGAAGGATCTCATCTTGAGATCCTTGGTGGCATCTTCAAAGACCCCTTATTTTTTTTTTTTTAACATTTATTTATTTTTGAGACAGGGAGAGACAGAGCATGAACAGGGGAGGGTCGGAGAGAGGGAGACACAGAATCTGAAACAGGCTCCAGGCTCTGAGCTGTCACCACAGAGCCCGACGTGGGGCTCGAACTCACGGACCACAAGATCATGACCTGAGCCGAAGCCGGCCGCTTAACCGACTGAGCCACCCAGGTGCCCCCCCAAAGACCCCTTCTCTAATGAAGGTCACATTCGCTGGTTCCAGGGGTCAGGATGGGGAACTCTCCTTTTTGGGGGGCCACCACGCACCCCCCCCACAGTGGTCATCATTGTTCTTTGCAGTCTGTGTCACTAGGAACAGATGACTTGTGGCCTGGCCTAGTCGCACGTCTGTACTCCCTCCCCTCCGGCGTGTATATGCTCAAAAGCCGTGTCTGGCAATACCGTTGGAGGATGAGAAGAACAGAAAGCCAGGTGCCTGCTTGAGGGCTCTCAGGCTTGTTAGGATGCTGGCGTGTCAAAGGCACTGGGGGAGGTGGCGGACGGAGAGCCCCCCTGGGGTCAGGGACCTGGTTGGGCCGATGCTGGGATGATGCCATAGGCACACTGTCTGCACCTTCTCGGGGACATGACTTCCCTTCTCTGCGTCTTTGTCTCTGTACAAAGAGAGGGTCAGGCTCTGGAGAGGGGGTGTACTTGTGGAAGCATCACAGGATGTGGAGTCACACGGCCGGGGTGGAGGCCAAGCTTCCTGCCCCTGTGACCTGGGGCAAGTGAGTCGACCTTCCTGAGCCTTAGTTTCCTCGTCTGTAAAATGGGGGAGATCGAACCCATGTCTGTAAAGGGATGGGCGTGTGGCTGGGCTTGGCAACTAATGGCCACTCTTCTGATTATTGGTATCACTGAGGGCTGCCTTAGTTTGCACATAGTGGTCCCCCTGCAGGAAGTAGGTGGGCGGGGCAGAGAGCGGGAGGTGTGGCCCAGGAAAGCTTCCCAGTGAATGAGGTCAGAATCCCGTTTGGTTTAAAGGATGTGCCCATATCTTGGAAGCCAGTCCCCGGGGTCAGGGGGTAGGGATATCCCAAGGGCAGACACGGGCAGATACTGGTTGTGATTATGAGGGGCAGCGATGGTTGGCATCTGGTGGGCAGGCCCTGCCTTTCCTCTGGGATTTCCCAGGAAAGCCGCAGAGGAGCTGGAGGAGGCCCGAGCTGGGTGGATTCTCTGTGTTGATGGTGGATCAGCTCACAGAGGCTGCCCCAGCACCCCATGATCCGAGCCCCCTTGGCCCCTGCTGTGTGTGGCTGGCGGACCCCGTCACCCGGTGCCCAGGAGGCACGCAGGGCGCGTGAGCAGCCCTCATAAGATTATTCCACGGCTCTGCTCACATTCCCTCTGTCAAAGCATCAGCCGTGCTTTGCCTGTCCCCCTGTGACAACGGGTGTTGTTGACATGCGCCCCCAGACTAGGAGAGAGCTTGGGTGTGACCACACGCACACATTCTTTGTTCCTCACAGCCTTCAAGTTCCAGTCTTTTTAATACTCTCTTTAAAAAATCTTCAAGAGGCACCTGGGTGGCTCAGTCAGTGAAGCGCCCGACTTCGGCTCAAGTCATGATCTCACGGTTCATGAGTTCGAGCCCCACATCAGGCTCTGCACTGAGAGCGCAGAGCCTGCTTGGGATTCTTTCCTTCTCATGCTCTCTGCCCCTCCTCTGCTCTCTCTTTCTGTCTCTCTCGAAATAAATAAATAAACTTAAAAAAAAGTTTAAAAAATCTTCAAGGTCATTTAAGGCGGTTATTAGACTGCCAGAAGTAATCCTCTACTCCTCTTTTAAAAGTTCATCTTGTACATTCATGTATTTATTTGCTTATAATTTTTTACCTCTTGTACTTTTTATTAAATGTGTGTAATAATTTTCATTTTCTGATAATTTCCATACTTTATCGTAGTATGGAGACATCTCGAGGGACGTTCAAGGAACTGCTGAGGAAGGAGTGATTTTTCAGAAATGCGCAGTGGTAGGTATTCACAGGTGGCTTGTATCGAAGAGAAAATGGCTGGGTTTTGACCACATCGCATCTTGGTAGAGTTGTGTATTCAAGGACTGGCCAATCATGGGTTATCCACCTGTGTCTGGACCCATGAGTGAAGAAATGACATACAAGTGATCTTCAGTTTTATAGGTAGAACCAGGACCAAGAGTTTTTGGTGACAATTAAATTCCTGTTAGTGAAAATGCACTGTGATCATTTTTTTTTTTTAATTTTTAAAATGTTTTTGTTGTTTATTTTGGAGAGAGAGAGAGAGAGACAGAGTGTGAGTGGGGGAGGAGCAGAGAAAGAGGGAGACAGAATCTGAAGCAGGCTCCAGGCTCCGAGCCGTCAGCACAGAGCCTGAGGCGGGGCTCGAACACATGAGTCACAAGATCGAGACCTGAGCCGAAGTGGGACGCTTAACTGGCTGAGCCACCCAGGCGCCCTGTGCTGTGATCGTTTAGAACGGGAAAGAAAGAATGATGTATTTTCTTTCAGATTTTGACATTGATAGGGTGCTTGACAGTTAAAATTTTTATTTGGTGTTTTTTACGTCTTTGATCCTTATGAATCCTGTGAGCATTTCACATTATTGTTGTGTTGGGGGTCCCACAACCACCCTCAGTCTCCATGATTCACTAGAAGGACTCATCAGAACTCAGAAAAGCTGTTAGACTCAGAATGTATTACAGCAAAAGGGTACAGGTTAAAGTCAGCAAAGTGAAAGGCACATGGGACAGAGTTGTTGGGACACCAGGTGGGAGCTTCCCACTGTCCTTCCCTGTGGGGTAGTGTGGCCGGTGTTTCATTTTCCAAAGCACCCATGTGTGACATCACATACAAAGCATCGTCCCCCAGAAGCACGCACCCGAGCCTTGACATCCAAATTTTTATTGCGGGTCCATCACATAGGGGTGCAGTGGCTGACCTCAGGAACTTGCCTCCAGCCCCTCCGGAGGTCACCTTGACAGAGCTTGGCGTAAGGCCCCCGCCTCCAGCCATATTGTTAGCACAGACGGCCTGGTGTGGCCCAAGGCCACAGGTACACACAGATACGCTTCTCAGATAGGAAAGTCCAAGGGCTTTACAGGTTAACCAACCAGGAGCTGGTCAAGGGGCGGTCCTTTCTTTCTAGTGTGCAGGGTCTGGGCCGCCCAGACCTGCAAGGTTAACCCTTTACTGCACAAGCCCGGTTTTATCTTTACCTTCAGCTGTCCTGCCCCCCTTCCTGGATATGATTGGTGCAAACAGTTTCTCCTAAGTCTTTGTGGAGATGTTTCTGCCGTATGCATGCAGTTATGAGTGAGTGGTGTGTGTGTGTGTGTGTGTGTGTGTGTGTGTGTGTTTGTGCATGCATGCACACCTATGTGTATACATACACTGCTTCCCTCCGTCCTCAGCTCCTACATCGTTTCCAGCTGGTCTGGCTGAAGGCAGGGCAGGGGTGGTGGGGAAAGCTTAGAGAGTGGGAACAGGCCAAGGTTGCAGAGGCCAGGCGGGGAGCCCAGCTGCATGGGCCGCCAGGCAGCTTCCGGCAGCCGAGCCATTCAGACCCATGGCCAAGCAGAACCTGCCTGCATGGGGGAGACTGGCCGGGAGGCTGGAGACGGGCTTGCTCCTTGCTGGAGGTCAGATGGCAGTCAGAGGCTCTGGGCAGGTCCCCGGGGCTGGGCTGAATCTTCAAAATGACCAAGGGAGCAAGAGCCATTGTTTGCTTTTCTTGGTGATGCCGGTGGCCACAATGTCCCCAGACTGACTGCGGTTCTGTGCTTCAATATGCTTTTTGCCATTTCTCTGTAGGAGTAATTTCGCTGCATTTCAGGGTCCCAGTTCCCTTTGAAATGGCCACCAAGCAACAGCTTAGCAAAGCATGAGTCAAGACACTCCTGGGGCCTTTGAAGTCAGACCTGATATGTTGTCAGGACCCAGTGAGACCGTAGTGCCCTTCCCTCCACCTGGAGACCTGACGAGTACGAAGTTGAGCTGGCGGGGGTGGGGGTGGGGGTCATACTAGGAAGGTTGGACTTTCTGGGGGGGGGGGGCGGTTATCCTAGGAGGTTGGACTTACCAGTAAATCTGCTCCTGTGTCACTTCCTGTCCTAGGTGTCCGGGCAGAGCGAAATGCAGACGGCTCAGGTGAGACTGCTTGTGGTCAACGCCGGGACCCCCGTGGCCACCAACCTCTCAGATCTGCTCCTGCTTGACAACATAACCGGCCTCTCCGTCAGGGGGTCGACTGGAAACCGGACCTCGGCAGGATTCCAGGCTTTCAGAAAGAAGTTTCTGCAAGGTGAGAGCAGAGTGTGTTAGGTCAGGGAGGGAAAGCGAACATACTTAGAGATGCTGGCGGAGCATGCGATGTGCGGCAGGTGCTTCCTTAAACACGTGACGTGGGTTCACTCCCAGCGGAGTTCGCTGTCAGGTATTGGTGGAGGAGACCTCCGCCTCCGTGGCTCAATGTCCACACCCGAAAAGCTGGATTGGTTACTTAGGTTAGAGAGAGGCAGGATTGGGGGAAAGAGGTTTGAAGAAATATGTACTTTTATTATTTTTATTATTGTCTCAATTTTTGGTCATGAAAAATTTCACACGTACAGAAAGGCAGAGTTTCTAGTGAACCCCGGTTCATCCACCGCCAGACGACCAGATTTATCAGTGAAACGCAGGTCTTGTCTCCAGGTACAGGTGGGAGCGGTTTGACATCAGCCCTGGAAGCACGCGCACGAGATGTCCGTGCGTGTTCTAGCGTGGTCTCTGGACTGCCTCTGCCGCCGTCACTGGCTGGCTTTTGGAGAGGTGTTTCCTGAGGCAAGTTGCATGGGTTAATTAACCAGGCTTAAATTTTTTTTTTGATGTTTATTTCTTTTTGAGAGCTGGAGAGACAGAGCGTGAGTCGGGGAGGGGCAGAGAGAGAGAGGGAGACACAGAATCTGAAGCAGGTTCCAGGCTCTGAGCTGTCAGCACGGAGCCTGATGCGGGGCTCGAACTCACGAGCCGTGAGATCATGACCTGAGCCGAAGTCGGACGCCCGACCGACTGAGCCCCCCACCCACCTCCTCTACAGAGGAAACGACTGCCCCCTGTGACCATTATGCTGTTGTGCCTATCACATGCGCGGGACTGGCCCCTCCTCTTCCATGTCCAGGGTCCACATTGCTCAGCAATCAGCCCACACTTTCCCTCTGGGCCTGTGTAGGGCCTCAGAATTGTTCTTGACCCCTTACTATTGACTGAAGCTACCAGCAGATTTGGCCCGTGAGCAGGGCAATGTCTTTGCTGGCCGTGGTTTAAGTAATGTCGTAAGAACTGTTACGATACGTCCCAGCTAAGCGATCCTCAGCGTTTTCTTTCAAAGATGCAAAAATAAATCCTCCCCATTCCTTAAGCTGGTGTTCAGAGGACAGAACGTGGGGCCACAAGCAGAGCACAGACTCGGTCTCAAATGGACCTAGATTTGACTCCTCGCTCGGCCACTTTGGAGATGTGTCTCCTCTGGAAGTGACTGAACTTCTCTGACTTGGGATGGCCCATGCGTGTATCAGCGCCTCACAGAGTCCTAGCAGAGACCAAGTGAGACAGCCTTGCCTGGCTCTGCCCTGGCGTCCCTCCCCACACCTCCCGGCTGTGACCCGGCTGGCCTGCCTCTCTCCTCTCGTTCCCCCAGTGCCTTCCGTCATCTGTGGTCCTGCCCGACCACACTTGTCACTTCCCTCGCCTGCCGGCTTCTGCCCTTGCCTCTGGAGACGTGTCGACTAAGAAGTTGCTGTGGCTGAGGCCAAAGAGGTTTTTGCCTGCTTTCTCCTCGAGGATTATGATGGCTTCCCGTCTTACATTGAGGTCTTTCATCCGTTTTGAGTTTATTTTTGTGTATGATGTAAGAAAGCGGTCCAGGTTCATTCTTCTGCATGTCGCCGTCCAGTTTTCCCAGCACCACTTGCTGAAGATATATTCTTTCCTACTTTGTCAAAGATTAGTTGGCCATACGTTCATGGGTCCATTTCTGGGTTTTCTGTTCTGCACCATTGATGTGAGTGTCTGTTCTTGGTGCCAGTACCATACTGTCTTGATGGTTACAGCTTTGTACTACAGCTTGAATAAAGTCTGGGATGGTGATGCCTCCTGCTTTGGTTTTCTTTTTCAAGATTGCTTTGGCTCTTCGGGGTCTTTTCTGGTTCCATACACATTTTAGGATTATTTGTTCTAGCTCCGTGAAGAATGCTGGTGTTATTTTGATAGGGATTGCACTGAATATGTAGATTGCTTTGGGTAGTATCAACATTTTAACAATATTTGTTCTTCCTGTCCAGGAGCATGGAATCTTTTTCCATTTTTTTGTGTGTCTTCTTCAATTTCTTTCATAAGCTTTCTATAGTTTTCAGCGTATAGATTTTTCACCTCTTCGGTTAGATTTATTCCTAATATTTTATGGTTTTTGGTGCAACTGTCAATGGGATTGATTCCTTGATTTCTCTTTCTGCCGCTTCATTGTTGGTGTGTAGGAATGCAGCCGATTTCTGTGCGTTGATTTTATATCCTGCAACTTTGCTGAATTCATGAATCAATTCTAGCAATTTTTTTTGTGGAATCTTTTGGGTTTTCCATATAGAGGATCATGTCATCTGCGAAGAGTGGAAGTTTGACCTCCTCCTGGCCCATTTGGATGCCTTTTATTTCTTTGTGTTGTCTGATTACAGAGGCTAGACTTTCAGTACTATGTTGAATAACAGTGGTGAGAGTGGACATCCCTGTCTTGTTCCTGACCTTAGGGGGAAAGCTCTCAGTTTTTCCCCACTGAGGATGATATTATTGTTGGGTCGTTCATATATGGCTTTTATGATCTCGAGGTATACTCCTTCAATCCCTACTTTCTTGAGGGTTTTTATCAAGAAAGCATGCTCTATTTTGTCAAATGCTTTCTCTGCATCTATTGAGAGGATCATATGGTTCTTGTCCTTTCTTTTATTGATGTGATGAATCACGTTAATTGTTTTGCGGATATTGAACCAGCCCTGCATCCCAGGTATAAATCCCACTTGGTCGTGGTGAATAATTTTTTTAATGTATTGTTGGAGCCGGTTGGCTAATATCTTGTTGAGGATTTTTGCATCCATGTTCATCAGGGAAATTGGTCTATAGTTCTCCTTTTTTAGTGGGGTCTCTGGTTTTGGAATCAAGGTAATGCTGGCTTCTTAGAAAGAGCTTGGAAGTTTTCCTTCCATTTCTATTTTTTTGGAACAGCTTCGAGACAATAGGTGTTAACTCTTCCCTAAATGTTTGGTAGAATTCCCCTGGAAAGCCATCTGGCCCTGGACTCTTGGTTTTTGGCAGATTTTTGATTATTAATTTGATTTCCTTACTGGTTATGGGTCTGTTCAAATGTTCTATTTCTTCCTGTTTCAGTTTTGGTAGTGTATATGTTTCTAGGAATTTGTCCATTTCTTCCAGATTGCCCATTTTATTGGCGTATAATTGTTCATAATATTCCCTTATTATTGTTTTTATTTCTGATGTGTTGGTTGTGATCTCTTTCATTCTTGATTTTATTTATTTGGGTCATTTCCTTTTTCTTTTTGATCATACTGACTAGTGGTATGTCAATTTTGTTAACTTTTTCAAAGAACCAGCTTCTGGTTTCATTGATCTGTTCTACTGGGGTTTTTTTGGTTTGATAGCATTAATTTCTGCTCTCATCTTTATTATTTCCTGTCTTCTGCTGGTTTTGGGTTTTATTTGCCATTCTTTTTCCAGCTCCTTAAGGCGTAAGGTTAGGTTGTGTATCTGAGATCTTTCTTCCTTCTTTAGGAAGGCCTGGATTGCTATGTACTTTCCTCTTATGACCGCCTTTGCTGCTTCCCAGAGGTTTTGGGTTGTGGTGTTATCATTTTCATTGACTTCCATATACTTTTTAATTTCCTCTTTAACTTCTTGGTTAGCCCATTTATTCTTTAGTGGGATGTTCTTCAGTCTCCAAGTATTTGTTACCTTTCCAACTTTTTTCTTGTGGTTGATTTCGAGTTTCATAGCGCTGTGGTCTGAAAATATGCATGGTATGATCTCGATCTTTTTGTATTTACTTGGGATTGATTTGTGTCCCAGTATATGTTCTATTCTGGAGAACGTTCCATGTGCACTGGAGAAGAATGTATATTCTGCTGCTTTAGGATGAAATGTTCTGAATATATCTGTTAAGTCCATCTGGTCCAGTGTGTCATTCAAATTCATTGTTTCCTTGTTGAGTTTTTGATTAGATGCTGAATTCTGTGATTCAGGTTGTGCAGATTGTTGTGTTAATCCTCCAATCCGTTTTCTAGGCGTGTAGGATGGTTTAGTGTTGGTCTGGCTGTATTTCATGGACGCGAGAGACACAAAAAACTTCCATGCTGTTCTGCCATCTTGGCTTCTCTATTCTCAGTTTTTTAAGAGTCTCTTATGGTTTGGCTCCCTCCCTCTCTCTTTTTTTTTCCTTCCCCTCCCCCATGGTCTTCTGTTAAGTTTCTCAGGATCCACATAAGAGTGAAAACATATGGTATCTGTCTTTCTCTGTAGGACTTATTTCACTTAGCATAACACTCTCCGCTTCCATCCACGTTGCTACAAAAGGCCAGATTGCATTCTTTCTCATTGCCACGTAGTATTCCATTGTGTATAGAAACCACAATTTCTTTATCCATTCATTAGTTGATGGACATTTCGGCTCTTTCCATAATTTGACTATTGGAAAAGAGTGTGGAGGTTCCTCAAAAAATTAAAACTCAATCTACCCTATGACCTAGCAATAGCACTGCTAGGAATTTACCCAAGGGATACAGGGGTGCTGATGCAGAGGGGCACTGGTACCCCATCGTTTATAGCAGCACTCTCTAAGAGCCATTTAGACACGACCTGCCACCCTAGTCAACGAGGCGCGTCAGGGGTTTTGCAGTGTGATTGAGGGATAGCCCCGAGCTCATCGGCATAAAGGTCCGCCAGCACTGACCCGCCAGTGCCTCCCTTTTGCAAATTCTCAGGGAGAAATGAAAATTTTAGGAGTGAATCCCTTACAAATTGAAACCCAAATATATTCAAGTCCGAAAGGAATTAAAATCTGAGATCAGAATCTTTGCCCTTCTAAGTTTGAAGTCCAAAGTCCAACTTTCTCAAATTAAATTAAAATCCCCCACACCATCCTCCTAATATTTTATTCTATCCGCCTCCCACCCACCCAAGGGCTACAACTGTCTAGAAAGAGCTGGGGTCCCTTCAGCAGCAGAAAGGATGCAGATTCTTTGTCTTGGAAGCTGAATGAGCAGAATGCTAGGTTTCTTGCATGCCTCAATTCTGAAAAATTCCAGAGTTAAGGAACACAGGAGACTTTCATACACACACAGTGTGGTCTGTCCCCACAATGGAGTAGCACTCGCACTGAGAAGGAAGGAAGGACTGGGGTGCCTGGGGGAGCTCTGTCGGTCAAGCGCCTGACTTCGGCTCAGGTCCTGATCTCGCGGTTTGTGAGTTCGAGTCCCTTGTCAGGCTGTGTGCTGACAGCTCAGAGCCTGGAGCCTGCCTCAGATTCTGTATCTCCCTCTCTCTCTGTTCCTCCCCCACTCACGCTCTGTCTCTCTGTCTCAAAAATAAGTAAATAATAAAAAAATGAAGTCAGTACTGACCGATGCTACAGCATAGATGCACCTCAAAAAAATGTCGGTAAAAGAAATCAAACACAAGTAACACCTAGTATATGATTCCATTTCTACCAAGTGTCCAGAAAGGCAACTTAGTCCCCAAAAAGTAGAATAGCGGTTGGCTACGCCTTGGGGTGAGACGTAAGTTGTATCTCAAAGATGTTAAAAAAAAAAAAAAAAAAAAAAGTATCACAATCTCGGCCCCACCACCACCAGCCAAGAAGCCAGGGTCAGCTCTGGCCGGGCACAGCCTTGTCCCCAGACCCAGCACTCAGCACTTTCATGCACCGTGGCTAAGGCTGGAGGCACCCGTCGTAAAGAACCGGGACAGAGATGTTCCTTATTGGTTTTAGTTCCCCGAGAGCCTTTGGTCCCTGGCAGGTGCCTAGAGCCACCTGAGGACATCAGCTCAGTGGAAGCATCCACTGTTAGTACTTAAGGTGGGCATCATCTACCTCCAACATCAGATGGGGGGCAGGGGGGCACCTGCAGGAAGCGGGGCTGAGGGCACGCTGCCTCCTGCAAAGCTAGAAACCCACATGGTGGCCTCTCCGTCACCCGACCTCGTCTGGGGTTCCTCTCTTCCCCGGCGGTTCGTTCACCTTGGGGTCCGGGTGTGGCCCCTGTCCAGTAGCGGAGCTGGGAGAGCTGGAAAGTTCGGTTCTGGCTTCCTACTAAGCAGAACTTTGAGCCACGGACCCTGTCTTCCAGGGAAGCTTCCCTTGAAATCCAATTGGTTTTTGTCATGAAGCAGTCGAGGGCCAGCTAGAGACCATGTGGCTGGAGGGGGCCCCACGTGAACCCATGGTGACCTCTAGAGCCCCTTCCGGGTCCTGCCTCCCCGTACCCCTTGCTGTGCTCACAGAACCAGCCCCCCGGAGGGGTCAAAGTAGTGCTTACTGTCGGTCTGTCGGCCAAGGCCCAAAAATCCCGTGGAGACCGTCTTCTTTAGTTGTGTGGACCGGATTGCGGGGGGTAAATAGGCCCTCACCCGGACCCCAGACAAAACAAAAAGGTTCTGGGCTTCCCAAATGTGTGAGTGAGCCTTATCCTGGACCAGGAAGACTGACCCACCCCGTCCCGGGCAATGCTGGCTGGGCCCGGGGGCCAAGGTAAGACCGAGCATGTGCTGACAGCCTCTTCTAGGTGACAAAGAGGGACCCCATGAGTGGGCATGCGTAGTTCACCGTCCTGATGACGGGCACCTGAGACCCGAGCGGTGCCCTCGCTGCCCACGTCAGCGATGATGGTGGCTTCCGTTGATGTGTGGCTTGTCCGGGGTGTGGTGGAGGGGCCCCTTCTTGACTCACACCTGCTTTCTTTCTGAGCAGTTGGAGACTCCTTCTCGGTCAGCTACACAGCCTCCATCCAGGCTGGAGAAATTGGGAGCGGAGACGTCCTGATGCTTCCTGCCTGGCTCACCTTCCAGAGCTCAGCACCGGTATTTCCCTGTTACTCTGATTTCTGTCTTGTCGCTCTTGTTTTGGAAGCATTGACACTTGGGGCACGGTATCTGTTAGCTTTTTCCTTTCTTCCCTCCCTCCCTTCTTCCCTTCCCTCCCTGCTTTCTACCCTCTCTCCTTCCTTCCTTCCCTCTTTCCTTCCTCCAGTGATACTGAATTCCAGACAAGTGCGTGGGCCCTTGAATCTCACACACTTTGCCATGAACCTGGCTCCCTGGCATCTCATCGGGACCTTAATTACTCAACTCCTGTGGGCCTGACATTGGCTTGTTATAAAGATAAGTCATCACGAGCTTTAATTTGTCGTCCCTGTGTTTTGCATATAATAGGCATTCAGCCCAGTAGTTACTGTTTATGTGAGTTCGCTATGAGCTGCCTTGACAGAGTTCCACAGAGTGGGTGGCTTAACAGCAAACAGACATCTTTTTTTTACGTGCTCCTGGGGCCGGAAGTCTGAGATCAAGTTGTGGGCATTTGGTGCCTTCAGAGGCCTGTCTCCCTGGTGTGTAGATGGCTGTCTTCTCCCCGTGTCCTAACGCGGTCATCCCTCCATGTGTCTGTGTCCTGATCCCCTTCTTATAAGGACACCAGTCGGATTGGATCAGGGTCCACCCTAATGGCCTCATTTCAGGTTAATCACCTCTGTAAAGTCCCCACCTCCAAATACAGTCACGTCGTGAGGTGTTGGGAGCTCGGGCTTCGACATCCGGGTTTTGAGGGGACACGATTCAGCCTGTAACACCATTGCTGTTAGTGTCTTCATTTTTTCAGTCACCTTTTAATCTGTGTATACAGTTGAGTGTCATGCCAGGATGCTGTGCACACTGTGGGGACACAGGAGGAGAGTGCGTCCTTGTCCTCAAGGACCTCATGCTCTAGTTACGTTGGTCACTTTGTTATGACTCCGGCCCCTGGAAAAAGTACCTTTTACTAGATGGGGAAAATGAGGCTCCGAGCGTGACTGTCCCAGGTCACGCCACAGAATCCTAATCGGACTGCACAGCTTCCGGCTCCTTCCACCCAAGGCCGACGGCCAGTGTGACTTTGCTGCTGCACTAGAAAAAAAATCCTAGACAAAATAAGATAAAAGAAAGTTTCCGAAAAGGTAAAGACCTGATACAGGGAAACTATCAACCTGTCAGACGAGACAAATGTCTCAGAAAATAATCAGGTACAAAGTCAAGAACAGAGGACAAAGAAGGATACAGAAATAGTGGCAACATGACCCAGAAGAAGTACCATCCCAATTTCAGAGGACAGGAAACCAAGTAAGTGAAAATCAGAATTTAAGAAGGTGACAGAAACCAACAGTGGGAAACTCAGAAAGTCGATGAGACTGAAAGCCCGCCCCTCCTCATCCTGGAACATTCAGACCTCAGACCCCCAGGAAGTGGGGCGGGGCGGCAGGGGAGGGATGGAGGGGCCCCTCACTCACTCAAGGGCGCTGCCCAAGCCGCCGTGCCTTGATGGGTCCTGTCTGTTCCTTTGCTTGATGTGTTGCTGTCATATTGACTCTTATTTCCATAAGAAACCCTCACACTCGCCCTGGTTCCGTGAGACCAGGGACCTCGTCTTTCCTCTTGACACCTGTGTTCCCAGTGTCAAAAAATAGACCTCTGCACAGGAAATACCCAGTAAATATTTGTTGAATAAATGAATGAACAAATCTGTAAACTAATGAATCTCAGGCAAGTTTTTATTTTTTTAAGTTTATTTATTTATTTTTGAGAGAGAGAGAGAGAGAGAGAGAGAGAAGGCGAGCGTGAGCAGAGAAGGGCAGAGAGAGGGAGAGACTCCCAAGCAGGCTCTGTGCCTGACGGCCTGTGATGCAGGGCTCGAACCCACAAACCATGCAGTCGTGACCTGAGCTGAAATCAAGAGTCAGATGCTTCACCGCCTGAGCCACCCAGGCACCTCTCTTTTATTTTTTAATGTCTCTGAACCTCAGGGAAGGGGATGATTCTCCTCCAGTCTTCTGGAGAAGACTCTCCAGTCTTCTGTGGGGAAACGATGTGTCTCTGTGCAATGGCCTGCAGTTTCCTACCCCTTCCAGACCTTCAGGGGGCTCTCTAGGCAGTTCTGCAGATGGAAAGGAAAGTGCCCACCCACCCACCTGAAGATTCCAGAATTCCGAGCTTCACTGGCCTGCGTTCGGGGCTCCTGCCTGCCGGCTCTGGTAGACGGTCAGCATTGCCCCGACCTAGATTCCGCCATGGAAATGGGTCCTGGGGGCCCGGTGCTTGCCGAGTGAGCGAGCGAGTGCTGGCAGTGGACAAGGGGCTACTGTACCGTGTTCTCAAGTCGTTTCATCCGATTGGACCTCACAGTCCATCGGGGGACTGCTGGGATTCCATCCGTGACGTGGAGAAGGTCAAGTGTGTTTGGGGCTGATAATGACCCAAATTCTGAGTGAGACTCCAGTGGCTGCACAGGAGAGCACTGGGTAGCTCTGCGTGTCAGTCAGTCCCAAGACGTCGGATACGACAAGAGGGGGGCGGAAATGACCGTTATTTAAACAGGCAAGCACTCCACAGGATGGAATCCTTCCAGTAGGGTGGGGGCGATGGCCGACCCGGCAGAGCCTGGGAACCGCCCCCCGGCTGTGTTTCAGAAGCAGTGCGGCCTCGGTGGGCTCGGCGTCCCCGTCGGAACGATGACAGGAGCAGGAAGGGTCTCACCCGGATCTCTTCTCGTTCTGGCGTTTTAGAATGGCATCAGAGTAACGGAGGAGACCGCAAGAATACAGCACCCGCCCCGCCCCGCCTTGTTCATGGTCTTGTTTCCGGTGCTTGCCGTTACCCGGACCGGCCGTGGTCTGGAGCCTGACGTTCCTTCTGACCTGTGGTCAGCAGGTCAATAGTAGTCTGAGGCCATGTCACAAGGCCCGTGCCATTCACCTCCTTCATCTCATCCCAGGGGTGTGTAATCTGCACATTATCACTAACTGACGGGCGAGTACAGGGCAGAAGGCATTTTGCGAGAGAGCGAGCGAGCACATTCACGTAACTTTTACTACACTGTATTGTTACTTTTAGTTATTGTTGTCAGTCTCTTACTGTGCCTCATTTATCAGTGAAACTGTGTATATGTACAGAAAAAAACACATCTAGTGCGGGTTCGGGCATCCACTGGGCGTCCTGGAATGCGTCCCTGGCAGATAAGCCGGGGCAGGGGGGACCAACTGTGGCTCCCACTCACCGATTCCCTCAGCAGGAGGTGGTACAGCCACAGGTGCATGGAGTTTGGATCTGGAAGCCGCTTTCTCAAACACACACACGCGTACCCCACATTCATACGAGTTTAGATAAAACACACCCTAGGTGATGGATGGCTAACGGGGAAAGACCTAGAACATTTATGTCAAGTGTCTTATGAAAATTTCCTGCCCACCTTACACATTATGCAGTCACCACTATATTTTACTTGGTCCGTGTTTGCTGACTTCATGCTGTGATCTAAAGCGTGTTCCTGGGGGCGCCTGGGTGGCTCAGTCGGTTGAGTGTCTGACTCTTGATTTGGGCTCAGGTCATGATCTCCTGGTTCATGAGTTCAAGCCCCATGTGAGGCTCTGCGCTGACAGTGTGGAGCCTCCTTGGGACTGACTCTCTCTCTCTCTCTCTCTCTCTCTCCCTCCCTCCCTCTTCCCCCCCTTCTCTGCCCCTCCTCCACTCATTCTCCACCCCCCTCAAATAAATAAATATTAAAAATTTTTTAGAAAAAAAAAGTAAAAAAAAAATAAAGCATGTTGCTCAAGCCTTGAAGTTCCCGCAGCAAGCACGGGGCTGAGGATTTATGTTTTGCAAAGAGCTGAAGTCAAGCTTTGTCACACACTTGATTGACGCTTCTCTCGGCTTAGACCTTGGGTGTCAGAAAACACCGGGAGGAGGGACCCGGAGAGAGAGAAGGGCATGGAAAACGTTAATCGAATGTGTGCTTCTGAATGCAGCCTCATATTTGTTGTTGTTTTTTGTTTTGTTTGTTTGTTTTCTTTTGTTTTTAAATTCCCTTTCCCCCTAGAAAAGGACCTGGTAGTGTTTTTATTTCCCTTCAAAGCCTCCATTAGGTTGGCCTGCTGGCCCTTAACGGGTTTGGGCTGCTACTGTAGCTGCTGTGGGATGTGGGTAGGGGGTTCCACTGGAGATGGACTGTCCCTCCCGTGAGACAGAGAGGCCTCCGCAGCGGCTGTGATAGAACAACACAGGGCTGCCTCGCTCATAGGCTCCAAGCTCCAAGCCTCAAGGCCAGGTTGTACACAATGATACCACGACTACAGCCACCAGCGAGAATGCTTTCGGGGCTCCCTCTGCGTGCCACGCACACTTCTAGATTCTATCCTGGCTAATTTAATCCTCACGGCAACCCCACGAGTCGAATAGGGTTCCCGTTTTACAGATGAGAAGACCGAGGCACAGGGAAGTCAATACCTTGCCTAAGTCAATACCAGGCTGCTGGTGAGTGAGGGAGCCTGGTGTGAGCCCTGGCAGTCTGGCTCTGACCACCAACCCAGTTGCCAGACCTTCTGCCTGCTCTCCCAGGAGGAAGTGTGTTCTCACCGTGCGTCTTCTCCGATGCCGTGCGCTTGGACAGATAGCTGTCCTAACACCCTGCGGTTTCCCGTTTCCTTGTAGCTCCCGAGCAGAGGAGATGTGACCCGAGCAGGCAGACCCGTGGGGCGTTGGGGTTTGGGGGCCGGGCTCATCCCACCGGGAGGTGAGCTCAGCAGAGCCCCGTCCACCCCCGTCGTCGGCAACTTTTCCTGAAGGAAGCAGTGCTGGGGAGGGCCCGTGGCTCCTCCGTCCCGTGGCCGTGAGCTGCGGAGTCCGTCCTCTGCCCCGTCTGGCCGGACCCCAACCCCAGGCATCTCACCACAGGTCACTCTGTTCCTGCTCTCTCACCAGTTAGGGAAACTGGTGATTGGATTCACACGCACCTCCGGGAGAGAACGAGGCTCTACGTTTCCACAGACCTTTTCCCTGTTCTTTTAAAAAAATTTTCTTTTTAAGTTTATTCATTTTTGAGAGAGAGAGACAGCGTATGAGCAGGGGAGGGGCAGAGAGAGAGAGAGAGAGATAGATGCAGAATCGGAAGCAGGCTCCAGGCTCCGAGCTGTCAGCACAGTGCCCGACTCAGGGCTCGAACTCACGAATCGTGAGACCACGACCTCAGCTGCAGTCGGACGCTCAACCAACTGTGCCACCCAGGCGCCCCACCTTTTTCCTGTTCTGAAGGGACTTCAAGACCCCCGCAGGCCCCTGGCCCCCAGTAGTCCAAGGCCCGGTGCCTATCCAGGCACGGCGGGTGGCGGGTGCCTCAAATGTCAGATTCCCAAAACTTGTTGATGAAAGCATTTTTTTCTTTCTTTTTCTAGAACAGAACGCAACTAAAAGCCCTTTTCACCATAACAGCAGAAGAGAAGATAAAGGTAAGAGAAAATGCCCGAGCTGGACAGCCACCTTACGCCCCGATGTGCCTTCATGCTGGTGTGTTGGTCCCTGGGTGTCCTCAGAGCCAAGGGGAGGGGCGGCCGCCGGCCTTGGCAGTCTGCGGTCCCCCAGCGTGGCTACAAGCCGTCGGCTAGTTTCCCGAATGGCCCTTCCATCTGGACAGGATGGCGTATACACACAGTGGGACCACACCTCACACTACCTCAGCACCTGCTGCAGACAGGCATTCTGAGCGGTTCACACACACTGAGTCGTGTGATCTTCGCGGCAGCGCCGGGGGGCTGGGTTCCATTTTTAAATCGCCTTCGCTTCATAAATGGGGAAACCGAGGCACAGCTGGGTCAAGTAATTTGCCCAAGGTCACCTGGCTAGCATGTCCGGGTTCCCAAGACCACTCTCAGGCTCGGTGCTTCACTAGGAGGACACACAGGACTCCGCGTATAGTCACGCTCCCGGCTGATTTCTTACCGGAAAGGATGCGAAGGAGAATCGGCGGAGGGCGGAGGGGCACGGGGCCAAGTGTGAAGGACACCGGGCCTCAGCTTCCAGAGTCCTCTCCCGGCAGAGTCACACAGGATGCCCTTCGTTCTCCAGCAGCAGGTGTGACAGCACACGTCAATGTTGTCACCAGGGAGGCTCGTCAGAGACGGGCCCCAGGGTTCTTCTTGGAGGCTGGGCACACGGGCACCCTTGTCTGGCATGTTCCAGACTCCCAGGAGTGTGTTCGGTGTAAACCACGCTGTTTACACGGCCGCCTAGGCACAGTGAGCCACTCTTATCAGGCAGCGGTGGTTACCGTCCAGAAACCCAAGCTCCCGCGTGCCAGCCGAGGCCCTGCCTTGCACAGTGGCCTCTCAGAGGGTACCAGTCTTGGGCCTGTGAGTGTGCTTTTCTTGCGGACGTTAGAACCAGGGTTTGAACACTGGGGCTCCAGAGCCCTGCGGCTGGGCCACGCCGCCTCCTAAGGAGCTAAATCCCTGTCCAAAAGAGATGGAAATAAAATCCAAGTCTGGCTAGAGCAAGGAGAGGGTTTCGGGGGGGCAGGGGAGGCAGGAAGATGGGTGCAAGCCATCTTGGCTTCTCTGTGAGCCCCTGGAGGGTCGGGGCCGTGTCTGCTGCATCCTTGTGCCCCACTCTGCGCCCTACCTTCTGGGTGGCACTCAGCAGGTCAGCCTCCCTTGGCCGAGCTGATCGTCGTCAATGCTGGCGATTGCTGCTTGCTGTCTAGTCGCTGCGTGACTGTAATAAAAGTCAGAGAAGGTTCACTTCGTCGATGCTTGTAAGCCCTTCCCCTGCTCCCCAGGCCCTCTCACGTGGATGGAGGTGAGCCACACCCAGGTCTTCGGGGCAGCCTCCAGGCCACACATTGCCTTCAAGGGAAACAGGAGTGGGTGCCCACTGTGGGGTGCAGACCCATGGGTGCAGTCAGGCAGTGGAGCATTGGGTTGGATGTCAGCCCTACCGCCCCTGGTCCCGGTGACCCTGCCCTTGTGGACCACGTTCAAGGAGATCACCGTTGAGTGGGGAGATGAGGCATACAAAATGCGATGGCCTTACAGCGTTGTGGGGCATTAGGTTCTCGGGCCAAGGGCCTAGCTTTGACTCCCTGTCCGTCCACCGATTGTATGTGACTGTGGATGTGTTACTTACCTCCCTGAGTCTCCATTTCCCGGCTATGAAAGGAGACTGACCATAGTACCCCCTTCATAGGGTGGTCGCCAAAGTAAATGGATTGAGGTATGTAAAGCACTCAGCACAGTGCCTGGTGTTTTTTTTTTTTTTAATATATTTTTTAATGTTTATTTATTTTTGAGAGAGAGGGAGAGACAGAGTGCAAGTGGGGGAGGGGCAGAGAGAGAGGGAGACGCAGAATCCGAAGCAGGCTCCAGGCTCTGAGCCATCAGCACAGAGCCCGTCGCAGGGCTCAAACCCACAAGCTGCGAGATCATGACCTGAGCCGAAGTCGGACGCTTAACCGACTGAGCCACCCAGGTGCCCCGTGCCTGGCGTTTTTTAAGTGCTCTGTAAGCATCAGCTGCGGTCTTTGGGATCGTTATTACGTGCACATGCAGACAGCACCCTTCTGCAGCTGTTCTGTGGTTTTCGTGAATGGGTGTCACGTGTCAGGGTCTCAAGCCCAAGGGGCCATCGGGTGCCATAAGTATGAGTCAATCCCCGTGTGAGATTCCAGGGCGTTGTGGAGTCTGGGACAGCCTGGAGACTCATCACCTACCACTCGCTGTCCCCTTGCCCTCACTGAGACATTAAATGAGAAGAACAAAGGTCAAACCACACGCAGCTGCCATGACTGAATGTGTGAGGTTGTGACCCCGAAATCTAGATCATACATGCTGCAGATACGGGCAGTAAAGAGTGCTGGGTAGACGGCAGGCTTCTTGGAGGAGGTGAGCATTCAGCTGGAGGTCATTAAGGGAAGGACCTAGTTAAAGACGGAGGAAGGGTGTTCTAGAATACGCCGCTGAAGATCTGACCTCGAGGCTGAGCCGGTTCAGCTGTTGGTGGGATGTGAACCGAGGTCTCCTGGCACCAGTGAGCTATGCGTATGGATGACCCAGCCAAGGCTCTTGCCGGCTACAGAATGTGTCCTAGCACGGCTGACGGGGGCACCTGTGAGGTGACGTCATTACATCAGGAAAGTGTGAGAGTGAACGGGAGGAGCAGGGCAGTGAGGATGGAGGCTCCCTGCCATCATCCAACTAAACAGAGCAAAGGCATGAAGTCTGCGCTTTGTAGGCTGGGATTCTTCAACCCCTGGAAGAGACCCCATCATCTCCTTTGTTTTTCTCTTACCTTCCTGAGGGTGAAATCGGCAGGTGTCAGCCAAGGACAGCAAGGTCCCCATTTCCTATCTCAAGCCCTCTTGCCCTTTCTGTCTGTTGCATGAGAGGCTCCGGGAGGAAATAATCACGCTGTATGTGCTGGACACGGGTGTTCAGATTGCGCCGGACCTCCCCACAGCTTCTTATGTTGGTGCCGTGTGCTCACGAAAGGGCTGGGCGCCGGGGCAGAGATCGGGAGAAGGGGGATCTCAGATCCAATCAAGAGAGAGATGTTTAAACCACCTGTTACGTCCCCCAAATTCATGCAGAAGGCAGTTCCAATAATCATTTTAGTCGGATTTGGGGGGAGAAATGCGATCAAGTTAATCCGTTTCACCTGCAGATACAAATTTATGAAACTAGGTGAGAACATTGTGACAATTAGAGAGTAATATAGGAGGATTTCCCCTAGCACATATTAAAAAATTCTAAAGCTATGTTAATGCCGTATGCAACTCTGCAGGAAAAGCCAGCCCAAGGGCGTAAAATAGATTGTCTACACAGATGTACGTATAAAAAAAGGTATTTCAAATCAATGGGGAAAGAGTGTATCATTCATACCATTTGTGGGCAACTGGCTGGATCTCTTAGAAGAAAATAAAGCGAATTCCCTCATCAGATTAAAATCTAGATAAAATGATTTGTAAAAAATAAATATAGGTTAGCATTATATGACAGGAAGAAAACCATGAGGGAGAACCATGGATTTGAGTACACAAATAGTTGAAAATTTTACATTTAAAAACAGCGTTACGAAAGTGACAAACCTGGGAAAATACTTGTAACATACATAAAAGGGGTTTAGTGTCTTCGACATGCGAAGAATTTCTATTAATAAGAAAGAGAATGCGTCTGTAGACAGCTATATGCTATATGAGAATTTCTCAAACACGGGGATTTGCAGCGTGTACCTTTGTGCCTTTGTGGAGGGAGCAGGTAACTGTTGGCAGGATCACATGGCTTTGAGATGCTCTCAGGATGCGAGGTGTGCACTCACACATCATGTCCACCTTCTCTGTGTCACCTCATGTTTGGATTACTGCACCAGCCTCCTAACTGTCCAGTCCTACTCCCCTCCAGCCCATCGTCCTCACCGTAGTGATCTTTCTATAAAACCCAAAACCTGCTTGCTTTTCTGTTTCTGGAGGGACTCCCTGTTGCCTGCTGGATTAAGCCCAGTTATCTCAGGGTAATATTCAGGATCCATCAGAAAATTTGGTCTTCTACTGTCCCCAGGTGCTGCTAGGTCCTTGTGTTTTCCACATTGCTCTGGTCTTGTATATGCTGTTCTTTTCTTACCTGTGCTTTGGACAATTCATAAACGTCCTGAAAGACCCTGTCCAACTTCTGCACATCTGTGATTCCTGAACCTCCCCCAGGCATGCTGGTAGGCCCCTTGGCTGGGAATCCCACAACGCTGAGACATCTGATAAACCTTGTCATTCTGTGACATTGGCCTAGTTCCCTTGGTTGGCATTTAATACATTTTTGTGACATCAGAACAGAATTTTTGCCCTGGAAGAGACTTTAAATATTATCTGGTTTCACTTTCTCATTTGAGAGTTAAAAAAACAAAAATCTGTGTCTGGAGAGGCTCTGGGAACTGGCCAGGGTCCTGAAGCTTGACAGGGTTAAACGTCCTGTTGGGCAATTTGTTCCCAAATCTGCTTATTCACCAGACTGGTACCTCAGCAGAGCTCTGTTGGTAAGTGTGATTGCCTCTACCTGTGACTGCCTCTAAGCTCTCACTCCTGTCAGCATTGTCAGCTGGGAAGCCCAGAGACTGTCTGCTCTCAGAGCTGCCCCTCAAGGGTTGTGGGAGACACGTCTCCAAGTACGTAACTCCCCCTGTTTCTTGGATCTTTAGCTCGAAGTGAAGGATTTCAACAAATTACTCTTAAAGTCAATTTCAGAGAAATCATTCTGTATGTTTTTCTCTTCAAACTTTTTTCTGTCTTTTGAGGCATAGGTGGGTGGGATTTAATATACGTCCATTGTGGACAAAGAAAACACCCTCCCGGTATCACACAGACACACACACAGAGACACGTACACACACATACGCAAAGAATTGGAAAAGTAAAGTAACATTAGCACATAATCTCACCAGCAGAGGACCGCTGCTAACATGTTGGCTTCTTGCCTCTGCGGGTCTTTGAATTTATTTATTACATAATTGAAGTCAACGTGTACATAATTCCTCCTCGTGCTTTTGTAACTTGCTGTTAGATTAGAAGCACTGAAAGCATTCTTTTTGAAAGGACTTTTTTCCCCATCATTGCTCCTCTTGAATGCACTGACAGAGCTCATCAAAGGAGTCTGCTCTCAGCTAATACGTGCTTAAAAGGATGGCAATAGCACGTGATTCTTTGTCAGAGACGAGAGGGAAAGTCAGAGCCCGGGGACAAGGAGGCTGGGACCACTCAACTGCTTTTCTTTCTTTATTCGTTAATGAAGTTTATGGTAAATAAACTCTTTGAAATCTGTTCTTATACTGATTATCAGTGGAATTTGGCTGCGAGATTTTTAGAGGAAGTCTTAAAAGAGTGATTACCTTGGGGCTGATTTCTGGCGCTCTAAGTGCATACATTTCTGTACCCGTCCCTGTGGTGGCTGGTCCCACCAGCCCCCAGCCTACCAAGCCAGACATCCAAGGACGCTTTTGGCCCCCATCTCTAACATCCCACACATCCGTTCCAGCACTCAAGTCACCATAACCAGTGGACTCTGTCTCCTAAATGTTTTCCCAATTCCTGCCCTTCCCTCCAGCCTTCCAGTCGTCACAGTAATAGCAGCTCAGATTTGCTGACTGATGTCTCTGTACTACATCCCTAGCCAGTAGGTCCTATTTTCTGTGTGTGTGTAAAGTACACATACACAAAACTTACCATTATGGACATTCAGTATGTTCACAGTGTTGGGCAACCATCACTGCTGCCTAGGTTTGGAGCCTTTTCATCTCCCCAAAGGGAAACTCTGTTCCCGTTGAACAGTTGCTCTCCAATGTCCCCTCCTCCCGCTCAGCCCCTGGCAACCACTGATCTGCCTTCTGTTTCTACAGGTGTGCCTGTCGTGGCCATTTCATCTCATTGAATGTGGCCTTTTGCTCCAGCGTCTTTCCCTTAGCGTAATATTTTCAAGGTCTATCCGTGTTGTAGCATATGTCAGGACTTCATTCCTTTTTATGGCTGATTCCTATTCCATTGTATGGGGGGGGAGGCGTGGACCACGTTTGTTTATCTCTTCATCAGCTGATGGGCATCTGGGTTTCCCCCATCTTCTGGCTATTATGAAGAGTGCTACTGTGAATATTCAGGTACAGATTTTTGTTTGAGCACCTGTTTTCAATTCGTTGGGGTACACACTCAGGAGTGGAATTGCTTGGTTGTATGGTAATTCTGTGTTTCACCTGTCTAAGAACCGTAAGGAGTACTTATTTTTATTTCATTTTAGAGAACGTGCAAGCGGGGAAGAGAGGCAGAGGAAGAGAGAGAGAGAGAGAGAGAGAGAGAGAGAGAGAGAGAATCCTAAGTAGGCTCCATGCTGAGCATGATGCGGGGCTCCATCCCATGACCGTGGGATCATGACCTGAGCCCAAATCAAGAGTTGGACGCTCAACCGACTGAGCCACGCAGGTGCCCCATGCCTGCCATAGGCACTATTTTAATCCTCATTTTACAGATGGGGGAGATTTCAGCTTGCAGAGAGGGAGGCCCGGGGTCCCACAGTGTGGTAGGGGGCAGAGCTGAGAGCTGAGCCCTCAACTAGGGCCAGAGTCCATGGTCTTTATCAGCAGATTCTACTGCCTCCTGCAGCCTTGTCATCATTTCTCTGTTGGCTGTCACATCTCGTTTATCCTCCTCCAGGCTGATGCCACGCAATGGCCAGATCTACCTTTCTAAAATACTGATCTGACCGTGTTACTTCCTGGCTTAAAACCCTGCAGTCACCCCCCCTCCAAACCATTCGGACGCTGCTGCAAATCACTAACCTGCTCTTGAAGACCCTTTGGGACCCGGGGTGCATTTCCTCCACATAGCAGGTCCGGCTCATGCTGTTCTTTCTGCCTGGCTTGCCCTCCTCCCGGCCCATTCTCCTCTGTCCATGGGTCACCTCGTGTAAAGCCTCTGTCCTTTGAGCTAGGCTAGGAGCTGCACCCCTCCCCACCCTACTTCTCCAGGCTTCTCCAGCCTCACCCAGCCACACTGTGTCACCCCAGCTTGCTTGCTTGTCTGTTTTTTTTTTGCAAGATTGTGAGCTCCTTAGAGCAGGGCCTGGATCTTTTGTTCCCCACTTGTCCTTTGAGGACCCATCACTGGGCTCACTGAATGAACTCGATGTCAGGAAAGTTGACCACCACATCCACATCCAAACACCGAGCCAACCTTGGTAGCCCACTGTGATGTATTCACTTAAATAGAGAGTTTCAGGCAAAAAAAAAATTATAGCAAAGCTTGGTTTCTGCACATGTGAGATGGACATAAGAATTCTGAGTTTAAAGTATTGTTTCAGACTATAAAGGGAGTAAGGCCTCGCCTCTGGCAAAAGTTCAATAAAGACCCTGATGGTTAAGAATAGTTTTGAAGAATGGTTTGCACAGGCTTTTGTCCAGACACTGAGAGATTTTTAAAATCCTTCCCTGCCACTCAGCCCAGAAGGGTGAGCTGTATACTCAGAGTGGGAATCACAATGTTCAGGGTGACCCAAGACCTTGATGACCTAAAGCAAGGCTCCTGGTAAAAGGCCAGGCTGGAGCCTGAGCCCCAGAGAGGCAGCTGTGGTGTGAAAGCTTCTAGGCCAGACTGCTGGCTGTGAAACCCGGATTCACTAGCGACTCATTCTGTGATCTTGGGCCATTTATTTAACTGATTAGCACTATTGAACTCTAATTTGTAGAATATAGACTGAAACAGTACCCACTTTCTGGTATTATTATGAGATGTTAATGGATTCATGCATGTAAAGCACTTGGGGCCACCTCTGGTGTTTACTGTCTGCTGAATCAGGTTAACTATGATGATGGTGATGGTGACGATGGTGACATTATGGTGATGCTGATGGTGATGATGACAGTGATGGTGATGATGGTAATGATTATATTGGGCCTCCTTCTTCCCATAAAGCTATATCTTGAGATCTTACTCTTCTTTAGCCATTTACATGGAGGAGGAAAGTTGAAGAGCAGAAACATTTTGGGCAGGAGCAGGACCTAGCTTAAAGTAGCAACATGGATGAGTGAAGGTTGAAAGAAGAAAGTGAGAGTTGTGAGTGGGCCTGCCCCAAGCAGGCAGTCTCTACCTGAATGTGCTTACCACTTGGCATCAGATTCCCAAGAGAGAAGGGAGAAAGATGGCGGGATCTGTAGAGCTGCCCTGCCTTTGCCCTCTTCCTAGTTACAGGCATTCATTCCTGCATCGCATCGGTGTCGCTGAGTTAAGCTAGATCCTGTGCCACCGTCTGCCACACTGCTTCTACTCTTCAAATTCTCTTGGCCATGTGATTGGCCAAAGGAAGGTAAGACCTCAGGTGGAGATTCAGAGATGGTGAAGGTGGGAAGAGGAGACAAGTTTGGTGGTTTGACCCCGTTGGCCCGTTCTACTTCATGAAGTAGGAAAGGAAGAGAGAGACAGAGGGGGACAGAGAGATTTCTTCCTGCCTTTTACAGTACAGTGACCCTGCCGGCATGTAATTCTGTGCTAGTCTTTGTTTCTGGTTCTCATCAATCAGGCAGGGAACTTCTACCTTGGTGTGGGAGGTTGGGACTCCAGATGTGTTTAGAAAACCCCACAGCCCCCTGGACAAAAGCAGTGTGATCTAATGCAGGGAGAACACAGACTTTGGAGTCAGGCAGGGCTGGCTTTGGTTGTTTGGCTACTACGCACTTTGATTACCTACTTAATCTCTTTCCATCTCCGTTTACCTGTCAATGGAATGGGGACAATACCTCCACTACAAGATTGCTGAAGATTGTATGATGTAAAGCTGACACCTTATTAGTTTCCTGGGGCTGCTGTAACAAGTTATCGCAAACTGGGGAGCCTGGGACAACAGGATCTTACTCTGTCACAGTTCTGGAAGCTAGAAGTCTGGAGTTAAGGTGTCGACCGAGCCGTGCTCTCTTTGATGGCTGTGGAGAAGAATGCTTGTCTCTTCCTAGCTTCTGGTGGCTCCTGGAAATCCTTCCTTGGTTGTAGCTACCTCACTCCAGTCTCTGCCTCCGTGGTCACATGACCCTCTCTGTGTGAGTCTGTCTTTATAAGGACACATTCATTAGATTTAAGACCCACCCTAATCCAATATGAACTCATCTTAACTTGATTATTGTTTCCAAAGATCTTCTTTCCCAATACAGTCACATTTATAGCTACTGGGGGTTAAGACTTAAGCATATCCTTTTGGAAGACACAGTTAAACCCATTCCAGGCACCTAACCTAGGGACCGGCATGCTGTTGGTGATCAGATATCAGCAATTCCCTGTATCTCTCCATCCTTCTTCTTAAAGCTGAAAAAAATAAATAAAATATAAGCATTTGCCTTCTGACACTAATCATTAGAGAAATGCAAATCAAAACCATGATGATTCCGCCTCATATCAGGCTGGCTACTATCAAAAAAGAAGGAGGAGGAGGAGAAGGAGGAGAAACAGTTTGGCTGTTCCCCCAGAAATTGAAGATAGAACTATTATATAATCCTATTATTCCACTTCTAGGTATATTCCCCAAAGAATTAGAAGTAGGGTCTCAGAGAGATATACATATACCCATGTTTATAGCGGCATATTCACAAAAGCCAAAAGATGGGAGCCACCCAAGTGTCCAATGATGAATGAATGGATAAACACAGTATGATATATACATAACAATGGAATTTTATTCAGCCTTAAGAAGGAAGGAAATCTGTTTCTTAAATCCCACATATGAGTGAAATCATGTATTTGTCTTTCTCTGATTTATTTCACTTAGCATAACACCCTCCAGTTCCATCCACGTTGTTGCAAATGGCAAGATTTCATTCTTTTTGATCGCCGAGGAATATTCCATTATGTATATGTGTGTGTGTATACACGTATATACATATATAATGTATAATGTATATACATATATGTACAGACACACACACACACACACACACACACCACACCTTCTTAATCCATTCATCAGTCAATGAATATTTGGGCTCTCTGCATAGGTTGGCTGCTGTCGATAGCACTGCTGAGGAGCTAGATACTGAGGTGCATGTGCCCCTTTGAATCAGCATTTTTGCACCCTTTGGATAAATTCCTAGCAGTAGTGCAATTGCTGGGTCATAAGGAAGTTCTTTTTTTTTTTTTTTTTTTCTTAATTTTTGAGGAACCTCCAGACTGTTTTCCAGAGTGGCTGCACCAGTTTGCATTCCCACCAGCAGGGCAAGAGGGTTCCCTTTTTCTGCATCCTTGCCAACACCTGTTATTCCCTGAGTTGTTAATTTTAGCCATTCTGACAGGTGTGAAGTGGAGAATGGAAGGAAAAATAAAATAAGACACAAACAGAGAGGGAGACAAACCATAAGAGACTCTTAAATGCAGAGAACAAACTGAGGGTTGCTGGAGGGGAGGTGGGTAGGGGAATAGGCTAGATGGGTGATGGGCATTAAGGAAGGCACTTTTGGAGGTGAACACTGGGTGTGCTCACTGGAAGTGATGAATCTCTAAATTCTGCTCCTGAAACCAATACTATTCTATATGTTAACTAACTTGAATTTAAATTTAAAAAAAAGAAAAGAAAATTCGGAGACACACTGCAACGACATGGATGAACCATAAAGATCTAATGCTAAGTGAAGTAGTCAGATTCACAGAGACAAGAGAGTAGGACGGTGGGTGCCAGAGGCTGGAGGATGGAACGAGGGTGGTTTAATGGGGACAGAGTTTCAGTTCTGTAAGAGGAAAAAGTGCTGGGGACAGGTAGTGGTAATGATTTCAGAACAACGTGATTGTACACACTGTGATGTACGACTGGACTGGACTTAAAATTGGTTAAGATGGTAATTTTTAAAAAACGTTTATTCGTTTTTTGAGCGAGAGAGAGAGACAGACAGAGCATGAGTGGGGGAGGGGCAGAGGGACAGGGAGACACAGAATCGGAAGCTGGCTCCGGGCTCCGAGCCATCAGCACAGAGCCCAACGCGGGGCTCCAGCTCACAAATGGCGAGATAGTGACCTGAACCAAAGTCAGAGGCTTTATCGACTGAGCCACCCAGACACCCCAAGATGATAAGTTTTATGTTATGTGTATTTTACTACAATTAAAAATATTATTAGAAAAAACCTTAATGGTTAAACATTCAGAATTCCAAGGGAAAAGGGAAAACTTTAAAATTCCTAGAAAGCCAGAAACAGATCCCTCTAAGAAGTCATCAGACACAGTTATGTCAGAAGACAGTGGGGCCGTACCGTCAGTATTCTGAAGAAAAATGATTTTGGACCTTGAATGATAGATTCAGCCAAATTATAAATCAAATGAGGGCAAAGTAACAACATTTTAAGACATATGAAATAAAAAAATGTTTTCTAAACAAATTTACTTGCAAACAAATAAAATACTGAGAATACTCCCATCACACTGAAAAAAAAAAGCATCCAAGAAAAAGGAAGAAATGGGATCCAAGAAGCATAGTTTTGCTTTAATCAATCATGTGTGACAACACAGAAAGCTGTAAATAGAGGACTCCAAATGACAGCAGCAACCCTGGAAAGTAACCAGTTCTGATCAGATCAGAATGCCAAAGCATTCAGGGAATGACGACTTTAAGAAAAAAAAAAAAAAAAGCCACTACTTGCAACAGATAATGTCATTAAGGAAATGGTATATAATAGGAAGAAAAAAGAAAGACAGTGAGAAACTCCAGGGAAAACAAAAAGCTACAGAGAAAGGATTGTTAGTCCAAAGTTAGTTAACAAACTAAAAATATGCATGATTTTGAATAATCGGTAAAATGTAAGAAAAGGGATTGAATTAGAAATATATTGCTTTGAGGGGCAGATATTTATTAACATAGGATTTTTTTTTTACTTATTTCTTCAGTGAATAACATTTGTATAATCATAATAATAGTGTCTTAAAATTTTTTTTTAGTTTTAGGTTTTATAATTAATCTATAAATGACAAAGAATTGTGATTGCAGAACAAAATATATATGTTTTAAACCTAATAAACTGTGAAAGAAAGAAGTGGGAAAGGCAAGGGGGGAGAGGCAAGTGTGAGACATTAACTTCATTATCTTTTTTTAGTAAGACAACAAGAAATCGTCTCTAAATGTTGTAAAAACTGAGGTTTAATTTTTTAATTTAAACTTACAAAGATAGCTAATTGAAAAACTAAAAATAATCATTACAATTAGAAGGAAGGGCAGAGATATTTATAGGTCACAAACCCTACAAATTTGTAAGGTAAAAATTCATGAGCTAAATCCACATCTGTCAAAGAGGGAATAATGTGTTAATAATTATATGATATGGCATATATGTGTATATGTATGGTATATATACGTATTACACATAATATGTTACATACGTACCTATAATATGTTCATAATAATTCAGTTAATAGTATGTAATGCTGATGAATCAAGAAATAGAGATATATGTATAAATTTTAGACTTCAATTTTATGTAACCATCTGGTTTACTAAGCCATAAAAACTAAAAACAGTATCTGTTTAAGATATTTGCCTCTGGGGGCCCCCTCAGTCGGTTAAGCGACCAACTTCGGCTCAGGTCATGATGTTGTGCTTCATGAGTTCGAACCCCACATTGGTCTACAAGCTTTTGGTACTGGAGCCTGCTTGGGATTCTCTGTCTCTCCCTCTCTCTCTGCCGTTCCCCTGCTTGCATGCACTCACTTTCTCTGTCTCAAAATAAATAAACTAAAAAAAAAAAAAAAAAAAAAAAAAGATTTGTCTCTGGGAAGCTGGGTTAGAGTGGGTAGGGGAATGCAGCAGGACATTTGCTTATCATTTTATACCCTTGACTTTTGTTAAGAACTCTTTTCTGTAGTAGATTTACGTTACTGTGGTTTTTATTTTTTATTTTACTTATTTGTTTTAAGTTTTTTAATGTTTATTTAATTTTGAGAGAGAGAGACAGAGCATGAGTGGGTGAGGGGCAGAGAGAGAGAGGGAAACAGAATTGGAAGCAGGATCCAGGCTCCGAGGTGTCAGCACAGAGCCAGACATGGGGCTCGAACTCACAAACTACGGGATCATGACCGGAGCCGAAGTCAGAGGCTCAACTGACTGAGCCATCCAGGCACCCTACATTACTGTGCTTTTTAAAAGTAGTAAAATGGCTACAAGATTGCTCCTTATATGGATTGAATAATTTATAGAGACTTAAAATATTTAACTGCTCTTTGGATTTTGCAACATTTAGGATACATTAGGATACTTTATATGATGCTCTGCAAAACAGTCTTATATAATACAGAGCTAAATTTGTGTGCGTATTTCTGGACCAAGCCAACCTTGTATATAAACTTTTATGCATAGTTTTGAATTCTTCCCTGAGGATAGAATCCTAGGTATTAAACTGCTGAGTTAAAGAACTGACTGTTTTAAAGCCTTCTTGTTATGGACACACACATTTTGTCCCTCTTATTTTTGAGTATAGACGTTTTGTTGAAAACACTCCAAGGGGTAAAAGTGTTATCAAAATGTGAGGCTCTTGGTCCAGGTCTGTTTTTGAGGTCACCTTCTTTTTTTTTTAATTTTGTGAATTTTATTTATTTTTTTATTTTGCGAGAGAGAGTGGGAAGGGGCAGAGAGAGAGAGAGGGAAGGAGAGAATCTGAAGTAGGTTCCGTGCTGTCAGTGCAGAGCCCAACACGGGGTGGAACCAATGAACCGTGAGCTCATGACCTGAGCTGAAACCAAGAGCTGGACATTTAACTGACAGAGCCACCCAGGTGCCCCTTGAGGTCACCTTCTGATAAAACGACTGATTAATGGCCACCGTACAGCTTCTCCATTATGGTACCAAAAGGAGTTGCCTTTGTCTACACAGCCCACAAAGGAAGACACGGCAAGATTCACTCGGGTTTGGTGAGCAAGTGTTAAGGCCGGATACTCTTCTAACGACTTCATTCAACTTCGTTCATATTCCTGTGTACTCCTCAGTACGACCCTTGGACGGCCACTGTCTCCATTAGACAAGGGACGGAACAGAGGCAAAGAGAGATGAACTGGTCTGACCAATTCTACACAGCCAATAAGGCAGAACTGATGTCACACAGCCTGGTGGTCTGAATCCAGAGGCCAGGCTTCACCCTCTCTGCTGTTTACGGGCCCCCCTTGCCTGTGAACAGGAGGTGGGAGGTGGACCTTGGTCAGACCCAGTCAGTGCCCACAGGGAGGGTACATCCCACAAACGGAGAAAGGACCCCCGCCGACAGCCTGGTACACGGTAAGCACCCGATAAGCAATCGGTGATCAAGTAGCACGATCAAGCCAAGCTTTGCACGAATCTCTACATTACTGTTGTCTTTGATCTCCCTGCGGTGACGTATTTTTATCCCCATTTCACAGACGAGAAAAGTGAGGCTGCCAGAGGTTAGGCCTAAGCCACTCATCCATGGCATCACGGCTCTTGTGACGGAGCTGGAATTTCAAGCCAGATCTGGAGAGCTAGAAATCCAGAGCTCTTCACTTTGTCCAGAGTGCCTTTGAGAGCATTCAAGGAGTTAATTCTTGTGAAACCCTGAACCTAGGGGTTCTCAACGTGTGTTCCTCGGACAAACAGCACGGCAGCGGCCCCTGGGAGCTTGTTGGAAATGCGCCACTTGTGAGGCCCTGTCTCTGGGTCTAGGGGATCAGAAACTCAGGGTGGGATGCAGTTCTGATGCGTGCTTAAGTGTGAGTCAGCCCAGAGTTTGACCCCTTCGGAGTTCTTGTAAGATGCCAGCTGCTGTTGTTGTCTAGACCCTAAGGAAGAGGCGGAGGGAGGGGCTGACGGCGAGTGTTTGGAACTTACCAGCTCCTCTCAGTGGATAGATGCCAGCCGCCCCTGGCCCATCCCAGAGGCACGTTTGTCCCGGGCTCTCGCTGGCTGGAGCCCAGAGGACGCCACCGAGGAGAGAGGCGGCTGGGCGAGTTAAGCCCACGGGAGCTCTAAGGGCCACCTGTCAGGTTGTTGAATCACCCGGCAGCTGGCTGCCCCTGCTGTGTCATGCTTCCCTGCCCTGTGTATCCTTCTGCTTGGCCCTGATGTCCAGAGTGGGCTGCGGGCTGCCCCTCTGATGGGACGTGTTCCCAGCGAAGGAAGCAGGTGGTGTCGAGGGGGAGGGAAGGGCGCTACAGGTTCTCCTCTGGTGTCTGCAGAAATCTGCCCCTGACTCGAAACAGTTCACGGATCCCCAGTGCCCTCTTGGGGTTGTTACATAGGGATTCGGGAATTTAACACTCTTGAGGCCTGTGAGGTGCCAGGCTCGGGGCGGATGGCCCTACTGTGTGCAAGCCACCATGCTCGGCCCCTTGCAGTGTTTGTCCCGCTTGACGCTTAGAGATGCGCTGTCTAAGGAAACAGGCTCAGAGAGGTCCAGCGACGGGCTCAGGCAGCCCAGCCAGTGTGGACAGAGCTGGGTCCAAATCCAGGCTGGTCTCACCGACTCCCTGCTTCTTCTGCTGTAACTCTTAGCTGTGACCCGACTGAAGGCTGTGAAGTGTGACCACTGACAAGTCCCCCCCCCCCTTCTCCCCTAGGTTGTCCCAAACCATGGCCTTCATGCAGCAGGATTCTTCATAGCCTCCATCGCCTCCTTCGTGCTGACCTGGGCCACACTTTTCTTCACGGCTCGCTATCAGTGTTTGAAGGGAAGCCTGATCACCAGACATCAGGTGAGTCTCCACATGCATCTTGTTGCCGGAGGGTAGTCGGGTCGGCGGTAGATGTGAGGTTGATTGAAGTGTTCCCTCCAGTTGATGGGTTGATTGATCCTCAACCCTGGATTGATGTCCGAATCCCCAGGGAAACGACAAAATGCTCGTGTCCAGCCTTGCCTGCAGAGACTGTGACTGGACCGTCCCAGGATGCGCCCCCGTCCTTAGTGACTTTTTAATTTTTATTTTTTTTAATGCTTACTTATTATTGAGAGACAGAGAGACACAGAGCATGAGCAGGGGAGGGGTAGAGAGAGAGGGAGACACAGAATCGGAAGCAGGCTCCAGGCTCCAAGCTGTCAGCACAGAGCCCGTCGCGGGGCTCGAACCCACAAACCGCGAGATCATGACCTGAGCTGAAGTCGGTCA
The DNA here is from genome assembly GCF_046562875.1 of Panthera onca. NCBI lineage: Eukaryota > Metazoa > Chordata > Mammalia > Carnivora > Felidae > Panthera > Panthera onca. The sequence continues at coordinate 5,431,319 of NC_138342.1, forward strand.
CTTACCCAACTGGGCCACCCAGGCGCCCCCTTAGTGACTTCTAAAGCTCCCCAGATGATTCCAGCAAGTGGCTGGGGCTCAGAGCCACTGCGGCCTGACCGAATAAGCGAGCGCCTGCCTGTGCGGATAGCGCTGTGTTCCTGCCACACTAATTCGGGGCCTGGTCCACACTCCCTGCGGAAAAGTCTTTGGAGGCTCACTCCGCCCTCAGGGGGAGGCCGGATCCTTCAGCCGTGGAGCTTCACCGTGCGTGGGCAGCTCTGGGGACAGTATGGAACTAGGCTCAGAGTCGTGCTGGCTGAGGAGGGATGGAGCTGGGGTATATATCACGCCCCGGTGGTCATCGGTCGAGGATATGGGGGCAAAGGCGCTGTTAGAAGGTGGGGGAGGAGGGACTGCCCTCCCCACTGAGAAGGCCCTTTGAGACCAGAAAAATGAAGCAGGGACTGCCTGCAAGTTACAGTTTTATTCAGGCTGACTTACAGGGAACGGGGCGCTCTGCGATCCGGGCCCTGCATGGCTGTTCTCACAAAGTCTGGACCTCAGCCCGCGGGTGTTACAGAGCGAGGGGACTTGCCGAGGGCGTTGTAGTGAGACCAGAGGGTCCGTACGTACCTCCCAGGGTCCACGTGCGCCTGATCGACAGCTCTCCTGGAATTAGATCTCATGGGGCCATCTGTGCATCAGGAGGCCGAGAGACTGTGTTATCTTTAACCAATTTACGGACAGCCAAAACAAGCCGCCCCCTTCCAGCCTTCACGGGCATTTCTAAGGAATGTATATTAACCTCCAAGGGGCCCGGAACACGTAGCCCCAAGAGAGGAGGGCCACAGATGGAGTCAGTATTGTCCACAGTCCTACAGGGGCCAGGACAAAGGGTGACGTTATTTCCTGGCGTGGGCTCTGAAGGCCCGCAGAAGCCTTTAGGGGAAGCAGTGTAGATACTGGCTGGTGGGTCTTGGGCCAGTGGGTCTGAAGCGGCGAGGGGGTGTGGGTAGGAAGCAGGCGATCTCTGCTACAATCTCCATTGCCTCCTATGGAGCCTGGAGCTTAGGAGGCCCTGAATCCACGTGTGAGGATATGAAGGAGCCCTCGGCCCATCAGTGGATGGACAGACGGGAAGGAAATCAGGGCGGCAATTTTTAGAGTGAGAGGAGCTCCGGGGAGCCTCCCCCGGAAGGCGCTGCTGGGAGTAAGCATCCGTTGGCAGCTTCTTGGTCCCTCCAGGGCCGTGGAGGGCTGGAGCTGCTGTGACCCAGGGTCCCCCAGGGGCCCAGCAACTTGAAAGGAACACAGCCATCTGTTCCCCTCACTTTATTTTTTTTAATTAAAAAAAATTTATTTATTTTTGACAGAGAGAGAGAGAGAGAGAGAGAGAGAGAGAGAGAGAGAGAGCATGAGGGGGGAGGGGCAGAGAGAGAGGGAGACAGAATCTGAAGCAGGCTCCAGGCTCCGAGCCATCAGCACAGAGCCGGACGTGGGGCTCGAACTCACAGACCGCAAGATCATGACCTGAGCTGAAGTTGGATGCTCAACGGACTGAGCCTCTCAGGCGCCCCTCCCCTCCCTTTATATTGAGGAAACTGAGGCCCATGAAGTTAAATACTTGCTTCAAGTGGCCCGGGGACCTGGCTCCTGGGGGCCGTGTCTGGAGGCTGGAGGTCATGTCCCATTGTTCACTTTATGTCTGCTTCCTGGAGGAGAGGATGGCCATTTCAAAGTGAGATCGGCCCACAGTGTCCGTGGAGGCAAAAGTGAGGGGGAGAAAAAGCGTTCCTCTAATCAGACCTCCAGCTTCTCTCTCAAAGCCGTTATCAATCACAGAAGAACAAAACTTCCCAGCTGCTTTGATGAAGGAGCAGAAATCCTTTGCTGGAGATGAAAGGCTGATCATTACAACCGCAGAGAGGAAAGCAAAGTGTTGACTTAAGGTCTGAAGACCCTTGAAGTTCACAGGATGAACTCTTTTCACATCTTTCTTTATTTTTGGCAGCCTGAGGCAGCCGCTGAGACAGTGTGCAGTGAAAACAGTGTGATAAAACCCTCCTTCTGCCTTACGAGTTCGATCATCTTGGGACCAAATACCAACTCCTTGTACCTTAGGAGTTTGACCAACTTGGGACCAGATACCAACTCTGACTCTTCGTGAGCCGTGCGAACTCAGATAACGTCATTTTACCCCTCTGAGCCGTGGTTTCTTATATGTGATGTGGGGACAACGGAACTTAACTGTGTTGTGATAGTTTCATGATAATACACCTACAAGGCACAGGGACAGGAATTCTTAAATATTAGCTATACTTATCACCCAGTTTTCAGGATTGATATTAAGGACACAACAGATACATCTATCCAGTCATGGCGTTGGGCTTAATTATCTCTGAGGTCATTTCCATCTGACAGTTCTATATTCTGATTCGAAACCAGCCAGATGCATGGAATTGAAGTTCATCTGCCAACTGTAATTTTCCTCTGCATGATGATGATGATGGTGATAGTGAAGGTGGTGATGATAGTGATATAGTGATGATGATGGGGATGCTGGTGATGATGATGGTGGTGGTGATCGTGATATGATGATGGTGATGGTAATGATGGTGAAATATTTTCATAGGTCTTTACAGGTTGCAAAGGCCTCTCCATCCATTGTTTTGTTCGTATGCACGGGAACCCGGTGTGGGGCTACTGGAATTATGATCCCATTTCTTTGATGGGAAGATGGAGGCTCAGGCAAATGGCAGTGTCTTGCCTGAATGTACCCTGTTCGCCAGTGGTGGGGCCAGCAAGGTCCTCCCGACTGCAGATGCCTGCCTTCCCTCGTGACTCTCAGCGCATGGCGTTCACAAGAGGGTTCACTCGGTTGTGTCTGAAATTCCCCTGTAGGTTCAGCATCATGAGAACAAGCTGGAGTACTCCCAGTTCACCTCGGCCAATGGTATCAATGAGGACCTTGCTCTCGATGACCAAATGATTGACATTCTGTCTTCAGAGGACCCCGGGAGCATGCTTCAAGCCTTGGAAGAGTAAGAATTCTCTATCACGTTATACTGGCTTGGATGTGATGAATGCTTTAACTTCACTGGCCTCAGAGCAAACCCTGAGTACATTTCATTCATTCATTCATTCATTCATTCATTCATTCTGTCATCTGTTACTCAGTTATCATAATGGAACTACTACTGTGCTTGGTATTTGGAAAAAGGGATGGATAAGACAGAGTTTGTGCTATAAGCTGCCTGATCTAACGGGGAAGACAGACACACAAACTCAAGTGACCATACAAGTTTGATGAACACCCTGCTAAAAGGAAAATCAAGGCTAGCTGAGCCGAGAAAAGGAAATAATGACCTCTGAGAGAGTCCCGGAAACGCTTCTCAGAGGAGGTGGTGTTTTAACTTATTCTTGAAGCATGGATATAAGCTTTCCAAGCGCATTATGAGAAGAAAGACTTTTCAGGCAGAGGGAAGAAGGGGCCGATGAAAGGTTGAGCAGGATGCATCTGGTGAACGCAGTAGCTGGGTACGACTGACGGGTAGATTGGGGTATCGAGTACAGCAAGATAAGGGAAGAGGCAGCTGGAGAGAGAGGCCAGGCCAGGCGACGTGTTTGCCGAACTGAATTCGAACTGATTCGATTCTTGTTGTTTATTAGCATGTGCTTAGAATGGACCACCTGTGCACAGTAGAACGTGGAGCCGGACACGGTTCTGAAAACTTTGCGAATACCAACTCATAATCCTTCTAGCAACCCAACCGAGCAGGGATTATTGTTCTTACCAGGGATGAGGGTTTGAGAGTCTTGGGAGCTTGCCCCAGGGCGCACACTCAGGAACGAGAGAGCCAGGCCAGGCTGCCTGGCTCCGGGGTGCATGCCTCTAACCAGGATGCTGTTGCACGGCCCACGGTTTCTCCTGGCCGGCACAGGGGCCACGGTCTACAAGGTGACTGACTCGGTTCATCAACTTGGCCTTTCCTCGTTTCCTTTTGGCAAATATTTACAGAAAGCTTCTTTCCGTGTTGCCTATCTCGGCGTCCAGTTGTCTTCCAAAATTCTGTTTCGTCTTTTACTTCTTCAAGTGTATGAAGCATAATTATTTTAAAGTCTCTGAAGCTTTATTACCTTTACCATGTTCTTGTGCCTGTTGTCTTCTGTTCCCCTTAGTTTGTGATCAAATTTCCTCTTCTCCTCGGATGCCTGGGTAGTTTTGATCGTGTGCCAGTGTGTGTGAAAATTTGTGAAGACATTGGAGGACTGACTAGGAGGAGGTTACCACCTTCTAGGCGATGAGGGGCGTCATGCTGGATGACCCCCCATACAGAGACTGAGACCACGCAAGGCAGGGCTTCTGGTCCTCCAAGGTCTGGTCTGTTTCTGGCATATCTTTACTTCTGAGGCATCTGTACCAACCAAAGGGTACAGGCTGACCTCTCCTTGGAGTCTCTGGACTTGAGTTTCTACCTCCCCGGTTCTGCAGGTCTGTTGAGAACTCTGCAGAGTTTATCAGCCCTTGGGGCTGCCTCTCCTGGTACTTAGACGCCCTGGGGAACAGAGTGGCCCCAGATGCGGGGCTCCCCTCTCTGAGTTTCTTTGTTCTGCTAGGTCTTGACCTCATCTTTTACTTCTCCTTGTTGGTTCTCAGATGGTCTCAGAGTGATTTGGTTTTTGCCCAGCTTTTCTTTTGATGGGATAGTTTGTCCAAATTACCTGGACCACGAACAGAACCCATCTTTGTGTAAACCCCACTCTAGGCGAGGAGTAGACACAGTCCCGGCCACAGAGGCAGCCTGTGAGAGAGATGGACAGGGAAACAGGCAAGGCCCAAAACAGCACAGAGCAGTAGCACCCTTGACTGGTCCCCAGAGTTAGATCAGGGTTTAAGTCTGGGCTGTGCCACCAGGCGCCCTTGGTTCAGTTACGTAAGTGAAGTCTCAGGGTGAGAGGGGCTAGGTCTTGTAGGGTTCTGGATGTCAGGGAACGGCCTTTTAATTTTAATATGGGCAGATCTGTACGTTCAAAGGCCACTCTGGATACAAATGGACAGTGGCTTAGAAGTCCAGGGAGATTGTTGGAGATGTCGATGTGTGACTTGGGGCGGAGCTTGGGATTAGCCGGAGGAGCCTACAGAACTTGGCAACTGATTGCCGTGTGGCTGTGAAGGCATGCGCCGGGGGCGTAGTTTGGACACTGAAGGGCAGGGGACAATTCAGGATGCCTCCCTGGGATGCCGTGTTGGACTGATGGTTATTAGCAACAGAACCCGTGGGAACCTCCCCAGGCTGGATTCCATTTATGACACACTTCTTCTGATCGTACATTCGGGATGCAAAGCTCCACCCGCTCGTTTCCCACTGGGGAGTGATTTCTATCGATTGGAGTCATCACCATGCCGATTAGCTATAATATCTTCTATTTGTGCATAATACCGTATATTCGGGAAGCATTTAAAAATGCAAGGTCTCAGGACGCCTGGGTGGCTCAGTCGGTTAAGCGGCCGACTTCGGCTCAGGTCACGATCTCGCGGTCCGTGAGTTCGAGCCCCGCGTCGGGCTCTGTGCTGACAGCTCAGAGCCTGGAGCCTGTTTCAGATTCTGTGTCTCCCTCTCTCTCTGACCCTCCCCTGTTCATGCTCTGTCTCTCCCTGTCTTAAAAATGCAAGGTCTCTTTTCCACATGTTGGTTTGGTTCCCATGCTAATGCTTTTTGGTAGGGCATCTTATTTTTGGCGTTTGCTAGCTGAAGAGTCCGATGCTCATCTAGGCAGAGAGGTTTATCCACAGCCACAAATCTAGTAAGTGAGTCTCCTCTGTTTAATCTCGGCCACGTTGTGTTCCGCAAATACTCTCTGAGCCCGAGTTTCCTCATCTCTTAACTGGGAGAAACCAGGAACACCGTGGGAGACTGTACAGCTTAATGATATGAAAGAGACTTAACGGCAGAGTCCTCACCGCGGCGTTCCCTCCGAGCCGGGGTCTCACCTGCAGGGACGTGAGCAGATGGAAAAGAGAAGCGTTTAAGACGGGCAGCCCTTCTCTGAGTCTTTCTCAAGAGCCGTGCAAACAGCAACTGAGCAGCTCCGGTGCTGTCTCCCTGGAGCCTGGAAACCGAGTCCCGTGGCAGGAGACGGACCCAAGATACCTCCGGAAACAGAGAGCACGGTCTGTGCTTCCTTAGGAGCGACTGGTCACTGGTCTGAGAAAAGAGCTCTCCTGTGTCTGACTCGTGGCATTTTGTGAGCTGAGGGAGGTTCCGAGCCCAGGGGGACTTCCGTCCTGCCTGAGGGGAGCCCCTTCCCAGCTCAGCGCCCTCGTGCACTGTCGGGCCTTCAGCCACGGAAGTGCAGGACTGTCCTTGCACGGAGCTGGGCCTTGTTCACCCATTTCTGGGTCCAGGGTCGTGCCGCTCGGCTCACTGAACTTTTGGGCAGCCATTCAGGCGTGATCTTTCATTTTAGCTTAAGTCCCTAATCAGAACGCCAAGGGAAGCACGTTAAAGTTTGTCACACTACTCAAGAGGGAGGAGGGAGGATTGGATGGGCAGCGGGGCGAAAGGTGGGTGGCTTACTGGCAAAGATTTGTGAATGTCCCATTACATTACGTGGTAGGAGCAGGTGCATCACCAAAGTATTTCCTGGCTTTTTGTCCCTTTTCTTCCAAAACATGAAAACGCAAAGTAGAGTGAAAGGATTTAGTTTGTGTGATCAGCACCTGGATATTTAATTTGCAAGTAGGTGGTAGTCCACCACCTCCGGCTGGAGGAAGTAGGGCTGTGATTAGCATATATGTGTATATTAATACATATATAATAGTGTATGTGATAGTAACCTACAATAGTAACAGCGTATAATGTAAATAGTGTCAGGACTAGATGGGAAGGCATTAATCATTCTTTGTTGTTGGCTCCAGAAGTGCTTGGGGCACCTGGGTGGCTCGGTCGGTTAACATCTGACTTCGGCTCAGGTCACGGTCTCACGATTCGTGAGTTCGAGCCCCGCGTCGGACTCTGTGCTGACAGCTCGGAGCCTGGAGCCTGCTTCGGATTCTGTGTCTCCCTCTCTCTCTGCCCCTCCCCTTGTGCTCTGTCTCTCTCTGTCTCTCAAAAATAAATAAACATTAAAATTAAAAAGAAGAAAAGAAGCGATGGCGTGTAGGGAGCACCGTCTTCCTCGATCCCCACGTTCTGTGAAATCAACAACAGCCACTGCAACGTGCTGGTCCCGGTGTGTGAAATGCCATGAGGATTGAGGTTACCGAGACTGTATTCCTGTAAGTCACCTAGGAGCTCCAGAATTTTAGATTTATTTCTCCTTGGAAGCCGGTCTTGTTTGGCCTGAAGAGTGTTTGACACTGATGTTCAAGCCTGACCTGAGAGTGCGTAGCCTGCGAACTGCCTTTGTCTCTCGCTCCCCTCCCCCACCCCACCCGCCATCCCGACATTCAGTATTTATTGAACACCAGTTCTGTTTCAGGCTCCGTGGTTGCATGCTCATTTTAGGGTCTTGGCGATTTTTTTATTTTTTTATTTTTGATCACCGCGTTGTCAGTTACTTTTAATCTTTCCATCTTGACTTCTAGTCAGGCTTAGGAGCTCCCAGAAAGAAAATGTCACTCAGAATGTCAGGGGCTTAGTATGCATGGAAATCTGTGATTGTCTCCCCACTAAAAATAGCTTTTTTTCTCCAGCAAATAATTTATCGCATTTGTAATTCTTATGTGAAGTTTAGCTGGGCTTCTAAATATGCCATGAGGTGACTTGATTGCCACCTCTTCTAAGACCCATCAGAGCCCTAACCTTGCTGTCTCTTGCTGGTTTATTTTTGACAAAGAGCATTCCCTTGGTTGGCGTGGCGTATCTTTTACATCATTAATTCGTAGGCTGCCTCTCGCAGAGAGGATCTGAGGGACAGGTCTCTCCTTTGGTTTCTATCAGGTTCCTGGACAGTTGTCGTAATAGATACAGCTCAGCCCCAGACCTGCAGAGACGAGAGGAAAGAGGAACCAGGCAACCACCGGCTGCTCCCGAAAGCTTCTAGAAGCGTGGAGAGCCCACAGTGTCTTAGCACTGGCCCTGCTCTGGCCCTGACCTCTGCCAAGCATCTCTGGCCCATGTTCTTAGGTCATTCTCACCGCGGCTCCTGAAAGGAAGCTGGTGTTCAAAAAAGGTTTATTGGTTTTGCCTAAAGGTCGCACGAGTGATAACGGGTTTGTGCTTTCCGATCCGCTGTTCTATTGACAAAACACAGCTTTTGAAGAAGATGGTGCGTAGATTTTTCCAGAGAGGCAAAGGAAAATAAGAGAAGAAAGTCCAGGGCTGTGTCTCTTTCCAGTTACTCAAAGGAAGCTCATTGCTGATTTCTGACGTTAGCACCGCCTTCTAAGCTGTCTCAACGTGATGGTTTGTACCAAGTAGGTGTTCGGGGAGTATGCGTTGAGGTGAGGCTTTTCAACCTATGTATTTGTGATTTTCACTGGCCATATGGTGTGTGTGTGTGTGTGTGTGTGTGTGTGTGTGTGTGTGTGTGTTTTACAATGGCGTCCTCTTTATTCTGTATTGACACTCTACAGAGATGTGGTTTTGTTCCTTATGTCTGGAACTCAGCGAAATGAAGCGACTCACCCGAGTTTCCTTAATTCATTTGTTCTTTCGTTTGGGTTGCTTGCTCGTGGGTGCGATACATTTTTGAAACGTGGGAGGCCCTGGCCCGACGCTGGCAAAGTGTCCTGCTGTGGGTCCCCGTGGGACTCACGCAAGCGGGATACAGACGTGCGCACGGATAACCGCGCAATTCCACGGCGTGGTGGGGACTATGAAGGAGCAAGGCGCTCTGTTAAAGAACGGCGGGGGCTCACTCTCGCCTGGGGCTCCGGGAGGCCCCTCAAGAGCAGGGTCAGGGAGCTGAAACCTGAGTAATGGGCACCCGGTGGGGGCCACATGGACGGAGCTTAGGAAGGGATGTGGGCACTTGAGGGTCTAGGAGGGGATGAGGCCGGTGTAGCAGAGGCACGCGGAGGTAGGCTGGAGGGTGGGCTGGAGGTGGGGTGCCTGGAGCAGCCTCCATTATTCACCCTAAAATTCCTGTGTTCTTGGGGCGCCCGGGCAGCTCAGTCAGTTAAGAGTCTGGATCTTGACTTCGTCTCAGGTCGTGATCTCACGGTTTGTGAGTTCAAGCCCCGCATCGGGCTCTGCACTGACAGCAGGGAGCCTGCTTGGGATTCTCTCTCTCTCCCTCTCTCCCTGCCCCTCCCCTGCTTGCACACACACTGTCTCTCACTGTCTCTCAAAATAGATAAAAAAACATTAAAAAAAAAAAAAACCAACCCTGTTTTCTTTACAACATTCGCGGCTGCCAGAAGCCACCTTGCTTGTCTTTTCTTTCTTTTTTTTTTAATGTCGGCTCTGCTTTGGCAACTGGGCAGTAAGGTCACAAAGGCAGGGACTTTCTGTCGTGTTCGCAGATGTGGCCCCGGTGCCTCAAACGCGGCCTGGCGCACAGTAGGTGCTTGTGGGGTGATGGCACACGACAGTGATAGGCTTGATGGAGAGTCACCGGCAGATAAATTAGAGGCTGTGTGGTTAACTTGACAGCAAAGATTGGGGGGAAGGACGGCACCACTCAAACCAGCAGTTAGCACAGCACGTTCCCAAAGGTGACGTGTCCTCACGGGCTGCCCAGAGTTGCCCCGCGGGCGTCGGGCTGTGACGGGGACACCCTGGCAGAGTGACGTTCATTCGGCGGCCACCAGTTCCCGTGGGCGTCGTCCGAATGGGCTGTGCGCGGGTCCGTCACTCGGGGCCAGCTTCCCAGGAGGACCCCCAGGGCGTAGGTGTGTGGGACGTCCCTCCCGCAGGCTCCACGCGGGTCTGTGGAATCAGGGGACGCACGAGGGAGGACGAGCTGCACCTGCTGGCGGCTTCGCGGTGGGGTTTGTGGCAGCTGTGAGCCGAGCCCCGGGGAGAACGTGACACAGCTTCCTAAGACCAGGAAAGAGGGAGGATTGAGCTTTGAGGAAAGATCCAGAGGCGCTGCTGGGCTTGGCCAGGTGAAGACGCCTCTCAAGACTCTGGGTGGGTGTGTCAGGAGGAGCCAGATGCTGGGTCTGTTCAGATGTGACTTCGAGTTCGGGGCCGGACGTGGCTGGACGGAGACCGAGGAAGGAGCCCCCGGAGAGCCTCATCGAGGGGAGGGGAGCGGGACAGCGCCCGCGGGAACTGCAGCATTTACACGATCGGGAAAGTCACAGGACACCCGGGGAGTGAGGGCAGGAAGGCAGAGAACAGGGGTCCCAGAAGAAGGGGTGGCCATCCATGTCCGATATTTCCTGGAGTTCTGTCAAGTGAAGACTTGGAAAGGTTTTGGTTTTACCTCCAGGACATGCTGAGGACCAGAGCAGGGTTGGGGAGCACGGGGCGAGTAGCATGGCCTCAGTAAACCCCTGTGAGTCCTCCATTATGTGTTACGGTGCAGGGGGCAGAGGTGGGGAGCTTTGCCGTGCAGGGGGGCGGAGGTGGGGAGCTTTGCCGTGCAGGAGGCAAGGGGTGGGGAGCTTTGACGTGCAGGGGGACAGAGGTGGGGAGCTTTGCTGTGCAGGGGGACAGAAGTGGGAAGTGCAAGGGGACAGAAGTGGGGAGCTTTGCCGTGCAGGGGGCAGAGGTGGGGAGCTTTGCCTTGCAGGGGGGCAGAGGTGGGGAGCTTTGCCGTGCAGGGGGCAGAGGTGGGGAGCTGCAGATTATGGGGAAGCTGGGGCCAGGAAAAGGAGCCTTTAGGGGTGATGCCAGAGGCTCTGAGCCTTCCAGTGGGGACATTTCCTCCACAGAGAGGAGGAGCCTGAGGGTTTGGGGGAGGGCAGGGAGAGTTACAGGAAAAAAGGAGAAGGTGGGAGGGGATGGGAGCCAGGTGTCAGCCCTGGGGAGGGAGAAGGTCCAGAGTGCACGGAGGTGACTGCTGGTGTGTGGATGGGACACATCCGTGTGATGCTTGCCACTGGGGTACAAGGTGAGGACGTCGGGAAGAAGAGGGTAGGACTGCAGAGGAGCCTGGGACAGTCCCGCCAGCGAGGGGAAGTGACTTACTGGCAAAATCCCAAGAATTCCCGCGCACGTAGAGTGCCCGTTTGAGGCGGGTGGTCCCAGCCGGCCTGCATGAGGGGCTCCCTCCTGCAGTGCTCTGGTGGGAGGTACCGAGCCCCCCGAAGGGTGGGTGGGAGAGCCCAGGGGTTAAGACAGCAGGTCGAGAAGCAAGGCTGCCTGATTTGGGTCCCGGCCGTGCCACTTCCTGTCGGGTGACTGTAGATGTCATATCTGTCAAGTGGGGACAGCCGTGGCTGCCTCTGAGGGTGCCTCTGGGGGCCCCAGGCTGTCTGAGGGGAGCAGGAGCGGCAGGAGAGAGGGATTTCCTGTGGCGCTCTAATACAAACTCGGGGGCCCCGAATTTCTTTCGCACTATTGGAGGCCAGAGGCGCAGAGTCGGTTTCCCTGGGCTGAGTGAGGTGTAGACAGGGCCACCCTTCAGACGGTGTAGGGTGGAGCCTCTCCCTCTTCTTCCAGCTTCCAGAGGCTTCTCTCAGTCCCCAGCTTGTGGCCACAACCCTCCAGTCTCCGCCTCCCCGTGGCCTCCTCCTTTTCCGTATGTATCCGGTCTCCTCAGCCCCCGTCTCAGGGAGACAGTTGTGATGGGATTCAGGACCCACCGCACAATCCGAGGTAATCTCCCCATGTCGTGATCTTTCACTTAATTCCACCCGCAAAGGTCTTTTTTTTCTTATAAGGCCACGTTTACAGATGCTGGGGATGAGGGCCTGGTGTCTCTGGGTGACCATTGTTCCAGGAAATGATCAGAAAAATCTCAAAAGAATGAGGAAGGAAACAGAGACTTGAGGGGATCCGTGGGCTGGAAGGTTCAATGAGGTGAGTCCTGCTGTTGTTTCTGGAATGTTCCTGAGGGTTCTCCTCACACAAGGACCATTAGAAATGGTCATCTCCCCATTAAGGAGTGGTTGGTCCAGAGCTCAAACCTGGGTCCTGTGACCCGGGCTGGTTCCTCTGCTGCTTCCTTGCACACTAAGCCCGTATGATGGAGATCCATCTGGATGGTGAAGACACCCCGGGAGGGAAGGGGGCACGGCCTGGCGGGGGGGGGGGGGGGGGGCGGCTCTTCTCTGCCACCGGCGTAGCACTCCTGCTTCCCTCCGTGTGGCTGGGGTGTAAATGGCTCCCTGCACGTGGCGGGGGCCTGGAAGTCCTTTTGGCATTGAATGATTTCACTTCATGAGCTGTTGCCTGCTGTCTCACTGGAGTTCTCGTGGGGGCTGGCCACAGTAAGAGGCCAGTGATAACTCCCTTCGCTTTTCGAGTTCAACTCCCTCTCCTCCCTCCCTCCGTCTCTCCCGCCCACCAGCCCTCCAGCCCCCTTCCCGTATGGATCTGAAAGCATCTGCTGTGTGCCGAGCACTGGGTGACACGGTGGGGACACAAGCCAGCCTCCGGCAAGCTCCCTGCCTTCGGGCCTCCATTGGCGCCCTTGCCACATGCTTTTGTAAGGCTCGGTTTGTGTGTCTGACTCCCACGTGAGCCCCCGAGCCCTTGTTTGGAACAGGTCTGGCAGCGCTAGCTAAGTATCAGCAGCGTCTTGTGAATGAGTCTGGGTGAAATCTCACTGGGTGTTGGAGGGTCTTTAGGACCCTTAGGTCTTTAGGACAGTGTCAGGCAGGGAAGGGGGGCGTTCTTGGCAGAGTGATCCGCGTGTACAGGGCATGGGCGTGTGACAGTGCCTCCTGATGTCCTCACAAGGCACAGAGAGGATTCAGGAGACCGGACGCGTGGGAAGGTGTCCAGGAGAGGCCTTAGCGTCTGAAAGAAAGCCTTCACGGACTCCCCGATTGCCTCTTCCCTGCCCCCCCCAACCCACCATGCAGATACTCATGCCTGGGCCGGTCCTGGATTTCTGGAAGGATGGATGTCGGGGTTCACCTAGAGCCTCACTTGACAGACACAAGCACACAGGCCAGCTGAGGCGGAAGCCCCGCCCTCACACCTGTGCCTTGCCACCGGGTTCCCAGGAGGTGCTTGCTGGGTCCCCGCCAGTGGCTGACAAGCCAGAGCGGGATTTGTGCGGGGGACAGACCAGGAGAGCAGAGCAGTGGTAAGGCCCATCTCGTTCCCATGGCAACCCGCACTGTCATCTTCCCAGCAAGGTGAGGGTTTCTTGGAGGAGACACTTTCCTGCTTTTAGAAGCAGGTGTTTTGTGAGCCCCCCCCCCCCCCCCCACCGCCGTGTGCCTGACGCTGTGCTTGGTGAGGTGCCGGAGAGGAAGCCAAGAAAAGCGAGGGCCCCCGGGATGCCCACCATCGGCAGGGGGAAATGACTCCCACACGGACACGTACCGCACAATGAGTAACCCTCGGGCCGCGCCTCTGCCGTGTGCGGGTGGTTTCCACGTGGTCCAGCGAACCTCTGCAGGGTGGGACGTGATCTTCTTCCTGACTTTGCATCCCACCGAATCCACACCACCGCTTCCCCGGGCCAGGAGGTCCACGCAGCCTCTTAGGGGGTTCTTGAGATGAAAGGAATCACCTCGACTGTTGGAGTGGCTGAGGGGGGTCACTACAGAGCTCTCACCTCCCCTCAACCTTGAGGTCTGCACCAGTTGGGAAATAAGACCTGTATCTGGCATGTTCTCCAGCCAAAAATCGAAATCACTCGTCACTTTCATTACTTTGGAAAGCTCGATCGGAGGATGTGGCTTTATGTGCAGGCGTGATGAGCCCCACGGTGAGACACTGCAGCCCCTCCCCCCTCCAAGAAAGCCGCCTTCAGGGACGTCCTGCTTCCGGTCAGCAGGTACTGTGGCTGCTCTTGCCAAGTGCCAACCCCTGTCCCCCTGTCGGTTCCCTCACAGAGCTCCTCCACGTGAAGGGGCCCCAAGGAGAGGGAGACCCGCATGGCCCCTCCCCAGCATTGGCCACTCAGGTTGGCCAGTCCCAACCAATGGATACTGGTCACAGACGGCAAGTGCGTGTGCCAGGCAGGAGGAGAGCCCGCTTCCCTGGGGATGGCGGGTGCCTGCAGCAGACTTTTCGGGGCCCTGCCCTGGGCCACCAGCTTGACTTTACTATACACGCCGGGCGGCACCAGCCACAGAGAGCATCCAGGAGAGAGGTTGTCACAAGCACGGGAGAAACTCCCTGTGTCCCAGGGACGAGAACACCCCATAGTCCCTGACTCCGATTAATGCCCATGTTTCTTTTTCCTGCCTCTGCTCAGCCAACTTGTTGAATAGTGAATAGTGAACAGGGCCAAGAATTAGAGGGGCATAAAAGGCCATAGTGTGCAAAACGAATCGTCTTCTCATCCCTGTGCCCAAAGGCAGTCTGTTCCCCGTGGCAGGCAGCCTGGGGGGATCATCCACGGCTATCTGCATTTTTACACATGGACTCTTTTTTTTTTAATGCAAAGTAATAGCCTATCTCGCGCACTGTTTTGCTCCTTTATATTACCCCATTTTGCAACAATCTTGGGGATTGTTCAACATCCATAACTATGTATAACAGCCTGTTCTTTAAGTGGTCGTATAATATTCCTCTTTTAAGGAAATGTTTATTTTGAGAGAGAGAGAGTGAGCGAGTGTGCACGAGGGAGGAGCAGAGAGAGAGAGGAAGAGAGAGGATCCCCAGCAGGCTCCCCACCGGCAGCACAGAGCCCCGCGTGGGGCTCCATCCCACCAACTGTGAGATCACGACCTGAGCCGAAACCGAGTTGGACCCTTAACCGACGGAGCCACCCCGGGCATCCCCAGGGGTTGCATAGCTTCCTAGTAATAGGAACGATTACTGAATTCACTGAGAATTTAATGTAAATGAAAGACAGCTCTGTGTTACGTGCATGAACCCGTCTCCCCACAAAGCAGCCTCCGAGCTGAGGACTGTTGACAGATGAGGAGGCCAGAGCACAGAGAGTGTGCATCACTTGCCCAGGGTCACAAGGCAAGTAGGAGGATGTGAGTCCCGGCGGTCTGAGTGCGGAGCCGGCCGCGTTCGTGAACACCGTGTTCCACAGCCCCCAGCAAACGCGTGGCCGGTAACCTCCTGCGTCGAGGGCTGTGCGCACGCGTGCAACCTTAACTGCAGTATGAGTTCTTCACGGTGGAGTTGCTGCATTATTGTGAACTTTCCACGGTTGCTGTCAGACTGCCCACCAGAGAGGCCGGGCCGGCTCCAGCCGAGTCCCTGTGTCGCACATGCTCGTCCCCGTGGCTACGGATCGTTGTAGCCGTGGTCAGTCTGATGGGAAACCGAGGCTCCTTCCTGTAGCTCTCACCTGCGCTTTTCTTGTAACGCACGAGGTGGGACGTCTTTTGCACGTTGAAGACGTGTCTGTGTTTCCTTGTCAGGTGAGCAGAGGAGGTGGCCTGGGCTTAGGCTGGACGGCTTGAGTCACAGCGCTTGCCCCCCACTCCCGATCTGCCGTTTAATCGTTCGATGACCTTGAGCACTGCCTGTAACCTCCCTGTGCCTCAGTGTCCTCATGTGAACCTGGGAGTGGTGACAGTGCCCACCCAGTGGGAGGTGAGGGTTTAACCAGCTCACGTACGCCCGGGGCTGAGAACAAGGGCTCTGGATGGGCTCGTGGCGAGCGGTTCACCTGTTTCCAGACCCTTTAGTGCTTGGCTCTGTTCTGCCCACTGACATCCACGTTTTTCTTTTCTGTGACTCAGCTCCATAGATGTCGCAGAAATGGACGACAGTTACTCAGCTTCTAATTCATTGCTGTGCCTGAGCGTGTCATGTAGCTGTTGAGTCCACAGTGGGCTGGAAGGCTGGAAAAGCTACTGTGAGCCCAACCAGCGGGGTCCCGGCTCCTTGGAGATCATAGGCTGGTGGGGGAGACAGGCATTCATCAGAGAATCACATGGAAAAATACATGATTACACTGACCAAGCTGGGCGCCACGAAGGAGGTGATGCCTGGGGCTCCGAGAACCTGGCCCAGAGTCCCCTCTTGCCGGGAGAGGTCTGTGGGCTGGGGGTTTGGCGTGTGCTCAGTGACCAGTGAGGCTGACTGGGGACGGCAGTGGCTCAGGCAGGGACACGGGCTTCAGGAAACACCAGGTCACCGGATTATCCTGCAGGGCGGGGTGCTGTAGATGGTCGGATGGAGAGGGAGGCCGGCCCGGTTGTGAAGGCTGGACTGCTGGGCGTGGGCTTCGGGCTTTGAGTCGGACTGGGGTCTGTCACCCTTGGAGAAGGTGAACCCTCAGACCGCCCCCTTGCCGCTTCAATTTCAGTGGGATTTCTAAGCTCCTTTCTTTTCAAGCATTCACCGATTTGGTGTCGGGATGCTTACCCAGGGATTTAGTTCAGAAGTTTTACTTTGAAAGTCTTTGCTTTGTTGTTTCTGCTACTTTTGTCTGTTTTGTCACGAATCCGTGAAAATATCCAAGACGGTCATTTGACACTCATGTACACAGCTCTCTTTGGGATGATATTCCTTCCCAGTCACTGCAGCCTGACGTTCCTAAACGTCCTGGGTATTTCGGTGCTGGGGGAAGTCAGCGCTCTAGGAGACGTGCTGTCCCCGAAGACTGGCCTGAGTGGTGATCACCGTGTACAGCCCAGAAGACCAGCCGGCAGGTCAGCCCTTTACGGCTCCCGTTTCTTCTCTCGCTCGCTCATCCCCTCTCCGACGGGTGTTCCCCGAGCACGTTCTCACCCAGAGCCTCTTTCCAGGCACTGCGGATGCTAAGATGGGCTAGGAGTGCTCCACGATCTCTGGACACTCGCAGTTCACAGAGAAGACAGACTCACAGACGGTCCCGGCAAGGTGGCACGGGGTGCGGGTGGCTGGGGACAGCACACTGCACAGGGTGGGAGGGGAGGGCTCCAGCTCTGCCTTCACCAAGAAGGCGTGGCCTCAGGCAGAAGGAGGAGCCAGAGGACGAGGGCGGGAGTCAGGTTCCCAGATAGACAGATAGATGTGGCCCCGTGGAATTAGGCTTTCCGGTTTATCCATCTGGGAGACGTGTAACGAGCAACGTGTCTTGCAGGCACTGTGCAGGTACGGCAGGGACCAGAGTAAAGTCCTTGTCCTCACAAGCTGTCCGTGGTCGGCGGGGACAGAAAATAAATAAAGATGAAATGTACGGAGGTGACGGGTCAGTGGGTCAAATGGGGAATGGCAAGGACTGCGTGAAGTAGATGCCTCGGGAACAGCCTTCCGGACAAGGTGGCATTGGAACAGGAAGCCCTGGAGGGAGCCGTGAGGGTGGCGTCCCCTCCTCCCTGGGAGAAGAATGGGGAGGCCTGTAGCATCTTGCTGCTAAAGAGAATCCGTGGCCTGGATTCTTGGCCCGAGCAGAAATACTCTCTCGAGCACGCCTCGCAGGTGGTTATTCCATTTCTACCTGGATATCCCATGGTCAATAGGAACCTTCATCCCTCGGAGTTTGTTGTGAGTTGAATTGTGTCCTACAGTTGTGTCCTTTAAGAATTGGGAAGTTTAGACACACACACACACACACACACACACACACACAGGGAGACACCCCCCCCCCCCCGCACCGCCCCACAAAGACGGAGGCAGAGATGGAAGTGATGCCTCCACACGAGGGTTGCTGAGCACGGCATCCACACTGGCAGCCAGGAAAGGGGCACAGCCTCTTAGATTCAGAGGCAACCAGCCCTTGCAACATCTTGATTCTGGGCGTCGCAGCCTCGCTGGTTACAGCAGCCCTGGAGACAAGTACAGCTTCTCGTCGTTGTGTGGGTGGCTTGTACACCTTCGAAGTCCAGCCTGTTTTCATTTTTTTTTTTTTAAGTTTATTCATTTATCTATTTTGAGAGAGAGACAGAGCTGGGGAGGGACAGAGGGACAGGGGGAGAGAGACTCCCAAGCAGGCTCCGTGCCCAGCCCCGAGCCCGATGTGGGGCTCGAACTCACAGACTGTGAGATCATGACCTGAGCCAAAGTCAAGAGCCGGACCCTCAACCGACTGAGCCACCCAGGCGCCCCCTCCCTCTTGTTTTGATCCAGAAGTCTACATTCGTAGTTCTGTGTGAGCAGAACCAGCGAATCCGTGCACGTTGTGGCGTCATCCTGATACTGTCCTCTGCAGGGCCTCTCCCTCCCTCTTGTCATCTCATGGCCACTGCCTGCAGCCTGACCATCACCCTGTCTTCACTGGCCTGCGCTGACCTGACATCCATCCCTGAGCCCCGGTCCGTTCTCCACCCACCAGCCAGGGTGGGGGAGGGGGATGCTTCCCACGGCCCTGACCACTTCCTGGAGGCCCCGTGCTGGCTTGCTCTTTCTTGGCAAAGTCCTGATCCTCGCCACAGCCCGCAAGGCTCTGTGTCATCTGCCCAAGGCCGTTAGGCCTGGAGTGTTGATATTTTGTGTGCATGTGATCACGATGACCAGATTTCTGTGAGGCGGTCATGAAGAAGACAGGAACCGGGGACAGTGATGGGAAGTGTAGGGAAGCGGATGTCAGGGGATTAAGAGGAAGACCTTTCTGTTTGAGCTCTCTGATCATGGGCAGCCTGCCTGGAGGAGCACTTAGCTCCCCATCACCGTGTGTGTGCAGCACAGAGGCTGGGGGACTCCTTGGCAGGGAAGGAGTTGAGGAAATCTGAGCGTTGGTTGGAAAGATGATTTAGCAGACATCCGAGGTTTATGTTATCTCCTCTTTAAATGTTTCATCCTAAAGTTTCTTTCAGATACTCTTCAGGTAGAACACAGTCTGTCTTTCCAAAGAGGAGTTTCAAGAGCTATCTATCTTCCTAGCTGGCTAGCTGTAACCCATCTGTCCGCTCATCCATGATCCATCCGTCCAGCCACCCACCCGCTAACCCACCAACCCAGCCACCAACCCATCCCTTCATACGTGTGTATATCCCACCCACCCATCCGTCCATCCATTCATCCGTACATGTATCCTTCCATCCACCTACCCTCCCATCCACCCACCTACCCTCCCATCCATCCACCCACCCACCCATTCACCCTCCATCCATCCCCCCATCCATCCGTCCACCCACTCATCGATCCATCCACCCATGCATCCACCCACCCATTCATCTATCCATCTACCCATTCATCCATCCATCCATACACCCACTTTTCCACCCACCTACCCTCCCATCCACCCACCTACCCTCCCATCCATCCACCCACCCACCCATTCACCCTCCATCCATCCCCCCATCCATCCGTCCACCCACTCATCGATCCATCCACCCATGCATCCACCCACCCATTCATCCATCCACCCATACACCCACTTTTCCACCCATCTACCCACCATCCACCCACCCATCCATCCACCCATCCATCCATCCGTACATACGTACATGCATCCTTCCATCCACCTACCCTCCCATCCATCCACCCATCCATCCATTCACCCATTCACCCACCTATGTTTGTCATGTTTCCCTCTTATCTTCTTTTCTTTGTCATAAAAATGATATCAAGGAAGACTGGACAGACACAGACACAGCAACAACAATGTGAAATAAGCTTTCTTAGCATCCGTTTTGTCTCAGGCACTAGCTAAGCGCTTTGCGCGTGTTGGTGTGACTGAAGCAGCAGGACAGAGGGTAGATCCGGAGCCACGTGTTATGGCTTCCAATCCCTGCTCTGCCACCTAATAGCTATGCTGCTTTCAGTCAGGCATTTTAATTTTCCTGTGCCTCAGTTTCCTCACGTGTTAAAAAAAAGGTTAATCACCTACTTTATAAGGCTGTTATGAGGATTAGATGGGATGATGTTTGTAAAGCTATTAAAACAAAGCCTGTGCGTAAGAGGCACTGCTATTCATCCTCTTAATGGCCTTCATTTGACACAGTGATAATATTCTCATTAACCAGCCGGGAAACTAGGCTCAGAGACACCAAGGCGCACACGTGAATCACCCAGCTCTGAAGGGACAATGCTAAGATTGGAAGCTGAGTGGCTGTGACTTCCAAGTTCATCGTGCTTTCAGACATAATGCGGTGTGCGCTGCCTTTTGCGACAAGGTGATTGGCGTGTGCCTGAAAGGGAGCTGGGAGGAACGTTCCGGAGGGATTTGAAGTGGGCAGAGGAGCGCTCACTCCTTTTGGTCTGTTGCAGAGCCGACTGGTGTGTGGGGCTGTGGCCAGTGCGGGGGCCAGGGGCGGGCAAGGAGAAGCTGGAGGCCGGCGGAGGGCGGAGGGCGGGCCCGACCCCACTTCTACACGGAGGGATCAGCAAGAGGAAAGACTGTCACAGAGGGAGCATGCAGACCGCCCATTCCTGGTAGCCTACAATCTGAGTTCTTACCAAACCAAAAGCGTATGGTTCATCGTAACTTTTAACTGATGTCTTGGCTCACGTACGATGACTACGTTTGCTCTGAGTTAGGCTCTCATTACCGTTTTGACAATGAAGATACTCAGGAGGTATGTTCCCTGCTCAACTTACATTGTCTAGGCCCTCGACATCACCAGTACGCTGATGTGAGTTATGGTCCTGACATGGGATCCCCCTGCAGGACGACTTTCCGTGGAAATGGACTCCTAGGAAGAAAATTCCAGTTTCCCTAGTACTGTTTGCTTTTTGTGGGTCTGTTATGCCAACTTGAAGGTCCCAGATTTATATTGAAAAACGGCCATGGCTGATTTCTTTTTCCTTCTGGATTAATTACCCTCCAGGCCAGTGAGGTCTCTTTCACATTCAAGAGAACGTTTTCTGCCTTGTGTATCAAATCCGACCCTAATTTTGTTCTGACACCTTCCTCGCCGTTTGATGAGAACTCAATTAATTTTTTACATGAAATCAATAGGGGAAAAGACACTAATGTCATTCTCTTTTCTTTATCATCAGTAGCTAATCATCAGAGTCCTAATCAGTTCTGGGATAATTTAAGCTGGGCAGTTTCTTTGAGAAAGATGTTATCGTAAGCAAGCCTGTTAAGAAACGATAATGGCTTACATTTATTAAGTGCCTCTTATGGGCTGGACATCATTCTGCACTCCGGGGTGAGTCTCTCATTTACAAGAGTATGTATATCGTTCGTACGGTGTAACAGAACTGGCCTGAGCAAATACACTCACCTTACAGTGCAGTGAAAACATATCATCTTTGTGACCTGAGAAAAATGAATATTCCCTGAGAACGCAGTGTTGGAATCCCACCAACTCCGCCAACTTGTAGTAAGAATTTCAGCCCAGCATGTGTGATTCACAGTGTCTCTGTCCCATGGAACCATTAGAGACTTGGGGGGGGAGGTGGAAATTTATGTGCATTTCATTAGAAACAATTTAAAATGCCGTAGGGGATGGTGGGAATTGCCTCCACAGCAATGGATCCAGTCCCGTATGTAGACGATGAATTCCTAATTCTTATTTTCCTCTCCTGTGGCCATTCGGGAAATTTAACAGATGAGAGTTGGCCTCATTAACTGCATGGCATTTTAATTGGTTTAAAGGCACATTTTTCTTTCCTTTGTGGCTTTGGGGACGCCCTGGCAGTTTTGACTGTTGCCTCTTCTGACAGTTTATCCATGGTGATTAACATTAAAACTGTTTGGACACGAAGTGCTCATGAGATTGTCTTCCCGGGCAGTTGGGAAGGGCGAGCCGTGTGCGATATTCTATTCTGCCGCCTGTCTCCTGGGACAAGGTTAGCCAAGGAACTATGATTACTTAGAACTAATAAAATTTGAGACGCTACCCCGTGCGTTTTATATTTCTTACCTCTTTTAACCCTGAACACCACCCTGTGAGGGTGCCCCCCCTTATCCTCTGGGGGAGCTAAGTTCTTTCCCCAGGTCCCTTAACTGGTAGGTGGTTGGACGGCAATGACCTACAGCAATGTCCTCTTGTTCATTCCAACCCCCACGTACCTGGTAGAACACTGGGAGTTCACCCGACAGGCAGCCGCAACACTCTCTTGTGCAAGTTAATCAATGAACCAATGAATGAATGATGGATAGAGTGGTCGGGCAAGATGTAGGAGTTTCGTATTCAGCAGTAACAAATTACTGCTGTGCTGGGTGGCTTCAACCAGCACAAATGCATTGTCTTCTAGTTCTGGAGGTCATAGTCCAAAACAGGCCTCCCCAAGAAAAGTCAGGGGGTCAGCTCTAGGGGAGAATCCGTTTCCTTGCCTTCTCCGGCTCCTTGAGACTTCCCCTCTCCCGGGCTCCTGGCCCGTCCTCCGTCTTCAGGGCTGATGACCCCGTACCCCCCACCCCTTCCTTCCTCTCCCGATCCCACTCATCTTCTGCCCCCTCCTCCCACTCTTAGAGACCCTTGTTATTTATCTCTCTACCATTAAGGTCAGCTGATGAGCCACCTTAATTTCATCCGCAACCTTGTTTCTCCTTTGCCACGTAACCCAGCGCATCCAGAGGTTCTGGGGATTAGGACGTGGATGTCTTCAGGGGACCATGAGCTTGCCTGCCACAAACAGCTTCATTAAAGATGTGAAATCTACTGTGTCTCTCTCAGCAGAGAAGTAATTTTTTTTCTGAGCCTGTGGAACATGGCCTCGTTCTTTGGATGTTTAACCCTGCACGTGCTTCTTTCTTGCTTTGTGACCTGGGACACTCAGCACACACACCGGCTCAGTGAGTAGTGGTGGAGAAAATGAGAGACGAAATGCCTGAGCTGTTACTTAAAAGTAGACTGATGAGGGGCGCCTGGGTGGCTCAGTCGGTTGAGTCTCTGACTCTTGATTTCGGCTTGGGCCATGATCTCACAGTTCGTGTGTTCGAGCCCTGCGTCGGGCTCTGTGATGACAGCGCAGAATCTGCTTGGGATTCCCTCTCTCCCTCTCCCTCTGCTCCTCCCCTGCTCGTTCTCCCTTTCTTTCTCTCTCAAAATAAAAAAATAAACCTTAAAAAAAAAAAAAGGCTGATCGGGTTATGTCTAAAGGACACAGGAGCTAGTTTGACCTGAGACGGAAAAATTTGAGCACCAAAAAGAATTATCACTGCAGTTGATTGAAACCCACCAGATACATAAAAATTTGTAATTTCACAATGATGCAGGACAGGAGGAGGGGGTGTTCCTAGGTCCAGGTAAACACTTGGACTCAAAAGACTCCCATAAGCTACACTTGACCCCGTGTAAGCAGATGGCCAGAGGGGCAGGAACATGGCTTGCCACGAGGACATCAGGCATTCTTCCGTGGGTGTCCTTGCCCCAGGTCACATTGTGGACTACGTCGCTGTCTGGGAGGTGTTTTCTCGCCAGGCGACACAGCTGAGTGCAAGGAGATGTAATCCACATCAGGGCTCAGGTGGGAGCCTTCCTGTCTTAAAAGCTTCATACCCCACAGGAGCCAGAATCTCCTGTAACAACTCACAAGCATAGCTTCCAGGGTCCCCCCACAAGGGACATCCCCAGTTCCCAGAGTCACTTCCCTTGAGGAAGTCCAGAGTGTGGCTTCCCTGCTAGGCATTCATGGCTCATGTACAGGTGCCCCCATCCAGATGTGATCTATCAATCAGGTGTCATTTGCCCCATAAGCCATGCTGCCTGGTAACATATTTCATGTTCTTCTTCTTGTGAGTTTCCCAGTAGAAGTTATCCAAAGCTCAGATTCTCAGGGATTTGGCAAAAGTTTGAGCATCCTTTTGTTTTCAAATACCAAAACAAAATAACAACAAAATAAGGAAACAAACAAAAAAAAGAAAAACACGGACCCAATCTCATTTGTCACCATTGGAAGTTGCTGTGACATCAGTTGTAATTAGCAAAGAATCAAACATCCATTCTGTCCACAGACTTTATGTCAGAACAACTGGATTGTTTGAAGACTGTCAGCTTTATGAATGTGGAAGTGATAGAATTACAAAATGAACATTTTCCAGCCCCTAATGAAATCGTGGATCTAAGTTAACAGTTGCACTTGGATGCTAAAACGATTAGGTGAAGGTTGATAGACTTTATGATGCAGGGATCATGCTGGCACTTAACTTGAACCTCCTGATCGCTCTTAGAACTTAGCCATCCTTTGACCTTATAGGAAGCATATGATGCCACTTACAGGCTATTTTGGAAAACAAATTAAGTCTGATTCTAATCAAGATATGAGATGTAACTAGTACTTTACAGGAAATACAGAGGAGAGAGGAACAGTGACACCCCATGGAAAGAAGGTGGAGCATTCTGCAGGATGAATAATCTAGCTCCCCCAACAAACCAATGGCATAAAAGAGAAAAGGGAGGGCAGAAAAAAGTAGATTTAACTGACATTGTGGGATTTTTTTTTGGTTCTTGGTTTTGGTTTTTTTTTTTTTTTTTTTGAGTTTATTTACTTTGAAAGAAAGAGAGAGAGAGAGGGAGGAGAGAACAAGCAGGGGAGGGGCAGAGAGAGAAAGAGAGAGAGAATCCCAGGCAGATGCTGCACTGTCAGTGGAGAGCTTGATGTGGTGCTTGAACTTAGGAACTGTGAGATCATGACCTGAGCTGAAATCAAGAATCAGACACTTAACTGACTGAGCCGCCCAAAAACTCTTTACATTGATAGTTACTGTGGGACTATTTTAGGTTTTGAATTTTTCAAGTAACCCAAATGTGCAACACTAGAAAAGTGGTTAAAAATCATGGTACATCACAAAATGAACTATTTTGCAACCACTGTAAAGGAAACTTTTGTGGCTTTAAGAAAAAAAAATTTTAAACATTTATTCATTTTTGAAAGACAGGGAGAGACAGAATGCGAGCTGGGGAGGGGCAGAGAGAGAGAGAGAGAGAGGGAGAGACAGAATCCGAAGTAGGCTCCAGGCTCTGAGCTGTCAGCACAGAGCCCAACTTGGGCCTCGAACCCATGAACTGTGAGATCTGACCTGAGCCGAAGTCAGACACTTAACCGACTGAGCCACCCAGGCGCCTCAAACTTGTATGACTTTTAAACACCACTGGAAGTTTCCTGTTACAGTGCTAATTGAAAAAAAAAAGGACAGAATTGTTTTTGCATCAATGTAAATGGTGTGCAAACATGGAGAAGTGTAGGCTTAGAGAAACAAACTGGAAGCAGATACAGCCAAATGCCTTCATTGGTTGTGTTGAAATATTGGTCTTACAGTAAAGGAAGTCTTTTTCTGTTTGTCTTTGTTATCCACACTCTTCATCATGAGCATTAATTTTTCTATGCATCCTTTTATAGCTATATAGAGGTATGATGAACATATGGTAAAATTCACCCGTATTAAGAGTATAATCTGACACATTCCTGTAAAGGATCGAGTCATGCGACCACCACCACAATCAAGTTCTAGAACCTGGGACCCTGTGATGCATCTCATTGATTTTTCTTGAGTAGACTTTATTCTTACAGCAGTTGTAGATTTACAGAAAAATTGAGAAGACAGTAAGGAGAGTTCCCCCCCCCCCCACACTGTACACAATCTCCCCTGTTGTCAGCAGGTTACATGGTTATGGCACACTTATTACAATCAATGAGCCAGTGTCGGTCCATTCTTCACCAAAGTCCGTACTTCATTCAGATTTCCCTAGATTGTCTTTTATTTTTCTTTTCAAATTTTTATTTAAGTTCTAGTTAGTTAGCCAACAGCGCAATATTGGTTTCAGGGGGGAGAATTTAGGGATTCATCACTTCCATACAATACCCAGTGCCCATCCCAACAAGTGCCTTCCTTAATACACATCATCCATTTACCCATCAGCCCACCCACTTCCTCTCCATCCACCCTCAGTTTGTTCTCTGTCGTTAAGAGTCTCTTGTGGTTTATTTCCCACTCTTCTCTTTTTTCCCCCCTTCCCATAGGTTTATCTGTTTTGTTTCTTAAATTCCACATAGGAGTGAAATCATATGATATTTGTCTTTCTCTGACTGAGTTATTTCGCTTAGCATAATACTCCCTAGCTCCATCCAGGTCATTGCAAATGGCAAGATTTCACTCTTTTTAATGGCTGAGTAATATTTCATTGTGTGTATATATATATATATATATATATATATATATATATATATATACCACATCTTCTTTATCCACTCATCAGTAAGTGGAAATTTGGGCTCTCTCCATAGTTTGGCTGTTGTTGATAGTGCTTCTATAAACATTGGGGTGCATGTACCCCTTTGAATCTGTATTTTTATTTTTATATCCTTTGGGTAAATACCTACTAGTGCAGTTGCTGGATCATGGGGTAGTTCTATTTTTAACATTTTGAGGAACCTCCACACTGTTTTCCACAGTGGCCGCACCAGTTTGCATTCCCACCAACAGTGCAAGAAGGTTCCCCTTTGCCTGCGTCCTCGCCAACATCTGTTGTTGCTTGTGTTGTGAATTTTAGTCATTCTGACAGGTGAGGTGGTATCTCATCATGGTTTTGATTTGTATTTCTTTGATGATGAACGATATTGAGCGTCGTTTTCATGTTTCTGTTAGTCATCTGGATGTCTTCTTTAGAAAAATGTCTATTCGTGTCTTCTGCCCATTTCTTCACTGGATTATTTGGTTTTTGTGTGTTGAGTTTGGTAAGTTCTTGATAGGTTTTGGATATTAACCCTTTGTGAGATATGTCATTTGCAGATATCTTCTCCCATTCCCATAGGTGGCCTTTAAGTTTTGTTGATTGTTTCCTTCACTGTGCAGAAGCTTTTTATTTTGATGAGGTCCCAGTAGTTCATTTTTGTGTTTGTTTTTCTTGCCTCCAGAGATGTGTCTAGTAAGAAGTTGTTCTTGCTGAGGTTAAAGAGGTTGCTGCCTGCCTGTGTTCTCCTCTAGGATTTTGATGGTTTCTTGTCTCACATTGAGGGCTTTCATCCATTTTGAGTTTATTTTTGTGTATGGTGTAAGAAAGTGGTCCAGGTTCATTCTTCTACACGTTGTTGTTGAAGTGACTGTCTTTTTTCCATTGGATGTTCTTTCCTGCTTCATCAAAGATTAGTTGACCACATAGTTGTAGGCCCATTTCTGGGTTTTCTGTTCTGTACCATTGATGTATGTGTCTGTTTTTGTGCCAGTACCATACTGTCTTGATGATTACCGCTTTGTAATATAGCTTGAAGTCCTAAATCGTGATGCCTCCCACTTTGCTTTTCTTTTTCAGAATTGCTTTGACCATTCGGGGTCTTTTGTGGTTCTATACAAATTTTAGGATTGTTTGTTTTAGCTCTGTGAAAAATGCTGGTGGTGTTTTGATAGGGATTGCATTAAATGTGTAGATTGCTTTGACTAGTGTAGACATTTTAACAATATTTGTTCTTCCAGTCCATGAGCATGGAATGTGTTTCCATTTCTTTGTGTCCTCTTCTATTTCTTTCCTCCGTGTTCTGTAGTTTTCAGAGTACAGATCTCTTACCTCTTTAGTTAGGTTTAATCCTAGATATCTTACTGTTTTTGGTGCAATTGCAAATGGGATCGATTCCTTGATTTTTTTCGTTATTGTTGTATAGAAATGCAACAGATATCTGTACATTGATTTTATATCCTGTGACTTTGCTGAATTCATGGATTAGTTCTGGCAGTTTTTTGGTGAAGTCTTTTGGGTTTTCTACATAGAGTATCATGTCGTCTGCAAATAGTGAAGTTCAGCTTCTTCCTTGTCGATTTCTTTTTGTTGCCTGATTGCTGAGGCTAAGACTTCCAGTACTGTGTTAAATAGTGATGGTGAGAGTGGACATCCTTGTCTTGTTCCTGACTGTAGGGGAAAGGCTCTCAGTTTTTACCCCGTTGAGGATGATACTAGCTGTGGGTCTTTCGTATATGGCCTTTAAGATGTTGAGGTTATGTTCCATCTATACCTACTTTGTTGAGGGTTTTCTTTTATCAACAATGGATGTTGTATCTTGTCAAATCCTTTTTCTGCATCGGTTGAGGGGATCATATGGTTCTTATCCTTTCTTTTATTCATAAAACGGTGTATCGTGTTGATTGATTTGCAAATATTGATTTGCTCTTGCAGCCCAGGAATAAATCCCACTTGATCATGGTGAATCATTCTTTTAATTTACTGTTGGATTCGATTGGCTGATAGTTTCTTGAGAGTTTTTGCATTCATGTTTATCAGGGATATTGACTAGTACTTCTCCTTTTTAGTGGGGTCTTTATGTGGTGTTGGAATCAAGGTAATGCTGGCTTCTTACAATGAGTTTGTAAGTTTTCCATCCATTTGTAATTTTGGGGGGAACAATTTGAGATAAATAGGTATTAACTCTTCTTTAAATGTCTGATAGAATTCCCCAGGGAAGCTATCTGACTCAGGACTCTCGTTTGTTGGGAGATTTTTGATTACAGGTTCAATTTCCTTGCTGGTTATGGGTCTGTTCAAATTTTCTATTTCTTCCTGTTTCAGTTTTGGTAACTTGTGAGTCTAGGAATTTATTATCCATGTCTTCCAAATTGCCCAGTTTGTTGGCAGGATCACCGCTAAGCCAGGCACGACCCCGGTGGTGTCGGACTTCTAAAGCTTCAGGTTTTGTGCTCTGCTGTTGCTAATACCTTTTGGTAATCTCCGTAAGCAGGGTTCCCTCCCCACCACTCCCAAAACCCGCAGTTCTTATCTCTCCCAAATCAACCCTCTGCAGCTCCTACTTTCCACGATTCTACTTGTAGACTTGCAGTTTTGTTCTCTTAGTCCTCAGATTGATTTCTTGCGTGCTCAGAATGATTTGATACTTACCCAGCTGTGTTTGAGGGACGAGGCAAGCTTAGGGTCCCCCTGCTCCTCGGCCGTCCTAACTTCTCCCTAGTTTTTCTAATGTCCTTTTTCTGTTCCAGGATCCCATCCGGGGCACCGTATTACTTTTAGTTGTTATTTCCACAAGATGACTTTTAATCAGAACAAAGTAAAATCGGCTTTATGTTAAAATCCCCCGGATATATTAACTGTCCATTTTTCCCTTGGCCTCCTCATTGTTGTTGAAGCGTTACTTGTTGACAAAGACCAGGCCTTATATTAGTTGTATTCCTGGTAGTTTCCAGCCTGGCACCCTGCAAACTGACTACTGAAGAATCTGCTAATTTGGCCTCTGGCCAACAGTAACAGGCTGGAGCAGGAGGGAGGGAGGAAGAGGAGGAGGAAAAAGGGAAAAAGAAAGGCGTTACCTACAAATCGTTCAAAACTTCAGAGCTCTGAGGGACCTTCGGTGTCTGCTGTGACTTCACGGAGTGGACTGCTCTTGGCTTTTGTGTCCCCCAGGTTGGAGATTGCAACCCTGAATCGGGCCGACTCAGCCCTGGAGGCTTGTCGAACCCAAATCAGCAGAGATATCATCGCCCTTCTGCTGAAGAATCTGACCAGCGCTGGCCACCTCTCCCCCCAAGTAGAGAGGAGGATGGGCTCCGTTTTCAAAACGCAGTTTCTGTTGCTGGAGAAAGAAATACAGGAGGAGTATGATCGGAAGATGGTGGCATTGACAGCTGAATGTGACCTGGAAACGAGAAAGAAGACAGAGAACCAGTACCAGAGGGAGATGGCGGCAATGGAAGAAGCAGAAGAATTGCTGAAACGTGTCAGTGAGAAGGTAAGGCAGCTTTGAAAGGAAGGCTTCACTCTCCTGTCTGCTTTCTCTCAGGGATTCATCATTTATCCATCCGTCTGCCTGTCCATCCGCCCATTCACTCATCACCCATCCATCTATCCATCCACCCACTCACCCCCCCATCCACCTGTCCATCCACCCACCCATCTGTGCATCCACCACCCTTCCATCCACCTGTCCATCTATATACCCATTCATCCATCTACCTATCACTCTTTTAATCCACTCATCTATCCACCCATCCATCCATCTACCCACCACCCTTCCATCTACCCATCCATCCATCCATCCATCTATCCTTTCACCCACCCACCACCCTTCCATCCACCCATCCATCTATACATCCATCCACCCATCCATCCATCTACCCACCACCCTTCCATCCACCTGTCCATCTATACATCATCCATCCATCCATCCATCCATCCCTCTACCTACCATCCTTCTGTTCACCTCTCCATCCACCCACCCACCACCCTTTCATCCACTTGTCCGTCCATCCATCCATCCATCCATCCATCTAGAATTTATTTAGAAAGGATTTATTGATCACTTACTGTCTCCATGCACTGGGCTAGGCAGTGAAGTACAGAGGAAAATGAGACATGGTTCTTGAGTTCAAGAAGTTCACAGTTCAATGAACGATCTTCACGTTTAGAAGGTGTGACCTCATTTAACTATTTGAGAATAGAGATGTGTTCACAGTGCTGTGGGAGGTCATGGGGAGAGTAGAAAGCATGCATCCACAGAGAGCGTGGCCCAGGGAGGTGGTGACGTCAGCGTGTGTGGGTGTCCGTCTGGGCTGCGTGGTGCTAGACGGCAGAGCCCTCCAGCACCAGCTCCATTGTCAGACAGACCTGGACTCCCTTTGCAGTATATTCGGTTCGGCCCCTGGGGGCCTGGATGAGCCTGCCTGGCTGTGAACCAGGGTTGAGGGTGCCCCCTCTCAGGGTGACTGGGAGAGGTGATGCAGGAAAAGTAGCCAAGAGGTGTTGGCTGCCCCAAGCTCAGTGCACAGTGCTCAGCTCTGAGAGTTCTGACCCTCGGCCTTCCCAGGGCTGGCTTCTGTTGACCAGAGATCAGTTCTCATTTCTCTAAGAAACCTGTCAGTTTGTGTTTTGAGAGGAATCATACTAGAGTTCTTCACTGAGTGCATCCAGTCAAGCCTGATACCTGCCTTCCTCTGTGAAAGAGCCTCAGTCCCTGGGACTTGAGCCCCCATTTCCTGGTCTAGAAATCGGTCATCCTCAGGAGGTCTAATACCTATTTAGGAAGGAACAGGCTTCTGAACTGCTAACTCCTGTTCCCCAGCCTGCCGGCCATGCCCAGATTCCCCTGGACGTGGACAAACAGGGCCCACAGCTTGTGGCCCTCCGGTGGTCATCTGTTGTCAGCCTGCAAGCTGGGTGGTGATGAAAAGAGGCGAGATTCATGCCTTGCCCCTGGGGTCCCCCTCCCCTTAACATGCATCTCGTTTTAGGGTGATGCTCATTTTCTGCTCGGCTCCTGTATGAACTTCCTGTGACTGCTATAACAAGTTACCACAGATTTAGTAGCTTAAAACAAGGTATTTTTATTCTTTGACAATTCTGGGGGCCAGAAGTCCTAAATCAAGGTGTCAGCCGTGCATACGCTTCAGAAGTCTCTAGGGGAAGGTCCTTTCTTGTCCCTCCCAGCTTCTGGTGGCTCCAGGCACTCCTTGGCTGGTGGCCACATCACTCCAGTCTTGACTTCTGTCTTCACATGCACTCTTTTAGCCCGGGATGTCATCTCTTCTGTCTCTTGTAAGGGCACTTGTCTTTGGAGTTAGGGCTCACCCAAACAGCCCAGGATGGTCCCATGAGATCCTTAACTTAATTACATCTGCAAAGATCCTCATTCTGAATAGAGTTACATGCACAGGTTCTGGGTTAGGATGTGGTTTTGTGTCTGGCAGGGGTTGGGGGCACTCCTCAGCCACCAGCTTCCTGCCGGCTGACCCCGCTCTCTGACCTCCCTCCATGACTGTGCTGGTCAACACCAAGTTTCTCTAAGCCACGTGCTTCTGAAGACGGTGCTGAGCTCACAGAGCAGTGATTTGACCCCTAAACCATCGCACAGCTCGTCTTTCTCTTCTCTCCTAAATTTGTTATCATTTTTGTTCCTATGAAAATAATACACGTTCTAGGAAAGAGGCTTGGAAAGTACTAGAAAATAGGAGACAGCAAACTAGACCCATGAGCCCAGCCTGTTTTTGTCTGGCCCGTGGATTGAGAATGTGTTTTTACATTTTTATATTTTTTCAATTTTTTAACATTTATTTATTTTTTGAGAGACAGAGCATAAGCAGGGGAGGGGCAGAGAGAGAGGGAGACACAGAATCCGAAGCAGGCTCCTGGCTCCGAGCTGTCAGCACAGAGCCCGACATGGGACTCGAACTCACGAATCACGAGATCGTGACCTGAGCTGAAGTCAGTCGCTCAACCTACTGAGCCCCCCGGGAGCCCCTGTTTTTACATTTTTAAAGGATTGTGAAAACTAAAAGCAAAGCAAGAAAAAAAAAGTAGAAGGATAGGATGTGTGACGGCAAACCTTAAAAGATTTATCTGGCCCTTTACAGAAAAGTTTGCCAACTCCAGCTCCAAAGCATAAAAAGAGAAACCTTGAAAAAAAAAAAGTGGCACCCCCTTTGCCATCCAAGGTAGACATTCGTTCAGTCTGGTTTTTTTTTGAGTTCCTACTGTTGCCTGACCCCAGAGATTTCAGCATCCATTTTGGCCTTTTGCTTTCTATATGTATGTTTGTTCATTTATTTTGAGAGGGAGAGCAAGTGCATCAGCAGGGGAGGGGCAGAGGGACAGGGAAAGAGAGAATCCCAAGCGGGTTCCGTGCTGTCAGCGCAGAGCCTGACGCGGGGCTCGAACTCACGAACTGTTGAGATCGTGACCTGAGGTGAAACCGACGGTCAGACGTTTAACCGACTGAGCCACCCAGGCACCGTCTCTATTTTTTTTTTAACAAAGTGAAGTTTAGGCAGTTCATAAAATTGCGTATGTTGCTTGTTCCCGCTTAATATCATGGTGTGAATGTTTTCTGATCTTATTAGACGCTCCCACACTTCGCGCTCGCCGCATGCAGGTGTGGTTCTAAGCACAGCGCGTAGACCTCGTCACATCTTCACACCCCCTGAGTGAGGTGGGAATTGATAGGATCCCACTTTTACAGCTGAGGAAACGGATTTGGAGAAGGTCACCTGCCCGAGGACACGTGGGTGGGGCCAAGACGCAGAGCCGCCAGGCAGCGAGCGCCAACCCCGCACCTCCCTGCAGCCATGGTGCGTTGGCACGCCATACCCCCCTGCTGCCCTGTGCCAGGCTAACCCATCCTGCTGCCTCCTACCTTTAGCTCCCTCCTACCTTTAGCTCCCAGAAGGCTGCCTACAACAATGTGGTTGTAAGTGTTGCCTCATTATTGGCGCAGGTAGTTGGGGTCCTGAGAAGGGATGGCGGGACAAGCGTGTTCCTGCCTGGCCTCACTCCCCAATCTGCTGGCCCGCAGCAGGAGGCTGCCATCGCTCTGGGTCCTTTGGGTCACCCTGTTCAGAAACCGGTCGCCTTGCTTGAGCCAGTTCGCTTCCAAAAATAGCATCTGAACGGCAAAAGTCTTCCCTTCCGGTCCGTGCAAGCCACTCCCTGTTAACAAAAACTACCAGTGACCTCGTAACTTACCTATATGTTTATCACAGTCGTCTTTAAAGAAAATGCGTGAAAATATTTTGGGCATATGATTCCATTAAGAACTAGTTTTCTATTTAAAAAAATTTTTTAATGTTGTTTATTTTTGTGAGAGAGAGAGATAGGGTGTGAGTGGGGGAGGAGCAGAGAGAGAGGGAGACACAGAATTGGAGGAAGCAGGCTCCGGGCTCCGAGCCGTCAGCACAGAGCCCGATGTGGGGCTCGAACTCACGGACTGCGAGATCATGACCTGAGCCGAAATCAGACGCTCAACCGACTGAGCCACCCAGGTGCCTCATAAATCCAGACTTCCAGCTTCTTTTAAAAAATGGGGAGATGTGCCGCGGTGCGTCCGTGTTCTTGCAGAGCCCCCGTTGGTGGGCTGAGCAGTGGGTGGCCCGTAGGCAGGGCTTCTCTCCATTGTGCCCACTCTCCACCACCCCTTAGCGCCTCTCATACCAGGACACCTCACTCGCTTCTATATGCTCACCTGCTCGATAGGCCCTTGGTGGGGGGCTCCCCTGCTTTACAGCATAGCCTTCTCATCTGTGCCCCAGGAGGACTGAGCTCGGTCAGGGGTCTCTGGACCCTGAACGCAGGAGGGCAGCGTAGATGGAAGCGAGGGGGGCTCGCATCAAAATTGGTTTTAGTGGGCGCCCAGGTGACGCATTCGGTTAAGTGACCGACTTCAGCTCAGGTCCTGACCTCACAGCTGGTGAGTTCGAGCCCCGCGTCGGGCTCTCTGCTGACAGCTCGGAGCCTGGAGCCTGCTTCGGATTCTGTGCCTCCCTCTCTCCCTGCCCCTCCCCTGCTCGCTCGTTCGCTGTCTCTCTCAGAAGTAAACATTAAACATTCTTAATTGGTTTTAGGGAATGCTTCGCTACGACACGAGCATATCATTGCTTCGTGCCTTATTCTTCAGAAATGTAATTCTGAACAAGGACAGATAACTTTATTTTAGGGTTTCCGTGATGCGGGTGCACTCTACATATGTCCTGACTGCGAAAAGCCATGTGGATTTCACCCGATGTTTCACTCCTGTTAATTAAAATAAATTGGGGTGTGCGGCTTGAATTTCACACTGTCAGGAAAAGAAGGTCACTTTGATGAGTGAATCAGCCTAACTGGGCACCAGCTCCTGTCTCAGCAGCAGATCGTCCTGTGGTGCCCACACCCCCCTGACTGTGGGTGAGCTGCATTCTCTAATTCAGATGAAAGCTGTGAATAACCACTTCTGTCCAGAAGAGTGGCTCACAGAAGTCTGATCCGATCCTTTTTGTACAATCAGCTTTTTTTTTTTAATGTTTTTATTTATTTTTGAGATGGAGACAGAGCATGAGTGGGGGAGGGGCAGAGAGAGAGAGGGAGACACAGAATCCAAGGCAGGCTCCAGGCTCTGAGCTGTCAGCACAGAGCCCCACGCGGGGCTCGAACCCACGAACCGTGAGATCATGACCTGAGCTGAAGTCAGACACTTAGCCAACTGAGCCACCCAGGTGCCCCTATACGATCAGCTTTTAAAACAAGACCGTGTGTTTCCTGGTGGCCGAGGCAAACCGTTGATACGGGGGTGGTCCCTGGAGATGTGGCCGGGAGGATGCGTGTGGAGGTCCGTGACCTCGGGGGGCTGTGGCTGCTGCTCTTCACAGATGTGGGGTGTCGTTGCACCCCGAGGGCAGGGATTGTCCTGGGTGGGCTGCTGGGCTTTTGGGGGGCCCTGTGTAAATAACACTCTTCTATCTGGGCCAGATTCTGAGCAAATTCAAACGTAAGGAACAAGAACTAGAAAGGCAGAAGCGCATCTGTATCACCTTTATAGGCTTTTGTGAGTGATCGGAAGCACAGCGGTAGGTCTAGGTGCCTGGCCACATGGGTCACTGAAAACACAGAGCATTGGCGGGCATACGGTGGTCCCTGCTTAGCCGGAGGGGCTACAATACAGCCCTCTCCCTCTGTCCCCATCCCCCTTCTGCCTCCCCTCCATTTAGCCTACACAGCCACCACCCAACCCCTCCTGCCACCTGAGACCATGGTCTCTTGACCTTGACCCCTGGGATGGCTGTGCTCTCTGCCTCACGGACACGGGCACCTTCCCCTGACTTTGCTCCAACGTCTATGGCTGCAGAACACAGAGCCCGAAGATTCTGGTTTCACCTCCTCTCCTCTCCTGGCACGGGTAGGAGCTGGGGAGAGACCCTCAGCTTCCCGGAGCTTGTGTGACTTCACCTGTGAAGTGGACTGTGTTCATTTTCTGTCCCAAATCGCCACACGTCTAGCAACTTCACATCACACCCACTGACCATTGTTTCTGCGTCCGGGAGTCTGGGCACAGTTTAGCTGAGTTCTCTGCAGGGTCTCAGAGGCCTGCCGTCTGGGCCTCAGCTGGGCTGCCTTCTCTGGAGCTTGGGGCCCTGGTCCCAGCTCTTCGGTCGTGCACAGAATTCACCTTCTTGCAGTGTGGACTCGGGCCCTCAGCTCCTGTAGGTTTCCCTTCTCCACGTACTGTTCTTCTTAAGAGGCTGCTCGCTTCTCCCAAGGCCAGCAGAAGAGCGTCTCTCTGCTCAGGAAGGCCCAGCGCATCTTTCCAGAATGCTCACCTCCTGTATTCAGGCCCACCCAGGATCCTTCCCCCCCCCCGCCCCGGTTAACTTCAAGTCAACTGATCAGGGACCTCTGTTACACCATCAAGACCCGTTCACTTTTGCCACGTAATAACCAAGTCATAAGGCGACGGTCCTGTCAGGTTCAGAGTTCATGTCCACACCCAAGGGGGAGGGACCTATATGATGTGTATGCCACGGGGCCAAAGAAGCTGGGACCATCTTAGAAGTCTGCTCCCCAGGGGGAATTAATTACACTCTCCTCCTGGGATGTGGGTCTCTTCTGGTAGTGGGATGTGAAGGCAGCAGGAACTCAGCATAGGTGTGTCTTTTCCTTCCTTCCTTCCTTCATAATGACCACAAGGAATGCAGGTCTCCAGTGGCCGTTTCTTAACTACCCTGCCTCCTTTTTTTACCCAAATCAGCTCAACTTTGGCCTGATTGCTGGTATTTTCCTCTTCAATTGAGTTAAGAATGAAAGATGATGGAAATAAGCCCGAGAGCCTAACAGCACAATCCATTAATGTTTCCATTCTGCAAGCTATTTTCGGGCAGTTTGATTTGCAGATTTCCATCCCTGTGAATTTTCTGCTTTGAGATTGTTCTGAAAAACATTAAGATAACGGTGAAGGACAGGTTGCAGCAGTATTTCCCAGAGCTTAGCAGCCTTATCATTGCCAGCTTGGGACATGTGTGTGCGTGTGTGTGCGTGTGTGTGCGTGTGTGTGTGTTGCCATGTGAGTGTACAGGTGCTGCGTGTGCATGAATCGATCCGTGTGCACACATTCGTATGCACTCTGCATTGCAATATGCATGTGTGCATGTGCATACATGTATTCACTGTGTGTTGCTGTGTGTATATATACTTGCTGTGTGCACACGCATGTATGCATATGCATGTGTGTGCACACGTGTGTGCACTGTGTTGCTGTGTGCATGTTGTAGATGTGTGCACCTGTGTGTATGCATTGCGCATTGCTGTGTGCATGTATGCATGTGTGTGTGCATGCATGCACATGCACTAAGTATTATGTGTATGTATATTTGCTGTGCGCATGTGCATACATGCATGTGCACATGTGTGTTCTGCACTGTGTGTTGCTGTGTGCATGTGTTTGGTGTGTGCATCTGTGTGCATGGATGCATGTGCATGTGTGTGCGTGCATGTGCACGTGTGTGCGTGCATGCATTTGAACATGTGTGTATGCACTGTGTTGCTGTGTGCATGTGTGTTTGGTATGTGCGCGTGTGTGTACCTGTATGCATGTGCACGTGCGTATGCATTGCGCATTGCTGCGTGCATGTGTGCACGTGTATGTGTGTGCATGCATGCGTGTGCACTAAGTATTGTGTGTGTGTATATTTGCTGTGCGCATGTGCATATATGCATGTGCACTTTGGTCTTGTGCACTGTGTGTTGCTGTGTGCCTGTGTTCGGCGTGTGCACGTGGGTGGCTGGACGCACGTGTGTGCGCGTATGCATTTGAACGTCCGGATATGCACCGTGTTGCTGTGTGCACGTGTGTGTGTGTGTGTGTGTGTGTGCGCACTTGCATGTGGCACGGGCGTGCCCGGGCGTGCCTGTTTGATGAGTAATCTCTCACGTCGCGCCTCCCTTTCCCACAGTGGGCTGTGGAGTGCCACGGCCTCCTGCGGACCCTGCACGGCCTGGAGCAGGAGCACCTCAGGAGGTCCCTGGCTCTGCAGCAAGAGGAAGACTTTGCCAAGGCGCACAGGCAGCTGGCCATTTTCCAAAGAAACGAACTGCACAATATCTTCTTTACCCAGATACAAAGCGCCATTTTCCAAGGGGAACTGAAGCCAGAGGCGGCGAAAACGCTGCTGCAGGATTACTCCGAAATACAGGTGAGGCCTCACATCGGCTCGCGGTGAGGGAAGAGTGACTTCCCTGCCCCGTCTCTCGGGGGTTTCTCCTCTGCCGGAGTGAGTCCCGTCTCTTCCTTTCTCTTCCTTTCGGTTGCATACAGTGAACTGACCGCCTTTTCCTTCCTCCCCTTGACGTGTGCGTGAGTTGCCAGTAAACCGGGCAGTCGGTGGCTTGAAGCCCAGGCCGGGGACGCCGGCTGACTCGGATTCGAATTCCTGTCCCACCAGCCATCAGCTCTGCGAATTGAGGCAAATTGCCTGACTCCCCCGATCCCGTTCCCTCAGCCTGCAGAATGGGGGTAATAGAGAGGATTCATGGAAGAGCCTGTGCCTGGCACATTATACCCTTAATATATATACAGCAGTTAAAAATCTATATCAAAAAAAAAAAAAATCTATAAATACACGTGTGCGTGCATCCGTGTGTACCTGGGGTTTACTCTCCGTGGATACTCCTGGGTGAATCCGTGTGTTTGCGTGTGAGCCTCGGTGTGAATGTTACTAATCCCGATGGAATAAAGTCCCGAACATCAATGGGAATAGCCGATCTGAGACCGTCACCACCGCTGCTGAGGAATTTCTCCGGCCCGCACGGGATATTTTGCACGCGCGTTTACACCCACAGAGTGAAACCACCGGCTTGCAGCCATGCGAGCAGATTTCTGGTCCCGGCACAGGCCCGGCGAGGGAGGGCTGT
Organism: Panthera onca; assembly: GCF_046562875.1. NCBI lineage: Eukaryota > Metazoa > Chordata > Mammalia > Carnivora > Felidae > Panthera > Panthera onca. Next base: position 5,469,687 of record NC_138342.1, read on the forward strand.
GAGGAGCAGGGCCGTGCCAGAGGAGACCAAGTGACCGTCCCCGAAAGGCTCCCGAAAGTGGGTTTTCCAGGGTGAGAGGGCCCCCGTCAGGAGGCACCACGCGTGAGGAGAACAAGCCAGCCTCTCCGGGTTGTTCCCACTCAGACTTCAGCGGGAGTAGATACAGGAAGGATTCTGTTGTCTTCCTGGTTAGGCCTTCAGACCCCGTGGCATCCCTTAAGTACTGACCAGTTATGGAGTCATCTTTCTCCTCATGGCGGGCGGTGGCTGACTGTCAACACGTGGGCGTTCAAGCTAGAACGAATGCGTGATCGTTAGCAGTAATGGGATCAAGAAGGTGACTTCCATGGGTGATAATTGTCCCACAGCACAGGCATCTGTGCTGCAAGGCGCTTTTCCTTACGAAACTGGCTCGAGTCAGTGGTTCGCACGGACCCGGTTTTTGTGGAGGGCAGGAATATTGCCTCAGTGTTCCCGGTAGATCGATTCTGCTGCTGGTGAGTCAGGAACACGCTGGTGTTCGGCCGTATCGGACCGACCGTTCTGCTTTCCCGTCTGGACGGTGCAGGTTCCCAGGTGTCGGGAACTGGAGACATCGCAGCTTTAGGGGGAGAGGAGACTGGCCGTGGTATCATATGTATCTTGTAGAACAAAGCGTTGATCTCTCTGGCGACCCACTGCAGGGACTATGTTTCCACGGATGGGGAAAGACAGCAGAGCCACCCAGTGGGATAGCACAGCTTAAGCCAATGTTTTGATTACCGCTGGTCCAATGACTGCCCATCTAACTACTGTGCCACTGGTTAAAGCGGCATTCGATAGCAGCCTGAATTTAGAGCACAGGTCCTGGAATTAGATCACGGAGTTCAAATCCCTGCCCAGCCATTGGCCAGCAGTTTGCTGTGGACCCCGTTTCCTCCTCTGTGACGTGGGAACAATTGTTCTCTCTCTCTAGATGAAGTAAGATAAAGCGAGGAACACTCTGGGCCCAGGACGGACCCAGAGAAGATACCCAGGTATCTGATAACCTCATAACCCAGGTTATCATCAGCGTCTTGTGTTTGCTTGGGCTTTGTCATCTTGTCTCCCGTCTCCTGCCGGAGTGTGGAGGTTCGGGGGGTCAATTCAGGTGTCTGATTTACCGGTGCTGTGTTTTGCGAACAGCGTGGGTGAAGGCTGAGCGACTGAGCGAAATCCGCTTCCCTTTTCCTAGGGCAGGAAAGATGTTTTGACAGCCCCCAGCTATCTGGCTCTAGAATGCACTCATTTCTTATTAGTATGTAATTTTCTTCTAAGCCCTTGTTAATGGCAGGGCGGTTGAAGGTGATCACCCCCATGCCCCTACCCCTGTGCGTTTCCTTCAGAAAGGAAATGGAATGCTTTACATGCCTAGAATGTTCTCTAAATGTTAATGAGGCATATTTTCTTGATTTTTTTTTCTAAACAGGAGAAATTGGAAGAGTTAATGGACTTTTTCCAGGCTAGTAAGAGATACCATCTAAGTAAAAGATTTGGCCACAGGGAGTACCTGGTCCAGAACATGCAGTCGTCAGAGACCCGTGTGCAAGGCCTTCTGAGCGCCGCTGATGCTCAGCTGACCGTGTTCATCCAGAAGCATGAGAGGTGAGACCTGAGAGCCATCACAGATGACACACACAACCCCCTTGCCCCATCGTTCCTCATCAGGGATCGTCCACGCTGCTCGGTCAGCGAATACACTGACTGCTCCTGACTTCGTAAGAAAGATTCTCTAGTTGGAAGAATCCTTTGCATTGTAGAATTTTAAAAACGTAAGTGATAGTTGAGACAGCCATACGACGAACCTTCCCTGTGCCCATCATACAATCTCCGTGATCAATCTTGATGTTGCCCCACATCCCCCCAGAGTTATTTATTTATTTTTTTTAGTGTTTATTTATTATTATTTTGAGAGACAGAGCGCGAGGGGCAGGTGGAGAGGCAGAGAGAGAGGGACACACAGAATCGGAAGCAGGCTCCAGGCTCCGAGCTGTCAGCACAGAGCCCGACGTGGAGCTCAAACCCACAGACCACGAGATCACGACCTGAGCCGATGTTGGACACTCAATCGACCGAGCCACCCAGGCGCCCCTCCTCCAGAGTTATTTTAAAGCAAATCCCCAACATCTCGCCGCGAGATCAGTGGTGGAGGCTTACATGGGCTGTGTGGTGGGAGAGCCCACTTCCCTTGAACTTGGGCACTCTGCTGGCTTCTGCATTCACCTCGGGAGTGAAGTCTGAACATACAGAGGCTTGGGGCACCTGGGTGGCTCAGTCGGTTGAGCGTCCCACTCTTAATTTCGGCTCAGGTTGTGATCCCAGGGTCATGGGATTGAACCCTGAGCCGGGCTCTGTGCTGGGTGGGCGCCTACTTGGGATTCTCTCTCCCCCTCTCTCTGTCTCTCTCTCTGTCTCGGTCTCTCCCTCTGCCCCTCTACCCTACTCAGGTGCACATGTGCTCTCTCTCTCTTTCTAAAATAAATCAATACGTACACACACAGATGCTGGTCTTGGATCACACGTGGTCTTTCTCTGCAGCTGCAGGGTGCCGTGTGGTCGGTGGAAATGCACCTTCCTGCCAGGCAGCCTCTGCTCTTCTGCAGCCTGCCTGCCTCCTTCCTCCTCCCTTCCTTCCTTCCTTCCTCCCTTCCTTCCTTCTTCCTTCCTTCCTTCCATCCTTCCTCCTTTCCTTCCTCCTTCCTTCTTTCCTTCCTTCTTTCCTTCTTTCCTTCCTTCCTTCCTTCTTCCTTCCTTCTTTCCTTCCTTCTTCCTTCCTTCCTTCCTCCCTTCCTTCTTTCCTTCTTTCCTTCCTTCTTCCTTCCTTCCTTCCTTCCTTCCTTCTTCTTCCTTCCTCCCTCCCTCCCTTCTTTCCTTCCTTCTTCCTTCCTTCCTTCCTTCTTCCTTCCTTCTTTCCTTCCTTCCTTCCTTCCTTCCTTCCTTCTTTCCTTCCTCCTTCCTTCCTTCCTTCCTTCTTTCCTTCTTTCCTTCCTTCCTTCCTTCTTCCTTCCTTCTTTCCTTCCTTCCTTCCTTCTTCCTTCCTTCTTTCCTTCTTCCTTCCTTCCTTCCTTCTTTCCTTTCTCCTTCCTTCCTTCTTTCCTTCTTTCCTTCCTTCCTTCCTTCTGTCCTTCCTTCCTTCCTTCCTTCCTTCCTTCCTTCTTCCTTCCTTCCTTCCTTCCTTCCTTCCATCCTTCCTCCTTTCCTTCCTCCTTCCTTCCTTCCTTCCTTCTTTCCTTCTTTCCTTCCTTCCTTCCTTCTTCCTTCCTTCTTTCCTTCCTTCTTCCTTCCTTCCTTCCTTCCTCCCTTCCTTCCTTCCTTCCTTCTTTCCTTCTTTCCTTCCTTCCTTCCTTCTTCCTTCCTTCTTCCTTCCTTCCTTCTTCCTTCCTTCCTCCCTCCCTTCCTTCTTTCCTTCCTTCTTCCTTCCTTCTTTCCTTCTTTCCTTCCTTCCTTCCTTCCTTCCTTCCTTCCTTCCTTCCTTCTTTCCTTCCTCCTTCCTTCCTTCCTTCCTTCTTTCCTTCTTTCCTTCCTTCCTTCCTTCTTTCCTTCCTTCCTTCTTCCTTCCTTCCTTCTTCCTTCCTTCTTTCCTTCTTCCTTCCTTCCTTCCTTCTTTCCTTCTCTCCTTCCTTCCTTCTTTCCTTCTTTCCTTCCTTCCTTCCTTCCTTCGTTCCTTCTGTCCTTCCTTCCTTCCTTCTTTCCTTCCTTCTTCCTTCCTTCCTTCCTTCCTTCCTTCCTTCCTTCCCTTCTTCCTTCCTTCCTTCCTTCCTTCTTTCCTTCCTTCCTTCTTTCCTTCCTTCCTTCCTTCTTCCTTCCTTCCTTCCTTCTTCCTTCCTTCCTTCCTTCCTTCCTTCCTTCCTTCTTTCCTTTCTTCCTTCCTTCTTTCCTTCCTTCTTTCCTTCCTTTCTTCCTTCCTTCCTTCTTTCCTTCCTTCCTTCTTTTCTTCCTTCTTTCCTTCCTTCCTTCCTTCCTTCCTTCTTTTCTTCCTTCTTTTCTTCCTTCTTTCCTTCCTTCTTCCTTCCTTCCTCCTTCCTTCCTTCCTTCCTTCCTTCCTTCCTTCCTTCCTTCTTTCCTTCCTTCCTTCCTCCTTCCTTCCTTCCTTCCTTCCTTCCTTCCTTCTTTCCTTCCTTCCTTCCTTCCTTCCTTCCTTCCTTCCTTCCTTCCTTCCTTCCTCCCTCCCTCCCTCCCTCCCTTCCTTCCTTCCTTCCTTCAAGGTACTTGATTGCAAACAATGACACTTGCTCTTTCTGGTTATGAGAAGCTCTGAAATAAACAGAGGCCTGACTATAAAGCTGGCTTTCCCAGGACAGTCTGTGGTTTTCTGAATTGATTCCGCCACCTTGGTAATTTTATTAGGGCTCTGCAGCTCTCCCGCCCTACCAAATGAAGATGCTGTAAGGTGCAAATTATGCGAACACTCCCTACCCAAAGATGCTAATGAATTTGTCACTGCAGTTGCCTTGACACTCCTGATTAATTTTCACTCAAGTCAAAGAAACCGTTCCTTGCCTTGAACTGAAACACCGGACAGCTGGTCGTACTGTCGTGAGCCACGACTAGGCAGGTGTGTCCTATCTCTGACTTTTAAATCCCATTTTAAGAAGTTGGCCTAGACTTCTGTTTCTAAGGCATGTATCCACCATTCATTCATTCATTCATTAATTCGCCTATTCACTCCTTCAAGAAGCTTCCGTGGATAAACTACCCTGTGGGAGCAGAGGGCCCAGCCCAGCGATGCAGGCCGACTGGGACTAGTAGTGGGAATCACAACAGACTGCATCGGTCAGGATTCTGGAGAAAAACAGCCAGTCAGATAGGTACGGGGAGTTGGCGCGCACAGTGACAGAGGCTGAGAAGCCCCCCATCTGTCATCTGCAAGCCGGAGACTCAGCAAAGCGGGTGGCAGAGTTCAGTCTGAGTCCAGAGGCCTGAGGACCAGAGGGGATCCCAGCCTGGGAGCAGCAGAAGGTGAGGCGAGGAGTCCAGCTGAAGCAGTGAGACTGGAAAAAAGGGGGCAGATTCCTCCTTCCTCTGTCGTGTGTTCTGTTCAGTCCCCTGCTGGATTGGCTGGGGTCCCCCCACATGGAGGAGGGTGGGCGGTCTGCTTTACCCTCTAATGTCTCCTGGAAACCCCCTCCCAGATCCACTCGGACACAGTGCTTACTGTGGGTGCCCTGCGGCTACCCAGGTTAACGTGAAGAATTAACTCTTCACAGGGTATTTCCTACCTTTACTTCTTGGACTTCCATTGTTTTTTTGTTTTGTTTTGTTTTTAATTGTTTTTAATGTTTATTCTTGAGAGAGACAGAGTGCGAGCCAGGGGAGGGGCAGAGAGAGGGGGAGACACAGAATCCGAAACAGGCTCCAGGCTCCGCGCTGTCAGCACAGAGCGCGACGCGGGGCTCGAACTCACGAACCGCGGGATCATGACCTGAGCCGAAGTCGGATGCTCAACCGACTGAGCCACCCAGGCGCCCCTGCTTGGACTTCCATCGTGACAGTCCCATCACCAGGAACTCCTGACCCACCGTCTCCTCTTGGAAAACTGTGGTGGCCCCTTGAGTGCCACTCTTTCCCAGAACTCTTGCCCAGCCTTGGCCCAAACCGGCGGGTTTCTGAGGTTGAGCCTTCTGTGCACGTCTCTAGTGACGCTGACTTCGCCCTTCCTGTATTTCGGGAACTTCCTGCCTGCCTGTTCCGCTTCTGCTCCTTCAGGGTGAATGAAGACTTTCTCTGATCAAACCAAACTCATGCAGAGATGACCGTCCAGCCACACCAAGAGCTGGGCTGAGAGTGGGTTTGCAGCATGCCTCAGCCACCTCTCTCTCTCTCTCTCTCTCTCTCTCTCTCTCTCCCTCCTAGAGCAGGGTACCTGGACGAGGACCAGATGGAGGCCCTGTTGGAGCGCACCCAGACGGAAGTCTTTTCCATCAAACAGAAGCTGGACAATGACTTGAAGCAGGAGAAGAAGAAGCTGCACCAGAAATTAATCCTTAAGAGAAGGCGAGAGATACTGCAAAAGGTATGTGAGGACTCGCGCCCTTGACGCTTTGTGTGACCTTCCCGAGCCCTCGCAGGGCGCCGGGCACCACTGGGGTCTGGAGCGCGGCCGAGGATCTCCCAGAGCCACGTGCCGTGCCTGGCGGAGACTCACTAGAACGCAGTGTCCCGCAGGTGCCGTCCAGCCTGGGCAGAGCAGAGAGTCCTGGTGTGTTGGTCCCGCCCACCGGGGCCGGGAGTGAGGGCAGGGGGAGTGAAGAGTGAGCGATGGGTACCCTCGCGCTCACTGAGGGCTTGCTCAGCCCTGTGCTAAGTTTGCTGCAGGAGATGTCTCACTGAGTCCCTACATTAACCCTGTGAGGTCAGTACTAGCGTTTGGTCCTTTTGTTTTCGTGTTAGCTTTATTTTTTTACATTTGTTTTAATGTTTATTTCTGAGAGAGAGAGAGAGACAGAGTGCGAAGGGGGGAGGAGCACAGAGAGAGGGCGACACAGAATCCGAAGCAGGCTCCAGGCTCCGAGCTGCCAGCACAGAGCCCGACGTGGGGCTCAAACCCATGAACTGAGATCGTGACCTGAGCCGAAGTCGGACGCTCAACAGACTGAGCCACCCAGGCGCCCCAACATCTTTCTTTTTTTTAAGTTTATTTATTTTGAGAGAGACAGAGACAGTGCGAGTCGGGGAGGGGCAGAGAGAGAGAGACAGAGACAGAGACAGAGAGAATCCCAAGCAGGCTCCCCACTACCAGTGCAGAGCCCCGTGCAGGGCTCGATCCCACGAACTGTGAGATCATGACCTGATCTGAAATCCAGAGTCAGACGCGTAAGCGACCAAGCCACCCGGGCGCCCCTTCTCTCCTCGCATCTTAACCCGACTGAAGTGTGCCCTCTTCCCTCGGGTCCCACTCGGATCTCTTGCCTTGAAGGCCTCCCCTGACCTCCTCACGTAAGTTGTGGTTCCTGGATCTCAGGGTGGTTTCTTCCCATTACCCCATCCGGAGCTGGGGTTCCCGTGTGCCTGGGACATGGTGAGGGTAATAGACACTCCCTGTCGTGAGCTCTGCAGTAGGCACTCCTCTGAGTCCTACACACGGTGAAGCAACTCACTGAATCCTCACAAATGCTGTGGGAGATACATCCTGCTATTGCCCCCATTTCGCAGATGAGGATATTGGAGGCACAGAGAGGACTAGACGTTCTCTTTGGGTCACTCCTCTTGGCCATGGAGGTGCCAGGATTGGAACCCAGGTGGTCTGCCTCGTGGGCTTTACCTACTCAATAATAAGCCTTGGGGCTCATTCGATGAAGCGTCCGACTTCGGCTCAGGTCATCATCTCACAGCTCATGGGCTCGAGCCCCGCGTCGGGCTCTGTGCGGACAGCTCGGCCTGGAGCGTGCTTCGGAGTCTGTGTCTCCCTCTCTGTCTGCCCGTCCCCCCGCTTGCTTTCTGTCTCTCAAAAATTGAAACATTAAAAATTAAAATTAAAAAATGATCATACAAGCCTCGAACAAATGAAGCTCTCACTATATTTTGGGTTACTACTCTCTTTTTAAAAATTTCGTTTAATGTTTATTTATTTTTGAGAGAGAGAGAGGGAGACTGAGCAGGAGTGGGGGAAGGGCAGAGAGAGGGAGACACAGAATCGGAAGCAGGCTCCAGGCTCCGAGCCGTCAGCCCAGAGCCCCATGCGGGGCTTGAACCCACGAACCCTGAGATCGTGACCTGAGCCGAAGTCGGACGCTCAACCGACTGAGCCACGCGGGCGCCCCTAGTTTGGGTTCCTTTCTCGAGGCTAGTTTTCCAAGCGTGGTCGTCGGGAAAGGACCTGTCAGCGTCCTGTGCCTCCTGCAGCCGGTTTGCACGGGGTCCCCCAGGGGGCTGTGTGCACGGACCCTGCCCTCACTTAGCTCTCCTGCCTGAAACCCCCGCAGCACAAGGAGCAGCGGAAGGAGCTGCTGTCCGTCGGGGAGGCCCTGCGAGCCGCCGAGGACGCCGGCCAGTTCCTGGGCCGCTGGGGGAGCCTGCTGGCGGAGCACAATGCCGCGCTGGAGACGCTACAGGAGCGCCTGGACCAGGCCGCCCTGGAGGACCTCAGGGCCCTGACCCTGTCGCTGTCCGAGAAGGCCACCGAGGAGCTGCGGCGGCTGCAGAGCTCGGGGGTGGCCCAGGAGCTGCTCAAGCACGGCGTGCCCTGGCTCTTCCTGCAGCAGATCCTGGAAGAGCACGGCCGGGAGCTGGCCGCCCGGGCCCGGCAGCTCGAGGCCGAGGAGAGGGACAGGGACCAGGAGGGCGTCCAGAGCGTGAGGCAGAGACTGAAGGACGACGCCCCGGAGGCCTCCACGGAGGAGCAGGCGGAGCTGAGACGCTGGGAGCACCTGATCTTCGCGTGAGTGCCCTGCGAGCCCTCCCCCTCCTCCACCCCCCGCGAGAGGGGTCCCGCCCGTGGTCGAGGGGACAGCGGGCACTGCATAGACGGGAGCGGGGACGGCAGTTCCTTAGTCACGAGGACCGGCGGCCCAGGGGACGGGGTCACCCAGGGCCGCAGCCGGGGCCAGCGAGAGGCAGGCTTTGTAGCAAGAAGAGGGTGAGGTTCCCATGGAGGGAGGTGACTGGTGGCGAACAGGACCCTCCCCTCTCTGCTCCCGGGGACAAGGCCCTTCGTCGGCCGGCCTTCTTACCGAGGGGACCAGGCACAGCTCCTGCCCATGCAGGACATATCACATGTCGTTGCTCATTCGAGGCCATTCCGAGCCCGCCCCGTTTCACCAGATGTCAACGACGTGTGATGTTGGCCTCTACTCTGAGGCCTTCCAGGTCTCACTGTCTCTTCACCCGGCCCCTCCCTTCAGTCACCGATGCGGTGACTGGGCTATTTGATTTCATTCTTAATTCGAGAACCGTGTAATGACATCCGCCTGTGAGTAGGACGTACTGGGCCACAGCTGGCCACCGCTTCTCGTATAATAACTGGAAAATAGCAGATAAATGGCACACCTCCTGTTTTTAAAGACGCAGGAATGCTGTGGAAGTGATGAGGACCAGCCCAAGTCACCTGCCTCAGGGGCCAGAGCGCCACAGCCCTTCGCTTCCCGGCAGTGTTTGGCAGCTGTCTGCACAGACGGAGATGTGGTGTGGCCCAAATGGGGCACCTTTTGTGGTGTCAGAGAGACCAGCAAAGCGTTTGGCAGTTGTTGAGGGCTGGCCCATCAGATCGGAAAGAGAAGGAGCTCCAAACAAGGCCAGCGTGGGGCTTTAGAGAGGAGTGAGGTGTGGACCGCGTAGACCAGAAAGCCTGGATTTAAATCCCACCAGCTGAGTGTAGGAAAGTCACCTAACCAACTTGAGCCTCATTTCTCTTGCCTTAAACGACAATAGTAAATCACTTAGGGTGCGGTCCGCAGCACGTGATACTATCGCATCGGCAAAAGGCGCAGAGAATATTTTATAGGAAGGAGTCAGCGGTAGATGTTTCTAGGCTTGATTCAGTGGCTCAGTGATTCTGTCAGGGACCCAGTTCTCACAGTCTTTGTGCTCCACTACCTTCCGTGTGCCTCCTTGGTCTTTGGGCTCATCCCCTCATGGTTTCAGGATGGCTGCTGCAGCTCCAGGTGTCACGCTCATTATCCCTTTTGAACATCTTAGACATCAATCGTTCTGATACCACCGGTCACAAGCCCATGCCTAAACCGCTCACCGGCAAGGAGAATGACACAGCCATGATTGTCGTAGACCAGAGGCAGTAAACGTTTGTTTAATGACATGCAGATAAGCGTAGTCACTGAGGGCCACTTGAATTTTGTTGCAACCAGACGCACTCTGTAAACTAATGAACTTGACTGGGTTCCAGTAAAACTTTATTAACAAAAACAGGCAGGGGGCCGGACTTGGTCCACAGGCCGTAGTTTGCCAGTCCCTGCCTTAGACCAGTTGCAGAAGCCCCACCCCGGAGCTGTGAGGGGTGTGTAGGGTAGCCCCTCCAAACAAAAGCTGAGCTGACAAGGGGCACGGTAGTGGCCCTGGGTTAGGTCATCAACCACGTCTAACAAGATGCCACCTTCACGGCATCGATGAGGGAGTACATGGGTTAATATATTTAAATCCTTTAACACAACCCTTGATCTGCAGGAAGTGGGAGATGAGTAGTAGCTTTACCTCTAATATTCCTGTGCTGGAAGAGCTCAGATTATCAGGAGAGCAGACACAGAGAGAGGCCATCATTGACAGACGATGCCCAGGCAGGTAACCATACGGGGCACCCTGCAGGATCCAGATCTTTGCCAGGCTCCGAGGGAGGTACGCTGTGTGCGCCCACCACCGGCCTGGCACTGGGAGCCAGAGACGAGCGGGCGTGGGCCCCCGGTGCCTTGCGGCGAGGGGGCACGACCGGGGATGGGGCAGCTTGACAGAAGTCGTGGTCCTTATCTGGGGGTGAAACGGAGGGACCGGTGTGGCCGGTGTGAAGGAACAAAGTTAAAAACCAGCAGCGCAGGAGGAAAGAACAATTTCCACCCTCCACCGGGTCCATTTATTTCCAGTAATGAAGTAACTGTTTGCCTGTATGAACGTGATTGTGCCCATCAGGCAGGAGCAGAGAGCCTCTTTTCCTCTTAACAAACGGACCTACCAATCCATGTTCCTTAAAGCTGCTTTTCCTTTCAACAAACCAACCAGCCAGCCCAGAAATTTAAGCAAATAAGCAAACCCAAACAATCCGTCCGAGCAAATAAACAAAACTCAACCCCATTTGGGATACTTTTCTTGGTATAGACGCTTCACCGTCTGAGCTGATTCTTGGGCACAACTTAATTCTGAATCCAGAGCTCTGCCTGTTGGAAGTTGTTGCACGGACAGGAGGGTGGAGGGGGTGTTGTGGGTCGGGGGTGGCGGAGGCCAGAGGGGAACGAGTCCTTTTCAGCATATCGGGTCAGCCCGTCTGTGTCCCCCCTCTGCCGGGCCGGCAGGCTGCGCGCTGGGCATCGGTGGTCCCTCCCACCTGCCCCCCTGTGATGGGCATGGGACGGAGGGCATCTTCCTGCCAATGCCCATCCTTCCTTGGCAGCTACCTCTCGTGGAACGGGATCTGTCCGGCTTCCACCATTTCGTGCCTCCTCCTACGCAGTGCTGGTCCCCGGGACTGACCTCACCACCAGGGAGAACGGGTCCTCGGGTGTCTGCAGGGAGTACAACCTCTCAGTTCTTCCCCATCTCTGCTTTATGGTTCTCATGTATTTCCCAGTCTTTGTTAGCGCCCGTTTTCTTGGACACACAAGACACCGTCTCCTCTCCAAGCCGGTAAAAAGCGGACCCTTACACACCACTTCCTAGTCCCACGAATTGTTCTCGGTGATTCACTCTGTATTCCCCCAGAGTCCCTTTGCACGCTGCAACCCGCTTTGGAGTCTTCGAGGCGTATAAATTAGACCTGACATCCCCATTGCCAGATGGTCGTTGCCTTCAACATCCTGTGGATCCGTTTTGCAGAGAGTATGACCAAAGCCGCCTCTGGTTTAGTCATTCACCAGGAAAAGAGAATTCTCACCTTGCTGTCTGAAAACGCTTTATCATTTTTCTAAGGGTCGAGGAGGGTCAATGCACACGATACACATGTGTTTGTCTACTTTGCTTATTCAAGATTCCAAAAGGTTGCAGCCTTTATTACTGAGGCATTCTGAAAAAAAATGGCTTTGCACCGTCGTCTTAAAACACATTTTTAGAAACTTTCTGATTTCAAGCAGGATGGAGTTGCTGTAAACCTGGTTGGGTAAAGTAGGAATTAACAAGGATGTGGGTTTTTTTGTTGTTTTTTTTTTTTTGCCAGGGAAAGCATGTGTTTGAGACTTCTTTCCTGAGCTCCTGCCTTCATTTTAAACTCCTTTAGGGCACAGATCCTCCCTGTCTCCTGTGTTTCCATCTTATCTTTGTGCCTACACAGCAGAGCGTTAAGGCCGGGCCACCCCGGGACCGATGGGCTTGAGGATGGGCAAGAATTGTGCCTCAGAGGGGCGCCTGGGTGGCGCAGTCGGTTAAGCGTCCGACTTCAGCCAGGTCACGATCTCGCGGTCCGTGAGTTCGAGCCCCGCGTCAGGCTCTGGGCTGATGGCTCGGAGCCTGGAGCCTGTTTCCGATTCTGTGTCTCCCTCTCTCTCTGCCCCTCCCCTGTTCATGCTCGGTCTCTCTCTGTCCCAAAAATAAATAAAAAACGTTGAAAAAAAAAAATTTAAAAAAAAAAAAAAAAAAAAAAAAAAAGAATTGTGCCTCAGAGTCATTTCAAGGTTACTTTCACTTTGGATCCCACGTGCCCCGCAAACACAGTGGGGAAAAGGTTCTCCAGGGCGTAAGGTACCAAGGAGCAGCTGGCAGCTTCCTGGCAATCTTTTATTTTTATTATTATTTTTTAACGTTTATTCATTTTTGAGACAGAGAGACAGAGCGCGAGCTGGGGAGGGGCAGAGAGAGAGGGAGACACAGAACCCGAAGCAGGCTCCAGGCTCTGAGCTGTCAGCACACAGCCCGATGAGGGGCCTGAACTCACAAACTGTGAGATCGTGACTTGAGCCAAAGTCGGACGCTTAACCGACTGAGCCACGCGGGCGCCCCTTCCTGGCATTCTTTTAAAACAGTTGACAGACCCCATGAAGTGAGAAACCCAAGACAGGATGTCAAGACATGGGCCTGGGGCCTTCGCACTATTTCTGGCTGGAGGCCCACGTCAGCGGAAAGTCCTATTCTATTTCCAGAAGAGAACTTTCTAGCTGAGCTGCGGTCCCAGCCTCCCTCACTGAGCTTTGGGCGTGGTAGGGCCGGTCCCGGCCTCCCACGGTGGTCCTGCAGGTTTTTCTAAAGCAAGCACAGGGCATATTTTATGCAGCCCGTGTGGATTGCACATTACCGGAAGAAGGAAAGAAAGCCGCGGTTGTCAACAGAGAACACTTCTCAGATGAACTAGTGAACAGACATGCATTGCCCGAAGCAGGAAGCACAAGAGGACTCTCCCTCACTTGCTCGCTCCTGGCCCGGCAGGAACTTCTTCTGCGCTGGGGTCCCCAGCAGACTTAGCCTCACATCTCCCCAGAGACGTGGGAAAGTGAGCTTGTGGTCTGTCCGCCCGGTGGAGTGGGCCGTGGGCCTTGCCAGAAAGGAAGGGTGGGCACTTTCCTCGGCCTCCTCACCTGTAAACTGAGGATCGAGTTGCTGGAAGGACTGGCAGTGACGGAGGTAAATGGATCTTTCCTGCGGCTGCCACAGCAAAGTGTCACAAACCGGGAGGGTTTTCTCTGGCTGCCTTGGAGGCCGGAAGTGTGAAGTCAAGGCATCAGCCGGGCCGGACTCCCTCTGAGGACACGAGGACAGAGTCTGTTCCTGGTTTCTCTCAGCTTCTGGTGATGCCTCTGCCCTTGGCATCCGTCAGCTTTGTTCTGTCACTCCAGTCTCTGCCCCTGTGGTCCCAAGGCTTCCCCTGCGTATGTCTCTCTTCTCTTATGAGGACATCGGTCATGTTGGATTAAGGGCCGATCCTACTCCACTATGACCTCGTCTTATCCTCCTTTCGCGTCGGCAGAAACCCCGTTTCCAAATAAGATCACGTTCACAGGTAGCGGGAATTGGGACTTGAGTATCTTTTGGGGGGACACACAGGTCAGCCTTTAGCAGGAGATCAGTCAGCACGTTCCCAGCATGGAACGGGTTTTCTCTGAGTGATGGCTGTCGGGCATCACCTCTTAAGACCCAGGCACTGGCCCCAGCCTTTCCCCTCGTCCTCCTGAGCTGAGCTGGCCACCCCTTCTCCAGGCTGCTGGGACCTACCGCATGCTGCTGAGCGGGCTCAGCGGACGACGCTGCGTTTTCGTGTGTTCCTAAAGCGAGAGCAGGCTCTGTCCCTGGTCAGGAGGGGCCGGAAGGTCTGCTGTGGCCCCGCAGACACCCTCACAGCCTCGTCCCACTGTAGCTTAGCTCCGGGACAGGGGCGTGTCCAGCACGACATAGCTCGGTGCTTGAGAGATCGCCGCGGAAGGAATGCGCCAATGAAGGCACGATGAGCCTTTCCAGGCGTGGACTGAACGTGTGCATTTTGCTGTCTGGATCCCCCCACCCCCGCCAGCCCCCCGGCCCGCTTCCTCCGCATAAGAACGTCTCTGTTCTGGCTTTTCCAGGAAGCTCTGTTCCTCGGCCTTCTCCCAGTCTGAAGAGGAGCTGCTCAGGATGAGGCAGGAGGTTCACGGCTGCTTCGCCCAGATGGACAGGAGCCTGGCCCTCCCCAAAATCCGGGCCCGCGTCCTGCTGCAACAGTTTGAGACCGCCTGGCGAGAAGCAGAGTTCCAGAAGTTGGACCAGGCGCTGGCTGCCCCTGAGATGCAGGTGAGAGTGATGCCCGGCGGCTCCTTGGTGGCTGACGTGGGGCGTCTCTCAGCCCCCGACGCCCCTCCGGGTTCATCCCACGTCGCTCTCCTCTGCAGCCGTGTCGGCATCCGGCTACTCGTAGCACCGCCAAGCTCGTCCTGACCTTACGGTGCCCGGCCCAGACCCCCTCGCCCGGGCCCTGCACCGCAGCCGCTCAAGGCTCACACCTGCTCCCTCCTTCTGGGCGTGGCTCCGGGCAGATGGGCACCACCCGGCCTGAGACGCGCTCCCCCAGCCACACTCAGTGACCCGCTCGGGGTACAAAAGGCTGGCCCTTCCGTAAGTGGCATAAGGAGGATGCTTAGCTCAGGCGGGGTCAGGGAAAGAGAACCCCCCACCCTCGGCCTTGTAGCGCGATGATGGGCAGCTGCCTTCTGGGGGCACCTGTCGTGTGCCTCGAAGACAGACAGCTCTCGGAGGCCATGTTTGCCCCCGAGCCCCCCCACGGAGCCGTCAAGGCTACACCTTACCTGAGAGCCCCGCCCTTTGCCCTTCCTGACCTGGTCCCTCACTGCCTACATGCTCCCGGCTCCTCTGTCAGGAAACCAAGGTCTCCCCATCCCCATCTCTGGCTCTGCCGCTGGGGAACCCAGCTCAGGACGAGACCTTTGAACTTGCTGTTTCTTCTGCCAGGAACATGCCTCCCCCAGAACCTCGAGGGTCCAGCCCTTTGTGATCTGTTTGCATCCCAGCTCAGACGCCCACCCCGAGCACCCGTCCAGAAGAACCCCCTCCCCAGGCATTCCTCACGTGGCTGTGGTCCGTGACTCCACATAATCGACCACTGCCTGAGACGCCCTGGTTTCTCAGCCCGCGCCCTGCCTGCGTCCCCACCGCAGACAAGCTCTCTAACCCCTTCACCACTCCGTCCCCACCACCTAGAAAGTGCCCGGCGCACAGTAGGTGTGCAGTTCATTTGACTGAGCCAGCCAATCACCAGGTGAACACAAGAGGTCAATCTTCTCTTGAGGCGATGCTGTGTTGAGATTCAAAACCTATTCAAAGCGCTTAAGCCAACACTGTCTCCTGCAAGTTCACAGCAATGCCAGGAGGCAGGTTTCCAAGCTCACTTTCCAAAAGAGAAAACCACCCAGCAAAGGAAAAGTGAGTTGACTGAGGCAGGCAGGAGGTGGGAGAACTGGGCTTGGGCTGGTTTTTCCTGACTTTAAACCCACTGCTTTTTCTTTAGGGGAAGAAAAAAATCAAAACAACAAAAAAATCAGACATATCCTCACTGAATAAACAGCAGTACAATGCAGAAACAGCTTGGAAGGTTTCATATTCTTTCACATTAAAAAAAATGGTTTTTTTTTTCCCTTTCTATTTCTTTTCTTAGAAGGGTGCAGGATACACAAGATGATGGTAGTTAGAGAGTAAGGAACAAATGATCAAAGTGGTTCCCCCCCCCCCCAAGTTTTGGAACAGCGACTAAACATATTTTCACATAAGGGAAGCAAGGTGTGTTTCCCCTGCTTTTGGGCTGACCAAGGGCCAATCCTGGCAGGAATTAAGTTTTGGATTCTAAAGTTGCTCAAGGTGCTGGGTTTGGAGAGAGAGGTGGCCCCGCGTCCTACCTCCGAGGGGCAGAGGCCCCGCCTGTGAAGTGCGCTCCTCGATCCCCTTCGAGAAATGCACACACAGGCTGGTGGCCGCGGTTGGCTGAGCCTGACTCCCTTCACGAGGACGGTCCTGGGAAAGCAGAGGGGCCGGTGGTGGAGGACTCTGCTGGTGCCAGCAGCGAGAGCTGCTCTCTGTATCTTCACAAGCACAGGGACACCTCTTCTGTCGAGTCCCCTGCCCGGAGAGGCTGCCGGATCCGGGTCCCACGGCTGGGCCTCGGGGGCCTCGGGTTGGTTGTGCGGCCTGACCTCAAAGCTTTGGCTGTGCCCTCCGGAGTCCCTTTTCTGCCTTTGGTGGACCAAAGGCCCACGCGCTGAGCTTGTTCAGGAAAATGTCCATCTTTCCCCCCCTCTGCCGGCCTCAGACACCTGTGCAGGTGCATATGCTGCGGGAGCTCCTCTCGGCTTTGGGAGACAAGGAGGGGGGCCGCTGTGCAAACCCACTGGCAGTCACTCCCCTGCCCGTGCTTTCTCCTGCCCCCTCTAGCAACAGTCCAAGGCAAGAAAGCCGCGCTCCAAGAGTAAAAGCAAGACAGACCTTCTGAGGAAGTGCATCGAAGATAAAATTCAGCTCTTTGAGGAGCAAGCCCCCGAAGACCTGGTTGAAAAGGTCAGTCCTCCTGCCTCCTCCGTTGCTCTCACTGCACACACGGGGCCGATGCCACCCAGTTCCCAGCACACACGGAGTCCCCGGGGGCCCTCACTGCCCGTCCCTGTTCTGCCGTGGTCCCGCAGCTGGGACGCAGCCCTGCCCCTCAGGCCCTTCCGCCCATCCTGTCTGGAACTCTCCTCCCTCCCCGCCCGGTCTCTGGTTCCATCTCTGCTTCGTCCTTCGGGCCCCACGTCTCAGCTGCTGCCGCGGTGGCCGCCGTCGCTGTGCCTGGCTCTGCGCCCAGGCGTTCGCACGTGTTATACTTTACGCCCCTGCGTGTACCACGCACAAACATGCGGAGCCTTCCACGTTCTTCCCTGTTCCTGGATGAACCCTGCCGCCTTCCCTTACCCGGATAGATGAACCTTGTCTTTGGCCCTCCTGAGGCACCGCCTCTGTCCTCAGGTGTCCCCTCCCCTAAGAAGCCTGATCGGATCACCCGGTTCTTCCCCCTCCTTCCTCCTTTCTTATCCTGACACGTACCCCACTGTGCGTTCACTGCGCTGGGACCCTGAGGCGGCATGATGCAGTGGCTCGGGTGTGGTGTCGACAAACTCTAGGACTTCAGTGGCGACGGTCCTTCCTGGCCTCACTCTCATGGTTGGGGGAGACGGACAGAAAGCACTTAAAACCACAGACCCTGATCAGTGTCGTTAGGACACAGAGGAGGTGATGCGACAGTGATGAGACGGGGCTGGGGAGAAGTGAGACCCACCAGAGGCGGCCGAGTCAGGTCAGGTCTCTCTGGAGAGGTGATGCTTAAGAGTTGACACTGTGCCTTCGCTGCCTAGGTGCCCGCCGTGTACCCAGCACCCCTCGCAAAGGGTGGGTTCCTGAGAGGAGGGGTTCAGTGGGTGGATCTATCAGACCATCTCTGAGCGGCCGTTTTCTTCCTGCCTCCTGTCCGTGTCCTTGTCTAGGTGTATTTAGTGCAGGTGTATTTTTCAGATCGCAAAAGCATAATCTGGCCGGGAGCCGCAGAGCCTGCGCAGGGTGAGAGGTCAGTGGCTCCTTCTAGGGGTGACCAGGCTGGGATGTCTCAAGGGACACAGGAGGCAGCACCCTCTTCCCACCCAAGTTCTCTGCGAACCTGAGAAGTAGGACGAAGACTGAGGCGGGTAGAGGTGAAAATGTCGGCATCCTCGTTGCTAAAGGCTAGCGCTGAAGATGGAAATTAGTGTGAGAGCCAGATGGGCTTGCTGAGCGGCTACCTGGTCACAGGCTTCCCTGGGGCTCTCTGGGTGGCCTTCCTGGAGGAGGTGAACACGAGGGCAGCTCTCAGGCAGAGCTAGCCTGCCTGGTGGGTTGTGGTTGCAGTTCACCAAGGAGCAGCAGAGGAGAGGGGTGCTGAGGGGCAGCCTGGGGGCCCAGTGGGGCATTTCCTCCAACACAGGCCAGTTTGTGACCCAAACACGTCAGGCTCGAGGTGGATGTTGCTGCAGAAGGAAAACTTGAGGTTTGTTTTGGCAGGGAGAGTGGGTGGCCTGAACCACGGCCAAGGACATGGTGCAGGTTCAGGGGAGCCCAGAGGATTGGCAGCCCTGTGAAAAGGCTGCTTTGCAGGAGTACAGGGTGTCCCGAGGGTAGGACAGCCGGCCACGGTGGAGGGTCTCACGTGCCAGGCTGAGAAGGTGAGCGGAACCTTGCTTGTCCCATTGACGGAGGAGAGGGACAGGCTGGATGACTACTGGGTGGCCGTGAGTGGTGACAGATGACATCCTGTCCCACGGTTCCCTGAGCCAGACTCTGCAGCCCACCTTGCCCTGAGTTCACCTCCATCATTTCCGTGTGAGTCGTGCCTTTGTCCTGAGATCCAGCCAGGCCCTTTGCGTGTGTGGAAGACGCAGCCCTCTGCCCCACTCTGGACGATCGCTGGCATTTTCAAGGGCAGTTTACGTTTCATGTTTGTCCTGTGCACTGATTTAAGAACTTAACTCCCTTCTTGAGATACACTAACCCTCCAGTAAGAAGAGTGCTCATTTATTTTGTTTGCCTTTGAATGCCTGCGTCTCTGGGCACCCTACTCAGGACTTTCTGTATACATATATGTTGCTTATAGGTGACGGGCATAATTAAAAATAGATCTACCCTATGACCCAGGAATAGCACTGCTAGGAATCTACCCAAGGGACACAGGAGTGCTGATGCATAGGGGCACTTGTACCCCAATGTTTATAGCAGCACTCTCAACAATAGGCAAATTATGGAAAGAGCCTAAATGTCCATCAACTGGCGAATGGATAAAGAAATTGTGGTTTATATACACAATGGAGTACTACGTGGCAATGAGAAAGAATGAAATATGGCCTTTTGTAGCGACGTGGATGGAACTGGAGAGTGTTATGCTAAGTGAAATAAGTCAGGCAGAGAAAGACAGAGACCATATGTTTTCACTCTTATGTGGATCCTGAGAAACCTAACAAGACCATGGGGGAGGGGAAGGAGAAAAAAAGTTAGAGAGGGAGAGAGCCAGACCGTAAGAGGCTCTTAAAAAACTGAGAATAAACTGAGGGTTGATGGGGGGTGGGGGGGAGGGGAAAGTGGGTGACGGGCATTGAGGAAGGCACCTGCTGGGATGAGCACTGGGTGTTGTATGGAAACCAGTTTGACAATAAATTTCGTATTAAAAAATAAAAATAAAATAAAATAATTAAAAATACATACGATACAAATCAGGCACACGCTTTACAGATAGATAAGTAAGAGCTAAGCCATCTGAGAGCTAGGTGCTCCTGCATTTGGGCACCCCATGTCCCGTAGAAGAAGCCCCACGAGTGTCCAGGGACGGGGGGTGGGGGGGCGCGGGGCTCCAGCTTCTGAACCTCCGGCCCCTCGCCCTGGTGCTGCCTCTGCGTCGAAGGCCCCGGTCAGGATTGACGGGGAATATTCTCACCGGATGCGGTTACCTCCCGCGGTTGTTCAGTGTGGGACAGACACGCCTCGGCTCCCACATCTGTCACATGAGGATTGGGACAATCAGAACCTAGTAGCAACGGGGTCATTGGGAGGAGCAAACGGACAGAAAGGTACTTCCTAGCTCTGAGGGGGCTACAGTGCTGGTTTTTGATGATGCAGCAGCCCCGTGTGTGTGCGCCAGAACCCAGAGAAAGGCAGGAGGCCTTTGTCAGCTGTAACCTTTTAATGACAGGCCATCCACACAACCGGCCACCTCACTGTGGCAAGTGCTGATAGAATGCGCACTCTCAAGCCAACGGCTTTGACGTTCCTCCCGACATCGATCGGCCGCGTCTCTTAGCACCGGGGCCAGAATTGTTCAGAATTTCCATCTGCAGGGTAATTTCGGATGGAGATGACAGCCCTCGGTCTGAGTGCCAGCAGCTGAGAGCGGTCTGATCGTGTTCCAGGACTGAGAAACCCCTCACAGCTCGTGCGGCTGGAAAGGGACTGGGTCAGAGACCCGTCACAAAGCCTCAGTCTGGCCGGCAGTGTGGGGTTCCCAGAGGGACCCTGGCTTCACTCGTTGGGGCTGCCAAGCACACTGGAGGCACCTGCTGGGTGCCCCTTTCTTTGCTAGAATCCGAGACAGCGATCCCTGTAACCCTCAGTCCCGGGTGGATATGTGCCTCGTCTGGACGCTTCCGCCTGAAGGGATTTGCCCAACGTCAGTGCATACTAGAGCTGGGGGTCGGATGAGGCACATCTGCCGTGTTGTGACCCAGCTGCGACAGCGAGGAGGTTCAGCCTCCCAAAGTGGCTCTCCCGTGCCCTGCCCGCGTCCCCCTTGCCTTTCCTCCACTTCTTTCCCTGCCTTTCTCGTCTTTCTCCCATCCTTCTGTCTCCTTCCATTTCCTCCTTCGGAGATCGTTTTGTGGACTGCCTCCTCCAGGCCCGGCCGGTCTCGGTTTCTGCTCTTAAGATGTTCACAGCCTCAGGCGTGCGGCCACTTGGCGCACCAGCCATTTGGAGGTTCCCCTCCTGCTTTCAGATAGAAAACCCACCCCGCTGACCCGAGCTCCGCCGTGGGTGAGTGGCTGTTTGACTGGTTCACAGAGAGTGGTGTGAATGATGCAGGGAGACAGACAGACAGACGAGGATGGGCTTCCTGCCTGACCACTTTTTCTCCACAGCTGAGGAGCTAATGGAGTGAGGAGTCTGCTCTGGTCACCGGCAGCTGCCGGAGGGGCCGGAGTGTGCCTGTGATCAGAAATGGGACTCAGGCAGCGACACCTGGGCCTTCTGATGGGGGGGGGGGGTCACTGTAAGCTCACTGGTGCATCATTTTAAACCTGAAAGACTCTGGAGGGCATATACATTTTTAGAATAAGTTAATCCAGTTCCTAAATAACTTTCTGTTGTGATGGCATGAAACTTACAGGTGAATTTGAGAATTGGCATTCCATCCCCCAGAAGGCAGAATGTTTCTTTTTTTATTTGGATCCTCTCTTAGGGTCTTGAAGAAGATTTACAATTGTTTCTGTAAGTAGGGTGACCATATATCTCAGTCTCTTGGGACGGTCCCAATGACCTTCCCATTAGCTCCTTTTCACTCTCAACTTCGTGATAAACCATATGGTCACCTTAGATGAAAGGTATTTCTTTGCGTGATTTCTAGATCCAATATAGGTTTGCTCGCAGTTGTGAATGGTAACCTGCCTTCTTCTTTTTTAACCTTTTACTTATTTTTATTTTTTTGAGAGAGAGAGAGAGAGAGAGTGTGTACGCATGCAAGTGGGGAAGGGGAGGAGGGAGAGGGAGGGAGAGAATCTTAAGCAGTCTCCACGCTCAACGCGGAGCCTGATGCGGGGCTTGATCCCACGACCCTGGGATCATGACCTGAGCTGAAATCAAGAGTCAGACAGATGCTCAACCGTCTGAGCCACCCAGGCCCCCCATGGTAACCTATTTTCAATTGTATTTTTGACATATTCAGTACTGGTGTAAAGAAACGTTACCAGTTTTTATTAATAAGTCTTTCCAGACTGTCTCTGTTCTGTCTCTGGAGCCGGACATCTGCATCCAAGTCCTAGCTTTGCCACTTGCCAGCTGTGTGACCTTGAACAAGTTTCTTAACTGTTCTGTGCCCTGTTATACTCATCCTTCAAGGTGGATAATAGAAGCCCCTGTCTTTTGGGATTCTTCTTGTGAGAATTCACCTGCTGCTTCTGTTGATTTTCTGCATAGTCAGTCACCATGTCAACAAATAATTGCAATTTCGTTACCTCCCTTCCCAGCCTGTGCCTCATTGCTCTTCCTTATCAGTGTTTCCATGTCCTTGTCTGCTGGTTCCATCATCTCTCTTGTTTCCCCTGATGGATTTCCCCCTGAGTTGTGGATCCCATTTTCCTGCGTCTTGGTGTGCATGGTAATTTTTGATTAGATGCTAGGCATGGTAGTTTTACATGCTGGGTACCAGACTTTGTGGCATTTTCTTTAATAGTGTTGGCGTTTGGACATGTCGTTACATTGTTTAGGATTCGTTTTATCCCTTCAAGACATGCTTTTAAGTTTTGTTAGGTTGGAATTAAGAGCTGCCTTTAGTCAAGAGCTAATTTATCACTATTACTGAGGTACTACCCATCTCCCTGATGCCTCTGTGCTTTTCTCACTCAGGCTAATAGGAACACTGACTCTTCCCAGCTCTGTGTGGGCTCCAGAAATTGCTATGCCTCTTATTTTTGGTGGTTCTTTTCCTGATCTGGTACAGTTTTGTTTTGTTTTTTTCCCAAGCATGCCCAACGCTTAGCGAAAGCCTTGAGAACACCCCTGGAGGTCTCTGGAGTATTCTCTCTCTCTCTCTCTCTCTCTCTCTCTCTCTCTCTCTCTCTGCAGCTCCTTCCTCTTTGGGACTCTGCCCTACAAATTCTAGACACAGTGACCTCCCAAACTCTGATTTTCTTTTCTTAACCCGGTGCACCTGCTGGGCTTTCCCCAGGTCCCCATCCGATGGTGCACCCAAGGAACTGCATCCAAGCAGTAAGCTGAGGCAGCTGTGGGGCCACCTTGTCTATTTCCTTCCTCTCTGGTACCCCAGTGCTGCCCAGTATCTGAAAACTATGGCATCATATATGGGATCTGGTTTTCTGGTGGTGGGAAAGTAAATCTGTTTTTGGTTCTTCCATCCTGGCCAGAAGTAGAAAATTTTGACCTATCCCTTTGTCAAAGGGATTTGAATTTTACCCTATTTTTAAAAAGTTTTTTCTGGGGCACCAGGGTGGCTCAGTCGGTTAAGCGTCCGACTTCAACTCAGGTCATGATCTCATGGTTCGCGAGTTTGAGCCCCACGTCAGGCTCTGTGCTGACAGCTCAGAGCCTGGAGCCTGCTTGGCATTTTCTGTCTCCTCTCTCTCCCTCCCCCGCTCATGCTCTGTCTGTATCTCTCTCTCTCTAAAAATAAATAAACATTAAAAAATAAAAAAAAAAAAACTTGTTACTGATTTTCATTTTTTTTTAATATTCTAGTTAAAGAATAAAGTATATATGATAATGATACTTTGGAATTTATCGTGGTTCCACTGCAGCTTTATAAAAGTCCTATTTTGAAAGATATTTCATTTGTCTTCAGAAAGGCTGGGTGTTTTCTGTTAGGTATGGAGAAGGAAGCCCTAGGAGGTAGGTAAAAGCCAGGACCTAGGAAGTCTGGAGGCTACACTAAGAAACCGAGCCTTTGAGGCAAAATTTAGTCACTTTGTAGAGAATATTTGGGGGGACATACTCACTTTTAATTCTGTCTCGAACCCCTCCTTTCCTGCCTGGTCTCTGCTCTCTTTGACTCTAGGGGATGTGGGCCTTGTCTTAGTCTGACCTGCTCTTTCCCTTGTGTTCATAGGGCTGAGCTAGAAGCTAAGCCTCCAGTCCCCGCTCCCATTAAGAAATTTCTCGATTTCTGTAAACTAAAGGGCCCCACGGCCAGACCCTCTGCAAGGCTAAGGGTCCACTGTGGGCTTGGTGGCTAGCGTCACCCTACAAGGGTCAGTTATGTCAGTCCCAGTACCCTCTCCTGGAGGACAACCAAGGAGGGCTTCTCATAGGTGGGTGCCTGATTGAGGAAGGGACATTCGAGATTCTTCCCTGACTTCCAGGAGACTCTGACCAGCTTGGTGCCATTGGTTGGATCTGTAGGACTGGAGGGCTGCCCCTCAAAATGTTGCCTGGCCAAGATATTACCTGCTGAATGCCTTGACCAGGACGGAGAATGTGTCTGTTCCTCCTGTCCCCGTGCCTGGGCCAATCCACAGAGCAAGGTAAACTCATAGCACAAATTATGGGACTCATTTTTACTTTCCAGCTAGTAGAAATAGGTCTGTCTGTTTGTCTACATCTCTCTCTCTCTGTCTCTCTCTGTCTCCATATCTCTTTCTCTGTCCCACCTGTCTCTGCTTTTTACCCAACACTGAAGCTTGAAGACTTTCCCTATCAGTATATGAGAGTTCCCTCGTGGTGTTTTACAGCAGCTTAACATATCGTGGTGCATGTGACGCTTAAATGATGTAGCTGGTGCTCAGCTCGTAAGACATTTAGATTCTTTTCAACCTCTTGATATTTCAAACCATCTTGAATTCTGTTCGTATAGCCTCTCACTCTGGTGAGACAGGTGAGGGCAATAATTACTATTTCCATCTCATGGATGAGAATACTGAGACTCGGAAAGGTGGAGAGGCTTGTCCAAGGTCACGTCGCCGGCAGGTGCCCAAAGCACAGTCCTCTTTTTTTTTTTCTTTTTAACCTTTATTCATTTTTGAGGGGGGGAAGGGGAAGAAAGAGGGGGACAGAGGATCTGAAGCAGGCTCCATGCTGACAGCACAGAGCCCGACGTGGGGCTCGAACTCACAAACCATGAGATCATGACCCGAGTCGAAGATGGACCTCAACCCACTGAGCCACCCAGGCGCCCCAAACCACAGGTCTCTCTGCCCATCCCTCTGTCACTTTAGCAGATCCAGAAATGAGGGGGATGTTTCAGCTAATCTTTGATGTGTCTGCTGCTGTTCTGGCACACAGTTCATATAAATTTCTCATGAATATTCTTTGCAGACACTTAGATGTGAAGGAAAATGACGTGACCGTGCCTCCTGCTCACCCATTATTTGTGGTCTTATTTGAAGGATGCTGTCCTCCACCTGAGTGGTACCCATTCACCCATTCGTTGTGTGTCCACTGTTTCCGGGTTTCGTGACACGCACGTGTGCACAGTCCATTAGCAGCCCCTTCATTCAGGAGTGGGACTCACGCGCTGCGATCGCCCGTGCAGCCTGCTGTGTTTCTGCACCCGCCGCGCCAGTCATGCAGAGGTGGCCGGGACTTCTGTCAGGCACGCCTCTCCACACCCTGTCATCTCAGAAGTGACTAGAGCTTAAGCATGAAAATAATGTGCTCATTTTCCGATGACCTGACAAGAGAGAACGGTGACGGCACAGGTTCTTACGAAGCTTAGAAGAGAAGGTGCGTTGCCGGGGGAGGCGTTTTAGGAAGGGGAGAGAACATCTGTCCATCCAGCAAAGACTGGGAAATCCTGTACGTGGTTCCCTTTGCGTCTACTCAAGCCCCCGTCTTGTCCTTTGAGGCAGGCTCTGTCAAAGTCCTGTCCTGAAGCACAATTCTAAGGGAAGTTGCTTAGAATCTTCTTAGAATCCCACCATCCCCAGACAAAATGCAGATTCCTGAATGTGGCATTCAGGCCTCACAGGCTTCATTTTACCTTTCTAATCTCTTCCACTTCTGCCTTTCACTCACCAGAAGGTTACTAGAGTGATCTTTGGATGGCTTGAATGTAGTAACTTGTTTCTACATTGTCCATTTAAAAATTTTTACTTTTGGGGCACCTGGGTGGCTCAGTCGGTTGAGCGTCCGACTTCAGCTCAGGTCATGATCCCACCACTCGTGGGTTCAAGCCCCACGTCGGGCTCTGTGCTGACAGCTCGGAGCCTGGAGCCTGCTTCGGATTCTGTGTCTCCCTCTCTCTCTGCCCCTCCCCTGCCCACGCTCTGCCTCTCTCTGTCTCTCAAAAATAAATAAATATTTTTAAAAAGCTAACGTTTTACTTTTCATTTTTATAAAATGTATGCATGCATTCTTTTAGAATCTAATTCTACAAGGTTTGTGCTGAAAAAGGAGCCAACTCCCTGGAGCCACACACACATACGTTTTCAAGTCCCCAGAGGTAATGACCTCTAATTTTTTAGTTTGATCTTTTGGCATTTACCTCCGTATTTCCAAATAACATGCTTATCTTGCTATTTCTTCATTTCTCTACTTTGGGTATTATCTATTTTCTTTCTTTTTTTTTTTTTAACGTTTATTTATTATTAAGACAGAGACAGACAGAGCATGAGCAGGGGAGGGGCAGAGAGAGAAGGAGACACAGAATGCGAAGCAGGCTCCAGGCTCCAGACTCCAAGCTGTCAGCACAGAGCCTGACGTGGGGCTCGAACTCATGAAGCATGAGATCATGACCCGAGCAGTCAGAGCCACCCAGGCACCCCTGATGGAGGTGGGGGGGGGGGGGTGGTTGGTTATTTTATTTTGCATTTAAAGACATCACAGCCCCTAGAAAAAACTACTTTTTTGAAATGCACTGAGTCAGAGACACACATAAGGAGGCAGTTTAAACTTCCCATTTAAAATGAGAGTACTTAGCAGCGTATTATTTTGAAAATGAATTTTTATTACTTTAGGTAGCCTGAATATTTAATGAAACTTGTCACAGAAATGCAAACCCGTATCCTTTCCCAGAGCCTTTTTTAGACAAGGATGGAATCCCTCCCTGCAGGCACATGCTTATGGTGCTGGAATTAACAAAGTAAACTTTCCAAAGAGAAAAAAAGGATTTTGGAGAATCTTTCTCATCTTAATTCCGCTGTCCACGTGGTTCGTGCAGCACACACGAAAAGCTTTACGCTGCCCCCACGTTTTAGGTTTGAATTTGCGTAAAAAAAACTCAAGATACCCTCATGGCCGCCTCACCCTGCCTGCCCTTCTGCAGGAGACACGGCTTTCAGGATATTTGGGCCACCACCCGTCCAAGGATGGGGCCAAAGGAGGCCATTCGGAGGTCACGGTGACAGGAAATCTGAGCTCATGGCAGGTGTGGGAGAAGGGCACCACTCCTCCCTTTCTGGGTCACATGCCCATCACTCGTGTTATTCCTCTCGAGGAACTCTCCGTAGGTTTGCCATAGCCCTTCCCACTTCCTCGGGGTGTGTAAATATGTCACCGTTTAATCAGACTGTGGCCTTTAAATATATGCAGCCTCATCCCCAAAGGCAAGGGAATTAAAAGCAAAAATGAACTATTGGGACCTCATGAAGATAAAAAGCTTCTGCACAGCAAAGGGAACAATCAACAAAACTAAAAGGCAACTAACGGAATGGGAAAAGATATTTGCAAATGACATATCGGACAAAGGGCTAGTATCCAAAATCTATAAAGAGCTCATCAAACTCTACACCCGAAAAACAAATAATCTAGTGAAGAAACGGGCAGAAAACATGACTAGACACTTGTCCAAAGAAGACATCCAGATGGCCAACAGGCACATGAAAAGATGCTCAACATCGCTCCTCATCAGGGAAATACAAATCAAAACCACACTCAGATATCACCTCACACCAGTCAGAGTGGCCAAAATGAACCAATCAGGAGACTATAGATGCTGGAGAGGCCGTGGAGAAACGGGAGCCCTCTTGCACTGTTGGTGGGAATGCAAACTGGTGCAGCCGCTCTGGAAAACAGTGTGGAGGCTCCTCAAAAAATTAAAAATAGACCTACCCTATGACCCAGCAATAGCACTGCTAGGAATTGACCCAAGGGATACAGGAGTACTGATGCATAGGGGCACTCGTGCCCCAATGTTTATAGCTCTCAACAATAGCCAAATTATGGAAAGAGCCTAAATGTCCATCAACTGATGAATGGATAAAGAAATTGTGGTTTATATACACAATGGAGTACTACGTGGCAATGAGAAAGAACAAAATATGGCCCTTTGTAGCAACGTGGATGGAACTGGAGAGTGTGATGCTAAGTGAAATAAGCCATACAGAGAAAGACAGATACCATATGGTTTCACTCTTATGTGGATCCTGAGAAACTTAACAGAAACCCATGGGGGAGAGGAAGGAAAAAAAGAAGAAAAAGAAGTTAGAGTGGGAGAGAGAGCCAAAGCATAAGAGACTCTTAAAAGCTGAGAACAAACTGAGGGTTGATGGGGGGTGGGAGGGAGGGGAGGGGAGGTGATGGGCATTGAAGAAGGCATCTTTTGGGATGAGCACTGGGTGTTGTATGGAAACTTAATTTGACAATAAATTTCATATAATAAAAAAATAAATATGTGCAGCCTATCGTATGGCAATTATACCTCAGTAAAGCTTTTTTTAAAAAAACCCATGCGTGGGGAGGTATTATTATTCCCATTTTACAAATGAGGAAATAGAGTCATACACAGCTGAATGAATTTGCCCAAGGTCATGAGCTAGTGAGTGACAGTAAGTGACAGAGCTGGAAACCGTACTCAGGCCTCTGGCTCTGGAGCCCTTGGCCCCCCTTCACCCCTGTGCCTACTTGGGTCCTCAGTTGGGAGCTCTTTCAGGGTCAGATTCTTGTCTCACTCATCTTCACCTCTTCTCTACCCCCGCCCCCTCTCCTAAGTGCACCACACATTCCTTTATATGATACCTACTTGGTGCTCATTAGTCAGTTTTTGGATTGATGAATGAAAGCATAAATGGATTTCCTGTCTGCAGACTTGCAGGAAGAAAGTAGCTGTGGGACAAAGGCATTTGCAGGAAGACTGGGAAGATCCTTGAAGCACGTTAGAGACCCCGCGTCCCCATGAAGAAGCCATCAGACACGGCTCTTGGGTCCCACTCTCCCGAGGCTTTGCCCAGTCTTGGAGGGACGTGGGGGCACCGCATGAACTGTGTGGACGCCTCAGGCTAGGTGTGACTGCCAGCCAACCCAGGAGGTCCAGGTGTGATCCGAAGTCACCATG
The DNA here is from genome assembly GCF_046562875.1 of Panthera onca. Taxonomy (NCBI): domain Eukaryota; kingdom Metazoa; phylum Chordata; class Mammalia; order Carnivora; family Felidae; genus Panthera; species Panthera onca. The sequence continues at coordinate 5,498,311 of NC_138342.1, forward strand.
GGAACCCATCAGTGGGCAGGTGACTGTCACCTGGTTGTCCACATTAGGGCAAGGTGGGGGTCTAGTAGCACCCTCTTGAGAACGAGGCTTCTTGTTCCCGTTCGAGCAGGGAAATGAACGTCTGTCTTCCAGACCAGCTCTGTCTGTCTGCCATACTTCTGTGTCTTCTTGCCTCTGGCCCCCGATGTTTGTGGGCATTGCCGTGAACCAGATATGCAGGTGCCTATACTGTGTATCTTTGCAGACCCTGCCTTCCGTTGGTGGCTCCTCTCCGTTCTCTGAGGCTGGTCAGAGGCCCTGCCTCTCCAAGAAGCGTTTGTAGGGCCCCGCAGACAGAAGTTTCTTCCCCAGCCGGCAAGCTGTCCGTTTGTTCCTTTGGGGGACTTCTTCCCTCTCCACCCCCATCAGACTTCTTCCCGAAGGTCAGGTTGTAGAGGTGAAATCTGCGCTTTTCAAACTGGGCCTTGTCTGCTTCCGAGGGACACGTGGATGGACATGGTGGGGCTGTGCAGCCACGGGAGATCCGGGGTCGGCATCCTCCGCCGGCCCCCACATCACATAAGTATTCTTCCCTGTGTCAGCCATCCGAGACCTCTCCGAACATAAACAGATGAATATTAAAAATAGGTTACATGAAGGGGCGCCCGGGTGGCTCAATTGGTTAAGCGACCGACTTCGGCTCAGGTCATGATCTCGCCGTCCGTGGGTTCGAGCCCCGCGTCGGGCTCTGTGCTGACAGCTCGAAGCCTGGAGCCTGCTTCGGATTCTGGGTCTCCCTCTCTCTCTGCCCCTCCCCCACTTGCGCTCTGTCTCTTTCTCTCAAAAATAAAATAAGCGTGAAAAATTTTTAAAAAATCGGTGACATGGCAGAAAACAGAATTCCACAAAGTGTTTCAATATTTCTTATTGTAGTAAAATATAGATGACGTGAGACTTACTGTCTTAACCGCTTCTGCTCATACAGGCCAGTGCCATGCAGTACGTTCACCCTGTTGTGCAAAGCGTCCCCGCCATCCGTCTTCCCAAACTGAACCTCTGTCCCCACGAAACACCAACTCCCCGTGTCTGCTGCCCCCAGCCCCTGGCACACATCATCTGCTTTCTGTGTCTATGGACTTGACTGCTCTAGGAATCCTACAGTGTCTGTCCTTTTGTAACTGGCCTATGTCACGGAGCACGCCGTCCTCCAAATTGTAGCCTGTGTTAGAATTTCCTTTCCTTTTAAGGCTGTGTGATACCCCGTCCGTATCTGGGTTACGTTTACCTTTGGTTTTGCAATGAAATTCCACACGCGCTTTTTTTTTTAAGTAACTTTTTAAGGTTTATGTATTTATTTTGAGAGTGTGTGTGTGTGGGCAAGTGGGAGAGGAGCAGAGACAGAGGGGGAGAGAAAGGTTCCCAAGCAGGCTCTGTGCTGTCTGCGCAGGGCCCGACGCAGGGCTCAAACTTATTAACCGTGAGATCATGACCTGCGCCAAAACCAAGAGTCGGACGCTTAACCGACTGAGCCACCCCAGGCGCCCCGAAATTCCACACACGTTTAAAGATTAAAGGAAAGACTTCACCAAGACACGTGTTCAAGCAGGCCGCTTTTTGGCTTGTGGCGTCCCTGTGAGGGGAGGGGGTACACATTAAAGGGAGCTGCCATCAGGGGCTCGGGGGGCCACGTGTGAGAAGCATCAGGCCCCCTTGTTCATGTGGCATCTTTTCTGGAGAAAGGAGAAGAGGCAGTGGGGACATAGAGAAGACACACTGATGTCAGAATGAACTGCTTGGTTGTGGGACCCAGAGGAGTGGATGCATTCCCTTGTCTGGGGTTTCTGGAGCCCCTCAGGTGCTGGGCCCTCCCCCCGAGGGGCTCGGGTCCCCGCTGGGTCAACGGTGCGGTGAGGGCCAGCGGGAGGAGGAAAGGCAGAGACGAGAGTGACAAGCATGTGCTCGGTGAGGACACTTCTAACACAGTGGTTGGAACCGGGGACGGAAGGACAAATAGAGGATCTTCAGGAAGACGAGGGTGCGGGGCATTTCAGTCCCACGGGGAGCCCCCAGGCACCCGGGAAGGGTGGAGTCCCAGGGGTGCGGTGGGGGGAGCAGAGGAACAGATGAGACTTTGCAGGCGTACCTCTGCTGGGAGCGGGGTGGGAAGGGGCTCAGAGCCTGTTCCGAAGTTTAAACTTTCATCCTCTGGATGGGATTTCACGCTGGGTAGCCACGTAATTCCCTGTACCTTCCAGAGTGATAAATGTGGAGGGAACGGCCAGACTCCAGAAGCCCCAGCGAGGCGAGTGTTTGCAAACAGAGACACCCCGTGGTCCTAAATTGCACGCTGCACCTCCCAGTGCTTGCTTCTTTGCAAGTCGTGGAGGCCCTTCCCGAGCCCCCCCACCCCCACCCCCAGTGAATGGGTGCTTGAGCTCAGCCCAGCGGGCTGCTGTCTGGAAGTCCTCTCTCCACACCCCCCGCCACTCACCTGTGTGGCTTGTGGCCTGCCGTCCCCAGGTCCGCGGGGAGCTGCTCCGGGAACGCGTGCAGCATCTGGAGACCCAGGAGGCACGCTTCGCGGAGTCCCTCGCCTCCCTGCAGTTCCAGAAGGCCGCCAGGATAGCCAAGACCCTGTGGGCTTACACCGCCCTCCTGAGCGTCCAGGACCTGCTCTTGGAGGAGCTGAGCGAGTCGGAGACCCTGACGAAGCTGGCCTGCGAGCAGATCCTGGGGTCGCACAGCCCGGTGAGCGCGGGGGCTCGGGAAGGAAGAGGGGACGATCGGGGATGGGCTCCTCTGGCTCCTCTCCCACCCCCCGCCGGCAAGTGGGTGGTCGCCTGCCCTGTGTATGCTTCAGGGTCGCAGTGAGGACTAAGTGAGGGAACTTACAACCCCGAGGCTGCTCGATTGCCTTGCCCCTGAGAAGTAACCTTTTGAATTACAACATTTTTAACACCTCTGACACCGGGATGCGTCTCCCACATCCACAGCAGCATCAGGAGCTCCATCACAGAGCTGTGAAAAATAACAGTGTGGCTTTCAATTAACGGCGCCCTAGATGCAATGAAATACTGCACTGTTGTTTACGTTTATGATCACATTTGTACGGTTATTCCCGCACGCCGCATTTTTTTCAAGGTGCGAGAGGTGTATTCATAAAACAAAAGCCATGGAAGTAACTGAGGACTAACCTTAGATCCTTGAGGAGAGTGTTTTAGAATTTCGTATGTTATTATCCTACCTATAGAGAGGAGAAGGAATTCAGGCTTATTGAGTATATGCGAGCAAAAGCACTAACAAGCTGTGAATGGGCATACTCTCATTTGAGCGTTAAGAGTTCGTACGCATGCATCTAAAAATGACGCGTTAAGCGCGATTGAGTATAAGTTGAGGTCTTACTGCTGGACCTTATGCTCCCTGTCACACATTATATCGCTTAGTTATAGCACTGTGCTGTGAAGTAGGTACTGCTGTTCAGTTCTCGGGTAGAGAAATTGAGATCCCGGCAGGTGGCATATCAAGTTCTTTGTGAAGTCCACGCGGCTAATAAAGAAATGCCAGGAGCGGAATGCAGTCTGTTTCTGACTTAAACTCTCTAGGTCACGTTCATGGACTGTCCACCTTGATCTTGCCGGTGGGGGTTGAAAGTCATAAATAACATTAGATTCTGAAGAGTCCAGAACTACTTTTCCCATAAACATCATGCGTCCTGCACTGTGACCACAATTATGACGTTGATTTCTGTTAGGGATAGAAAGATGTGGAAACGTTGGCATTCCAGCACAAAACATATGGATGCTAAATAAATAAAAATGAGCATACTTCTTAGTGCTTTGTGAGTTCACAAGAGAATGTGGAAAATTCCCAAAGGCCAAGGATATCCTGGGGAAGGCAAATCCAGAGGCTCAGATCCAGGGAAAAAGACTGAAACCTACAACCCAGGGATTTGGGGTTCATTTGGGGGAGACAGGAGATGAGGCTGGGGGTGTTCGAGGAGGTAGGACACCCAGTGAGGGGGTGGGAAGAGAAAGTCACCTGTTGTCAAAGGTGTTACCAGGGAAACCTGTCCTTCCCTCCCTTCCCCAGCCCTGCTCCAGGGGTGGGGGTGGGGTGGGGTGGAGGGGAGTCTCCCCGTGAATTTGTAGTCAAAGGCTCTTGCTGCTGTGAGGAAGGAATCCAAAAATACTTTAGCCCTCCAGTCAGGAAATCTCTAAGCTGATACATTAAATTAAAGTGGTTTATATATACAATGGAATACTACATGGCAATGAGAAAGAATGAAATACGGCCTTTTGTAGCAACGTGGATGGAACTGGAGAGTGTTATGCTAAGTGAAATAGCCATACAGAGAAGGACAGATACCATATGTTTTCACTCTTATGTGGATCCTGAGAAACTTAACAGAAGACCATGGGGGAGGGGAAGGGGGAAAAAAAAGGGAGGGAGCCAAACCATAAGAGACTCTTAAAAACAGAACAAACTGAGGGCTGGGGGGGGTGGGAGGGAGGGGAAAGTGGGTGCTGGGCATGGAGGAGGGCACCTGTTGGGAGGAGCCCTGGTTGTATGGAAACCAATTTGACAATAAATTTCATATAAAAAAATAGAATAAAATAAAATTGTTGTAGGTTGAATGACGCCTCTGGTGCATGGCCAAAGCCATGGCACATCCTCTCCAGAGAAAAATAGCCTCAATCTGGGCAACTCGGGATTTTCACAGATAAATTTCAGCCAAATAAGTATTCTCAATTGAATTTCGGAGTCCCCAAACACGTAAGCAAGACGAGATGATGTATGTGTCGGAGAAACAAAACCCAACAGATTAAAATCCCTAAAGACGTCGGATGCTCGGATTAGCAGCCTAGACTATAAAATCACGATTTATGACATTGTCTTAAAAATTAAAGGTGCTACCAAAATGATTTTAAAGTTTCATTCACCTGGAGAGCAAAGCAAGTCTCCAGTTGCGTATATGTGATAGAAGACCCAAGATAATGAAAAGAAAACTTGATAGACCGTTGATGAGTCGTTCATGATAGTGAGGGGTTTCTGCACACACCCCTCTTTCTGTGGGCGATCAGACGAGACACAGGGAAAGATACCAATGAACTGAATAGCCCATTCATCAGTCTGTATTTAATGTGCACCTACAGAATCTTACAGCTGGCAATTAACAAACACATCTTCTTCTGCAGCACACGTTGGAACAGTTAAGGAAACGACTGTATAATATCATTTTGACCACCTTTTTGAAAGAAAAGACCAATTAGGTTTAAATCCACTTAAGAAAAGGTCATTACTCCAAGCCCATACTTTGGAAGTTTTAAAACTTACCTCTGAATAAGTCATTGGTCAAAGAAATCATAATGGAAACTTCTAAAACTGTAGAACAGAAAAATAATGTAATAATGTAAATAAAACAGATCAAAATTTGTGGGATTTGGCTAACGCAGCTTTTCAGCTCTAAGAGAAATGAATGCTCTAAACTTAAATTAGAGAAGAAAAGTTCACAATTACAATCATATAAATAGCTAGAGGGTAACAGTGACAAATTAATCTGTAGAAAGAAGGAAGGAAGGTTGCATAAATAAAATTTTTAAAACTGCCAAAATCCAACCAAACAAAACTGTGATAGAAAAGATCAATAAAGAGAAGAGGTGAATTTTCTGGGGAAAAAAAAGTCTAATAAAATATACAAAGCTCTGACACAAGTGACCATTTAAAAAAGAGATAAGGGATGAGTAAATAATATTGTATGTATGTATGATTTAATTTATTTTTAAATGTTTATTTATTTTTGAGAGAGAGAGAGAAACAGTGTAAGTGGGGAGGAGCAGAGAGAGGGAGACACAGAATCCGAAGCAGGCTCCAGGCTCCGAGCTGTCAGCACAGAGCCCGACTTGGGGCTCGAACTCACAAACCACAGGATCATGAACTGAGCTGAAGTCGGGATGCTCAACCACCTGAGCCACCCAGGCACCCCTGGGACAAGTAAATAATGAAAAGCAACATAACTATAGATGAAGTAGAGTTTTTAAAAACAAAACTCTACCAACGATTTCATGTAGATAGACTTGCAAACTGAAATAAAATGGAAGAATTTCTAGAAAAATGTAAATCATCAAAATTGACTCAAGTAGAAGTCTATTTATAATCCTATTGCCATGAAAGAAATTGATTCAGTAATTAATAGGTCTTCTAAGACACTCAAAAATACACCTACCCCGATAGTTTTATAGGTGAGCTCCAACAAACTTTTCCACCTCATCTACACAATATTCCTGGTGTTAGAAAAATAGGGACTATTCCTCATTTTGTGAAGCTCAGACAACCTTTACACTGAAACCAGACGTGGGTAGTATGAGAACAATGAACCCTTCACCCTTACTTGCAAACTTGGATGTACATACAGTTTGTAAACAAAAATTAACATAGGCCAGCCAGCCATGAAATAATGAGTACAGCATGGCCAGGTTCAGTTTTTCCCAGGAATAGAAGGTCGGTTTAACCTTAAAATCTCCATTTACAAAGTTTGCCAGATTAGCAGATTAAAGGAGAAAAGAAAAAACTCGCACGATCGTCTCAGTGTAACAGACAAAAACTTCTTGGCAAATTAGTGACAGGAGGGAATCTGCACAGGGTATTTACCCAAAATCCACGGCAAGTATGGCTGAGGGGTGATGGGCATGGCCCTGAATTATAGGCCTTCGGAGGAGGGGCAGGTCAAGGTCGTCTCTCGATTAGGGGCAGAGTAGATATGAAGAGCCTCTGGTGTTCGGTTCACATTGTGTCTGCTCCTTCTGGGTGCCCTGGGCAGCCCGTCAACTCAGCCCTGAGATGCTCGGTGGCTCTTTTTATCTGAGACCACCCTGATTTCTGTAGTCATAGGGTTGGATGTGACGCTTACATTTTCTGTTTATCTCACAGCCTTTGGGGGTAGCACCAAAGCTTCCTTATTCTTGAATGTGTTTGCAAGAGTTGGGTATCCCGAACTGGAACCACGGGTCCTGAGTCAGATGATGTAATTATGAAGTTGGTGGTAAGGCAATGGATGTGATGCCAGCGTTTTCTCGATTTGCGTTTGGAGGGGAGACAAACCTGTTGTTTGGCTCCAGATATTAGACTTTCATTCCACAGTGGATCATTCTGTCAAAACCGCTTTCCCTGGTGAATGGGCTTCTAAGCTGTTAAACCCTCAGGGGACTTAAAAAAAAGCATGGCATGAAATGCTGTGAAAGAAATGAGTCCTAAGAAAAGTGTATCGTGTATCAGGTGCACCTCCTTGGATGGAAGATTTAGACTTAGCTTGTGAAATGGGAACGCACACGAGGCATAATTGAATCACGGAGGCAAGCGGCGGAACGGGCAAGTCTGCATAGGACGGACTTCCTCGGCACAGATCATGGGACCCCGGACTGACTGTACCCACCGAGTTCACACAGTAGCTTAAATTGCTGTGTTTCCCTTCTTCCAAGTCTGAAGCCGGTGTCTTCCTCTGTTCATGCTCTGGCTTACTGCCCTCTTGCTGCCACCCAGCCTGCGGATTCTGCCTGAACTGTTTTCTTTCCCTCACTTCTGACGTCTGCCGCCCAGCTTCACTGCTGGCATGAATCTAGGCATGAAAAAGAAAAATAACACTACCGGTAAGTCGCTCACATTAATCGAGCTCTCGTTAAGTCCAAAGCATCCTGTTAAGTGTTTGAACCTTCTGTCAATCCCATGATGCATTGTTTAAAAATGTTTCCTGGGGCACCTGGGTGGCTCAGTCGGTTAAGCATCGGACTTCGGCTCAGGTCATGATCTCAAGGTTCGTGGGTTTGAGCCCCGCGTCGGGCTCTGTGCTGACAGCAGACCTGAGCCAAAGTCGGACGCTCAACCGACTGAGCCACCCAGGTGTCCCAACCCCGTGATGCTCTTATACCCAATTCTACCCATTCTAGAGGCTCAGGAAGGTTACATCATTTCACCGAGCTCCAGCAGCTGGCAAGTAGGGCTTACCCCTTCTCCCACAAAGCCTGGCTCCTGTACGCACATCAGTTTCCACCCCCCTCCCTCTCCCTACTCTGGTCCCCTCCACCCTGCAGCCAAGGAATCTCTGAAACATAAAACCGATCATTGACAGCCCCACCCCCAGCTCTGTATTTAAAAACCTCACCTCAGGGTGCCTGGGTGGCTCAGTCTGTTGAGCCTCTGACTCCTGGTTTTCAGCTCAGGTCATGGTCCCAGGGTTGTGGGATCGAGCTCCGAATCGGGCTCTATGCTGACAGTGTGGAGCCTGCTTGGGATTCTCTCTCACTCCGCCTCTCTCTGCCCTTCCATTGCTCGTGCTCTCTCTCTCTTTCTCTCTCAAAATAAGTAAGTAAACATTTATTAAATAAATGAATAAATAAATAAATGCCTCATTTCCACCACTTGGGGACGGACCCCGCATTTCAAACCTCTGGACTTTCTGTTGCTTCTGCACACTTGAGAGACATTCAGGCCTCCGTTCCTCTGAATCACCTCTGTCTGGCTTCTTCGCCCCTTTGCAAGCTCCTATCCATCTTCTGAGACAAGCCACATGTTGCCTCCTCTGTGAAGCCACCCGTGATTCCCTTGGGCAGAGTTGGTCTCTTTCAGCTTTGCGCTCCCACGTCCTCCCTCCTGAGTCTCGGCGATAGCAGATGATGTCTGCTTCCTGTCCCTATAACCGCACAGCTGTCTCCCACACTGGACTGCGAGTTCCCAGAGTCTGGGGGCCGTGTCTCATGCACTCCTGATCTCCGGTGCCCAACGAAAGGCCTGGACGTGTCTGTCAGTCTGTCTGTCTATCATCTCGTTGTCTATCCATCTCCCCATTCCTTCAGCAGATACCTGTGGAGTGGGTCCCAGAGAAACCGAGCTGGGGGGTACGGCCCAGAGTCAGAACAACGTGACATCACCCCTCAGCGTGGCGCCCAGGCAGCTCTGTGCCTTCAGGGAGATTTTCCTATACTCTCTGTGCGTCCGCCACCTTATCTCTAATGGCGTGATAGCACCCTCCTACCTTGTACCGAATCGCGTCTGGCCATGTACGCGTCGGGTACGTGCTGCTGCCATTATTACTATTATGAATAATGAAGACAGTGATGCTGATGCTGACCGTTGTTCCTTCTACCAGCCAGGCCCTGTGCTCCCTGCCCTCAGCAATTCAACTTCGGTAAGGAGAGCGGGCATGAGGGAAGACCGCCCCAGAACTGAGCCTTGGATTCCATTTGGGCAAAGTGGCAGGTGGGCGGACGGGTGGCGGAAGGCGTTTGGGGGGACGGAGCGGCCTCTGGGAGAACTGGACAATAGCAGTTACAACCTTTAGGACACAGTCCATTCACGTTCTGTGGCCAGCCAGGGCTCACCCGGTCTTGGAAAACACGTGTGGTGCTCTCTGTGCTCTACTCATGCCGTGGAGAGACAGGCAGGGGCGGGTTCGAGCCTTCCTTCCCCATGTGGTGGCCGGGGCCGGCGTCTCAGTGAGAGTCTGGTCCGGGACCAGGCTCCAGATGTGCTGACACAACAGACTGTCGGATACTCATTAACGCTGTTGGAAGCTCTGGGCTGGTTTCTCTTTCCATATGGGATGCTGCGACGAGATGGATGGCCATAGTTAGAAACCTGCGCGCGTTAGAGGACCCTCCTCGGAAGTGTCCAAAGTCTTCCATGGCCCTGGCGGGCAAAACCCAAGTGCTCACCACACTTTGCCTTTGGTTTACCTCTCTGGCCCTTTCTTCTTCTCTCTTAGTTCTTGAGTATTCCTGAGCTGGAAGTGGGGGGGGGGGTGCTTTGAGAACCTTTTGAAAATTAGATGCAAACTTTGGCTCCTCAGTAGGAAGGCAGACTCTTTGACACTCACTTTAGGAAGATGATGGACCACCATTGTCTCATGGAGGCCATCCGAGGCCCCTTAGGACTAAAGCCCAGCCTTACCCTCCAACCCCACTTAGAACACTGGCCTATCTGCCGAGTAACGGATTCAAGGTGCCTGCCTTCTACGAGTCGTGGGACCTTCCAGTCTCCCCTGTGCCCCTTACCCAGTGAGCTGTAGACAGTCTCTTGTAGCCAGATTATCCGACTCTGGTGGCCTAAGAATGCAGATTTCTTCTGTTCGGCCAATGAGAGGCAGATTAGCCAATGATTAAGGACACAGACCCTGGATTCCCCTGGCCTGGCCTCAAATTCTGTCTCTGCCACTTAATTACTGCATGAAACAGAAGCTTGCTTTAACTCGTCTGCCTTAACTTCCTTGTCCATAATGGGGAAAATAAGACTATGCATTACTTATGGCAGAAAAACAGACCCCCTATCAATGGAACAGAATAGAGAACTCAGAAATGGACCCACAAATGTATGGCCAACCAATCTTTGACAAAGCAGGAAAGGATATCCAATGGAATAAAGACAGTCTCTTCAGCAAGTGGTGCTGGGAAAACTGGACAGCGACATGCAGAAGAATGAACCTGGACCACTTTCTTACACCAGACACAAAAATAAGCTCAAAATGGGTGAAAGACCTCAATGTAAGATGGGAAGCCATCAAAATCGTCGAGGAGAAAGCAGGCAAAAGCCTCTTTGACCTCAGCCGCAGCAACTTCTTACTTGACACATCTCCAGAGGCAAGGGAAACAAAAGCACAAATGAACTACTGGGACCTTATCAAAATAAAAAGCTCTGCACAGAGAAGGAAACAATCAGCAAAACTAAAAGGCAACCGACAGAACGGGAGAAGATATTTGCAAATGGCATTAAGATAAAGGCTTAGTATCCAAAATCTATGAAGAACTTATCAAACTCAACACCCAAAAAACAAATAGTCCAGTGAAGAAATGGGCAAAAGACACGAATAGACACTTCTCCAAGAAAGACATCCAGATGGCCAACCGACACATGAAAAAATGCTCCACATCACTCATCATCAGGGAAGTACAGATCAAAACCACACTGAGATACCACCTCGCACCTGTCAGAATGGCTAACATGAACAACTCAGGCAACAACAGGTGTTGGCGAGGATGCGGAGAGAGAGGATCTCTTGCACTGCTGGTGGGAATGCAAGCTGGTGTAGCCACTCTGGAAAACAGTATGGAGGTTCCTCAAAAAACTAAAAATACAACTACCCTATGGCCCAGCAATTACATTACTAAGTATTTATCCAAAGGATGCAGGTGTGCTGTTTCGAAGGGGCACATGCACCCCCATGTTTATAGCAGCACCATCGACAGTAGCCAAAGTCTGGAAAGAGCCCAAATGGCCATCGATGGATGAATGGATAAAGAAAATGTGGAATCTATATACAACAGAGTATTACTCGGCAATCAAAAAGAATGGAATCTTGCCATTTGCAACTATGTGCATGGAACTGGAGGGTATTATGCTCAGTGAAATTAGTCAGAGAAAGACAAAAATCATATGACTTCACTCATATGAGGACTTTAAGAGACAAAACAGATGAACATAAGGGAAGGGAGACAAAAATAATATAAAAACAGGGAGGGGGACAAAACAGAAGAGACTCATAAACATGGAAAACAAACTGAGCGTTGCTGGAGGGGTTGTGGCTGGGGGGCTAAATGGGTAAGGGGCATTAAGGAATCTACTCCTAAAATCATTGTTGCACGATATGCTAACTTGGACGTAAATTAAACAATTAAAAAAGCCGAGAAGACTATGCATTCTATAGAGCCGTTACAGGACTCAGTGAGACCAATCTCTGGAAGCACTTAGCACGGCGCCCAGCACGCTGTGGGTCCTGTTGGGGTGCTGTGCCCCCGTGCAGGCCTCGCCCCCGGGCGGACGGATGTGTGCTGATGCCCCACGTATGTCAGCGGCAGGTGCCAGCCGCCAGGCACGGTGCTGAGCGCTGCAGTCAGGGAGGTGGGGACGTCGCCCTGCCCTCTGGGGTTCACACTGTACAGAAAGGTGCAGGGACTTCAGGCAGCTGCAGACACGGGGCAGCATCTTGGTCCCGATAACAACACACCATAGCCTGGGGGCTGAGGCAACAGACACTTTTCTCACGGTTCTGGAGGCTGGAAGTCCAAGATAAAGGTGCCAGCGGTCACCTGCTGCTTGGGGCTTTCTTCCTGGCCGGCAGACTCAGTGACTCCTCACGTGGCAGAGATTAGGGGCTCCGGTGTCTCCCTTCCACTTCTTAGGACACTGACCCCATCATGGGGCCCTACCTTTGACGACGTCTAAACCCAAATGCCTCCCCAAAGCCCCACTCCCAAACACCATCCCATGGGGATTAAGGCTTCAACACATGAATTGTGAGAGGCCCCAGACACTCGGTCTGTGACGGGCACGTCGTACAGGGGAGGTGAGTGGGCGCCTTAGGAGAGGGGGAGTCTGTATCTTCCAAGGGACCTCAGGAGCCCTTCACTGAAGAAGTGCTCCTGAGCCAGGGCTTGAAAGGAGACCCAGAATTGGCCAGGCAAGCAGAGGAGGGCCCCACAGGCGTCAGGAGCCGCGTGCACAAAGGCCGGGAGGCGTGAGGGGTCCCGTCGCAGTCGGTTCGTGCCGTTTGCACGGCCGGACGGGCGCGGGAGGCCAGGTCACGCGGGTCCGGGAGGTCGGATGTAACCCCCGGCCCACTTGCCTTGTGCTCACCGCCACCCCTCTGTGCGCACACAGGAGCTCCAGGAGCTGGGGAGGAAGCTGGAGGGCAGGCTGGCGAACCAGGAGGCCGCGCAGCTGCAGCGGGTGCTGGCCAGTCGGCAACAGTGGGCCGGCGACGGGCCCGGGCTTCTGAACGAGCCCGAGGATGCGGATTCCGATCGGCAGGTCTCCGCTGTCCTGCAGCAAGCCCTGGGCAAGGGCCGGAAGTTACTGGAACACCAGCAGCAGAGGTGAGCCCAGTGCCCTGTGGCGCCGTGTGGCGTCGGTCCCCTGTAGGCCTGGTTGGCACCCGGCCCCCCAGCTCCGCCGGACGCGGTCCCCGGGCTGTCATGCTCCCGTCTCAGGCATCCTCCAGCGCTCAGACACCTGCTGCTAACTTAGCTCACTTGGTCCCTGACATCTTCTTATACTTGGTTTCATTGAAGTTTTTACTGAGCATATGTTTTGAACTTTTTACTTTTAAATAATTATAGACTCACAAGAAGGGGCAGAAATAGTGTGGGGGAATCGCCGTGTGCCCTTCCCCCCAGCCTCCCCCAGCGGCAGCCTCGTTGGTAACCACAGCGCGTTATCCAAAACCTGACTCAATGCAGCGAATGCAGGCCTGACTCCGATCTCACGGTAAACGTAACCGTTTGCATCCTGCTTTGGAACAGACAGAACCCCGGTCTTTGTTAGGGCTGCACTTTGCATTCTTCTTCCCTAACAGACCACTGGCCTTTGCCAAGAACTCTTGGGAAACGTAACTTTTTAACAGCTTCATCATTTTCCGCCATGAGTAGAATGTTGATGTGGAAAAGACAGGGTGCAAACTATAGACACAGTGTGATTCCCTTTATGAAAACGCACACGCAGAAATTAATTAGAAGGAAGCGGACCAAATTGTAACGGACGTGACCCCTGGGTGGCGAGATTCTGGGTTAGTTTAATTTATCTGATTTTGCTTGCCTATAAACACAACAGCAAAGTGCAGTTCTCGTGTGGAAGTCAGAAAGCCTGAGAGGGACCCTCACGTGAAAAGGTGGCACCAGCATCTGTGGCCAGTGCCAGGACCAGGCTAGCAACACAGTTCTGGGTCCATGTCCACACAGGGAACGTGGTGGGCTCGGACCCCAGATCTTGGTCTCTCTCGAGCGTGACAGCTAATCTTAAGACTTGTCCAAGTAGGACCACGGATGGCCCAGCAGAGCCACAGAAAAGTCTCCCACAAAACTTCTCCCCTTGAGGAGCCCTCTGTCCTGGTGGGCCTCCATAATATGTTATTTGCAAAGTGTTCTAGGCAAGAAGAGGTTTAGCCTCTTGTGGCCATCTATTTTAATAGATATTTAAAAATATATAATGTAGATTAGATTCATGATTTTTTAAATGTTTATTTACTTTTGAGAGGGGGAGAGAGAGAGAGAGAGAATGCAAGCGGGGGAGGGGCAGAGAGAGACGCAGACACAGAATCCAAAGCAGGCTCCAGGCTCTGAGCTGTCAGCACAGAGCCCGATGTGGGGCTCGAACCCATGAACTGCGAGATCATCACCTGAACCGAAGTCGGGCGCTCAACCGACTGAGCCACACAGGCCCCCCCTTGAGATCGTTATTTAAATAACTAGATGATCTTCTCCGAGGGTCACATTTTAACTAAAGTGGACTCACGTAGATTTTGTCTGCACTCTAGCTGGAGGGAGGAGCGAGACCACAGCGTCGTGCTCGAAGATTTGCTGGAGAATATGGAGTTTGACACCTTCACGACCCTGTACAGCCAGGTGAGCCCCCGTTAGCCATGCTCTGGGCCGGCCCTTGTCAGCACATCATGTCACCTGTTCCTCCGAGTGCTCGTGTCCTCACCTGTAGCACGCGTGGCGGGGGTGACAGTGGAGCCCAGGGAACTGCTGGATGGATTTATGACAGGCGCCTGGCCCAGGGCCAGCAGGCCGAGGACGTCCCATCGGGCACAGTGACAGCAGCGGTGACAGTAGTCGAGACCTCCCTGGTCAGCTGCTTTTCCGAGACTGAAAGGGCTCCCAGACATTCTGTTCTCCTCTTCTCGGTCTGGCACAAGTGTGACCTGCACAGAGCAGGTGCCACCGGGAGCAGAGCTGGCCATGAAATCAGGTTTTACTCTCTTTAAATGCTCTAGCCTTCCCATTTCATGCTCCTTCACATTCCCTTTAAAGCAAGACGCGGCCTCGTTGCTTCGCGAATAAAATGGGAAGGGGATGCCGCCTGAGACACGAAGGGCTCCAACCCAGCGAGGCAGGAGGCTTCCTTGTGCTGTGGGAGGGGCCGGGACCCTACCTGTATTCCTCACCGAACTCCTTACCCCCTCGCGGCTCCAGCGTGACCACTGCCATTTGTAGACAAAGTGGATTTTTTTCTTCATCACATAAGGCATGACTTAGAGTCCACTTAACTTCAAAGACCCTGACATCCTCTGAAGAGGTTTTGTTCCTGAATAAATATTCGCTGTGTGCCTAATAAGCACCAGGGACTATCCTGGACACTGGGATTTCGGCAGTCAACACAAAAGATCGAGTCCATTGCTCTCAGGAGCTGGAAAATAAATCAAGGCGTATAAATGAAAGGTGTACGAGGGGCGCCTGGGTGGCTCAGCCGGTTAAGCGTCCGACTTCAGCTCAGGTTAGATCTCACGGCTCGTGAGCTCGAGCCCCGCCGTGCTGACAGCTCAGAGCCTGGAGCCTGGTTCGGATTCAGTGTCTCCCTCTCTCTCGGCCCCTCCCCTGCTGGCTCACTCTCTAATACACAACAGAAATCCATGCAGGAAGGAGGGAAAGGGTCCTGGTAAGAGGGAGGCAGGAGCAGTCACGGTGAGAAGAGAGGGCTGGGTGACAGTGACAGAAGCAGAGGTTGGAGGGACACACTTTGAAGATGCCGGAAAGGCTGTGAGCCAAGGCGGGCGGGTGGCAGCTAGAACCTGGAAGAGGCAGGAAGACGTGCGGCCCCCCCTAGAGCCTGAGCAGGGGCCCTGTTGACATCCTGACTGTAGCCCAGTGGAAGCGACCTCAGACTTTCGTCCCCCAGACTGCAGTGTTGTTTGGAGCTGCTGTCTGCGTCTCCCCAGTATGGGACGGTTCTACACGCTCCGGCTCATTTTGTGCTCACAGAATCCTCTGCCATAAGGGTTCCTGTCACCCACTTTACAGATAAGGAAGCTGAGGACAGAGAGAAATAAAGGCATTGCTCCAGGACGGACACACATAGTCCCGTCTGTGCAGTGGGGCTGGAAGCCAGCTCGGGTTTGCCAGAATGCAGAACCCATACTCTGTCTCTTTTAACCTTTTGTTTCGACACAATTTTAGGGGCGCTTGGGTGGCTCAGTTGGCTAAGCATCCGCCTTTTGAGTTTGGCTCCGATCATGATCTCGCGGTTCATGAGATCGAGCCCCAAGTCGGGCTCTGTGCTGACGGCACAGAGCCTGCTTGGGATTCTCTCTCTCCCTCTCTCTTGGCTTCTCTCTCTCTCTCTCTCTCTCAGAATAAATAGATAAGCTTTAGAAAAAAGATATGAAACAATTTTACATTGGTAGGAAATTGCCAAGATAGTATAGAGAGCTCCAGTACCACCCCCCCGCCACATTTCACTGGTTTCCCCCCATGACTGCATCTTACAAAACTCATATAATATCAAACCAGGAGACTGACATCAATTACAAAGTGTTTGTCCAGTTCTGTGTCATTTTATCCCGTGTAGATCCATGTAGCCGGCACCACAATCAAGATACAGAACTATTCCCTCGGGAAAAAGACCTGCCTTTGTCCCTCCCACTCCCCACCCCCCCCCCCCCCCCCGCCCATCCCCAACCCCCAGCGACCACTGAGCGCTTCTCCATCTCTGCATTTTGTCAGTTCTGGAAAGAAAGATGCACGACAGGATGTGACTTATGGAGATTGGCTCTTCTCACGCAGCATCCATCCAGGGGTGGGCCATGGCATAATTGGGGACCATTCCCACTTGGCCCCACTGCAGGCCAGAGCCGTGGCCGCGGAGCAGGAGTTGAGAGCATCTGGGAGGATAGATGGAGGTTTTGGATGTGTCCTGATGACCGAATAGATTCTTCTTGACAGCTCTGTGAATCTGGGAATGTATTTTCAAGACTGAGCTGCTAAAATATTTATCTCCCTGGGACCAAAATCCTAAGACCGTCATCCGTTAGGACGTGTTGTTCGTCAAGGTCAGCGCGGTGAGGTGCAAGCTTCCTGTTAACCCTTCTAGGAGCTGAGACTGGCGTCGTACCTGTCCAGGCTGGCGATGGTGCCGGGGGGCACGCTGCGCCGGCTCCTGAGCGTGGCTCTGCCCACGGCCTCGCCGGCCGAGCTGCTGGCCGCGCTGGACTCGGGCAGCCAGAGGCATCCGGACCACTCGGCGGAGAATGATGGTGGTGGGGAGCAGGCCGACCTGGGCAGGAAGGGGTGAGTGCGGTATCCAGGCTGCTTTTGGAAAACGGGGTGAGATGCCACGAAGGCAACAAATGGAGGGAGGAAGCAGGCCCGGGACACACACACACCTTCCCGGTCCGCACTTCATCGCTCATGGAGCAAAGGACACCCGGACCAGGGGCTGTGAATCCTTTTGAAGTCATGGTAGGCCTAAGTATTTCGTCCAGACTTTTATTTTCATCGCCAATTTATTTTCCAAGTAGAATCTTAAGGTGTTTCCCCAGCCGTAAATGCCACACACACTAAAGTGTAAAAAAAAAATGCATCAAAGGAAAAAGAAGGAAAAGAAATACCCATGGTTCTAATACCTGGAGAAAAGGGCCATTAGCATTTCCTTGCAGTTTCCTTGCAGGGTTTTAGGAGTGCGTTTGGTGTGTGCACGGGTGTGTGTGCGCGAGTGTGTAGAAACATGTCGGAGTACGTCTGAGTGTGCAGCAACCCCAGTATGTGGCACCTACCTCCCCCTTCGCAGCCGGATGGCACAGTCGGGGGCGCCTACTGCCTTCTCTCTTGGCGGCGTGCAGACGTCCTTCTGTACAATCGTGATCACTTAGACTATGATCTCTGCTGTTTATTAGCTTAAAATTCGTACTTTCCACAGTTCTTGAAACGCCTTCGTAGGAGGTTTGGTTTGGACTCCTGTTTTGCTCAATTATGGACAATGCTGCATAGACGCTTCCCTTCAGGAGCAGGTGCCAGGTGTGAATCTGGGCATCACGGGCTCTTTAGAAGGCAAGACAGGAAGCAGGGCCGTGCAGCGAGGGGGTGTGGGGAGCAGCCGGCGGTGCCGCCGAGAACAGAGTTTGAGAGGGACGAGGTAGCAAGAAAAGCCACGGCCGCACCCGGAAAGAGTGTTGGACGCCGGGCGGTGAAGCCAGCCTCCTCCGCCAGGACCCCCGAGTCCGCCGAAGTGCTCACCCACGTGTATGTACATTATTTTCCTGAAGAAGGGGGCAGTGTCTTTTTCTCCATCTCAACCAAAAAAAGGAGGAAGCACCGCCAAGGGCGAAGAGTAGGGCTGGGTGAGAGGCAGGGTGGGACTGTGGGGACAGGAGCTGTGGGGTAGGGGTGTGAGTCCACGGGGGGCCAGATGAGTCCCTCAGGGCAGCGGGGCCCAACAGCTAGGGGCTAGGTGTGGGCGTGGTCAGGGCTGAGTGGGTGTGGTCAGGGCTGAGTGGGTGAAGGCGGTGCTGAGTGTGGGTGTGGTCAGGGTTGCGTGTGGGCGTGGTCATGGCTGGATGTGGGTGTGGCCAGGGATGGGTGGGGGCCGGGTCAGGGCTGTGTGTGGGCGTGGTCAGAGAGCTGCACTGCACAGGGTGGTTTCTCTCAGTGCACAGAGAGGGAGGGACATGCAGATGGCAGGTATTGGAGGTGACCCTGAACCTGAATGTGGCCACCCTACTGGGCTGCACCTTCAGCCAGTTCAGTTTGGGAGGCTGGTGAACAGCGATTGCTGATAGACAAGGCAAGAGAACCCAGAGCGGCCGTCACCACGCGTGTGGGGCAAGAGCTTGCCATTTCTTTGTCTGGCCTCGTGGCCAACTGGACTCAGTTCTGGAGCTCTAGGCCACTTGTCACTGTCTCTGAGGTCAAGGGAGTCCCAAGCACCTGGTGCTCGGTCACAAGTTCAGGGTCTTGGGTTTCAAGCAACCAAATCTGATGGACTGATCTCAGCAAGAAGGCATGTGGCGGGGGAACCTGTCAGAATCCAGGTAGAGCCGAATCCCCAGGTCCCGAGATGGGCAGGACCAGGAGAGTACGAAAGACCTGCTCTCTGGGGTGCTGCCCTCACAGGACCATTTTCTCTGCCCAGGAGTTCGCTCCCGGGAGAGCGAGGCTGACACCATGGGAGAGGGTCTGTCTCCACCCCCAGCCAGGCAGTGTGCACCAGCAGAAGCAGAGCAGGAGCCTGGCCAGAGCGGAGCACGGAGAGAGGACTCTCAGCTCCACAGTGTTCTTTAGTGAACTGACCTGAGCCCAGGGCCCTCCAACATCTCCCTCCTGTCCCTCTCCTGTGTGACCCTGCAATGTCCTTTCTACAGCAGAGAATCACAGTCCTCTGCTGGGCACTAGCGCTCCCTGGGCAGCCCTCCTTCCAAGCTTCCACCGGGCCATTGCGGCTCTCTTAATATATTCGTAAAACACTACTGAGCATTAGTAGCATGCCCGCTGTTGTAGCATTAGTAGCTGTGGGAGAGTGAGGAAGACAGAGTCGTTCCGCATGGAGCGTGCCCTCCAGGGATGGGCAGTCCATACGTCGGCACAGAGAATGCATACCTCCACGAACGCTCCGTGTGCTCCCTCTGTGGGGACCCCAGACTCCGCTCAAGTGTCTCCACCTCTCGGCAGCCTTCTCCTGCCTGACTGATGTCGCCCGTTGCCCGGCTCTGACCCCCGGACCGGGAACCTCCTGGGGACAGAGATTGTGTCTTGCCCAGAGAAGGTGCTCGATCAGCGTGCCTTGAGAAAGAGACAGAGCCGTGAAAATGAGTTCTTCCTGTCCGCTCAAGGTCACGTTGAGGGATGGCGTGCCATCGCGCTTTTGGGGATCGTGGATCACTGGAGGAGCCTATTTTTCCAGATGACGTAAGACATTCCTTTCTCGCCTTCAGGAAGCACCAGGGCTGGTGGCAAGCCCTGGAAAGCAGACTACGGGGAGAACTGATAAGCGGAGGATTGGAAAAGATGCTCTGGGCCCGCGAGAGGAAGGAGAGGTAACAATGGGCACCTGCTCCGGTGGGCTGGGCAGCGGGTCCGCCCGGCTGCGCCTGTGAGCAGGACGGGAGGCCAGGGGCCCCCGAGTAACCCGGGGGAGGGTGACTCCAAGCTACCCACATTCCTTCCCTAAAGACTACAATTTTTACTCAATGGGCTTAGTTAAGGAGCTGAAGATAAGCCTCTAGCTGTCAGAGAATGTTCTCTTACCACTTATTAGCGCTTTAACGATGGTAGTTATTTTAACTAGTGACTCAGTGGCCATGGGATTTGGGACCATCTGGCTAACCCCTAGGCTTCCAGGCCGGTGATTTTTCGATAGCATCAAGCACCTCTCTCTTTTAGCTGTGGTTTCCGCACACCTGGATGTCAGAGGACAGTTGGGGGCAGGATGGTTTTAGATTGCTCCCACCAATTGAACAAGTACGTCCCGTGTTTCTTCCTAGAAAAGCTTTAGAGAAAGAGTGAGGTCAGGTGGATTCATAACAGGGTAGAAAGTGACGATACCCAGTATGTGCTCTGGAAACGGTCGATGTCCAAGGGAAGTGTGTACCCTGAGGCCTGTCCCTTCCATAATTTCTTGACTGAGGTAAAGGGGCCGACGCCAAGCGTCAAGAACTGTCCATGATAAAAATCCTGGAGCCACTGTTAATAGTCTGGATGTCAGCATTTAGTCCCATAGAACTTAGATCAGGGTTTTGAGCTCAAGCCAAGAAAATCAAATGCAAGCTGTGTAAACATCAAGTGCCCCACGAAGGAGCAAATCAGTTCCTCCAGATAAGGACGGGAAGTGAAGGCACCCCCAGGCTGCATTGATGTAAGTGGGGTGAGTACAGATCAGGGGGAATACTCCCCCCCCCTCCCCCGGCTCGTTCCGCCAGCCTTTGCCCTGCCCGGAGGCACTGGGGAGCCATGGCAGGAGGAGGAGAGACTAGATCACACAGAGCTGGGTGGAATCCTTGCTCAGATTCATACCAGCTGCAAAGGCAGGAGGCAAGGGAGCCTCATCTGTCACATCTGTCCCAGAAGGGCCGGCAAGCCTGTCAGTGACTTCCAGGAGGTGACCCCCAGGGATATGGCCTCGTCATGCCCTGCTTGGGCACGGAGAGAACCCTGTGGCCTTTAGGTGGTAGTTCTGGCCGTTGTCAAGAGTATCCAGGGATCTAGGGGCTGGACTGCTCATGGACAGGACTCCAGCAATCCTGTTATGGGACATTCCCCCCAAAAGTGTAACTCCTGTTTCAGACACAGTCTGCCTGACTGCTGACTCTTGCTTCGCAGTCCGATCTCATCAGCTTGCTTTTGGTATGAGGCTCACGGGCCATGATGTCCTGGTAAATGTTGAATAATTGACTGGTGGGGAGAGAGCCAGGGTGGGGTTCTGCCTTGTGCCATTTACCAGTTTCCGTGCTATCCCTACTCTGACCAGGGCTGATGTCAAGCTAGTGACATGATAACAGCGGGCTCACAAAACTCCTGCAAAGTTCAGTCGTGAGCCAGGAAGAGTCGTCTGCAAGCCGTGCCACTTGCTGCGGGCTTTGGCTAATTTCAGGGGCAGTCTCGTGATCACAGGGAGAAAGTCTTCCATTGAAATGACACCTGATCGGGGGGCACTCAGTCGGTTAAGCGCCTGACTTCGGCTCAGGTCATGATCTCATGGTTTGAGCCCCGTGTCAGGCCCTGTGCTGACAGTTCAGAGCCTGGAGCTGCTTCGGATTATGTGTCTCCCTCTCCCTCTGCCCCTCCCCTGCTCTCTCTCTCTATCTCTTTCAAAAATAAACATTAAAAAAAATTTTTTAAATGACCCCTGATTGGGGGTGCCTGGGTGGCTCAGTCGGTTAAGCTGCCGACCCTTGATTTGATTTTGGCTCAGGTCACGATCTCACGGTTCGTGCATCGGGCCCTGCACTGGCAGCATGGAGCCTGCTTGGGATTGTGTCTCTCCCTCTCTCTCTCTGCCCCTCCCTACCCCACTTGTGCATGTGTGTGTGTGTCTCTCTCTCTCAAATACATAAATAAAACTTTTTAAATTACTTAATTAATTAAATGACATCTGATTGAGGACCTAAGGATCCAAGGTGGGGAGAGCTCCATCAGGACACTCAGGAGGGCCACTTGCCAAAAACAACACATCTGATCATCTGTTCTTTCTCTAGCATATTGCGGAAGCCATGTCCCCCTCTCAGAGAGAGGGCGGCATTGCCTGGAAAAGGAAGCTGGCCACACCTGTCCCTGGAGTCCGTCGGAGAAGTGGCCGCTGTGCCCATCGTAGGGGCAGAAGCCATCGATTTGTTGAACACAGGCGAGAAGCTCTTCATATTCAGAAATCCAAAGGAGCCAGAGATCTCGCTACATTTTCCTCCCAGGAGAAAGAAGAAGAACTTTCTGAATGCCAAAAAGGCCACTTGGGCCTTGGGCCTGGACTAATCCAAAGGGAGCTCTCTGGAGTCTGAAGACAGATTTTTTTTCTCCTGCACACGTGTGTGTGTGTGTGTGTGTGTGTGTGTGTGTGTGTGTACACATGCCCACGTCCACACACATTTGTAGCATACGACTCATAGATAGAAATTGCACATGTATAAGAGACCAACACCCCCAACATCCACGACTTTCAAGGACTCAGTTCAAGCTGGTCTCCCGAATTTCCAGAAGGTTCTCTGTCCTTAGCATCACAAGGGACGTGACGAGACACAGGACCAGCCTTGAGCACTGTGGCGCTACCCCTCTGAGGGTGTGGAGGAGACCCCAACCCCCAGGTTGTACCCCGGCACCGCCTGGCTGCTCATGGGCTGTGTGTCCAAGGGGGCTCTCTGTTCTTGCATTTTGTATTTGTTACATATTCTGTTTTTATCAAGGGAACATTCGAAAATACATTACACAGAACTCTTCTCGAAAATAAATTACACAACGCTCTTCTCGGTGGAACTTGGTTTTGCTCTGTGTAGGAACCCTTTATTTTAATTACCTCTTGGGTCTTGGCTGGACGTCGTGAACAGCAGAGATTTGCCCTCTATCGTGCCGGCGGCCGGAAAACATGCCAGCCCTGGGGTAGACGATCTCCAACTCGAATCAGTTATTTCCGGCTTTTGCAAATGAGGAAATCCAAAGGCTGAAGAAGGTGAGGTGACGTGTGCAGGCTCACAAAGTCAGTAAGTAGCAGGATGGGGGTTCCTTTGCTTTATGGCCCCAAATCCTCACCCTTGCCCCGCACTCGCTCGGTGGGCACACTGCCCACGGGTCCTGGTGTTTCACAGAAGCTTTGATCTGCTCTCACCCCTCCTACCGTCACACGTGGTCAAGCCGATGATGTCTGGTTGCAGTGGGACTGGCTCACCCCATGAGCTTTCCCGAGGGTAGGAAGTGATTGAGAAGGGGATCCTGTCACCAGCAAGGGGAGGACAAGGGCTCCTGATGAAGCATTTGCTATGTGAGCATCGCTTTTGCTTTCAGCTACCTCAGCCCACTTCTAGTCCTCACTAGCGCCCCAACAAGGTGGGCATCACTACTCCCCGGTCACAACCAAGGAAGCTGAGACTCAGAGAGTTTAATCACACCACTACAGGGGAAGGGCCTGGTTTGGCAACCAGATCTCCCAACGTCCAAACCCTTATCTGCCACGAGACATTTTGTGGGTTGGCGGCCAGAAAGCCAAGTCTTTGCACTTTCTCACCAGCAGGCATGTCACGTGGTGAACCTTTGCTGGGGGTCGTACCTCCATCACGAGCCGTCCCGTGGCCATGTCGCTGCATTCGTGGAGATGCCCGAGCAAGCAGTTCAGATGTAGGAGAGGAGAGTTGATGGGGCCAGCTTTCCCATCAGAAGGCCCGGTGAGCAGAGAAAGGACAGAGAACAGTGATTTTCGCGCAGAGGGTAGTGGAGTGGAAAACGCATGGTCTTCGGTGTAAGATGGCTGGAGTCCGTCCCGCCCTGCCACTTGGGAGCTGTGTGTCCCTGGGTAAGTCACCTGACCTTTCAGAGCCGTATGTTCCACACCAACAAAATGGTGACGCAAATCCCTTGGAGGATTAGATGAACCGGATCCATAAAGCGCTCGATTGTGGCGTGGGCCTGCCACACGAGTGTCCTCCTCTACCCCTTGAAGGTGACCCGTCTGACTTTCTAATAGTTTCCGGCATCTACAGTACTCTCCCAGGTGTATGCATGGTTGAAAGTAGATTGCACACGAGGATCTCAAACAGAGCTCAACACTATGGGCTGAAGGTTGATTGAAGAGGCTGTCGGCAACAACGGGACGAGCCCAAGCTGTTTAAAATAAAGCATTTCCACCTAATAATAACTCCCTGTTGTAACCGGCAGAGAAAGACTAATTACTTGATGTACTTTCTCTAAACCTACTGCGTGACAAACGTGAAGACAGGCTAGGGGAAGCCTGTGCTTCTGTGACCAGGTAGATCAGATTCAAACCCTGGCCGGGCAACTTCTGAGCAAGTCACTTTACCGCTCTGAAGCTCAGCCTCTTCGTCTGTAAAGCAGGCGTCCTAATACCCACCTTAGAGTCAAGATGCCGTAAAGAGTGCGCATGGTGGCTCTTAGGTCTATCTCGTCCAATCCCCTGTTGGCACACGACACGTGTAGCTTCTTCGTTTTGTTATATTTTTACCTGCTCACAAAATTGAGCTTTGTGGCTCATTTCATTCCTGTTGACACTCTAGGTGAAGACAGTGGCCCCGCTAGAAGGGCTGTTCCTGCCACAATACATGGAAACCTACTCGTGAGTGAGAAGCTCCAGGGAACTTGGATTGAGGGGACTTAGCTCAAGTTTGAGCTCCTTTACTTATAAGCTGCATGAAATTGAGAAAACAGCTAAACCTGCCTGCAGCTCGGCTCCCTGTGGATTCTGTCTACGATGACGAGTTTAGTCTGAGAAGAGTCGACAGACACAAAAATAAATAAGTATTAAATACAAGGGATTAAATAGATATGTGAAAACCATGCCGCGGGATTTGGGATTGAGAGCCAACCTGACCGGGGATATTTGGGAACAGCTTTATGTTTATGACCCCAAATCTTTGTCTCCAGGCTAGACTTCTTGGGTTCCAGACACGTCTGTTGCTTGCTGGACATCTCCTCCTGGACCCCTCGTAGATGTCTCAACCTCAGCATGTCCAACCCTGAACTCATCAGCTTCCTATAAAACCCGTTTCCGCATGGATGTCCCCTCTCTGGGCGGGTGGTTCCAAGCTGTCAGCCTAGACCCCTTCCCATTTCTGAGCCCCCAGCTATGGTGTCCAAATCGTGCTGATTGTGTCATTGCATTAGCCTCGACATCTGTGTCCTCTTCTGCCCCCTACTCTGCCCAGGCCATGGTATCACCACCTCTCTCCTGGTTGGAACTAGCACCTGCTTCCCTCCACGCTGGCCCCAGTCACTTTGCTCCATGGTAGCCATATCTAAGTCACTCCCTTGCTGAAAGACCTCCAAAGACTCTCTGTTTCTTCTAAGACCTCCATGAATTGTCCTCTGACTGCTTTCCTGGCTATGTCTGTAGAGAGAGCCCCTACTTTCCGAGGAACCATTGAGTGACAGTATGACAAAGGATAAGGTGGATCTGGGTTTGGATCTGCCATCCACTGGGTGGCTCAAGGGAAGCCACCGATCTGTGGATCTGTTTCCTCACCTATTTTAAAGAGTTAATGAAATGATACCTGTAATGTGCCTGACACAGGGAACACACAATAAACGTTAGGTATTATTATTGTCATAGAAAGCTTTTCTTTTTAAGGTTTTTTTTTTTAATGTTAATTTATTTTTGAGAGAGAGAGAGAGAGAGAGAGAGAGACAGAGCACAAGCAGAGGCAGGGCAGAGAGAGAGAGGGAGACACAGAATCCAAAGCAGGCTCCAGGCTCTGAGCTGTCAGCCCGGAGCCCAGCACGGGGGTCGAACCCAGAGGCTGCGAGATCGTGATCTGAGCCAAAGTCGGGCGTTCAACCGACTGAGCCACCCAGGCGCCCCGGAAGTTTTTATTTATTTAAAAAGTTTTTTTAGTGTTTGTTTATTTGTTTTGAGAGGCAGAGAGAGAGAGTGTGAGAGCAGGAGAGGGGCAGAGAGAGGGGGAGAGAGACAGTCCCAAGCAGGCTCTGCACTATCATCACAGAGCCCGATGTGGGGCTCAGTCTCACAAACCATGGGATCGTGACCTGAGCCGAAAGCAAGAGGTGGACGCTTAACTGACTGAGCCACCCAGGTACCCCTGTCCTAGAAAGTTTTTAAACAGAGGAGTGCCGTTATCCAATTTGTTTCAGGAAGGTAAAGGCCTTGTGGAGGATGGACCAGAAGTAGAGACAGTTGCTTAGGCTTTTCATTGACTTTCATTCTCCAACACGCAGCTGCAGGTAGGGAGCGAGAAGGACCGGTCCCGTCCCTGCCTTGTGCGCGACCTTGCTTCTCTGGCCCTCGCTCACCAAAGGCAATGCCAGCCGCCACAACACGGACAACCACAACACTGACCGCTACCACCGAGTTCACCTTCATTTGGGAACTGTCCTCAGGGAAAGGGGTTTCCTCCCCCAGCCCCAGGAGGTGAACCACACTGGCTCCCCGCAGACCGTGAATTTCAACAGTCTCTGAATTCTAACTGGGATGTGTGGACCATTCTATTTCATGTGTTTCTTTGATACAGCTGTGACTGCTTCAGTCTACCGAGTTGCTGTTTGGTTTTTCAGTCTTTAATGTTACTCTCTTTTTCCTCCATTCCTGCCTTCTTTTGAGTTGGGCATCTTTTATGATTCAGTTTTATCTTCTCTATTGAATTTCTGTATGTCTTTTTTTAGAGGCTGCCCAAGGGTTTACAATATACTCTTTTGCTAATGATTTTCCACCTTCAAATAGTCCTATCTGCCTTCACGAATAATATAAGAATCTTATACTGTATACCTAGGATTCCCTTTTCCATCCTTTCTGATGCTGTTTGGCACATTTTGCTTCTATCTGTGTTCAACTCCCATATACACCAATATCATTTTACTTTTCAGAAGCAGTTATCTTTTAATGAGATTTAAAATGAGAAAATTGTATTTTGGGGGCGCCTGGGTGGCTCAGTCAGTTAAGCGTCCGACTTCGGCTCGGGTCATGATCTCATGGTTCGTGACTCTGAGCCCCACGTCGGGCTCTGTGCTGACAGCTCGGACCTAGAGCCTGCTTCCGATTCTGTCTCTCTCTCTCTCTCTCTCTCTCTCTCTCTCTCTCTCTCTTCTTCTCTCTGCCCCTCCTCCACTCACACGCTGTCTCTCTCTCTCTCTCTCAAAAATAAACATTTTTAAAATTTTTAATAAATAAAATGAGAAAATTGCATTTTGTGTTCATGCAATATTTACAACTTCTGATGCTTTTAAAAAAATGTAGATCCATATTTCCATCTTGTATCATTTTCCCTCTACATAATGTCTGTAACATTTCTTCTAGTGCAAGTTTGCTTGGTGATGAATCTTCTCACCCTTTATGTCAAAAGTCTGTTGCCCTCATTTTCGAAAATATTTTTACTGAGTATAATTCTAGGTTTGCAGCATTTAAAATTTTCTCTTTCGCTACTCTAACGACATCCCTGTCTTCTGGCTTCCACTGGTTCTGACAAAACGTTTGTCGTGTTGGTTTAGTGGTCCTCTCCAGAATCTGTATTTTTTTTCCCCTCTGCCTGTTTGAAAATTTTTTAATGTAAGAGCAGCCTCTTTTTTTCTTTTCTTCTTCTTTTTTTTTAATCAGAGGTTTTCAGCAATTTGGCCATGGCTGCCCTTGTGTGGTTTTCTCCTTGGGGTTTGCTGGCCTTTGGGGGACTTGTACAGTTTTCATCAACTATTAGAAACATTTCGGTCTTTATACCTTCAAATAATTTTTTGTCCCCCTTTCTTCTCCTCTCCTTTGGGAGCTTCAGTGCCACCTGATCTGCCTTACGTTGTCCCAAACGTCACTGAGGCTCTGTTCTTTTTTTCACTCAAGGATATCACATAACTTGCCATCATCATGTCTCTTTAAACTCCCCTTGGCTGTGACAGTTTCTTAGATTTTCCTTATTTGTTTTATTATTTTGATGTTTATTTTATATATTTTTTAATTTAATTTTTTTAAATTTACATCCAAATTAGTGAGCATATAACGCAACAATGATTTCAGGAGTAGATTCCTTAGTGCCCCTTCCTCATTTAGCCCAGCCCCCCTCCCACAACCCCTCCGGTAGCCCTCTGTTTGTTCTCCATATTTAAGAGTCTCTTCTGTGTTGTCCCCCTCCCTGTTTTTATATTATTTTTGTTTCCCTTCCCTTATGTTCATCTGTTTTTGATGGCTGTGGCAGTTTTGAGCACCGGTCTGATATTTTGTAGAATTTTTCTCTGTTGGAATTTTCCTGATGGTCTTGTCATGATTAGACCGGGGCTATGGTTTCTTGAGAGGAAGACCACAGGGGTAAAATACCGCTTCATCACATCACGTCAAGGGGAGATACCATCCACTCGACTTATCGCTGTTCATGTTGCCCTCGCCTGCCTGGAGGAGGGGAGGGCTTGGCAGGATTCTCCACTAGAGAGAGTCACTGTTCTGCCCCTTC
Source organism: Panthera onca (assembly GCF_046562875.1). Taxonomy (NCBI): domain Eukaryota; kingdom Metazoa; phylum Chordata; class Mammalia; order Carnivora; family Felidae; genus Panthera; species Panthera onca. Next base: position 5,526,635 of record NC_138342.1, read on the forward strand.
CATACTGTACCCTTTGGAAGAAAGTCACTAGGCACAGACCACACTTAGGGAGTGGACAGTGGTGCTCTTGGAAGGTGGGGTGTTCGTATAAGTTATTTGGAGTTCTTGTGCTGGGAGATTTATCTCTTCTCTCCCACTTGTTTCTTTGAGTATGTCTTAATATCCCTATGGACTCATGATATTTATTTTAGACTTTGGGTTAGAACCCAGTGCTCCTGTATTTATTTTGTTGGTCAAATTGTTCCAGCTCTGGCCACAGGGACCTATTTCCGTTGGCTGCTGTGTCCCTTTGACATACCCCCCCATCATTGTGGGTGTGTTTGTTTGTTTTGGTGCAGTTCCTTCCTTTCTGGCACCACAAGATTCTCCTGGCCCATCATGGAAACTGGCCCAGTCTTAGAATCAGCCATGTCTCCAAGGAGTCCTACTTCCTTTTATCGGTGTGAGAAATGACTTGTCCCTGGAGAGTTCTTTACAGATGATTTTCTTTTATTTTTTTTATTAAAAAAATTGTTTTAACATTTATTCATTTTTGAGAGACCGAGAGAAGAGCATGAGCAGGGGAGGGGCAGAGAGAGAGAGGGAGACACAGAATCTGAAGCAGGCTCCAGGCTCTGAGCTGTCAGCACACAGCACGACGCGGGGCTCGAACCCACAAACTGTGAGATCATGACCTGAGCCAAAATCAGACACTTAACCGAGTCATGCAGGAGCCCCTCTTTTCTTTTTTTTTTTTCCCTTGTGCTTTTCAGGAGCTTCCAAATTTGTTAAAATTTGCCTCTCTTGCCTCTGTAATCAGCTCAGAGTACAAAAATGGTATCTAAAATCAGAGAGTTGGGATAAAGAAAATAGTTTCCATAATTTGCATTCTAATCATCTTCCTGGTTTATGAGTATCTAAAACCCACTTCCCATAACAATCATAAATCATAAAATTAAGTCTTCTTACCAATTCTTGCACCGTGGACTGCATAGGGAGATGTGATTGCTCTGTAGACAATCATAGTTTCAGAGACTGAGAAAAACCCAGATATTAGTGATTTAAATAAAATAGGAGTTTGGGGCGCCTGGGTGGCTCAGTCGGTTGAGCGTCCGACTTCGGCTCAGGTCATGATCTCGCGGTCCATGGGTTCCAGCCCCGTGTCGGGCTCCGTGCTGACAGCTCAGAGCCTGGAGCCTGCTTCGGATTCTGTGTCTCCCTCTTTCTCTCTGCCCCCTCCCCCGCTCACACTCTGTCTCTCTCTCTCTCAAAAATAAAGATTAAAAAAAATTTTTTTTTTAATAAAAGAAAAGAAAATGAGAGTTTAATTTTCTTTGGGGCTTATACGCAGTCCGGAAGTGGGCAGTCCAGGCTGGGACAGGAGCTCCGCGTCACCAATGCCACTTCTGAGCTCAGCCATGCCAGGTGCCCGGCTCCCACCCCCGCAGTTATTTCATGGTCCTGAGAGGGTGAGAGGGCTGCTGCGCTCAGATCTTCCCATCTTCATTCTAGACTGAGAGCAGAAGGAAGTAGAAGAACAAAACGTACCAGTTTGAGGCACTTTTCTAGAAGCCCCACCTCGTGCCGTCTGCTGACAGATCGTTGCCGAGAGCCGAGTCACATGACCACCTCAGCTACAAGGGACGTTGAGGAATGCCATTAAAAAAATTTTTTTTCAGGGGCGCCTGGGTGGCTCAGTTGGTTAGGCAACCGACTTTGGCTCAGGTCATGATCTCACGGTTCGTGAGTTCGAGCCCTGCATCGGGCTCTGGGCTAACAGCCCAGAGCCTGGAGCTGCTTCGGATTCTGTGTCTCCCCTCTCTCTACCCCTCCCCTGCTCATGCTCTGTGTCTCTCTGTCTCTCAGTAATAAATAAACATTAAAAAAAACTTCTTAAATTTTTTTTTAAAGTTTATTTATTTATTTATTTTTTAATTTTTTTTTTTAATGTTTATTTATTTCTGAGACAGAGAGAGACAGAGCATGAATGGGGGAGGGTCAGAGAGAGGGAGACACAGAATCCGAAACAGGCTCCGGGCTCTGAGCTGTCAGCACATGGGCCCGATGCGGGGCTCAAACTCACGGACCGCGAGATCGTGACCTGAGCCGAAGTCGGCACCCAACCGACTGAGCCACCCAGGCGCCCCAAAAGTTTATTTATTTATTTTGAGAGAGAGAGAGAGTACGAGCAGGGGAGGGGGCGGGCCAGAGAGATAGAGTGAGAGAGAGAGAATCCCAAGCAAACTCCACACGGACAGCACAGAGCCCAATGCAGGGCTCGATGTCACGAACCACGAGATCATGACCTGAGCCCAAACCAAGAGTCGGACGCTTAACCGACTGAGCCACCCAGGCAGCCTGGGAAATGTCATTTTTAGCAGGTATCCCCCAAATTGAGATTCTCTAGTGAGATAGAAGGGGAGAAATGGCTTAGGTGGGCAGCTCAAAATCTCTGCCAAATTCTCATGTGGCCAGTGGACCAGATATGGCCCAGCCTTTTTTCTTGCAGGGAGAGAAAGCTAGGTCCTTCTGTGTGCCTTTCTTCCACATAGATCCTCGTTTGCCCCTCAGAACTCTGGGGAGATACATAGTGGTAGATGTCACAGGTAGATACTGTTATTCCCACTTACGTATGAGGTCAGATAAATCAAGTAGCTCCCTCAGGGTGACCCGGCTGAGAAGATTCCAGAGCTGGGTGTCTGACGCATGTCTGTCTCACTTCTTCCCACTACGTCATCCTGACTTCATCGGTCTGCAGTTGGCATCACCATTCATTTATGCTTTCAACCGTTGATACGTGCCGTTGCGTCCTGACCCACATAGATCTTTAGTAAGTGTTGGTCCAGGGGATGAATGAACGAGGGGCGCTTACTCTAGTGGAGAGCAGACATCCACCGGGACCGTACAGGGTCGTCTCCAGGCCATTGTGAAGGGCCCCCCTCTTTCTGGGGACCACCAGGGAAACATCACCAAGGATAGAGGGTGCATCTGAGCCCGGAGTGCTGGGACAGGGCGGGCAAGCTGAAGGAAGGGTGCAGCCTGGACACGAAGGGATTTTAGTGCAGGTGGGGAGACGGTGGGAGGAGACACCCGAGCAGAAGGGGGCAGGGTGGCAGGGCTGGTCTGGATGCTCCAGAGGCTCTGTGCCCTACGGGAAGAGCACTTGGAGGGAATGACCTGCCGGTCGAGCCGGGTCTTGGGGTATCTGCCGGCACCCAGTCGGCTTCCACCGCACATTTATGGCCCCTCGTCCGCATCTATTCCGGATTCGATGCGGGGAACACCCAATGAAATGTCTAGGACATGCCGGTGGTTTGCACTGCAGCTTCTGAATTTTGCGAAGGGTGTGAGTTACCTCGGCCCTGCTGGTGAGCCGTGAGGGTGGATGGCCAAGGAGGGGTCCGTGGGCTCGCCTGGGCTCCCAGCTCCTGTGACGCCCTGGCTGCGGAGCTCTGAGACTGAAACCGTGGGCCATGCTTCCCTGAGAGCTGCACCTCTGGAAGCCAAGGCCAGGGGTGTGTGTGGAGGAAGGACCTTGGAGAACGGAGCTGAGTGTTTTCCAGAGATGGGCCCGTGAAAGCAAAATCTTTTCTCTCTCTTTTTTTTTTTTTTTTTTTTAGATTTTTTTTTTAATGTTTATTTCTTTTTGAGAAAAAGAGGGACGGAGCAGGAGCAGGGGAGGGGCAGGGAGAGAGGGAGACACAGAATCCGAAGCAGGCTCCAGGCTCCGAGCCCAGAGCCCGACGCGGGGCTTGAACTCACGAACCGTGAGATCATGACCTGAGCCAAAGTCCGATGATTAACCGACCGAGCCACTCAGGTGCCCCCACCTTTTTTAAATGTCTATTTATTTTTGAGAGTAATAGAGAACAAGCAAGGGAAGGACAGAGAGAGGGAGACACAGAATCGGAAGCAGGCTCCAGGCTCTGAGCTGTCAGCACAGAGCCCGACGCGGGGCTCAAACTCACAAAGTGTGAGACCATGACCTGAGCCGAAGTCCGATGCTTAACCAACTGAGCCACCCAGGCGCCCCAGAAATCTGGGTTTTATTCATAATATTTTTCTTGCCAACTCTATTATTTACATTCAGAATCCTCCCAACTCCCAGATTCCAGAAGCACTTACGACCCTCTCAAAGTTTGCCTCGTGCAGTTAAAACCTTTGGGTTTAAAACTGTGTCTTCTACACATGAACAGACATCTCTCCAGGGAAGACAGCCAGATGGCCAACAGACACATGAAAAGATGCTCAACATCACTCATCATCAGGGAAACGCAAGTCAAAACTACAAAGAGATACCACCTCACACCTGTCAGAATGGCTAAAATCTAAAACACGAGAAACAATGAGTGTTGGCGAGGATGTGAAGGAAAAGGAACCCCTTTGCCCTCTTGGGGGAAATGCAAATGGGTACAGCCACTTGGGAGGTTCCTCAAAAAGTTAAAAATACAACTACCCTGTGATTCAGGATTTGCACTACTGGGCATTTACCCAAACAATACAAAAACACTAATTCAAAGGGATACATGTACCCCTATGTTTACAGCAGCATTATTTACAATAACCAAATCATGGAAAGAGCCCAGATGTCTATCAACTGACGAATGGATACAGAGGATGTGGTATATATACAATGGAATATTACTCAGCCAGAAAAAAGAATGGAATCTTGCCATTTACGATGTGGATGGAGATAGAATGTTTTATGCTAAGCAAAGTAAGTCAGAGAAAGACAGATACCATATGATTTCACTCATGTGGCATTTAAGAAAGAAAACAAATGAGCAAAGGGGGAAAAAAAGAGAGAAACCAAGAGACTCTTTGTTGTTTTTTTAATTTTAGAGAGAGAGTGTGTGCGTGGGGGAGAGGGAAAAGGGAGAGAGACAGAATCTTTTTTTTTATTTTATTTGTTTTGAGAGAGCAAGCGAGTGGGGAGGGGGTGCAGACAGAGAGAGGGAAGGAGTTACCCAAGCAGGCTTTGTACTGTCAGCATAGAACCTGATGTGGGGCTTGAACCCCACGAACCTGAGATCATGACCTGAGCCCAAATCAAGAGTTGGATGCTTAACCAACTGAGCCACCCAGGTGCCCCAAGAGAGAGAAAATCTCAAGTAGGTTCCATGCTCAGTGTGGAGTCCTATGCGGGGCTTGATCCCATGACCCTGGGATCATGACCTGAGCCAAAATCAAGAGTCAGATGCTAACCGACTGAGCCACCTGGGCGCCTCCAAGAAAGAGATTCTTAACTATAGTGAAGAATCTGAGGGCTACCGGAGGGGAGAGGTGGGGGGTGACAGGTGAGGTAGGTGATGGGGATTTAGGAGTGCACCTGTCATGATGAGCACTGGGTGTTGTATGGAAGGTGTTGAATCACCTTATTATACACTTGAAACTAATATAACATTGAATGTTAACTATGCTGGAACTAAAATAAAAATGCAACGGGGCGCCTGACCGGCTCAATCAGTACAACATGTAACTCTTGATCTCAGGATTGTGAGTTCAAGTCCCACACTAGGCATGGAGCCTACTTAAAAAAAAAATAAAAGTAATAAGAAAATAAAGATGTAATAAGAAAAACTATGCCTTCTATGGTTTTTAAGAGATTATTTCGGAAGTCAGTTACTTCCACTTTAACTCTGATCTCTGCAGATGATTGAGAGGTGACCACCATGCATGTTGAATGTTGCTGCCTGTTCGGGCAACAGTATGAGGAAATGGGGTGGGGTGAGGAGATCTTGATTAGCCCAGAATGTTCTCTCATCCGCGTCCAGGTATCTGTCTCTGGTGGAGACCAATGCTCGCTAAGGGGGCAGATGCATGCAAAGGGAGAACAAAGTTCCCAGTTGACATTGGACTGAGAATTTCAACTGTCAGAGCCTCTAAGCTCTGCACTGCCTACCTCACTTGTGCAACGTGGGCATGGCAGGAAGAGTTTACATGTGGCCCAGCAAAAGCCTCGAGCTGTCGGTACAGCTGGGGTTGGCAGTGGCCCCGGGGACACCGGGGAAGGTCCTGGGAGAGCACTCGTTGCCCTGACGGCAGCCGTGCGTAAGCTGTCCCCGCCACCACGCCCCGGCCCTCCGCCCAGAAGGAATGCTGCGAGGAGCCAATGCCAGGCCCACCGTGTGCCTGGGGCTGCTCTAGCACTCACGTGTCATAATCCATTTGTGTCTCACGTCAGCTCCGCAAGGTACGTGCTAATGCCATTCCCATTTGCAGATGGAAAACTGAGGTGCCCTAGTGGAGTGATGCATGCAGATTCAGGAGCTCGTAGGCAATGGAGCCAGAATTAGAACCCAGGACTGTTGACACTCTGATCCTGCACCCCATCAGGTTACAAGGATGAGTAGTGGCCCCGGGGCGGGGCGGGCGTGTCGGCTCCTTTAGGAGGTCCCCGTAAGAGCTGTGGGTGCTGGAAAGTGAGGGCTCCTTACAGGAAGCTGAGATGCCCACGTCGGATGTAAGTGCTGGAGACTTCCTCGGCACGAGCCGCTTTCTTATCGCGCGTCCGGGCCGGATCCGCCCAGAAGCTGCTCTGTGTAGCAATCGGTTGGCATTTGTTGAACTGACTGATGGGAGCTGCTATTAATTCCAAGACTTCAGCTTCCTCATCTACAGAAAGAACACAAGAGTCTGTGCTTGCCCAGCGTGGTGTGTGTAGATTACAGGCAACGACAGGACCTCAGATTCCTAGACGGGTGACAGGTGCAGGGACCGTGTCCTGCACACCGGGGGTGGCTCAGAGCTCCAGGAAGGAAAGAAAAGGAGTCACGTGTGTGAGGCAGCCCAGGGAGGGAGCCGGGGTGTCGCCGGTGATCATAGTTGACGTTCGTGACCTTGTGACACAAACATGCGACTCCAGCAAAGCTGGTCCCGGCCTTTCCCAGTTCCCTGAAAAGTAGCAGTGTTGGTTCTGCCTCAGGGTCTTTACCTGACAGTTCCTGCTTCCCAGAACCCTTCCCTTCTCTGCCACTTGCACACGTACACGCTGTCCCTGTTCTTCTGTCTGGCTAACCCCTTTAGATCCCTTTTACACGTCCCTTCCGGGAAGCATCGTCTGACGTCCAGAGCAAGCTCGACTCCCTCCTTATGCTCCCGTGGCCCCTACGCGTCTTGTTTAAAACACCCATCACCCTGGTGGTCTGTCCAAGTCAGCGTGCCTGGCTGGACGGACTCGGGGAAGGCCGTGACCTTGTCCTATCCACCACCACGTCCCCAGCACCTCACGCACGGCCAGTCACCTAATAACTGCTCAGCTCACACTTGTTGGATGAGTGAGTGACGTGTTAGCATCTCTGTTTGCACAGAGGAGGAGAATGAGGCTCAGGGACGCGCAGTGACCCACTCAGAGTCACCCAGCTGGCGGGAGAGGCGTGGCCAGGCCTGAGCCCCTGAGCTTATGATGCCGAAAACATCAACAGGTGCCGGGAAGACTTGCTTCAAAGCGCGGTGGGAAGGCAGAGAGACTGGGAAGAAGAGACTTGGAAATCATTGCTGCGTTCCGAACACGTCCAAAGGGAAAAGAAAACGCAGGCTTGGGGGCGCCTGGGTGGCTCAGTCGGTTGAGCGTCCGACTTCAGCTCAGGTCACGATCTCGCGGTCCGTGAGTTCGAGCCCCGCGTCGGGCTCTGGGCTGATGGCTCGGAGCCTGGAGCCTGCTTCCAATTCTGTGTCTCCCTCTCTCTCTGCCCCTCCCCCGTTCATGCTCTGTCTCTCTCTGTCTCAAAAATAAATAAACGTCAAAAAAAAAATTAAAAAAAAAGAAAGAAAGAAAGAAAACGCAGGCTTGAACAGGAGCTGGTTTTCAACCCTTCCAGATCATCTGAGCCTGTACTCGATCACTTCAGGTGTCTGCTCAGCCATCACCTTCCAGAGACCTGCCCGGGGCCCTTACTTTGAAATAACAACTCCAGGGGCACCTGGGTGGCTCAGTGGGTTGAGCGTCAGACTTCAGCTCAGGTCATGATCTCACGGTTTGTGGGTTTAAGCCCCGCGTCGGGCTCTGGGCTGACAGCCTAGAGCCTGGAGCCTGCTTCAGATTCTGTGTCTCCCTCTCTCTCTGCCCCTCCCCTGCTCGCGCTTTGTCTCTCTCTCTTAAAATTAAATAAACGTTAAAAAAATTTAAAAAAAAAAGAAAAGAAACAGCAACTCCTCCCGAGATTCTCCCTCCCCATCCCTGCTTTTTCCTCTCTGTATACTCACTACCGTCTCACACGCTCCCCGTGTGCCTGATGGGCCGTCTGAGACCGCAACGTGACGCTGCCGTGTCACTCTGGGGGATGGGGACTCTGTCGGGTTTCTTCACAGCCACATCTATCCCCTGGTGCCCAGAACAGAGCCTGACACCTAGGCGGCACTCAACCAAAAGTTGCAGGGTCAATGCAAAATGAACAAAAGCTTGCACCTTCCTCATATGCTGCTTCCTCTCTTAAACATCTATTCTCGCAGAGCAATCTTATTACCGCCGCTGGGCTGGAGCTCTGCTGTCTGGAAAGGTCACAGGCAGCCGGGACAGCTGAGATTGAAATTTAGAACTTCATTAGCATGTACAGTTTGGTGCATTTTGACATGTGGACACTGCTGTTATACCATCATCGAAGTCAAGAGAGTGGACACGTGCAGCCCCTAGAAAAGTTTCCCTGTATCCCTCTGTAACCCTCCCTCCAAAGGCACCCACCCCCCCGACTCGTAGGCAACCACTGATCTGTCCTATTCTCATAGATCAGTTCGCATTTCAAGGCATTTCGCATAAACGGAGCCAAGCAGCACATAGGGTTTTGTCTGTTCATTTGCTCGGCTTCTTCCACTCAGCATGATTATTCGGAGTCTCATCCGTGTCGTGACACACACCAGGGGGTCATCCCTTCCATTGCAGAGTAGCGCTCAGTTGCACGGACACACCCCAAGTTGTCTCTGCATCAGCCTCCGCTGATGGACGTCTGAGCTGTTCCCAGGTTTGGGCTCTTCGCAAAGCAAATCTGTGAACGTTCAGGCGTAAGTCCTTGCGGGGACGTATACTTCCATCTGTCTTGGATATGTGTCGGCAGGTGGATGGCTAGAGCACATGCTAAGCGGATGTTAAACTTTATAAGAATCTGTGAAGCTGTTTTCCGAGGCGGCTGTGCCAACCTTACGATCCCAACTAGCACTGTGTGGGATTCTAGCCCCTCCACACCCTCACCCAAATGGGAGTGATCAGCCTCTAGTCCGGGTCCTTCTGACAGGGGAGGGCTGGCGTGGCTTGTTGCGGTTTTAGTTAGGATTTCGTGGTTCTTTGCCAACCCTCCATCTTCTTTGGCCAAGTACCTGCAAAATCTTTTACCCGGTTTTCTGCCGGGTTGCTTCTCGTGGTTAGTGTTCCGTTTTGAGTTTCAAGAGCTCGTCGTATATTCTGGCTACAAATCCTTCATCAAAGGTACGGTTTGCAAATATTTTTCCTCATCCTGCAGCTCGTGTTTTCACTCTCTCAACACCGACTTTTGGAAGAGCGGAGCTATTCATTTTGAAGGGTGTCACATTTGTCAAACTTTTCTTTCCCAGACAGCCACCTTTCCTCGACAGACACCTTTCCTGGAGAGGTATCTGTGAAATCGTTGCTCAACAGCATCACAAATCCTATTTCCTTCCAGAAGTCTGTGTGTGTGTGTGTGTGTGTGTGTGTGTGTGTGTGTAGTTTTATAACTTTGCCTTTACATCTATGGAACATTTTGAGGGGGGCTTTTTTTTTTTGTATACAGTGCAAACAACGGACCACAGTTCTCTTTTTCGTTTTTCACACCTGTAGGTCCAGTTGTTCCAGCCTTGTTTCTTCGAAAAGGCTCTCTTCTTTCTCCTCCGTGAACTGCCTTCTCACGGGTCAGAAATCGAATGCGTCAGTCTATTTGTGTCCTCTCCCTTCTGCTCCATTGATCTACTCGCTTATTTTGATACCAATGGCAGTTTCTTAATCACTACACGTTAACTACTTTCGATCGGGTTAGTGGTCTTTTGTTGCTTGTTGTCCTTTTACAAGGTTGCTTGGCTACAGTAGGTTATTTGCATTTCCGTCGGAATCTCAAGTTACTTGTCAGTTTCTACCCCCAAGCCAGCTGTGATTTGGGTTCGGGTGGTGTTGCATCCGTAGATCAGCCTGGGGAGAATTTACATCTCAACAAGGTGGAGTCTCCTGACCCGTGGGTACAGCGTGGCTCTCCACTTATCACAGTTTTCCGGGCTGTCTCTCCGGGGCACTTTATAGTGCTCAGTGTACCATTGTCAGACTTACCCATAGGTGGCAAATATTTTTAAGACTATTGTAAATCATATTGCCGTTTAAGTGTTCAGTTTTTAGGGTTTTTTTGCCCACGGATAGCATATAGGAATTCGATTGATTTTTGTTTACTTGTATCCTGCAGGCTTGCTAAACTCACTCATGAGTTTTAGCAGCTTTTTCATAGGTCCCATGAGTTTTTCTATTTAGACAGTCATGGAGTCTGTGAATAAAGACAGTGTTAGATCTTTTCCAACCTGGATACGTTTCATTTTTTTCATGGCCTCATCGCACTGGTCAGAGCATCCAGCACCATGTTTAACAGAAGTGGTCAGAGCACATATGAGTGATTCCTTCTCTAGTCTTTCGCCTTGAAGTGTGATGTTAGCTGCAAGTTTTTCATGGATGGTCTTTGTCATATGGAAGAATTTCCTTTCAATTCCGACTTTGCTAATAGTTTTAATCAGAAATGGACACTGGGGGCTCCTGGGTGGCTCAATAGATTAAGCGTCGATTCTTGGTTTCAGCTCAGGTCATGATCTCACTGTTTGTGAGTTCCAGCCCGGGTTCACGCCAAGCGTGGAGGATGCTTGGGATTCTCTCCCCCCTCTCTCTCTGCCCCTCCCCCACTTGCTCTCTCTGTCTGTCTCTCGGAATAAATAAAAAAACTTAAAGAAACGTTTTAACAAGAAATGGATGTTGGATTTTGTCTGATGGTTTATGTTTATCTATCAAGTTGATCATACGGTTTTTGGTTTTCATTCTATTATAGGATGAATTACATTATTTCTAAATATTAAATCAACTTTGTATCATTAGGATGAACCCAACTTGGTCATGATATTACTATTCATTTGTTGTTGTCGTTGTTGTTGAGAGAGAGGGGGAGAAAGAGAGTGCAAGCAGGGGAAAGGGGCAGAGGGAGAGAGAGAGAATCATAAGCAGTCTCCACGCTCAGTGCAGAGCCCAACATGGGACTTAATCTTAGGACCATGAGATCATGACCTGAGCCAAAATCAAGAGTTGGACATTTAACCGATTGAGTTACCCACACATGATATATGAAAATATATTTAAAATATATTATTGGTTTCTATTTGCTAGGAACTTTTGCATCTAAGTTCATAACAAATATTGGTCTGTGCCTTTCTTATAGTGCCTTTCTTGTTTTGGAACCAAGGTATTGCTGTCTCACCCACCCCCCACCCCCCTAACCATCAGTTTGTTCTCCACAGTTCAGAGTCTGTTTCATGGTTTGCCCCTCTCTCTCTTTTTTCCTTTTTTTTTTTTTTTCACTTACTTCAGGTTTAATTTGCTCTTTTTTTTTTTCCCCAGTTCCTTAAGGGAGATTTGGAGTAGAGATCTTTTTTCTTTTCTAATCTAGGAAGTTAGCGCTATAAATTCCCCCCTAATGAATGTCGAGTCCAGTTGATTTCTTACTTCTCACCCTCATTTTACATTTCCTGCTTCTCTACATGCCTGGTATTATTTAGTTGAATGACAATCATTTTAGCTTGCTAGGTGCTAAATATTTTTGTATTCATATAAAAAACCCTTAGGCTTTGTTCTAAGATGCAGTTACGCACTTGGAAATATTTTGATCCTTTCCATCTGGTTTTTAAGATCTATTGGATGGGGCCACAATGGTGTTTAGTTTAGGGTTAATTATTCCCATATCATTGGGAATACATCATATGATGTAAGTACTCTACAGGATGATTCCTGAATTTCAAAGTTTTCAAGTCTGGCTGGCACTATTCCCAGCCCCCTGTGGGCACTGAATGCTAATCCCTCTAATCCTTTTGGGTGGTTCTTTCTCTGGCCTCAAATAGCTTTCTCACAGGCACCTGCTGACAGCACTGTACTGAGTAGTTGAAAGTGACCTTTTGCAAATCTCTGGAGTTTTCTTCTCTCCTCTACTCCTCCCAGAATCTGTGGACACCTTGAACCATCTGGCTTCTGAGCACTGCCTCCTTAACTCGGGGAGCCCCAGGGCCCCACCTGGATTCCCTTCCCTGCAGCAGTGCCCAGAATGTCTCTCAAGGCAGAAATTGAGGGCAATTGTAGGGCTAGCTTCATTTATTTCCTATCTGTCAAGGTCACTGTCCTTCATTGCCTAGTGTCCCTTGTCTTGAAAACTATTGTCTGTTTGTTGGTTTAACATTTTTAATGTTTATTTATTTTTGAGAGAGAGAGAGAGAGAGAGAGAGAGCGCAAGCAGGGGAGGGGCAGAAAGAGAGGGAGACACAAAATCCGAAGCAGGCTCCAGGCTCTGAGCTGTTAGCACAGAGCCCGACGTGGGGTTCGAACCCACAAACTGTGAGATCGTGACCCGAGCTGAGGTCCGGCGCTTAATGGACTGAGTCATCCAGGTGGCCCTTGAAAACTATTATTTGTACCTTTTGCCTATTAATTTTTTTTTTCCAAGCGAGTAGGCTAATTTGGTCCTTGTTACTATAGCCTGGTTGTAAGCTTTCGACTAAAGTAGCTTTCATTTACCTGTCTCATCTCAACAAGATTATGCATCTTTTCATACAATTATGATTCTTTTTGTCTTTCTGTAAATTACGTATTCATCTCTTGGCTCATTTTTCCCTAGGGTGTTTCTCCTTCCTCTAATTTTGGTGAACTCTATAGAGATTTATACACTAGAGATAATAACTCTTTGTTATTAATATGAAATTAAATTCCAGATATTTGCCAAGTATAACATTTGTCATTTAATTCTTATGGGTTTTGTCATGCACATGTTTTTGATTTTTATGTAAAAATATTGTCCCTAATTGCTTCTCAATTATTAAATGTATTTCTTAAAAAAATGGCTTTTATGTAAAACTACTTTCCCTTATTGTGTCTAAATGATTCGATATATTTTTAAAATAAACAAACAACATAAATAAACACATTCGGTGGAAATCAAGCCATACAGATGAGCTTTATAAGCCCCCCCCCCCCCCGCCCTTGGGTGAGGGTCACTAAGGCTCTGACCTAATAGCCAGACTCTTAGTACCCAGATTTTTCTTCAGGGAAAATGCTTTGAAATAAACTTGCACTGATGATCTGCACGTGTCTATATTTGAAATCAGTTGCTAAAGTTGGGTAAGGTGGAGCTCCGTATGCTGAATTCGGTTGTTCATCACCTCCAAGCTCTAGTTTTGGAGAACTAGTCCCCGGGAAGAAACCCCAAGCGCGGGAAGGGAAGCAGAAGATTCCCATCCAGCTAAGACCCCGTGTGGGAGCAGGGAAGCACGGCTAGGGGAAAGAGGTGCCACCGTTTATTGAGCACCCGCTATGCGGCAGCCACTGTGGACGACGACGTCTGTCCAAGAGAACGGCTGCAGCGGATGCAGCGGATATCGTGCTGTTTGCTGCTGCCTCGTCTTGGGGACACCGTTCCTAAACTCGGAAACCCTCCCTCCTGACCACCCCTGCCTCCCCACAGTGGAAGTCAGTAACTCGCTTTCCCAGCTCCCCTTGCGATTCAGGGCAGGCGTGGGATCCGGCTCCACCAATCAGATGCACGGACGCAACCTCCCGATTTGGAGGAGCGAAGTGATTGGAGGAGGCACGCGCTGCAGGAAATCCGCTTGCGCGTGAGAGTTACAGCCGAGGCTGCGTTTCGGAAGAGCGGCGCTGGGGTCCCGGGGCCCGGCCTCCCCTGTCCGCCCTGTGAGCCGAGATGTCTGTGCTCAGCGTGGACGTGGCACTGGGGGACCTTCACTGGAGGTGACCCGCGGGGGGACTGGGACATTTAGCCACCACCCCCGATCCACAGGCCCTTTGTGGGGGCTCGTCCGGGAGGTCCCTAATACCTTTACACTGGTGCTGGGGGAACCTCTGGCAGTTGTTGCCTGTTTTTTCAGGCTTGGTGGGAGGGAGACACGGTTGAAACTTGCAGCTTCTTCACAGCTGGCAAAGGTGGGGGGGGGGGCGGGGAGGGAAATCAACATCTCTCCTTGTTTGCGGTAGAGAATCGGGTTGGCAGACGGTGAAACCATTGTGCTAATGGCCACCAACGCTTCCCTTTGTTCATTGGAATAGGAGTCCAGCCTTCCCCCCCCGCATCAGATGCTGTGCCTGGTGACAGATGATCGTGAGATGCAGGAGGAAAACCGGGATATCAAAACTCGGTGACCAGCGAGGCTATCGAAACGACAAAAGCCCCCCACCCACCACTCCGTGCGGTCTGGTCCGGAAGGTAATTGTGGGCGGGGTGCGCAGGGTGGGGTATTTGACATGACATGAATGAAGCCCGAACATGTGAATTTGATCAATTAGCGGGAAGCGATTCCCTCCAGCCCCCCGACAAGATCACAGGAAATTTGTTAGCCCTGAACGGGAATGCTTCACAGAAGAGAAGTCCCTGGAAGTGATATCCCCGGAACGCTTTGGCTCTGCTGTCAAGGGTTAGGGTCTGTTGGGAAAGGCTTTAGGGTTTAACGGTCCTCTCACCGTTACCTGGCGCCTGTATATTTAAAGCTTCTGCATTCATCCATTCCTTCAACCAATACTTAAGGGACGCCAGGCACTGCCCCAGAGTCCGTGAACGGCAATGGAGACCGCTTACAGATTCCTCCCTGCGTGGGGTTAACGCACTCACATCAGTCTCTCACACCACAAACAGCTCCCTTAAATATGTACCATTTTCCTTATGGAAACTTGAGGTTCAGGTCAGGCAGCCTGTAAGCCCTTCCCCAGCTTGTTCTCCGCAGAGCAGCAAGACTGATCTGTTAAAAACTGCAAATCACTGCCTGCTTAAAATCCTCCACTGGTTCCTCATCATTCTTTTTTTTTTTTTTTTTAATTTCTATTCATTTTTAAGAGAGAGAGAGAGAGAGAGAGAGACAGAGCGTGAGTAGGGGAGGGGCAGAGAGAGGGAGACACAGGATCCGAAGCAGGTTCCAGACTCTGAGCTATCAGCACAGATAGCTCAAATCCACAGGGGCTCACACGGGGCTCAAATCCACGAACCGCGAGATCATGACCCGAGCCGAAGTCGGATGCTTAACCGACTGAGCCACCCCAGGTGCCCCAGTTCCTTCCTCATCACTCGTAAGAGTAAAATCCCAATTCCTTAACATGGGCTGTGAGGCCTTGAAGGATCTGGCTCCTCTTTGACCTCGTCTTGAACCTCTCCCCGACTTGCTTACCATAATTCAGTCACGGTTGTCTTCCCTCTATCCCTCCAGTGTGCCAGGCTGGATCCTGCCCCAGGACCTTTGCACCACCTATTCGTCAACACTCTACCCTCCATGAATTGTCTTGTTACCATTCAGATTTCCGTTCAAATACTACCTCTGCGAGAAGGCCTTCTGAGACTTGGCTACCTTACCTTAAATGAACTCACACCCATCGTTCTTTCCTGCAACGTTTGTTTGATTTTTCACATAGCGCTACCAATCAGCTTTCTTAGTCACAAGCAATGGAAACCGATTCTGGCTGATGTTGTGGTGAGGAGGGAATCAGCCTTCACAGTTAGACATACTGGTCTGTTCTGTCCCTTACCAGCTGCAGTGACCTGAGACAAGATTCTTAATCTCTTTGATCTTATAAAGATGTGAGTCAGGACACGTGCTTTCCCTGCTCAGTCCTCTAAAGCCTTCTCATCTCAAACAGAGAGAAAGCCAGGCTCCTTTCTCTGCCCTCGAAAGCCATACCAACTGGACCATTTCTTGCCTGACCTCTTCTTCCATGGTTTCCCTTTCACTTTGCTCCAGTCAGTTTGTCGCAGTCAGACTTAATGCTGCCTCAGGGCCTTTGCACTCACCGATCATGCTCTCTGCAAGGCTCTGCTCTGAACATCAACATGGTTTGCTCCCTCACTCCTTTTACGACTTCACTCAAATGTTGTCGTCTCCGTGAAACCTTCCCTGGTTGAAATTTGCAACCCCATCCCTACCTCCTCCATACCCGCCTCTGCTTTATTTTTCCCCACGGAACTCGTCAGCTTGCAACGTACTGTGTCACTGGCTTGTTGGCTTATTTGCCTGTCTCCCCTCCGCACAGTGACCGCTCCGTGAGAAAGGATGCTTCGTCACCAGGGTGTTCTGGCAGCTGGAACACAGGCACATGCAGATCCGGTGAGTGAATGAGTGAGCAGGGCTCACCTGCTTTCTCCTCTTCTGCACGGTGGGCGATTAGAGCCCCTCCCCGGCGTTAGGATCGTGAGGAGGGAAGGGCTTAAGTCGTTAGAGTGTCTGGCACACGCCTGCAGGAGCTGGCGGTCTCCGGGCTCGCCCCGTGCGGTTCGCAGGCGTGGCTACCCACTCAGGACGAGCAGCCCAGGAAACAGATTGATTGACACTCTTTGCCTTGAGCGGCCCAAGGGCTGTGTTTGAAAAAGTCTTGAGGCCAATAACTATGAGCCGCTGAAGTTAGTCCACTAGGTTAGTCCGGAGACAGCACTGGTGACACGGACGTTGCCCCCCCCCCCCCCCGGGAGAAAGGACAGGGACACTCCGCTTTAGAAAGAAGCAGGACATAATCCCTGTTCACCTGCGGAGCGGCTGGGCAGCAGAATCGGTGAAAACAGAGGCTTCCCCCCCCCCCCAGTGCAGCTTTTAAGAACACGGCTGTGCTGTGCCTCGGGAGCCTGGGTCCTAGATCTTACTATGTGACATCTGGTGTCACGGTTAATTTTATGTGCGACTCGGCTGGGCCACGTACTCAGGTATTTGGTTGAACATTATCTTGGATGTTTCTGTGAGGGTGAGTTTGGGATGACATTGACGTTTAAATCAGTGGACTTTGGGGCGCCTGGTGGACCGTCCGACTTCGGCTCAGATCACCATCTCACCATTCGGGAGTTTGAGCCCCGCGTCGGGCTCCGTGCTGACAGCTCAGAGCCTGGAGCCTGCTTTGGATCTGTGACTCCCCCTCTCTCTGCTCCTCACTCACTCACACTCTGTCTCTGTCTCCCTCTCTCCCCCCTGGGTGTCTCAGGTTCTGCAAACAGGGCCGGTAATCGTGGTAACCCTCACGGGGTTAGCGTGAGCCCTTATGAGCTGGTGCGCATGCGTGCTGAGCGGCGGGAGATGCGGGGGCCACTACCAGCAGGATAGGGCCCCCCCCCCCCCCCCCCCCCCCCGCCGAGCGCGTGGGGCCTGAGATAGTGCAGGAAACCACAAAATGTGGTGGAGAGCGCGTGAGGGCGGCAGGCTCCCTGCGAGTTCTCAGTGCCCGTCAGTGGCATCGTCGACGTTTGTCAGTTGGTGGAATCTGATTCACAAGATGAGCATAAATGTAGCTCAGACCGTAAGACGTCTAACACACTTTTTAAAATAGGAATTTACTTTTTGAGGTGGCCCGGTGTCTGGGAACCTCAGTCACGTGGAACCTCCTGGCAAATCCAGGGATTGAGAGATCCTAGGGAAATGGGGGGCAGGGGGAGCCGGGAACACACAGTCCAAAGCCAGAGAAATGGTTCTGTGGGAAGCGTCCCGGAAGGTATTCAGGTCCCTGGGCCCCCAGGCTGCGGGATCGGTGTCGTGTGTAAAGCATCGGAGAATTAATGGACCTTCAGCCCCTGGGGGTTTCATCTTGTTCAGCTTTCGAATCCTGGTACCCAGCCCGGTGCCCGTCCTACGGGAAGGACTTACGCTTCTGTTGAATTGCATGTAATGGCAAGAAGTTAATATCAAACGCGGGGGACTTGATGGATCTTGAAAACTAAAAGAATTTTACATCTATTTGAAAGATGGCCTAGGGCCATCTTTATGAAGTGTTAATCAGCTTTCCCCGTTTCTGCCTCCATCGAGGGCATCCATGCATCCTATAGAAGTTCTGGAATGCATATTTCAATTAATATTTTCTTTTCAAAGAGGCAGGGTGATGTAAAAACTCAGCCACGTGAGAATGTTTGTAACTATTAGGCTCTCAGTGTATTTTATTTTATAAGCGTTTTATTTTAAGAGAGAGAGAGAGAGAATGTGTGTGTGTGTGTGTGTGTGTGTGTGCGTGCACGCACGCATGTATGAGGTGGGGGAGGGGCAGAGGGAAAGAGAGAGAATCTTGGGCAGGTGCCGCAGTCAGCACGGAGCCCGACTCAGGGCTTGGTCTCATGACTCTGTGATCGTGACCTGAGCTGAAACCAAGAGTTGGGACACTTCACTGACTGGGCCGCCCAGGCGCCCCTATTTTATCAGCATTTATTGAACACCTACTGCTTCCGGTAGCAGATGAAGGGACAGATGACGTTTAGAATATGCTTTCAGCCTGAGGGAGCTCCTCGTGTAGCTGGGCTCCCGTATCTCACGGTATATATGGATATACAAATAAGTGTGCTGCTATCAACATTCACAGGTAGGTGAGATCCCTGGGGGCCTTAGAAATAAGGGAAGAGCCTCTTTGGGGAGGTGAAACTTACACTGAATTATATCATGATGAGTTTGTAGGTGTCTTGAAGACAAAATTCACATCCAACTTCGAATGAATTAAGCTCCCGAAGTGTGACAGGTGGCAAGGAGAACGTGTCTTCAAAGGCCGGGTTGGTCCGTGTCCCTGAGCTGAGTGGCCCCACGGGTTTCCTCCTACCCTAACGGCCACGTTACACGGCGATTCACACATCTGAGACGGGTGTGCATTTAACCCAGACCCGGTCAGCGGTGCTGTCGGGAGGGCGCACCGTGGGCAGCTCAGGTCCCCGGGAAGCCTGCCTGGTTCAGGGATGAGGCGGAGAGGCGCTGGACTCTGCTGTCATAGCGTCACCTCTTGGGAAGTGGGAGAGAAATTCTCTTGCCCGTGCCAACACCAGGCGCGGGGCATCAACCCCTTGCAAAGCCAGCAAATCCCGGGGAACGCGGGTCGGTGCGGAAGTCGGCAGCAGAGGCAGGGAAGGCGGAAGGGTATTTTGGCGCCGCCACCGTCACCGGCACGTCGGCCGCAAGGACAGTGACAGCAACGCCTTAGAAACCACAGTAGCGCGGCCGGAACTCCCCGGGGCTCCGGCGTGTTTCCTTAGCTTGCGTCACCCCCGCTTAAGCCTCACGGGGTATCTGTTACGCACGCACACGTACGTACGTATACGTCGGTAGCGAGTATAAACTACCCTGAGATGTCGTCGCCGGACCGTAGCGAGGATGCCAATAAGCCCTATTGCTTATTTTATCGATGTTCAACTGTGCCTGGAGACTCTCATTATGGAGATGAGCTGATTAGCCCCTTGCAGTTCTCCCTGCGCCCCCCCCCCCACCCCCCCAGCTGCACGTCCGACCTCTGTCGGCTACACCGCAGTCGGTTGTCTTGACTGAATGTAGGGAAGGCGGCTGTGCTCGGTCCGTGGTGTGATTCTAAAATCTGTAAACCAACGCAGTTACGCTGATTCTGCTTCTGTGACTGTAACGTCCTATGAGGCCACGTGGTTTGGCGACCAGCTGCGAAAGTAGCCGAGGGGGAGGGGCGGGGGGGGAAGGGTTCTGGCCTCGGTCTGAGGTCTGGTTCTCTCCTTCGCTGGCTGCGTGCCTTCCGCAAGTCACGCCCCCTCCCGTGCCTCAGTTTCCCCGCCCGTAAGACGGGAAGTGACTGCATCCCCCTCACTGGGTTGTAAAAGCTGTGTGAGCGTGTGTCGGGGAGGGTGCGGGCGCGGGGTGCTCGGCAGGCTGTCCCGCGTGTAGGGATCGCTCTGCACGCTCACTGTCCCCACAGTGACAGGTCCCGTGTGTCACAGCCTCTCCACCCGATCCTGCTCCAATTCTCTTTACCCTCAGCTCTGGGAGGCTTCCTCCGCTTACTCCTCCAGCCCCCCGTTGAATTTATTATTTTGGCAATGATTTTTCTTTTCCAGGAACTCTTCCGTATTCTTTTTTTTTTTTTTTAATTTTTTTTTCAACGTTTTTTATTTATTTTTGGGACAGAGAGAGACAGAGCATGAACGGGGGAGGGGCAGAGAGAGAGAGGGAGACACAGAATCGGAAACAGGCTCCAGGCTCCGAGCCATCAGCCCAGAGCCCGACGCGGAGCTCGAACTCACGGACCGAGAGATCGTGACCTCGCTGAAGTCGGACGCTTAACCGACTGTGCCACCCAGGCGCCCCCCCCCCCCTTTTTTTTTTTTTTTTTTGTTATTTTTTTTTTTTAACTCTTCTGTATTCTTCGCGTGTTTTCGGAATAGCTTCTTCTCAAGTTCTGTGGCTGCGATACCATCTCACACCTCTCTGAAGATACGAGTTCAGCCTTTCAGGGGTCTCTTCTCTTCTCTGAGTGGGCGCTTTCCTTTGGGGGGGGGGGTTCTGTGTTGATCCCACCCCCCGCCTCCCGGAGTGATGTTTTCCCCAAGGTCTGCCGATCCCCGCCTGTCCTTCCGGTTTATCCGTGAAGGACCGAGCTGGCGGATAGAGGGGGCTCCGCGGTTCTCTGCCGGGTGCGTGTGTGACTGTGTTTGATCGTTCGGCTTCCCCCACGGAGGGCAGGTTGAGGTGGGCTTTCACCTGTGCGTGGGGTCTGTCGGCCAGCGGCTTGACGTCAGTCTGTATGCACTGGTACAGACAGAGCGCCCTCCTTCCGGAGGCAAACTCTACCCTAAGCACCGGTCATCTGCAATTAGGAGGTGTAGCCTCGTCGGGCTTTTCTGTTTCTTTGGAAAGTGGAACTCAGCTGCAGTTTGGAAATAAATGCAGCGATTAGTGGGGTGGGTGTGGAGGTAACAATGCTGGGGGTGCTGATACCCAGCTCTTTTGCTGACATATTTAAACATTTTTTAAAACATTTTTAAATGTTTATTTTTAAGAGAGAAAGGCACAGCATGGGTGGGGGAGGGGCAGCGAGAGAGGGAGACACAGAATCCCAAGCAGGCTCCAGGCTCTGAGCGGTCAGCACAGAGCCCGACGTGGGGCTCGAACCCACGAACCGTGAGATCGTGACCGGAGCTGAAGTCGGACGCTTAACCGACTGAGCCAGCCAGGCGCCCTAAACATTTTTCAAATAATGGTTTTGGATTTATAGAAGAGCTTCGATGGTAAACATAAAAGGATTCCTGTATACTGTCCGTTTGCCTCTTCCTAATGTCACACGCATGCTGCATTTGTTAAACTAAGAAATTAGCATTGCTATGTTACCATTAACGAAACTATAGGCCTTTGGGTTTTTTTTTTTTTTTTTATTTCACCAATTTTTCCACTAATGTCCTTTCTCTGTTCCATGGGCCAGCTGAGGGCACCCCGTTTCCTTTGTCTCCTGTGATCCGTGACATTTCCCCATTTCTCACGGCCACCATGCTTTGGCCAGCGATGGTCAGGCATTCTGTAGAATGCTCCTCAGTTGTGGTTTGTCTGGTGTTTTTTTATGACTAGACTGGTGCGGGGAATAAGTTAGGAATTCTCTGAGCTTGCACCAATGAGTTAACAAGACTTAGGATGAAAGCATCCGAGATTAGGTAAACAGGGCGGAAGCGTCCCCAGCATAGTACAAAAGCAGAAAGCTGCTTTCACAGGACGGAGGGTCCAGAATAGGTAAACAGGTAAACAGGGCCAGAGACCACGGCAGGGCAAAGTTGCCCAGAGCAGAGCTGATCAGTGAAAGAAGGGAGCCTTGCGGACCCTGAGGTAGCATGCTCTATCTGCCTTGTTCCCCGGGCAAGTTAAGGTAAACAGACGTGGCATCTCGTGCCTGCCGTAAACAACCATCTGCTGGGCGCTGCGCTTTTGTTTTGTGTTGCCCTAAACCCTCACACCGGATATCTTCGAAACCCCCCTTCTCTCACACACACGAGTTAACGTTCACTGTTTCGTTGTCTCTTTCGGTACGTCCATCACATTCGTAAGCCTTCTGATCCTAATCAAAACAGAGCAAGGACCCTTGCTCTGGGCTCTCGTCTCCCCCTGGACATTAGCCTCTCTCGCAATTAATTCTGCGTCCGCTCTCTCGCCGGACAAGAGACAACTCCAGACTCGAAGTCTGCGACAGACTGGAGTTCTGCATTTGGGGGAAGTCTAGTGTGGGAATGGAGTGCGCTTCTCATCACGTCCCGTCGGTGTCACCTGATACCGGTGTGACTTTTTGCGGGTGTTCTCTAATCCCCTGGTTTAGGTGGTGCCTGTCGGGTTTCTCCTCCACCACACCACTGCCTTTCCCTTTCCGTGTCCTGTGAGAAGTGAGTCTCTAGGTTCAGGGCATCAGGCTCCAGGATAACGGGCATGCTTACCCATAACCTACCCCTGGCCGCTGTCTTCATTAGGGGGCAGACTGGGGTCTCGGCCAAGTTTGGTGCGTTCTCAAGGGCTTTGGGGCTTGGGGGATGCAGAATGTCAGGGCAACCTCTTCCTCTAACTCATTTTTAGCATTGGAGATGTATAGGGGCACTTTTTCAGTTCATCACACGGAAAGCTACTCTGTGATTTGGGGAAAGGCCATAAAATAGGATTTCTCTGGGGCCCAGTTTGCCTCTTTGGAAAAGGGGTTGATGCTTTGGGCCTCGCAGAGATCTGAGGACCCGGTGGGACGGTCTGGGTGGAGTGGCTGGCCCAGGGCCTGGCAGGTGGTCGGCTCTCAGCACATGCCGGTCCCCCATTGCCCCAGCCGTCAGCGCTGTCTACCACCGCTAACATTTTAAAGTCCTGCAGTTTACTGTCACCGCAGAGGACAGACGACTCTGAGGAGTGCTTTTCACAGGATAGAATTTTTTTAATATTTTTTTTAATGTTTGTTTATCGATTTAGAGAGAGAGAGAAGTGGGGAGGGACAGGGAGAGAGAGAGGACCGGGAGAATTCCAAGCAGGCTCCGAACTGCCAGCACAGAGCCCGATGCAGGGCATGAACCTGCCAACTGTGAGACCATGACCTGAGCCAAAATCAACAGTTGGATGCTCCACTGACTGAGCCACTCAGGTGCCCCTCATAGGATAGAATTTTCATATGGAAGAATGAAATATGAGATCACTATTTATGCCCCCTCTTGTCTCTCTTTGGCAAATCAGAGCCAGAAAGTTCTGTGTGTGTGTGTGTGTTTTAAAATATTAAAACTATAATATTTTCTTAAAATCCACTGAAATTTGAGTTTCCCTTTGCTAAGAGCCCTGTGCTTAGCCCAAACCTGTTCCCCCCTCCTCTTTCCTAATGGACTTTTCCTTTTGTTCACCCATGTCGCTCACTCCTTCATCCAGCCTAAACCACTCGCAGCACTTCCTTCGCCCATGCCAACGCTTGGTTCAGGATGGGCATGAGACCAGATTTTGACCAATGAGTCATCAGGGAAAGCTTGGGGGATTCTGGGAAAGACTTCCCTTTTTTGAGAGAAAGCTCCGGGAACACAGGATCCATCCTACCTCCCTGAATGCTCTTGTGTCTGGTATGATGTGCTCAACTGTGGGGTCACCAGCCTGAAGATGATGTCAACCCATTAGGGATATCCGTGCAGAAGGGCGGACGAAACCTGGACCCTGGTGGTATCGCTGATCTGTGGACCGTTCTGTGCCAGGAGTTCCCCTCCCCTGGACTCCCTGGGGATAGTACTTTTTTGTGTGCCAGGCGGTTAAAGTCGGGTTTCCTCTTGCTCATGGCAGAAAGCAAACTCATACTTCTAGAAAAATCCTCCCGCAAACAAGCGGCCTTTAAAAAATACCTTTCCAAAGACTCTTTGAGATGTCCTTTACACATGTCTGATGTGTGTATCCCAGAGGGAAAGTGAGCACACGTGTGTGCACTCATGCTTGTGTGTGAGGGGCAGGTTACAGAGCGGTGGGCAGCTCACCAGGAAGGGAAGCAGATAAGAATGAGTGCAACCGAAAGGGTCCAGAGGAAGGAGAGGAGAAGACGATCTTCACTGAGTGTGCCTCATATGCCGGGCGACTGGAACAATGCATTCATGATTTTGTGTTATCACCGTGATGGCTCTCTGAGGTGTTACACCCGGGACTCAGAGATTTCAAGTGTCTTGAAATCTGACCCCAAAGTCTGCCCCATGCCTTTACCACCCAATCCAGTCCTTCAAGTCCCCTAGAAACGTCCCGAGTCCATCCATGTTTCCCCATCTCCAGGACCACCACCCTGACCCAAGCTCCAGCGTCTCTCCTGGGCTGCTGCCCATCCACTGACCGGTATCCTGTCAGCTGCCACCCTCGCTCCCACTTGCCATGGTCTCTCGTCTGCACGGCCGACACCCTCCTCTCTCAAACAGCTCAAGGGGATCTCACCGCGCAAATCCGAACTCCTCCCGGTGGCTCCCCTGCACTTCGGCGATCGGGCCCTGCCTGGCTCTGTAGCCACACCTTGTACCACTTTTCACTCCACCCACCAAGCCCCCGCCTCCTTGGCCTCTTTACTTTTCTTGGAATAACCCAGATCATTTTTAATCCAGGGTCTTTGCCCAGTTGGTTCTCTTTGCCTAGAATACGTCATCATCCATCATCTCTTTGCATGGCTGACACTCTTGTTGTATTTATTTTTAAAGAGAAAGACATAGGGGCAGGGGGGATGAGTGGGGGAGGGGCAGAGAGAGAATCCCAAGCAGGCTCCATACTGCCAGCGCAAAGCCTGATGCAGGGCTCGAACGCACTAACCATGAGATCGCGATCTGAGCCCAAACCAGGAGCCAGACGCCCAACCGACTGAGCCACCCAGGTACCCCGTGGCTGACCCTTTTTTAACCTGCAGGTGCTGACCCTGGAGGCTCTCACTGAGCACAGCAGGGTAGCCCCCTCCATGTGGCACCCTGTTAACTACATCAGTTACCTCCATCTCAACTTGAGTTATTTTTTTTCTTACTGTTTCCTTGACTGACTCCCCCTGTGGAGAATATTGACTCCATGAGGGCCAGGAACTTCTCACCACCGAGTCACCTGTGCTCAGGACAATGTCTGTCACGTGTTAGTTTCTCAAGTAAGAGTTTACTGAATGCATGAGCAAGTGTGCAAGAGCTCTGCCATTGTGTCTTGCTCATCTGTTCCACAAAGGTTTCGAGGTGGCTCATACGGAAGAAACCCAATCACTTAAAAAATAGACTTTAAAAGATAAAACATGAGAAATAGAGAAATGGTGAAATTAAGTTACAAGATCAACACCAGATACTCAACGCCACGCTGTTCTCAAAAATGAGCCCAATCTTGTCTCTCGGGTCCCTGTTAGCTAAATGAAGCCATTAGTAAATGTCACAGTGTCCTAGATCTGTCCTTCGTGCCCACACGGCCTCATCTGACTGGTCCAGGAGTCTCTGAACTGAGCTGGACTATCGCACTCTTCCGCTGGGGAACTTGTACCAAGGGATACAGAGGATTCAGACAGGTGGCCATAGGCTCCAAAACTGTGAGATGATGAATCTTGGGAGCTGCGCAGGGTGATGAAACGGCTGGAAAAGCGAGTGTGCAGAGCAGGGCAAGAGCACAGCATGCGTATGTGGAGGTGGGGCTGAGGGGGGAGCTCTTGCAGCTTCAGAGAGCAAGGTGGCAACTGTGGCTGCCGGCTGACCCCCCAGTTCCCACAAGGGCATCTGAAGTGCTCCAGATGGCATCGGTAGGATTCCTCCTGGTCCTTCTGACAAATCTGCTTTTCCTTGAGCTTCTGGGTCTCTGTTCTCGATAATCATTGTTCTGAGACCAGGACTGATGAGAGGCGACAGCACCGAACCAGTCAGAATAGACTAGCTTGTGTGGCAGTAACAAATATCCCCCAAATCTCAGTGGCTTCAAACAGCAAAGACCTACACATAGCACACATCCATCACGGGTGGACTGCCGTGCTGCTACACGACTCCTCTCTGGGACCCAGACTGACGAAGTAGCCTATAGCTGAATCATCACCAGTCACTGTGGCAACCACCCAGTGGATTAAAAGTGGTTGGAAAGAGGAAATCACCTATTGTGGCAATGTAATTTCCTGCTTAAGCCATATTGAATTACTTGCTCTTCTTGGGAGGTGACCAGATTTCTTTGATGCCTTTGGGACTTGGCAAAAAAGACCTTAGCAACAACCTATAGGACATGGAACGAATTCTTCAAGAGGTATAGACATAAAGCGTAATACAAGAAAGCAGGTCCGCCATTACATTCTGGTTGCGACCTCAAAGAGTGGGAAGTAGGTGAGAGTGGGGAAATTCTATCAAAAGAGATGTGGAGGAGGCTAGTGAGTAAAACTTGGGCTTATTTGATTTTGGTCTCCGATACAGTAGGACTGTCCAAAGGTGATTTTCACATACTCTCCTCTGTTAGGTGTGGCTGTGATCGAAGCCTGCCCATTTCCCCCACAAAGAAGGAGGAATTTCTCTTCTGAATGGTTAGAATCTGAGTCACTGATGGGGCCACTATTACTAATGGCTGGAGCTGCTGTGCTTGGCATCCTTGAATTGGATGGTGCCAAGGTCAAAATTTGAGAAGAGTCGAGGGTCTTGCTAAGACCCTAATCCTGGTCTTCTTGCTTCAACTTGAGCTTCTCACAGGGCTCTGCACTGGGGCTTTGGTGTTGATAGGGACGCTTGTTCACTGATTCCTATTTTGCTATTGTTTCATGAGCTCCTTTAAGAACCTGTTATAATGGGGTTTGGGGACATGGCGAAGGGCTGTCAGCACAACAGGATTCAGGTATTTCTCACCCTGCCCAGAACATCATCTGAGAGCGCCCCACTCTCACCTTTAATTGTTAAGAGTTGGCTAAATGTGACATGTGAAATGAATTTCTATTAGGAAATGCCATTAAGTATAGAACATGGTTGTTCAACTAGCTTCCAAGAATCAGGACAATACAAAATGGCGGCATTGACACCTGGGAAGAGTCTGCATGTAATGTGTCACTCTCGCTGTAGAGAGGAAAGGATTAGAAAGTGTGTGGGGAATGTGGAATCAACACGAGGTGCAGAGACACTGAGAGGGAAATCCATTAATCATGTTTGTCCGTGCTTACCCAGGAAGAAAAAGCTGTGTGTGTTTTGTTGACAGTCAGTAATTAAACACGAGAGAGGCCTCATCATGATTTCATGCTCCCGGTAGGAAGAGGAAATGGTGAGAGACACAGTGCATGGGCTGAATCATCAGAGTGATAGGCATTTGCTAAACGTGGCCAGAGCTGGGCGCCAAGGTGGGAGCGTCTGCACTCCTTCCACATCCATTGAGAACCTGCCGAAAGGCAGTTCGGTGCTGGGGGCCGGCAGAGCACAGCCCGCCCCGATGGATTCAGAACCTGGCGTGGGAAAGAGGGTTGGGGACAAGATACTGTAATATCTGCCAGTGAACAGGAAGGGATTCACACCATCCAGCTTTGGCTTTACAATTACTCTAAATACACACCATTTTTACTCACTGGCACAAGAAGCCTACGATGTATTTCCATGGAGGCAAGGAAACCCTGCTGCCACCACCCGTCTCCAGCTTGTCCTATTATGCCCAGATTGCAAATCACGATCCTCTTGCAAATTCTTGCTTCGGTGCAAATTTCTCTGACCAGATTGCTTGCTCAGCAGTATTGGGCTAGGCTACTCCTTGGGAATGGGTGTTTGCATGAGGGAGAAGGGAAAAGTCTTTTGGAACTTGGAACTCAGGGGAGATGGCTCTGAGGGGGTGGGTAGGGACTGCGTACTCCACTGGGTGGAGGGTGGAGAAGGGCAGCCCCTGGGAGTGCACTGGAGAGTGGAGAGAAAAATACCCAGGAAGTACAGTGGGGCCAGGCGGCAGGCAGGAGGATGCCCAAAGCATGCTTCACCCACCCCACCCCACTTAGCGTTGGGCTTGCTCTCATCTCATTCATTCCAAAATTACTGATTACCTCTTATGAGCCAGCAGAGTTGGGCCTGGGATATGGAGGCTGAGACACAGACACAGCCATGAATAGGTCTTGGCCTCTCTTGGCTTGAAGGAGGATGAGCCATGGGCAAAAGTCGCCTTACTGTGCAATTAATGGCCGTCAGAGCCAAGGGAAGTGAAAGTGCATGAGCAAGCACGTGGAAAAGGTCATGTCTGGCTCGGGTTAGTCAGTGTGGTCAGGAGACCAGAAGCCATCGTGGAAGGGGTGGAATTGACCCCGGAGAGGCATGTATTTTGATGTGCGGGCGTGGGAGTCGAAAGGCATCCCAGGCAGGGACAACGGGGTGGGCAAAAGCAGGGAGGCGGGAAATCCAGAAGTCTGTGCTTTAGAGCACATGGTTTATCGGCACCCGCATGTGTGCTGTATGGAGGTTTGAGCTGTATAATTTGAAATTTTAAGAGTTTTTTTGCTCTAGGTGGAAAACTTTTGGTATTTTTTCTCTGATAAACGGATTGCACCTTTATAGTGTAAAATAATGATGGTGATGATGAGAGTAATAACGATGATAATAATACAAATTGTGATCGAGTTTGATTTTATTGGGAGTCAAGTAAACACATCACCAACTTGGTGTCCTTCCCCCTCCTGTCGCTATGTTTCCAATTCAACTAGAGCCTTTTGGCTCTAAGAGGAACACGGCCCCTCCCCACCCAACCCCGAACAAGAACAAAGTCGCAAGAAGGAATGCCCAAGAAATAGTTTATTCTGAACAAGAAACAACATCAACTTAAACACAGCCAGGAAATCTAGCGTCTCTTGGGCTTACTTCTAGCTCCTGCCCCCTAATTCATGAACTCAGCCCAGCAAGAAATCCTAAGTGCTGCCCGGGTCACAGTGAAGAGAGAAGCAGCCCTGCGATTGCCTGGAGGGAACAAGACAGTGCCGGTGGGGGACGGAGAACGACGAGTGCGCGAGACAAGCAGACTGACGTGGGCAACGGAATCGAGGAGTAGGCTTGGCTGAAAGGAGGACTCTTAGGAGCATCTCCTTTCTGAAGGTTAAAGACAGAAAACCACACCCTCCATTAAAACGTCTCTTAAGATTTCGGAGAGATGGCATGGACGGCCCCGAGGGTGGACTGATGATGTAAAAAGTAAAAACCGGAAGTTGGAAGGAAAACTAAAACCACAGCGGAACGTCGACAGGGATGGACGGAGTTCCAAGACTCCGGGAAGAAAAGCTCAAGGAAGCCAAACCACCGGACTCGTTTCTGTGGAAAGTGACCTGCCAAACGAGTGACGTAGGGAAGTCTCTGCAAACGATGACGGTGACGTGGGCACAGAGTGCCTACCATGCCGTGGGTGCCGTGTGCTGGGCACGGGACACACAGAATGCCACCGACTCCCGTAACCACCCTGCAAGGCTGGCTTCATCGCCGCCGCTCTGAAACAAGGAAACGACACCGAAGTGATTATGCCGTTTGCCTAAGGTCTTCCGGTTGGTAAACAGCAGGGCTGGGTTCCGAGCACGAGCCTGACGCCGCGCCGAAGCTCGGTCCCCGGTGCTACGGCGTCTCCCCATCCAGAGGGCAGAGCGCTGCCCGCACAGGTCCCACAGCCGTTTGTTCCTTGTGCGAGTCCACTGTCCTCCTCGACTCAACTTCCTGGTGACCCATGCTTCTTTGTTCCTCAATACAGAGCCACCTCATCCGTGGCACTTGGGGACCCTCTTTAAGACAATGCTGAGGAGGCCACTTCCCACCCTTCACAGGAAAGACCCCCAGAAAGGGGACGGGGACTCAGAATTTGGCGGTGGGACTGGGTTTGGGAGGAACTCTCAAAATGGTGGTCAGTGACTTGACCTTCTGAAGGGCATCCACCTGCCACGCCAGTGCGGGGTGTGGGGTGGGGACCTGCTGGGATTACAGGTGGGAGGCGGTCTTCTGTGAAGAAGGGCAGACATGCACCTGTAGCATCAGGACCTAGGGGACCAGGCTGGTGCGCGGCCACGCCACCTTAGCGGGTCAGAAAGACTGGCCTCCCAGAGGCGGCAAATGAAGACACTTCCGGTTTTGCTCCAGGGTGTGGGAATCGTGGGAATGGAGGGGGTGCCTAGTTGCCTTGCGGGATGGGAGTGGACTTCAAATATCAAGGTTCTATTTTGCCTGTGTAAACAATTTCATAAATGTCACAGATTTTGCATGTCTCCTACCTATTTGGTTTCTCCCAATAACCTTGTAGAAGTGGGACAGACAGCTGTTTTAACCCCTTTGGCAGATGCAGAAAACTGAGGCACAGGAAGGGCAAGGTTGTCCCAAGTCGCACAGAGAATCCGTCAGGCACCTGCGACCAGAACCCGGGCTTCCCAGCTCCAAGCCCAGGGCTGTCTCTGCATCTGGTGTTACCAGGAGTGAGATAGGGACCATCGTGGCACAGAGAGGGGCTTCCGGTGGGCAGGACGGGAATGCGCACAGTCCCGTCAGGCGGGGCCGCAGGCGGTGGCTTAGCTGCTGCAGCCCCGGGAGCAGGCGTGGCCCAGGATGTTGTTGTTGCAGCCGTCCTGGAGCTTGCCCTGGGTCTGGCTCCCAGCTCGGCCCTCTGTGTCCAAGAGCTGGCTGGTCTGCCCCTGCTGCCTCCTCAGCCTGCAAATAAACACAGCACAGACCTGAGTTGGTGGCACAGAACCGAGGGTGGCGGGAGGTCCGGGAGACGCGTTTGGACAAACAGGGCAACTGGGAAGCCTTCCGCCCACGCCGTCCCCTGGCTTGGGAGGCACAGCTGCTACAGGCCCAGAGTGTGGCGCCCTGGAGCCCAGGCGGGCCTGGGATCGAAGCCTGGGTCAGGTGCACTCCGGTGAGATACTTAACACACAGAGCCTCAGTTACCCTATCTCCGGAAAATGCGGATAATGATTCCTGCCTTAGGACTCCCTACGAAGTCTGCGGGAGATCACGGCTGCGATTTGCTAAGCTCACATCGTCGGTGTCGGTGATGAGCCCCCGCACATCATTCATTCACGCCTATAATCGAATGCCCACTGATGTACCAGCCACCACGCAGGGGAGCAGGGGAGACCCTGGCCAGCAAAGTAGTCCTCTTGTCTGTCTTCACGGAGTTTACCCTCTAAACGGGCAATGGCCACTAATCAACTTATACCCCAAATACATATCCAAACAGATGAGCACCCAGCCTTACAAAATGGCCCACGACAAACTGTTAAGGGGGCGTGAGTCTCAGCCCTGCATTTCTTCACAGCTGGCCACCTGGTCGCCCTCCACAGGATCTAAGACGTCAACATCCTTCTCTTTGTGACCTGCAAGTTCACGTTCACGCATGATCCTAGAACTGTCACCGCGTGCATGGTGCAGGCAAAAAATAAAATGGAGACCTTCAGGGAGGGAGGGAGGGAGAAGTCTGAGACCAGGAAGAACACAGCTCTCAGCACTTGCTAGTTGGGCACCGTGGGTCAAGCTGCTGTCTTCTTCTGGGCCTCAGTTTCCCTCTGTAAACCTGGGATTATCCCATTCACTTGGCAGGAGGCTAAGGGAATCAGAGAGCATGTATGTGAAATATCCACTATGGGGCTGGAAATAATAATATTGCCACAATTCTCTCTTTTTAAATTTTTTAAAATTTTTATTTAAAAAATATTTTTTTGATGTTTATTTTTTTTTGAGAGTGAGAGAGACAGAGTGCAAGCAGGGGAGGGGCAGAGAAAGAGGGAGACACAGAATCCGAAGCAGGTTCCAGGCTCCGAGCTGTCAGCACAGAGCCCGATGTGGGGCTTGGACTCCCGAACTGTGAGTTCATGACCTGAGCTCAAGTCGGACGCTTAACTGACTGAGCCACCCAGGTGCCCCATATTGCCACAATTCTTGTTCTGAAGGACGCAGGTTTCAGACTGAATTTACTTTTTAACATTAGTAGCTTCCGTCCAGCAGAGTGTGGACCTATGAAAGATGTAAACGACAGCCACTTCACTCGGCAAACATGCACGTGACTACAACACAGTCATGGCCTTGACAGGTCACAGTGTGTGTGTGTGTGCGTGTGTGTGTGTGTGTGTGTGTGTGTGCGTGCGCACGCTTGGTGGGATCTTCTAGTGTCCGCAACAATGTGAGGGCTGGAGTGAGCTCTTCAGGTAATGCTGAAGTACCAGCAACAACACAGTATTTTTAAGACAGGAAACTTGGTGGCCACTGCCTCCTACCCTTGGGCCACCCGCAGGGCCGAGGAGCAGGTGTGCGGTCCCTGTGCCCCTGTGGCTCGCAGCTGTCCAGCTAGCACACCTGGGAAAGATGGTTAGGGCTCGCATTCATCATCCTATTGAAGGAGGCGTCAGCACCCAGAGGGCGGCCTGGGGTCTGGAGGGAGAGTCTTTCTAGGATGAGGAGAGGGGGTGGTCAGACTTCCTGGGCAGGGCTGGGAACTTCCCGGGAACCTTCCTCCCCTGTCCCTCCTCTTTCCTCTCCTCTGTTTTAAGGGACTCTCTCAGGCACTCCTGGAAAGAAAATCCAATAAAAACTAGGAAAAAGTCGAAAACTCAAATGGCTAGGAAACTAAATGGCAGAGGCCTGCACTTCCAAAGCAGGACGTTGCTCTTTGGTTCATAACTATAATACCATGTAATTCTCTGGGTGTATCACGAG
The DNA here is from genome assembly GCF_046562875.1 of Panthera onca. Classification (NCBI taxonomy): domain Eukaryota; kingdom Metazoa; phylum Chordata; class Mammalia; order Carnivora; family Felidae; genus Panthera; species Panthera onca. The sequence goes on from NC_138342.1 coordinate 5,559,172, forward strand.
ATAAACACGAATCCCATTAACACTTTCTGTTAAATGTTCAAACACAGCAGAGGTAGCATCGCTGTCTCTACACCCCAGTCCTTCTCTAATTATAACACAAAATATAACTTCAAACGTTGCATAATAAAGAATGGAGCAGATGAGGGAGAGGTGGATTTGGAAATCTTGTCGGGGCAGGGAAGGTTTCCTGTAGGAGGCAGCATTTGAGCTGGGCTTTAAGGATTTGTATGGAATGGGGGTAGCGGGAGGGAGGCAGGGGTTCTGAAATGAAGGGACAGGAGTGAGGTAAGGCACAGAAATAGAACAAACAGAACACTGCTGTGTGGACCAGCATCCTCTCTGGAGCTGTTGGTTTAGGCACTCTGGCCCCTTCTTTTGGCCAGAAGTTATTTCACGAGTAGAACCAGCAGCTTCAAGTCCGCCTTCTTCTGTGGAGCGTCATACATAAAATACTATGACCGTGAGTCCCGGACCCTACAGCACTAACTAAATGAAGTACGGGTCATGCATGCCCCTGGCAACCTACCATCAGATTCATTGTGAACCAAGGTGGCTGAACCAAGAAAGAGGGACCCTTCTCTGGGCATCCCCCCATCCACCTAGAGCCTGTGGAGCTGGGATTCTACTCTAGTTCCGGGAGACACCAAAGCCTGCGTTCTTCCAACTACATCTGCAATGCCCCTCACCCACCAACATTCATCATCCATTCTCCACCCACCCAGCAAAATCCATCCATTTTCCACCCACCGATCCATATATTCATCCACTTATTTACTCATCTGCCTATTCACCTACCCCATCCATCCCCCATCCATCCATCCACCCTTCCATCTATTCATCCTTCCATCCATCCGTCTACCAATCCATCCATCCACCCATCCACCCTTCCATCTATTCATCCATCCCCCATTCATCCATCCTTCCATCCATCCCCCATCCATCCATCCACCCACCCTTCCATCCATCTACTTCCATTATGTCCACCCATCTGTCCCACCTCCAGCCCCACCTATTCATCCCTCCTCACCTGTCCACCCCTCACACACTTACCGATTTACCACCCAGCCACCCACCTCCCATATACACACCCGACACCCATCCATCTGCCTCATCCATTGATCATCCCCCCATCCACCTAATTATCTACCTAGTCATCCATCCATTTCATCCATTCACTATACACTGATCTGTCGATCTCCTGATTTACCCCCATTTCCCCATCCACCCCCCCCATCTATCTCCTATTCATCTACTATCCATCCACCCATCACCCTCCTGCCTATCCGTTCATCCATCCACTCCCATACTTCCATCCATCATTGCCACCCACCCATCTGCTCAATACACTTCCACCTACCCACCCACCACCAACCCATGCATCCCCCTACCCTTCCACTGGCACTGTCTGTGGCTCACAGTTGAAGGGGCTGTGGAGCAGGGCAGAGAGAAAACAGCGAACATTCACTGTGATGAAGTCTCTGCTGGAAGGAAGTGCCACAGCAGAGCACCAAGGGTCTGGGCTTAGAGCCAGCCTCCATCCCTGGGGCTGCCACTTACGAGCTACGTGACTTTGGGAGGCTGGACCCCCAGGGCCATCGTTCTTCAAGACCCATGCTCTTTCCATTGACTCCTATGCCATCCAATCTGGACCTGGAGGGAAGAGAGCGTGGGATGATTTTTCCACGCTCTGAAGGAATTAGAATGGCTCATGTTGCTGAAATAGGAATCCGTGAACCGAGAAAGAGATACGAAACCATATGGTTGTGGCCCTGAGAGCTCACTTCTATGACTAGCCCACAGCCCAGTTTTATCTGTAACGGGAAGAAATGAAAAAGGCTTTTACACATCCTACTAGGCAGAGCTCAAGTCTGCTGATGCAAATTGGCTGGTTATCCCTGCAATGGCAGGAACATTTAATTTTCTCAGCCAACTTATCAAATTAATTGTCAGCTTTGTGGCCAGAATTCCGAGTGACAGACACAAGTTCCCTCAACCCCCCCCCCCCCCGAACTCCACGACTAGATGCTAGAAGGGAGCACTCTAGGATAGCAAACCTTGCCCAAGGAGAGGAGGACACACATTAAAATTCGTAATAAATCGGGCTGGAGGCATTTTTCAAAGGCAAAGCATCTGAGAAGAGTAAAATAAAATGATTAGCAATCAAAGTAATTTAAAATCAAGCTATATCACACAGGCAGGATGCAGTCGGCTTAATACCCAACATCCATCCAGTACGGGCTTTCCGCGGGGAAGGCCCTGCCTCTGACATGAGAGCCGGGTTTTCGTTTATGCCATCAGCTTCGAAAAAGAAAACCATTTTAAAGCGTTTTCACACCTATTGATATCATCCCACTGGTTCTCCCCGTGTATGTTTCCTGGATTGTGTAGAAAGGTGGATGGAGAGGCAAAGGGGTGTATCGGGAGAGTGCAGGCTTAGGAGTCTCGGCAGAATTAGATCAGAGGCCCAGCTTCGCCATCACTGGCCGAGTGGCCGGGGACTTGCAACTTCTTCAAGTCTCTCTCTCTTCATCTGCAACACAGGCACGGGAGAAGATGAACCACTGTGTGCCATCCGTCTGTCCCATAGCAGCTACTTTATAAAGGGCAGCTATTTAAAAACAAATTTTAATGTTTATTCACATTTGACAGAGAGAGAAAGAGACAGAGCACAAGCAGCGGAGGGACAGAGAGAAAGGGAGACAGAATCCAAAGCAGGCTCCAGGCTCCGAGCTGCCAGCACAGAGCCTGACGTGGGGCTCGAACTCACGAGTCGCGAGATCATGACCTGGGCAGAAGTCAGATGCTTAACCGACTGAGCCACCCAGGTGCCCCTAAAGGGCAGCTATTTTTGCAATGATGATGATGATCACATTGTGGAGATACTCTCATTTTGCAGATCGGGAAACTGAGGATCAGGAAGTAAAAGTTAACTGCCTCTCATAGTTCTGATGGAAGTCTCCAAGCATGGAGGCCCCCAGAGATGGTTCTGTAGGCCACGTCCTGGGTGGGGAGGGGGTCAGGGCGGAAGAACTGGAGGAGTGGAGGGTACTGGGATGGGGTACACACAGAATGGCTGAGCGTCAGGACCCAGAAAGTGGGTGAAACAGGACAACGGGCTGAGTAGGACAGAATCCAGGCCGAGGAGTCACGGCGGGGTGCAGAGGGGTCCACAAACCCGGGAAGACCAGGGTGTGGAACCAGAGACCGGAGCCAGGTCTTCTGCCTTGTTATGTTGTCTCTCATCCACTGGAAACGGCCGTCTGTGTCTACACAGTACCCGACACACGGTCAACGTGCCGGAAGGATGGGTGGGCCAAACAAAGGAATAAATGGCCACCCTTCATTAGCAGGGTGCTTGCCCAGAGGTTGGCAGGCTCTGTGTCACCCTCAACAAGGGGGAAAGAAGGCCAGCTGTAATTAAATGAAACAACAAGTGTCCTCACGGGACACAAATTGGATTATCATTTGCAGAACTGGTGAGTCTCAGCCCTTGTGGGCAACAGTTCACCTGAGTTAACATGCATGAAGCTCTTTTTTCTTGTAGCTGAGGGAGTTGGGACAGGTTGTTATTTGTGTGTGTGTGTGAATTAAAAATTATGGCAAAATCATGTTTGACCCAGCACTTAATGGACATGGGCTGATAATTCTGTATATAATGAATTACATTAGCCAGCACTCGTGTAGCGTGCACGGATTACGTAGCAGAGGCCGTTAAGTACTTAACACGTGTGAACTCACTTGTCCTAACAACCACCCTAGGAAGTTGGCATTTACATCCCATTTTTCAGATGAGGACACTGGTGCCCTGGCATGAGGCCCAAGGTCACAAGGCTAGCAGGGATCAGTATTCAGACCCAGTGAGTCTGACTCCAGGACCTGTGCTCTTAGCTGTTATGTATATTGCCTCTCTGTGGTTCATGAAAACCAGAGTTGAAGTTCCAGGGAAGTTCTGGAAGAGCCCATGCCAAATTAACAAAGGTTATCCGGTGGGGTTGGGAGGTGGATGTGGAAAGGAAGACAGTCACTGGCGTGTACTCCACAAGAATCCCTTCTCTAGCATCCCTGGCAGAGTCCACTCTTGGCAGGACCCTGCTGCTCGCCCCGCCCGAGATTTCCCGCACGGGGAAATAGCTCAGACCCTTAGAACCTTCTCCCACCTAGGGGCATCTGGGTGGCTCAGTCGGTTGAGTGGCCGACTTCGGCTCAGGTCACGATCTCGAGGTCCGTGAGTTCGAGCCCCGCGTCGAGCTCTGTGCTGACAGCTCGGAGCCTGGAGCCTGTTTCGGATTCTGTGTCTCCCTCTCTCTGACCCTCCCCCGTTCATGCTCTGTCTCTCTCTCTGTCTCAAAAATAAATAAACGTTAAAAAAATTTTTTTAAAAAAAGAACCTTGTCCGACCTAGAACCGAGACAAATCTGCTGTATGCCAGCTGCTCTCCTTTGACCGTTGGTGCGCTCTCTGGAATTCTTCTCTGTCTTCAATTCTTAGGAGCCCCCGGGGCTGACCATCTCCCGTTGTCCCCCAGATCCACTCAACCCAGCTGGGAGCCTGGGAATCTGCAGCCTAGGAATCTGGTGGGGGTGGTGCTTATCGAAGGCTCCCACGCCCTTGGCTTCAGCGACCTTAGCCAAGGGAGGGGGGCCTGCAGAGATCAGGAGCAGGGGGAGTCAAGCTGGGGTATCTGTTCCCCAGGGGCTCCCTGCACCGTCTCCTTGAGCAGCTGGGAACACTAGAAGGTCACTGTTCCAGCTGAGGTGGCCGTGTCCCCTCTTCCCCCTTCTTCCAGTGTCCAGGTGGAAACGCAGTGGCTTCCGTGTAGCCCCAATCCCCCGCACTGTGTGAGCGGTGGGACATACAGAGGGGCCTTTTCAAATTAGTCTCCTGGGAGTATTTCCTCTGGGATTCGGGCTGAAAAAACAGCTTTGCGGTCTCTGCAAGGTGTCTCTTCCTTCGGTAAAAACTCAGCGTAACTGGCTGTTCTACTTTGAAACCTCATCACTTCCTGGGAAGACAGCCTTCTATGCAATTCTTATCTCACACATTCAATAACAGCCTTTGGCCAGAAGCGTTACAATTCTGTTTTATCTGCCGCTGCCTGAAGCAAACGTAGGGTGTGCACCAAGGGTGTGAGATAGCAAAGTGGAGCGGATTGTCTTACTATCCTCCCCCTCTCTCCACCCCTTTGCAAGTAGATCGGCTTGGGGCAAACAGCAGGGACAGCCATCCCGTGGGAGTGACGGGGATTGAGATGTATCGGGTGTGCGTTCTCATTCGACACCTCCTCATTTAGTGCCTGCGTCCACCTTCTGGAGAAGAACCAACAGCACCCCTGGTGAGGAGAAAGGGCCGTCAAGATATAGCAGCTGGTGGTAGGTCACACGCTTTTCAGACCTGAGCCCAGACTCCAGTGAAGGACCCCGCTCTTCCCGCCTTCCCAGCCCCGTGCTGCTTCCTGCCCGAGCAGATTCCTCTCTGGGTCTAGAGGTGAGGTTGATCTTTTGTGTCTGAGCAGGCTGACGGGAGAGACTTCCTGGGTCCCCACTGGCTCGGGTGCACAAGAAAGGCCTGGGCCAGCAGCCTAGTGGATGGACAGTCACCAAACGTTCTGATCTGCCCGCTTCCAGGCGCCTGGCAGGATCTCGCTTCGGGGCTCCCGGGGCTGGGCGGGCTGTGTGACTCATTCTGGCCAATGAGTGTGAGTAGAAAGTGCGACCAACAGACTGGAGCAGTGCTGTTGCCAGACCCTCAGAGTCTCTTTCCTCTGTCATTGTGATGCTCCAGCGATGCTGCTGCTGGCTGGGTCCTGGGTAAGGAGGGTGATGGCGCTGTGGGAGGAGCACCCCCGCCCCCCCCCCCCCCCCCGCCCCGACCTGCCATAGACATTCGGTGCAGATAAGAAACAAACCCGTTATGAGCCGCCGAGATGCGGTGTAGGCTCAGAGAGGGGATCTGGAGGTCCAGCCACTGGTCTGTTGGTGAATAATGGCCTCAGTCTGGTTCTGGGTTGCAGAGAGTTGCCATGGGGAAACCCTGTGGCTCCAGACAGGAATGAACTCTTTGACAGTTGAGGGGCCCGAGGGAGGGGTACACTTTGGGGCCGCTCACCTCCGTGCCTGCCTGGGCCGTCAGCCCCGTCTGTCCGCTTATCCTCCCCACCCCTATCCATGCACGGTCGCCATGTTTCCACCTTCCCAGAGGAAGAGGAGGTCAGATGGGAAGTCAAGGGGGATCACCTGCCCTTTCTTTGTTAATCTGCCCTAGCCCTCAACATCCGCCACTCCTTCTCTCCTCTGCCGGCCTCAGTTAACTCGACCCTATCAATCCATTTTCCAAGTGGAGAGCACTGCCTTTGTTTTGCCTTCGCACAACTCGGCCGAGACAGGAGCCGATGCCTTTTTATAGACCTTACCTTCCTCCTCTTAGCTATTGATGGGGTAAGGGCAGGCACTTGATGCAAGCAGTGCCAATCAGAATCCTCTCCAGTGGCCAGACTTGATTGGTCCAGGGAATGTCACCTGACCCAAGTGGGGCCAATCAGAGCCATTTCCTGGGATTCTTGCGTTTGAGATGCAGCAAGCTTTCTCCTTGGTGACTTTCCTTCAAGCTTCCTCTCTTGTCTGCTTTCCTGGGTCTGGTGGTAGAGGTGGGAGGCTCGAGGTCTCCGCACTGTGTCTTCCACTGTGTGGGAAGAACGGGTTTACCGTAAAAGAAAATGACCTCAATGTACAGAGAAGCAGGACTCCCTGGAAGGAGGAACGAGCGAGAGTCCCATTTCACCTAAGCCATTTGCTTTTTTATCTCCAACCCTAGCAGCCACGAGGGCCTCAAGAGAATTCACCATTTATGCTGGTGTCTGTCTTTGTGACCTCCCAGGGCCACAAGTCTTCCAGGGGAAGCAACGGCACATATGTGTATGGTTATTAAATGTATTAAAATATCACTAATTCATTTACATGTCAAACGTCCATGCTTCTGAAGTCACTACACTTTTTAGTTTGCACTCTTTGTAAAATAACCTTTCTGAGACTAATAGGCACGCTTAACATTTTGGTTAAAATTTGGGAGGAATCAAGGGTTAATGACTGCCGGGCACGGAGCCTTCACTGGTCCCTGGCAGGTGTGTATGCTCCTCACGGCTCCCTGGTGATGTACCAGCAACTGCGTGAAATATATTCCCTCAAAGTTCCGGAGACCAGACGTCTAACACCGAGGTGTCCGCAGGGGCCTGGGGTAAATCCTTCCTTGTGTCTTCGGGCTTCCAGTGTTTGCCAGCGATCCCTGGCATCCCTCAGATTGTGGCCACTTCTGTCTTCAAATGTCCCTCTCCTTAGAGAGACCTGTCATTGGATATACCTAGTCTAGTTTGACATCATCTTAACTTGATTACTTCTGCAAAGACCCTATTTCCAAATACAGTACTGGGTGGGGGGCAGCCAGGAGTTCATCATATCCCTTTGGGGGACACAAGGCAACCAACAAAAGAGCCATTTCAGGCGGAAAACATGAGGATTTTTCATAAGGATTCTGGGGGCGGCCCAGAGCTAGAGAAAGCCGAGGGCATTAACATTAAGGACCCGCAGAGAAGTTGCCAATTGCCTCTAAGCACTTATTTCAGACCATCTTACTGTTTGTGTTCTGTTTTTATTTATTTATTTATTTATTTATTTATTTATTATTTATTTATTATTTTTCTGAATATGCAATTTATTGTCAAATTGGTTTCCATACAATACCCAGTGCTCATCCCAACAGGTGCCCTCCTCCATTGTATTCTGTTTTTTACATACATTCTGAGTGACACCATTTGTTTGCTTCCCTTGGATATTTTAATTAAAGTTCTGACATTTAAAACAGTTAAAGGTAAGAGTCAGTGGAAAGAATACGAGCTTGAGAAACTCTGGACTATGTGGGATCCCAACTCTGCAAAAACACTGACTGCTGGCTTCAGGCACCTCCTTCTCTCTAGATGTCAATATTTACAAATCAAGGTTATGGTGAGGATTTATTTCGGATGAAATGTAACTGTACCAAGCCCAGCGCATGGCATATAACAGGTTTTCAATATATTCACAAAGCGATAGTATTCTTTCATTTAATCGGCTGGCAATGAGATTCTTAGATGGCACAGAGAGAAAATTAGACCAGGATTAAAACAACAACGGTATTTACTTCAAAACAGACCATTAGATCCCTGTTTCTAATTTTCAAATTCATGCACAGCCTCCTTTCACAAAGGACTTAATAAGGCCTATAAATAGTCCCATACAAAATGGGCATATTTTACTCTGGAGAACTAATTGCAGGTGAAAGAAGACGGGACTTTAAATAATTGACGTCTGAGCAGACCAGTGACAGCATGTGCTTCTAAGAGAAACAGGGCTGTATGGACTCAGCTATCTGTGAGGGACCGTGTGTTGCCTCTTGGCCCACTGGAAACCTGCCATGCTGTATTTTCCGGGGTCTTTCACTGGGGGGTGAATGTGTCAGGATCAGTAGCCCTTAAAATTTTTTTTAAATGTTTATTTATTTTGGAGAGAGAGAGAGAGAAGGAGAGAGAGATAGCACAAGTGGGGCAGGGGCAGAGAGAAAAAGGGAGAGAATCCCAAGCAGACTCCCCACCATCAGCACAGAGCCCGACCCGGGGCTTGAACCCACGAACAGTGAAATCATGACCTGAGCCAAGATCAAGAGTCAGACGCTTAATGGACTGCATCACCCACATGCCCCAGGATCAGTAGCCCTTTTTTAAACCAGGCTTCAGTTTCTCTTAAAGGATTTGGCAGAGGGCCCCGCCTCCCGTGTGATTTCCTGATCCAGAGTTTTCATGCAACTGTCAGGATTCTGCAATCCAAGCACCTGCGGGCCCCCTTCACTTGTGGCTGAAATTCCTCCTGCTGTTCTAGGTCGCTGAGCTGATCTTCCCTGACCATCTTCCTGGGCTTTGGAACGGCGCCACCTTGTTTCACGGAGCAGCGATCCCAGAAAGCCTGGCCTCACCCACCACAGTCGTCCGTGCTCTTCTTCTCTGCCTCAGTGGGCAGTAAAGCCTCAGGACTCTTCTGAGATTCAGAGATGCCACGACAGTCAGAGTTAGGCTTTAATCGGTTTCTCTGACTGCGAAATGGTAGGAAAAAAACAATCCTATGAATGGAGCCGTGATGAGAACGGAATGAGCAGAGGGCTGCGGGTGCTCCCGCCACCCCACGGTTTAGAAAGGAGGTGCTCTCAGCTCTTTGTTGGCTCCCCGTCCTGGCTGTGCTCACCTATAAATGACGTTGGGGCCACACAGACTGGACCAAAGACTAGAGAGAACCAAAATGCACTGGCCTTGATTTCGGAAGGCGGGGTCCTTGAAGTTCACCTCTTCCCAGCAAAGGGGGTGGAGGACATGCCAGTGGTGAAGGTGAAGGTTCCTCCTTTACTGATTCATCCATGAGACGCAGATATAACCTTTTCCTGCCTTCCCCACGGGGAAGAGGTCAGAGGGGAGTCAAAGTCCTCTGCAAATGGCACGGACCTTGTAAAGTCAAGGCCAGCCCTTGATGCGGAGGCCGAGGGGCAGAGAGGCTGGGACCCGCCCCACCCCACTTGCCCCCCCTGCTCACAGCCCCGAGGGCAGCAGGACCAGGGCTTGCCCCGTTCACCCAGTTCCCAAGCCTGAAGTGAATCGTAACTTCACGCTGCTTAACCTCCATTCCCCCAGCAGTTCCAGGCCGCAATAGAGGGTCCCTATCTCACTGCCTGGGGTCTCCAGGGAGCCCCCCCCCCCTCCCCGGGGAAGATGAGGTCACCAAACTTTAATCATGTTTTGATTATTCATCTGTCATTGTTCCAGGCCTCCCACATTCGTCCTCAGCCGAGCCTGCAGCGGCTCGCTATTGTGTTTTCTCAGGATGGGGAAGCAGGACAGACCGCTGTCACGTTAACTTGTACCATCTTGCACCTGGAACGTGTCCGGATTCACCAACAGACGCCATCTACAGAGCCAGTGGAGACTCCTTGTTCCACAGTAAATGTGCAGGGCGATGGACCGTCTTGCATTTCGACCTAGTGCTTGGACCCTGGAGCCTGATTACCTCCATGGAACCGCAGCCCTCCTAGTCATGTGCCCTCAACTCACGTTTCGTCTGCCCCTCTTCCCCTGTTACATGGGGGAGTAAAAGCGCCTGGCCCACAGGATGGACGTACTGACTGCATCGCATGGGGCAGGTGCCCAATAAAAAGGTGTCGCTACACGCGAGCCGCTGCACCGCCTGGACGCGCTGAGGGCCCGCCTCAAAGACGCCACTTAGGGAAAGTACCCCCTGCCTTCAGGTCCTCAGTCCACCCGAGCGTGAGCCCCACGAGAACAGGGGCTTGCTCCCGGCTATGCCCGCTTATATCCAACCCCCGGGAGATGCTGAGTAAACCTCTCCTGGACAGCTGGATGAACACACACGCAGCAGAAAGAGCCCAGGATCTGGGGTTGGAAGATCAGATTTCAAATCCTTCGTATCCCAGTTCAGAGCTGCAGACGTTGGGAACGCTAATATGCCTCTCAGGAAAAGGGTGGCAAGTAAGGAGTAAGCAGTGACCCCCAACTGGGGGAAACTGGTCTGCTGGGGAACATCAGCCCGTGTCTGGGGTCAGTTTTGGTCGTGCTACTGATGTCTAATGGGCAGAGGCCACGAAAGCTGGCAGGGCAGTCCCCACATCAAACAACTGACGTCCGTAGTCATCAGACGTTGACAGGGCCGAGGCTGACAAATCTGGATTAAAGGAACATGATCTGAAACCATAAAGTCCTACACCAACGTCACTGACCATCGTTAACAGTATTAATAAGTACCACACATGCAGTAGCCCACATCTTTCAAATACAACATTTTTAGGGCCTCCAGACGTGGCTTTAATGTGATTTTTAAAATGCTGATTTCTTTACAAGATGACACAGATAGGCAATTCAGCTCCTGAAACTCCTTTCTCACCAGGGGCTCCTTATTCTGCAAACCTCCGCCAAATGCTATTGAAAAGACCTTCTGGAAAGACTACGCTCGAATCTCTGGCCAGAAATAGGAGGACAGGACCCACGGCGCCATTTCTCAAACTAATGGAAGCCTCAGCTGCCCAGGCCTTCGCATCCCTGGACCAGTCCCTGAAACAGATGCTCCACCTGGCTTGGTGGCCTCTTGCCAGTTGAGGTCTCAGCTCAGCAATAAAGTTGTGTTTCTAGAATATTAGGCAGTGCTAATTTGAATTTTGCCCTCTCTTTAGAAACTGAGGCCCAGAGAGGTCAGGCCCAGGGGCATGTCCTCCGCATCCCCACGGTGGCCTGTGCTAGCTACGAGCAGGCAAGGACACAGGTCCCGCTGGATCCACTTTGGTGTCTCAGGGTCCAGTCCAAGATTAGGGCACATCTGTTAAAGGACTGAGTGCGAATCTCCTTCAGGATCTGGCTGATGCCCCCGGGTGCTGCCTGCTGAGGACAGCTTCCTCATCGCATGGGGGGAGGGGAACTTTTCTCTGCTCAACAGCTCGTTCTAGCTGACGAAGCACACGTCACATACCAGGCAGCCGTGCAGGGGTGAGGCCCCCGGGAGCGCCCTTAAGCCCGTGAGGGCTCGGAGATGCAGGTCACCAACCCCAGAGCAAGGGAGACAGACGGCTGGGAAGGTCTGCAGTTTTAGATCGGGATTCTTGTGGCCAGCTCAGAACCAACCAGAAGAGGCCCAGTCTGGGCACGCTTGGTCTCTCTTAGCAGAAGTTCTCAAAGTACGGATCAGCATGACACCAAGAACATGTTAAAACGCAGATCGCCAGGCCTATTCTCTCAGCTTCTGGCTCAGAGGGCACTGTATCCGTTCCCTACGGCAGCTGTAACACATCGCCAGCGTCTGTGGGGAGCGTCTGGTCCAGGCCCCTCCCCTGGCTTCTGGAGGCTGCTGGCGAACTTTGTGCCCTTCTCCCTGTGTCTGCGCCTCGTCTTATCAGGACACCAGTCCTATTGGATGATGGGCCCCTTACTCTGACATGACCTCATCTCAGCTGACCACATCTGCAACAACTCTAGGTCCAAATGAGGCCACGTTCTAGGATACTGGGGCTAGAACTCCAACATATCTTTTTGCGGGGTGCAATTCAACACATAACAGGTGTGGCAACCCTACATGCTAATACCCCCTACCCCCGACTGGGGGACTTTTTTAAAAAAATTTTTTAATGTTTATTTATTTTTGAGAGAAAGAGCATGAGCAGAGGAGGGGCAGAGAGAGAGGGAGACACAGAAGCAGGCTCCAGGCCCTGAGCTGTCAGCACAGAGCCCGACGCAGGGCTCGAACGCACAAACCATGAGATCAGGACCTGAGCCCAAGTCAGATGCTTCACCGACCCCCCCAACCGGGAGATTTTGATGTGACCACGCGCTCCCTGCTGATTCCCTCTGCAGCCCTCTGCACAGCGGCAGCCTGGCCCAGTGTGCTGTGAGCGGATGGCCTGGTCTGCCGACGAGGAAAGCGACAGCCGCTAGCCGCTGGAGGCTGCCGGGGTCGGTGAGGCCCCAGGGAGTGTGACGGGGAGCCTGGCTCAGCATCTCCGGGTCCCCTACCCAGTCAGGCCACTGGCCACTGGCTGATGTCAGATAGGAAGGTCCTATGTGCCAACATGGCAGGTGCTTTAAACACGGGGTTGCAGAATGGGGTGGGCGACAGACAGGTCCCATTTTTTTCTCTTGGTTTAGAAGGAAAACTCTTGGTTTGGGGCACCCCGCGCTCGCCAACGGAGACATTGTACAGATGAGAAACTGCAGCAGAGAGGGTGGCGGTGGATGCCACGTGGTCCCCTTCCCACGTTCATCGTGGAGCAGGGATGCGGCTGGACCCGGAGGGGCCCACGCGGTGCTCAGACAGCATCCCGGGGTACGCAGCCGGGCCCTTCATCTGGATACTTGCACATGGCAGGTGGGAGCTAGCCTGGCAGAGCCTTCGGGGCCTGGGGAGGGAGAGGGTGGGCAGCCCAGGTGAGCAGGGAGGCAGGGATGCAGCCACCCCTGAGGCCAGCCGTCTACTTTCCTGTCTCCTGCTTCTGCACATGCCCATCCGCCCCCCCCCCCACCCCCCCGCCCCGTCTGGAAAACGACTCTGTTCTCTCTCTTTGCTTTGCCAACTCCTGTCAGCCGCGCCAGCCTCCCTTTAAATGCATGACCACAAATCTCTGAGGGGTCTTCTGCATGGCCGGGCGACTTCCCCCATCAATTCACTTTTCCCCGTGAGAAAGAACATCTTACTGGTCAGAGCCACTACAGGGTGGTGGTTCTGCTAAGAGCAGCCAGATGCGACCCGTAAATAACCCAAGGAGGGGTATCTCATTTTCATGTTCATTTAAAAGGAAATGATCTGGGTTCTTTGGATTCCAGATGAAGCGTCTCCCGGCACACGGGACAGTGCGGCCGCCACGGCTGCCTGTTCGGGTCCGTCGCCGCTCAGCCTTTTCACAGGCTCACGTCTGCCATCGGGTGCTCTCTGAGGACGCCTCAGTCCATGCTTGAGTGGAGGAAGGGTCCAGAACGAGGCTGCCTGGAGCCCCGGTCCAATGTGCCCGAGCTGGTGTGAGCAGAAGTTCCTGGGGCCAGAGTTCTAGGCCGGGGAAGGGACCCTGAGCCCCGGAGGCGGCAGGACCGCAGGGAAAGGGTGGTGAGCTCGGAAAGCACCCACCCATCGGCTGCCACCTTCCCCGGGTCTGACGGACTGTGGTCACAGAGGCCCTTCGCGTCCTGCCGGCAAGAACAGGGGGACCGGACAGACATGGGCCCCCAGTGGCGAGGCCTGCTCTTCTGGCCTGGCGTGCCCGCCTGGGCCGACCTGGGCACCCGGCTGCTAGTCGGGAGAGCTGTGGCCACCCGGGACAAATGTCGGGTTGCTGCTCCTTCGCCCGTCCCAGTACCCCGTGCAGGATGGGGCCCTGCCCTGCCCAGCGGCCCACTGGCCGGAACCCACGCAATCCTGGACGGAGTCCCTCACCTTCCACCAACACCGTGACGTCCCAGGAGATCAAACTTCTTCACCAGCTGTGTCCCTCCGTTTTGCCTTTCTGTGTACCGTCCTCACTCCTGGGGCCCCATGCCCTTCCCCTCCCCCCGGCCTCAGGACTCAGCGGGGCATGGCAGCTTGGGAAGCTGAGCCTGGCACCTGGTGTGAGAGCCACTGCCTGGGCTGCCCTCTGGCACACATTCCTGCTGCTGTCACCTGCTGGGAGCAAACGTGGCGCCATCCTGTGATGTCCAGGGCTCAAGCTGGCACTTCCCCACCTGGCTCTCCTGGAGCGTGGGAAGCGCGTCCCTTAGGCTCTGCAAGCCCAAGGCCTCGTTCGGTGTTGGTCACATGGAACGGGTCTGCGTCCAGTCCCACGTGTGGGGCTTCAGTCCCCACCCCACGAGCCCACTCCTGCCCAAATCCTGCTTTAATCAGTCCCAGTTGGATGAGCTCCTGACAGCATCCTGCTGGGATCGAGCCTGAGCCGTCTGCGTCCTTTGCTGACTGGCCCCGGTCAGGCCGCCAGCTCAGAACCCACCCGAGCCCCTCCTAACCTGGTGTCGTCCCGGCTCCTGCCAGCCCGTGATGCCAGAGTCCCCGTCCGGCCCACACCAGCTCACCCCCCCTGAATAATAACGGTAACGGTAATCTTTGCATGAGGACCCCGACCTTGTCAGGCATCGTATCCACAACCTCATCTAATCTGCCAACAACCACACCGCAAAGGAGGCACTTCCATTTTGTCAGTGCTGACGATGAGGCTCAGTGAGGTGTAGACTCGCCTCGGGTTACTCTGGAGGTGGCGGGCCCGGGGCGATTTCCATCCAGAGCTCGGGCACCGAACCGTCGGAGAGCCTGCGCCCTCCGCACCAGCCTCCCTGTGCGCCAGCTCAGCGCGCTCCCCCTCCCCCCAACTTCCCGCGAAGACCCCGGGGCCCAGACAGGTGAAGTTGGCGCCTGGCTCGCACGGCGGAGGCGGGATTGGAACTCGGGGCCACCTGCTGCTTCCCTTCCAGCACCGTGGCTGGCTTTGCTGGGCTCCAGGGACCACCGTTTTCCGGGGAGCCCTCGTGCCATCTGGGAGGGCTCTGCCCAGCAGCTGCCGGAGGGGGACTTACTTCTCTCTGTTGAATATGATGAATTCCTTCCGCACGGTCTCCAAGCACTGCTGCAGGTGTCCGTTCTGTCAAAGAGCAGAGAGGTGAGAGTAAATGACGGGGCACCATCCAGGGAGCCACACGACAAAGGCCGTGACGACCAGAGCTTGACCTCAATGGGGCTGCAGATGCCGGGGGCGGGGCACGAGCGACGTGCCTGGAGGGGCCCTGGCTGTATGGGCGGCTGTGCCAAAGGGAACCCGGTCGATGAGGATGTTCGTCTCGACCTCAGTCTGCAGCCATTACATCCAACCTGAAAGTCACGTTAGAATGGAATATGGGTGGAAACTCATGAAGTGGCTTCCTAATCGCTTGAATGTTCACGAGACCTGATGGAGAAGCGGGATGGCGGGCAGAGCAGAGAATCTCAAGAACGTCCTGCCAAGGTGCCCATCCTCTTTGACAACAGATGCCAGACAGCTCTGTGCTCACGGGGGCGCTATTCCTGGTGCCCTAGATGCTGAGCTGTCAGCACAGAGCCCGACGCGGGGCTCGAGCCCACCAACCGTGAGGTCAAGACCTGAGCCGAAGTTGGACGCATGACCGACTGAGCCACCCAGGCGCCCGATCTTTCCGTTTTGTGCTATGAAAAGCCACCCAATCGCGGAGGCATCTTAGTGACTGCAAATGGAGGTATCTGAAGAGGCGAAGTGAGTTGCCTCCGTTAGGCTAAACAGCAGCCCCTCCCTCCTTTAGGCTCCCTGGACCCTGCGATTCCTGCCCCCGGGGGATCCGCTCACCAGAGGACAGCTGTCCTTTGTGCCGTCTTTGGACCTGTTCTTTGCCAGCCTCTTCTTCTTTTTGTGAAGTGGCCTGGATTCAAGGATCATTTCTTCAAGTTCAAATGTAGGGTCACAATTCAATCTCCCCTTCTGAGAGCAAGCGGAAAAGCAAACACGGTCTGTCTTGGTTGCACCCACCACTGGATTGTGTTCATTCATTCGTTCATTCAATCGATCGCTCATTCAACAATGGCTAACTACCACTGTGGGGTGCACCGCTTCCGTTTTATTTCTGGGGAAGAGAAGCGACACCTTCTCGCGGCAGACACGGTTCATTTATCCCCGTGTCTCCTCCCCCGGCCCTGTTAACATCCACACTCCTCCTCAGCCTCCTTCCCACGAAGCTTCGTGTTTTGCCAGGGCCCAGTTCAGTCTCCCAATCTGATGGTATTCACTTATCACACGCACATCTTCATGTCAGGACTACCTCTTCTATAAATATAATTTTTAATAATTTAATTTTAAAATGCTATTTCTGGCCCATATCTGCCCAATTCCCCAAGCTGGCTCCCTCCTGCCCCTCCGCTGGAGCCAGGAGGGGCTCCGCCCACTTGGGTCAGGAGGACTTTTGTGCCCCTGACTTCTGGGCCGTGGACCCAAGATCCAGCTGGTGGCTGTCGCTCAGGACGCCAGTCCCGTCAGGCAATACAGCCTAGTGGTTATATCATCCACAGTCTGGAGGTGCACAGGGACTTCTCCCCAAAAAGCCACTCAGATTTTAGGCCCAAGTCTTTCCTGGCCTGATTTATCTGCCATCCGTTCGTTCATTCATTCATTCATTCATTCATTCATTCATTCATTCATTCTAATGCAGGCTCTGGATACAGATCCCTGAGGTTAATTTCTCACTGAGTAAACGTGGGTAAGTTCCTCAACATGAGAATACTTCTAGTAAGACCACTCCCCTGTTACGGAGTCTGTATGAGATAATGCTTGCGAAACTTTAGGCCGGTGCCTGGAACACACAGCACACTGAGTCCTGGAGGATTATGATCACTCGTTCACTTGAGACAATGACACGTTGAGAGCTTCTAGTGCCTTCTAGGGCCACCCATTGCTCTGGAGTGTGTCTCAGGCAGAGGCCAGCCGAGGCAAGTGGGCCCTGCCCTCTGAAGCTCTCGGGGGACGGCAGAGTCACTGTAATAGAATGATATTAGCGGCCAGCATAGACAGGCCTCTGTGTAGTGCAGGACCAGGGAGGCTGCGATTCACTCCAGGTAAGTGGGGGGGGTGGGGGGGTGGGGGGACTGGCCTGGGGGATGTCCCATCGGAGACAATGCTTCAGTTTTTCTCTCTTCCGGAAGGCAGTTACTGAGACCCTCAAATGAGCCAGTCCCTGGGTTTGATGCTGTCTGGAAGGAGGGACAGGAGACTGCCGGGGGGACAAGGAGAGGAGCCCCTGTCCCCCCAAGAGGAGGAAGCAGCGTGAGCACAGGTTCACAGCTACGAAACAGTGTGGCCAGAGGGGACAACCACAGGCGTCTGGGTGTGGCTGAAGCAGGGTCCTCTGCCTGTGATTGTGTGGACGTGAGTGCGCACGAGTGTGAGCGTGCATGAGTATGAGATTTGCACGAGTGTGTGCGAGTGTGAGTGTGCATGGGTGCGAGGGTGCATGTGAGTATGCGCGAGTGTAAACGTGCATGTGAGTAGGTGAGTGTGCACGACCGTGCTTGTGTGCGGCTGGGGAAGGGCAGCAGGTGAGGTCTACAAAGGCTGACAGGCGATCGCAGGCATTGGCCCCGAGGGTCACCCGGGCATCCTGCACCCAGCCTCGGGGACGGCTCACGTGGCAACAGGGAGGCTGTTTGAGGCAATCTGTGCTCCGTATAAAGGACCACATCAAGATCCCTGGGTTTCATCCACCTGGCCTGAGCATGGCGGAAGGGGACCACCAAGGATGCCACCGTATTTCTCTGGCACATCCAGAGCGAACATTCTGAGGGAGCCAACCGAGGGAGCCGAGACCAGAATCCCGGCGGATCTGTTAATAAAATAGCGGTTCCGAGGGCGGTGTGGACCGAGGGCTCGCTGCTCCGAGCCTTTGGAGGCCTCTTGGCATTTACTCCGCCCAAGCGTGGGATGGATCCCTCTCGTCTCCTCATTTTAGGTGAAGAACCCCACTCCCGAGCACACCCGAGGTCACAGACGCGGTAGTGAACCCAAGTCTCCAGCCTGTGCTCCCGGCCGAGACCCCGCACTGTCCCTCCAGGACCCAGCTCTGGGTCACTAAATGTGCCTTTGTAGGTTTATTGGCTTTTTCTTTGCACAAACCCTTACTTAGCCCGCAGGCTGTCAAGGGGGTGGGGGGCAGCTGTCCCCAGGGGATGCCCCGCAAGGTCTGGGGATGTTTTTGGTGTCACAGACGAGGAATGCTACCGATATCTGTGGATGGAGTCCAGGGATGCACAGGACGGTCCCCACACCCCCGCCCCCCAAAGAATCATCTGGCCCTAATGCGCCCAACAGCACAGTTGAGGAGCCCTGCTCTCATCTGCAAGCCCCCTGACAACAGGCACCAAGAGTGTTTTCTTTCCAGTCACCTCCTCGAGCCACACACACGGCCTGCGTCCGTAGGCGCTCAGCGAGTACAGGCTGGCGGGGCGGTGGGTGGCCGGATGAATGGGTAGGTGACACACACGGTGGGTGTGACTCCATAAAACAAAGAACACTCCGTGCCCACAAAGACCTTCTGCCAGGAGAGAAACCTGGCAGATGAGGTCCAAATCCACACTAAGTCTCACTGCAATGGGAACGTTCCGGCGCTCCTGTGGCCACGGCCGACAGAGGCCTCCCAGACCAGCTTCTGGTCTGCCTTCAGAGCAGGGCAGGGGACCCTGCAGAGGGACGGCGTGGCATGGGATGAGACCCTCACTCACACTGGGCACAAAGCCGGGTGTCAGCGCCTTCTCGAACACCGCATCCCAGTTCATGTCGGCCAAGTAGGGCGCGCTCTGGACGTCACCAAGGCTGGACAGACGGCTCTCGGGGTCCTTGGTCAGGAGCTGCGGGCAGAAGGCAGAAGTGCTTAAACACGTTTGCTTGAGGTGTGTGCCCCGCTGAGGTTAGCGGGGATTCTGAAGGTAGGAATCCTGGGAAAATGAAGGTGCCTCTGCTTTTTTTCCTTTTTTGAGAGAGAGAGAGAGAGAGAGAGAGAGAGAGAGAGAGAATCTTAAGCAGGCTCCACGCTCAGTGCAGAGCCCAACCTGGGGCTCGATCTCTTGACTCTGAGATCATGACCTGAGCAGAAGTCGTGTCCGACTGAGCCCCCAGGCGCCCTGCAGGTGCTTCTGCTTTTCATGTGCCATCAACACTGTGCTCTGGGTTGCTCTTGCCGGGAGCGTCACCTACACTCACCTCTTTGAGTGACAGGGAGGAACTGAGAGGTCCGGCTGCTTCCTCACGGTCACCCAGCAAGGGGCTCTTTGGCAGGGACTGGATTTCAGCCACCTCGCCGTCCTCGAGGACTGGCGCCCCATCACAGCATCACAGCCCATGCTCATTGATGTCTGCAGAGGCTTCCAATTAAATAGAAGGAGAATTGGCCACCTCATCTTGAGAGGGTCAGCTTGGTGGTGGAACGTTTGAAAGTGTAATAAAATTTATCCCCGGATGGCTAAGCGGTGACCTCTGTGGCCTGATGGCGTGGCCTCATTTGTGGCCAAGGGTATAATTTTTAGTGTCTCCTCAAATAGAGTTTCTACTACTAAGGGGTGGTGCGACCTAAAAAGCAGCCCCAGAGTATGACCTTGCACCCACGCGGGGCTTTCAGCTTTTCCAAAAACACTCCGGCTTGCCTTGCACAAAGAACTCCGGTGGGCTGCGGGAGGCTGCCTGCCTGTTTCCTCCTCTCAGATTAGGAAGAGCAAAGACACACAATTCTTCCACTTTCAGATCACGATTAGGGTGAGACCCCAGGGGATTGGTAAGGACGTGGCATGTGCTAAGGGGGGGGGGTTGGCACCCGGCTGCCCACAGGTGGGAGCTGGAAGTCGGAACTCCACTGCCGACTTGCTGCCTGCCCCGCCCCGCCCCGCCCCCGACGCTGCAGAAATGTCCCAGCTGCGCCCAGCCGGTGGGCTGTGGTCACACCAGTGTGAGGGCACCTGGCAGGGTCACCTCTGCTGGTCGTGGCAGCCTCCTCCTCGGGGCTGCCCCAAACGATGGGTGCAGATTTAAACAGAGCCTCTAGGGGCGCCTGGGTGGCTCATTCAGTAAGCAATTAATCTGTTGATTTTTGCTCAAGTCGTGGTCTCACTGTTCCTGAGATCGAGCCCCAAGTCGGGCTCTGCGCTTACAGCACGGGGCCTGCTTGGGATTCTCTCTCTCTGTCTCTCTCTCCCTATCTCTCTGTCCTTTCCCTGCTTGTGCTCCCTCTGTCTCTTTCTTTCTCTTTCTCTCTCTCTTTTCAAAATAAATAAATAGGGGTGCCCGGGTGGCTCAGTCAATTGAGCGTCCGACTTCGGCTCAGGTCACGATCTCACGGTTTGTGGGTTTGAGCCCCGCGTTGGGCTCTGTGCTGACAGCTCGGAGCCTGGAGCCTGCTTCAGATTCTGTGTCTCCCTCTCTCTCTGCCCCTCTCCCATTCACACTCTCTCTTTCACTCAAAAATAAATAAACATTTAAAAAGTTTTTTTTAAACCCCAAATAAATACATAAACTTTAAACGGATACTCCACTCCAGTGCCGCATGGGAGATCCCCATTCAGGATAGCGGTTCTCCGACTCACTGGATGGGTGCCCGTGCTCACGATGTGGTGTCAGGGCTCTACTGACTTGATCAACTCCACCACTGGCATTCTGTTTCCTCTCTCCTTCCAGAATTTGGTGGGATGCCTGCTTCTGCACTAAATGACTTTAGCCCCCGGGACTGGCAGGCTGGGGGCTGTCCCCTTACCTTCTTCAGCAGGGCGACCATGCCTTTGCACCACGTGGAGGAGTAGTGGACACGCTCCACCTTGAACATGTTGAGGATCTCATCAATGGGCGTGGCCGAGTGGATTTCATACGGTCTCTGCAACCAAAGGACCAGAGAGGGAATCAGAGAGAGGGCCAACCAGAAGACGCCGCCCACGTGGTTAAACCTGTATATTTACAAGGGGGTGGTTTATTCTTTCCCTTTAGGGAACAGTGGGTGTTCCTCTTTCACGGCAGAGCAGGTGGCCCAGACCCACGTGCCAACAGGGATTAGACCTGTAGGGTAGTGCCCGAACCCGGCAGGTGGGTGCTCTGTTATGGCCACAGGAGGTTAAAGCGAGGTCACATAGCCACTAAGTGACAAAGGCAGGATCCACATCCAACAGCCTAACTCCCGAGTCCTGACTCCAGGCTTGGGGGTGGGGTGGCTCTCATCATCCACTGGACTCCCAGCCTCACCTCCGGTCGAAATCCCTGCCTGCCGGTGGGCCTCACCTCCACCTTTCCCTGCGCTGGCTGAACCAGCTGGGAGTGAGCGGGCTGGAATCACCCAGGTCTGGGTCTGGTGGGGTGGATGGATGTGGGGAGGCAGGGCTTCTATCTACCACCCTCCCCCTGCACCACCCCGACAGTGAGGAGGCATAACTCTGTTCTCCGACTGGCCAGCTCAGCAGAGCATTAACCCTCCTGACTTGTTTTCCAAACATTGCCCTGGGCAGTTTGTTCCTTCTAAGAACCTCTCAAGACCTGGAACTTGGTTAGTCTTTCTTGAGTGGGACTCTGGGGACATGGCTGGGACAGTGTCTGAACATCAGCTCACTCCCTCTGCCTCGGCCCCCTCCCAATTCCCTCCCCTTCTTTACCCTCCCCCCAGCTTCATGGGCCAAGATGCTCTGAGGTTTGCATACGGTCAAAGGCTCAGGGCTGGCATCGGCAGTCACTTCGGAGCACGGGTGGTGTAACAACTAGACAAACCGAGAGCAAGGAGCTCATCGCCGTCCCCGTGAACCTGACTGCTGTGGGATTCCTGTAGGGGTGGGGTCCTTGAAGGTGGGCCCCGGCCGTCCAGCAGACCTCAGAGCCCAGTGACGGGCATGATGAGCCTGTCCATCCACAAACACTGACTAGAGACCGGCTGTGGGTCAGAGCCCGTACTGGGCTCACAGGGTGTGGGCTCCAATCCCGTGGAACTTGAATTCCCACGGGGCTGCTGCCACTAGGAGCCGCCAGCCAAGAAGGTGAGGGGGTCCTGAGCCCTGGGTGCATGACCGTTCCCTGGAACGTCTTTATCTTCACCAAACGGGGCTCCCCTGGGGAACACGCCTGCCCACGGGAGCGTGCCCGTGACTTGCGATGTGTCCACCCAGAAGGGCACCTCCTCCGGACTGGCTGCCTCCTCCTTCATCTGCCAATCAAGCTGGGAACTCTCCCTTTTGCCCTGTAACATGTAGATCAAAAGCAAAACCTGGGGCTGCCTAGAAAGGCCGGCTACCTAGATGTGCTAACATTATTTACCGTATGTCTTCAAACACTGTCTTCCAACTTAATGGGAAGTGGAGGATAGTTCCAGTAATGGACGTTTCAGAATTTCCTCCCGAGGCTGCTGCCTGCCTCTACCTTTGCCCCCATAACGGCTACCATGATTAGAAGTCGCAGGAATGAGCATTAACTGAGAGCGGAGATGTCAGTTTCTGGGCGGTTCAGGATCGCTTCTTCCCATCTTTTTGCCTTTGGAGAAAACCATGCCTCCCACCCTGTCCCAGCCGCACCTGGAAAACCAGCTGCTGGAGGCTGGAGGACCTCAGGCGATGGAGCACTCCCACCTCTGCATCTTAGGAGTCGGGACACTGAGGCTGCGAGACCCACGGGGACCTTGCCGCGTCCCACAGAGATGCAGGATCTCCTTTGCCGCTCTTTCCTCGATGCCACCAGAGCTCACCATGCCGAGTGCCCAACCGGAGAACCAGCCAGCGACAAGCGTGATCAATCTGCCTCGCCACCCGACCTCCAAGCCGGCCACTCTCTAGCTCTGTCCTTCTCTCCACTTCTGGAGGGAGCCAGACCAATAATAATGGTAACCCCGACAAGCCACGAGGCCAACACAGCAGTTAAATACGTTCCCAGCTAAGCGCGGAACACCGTGCGCAGAATACGCTCAGCGGCTTTAGGTTCAGCCTTCGTCCGTTCGGACGGCTGTAGAGAAACCCAGCTCCCTCTACAAGGATATCGGCAAATACTCAGATCGATATTCCATCTGCTTGGGGTAAAGAATTCTATGGAAGCTTAGTTCGCACGCACTGGCCTTAGGATGTGTTGACTCCGGAAAGCAAGTGGCATTTCTAAGGTAAAGCAATCACGTGAACCACTGGCGAAAGTGATTTTCGCAGCGGGACACCGGACAGACGCATTGTGGAGCGCATGTGTGTCTCCATTCCAGAACCCCCGGTTTACAGAAAACCCCAATTGACCGAGAAGTGGAAGGGGGGGAACGGAATTGTTGCAGACTTGTTATTTGGACAGCCAGAGCTGAGCTGGGCTTTGGGGACCGTCCAATCCGATGTGTGTGTGTGTGTGTGTGTGTGTGTGTGTCCCCCACACCTCTTCCCTCCAGATCTCAAACGCGGAACAGATGAAAGCAAAGAACAGGTCCTCGGGCTATGAAACGTCCAAAGCCAGAGACATCACGTCCCCCTCCTCAGAACTGTTGAACTACCTGTGCTGGGTGCCAGAGGCCCAGGAAATGCGGCCTGGAAACCACGCGACAACCCCCGCTCCTTCCCCTCCCTTAATGGAGACGTAAAACCTGGAGAGTGAGGTCACAGAGTCTGTTTCCTCCCAGGTCCTGACTCCTGGCACAGTGCTCTCTCTGCTTTACCAAGGGACAAGACGTCAGCGTTCAACCCCAGGACCACCTCCCTCCTTCCGTCAGGTTCACGTGCCAATAATTCCCTGGTTCTGCGGTCGAGCCTGCCCGTCCCGCGTACCCCAAGTTCTTTAGTTCTGCGCCCCGCCCTCCAGGGGAGCTCCACACACCCTCCCTCTTTATTCATCCCCTCTCTGCACCCCCAACCTTCTCTCTCTACCCGGCCGCAGGGAGAAGTGCTGACTGGGGTCAAAGACAAGGTCAGGGAGGTGGTTGGGATGGCACCACGGGGGGGTTTGGGGGCTCACCCTTTGTCCACTTCGAGAGCCCCGCTCCGTGCCATGCAGTGCATGCGGGGCCTCATTCGGTCCCGGTTACTACACGGCAGAGGTTCGCAAACAGGAGCGATTTAAATTGGCTGATGTTTGGAGATATTTTGGGTTGTCGTGAGGCAGAGGGGAGGTTTCTGCCGGCCTCTGGTAGGTGGAGGCCCGGGGTGCTCCTGAATGTCCTGCGCTGCCCAGGACGGCCCCCACCACAAAGCATTCCCGGTCCCCCAGCATCCACAGTGCCAAAGTCGAGGAACCCTGTCCCCTCATCTGATAGATGAGAAACGGGCTCACCGCCGATCGTTCAGAGACTGCGCGGCGAAGCCGGGAGGTGAGCCCAGCAACGTGTGATTCCGAAGGACACCCTCGCTCAACCGTTGTGCTGATGCGGCCACAGACAGCACCATGATGCCTACAGGGTGAAGCCCAGTGCCTCCGGCTGTTCTCGGGGTCTTTTACGGGCCGTCCTCTGACCGTCCTGACTGCTAGTCAGTCAGAGATGTTCGCTGTGTCCACCTCAGCGGCCCTTCCCCATCTATACTCACACTGTTCCCTCCAGCGGCTCCTATGTGACCCGGCCTAAGTGTCTCCTCCCTCACACACTCTCCCACGCTCCTCTGAGCAAGTCCTCAGCACTTTATCTTCATCGACCTGTCTCCGGAACATACTTATTTGATAATCAGCAAGCTTCCTGGGTGCCAGACGCTGCGTGTGCTCTGCCCACGTTTTCTCACGTCATCCCCGCCGTGACCCTGTGGGTGGGCCTCATAATCCCCATTTGATGAAGGAGGAAGCTGGGACTCAGAGGAGCCAAGTGACCAAGCCGGAATCAGAGCACCGAGGCGCCTAGAGTGGGGAAGGGACACGGACCTCTGCTCCCCAGGCCCCTGGGCCTTCCCGCAGGGGCTCACCAACCAGGCGGGACCCAGCCTCCACTCCCCGTGCCCCGTCTCCAGCTGTAAAGGGGCTGAGTCAGAGAGGACGCAGGCCTGCTGCTGGCAGCCCCCCCCCCCCCCCCCCGCCCCCGGGGCAGGAATCACAGCAAGAAGCAGACCATCGTTGACATTCATCAGGCACATGCAGGGTAATTTGCATCATCGGAATGACTTAATTCTCAAAGCGACCCTGTTGGGTAGATATTATTAATTTCTTTTTTCCCAGTTGAGACATGAGGATTCTAAGCACCCGATCTGTTTATTGGCTTTGGTTAAGATCACAGACAAGGCACCTGGCAGGGCCAGGGTGTGACCCTGTGAATTCCTCTAGGATCCTCTTTGTCTGCTAGGACAAAGCGGCTTTCAGGTGGGTGAGAGGAAACACTTTCTAGCCTTGCAAGCTGTCAAAAAATGAAACCGGTTCTATGAGCTCCCTGGATGCAGAGGGGAATCAGCCCTTAGGTGGTAATCACCTGTCAGGGATGCCTGGGGACATCGGCCATGCTGAGATCCCCAGTCCCTTCTCTGAGTCTGTGGGCAGGAAACCTCCTTCTCACACCTCTCCTCCCCCTGTTCTAATCAGAGGGTGTGCTCACCGTCTGGGGTGACCAAGGTGCCTGTGCTCTAAGAGGGTGACACTTTCTTGGTCTCTCTTTCACTTAGCGCGCCTGCGGGGTGAGGACTGGGATCAGGCTAAGAGAGCCTCCTTATGACCCTGGTCCAGGCTGCAAGATCCAACCAGGCTCCCGGATGCTCTGCATTTAGGCATAGAATGACACTCGATTAATGACACTCGATTCCTGGGCTCTCCCTACAGAGCATTGAGGGAGAGACAGCTGTTTCCCAGGTTGGGTCTAGAGTATTTCTGGGTCCCTAGCCAGCAGGCTGTATTGGTCTTATCCATTTCCCACCCACATATCTCATCCTTTCCAGCTCTAAGATCGGAGAGCACACACCGGAAAGTTCCCATCATGACTTCCATCTTTTGGAGGTGAAAAACTCCCTGGCTTTGGAGGCCATCAAGGAACAAACAGGTGGATAATGACAGTGTCACTGACACTGACACGGTGTTGGAATTTGAGAAGGAAGGACAACCCCTATGTTTACACACCCCAGAGGTAAACTTAGGAGTGTTTTCTGGGATAGCTTTTTTTACTAAATGTGATTGTTTCCGGTATGAAAAACAGAGAGCCGAACAAAGCTGTAATCATCAAGACAGCATGGTATTGGCACAAAAACAGACACAGAGACCAATGGAATAGAATAGAAACCCCAGAACTAGACCCACAAACGTATGGCCAACTCATCTTTGACAAAGCAGGAAAGAACATCCAGTGGAAAAAAGACAGTCTCTTTAACAAATGGTGCTGGGAGAACTGGACAGCAACATGCAGAAGATTGAAACTAGACCACTTTCTCACACCATTCACAAAAATAAACTCAAAATGGGTAAAGGACCTGAATGTGAGACAGGAAACCATCAAAACCCTAGAGGAGAAAGCAGGAAAAGACCTCTCTGACCTCAGCTGTAGCAATTTCTTACTTGACACATCCCCAAAGGCAAGGGAATTAAAAGCAAAAATGAACTACTGGGACCTTATGAAGATAAAAAGCTTCTGCACTGCAAAGGAAACAACCAACAAAACTAAAAGGCAACCAACGGAATGGGAAAAGATATTTGCAAATGACATATCGGACAAAGGGCTAGTATCCAAAATCTACAAAGAACTCACCAAACTCCACACCCAAAAAACAAATAACCCGTGAAGAAATGGGCAGAAAACACGAATAGACACTTCTCTAAAGAAGACATCCGGATGGCCAACAGGCACATGAAAAGATGCTCAACATCGCTCCTCATCAGGGAAATAAAAATCAAAACCACACTGAAATATCACCTCACACCAGTCAGAGTGGCCAAAATGAACCAATCAGGAGCCCATAGATGCTGGAGAGGATGTGGAGAAACGGGAACCCTCTTGCACTGCTGGTGGGAATGCAAACTGGTGCAGCCGCTCTGGAAAACAGTGTGGAGGTTCCTCAGAAAATTAAAAATAGACCTACCCTATGACCCAGCAATAGCACTGCTAGGAATTTACCCAAGGAATACAGGAGTACTGATTCATAGGGGCACTTGTACCCCAATGTTTATAGCAGCACTCTCAACAATAGCCAAATTATGGAAAGAGCCTAAATGTCCATCAACTGATGAATGGATAAAGAAATTGTGGTTTATATACACAATGGAGTACTACGTGGCAATGAGAAAGAACGAAATATGGCCCTTTGTAGCAACGTGGATGGAACTGGAGAGTGTGATGCTAAGTGAAATAAGCCATACAGAGAAAGACAGATACCATATGGTTTCACTCTTATGTGGATCCTGAGAAACGTAACAGAAACCCATGGGGGAGGGGAAGGGGAAAAAAAAAAAAAAAAAGAGGTTAGAGTGGGAGAGAGCCAAAGCATAAGAGACTCTTAAAAGCTGAGAACAAACTGAGGGTTGATGGGAGGTGGGAGGGAGGGGAGGGTGGGTGGTGGGTATTGAGGAGGGCACCTTTTGGGAAGAGCGCTGGGTGTTGTATGGAAACCAATTTGACAATAAAGTTCATATTAAATAAATAAATAAATAAATAAATAAATAAATAAATAAATAAAAATGGAAAAAGAAAAAAGAAAAAAAAGAAAAACAGCCGAGTATTTGCAAAACCTGTCCAAGGTGAAGCCAGACCAAGACATCTGTGAGAAAGGTTTACACGAGCACATAACAGGTGTCCTTTCACTGAACCAACCACTCTGTCCCCGTGCCGAAGGCTCCAATCCCACTGTGTGCCTGTCCTTCTTCTCCTGAACATGGCATTTGAATCTCTGAGTAGAAAACTCAGTCGAATTAAAAGTGACACAATTCATTTTGGAACCAGCAAGAGCCACTCTATCCTTGGGCCTTTTTGTCAAGTCCTCATCTTTGACTGTTCTGACCCGTGAGGAATGACAGATGTTAAACAAAAATGAAAACAAAAAGAAAAACAACAAAAAAACCCCACGGGCCCAAAATGTCGTCACTTAGAAAACGATAAAGCCAATTACATCTGCAAATGTACCCGACTGATTTTTATTTAACACAGACAATGGACTTTCCGCTGGTGAACACCCAGTCATGCCTGGGGCAACCGCTCACCCAGGGTATCTGCGTGACTGAGGATATCAGACAAATAGCATCTGAAGGATGCCTGTGTCCTGTGGTCATACAGCGTTAGGGACTCTCAATGAAACCAGCACCAACGAAACCGGCAGATGACCAAGGAACCACCCAAGAATAAGATGGATTTTTTTCATTCAGTGCCTGAGAAAACTAACAAGTTCATATATATTCACATATATATTTTTTAAATTCTAGACACATCACATGTAGTAATTATGTTTTTGAGGCATTCAGAGGAGGTCACTGAGATCGGGACCACACAATAGTCGCTTAAACTACAGGATGGAAAATAATAATATTTGCATTCCCATGGCTTTGACAGCTTGCAAACTGCTCTCATCCTTCCTTCCTTCCTTCCTTCCTTCCTTCCTTCCTTCCTTCCTTCTTTCCTTCCTTCCTTCCTTCTTCCTCCCTCCCTCTCTCCCTCCCTCCCTTCCTTCCTTCCTTCCTTCCTTCCTTCCTCACCCTGTATCACACACACTGGTGCCCCCTGCCTTCGGGGAGTGCACTTCCGCTGGCCTGGATGTGCGTGGACACAAATGACTGTGACGCACTGAAAATCGTGGCTCTGGGCAGGGACACTGTTGCTGGACAAGGCAAGTGACACGCAAATCCCACGTCTCCTTCCGGCAGCGCCGAGAGACCCTGCGGTAACCGCAGCTCCATGAAACCGACCGAAGGCTGTTACCCCGTTGCACCCACAGGGAAACCAAGGTCAAGGGGCATTGTTTGCAAACGATTCTTGTGCAGAGAACAAACGCCTCGAGATGAGCTCGTCATAATTCTTTCCGCCAAAATAAAAATGAGTTCTTAGTCGCCGTTACTTGTCTTTGGCTACCGCATTCAGTGAAACACAAACAAAAGTACGTACCGAACGCCCCGATTTTATGGGACATCTACCTCTGTGCTCAGGGCAGATACAGGGAAAACACATAAAGAGGAAAGGAACATGGCCTTATACTGAAAGAGCCTCGAAATGAGCTGGAGGGTCAGGCACGGATGCAGCGTCGTGGGATGAAAGACGGCAGCGTCTGAAACCACGATGCCGAGGTGCTCAGGGCATTCGAGCTGCTGGCCTTGACGGAAGATCTTCCCCGCTGGGACGTCCTTTTCCCGCCAGCAGAGTGAGGCGGCTGGACCAGGAGCTCTCTCGGGGCCCCTCTAATGCTCAGGGACCCCAGGCACACAGATGATCAGGACGGAGACCCGGGGCCTCTGACTCCTCACGCGTGCACGCCTCCCCAGCCGAACGTCTGGCCGACAGCACCCCAGTCCGGGTGGACCTGAGCCCCTGCTCCCCGTGCTCCCCGTGCTCCCCGTGCAGGCACACATCTTACCCAGCCCCGCAGCAGCTCGTAGGCCGTGATACCCAGGGACCACCAGTCGACGGGGTACGAGTAGCCGGGGCCTCCCTCCACATACACCTGGAACACTTCTGGGGCTGCCAAAGACAGGACAAAGATGATGTCACTGCGCGTCACAGTTTATACTCACCAGCCCTCAGAGAGGGGACATGGGGACAGTAACCCAGCTTCTCGGAGGGCGGAGCCAGGACTCGGTCCACTGTGCCACGTGGTTCCTGCCCTCTGTAAGCCACAAGCGGGCTCGAGAACAAGATTCAGGCATCCCCGGAAACACAGGTGTGTCCCCCGGGGAGGCACCCAAATGGGGTGCTCCGGAGCACCCAGGTGGCCCAGTCGGTGGAGCATCCGACTTCAGCTCAGGTCATGATCTCGCGGTCCGTGAGTTCGAGCCCCACATCGGGCTCTGTGCTGACAGCTCGGAGCCTGGGGCCTGCTTCGGATTCTGTGTCTCCCTCTCTCTCTGCCCCTCCCCTGCTCATGCTCTGTCTCTTAAAAATAAATAAACGTTAAAAAACATTTTTAAATAAAAGGAGTTTTCAAGAAACATTTAAAAAAATTAAAAAATTAAAAACCAAATGGGGTGCACCAAGTGCGGGGTGGAGGCCGTCTGCTGGGGGGAGGTGTGTTGGGGGAGCGGGAATCCCAGGCAGCACGAACACGGGTGGGGTAAGATCTCAGCTAAGGGGAAGAAACTGCACCTTGACAAATGTCACTCTGCTTCTGGCACTGACGCCGGGTCAGGCATGCCGACAACCGGGGACGTTTGGGACCCTTTGAGTCTGCTGCCAATCTCAGGAAACCGTTTTAGTTTAGCATAGGTGGGATCTACGAGGATCTCCCCGAGTTGGAAAATCCAGAGACAGAAGGCAGATGGCAGGTGCCCCAGGCTGGGGGAGGGGCAGATGGGGGGTGACCACTGAATGGGTGTCCTCTGGGGGACACGAAGACGTTCTGGAACTAGACAGAGGTGGTGGCTGGGTGGTGCTGAGAATGTACTCCATGCCACAGAATTGCTCCTTTAAAACGGCGAGTTTTGGTCTGTGAATCGATCTCACGTCAGCTGAGCGAAAACTGAAGGCTGGACGGCCGAGTGTGCTGGGCCCTGATTCTTATTCTTCAGGGCACTGCGGTGGTGCTGGGGGGTCCCTTGGCCCTGAGGCGCCCTGACGTGCCGAGTGGCGGGGTCATCTCACTGCCTCGCCCCAAAATCAACGAGGCCAGGAGGGCATCTATGCTCTGATTGCTCGTCTCGGCTTCCAGAAAAACTTTGGGAAATGTGGATCCTTTCCAGCAAATTAATTTGCAGACATAATTCCATTTTGCAGTCGTCACAGCAGCCGAAATCTGTCCCTTGGAACCACAATGTGCTGTGATTAAAGAGGTCGCGACTCAGTTTTCAGAATGGCCTTCAGTGAGCATGGGAACGGGGAGGGCTGGACGAGGCAGGCGACACGGACGCTGTGCCCTTGGGCTGCTGGACACCTGCCCCCAACCAGCCGCCACACACCGGCCGCCCCGGCGATGCTCTCCACTTGCTTCGTATCTTAGAGGGCACACTCACCCACGGGTTCTCCTTTCCTCTTCACAAGAGCCCTCAGGGTCACGTTTGCATGGGGCCCATTTTACAGATGAGGCTCAGAGAGGGACGGAGGCGTGAAGGAAGTCCCACAGCCAGGAGGTGCAAAGCTGAGGTGTGCCTTATACACTGGCAGAATCCCTGTTTGAAGTAACGTTTGTATCGATTTTTCCTTAAGCACAAAAAGTCACTCAGCCTAAATTGGGGGGAGGCAGGACTGGGAATCTGAGCAGATGTCCCCTCGGGTTAGTTGAGCCTCACAAGGGAACTGATGTGGTGTGCTGGGAAACCGAAAGCAGGTCGGTGTGGCTGGAAAGGAGTTTAGCAAGTGACTTAAGCGTCTGTCTCAGTTTGGTGAAATGCGGATAATAAGAACGGTTTATTCATCGAGCCGTGATGAGGATTAAATAAGATACTATGTGCCAAGGGTTCAGCCCGATGCCTGGCTGGTCCAGAGGGAGCGCTCCGGAAATCTCGGGCATGGCTTGCATTGCTAGAATTGGCATTCAAATCTCTTCCCCCGTCACGCTTAGCCTCAACGCCGTCCACCCCGTCACCCCGAAGCCTGGGGGCCACCCTAAACTTCATCCTCATGACCTACTGGTCTCCAGACCCTGACTTGCACATTTTTAGCATCTTTGTGTCGGCCCGTTCTTTCCATTGTAGATCGACCTGCCTTCAGAGGTGGGGATCTTGCCTGTTCATTAGGCATCCTGTGAGCAGTTACTTGACTCCTTCGCAGGCGCTAGCACCGAGCTGTGCTCCTCTGTAACCCACTGGATCCGACCATGAGCCTGAGGCTGGGCTCCGATCTCGAGGGACTTCCTTCCCTGCCTCTCAGTCTGCGCACCTGGCCCAGCCCATGGGCACAGCGAGTGCAGGAGGCAGGGACGCGCCCACGACTGCAGCGATGGCTGTGTGCACGGATGTGCTCCCCATAAATCCCTGACAGGTCCAGCAGCCCCAGCCCATTCAGAATTCAGGGTACAAGCAGCATTCCGTCCTGGCTGTCATGACCCATCAAGTGACAAATGTCTGTGGCCCGTGACTGCACTCCCAGAGACGGTGACATTCTTGCCTCTCGTGCACACTTGGGGCTGACGACACAACATGAAAAACATTTTTGTCATCGTCCACATGCCACCGAAATGAGCGCTTTGGTGGCCCGGAATCACGGTGCGTCGAAGCGAGAGCACCGGGCAGGTATAAAGCTGGAGGTCAGGTTCGAGACTCCTCCCGAATGTGGATGGAGGAAAAAGAACAACCAGCTGTCCAGGGTCCAGGCCGAGGGTCTTATGATGCCCCAGGCACCCAATGAGGCAGGTGCTATAATGATCTCCATTTTCAGAGGAGACAGGAGAGGCATGAAGGGGTGTGGTGGGTTGAATACTATCCCTCCAAAGCTATATCCAAGTGCTAACCTCTGGTACCTGTGAACGGGACTCTATTTGGAAGCAGCCTCTTTGCAGATATAATTAAGGATTCAAGATAAAATCATCTCAAGATAAATTGTAGGGCCCACGCTAAACCCAATTACTGACGTCCTTATAGGAGAGAAAAGAAGGGGGTTGGAGACACAGAGAGGGTGGTGGGAGCAGAGACTGGAGAGGCCACAAACCCAGGAACCCCTGGAGCCAATGGAGGCCAGAAGAGGCAAGGAAGGGTCCTCCCCTAGAGTCTCCCGAGGGAGCACAGCCCTGCTGACATCTTGGTAAGGATTTGGCCTCCAGAACGTCGAGGGAGTGACCTTCTCTTGTGTTTGTGTACTTTGTTGTACAGCCCAAGGAGATCACTAAGAGGGGCCATGGACTTGCCCCAGGCCATCTAGCTGGTGTGGCAGAGCTGGGCTTCGCCTCCCTCGGTCTTCTGACTCCAGAGTCCTTTCTCCTGTACTAAGGTGACTGCCAGGAGTTATGTGAGGACGGGTCCTGATGCTCCCTTACGCCTTCCTTCCCTCCCAGGGCCTGGCGCTCAGCCAAGTATACAGTAGGCATTTAATAATGCACATCCGTTGGCTCTTTCACCCCTGATGCCATAAAGCCGGACCATGCCTCAGAAGCAGAGATGGCTGGTGGCCTTAGAGTGTTAGCACGACGGAAGCGAAGGGTCCCTTGGAAACCACCTTGCATCGTCCCCTCCCTTTTGGAACTGGCCACAGGGCTTGAGGGGGAGGAATGGTTTGCCTCGGCCACCCCCTCGCTAGCCCTGCTGTTAAGTCTAGAACCCTGATCCTGACTCCCAGGTTCAGGGGACGCACCACTGTAAGTTAAATTCCACCATCAGAGCCAGGTGACTCCACCAGGCACAGCTCCTGTACCCGCTTCCTCCTCTGTGTGGACTGACAGCCCTTGCTCAGATGTCCTGCAGCGGCCTCCCCACCAGTCCTCAGGCCTCCAGAGTCGTCTTCTCCAGTCTGTCCTTCTCAATTCTGACGGGGGAGTTGGCTTTCTGATCCGGGACGCAGGCCACGGTTGCACCCAGCTTAAAGGTCTCCCTGACCTCACGGCTGTTTTATGATCTGTGCTCCTGGGAATACCATCAGCTCCGCGTGAGGCGAATACATTTTGGAGGAGGAAGGATGCTGAGGTCAAACGTGTCCGGGAAAAGACGAGGTTCAACCACGTTCCTTCCTGCTGGACTTCTCAGAGCCTTTAATGGGCTCATGTGCTTTACTGGCTCTTGAAGGGGACTAACTCAATAGCAAACGTGGCTTGGAAATTTGACCTGATCCTGGAGTCTTTTTTTAAGTTTTAGTGGAGCGAGACAAGGTACTAGGGCTGGGAACCTGTGCGGTTAGGTGAGCCGGACTTCTGGGGTCTGGCACTCAGGGTCCTTAGTGCTGCCCGGAGATCTTCTGAGCTGTACCATGGCCCTGGGGTTGCCCACGCCACCCCGGCCTTCATCCGCACGCTGTTCGATGTTCCTAGAACTCCCCATCTGTCTGTCTGTCTCTTGCTCTCTCCCCTCATCCAGTAGGCTCTCTCACAAAGGGTGCAGCTCCAGAGACACTGCCTCCAGGAAGCTGTTAAGTACCAGATGCTGCAAAGTTCTTTACATGCGTCCTGTACTCCTCAAAACACCTCTCTGATATCATTCTTTCTTAGGACCCCCCCCCCCCCAGATTAGATTTGGTTTTCCTCTTCACCCCACCTTCCCCAGGCATCTCTCCATGACAACATTCCCACCCGCCATGCATTTTTGCTTATCAGTCTGCTTTTCAGGAGACTGTGAGCTCCCCGAGGGCAGGGCCTGTCACGGTCTCTGGCCTTGGTATTCCTGTATCTCGGGCGTGGAGAAGACATGTGGGAAGGGTGTGTGGACTGACCAAATAAAGGAACGATTATAATACAAACAGCAAACTATGTACCTTGCTATGTGCCAAGCACTGTTCTTTTTTTTTTTTTTTTTTTATGTTTATTTATTTTTGAGAGAGAGTGAGCAGGGAAGGGGCAGAGAGAGAGGGAGACAGAGAACCCCACGCAGCCTCTGTACTATCAGTGCGGAGCCCGACACGGGGCTGGGACTCATGAACCCTGAGATCATGACCTGAGCTGCCGAAATCAAGAATCAGACACTTAACCTACTGACCCACCCAGGCGCCAGGCCAAGCACTGTTCTAAGCTCTCAAGACATTGCTAATAAAAGCAGCTAATCTTTACGGAGCATTTGCTTGTACCAACAAGCCTTGTTTTATTTATTTTTTTTATTAAAAAAATTTTTTTAATGTCTATTTTTGAGACAGAGACAGAGCATGAGTGGGGGAGGGGCAGAGGGAGAGGGAGACACAGAATCTGAAACAGGCTCCAGGCTCCAAGCTGTCAGCACAGAGCCCAACGCGGGGCTTGAACTCACAGACGGCGAGATCATGACCTGAGTGGAGGTCGGACGCTCAACCAACTGAGCCACCCAGGCACCCACAACAAGCCTTGTTTTAGGAATTTGGCAAGGATAAAGTTATTTAATCTTCAAACAGCACAGAATTTGAGCTAGCTGCTGTTGAGTCTGGCTCAGGAAGGAATGGGATGGGTCAACGCTGCCACAGCCAGGACTGGGGTTTCCCTGGAGGACAGTGAGTGATGACAGCCCCGTGGAGGGGCAGCCCTGCTTCCCCGGGACAGCAAATGACCCACCAAGCAGGTGAGAGGAGTTGGTTATGACCTTACCTAGAAAGGATGTCCAGGATCCAAAGTCTGAGTACCCCTATATTGGATTAGAGATGAACGGGGGTGCCTCTGCGGCTCAGTCGGTTAAACATCTGATTCTTGGTTTCAGTTCAGGTCACGATCTCCCGGTGTGTGAGTTCGAGCCCTGCGTCAGGCTCCGTGCTGACCGCGCAGAGCCTGCTTGAGATTCTCTGTCTCCTTCTCTCTCTCTGCCTCTCTCCTGCTCTCATTCACTCACTCTCTCTCTCAAAATAAATAAACTTTTTTTTTTTTAAGAGATGAACGAAATTCCTCAAGTCCTTCTTGATTAAAACTTCTGGCAATGACCTGGTGGGGGAAGGGCCAACCCCGAATCTATTTTCAGCCATTGGAAGCGACACCTCTAACCACCATCGTGATGCACAAATCAGTCATGCAGAGCTTTCTAGGGTGCAAAGTTCCTTCACACGTTATCCCCACCCAGCCCCAAAGCACCCAAGCCACGAATGGAGAAACTGAGTGGGTAAAGGGGTAATTTCAGGGCCGTGGAGATGGTGAGTGGAAAAGCCCGGATGGGACCACCTCCCTACCACTTTCAGCCCAGGGCACAGTACAGCTGTTTGTTTATTACCATGAGCTGTGATTTTACGTACGACGCCGAGAGCTGCAATACTGATGTGGCCATTTATTGAACATCGACCACGCGCTATAAGTTCTTCAAGGTTTTTCACATAGATTATTTACTCCTCAGCAAAGCTAATATTTACAGGGCGTGAACTATGGTTTCACACTCCACTTGATCCTCGGAAGGGCCTTGGGAGGCAGCGCTATTAGGATCTTCAATCCTGGAAGCTGGGGTTTGGAGTAGTTAAGTAACAGGCCTGGGGGCACAGCTGGGAGACTCAGAGCCTTATCTGAACCCAGCGTCCCCTCCCCCTTTCTCCGGGGTCATCCAGAACGATGATCAGAACCTTGCTGGGTCTCCCTCAACATCCAGACATCTTCCACCAAATTACACCATGTTTATGCTGAAATATGCTGAAAATAAAAATAATCCACATGAGGGGCGCCTGGGTGGCTCAGTCGGTTAAGCGTCCGACTTCAGCTCAGGTCATGATCTCGTGGTTCATGAGTTCAAGCCCCGCGTCAGGCATCTGTGCTGATGGCTCAGAGCCTGGAGCCTGTTTCAGATTCTGTGTCTCCCTCTCTCTCTGATCCTCCCCCGTTCATACTCTGTCTCTCTGTCTCAAAAATAAATAAACGTTAAAAAAAATTTAAAAAAAAAAAAAAATAATCCACATGCATACATCCACACGCATAACGTATACTTTCTATGTTTAAAACATTTTTTTTTAATTTTTAAAAATGTTTATTGATTTTTTGAGAGCGAGAGACAGAGCGTGAGTGGGAGAGGGGCAGAGAGAGAAGGGGGGACACAGAATCCACAGCAGGCTCCAGGCTCTGAGCTGTCAGCACAGAGCCCGACGTGGGGCTCGAACCCACAAACTGTGAGATCGGGACCTGAGCCAAGGTCAGATGCTCAACCGACTGAGCCACCCAGGTGCTGCTACTTTATGTGTTGTATATTCCAAAATCTCTACAAGGTCATTGCATTAAATCCGTTAATTCAACCGGGACTGAAACCAAGAGCGTTTATGAAGATCCTGGGATTCTATGTTTGAGGAAATTAGGGTTACAACTTCACCCGAAAGAAAAATAAATAAATGGTTCACCGTGAACCTGCACGTTGATAAAAAAGGACTTAAAATCCTCGAATCACCTTCCTTGGCAGCGTCTGTTTCCTTTCCTGTTACATCCCCAGGAGCTTTCACAAGCCCAGAGCGTGTTGCACACTCCATGAACACTTGTGAGTGCACAAATAAGCACGCTGGGCAGCCCAGTGGCTCGGAAAGATCAGCCTCACCTCCCGCTAACATCTCCCCTTCCCTGGCAATGTAAACACGCATGTGGTGGGACCTGTCACCCCACGAGAACCACGCAGACTAAAAATATGGAAAAAAAATACCATAACCTCCTAAGTTATAATTATCACCCTGCTGGTTTAGCTTTGTGGGTATGGCTGAAGGCTTGGACTGCTGTCCTGGAGTGTAACATACCAGCCAATGTCTAGCCCACAAGCCGACGGGCTCCCGGGATCTGTTCCTAAACCTAACTGCCTCCTTGACTGGGAACATACAATTGCCACGTTTCTGCCAAGAGGGGATCTTCACGGTAATTTCCTCCCTCCCCAACATTTTCTAGATAAAGGAGGTGAAGCCAGTTGGAGGAGTTCAGTG
Organism: Panthera onca; assembly: GCF_046562875.1. Classification (NCBI taxonomy): domain Eukaryota; kingdom Metazoa; phylum Chordata; class Mammalia; order Carnivora; family Felidae; genus Panthera; species Panthera onca. Next base: position 5,596,739 of record NC_138342.1, read on the forward strand.
ACTTCCAGTCCAGCTGGGACCAGAACCCAGGTGTCCTGCCCACTGGTCCTTTCTTCGTTGGCAAGACCCCGTCTCCAGCTTGGAGGTCCTGGCCGGTGGGATGGCCAGATCTGTGCAGCCAACTGCCTCCTGGACACCTCCACCTAGAGGTCCCACGGGCACTGCACACTCAACCCACCTGAGCAAGCTCTTTCCTCTCCAACTGCCCTCCTCCTGGGGTCTTAGCTCCAGCCCACGGTCGGCTCAGTTGCACGAGTCAGAACCGCAGAGTCCCCGGGCTCTGCGCCTCCTTCAGTCTCTGCTTCTGATCATTTGATTGGCTCAAGACTTGCCACTTTCTCTCCCAGAAACTTCCTCTCTACTCTGTTCTTGTTTTGTCTCTACAGGGACTGACCAGGGCCCCTCACCCACTCCAGCCTGGCATTCGAATCCCACCTCCATCTAAGTCAGTAGAACCAACGGAGCAGAGGGGTTAAAGGTGTGAGTATAGAAATTTTTCAGGCCTAACAATGAACCTCAGTTCCCACACTTATGGGTCCAGTGGCCTTGTACAAGCTACGTCACCTTGTATTTGTGCCTCAGCGTCCCTCATCGGCAACAAGGAGAAACAGTATTTGCTCCATAATCTTATCGTGATGACAGAATGAAGTTTCATCTGAGCACAGAGTAAGTGCCCATAAATGCCACCTAATTTTACTATTGTTGTCTTGTCGTTATGCATGAGTTCAAATCTCTGAATTAAAATCACTCCAAGTTTTTCTACTTGCTATAGAATAAAGTTCAAGTGCCCCAGCACGAGAATTCCTAAAATCCGGCCCCGACCTCGTCCTGGGGCCCTGTCTTGATTCTGCTCATTTTGCCCAACTGCAAAAAATAGGATATACTTTATTTTTAATTTTCTGTGGCTTGTCTCATAATCTTTATTCTATTTTTTATACTCACAAACTCCTACTTATCCTTCAAGACCCAGACCAAATTTGACTCCCCCTGTGGAATGTTCATTGAGTACCATGCCGTTCCTCTGTTCTCTCCTATTACCCTCTCCTATTCTAGGGTCTCGGCAAACCCTGGTCTGTACCTCCCCGCAGCACTGATCATGCTATATTTTAATTAATGGCATGCATTTCCACCTTCCTCACTGGGATGTGAGCCCTTGGAGGGCAGGGATATATGACTAAGTCAGCCCCTGATGCTCAGGGATTAGCACAGAGCTGGTCTAGAAGTGGATGCTCAGTGCATCCGAGCAGCAAAGAAATTGGTCAGAGTCCTAGCTTCCAGTCTCAGTGGCTACCATTGCCGGCTGTTTGTCATTGGGCGAGGACTCAACCCCTGTATGAGTCTCAGATTCCGTGGAATAATAAAAGCCCCTACCCATGGTGAGCTAACATACGTGATGCATTTAATACAGGGACAGACACATAGCAAGTTCTTAACAGACGGGACCCAGTTATCGTTATACCAATTCATTATCGCATGAGCAATGAAATGCTTGCGTAAGTGAAAGCCCAGCTCATGGAGGTCCCATGTCTTACGTGTTCCCCAAATGATTCAAGAGCTTCCTCCTAATTCTTTGCGTTAAAGCGTGCTGAAAGCTGTGGGAAGCAGAGATAAGCAGCATCCCCGGCTTTTGCCTGGATCCCTTGGGGGTCATTTATATTTCTTTGGCTCTCTAGCTAGCCAGATGAAGTCAGGTGTCACACACTTGGAGAAGAAACGAAACTACGGCGTCAGTCTGATCAATTCTCTCCTTCTGGAAACACCAGCAGCATCATTAGCAACCGAAATGAAAGCATGTGAGACACTGTTCAGGTGTTGACCATTAGGACTTCGTTAAGTCTACACAAGAAGAGGAAGAGAAGGGAAGTGTGATTGGCTAATAAGGAAATATGAAAATAAATGATGTGCCAGAACCAGAAAACGACTTCATGCTAAAACATGTCAGATTAAACTAGTCGCTTAAAAAGAAAAAGGACTTTGGAAGTTTTCCTAGAGAATGGTGTTCTACCTGGAAGCACAGAATTAGACTCAGGGCATTTTACACAGTCAGCATGTGAAACTGGGGATCTCACAGCACGTTATGCTGACAGAAAAGTTCACGGGCACCTCGATGGCTCAGTCGGTTAAGCATCTGACTCTTTACTTTGGCTCAGGCCATGATCCCATGGTTTGTAGGTTCAAGCCTGCGTTGGGCTCTGTGTTGACATCTTGGAGCCTCCTTGGGATTCTCTCTCTCTCCCCCTCTCTCTTTGGCCCTCCTGCTCTCTCTCTCAAAAATATAAATAAACTTAATAAAAGAAAAGTTCATTTATATAGTGTCTGTCTCTTAAAGGATTCCAAGATTCTCTGTTTATCCATGAAAATTAATGCTCTTAAAATTTTTTTTAATGTTTTATTTATTTTTAAGAGACAGAGAGAGAGACTGTGCGAGCAGGAGAGGGGCAGAGAGAGACACACACACACAGAGAATCCAGAGCAGGCTCCCGGCTCTGAGCTGTCAGCAGAGCCCGATGCGGGGCTCGAACTCAGGAACCTTGAGATCATGACCTGAGCCAAAGTTGGACGCTCAACCGACGGAGCCACCCAGGTGCCCTGAAAATTAATGCTCTTTAAAATTCCCCCCTGAACCTGCCATAGGGTGAGAGACTTCTGTTACGGTGATTACCGAATTGCTGAAGGTTGTGTGCAGGCTTAAGAGAACAGAACCGCTGTCCAGATGCAAGGGGAATTCACCTCTCCTCACAGGCTCTTCTCTGCTGACCTCACTGTGTATTCATGAAGAGACTAGGAGGCTGTTGAAAGCTTGCCTTGATGCAGGATTGGGGAAGAGAAAGCAACTGCTCCCGGAGGGCACAGAGCTCTTCCGAGGTCCAGCTCCCCATGCCCCTTTGGAACAAAGGCCTTATAAAGCAGGAAGGGCGGAAGACTCTGTGACCACAAGGGCACAGGTGAATACTCACTGAGCGTGAGAGGCAAGGAACAGAAAAATAAAATCTCTACCTCTGGAAAGGGACAGAAAATCATCCTGGGCTCAGACAATTCATGGTTTCCCATTGCTGGGAGAGAGGCAGGGTCAATGAGAAAGACCCATCCCCGAGACAAGATGTTGGGCGAAACAGAGCCCAGCGAAGACTGGCTGAGCCAAGACAACAGGGAACATGTAGTCCCCTGTGCCCTGCTGCCCCCGACCAGACCAAGTATCGAGTAACAAGAAGGAAGAGAAGGAACAGGAGTGAGACCTTCTCTAAGGCACTGGCCCACAGAGAAAGCCTGAAGCGGAAGGTAGAACAGGAACATTGAGGGAACACTAACTCGGGAGGAGGTGTGCTGAGAGTAACCATACCGACCCTGACTCAGCTCAACCCCTGATTAGACTGACTCAGTTCTTCCATACACACAACACTAAAGGCACAGTCGTGGGAGAGACACATCCAGTTCCAGGTATAAACCCTGTCCTACACGAAATGTCCAGTCTTTCACCAAAAGCTGTAAGACACATGATGGAAAGAAAAAACAAAAACCCAGTGTGAAGAGACACAGCACTCAACAGAACCATGTTCGGATATGAACCAGATGGGAGAACTAACAGACAGGGAACTGAAAACATCTCAAAGATCTAGTGGAAAAGACAGTGCACATTAAAAAATGGGGATTTCAACCAAAAGATGGAACCTATAAAAGAATCAGATGGAAACTCTAACAATAATAAAAACAAATCAAAACATAGTGCCAGAGATAAGGCATGCTTCCAACATGCTTCACCAACAGACTTGAAACAGCCAAGGACAGAAGAGGTGAACTTGAAGGTAAGTCAAACGAAGTTATTCAAAGGGGCACAATAAGAGAAAAAAAAGTGGGAGAAACAACAGAGAATCCAACTGCTATGGGGAAATATGGAAGGTCTAACATACATGTGACTGAAATCTCAGAAACGGAGAGAGAGCGAGCGAGCGAGGGAGAGGAGAGAGAACGGGTCAGAAAAAATGTTTACAGAGATAATAATCAGGAATTTTCCAAAGAATTATGTCACCAAACCACACATGTCTAAGAAGCTCCGAGAACACCAACCAGGACAAACACAACATGACAAAAGAAACAACACGCATAAGCACATCGTATCTAAAACCGAAGAGAAAGAGAAAATCTTGAAGGCAGCTGAAGAAAAAAGGCATATGACCCACAGGAGAGCAAAGATAGGGATTATGGCAAATTTGTCGTCAGAAACATTGCCATAAGCGAGAGAGTGACATATTTAAGCACTGAAAGAGAAAAAAAAAGTTGAATCCAGAATTCTATTAAGATTTCTTTTTAAAATGTACACAAATGAAGACTTTTTGCAGCAAACAATAAAAAAATGAAGGAATTCACTACCAGTAGACTTTCATGATAAGAATTGGTGAAGCAAGCCTTTCAGGTAGAATGAATTTGATATCCTGTAGAAACTGAGGCTGCACAAAGAAACAAAAAATACTGGACGTGGGTAAAAGGAATGTAAATGTAAAATCAGTATTTTTCATTTTTAACCACTTTAAAATATAATTTACTGTCTGAAGCAAAAATAAAATCAATTAATAATATACCTACAGCACAATAAAACAAAAGATAGGTGGGAGGAACTGGAAGTATATTATTGTAAGATTTAAAACATTTTTTTAACATTTATTCACTTTTGAGGGAGGGAGGGAGAGAGAGAGAGAGAGAGCGCACATGAGTGGGGAAGGGGCAGAGAGAGAGGGAGATTCAGAATCCAAACCAGGCTCCAGGCTCTGAGCTGTCCGCGCAGAGCCCGATGTGGGGCTTGAACCCACAAACTGTAAGATCATGATCTGAGCTGAAGTCAGACGTTTAACCGACTGAGTCACCCAGGTATCCCTGTGAGATTTCTTTAAATGTTTATTTTTGAGAGAGAGAGTGCACATGAGGGAGGGGCAGAGAGAGAAGGGGACAGAGGATCCAAAGCGGGCTCTGCACCGACAGCAGCAAGCCTGATGTGGGGCTTGAACTCACGAACCGTGAGATCAGAACCAGAGCTGAAGTCAGATGCTCAACTGACTGAGCCACCCAGGTGCCCCTACTGTAAGATTCTTACATTACACATGAAGCAGTATGATTTCGAGGTAGACGCAGATTAATTAATGGTGTATATTATAAATATAGGACAACCCCTAGCTATGATTTTTTAAAAAGAGGTAGGAATAGTAAACCAATAGGGAATTAAAGTGGAATCATACAAAATGGTGAACGAATCCAAAATAAAGCAGAAGAGCAGCAAATGAACAGAGAACAAATGGAACAAAGAAAAAGCAAGGTGATGGATTTCAATCCAACCATATCACTAATTACATTAAGTGTAAATGGTCTAAATATCAATGGAAAGCAGAAATTACTAGATTGGATTAAAAAAAGGCTGCCTACATAACATGTACTTAAAATACAAAGATACAGGTTAAACATGAATGGATGGAAAGAGATATTATCAGGGGTGTTCTGGAACAGGCTTATCCCAGCTCATCTCTCTCCTACTCTGTGTTCGATGATGTCACACTGATAACTTGAAGTCAATCGTGGTGGGTGGACTTACATCACAAAAATCAGCAAAATCTACAAATCAGTGACTTTCTTCCTCTTTACCAGAGCGCTAGTTGTTAAACATTTACCGGCACCCCACTGGAAATACCATGCAAACATCAACAAAAGAAAGCTGAAGTGGCTATATTAATATCACACAAAGAGACTCTGAAATACAAAGAACAACCTGAGGGTTGCCGGAAGGGAGGAGGGTGGGGCGATGGGCTAAATGGGTGATGAGCATTAAGGAGGGCACTTGGTGGGATGAGCACTGGGTGTTATACGGAGGTGAGGAATCGCTAAATTCTACTCCCGAAACCATTATTACACTATATGTTAACTAACGTGAATTCAAATAAATACATTTAAACATAAATAAACGAATAAACAAACATTAAAAAGTTCATTTAAGGCCAACTGAAAAAAAAAAAAAACAGACTTCAGAACATGGAAGAAGATGTTATGTAATGACACATGCAACAATTTAGCAAGAAGATGTAGTAATCCTAAAAATGTATACACCTTACTGCGGAGCATCCAACTATGTGAGACAAAACTGTAATGCAAAGAAAAATAGGCAAATTCACAATTACGGTTGGGGATTTCAACACTTAATGATAAATAGACAGAAAATCAATAAGAATAGGGGTGCCTGGGTGGCTCAGTTGGTTAAACGTCCAACTTTGGCTCAGGTCATGATCTCGCAGTTTGTGAGTTCGAGCCCCATGTCGGGCTCTGTGCTGACAGCTTCAGGTTCTGTGTCTCCCTCTCTCTCTCTGCCCCTCCCTGGCTCATGCTTTGTCTCTCTCTCTCTCTCTCTCTCTCTCTCTCTCTCTCAAAAATAAATAACAATTAAAAAAAATAAAAAACAAAAAGAACAAATTAAACCCGAAGCAAGCAGAAGGAAGTTAATAAAAAAGATCAGAGCAGAAATCAATAAAACAGAGAAAATCAATGAAACTAAAAACTGGTTCTTTAAAAAGATGAATACATATGATAAATCTCTAACCAAAATGACCAGGAAAATCACAGAGAAAACACAAATGACCGATTCCAGAATGGAAGAGGAGACATCACTGCCGAATCTACACTCATTACAAAGGTAACCAGGGGATATTACAAATGACTGTAAGCCCAAATATTTGCAAGGTTACATGAAATGGAGAAATTTCTTGAAAGACGTAAATGACCAAATCCTAACCAATATTTACTTTCTTCTTCTGACTTAAGGAGAAATAAACAGAATAGACCATCTTTATTAAAGGAATTGAATTCATAGTTTAAAAGCTTCCTGTAAAGAACTCTAGGCCCAAATATCTTCACTGGCCAATTCTACCAATTCTATATGTTAGAAAGAATACCAATTCTACACAGTTTTTCCAGAAGTGGAAGAGGACAGAACATTTCCCAACTTACACTGCCAGTGTTACTGTGGTACCAAAATCATACAAAGATGTTACGAGAAAAAGAAAACTAAAAAATTCATAAAGCTAGGGGTAAATATTGTAAATGAGGCATTAGCAAACTGATTCCATCATTATATAAAAAGGAAAATACATTATGACCAAGTGAGATTTATTATGGAAATATAAGGAAAGTTCAACCTTCTGAAATCAGTCAATATCTTTCAACAGATTATAGAAACCACATGAGTGTCTCAGTGGGTTGAGAAAAGATATTTCACAAAATTCAACATGCATTTATGATTTTTAAAAACCCCAAGAAAGTTGGAAATACATGGAACTTCCTTAACCTGGTAAAGAATAACTAACTACAAAGAACCTTATAGCTAATACCAACGTAACAGTAAAAAAACGAAATGCTTTCTAAGATCAGGATCAAGGCCAAGTGTATTGAATGTTCTAGCTACAGCAACAAGGCAAAAGAAAAATAAAAGGCATGCAGATTAGGAAGGAGGAAATAAAACGACCCTGATTTGCAAACATGATTACCTACATAGAAAGCCCAAAGAATTTACTGCCAAAGCTTCTAGGATTGAGAAGTGAGTTCAGCAAAGTTACAGGATACAAGGTCAACATACAAAACTCAACTGTATCTCTATAGATCAGTAATTAATGATTGATAACTAATTTTTAAAGCTTTTATTTAAATTCCAGTTAGTTAACATCCAGCATAATATTGGTTTCAGATGTACAATATAGTGATTCAACAATTCTATACAACACCCGGTGCTCGTCATGATAAGTATAGTCCTTAATCGCCATCACCTATTTCAACCATCCCCGTAACCACCTCCTCTCTGGTGGCCATTAGTTCTCTGTAGTTAAAGTCTGTTTCTTGGTTTGCCTCTCTCCCTCTTTTTTCCCCTCCCTTTGCTCTTTTGTTTGTTTGTTTCTTAAATTCCAGATGTGTGAAATCATGTGGTATTTGTCTTTCTCTGATCTACTTGTTTCACTTAGCATAATACTCTCTAGCACCATCCATATCATTGCAAAATGGCAAGATTTCATTCTTTTCCATGGCTGAGTAATACTCCATTGTAAATATATATGCCACATCTTACATGCACCCCCATGTCTATAGCACCATTATCTACAATAACCAAGTTATGGAAATAGCCCAAGTGTCCGTCTGCTGATGAATGGAGATGGTAACTAGTTTTTTTTTTTTTTAATGTACCATTTGGATAGCACCAAAATCCATAAGATACTTAGGTATATGTGTAAAAAAATATGTACAAAATCTGTACGTTGAAAACTGTATTGATGGAAGAATCCAAGAAATCCTAAATCTATGGAGAGATATTCTGTGGTTGGAAGGCTCCACACTGTTTGGGTGTCACTTCTGTCTAAACTCATCTGTAGATTCAGTGCCATTCTAACAAAAACCCAGAGGTTTCTTTGTTTTGTTTTTGTAGAAATTAACAAGCGTATTCTTAAAGTTTTAGTGAAAAGGGAAAGGATCTAGAATAGCCAAATGATTTTCAAAAGAAGAAAAAAGTTGGAAGACTCTCCTTACCCGATTTCAAGGATTATTGTAAAGGTATGGGGAAAAGTATGATCTCAGGTAGGGCATAAACAAATAGACCAATGGGACAGGAAAGAATCCAGAAACGGATGTACACGTTTACGGCCAATTGAGTTTTGACAAACTGCAAAGTCAACCCAGTTGAGAAGGAACAGTCTTTTCATCAAAGCATGCTGGAACTATTGGACAGCTGGATGCAAATGAAGCTTGATTCACACCTCACACCATATGAAGAACTAAATTAAAAATGCATGTAGCTTTAAGTAGAAAATCCAAAAGTATAACATGTTTACAAGAAAACAAAGGGAAAAAAAATCTCTGTGACCTCATGTGAGGAAAAGATGTTTATTTTATTTATTTTTTTTTTAAGTTTTTTTTTTTTTAACATTTTTATTTATTTTTGAGACAGAGAGAGATAGAGCATGAACGGCGGGAGGGCCAGAGAGAGAGGGAGACACAGAATCGGAAGCAGGCTCCAGGCTCTGAGCTGTCAGCACAGAGCCTGATGCGGGGCTCGAACTCACGGACGGTGAGATCGTGACCCGAGCGAAGTCAGACGCTCAACCGACTGAGCCACCCAGGTGCCCCGAGGAAAAGATGTTTAGATACAACACCAAATACACAATCAATCAACACATTTTGTTTTTTAAATTGGACTGTATCAAAATTTAAAGCTCTGCTTCTAAAAAGATTCCATTAAGGTGATAGAAAGACAAGCTACTGACTGTCCAAAATTTTTGTAAAACTTGATATCTAATAAAGGACTAATATGCAGCATATATAAAGAATTCTCAAAAAAGCTTGATTAAGAAAAATCACTATGGCCAAATCATGGCCAAATGATTTGAACAGAAGGTGTCTAGGTGGAAAATAAGCAAATGAAAATATGTAAAACACCATTAGTCACTAGGGAATTGTAAATTAGAACTACCACCTCCGTAATAGAATGATTAATAGGACAACAATAACCACAGGATAATAACCAGCACTGGTGAGGATCTAGAGCAACTGGAGCCCTCATACATTGCTTGTGGGATGTAAAATGGTCCAGTCATCCCGGAAAACAGCTTGCCAGTTTCTCAGAAAGTTCAACATACGCTTACCATATGACCCGGCAATCCTGCTTCCAGCTAATTATTCTAGAGAAGTGGAAACTTAAGTTCATATAAAAACCTGAATGCCATTGTTTACAGTGGCTTTATACATAATTATGTAAAACTGGAAACAATTCAAAAGTCCTTCAGCTGGTGAATGAAGTAATCACGTACATTCATCCAGTGGTGTTCTACTTAGCAATCAAAAGGAAAGCTATTGATACATGGATAAATCTTGAATACATCATTTAAAGTGAAAAAAAAAAGGAAAACAAAACAGATTCGAAAGGCTATAGACAATACGACTCCGTTTCTATGACTTTCTGGAATAGTCCAAACTGATCACTGGTTGCCAGGGACTGGGATGAGGGAATTTTGGGGGTGATGGAACTGTTCTAGACTCTCTTGTGGTGGTGCTTATATGACTGTCTGTGTCCAAATTCACAGAACTGTACATTAAAAGAGTGTATTTTCCTGCATGAAAATTGTTACTCAAAAGTAAGCATCTCGAACTACAGATTTATCAGGTTGATGATTTTTAAAGTGATTATTTACCTTACAAATAGCCAAGCCAATGCATGCAGGAAAATTATCTGTTTGTTCTCAGATGTATTTTGGAGCCATAGAACACTATTTGGCACATAGAAAGTGCTCAATAGATTTCTGTTGGATGGATGGATGGATGGATGGATGGATGGATGGATGGATGGATGTATGGATGGATGGGTGGATGTATGTATGGATGGATGGGTGGATGGATGGATGGGTGGATGGATGGATGGGTGGATGGATGAATGAATGAATGACAGGTTCTCAGGAAAGACACTGGGCACTGGAGCATTGGCCTGGGTCTGAATGCTGGCTCTGTTACTCCCTCTGACACAAGAGTCCGCAAACTTCACTAGCCTCAATCATTTCAACAAGAAACATACTCCCATCATCATGATGGCTCCAAAGCCACCCTTGTCTGCTCACTGCAGCCTCCTGGGGAAGGGAACTAACATTTGGTGAGTGCCGGCACTCGTCCCCCCGTGCACCCAGCGTCCTCCAGCCAACCCTGCTCTGATCGTGAACCCGGAGCTGTTTAGGGTCCATTTTCCCTGCTAGACTGTGAGCTCCGTAAGGCAAGGGGATTCCCAATCCAGGCTCTGGATTCCCAATGCTAAGCTGATACCAAATAATTAACCATCTAAACAATAATGATAGAAATAATGGAAATAATAACAATAACACTACCAGCTACCAGTTGTCTGCATCTAGCGTTTGTCAGGCATTACGTTACATGCCTTCTACAGCCATGGCACGAAATCTTCACAGACAACTTGCTAAGGCAGATTGCAAACCATCCACCCCATCTCTCAGATGAGGAAACTATCAGTTGGTCTGGCGGCCAACACTTCTTGAGGACTCGCCGTGTTGAGCATGTTAACATGCATATGTTGGGTAACGAGATCGGCCACGAGTGTGAGACACCCAGACTGCCCCACGCTGAGGCCACACTTCACCTGGGCCCACTCCTGGCTTTCAGCTCGTTCTGCAGTCCCTACCATGGCATTCAAGACCCTCATCTTTGGCCTGAGTACTGTCAACTCAAGACCCTCATCTTGGTTCCCACCCCACCCCGTCTTTTTCCATAAGCTATAAAAGAAATAAAACTGCATATTTCCCCCCTACACCATGCTGTTGCCTCCTCTGTGCCTTTGCCCTGGCTGTTGCCCCTGCCTGAAATGGCCTCTCCTTGTCCTTAGCGAACAGGCAAACTCAGAGCGCACCCTCAGAGTCTAACTCAGATTGTCACCTTCTCCAGGAATCTGTCTTGACACGGTCCTGTTTACACCTGTGCCCACGCGTCTGTCTGCCCCACTAGCCGGGGAGCCTCTGAGGCCCCAGAGAACATCACTCATCTCTGAGCCCTTCATCTCCTAAATGTTCTGTAAATATTCGCTGAATGAACACTTGACTCTTCATTTCACCACAGATGAATAAACTCTGAAGCCCTGGGCGGCCGCTGGAACATTTCTGACTTCTAATCTGGCACATTTCAGAGAGATTTCTATTTTTCTCTGATTGTGAGTGCCATCTGCTCTTTTAATTAATGAAAATTCAGTTCCATGCAAATGCCTCTTCCAGGATCATCCTTCATGAGCAACCTCTGGGAGCTTACTCATCAGCCTGTTCTCTGAATCTGTGTTTGGAACATTCTGGGAGCTTGTTATTGGGCCTTTGAACTGAATCACGCAAGTGAACAAAATCGACCAAGCTGCCACTTGACCTCAGGAGTTTACAGCCGTGGGAGCTGTAGGGTTTGAATTTATTGAGAGAGCTCTCCCTCACCCTGTCCTCCCCAGTAAACTCCCATGGTGTCTGAAAATAGATCCATTGGGTAAATCAGTTGTGCCCGCTAAATCCCGTAAAACTCTCTCCTGTTCACATGTTCATTAACATAGGGCTGAAGCTCCTTTAAATAGAAGGAAACCAGGAGCCCCGAATGCCATGTACACTTGGGACAATAGACTTTTGTCTTGTCTGAGGAATACGGCTTTGCAACGCAGGAACTTCAGGTCAAAAGGCAGCTTAGTATGTGGCAAAAGTGCGGACTTTGGATCCAAACAGACGTGGCTTCAAATTCTGGCTCCTTGACTTGCCAGCGGTGTAACTCTGGGTAGGTGAATCAACCTCCCTGGGCCTCAGCTTCCTCATCTATACAATGGAGAAATGTAGAAACCTCACATTGGATCTTCTGAGGGTGGCTCAGGTGGTTAAGCATCCAACTCTTGGTTTTGGTTCAGGCCACGATATCACGGTCTGTGAGTTCGAGCCCCGCATTGGGCTCCGCACTGACAGTGCAGAGCCTGCTTGGGATTCTCTCTGTCTCTCTCTCTCTCTCTCCCCACCCCTGCCCCTCCCCTGCTTGTGCTCGCTCTCTCTCAAAATAAATAGATAATTGCAATGACAAACATGTAGCAGGGTCACAATACGTGTTGGTTTTCTTCTCCCTTTTGGACGTGGGGCCCCTGTGGAGAGTGGCCAGCTGGGTCACCACTTGTCTGCTTCCCCAGAGGCTGGGAGCCAGGACATCACTGGGCAGCCAGGGAATGAGGCTGGGGCAGGCCCGGTGGCATCTCTGAGGAGGTGCCGGAAAGTCTGCTATGCATGGCGATGGAGCAGAGGCAGAGAAGAAAGGGCTGGTACAACACTAACCTGAATTTCTCCTGTGGCCTACGGTCTACACTCCTGGAGACCAGTCTGCTTTTTGGGGAATAGCTTAAAGGAAGTCAGAACTAACTTACAGGGTTACGAAGGCGGCTCCAAATGGGACACATTTCTCCTTATGTCCTTTCTGCCTCCTCACTGCCCTTCTGGAGATGATGGCTCCTTCAGCTCTATTGGCTGCTCCTGGCATGGTGTCCCCTGGGCCTCAGGCTTGGCACTCTTCTTCTCTTCTGCGTCCTCCCTGGGGGACCCTGTCACTGCCTCGGCTCTGCCGAATCTCAGTGCTGGTAACTCCCCAGTCCACAATCCTGTCCATATCACTCCAGGAGCCTGGACAGCATTTCCCAGACACCTCAATTTCAAACTCAATTTCCTGGAACCCCACACACCTGTGGGCCCCGTTGTGCTTCCCACACAGAGGACATCACTATAGTCTACCTCACTGTGCAAGATGGAAGCCTGGGAGGCAGCCTTAACATCCCTCCCACTCCTGTTCTCCCACCCATTTGTTAAGTCAGTGGCCTCCTTGGACAGACTGGCCTCAGCTCTGGAACCTTCTGGAAAGGGATTTCAGAAAGACCTTCAACAGTGAAAGCCATATCGGTGTAAAGATTCAGCGTCCCAAGGGGACTATCTGAAGTGAACAGGCTCCCTTGAATGCATGCCTTCTGGTGTTCACGCTGACGTGGGTCTGACTCTCATCACCGACGTCTTTCCTCAGCTCTAAAATGGGAATGAATAATTGTGCCTGTTTGTGACATTAAATAAGACTGTGGATGGAAAGCACTTAGCTCAACGGCTGGGCACGTAGCAAATACTAAGAAGGACTATTTTTACCATTATTTGTGGCCAAACTTCACTTATTTAATAAATAAAAGATGAACGACACACGTAGTGAATTCTCAGAGGTGATGACATAGTTTTCAATCTCTACACATTGACGCATGTGAACTGACAGAGCAGATAAACAGCTAAGCCAAAACCCATGCGTGACACTTCCTACAAAACTAAGTTGTCTCCCCACAAGTCCCTAAGTGTAAGTGCGTGAAAACAAACCAGCAACAGTGATGAGACTCCCGTGGTAGAGATTTCTGAACAGAGGGAAACAGAGAAGACACAGGACCGGATATGGCGGGCTAGAGAACAGAGAGCGCCAACACAGCCTGCAAGAATTTCCTGGAAGGCCTAGCTGGCCAGTTTGAGAACAGTGGCTAAAGTCTGGAAGAGCCTGTCCAGTCCAGTGCTCTGTGGGGGCAGGTCAGTCTGGGACCCCAAATGTCTGTCGTCCAGCTGGAGCTCCCTTCTAGAAGGAGTCCCAAGGAGAAACTGTTGAAAGTGGAATCAAAAGCTCAGTGGGACAGGGGCCCCCATAGACTAAAGAAAGAGATGTTCCAGATCAAAGTGGGGAGGGAGAACAGATCAGGAAGTCCCAGATAGCAAGTCCCAGTGGATTTGGACACTCTTGAAAACAATAGAAGATGTTCGATTAGAAGAGCTACCCTGGGGGCACCTGGGAGGCTCAGTCGGTTGAGTGTCTGACTCTTGATATTGGCTCAGGTCGTGATCTCAGAGTCATGGGATCGAGCCCTGCATCAGGCTCTGTGCTGAGCACGGAATCTGCTTAAGATTCTCTTTCTCCTCTCTCTCTGCCCCTGTCCTGCTTGTGCTGTCTTTCTTAAAATAAATTAAAAAAAAATTCAAATGTTTTTATTTATTTCTGAGAGACATAGAGAGACAGAGGATGGGGGGGGGGGGGGCAGAGAGAGAGGGAGACACAGAATCCGAAGCAGACTCCAGGCTCCGAGCTGTCAGCACAGAGCCCGACGTGGGGCTTGAACCTATGAACTGTGAGATCTTGCATGACCTGACCTGAAGTCGGATGCTCAACCGACTGAGCCACCCAGGTGCCCCAATAAATAAACATCTAATTAAAAGAAAGAAAGAAAAGAAAAGTTAGCCTGAACCATATCATCATCCAAAAGTTCAGGAAAACTAATTTCACATTAAAATAAAGAAACAGAAAGGTATCGAAGTCAAATTCCATGCAAAGTTATCCTAAGAGGAAAGAAAATAAAGAGCAGAATAACTCACTTAACAATGATGACGGATCAGAAAGATGCACAACCCTCCATCTCAAAACAGAGGAAAACCGTGACCTACTATTTCAGAAGCATTAAAAGATGTGATTGGTTGTTTCATTAATGGTTACCCAATGAGTCAGCCCTTCTGGTATCCATGCCCCCTGCAGTCCCCTCCCACATGGTCTCTGGTCGTGGTCATGTGACTTGCTTTGGTCAACTGGATGTCGGGAAATGTGAAACAAGCAGAAGCTTGAAAGCATGTGGGAAGTGGGTTCTCCTTCTGGAAACCACTGCCACCACGTGAGCAAGCTCACTCAGTCCCCCCAGTGATGCAAGACCACATAGAGAAAGACTCATTGAACTCAGCTGTCCTAGCTGAGCTCCACCCCCAGTGGACTCCCCCCCCCCCCCCCCCCCCCCCGCAGTGGATGAGTGAGCCCAGCCTAAGCCAGCAGAGGAACCATTCAGGCAAATGGTGGGTTGTGAGACACAGCACGATGTCACTCTTCTAAGCCACTAAGTGTTTTTTAAAACAATGTTCATTTATCATTCTCCAAACGTATTTTTTGTCATCTCAAAACTTCCTTTCTTTGTTTTTCATGGAAGTGTAGTTGACACCCAGTGTCCCATGAGTTTCAGGTGATTCCACAACGCTATACACGTTATGCTGTGCTCACCACGAGTGTAGCTACCACCTGTCACCATACAACGCTACGAAAGTGCCATCGACTATGTTCCCTATGCTGTGCCCTTCATCACGTGACTCATTTCTTCCCTAAGTAGAAGTGTGTGCCTCCCCCTCCCCTTCCCCCATTTCCCCCTCCCCCCATCTACCTCCCCCTCTGGTAACCATCAGCTTGTTCTCTGAATGATGGGTCTGTTTCTGCCTTTTGTTTTTTTGCTTGTTTATTTGTTTTGTGTTTTAGATTCTACATATGAATGAGACCATATGGTCTTTGTCTTTCTATATTTCACTTAGCATAATACCCTCTAGGCTCCTCCATGTGGTTGCAAATGGTGAGATCTCATTCTTCTTTAGGACTACTACTCCATTGTGTATATACACCACATCTTCTTTATCCATTCATCCATCGATGATCGCTTAGGTTGCCTCTGTATCTTGGCTATCGTAAATAATGTCGCAATCCAGGAAGGGAGCCTATATGTTTCTGAATTAGTGTTTTTGTTTTCTTTGGGTAAACATCCAGTACTGGAATTACTGGATCATATAGTAGTCCTAGTTTTAATTTTTTTTGAGGAGATTCCATACTGTTTTCCACAGCGGCTGCACCCGTCTGCATTCCCACCAACAGTGCACGAGGACTCCTTCCCCACATCCTCACCAACACTTGTTATTTCTTGTCTTTTTGTTACTAGCCATTCTGACAGGTGTGAAGTAACATCACACTGTGGTTTTGACTTGCACTTCCCTGATGATGAGTGATGATGAGCATGTTTCCATGTGCCTGTTGGCCATCTGGATGTCTCCTCTGGAAAAAAATGTCTATTCATGCCTTCTGCCCATTTTTAATGGAATTATTATCATACAACAATAGAAGTTCTTGGATACAAACCCTTCATTAGATATGTCATTAGCAAATTTCTTCTCCCATTTTGCAGGTTGTCTTTTCATTTTGCTCATTGTTGCCTTCACTGTGCAGAAGCTTTTTATTTTGATGTAATTCCAATAGTTTAACTGCCTGAAAAGATCTATCCAAAAAAATGTTGTTATGGCCAGTGTTTCTCTGTGCTCTCATCTAAGGGTTTTATGGTTTCAGGTCTCACATTTAGGTCTTTCACCCAGTTTGAGTTTATTTTTGTGAATGATGTAAGAAAGGGGTCCGGTTTCATTCTTTTGCACATAGCTGTCCAGTCTTCCCAGCACCATTTGTTAAAGAGACTGTCACCTTCCTATTGTGTATTCTTGCCTCCTTTGTCATAGATTAATTAACCGTGTATGTGTGAGTTTAGTCCTGGGCTCTCTATTCCATCCCATTGATCTCTGTGTCTGTTTTTGTGCCAGTACCATACTGTTTTGATTACTGCAGTTTGCAGTATAGCTTGAAATCTGGGACTGTGATATTTCCAGCTTTCTTCTTCTTTTTCACGAATGCTTTGACTATTCAGGGGCCTTTTGTAGTTCCCTGCAAATTTTAGAATTATTTCTTCTAGTTCTATTAAAAACGCTATTGGTATTTTGATAGGGATTGCACTGAATCTGTGGATTGCTTTGGGTGGTATGGACATTTGAACAGTAGTAATTCTTCCAATCCGTGAACATAATATAAGCCACTAAGTTTTGACTTGCGTTGTTACGCAATCATCAATAACTAATATAGACACTAAGAATTAATAATTAATATAGACATTAAGAAAACTATGCAAGACATGAAAGAACAACATAAATTGGAATTTAAAAAACTCAGAAATCAGGCAAGAAAATTCAGGAAAAAAGTAGAAATAAAGGGAAAATTACTTCTGTAATAAATATTTTTCTAGAAAGCACACAAAGCAAATAAACACAACAGATAATCTTTAAAAGAAGGAGAAAGAGAAAAATGAGGAAAGTTTTAAACAAAGAAAGGAAGAGATACAAAATATTTGAAAATCACAAAATACTGAAGATTTGTGAAGGCCCCACATTCAGACAGTAGGTGTCCCTGGAGAAAACAAAGTAAGGAGATAGCATGCTTACTAAAAATGATACTTCCATCAAAGGTCTTAAAGAAAAACCAACCTGAAAAAACATGTTGGAAAAACACTGTGTACCTAAGAATATAGACCCCACATGACCAATACCAAAGTTATATTTTGGCAACACCACTGGACATTAATAAAAAAGAAAAAAATGGTTTTGTCTGCCTTTTTTTTTTTTTTTTTTTCCCTGAAGCAAGGTTTTCTATCTGGGTAGGAGTCCTCTAGAAATCACAGGAGGAGAAGGTCTTCCTGGCAGGGAAGACAGCAAAGACAAAAGTGTGAGAGCGCCTGGCACCTACCGGGAGCAGATGGGGCCTGGTGTGGGGGTGGCAGGTAGGCGTGGGGGTGGGGTGGGGGTGAAGCACAGGAACGCTGATGCCTCAGGCACTGGGCCTACAACACCCCAAAGGGGCCTGGAACACTCACCCATGTAGGGCTTGGTCCCAGCCATAGAGGAAGCCTTTTCTGCTCCTTTCACGATCGTCGCTATGTTGAAGTCTGTGATGTGAACATGTCCTGGAGATAGAGAAACAGAAACCCCAGTTAGCAAGAGCTGCAGACAGCTGGGCTATTTCCTTGTCTACTTAAAGCTGTGGGCTGTATGGTGGGTACAAGAACATATTAGAACTTCTACACAGAATAGTATTTTTATCTGATACTTTGAAAATGTCTAGTTTGGGCAGCATTATTCACAGTAGACAAACTTAGACAAATTTAGGACAATGTAAGGTCCACCAATGGCTGCAAGGATAAAGAAGATGTGGTGTGTATAAACAATGGAGTACCATTCAGCCATGAGAAGGGAGGACATCCTGGCGTTTTTTGACAACATGGATGGATCTGAAGATATCACATGCTAAATGAAATAAGCCAGATTGAGAAAGACAAATACAGAATGTATCACTTCTGTGTGGAATCTACATAAAAAAAAGCTCACAGAAGCAGAGAATAGAAAGTGGTTGCCAGGGTCTGGGGTTGGGAGGAATAGGGAGAGTTTGTTCAAAGGTATAAATTTTCAGCTGTAAGATGAATAAGTTTTGAGAATTTAATTAATAACACGGAGACAGTTAATACCATTTGAATGTGTAGGTATATATACACATACACACAAAAAATATCTCAGTGATATGCAAGTTTTTTTTTCTTGTTTGTTTGTTTAGAGAGAGAGAGAGAGAGAGATAGTGAGAATCTCAACCAGGCTCCACGCTCAGTGTGGAGTCTGATGCAGGGCTCGATCCCACGACCCTGGGATCATCACAACCTGAGCCAAAAGCTAGAGTTGGACGCTCAACCAACTGAGCCATCCAGGCGCCCCTCTGCCAGTTTGACAATGTCAGTTTTTGGTGATACATGCATATTACTTTTAAGTAAACAAATCTAATGAGGACATGATGCAAAAGTTTATGGATTAAAAGTTTGGAGGCACTGACCCACAGAGTAAAAGCTCACGGTAAATAAATGAAAGGGGTCAGTCTGGACTCCCTCACCCAGGAAGCTGAGTGGCCATGGAGAGGACAGAAGGGTGGAGAGAGGGTTTTCATGCCCAGAGGACACTCTTGTTCTGCTGTTTGCTACGGTCAGTGGGGGCCTGAGGAATCCAGTGGGGAGGCAGCTGGGGATTTGAGACCACCTTCCATCGAGCCTAAAGTAATGGCAGCAGACGGGACACAGAGAGGCTGGGCGCACCCATATGTAAATGTTTAAGAAGCCTGAGAAGGAAGTAAGAAGGACCGAGAAGGAAGGAGACAGGAGATGTGGGGTAAAGGGGGTGAAGAGAAGCAGGGAAGGAAGGGGGCGAGAGGGAGAGAGTAGCATTCTGACAGTTGGTACTGGCCTCCCGGGGAACTTGGTACATGCCAGAGACAACCCTGAGACCCCTGAATACCAGATATAAACGCAATCACGTTTCTCTGTTTGTCATCACATCATGTGAAAATGGTTGGATTTGCACACCTGAAAGCTGTGTTCGGGATGCCGGGACTTAAACACCCAAGTGGCTTGCGTACAGAAAACTGTTGGGAGGGCCTGGAGGGAACCCCCAGGAGGTGCACAGACACCCGCCAGAGCAGGTGCCATGAGGCTCACTCGAGACGCGTGCCTGATAGCATCGGACGCGGTGGACAGAGAGAGCACCAGTGGGTTCACGTGCAAATCCCCAATCTCAGGCTTAGCTGCCAGCCCTGATGTGTGGGCAGGCTTCTGCCAGACGCTGTGTCCAGAGCTCCTGGGTGGGATGCGGCAGCCGGGTACTCCGTGAGGATGTCCAGTTCCCTTCGGGTGCTTGTGGGTGAAGCTTAAGTCATCTAGCCAGGCCCTTGCTGGGAACCCCTTGAGGCCGGACGCAGCATGTGCCCACCCAGGGGGCATCCTTAGAACATGCAGCTGCCGCAGCCTCCGGGGCTGGACTTGGCGTCCGTGCCACGTCCTACCCGCAGGGAGGCAGCGCGGCCTAGCGGTGGGCACAGACTCTGAGCCACACTGACTTGCTTTGGGTCTCAGCTGGGCTGTGATTAGTTGTCTGATCTTGGGCAAGGCACTTAGTGTCCCTGGGCCTCATTTTCCTCGTCCGTAAAGTGGGGAGGGTGGCAGCAAAATACCCATCCCAGAGAGCGGCTGGGAGGAGGCAGGGATTAAGAAAAGCAAAATGCTACAGCGGCTGGCACACACGTTGGGTGGTTTCTTGTATGTGTTTGCTCATAGCTGTGTTATCCCGCCTCGGTGTGGCTCAAACCCCACCTTCTGCAGCCAGGGCCAGTCCGCCCCCCGCACCTGCCCAGGCCCCGTTTCTTTTTTTTTTTTTTTTAACGTTTTATTTATTTTTTAAAGAGAGAGAGAGAGACAGACAGAGACAGAGACAGAGAGAAAGAGCACAAGCAGGGAAGGGGCAGAGAGAGGGAGACACAGAATCAGAAGCAGGCTCCAGGCTCCAAGCTGTCAGTGTAGAACCTGACGCGGGGCTCGAACTCACAAACCGCGAGATCATGAACTGAGCCAGAGTCAGACGCTCAACCAACTGAGCCACCCAGGTGCCCCTCCCAGGCCCATTTCTAATACTAACAAACGAATCCACAGTCCCGTTGTTGACAGTGAGGCGTGGGAGGGTCTCAGTCATTTCTGCCCGCACACCTGTAGGCTTCCATGCAGAGCCACCACACGGAGAGGACCCTGAAACCCTCCAGTATGGCTTTTATTTGGTTTTCCTTCACTTCTCCCTTTCTTTAAAAAATATTAGTATTTGCATTATGAAAGTGACACCAGCTGATTAGAATAAGTCAAAGACTGTAAATGGGCATCTGAGCCGCTCCCCCACCCCTGCTCGTAACCACACGGAGTCACCTGGTTCTCTGTCTTTTCTCCCTTTTCTGCATACGTGTCTCCACACATATTGGTTTGTCCTTACAGTCATGAGATCAAAGTCCATGGGCTGTTCCAGAAGTTACTTTTGCGTTTAGCCATGCATCATGACATCTTTCCATTCAAAGGTCTATGTACATAGGTCTGTCCTCAACGGCCTTACCCTTGTTCTCCATTGGAAAGAAATCCAATAATTTTGGTGATTACTCGGTGATAAAACTTGACCTGAAACCTCCCTTCATAGTTCTATTTATTCCACTTACGGTGAATATTCATGTTTTGCTATAAAATGTTAATATATTTGATTACCAAATATATTTGATCCCCCTTGGTGATTCATTTAACCCCATGGGGGTGTTACATAATATATACTATGTGTTGCTTTTAAGTATTTTTATCTATTAGACATATATTCTTTTCATATTACTAAGGTATATGTTATTTAACATAAATATATTTTTAAGCTGAAAAATTCCGAGATACGAGAACATACCTGGCCCCAAGAGTTTCAAATAAGAAATTGTGGCCCTATAGCTGCAAAGCATCCCATAGTGTGGTTGCATCATATTTTATTCACCAATCGCCCTATAGGTTTGCAGTTTGGGTTGCTTACTTGTTTGTCTTGTGACTGTATCGGCCCTAGCGGTCTTGAGCATAGCGTTACATACATACAGATACTTTCATTTGACTAGATAAATCTCCACAAGTGGGACTGCAGGATCAAAGGGTTTGCATATTATGTTCTAAAGTTGTCATTTATGGTACTCTAAACAGGATATGGGAGTGAGTATTTCCGTGCATTGTTACCAGCACTGTTCTCAATGATTTTACTTGTTGCAAATCACATGGCAAGGAATAGTAGTATCTCACTGCAGATGAGGCTGCACATTTTTTTAAGGTTTTTTTTCCTTTAATGTTTTTATTTATTTCTGAGAGATGGAGAGCATGAGCAGGGGAGGGGCAGAGGGAGAGGGAGGCAGATGATCGGAAGAGGCCTCTGCACTGACAGCAGAGAGCCCCATCTGGGCTCGAACTCCCGAATGGTGAGATCAAGACTCGATCTGAAGTTGGATGCTTAACTGACTGAGCCGCCCGGGCGCTCCGACACTGAACATTTCTCACATGATCAGTTACCAACTCCCTGGGAACTGTCTAGAATCCTGAATGATTTTCTTTTAAAAATTTTTTTTGGAAAATATTTTGAGAGAGAGGCAGGGAGAGGGGCAGAGGGAAAGAGAATCTTTTAAAACAATTTTTTTAAAATGTTTATTTTTGAGAGAGACGGAGACGGAATGAGAGTGGGTTAGGGGCAGAGAGAGAGACCCACACAGACTCCGAAGCAGGCTCCGGGCTCCGAGCTGTCAGCACAGAGCCTGATGTGGGGCTCGAACTCACGAGCTGTGAGATCGGGAGAGAGAATCTTAAGCAGGCTCCACGCTCAGCACGGAGCCCGATGTGGGACTCCATCCATCGCATGATCCTGGGATCATGACCCCAGCTGAGACAGAGAGTCGGACGCTCAGTCGGCTAAGCCATCCAGGCCCCGATAATCAATTTTCAACAAGAGCTGTGTCTCTTAGACACATTTACACTGTGCTCTGTGTACTGCAAATATTTGCTCCTAGCTTGTTGTTTGTCTTTAGACTCTACTGACAGTCCCTCTTGCCACATGAAAGTTTTAAAAATTTAAATAATAAGTTAATTTTATAGTTTGAGTATATCGTCCTTATAATTTTCCAGAAACCTATTCCACCCCCAATTATTTTGTACAACCTTCTATATTTTCTTAGAATACTTCTAGATCTTTTGTGTTGAAATCTTCCAGGGGTGCCTGGGTGGCTCAGTCGGTTGAGCGTCTGACTTCAGCTCAGGTCATGATCTCGCGGTCCGTGAGTTAGAGCCCCGCGTCGGGCTCTGTGCTGACAGCTCGGAGCCTGGAGCCTGGTTCGGATTGTGTGTGTGTCTCTCTCTCTATCCCTTCTCTACTTGTGCTCTCTCTAAATAAATAAATAAATAAACATTAAAAAAATCTCCCAATCATATAGAATAATTTGTTATAACATTCTAATTTTATTTCTTACAAATGGATGGTCAGTTGTCTCACCAATATTTGTTGAAATATTTCACCTTCCCCAATAACCTGTAATGTGACCCTCATTTTCTATCAAGTTCTACATATACAAAGATAGGCTTATGGATTCTCTCTTGTGTTCCACTGACCTACTGTTTACCGCTGGGCCAGGACTCGATCAGTTTAATTACAGTAGATGTGTAGGCTGTTACAGTATTCGATAGGAGTGCCTCACCTGCATTCGTGTTTCCTTCCAGTGTTTTTGTAGTGACTCTCAGGCATTTATTCTTCTGAGACGAGTTGTGCCTGGTTTTAGGAAATCCCTCCATGAAGTGTGACGGGAATTCCATTAACGTATACATTCATTTGAGGAGTGTGGACACATTGTTTTTCCACCCAGGGTCATGCCCGGCTTTTCATCCAGATCTTGCTTGATTCCTTCAAAATATGTTGAGTGTTCTCTTCATTTACGCTCTGTAAATTCCTGGGTACATTCGCTTGTAGACAGATATTACGTAGTTTTGGTCACTTTTTTGAACAAGGATATTTTCCATTTCTTTTTCTCCCTGGCTGTTTTCGGTAGAATGAAAAGCTACTGGGTTTTGCTTCCTCATCTCCAACTGGCTTCTCTGTTAATCTTCCATCACAAAAGCTTTGGTTATCTCTCAAAATCCCATCTTCCCTTCTCAGACAGCACTAGGATTGGTAGCTGGGTTCAGGGCTACCCCGCTAAAGGCTTGACTTCCAGCCCCCCTGCAGCTGGCTGTGGTTACAGGACCAGGTTCTGGCCAAAGGGTGGCGAGCAGAATGATATTTGAACTTCCAGGATATCTCCTTTGAAAGAATTCTCATTCCCTCCTTCCTCCCACCTCCCTTCCATTTGCCTATTATGTGGGTTTGGGAGAACATCCTTTGCCACACAGATGAGGAACAAGATAGAAGGAGGCTCCGCCCCTCTGAACATCATGGACTTCTAACAGAGAGAAAAAAGAACTTCCATTTTGTTTACTTTTATTTTATAGTCTTGGGAAAGCAGTTCATTTGTCTCTTAATGATAGCTCTTGAAGTGGAGTCTTGGTGTTTGTAGGCATAGAAGCACATTATCTGCACACAATGATGGCATTCTTTCCCTTGTTAAGAGGCTTGGAGCAGAGTGGTTAAGAACACAGCCTTGGGAGTTGGGTTGCCTAAGAACCAGTGGTTGGGCTCCTTTGGTAGGCATATGCTGTTTGTGGTCACTCCTACCTCCTGTCTTAGCAATTATTGGTCCCGGTACATCTGGCTTTGGGTCAAGTTGACCTTACCCTCCACTTTAGCATTTGACTCAGGATTATGCACATGACCTAAAAACTGGGGAGATAATTTTCCAGGGAGTTCAAGAAATGAAAACTTTTCAGTTCTTTTTTTTTTTTTCAGGAGGTACCTAAAGTAATATTCTGTCTTTGGCCAGTGTAAGGTGGGGATAGGACCCCCAGAACTGTTAAAAGCCATTTGCTACCATAGAGAAAGGTAGTCTGAAGATGAAGCCTACCCATGGAGAAGGTAGAGCTGCAAGCATAGATGAGAAATGGTGCCAGAGCCTGATCAAACCCTGCCTGAAGCCTCATTCCACTGGATTTCAGCTGTATAAGCTGAAAAACACTCTTCATTGCTTGGGACTATTTGAGTTCCTCTTTGCCATACATGACTGGCTGGGCATCATGGTTGACACAGCCACTTATGAGATTCGGGCAAGTTATTTCACTCTGGAAGCTTCCAGTCCCTCATCTGGTGAGTGGAACTAATATTAGTAAGTACATCATGGGGTAGCTGTAAGCACTAAACAGAGCAGTTAGGGACTGAGAACGTGACATTTGAGAAGACAGGGGTTGAGGGGGAAGCAAGCCATTGGACCATCAGGGGAAGACCGTAGTTGGCAGAAGCTGAGACATGTACAGACCCCTCCGAGGGGCCAGCGAGGACGCCAGAGAGAGAAAGGGGGACAGGAGCTCAGACAGGGCAGGGTGGGGCAGACTGTGCAAGACTCCAGGTCCGGGGAGACGACAGTGGCTTTTACTCCAAGTGAGGGAGTTTTGAGAAGGAGCCACATATCCAACTCACATCGCTTTGAACCACATATCCAACTCACATCGCTTGAACATCGCTTTGCTGTGAATGGACATGGGGCCAAGCACCAAAGTGGGGAAGAGAAAAATGCAGCCTGTCTAGTTTGAGCCACTGGTTTTTAGGGTCGCGTGACTGGAACAGACTTGGTGCCAAACCTCACGGTAAGCCTTGAAGTATGCTTGTCAGGAAGGTCTGACTACCCTCATTTTTTAACAGGAGAGTAACCTTAAGTCCCAGAGGCCAGTGTGCTGTGCAAGGTCACACAGCTGATCTGGGAGGAAGCTGGACTTGGTCTCAGGCCTCATCCTGGTCGGTGAGCGTTTCCCTCTGCCCCCCGCTGCCCCCTGCAGAGCTGCACCAGACAGCCCTCTGCAGGGGCGGGGCGGGCGAGGGCTCTGGGCAGGCCTGCTGGGGTTCACCTGGGACTCATGCACAGCAGGTGCGACAGACAGCAAATTCCACTTTCTGGTCCCCCCCCCCCCCCCCCCGCCCCCAACAGTGCTAATTGATGAGCTGTAACTCCCTACTGGGCTTCCTTTAACAAACGAGTAAAGATGTGGGAAAGTGAAAATTAGTGCCATATGAGGTCTCCTATGGGTTCCTTCCCAGGAGAATGGAAATTTACGAGAAACTTGGCAAATATGAACTGAGTTTCAGGCTATTTGCTTTCCATAAATCGAAAACATTCAAAACTCAGCAAGAGAAGGAGCTCAAGATGTTGTGTGAGGCCCATTAGCAAAGTTTTAATGGTGGCAGCAACAATCAGCAGCCATGCTGCAGCCAAGGTTCCCTCCTTTCTCTGAATGCAAGGGAGCTCACACATTTGACACCATTGGAATGCTCGGCCCTCTCCTGTGCCTGGCAGACTTCCATTCATCCTTCAAAACCTGCCCCGAGACTTTGCATCTACCCTCTGCTTGTATCCTTCCACCAGCAGGAAGCTCACTACCACAGGGGGTGGCATCTCTGACTGTGTCTTGTCTGCTCAGGTTGCTATGAGAATATCATAGGCTGGTGGGGGTGGGGGGTGGGCTGAAACATCAAACATTTATTTCCCACAGTCCTGGAGGCTGGAAATCTGAGGCGAGGGTGACGGCCCTCTTCCTGGTTTGTATGGCTGCTTTCCTGCTGTAACCTCACATGGTGGAGAGGCACAGCTCTGTCCTCTTCCTCCCTTTATAAGGGCACCGATCCCAGGGTGGTGGCTCCAACCTCATGACCTCATCCAGATCCAGTTACCTTCCAAAGGCCCCAGCTCTGAGTATCATCACATCGGGGTTAAGGCTTCGACATATGAATTCTAAGCAGGGGGCGGGGGGCACAGCATTCCGTCCATAGCAGACGGATTCAGGCCTCTCCCCCCGGTCCTCCACGGCCCTCCAATGTCACGTCCATCCTAGCATCCACCACACCGTATCTGTCACTTTGTCCGCCCCCTTGAGGCCAGGAATCCTGCCTTGTTCATCTCCGCCCCCAGTACCTTAGCAAAGGGCTGTCCTGGGAGAGGAACCCATCAAGTGTTTGCTGACTGACTGATTGACCAAATGAGAGACTGAATGAAAGAGATACGGTAAGTAAATCCCGTTCCCTTTTCCCCCCCTTACTGCCTAGAGTGATATTTACAGGAGTAGATGACATTCCA
The DNA here is from genome assembly GCF_046562875.1 of Panthera onca. NCBI lineage: Eukaryota > Metazoa > Chordata > Mammalia > Carnivora > Felidae > Panthera > Panthera onca. Next base: position 5,623,550 of record NC_138342.1, read on the forward strand.
TGTCAACTTTTGGCTGCTATGACTGTAGTAATGTCACTTTCTCAGCCTGACCTCAGCTGGTGGGACCAGCCACCCCCTCCGTGACTTCCGTAAACACAAGTGCTAATGTCAGAGCTGGTGCTATAAGGAGTTGTAACCGGGGCTATTTTCTGAGTATAAAAATACACAACAGCCATGTGACTTTCAAGCCACTTTCAAGTCTCACTCATTTCTTTATTCATTCAGCAACTGTTTATGGCCCGCACCCTGCCTGCATGTCTCGGGGAGGGGCTTGAAACCCCAATGTCGGTTATCTGTGTCGTGAACTTAGGGGTGGGGATGGTCAGTGGTGCTGACGTCCCACCCACAGTCCCTCACTGGGGCCATAATTGCCTTGTCACCACCCAGAGTCACCTGAGCGTTACCAGTGCCATGACTATCGCTTCGCAAGCCGGCTCTGGCACCTTCCCGATCCGTTCCGGGGAAAGCCACCCAAAGTCTTCGTGAAATGCGCTGCATCTTCATTTACCCCCTCCGCAGCTACACTGCACAAACTTCTACTTCTGTTCCGCCATGCCCCTTGCTTCCCTTCTCCCCTCTCGGCCCCTATAATGAAGTGACCCCACGTGGGTATTAACCAAATGCACCCGGGCAGCACATTCATTTCACTGGGACCTATGAGCCCACGCCTGGGGGTGCTGCTCAGAGGGGACAGTCAACCCCCGAATGGCAGGCTGTGTCTGGGAGCACAGTGACTTCTCTCTAGATCTGTCTCCTGGACGTCACGCCTCCCTGTGAATTCCCGGGAGTGGGTGTTAAGGCAGTACCCACCAGGGGGAGCTAGACCTGGAGTGACAATGGAAGGCAGTCCAGTCCACAAGAAGGGACCACCTTCCACATTACCCGCCCCCACCTCCCCCCGTTTCCCTTTCATGAGACTTGGATTTGGAGCAAAGTCTCTTGTGAAAATGTCTCTTCCTTCGCTGGTTTGCAAGGTCTACATCATGCCTGAGCAGAGGCCAGACTGGGGCTGTGGAACAGAAGCCGCCGGATGAAGCCACGGCCGTGGGCTGCAGCCCCCTCCCCAGGGCAGGCTCCGGTGCACCCGCTAATCATAACTGTGCTTCTGAGATGTCACTGTGACATAACTCTGGCCCTGACCTTTCGCTTGGGATCACACACCCCGCACGCTCTCCGCTCCTCCTTATCTTCACGGAGATCATAGCGGACTTACTGCAGGACAACAGAAGAAAGAAAGGGAGAAAAAGAAACCAAATCAAATCCCAGGGCACGAGCTTATCCAGGCTCCATCTGGCTGACGGCAGCAGGAAGACTGACTGTTTCAGAGCATGTCTGCCTGATGAGAAGAAAGTGTGGTTTTCTTCTTCTTTGATTTGACCTCCTCCCGTGTCTTGGTCATGGGGCGGGGATTCAGGGCCATAGAACATTCTGTGTGCTCCAGGCCCCGCTGTGCGCAGCCAACAGCCTTCTGGGATTTCCTGAGCCCGTGGCGGAGATGTGGGGCCCTCTCACGCCCCGACCAGTTCAGGGACTTCCCCCAGGATAGACCGGGACTTCGTAAAGCCTTCCCCGGCATTTGCAGCCTGGTTCATCTGATGCCCCAGGGAATCCACCTCGCCCAAGGCTTCTGTGGGAGGGGTTCTCCATGGTTCTGTTTCTTCTTTTCTCTCCAGCCACCAGGTTTCTGGGTGAGTCCCTGCAGGGTAGCCAAGGCTACTTGGCCAACACACTCTCCTTCCACACTCTGGCTGGGCATGTAATTTCATGCAATCACATAAATTAATTACAATGAACACCATTCATAGGGAGGTTTTCATAGTGCTTTTCCAGCTGTGATCTGCTCTGTACGACTCTGTAGGACCAGGCTGGCGATGATCTCCTGACATTTAGCAGCCTTTCTTTTCCTTCCTTCCTCCCTCCCTCCCTTCCTTTTCTTTCTTTCTTTCTCTTTCTTTTTTTCTTTCTTTCTTCCTTTCTCTCTTCTTTCTTTTCTTTCTCTCTCTTTCTCTTTCTTTTCTTTCTTTCTTTCTCTTTCTCTTTCTTCTTTTCTTTCTTTCCTTTCTTTCTTTCTCTCTTTTCTTTTCTTTCTTTCTCTTCTTTCTTTCTCTCTCTTTCTTTTCTTTCTCTTTCTTTTCTTTCTTTTCTTTCTCTCTCTTTCTTCTTTCTTTCTTTCTTTTCTTTCTCTCTTTCTTTTCTTTCTTTCTTTTTCTCTTTCTCTCTTTCTTTCTTTTTTTCTTTTCTTTCTTTCCTTTCTTTCTTTCTTTTCTTTCTTTCTCTCTCTTTCTTTCTTTCCTTTCTTTCTTTTTCTTTTCTTTCTTTCTCTTTCTTTCTTTCTCTCTTTCTTTCTTTCTTTCTTTCTTCTCTCCCTTCTCCTTCCTTCTTTCCTTTCTCTCTCTCCCTCTCTCTTTTCTTCCCTTTGCTTTTCTTTTTTGCTTCCCTTCCCTTCTCTTTCCCTCCCTCCCTACTTCCCTTCCTCCCCATGGCTAACACACAAGGTTCCATTCGTTTCAGGTGTACAACTAGCGGTTCGCCAAGCGCATACACTGTGCTACGTTCACCACGTTCCACTCCGTCCTTTGCTACTTCCTGTATCCCAAGGGCCAGAGAGAGGGGAGATCCACATTTCCTGACTCTCTTACACCTTGGGTTCTGGATGAGATTTGTGTTCTGCCAGCGAGCTGCGCTCAGGAGAGGTTTGGAAGGTGGAAAGAAAGCAGAGGTCAGCTGTTTGGGGCAAAGCCAAAGGATGGACGAGCTGGATAGACAGGGGTCTTCGCGGAGGCAGGACTTTTGTTAAGGTGACCTCATCACTGGTGTGAGCAGCTAGGAACTGAGTGTCCAGCCCGAGGTCTTAGAGCCAGAATCCAAGCCCCAGGCGGGTTTGACCCCGAGGCTCACCACCCCCCTTCTTCACCAAGCCGCTTTCTCGCGAGGGCACTGCCGCCCAGACCGGTGTGTGCACAAGGGGTGTGCTGCTGGCCAGCGACGGAGCTGCCTTCCCTCCAGGTCAGGGGATGGCCAGGTCGCCGCTATCCCCACAGGTCACCCTCCTGGACTCACTCCAGGACGAAAGCCTCCCCTCCACACACATGTGCACCCTGAAGCCGGGGGCCAGGCCACGTGGGCCTCAGCCCGGTGTCCAACACTGTTCTGAAAACCAGGAGCAATTAGGGGATCACCAGGCAGAGCAGGAATTTGGACCCCGTGTCCCCAGAGACCTAGAAACTCATGATGTCACAAGGAAGGATCTCACGTCCGTAGACCCTTGGCCCTCCTCCACCCCTTCCTCACTGTCCCCCAAGGGAGGAACAGAGGTTATGTGAAGGGTCATTTTGGGATGAACAAACTAGCTTTACTCAGTTTAGCTCTGCCTGGGCAGATGCAGGCCCCTCTGCTGGTCTTATATGAACAGTCTCTTACCCCACGTGGGTGGGGATCTGGGAGGTGAATCTTCCCCTCGCTGGGGTCTTGGAGAAGGAAGCCCTTTTGACTCACACAAAGTCAAGCTTTTGTCAGCAAAGAGGTGATATCTTGGCCCCTATCTGCCACCTCCTTGCTTTATTTTTCATTTGTTAAAATCCCATACGGAGACGATGGGGCTGCGATGTTCCCCCGCCCTCCAAATTCGTATGTTGAAGTCCTAACTCCCGTTAGTTCAGGAGGTGACTCCATTTGGGTAGGGCCATGGCAGATGTAACCGGTTAAGACGAGGTCACACGGAAGCGGGTGGGGTGGGCCCCTGATCCAGTAAGCCTGGTGTTCTTGCACACAGACATGCACCTGGGGAGAATGCCACGTGGAGTTTGGAATTACGCTGCCCCAGCCCGGGGACCGGCAGAAGCTCACGGAGAGAACAGGAACGGACCGTCCCTGGTGCCTCAGAGGGGACACAGCCCCGTCCCCACCTTGACCTTGGACTTCCAGCCTCCAACAGTAGAGAAAATACATTTCTGCTGTTGGAGCCTCTCCATCTGTGGGACTTTGTTGCAGCAGCCGTAGGAAACTGAGACAGGGGCTGTGTACTGGGGGCTTTCAGAGACTCCCGCGCTGAGGCTAAACGACTCTCCCCTGGCACCGTGCTGCACGAGGACCGACCTTTCCCTGCGGCCCTTCTGAAAAGAACCGCATTACCTACCACCTCCCAAGGACCCCCAGAGCAGATCTCAACCCCACTCCCGCACTCCGTCCTGAAATGCTCGGGACCCTGTCTACATAATGACACGCCATGGCCCCTCCGACTTGGAAAGACCCCGGCCCCCCACACTTCCTTCTCCGCTTCCGAGGCTTCAGAAACAACATGTGCCCACCTTGTTGCTGCCCTGGGGTCTCTGCCTCCAGGGGCGACGGAGGAAGCCTGGAAAGGGTTTTGACAAGGGAGAGGGCGAGTCTGTGCTCCTGCCTGCTACCGTTTCGGCGAGTGCCCCTCACAATCATCAATAAATACGTCAGCAATGGAGGGTGAATTCTTTGAGATGAGTTCAGTTAAGGACTGCTCTAAAATACATCAATTAATGGGACATCTGAGGTACAGTAAGGCCAACAGACCAGGAGACAACTGCCACTGAAAGGATAGTTTGTTCTTGGATATACCCAAGAGAAGGGGGTCCACCGCGTCATGGGGCCGCGTGGAGGAGATCAGGGTCGGCCGCGAGGCTGAGGGAGAAGGGCGAAAATGTGGGCAGGGGGCTTTCTGGTGGTTTCTGTGGGAAGGAGTGAGTGAGGCAGGGCAGGCAGGGTTAGGACTGGTCGGCCTGCATGATTTCAGCAGCTCTGGGGTGCAGGGACCGTCCCTGCTCGTCTGGGGCCTGGCCCTGGGGTGACTGGGGCAGGTGATAGTGGCCCTGAGTGTGAAGAAGTCGGGCATCAGAAGTCAGGAAGAAAAGGCACGGTTAATACAAGGAGAGGAAAGCAAACTCGGCTGCCGTGGCTGCTGTGTCACCTGATGCCCAAGATTGAGGGCAGGTGTCTCCTGCCCACGCGAGCTCCACCCCCCACCGCCAGTTGTGAAAGCGTGAACTGTGTGGGGTCTCATGGCCTCCGGCAGCGGAGCGTCCCCACTCGCCCCCAAGTGCCCTGTGAACCCCCCCCTCACACAGCAGGACCCAGGAAGCCCGCAGCCCAGTCCCTCCGCTTTCGCACGGCCCGGCCCCTGCCCTGGCCCAGCACTGACCTCAGAACCACCAGGTACCTTGAAAATCCCCCCACGCACCACCGTCTCCTGCAAGAGGAATCACTTCCGTGGGTGGGGCTCGGCCTATGTCCTTTGGATCACCTGGCACGACGGGCAGCCTGTGGCAGGTGCGCAAAAGTGAAGGTGTCGCTTTCCAGAACTCAGTCAACAGCAGCGAATGCCGAACCAGGGCCCTCAGGGACACCCAGGCAGAAAGGCAGGGTTTTCTGACGCTTGACTCTTTGCTCGTCTTTGGCGAAGCCCGGGAAAGACTCAGGTGGCAAGACTCACAATGTGACACAGGGGTGAGCTCGAGGGGCCGGGCTTTCCGTGCCCCTGTTTCTACTGCAGCCTTGAGAGGCCACGCGGGGCTGGGCTGCTGGAGGGAGAGCCCGGAGGGGCAGGGCTGAGTTGCCCGGCCAAGGCCGGGATGTGCCAGCCGGAAGCAGGCAACCCTCAGGCGTGAGCACGGCCAACGTCACCAGCCTGGCTGACCCCACCTGACCTCAGTCTTAGGATGGAGCCCTGCCTGTAAGAGCTTAACCCCCGCAGACCTGGGAGCTTACTAGATGCTTCCTGTTTGTGCATTAAAGTCATGCGGTTATTGATTGCGCAGCATTATTTTCCCAATAGAGAAGGATGTAACCCTCCCCCTCCCCGTCCCCTTTGCAACTTTAAGACCCCATTTCCTTGAGCTGTTTGTCCTCAGGCCTAACACACGCCCGACACTCCTCCCCGCACTCCCCTAAGATGTTCTACCTGCCTTCAACTTCATTTTGCTCCAGGTATGATCTGTCTCTGCCTTTGCTGCTGGCCAAGAGACCCCAAGTCTCAGGACAGAATGCCAGTGCCTGTCTGGAAGGATTAAACCCAGTCTGAAGGATCAGAAAGCATAGGAGACACTGAGGGAGCAGAAAAGCTCGTACGAGAGCCTCGGATTTTGTGTAACCAGCAGAACTTGAACGTTATTAAGAAACTGTGAATGCGTGTATTTCATTATGTTTATATTCCATTGTAAACACAGCCAACGGGGAAGACACTCGATGAGATCCACGGTCAGACTCTTTAAATAGCAACACGAGCATCCGTTTTGTAAACTTTTTTTGTAATGCAATTAGCACAAGGTTAGGGGATCTAATGTTCATCCTGGAGACTGTGGCTCGGAACACTCGATTGTATTTTTGAACTCAGCTAAGAAGGTGAATCTTAAATGTTACCATACACAAAATACAAAGATGAGGTGATGGATATGTTAATTAACGTGACTGGGCTAATCATTTCAAAATGTATACCTACATTAAAGCACCATGTTGCACACCTTTAAAAAAATCACATTGTGCAACCTCAGCATATACAAGTCTTCTTTGCCAGTCACACCTCAGTACAGTTAAAGGCAACAATAACTAAGAGGGAAAAAAAGCTGACGAGTGGCTCCTAATGTAAATCAGGAAAAGAGGGACCATGACCACAGGCTCTTAGGGAGAAGACCTGTGTGTTTTGTAGAGAATTCCCCGCTCCTCGACTTCCCTCCTGCACTGCCTGAAAAGGCAGTTAAAAGGAATGTTAAAAGTTGGAGGTGGGGGAAGGTGTCATTCACTCTTTAGTATGAAGTAGTGTTTCAGCGCTGGGTCTCAGCACCAAGAGGAGACGGCCCTGTCAAACAGGAGCTTAGAGAAGGGTCAAGAAGGTCGGTCCACAGGCCCTTGGGGAGTGTGTGGGATGCTGCAAAGCCAGAGGCAGGGTCAGGACACGTGAAACCATGTGGGAGGGGTGAAGAATGGGGCACTCAGAGATCTGGGGGGGGTAGGTCTGGTCTGGAAGGAGAGGGGAAAGGGGCCGAGTGGAGAGCTGAGAATGAGCGTCAAAGGGAAGGAGGAGAGGGATGGATGGAGATCCAGAGCTCAGGAACAAGGAGACACAGGGAAGGCTGCACGCCTGTGTCTTTGCGCGCAGTGGCTACAGGAACCAGTGGCCCGATCGCGTATGAACTGTGGAGTCGCACAGGCCTGGGTCTCATTTCCTCACAGATAAAATGGCTGAGTTCTTCCGGTTAAGTCGTGTTCACCTGCCTCTGTGATCCCACCCACCCTGCCCTGAGCAGAGAAGGGGCAGGGAGCGGTTGAGGGAGCACCTTTTAGGTCCTGCTGGCGTGACAGGGGCGGACCCTCACTGTCTGTCTTCCACGGTCACCGTGCCCGCCACGCCGCCCCGCTTCTGCCTCACCGCTGGGAAAGCCAGGGCTCACAGAGATGGAGTAACTTGCCGAAGACACACGGAGAGCCGGGGGGTCAGCTGAGCTCCACATCCGGGGATCCTGACTTGTATACACTAACTGGAGCCGCGATCTGTATCCTCAGCTCTGCCCAGGCCCCCTGGTGTCTTGAGGTCATCACTGACCCTCCGGTCCGGAGTACAGGCATTTCAACCCACCGCCCCAAAGCACCCAGGCCGGTTTCAGCTTCTGGCAGGAGGTTCGAGCCCAGGTTCCACCGCTCCTGCTCTGCTCTCCACCTCCTGATACCAAGGAGCTTACACAATGAGGTGGGATTCCCTGAGCCTCACCGGTGACACAAACAGGCTTCCAGAGAGGCTTCTAGAAGGAGCCACAGCCTCTACCTCCTGGGGTCGGGGAGGGAGGCTGGGAGGAGCTGCGTGGAAGAGGCAGCAGTCTCACCCCTGCACGACACAGGAGCACCTCAGAAAACTCCCCAGCTGCTGACTCCACCCCGTCTTCCCCGAAGCCCTTGGGGGCTGAGCCCCCAAAGCCATGTCAGCAAAGTCAGTGTTCAAGGCTACAGGTGACTGTCAGATCGGCCGAACTGTGCACTGTTGGGCCACGCCCTGGACTTACGGGCCCGACTCTGATGGGCGTCACATCCCTGGGAGTGAGCCAAAGCACAGAGGCCCAGGCCTGCCGAAGCAAGACAGGGAATGGCCTTTAATTCTTACCAAGTCTCCGCAGAGACTCCCAGGGACCAAAGTTGGACACAGACAGCCCTCCTTCTCCAAATGGGGTCCACTGACCAGCAGCGTTGGCTTCACCCGGGAGCTCTTAAAAGGCAGAATCCGGGCCCCACCTGAAACTTTCTGAATCAGGGTCTACACGCACATGAAAGCTCGAGAAGCCAGGATGAAGGAAAGTGTGGTGGATTACGGATTACGGATTTCTGGCTTGCGAGGCACACGTGATGCCCTTTGATCTCCGTGAGAATCTGGAAGGCGGACACCATTTTATGTTTTACAGAAGACGAGCTGGAGGCTCGGAGAGGTAAGCACATTTCCTGAAGCCGCAGGTCCGCGGGTGGGGGAGCTCTCCAGCCCTACATCCCATTCCCACCTCTGCCCCGTCCTCCTCACATCAAGACAAGAACAGCTATGCGGTCGGCCATGGGACCTTCAAATACGTTGGGCTCGGCTCACTGCTCAGGACACGGGCCGGAAATCACACAGATGTTCACCCACCAGAATTAAACCAAAAAAAAAGGCTTTCTAGCCAACCCTCAAATCCAACGCCCCAGGACCGCGGTTTCCCAGAGCCTCAGACTCCCCGCTGCAAGTGTCCCTATAAAACACACGTAACAGGCTTACCGTGTTCATCCAGCAGTATGTTGTCTGGCTTGATGTCTCTGTAAGAGAAAACAAAGAGGCTGAAAATGTGATTCCTGGAGTCTATTGATGAGCACATAACAAACATGACACTTGGGGACGAACGCCTGACAACACCCAGCGTGCCTGTGTCTCCCTTGGCACGACATCTCAGGGGGCAGGGGAGTAATTACTAGGATGACAGAGCACCTGTGCTCTTGCTTCCTTCTCGTTTCCTGGAACTGGAAGTCGACTGTGGGAATACCTTCTTCCTGAATGTTCTTGACAATTTCTGGTTTTGAGACTCCTAGGAGTATCTGCTCATTGAGCACCTGCATAGACGCTCCCCCCCCCGATGGACTGTAGCCCTCCCACCTTGCTATGTAACCCCCCTGGGGGTGACGGTCTCTGCTCTACAGACACGGGAAGGAGGTTCAGGAAGACTGTCAACTTGTTTAGGTCAGAGATCAGCCACACCCAGCCCTCAGCCAGTTTTTGTGCAGCCTGCGAGGCTAAGAAGGGCTTTTACATCTCTCAGGAGTCATAAAAACAAAACACGCACAAAAAGCAAAAACAAAAGGATGTACTACAGAGACTGATGTGGCCCCGAAAGCCTAAAATGTTTATTATCTGATCCTCTGGGGAGAAAGTTTGCTGGTCTTTTTTAGGGTGGGGGTGGGTGACTTTCTGGAAAGTTCTGCCGAACCTCGCCATTAGAGTGGAGGGCTTCCTACTCCAAGTCATGCTTATTCAAGGCACGAGCTTGCCTTCTTCACCTCTGCACCACGTGCCTAGCACGATGCCTGTCATCAGTAGACTCTGTCAGAGAAAAATCAGAGCTGGACAGTAGTCAGAGTGCAAGAACAGACTATACTCACGACAACTGCAGCAGGGGAGACCTGGCCTCAATTCCGAACGCATCACGGACAAAGTGGGAATTTACAGCCAAGGAGCAGGTGGGGGTCATGGATGCAAAGTTACTAACTGGAAACATCAAGGGAGGGGGATTCTGGGTAAAGCCACCCGCTAGAGGACTCTTGCCAAAGGCAGGCTGGGGCACTGGACATCACCTGGAGGATGAGGCACCTGACCAGATGTGGAGGATGGACGCTTCTGGCAAAACCAACATCACGGTCCTCCCTAAGACTGGACAATGCAAAGGGGAACAACAAAGCCCGAAAGCGGAGGACGAGTTGCAGAAGAACTCAGAAGAGCCTGCATGAAGTTTGGTTGAGGAGAAGGAGTCTTTGTCAACACACAGGAAACACGGATGAGGGAGGAATGGAAGAATAAATGTAACAACAACAACAACAACAAAAGCCTTTGAGAAACTCAATTGACATCTTCAGCCCCGATGTACTTATCATGAACATGCATACACTCCCCGAAGCTCGGTATTAAAACCACAGCCTTTAGAAATGCAAACCCCACTCATTCATTTATGATAAATGTCCAATCCTCTGAGACTAATAACAACTTGCTTCAAAATAGGAAACATTTGTTCCTGAGTTTATCAACTAGTAACTGTACCTGAAAACAGACGCTGGTTATTTGTAATCATGCAGTGCAGTGTCTATGGCTTTGGGGATGAAAGAAACACTCAACCTATATATTTAAACTTTTAGTTCCACTGTGACTTTTCGAGCCTTGAATATTGATGAGCATTCTGAAAATGGAATTTACCGCCCTGCCCCCACCACTGCCGAGTTCACAAAACATCCACAGTGGACAGAGATGATTCATGGAGTCCCCATGGGAAGGATAAGCTTGAAAACTTATGAAATTAAAACAAAGGGCAGAAGACCCAGGGTCAAGGGTTTGTGCTTCAAACCAACAAACACTTGGTACCCACACACGGCGCCTCCCAGTAGGGCTCTCGAGAAAAGGGGAACTATTTGCGAATGTTGAACCAGCCCTGCAGCCCAGGAATGAATCCCACTTGATCATGGTGAATAATTCTTTTTACATGCTGTTGAATTCGATTTGCTAGTATCTTATTGAGAATTTTTGCATCCATATTCATCAGGGATATTGGCCTATAGTTCTCTTTTTTTGCTGGGTCTCTGTCCGGTTTAGGAATCCAAGTAATGCTGGCTTCATAGAATGAGTCTGGAAGTTTTCCTTCCCTTTCTAATTTTTGGAACAGCTTGAGAAGGATAGGTATTATCTCTGCTTTAAATGTCTGGTAGAGTAGAATTCCCCAGGGAAGCCATCTGGTCCTGGACTCTTATTTGTTGGGAGATTTTTGATGACTGATTCAATTTCTTTGCTGGTTAAGGGTCTGTTCAAGTTTTCTATTTCTTCCTGTTTGAGTTTTGGAAGTGTGTGGGTGCCTAGGAATTTGTCCATTTCTTCTAGGTTGTCCAGTTTGTTGGCATATAATTTTTCATAGTATTCCCTGATAATTGCTTGTATTTCTGAGGGATTGGTTGTAATCATTCCATTTTCATTCATGATTTTATCTATTTGGGTCATCTCCCTTTTCTTTTTGAGAAGCCTGGCTGTAGGTTTATCAATTTTGTTCATTTTGTCAAAAAACCAACTCTTGGTTTCATTGATCTGCTCTACAGTTTTTTTTAGATTCTATATTGTTTATTTCTTCTCTGATCTTTATTATTTCTCTTCTTCTTCTGGATTTGGGGTTTCTTTGCTGTTCTGCTTCTAGTTCCTTTAGGTGTGCTGTTAGATTTTGTATTTGGGATTTTTTTTGTTTCTTGAGATAGGCCTGGATTGCAATGTATTTTCCTCTCAGGACTGCCTTCGCTGCATCCCAAAGCGTTTGGATTGTTGTATTTTCATTTTCCTTTGTTTCCATATATTTTTTAATTTCTTCTCTAATTGTCTGGTTGACCCATTCATTCTTTAGTAGGGTGTTCTTTAACCTCCATGCTTTTGGAGGTTTTCCAGACTTTTTCCTGTGGTTGATTTCAAGTTTCATAGCATTGTGGTCGGAAAGTGTTCATGCTATGATCTCAATTCTTTTATACTCATTAAGGGCTGGTTTGTGACCCAGTATGTGATCTATCTTGGAGAATGTTCCACGTGCACTTGAGAAGAAAGTATATTCTGTTGCTTTGGGATGCAGAGTTTTAAATATATCTGTCAAGTCCATCTGATCCAATGTATCATTCAGGGCCCTTGTTTCTTTATTGATCCTGTGTCTAGATGATCTAGCCATCTAGATCCCATGTAAGTGGGGTATTAAAGTCCCCTGCAATTACCACATTCTTATCAATAAGGTTGCTTATGTTTGTGATTGTTTTATGTATTTGGGGGCTCCCGTATCCGGCACATAGACATTTATAATTGTTAGCTCTTCCTGATGGATAGATCCTGTAATTAATATATAATGCCCTTCTTCATCCCTTGTTACAGTCTTTAAAGTCTAGTTTGTCTGATATAAGTATGGCTACTCCATCTTTCTTTTGACTTCCAATAGCATGATAGATCGTTCTCCACCCCCTCACTTTCAATCTGAAGGTGTCCTCAGATCTAAAATGAGTCTCTTGTAGACAGCAAATAGATGGGTCTTTTTTAAAAAATCCATTTTGATACCCTATGTCTTTTGATTGGAGCATTTAGTGCATTTATATTCAGTGTTATTATAGAAAGATACAGGTTTAGAGTCATTGTCATGTCTGTAGGTTTCCTGCTTGTAGTGATGTCTCTGGTCCTTTATGGTCCTTGCAACATTTCACTCACAGAATCCCCCTTAGGATCTCTTGTAAGGCTGGTTTAGTGGTGATGAATTCCTTCAGTTTTTGTTTGTTTGGGAAGACCTTTCTCTCTCCTTGTATTCTGAATGACAGACTTGCTGGATAAAGGATTCTCGGCTGCATATTTTTTCTGTTCATCACATTGAAGATTTTTTGCCATTCCTTTCTGGCCTGCCAAGTTTCAGTAGACAGGTCTGCCACTAGTCTCATCGGTCTCCCTTTATATGTTACAGCGCGTTTATCCCTAGCTGCTTTCAGAATTTTCTCTTTATCCTTGTATTTTGCCAGTTTCACTATGATATGTTGTATAGAAGACCAATTCAAGTTACCTCTGAAGGGTGTTCTCTGTGCCTCTTGGATTTCATGCCTTTTTCCTTCCCCAGATCAGGGAAGTTCTCAGCTATGAATAGCCAAAGTAATACTGAAGACCAAAGCAGGAGGTATCACAATCCCAGACTTCAGCCTCTACTATAAAGCTGTAATCATCAAGACAGCATGGTATTGGCACAAAAACAGACACATAGACCAATGGACTAGAGACTCCAGAATTGGACCCACAAAAGTATGGCCAGCTAATCTTTGACAAAGCAGGCAAGAATATCCAATGGAAAAAACACAGTCTCTTTAACAAATGGTGCTGGGAGAGCTGGACAGCAACCTGCAGAAGAATGAAACTAGACCACTTTCTTACACCATTCACAAAAATAAACTCAAAATGGATAAAGGACCTGAATGTGAGACAGGAAACCATCAAAACCCTAGAGGAGAAAGCAGGAAAAAACCTCTCTGACCTCAGCCGCAGCAATTTCTTACTAGACCCATCTCCAAAGGCAAGGGAATTAAAAGCAAAAATGAGCTTTTGGGACCTCATGAAGATAAAAAGCTTGTGCACTGCAAAGGAAACAATCAACAAAACTAAAAGGCAACCGAAAGAATGGGAAAAGATATTTGCAAATGACATATCAGACAAAGGGCTGGCATCCAAAATCTATAAAGAACTCACCAAACTCCACACCTGAAAAACAAATAATCCAGTGAAGAAATGGGCAGAAAACATGAATAGACACTTTTCTAAAGAAGACATCCAGATGGGAAACAGGCACATGAAAAGATGCTCAATGTCACTCCTCATCAGGGAAATACAAATCAAAACGACACCGAGATATCACCTCACGCCAGTCAGAGTGGCCATAATGAACATATCAGGAGCCCATAGATGCTGGAGAGGATGTGGAGAAACGGGAACCCTTTTGCACTGCTGGTGGGAATGCAAACTGGTGCAGCCACTCTGGAAAACAGTGTGGAGGTTCCTCAAAAAATTAAAAATAGATCTACCCTATGACCCAGCAATAGCACTGCTAGGAATTTACCCAAGGGATACAGGGGTGCTGATGCATAGGGGCACTTGTACCCCAGCACTTTCAACAACAGCCAAATTATGGAAAGAGCTAAAATGTCCATCAACTGATGAATGGATAAAGAAATTGTGGTTTGTATATGCAATGGAATACTACGTGACAATGAGAAAGAATGCAATCTGGCCTTTTGTAGCAACACGGATGAACTGGAGAGTGTTATGCTAAGTGAAATAAATCATACAGAGAAAGACAGATACCGTATGCTTTCACTCTTATGTGGATCCTGAGAAACTTAAAAGAAGACCGTGGGGGAGGGGAAGGAATTAGAGAGGGAGAGAGCCAAACCGTAAGAGACTCTTAAAAACTGAGTATAAACTGAGGGTTGATGGGGGGTGGGAGGGAGGGGAAAGCGGGTGATGGGCATTGAGGAGGGCACCTGTTGGTGAGCACTGAGTGTTGTATGGAAACCAATTTGACAGTAAATTTCATGCTAAAAAAAAAAAAGAAAAGGGGAACTAAGTACTTGTCAAGAATGGAGAGGGGCGCCTGGGTGGCTAAGTCAGTTAAGTGTCCAACTTCGGCTTGTGTCATGATCTCGCAGTTCATGGGTTTACACCCCGCATCGGGTCTGGGCTGACAGCTTGGAGCCTGGAGCTGCTTCGGATTCTGTGTCTCCCTCTCTGTCTGCCCCTCCCCCGCTCACACTCTCTCTCTCTCTCCCCCAAATAAATAAGCATTAAAAAAAAAAAGGAGCCAGAACAGCGAATGTTAAAGCGATCTTGTAAGGCCTGGCGTGACCTTATTTGGGGGGTGGGGATGGGGGAGGAGGTGGCCGTGGCTCACGGAGCATAAGCCCCAAAATGCTTGCAGGGACCATGGCCTCCTCTGATGCTAAAGGTGCTCTCTCGGGGCTTTGCACCTACCCCCTTCTCTTCCTCCCTCTCTCTCTCCTCCTCCTCTTCCTTTTCTTCCCACCAACATTTTGCAAATGCCCGAGAGCTAGGGTTGCAGGGACTCAGCACATAGTCCCTCCCACACGAAGCTCAGAATCCATGGGGCTGAGACACGCGTGGGCTGGGTCTCCTGTAGTGCAGGAGTGAGTGAGGCCACGAAGCCAGGGGAAGACTGAAGGGGGCTGCTGGAGAAGCAACAGCCAGGTGCATTCAGACAGTAGGGATCAGGGTGTCAGAGTCAACGCGAGATGGGGGCAGACCTAAGGAGATGTCACCTCGTGGAGTGGGGTGAATAGTGTCCCCCCAATATTCGTATCTACCCAGAACTTGAGAATGTGACTTTATTTGGAAACACCACCTTTGCAGGTGGAATTAGTTAAGGATCCCAAGATAAAACCATCTTGGGTTTAGGGTGGGTCCTCAGTCCAATGGTTTCTGTCTTTACAAGAGAGAGGGGAGGGAGATTTGGACACACAGACATGAAGGACAGAAGAAGAGCTTGTGAAGACACGGCCAGCATTTGGAGAGACGTGGCCATAAGCCCAGCAGCACCAGGAGCCACCAGAAGCTGGAAGAAGCAGGAAAGATGTCTCCCCAGAGCTTCCGGAGAGGCTCGGTATGGCTGACACCTTAATTTCAGTCTTCGGGCCAGAAGTGTGAGATAATAAATTCATGTCGTTTTATGCCACAGATTTTGTGGTAATTAGGAAGCTAACACAACCGGCAGAAGGGGAGCTGATGGAGGGGGCTGGCCGATCTCCAGTGGCAGCCGGGGTCCCCCACAGACCACAGGGTGACCTCAGACAGGCCCCTGCCCACAGAGTCTGCCGCCACCCCTGAAAAGCCCCGTTCACCGTCTCTCACATCAAGAGGACCGAACAGGGCACAGAGGTGAGCAGCCTGGCAAACTAGAGAGAGAGGCTATCTGTCCGGTGAGTCCTTCTCAGGAGCAGACAGCCTGGGCTCCCAGCCCTGCCCCCTGGGGCCACCCACCAGGGTGACCCCTGCCTGTGCTCCCGCGCCCTTCATGCTGCGGGGTAAATCTGACACATGCACACGTTCCCTCTGTGCCGGCTCTTAGCCTGGAGGTGAATCAACGGTTCTCCAGCATTTATGGGGTGTCCCGTCTGTGGTCACGGGGGACACAAGAGCAAACAAGACGGATCCAGCTGAATGGAGCTTGAGCTCCAGGAAGGGAGACGGGCCAGGAAGCTCGTGAATAAATGACCCGTCACAAGTTGGGACGAGTGCTTTGGACATCTAGAAACCAAAAGCGGTCCTGCTGTTGGTGGGAGGTCACAGAAGGACTTCCAGAAGACCTGACGTTAGGTTGACATCAAGAAAGCGTCAGTCACGGGCAACCTGGGAGCAAGCCCTCATTTTGCAGGTGAGGTGGCTGACTCTGTCCAAGAGACAGCAGATCATCTGACCTATGACGCGGGTCCAGCCAAGGGAATGTGACGAAGGAGACAGGTGTCACCCCCAAGATTCCATTCTCTCCGATTCCGTTTCCATCAGGCTGGAGTGAGGGATCCTCCCTTGCTGGCTCTGAGGATGGGCACTGTCATATGTGCGCGGGACCCAGGGCGGGAGTCGCGGGTACCTCCAGCAGCTGAGAGCCAGCGAGAAAACGGGAGCTCAGCCTGCAGCCGCAGGGACGCGTTCTGGTCTGTCCACAACCGTGGGAGCTTGGCGGAGGTCCAGGAACGAGCACAGCCCGTGGGTACCTAGTCTGCAGCTTTGTGGCACCCTGAGCAGACGGGCCAGCTCAGCCGTGCCGGGGGCCTGACGCACGGAAGCTGAGGGAATAAATGTGAACCGTGTGAACTGCTAAATTAGTAGCCGTTTGTTAGCCGGCAATGGAAAACCGACACACTATGATCTAGGGCGACATGAGCCTCGCTCCCTCACCGGGAAAATGGAAATCGCCCCCTCTCTGGCTGCTGCTGGGAAAAGCCAACGCGGTCCTGCTGACGGCAGGCCTCCCTGTGCCGAAGGAGTGCAGAAATAAGCGACAGGTCGCTATCCCTGCTGTTTAAATGGAGCTGG
The DNA here is from genome assembly GCF_046562875.1 of Panthera onca. Classification (NCBI taxonomy): domain Eukaryota; kingdom Metazoa; phylum Chordata; class Mammalia; order Carnivora; family Felidae; genus Panthera; species Panthera onca. The sequence goes on from NC_138342.1 coordinate 5,640,381, forward strand.
GGAGCACTCGGGCCCATCGCCTGGCTTCTGGGAAAGTGAATGCGATCTCTTTCATAGGAGCATCACCAGGCAGACTCTGGCAAAGCCACGCAGAGGAGCCAGAGAGCCCGAGTCACTTGGGATTTAATAAGAGCATTTTCTGGGCAGAGCATCTTATCAGAGCCGTAGGGCCGCGGGACTCAGGGCCGTTCCCTCCCGCTCTATTTTTCTCATTGATGATATCTCCGTGCCGGCACATCATCCCCTTCCAAATGGGCTCGGGCGTTCGGAACGCGCATCAGGAGCTCCGCGTGGATGGAAAGGCCGTGACGATGTTTTCTGAGGACAGGCCCATAATTTCAGAGCCGGGCAAAATGGCACTTTGATGGCAAGGACGCAGGCGAGGCTATAAAACCTGGTTCTTGCTCCTGAATTATTCTCCAGCCCCCAAATAAAACAAAGCATAAAATGTCAGCTGGGCTATTTTATTTTATTTATTTTTTTAATATGAAATTTACTGTCTATTTAAAAAAAAAAAAACAGCACCAGAAGTGGCTCTGATCCTGACTGCAAAGGAGGGCGGAAAGGACATTTCTGCATGTGTCCCTCTGCAGGGACTTCAGAAGGCCCTCCGTCAGCAATCCTCTGCGGCAACGAAGAAAAACCGGATGGAAGAAGGGCCACGTTTGGGAATGAGAGCTGCGGCTATTTCACCACCAGGGGCGGACACGGGAGGTGTGCACGGAGGTAGCAGGTGGAGGTGGGAAGAAGCGAGTCCTGAGCGCCCCTCTCGCCGGCCCCGTGGCCCCGGCGCTGCACCCGCCACCGCGGGCCCGCTTTTCCTCACTCCAAGTCGGATGACACACAATCCGCGTAGTCATGGGAAGGATTTGTTTGCTTCAGTCACTTTCATTCTTGGTGTCGTTAAAGCAACTCAATGTACATCCTCTTGTAGGAACTGCCCTTTATTGTAATACCCAAATTCAACCAGCCCGTCGTCTGATCCAGGAACTCCCGTGACTCCCCACTGTTCACCAAGGAGGACATCTGGGCAGCTCTGGGCACAGGGAGGACAGACCTGGCCTGGCCCGGGAGGTGGGGGGGTCGGCAGAGGCTGTGGTCAGGGGAGACGAGCTTACAGAGGCAGGCGGGGGCCGCCCGTGAGGGGCATTATTTGAGGAAGAAGCCAACTGTAGGTGGTTAGGACGCAAAGCAAATTCTTGGGCTTTCCTTCTGGTCTGGCCGGACACTCGTGACCCGCTTGATTCGGGTGGGGATTCAGGGGAGTGGTCAGCACAGGGCCATCCCCATGGGAGCCATGCTCTTTGTTAGCAGAGGGAGGCCCAGACGCTTCGAAGGTCAGGCTGGGCTAACACAACAGGCCCTGGGGGCAGAGAAGGAGCCATCTTTGGGGCTCGGGGTGGGTAGGTGGGGGTCACCCTGACTGCTGACCTCCGTCTTAGCCAGCTTGAGCAGAGCCTGTACCCACCCCCCAGCTAGCGGTGTGCCGGGGGCAATTCCACGCACGTTTCGTGGCTTTAACACGGACCGCGCTTACTCTGCATCAGTACAATGGCAGCGTTTCGTATGTCACCTCACTTAGTTCTGACACATCTCTAGCGGATGTCACTGCTCCCATCGTACTGATGAAGAAAGAACTATTCACAGAAGGTCAGAGTTCACATGTTAGCAGGTAAGACCCCAGTTGCATGTGGCCTGGTCTCTAGATCAATGTTCTCCGCCTGAGAGAGAGAAAAAAAAAAATCTCAAGAAAAAAAAAAACACGGAGTTTCCAGAATCGATACTAGGCAGCAGTAAGTAATAACCGGAGAAGCACGCGCGTAATAAACATCTGATTTGATAAATACGATTACGTTACTGGTATTGCAGGATACATTTCCTTATAACAACGCCCGCACACGAGGACGCACTTCTTTTCTACTATGACCCGAATGGCTTTACAAGGCATAAATCTGACTCTGTCCCTTCTGACATAAATCCCCTTAATGGCCCTCTGGTACCTCCGGTGCCACTGGCCAGTTCTAACATAATCTCAAAAATAAAAGGTGAACACTGAGATGTGGTTGTCAACGTGGACATCCATCAGCCGAGGGCATTAAAGAAAACTACCAAGGACCCCAGTGTAGTTGAACAGCAGGAGGAGGAGAAGAGGAGACATTTTAACCTAGAAAAGTCAGTCCTAAGGACACAACTTACAGCGTGATTGTCACAGACCCAGGCCCATGCGTGGACACGCGTCTAGCACGCCCTACCAGAGGCCAGAGGCCAGGGCCCAGCAGAGCAGACCCCCGTGGCGCCCTGTGTCCTCCAGCTGTCCCTGGTCTTGTCTCTCAGTGGCACAGCCTCCCCCATACCCAGCAACCTGCAGGTTTTAGGACACGGTTCGACTGCAATCCCCTCCCGCACTACTGCCGTGGATCAAAGAGTGTCCCCCAAGTTCGTGTCTACCTGTGAATGGGATGCCATCTGGAAATGGTGTCTTTGCAGAGGTCATGAAGAGGAAGGGGCACTGCTTGAGGAGAGCCCCACACCCAACAACTGGTGTCCATATACAGACAGGGAAAGACTCACATCCAAACAGAGAAGGCCGTGTGAAGACAGAGGTGAAGACTGCAGAGGAGATCTGCAGGCCAATGTCGCCCGGGACGGCCAGGCACCGGGACAGAGGGAGGGGCTGGGTTCTCCCTCTCAGCCCCAAGAAGGAACAAACATGTTGACATCTTGATTTTGGACTTAAAATTTTTTTTTAATGTTTGAGAGCGAGCGAGAGCGAGAGAGAGAGAGAGAGCGAGCGCACAAGCAGGGGAGGGGCAGAGAGAGAGGGAGGGGAGACACAGAATCCAAAGCAGGCTCCAGGCTCCGAGCTGTCAGCACAGACCCCGACGTGGAGCCCGAACTCATGAACCATGAGATCATGACCTGAGCCGAAGTCGGATGCTTAACTAACTGAGCCACCCAGGCGCCCCGATTTTGGACTTTGAACCGTAAGAGAATCAATTCATGTCTCAGGCCACCCAGTTTATGGGGTGTAGTGTCTCGTTGGCCCACGGCCCCTCCCTGCTGCCCCGTGCCCCAGACTGATGTCAGTCTGGCTGCCTCTTCCGGGCACGTAGCACGTGCGGCCCCATCTGCCCTCATAAACCCGATGCACTTTCTGGGGCAGCCGTAACAAGTTACTGCAAACCTAGTGACCTAAAACAAAATGGATTTTTTTCTCGTACAGTTCTGGGGGCCAGAAGTCCAAAATGAGCCTTCAGAGGCTGAAATCAAGTGTCGACAGGGCTGTGTTCCTTCCGGAAGCTCTAGGGGGGAAGCTGTTTCCCTGCCCTTCGGCTTCTAGAGACACCCACGTTCCTTAACTGGCTCCCCCTCCTCGCCTCCCCTCAGCCTCTTGCTCCGCAGGTACACCCCCTTCTCCTGACTCCGAACCTCCCGCCTCCTTCTCATAAGGACACCTGCGGTCATATTGGACCCACCTAGACCATCCAGGATAATTTTCCCAGCTCATGATCCTTAACTTAGTCACACATGCAAAGTCCCTTTTGCTGTATAAAGGTGTCACACTCACAGGTTTGGGGGGATTAAGACATGGCATTGTGGGGGTGGGGGCATGATTCAGTCTGTATTGTGTCCCCCTGCAGAGTCAGGTGTTGAAGCACTGACCCTTAGGACCTCAGAGTGTGACTGTATTTGGAGACAGGGTCTGTAAATAAACAATTAAGTTAAAATGAGGTCACGAGGCCAGGCCCGAATCCAATTGAACTGGTGTCTTTATAAGAAGAGGAGATTAAGACATGCACAGAGGGGCGATCCTATGAAGACACGGGGAAAAGACAACCATGTACACGCCAGAGATAGAGGCCTCAGGACAACCAATCTTGATCTTCCAGGAGATTTCCAGCCTCCAGGACCGTGAGAAAGTAAATTTCTGTTTTTTTAAAGCCACGCTGTCTGGGGCATTTTGCTATGGCAGCCCCCACGAACTCATACACATGGGCAATACTGTGATCCTCTGATCCCGGATAGTCAAACAGGCTGAGCGCAGTGAGACGTTTCCCTGAGCCACAGTCAGTCCGTGGTAGAGCCCGGATAGACCAGTTAGAGACCCACGTCTTGGTTTAACAGAAGCATTTTTTAAATGTGCACACAGCCTCGTAAGGGAGTTCTGTCTTGCATCTAGCTAAAACTTCATGCTGCGACCCCAGCCATTTTCCTTTCTCTTCATTATCTGGGGGAGAAAGAGCATCCGGTCAAACCGTGCGTGGGGGTTGTTCGTTTCCCTTTAATCCTGCAGAGAACAAACACCAGCATGGTTGACATTGATTAATCCAGTTCAAGAGCTGTGTCTCTCCATGGGGCCTGGATGTAAACTCGGTTACTACGGCAATCGCATCCAGCTAATTATCCCCAAGTACATCTCGTGGAGGTTTTTGAAGCTTTCAGCGTTCACAAACATGGTCAAGGATGCACCGGGTTCAATTAATTCCTTCATGGACGGGTGAGCCTGACAACATACCCAACATGCCACCCTAGACGCAATGAGGGGGTCACCTTCCCGGTCAGGTCAGGAAGGGTCCATGAAGACCCTGGAGACCCACCCAACCCAGCGTTATCACTTTCCAGTTGCTCCTAGAATTCAAATTGCAACAGTCTGTCCCGGAGTCAGCACGCTCCGCCAGACTGCCAACTCAAGGCAAGAGCCACTGCACGGCAAATGGAAAACAAGAAAAGCGCGTAAAAGGACAGGACACTTGCCCAGACATCCTGTGCCGATGGATAAAAGTTTGGGCCCGGACAATGGTTTAAATCCTTACTCTGTTACCACCTGGGTCTCAGTTTTCCTCATCTGTAAAATGGGGATAAAAAGAAATCATGTACGCAAAAGACCTGGCTCAGTCCCTAGCATATAGTAGGTGCTCAATAAATGGTGATGATTACCCCCACCCCGAGGGAGTTCAGAGGAAACAGGATGCGGCAGAAAGGAAGACAGCAGAGCGGACCAACACGATCAGGAGCATCTCTCAGGTGTGCGCGGTTTTACAGTTCATGAGAGCCCTTCCCTTCTGTAATTCACTTACTCCACGTCACAGCCCTAGAGAACTGGCATTATCTTCTCTTTCTGAACAAGGAACTGAAGTCTAGAGGGCACCAGCAATTCCCCCTTCGTACGGCTCAGGTCACGATCTCGTGGTTCGTGGGTTCGAGCCCTGCGTCAGACTCTGTGCTGACAGCTCAGAGCCTGGAGCCTGCTTCGCGTTCTGTGTCTCCCTCTCTCTGCCTCTGCTCCTGCTTGCGCTCTGCCTCTCTTTCTCTCTCTCAAAAATAAATAAATGTTAACAAAAATTTTAAAAAGCAGCAATTGGATTTGAACCCAGCTCCTCTGATGCCCACCTCCGGCTCTTTCTGGTCCACGTTCTGGGTGAGGCAGAGCCTCTTGACCCACCTGCCCACGTGTCTGCACACGCTTCCCGTGCCTGGAGCACTGCTGAGTCTCCGCCTGGTCAGCCCTCTGCCTGCCGACTTCCATGGGTCCCCCCGTGAAGGGCACCACGAGTGGGATTTGAACTTTATTTTCCCAACTGTCATAAAACTAATAGCGTGGATTTTATCTGAGTCACTGACAAAGGTATTTCAGGGCTAAAAGACACCTAAGAAATAACTGTGTTTCTTATTATAATGAGAGGCTCAACTGCTTTCTCTAAATCACCAATAGGTGCATTTCAATGGGGCTCAGGTCAGGGTTGATCTGTCTCCAAGGCCAGTGCTCTCTGTACCGCTGAGAACTTGCTTTTCCTAAGCCCACCTCCCTGCAGACCACAGTTTACCACCATGCAGCGGGCCGGGCTCTGGGGTCACACCGGATGTGAGCTCTTGTGGGCATTCTAGCACATTTATCGACATCACCCTCTGACAGCAATGGTCTGGGTGCTGAGGGTAAGGCAGTGAACAAAACAAGGTACCCAGAGTCAATAAACAATGGCTTACATTGTAGCCATAAGGAGGTAAACAGGCAGAGTCAGACTGTGCACCATGGCACTGGGGGAAAATCAGGGGAGAGCAGTGGAGGGTCCTGTTTGAGAGAGACAGTTGGGTGGGGGTCTCTGGAGACTGGACAACAGGGGGGGGATGGCCTGGGGGGATGCAGCGAGGTGGGGGGGGACCAGAACCTTCTATCTTTACTCTCAGTGTGACGCAATGACCCAGGGATCCTCGAGAACAAGAAGGCCGTGATCTGACTGCACCTCACAGCTTGCCCCCACACAGCCCTGGGACAAGGGTCATTATTCCCAGTTTCTGGTTGAAGAACATGGAACCTAATAATGTTTGGTAAGTTGCCCAGAGTATGGCGGGCCTCTGGAAAATTCCCTCTTCCCTGATGTAATCACCCCATTTGTAAGAGTGGAGAGGGAGCCCCAGAACCTGCCTGGCTCCCAGTCCCTCCGCTGCCCCTTCTAGAACTCACAGCTCAGCTCTTCCTTGGAACATGTCCTTCACTGCCTGCTGTAACCCCAAGGGCTATCCACCGGGGACACTGTCCCCACCCCAGTCCTCTCTAGTGGACACTTTCCCATCACCCCTGGGGGCTCCAGGCTGGAGGAGGGCAGGTGTCCCCTGGCTCCCCATTGTCCTGTCCCTCCTTCTGCCTCAACTCCACCGCCATTGAAATTGGGGCCATCTGACCACTCTGTCTCCTCCCTTCCCTGCGTTAGGCCCCTGCGTGGGACTCAGTCCCTGGTTTCCTGCCTCCCTGCCACGCACCCCAGGTGTGAGTCTCGTTATGCAACAGCCACGTGGCTGGGCGCCTAGAGTCTTCAGTCCCTGACCTCCCGTCCCGCAAAGGTCTCGGTGCCCACTCTGCCTCCACCATTGACCCCACAGTCACGCCCCCGACCTTTCGGGCACCGCTCTCTGGACCACCCACGGCCACCTTCCAGCGCACCTGCCACTCTGGCCGGGTGCCCGGAGTCTTCGGTCTTTCACCCACCGCATCCACAGTCTCATGATCTCGCTGCCCCCTCACTGTCCGCCCGCCAGGCCCCGTGTCCCCAGCTCTCACAGCCAGAAGTCCTCCGTCCTCATCCACGCCAACTCCCCCAACCCTCGGTTCCCGATCCCGGTACAGCAGGCCAAACCCAGACCCTAGTTACCTTCTGCTTTCTGACGGCTGCCCTCCTGCACCGTCCGGCTGAACACGGCTGCAGGAAAGCGCAACCACGACCCAGGGTTGACTCTCAACTCCCTTCCCACGGCCCCCTGGCCCCTGATGGCACCCTCCCCACCTGCTCCCTCTCGCTCTTCGCTCTTCGGGGGCTACGTTATATGCTTCTCTCTTCAAACCCCCAACACCTTCTGCCCCAAAGCCTGGGGAGGGGGGGACGCCACTGGCTCTGCGGTTTCTCACACCCGCCCCCAACGTGAGCGCCTCCTCAACCCTGAGGCCCCGCCTCCCCACGCACTTCCTCGTAGCAGCCACAGGGGGCGCTCTCGGCTCACCGCCCTCTCCGGACTCCCCCGCCGCAAGACCACTTAGGATCGGCCCGCTCCCCTCCCCTCCCTTCCCTGCACTCGGCCAGGGGGGCTGCCTGCCCAGCAAGGTCCCACCGAGCCTGGGCCTTGCGGTCCCCTGCCTGGAGGCCCGTCCCCCACACCCTGTGACTCCCCCCCTCTGCCGGCCCCTCCCGCTCACCCTCCCTGATTCCGCTCCATACCCCATCACCACCTGACCTTACCCACTTGCTCTCGGTGTGCCTTTCCTGTTTGCGATGTAAACCTCAGACAGCAGGGACGCCCCCCCCCCCCCCCACGCTGGTATGTCACCAGCACCTAAAACAGCGTCTGCCACAAAACGCTCTCGGTTAACAGCTGTCTGGATGGCGGAGCGGACGCAAGCCCGGCGCTCCCGACCACCTGCCTCCGCGGATTCCCCTTCCTCGTTTCTCACCACTGCCCCTCAGTCTGGCAACTTTGGGAACCAGGATCCTTAGGACCAACGCAGCCTCCCATCCTCATCCCAGACCAGGCGCAGCCTCAGCCTCCGAGGGCGGGGCCTGGGAACCTGCATTTTGGGGGACAAGCCCCAGTGTGTGTGTGGGGGGTTCTGATGCCTCCTGGGGCTTGAAAGCCCTGCTTTGCTAAAGGAGCAACTCAGATATCTGAATTGGCTCGCATTGGGCGGGGGGGGGGGGGGGGGGGGGGGCTGAGTTCAGGGGAGGGGGTTGTGGGGGAACTTTTAGTCTTAGCTCTAAAGCAATGCTGATCCGCTGGCAGAGGAATGGAGCACACGGCACTGACACCCACCCACGGGGGAGGGCAGGGCTCAGGGTGGGAACAAAGGAGGAGGGATTTCCCTTCCCTGGTTGCACTAGGAATGCGGGAGCCCTGGGTAGAAAGCAGCACACACAAGGAGCATTACAGTGAATTAGTATTTCAAGAGTTACTATTTTTAGGGCCCAGTCTCTCTGTATCTTGTCCAAAGGGGCATACAGCCAAAAGGTGTAAGAGCCACAGGGGCCGAGTCTGCCACCCCTGGAAGGGACCCTAAATCTATCTGAAACAAGCTGGCCCTGGGGCTCATAACCTCTCTGTACCTCAGTTTCCTCTTCTGTAAGGTTGGGCAGTCGTCACGCCCTCTCGGGATTGCTGTGAGGATTGAAAGTGCCACAGGGTAAGAGCACCTGGGTGACTCGGTCGGTTAAGCGTCCAACTCTTGATTTTGGCGCAGGTCACGATATCAAGGTCGTAAGATCAAGCCCCATGTCTGCGCTGAGCATGGAGCCTGCTTAAGATTCTCTCTCTCTCTCTCTCTCTCTCTCTCTCAAAAAAAGAAAATGGATACAAAAGAATTAGCCTAATCTAGGCACCATGGTGGGAGCTTAATTAATATATCAAAAAATTTTAAGTAATTTAGAAATAAGAAAACCATCCGATTAGTTGAAGGCCTCAATGGAATGAAGTCTGACTTCCCCTGGCTAAAAAAAAAAAAAAAAAAAAAAAAAAAAAAAATTCCACAACAGTTTTGGACTTGAACTGTAACTCTTCACTGGGTCTCCATCCTGTAGATTTTGGACTTGTACCTCTACAACTGTGTGAGGCAATCCCTTAAAATATATACATTATCCATCTATCTATCTATCTATCTATCTATCTATCATCTGTTTATCCACCTATCTATCCATTAGCCCCCTGATTCAAATCTAGGCACCTGTTGCCAGAACCTGTGCCAGTAACCATATTAGCAAGGTCCCAAGGACATCGGGGAGCCACAAGGTGGTGGCAGGCAGGGGCAGAGAAGCTCTCAGAAAAAGAATTCAGAATTTGATTACAAATAATCCAGGTAGGTGCCATTTCCTAAAATCTATACCTCTGGGCAAGGCAGGTGTGAGGTAAGAGTTCCGTATAGGATGGTGGGAAGGGTGCAGGAGTCAAAGGTGGTCAGCATCTAACCTGTATTGACCATCTTTTACATGCTGCACACACATCATCTCATTTAATCTAAAATCCCTTGGGGGTGGGGTGATTGTTCTCGGGTTCATGCTACAGATGACAAGGCTGCTGCTCGTTGTGACCCCCAGGTGACCCAGCATACCACGAGCAACTGATCCTTCACGAGCACCAGAGAGATGTGGGTTCAAAGTCTGGCTCTGCCACTGATGAGAAGTGTGACTTGACCTTTCTAAGTCTTAGAGTCCTCACCCATCAGTTGGGGACATTTGTCCTTCCTTGAGGGATGGCTGTAAAGATTAAGATCAAAGACCTAAAGTGACAGCACAGTTCCTGGCAATGGAGTCTTGAGAAATCATTGATTCCTTGCACTCACCACACGTGTTCAGAGCTCACTATGTGCCAGGTGCTTCTCTCTACTCGGACTAGAATGGACAAAACCCAGGCAAGTTCTTACTCTCATGGAGGTTGCCTGCCAGTAGGGAGAGACAAGAAATAAAAACAGGTGATAAATATGGTCATTCACATTGTGTCACTGCAGTTCAAGATCTGTCCTGGGCAATGGGGCAGAGAGCTGGGGAAGGGGTGGGCTACCAGAGATGATGGTGATGATGACAATGGCGGTGATGGTGATGATGGTGATGATGGTGATGGTAGAGATGATGGTGATGACGACGGTGGTGGTGGTGGTGGTGGTGATGATGATGATGATGATGAGCTATGGACCATGAGCTACCAGAGATAATGTTGGTGATGGTGATGGTAGAGATGATGGTGATGGTGATGGTGATGATGGTGATGGTGGTAGTGGTGGTGATGGTGATGATGATGAGCTATGGACCATGAGCTACCAGAGATAATGTTGGTGATGGTGATGGTGATGGTAGAGATGATGGTGATGATGATGGTGATGATGGTGATGCTGTCAACAGGCTGTTGGGCTATTGAGCAGGCTTCTGAACTTCTCCAAGTCTCAAGTTCTTTACCACAAAGATCTTAAGCTCCACTTTGCAGGATACTGTGAGGATTACATGACTGGAGGTAAAAGTAGGACTAGCTACGTAATTGGTGGCGTCTAGTGTGAAAAGAAACATGCAAGGCCCTTGTCCAAATCTTAGCAAGAATTTCAAGGTGGCTACAGCAGAATGTTATACCAAGCACAGGCACTACTGAATATGGTGCCCCGGGTGGCCCAGCCATCCCTAGGTGAAGGCACCTGCACGTAGTAGGTTCTCAGTCGACGCCGGTCCCACTGTGAGGTGGGAATTGTGCTTCCTGCTTCCTATGAAATAATGAGGCTTGGCGAGTAGTTGCTGGCTCAAGGTCATATTGATTAGTGAGTGGTTGCCAAAGTTGCCCTCACCTTAGACATGAGGCTTTTCTCTACAGTATCTGTTCACACAATTAGACAAACCATCAGTACAATTCCCCAATTCCCATGTTATCTTCAGAGCAACACCCTTCTATCTCATAGTATAATTTCAATGCATAAGTTTGGCCTCTTTTGTTTTCTTGACTAGCACTGGAGAACTTCGGGAGGGGCCAGGAGGGTCTGGATTAGACACATAGGGGAGGGACGTGTGGCCACAGGGTCACGGTGGCTCAGAAGCAGCCTACCTGATTCCATTTTCTATCTTACTTGATAAGAGAAGAGCCCATGAAATCACTCGTGACCAGCTGGAGGACAGATCTATTTTGGGATGGCTTTACTAGAATAATAAACATAACCAAATTGTCCTTGAAAACCAAGAAGTGGGCTTGGGAGATGACCTGGGCATGAGAATGTGGGTCTGTGACTCAGGCAGCCTCACGGTGAGCAGTTTCGTGACGTCCTGCTGGGACGATGGTGGCTCCCGCTGTACTCCCAGTGGTGCTAACGCGATCAGTCCCTGGAACATGCACTGAGCGGTTCCCAGCATCAGATTCAGCTCCAAGATCATCCTAAGGATACACCAGAGGACCACCAGCCTTCTGTCTAGGTCTGCTGGGCTGCCACAACATAACAGCACAGACCAGGGTGCTTAACAACAGAAATTTATGTCCTCCAATGGAGTGTCTTCATATCCCCATTATTGAATGGAGGCTAGAAGTCCAAGATCAAGGTGTCGGCAGGTCGACTTCCTTAAGGCATCTCTCCCTGGCATACAAATGGCTATCTTCTCTCTGTGTCCTCACATGGTCATCCCTCTGTGTGCATCTGTGTTTAAATATCTTCTTCTCATAAGGACACCAGTCAGACTGGATTAGAGCTGAGTCTGAAGATCCCATTTTATCTCAATTACTTCTTTAAAGGCCTGATCTCCAAATATAGTCATATTCTGAGGTGCTGGGGTTAAAGCTTCAACATGTGAATTTTGTAGGGAACACAGTTCAGCCCCAAACGCCCTCTCATGGGATTATGTGAGGAGGAGAGAGCCTTCTTGACCTTGGGGTGCAGAAGTGGGGGTGGGAGCTGCCTACTCTGGACAGTTGTGAGAGGAATAGGGGTTCAGGAAGAGCCAGTTTCCCTGAAGTCAGGAAGGAGGCACGCAGTGAGCTCTAAGGATAAAGATGTCAAGGAGAATTGTAGACTGAGTAGTGGAGTTCAAGGGGACCCTGGTGAGAGGTCTGGGAAGATGGAGAACAGAGAGTGGGGGGCAGCCAGGCTAGCAGAGAAGCTAACGCCACAGGCTGGTTTGAATCCAGCCTATGAGATTGGTAATTATCTCCTAAGGTAATGATAATTGGTAATTATCTCATAAGGAATAGTGAAAGATCCATATAGCATCCCAATAACTGGGTACTCTCAGCCTCATGGTTATCACTGACCAGCAGACGTGGGGAGGAGAGAGCTTGGTTCGGGCTGAATCCAGAGGCTTCTTCCTCTTGGTGTTCCTTTCCTACTGACCTCAGCATTGACCCCTGAAGTCTCTTTGAGGTCTATCAGCACAGCCCAGAGCTACCCAGTGGTTTCACTTGGCTGCACAGAGCCTATCACCTGCCCTCTCCCAGATCTCCCAATGGCTGGGCAGAACTGTCATGCTCCTGTAGGGGAAGCATCTTCCACTTGGGGACAGGCATCAAGGTGCTGGGGGCCCATGCCGGAGAGGGCCAGAGACGGAAATGAAGCCTGGGGCTTTGGAATGGGGCTCCACAGAGACTCCTAGCCACAACCCCACCTGCTGGACCAGTGTTTCTCAAAGAAGGTTCCACCGACCAGCTGCAGGCATGCTGATCACACATGCACACTCGGGGACCCCAACCCAGACACAGGAAGTCTGGATCTGGAGGCCTGGCCGGCGGCCTGCTCTCCTGGCGTGGATTTGCACCCTCAAGTTTGAGAACCATCACAATGACCTCTGGTTCCACTCTCCTCTTCACCACTTTTTTCCTTGCCTGTGTTCCATTCCCACTTAGCCAGTGTTTCACAAAGTGTGTAACATTCCCAGTGGCCAGTATGATTATTTTGGGTGCTATGTGGACAGGACCCTACCAGACATTTTAGCTCTTTAGATTCTCCTGATCATGTCAAGAAGCAAGACTCAACCTGGCGGCCCTATATCTTCAGTATTAAAAACATTTTTTTAATGTTTATTTATTTATGAGAGAGGGAGAGAGAGAGAGACACACACACAGAGAGAGAGAGAGAGACAGGGAGGAGCAGAGAGAGAGGAAGACAGGATTGAAAGCAGGCTCTGCACTGACAGCACAGAGCCCGATGCAGGGCTCAAACTCATGAACCATGAGATCATGACCTGAGTTGAAGCCTGATGCTTAACTGAGCGAGCCACCCAGGTGCCACCCTGTGCCCTTTTAACACAGAGAGAGAGAGTAGGACTCTGCTTATACTCTTGGTGGGTTCCCAATCTAACCCAAACTTTATAGTACTATTTCATTTTCATTTATTTTCTTTACATTTATATTAAAAGCAAGTAATATTGGCCATTTAAGATACTTATGTAAAGTCTTTTTAAAAATACATGCATTAAATGAAAGACAAAGAATCGGCAAAGAAAAATACCAAGGAGGCATTTGGTGGGAGGTGTGACAGGACACACACTGGATCTGAGGTTGTGAACCGTTTCTCTATCAGCCTGGAATGCAGTCTGAGAAGCTCAACCCCACGAAGCCGAGCTCTTAATGTTTTACCCCTTTTGCTGCTGTTTCAAATTTGAGAACTCTTTGTTATGCCTCAATAAGAAATATGAATTTTAATGGTGAAATTTTAGGCATCGGGGACAGATATTTTTTTTTATTTTTTTTTTAACGTTTATTTATTTTTGAGACAGAGAGAGACAGAGCATGAACAGGGGAGGGGCAGAGAGAGAGGGAGACACAGAATCGGAAGCAGGCTCCAGGCTCTGAGCCATCAGCCCAGAGCCCAACGCGGGGCTCGAACTCACAGACCGCGAGATTGTGACCTGAGCTGAAGTCCGACGCCCAACCGACTGAGCCACCCAGGCGCCCCGAGGACAGATATTTTTAAATTTGAAGGTATTTCTGAACACCCCACACCACACAGAAGTCCCGCGACCCCTAGAATGAAGCCTGACCGCGGCACGTAGGGGAACGCAATCCACAAGCTCCATCAGGACAAAGATGCCAAAAGCTGGCGGGAGGCAAAGGGGCTGTGGGCGTGCCTGGGGGGTTCACAGCCCTTCTGAGGATGGACATGGGAGCTCACAGCCCCTTCCGAGGGTGGGCGACTCAGAGGAGACTTGCTGCATTTTGGAAGCAGGGGGGCAGGGGACTCTGGGTAGACTGGGAGGATGCCGGGAGCCCCATGAGCAGTGGGCGGGGTGGAGGGGGAGGCAGGTGCAATGGGGGAGGGGTCGGGATGAGGAGTGGGCTGGGGTGATACCTGCAGACACAGGCATGGCCAGCTGCTGCCTAACCAGGCCCGGGAGGCACCTGTCTGTGCTGCACTGTGGGGGCCCCCCTGACAGCCCCTGCCACCAGCCAGCCTTTTCCCACCTTGCCCTTTATTATGAGGGAGCACTTACCAGTGGCCAGCAGTCATTAGAGGAAAACCTTTAAAATGAAAGACAATGACCAAAATAAACAGATAAAAGGCCCTCAGAGGACAGAGAAACAAATGTAGGGGAGAGGGAACTTGGAAATAACCGTAACTAATATCCTCAGAGAGGGAGAAGAAGATATTGCGCCCATAAAACAAAGATGCTACGGAAAAGGAACAATCAGAAAATGAGAGAGGCTCTCGTCGGAGAACTGCAAAACAAACCAAGAGTCGGGCTCGGAAGATTCTGAGGTCAAGGACATTTCCCAGGGAGGAGCCTAAGAAGTCCTGGAGATGGAAAATAAGGGGAGAAAGAGAAGCAGAGGGGATAATTCTAGCAAGTCCGACACCCAAATAATTGATAGGAGTTCCAGGAAGACAAGAGGCGAATACAGGAGAACCTGGTTCTCCTGGGGAGGAGGCTGGGGAAACAGGTGTGCATGGGGAGGGAGGGAGGGGGGTGTCCTGTGGGACCGCAGATGAACGATCTGCACAGGCAGAGAGGCCCGATGCGGGCGCAGAATGCTGGCACTGAGGCTGGAAATGGGCAGGCAGGATGGTGTAGGCTGGGCCAGTGCAGCCCAGACGTCCACCACACAAGGCTGTGAGGACCACAGGCCTTGGGCGGTGACTTCAGATGCACACGTGACCTCATTCTGTTGCACTGGATCACGGGGTGATCAAGTTATTCTCTACCAATTCTCATTCAGGTCAAAAGCTTTCTCAGTTGGATCTGGAATCTTTTTAACATCAGATACCTGCTAATTTCCCTTTAACAAAGAGCAGAGAGCAGGACCACTGCCTTCCGCAGCAGGTGACAAGGGGTCAGCAGGGCTCTAGGGGAGGGTCCTTCCGGTGGCTCTAAGTGTTCTCTGGCTTGTGGCTGCATCACTGAACTCCCTGCCTCTGTCTTCATGGCCTTCTCTCCCCTGTGTCTTTGTGTGTCCAGTTCTGTCTCTGGTAAGGACACCAGTCATTGGCTATAGGGCCTATGATGATTAATTTTATGTGTCAACTTGCCTGGGCCATGGGGTGCCCAGATAGTTGGTGCCCAGATATTCTGGGTGTGCACGTGAGGATGTTTTTGGAGAAGAATGACATTTGAACCCATACGCTGAGTAAATCACATTGCCTCCCCAATGTGGGAGGGCCTCCTCCAATCAGGTGAGGCCTGACTACAGCAAGAAGGTTGCTGACCTTTTAGGAGAGAACGGTTTCCCACCTGACTGCCTTTGAACTTGAACTGATATATCAGCTTCTCTTGGGTCTTGAACCTGCTGACCTCTGGACGCTAACTATACCACTGGCTCTCCTGGCTGCCCAGCTTGAGGACTAACCCTATGGATGTGAGGCCCTGCCCACCTCTGTAGTCACGTGAGCCAGTTCTCTATCTATCTATATATCTGTCTATCTATCTATCTATCTATCTATCTATCTATCTATCTATCTATCCATCCATCCATCCATCTATCCATCCATCCATCCTATTGGCTCTGTTTCTCTGGCAGCCCTGACTGAGACAGATGGGCAAGTTATATGCAAGAGTACTCACAAACTGAGGCCTCCTTATGATTCTCTGTTTTCTGGGTAATTCCTGCTGATGCTTCAAGCCACAGCTAAAGCTCCCCACCCCCCGCCAAGAAAGCCTTCCCTGTCCCCAGGGCTGACCCTACCGAAGCTCTAATCACATCTCTCAGTTGGTGTGAACAAAATGTGGGTCTACTAGGCAGCATTCAGTTCATCTTTGTTGACCTCAGGTGAGTGAAACGAGGGCTCACCACACAAGCTGTGGGTCTCATGTCTTGAAGGAGCTCAACTCTGTTGAACCCAATCTTATGCTTTATTGGGCTCATTGCAAAATAACCCCTGTGCTTTCATGCTCTGGAGCATGAAACGCCCTGCAAAAATCAGTCTGAATTCAGGAAAGAAATACAGATGTGTGGTGGAGAGGAAGAGCTGGGATATTAGCCTGATAAAATCTCCTTTCTCCTGCTGGAGGCTTGAGCTAAAAGTGTGGATGCAGTTACTGCAGCAATGATAGGGATGAGCCGAAACCTTATTAAATAGTCCACTGACCCAGAAAAGATGAGAGCAGAGCTATCATCTTCTCCCATTTAAACACTCTGAAGTTTCTGCTCTAGCATAGGATGAAACAGTAGATTAATGACAATTCCCTCCATAGGACGCCAATATAGAACAGCAATGACAAGGTCTCAAATGTGAGCTACAGTTGAGAGAGCAAGATGCCTTGAGTCCTGGCCTGCCCGAAGCTTCAAGGCTCCTGCACAGAGAATGGATGGCACCATGGTGTTCTCAGCAAATTAACCAAGTCCACGCACAACCTGGCTGAACGGAGGGGGCAGGAACCTGGGGGGTGGGGTGGGGGTGGAGGACCAGGTGGCAGTTTCAAAGTCTTGTTCATCGGCCAGAAATTCACTGAGATCGGCCTCCCACCCTTTGCTTCCACATTTCCCGCCTCATGCTGGCTACCATGGTCCCCGGTGCTTTGTCTTCCATTCTCAAATGTAAGTCCTTCTGACCACCAGTGCTCGCCTCTCCTCAGTGGGGTCAGTCCTCTCATTCTGGACCACCTGCTCTATCTGCTTCCCTGTCTGCAGGGATGATTGGGGTCAACTCAAGTACAAGCCACCTGTTGGCCTATTTCCAAGGACAGAGAGAAGTGTCTTGTGGCTCCCAGAGGACAGGTCTATCATCATCTGGCTGTGTTCTGCATGGAGGGGATGTCATCCCTATACGGTATTGTCACCTCTTGGGACACTGCCCCTCCCTGCTCTCCTTGCCCCAAGTTCCAGAGACCAGAATCCTGGGATCATCCCACAAGATAATATGTTTGAAAAAATTTATATCCACTTTATTGCATAAGGCTTTGCGAAGTGGCTTCTACTACACATACATTAGGACTGGATTATAAAAGAAATACTGATAATCATGATAATGTGGGGGAAATAGAATGGGAGCCCTATGAACACTGCACCTACACAGCACTTTTGTATTAATTAGAAAGGCTCCCCTCCCTCTACAGACAGGGGTCAGCAACCTACCTCTTGGAGCACAAATCCTGTTTTTGTACATCAAGGTTTATTGGAATGTAGTGACTTCCACCAGTTGTCAGGTGGTCTATGAGTATCTCCACAGCACAGTGGAGGTGCTGAGTGGTCATGACAAAGCCCCTCCAACCTAAGGGCTGGAATCCAGCGTCCTCTTTCCCATCTACTGCCCCGCCTTGTGTTATCTTCCCAACCAGCCTGTGAGGGCCGCAAGACAAGAGACAGCCCAAGAGTGACGAAGACTGTCTTCTTGACTCAACTTTAGACTGGCTCCTCTGAGCCCTCTTTTGCACCAGACCTTGTCCTGGGGCCCTGTGTTTGGCCCACGGGGCCCTATTTCAGCAGGAATTCTGCTGAGACAGTTTGGCAATAACTCCCATCCTTGAGAGCTGATCCAACTCTTCATGCCCACCCCTCATATCTGATCACGCTCATCTGTCTTCAGCGAAAATATCGTTGAGTTGGTTCAGACAGAAATCTATGTTTAGTGTTTCCTCTTAGCAAATTTTCATCCACGATCCTCCATTCTGCTTCTTAGCTAGAAGTCCCCATCAGTCCCTTCCTGTATTTGGAGTTAAGCCCAATCCTTCTTTATTGCAATAGCCTTGGCCTCTTGCAAAAGACCTGCCCAGAGTCTTTTCTACCATTCTAACAAGTGTGTTGTTCTTTCACAGAGATGAACACCTCACCTGAGGTCCCACGGCCAGTAAGTGGTGTCTCCAGGGTCCCCACCCAGGTTCTACGGCGGCCAGTCCAGTGACGTTACCCTGTGGCACCTGCCTCTCCAGGTAGGAATCCAAGCTCAGAAGCTGTTTGCACATCCTGAACTATGGAATTGAGTTGCAGGGTCACTTCTGCTTGAATAAAAGGTTGTTTCTCACCCCAGAAGTGTAAACCAACCTCTGACTCACTCTCCAGATCACAATCTTTACCGTCAGATGCCATCAGTCACTCTTTGGGATTTAACTCTCCCTCAAGGGTTTCCAAAGGGTTTCACTTGTTATTCCTTCAGAAACATGGCATGCCTCCAATATAGCAGGTGCTGAGTTAGCCATGAGAGTGCCCCAGTGAGGGAGAAGATGCCCGTAAGAACCACCACTGATCTGCTTGACACAGTCCTATTCAATGTGCTGGTTCGCAACTACATAGGCATTAATCTTGGCCCATATCTGGGGAATTCCCCCAATGGGATCAGGATTGAGATCTTCATGCTCCCTGAGAAATGGCCACCAGGCCCAAGGAGCGGATGTGCCTGTTGGCACAACTGGTCTGATCACCAACAGCTTTTGGGCTCACCAAATCCTCACATAAGCAACAGAAGAGAGCAGAGTGGGGGAGTCATCAGGTGCAACATGCCTGCATGGAGAAGGGAGCTGTACTTTTTCCTCTCCTGCCATGAGCTGCATTTGGCCAAGTACAAGTCAACTTCTGGAGGGAAATGTGAGCACGGCCAGTGTCTTATGTTATCTCTGCTTATCAGGCTATTTAAATCAGGTCGTCTTTATTCTCAAATCCTTGCCCATTTGTGCCATAGCGAATGTCCTTTGTCTGTTGGAGAGCAGATTCCCATTTTGGGGAAACTCCATTACGTCCCAGGAAAGGTTGACAATCAAAGTCCAACCTAGAGTTTAAAACTCCATTCTCATATAAGATTAAGAGCTTTGCCTTTCCCCATCACTGAAGGCGTGACTGAAGGACACAGAGGTAGGAAGGGGCTTAGCTGTGCTATCCTTTGTTTTCCCTCTCTGCCCAGGAATGTGAGGGTGGAGGGAAGGGTCTGCCTCTGATATACCCCCAGTTCCTCTCTTTCCTGGGTCTCCAGCGTGTGGGATCAAAGAAGGAACTTACATAATCTGTGGTTGAAGTGTGTGGGTATGGACAAGTCACCTGGCATTTCATTGTTGGTACAGGGGGGCTGCCAGCCCTCCCGCCTAGGTGTCTATCCCTGGATGCACCTTCTCTCCAGCATCCTACTCAGTGGTCCTCCAGCCCCCGATGAAATGGGGTCAGTGAAAGCCAACTACATACTTACTGCTGGGTGAGGCTACCGGCCACAGGGCTGGACAGCTCCAAATCCTTCTTTACATGATGGAGAATCCAACCAGCCTCCTGCCATGTTCACTGTCGTGTTCCACTTCTGACCCCTGGGACCACACAATTTAAGCACATTCCATTTGACAAATGGAAGGGCATAAAGAGCTATCCTGGGGCTCCCCTGGAGCATTTCTGAATCATGGGCCTTTTGACGGGCATCGACAAAATAAACATCATCAATGTCTTATAAAAAGCCCATGTGTTGCTTTTTTTTTTTTAAATCTTAGTTCTAGGGAAAATGTAAATGATTTCCAGGTGAAAAGGGTGCTTTTCTTTATTCTTCTGAAATTACAATCTAAATATGGAGGGAAGGGGAAGGGCAGAGTCCCTGCACTGAAATCGGCAGATGCGGGCTTAAACTCCTCCCCCACTTAAATTAGCCTCATCACCTCCCACAAACTACTTAAGCTCCCTGAACCTCCATGCTCAAAGCTCCTTGAGGGAGGGGAGTGGCAACTAACGCCCAACGGACATGGTGGGAGCAAGGGTTAACAAGATGGCGTGCGTAACAGAGCCAACAGACCCCGTGGTGCAGCGGGTGTGCTGTCAGGGGCAGCTGTCACCAGGACCACCATCTGTATCGCTTATTGCAACCTGTCTTCTGAAATTAGTAGTCCAGGAACTTGGCATCAACTTCGACAAAGACATGGTCAGGATCTGGCCCCTGGTCCATCTATGTAAAAGGCCAGGTGCTTCTACTCAATGCAAAACACTACAAGAGGCAGCCAGGAAGTCAGGTACGGCTGATGCCATTTGAGTCGTCACCTGGGCCATGGGAGGGGGCCATCTGTGCTTCTTGTCCCCTTTAGTGGGACTGATATGAGAATCTCCTTTTCCTGCACGTGTTGCTTGGGTACCTCCCAGGCACTGAGCATCTTCTCACGCACGATTTTACTTCATTTCCACCACCAGCCAGGAGTGACCAATACTCACCCCGTTTTGAAGATGAGGAAAACGAGGACTGAAGAGACTGATAAACTTGTTCCCGTGACCCAGGGAGAAACTGGAAGACCAACCTCCAAACTCAGTTTTCTTTAATCTCTGCTTTAATCTATCTGCCTGTCCAAGCCTTCAGGAAGGTAACAGGTGGCTTAGCTCAACAACTGGACCAAGCAGCGGACAGGACACATGCTAGGAATGTCCTTGCAGCAACCCTGAGGTTCCCAGCACCATACCCACTTTCGAGGAAGAAAATGGGCTTGAGGCTCGGGACTGAAGCAATTTTCCGTGGAGCGCACCACTGGATCCCCTGCTCATGGCTTCTCATGTTCTCTTCCCATTTATCAGCCACCCAGCCTCCTCTGGAAGTAGATTCGGGGGATGCATACGTCTTACAGAAAAAAATACACAGCAAGAGGATACATCCACATCCGTATGACCGTGAGCCGTCCAGAAAGTCAGCACACATCAGCGAACATCGCTGAGCATGACGGTGTGGAGTCCCAAGTTCTAAATCAAGACCTGTTATGCTGCCCTTTACAGTCCCACGCCCTCCGCGGTCTAATGTGTAGAAACACACCTCTGCAGTGAGCACATGCGCACACACGCCCACTCTTTCCCCCCTGACTCACTAGTCCATCTCGAAAAATGAGCAGTGCCAACCTTGGGAGGGGCTCCCAGGTTAACGCTCCAATACCCTCCAGGGACATCTGTGCTAAAACGTTAGGAATGGCACCTGCTGCCCGCCCCTCCCCCCATGGGAATTCTCTGGATTTTCATGCAATTGGTGAAGTGGAAGGTTTTCAAACATGAAAATCTCTCCCCAGCACAGCATCGAATTTTGCTGTAGAGAACAGAATGTGACTTCATATGCAGCTTTTTCAGAATGCACATAAGCAAGCTGAATGGTGCAGGCAAGTAAGGAATCTTTCAATGAGAATGCAAATAGCTTGTATTTAGGATTTAATTTCAAGAAATCTTTGAGAGTCTTACTGTTCAATTCATTCACTCCTTCTAGGTCTTTCTAGAACCTACTGTATACCAGGCACTGTGTTCTACCCTGAAGGCAGCAAGGTGCATAAAGGGTTCACACTAAGCCCCCAGTCTGGTGGAGGAGGCAGATATGTAAATAAGTCATTGTTGTCATAGAAATATGCAAAAGTTCAGTGGAAACACAGAAGAGTGAATAACTACATTGTTGAAAAGAATCTGGAAGGTTTCCCAGAAGAGGCAGTATTTTTTCCCCAGGAAGCGTTCATGGAAGAGAGGCATTCAGGCTGAGAACACTGTGAACAAGCCCTAATGGTCTGTGTGTGTATGTACGTGTATGTGTGCATATGTGTGCGTGTATGTGTGTATATGTGTGTATGCATGTGTGTATGTGTGGGTATGTGCATATGTGCTAATGTATGTGAGCACGTATGTGTATATGTGTGCGCATGTGTATATGTGCGTATGGGTGTGTATGTGCGTGCATATGTGTGTATGTGTATGTGCGTGTGTATGTGTGTGCATATGTGCGAATGTGTATGTATGTGTGTGCATGTGTGCGTTGTATGTATCTGTGTGTATGTATGTATGTGTGTGTGTGTGTGGACTAGAGAACCGTGTGTTTTCTGCTTAGCATGGCCTCCTGCCCTCTTCTTCTGGTTGCTTTGGGGAGCTCCTACCCCTCCCACTGTGGCCCCAGAGGGGCTGCCCACAGAGCTCAGAGGGGGTGGACGCATGGTTCAAGTTGGCTGCATCACAGTCTTCCATCCCTCTGGCTACCAGAATTACTTAGGGATAGTCATGCGACTCGAGCAGAACCAATCAGCTGTTTCTCTGGGATTAATATATGAATTTGGTGAAAAGAGAAGACCACTTTCAGAGAGAGGATCTCTTTTGCACTGCTGGTGGGAATGCAAACTGGAAAACAGTGTGGAGGTTCCTCAAAAAATTAAAAATAGAACAACCCTACGACCCAGCAATTGCACTACTAGGTATTTACCCGAGGGATACAGGTGTGCTGTTTTGAAAGGGCACATGCACCCTAATTTTTTGTAGCGCCACTACCAACAATAGCCAAATTATGGAAAGAGCTCCAATGTCCATCGACAGATGAATGGATAAAGAAGATGTAGTATACATATACAACAGAGTATTACTTGGCAATCAAAAAGAATGAAATCTTGCCATTTGCAACTACGTGGATAGAACTGGAGGGTATTATGCTAGGTGAAATTAGCCAGTCAGAGAAAGACAAATATCATATGACTTCACTCATATGAGGACTTTACGTTAGAAAACAGATGAACATAAGGGAAGGGAAGCAAAAATAATATAAAAACAGGGAGGGGGACAAAGCATAAGAGACTCATAAATATGGAGAACAAACAGAGGGTAACCGGAGGGGGTGTGGGAGGGTGGATGGGCTAAATTGGTAAGGGGCACTAAGGAATCTACTCCTGAAATCACTGTTGCATTATATGCTAACTAACTTCGATGTAAATTAAAAAATTAAAAAAAAAAAAGAGAAGACCCACTTGCACTGTGGTGGTCCAGCTGGGCAGATGGTAGTATGGGGTTGCTGCCCATGGAAAAGAGCCAGTTCACCAAATGAAGCTAGCAGAGACCTACAGAGCAAGATCTCTCTCTCTCTCTGTCTGTCTCTCTCTCTGTCTCTCTCCCTCTCTCTCAGACTGAGTCTCAACAACATCAGATATGCTGAACTTCCAGATTTTTTAAATCAAATTTCCATTTTTTCTCAAACTGGTTGGGTATGTGCTTCTATCAGTCTGAACTCAAAGCAACTTTGACAAGTTGCCATACTTTAGGGGCTTAACGGGACTAGAAGAAAAAAGGCGAATTAGGATCGAATCATGACGGTAACAAGACATTCAGACTTTACTCTGAAGGCAGGGGGAGTCAGTGAATGACTTTGAGAAGCACAGTCACACAGTTCTATTTGTTTTATTTTTAATTTTTTTTTAAGTTTTATTTACTTTGAGACAGCGCAAGTGGGGGTGGGGACACACACACACACACACACACACACACACAGAGATAGAGAGAGAGAGAGAGAGAGAGAGAGAGAGAGAGAGAGAATCCCAAGCAGGCTCCATGCTGCCAGCACAGAGCCGGATGCAGGGCTCGAACTCACGAACTGGGAGATCAGGACCTGAGCCAAAATGAAGAGCTGCT
The DNA here is from genome assembly GCF_046562875.1 of Panthera onca. Taxonomy (NCBI): domain Eukaryota; kingdom Metazoa; phylum Chordata; class Mammalia; order Carnivora; family Felidae; genus Panthera; species Panthera onca. The sequence goes on from NC_138342.1 coordinate 5,664,102, forward strand.
CAACTGAGTGAGCCAACCAGGCACCTCCACGGTTCTATTGTTTTAAAAAGACATCTCCAGCAGGGGGATGAATCAGGGTATCTTTCATTCATTCATTCGTTCACACAAGTATTGTGGGAGCTTCCACTTAGAAGAGGGGTAGAGAGAGAAGGATGTGTATTTTGAAACTGATAATTTCTGATTCGTGCCAGGATGCAGTTTTCCACTTTAGTAACTGAGATTATTTAATTAGCAATGAATGTGGAATTTTTCTATGTTAAATGATGGAGTAAACACTTCAAAGCAACGTCTCTCACGCCGCAAAAGCTCGCAGGTGATGGGACATGTGTCACAATTAGCAAGCACATCAACCGATAAAGAAAACAAAGAACAGTCACGAGAGGGGGGCTGGCCCGCTGCACTTCTCCACGTCTAACCCTGGCTGGTTGCAGCAGTTCTGCTCTGCATGATTTCTTCTTCGGAGCCTTGAACCGGAAGTCATTCTGTGTTGGCCTAAAAGCCTCAACCTCTGACAACTCTTATAGTTTCTAAAAGAGGCAATGCCAGGTACAGAACCCGAGCCAAGGCCATGGGGCTGGCTCCAAGGCTGGAGTCCGTGTTTATTGTGCAAAGTCTGCCCAGAGCCCACAGGAGACACGTCACCGAGGCCCTGGACCCGGAGCCGGCACACGAGTGGCAGGACCTGCTTCCAGCCTTGGCTAACTCCGTGGTCGTGGCAAGTCACAGCCCCTCCCTCAACCTCCACTCTATCTGCAAAATGAGCGGAATCATAACATTTAGCCCAAGCTGAAGGATTGTTGCATGAATTAGATGAAATAACAGAAGATTCTCTAAAGTTAAAATTCAAGCTATGAAAACTTTTATGTAAAGCATGTATTTATATAAAAGGTTTAGAATTTTTTTTTAAACAATTTTTTTAATGTTTATTTATTTTTGAGAGACAGAGAGAAACAGAGCATGAGCAGGGGAGGGGCAAAGAGAGAGGGGGACACAGAATCCGAGCAGGCTCCAGGCTCCGAGCCGTCAGCACAGAGCCTGACACGGGGCTCGAACTCACAAACTGTGAGATCATGACCTGAGCTGAAGTCGGACGCCCAACCGACTGAGCCACCCCGGTGCCCCAATTTTTTTTAATTCAAGTAGAATTAACACCAAGCGTTGTATTAGTTTCAGGTGTACGGTATAATGATTCAGTAATTCTATACACTTCTCAGGGCTCATCATAAGAGTAATCTTAATTTCCCTTCACCTACGTCATGCCTCCCCCCACCCACCTCCCCTCGGGCAACCACCAATTTGTTCTCTGTATTTAACAGTATGGTTTTTTGTTTGTCTCCTTTTTGTTTTCTTTTTTGTTTCCTAAATTACACAGATGAATGAAATCATATAGTATTTGTCTTTCTCTGACTTATTTCACTTAGCATAATACACCCTAGGTCCATCCCTGTTGTAGTAAAAGCCAAGATTTCATTCTTTTTTATGGCTAATACTCTATTATACACACACACACACACATTCCATTATATATACACACACACTGTACATATATACAATGCAATATACATTACATATACACATTATATATTACATATTATACATATACATTACACACACACACATCTTCTTTATCCATTCATCAATGGACACTTGGGTTGTTGCGGTAAACATAGGGGTGCCTATTTCTTTTTCAATTAGTGTTTTAGTTTTCTTTGGGTAAGCTCAGTAGAGAAGTTACTGGATCATATGGGAGTTCTATTTTTAATTTTTTGAGGAACTTCCACGCTGTTCTCCATAGTTGCCGCACCAATTTACATTCCCATCAACGGTGCACTAGGGTTCCGTTTTCTCCACATCCTTGCTAATACTTGTCCTTTCTTGTGTTTTAGATTTTAGCCATTCTGCCAGGTGTGAAGCGGCATCTCATTGTGGTTTTAATTTGCACTTCTCCGAGATTAGTGATGTTGAGCATCTTTTCATGTGTCTGTTGGCCATCTGGATGTCTTCTTTGAAAAAATGTCTATCCAGGTCTTTTGCCCATTTTTAAGTTGGATTATTTATTTCATCTGGTGTTGAGATGTAGACGTTCTTTGTATATTTCAGACATTAACCCCTTATTGGATATATCATTTGCAAATACCTTCTCCCATTCAGTAGATTGCCTTTTTGTTTTGTTCATGGTGTCCTTGACTGTGCAAAAGCTTTTTATTTTGGTGTCGTACCAGTAGTTTAATTCTACTTTTGTTTCCCTTGCTTCAGAAGATACACCTAGAAAAATGTTTCGATAGCCAATGTCAAAGAAATTCCTGCCTATGGCTTCGGGTCTCAAATTTAGGTCGCTAACCCATTTTGAGTTTATTTTTGTGAACGAGGTAAGAAAGTGGTCCAGTTTCATTCTTTTGCATGTAGCTGTCCAGTCTTCCCAACACTATTTGTTAAAGAAACTGTCTTTTCCTCACTGCATATTCTTGCCTCCTTTGTCATAGATTAATTGACCATATAATTGTTTCTTCCTAGGCTCTCTATCCCGTTCCATGGATCTATTTTTGTGCCAGTGCCATACTGTTTTGATTGCTACAGCTTTGTAGTATATCTTGAAGTAGAGGACTGCAGCATCCCCAGCTTTGTTATTATTTCTTAAGACTGCCTTGATTATTTGGAGTCATACAAACTTTGGGTCTATACAAACTTTGTTTGGGTCTGTACAAACTTGATTATTTGTTCTAGTTCTGTGAAAAATGCTGTTGGTATTTTGATAGGGATCACATTAAATTTGTAGATGGCTTTGGGTAGTATGAACATTTTAATATTAATTGGTGCCTCCGATCCATGAGCATGGAATATCTTTCCATTTATTTGTGTCATCTTCAATTTCCTTCATCAATGTTGGACAGTTTTCAGAGTACAGGTTAAGTTTATTCCCAGATATTTTATGATGTTTGGTGCAACCGTAAATGCGATTGTTTTCTTAATTTCCCTTTCTGCTTTTATTACTGTACAGAAATGCAATGCGTTTCTGTATATTAATTTTGTATCTTGCAACATTTCTGGGTTCATTTCTCAGTTTGAGTGGGTTTTTTTGGTGGGAAAATGTGTACAATCTTATTCAGGGATTCTAGGGTCATGTGTCACACATTCTTGATAGTCAAGCACTGTGTTAGGCCTTGGGGCTACACTGATAATGGGAACATGGCTCCAAGCTTGTGGGGACAGAAACCAAGGGGGAGAAAGACATCAACCAACTGTGAGGATGGACATGTGATAGTGGAGGACTGTACAAGGTGCTCTGGCAGCAGAGAGGGCAAAACAGGGAGCTTCAAAGCCACGTGCCTCCCTCTAACGTCACAGCCATTGTGGAAAGGATAACACTTGAGCTGGAAGTGACATCGTAACAACAGTGTTCTAGGGAAAACTGGAGGGTGGGAGTTGGGGAGAAGCCAGGATACCACTCTGGGCAGAGCTGCCTCTCTCTGTGTTTTCATCCCAGCCTGTGGCATATAGTCCCTGCCTCAATGGTACTGCTGAGCTCCAGCTCTCACCGAGCGGGTCCTCTGAGGGCCCAGCTGCTGCAGAGATCTGGATCCAGGGCTCCATGACAGCACCTTCCCCGTCCCTCTGTCCCTGTGTCCCTCCAGCTTCAGGGTATGTAGCCACTTCCTGCTGCTGCTAATTTCCATGTTGCCTCGTCATCCATTTGCCCCTCAATACAGAAGAGATACATCCATGTCACCAATTCCCTGAACTAAGTTCCTTCTGTTTGAGATACTCAGGTGGTCTCTATTTTCTGCCTGCATCCTGACCTATATATACATATGTATGTATGTATGTATCAATTAGGCCAAGTGAACAATGATAACAGACAGAGGCAGAGAGGTGAACCAGGATTTTGAACCTCAGTGAACATGGAAGACAGATTTGGGTGGGGGGGTTCCCACAATGACAGCACCTGCTAATGTGCAAACAGCTCATGAGCAGATAGGGGCTTAAATGTATCCATTCGACTTCTGGGGCTTCACTGACCGTGTATGATTTGTTTGCGCCTTCGTATCTGCGATACCCATTTGAAGTCAAGGAACCCACGTAAAATTCCTGCTTTCAGCTCTGAAAGTTGCTCCCTGCGATATACAATTTTTATTGCCTTTTCGAAAAAATAGTTCACAGGGCTCCATATATCTTGATGGCGATGAAATCTGTCACGTTAAAAGGAAGTTTGTTTACCACCGCAGAGGAAAAAAAAATCCGGTTCCTGCCTCAAACCACTGAGAATTTGCAAGTTCCTTCCACGGTGGTAGAAGGAAGCAATCTCATTAGTGTGAGTACCAGAGGTTAATTCTAATGGTTAGTATCCTGCAAACTGACGCACTGATTTCAAGTTTTCCTTTCACATAAGTATCACATGACTTTAACACTCGTGGCCATATCCCCGGCTGCCCTGACCTAAGCTTCTCTCTCTTAGAATGTCTGCTGCATGTGGCTGTTACACGCATCTTCCCTGAGTGTGCTATTCCTCTCCCCAGGGTCTACAGAAGAAAGCCTGAATCCTTCAGCCCAGCAGTGAGGCTCCTCATTAGAAAACTCCAGCCCAGACGGTTTCTCAAAAAATTAAAAATAGAGTCACCCCACAATCCAGCAATTCCACTTCTGGGCCTCATCTCTCAAAACTGTTCGGAGCAGCATTGTTAGCGATAAGGCAAAAGATGGAAGCAAACCAAATGTCCGCAGACAGATGAATGGATAAACGAAATGTGGTCTACCCACGTCACGGGATATTATTCAGCCTTAGAAAAAAGAAAGGAAACTCCTGGGGGCACCTGGGTGGCTCCGTCCATTGGTTAAGCATCTAACTCTTGATTTCGGCTCAGGTCACGATCTCACGGTTGTGGGATCGAGCCCAGCACTGAGCTCTGTGCTGAGTGTGGAACCTGCTTGGGATTCTCTCTCTCTCCTCCTCCTCTCTCTGTCCCTCCCCTTTCGTGCCCTCTCTCTCAGAAAAATAAAATAATATAAACATTAAAAAAAAAAGAAAAAAAGGAAATTCCTACAACATGGATGAAAACGCAGGGCATTATGCTAAGTGAAGTAAGCCACTCAAAAAAAGACAAATCCTGTGTGATTCCACTTCCATGAGATACCAACCAGAGCAGTCAACTTCGTAGAGAGAGAAAGTAGAATGGTGGGTGCTGGGGGCTGGCGGGGGGAGGGGCGGGGAATGGGGAGTTGGTATTTAATGGACATCTCTGGATTCTCAGTTTGGGAAGATAAAAAGTTCTGGAGATTGGTTGTAGAACAGTGTGAACGTACTTAACATTACTGAACTGTATAGCTAAAAATGGCTAAAATGGTAAACTTTACATGCTGAGTATTTTACAACTGAAAGAAAAACCATGGAAAGGACTCTAGTTCAGCCTTCCAGCTTCACCCTCTATTGGCTCTAAAGCTATCTGGTTGACACCCACCCAATGTACCCGGAGCCTCCAAGCACATTTGATCCCGCTCTGCCTGCGTTGGTGCGCCCTCCCATACGCAACAGCAGCAATTATCAGAAGACAGCCGGCCCCTCACAGCAGAGCACACCCCCTCCTACTGTGCAAAGGGTTGTCTGATCTCAGCCGACACCTCCTCCCTAGGGTGGGCCCACAGTGACACTGTCCCTGACTTAGGGCTTCTTGCAAAGCATGCGGAGCTCGCTGCCTTGTTTTGTTGTAATTTGTGAGCCTGTCGGATCTTCCCCGCACTGGGTGTGGAGTACTTTGAGGACTGGCGTGGTTCTGCCCCAATTCTGTCACCCCAGAACGAGGCATTGGATCTGGCATCTCGAAGCAGGGCTTGCCAAATGGACCACAAGTGTTCTTTTGAGTCTCTTTCCAGGTAACTGAACTGTGGTTGGTGTGGCCAACAGGGGTATTAGGGCAGATCATCTGAGCCTCCATCGACATGTTTCTCTGATGTCCAACAAGAGCCTCGCCTTCTCCTTGTCTATAGGAGGGAAGGCTGCCCCCCCGCCAGTCCCACATAGCAACCAGAATGATCCTGTACAGAGCAGCAAGCACCCACCTCCACTGAACATATAGATCAAGTCATGCCGCCGCTATGTTGAAAGCCCGGCAATAGCTCTCCACTCTCTCAGGATAAAAGCTGAAGCTGCTAAACCCTATTACCCTCTGTTTCACCTCTCTCCCCGGCCTCCCCTCCACCACTCGCCCTGTGCTCACACTGCTCCCGTCATGCCGATCTCCTCGCTGTTCCTGAGACACACCCAGCACACTGTCATCTCGGGGCCTCCATGCCGCTGCCTTCGAAAGGGTACCTCAGGATTGCCACACCTCACCCCCCACTTCCTCCAGCTCCCTGCTCACACGTCCCTATATCAGAGATGTCTTCCTCTGACCACTCTCCTAAAGCCGAAGCAAGCCAGACCCCCACCCGTGGTTCACTCTGTGTTGCCACAGAATTTGACAGCACTTGTCGTCCTCTGACATGTTACATACGTATTTGTTTATTCGTTTTCTGCATCACTCCATTAGAACACATGCACAAAGAAGGCAGAAACTTGATCAGGTCAAGTGCACTGCTAGTGCTGCATCCATAGCCTGACATGATGTAGGTACTTGGTAAGTCACTACTGAGTGGATGGATGGATGGAAGGATGGATGGATGGAAGGATGGATGGATGGATGGATGAACTGATGGATGATGGATGGATGATAGATGGATGGATGGATGGACTGATGGATGGATGGACTGATGGATGGAAGGAAGGAAGGTAGGAAGGAAGGGAAGGAAGGAAGGAAGGAAGGAAGGAAGGAAGGAAGGAAGGAAGGAAGGAAGGGTGTATGGAAGGAAGGATGGATGGATGGACTGATGGATGGGTGGAAGGAAGGATGGATGGATGGAAGGACTGATGGATGGATGGATGGATGGAAGGATGGATGGATGGATGGATGGAAGGAAGGTAGGTAGGAAGGAAGGAAGGAAGGGTGGATGGGTGGATGGAAGGAAGGATGGATGGATGGATGGACTGATGGACGGGTGGAAGGAAGGATGGATGGATGGACTGATGGATGGATGGATGGATGGACTGATAGATGGAAGGAAGGAAGGTAGGAAGGAAGAATGGATGGATGGGTGGACTGATGGATGGGTAGAAGGAAGGAAGGAAGGATGGATGGATGGATGGACTGATGGATGGATGGATGGATGGACTGATAGATGGAAGGAAGGAAGGAAGGAAGGAAGGAAGGAAGGAAGGAAGGACTGATGGATGGGTAGAAGGAAGGAAGGAAGGAAGGAAGGAAGGAAGGAAGGAAGGATGGATAGACTGATGGATGGATGGATGAATGAATACCTGTGGTGACTGCATAGTTGTCAGGTTTAGCACAAGGGAGTAATGCCACACCAACCTGTAAATATGGAAAATCTGCACCATCTTCCTCTCTTCTTTCCTTATCTCAATCCCCACATAACATTAAGGAATGATTTCAACAATCCTTGTGGTAACCGTCACAAGATAGAGCCCACATTTAATAATCTTGCACTCAAGGTCCTGCACAAAGAGACTTGAAGTAAACCAACCCGTTTTCTGTGTTAAGTCCTCCTGGAAACATGCTCTCCGCCATCTGTCCCTATTGTTAAAATGCTGTTCAGACTTCAAAGCCCATTTCCTCCCCAAACCCGAGCAAGGCATAAAGCATACGTGATCTCCCACTTCTCAGAACTATTGCGTTGTGTCCCCACCTATCTCTCTTATGATTCATATCTTTCCCACCCCTGTCTTTTCCTCATGTGTAAAAGGGGAGAGGGACTACACTGAGTTGTAATAAGATACATACACTGGCAACTGTGTGTACGTATGTGTGTATATGTGTGCTTGTACATATACATATATGCATACGTACATATATCCTGGCACATGGCGGTGAGGTCCCAAACATGCTAACTATTCTTACTAATAACAATGTGCTCCTCCGATAGGACTGAGGCTTCTTGAGAGTTTTGTTTCTGTCCTTAATGCCCAGGCTCTGACCTTTCTCTGGTACTGTTTTTTGACTGACTGAATGAAGGATACCAGTTAGGGAAGGGATTCAGAGCTGAGGGGAACAGCATGGGAACAAGGCTTCAGAAATCTTCGTGTTTTTGCTGCGTGCTGACATTTCCAACGATGCTGACCCGATTTCCTGACACTGCATTCATTGAATTCGTTTTGAACTTCTTCTGTAAAACAGCCTCTAATTTATTGAATCCATTTAGAGGCTCGCTTTCTGCTTTCATATTCTGCTTCCAGATTTCATTCCAGTTTCTCTGACGTTAAGTTGAGACCCAGGTCCTTATTTCAAAAATTTATTATCGAACATAAACACTCTCTGCCCAACTGCAGGAGCAATTTACACCCAGCAGATGGAAGAGTCCCTTTAAGGGATAAACTAGATTCTCTCGTACATCACTTTTATATCATCACGGAGCCATAAATTCTCACAATGCTGGCCTGTAACAGAAGGGAAACCAAGCTCCGTGCCCGGAAATAACCAGGTTACTCCTGAAATTGAATTGGAATTTCCATCCCAAGTGACACTTCTGCATGCCTTCCAGTTTTTTCCATCGGAAGATTTCTTTCCAGTTGCTAAGACCCCAGTACCACGGTAATGAAGAGGCACGGCTGATGTGGGCCCTCCTGGACCTGAGGAGGATGGCAGGTTCTTCTTGGCACAGTGACGGCAGGGAAGGGTTGGGAGGACACTTAGACTGACAAAAATAGGTCCTATCGGTTTTATCGTAGGCTTATTGGTCATTATTGTTTTATTGTGGATCTCACCGAAGGCTTGGAGTGTGCCAGACAGGCACTATGTCAGGAGTTCTAAATGGCTCGTTCATTCCATTTCCATGTAAGCCAGTTTTGAAGGTGACAAAACTGAGGCGTGATGAGATGAATTTTTCTGAGCTTTTACAGCTGGCATAAGTGGTGGCGTCAGGACTCCAAACTGGGCAGTCCAATCCAACGCGCATGGGTGACAGACATGACACGGGACAGAGCTGAGTCCAAGCACAAAGTGCCAAAATTCAGGGTGATGTTAAAGTGATTTCTATAGCTCTGAATTTTTATCAAATGTATTTTCTTTCCTTCCAAGATACTGCCTCTCCTCAATCATGTAGTTTTCAGCAAAGAACTGGAAATATATGTATATGAAGCATAATTTTAATCAGCATTAAAAATACACTAATTTCTATAGGAAAAAGGGACACTGCATTTGAATTCACAGATTGACGTATGCATAAATAAAACATTGCTGCTATGAAAATACAACTAACAAAAAATAAAGTTCCTGTTTGAGAAGCACCTTCCCTTTAGGGAGAAAGTTATTTACATCTTGATTTTCTTCATTAAAAGGGTAACCAGCTCTATTCCTAGGTATTTTACGATTCTTGGTGCAATTGTGAACGGGATCGGTTTTTTTTATTCGTCTTTCTGTTGCTTCATTATTAGTGTATAAGAATGCAACTGATTTCTGTACATTAATTTTGTATCCTGCGACTTGGTGAGTTCATGTATCAGTTCTAGCAGACTTTTGGTGGAGTCTGTGGGGTTTACCTAACCAAAGATGTAAAAGATCTGTATGCTGAAAGCTATAGAAAGCTTATGAAGGAAATTGAAGAAGATACAAAGAAATGGAAAAACATTCCGTGTTCATGGAAGAATAAATATTGTTAAAATGTCAATACTACCCAAAGCTATCTACACATTCCATGCAATCCCAATAAAAACTGCACTGGCATTCTTCTCGAAGCTAGAACAAGTAATCCTAAAATTTGTATGGAACCACAAAAGACCCCGAATAGCCAAAGTAATATTGAAGAAGAAAACCAAAGCGGGAGGCATCACAATCCCAGACTTTAGCCTCTGCTACAAAGTTGTAATCATCAAGACAGCATGGTACTGTCACGAAAACAGACACAGAGACTAATGGAATGAATAGAAACCCCAGAATTAGACCCACAAAAGTATGGCCAACTAATCTTTGACAAAGCAGGAAAGAACATCCAATGGAAAAAAAGACAGTCTCTTTAATGAATGGTGCTGGGAGAACTGGACAGCAACATGCAGAAGAATGAAACTAGACCACTTTCTCACACCATTCATAAAAATAAACTCAAAATGGATAAAGGACCTGAATGTGAGACAGGAAACCATCAAAACCCTAGAGGAGAAAGCAGGAAAAAAACCTCTCTGATCTCAGCCGTAGCAATTTCTTACTGGACACATCTCCAAAGGCAAGGGAATTAAAAGCAAAAATGAACTATTGGGACCTCATGAAGATAAAAAGCTTCTGCACTGCAAAGGAAACAATCAACAAAACTAAAAGGCAACCAACGGAATGGGAAAAGATATTTGCAAATGACACATCAGACAAAGGGCTAGCATCCAAAATCTATAAAAAACTCACCAAACACCACACCCGAAAAACAAATAATCCAGTGAAGAAATGGGCAGAAAACATGAATAGACACTTTTCTAAAGAAGACATCTAGATGGCCAACAGGCACATGAAAAGATGCTCAATGTCACTCCTCATCAGGGAAATAGAAATCAAAACCACACTGAAATATCACCTCACGCCAGTCAGAGCGGCTAAAATGAACATATCAGGAGACCACAGATGCTGGTGAGGATGTGGAGAAACGGGAACCCTCTTGCACTGTTGGTGGGAATGCAAACTGGTGTAGCCACTCTGGAAAACAGTGTGGAGGTTCCTCAGAAAATTAAAAATAGATCTACCCTATGACCCAGCAATAGCACTGCTACGAATTTACCCAAGGGATACAGGAGTGCTGATGCATAGGGGAACTTGTACCCCAATGTTTATAGCAGCACTTTCAACAATAGCCAAATTATGGAAAGGGCTAAGTGTCCATCAACTGATGAATGGATAAAGAAATTGTGGTTTATATATACAATGGAATACTACGTGGCAATGAGAAAGAATGAAATATGGCCCTTTGTAGCAATATGGATGGAACTGGAGAGTGTGATGCTAAGTGAAATAAGTCATACAGAAAAAGACAGATACCATATGTTTTCACTCTTAATGTGGATCCTGAGAAACTTAACAGAAGACCATGGGGGAGGGGAAAGAGGGGAAAGTTAGAGAGGGAGGGAGGCAAACCGCAAGACTCTTAAATACTGAGAACTGAGGACTGATGGGGGCTGGGGAAGAGGAGAAAGTGGGTGATGGGCATTGAGGAAGGCGCTTGTTGGAATGAGCACTGGTTGTTGTATGGAAACCAATCTGACAATAAATTTCATATTAAAAAAAAAGATTCCAGATACAAATAAAAAAAAGAAGGGTAACCAGCTCATTGCAGAAAATTTCAAAATGGAGAAAAGAAGGAAAGGGATTTGATGAAATCTCCGTTCAATGCCAGCACAAGGGGAAACCTTCTTCGAATCTTTTTCTGGTTGATAACAGTGTTACGCAATTTCATAAGCTACAAATTTTCTCTAAAGATCATAACAATAACTGCTTTTAATATTGCTTCGTTTTCTTTTCTTTTTTTTTAAGTATGTTTCATGCCCAGTGTGGAGCCCAACACGGGGCTCAAACTCACGACCCTGAGATCAAAGCCTGAGCTGAGATCAGGAGTCGGACACTTACCGACTAAGCCACCCAGGCTCCCCAGTACTGCGGGGTTTTCATAGTTAGTGTTATACATACGGGTGCACAACCGTCTCAAGTCTTCAAAGGGGAGGTATACCGTTTACGAAGCCAATTTCTTTCCTTTGGGTTATTTTAGAACGATCAATTATCATAAGTAGTGCTGTATTAAATATCCTCACATCTCGTATGCAGGCCAGACTGGAGCCATACCATACATTCCAAGAAGTGAAATCAGTGGGTTGAAGTGTATGAATATTCACAAAGTGCTTGAAACTTATTCTCAAATATATTTCCAAAAGGGTTGTTACAGCTTTTGCCACCAGCAAATATAGATTCAGACTTCCCAGAGAACGTTTTTCTAGAATGCTTTGTCTTGGGAAATACCCAAAAGCAAAGCCCAACCTAGGTACCATCATCTCCCCAAAAGTCTGGATGATCCTCAGGGACAAATTTTATCCTGGCTCGTCTGTGTTCTGAATCGCTTTCCACATGGCTCTCACCGAGCACTTCCCACACTGGCTGAGATGGTCATTATTTATGTCTGTCACCTAATCCAGCTGTGAGCCAGGGGGCAGGCGCACAGTAGGTTCTCAGTGCACAATTAAGAAGCATTTGGGTTCTGAAGAAAGGGACCACATACTTATGTATCAGGGTTTCTATCGCGCTGTCCCGCACACAGGAAGTGCCAATTAAATACAGTAAAACCTTGGTTTGCGAGCGTAATTCATTCTGGAAACGTGCTTGTAATCCAAAGCAGTTGTATACCAAAGCGAATTTCCCCATAAGAAACAATGAAGACTCAGATGATTCGTCCCACAACCCAAAAACATTCACATAAAAATGGTTCCAATACTGTAACACAATACAAAATAATAAAGAAAATACAAAATATAAAGAAAAATAAATTGACCTGCAGTTACCTTTGAAAACCTTCATGGCTGGTGCGAGGGAGACAAGAGAGAGGAGGGTTACTGTGTAGGACGACTCTCAGCATTTTAGCTCAATGGAATCTTCTTCTGCATGGGGGCCCTTGTTTATGCTCTCGCGGATGTTGACTACAGTATTAATAAACTCTTGCCATGCACTGCATTTAATGTATTGGCAATAAGGCAGCAGAGGAAAGGGTCTCTATCTGCAGGCAGCCTGACCTAGAACGGGGCAAAGCACTTCTAAGCTCACTCTTGTCTGGAAAAGCAAAGGACTGTCCACAGGTGCTTTGAAGTGACCAAAAAAAAATACACGAGTGTCAGTTGTGGGCACCTTCCAACGCTCTGAAAAATCACTGATTTCTGCCAAACACCACACCTGAGACTGAGCATCCAAGCATGGGAGACGATCACCCACAATCCCACAGTAAGTGAGAGAGAGAAAGAGAGAGAGAGAGAGAGAGAGAGAGAATCATTGGCTCAGTTGTGGTCATGTGACATTCGGCATCACGTAGTACTCGTATTACAAGACACCACTCGTTTATCAAGTTAGAATTTATTAGAAATGTTTGCTCGTCCTGCGGAACACTCGCAGAACAAGTTACTCACAATCCAAGGTTTTACTGTACTTACTAACTCAATGAATGTCAACCAGAGATTCGATGTACTTCAAAGCCTGCCAGGGCAGAAAGAACCAAGTCTCAGGATATGTTCTTTCAATTCCTTGGGCCTCACTCTCTCATTGAAGGTATAAACACTTATAAATACCTACTATGTGCCAGGACCTATTTTAGGTAACCAGGAAAGAGGTGATTCTGAAAGCATCTTGAAAAAAATCCTCACTGAAGTATGAACAGAGCTCACGTGGATGCCCCAAGGAGAAGTCACCCAGAGAACGGTGGTGTCTTCGCACGGGAGTGGCCTGGAGCTGGAACGTGACTGCGGTCGGTTATACTGTGCCCTCCCGCCCCCAGAAGGTATATCCAAGTCCCAACCCTGGTACCTGTGAATGTGACCTTATTCGGCAATAAGGTCTTTGAAGATGTAATTCAATTAAGTAATTCGAGATGTGATTACTCTGGGTTTAAGGTGAGCCCCACATCTTTCAGTTCCCTGGTAGCCCTGTGGGAGGAGATCACTCCTCCTGTTAACAGAGACAAGCTCTGGGGCACCTGGGTGGCTCAGTCCGTTAAGTGTCTGACTTCAGCTCAGGTCATGATTCCAAGGTTGGTGAGTTCAAGCCCTGCGTCGGGCTCTGTGCTGACAGCTCAGAGCCTGGAACCCACTTCCGATTCTGTGTCTCCCTCTCTCTTTGCCCCACCCCTGCTTGCATTCTGTCTCTCTCTTTCAAAAATGAAGATTTAAAAAATTAAAAAAAAAAAAAAAAAAAGAGACAAGCTCAAATCAGAGAGGTAATGGACTTGCCCAAGGTTGTTTGCACCTGGCACATGACACAAGACCTCTCAGCGCCAGCCCTCACGGTGGTGAGTGGGGGACCACGACCCTGCCTACACATGGGGTGCCCTTGACCCCTCACCCTATGGTCAGGTGCAGAGTCTGGGTTTCTCTTTCTCACAATCGCATTTCCCGCGTCCAACCACTCGGCAAGCTTAGGTCAGAGGCTTGGTTTGTTTGTTTACAAATTCCACTGGTCATCAGATATGACCCAAACTGGGAGCCAAGAAGGGCAGTCTACTGCCCACAACTCAACTAAAGCCCTTGAAGCCACTGGTTCAGAAAATCTTGGCTCTTCCCATCTTTCACCTACATTGCCATGACATGAGTTACAAGCTTTTGCCAAGGGAGGACATGGGATGAGCAGCCCAGCCATATTTCCACACTTGGCATAATCTCTATTCCTATCACTTGGACAGACTTGATTTCCCAATTCACTGGGATTGGCCGACGAAAAGTATCATCCCAGCCTCATGTTGCAAACAGTTTCTTGGGAAAGGCACATGGGCAATTTCCCCAAATTCTCAGTTCACCTTTACAGAATTCAGAAGGTATAAACCTAAGACCGTGAGTCTATTTACCAAAAAAAAAAAAAAAAATTTAAACCATAAACACACAAGCAATGCAAACTAAGGGCACACTTTCTCTCCCCATCAATTCATGCAAAACCTACTGGATGCTGGTGCCGTGTACACAAGAAAATAAGCAACTCGCCAGGGAATGCCAAGAACTTCAAGGAGGAAGGAGGTTGCATACGGTCACTTAAAGTAAAAGTTTTATTTGCATGTGCGAGCAAAAGCCAAAGAGTTTCGCCTTTCTATCCATTAGTCACAGGACGTTTCCTTCATGAAAGCTTGGGTAGTGGACAGATTTTACTTGTAAATATGAGTGGAGAAGTGGGCTATCAGTGAGAGTGTGGTGATGGGGCGGGGGGTGCCTACTGTTTGCTCCTGGGTGAAGTTACTTTTTCTCCATGAGACCCAGTGGTCTCACCTGTATAAGGCAGCTGATGACGGGACCCACTTCAGTTGGCTGTTTTGGGATTAGATGTGGCCCCACCTGCAAAGCACTTTAAACAGAGCTGGCACATGCAAAGCGCCTGGCAAATGTTGATGGCCATGTTGGGGGTTGCATCCGAGAAGCACGTTGATTTGTGTTTTGTAACTTCCAACGACCTGTTCTACATATGGGGACTACCCACTACATTTAAATGCTAACTGCACATAAATGTGAACAAGGCTCAGTTCCAGGCCCCGCCCTGGAAAGGACTCACTTTCTCCTCTTATTCCCACCCAAAGACACAAAATGTCAAAAATCCCATGGGTGTGTGCCTTCTTACATGCTAATATTTTTAAGATAAAATTGTCCGTGGCAAACATGAGTGGTGAACTTAAAGAGGGAGTTTGAGGCGTGTGATTTATTTTAATGGTTTCTTTATTTTCAAAAAGAGAGAGCGAGTTGGGAGTGTCAGAGAGAGAGAGAAAGAGAGAGAGAGAGAGAGAGAGAATTCCAAGCAGGCTCCGTGTTGTCAGCGCAGAGCCCAATGTGGGGCTTGAACTCACGAACTGTGAGATCATGACCTGAGCCGAAACCAAGAAGCGAATGCTTAACTGAGCCACCCAAGTGCCCCAAGGCATGTGCTAATTTAAATCAGTGGAAATGTTCACACTAATGGAAGGATTGTCCCTTATCTTTCACTCACATTCTTTTGAATCTTTTGAACTTTATTACACATATTATTTATTAAAAAAATAAGATCTGGGTGTAACCCTACGCTCCACACCAAAAACAAATAAGTAAAAACAAAAATTGAAAAAAAAAAGGATTCACTTCTTTATTTCCTCAGTGTATTCAATGAAGTGACAAAAAATGATACATTTGGTAAAAATCAGTATTTGTATACTTTTAGGCAATTTGTAGCAAAAAGGGTTGATATGCTAGTTTAACTAAAGGAAGAAGCTTTCTGGTGTTTCAGGATTAAACTATTATTGGTCCTAGAGATAAAAAGGTTTTTCCCAAAGTAAAAAACTTTACAAACAAATTATTCCTGGGAAAAATCTGACAGTAAGCAGATATTTTGTCAAGGCTGAGTCCATTCAGCCCTGAGTCCATTCAGCCCCCCACTCCAAGGCAAGGCTGGAGAGGTTTCTCTAGCACCTGATGGGACTCCTGTCCTGGGAGGAAGGACAACTGTGGGCCCGATGAGGTGAGCCATCGCTGGGACCGCTAAGTGTTGAGACTGTACATTCATTTACACATGAGGCAAAATCAGGGCCGAAAGCACAGGAATGCACAGTACAGGCCAGCCACACTTCATCCGGAGAGCTTCCCAAGGGAGGAAAACCCCCTGTCCTGGGGGTTTCAGGCAGGCAGAGCAAAATCTGATAGAAGTCACCCCACTGGAGAAAATTGTCTCCAAAAGGAGCTTGAAGATGTTGCCCCAAACCCACTCTGGTCAGCATTTAGACTACCTACCTCTTGGTTCAAAACACCAATCAAACGGTTGCCCTTCATAGGCTCGTATTTTGCTCGTATTTGTGATTTGGATCTAAAACAGCCAGAAGAGGAGAGAATTCCTGGTGACCTGACCCTCACCTGAGCCACAAGTTCCCTTCCGATCGGCTCATTTTCCCCGAGTGGATGGACGGAATGCCACAGCTCCTACCACGGACCACGGAGACTCTAAGAAGCCATTACTATTCATTTCCTCCTTTTTTTTTTTTTGGATGAAAAGTAAAGTATCATACATCAAAAGAATCACGACTACATAATGGGGTAGACAGGAAAACATCAAGACGTTTTTACCCTCAAACATGAGATTTCAAAGGAGCTGCACGTCTGTGGCCCACGACTTTGGGCCCCAGCAGAGACCTTGGAGAGGTTGGCGTCTCAGATGTCAAGGGACCCACAGGCAGAAAAGTTACAGGACGCAGAGCAAGGAATGGAGATGGACTTATCGAATGTGAACTTGTATTTGTGAGTGATTTCAAGGAAGTCTGTCTTTCCTTCCTTTCTTCATTACTTCACTGATTCAGTAAACGGTCATGCTGGGCAACGAGTCAGGTGTTGAAAATCCAAAGATGAACAAGGTAGAAAAGATATCTGCCTCCAGGGAGTGGGCAGACAGGCAGGTTTCTTCTCTGGTTACCTAGAAACATGGTAAATGACTCAGTCACCCAGCTGGGATTGCATCCCAGGAAAGAAGTGGACAGTGGGCTTAGCAGGGTGGGGCACAGGATAAAGGGAGTGGGGACGCCCTCTGAGGAAGGGAGGGTCTGGTCCTTATTCCGGCTCTGTCTAGGGGTTGCCCAGACAGGACATCAGTTAGTCAGGACATAACCTTAGCTTGCCTTTTGCGTCTGGGAAGGCAACAAGGTGTGATGGAGAGAGACTCTGACTACAAGCCACATTCCAACTTTGAACCACAATCCCGCTGCTTTTTAACAGTGTGACTTGGGGGTAGGACCTCAACCACCAGAAGCTTCACACACCCATGGAACAGAGCCTGCCTTGGGGGCATTTGTCGTTAGATTCTCAAGTGCTTATGTTCACGCTTATACGTGCATGAACACTCATTCATATCAGCACGCTGTCAGCAGTTCAAGGCAATTTGAACAATAAGTGGCTTGGTGGGGATCAGCATGGGATCTGGGGTCAGACTATCTTGGCTTAACCCTGGTTCCACCATCTTCAGTTGGGGGCAGGGGGCAAATCACCCAATCTCTCTGCAAAATGCTGGTTGTAGTACCTAGCCCATTTTATTTTTTAAGAGTTTATTTTGAGAGAGAGAGGGAGAGGGAGAGAGAGAAATGGAGAGAGAGAATCCCAAGCAGGCTCAGTGCTGTTAGCACAGAGCCCAAAGCGAGGCTCAAACCCTCGAGCCCTCAGATCATGACTTGAGCTGAAACCAAGAGTCAGATGCTTAACCAACTGGGCCACACAGGTGCCCCTAGCCTATTTGATTGATGCCAGGATTAAATAAGCTGATATTTGTGTGTGCTCTATCTATCTATCTATCTATCCAACACACACATTTGCATACACATGCACACGTACACATAAACACACGTGTGTGCATATGTGTGTATATATGTATATATGTACCGACATACAGAAGTTCAATAAACTTGATTCATTGTGACTTTTGCCATTCATTTGATCTTGTATGACTTGGTCCTTCTGGATACCTCGTCCAGTGACCCTGCCCTGGCTGAAGATCCTTCTTGGGAAGTGTTTTTGGGGCCTTCAGAAAGGTCATTCTCAATTACCAGCTGGACCATGTCACTGCCAAGCTTCAGCCCATCTGTGGATGACACCAGCAAGGGCCTCAGGGTGTGTTCCTCACCAACCTGAGCAAGGCAGGCTCTCCCACCCACCCACCCCCCGCCCCCACCTCTGCCCAGGCCTCCCACGTCCAGGTGCTTCTGCCCAGTGCCTCCTGTATTCCTCCTTGGGGCTAATCCCTCCTTGTCCTCAAATCACTACAAGTCGAATGTCCCAGAGGAAGCCTCCCCAGCTTCTCTGTGTCCCCTGCCCCACCCTGCATCCCAGTCTGGGCTGGGTGCCTTCCTCGGGGCTCCCGTAGCCACTGTGTGGCCCCCTGGTGTGGGTCCCCATCTTGAATTGCAATAATTTGACCCCCAGAATGGTTGCCTCTTCCACCTAGGAGAGCTGCTCATCATTTTTTCCCAAGGGCTGGCCATCTTCCTGGTTGAAGAACGAAGGACTGACACATACACTCTAAAAAGTAGATCTCTAATTGCTTGAGAACAACGGTTTATTTTCAACACTTAATGATATTCCCCTACTCAGACACTTTCAAGCTCAAGGGGTATACCCCGAAATACCTTGTGCTTTCTATAGATCCATAACGCCATCCTCAAAGGTGGGAGATTTGTCACCACCGAGTATATGAGAAAAGAGTAAACACCAGGTTCCATAGTCAGTTCTCCAGACAAAGGAAAGAGAATGAAGCTGCTACAAGATGCCAGGCACAGCTAAATGCTTTATGACTTCTTGCTCATGGAATTTGCACAACAGCCCAATGAAGTCGGCATCATCAGGTCCGTTTTACAGATTTGAAAACTGAGGTCCAAATAAGCAGCTGGAGTTCAGTAACTTGCCCAAGGCCACCAAGACGGAAGACACAAGTTTCTGGTGCTCCAACCGAGGCCTGCATTGGCAGAATGATGCTACAACTTTCACGTGTGGCAACTTTCAAGAAAGCGACACCCATCTGTCTGTATAAATATGGCAGCAGAGGGCATCTGGCTGACTCAGCTGGCAGGCAGCGCATCTGCCGACTCTTAATCTCAGGGTCATGAGTTTGAGCCCCACCCTAGGTGGGGAGCTTACTTAAAAAAATGTGGCGATGGCAATGCCTAGCACGGAAGGAGCGGGAGGTTCATAAATTCATCTGTTGAATGAACGCAACACATTGCACAGCATTATCATATATCCTTATGCCCAGCGTGTACAGCCCATAATTTCAAGTCTGAACGCACGGTGATGAAGGGACTTGTTGAATTACACGGGAGGGAAAAAAGTGGACTCAAATCCCTGCCAAGTCTACCATTTTAGAAATGGTAAGGTAGGTGGATTTTTAAACATTTCTCTAAGTTGTGAGCTCGCTCCTTTTCTCCAGGGTAGATCTGGAGTCTGAGGGCAGATGATCTGATTTTTAAGTACAGTGACTTAGAAACACTGGCTGAAATGAAAACGTGGTTCCCACCATCACTCTCATATGTCACAGTTCCAGATCCTGCCTATCTTTGGCTCTGCTCTGGGAGGCTGGTACCCATATCTCACCAACATCCACGTGACCCCGTGTCTGGGGCAAACGAGGCCAACTGATCATCTTTTGCACACTAGGGCAGCAGCGGCTGTGATAATTCACGAATGACGTTTGTAAAACGGACCGGCAAAGAACGTGGTCCTTTGAGCACCTTCAAAGAACCCTGCCGGTGCACAGAGGCGACGGCGGCATGGGGTGACCTTCCTCAACAAATACAGCACAGCGCTTACAGACACAGAGTCTGGAGCCAGGGTTGCTGCGTGCAAAGGCCGATGAATGGCCACATAAATGGACAGCGGGCCTGCAGCGAACACGCGGCATTACACTGAACAACCCCTTTACGACTACGTACGACTACTATCGTAACTTCTTCCTCTTTCCTGATCTTGTTCATTGTGTGACGTTAGCCATTTGTATCAAAATTAGGGATGCAAATAATCCAAGGAATCAGTGGTTCTGCAAGTGTTCTAATATAGAAACAACCCCTATCACTTTCTCCCCATCTCTCTCTCTCCATCCATCCATCCATCCATCCATCTTGTCCAGGTGATAATTTTGGTAGACATAGCTCCTTTTCTCTAAATAATAGATACCTTTTGCATTTCAGGCTCCATCTATTGGCCTCCCACTGTGGAAAATGAGGATGTAACACTCTTCCCCCCCCCATCCTCCCGGCCCCCAGAAGACACGGTCATCTTCCCCTCCAACCATTCCCCAGTGGAGTTTTGTATTTCTGGTTAGACTGACCTTCAGGGCTGCACTGATTATGATTGTATGGAGCGAATTCATGTAATAAGCTATGCTGCACACAGACAACATCGTGTACAATGCCTCCATTCCCTAGAGTTAATAACTGTCTTTTATGTATTGTTGAGCTTTTTCCTAAACTTCTCATTTATTCAACTTCAGATGCTTCACCAACTAAATAAGTTCCTCTCAAGGCATCCAGAGGCATCAGGAATCCCACCAGCCCATGATTCCTGGAGAACCCTGCCCCAGGGTATTTCGATCCACTCCAGTCAGCACTGGTCAGGGTCTACACCGTGGGCACAACCGACATCCTGGGACCTCCCTTTATCACCATCCTGGAGACTCCCTATGCCTCTCTCCTCTGCTGGAGCCACACATTTTCCGTTCCTTCCCCCTTCCTGATTTATTCCTTTATTTTGGTGGAGTCCACCTCTTTTTCTGATAGTTCCTTGAGAAAAAGGGAATGTAAGGTACGTTTTTTGGAGACCCTGAACTTCTGGAAATGTACACCCTCACACTTGATTGAGAGCATGTGTCCGCTGCCTTCTAGCCCCTGATAAACCCCAAACACGTCTGATTCCTCAGCCTTTATAGCCTGCTGTTCATCTGTGGAAGCTTATGGGACCTGGGGTTTGTCCTGATGGGCATCTTTCAATCTGGAAACTCGGCTCTTTCAGGTCCAAGAGATATTCAATAATTATTTCATTGATCATTTCTCCCACTATGTTTTCTCTCTTGTCTCTCTCTCATCTGAGGTTAGGATTACCAGACGGTTGCCTCATTTTATTCTATTTCCTCTTGTATTTTCTTTTCTATTTTTTTAAATTTTTTTATGTTTATTTATTTTTGAGAGAGACAGAGAGAGAGAGAGAGAGAGAGAGAAGGGGAGGGGCAGAGAGAGGGAGACACAGAATCCCAAGCAGGCTCCAGGCTCCGAGCTGTCAGCACAGAGCCCGACGTGGGACCTGAACTCACAAACTGTGAGATTATAACCTGAGCCGAAGTCAGACACTTAACCAACTGAGCCACCCAGGTGCCCCTCTCGTATTTTCTATTTATCTTTCTATATTACTGTGTGACAGATGTCAACTTTGTCTTCTAACACATCTTTCGAGGTTTTCATTTCCACTGTCATGTTTTTAATTTAGAAGAGCTCCAATGTCTTCCAAATTTTAAATAAACATGGTGATTCTTATTATGGATTTCTTACTATATACACATTTCTTATTACATAATTGCAAAAATCTTTTTATCCCTCTGGAAATACTGATCACGGTTATTTTGCTATTTTCTCCTCCTTGCATGGTGTCTATTTATTCCAAGATCTGTTTTTCCTCTTCCCATTTCATTGTTTGGACCTCACTGTTTGTGCCAGGAGATTTCCACATGTCTTATAACCCTTGGTCATCGGTTACCTAGTTGGCAGCTTACGACAAATGAGTGGGGCTTGTTGGCTGTGAACTACGTGCTAAGTGGTGGTGGGGAAGCTGTGAAGTCAGGTGTCTTTGCTCTTGGATCACCCCTCACTGAAATCACAGTTTCCTGCCTGGAGGAAGGTCTGAACATGCCACTCTTGGAGCCCAGCTGGCATGGGGAGAGGTTGTGTATTTTAGCATCTGGTTGGTATACTCTTTCCTTCTAAGCTTATTTATTTATTTGGAGAGACAGAGAGAGCACGAGTGGGGGTGGGCAGAGAGAGAGGGAAACATAGAATCCCAAGCAGGCTCCGCGTTGTCAAGCACACAGCCTGACGCAGGGCTTGAACTCACCAAGGGCGAGATCGTGACCTGAGCTGAAATCAAGAGCCACACGCTCAACCGCCTGAGCCACCAGGTCTCCCGATACACTCTTTTCAATACAATGTCCTAACTCAAGTAAGCTTGGTGTACTTCAGTGCAAACCCTCGCTAATTTTTGCATCTTTAGGGAGCAAACATTATTTGTCTGCTTGGGCAAAATTACTCAGACGATTCCTCAGCCATCGAGTTATTCACAATGGACAAGCAGCTCTGGGTTCTCAATACTTCCTAAAAGGCTTTCAAACAGTTCACCTTACTTTAGCCTCCTTTTTACTTCCCTTCTTCCTTCCATATATACTGATGACTGTCAGTCCCTGCCCCTAGGGAGCACTCGTCAGCGTCCATGGGCGCTCGGCTGTCCCCAGTGACAACCTGGAATTTACGTTCTTGGACACTAATCATCCACCACTCTCCGTTTTCTTTCAGAACCTCCCCCCGCCATGTTTTTCTCTAGTCTCCTCTTTAGTCTTCCCCATCTTTGTGAGTTTGTCATTTATCGAATCTTCTTGCTGCCGTTTTACCGGAGTTCCAGGAGGAACAAACTGTAGATGTGTTTGTGTGTGTATGTGTGTGTACATGTTTAATCTACCATTTTTACCTAGAAGGTCAAGTCTTTCTTTGCCATGTCTTCCAAAATCACATATGTCATAAGAAGAGCAGTGAGGCACAGCGCAAGACCCAAGGTGAACAAATCTGGAGCCGCTCACGCCAGCCCCCTCCTCTGGAAAGAGCGAGAAGACTTTGCTTGTGACACCATCACTTTTGGAAGCCTCTGGCTGGCCTCCTGCCTCTGCAGACAAACTTGCTTTGCCGGCCTGCTTGGAGTGGCAGAGCTGTGCCCGGGCAGGGGGAAGCAAGGGTTTTGAGCAAGGAGCAGAAACCCAGAGCTTATAACCAGAGCCCAGGGCCAGCCCCGAGGCGTTCCCAGGAGAAAGAAATCCTCCCCGCGGCACAGCACCAATTTCACGTATGGAAAGGAAGACAGTAGATTCCCTCAGACTCCCAACTAATGCCACATGACCTTTCTAACGTGAGACTGGGGGGCCAGAACATTCCAGCCTCCTGAAGTCACGCTGCAACGGAGAAGCAAAGGCCAACCATCAGCCGCGTCTCTCTGTGGCAGGGTGGTGGCCTCGGACGCAGGTGACAAGGGAGCGGGCCGACTGTAGAGGATGTAAGGGCAGGAAGAGGCTGTTCTGATGTTCCTGAGCTCCACCTGCTGCCCCTTCGGACAGACGTCGGTGAGGAAATGCCCCGCCCGGCCTCCCAGCGGGCCGTGGCCCCCAGGCACCCCTCCGGCAGCCCAGGCACCTGTGGATGATGTGGAACCTCTGCAGATACTCCAGGGCCAGCGCCAGCTCGCAGATGTACAGCTTCACCGCCCCCTCCGTGAAGTGGACGTTCTGCTGCAGGTGGTAACGCAGATCTCCGCCCAGGAGCAGGTCCACCACCATGAACATGTCCTCCTCGTCCTGGAAGGAGTACCTAGGAGCACAGAGGGACAGAGCAGGTTAGGGGACAGAGGTGCTCCAACGTCCTCCGGACCGATGCCCCCGTTTTACAGAAGCGTCACCTGAGGCTCAGAGAGAGGCACTGGTGTCACCAAAGTCACAGGGCTCTCGCAGACAAATGGCATTTTAACCAATGCCAGACATCAACCCGTGACTTTAAGTTTTAAGATGTTTTAGGGGCCCCTGGGGGGGTTCAGTCGGTTGGGCATCCGACTTCGGCTCAGGTCACGATCTCGTGGTTCGTGGGCTCGAGCCCCGCGTTGGGCTCTGTGCTGACGGCTCGGAGCCTGGAGCCTGCTTCGGATTCTCTGTCTCCCTCTCTCTCCCTGCCCTGCTTGAGCACTCTCTCTTGTCTCTCTCAGAATAAATCAATAAACTTTAAAAACAGAGTAGAAGATTTTTAAAGTTTTTATTTAAATTCCGGTTGATTAATATACAGTGTAGTGTCAGCTTCAGGTGTCCAACCTAGTGATTCAACACTTCATACACCAGGTACTCATCACAACAAAGTGCCCTCCTTAATCCCCAGCCCCATCTCCCCGAGCCCCCCCCCCCCCCACCTGCTCTCTGGTGACCGTAAGCTCGTTCTCTACAGTTAAGAGTCTGTTTCTCGGTCTGTCTCTCTCCCTCTTTTTTTTTTTTTCCTTCCTTTGCTTGTTTGCTTTGTTTCTTAAATTCCACCTCGGAGTGAAATCATATGGTACTGGTCTTTCCCTGACTGAGTAATTTCACTTAGCATAATACTTTCTAGATCCATCCATGTTGTTGCAAATGGCAGGACTTCATTTTTTTTTTTTTTAATGGCTGAGTAATAGTCCAGTGTATACATTACTTTGTCTTTAGTACCTGCTTTAACTAGGTGTTTTTGGGACCTGAGGTAGGTGCTCTCCAAAGCTGCACCCCCCTCCCCGACGTCCCTCTCTTCCCTCCCACCACACGCGACTCCCCACACGGAGCCTGGTTCTGCGCCCACTGAATGCAGCGATGTTCTGGCAAGTCTGCGTCCAGGCCTGAAGGGAACCAGCAGTTTCTACTCGAACTGCCTTCCAGGACCCGGCCAGAGCCCAAGCCCCACGGAGAGGCCACGAGAAGGAAAACAGGAGCTCCAGCCAACGGCCCTGGCTGAGCAACCAGGGACAGCCAGCAGCGACCGGCAGCTTGGGAGTTTTTCGGGGGGGGGGGGGGGCGGGGGTTGTCCGTTTGCTTGTTTCAGCAACAGAGAATGACACATTACTCAATTCGTTTTTACAAAATGCATTCAGGCTTCCTCGGGACTAAAGAGCCAATATATAGAACCTCAGGATGGTGTTCAAACCTCGAGAGAGGAATCTCACCCTTGTAAAATGTTTCCACATTCCATACAGAACCGTGGGAAGTTAAGGGAATCCTGAGATATAACCACAGAATGACAGACTGTTTTCATGGGGGCTTAGACCTTTGACTCAGACCCTCGGAGATTAGACCTGGGCCATCCAGCCTCTTCCCCTCGTTCGACAGAAGAGGAAACTGGGGCCCAGAGGGAAGAAGGGACCCAGCGAGTCAACAAGAAGAAGGGCACACGAACCCCAGACCCAGTCTCTCCCCAGCGCATTTACAACCACACACCACTAGGTGGTGCTGTGACGCACGCACTGTGCTCCCCCAACCAGGGTGTGTTTCCTGGATTCAAGCGGCCAATATCTCATTTAGGATTTTGCATAGTGTTCCGATAGCACTAGTCCACGTTTTCCTACCTGCCGCTGTGCTGGCCCAGATTTGGCATCATGGTAATACCGGACTCTACGATGAAGTGGGGCTCTTTGTCTCCATTCAAGAAGCGTCTGTGAAAAGCATCGCTAGTTTGTGGAAACTCTGGTCTCAAAATGCCTGTCATGCCCACACTTCGGGTTCGCTGGGGATTCTCCCTCTCACCTCAGGGGCTCCTGTTGGCGCGGTCTGATGACTCCCGCTCCTCCCCTTCAGCGAAGAGATGAGCAGATCTATGGCCCGGGCTGACTAGGAGGTATAGACACACGTCCCCTGGCTGCTGGTGTCAGTTCATCAGGACCCCTTGGGGTGCTCCCTGGGACGGATGAAATAAAAGCCTTCTCCTCTGGGCTTGCCAGGCTAGACGCTGTGAAACCCTCTTGCCCCAAATGGGGGTACAACCCACCTGCAGCGGGAAGCGGCAGAGGGTCAAACAGGGTGAGGGCTAAACACAGGAGCCTTGTTGGAGATGCTGGCTCCAGCCTGGACAGAAGCCTGAACCTTACACTTACCACGCACAATGACGCGCCTTCTGACCTAAGCTACTTGACATGGTCTTTCTGTCATTTGGAACCCAAAGAGTCAGCTGGTACATCTCTCTGTGTATTTGCTACTGGAGAGGAGGGTTCAGATGCTCAAAAAGGAACCACAGGAATTAGCTCTAAATGCCTCCTACAGATGCCCAATTTGTATTCTGAGAGTTGAAGGACTATTGAAACATCACATGAATAACCAGTTGAGTTCTGCACCCTTGTTCACAGCTAAACTGTCAAAGGGCATCTCATTCGATATTCCGTCAGAACTCTTTGGAGGGGCAACGTGAATTTCTAGGAAAGAAACTTGCAGACCGGAGTGAATTTTAAGAGGAAATCCAACATGCGAAGAGAACAGAAATTTAAGCAATAACTCAGGTTGTTGTGGCTTTCTCTCACCACAGATCCAGTTTTTGCCCTGGGCCATGGACTCTACATCCCCAAGGAGACTCAGCACTGTTATTGGAGAACAGACAATGACCTTTAATTTATCTCTGCAGCTTTGTGCAATGCTTCCTTTTGCCTCCTCTTGGGCTGGAATGATAAGTATGTTCTCACGATAATGCTGCACATTGTCATGGAAATGGAGATCACAAATGAGAAACCTGCACTCTATCCTGGTAACCCTGAGCCATGGAGAAATCAATTAGGCTCTCCTTCCAACATCAAAGAAGTTCAGGAGTTTGGAAGGCACCCGTTTTGGCTTGGATGCGGAAATATACCAGCACGCAGAACCCTGTGTCTGGTTTAAAAAAAATTTGTTCCTTAATTTCCAATCTTGCTCCAAAAAGCTTTAAAGGTTACTTGCAAAATACATATCGCTTAACAAAATTAAAAGTAAGTAAGCCATAGATCGGGTCAAAGAATAAAAAAGGGATTCAAGAAACTGTAAGCAGGCAAAAATACCCCAATTCATGGTCAGCGAGCTCGTGTGTTGGCCCCAAACAGGCCATAAATGTGTGTCTAACCTTTCCGGCAAGCAGAGAAACACGATCAGCCTTATGATCCAGGGTCAACGTGGAAACAAGGAATCAGTTGTTTAGGAAAAGCATGATTATTCCTGGTATGAAGCCAGAAGGAACTTTCTCCCACTAGATTCTTACAACGATGGCATTTTGTAATGTGGCAAACAACGATCTGCATGAAGTACCTCTACAGAGTAACACGCTTAACAGGGATTTTTTTGTACGATGTTCAAGAGACACTGAAGGCATCAAAGTCCGAGTCTGTAAAAGCAGCACCACAGGGAGAAAAGAGAGGTGGTCTGGTGTCATGCTCACGGAGGAGCTTTCTTAACCGAAGGATACATTTAGAGGAGACACCCGGTGAATGCCCTCAGGGACCGCGTCCCAAGTGTGGGATGGCCCACGCATCCACGAATCCTCAGAAGGCTTCTCTCACGCATCAGCCCGGTGCCAGAAGCTGGGAGTCCGTGGAAGAGGTCGCCCTCGATGGCTCGCCTGAGTGTGGGGTCATCAGAAGGGGGCTGGGATTTGATGTCATGGCCATGACTAGTGCCCTGGATCAACCCACTGCTGCGGGTCCAGATTCACCCTGGACGTGGACCCCGCGCTCCCGCGTTCCCAAGGAGCTCAATATGGTCCCTGCCACCACCTCTCTGCTCTCGTCCACCCTTCTCTTCTCAGTGCGGAGCAGTGGTTCCCAACCAGGGGCCACGCTGCTCCCCTGGGGCATAGAACAACATCTGGAGATGCTTTGGGTTGTCACAACTGGGAGGAGTGCTACTGGCATCTAGTGGGTAGGGGCCGAGGATGCTGCTAAGCCTTCTCCAAGGCACAGGGTGGCCCCTCACACAAAGAATGGCCTGGCCCCAAATGTCCACAGTGCTGTGGTTGAGAAACCATGGTTTAGATTCATGCTCCTGTTCTTAGAAGCCCTCCTCCCTAACCCTGGAAGACTGAGTTGGGGGACACTCCTTTTGGTCCTTGGTGCCCTATAATAGCACTGATAAGGCGCCTACCACGGGCCAGGTACCGTTCTACGTGCTTTATGCGTGTTAATTCATTTTATTCTCCCAACAGCCCTTTGAGGTAGGTACTAGCAGGAGCCATCCTGGACAGACCTGGACATGGAGGCTCAGGGAGGTTAAAGAACATTTCCCCAGGAAATGGAAGAGCTGGGAACTGAACTAACACAACCCATCTCCAGAATCTAGAATCCCTGCCTGAGGCTCTGGCAGCACTTTCCTCGTGGCTCGGGGACCCTCTCTCTCCTGGTCTCTTCTCCCCACCAGCCAGCCATCTCCGTGCACAGGGATCAGGCCTGTTTGACACTGTCCCCCTGCGTTTAGCACATTGCCCAGAGCATCATACACTCGGAATGAATGGGTCACAAACAGAGTACCCGTGGCCTGGGTGGCATGTTAAGTTAATCTGGTACTTCCTCCACAGGAGGCTGGGGCGAGGGGGAAGGCAGCACGGAAGGAGACAGGGAAGGTGGAGGGATGACTAGAGGCAAATCTCTGCTGGGTGCTGGGCTCTGCATTGGGTCGAAGTCATTGCTTATCGGAGCCTCCTTTGCTCTGGCCTCCCCCCTCCTCACAGAGACCAGGACCTCCCACTGGCCTGAGAGCGACTCTCCCAGTCCCCCTCCAAAGCCTCACTCTTGTGCAGGGAGCAGAAGTGAACCGTCTGGTGAGCTGTTGGGAAGCAGCTGCCAGTGGGCTCAGCTCGGCTCCTTCTGGGTTCCCGCCGGGCTTCTGAGTCTTCCCACAGAGGGTTTACACTCGGTATGCTCCCTGTAATGGCCAGAGACCTGGCCAATGGAGAGGGGGCTTGCAAGGTGACCCCGTATCCTTAGGGTGATTCCATTTCAAAGCCAAAGTGTTAGCAAGCCTTTGGGTGCAGAGCGAAAGCCAAGTTCTTCAATCAACTGTGTCTGCAACAAAGCTGATACTTTCACTTCCACATGCCTGAGCCCCAGGGCGTCTCTTGAGTGGTCCCAAACTCAGGTGGGAAGGAAGGGTGCTCTCCACGGACCTCCCATCATCCCTCAGCCCTCACCCCATTTAACCATGCAAGGTGGGCATTACGCCCCTCATTTTTCCAACAGAGGAAGCCAAGGCCAAGAGAGGCTGACCTGTCCCCAGCTGGGTGACGCCCCTTCTTCAATAGCACGTCGGGTCCTCTAGAACCGGTGTCGGGAAGCTTGTGCACTGAAGGTCAGCCACGTTAACCATGGTGAGAAGACACATGAGTGCATACGAGAGTTGCTGTGTCCAGGGGGAAACCCGAGTGGGAACACCTGGCCCAGCTCCTCCTTGTTTCTTTCTTTTTTTTAACGCTTATTTATTTTTGAGAGAGGAAGAGAGAGAGAGAGGGAGCGAGGGAGGGGTGGGTAGAGAAAGGGAGACACAGAATCTGGAGCAGGCTCCAGGCTCCGAGCTGTCTGCACAGAGCCCGATGTGGGGCTCAAACTCATGAACCGCGAGATCATGACCTGAGCCGAAGTCGGATGCTCCACTGACTGAGCCCCCCAGGCACCCCCTCCTCTTGTTTCAGCTAACCTTGCTCGTACTTGGCGCCAGGAGGCCACCAGCCGACCACGTGTTGTCGGTGGCAGGGGAGGCATGGGAAGGAAAGGGCAGGAAGTCATAAACCTTTCTTAGTGCCCCAGCACCATGGTGCCACTCAGCCATTTAAAACACACGCTTTTCGGGGCGCCTGGGTGGCTCAGTCGGTTGAGTGACCGACTTCGGCTCGGGTCATGATCTCACGGTTTGTGAGTTCAAGCCCCGCATCGGGCTTTGTGCTGCCAGCTCAGAGCCTGGAGCCTGCTTCTGATTCTGTGTCTCCCTCTCTCTCTGACCCTCCCCCACTCATGCTCTGTCTCTCTCTGCCTCAGAAATAAATAAACATTAAAAAAATTAAAAATCAATAAATCAATAAATAAAACACACGCTTTTCCCTACTTTTCTTCCCTGGGTTAAAGGGGCCAAGCCGGGAGACGCCCTGTGGGTTGGTCTTCTGGAAGCCCTAGCGGCCGGGACAAGTTGCGTGTCTCTGACATTTACCTCCTGCGTCCTTGTTGTGTGGCACCTGCCAGGACAAGGAGCTGAGCATCTCTCAGACCATTTCCTGTGCAGTCCAATCTCCAAGGGGGAGCAGACAGGGAGGAGGGCTCGCCGACCACGCTCACTGCCGGTGATTCTCAGCGATTGAATGTGCAGCAAGAGAAGAGCTAAAAATACCGTCTTAGGCTCAGGAATCCAATAACGGGATGCTGGGCCTTCCGTCCGCTCATTCTGTACACATAACAAGGAGCTTATCAAATCTGAATTGTGCTTGATACACAGAAGTCTTTAATAACATCCACAATAACCTTTTTTTTTTAAAAAAAAATTTGAATTGAGCCACACAAGAGCTCAAGCCATTCATACATCCTGGCCCCCATTGTTCTCCACATCAAGCTGATTCTGTCCCTGTCCCCTTCCCAGAAGCCAGTGTTGCTGGTTGGCTTCCACCTGCCCCCTGCGGGCCAAGTGGCAGCAAGGGGACACTCTCAAACCCCATCCGGCTCCCCAGGTCCAGGCCGTTTGGGGCAGGAGGACTCCTAGGACCATGCAAAGGTGAAGGGAAGCCCAGGTTTCCTACCAGCTGCCGCGAAGCATCAGAGCTTTGCAGACCATACCGCGTGTCTACCTGTGTAAATGCAGAACACTGTTGCTGTAGCTGGATGAATTTTATTTCATTTCATGTCATTTGTATCCCGCATGATTCTCAAGGTTTGCCAGTGGCTAACAAAGCAAGACTGATGGAAGAGATAGAGAGGAAAACTGTGGAACAATGGAGAAGTACGTGTGCTAGCACCCGGACAAGCCGAGAGCAGGTAGCCCTGGCCTCCCCAGTGCGAGCGAGCACAGAGCAGAGCAGAACCCAAACCTCTCCCTCGGGGGAGTTCCAAAAGAAATGTATAACCTGCATTTTTTTTTAAAAGGGGCATTGAGGAAAAGAATGGGAAGTGAATTATGGTAATTCACACCGTGGGGGGCTTCCCATATACATTTGTATTCACAAATGGTCTGCAGCATTCTCTTACTGTACTGTCCTTATCTGCTTTGGGCGTCAGAGGAATACAAGCTTCATCAAATGAACTGGGACGCATTTACTTCTCTTCCATTTTCTGGAAGAGACCGCATAAAAAATTGTTGCTAATGCCTTAAATATTTAATAGAATTCTCCAGTGAAACCATCTGGGCAGGGGACTTTGTTTTCAGGAGCTTTTAAATTATGAATTCAATTTATTTCCTCGTTACAGGATTATGGGGTTAATTTTTTTTCTGGGTTCGGTTTTGGTACTTTGTGGGGTTTGAAGAATTGGTCCATTTCTTCTACGCTGTCCAATGTATGAGTATGAAATTGCTCCCAGTACTTCTAACTCTCCTCTTCCCGGCTGCGAGATCTGCAGTGATCGCCTGTGTTTTATTTCTGATGTTCGTACCTTGTCTCTTCCCTCAGCTTATATATGTCAGTCTCGCCAGAGGCTTATCAGTCTTTTTAATTATTTTTTGAAGAACCAGCTGACTGTTCCATTGTTTTTTTTTTTTTTTCCCCCTATGGCTCTCCTATTTTCAATTTCATTGATTCCACTCTTGATTATTTCCTTCCTCTGCTTGCTTTGGGTTTATTTTTCTCTTTGTTTTTAAGTTGTTTTTTTTTTTTTTTTTGAGATCAACACTAGATGATTAATTTGAGACCTTTCCCCTCTTCTAATGCAAGCATTTAGAGCTATTGACACTGCCATCCCTGTCGTAGATGGATTCCACAAATTTTAATATGTTGTATTTTCATTTTCATACACATATGTATCTTTATTTCTTTTAAGCCTTCTTCTTTGACCCAAGAATCATTAGAGGTTTGTGCTTAACTTCTCAGGATTTGGATCTTTGCTTGCTGTCTTTCTGTTACTGATTTTACTTTGTTTCTGTCATGGGTGGAGAACACGCTTTGTCATTTCATTTCTTAAAATTTGTCAAGGTTCCTTCTGCGGCCCAGGAATTGGTATACCTGTATGAATGATCCATGGGCCCTTGGAAAAGACGCATATCCTACTGTTAAATGATCTGTAAATGTCAGTCACGTGCTAAATGATTGATAGTGTTTCAGTTCTTATATCTTCACTGACTTTCTACCTAGGAATGAATGTCCAAGTCCCCGCCGAAAATTGTGGGTATTTTTTGCTTCTCCTTTCAGCTCTATCAACTCGTGGTTCATGTATTTTGAACTTGTGATGCTTGACTCATTTACAATTCATTCTTACTTGGCTCATTTTTAATATGGTATCATCCTACATCATATTATCATGCATAAATTGTTTTTGCTTTTTCATTGTTGTAAGTAATGCTACAACGAGGCTCTCGATACATTTCTTCTTGTGCTTACAGACACAAGATACTTTACTAAACAAATATTCACTGAGCACCCACGACACGTCAGACACGTCAGTCAGTCACGGGTCTAGGTGTTTTAGATAATGCACATACAGAACAGAAACCATGTTCCCATCTCCGTGAGATCTCCATAGGAGACATTAAGGCATGCTGATTAGGAGAATGAGGGACACTCTCGCCACTGTTATTCGACATAGTTTTGGAAGTCTTAGCCTCTGCAATCAGACAACACAAAGAAATAAAAGGCATCCAATTTGGCCAGGAGGAGGTCAAACTTTCACTCTTTGCAGATGACATGATACTCTATATGGAAAACCCCAAAGATTCCACCAAAAAACTGCTAGAACTGATTCATGAATTCAGCTAAGTGGCAAGATATAAAATCAATGCACAGAAATCAGTTGCATTCTTATACACCAATAATGAAGCAACAGAAAGAGAAATCAAAGAATTGGTCCCATTTACAATTGCACCCATAAAATACCTAGGAATAATCCTAACCAAAGAGGTGAAAAATCTATACACTGAAAACTATAGAAATCTTATGAAAGAAATTGAAAAAAAGCACAAAAAAAGGAAAAATATTTCATGCTCCTGAATTGGAAGAATATTGTTAAAATGACAATATTACCCAAAGCCATCTACATATTCAATGCAATACCTATATTAAAACAACACCAGCATTCTTCACAGAGCTAGAACAAACAATCCTAAAATTCATGTGGAACCACAAAGATCCCCCAAATAGCCAAAACAATCCTGAAAAAGAAAACCAAAATTGGAGGCATCACAATCCCAGACTTCAAGATGTATTACAAAGCTGTAATCATCATAACAGTATGGCACTGGCACAAAAACAGACACCCATATCAATGGAACAGAAGAGAGAACCCAGAATTGGACCCACAAATGTATGGCCAACTAACCTCTGACAAAGCAGGAAAGAATATCCAATGGAATAAAGACAGTCTCTTCAGCAAGTGGTGCTGGGAAAAGTGGACAGCGACATGCAGAAGAATGAACCTGGACCGCTTTCTTACACCAGACACAAAAATAAACTCAGCGTGGATGAAAGACCTCAATGTAAGAGAGGAAGCCATCAAAATCGAGGAGAAAACAGGCAAAAACCTCTTTGACCTCAGCCACAGCAAATTCTTACTTGACATGTCTCTGGAGGCAAGGGAAAGAAAAGCAAAAATGAACTCTTGGGACATCATCAAAATAAAAAGCTTCTGCACAGTGAAGGAAACAATCACAAAACTAAAAGGCAACTGATGGAATGGGAGAAGATATTTTCAAATGACATCTCAGATAAAGGGTTAGTATCCAAAATATATACAGAACTTATCAAAGACCACATCCTCCTCAAAAATAATCCAGTGAAGAAATGGGAAAAGACATGAATAGACACTTCTCCAAAGAAGTCACCCAGATGGCTAATAGACACATGAAAAGATACTCAACATCACTCATCATCAGGGAAATACAAATCAAAACCACAATTAGATACCCCATCACACCTGTCAGAGTGGCTAACATTAACAACTCAGGCAACAATGGATGTTGGTGAGGATGAGGGGAAAGAGGATCTTCACACTGCTGGTGGGCAGACAAGTTGGTGCAGTCACTCTGGAAAACAGTGCGTAGGTTCCTCAAAAAATTAAAAATAGAACTACCCTACGACCAAGCAATTGCACTAGTAGGTATTTATCCAAAGGATACAGGGGTGCTGATTTGAGGGGGCACATGCACCCCAATGTTTATAGCAGCACTATCAACAATAGCCAAAGTATGGAAAGAGCCTAACTGTCCATCGGTGGATGAATGGATAAAGAAGAAGTGGTATAGATATACAAAGGAATATTACTCACCTATCAAAAAGAAAGAAATCTTGCCATGTGTAACAATGTGGATGGATCTAGAGTGTATTATGCTATGCAAAATAAGTCAGTGAGAGGAAGGCAAATATATGATTTCACTCATACGTGAAATTTAATACACAAAACAGATGGACATAAGGGAAGGGAAGCAAAAATAATATAGAAACAGGGAGGGAGACAAACCGTAAGAGACTCTTCAGTATAGAGAACAAACTGAGAGTTGACGGTGGGGTGTTGGGTGGGGAAAAGGGCTAAAGGGGTGAGGGGCATTAAGGAGGGTACTTGTTGGGATGAGCACTGGGTGTTATATGTAAGAGATGAATCACTAACTCTATTCCTGAAATTATTATCACACTACATGTTAACTAACTTGGATTTAAATTTAAGATAATAAAAAACAAATAAACAAACTTAAAAAAACGTTAGTGAATAAACAAAATAGGAAAAATATAAAGAAATAGGAGACTTGAACTGCATTACATCCCAAAGAACAAAAACAAAAAAACTCCAGTACCATTGATTGAACACCCAGGCAATAATAGCCAAATATACATTCTTCTCAAGTACACATGAAGAATTATCCAGGCTAGATCATGTGTTAGACTATAAAACAAGTCTCAATAAACTTAACATGACTGAAATCATATAAAGTATGTTCCATGATGACAAAGAAATGAATTTAGGTATAAATAGAAGAAAAGTTTGGAAGTTCACAAATTCGTAGAAAGTCAACAACACAATGCTAAGCAGCCAGTGGTTCAATGAAGAAATCACAAGGAAGTTTATCTTTAAGTTTATAAACAGAAAATATTTTGAGATGAATGGAAACAAAATTGCAACATATAAAAATTGGGATGCAGCTTAAACACTCTTTAGTTATAAACATCTATGTTAAAAAAGAAGAAAAACCTCAAATCAATAACCCAAGCTTCTACTTTAAGAAAATTGAAAAAAGAAAAGCAAAATAAACCCCAAACAAGCAGAAGGAGATAATAACGATTAGAGCAGGATTTAATGAAAGGGAAAGTAGAAAAACAATAGAGAAAAACAACAGGAACAAAAATTGGTTCTTCGTGAGAGCAACAAAATTGCCATCCTTAGCTAGACTAAGGAAGGAAAGAAAAAAGAGACAAAGTATTACATTAGGAATGACAGAGGAAACATCACTACCAACCTTACAGAAATAAAAAGATTATAAAAGCATACTATAAAGAATTTTATATCGGGGCACCTGGGTGGCTCAGTCGGTTGGGCGTCCGACTTCAGCTCAGGTCATGATCTCATGGTTTGTGCGTTCGAGTCCCGCATCGGGCCCTATGCTGACGGCTCAGAGCCTGGAGCCTGCTTTGGATCCTGTGTCTCCCTCTCTCTCTGCCCCTCCCCTGCTCACGCTCTGTCTCTGTCTCTCTCAAAAATAAATAAACCTTAAAAAAAACTTAATAAAGAATTTTATATCAACAAATCAGATAACCTAGATGAAATGGACAAATTCATAGAAATATGTAAATTATAAAATTCATCCAAAAAGAAATATAAAATCTGAACATTTTTATTCAGAGTTTTATTTAGAGTTTTAGTAAGTGAAGAAACTGAATTAGCAATAGTAATAATAACCACCCACAAAGTAAAGTTCAGAATAATATGGCATCACTGGTGAATTTTACCAAACATTGAAGAACAATGAGCAACAATGCTTTGCAGATTCTTCCAAAAAATAGAAGAGGAGAGAATACTTCTCAACGCATCGTAGGAGGCATGTTTTATCCTGTTACTAAACTCAAACACATCACAAGGAAGAAAAACTACAGACCAATATCCTTTATAAATACAGACACAAAAATCCTCAACAAAATACTATGAACAGAATCCAGCCACATACACAATTATACATCGTGACCCAATACAATTTATGATAGAAATGCAAGGCTGGTTTCATATACAAAAGTCAACATGAAATAGGATATTAATAGAATATGATCATCTCAATAGCCACAGAAGAATTTGACAACATTCAGCACCTTTTCATGATAAAAGTGGTCAACAAACTAGGAAGAGAATAAAGCTCCCTCAACGTGATAAGAGTCATCTGCCAAAAACCCACAATCAAATCAGACTTAACCGGGCAAGACTGAATGCCTTCCCTCTAAGGAATAAGGACATCGGCTCTCACCACGTCTATTCAGCACTGTACTGGAGCTCTAGTCAGGACGATTAGGAAAGGAAAAAAGATACCTATATTAGAAAGGAAGTGAAATTATCTCCATTCACAATTACCTGATACCTCACATGGAAAATTTTAAAGAATCTACAAAAAGGAAATTCTTTCAGAATGAACGGGATCACGAAGGTCACATGAAACAGATCAGCAGACAACAACAAGAATGTATTTCTACGTGCTGGAAATGAAGAGTCTGAAAATGAAGTCAAGACGACAATTCCTGAGCAGGTACGGGGTGTGGAGAGGTGAATTGGGGGAGCAACAAGCCGCGGAGGGTAGGGAACCGCTTTTGCGGGCGGAGAGAGGACGGAGACTGGGGAGGGGGGAGAATACGGGAAAAGCACCCCTCCCCAAAAGCAGCTGGAGAGAAAGTGGAAAACTGGAAACAGCCGCAGGGACGAAACTAAAAAGGGAGAAAGGAGAAAGGAGAGGGCTTAAATTCCATTAAGACTGTAAACAAGGGGAGCGCTAAGTCTGCAACTCCGCAGCTCCATACCTGGCGGTGCTCTGGGGGGAAGGGCGAATCCCCAGGAGCAGAGTGGGGTCCGGGAGGTTCTCGGGCCACACGGGAAAAGCGGTTCCACCGCTGGAAGGACATTTGGTAAGAGGCTGCTGAAGCCACCTGCTCCCAGCAGACCCAGAAAGGCGGCCACGTTCGCTGGTGCTGGGGCAAGGTCGTTGAGGGCAAAGCCTGGTGCCAGACGTATGTTGTGATTTTCCATAACCCCTGAAACGCTGCTGCTACACTGTGTCGCGAACATTTTCTGGGCCGGGCCGGCACCTGGCTGCAGTCTAGGGGCACCGGCAGCAGCAGGGTCCAGCGGGCATTCCAGGGTGCGGCCAATATTCGGCCACTGCTCATTCGGCCATTGCTCGGTGAGACCCTCCCGCAGAGGGGCAGAGCAGGTCAAAGCCGCCTTCCTCCAGAAGTAAGGGGCCGGGGAAAACAGCCGCGTCTGAGACAGGACTCGGGAGAGAGGTACTGCCTGGGGCCTGGTCACGGAGAATGGAAAAGCGGGGAGTGGACGACAGCTGAGGACAGAGGACTGGTGCTCGATTGGTGATCTGGGAGAACAGACTGGGTGGCTGGGTGGCGCCATTTTTACTGCGCATGCGCATAGGCACCTACAAGCGCCACAACCCCACACCCCAGTAGGCTAGCAGCGCCATCTACTGGACAGCGGAGGCATTACACTGAGCCCCACCCAACGAGGCCAACTTCTCTCCTCAAGAACACAAGCCTCACCACCAGCTTAATTGATGGACTATAAAGAGCTACATAGACTGACCTCTAGGGGAAAACGAAGCAATTGCAGTCCTACTTCAATCTGTTAGCAGCTTCATCTATTCAATTTCTTTCTATTCAATTTGCTTTCTTTCTTTTTTTTTCTTTTTCTCTTTTACACTTTTCTTTTTCTTGAATACAGAAAGAGAAAAAAATCATTTCATTTTCAATTTTTATTAAAAATACTTTTCTTTAATTTTTATTACTATATTTTTTACTTTTGTGTAAATTTTTTCAAATTCTATTTTACTTCCATCATTTTAGTTTAGTCTACTTCAGTGTATTCACCTTTTCAAATTTTCAAACAATTTCCTTTTTTCTTTCTTTTTTGTTTCTTTTCTTTTTCTTGAATGCAGAAAGAGAAAAACTTCATTTTTATTTTCAATTTCTATTAAAAATATTTTCACTTAATTTTTGTACTATATTTTTTGCTTTTATGTAAATTGTTTCAAATTCTATCTTACTTCCCTCATTTTATTTTAGTCCACTACAGTGTATTCACTTTTTCAAATTTTCAAACGATTTTTTAAAATATTTTTCTTTTTTGATTCTTTTCATTTTTCTTAAATACAGAAAAATACAAAATTCGTATTTTTTTCAATTTCTATTAAAAATATTTTTATTTTGTTTCTACTATATTCTTTACTTTTGTGTATATTTTTTTCAAATTCTATTTTACCCCCCTCATCGCATTTTAGTCTACTTCAGTGCATTCATTTTTTCAAATTCTCAAATGATTTCCTTTTTTTCCCTCCATCCCCTTTTTTTCTCTAATCTGTCAAACCACTTTCAACACCCAGATCAAAATACACTTAGAATCTAGCATCACCTATTCAATTTTTGTGTGTGGGTGTGTTTTTAATTTTTAATTTTAGTATTTTTTTAATTTTAATTTTTTTAATTTTAATTTTTTTAATTTTAATTTTTTTAATTTTAATTTTTTTAATTTCAATTTTTCTAACTCATTAATTCCTTTTCTCCATTCAAAATGACAAAATGAAGGAATTCACCCCAAAAGAAAGAGCAGGAAGAAACGACAGCCAGGGACTTAATGAATGCACATACAAGCAAAATGTCTGAACCAGAATTTAGAATCACGGTAATAAGAATACTAGCTGGAGTCGAAAATAAATTAGAATCCCTTTCTGCAGAGATAAAATAAGTAAAAAATAGCCAGAATGAAATTAAAAATACTATAACTGAGCTACAACCACGGATGGATGCAGTGGCGGCAATGATGGACAAGGCATAACAGAGAATCAGCGATACAGAGGACAAACTTATAGAGAATAACAAAGCAGAAAAAAAGAGGGAGATTAAGGCAAAAGAGCACAATTTAAGAATTAGAGAAATCAGTGACTCATTAAAAAGGAACAACATCAGAATCATAGGGGTCCCAGAAGAGGAAGAGAGAGAAATAGGGGTAGAAGGGTTATGTGAGCAAATCATAGCAGAAAACTTTACTAATCTGGGGAAAGACACAGACATCAAAATCCAGGAAGCACAGAGGACCCCCATTAGGTTAAACAAAAACCAACCATCAACAAGCCATATCATAGTCAAATTCACAAAATACTCAGGCAAGGAGAGAATCATGACAGCAGCAAGGAAAGAAAAGTCCCTAACCTACAAGGGAAGACAGATCAGGTTTGCAGCAGACCTATCCACAGAAACCTGGCAGGCCAGAAAGGAGTGACAGGATACATACAGTGTGCTGAATCAGAAAAATATGCAGCCAAGAATTCTTTATCCAGCAAGGCTGTCATTCAAAATAGGAGACATAAAAAGTTTCCCAAACAAAAATTAAAGGAGTTTGTGACCACTGAACCAGCCCTGCAAGAAATTTAAAGGGGGACTCTCTGAGGGGAGAAAAGATGAAAGAAAAAAAAAAAAAAAATATATATATATATATATATAGCAACAAAGATTAGAAAGGACCAGAGAACACCACCAGAAACTCCAACTCTACAAGCATCATAATGGCAATAAATTCATATCTTTCAGTACTCACTCTAAATGTCAATGGACTCAATGCTCCAATCAAAAGACACAGGGTAACAGAATGCATCAGAAAACAAGATCCATCTATATGCTATTTACAAGAGACCCACTTTAGACCTAAAGACACCTTCATATTGAAAATAAGGGGATGGAGAACCATCTATCATGCTAATGGCCAACAAAAGAAAGCTGGAGTAGCCATACTTATATCAGACAATTTAGACTTTAAAATAAAGATTGTATCAAGAGATGCAGATGGCCATTATATCATAATCAAGGGGTCTATCCACCAAGAAGACCTAACAATTGTAAACATTTATGTGCCAAATGTGACAGCACCCAAATATATAAATCAATTAATCACAAAGAAACTCATCGATAGAAATTCCATAATAGTAGGAGACTTCAACACCGCACTCACAGCAATGGACAGATCATCTAATCAAAAAATCAACAAGGAAACAATGGCTTGGAATGACACCCTGGACCAGATGGACTTAACAGATGTATTCAGAACATTTCATCCTAAAGCAGCAGAATATACATTCTTCTCCAGTGCACATGGAACGTTCTCCAGAAGAGACCATATACTGGGATACAAATCAGCCCTAAGTTAAGTACAAAAAGATCGAGATTATACCATACATATTTTCAGACCACAACGCTATGAAACTCAAAATCGACCACAAGAAAAAATTTGGAAAGGTAACAAATACTTGGAGACTGAAGAACATCCTACTAAAGAATGAATGGGCTAACCAACCAGTTACAGAAAGTACATGGAAGTCAATGAAAATGGTAACACCACAACCCAAAACCTCTGGGATACAGCAAAGGTGGCCATAAGAGGAAAGTATATAGCAATCCAGGCCTTCCTAAAGAAGGAAGAAAGATCTCAGATACACAACCTAACCTTACACTTAAGGAGCTGGAAAAAAAAAACAGCAAATAAAACCCCAAAACAGCAGAAGTCAGGAAATAACAAAGATTAGAGCATTAATTAATGCTGTCAAAACAACAACAACAACAACAACAACAAACACAGTAGAACAGATCAATGAAACCAGAAGCTGGATCTTTGAAAGAATTAACAAAATTGATACACCACTAGCTAGTTTGATCAACCTAGCTAGTTTGATCAAAAGAAAAAGGAAAGGACCCTAATAAATAAAACCAAGAATGAAAGAGGAGAGATCACCACCAACACAACAGAAATAAAAACAATAATACGAGAATATTATGAGCAATTACATGCCAATAAAACGGGAAATCTGGAAGAAATGGACAAATTCCTAGAAACATATACACTACCAAAGCTGAAGCAGGAAGAAATAGAACATTTGAACAGACCCATAACCCATATAGAAATCGAATCAGTAATCAAAAATCTGCCAAAAACCAGGAGTCCAGGGCCAGATGGCTTTCCAGGGGAATTATACCAAACATTTAAGGAAGAGTTAACACCTATTCTTTTGAAGCTGTTCCAAAAAATAGAAATGGAAGGAAAACTTTCAAACTCTATGAAGCCAGCATTACCTTGATTCCAAAACCAGACAGAGACCCCACTAAAAAAGGAGAACTATAAACTAATTTCCCTGATGAACATGGATGCAAAATCCTCAACAAGATATTAGCCAATTGGATCTAACAATACATTAAAAAAAATATTCACCATGACTAAGTGGGATTTATACCTGGGAGGCAGGACTGGTTCAATATCTGCAAAACAATTAACGTGGTTCATCGCATCAATAAAAGAAAGGACAAGAACCATACGATCCTCTCAATAGATGCATAGAAAGCATTTGACAAAGTAGAGCATGCTTTCTTGATAAAAACCCTCAAGAAAGTAGGGATTGAAGGAGTATACCTCAAGATAATAAAAGCCATATATGAACGACCCAACAATAATATCATCCTCAGTGGGGAAAAACTGAGAGCTTTCCCCCTAAGGTCGGGAACAAGACAGGGATGTCCACTCTCACCACTGTTATTCAACATAGTATTGGAAGTCTTAGCCTCTGCAATCAGACAACACAAAGAAATAAAAGGCATCCAAATGGGCCAGGAGGAGGTCAAACTTCCACTCTTCGCAGATGACATGATCCTCTATATGGAAAACCCCAAAGATTCCACCAAAAAATTGCTAGAATTGATTCATGAATTCAGCAAAGTTGCAGGATATAAAATCAATGCACAGAAATTGGCTGCATTCCTACAAACCAACAAGAAAGCAACAGAAAGAGAAATCAAAGAATCGATCCCATTTACAGCTGCACCAAAAACCATAAAATACCTAGGAATAAACCTAACCAGAGGTGAAAAATCTATATGCTGAAAACTATATAGAAAGCTTATGAAAGAAACTGAAGAAGACACACACACACACACACACACACACACACACACACAGAAATAAAATGGAAAAAGATTCCATGCTCCTGGATAGGAAGAACAAATATTGTTAAAATGTCAGTACTACCCAAAGCAATCTACATATTCAGTGCAATCCCTATCAAAATAACACCAGCATTCTTCATGGAGCTAGAACAAATAACCCTAAAATTTGTATGGAACCAGAAAAGACCCCAAAGAGCCAAAGCAATCTTGAAAAAGAAAACCAAAGCAGGAGGCATCACAATCCCAGACTTCAAGCCGTACTACAAAGCTGTCATCAAGACAGTATGGTACTGGCACCAGGAACAGACACTCACATCAATGGAACAGAATAGAGAACCCAGAAATGGACCCACAAACGTATGGCCAACTAATCTTTGACAAAGCAAGAAAGACTATCCAATGGAATAAAGACAGTCTCTTCAGCAAGTGGTGCTGGGAAAACTGGACAGCAACATGCAGAAGAATGAACCTGGACCACTTTCTTACACCATACACAAAAATAAACTCAACATGGATGAAAGACCTCAATGTAAGACAGGAATCCATCAAAATCCTCGAGGAGACAGCAGGCAAAAGCCTCTTTGATCTTAGCCACAGCAACTTCTTACTCAACACGTCTCCAGAGGCAAGGGAAACAAAAGCAAAAATGAACTACTGGGACCTTATCAAAATAAAAAGCTGCTTCACAGTGAAGGAAACAATTAGCAAAACGAAAAGGCAACCGACAGAATGGGAGAAGATATTTGCAAATGACAGATAAAGGGTTAGTATCTAAAATCTATAAAAAACTTATCAAACTCAACAGCCCAAAAAACAAATAATCCAGGGAAGAAATGGGCAAAAGACATGAATAGACACTTCTCCAAAGAAGACATCCAGATGGCCAACTGACACAGGAAAAAATGCTCAACATCACTCATCATCAGGGAAATACAAATCAAAACCACAATGAGATATCACCTTACACCTGTCAGAATGGCTAACATTAACAACTCAGGCAACAACAGATGTTGGCAAGGATGCGGAGAAAGAGGATCTCTTTTGCATTTCTGGTGGGAATGCAAGCTGGTGCAGCCACTCTGGAAAACAGTATGGAGGTTCCTCAAAAAACTAAAAATAGAACTACCCTACAACCCAGCAACTGCACTACTAGGCATTTATCCATGGGATACAGGTGTGCTGTTTCGAAGGGACACATGCACCCCCATGTTTATAGCAGCACTATCAACAATAGCCAAAGTATGGAAAGAGCCCAAATGTCCATCGATGGATGAATGGATAAAGAAAATGTGGAATATATAAAACAGAGTATTACTCGGCAATCAAAAAGAATGGAATCTTGCCATTTGCAACTATGTGGATGGAACTGGAGGGTATTATGCTAAGTGAAATTAGTCAGTCAACGAAAGACAAAAATTGTATGACTTCACTCATTTGAGGACGTTAAGAGACAAAACAGATGAATATAAGGGAAGGGAAACAAAAATAATATAAAAACAGGGAAGGGGACAAAACAGAAGAGATTCATAAATATGGGGAACAAACAGAGGGTTTCTGCAGAGGTTGTGGCTGGGGGGATGGGCTAAATGGGTAAGTTATTAAGGAATCTACTCCTGAAATCATTGTTTCACCATATGCTAACTAATTCGGATGTAAATTTTAAAAAATAAAAAATAAAATAAAACTTTTTTTTAAATGTCAATACTACCCAAAGCTATCTACACATTCGATGCAATCCCAATCAAAATTGCACCAGCATTCTTCTCGAAACTAGAACAAGCAATCCTAAAATTCATATGGAACCACAAAAGGCCCCGAATAGCCAAAGTAATTTTGAAGAAGAAGACCAAAGCAGGAGGCATCACAATCCCAGACTTTAGCCTCTACTACAAAGCTGTAATCTTCAAGACAGCATGGTATTGGCACAAAAACAGACACATAGACCAATGGAATAGAATAGAAACCCCACAACTAGACCCACAAACGTATGGCCAACTCATCTTTGACAAAGCAGGAAAGAACATCAAATGGAAAAAAGACAGTCTCTTTAACGAATGGTGCTGGGAGAACTGGACAGCAACATGCAGAAGATTGAAACTAGACCACTTTCTCACACCATTCACAAAAATAAACTCAAAATGGATAAAGGACCTGAATGTGAGACAGGAAACCATCCAAACCCTAGAGGAGAAAGCAGGAAAAGACCTCTCTGACCTCAGCCGTATCAATCTCTTACTCGACACATCCCCAGGGGCAAGGGAATTAAAAGCAAAAATGAATTACTGGGACCTTATGAAGATACAAAGCTTCTGCACAGCAAAGGAAACAACCAACAAAACTAAAAGGCAACC
The DNA here is from genome assembly GCF_046562875.1 of Panthera onca. Classification (NCBI taxonomy): domain Eukaryota; kingdom Metazoa; phylum Chordata; class Mammalia; order Carnivora; family Felidae; genus Panthera; species Panthera onca. Next base: position 5,708,804 of record NC_138342.1, read on the forward strand.
AACGGAATGGGAAAAGATATTTGCAAATGACATATCGGACAAAGGGCTAGTATCCAAAATCTATAAAGAGCTCACCAAACTCCACACCCGAAAAACAAATAATCCAGTGAAGAAATGGGCAGAAAACATGAATAGACACTTCTCTAAAGAAGACATCCGGATGGCCAACAGGCACATGAAAAGATGCTCAATGTCGCTCCTCATCAGGGAAATACAAATCAAAACCACACTGAGATATCACCTCACGCAAGTCAAAGTGGCCAAAATGAACCAATCAGGAGACTATAGATGCTGGAGAGGATGTGGAGAAATGGGAACCCTCTTGCACTGCTGGTGGGAATGCAAATTGGCGCAGCCACTCTGGAAAACAGTGTGGAGGTTCCTCAGAAAATTAAAAATAGACCTACCCTATGACCCAGCAATAGCACTGCTAGGAATTTATCCAAGGGATACAGGAGTACTGCTGCATAGGGGCACTTGTACCCCAATGTTTATAGCAGCACTCTCAACAATAGCCAAATTATGGAAAGAGCCTAAATGTCCATCAACTGATGAATGGATAAAGAAATTGTGGTTTATATACACAATGGCGTACTACGTGGCAATGAGAAAGAATGAAATATGGCCTTTTGTAGCAACGTGGATGGAACTGGAGAGTGTGATGCTAAGTGAAATAAGCCATACAGAGAAAGACAGATACCATATGGTTTCACTCTTATGTGGATCCTGAGAAACTTAACAGAAACCCAAGGGGGTGGGGGGAAGGAAAAAAAAAAAGAGGTTAGAATGGGAGAGAGCCAAAGCATAAGAGACTGTTAAAAACTGAGAACAAACTGAGGGTTGATGGGGGGTGGGAGGGAGGGGAGGGTGGGTGATGGGTACTGAGGAGGGCACCTTTTGGGATGAGCACTGGGTGTTGTATGGAAACCAATTTGACAATAAATTTCATATATTGAAAAAAAAATTTTTTTAATTTAAAAAGAAAATGAATAAAATCATATTCATCCATTTAAGTGGAAGTAAAAATGGGTGGGAGACTTAAATGGTGCTTCAAAAAAAGTGAGACTATACAATTGATATATACATATGTATGTAACTATTGTATTTTATATATAATTATATGTATATATATATGTATGTGTGTGTATAATGTTACAGTGTTTAGCCTCATTAGAGAAATTAAAGTATGACATCTCATCGCGCTCAACAAAATGGCTAAAATAGGAACTACTGGCAATATTAAGACCTAAGAGTTGATGACGATGTGGATCAATGCTGTCTCTCATACTACTAATATAGTGTAAGCTGGAGAACTGCTCAAGTTGAACATACATAAGCCCAATGATCCAGCAGCTTCATTGCTTCATATGTGCCAGCAAAAATGTTTACCTGTCTGTACCAAAATGGATGCACCAAAATGTTCACAGCAAGAGTATTTGTAAATGCCAGAAGGGGGAAACAGTCTCATTTTTGTTATTTCAATAGACTAAACGTCCATTAACAGAGGAATGCCCCAATAAATAGTAGTGTAAATATATCATGGAAATACTGCTACACACAACAAAATTACTGGATCTCACAGATATAATATTAAGAAAAAGAAGCAAGAAGAATACGTACATAATTCTGTTTCTAAAAAATTAAGAAACAGGCAATTTAATTTTTGAATTTAGAAGTCCCCGAAGTGGTCGCCTTTGAGGAAGGGGACACTAACTAGAAGCGAAACAGGACTTTGGAGGGCTGCAGAGTCAAGGTACATTCTCATGTCAAAATCAACGTGGACAAAATTTGTGTGCTTCTTCACAGGCCTTATACTTGAATAAAATTTATGTTAATTTCTCTGCTTTCCCACATCTTATGAATCACTTGATGTGATTAAACATTCTAGTTTTACTGCCAATTTGTTGGTTGTGCAATGGTCCTCAATGTCATTTTAATTGGCAAGTCATGGCTATGAATGTATTCGTTTGTAGGGCTACCATAACAAAATACTGCAGACTGGGTGGCTTAACCAACAGAAATTTATTCTTTGACAATTTAGAAGGCTAGAAGAAGGAGATCAAGGTGTGGGCAGAACTGGTTTCCTCTGGGGTCTCCTTGGTGTGTCAACGGCCATCTTCTCTCTATGTCTTTGCATGGCCATCCCTCTGCATACGTCTGTTTCCAGACTGCCTCATCGTATCAGGATACCAACCCAACCTAATGACCTAAGTTAACCTTAATTACTTCTTCAAAGGCTTCATCTACAAATACAGTCACATCCTGAGATAATGGGGGTTAGGACGTCAACACATTAATTTTGAGTGGACACAAGTCAGCCCATAACAACGAATGAAGCAGACATCTATCCACAGATTCATTTGCCACTTGGGCCTTGTCCTCTGTGCACTGACTGTCTTTACTTGCTGCCCATTTATTTACAGGACTTTCTGATCTTTCCTTTGCTATTTATATAGGGAGACCAACCTCGTGACATGGACATACATGGATAGTGCCTTATTCCATCCAATGTATTGACTCTTCCCTTTGTTTCCTGCTGAATTCTATTTCTCTGCATTAGCTCTACTTGTTAATTTGTGTCTTACTAACCCTTTGATTGATTCACCAATGAGAGAGGTGAGCTAAGAGTCTCTCACCAAATGTTGGGTTTGTTATTTTTCCTTGTAACTTCAGCAATTTTTGCTTCACATATTTTTCAGTTTTATATCAGGAGCATACAAGTTCAGAAATGTGAACGTTTCTTACCATTATCCTTAAAAAATGCTTTTTGCTGGGATATCAATTTTTTTCCTATATTCTTTTCCTGGTCTATCTTTTTATATCCTAGTATATTCAGTTTTTTACTATCTTCATTTTTTTTCTGTGACTCTTGTAAATAGGCTATATGTAGATTTTTTAAATGTCCAAATGGAGAGTTAGGGAATTTTTAGTGAGATCAGCTTGCTTTTACCTATGATGGTAACTGATACATTTTGAATTATTGTGATCTTTTCATACAGTGTTTTCTATCATTTTTTTTTCATACTTTTATCTTCTCCATGTCTGCTTTGAACTTTATTGATTTGCTTTATTTCTCTTTTTGGCTATATGGTCTATTTCTAAACTTTTAGTGCTTACATTTAAATTCAACATCCATACCTTACTTAACAAAACACTGAGTTATATGAAGTAGCTTCACTATAATTATCTCTTCCTCTATATCCTTTATACTATTGTTACCTAGTCTGTTTTAAAAGTCTAGCTATTAGAATTAAATTTTATTTTTATTTTAATCTTGTTCAATTTTTTCATCACATAAAAATATTTCAAATAATTAAGAAATATATATACCACATGTATCTGTGATTGGTGAATAATAAACCATGTAGCCACTACCCACCTTAAGAAACAGAACCTGATTCTGGGAAGATGGTAGAATATGGAGAACCAGAAACCTCTATCCCCACCCAGACAATAGTTGCAACGGGAGAATCCACCTGATGGAACTATTTTGGAACTCTAGAGTCTCATGAAAACGTACAACTTCCAGGAGAAGGTTTGGATGGTAAATTGTGGTTAATTTCAGTGAATTTTAGTTCTTATCATAGTAGTAGCTACCCATCCCCTAGCCCCAACCCCAGAGTCCCCACCCCACTGCTCATACATTCCAGAAGTGACATGCACAGGGCTTGCAAAAACCAAGATGGGCAACAAGGAGCCTGTTCTGCAAATATTGCAGATCTGTGCTCTGACTGCTGATTGGTGCTTCAAATCAGAGAGGTGTGAAGAGGTGGGTGGCACTGTTATTGCCCCTTCCCCCATTATTTTCAGCACCTGCCCCCTGCCCCCCAGTGACTGAAGTGACTTACAGGGGACTCAAAGGGCCAGTGCCCATTCCCCCCCACCATTTTATTTTTCTCTTTTCCTCTTTTGGGATCCACAGATTAAAGACTAGCCATTTAAAAACCACACATGCAAGGGGACATTGAAAAGTCACCATGCATGCACAGGGAAAGGTGCAGGCTCAGAAACAAACAAACCTGAGAAAACCTTAAGTTTACACCTGGGGCTGATCGTTGGCACAGAGACAGCCTATGTGGGGGTGGGGGGACAAGATATCCTGAGAAAGGGGAAGGATCTGATTCCAGAGTTACCACATCATTAGACTGAAATGTCCAATTTTCAACAACGAAAAATCACAAGGCATATGAAGAAACAGGAAATTATGGTCCATCAAAAGAGAAAAAAATAAAACACAACAGAAACTGTCCCTGTAAAAAGATCTGGTGGCAGACCTACTAGACAAAGACTTTAAAATAAGGCCTTACAGATGCTCAAAGAACCAAAGGAAAACGTGGAGTCAAGAAAACTATACGACAAGATGGAAATAGCAACAAAGAGACAGAAACCCTAAAAAGAATCCAGAAAGAAATTATGGAGCTGAAACATACAATAATTGACATGAAAAATCCACTGGAGGGATTCAGAGACAGATTTGAGCAAGCAGAAGAAAGAATCAGTAAACCTGAAGATAGGACAACGGAAATTATGGAGTCTAAGAAACAGAAAGAAAATAAAAGAAAAGCAAACAGAACATAGTGACCTGTGGGCTACCATCAAGTGGACCAACACAATGTGGGGGTCCCAGATAGAGAAGGAAAAAAGAGGCAGAGAGCATATTTCAAGATGTATTTTGCATATTCATATTTCAAGCATATTTCAAGGCTGAAAGCATATTTCAAGGCTGAAAACCTCCCACATTTGATGAAACACAGGAATATAAACATCCAAAACACTCAACAAACTCCAGTAGGATGAACTCAAAGAGACCCACACCAAGACTCATTATAAATTGTTGAGAGATAAGGATGGGGTTCGAAAGCAGCAAGAGAGAAGCAACTTGCCACATACAAGGATCCTCAATAAGATTATCTGTTGGTTTCTCAGCAGAAACTATGAAGGCCAAAAGTCAGGCAGCTGATATATTCAAAGTGCTAATAAATAAAAACAAAACACTAAACTGCCAACCAAAAATCCTATATCCAGCCAAACAATCCTTCAAAAAGTAAAGGAGAAAATAAGACATTCCCCGATAAATAAAAGCTGAGAGAGTTCATTACCACTAGACTTCTCCTCCAAGAAATGATCAAGATAGTCTTGCAGGTTGAAATAAAAGGACATTAGATAGTAACTTGTACCCACATGAAGAAATAAAGGCTCAATAAAGTAAATACATGCGTAAGTATAAAAGCTGGTATTGTTGTAACAGTTTGTAACTCTACTTCTTGTTTTCTTTTTAAAAAATATTAATTAATTAATTAATTAATTACTTTAGAGAGAGAGAGAGCATAAGCTGGGGAGACGGGCAGAGGGAGAGAGAGAATCCCAAGCATGTTCCATGCTCAGCATGGAATCTGTCACAAGGCTCAGTCTAATGACCCTGGGATCGTGACCTGAGCCGAAATCAAGAGTTGGACACTCAACTGACTGAGCCACCGAGGCACCCCTACTTCTGTTTTCTAAACAATATAAGAGATTAATACATTTTTGAAAAGCAATTATAAGCCTAAAAACTAGTATTATTACAATTGGAATTGGTAATTCCACCTTTTGTATTCTATATATTTTCAGAGACTGATGTATTTTAAAAACGTATTACTTTAAAGGGCACCTGAGTGGCTCAGTTGGTTAAGTGTCTGACTTTGGCTCAGGTCATGATCTCACAGTTTGTGAATTTGAACCCCATATCTGGCCCTGCGATGACAGCTCAGAGCCTGGAGCCTGCTTCGGATTCTGTGTCTCCGTCTCTCTCTGCCCCTCCCCTGCTCATACTCTGTCTCTCTCTCTCTCTCTCAAAAATAAACATTAAAAAATATTAAATTAAGTTGTTGGACACACCATGTATAAATATGTGATTTGGGGGCATCAACACCTGAAAGGGGCAGGGCGGGGAGGGTGTAAAGGTGCAGACTTTGTGTGTGCTCCTACAGTCAACTGGTATGAACCCAAATTAGAGCAGTACAACTCTAGGATATTAAATGTAGCCCCTACGGTAACCACACGAAAGGCAATGAAACAGGAACTTAAATGTTTACTACAAAAGTTAAACACAAAAGAAGACAGCCAAAGAAGACACAAAGAGCTATAAGGCACATAGAGAGCAAATACCAAAATAATAGAAAGAAATACCTTCTTATCAGCCAGCTTTAAAATGGAAGGAAATATTGACACCTACTACAACCGGGCTGAACCTTGAGGGCATTACGCTAAATGAGGCAAGCCAGTCACACAAAGACAAATACTACAGGATTCCACTTATAAGAGATACTTAGGGTAGTCAAATTCTTAGAGACAGAAAGAAGGATGCTGGGATCCAGGGGCTAGGGCAGAGGGGATGGAGATATAGTGTTTAATGGGGAAAGAGTTTCAGTTCTGCAAGTGGAAAGACTTCTGGAGATGGATGGTGGTGGTGATGGTTGTGTAACAATGTGAATACACTTAATACCACTGAATCGTACACTTAACCATGGTTAGGATGGTAACTTTCAGGTGTATTTTACTACAATAAGAAAATTCATATCAGCTCTTTATATCATTTTTTTGTTGGACAAATAAAACACCTCATGTGAATCTTCGCATCACAGCCAGGTAGGCAGGTGAAAAGAGATTCATCCACGTTACAAATGGAAGACAGTGTGTCTGAGAATGGACTTGCGAGCAAATGAAGAATCAAAGTCACCATCTTAACGTCCATTTTAACCAATCTGCTGGCACTCCACTAAAATTATTACTGTCTCATTGTGATGCTCTCATGCTTTGAAAGCAGTTTAAGAAGAATGAATTAACTGAGTAAAAACAAAGACTAAAAACTCCAGACAGGTTGTTTTTTTTGTTTTGTTTTTGGTCTGGAAATGACTTGTTTCCTAGTAGTTCCTCTGATGCCCTGTACTGAAAATAAAAACTGAGATATACACTTGTACAAACAATAATTCAAATGAAGTCAGCAGGTTGAAGCCAGTCCTGGAATGAGCACCGATGTCACACTCTGCATATACAACATGACAGTCCTCCAGTACAAAACTGAATGTGTGTGTTATACCCTATTTAAAAACAAAAACAAGTAAACCTGCTGGCTTTCTGATGCCCCACATTTATTACAAGGATTTAGAGTTGGAGAGAAGAAATTCAGTGAGATAAAAGTTTGGAGAAATCCATGCCAATTCCAAAGTCTGGCACTCATATTCAGTGGGAACTAGTCCAAATGCATGGCAATTAAACAAGTATTTATAGAGAATCCTCTATATGAGTCAATTAGCAAGGAAATTGGAAAACCCCCACAGGCTTCTGTTCTCACTGTGAGGCAAGGGGTGGTGCTGCAGAAAAACACAGAGCTGGGCTTTTGGACAGAGCAAAGGGGGAGATCACAGCCTACCGTTTGCCAGTTGTACCTCTCTGGCCAAGTACATCAAGTCTTTGAGTTGCATTTCCCTTATTTGTAGTACGATTATTATAAAAATATTAACAAATCACAGTGTGCTTATGAGAAACATATGAGAAGGTGCATATGTGGAGATAGTCTGAAAAACAGATGAGATCACTATTCATTAAAACAATAAATGACAGAAAAAAAAGAATTCGCCTGCATTTTAAGTCCTTCTCAGCAAAGAAGTATGATGTCTAACAGTCCTTTCATTGAGTTCCTCCATGATTTGACATAAGAGACTCTGGAAACATCAAATTATCTGTTTTCCAGCTGCAGCCCCAGAGAAACAGAACTCTTCTGTGACAAGACAGCATATTAAGAGAGGGTCCCTCCCTGAACTCCCCAAGGTAGGATGTGAATTTTAACAAGTGCGTTCAATTTTTCAAAGGCATCAAACTTGATAAGAACTATAAAATGTCTTTTAAAATGTAGGCTGACTGTGTTCTCACTTTGTTCTTAGGTGAAAAGAGATGCTTTGAGACCACTACAACAGATGACAGATATGATGTGCTGGGGCACCTAGAAGAGGTGGGGGGGACCAACGCATGGCCACAAAACTGGTCCTATTTAAAATGCTTGAAATCTTTCACGAGGCCCCTCTTGACTTCTCGAATGTGAGCACTGCCTTCTTGTCCTCACACGACCAGTGCTCTGGGCCCCAGCTATACTCAGTGTGAACCCCTCACATGTGGTTCTTCCCACAGGGAAGGGCTTCACTTCAGCCCGCAAGCCAAAATGGATGGAGGGACAATGACTGCAGTCAGCAAAACATCAAAGCTAAGATTTGAGGAGTGAACACGAACATGAAGAGGGAACACGAGCTAACAAGGGATTCATGGGGGTTCAGGAGATGGGGAGGGGGCAAAACAATCCTGGAAGAGAGTGTGCCTTCTCTGAGAAGGCATCTTCTCACTCCCCTGTACAGGCTGGTTAGAGAGCTCAGGTACCGAGCCAGAAGTATTTGCAATTAGAAGGTACTTGCATAAAAATTGATTAGTGGCAGTTTTAAATAAAATGAAAACGACAGACTCTTGAAGTCATAACTGGAAAGCAACAATCTACCATAAAATATGATCTGACAAATTGGAACAGAACCAATTCACTCTATTTCTTTGTGATAATGAAAGAACATGAAGGGTAGGCAGCAGCAACTAATCACCACTTAATAACACCTAATTGATTTATTTCTTTTTTCTGAATATTGTCCCTCCTCACCCATTGAAAGCTAGCTTCATGAGGGCAGGGGCCTTGTAAAAATCAGTTGACCCTGCAGATATATTTTTGGACCCTTGATCCTGTTCCATTGATCTGTTTGTCAATCTTGATGTCAACACTGTCTTGATTACCGTATATTTATAATAAGTCTTGAAATCAGGTGGTATTAGCTTTGTAACTATGTTCTTAATTTTTAAAGTTATTTTCACTATCCTAGGTTCTTTGCATTTCCCCGTGTATTTTAGAATCAGTTTGTCAATTCCTACCCTAAGAGTTTGCTGGGATTTTGACTGAGATTGTATTATCTATGCATCAACTTGGGAAGAACTGACAATTAGCAATATTGAATTTTAAGATCCATGAACAAGGTATACTTATTTAAGTCTTTTCCCTTCTCTCAGCAATGTTTTGTGGTGTCCTGTGTTAGGTCTTTTACATGCTTATTCAGATTCATCTCTAAGTATTTCACATTTTGATATTATACATTTTTAAATTTTTTATTTTTAAATTTTTGATTATTTACTGCTAGCATATAAAAATATAGTTAATTTTAATATCTTGATCTTGTATGAAACCCTTCTAAGTTCAATTATTAGTTCTAGAATTTTTTGTAGATTCTAACAGATTTTCTATATAAACAATATAATCATGTCATTTGCAAATAAAGAGAGTTTTATTCATCCTTTCCAATCTGAATGTTTTATGTATGTTTTTTCTTGCCTTATTGCACTGGCTGAAACCTCTAGCACAATGTTTAATGGAAGTAGTGACAGTGGATTTTCTTGTCCCAGATTTTAAAAGGAAACATTCAATCACTGTTCATTAAATATGGTATATGTAGGTTTCCTGTAGATGCCCTTTATTGGCTTGATGAAGTTCCTTTCCACTCCAAGTCTGTTAGGAGGTTCTACCAGAAATGGATGTTGGATTTGGTCAAATGCTTCTTCTATATGCAAGGAGATGATCATATTTTCTTTAGTCTGTGCATATGGTGGATTACACTGATTGCTTGATTGGTTTCCAAGTATTAAGCCTATCTTGAATTCCTGGGATATATATCACTTGGAAATATTGTGCTGTTCTTTTCATATATTGTTGGATTTGATTTTCTAAAATTTTGTGAAGAATTTTTGCATTTATATTACTGAGGAATAGTGGTCTGCTCATATATATATATATATATATATATATATATATATATATATATATTTATTTATTTATTTTCTGCTTTCTCTTACAATGTATTTGTCTATTTTTCATATCAGGGTAAGGATGGACTCAGAATCAACTGGGAATTATTCTTCTACTGCTATATCTTGAATTCCTCTAAGTCCTTTTCCCTGCAATGTCTCATCTGCCGTTTGTTCTATCCAATGTATTTTCCACATAAATACTACAGATTTCATCTCTAGAAGTTTGAAACAGGCCTTTTTTATATCTTCCACGTGTCCACTTAACTTGTGGAACATAGTGAATACAATTATAACTTTTAATGTCCTTCTATGCTTTTTATCATTTTTCCTATCTTTGATTGTTTCGGGGAAGAGTATAAATCTGGTCCCTGTTACTGCACTATGGCCAAAGCCCTTAGTCTACTTTCTGATAATATATATTTTCCAAAAGAAATGTTTACAGAATTAATTGTAAAATTCTCTAGATGCCAGGAAGGTAGAGTGAACAGAACAGAAAGACTCCTGCACTCATGGAACTTACAGTCTGGTTGGAGATGACAGCCAATCAACACGAAGGAAAAAATAATTATGGAAATGAGACCATTTCAGATAGTGTTAAGCAAATGACAGTGATATGATAGGGGCTGAGAGTGAGTGAGGGAAAACGCTTCATAGATATAGGTCCGGGGATACATCCCTGAGGTGGAGGGATTTGAGCTGAGTGTTGAAGAGAAGGTAACCATGCAGAGATCCTGGGGAAGAGAAGTCCAGGCAGAGAGGCTGCAAGTACAAAAGGCCCGGGTGGGGAATTAGCTTAGCATGTTGCAGTGCAAAATGAATGTCAGAGGGCTGGCTCTTGTGAGATGGCTGGGGCAGGCAGGGGCCAGATCAGCTGGACTCTTACACACAAGGGAGGGACGTGTGGAGTGGAGGGCTCCAGCACACAGAGAAATATCAAAGTGAAGCTTTCTTTACCTTCCTCCCTCTAGGATGATGAACAGCAAACAGCAGTGAAATTGGCTCACTCTTCCTTGCGGCTGCAGAGCATTTTCAGCCCACAGGCTGCTGGCAGTCAGGATAGAACGGTTCCTAAAGCCAACTGCTGTCCTGCACCTCAGCCAAGGCGACCTCCCGATGCACGCCCTGAGCACAGCTGGCAAGCTGTCCCCGCGGAGCCCATCACCACGCTCCTTACTCTCCATCCCAAGAGAGAAGTTGCAGAGATGCAAGCTGTCTGGCAACTGCCACATTTCCTCCCAAAGATGATGGAACTCAGGGTGGATGAGGTATTCAAGTGTTCTCATTAGGAAAAGAGGCGCAAACGGCATCTCTTTGGAGTAGGGTGCCGTTTACAATAACAAGCAGAACCATTTTCCGGTTTCCTTCCCCACACGCTGGTGCAATGTGTTCTCTCTCTCTACGCTTTGGCTATGGAAACGGATGAGACATCCAGGGAACTACACAACCAGAATATGTGAATAAACTTGATTTTAGTCCCAGCCATGGGACTTCCTTGCTCTGTGACCTTGGACAAGTCATTCAAAGTCATTCAATATATTTTTTCCTTCCTGAGATATGAGGATGCTCTCATCTTCCCACTCTCTCCCTGGGGAGCTGTTAATTAAGCATGTTCAAGGTACAGGATCCTTCCCTACTCAGACTTAAGGCTTAGGCACACACAATCCTCCACGTAAGAAATTGTGTTGCTAAGCTGAGAAAACTAGGGGCAAGGGGTGGGGGTGGGGGACAGGGAAGAAATCAAAGTCACAGTCTGTAACAAATATTTTTCCTTTCATTCAATTCTAAAAATATAAAGACTGACCTGAATTTAAGAGCGTTATCAATGGCACTGCACCCACTGACTCCACCGTAACAGATACTGAGCAGTTCTTTCCCATCTACCACCCACTGCTCCCTAGGAATCGTTCAGATTTTCCTCCTTCCACTTCAACAAGATGACTGAAAATGCGGTTTGCTCTTTTGCCAACAAGACATATTTCCCATGTAAATGCCTCCTTCCAAGCATTCCATGCCCTCAATGTTTCATGATTCAGGGACCCATCCCCTGGATTCTATCTCGGCCCCTAGGAGTTTGGGTATTTGAGATGGGGGCCCCTGTGTTTGGCCTTTATTTAATCTGCTCTGCAGTGGGCAAAATTACTTTTTTTTAAATTTAAATTCAACTTAGTTAACATATAGTGTAGTATTGGTTTCAGGAGTAGAATTTAGTGATTCATCACTTACATACAACAGCCAGAGTTCATACCAACAAGTGCCCTCCTTAATGCCCATCACCCATTTAGCCCATCCCCCCACCCAGCTCCCCTCCAATAACCCTCCGTTTGTTCTCTGTATTTAAGAGTCTCTTATGGTTTGCCTCTCTCTCTGTGTTTTTATCTTATTTTTCCTTCTCTTCCCTTACGTTCATCTGTTTTGCTTCTTAAATTCCACATGAGTGAAATCATGTATTTGTCTCTCTCTGAGTGACTTATTTTGTTTAGCATAATAGTTCCATCTATGTTGCTGCAAATGGCAAGATTTCATTCTTTTTGATCACCAGGTAACATTCCATTGTATATATATATATACCACATCATCTGTATCCATTCATCAGTGGATGGACTTTTGGGCTCTTTCCATTATTTATGTATTGTTGAAAGTGCTGCTATAAACATTGGGGTACATGTGCCCCTTTGAATCAGCACTCCTGTATCCTTTGGATTAATACCTAGTAGCACAATAGCTGGATCATAGGGTAGTTCTATTTTTAAGTTTTTGAGGAACCTCCACACTGTTTTCCAGAGTGGCTGCACCAGTTTGCATTCCTACCAATAGTGCCAAAGTGTTCCCCTTTCTCCACATCCTGGCCAACATCTGTTGTTTCCTGAGTTGTTACATTTAAAAGTGTATGTATGATCCAAGTTCAGGCAAAAGATGCTGGAGGTTGAAAGAACTACAACTAACTTTAGTTTTTTTAATGTTTACTTAAGTATAATTAACATACAGTGTTATATTAGTTTTAGGGTACACAATATAACGATTAACAAGGAAAGTAACTAGATTTGACCAAGCATTTTCACATTCTTTGTCTCATTTATTTCACTCTACAAGGTCAGTATAACTATTATTCCCAATCTACAGACAGGACATGAGCCTCAGAAATGTCAAGGGTAACTGTGGAAGGTCACAAAGACAGAGGGGAAGGATGCACACCCAGACAGCCGTTCCAAACTCAACGTCCTCTAAGCAAGCCATGCTAGGAGCAAGCTGTGATTGAGGTAAAACACTAGATTAATATGAGACCATATTATTTCGATGTAGCCTACTGAAAATTTTCACTTTCATTTTGTGATCCGTGGTGATTACAACAGAGTTCTTTATCTAATTTCTTCACCTTTCCCCAGAGTTCACACCACCATTCAGTTGAGTCCCATCTGTGAATTTAATTAACCAGCTGCTGTCCCAGTCTTCCAGATCATTAATTAAGATCTTCTTTGAAACCAGACCTAACCCCTTTACCCTCGGCCATCCCCCAGAGACTTTCAACAGCTCTGAAGATAACTATTTATTTTAACCCCACATTATATGCTCAGTTTGCAAAAGAGCGTTTTATAAGTGCACTATCTCAAAAAGTTAATTTCTCCAGGGACAGATTGTGAGCCAGCTCTGAACATGTTTTGTCAAAATCCAAACACAAGAAATTGCCTCTATATGTTGTTGTTGCTTTTGTTATTACTAATTTTAGGTAATTAGAAAAATTGTTAAATAATTCACTGTAGCATCCTCTTGGTTTAAACCCCAAACGTATTTAATACATATGTATTATCAGGGGACTACATGTATATTAGCAAACAAAAATTACCTATCCACCCATCCCTTTCCCACAGCAATCTAAGATCCAGAGAGTTACCTTAAAGAACTAAGTCAAAATAAGGAGAAAATGTTTATGTACAAAGATGTTCACCATTTTATATATTATGAAATATTGGACTGATTCTATTATCTAACAATAGGAAAATGGGTAATAGATTTCGGTACATCCATATTATGGAATATTATCCTGCTATTAAAACCAGCACTATGTAATTACAGAGAAAACACTTGGGGTATGACACCAAGTGGAAAATAATGAGGACAAAAAAAATGCAAAATCTACAACAATTACATTATATAGAAATAGGTCAGTACGGACAAAGACTGAAATGACCAGAAGCAAAAAAGTGAAGACAGTTAATTTAGAGTCACAAGACTGTGGAAAGGCTTAATGCATGTTTAATTTTAAGTTAGTATATATACATAAAAATAGAAATAAATACATTGAGAGGATTTAAAAAAAAAACAGAGGGAAGGAGGTAAACCACAAGAGACTCTTAAATACTGAGAACAAACTGAGGGTTGATGGGGGGTGGGGGAGAGAAGAAAGTGGGTGATGGGCATGGAGGAGGGCACCTGTTGGGATGAGCATTGGGTGTTGTATGGAAACCATATTGACAATAAATTATATATAAAAAAATAATAAAATAAATAAATACATTGAGAGAGTTTAAAATAAAAGGTTAGTATATATACCAAAAAAAAAAAAAAAAAAAAAAGTAACACTGCCCCAGCTCTAAATATTTCAGAAGTACCTTAGTGTTCGTGGTGTGGTCCAGGATGTTTGTTAGCAGCAGATCTCAATAGCAAAGGTGTCACTGTCTGCCCATGAACCTTGGAGCCACCAATTCAGTTCTGAGGTACTTCTAATTGCCAGTATCTACATTTCTGTGCCAAAAAACATGGATCTGGACTTGCAGAAGGCCATGTACGCAACACGTGGGAAGAACCAAAGAATTAATACTTTCTTAGGAGTAGCTCTTGAGTACCCGTAGAGTCCTACAAATGTTCCTACGTTCTCAGGTGGCATAATTCTGAGATGGCTGGTTTGCATCATTCCTCAGATTCTAACAAAAGACCAAAGAAAGTCATTGGAGAAATGTTCTTCTAATATTTAGGACCACAAGAACTTGTTATCCACCACAGGAGATAGATGAGATATCAATTACTGACTCACACCATACACAAAAGATCATTTGAGATAGGTAACAGTTCTAGGAATTGAATACATTCCATAGAAGAAACACAGAAGACTCTCATTTGTGATCTGGAGTAGGTAAAAAGTCTTAGGGGACAGGAAGCAATGAACATAAAGAAAACTTGGTAAACTGTAGTTGGTCCAAATTAAATCTTACTCATCAAAGACACCATAAAGAAAATGAAAAGCAAGCCACAGACTGGTATAAAATAGTCGCAAAATATGGAACTAACAAAGAACTTTCACCAAGAATTTAGAAAGGACTCCTACAATGCAACAATTTTTTTTAAATTTTTTTTTAACGTTTATTTTTGAGACAGAGAGAGACAAAGCATGAACGGGGGAGGGTCAGAGAGAGGGAGACACAGAATCTGAAACAGGATCCAGGCTCTGAGCTGTCAGCACAGAGCCCGACACGGGGCTCGAACTCACGGACCGCGAGATCATGACCTGAGCTGAAGTCAGCCGCTTAACCGACTGAGCCACCCAGGAGCCCCAACAATTTTTTTAAAAACATCCTAATTTTTAAAATGGGCAAGAGACTTGGACAGGCACGTCACAAAGGAATTATATAAAAGCTAATAAGTAGATGAAAAGTTCTTAGCATCATCAGCATCTTAGCATTTCTCATTGGAGAAAAGGAAATTAAAACCACAGAGAAATACAATGCACGCTGACTAGAATGTCTATAATTAAAAAGGACAGGCAACCCTAAATGTTAATAAGGATGTGGAGCAACCTCAACTCTCTTAAATTACCATGAGGAGTGTAAAATTTTATAACTTTGGAAAACTCTTTGATAGTTTCTTGCAAAGTTAACCACACCTACTTACAACTCAGTAATTCAACTTCTGAGTGTTTACATAATTGAAACAAAAGCATATGTTCAGTAAAAGACTTCTACAGGAATGTTCATCGTAGCCTAATTCATAATAGCCCCAAACGGAAAACAACCCAAATGTCTACTAACGGGAGAATGGACAATCAAGTGTAGTATTTTCATACAGTGGAGTGCTGCACGGAACAAGAAGGAATGAATTACAGCTACACACACGGATATGCTTGAATCTCAAAAACATTAACATTGATTGAAAAAAGCCAGGCGCTTTCTACTCACATGAAATTCTGGAATAGGCAGAACGCATCCATAGAGGCAGAGATAAGAACAGTGGTTTGCTGGAAAGCAGTGATGGGGATTGACAAGGGAGGTACAAAAAAGAAATTTGGGGGTTATAGAAACGTTCTATATCTTCACAAAAGTGTGGGCTATGTGGGCACTTTACTTAAAACTGTTCAAACTCGCTCATGTGTCAAAGTCAAACAGTGCCCCTAAGACATGTGCATATAGCATATGGAAAATCTACTCTCTGGAAAAATAACAAGTCATGCCCTACAAAGACACGCTCTCCTGATAACTCTTCATTTTCCATCATGTGGTGATTTGCTAGTCTGAGTGCTTTTGCACAGATGGATGGAGGTAGTTCTGAGATGCTCGTGTGTTAGGGATAGAAAGTGGGATACCATCTCTGCATGCCTCTGAAGAGGTGGACGTGAACACCACTCCAGCAGAATGCTGGATATCTGCAGTGAGAGGCTGCTGGGCACACATCGGCCAGGAGACCTGCCATGGCCTTAGGAAGCTGGACCGAATATGATCTTGTCATTGGCCAGAACCACTGCCTGGTGGAAGCCAAACTAAGTCTGAGGCACTCCATGATGATATGGATGAAACAGATGAGCCTGAATTGATGCCCATGGACCCTCCTCTAGGGAGAGGATCCCTTCTTGACTACCCTAATGAGCACCAACTCACGTCAGCAAACATTTTTTTTAATGTTTATTTTTGAGAGAGAGACACACACAGAGCACAAATGGGAGAAGGGCAGAGAGAGAGGGAGACAGAATCCAAGTAGGCTGCAGGCTCTGAGCTCTCAGCACAGAGCCTGATGCAGGGCCTCAAACTCATGAACCGTGAGACCATGACCTGAGCCAAAGTCGGACGCTTAACTGACTGAGTCACCCAGGCGCCCCATACATATTCTGACCTTTACTGATGCTGGTACTACCCTTTAAAAGCACACAGTCTAGTGGAAAGAGATCTCCACAATCCAATTTAATGAGATAAAGTCTAAAATAGGGGTGTGGGTAGGAAATCATCAACAATTTAGGGCAGGTGGGGTGGTCAGGGAAGGCTTCGGGGCAAAACTGATCTTTGTGCTAAGTCTGCACAACAGTACAACTCAATGGCTTTACCCTGGTTAGTAAAATAACAGAGGCTGATTGTGAAAAAAAAGTAACAGAAAATAGGAAAGTACCTAGTATTAAGTGAACATGAACTTAGCCTCCACCATTTAGAGATACATTCTGTAACCATTATGATTGTGTCTTTCTTGTCAGATCTTCCCATCCTACATGCTTTCCATGTGTTTGATGTGAAATGGGATCATATTACACATGCCGTTAAAAACACTTAGCCAGAGGGGCGCCTAGGTGGTTCAGTTGTTAAGCACCTAACTCTTGATTTTGGCTCAGGTCATGATCTTGCAGTTCGTGAGCTCAAGCTCCATGTCGGGCTCTGCACTGACAGTGTGGAGCCTGCTTGGGATATTCTCTCTCTCTCTCTCTCTCTCTCTCTCTCTCTCTCTCTCTCTCTCTCTCTCTCAAAATAAATAAATAAATAAACTTAAAAAATACTTAACCAGATATTGCTGGTAGGTCTTCCTGCCTCTCTATGAGTCCACATGGCCATCTTTAATGGCTGTGTTGGATTCCACACTAGAAGCTATATCCTGTGTTTAACCAACCTCGTGGGTCATTCACAATTGTTTTAAGTTGTTTAAAATCATTTATATTATTACACATGTTTAGCTTGGTCTTGGAGAAAGGGGGGCTTCCTTACGACGTGAGAGGGGAAAGGCAGAAAGGACAGGAGACATGAAGCCATGGGGAGAAAGCACAGGGCAGGCATTTGGGGAACACTAGCCATCCTCTGAGGCCAGGGCACAGGACGCCAGTGGAGTGAAGGAGCCAAGACAGGAGAGGTGGATGTGGTCAAAACACGAAGGGCCTTCATGGCCAGTCTAGGGATTTGTACCAGATCCTGAAAGCCATGGGGAGCGAATCAAAAATCTGAATCAGTGAAGGGACACCAGCATATTTGAGTTTTAAAAGGTCATTCTTTCCTTGCTGAGAATTTTGTTGCCTTATGTACTAATTAAAATCCTGGGTATCTATTCTCATCAGTTCAGGAAACACCTCCCACTCAAGACCATAGGCACTGAACATAAGCCAGAGGCAGCCAACAATTCCTTTCATTGAGCTTTGTTCCCTGTGGACATCTTGGCCTTTGAACAGCTGTACTTTGGGGCCTGGCTCAGTTTTCTGCTTTTTTTCTTAAGCCTGAGCACCTGGCTCACAGGTTGCTTGGCTCAGAGACGTATTGGAGGTTTGGGCATATGTGGTTTTGGCTGACACTCTTTATGTTAGGGGACAACTGTAAGAAGTAAGACTGATAGAAAGAGCCAGGAGACTAAGGTGACATGGGGTGAATGTTCTCCCAACCCAAGGAGATGTACATTCTGAATAAAAAAAAATAACCCAAACTTCTAAACAATCTGCACAAGCTCAAGAGGAAGAAAGTTAAAGAAGGCAAGTGCCAGAAACCGAGTGGGATCTCCACGTCAGAGGGCTGAGTGGGAGATGAAGTCAAAAGGCTCACAAAGAATAGACCTTCAAGGTAAGGTAGAATTAGTCCAAATGGGGGAGGGAGATGGGGTGTTAGGCCCACATTAAATGTAAGAAAATAGGATGGAGTGTTCCATGAGGCAGGGAGTCTTGTAGGGCTGCATGATTTAAGGAAAACAGACTTAAATCACCTCCCATACACGTGGGGAAATGCCAAAAAAAAAAAAAATACAAAAAAACAAACCCACAACAAAACCCAACAAAAATGAAAACAAAAACAAAAAACAGAAAAATAAAATAAACAAACAAACAAAACCCAAAAACCTTGCCATCCACTCTGGAAAAGTGGGAAAAGTCTGCAAGAACCAAAAAAGTCTGTATCAAATGTAGTTGGAAGCCTAAATTCACACTATTTGTCTCACAGGAATTTAACATAAAAACTTGAACAAGTGAAAACTCTAAGACATCAGCAAAAGAAAAGGTGAAACATTTCTACATCTCAGAGACACAGAGAGAATCTGCAGAAGATTGCCTATCACAAACCTCAGATTGGAAAAAATTAGCATCCCAGAAAATGGAGATAAAGGAACAATCTAAAAAGGAGCTGAAGATAGGTCTTTTCAAAATATTTTAAAAAACTAAAGAAAGAATAGAAGCTATACAACCAAAAAATGAAAGAAATTGAGGATTTAAAAAAATCCAAATACATTTGAAAGATCGTGAAATAGCCCATATTCTGTACTGGTCACTGTTCTGAATGATGGGAATACATCTCTGAGCAGAAAAGACAAAACCCTGTCCTCAGGGAGCCTTCATTTAGGAGGGGGCGACCCCAAAGAAACAAACATAAAAAGTAATTTCAGCAGTGCTCAATGCCACTTGACTGTATGACCAGTGGACATGTACATTGACCAAACATAAAATTAAATACGTGATACATTTACAGCCCGTGAGTGAAAAACAGGGGGATATTTGGTGGCATGGGTATGACACAGGGCACACTGAGCAGGCATGAAGGAGAAGTGCTCGTTTCACAAGAATTTCATCAAGATTGCTTAGTCACACCTTCTTAAGCAAAACTAAGTCCTTGATGTCCCAGCCTCTTCTGTTCTTAAATTTGAAATAGCTTCTTCTCAATACAATACAAACCCAGAGTCTTCTCCAGAGAATTCTATCATTAGATGACATTTGCAATTTTTAATTTAAAGTTTATTGAATAATTTTAGATTTATATGATGTTCTAAGGGATAAAATATGGAGAGATCCCATGTGGCCCTTACCCAGTGTCCCCCAAATAGTAACATTTTACAAAACTACAGTGTGGTATCAAAACGTGGTAGAGACATTGATATAAACCACCTACTTTACTTGTACTCATCTGTGTGTATACTTAGTTCTATATAGTTTTATTCTATGTGTGGGTTCCTGAATCCATTTTGCCATGAGTTTGGTGTTAGATGCTGGGTTTTTTATAAATGTTCTTTATCCAGTCAAGTAGTTTCTCTTTATTCCTAACTTGCTGTTGGTCTTTATTATGAATGAATATGAGATTTTCTTAAGTGCTTTTTCTGTATCAGTTGAAAGATCATAAAATTATTCTTCTTTAGGTTCTTTACATGGTAAGGTGTATTGACTAATTTAATGCATGCTGAACTGTGCATGCCTGAGATGGATTTCACTTAGTCACAGTGTATGGTTCTTTCTAGACGTTGCTGGATTCAATTTGCTACTATTTTGTTGAGGACATTCGAGTCTACATTCATGAGCGATAATGATCTGTAGTTTTCTTTGTTTGTACTGTCTTTGTCTGGTTTTGGTATCAGGGTAATACAGGCCTCATAAGGTCACTTGGGAGGTGTTTTACACTCTTTCATTTTTCTGGAAAAGACTGTGTAAAGTTGGTGTTAAGTTTTCTTTAATGTTCGGTAGGATTCTCCAGTGTAACTTTCTGGGCCTGGGGACTTCTTTAAAAAAAAAAAAATTTTTTTTTAAACATTTATTCCTTTTTTGAGACACAGAGAGAGTCAGTGTGAGTGGGGGAAGGGCAGAGAGAGGGGGAGACACAGAATCCGAAGCAGGCTCCAGGCTCTGAGCTGTCAGCACACAGCCTGACGCGGGGCTCGAACTCACAGACCGTGAGATCATGACCTGAGCCGAAGTCAGACACTTAACAGACTGAGCCACCCAGGAGCCCCATGGGGACTGATTTTTTAAGAGCTTCTTAATTATAAATGCAAATTTGTTCATGATTGTAGGACTATTCAGATTATTTATATCATTTTAGTTGAGTATTGACAGTGTGTGTTTTCCAAGGAAGTGTTCCATTTCTTCTAGAACTTATGAGTGTAAAGTTGAAGTATTCCTTTATCATTCTCTTAATGACTGCAAGATCTGTGGTGACAGCCTCAGTTTCATATATTTCATATATTCATAATTTGTCTTCTCTCTTCTTTTCTTTCCAGTCTTGCTGGAGGTTTTCAATTTCACTATTTTGAAACATCAGCTTTTTTTGTTTTATTTATTTATTTTTTTACTGTTTTCCTATTTCATTTATTTCTACTCTGATCTCTATTATTACCTTCCTTCTGTTTGTTTTGGGTTTAGTTTGCTCTTCTTTTTCTATTTTCTTGAGGTATGAACTGATATTGTTAACTCAAGATCTTTCCTTGTTTCTAACATAAGCTTTTACCTCTCAATACTGCTTTAATTGCTTCCCACATGCTCTGATATACTGCATTTTCATTTCCATTCACTTAAATATATTTTATTTTATTATTTTTTTAATATGAAATTTATTGTCAAATTGGTTTCCATACAATACCTAGTGCTCATCCCAACAGGTACCCTCCTCAAAACCCCTCACCCACCCTCCTCTCCCTCTCACACCCCATCAACCCTCAGTTTATTCTAAGTTTTTAAGAGTCTCTTATGGTTTGGCTCCCTCCCTCTCTAACCTTTTATTTTTCTTCCCCTCCCCCACAGTCTTCTGTTAAGTTTCTCAGGATCCACATTAAGAGTAAAAACATATGGTATCTGTCTTTCTCTGTATGACTTATTTCACTTAGCATCACACTCTCCAGTTCCATCCACATTGCTACAAAAGGCCAGATTGCATTCTTTCTCATTGCCACGTAGTATCCTATTGTGTATACAAACCACAATTTCTTTATCCATTCATCAGCTGATGGACATTTAGGCTCTTTCCATAATTTGGCTATTGTTGAGAGTGCTGCTATAAACATTGGGGTGCAAGTGCCCCTATGCATCAGTACTCCTGTATCCCTTGGGTAAATTCCTAGCAGTGCTATTACTGGGTCATAGGGTAGATCTATTTTTAATTTTTTGAGGAACCTCCACACTGCTTTCCAGAGTGGCTGCACCAGTTTGCATTCCCACCAGCAGTGCAAGAGGGTTACCGTTTCTTCACATCCTCTCCAGCATCTATGGGCTCCTGATATGTTCATTTTAGCCACTCTGACTGGCATGAGGTGATATCTCGGTGTGGTTTTGATTTGTTTTTCCCTGATGAGGAGTGACATTGAGCATCTTTTCATGTGCCTGTTGGCCATCTAGATGTCTTCTTTAGAAAAGTGTCTATTCGTGTCTTCTGCCCATTTATTCACTGGATTATTTGTTTTTCGGGTGTGGAGTTTGGTGAGTTCTTTATAGACTTTGGATACTAGCCCTTTGTCTGATATGTCATTTGCAAATATCTTTTCCCATTCTTTCGGTTGCCTTTTAGTTTTGTTGATTGTTTCCTTTGCAGTGCACAAGCTTTTTATCTTCATGAGGTCCCAAAAGCTCATTTTTGCTTTTAATTCCCTTGCCTTTGGAGATGGGTCTAGTAAGAAATTGCTGCGGCTGAGGTCAGAGAGGTTTTTTCCTGCTTTCTCCTCTAGGGTTTTGATGGTTTCCTGTCTCACATTCAGGTCCTTTATCCATTTTGAGTTTATTTTTGTGAATGGTGTAAGAAAGTGGTCTAGTTTCATTCTTCTGCAGGTTGCTGTCCAGCTCTCCCAGCACCATTTGTTAAAGAGACTGTGTTTTTTCCATTGGATATTCTTGCCTGCTTTGTCAAAGACTAGTTGGCCATACTTTTGTGGGTCCAATTCTGGGGTTTCTATTCTATTCCATTGATCTATGTATCTGTTTTTGTGCCAATACCAGTCTGTCTTGATGATTACAGCTTTGTAGTAGAGGCTAAAGTCTGGGATTGTGATGCCTCCCGCTTTGTTTTTCTTCTTCAATATTACTTTGGCAATTCGGGGTCTTTTGTGGTTCCATACAAATTTTAGGATTGCTGGTTCTAGCTTCAAAAAGAATGCTGGTGAAATTTTGATTGGGATTGCACTGAACGTGTAGATAGCTTTGGGTAGTATTGACATCTTAGCAATATTTATTCTTCTATGCGCCAAATACGGGAGCCCCCAAATATATAAAACAATCACAAACATAAGCAACCTTATTGATAAGAATGTGGTAACTGTAGGGGACTTTAATACCCATCTTACAACAATGGATAGATCATCTAGGCACAGGATCAATAAAGAAACAAGGGCCCTGAATGATACATTGGATCAGATGGACTTGACAGATATATTTAGAACTCTGCATCCCAAAGCAACAGAATATACTTTCTTCTAGAGTGCACATGGAACATTCTCCAAGACAGATCACATACTGGGTCACAAACCAGCCCTTCATAAGTATAGAAGAATTGAGATCATAGCATGAACACTTTCCGACCACAATGCTATGAAACTTGAAATCAACCACAGGAAAAAGTCTGGAAAACCTCCAAAAGCATGGAGGTTAAAGAACACCCTACTAAAGAATGAATGGGTCAACCAGGCAATTAGAGAAGAAATTAAAAAATATATGGCAACAAAGGAAAATGAAAATACAACAATCCAAACACTTTGGGATGCAGTGAAGGCAGTCCTGAGAGGAAAATACATTGCAATCCAGGCCTATCTCAAGAAACAAGAAAAACCCCAAATACAAAATCTAACAGCACACCTAAAGGAACTAGAAGCAGAACAGCAAAACCCCAAACCCAGAAGAAGAAGAGAAATAATAAAGATCAGAGCAGAAATAAACAATATAGAATCTAAAAAAAACTGTAGAGCAGATCAATGAAACCAAGAGTTGGTTTTCTGAAAACATAAACAAAATTGATAAACCTCTAGCCAGGCTTCTCAAAAAGAAAAGGGAGATAAAAATCATGACTGAAAATGGAACTATTACAACCAAACCCTCAGAAATATAAGCAATTATCAGGGAATACTATGAAAAATTATATACCAACAAACTGGACAACCTGGAAGAAATGGACAAATTCCTAAGCACCCACACACTTCCAAAACTCGAACAGGAAGAAATAGAAAACTTGAAAAGACCCGTAACCAGCAAAGAAATTGAATCAGTCATCAAAAATCTCCCAACAAATAAGAGTCCAGGACCAGATGGCTTCCCTGGGGAATTCTACTCTACCAGACATTTAAAGCAGAGATAATACCTATCCTTCTCAAGCTGTTCCAAAAATTAGAAAGGGAAGGAAAACTTCCAGACTCATTCTATGAGCCAGCATTACTTGGATTCCTAAACCAGACAGAGACCCAGCAAAAAAGAACTACAGGCCAATATCCCTGATGAATATGGATGCAAAAATTCTTAATAAGATACTAGCAAATCGAATTCAACAGCATATAAAAAGAATTATTCACCATGATCAAGTGGGATTCATTCTTGGGCTGCAGGGCTGGTTTAACATTTGCAAATCAATCAATGTGATACATCACATTAATAAAAGAAAAGATAAGAACCATATGATCCTGTCAAGCGATGCAGAAAAAGCATTTGACAAAATTCATCATCCTTTCTTTTTTTTTTTTTTTTTTTTTTTTTTTTTATTTATTTTTGCGACAGAGAGAGACAGAGCATGAACGGGGGAGGGGCAGAGAGAGAGGGAGACACAGAATCTGAAACAGGCTCCAGGCTCCGAGCCATCAGCCCAGAGCCCGACGTGGGGCTCGAACTCACGGACCGCGAGATCGTGACCTGGCCGAAGTCGGACGCTTAACCGACTGCGCCACCCAGGCGCCCCCATCATCCTTTCTTAATAAAAACCCTCAAGAAAGTCGGGATAGAAGGAACATACTTAAACATCATAAAAGTCATTTACGAAAAGCCCACAGCTAATATCATCCTCAATGGGGAAAAACTGAGAGCTTCCCCCCTGAGATCAGGAACACAACAAGGATATCCACTCTCACCGCTGTTGTTTAACACAGTGTTGGAAGTTCTAGCATCAGCAATCAGACAACAAAAGGAAATCAAAGGCTTCAAAATTGGCAAAGATGAAGTCAAGTTTTCACTTTTTGCAGATGACATGATATTATACATGGAAAACCCCACAGACTCCACCAAAAGTCTGCTAGAACTGATACATGAATTCAGCAATGTCGCAGGATACAAAATCAATATACAGAAATCAGTTGTATTCTTATACACTAACAATGAAGCAACAGAAAGACAAAGAAACTGAGCCCATTCACAACTGCACCAAGAATCATAAAATACCTAGGAATAAACCTAACCAAAGATGTAAAAGATCTGTACGCTGAAAACTATAGAAAGCTTATGAAGGAAATTGAAGAAGATATAAAGAAATGGAAAAACATTCCGTGCTCATGGATTGGCAGTTAAATGTATTTTAAAAGTTGTCTCTGAGACTCACTAATTGATCCACGGGTTATAAATGAGTTTGTTGTTTAACTTCCAAGTGTTTGAGATTTTCCTTTTGTGTTTTTTATTGATTTTTGGTTTGATTCTATTACAATCAAATTATATTCAAAATGATTGTAATTCTTTTTTATTGAGATTTGCTTCATTGCCCTAAGTATAGTTTATCTTGGTAAATTTTCCATGAGTGCTTAAAAAAAAAAGCATATTTTGCTGTTGTTAGTGGTTGAATGTTCTATGTACATCAATTGGATTCTGCTGATTAAATGTTTTGTTCATATCTTCTATGTCCTTCCTGATTTTTGAAAGGGGAGTTATAGTAAGAGAGGGATGTGGAAGTCCCCAACTATAATTATAGATTTGTACATTTCTCCTTCCAGCTACATAAGATTTTGTTTCGTGTTTTTTGAGTTTCTGTTGTTTGGTGCATACATATTTAAGTTTGTCATGTATTCATGCTGGATGGATTCTTTCATGCTTATGTCAGGCTCCTCCTTGACGCAAAAAAAAATTCTTTGCTCTAAAGTCTACTTTGTCAAATGTTAACATAGTCATTCTTTTCTAATTAATGTTTGCCAGGTACATCTTTTGCCATGCTTTTACTTTCAACCAACCTTTGCTGTATTTAAAATGAGTTTCTTTAAAACAGCAGATGGCTGAATTATGTTTTATTATGCACTCTGTCATCCTTTTCATTTTCAGTGGTGTACTTCAACTATTGACAATTAAGGTAATTATTGAGATGTTCGTGCTTAAGTCTACATTTTTGTTTTTGGGTTACTTCTGGTTCTTGTTTACCTTTTTTCTTGCTTACCTGTGGCTTACTTGAACATTTTAAATATTTCATCTTTACTTATATGTATGGTTTTTAAGAATGTACCTCTTTGCATAGTTTCTTACTGGTCGCTCTGGTTAGTATAATATACATACATAACTTCTCACAGTCTACTGTCATCATAATTTTACTACTTTGGTGTAGGGTAGAAACCTCACCTTTTCCTTTTAGGCTCCTTTACCTTACCCATTTTAAATATCATTGTCTTGAGTGTCAGATGGTGTTGTAATTTTTGCTATAATCACCAAATATGATTTATAAAACTCCTGAGGAAAAGGATAACCTATTATACACACCCATATTTCTGCATTATTAACTCTTCCTGGTGCTCAAAAATTCTTTTATCATTTCCTTTATGTTTGGAGAATTTCTTAAACTAACTCTTAAGGGAATGACTGCTCATTAACAATTATTTTGGTTTTACTCCATCTGAAAAGGGCTTTCTTTCCCTCTCATTCCTGAAAGACAGCTTTATTGGTTATAGAATTGGCAGTGACCATTTTTTCCTTTCTTCGCTTGAACAAACTTGTGCCACTTCCCTCTCCCCTCCATGGTTCCAGAGGACCAACCTGATGACACTCTGATCAGTGCTTCCCTATAGGTAATATGACATTGTTCTCTCACTGCTCTCAAGATTTTTTCTTTGTCTTAGTTTCAGAAATTCATGATGTGCCTTGGTGTGGGTTTCTCTGTGTTTATCCTATTTGGAGGTTCTCACAGTTTCATTGTTTAGGTCATTTGTCAAATTTTGGAAAAAATCAGCCATTTTTTCTTCAATTATTCTTTCAGGCACATTCTCTTTCCCTTTTCCTCCTGGAGCCTTTTCTTTTTCTTCTTTAAAAAACATTGTTTGAGTCTACTTTCTCTCTGATGTCCAGATTGGGTGAATTCTACTGATTTGTCCTCAAGTTCAGGGATTCTAATCTCTGACACCTTGAGTCCACCCAGTGACTTTGTAATTTGTGTTACTGTATTTTTTAGTTCTATAATTTATTTTGGTCCTTTTTCATGACTTCTGTTTCCTAGCTAAGACTTTCTATTTTACTTTTCATTTGTTTCAAGAGAATTTGTAATTGATTGCTGAAGAATTTTTATGAAGGCTGCTTTAATATCCTTATCTAATAATGCCAACATCTGATTCATCTCACTGTTGGCATAATTTGATTGTCTTTCTTATTCAAGTTGTAATTTTCCTGGTTCTTGGTACAATGGGAGAATTCTGATTGTATCATGGGCATGTTGTCTTATACTTGTCATCTTTTACTAGGAGACTCTGGGTTGTATTTAAATATTTTATTCGGGGAGATCGTCACCCTGTTTAGATTTAGCATGCAGGCGGGTCTTGGTATTCTTTTTCAGACTGTGATTCCAGTGACATTTTGGTTTTCAGAGCCTTTGCAATGTTTGGGTCTGCCTGATTCATCTGATGCTGCTGGGGTTCCCATGGTTCTTTGCTGTGGTTCCTGAGGGGATAGAAGGAGCTTCTCTAGACCAGAAACTGGGTGTCACTTGGTGAGGGAGGGAACCTTGGGCCCACAAAGATAAAGAGACTTACTGGACCAGACTACCTGCTGCTCCCAGCAGTTTGGTCCTTCTCCTCCAGGGATGAGTCTCAGGCCTTGCAGTGAAGGAAAGCACCTCTCCTGGCCACTTATCTTAGTGGGGCTTCTGATTGGTGATTGATACCTCCTCACCAGTTCTGCTGTGGTTACTGTGTATATTTAGCCCAGGAGGGAAATGAGCCTGGAATGCCTGCTGTTTCTAGGTTGGAGGTCAGGAGACAGAGTCTGGGTCACCTTGTTCATTGGATGAGGAACAAAAGACATTCTGCTGCTGTGCTGTTCCTTTTCCCTGGCTCCCAAAGCAGTTCTCCTTCTTCTTACCACTTTTCAGAGATATCTTTTAATTATCTTCTACTATTCCAAGGACTTATACTTGTACTTAGTCCTTGCTAAGTGGGAATAAATGAGTCTATGCCATTTTATCTGGACCAGAAGTCTTGACGTTTATACTGGGATTTTTTGTTTGTACTTATGTTCAATCAAAGACATACCAGAAAGCACATAGCAGTGCTATCTGTTAGTAGCCCAAATTTGGAAACCACCTATAGAATTTTCATAGTAAAATAACTGTGGCATGTTCACATGATAGCACACTACTCAGCAATAAAAATGCACAGAATACATTTTGCTGCACAAAATACAAAATGCTGCTTGTTAAAGCAGCAATACGGGTGAATTTTCCAACATAGTGTTAAACAAAAAAAGCCAGAGACTGAACAGAACATGCTTTGTGCTTCCATTTTATATAAAGTGCACAGAACGGACAGAAGTTATCTATGCTTTGGATGTCAGGCTAATGGTGCCCTTGGGAAAGGGTCAGTGAGGTTAAGGGCTCTAAGAAGGGCTCCCACAATGCCAGTGATATCTCGTTCATGATCTGAATGCTGGTTACATGAATGTATTCAATTAATCAAGCTGTACATTTACAATAGGTGCAATTATATATATATATTTCCCTAAAACATTTAAACAAATTATATGTCTGCTGGAAACTATAGATTTTAATAGATAAAGCATATAATAGATTCCCCAACCAGCACTGAGCTGGGAAAGAAGCTCCAGCTTGGGAGCTATTATGAACTCCACTGGCTCTTTGGATTTCAGTTCCTTTATGTGTAAAGCTATTGTCAGTTTAAACAGGCTCCCTGAGAGCCTGATCCCAGCCAGGCACTGTGCTGGGTGCTTTCTGTACAACACTAGTCCCCGTAATATGGCGGCAAAGAAGATGTAGCCGATTGTCATCATTCGTGGTCCTTATGTTCTATGAAGTTGCTGCCAACATGGAATTAATGAATACCAAAGCACTGCTTCTACAGAGTTAGGTTCCTGTGAGCCTCTGGTCACAACATTCTCAGCAACCAATCAATTCATAACCATGCTTTTGTGAGTTTCTGTTTAAAGATACCTTTCAAATATGTACCATTCATTAACCTTGAACTCACAGCCAAGCCCACCATACCTCAGGCCTGAATGACACTTCTCTAACACAGGCGTGTTCTCTGTCAGTCCTATCTTAACCTTCTTGTGATTACGAACACTGGACAGCATTGCAGCACTAGGCTGGGGGCCATTTAAAATAACAACGGCAACAATAAAAAGCATACACCTGTGAAAAGTGTGGCCCAAAGGAGACTCCAAGAAGGACACTTGTTGACAGTATGGAAGCTGAAACAAAGCAGAGTGTCCCCTTGTTAAACCTCAGCTGGGAACTTGCATGCCAGGTTGACTCAATTTTTTTTTCTTTCTGTTCATATCCATGAAGGACCATGAAAGTGCCATAAATAAGGGTTTGGGGGTTTCAAATAAATTTTAGTGAGTACGCAGATTTGCAAATACAGGATCCATGAATAATGAGGATTGCCTGTATTCTCATCCACGCTTTACACAGGCACAAATTCAGGGTCAAATTGCTTCAGACACGGACCCAGTAAGTGGCAGAGTTGTTCCTTCCACAAGACAAGCACAAGGTACCACCCTGTCTCAGACGTTCTCTTGCCTTTCTGAACTCAGTAACTCCCAGGGTAGAGGGGCAGCCCTTCCTTCTTCTGAGTTCCAAAAGCAGTGATAAGGACATGATCACATTAACTGAGCACTTGTCATGTGCTGGCTTCTGTGCTAAGTGCTGTTTGAGTACTGACTCATTTAATCTCACACCCACCTTTATGAGTCAGTTCTGTTGACATCACTACTGTAAATATGCACAGAGTGGGTAGTCAGTGTGGCCGCTGTCACCCAACTTGTAAGAGGAAGTTCTAGGATCCTATCACAGGCAGCTCAAGCCTTTGGCAGGTGCACCGCACATACAACCTTAGTACCTAATCCTAACCTCTACTGTTCACGCAACATGCTGTGTGGAAGTTACCTATTTGATTCTCTGCTTTCCTCCGAAAGACCGTGAGTTCACTAAAAACATCAGCCTTATTTTATTCCTCTCTGTGTCCCCGCCGCCTGGCCCAGATGCTAACGTGCACCAGGAGGTCAGCAAGTAATTAGCAGATAAATAACCAAAGACATGAATCAATGCACCTCCGCCTTCCTGGTACCCAGCACAGGGCCTGGCACGCAGGGGTTGTTCAACAAATATTTGCTCAGGGAGATGGTCAACATTTTCCACGAGCAGCATTACTTTCCAGCAAGAGAGGACACTACGTTCTCCAGTGCTTCTGTCCACCAGCTCCAGGCAGGCGACAGTGCCAGCCTCTCCTCTGAGCTGTGACAGGATGCCTCCTGGCTCTGAAAGAGTCCAGCTAATTAGACTCGTGTCTGCCAACAGAGAGAGTGGACAAATACTGAGAGGAAACTGTTAGCAGAGAAGAGGAGGGTAAGGAGGCGGGAGGGACGGGGTATCAGCAATTTGTTGGAGGCGATGAAAAGGATCGCGTTATGCCTTCCGCTAAATTACTGCATGTACTAATTGTATATGCACGAGTAATTGTTGGTGCTGCTCATTTACATTTGATTATTATATTTGTAGTTTTTAATTGCATTTGAATATGTGTGCTGCTAATACCGTCAGGATCATCAGTAGCTGTCAGCAATCCTCAGTGCTGGTTCTGCTAATGAAATGCAGATCTGCTACCAGGGCCTTCATTTTATCCAGATAACGCGCTGGCGAGAGCAGTGACGAGAACAATACAAAGACTACCACTCTGAGCGGCTACCTTGTTTGGGGAGCTGTCCTAGGTGCTGGTTCATAAGAAACAGTGAGGCATGTTAAGCGCGATAAAATCGGGGTTTATTCCTAGCTTGGTTCTTTACTACTGTGTGATTTTTTTTTAAAGAAACGGAACCACTCTGATCCTCAATTTCATCCTGTGTAAAAACGCATACTTGGCATAATTACTGTGAAAGTTGACAACAGGTTCAAGAGTCTGATGCACGGCAGGCCCTTAAGGAATGGTGACTTATTACTCTCATTTATCCAGAAACCTGTGTTTCCACTGGAGCCAGCGTTGCTAAGGGCCTCATCAGCACTCACCCAAGAAGCCATAAGTTGTTAACCGATCTCACTGCTTCCTTCCTCTCTCCTCCACCTGAGCCACAGAGGCTCTAACAAATAAATCTGGAAGCATGTCTTTTCCATGTTCACAGGCTGTTGAGGGCTCTCTGCAGCCTGCAGGGCAGAGTCTTCCTGTGCAGGACCAGGCTGCAGTGATGGAGGCCAGGACACAGACCCCCACAGAGGACAGCACTCTCCCCTCTAACTGCTGTCTGCCACCAACCATCAGCTGTTTTTAGAATTGCCTCAGCTAAAAAGAGCTGCTTTAACCAAAGTCACCCCTGCTGGGGGAGCCCACAACCACTGACGGGCCAAAGTGTGGGTATAAAATCCTGACCCTGTCACCCCCAACTCGGGATACCTCCGAAGAGCTGACCAGCTTCAGAATGCCCAGGGGGTCACGTGAGGCTTCATTAGGACTGCACCCAAGCCAGATGCTCCTCTGTTCAGCCCTTCTTTCTTTCTTTCTTTCTTTCTTTCTTTCTTTCTTTCTTTCTTTCTTTTCTTTCTTTCTTTCTTTCTTTCTTTCTTTCTTTCTTTCTTTTCCTTCCTTCCTTCCTTCCTTCCTTCCTTTCTTTCCCTTCCTTCCTTCCTTCCTTCCTTCCTTCCTTCCTTCCATCTGCTCCCCTCCCCAGATGCTGATCCCCAGGGCATTCCCTAATCAGGTGCTCCCTAGTAAAGCTCCCCCTTGCTAATTTCTACCTCAGACTCCGTGTCCTAAGAAACAACTTGCAACACAGACTACCTCTCTTGACTTGTGCACCACCTCTGCTGTCTGACATGTGTGAAATATCTTTCCTTCCAAATAAGCCATTTGCTTCCCCAACTCTCTGCTGTTACATCATAACACTCACCCGTACCAGAGGCCCCTTGAAACTTGGCAGCCTCGGGGCGCCTGGGTGGCTCAGTCGGTTGAGCGTCTGACTTCGGCTCAGGTCATGATCTCACTGTTCGTGAGTTCGAGCCCTGTGTCGGGCTCTGTGCTGTCAGCTCAGAACCTGGAGCCTGCTTCAGATTCTGTGTCTCCCTCTCTCTCTGCCCCTCCCCCGCTCACACTCCATCTGTCCATCTCTCTCTCTCTCACACACACACACAATAAACACTATTAAATAAAAAAAGAAAGAAAGAAACTTGGCAGCCTAGAGAGCTCCAACTCCTCCAATAGCTTCAGAACGAACGGTACCTCCTCTGAGACGCCTCTCCTGATTGTCCCAGGCAGAGTTAAGTTCTGAGTCTGGAAGGCCTGTTTACGTCTCTGTACAGTGTTGATTGCACTATATATATTTTTAATTTTTAAAAAATGTTTTATTTTTGAGAGAGAGAGAGAGAGAGAGAGAGCACAAGCGGGGGAGGGGCAGAGAGAGAGGGAGACACAGAATCCAAAGCAGGCTCCAGGCTCCGAGCTGTCAGCACAGAGCCCAACGCAGGGCTCAAACCCACAAACCATGAGATCAGGACTTGAGCCAAAGCAGGACGCTCAACTGACTGAGTCCCCCGGGTGCCCTGAAGCTTACGCTCTAAATAAGGTAGACAGTCAGTAAAAAGATGAAACTCAATATGTCATTATTAGGTGCTAAAGATAAAAATTTAAGGGGTGTGTGTGCAGAATTTTGAGGGTTGCCGTTTTAGCTGGGGTGGCCAGGCAAGGTCTCCTTGAGAAGGTGTCATCTAAGTGAAAACCTGAAGGAAGGGGGGGGACCCCTGCAAACATCTGGGAGAAGTGCATTCTAGAAAGAAGGCACAGCAAGTGCAAATGCCCTGCAGCAGGCATGTGCTTATCATGCCTGAGGAACAGAAGCCAGCAAGCCTGGAAGAGACTGAGCAAAATGGAAGATGAGCCGGAGCGACCGCAGGGCCAGATCACGCTGGGGTTTGTGGAGCATTGCAGGGAATTTGGCTTTAGCTCGTTGGGTGGCGAACAGAGGAGGAACATGACTTGGCTGAGGTCTTAATGGGATTGCTCTGCACACTGCACTGGGAATGGACCGACACGGGCCAGGGAAGAATCAGGACAAACAGGCAGGAGGCTGTGACAACCACCGAGGGGAGAGAGATGATGGTGGTTTGGATGATGGGAGCTGGGAGGCAGTGAGAAGTGACTGGACTCTGGACATCATAAAGAGAAAGACACGGTTTCCTATGGATTGGGTGTGGGGTGCGAAAGAAAAGAATCAAGGATAAGCCTGACATGTGGGGCCTCAGATGGGGGAGTCAAGGCTGCCTCTATTGAGAGAAAGTTGCCTTCAAAAGAAACTGTTCCAGTAGAAGTTCAAGAATTTATCTTATGTATGTAAAGTTTGAGACAGGAAACCAGGAGGGGGCGGGGAGGCAAGTTCTGTAAGCCCGGCTAGCATACGGAAGCTAGTAAAACAGACACAAATCAACAACACTTACTGAGAGCTGGGTGGGTGTCGTGCACTGTTCAAATTACACAATTCTCCCCAAACCTGCAAGGAACAAACTCTGATTCTTCCAAAGTGCGAGGAGGAAACTGAGACTCAGCAAGGTTACATAACCTGCCTGAGGTCACACAGCAGGTAAATGGCAAACCAGGACTTGAGCCCAGCATTGTACGGCCTGTACTTTTCACCCTGAAGCTCTGATACTTGTCAATAATGTCACCATTTGTGTTTTTCGTCTCTGACTCCATCCTCTCCACGCCAATAACTACAGTTATTAAGCACTAACTATGCTGTGGCACTGCTCTAAGTGCTTCCTATTTAGTATACTCAGTGAACTCATCCGTAGGCACAGAGACGCAAAGTAACTTAGCACAGTCACACAGCCAATACAGAGGAACGGGTATTTGAACTCAAAGTCTGACCCCTTGGCCCACATTCTTCCTCATTATATATATATATTTTTTAATATGAAATTTATTGTCAAATTGGTTTCCATACAACACCCAGTGCTCATCCCAATAGGTGCCCTCCTCGATGCCCATCACCCACCCTCCTCTCCCTCCCACTTTCCATCAACCCTCAGTTTATTCTCAGTTTTTTAAGAGCCTCTTATGGTTTGGCTCTCTCCCTCTCTAACTTTGTTTCCCCCTTCCCCTCCCCCACGGTCTTCTGTTAGGTTTCTCAGGATCCACATAAGAGTGAAAACATACGGTATCTGTCTTTCTCTGTATGACTTATTTCACTTAGCATAACACTCTCCAGTTCATCCACGTTGCTACAAAAGGCAAGATTGCATTCTTTCTCATTGCCACGTAGTATTCCATTGTGTATATAAACCACAATTTCTTTATCCATTCATCAGTTGATGGACATTTAGGCTCTTTCCATAATTTGATTATTGTTGAAAGTGCTGCTATAAACACTGGGGTACAAGTGCCCCTATGCTTCAGCATTCCTGTGTCCCTTGGGTAGATTCCTAGCAGTGCTATAGCTGGGTCAATGACATGGGAGCCATTGGAGGATTCTGAGAAAAAGACTGACATGATATGAGGTAAAAAGGTCCCATTGGCTACGGTGTTGACAAGAGACTGCAGGAGGCCATGGACAGAAGTAGGGAGACCACTAAAGGCTGAGGTGATGGTGCCTAGAAGAGAATGGTTATGGTGGACGGAAGAGGAGCTGCATGTCCTGGGCAGCACCTGGCATTCGTTCACTTGCTCATTCATTCATTCACTCACTCATTCCTTGGGTGTCTGCTTTGGGCCATTCATAGAGGCAGTTCCATTCCCTCCTGCATGAGGCTCTGTACTAGCAGCCAAGGATGTCTAGCCAAGGGGTAAAGACAGGCACAACCCGCACCCTCACGGGTCTTACCACCTCACCAGGAAGGAGACAAGAAACTAACGACTACATGCATGCATTCTGAAGGAGGTCAGGTTCAATGGGGCATGCACCAGGGGAGCCAATCCACTGTGTGTCCAAACTGAGTTCAGCTAACATACGGCTTGTAGGAACCCAATGAGAGAGTCACTCACTCAGGGGACGGCATGTCTGAAGGTAAAGTTAGAAAAGTCGTGAACAAGCACTCAGACAGACAGCAACTGGGCCGCCAGAGAATTTGTGGTAATCTAAGTCTGCACCAAAGGACACTGCTGGACGATTTGGTGGGGAGGTGGGAAAGAAGGGTGGGGTCAGAAGGAGGGCCCCTGATGGATGCTCACCATGGGTCCACTCTTCTATGTATCAAACTCCTTCCTGCTCCATGCCCCCCACTTCCCTAGAAAACCTCAAGTCCTCCTCCTGGAAGTCCAAGTACGGACACTCTGTCAATAGTATTCAGTCTGCAAAACTTTCTGTCAATTAAATCTCACAAAGGACAAGTTTGCGAGGTGAACCATCGGCAAATTCCTGGGTGTTCCCAGGGGTGGCACGTTCTCTCTCTGGCTCCGTGACTGCACCTAAAACACGGATGGGAGGCCTAATGAGATCAAGTGTCATCTCCAGAGCTCAAAGTCTCCAGTTTTCTTCCTCTAATCTCAGAGTAATAGGCAACTGCAGTGACATTCACATACCACATGACACTGGGGCTCACAACATCCTCACACACCTTACGTACCATGCATACGACACTCCTTTCAACAACACCCTATGATGTAAAAATTTCCCAGGAGACATGAACACACATGCATGTGTGTCTGCCATGGATGAGAATATTCACAACAGCTCCAAGTTATAAGCAACCCAAGTTCCATCAGTAGTAGAACCATTAAACAAATAATCATACAAAAGAACAGTTGGCAGCAGTGGAAAAGAACTGTGATATGACAGATGAATCTCA
Source organism: Panthera onca (assembly GCF_046562875.1). Classification (NCBI taxonomy): domain Eukaryota; kingdom Metazoa; phylum Chordata; class Mammalia; order Carnivora; family Felidae; genus Panthera; species Panthera onca. The sequence continues at coordinate 5,744,788 of NC_138342.1, forward strand.
AAGACATTATGTTTAGAGAAAAAAGCAAACAAAAGAATATGTATCCCATGATTCTATCATATAAGTGTAAAAAAGAGGACACACAAACATCTAATGATACAGACTGGGAAAGCAATAACCTCTTAGTGGGGTATTGACTGGAAAGGAACTTGAGGGAAACTTCTGGGATGGTGATAATGCTCCACATCTTTTCTCTAATTTTTTTTGTATTTATTTTTGAGAGAGAGAGAGGCAGAGAGGGAGACACAGAATCCGAAGCAGGCTCCAGGCTCCGAGCTTTCAGCACAGAGCCTGATGAGGGGCTCAAACACATGAACCGTGAGATCATGACCTGAACTGAAGTCAGACGCTTAACCGACTGAGCCTCCCAGATGTCCTACTCCACATGCTGATTTGGGTGACTGTCGCTGAAGTACATACAGATGTAAAAATTCATTCAGCTGTATGGTTAAGATTAACGTAGGTTGCTTTATGTCTGCTATCCCTTAATTTAAGAGTAAATTTTTAAAAAATTCTATAAGGTGATTATTAATTAACAGGAGAAAATCATATGATTGTAATGGTCTCAAGATAATACAAAACCTTTGCTGATGCAAGCTATTAATGTTGTCTTTTACACACCAAATCCCATTAGTTTTTCTACACACAATGACAACTTGATATGTAACAGACCTGCCCCCTCCCCAACCAACCCTGAACAGGTGATATTCCCTTGGTATATGATCCCAGAGAACTGTGTGCATTTTCCTCAGAGCTCTTACCTCAGTTTAAAGTAGCACACCATTATGCTGATTATTTAATTAATGTCAGTCTGCCCCACTGGGCTGTGAAATCTGGGATGACGTCTGATTTTACTCCCTGGGATCTCCAACCTCTTTACTAAGTGCCTACGGTGTGGAAGGTGCTCAATAAATATGTATTTAGTGAATGATGGCAACTAGGAATAAACTGAGAAGTCTATATATGGAACACTTAGCGAGGCTTGAACAAAACATTAAAGAAAAGCCAGGATCATAACACCCATTTCATTTCATGAGTCTTATCTTTTACCTTTATTTTTTGTAATCTTTAAAAAATGGGGAAAAATATGAAAAACTCTATCAAAGAACATAGCACATGTGAGGTCAGACGGCAAGACCCGACTCTGGTTAAGTCTACCGAAACCATATAGACCACATGCTGGCTACGCTTAAATTAAGCTCAATCTTAATAAGGAAATATTAACTAGAAAACCCCCAGATGTTTGGAAATGTAAAAATATACTTCTCAAAAATTCATGAGTCAAGTGGAAATTACCATGGAAATTATAAAGTAATTTGAACTGAATAATAATGAAAATATGACATATTAAAATTTGTGTGGGAAGAGCAGACTCAAGATGGTCGCGCAGGAAGCTCCTGAACTCCCCCCTTCCCACAGAAAGAATACACCTAACACTACGTATGGAACAATTCTCTCTGAAGGGAACACAGAAACTGATGAACAGAGCCCCCAGCACAAGGGGCAGACCAACATGGGTAGAAGAGGCAGAGATACAGTCATGCTAAGAAACAAAACCAAACCACAGGCCCAGAATTCCATGGCCACGAGGGATCTCAAAGGAATGGAACTTTCCCCCGAGGAGCGAGAGATTCAAGATCCACAGTAGGCACCCCAACCCTTAGATCCTGTACAGGAGAGACAAGCCCCCACAACAGCTGGCTTTGAAAACCAGTGGGGAGAATGTCCAGGAAAACTATGGAACATAAGGAAAAGGAAAATCCTGCTCTTCAAGGGCTTGTGCAGAGATTCACTTGACCCAGAAACCAGTGCAAGTATCAAAAAGTACATAGGCTATAGGTGAAGGAGAAGTACCTACTAATCTTGAAGTGCCTGCTTAAGAGGCAGAAAGCAAGTGGGCCTCTCTCTGGGGACTGAGACTCCAGAAGCAGCCATTTTAGCTGCCATTTTTGTTATCTTGTGCCTTGCTGATCTCGGAGGTGGCAGATGCTATTCCAAATCCTCCCACTGCTAGTGCCCAGGAGTGCATCCTGCTGAGAGCCCTGCATGACCTTGTGCCTTGGCCAGGCCTTGCAGCCAACAGGATGATAACCCTACCCACCAGCATGCCCACAGCAGCCACAGCTGGGCCTTGCAGCCAGCTGGGTCATGGGCCACCCTTGCCCACCAGCATACCCACAGTACTCATGACTCCATCACAACAGGAGGGTCCATGTGGCCCACACAAGAGACATGTTTGGAGCACCCTGCTCTGGTGGACAGAGGGGATAGTGCTTCTGGGCCCCATAGGACATCTCCTACATGAGACCACTCCTTCCAGATTAGAAGATGTAGCTAAACAGCTAACACACAAAAATACAGAGAGTCTGGCAAAATGAGGAGATAGAGGAATATGTTCCAAATGAAAGAATAAAACAAAATCTCAGAAAAAGAAGTAAATGAAATGGAGATAAGCAATATACTCAGTAAAGAGTTCAAAGCAATGGTTGTGGAGATGCTTACTAAAGTTGGGACAAGAATGGATGAACAGAGTCAGAAGTTCAGACAAAGAGAAAACATAAAAAAGTACCAATCAGAGCTGAAAAATGTAACAACAGAAATGGGAATAAACAACAGATTAGATGATACAGAAGAATGATCAGCAATCTGAAAGACAGGGTGGTGAAAATCACCTAAACTGAACAGCAAGAGAAATAAAAATTAAAAAAAATAGTTTGAAGGATTTCTGAGACAACATCAAGCACAGAACATTCACATTTATAGGGTCTCAGAAGGACAAGGAAGAGAAAGAAAGGGGCAGAAAACTTATTTGAAGAAATAATAGCTGAAAGCTTCCCTAACCTGGGTAAGGAAACAGACATCTGGGTCCAGGAAGCACAAAGATTCCCAAAAGAGATGAACCCAAAGAGATCCACACCAAGACACATAATGATTAAAATGTCAAAAATTAAAGATACGAAGAGAATATTAAAAGTTGCAAGATTCCCGTGGTTCATTGCGGGAATCTATCCCCAAAACCAAGAGCACACTTTACACATTGTATGTTAGCCAATTTGACAATAAATTATATCAAATAAACAAATAAATAAATAAATTCTAAAAAAAAAATAAAGTCAGTGATTCTTAAGTAAATTCCATGGATTGAGTCCATAAATCTGAGTAAATATTTTGATTTCACACCACATACACACACACACACACACACACACACACACACACAAAGCTGCAAAAGAAAAGCAAGTAGTTATGTATCAGCCAACCCCATAAAACTGTCAGTTGATTTCTCAGCAGAAACTTTGTAGGCCAAAAGGGATATATACATGATATACTCAAAGTGCAGGGAGAAAAAAAAAAGGGAAAAAACAAGCAAGAATACACTACCTGGAAAAGCTAGAATTTAGAATTGCAAGGGACACAGAGTTTCCCAGACAAGCAAAAAGCTAAAGTACTTCATCATCACTAAACTGGCTTTATAAGAAATATTAAAAGTATGTCTTTAAGTAGAAAGGAAAATCCCATTATTAGAAATAAGAAAACATATGAAAGAAAAAATCTCACTGCGAAAGGTAAACATACAGTGAAGGCAGTGGTTCAACCACTTAGGAAGCTAATATGAAGGGTAAAAGCCAAAAAGTGGTAAAATCAACTATATCTACAATAATTAAGGAATGCACAAAATAAAAATATATAGAGTATGACATCAAAAACATACGATATGGAGAGAGTAAAAATGTAGTGCTTTTATAATGTGTCTGAACTTAAGTGATTTCCAACTTAAAATAGACTATTTGTTCTAGTGTTTGTGTTAGATTAGTTGAGAAAGTACTGGACACCATTATTTAAGAACGATTTCAATTTCACAAAGGCAATTCAACTGTAAATACTATATTTGAAATAATTTTTCTACATATGTAAAATTTGAGAATAAATACTGTTATATAATATGTTGTTACATATGAATCTTACGATAATCACAAACCAAAAACCTATAACAGAAATACGAGAGAGAGAGAGAGAGAGAGAGAGAGAAAGAAATCCAAACCTAACACTAAAGAAAGTGATCACTTGATGAGGGATGAGAGCAAGAGAAGAAAAAAGGAACAGTAAAGAGCTATAAAAACAACCAGAAAACAATTAGCAAAACTGCAATGAATACATATAAATAAATACATATCTATCAATAGTTACCTTCAATGTAAACGGACTAAATGCTCCAATCATGTGCCTTTGTGCATACAAGAGACTCACTTCAGATCTAAAGATACACACAGACTGAAGGTGAAGGGATGGAAATAAAATATTCCATGTAAATGGAAACGAAAAAAAAGAAAAGCTAGGGTAGCAATGCTTATAACAGACAAAAGAGAATTTAAAACAAAGACTGTTAAGAGGAGATAACAAAGAGCATTACATAATGATAAAGAGATCAATCCAAAAAGAGGATATAACAATTTCAAACATGTATGGACCCAATATAGAAGCACATAAATATGAGCAAATTTAATGAACACAAAGGGAGAAATTGTAATACAATAATAGTAAGGGATGTTAACACTTCATTTACATCATCTGGATATATATATTCCAGACAGAAAACTGATAAAGATACATTGGCATTAAATGACACATTAGACCACACGGACTTAACAGATAAATACATAACATCCCACCCCAAAACAGCAGAATACACATTCTTCTCAAGTTCACATGGAACATTCTTCAAGAGAGATCATTTGCTAAACCACAAAATAAGTATCAATAAATTTTAGGAAGGCTGAAATCATATCAAAGATCTTCTCTGACAACAATGATATGAAACTAGAAATTGATTACAAAAAAAAACCTGGAAAAGGCACAAATATGTGATGACTATACAGCCAATGGGTCAACACAGAAATCAAAGAGGAATCCAAAAAATACCTGGAGAAAAATGAAAGTGAAAACACAACATTCCAAAATCTGTGGGATACAGTTAAAAGCAGTTCTAAGAGGGATGCTTATAGCAATACAGGCCCATCTCAACTAATAAGAAAAATCTCAAATAAACACTCTAAACTTACATCTAAAGGAACTAGAAAAAGAACAAACAAAACTCATAGGAAGAAGGAAGTAACAAGTATCAAAGTAGAAATACATGAAATAGAGACTAAAAGAAAAAAAAAACAAGAAAAAACATTAATGAAACTGAGAGCTGGTTAAAACAATAAACAAAACAATAAACAAAATTGATAAACCGTTAGCCAGACTCATTAAGAAAAGAGAGGGCCCCAATAAATAAAATCATAAATAAAAGAGAAGTTACAACCAATACCATAGAAATATAAAGAATCATGAGAGTACTATGAACTGTTGTATGCCAACAAACTGGGCCACCTAGAAAAAAATGGATAAATTCCTAAAAACATAAAATCTTCCAAGGGTAACTCAGGAAGAAATAGAAAATCTGAACAGACTGATTACTAGCAATGAAATTGAATTCGTAATTTAAAAAACTCCAAAAAACAAAAGTCCAGGGCCAGATGGCTTCACAAGTGAATTCTACCAAACATTTAATAAAGAGTTAATACCTATCCACCTCAAATTATTCCAAAAACTTAAAGAAGAGGAATGCTTACAAACTTATTCTATGAATCCAGCATTACCCCAATAACAAAACCAGACAAAGACACTATTAAAAAAAGGAAATTAGAGCCAGTATCTCTAATGAATCCAGATGCAAAAATCTTCCTTAACAAAATATTAGCAAATTAAATTCAACAATACCTTAAAAGGATGACACACCATGATCAAGTGGGATTTGTTCCATTTATGCAAGGATGTTTCAATATTTGTGAATCAAATAATGTGATTGCCACATTAAACAATAAAGGGTAAAAATTATATGACCATCTCAATAGATGAATACAAAGCATTTGACTAAATTTAATAGCAATTTATGATAACAACTCTCAACAAAGTGAGTTTAGAGGGAACATACTTCAACATAATAAAGGCCAGATATGACAAGCCCACAACTAACATCTTACTCAATGGTGAACAGCTGAAAGCATTTTCTTCTAAGAAGGATGCCCACTCTTGCCACTCATTCAACATAGTACTAGAAATCGTAGCCAGAGCAATTAGGCAAGGAAAAGAAATAAAAGACATCCAGGTCGGAAAGGAAGAAGTAAAACTCACTATTGCAGATGGCATAATTGTGTATGTAAAAAACCTAAAGCACCCACCAAAAACATATGAACAGGGTACAAAATTGATATGCAGAAATCAGTTGCATTTCTATACACTAAGAATGAACTTAGAAAGAGAAATTGAGAAAACAGTTCCATTTACAATTGTATCACAAAGAATGGGATACCTAGGAATGAATTTAACCCAGGAGGTAAAAGAACTGTATTCTGAAAACTATAAGACGTTGATGAAACAAATTGAAAATGATACAAACAAATGGAATGATACGTAATGGTCCGTGGGTTAGAAGAATTAATACTGTTAAAATGTCCACACTACCCAAAGTAATCTACAGATTCAATGCAGTTCCTTTCAAAATACCAATGGCATTTTTACAGGACTAGACCATATAATCGCGACATTTGTACAGAACCACAAAAAAGCCTAATTGCCAAAGTATTCTTGAGAAAGAAGATCAAAGTGGAGGTATCATGCTCCCAGATTTCAGACAATCCTACCAAGCTATAGTAATCAAAACAGTATGGGAGTGACACAAAAACAGACACAGAGATCAACAGAAGAGACAGCCCAGAAATAAACCCATGCTTATATGGTCAATTAATCTATGACAAAAGAGGCAATCATATACACTGGAGAATGATAGTCTCTTGAATAAATGGCGTTGGGAAAACAGGACAGCTACATGCTAAAGAATAAAACGGGACCACTTCCTTACACATATGCAAAAATTAAATTAAAATGAATTAGTGATTAAATGGAAGATCCCAAATCATAAAACTCCTGGAAGAAAACTTAGGCAGTAATATCTTAGTGATTTTTTCGGTTCTATCTTCTTAGCTAAGGAGAACAAAAGTAAAAATAAACAACTGGGATTACATTAAACGAAAAAGCTTTTGCACAGCAAAGGAAACCACCAACCAAATGAAAAAGCAATCTCCTGAACGGGAGAAAAAAAATTGCAAATGATACACTCAATAAGAGGTTAACATCCAAAATATATAAAGAACTCATATAACTCAATATAAAAAATCAATCTGATTAAAAAATGGGAAGAGGGCCTGAACAGACATTTTTCCACAAAAGACATGCAAATGGCCAACAGGCACATAAAAAGATGCTCAACATCACTAGTCATCAGGGAAATGCAAATCAAATCCATGGTGAGATATCTCACACTTGTCAGAATGACTAGTATCAAAAGGACAAGAAATAACAAGTGTTGACAAGGTTGTAGAGAAAAATGAACCCTTGTTCACTGTTGGCGGAAATGAAAATAGGTACAGCCACTGTGGGAAACAGTATGTAGGCTCCTCAGAAAATTAAGACTAGAACAACCATACAATACAGCAATTCTACTTCAGGTATTTGTCCTCAGGAAATGAAAACACTAATTTAAAAAGACATATTCATCTCTATAATCACAGTGTTATTTAAAATAGCCAAGATATGGAAGCAACCTAAGTGTCCATCAGTAGGTGTATAAATAAAGATGCTGTAGTATATATGTGCGAGGGAATATTACTCAGCCATGAAAAAGAATGAGATCTTGCCATTTACAACAATATGGACAGAGCTAGAGAGTATCATACTAAGTGAAATAAGTTGGACAGAGAAAGACAAATACCATATGATCTCACTTATATGTGGAATCTAAAAACCAAAATGAACAAATGAAACAATATTCTGTTTAGAAGGTAGAGAATATTCTATATAGAATATAGAGAACAAACTGATGGCTGTCAGAAGGGAGAAGGTGGAAGAATGGATAAAATAGGCGAACGGGATTAATAGGGTCAATCTTCCAGTTACGAAAATTCATGGTGATGTAATGCACAGCATAGGGAATATAGTCAATAAAACTGTCACAACTTTGTATAATGACAGATGGTAACTAGACTTATTGTAGTGACAATTTCATACTGTATGTAAATACAGAATCACTATGTTGTATACCTGAAATGAATACAATATTATCAATTATTCTTCAATAAGAATAATAAAATTTGTGATTTAGATAAAGCAATGCTTGGAAGAAAATTACAGCCTTATGTGCATTGTTAGGGAAACAAATGCTAAAAATCGATGATATACTATACAGCTAAATAAATTAGAAAAAGAGCATTAGAAGTCAAAATTATGAAATAATTTTGTAAAAGGCAGAATCAGTGAAACAGAAACAAATGCCCAATATTAAAGACAAATGAAAATAAAAGTTAGTTTTTGGAAACCACATAAAATTGATAAACCTCTGGTAACATTTATTTTAAAAATAGGAAAAAGACCCAAGCAATATCAGGAATGAAAGAGGCATCCTTACAGATCCTACAGACACTAAAAATATCATAAAGAAGTTTCATAAATTAACTTGTGACAATAAATTTGAAAATCTTAGATGAATTTAAACTCTAGACAAACATAGCTTACCAAAACTAATACATGACGAAATAGAAAATCTGAGTAGTCCTATATCTATGACAGAAATTATAAACATTTTGCCAGGTTCAGAGGATTCCAGATGAAAAAGCCTCTGCCCTTTCCCCAGAGAAATGCTCTGTCTCAAAAATAAATCTAGTTAGAGGAACAGGCTTAGTTCTATGAAGGCTTTCTTCAGACAGAGGTGGAGGGGAGGACACTCTAAGGCAGAGGGAACATAACCATCCAAGAAGCAACAGCAAGTGGATGAACCCTGTGCAGAGTCCTGGGTTCTCCAGAGGATTTCCAGGAGATAGCACTGGAAAAGGATGTTAAGACCAAATTTTGTAGATCCTGAAAAGCTAGAGTGAAGAGGCTGTAATTATTTTGGTAGGTGTTTTGGAGCCCAGGAGCAGAAGAAGAAATCGTTAGGAATACAAAGGTGGAAGTAGTGGCAGAAGGATTAAAAGAAGAAATGATTAGAGAGGAAGGGAAATGGTGACCAGGCATGAGGCTACAACAATTAGGGTGAGACAGAAAGAAACTAACATTAACTCAGATCCTACTGAAAGCCAGGCAATATACCAGGCACTGCATTAGTCACGGCATGTAGCTCTCATACCGATTCTATATTACTGCCTCTGTTTTGCAGGTGGGGAGACCAAGTCATGGGCTAAAAATAGCTTGCTTAAGATCATACAGGTTTAGAAGTGGGACAACTGAGACTGGTATCCAGGGGTGACTCCAGCCCAGGTTCTTTCTCTTCATTCTTTTCTCCTCTCCTAAAAGTGAATGAGTGACATTAACAGCCTAGGGTAGACGGCGTGGGTAAGTATAACAGAGTGGACAGGCAGGGAAAGAGATCAGCAAAAGGGCTAGGGACAAAGGGAGACACAGGGCTGAAGAAGGTACACATCATCTACCTGCCCAGTATCATTCCCTGAGATGAAGTACAGCAGCACTGGTGGTTGTTACCATGGGTACGGAAGATGATCCATCTTCTTCCAGTGGGAACAGACGATGGGACACTACACCCATGAGTTCAGTTTTACTTTCTGTAAAATGAGGATTGGAGCTGCTTTCACAGGGTTCTTGTAAGAAGCAGAGATTCCTTGCCCAGCATGTGTAGTACAGGTCCCAGCACAAGGTAGACACTCACGAAATGGATCTATTGTGATCAATAATAACGGGTGTCCAATAGGAATTTACGTCAGGGGAAAAGGGATAAAAAGGGCATTGACTCTGAGCATAGAAAAGCATCTCGTCACAGAAACTCCTCCTTTCCTGTCCTGTTCCTGGAAGTGAGGAGGGAGCACTGCAGCCTACAGTCACCTGGGTTAGGCTTTGCCATAGACCTGTTGGAGATCTCCGGACTGAAGAAGTTCAAAGAGGGTGAACTTGATAACATGATTCTTAAACATACCCATTTACAACTTGTATCTCCCCATGGACATCACCTACTCTCTGCATAACCTACTGAGAAGCAGCGAGGGCAGGATTATCAGTCTTATATCCCAGGTAAGGGAACTGGTGCTTATGTAAGGCTTGCCCTCTTATCAAATGTCACAAAACAAGTTAGTGGGAGAGCCAGGCTGAGAACTCAGGTGTTCAGGCCCTGGGAAACAAGGCTGTTAACCTACCCCCGTGCTTGATATCTGGATCAAAGAAGAGTGAAACCATGCTGTGAGAATTATTTTGATAAACTCTACGACTATGGTTTATTATGAGTTTTATGTTGTTTTGTGCTTTTGCTAGCCCCTGAAGATACAGATATATTTCCCCTTACTTCAATAGAATAACTGCCACCTTATCTTCTTGCAATTTTGTAATTAAATTTTTTTCTCACTTCCACTCTGGCTCTTAAGGAGCCAGAGCCACACTTAAGTGGTTCAACCACACTATGTCCCTGGTGTTCAATACAGGCTCTGACACACAGTATCCATTGAATAGTTTGCGAAGAAAGGAAAGAAAAAGGGAGACAGGAAGGAAAATGGAAGGAGAGAAGGAACGAGGAAAGGAGAGTTGTTGGAGTTTGGGTTCTAGAAGCAGAATGCCTGAGTCTGAATCCCATTTCTCACCAATGGGAACCTTGGAAAGGCCACTTATCTGCCTAAGAATCTAGACGTTCAGGGACCAACCTCCAACCGGCACTGTAGATGCGCTCCACTGAATCTACCTTGCAGACGGGGGCATAGGCTCATGGGATTTGGGAACACACTGAGGTTTTATGGTGAGGCTGTGATGGAGCCTGGCTCCAAAGCCTTTGCTCCCCCATCTCAGCCTACAGCCTCCCCAATTATGGTAGAAAACAGACAGACCCTTTCCCTATTAACTGCACTTGGGGGAGGCAGGTTTTCCAAGGTGACCAAACCTCCAGTGACGGAGCTGACAGCAGAATATTTGGGACACTATAAAGGCACCACTCAATTTAACATGAAAGTCTTCAGTGACTCATTTTAGGAAGAAGGCCAAGTACTTGCTTCCATCAGCTGGGATTAGGAAAAGGAATCAGAGTAGGACAGTCCTTGGAGCAAAATGATAGCACACGAAATACTGATGCCTTTATTCCTGACCATGGGCAAGAAACACAGCATTCGTTCATTCCAATCCATCCTTTGAAAGCGAATAATGAGGCTGAGAAGGCTTCGAATGTGACGATGACACCTGCTTCTTTCACCCTTCCCATCAATTACAATAAGAAGTCTTTTAATGAGCTCTACTACACGGAAGTTTCATATAAATTAGAAACAACACTCGCCTCTGGCTCCTTACTTACAAAATAAACCATGCTCTTTGCTGCCTGAGACATCTCACATATCACAGTGAATGGACCACGGACTTGGAAGCTCCTGGTTGAACTCTAATTCGGAGAAGGATGAGTCATTCATTTGATTATTCATTATTGGTCTCTGCTCTCAAGGAGCTCAGAAACTGGTGGAAGTTTCGGATAGGTAAACCAGTAATTTTTAGAAGGTGTGGTGAGTGACCTGACAGAGGCGAACCTAGGGGACTCTGAGAGTTCAGTGGAAGCAATGATGAAAACAAGAGTTAGTGGGGTTGGGGTGGGCAGTCAGGGGGGTCTTCCTGGAGGAAGTGAGGGACAGATGAACAGGAGTGGACTAGGAAAAGAAACAGACCGTAAAAGACTCTTAAATACAGAGGACAATCTGAGGGTTGATGCGGGGAGGGTGGGGGAGAGGGGAAAATGGGTGATGAGCATTGAGGAGGGCACCTGTTGGGATGAGCACTGGGTGTTGTACATAAGCGATGAACCACGGGAATCCGCCCCCAAAACCAAGAGCACACTTTACACACTGTATGTTAGCAAATTTGACAATAAATTATATATTTTTTTAAAAAGTTAAAGTGGGCGCCTGGGTGGCTCCGTCGGTTAAGCATCAACTTCGGCTCAGGTCATGATCTCACAGCTCGTGAGTTCGAGCCCCGTGTTGGGCTCTGTGCTGACAGCTCGGAGCCTGGAGCCTGCTTTGGATTCTGTGTCTCCCTCTCTCTCTGCCTCTCCCCTGTTCGCTCTCTCTCTCTCTCTCAAAAATAAATAAAACATTAAAAAATAATAATAAATAAAAAAGTTAAAGAAACAGAGGGCAAGGCATTTCAGTGGAGGAGGAACACATTGAAAGGCAAGAATTTGAGCCTCGTTACCCTGGAGGATATGCGTGGGGAAGGGTTGCAGCTGAGGAGAACTGCAACGACCAGATCACTTGGGATCTAGAATGCCTGCTCAGGGCTTGGACTTTATCCTGTAAGACACAGCGTGCCAGCAGACTCTTAAGGGGTGAAATTAGATGAGCACAATTGTGGTCAGTTAGGTGGGTCACTGTGGAGGCATCTGGAGACCAAACTGGAAAACATTTCAGTGCCCTGGGACTGGGAAGGATTACAAGCTTTGGAGCTGCGATAATCTAATTAAGGATGTTACACAGAAATGGAGAAAAGAGATCACATCCCAACATCTGCAAAACTGTTTACTAAGAAGTACATTAGATAGAGCAGAGATAGTATCGGTAAAGGAGTTTCCAGTGATGCACACAAGTAAAAGAAGATTTTAAAAAGGTTAGATGTAATCAATTTAGCTTCAGATGTTTACACACCGATGCTAGAAGGAAGAAAAGAAAACAGGCTTTATGGTCACAGACCACAGGTGCTTGCCTCTCTGCCTGCTTACAATTTCATGTCCTCAGCAAACTGTCCTTGATGCTCTACTATGTTTCAGAGGAGAGAAGTGGAGCTTGGAGAAGCGGCCAAGGTCACCTGCTGAGCAAGCCGCAGAGCGAAGACCAAGCAAAGGTTTATGTGACCGGAAATCCCATTCCCATCCCTTATGCCACTGCCACAGGCAAAGAGGCACTTTATAATGGACTGGGTGCAGCAATGGCCCCTACGTGTTGATATCCCCTCTCCCCACACCGTAACTCCCCACACTGACCTCCAGCTGCCATGTGACCTGCACTGGCCAAGGGGACCACAGCATCCATGATGCTGTGGGACTTGCAGCCTGCTCGTGTGCCGGGGCTTACCCTCCACTGACTCTGCCCTGGGAGCGATCCTGAGCTAGCCGGCTGGAGGGGCGGGGGACACGTGGCCCAGGCTCCCCAGCCAACAGCCAGAACAACCCCCGGAAGCAAAGCCACTTCGCTGACGGATGACTGAGCGCAGAGATAGGAGAGCCCCCAGCTGGGACCACTCGGGCCACAGCCCAGTCAAGTCAGCCCCAAGTTCTGACCCACAGCATCATGAGCTCCATCAATGGCAGCCGTTTTAAGCCCTAGTTTGTTTCGCAGGGGGTTGGTTCTGTTACAGTTACTGGTGAATCTCAGCTGGCTGAATGGTCTACACTGCCGAAGAGTATAAGTTTGAGGCAAAGGAAAATCCTCCCCAGCCATTTGACTTTCCAGAGAAAACTGTACTTTGGAAGGAGTTTTGCCAGCATTGTTTCAAGAAGCGATCTAGGGGCGCCTGGGTGGCTCAGTCAGTTGGGCATCCGACTTCGGCTCAGGTCATGATCTCACGGTCCGTGAGTTCGAGCCCTGCGTCGGGCTCTGTGCTGACCGCTCAGAGCCTGGAGCCTGTTTCAGATTCTGTGTCTCCCTCTCTCTCTGATCCTCCCCTGTTCATGCTCTGTCTCTGTCTCAAAAATAAAAATAAAACGTTAAAAAAAATTAAAAAAAAAAAAAAAAAAAAAAAAGAAGCAATCTAGCTGGCTGACAGGGAAGGGGTGAATCCTTTCCCAATGATCTGAAAGAATTTTATCTACCCTTTCCGGCACCTGTTGTGCCTCCAGAGGCAGGGCCCAGTGGATCGTGGTTCGTTAATTATGAATCATGGATCGTAGCTCCTGAAAAGCCCATGGAGCCTCTGGATATGAGATCTGCTGTGAGGGATATGCTTTTCTCTTCGTGTTGAGTTAAGCCAAGTAAAGCTTTGTGTTTCCCCTCACAGAGTTGCTTCCGAGCCCATAAGTAATTTGATTCCACTTTTCATTTCCCTAAGAATCTAAAAATCATAAGGTCTGATCACATCCCCAAAGACTATGGTCCGTAGGCATCTCTAGGGTTAACAGAAATAACCTCACTGAACATTCTATTCTCTGTTTCCTCAAAAATAACATGTAAATGGAGGTACTTAGTGAACAGAATTGTTGTACGGTTTAAAATTTTTTTAATGTTTTATATATTTCTGAGACACAGACAGAGCACAAGCCAGGGGAGGGGGCAGAGAGAGAGGGAGACACAGAATCTAAAGCAGGCTCCAGGCTCTGAGCCATCAGCACAGAGCCTGATGCAGATCTCGAACTCAAGAGCCGTGAGATCATGACCTGAGCTGAAATCGACCTGAACTGACTGGGCCACCCAGGCACCCCATAGAATTGTTGTAGTGTTTAAAGAAAGTGTGTGCAAAAAGTTAGAATAAATGCAGATGAAACCCTCCATAAGATACTATCTCATACCCATTAGGATGGTTGCCATCAATGAGTCAGGGGGATAAAAAGTTCAGCACAGGGGACATAATCATTAATATTGTAATAACAGTGTATGATGACAGATGGTAACTGCCCTTATTGTGGTGAGCGTTTCATAATGTATAGAATTGTCAAATTACTACGTTGTACACTCGAAACATTATATGCCGGCAATGTTTTAAATTTTAAAAAAGAGACAGGGGGCACCTGAGGGGGTCAGTCAGTTAAGCGTCCGACTGTTGATTTCTGCTCAGGTCATGATCTCACAGTTCGTGAGAGCAAGCCCCCCGTCACGCTCTGTGCTGACGGCACGGAGCCTGCTTGGGATTCTCTCTCTGCGCCTCCCCTACGCCCTCACTCTCTCTCTCTCTCTTTCTCAAAATAAATAAATAAATTTAAAAAGAGAGAGAGAGAGAGAGAGAGACAAAATTGGCGACAGTGTGCAGAAATCAGAGTCCTGTGTCCTGTGGGTGGGAATGTAAAACGTAGAAAACAGAATGGAGATTCTTCAAAAACTTAAAAATAGAATTACCGTATGATCCAGGAATTCCACTTCTGGGTATGTATCCAAAAGAACTGAAAGCGGCATCTCAAAGGGATGTTTGCACATCTGTGTTCGTAGCACCGTTATTCACAACAGCCAAAATGTAGAAGCAACATGAACTTCATCTGGATGAATGAATGAACCGAATGTTGTGTATATACATGTGTACACATATACATGTACACACACACATATGTATGCACACACGCACATAATCAAATATTATTCAGCCTTTAAAAGAAGGAAATTCTGCGATCTGCTATGGGATGGATGAATCTTGAGGACCTTATGTGAAATAAAGCCAGTCACAAAAATACAAGGGCTGCGATTCCGCCTATATGAGGTCCCTAGGATAGTCAAACTCACAGAGAGGGAAAGTAGACCAGGGGTGGCCAGGGGCTGGGGGCAGGGGGGTCAGGAGTCGGTGTGCAATGGGGACAGAGTTTCAATTCCAGTTTCACAAGACAAAAAATGTTCTTGAGATGGGTTGTACAACATTGTGAATATACTTAACACCATTGGACTCCGTACTTAAAAGTGATTAAGACGGCACACGTTATTTGTTTTTTTTATCATCATTGGAAAATGTAAAATAAAGATTCGAGAGACTGTCTGCCTTTAGTGCTCTGCAGATACGTATCAAGTGAAGAAAGGAAAGAATGCAGAAAGGCAGGAAGGAAAGGAAGGAGGGCGGGACAGTAACACCAGACCACTTGTCACAGTTCCTTCATTAACCCACGTATACAACAAACTTCTGAGTCTCAGCTTCGGCTCTTAACATGTCTGACCTTAAAATTATCAACCTCGCTGGGACCCATCCTGGCATCTGTTATATTTGGGTACCACCCAATGGCCTGAATTCTTTTGGGAACGGAGATAATTAAGGTAGAACCTTCTGGAAACCACAAAATTCAGTGAAAAGCTTGCCTACAGCAGCAGCAGCCATAGAAGGAGGAAAAGCAAGAGCAGTGGTGGCCACGCATGACAGAAATACTATTGTAACAGGGCACAGTATTTTTATACTCGGATTTTGGAAAACCTCTAAAATATCCAGCGTTAGCACTCACTGCATGAAAGGGTGAGTGTCTCAGGGCATCTGGGTGGCTCAGTCAGCTGGGCGTCTGACTTCAGCTCAGGTCACGATCTCATCACTTGGGAGTTCGAGCCCCGCCCTATCTGGCTCTCTGCTGGCAGCATGGAGCCCGCTTCGGTTCCTGTCTCCCTCTCTCTCTGCCCCTCCCCAGCTTGTGCTTTCTCTCTGTCTCAAAAATAAATAAAAGCATAAAAAAGGGGGGGGTGGCGAGGGTCTCCCAAATCACCAATTCAGCTAACGTGAGCAATGACACTGACCAGCATCATTTTGCGGTGGCGGTCCTATATTTAGAAAGAAAAAGCAGAAACACCTGAATTTCTCTTACTTAAAATAGCAAAATAAGGAACATAAGATACACAAGGGCACACTGTGTCTCCAGGTCCCCTTCTTTGCAACATGAGAGTTCCAGAAGAGCATCGCAGCTGCCCCAGGGGCATAACTGACCCTGAAAGCACAGGACATTTGCACACCTGAATTCCTCCGTGTAGGAGACAACAGGCATCACCGAGGGCATGGGTTTCGGACACGTAGCCGCCTAAGTCTGTGTTCCACCTACTCCAGTCAGCAGCTGTTATACTTAACAAAGCACTGTATATCACTTGGGGCCTCATTTTCATACCTGTAAAATGGGAACATCAAGATGTGGCTTCTTAGCAATATGGCAGGTTGCATGTCCCAAAGACACCCACGGCGTTACCTTAGCGATGCTGGACGAAATAAATACATCCGTAGCCGAGGTTGCCAACACGGACGAGATAGTTGGAAATAAGAGAGGTAGGTTGAAACTCAATCCCTGGCTGGCCCGGACACATTTGCTGATCTCAGAAAAAAAGAGACATGTGTTTCCATCATCCAAAAGAGCCAAGGCCTTGGCCTTGGGAACTGAGATCCAATAAAGCCAGGCCTCTCTTAGGGCTACATTCTCAGTGATATAGCAGTATAGGAATCTCAGTGCTAGAGCTGTCTAGGAAAAAGAAACCTAAGAGCTACACAGAATTCATCAGGGAAAGGAGACCGAAAGGAAAATTATCTTCCTTGCCCAGGACTCTGGAAGGAAAGAAACAAGGCACCCCCAAAAGCGTAGAACGATAGGCCTGCCCTCCTACACTTTTGGTGTTCAAAGGTACTCCCCCTCGTGATTGCCACCCCTTAGGTTCAAGAATTTACTTAAGTTGTTCGCACTCTTTAGTGCCTGTCAGAATCAAGGACGAACACCTTTTGGAGGGAGAAACGATTAAAAAAAAATTATAGGCGAAATTTAAGTGTTTATAGATGAAAATAATGAGATGTGGGGGGAAATCCTCAAATATTTTTTAAAAGAAGTAGCCTCTTATTTATTTATTTATTTTTAATTTTTATTTCTTTTTGAGGGAGAGAAAGAGCGTGAAATCAGGGGAGGGGCAGAGAGAGGAGACAGAGGATCCGGCTCTGTACTGACAGTAGAGAGCCGATGTGGGGCTCGAACGCATGAACCGTTAAATTGTGACCTGAGCCAGTGCTGGATGCTTCACCGATTGAGCCACCCAGGTGCCCCAATCCTCAAACATTTTTATGAGGCTAGTAACATCTTGATACCAAAGTCCAGACAAGTGCACTCTTGTTTACAAGCATAGTTAGCAAAAACTTCCTGAAGTGGAAATCAAAAAGAACAGCGCACAGAAAAATAATACCACAGGAACAGGTTGGGATTGACCCTATGCAAATGTTTCAATATAATAAAAATCCACTCCTACTGGAAAACACAGGCAGGACGCTCTTGAACATGGTCTCAGCACTATGTTTTTGGATCTGTCTCCTCAGGTAAAGGCAACAAAAGCAAAAACAGATAAGTGGAACTACATAAAACTGAAAAGCTTTTGCACGGCAAAAGAAACCATCAACAAAATGAAAAGGCACCTTGCAGAAGGACAGAAGATATTTGCAAATGATACATCCAATTAGGGGTTAATATCTAAAATACATAAAGAATTCCTACCACTCCAACTCAAAAAAACACTCTGACCTGAAGACAGACTTCTTCAAAGAAGGTACACAGACACATAAAAAGATATCTGATGTCACCCATCATCAGAGAAATGCAAATCAAAACCACACTGTCAACTTATACCTGTCAGAGTGGCTATTATCAAAAGGACAAGAGATAACAAGTGTTGGTGAGGATGTGGAGAAAGGGGAATGCTTTTGCACTGTCGATGGGAATGCACACCAGTGCAGCCGCTCTGGAGAACTGTATGGGAGGTCCTCAAAAAGTGGAAAACAGAACCACCATATGATGCAGAAATTCCACTTCTGGGTATTTATGCAAAGAAAACAAAACCACGAACTCAAAAAGACCGTACACCCCTATGTTCGTTGCAGCATTATTTACAATAAAGAAATGGAAGCAACCTAAGTGTCCTAATAAATGAATGGATAAAGATGTGGTTCATATATATTATACATATTATATACGACGGAATATTACTCAGCCGTAAAAAGTAAAACCTTGCCATTTGCAGCGATGTGGATGGCCCTAGAGGGTATTATAGTAGGTGTGATAAGTCAGACAGAGAGATAAATACCACATGATTTCACTTACATGTGAAACGCAAAACAAACAAAACAGAACAGAAACAGACTCAAAAATAGAGAGAACAATCTGGTGGTTGCCAGAGGGGAGGAGGGTGGAGGGGAAATAAATAAGACACAGGCATGCAACATACTGCACAGGCAACATAGTTCATAATACTGTAAGAACTTCCTATGGCGACATGGCAGCTAGCTTATCTGTTGATTTATTGTCGATGATGATATTGATCATGGTGATCACTCCACAACATATATAAATGTCAAATCACTCTGCACTGCACCTGGAACTAATAGAATGTTGTATGTCTACCATAATTCCATGAAAATAAATAAACAAATGCCCTCCTCAATGGAGGGCACCTGTTGGGATGAGCGCTGGGCATTGCGTGGAAACCAACTGGACGATAAATTATATTTAATAAATAAATAAATGTAAAAAATGATGTTATAATGATGGTTGTGCAACTATATACACTAAAAGCCACCGAATTGTGCACTTTAAATGTGTGACTTGTTATCTCAGTGAAACTATTATAAAACAGACAACAATGAAATCAATCAATGCAATAGGCCATATTAACAGAATAAAAGAGAAAACTATGATAGAGATTTAATGGATGCAGGAAAAATTTGTAGGATCCAACCCTCATTCATAATACTCACAAACCATATACTAGGAATTTATCTGATGAAGGGTTTTCTTTTTTCTGAACCTACAAGTATAATATATTAAAATCATTCTATTTAAGATCAGATTAAGACATTGTACCAAAGATCCCAGCCAAGAACAGTATAATGAGAAATAAAAACAAAAACTACAAAAACTAGTGAAGGAGAATCATCATTATTTGCAGGTAATATGATTGCTTACCTAGAAAAACCCAAGATCATCGAATATAAATTATTAGACTATTTCTACATGCAAGATCAATGAAGGAAAGTAAATTGCGCTGTTGTCACGAGCAACAAGCAATTCGAACATATACAGTTTTAAAAAGATACACAAATATAAGATACCTAGGAATAAATTCCACAATTGGCATACAATTGTTTGTGGTGAAAATTGTTTACGGAGAAAATTATAACACTGGATGAAAGGCATTATAAAAGACATAAATAAATGGAGAGAAAGAACATGTTCATGGATTCAATAACATAAAAGTGTCAGCTCTCCTCAAATTAATCTATAAACTCAATGTGTTTCCTGTCAAAACCAGTTTTAACGGAACTTGACAAATTGATTGTAAGTCTGTATGGGATTATGATGATATCCAAGATAAAATCTGAAGATGGACAGGATGGAAAGTCTTTACCAAGCAGAACCTGAAACTTCTTACAAATAAAGCTCTAATGAGAAAGCAAGTGAGTGCCTGGCGGAGGGATAAACAAACAGACCAGAGGAACAGACCCAAGCAGTATGGAAATGTGACAAGGGACAAAGGTGACATTTATAGGTCAGTGAAGCCAGATGTGGGAAAGTACAACCAACAAAGGAAAAGACTGGTAAATTTACTATATTGAAATGGAAACTTCTCGGGGCGCCTGGGTGGCTCAGTAGGTTGAGCGTCCAGCTCTTGATTTCGGCTCAGGTCACGATCTGATGGTTCATGGGATCGAGCCCCACATCGGGCTCTGTGCTCACAGCTTGGGGTTCTCTCTCTCCCTCTCTCTCTGTCCCTCCCCCACATGCTCTCACTCTCTCTCTCAAAATAAATAAATCAACTTAAAAAAAAAACAGACCCTGAAATTTCTATGTGTCAAAATGCAGGGTAAAAAAGTTTAGGGGCGCCTGGGTGGCTCAGTCAGTTAAGCTTTCGACTTCAGCTCAGGTCATGATCTCACGGTTCGTGGGTTCGAGCCCCACAACAGGCTCTGTGCTGAGAGCTCAGAGCCCAGAGTCTGCTTGGGATTCTGTGTGTGTGTGTGTGTGTGTGTGTGTGTCTCTCTCTGCCCCTCCCTCACTCGTGCTCTCTCTCTCTCTCTCTCTTTCCCTCTCTCTCTCAGAAATAAATAAACATTAAAAGAAAAATTTTTTAAAAAGTTAAAAAAATAAGTTACATTCTTCAAGAATGCATTTGGAGTGCCCCTGACTGACAAAAGATCCATATCCAGGTTGTATAAAGAACTCTATGCTAATAAGGAAAAACAAAAACAATGGTCTAGAAAAAGAATTTAAAGTATAAAAGGTGTATACCACAAAGGGGTCAGCCTTGGAGGTCCTTTGGTCGGTAGGATATAGAACGTCCCAAGAGACCTCCCTCGGCTCAAATGTCAGAAATAATCCCGCGACGCGGTTAACATCACGGCTTTTCTAAACTGTGAGAAAGAGCTGAGGTGTAAAGAAACGTCCGTGAACCAAGTTCCAGAAAGTGATGAGTCAGCACTGCAGAGGCAAAGAGCACAGCTGTGCTCACGCCTGGCAGGGCACCAGGAGGAGGAGGACCCCCCACAGATGGGAGTCGGGGCGAATGAAGTGAAGCTTTAGGGAACTTGGAACAGCCGTGTGTGTGAGCTGGTACGATGCGTTACAACCTAAGGAGCACCAGCCACCGAGCGTGTCTGATCTACCCGCCAGCTCTGTCCCAGGGTGTTACATCAAGCTCAGGGGACAGCTTGATGGGGGCTGTGAGGCCCTTTCTCTATGAGGCACACAGGGCCTTCCCCAAGTTCACTTGCTCTCTGAAGGCGGCAGGGCAGCAGAACTGCCAGAGACAGGTCACAGGCATCCTAGACATGAGGGACTGGGGTGGGGGAAGCCCTTCTCGGGCACTCAGGGTGAAGGGACATCTCCGTAAGTACAGAGGGCTCGGGACAGCCATGGCGGAGGAAGAGAACCTCCCAGGGATACAAACAGCTAGAAGCCAGGCTGTGAAGCAAAGAGAGAACTCTCCCATTGTCCAGAAAGCTGGAAGCTCTGCTGAAGTGGAAAGAGGCTTCCAGAATCTCACTAGTGCTCAGCTGCCAAGCACAACAGAAAGGCAAGTCCTGATCCCGCAGCCAAAACATCTGACGCCAGGGGTGCACTGAGCCAAATTAAACTCCGAGAAAGCGGAGATCCCACTCAGCTATAGACCAAATTACTTCAGACTGTAATTTTTTTTTAAGTTTATTCATTTATGAGAGACAGAGAGAGTGAGGAGGGGCAGAGAGAGAAGGAGAGAGAGAATCCCAAGCAGGCTCCACACCGTCAGTGCAGAGCCTGATGCACGGCTCAAACTCATGAACCGCAAGACCTTGACCTGAGTCGAAATCAAGAGTTGGACACTCCTGACGGAGCCACCCAGGCTGTACTTATTATGGCCTGTCATAAGAGCATACACCTTTCCAGACATAAATATTAGTTAATTCAGTACCTCCTGCTCTGGAACAATTTCTTGTAAATACTTTCAGTATCTACTGCTCCTGTAAAATTTCTTTGGATGCAATAAAATACTACAAAACACACAAAAAATAAAAAAATGCTTATGGTTGGGGAAATAGTCTACGGCAGCACATAAAACACGGCCCAGAAGCTGGTTGTATCAGAGAGACACTTTAAAATAATTATGGTCAAAGTGCTCAGTGATTTCACGTAAAAGATAGGCAATGTGTGTGAGGGGATGGGGACTTGGAACAGACGTATGGACTATAAACAGGGAGCCAAATGGAAAAGTTGGATATAAATGATACAACGTCAGAAATAAAAGGCCATTATACGGGCCTAGGAACAAACTTGACTAGGTAGAGGAAAGAATCAAGTTAAGTTTAAGTCAGGGCAACAGGAAGATCCCGACTAAAATACACACACGTGCAAAAACAAGGGATAAAAAAATTTTTTAAATACCACCAGAAGCTTCAAGGTCAGAGCTTGGGGACTTAATCCACGACATTAGTGGATTAACATACATGTAATAGGGGTCACAGAAAAGAAAGAGAGAGAACAGGAAAGAAGTATTGGAAAAGAAAGTGAATAAGAAGTTCCAAGTACCCTGCGAAGGGTAAATACGATGAAACCAGGTCTATGCAGTTACCAGGTGAGGAGGGGTGTGGTTTCGTGTAGGTGATTGATGGGAGGGGGGCAGAGGAGAGGGGGAAATGGGTGATGGGCACTGAAGAGGGCACTTATTGGGATGAGCACTGAGTGTTGTATATAAGCGATGAATCACGGGAATCTACCCCTGAAACCAAGAGCACACTGCATACAATTTATGTTAGCCAACTGGAGAATAAATTATGTGAAAGAGAAAGAAAGAAAGAAAGAAAGAAAGAAAGAAAGAAAGAAAGAAAGAAAGAAAAAAAGAGAAAGAAAGAAAGAGAGAGAGAGAGAGAGAGAAAGAAAGAAGGAAGGAAAGAAAGAAAGAAAAAGAAAGAAAAAGAGAAAGAAAGAAAGAAAGAGAGAGAGAAAGAAAAAGAAAGAAAGAAAGAAAGAGAGAGAAAGAAAGAAAGAAAGAAAGAAAAAGAGAAAGAAAAAGAGAAAGAAAGAAAGAAAGAGAGAAAGAAAAAGAGAAAGAAAGAAAGAGAGAGAAAGAAAGAAAGAAAGAAAAAGAGAAAGAAAGAAAGAAAGAGAAAGAAAGAAAGAAAAAGAGAAAGAAAGAAAGAAAAAGAGAGAGAGAGAGAAAGAAAGAAAGAAAGAAAGAAAAAGAGAAAGAAAGAAAGAAAAAGAAGAAAGAAAAAGAGAAAGAAAGAAAGAAAGAAAGAGAAAGAAAGAAAGAAAAAGAGAGAGAGAAAGAAAGAAAGAAAGAAAGAAAAAGAGAAAGAAAGAAAGACAGAAAAAGAGACAAAGAGAAAGAAAGACAGAAAGAAAGAAAGAGAAAGAAAGAAAGAAAGAAAAAGAGAAAGAACAAGAAAGAAAATGAAAAAAAATTACTTCAGAATCACACACACAAAATAAAAAAGAAAGAGAAAAAACCCCAGAAACCAGGTCGAGGCACAAGAGAGTCAAACATCTCAAGGCCAAAGATGAAGAGAAACATGTCAGAGAAGGTGGGGAGGCAGACAGGATGGCAACTCAGTACAGTTAACTCTCCCACGAGGGCCGCTGACTTCTCACCAAGAAAAATGGAGCCTGGAAGACAGCAGGGCATGTTTCATGTGGCAAAAAAAGAAACCTAAGTCAACTAAAGCCCCATCCAATAAAAAGACCATTCATAAAAAAGGTGAGATGAAAACATTCCCAGAAAAACGCTGAGAGAATTCATCCTCAGCACACCTGCACCTAAGAAACACTAAAAGAAGCTGAGCTAAAAGAAAGCTCCGGGGAAATGATACCAGAGGGAAGGGCCAGATCAGCAAGAAGGAAGGATGAACACCCGAAGACACTTTTTGGGACGAGCACTGGGTATCGTGTGTAAGAGAAGAAACACTGGGTTCTACGCCTGAAGCCAAGACTACACTGTATGTTAACTAACTTGAATTTAAATCTTAAAAAAATGACACATTGGTAAATATAAAATATATAAAGGAAAATTTCAAAATAATCGCATACTTACCTGTCTAATATGATATACTTCTTTAAAAGCCATCAACTATTTTTTTATATTATTTTTTGTTTATTTATTTTGAGAGAGAGGGAGACAGAGCATGAGTGGAGGAGGGGCAGAGAGAGAGGGAGACGAAGAATCTGCAGCAGGCTGCAGGCTCTGAGCTGTCAGCACAGAGCCAGATGCGGGGCTCAAACTCACAGACCATTATTAGATCATGACCTGAACCCAAGTTGGAGGCTTAGCCGACTGAGCCACCCAGGCACCCTGAAAGCCATCAACTACTTTAAAATGAAATGACAATGGCTGTGGGACTTAAGACCACATATGGAAATATACTCTAGGCCAACAAAGGCCAAGGGCAGGAGGGGGTCAGCAATAATTTAATAGTGTAAGGTTCTTATGTTGTTAATTCAGACTACAATAAAATTTGAAAGCAGACGGTGATAACTTAAAAATGTATCATCTCTAGAGTAACCATTAAAAGGAGCTACGGGTAAAAAACAGATGATAGAGTGGGATAAAAAATTATGTTATTCACCCAACAGAAAGCCTAAAAAGATAATAACAAATGGAATAAATATTAAACAAATGCCAAAATGGGAGACTTAAATCCAACCATATGAATAACTACATTAAATGCAAGTTTCACTGAACATGCCAGTCAAAAGGAAGAAATTGTCAGAATGAACAACAAAGCAAAACTAACTACATGGTGATTATAAGAAACACACTTTGTATGAACAGCCAAAAAAGTTTAAAGTAAAAGGGTAGGAAAATACATAAAATGAAAACGTCACCTTAAAATAAATGGAACAGATCTAATCATATCAGACAAAGCAGACGTTAAGATAAAGAATATTGCTGGAGATAGAGAAGACCTTTCACCACAATAAGAAGATAAATTCTTCAAGAAAACATGGCAATTCGGAGCCTGTATGCACCTAATAAAAGAGCTTCAAGATGCATGAAACAATCTGACAAAATGAAAGAGAGAAATAGACAAATTCACAAATATATGTGGAGATTCTGACAGCCTTCCTCAGTAATTTTTAAAAGACAGACAAAAGAATCAAGGATTAGAAGACTTGAACATCATAACTAACCAACTTGACCTGATGGACATTTGTAGAATACTGTGTTCGACACCTCAGAACACGTCTTCATGCCGAGTGCACGCAGAATATCCCCCAAGATGGACCATATCATAAGCCATAAAACAGGGCTGGATAAATATCAAAGGGTTGAAATTCAATAGGCTATGTTTTTGATCACCACAGACTGAGTGAGAAGGCAACAACAGAGAGTTCTCTGGAAAACTATTTTCAACAACATGGATGGACCCAGAGGGTTATTAATGCTGAGAGGAGTAAGTCAGAGAAAGACAAAAACCATAATTTCACGAATATGTGGAATTTAAGAAACAAATGAACAAGCCAAGAAAAAAAAAAGAGACAAACAGAAAAAACAGACTCAAATAGAGAGAGTGGTTGCCAGAGGGGAGGTGGGGAGGGCAGGGGTAAAATAAAGGGTAATTAAGAGTGCGGTCCCGTCTGTGATTTCAAGCCCCGCATCAGGTTCTGTGCTGACAGCTCAGAGCCTGGAGGCTGCTTTGGATTCTGGGTCTCCCTCTGTCTCTGCCCCTCACCCGCTCATGCTCTGTCTCTCTCTGTCTCAAAAAAAGTAAATGTTAAAAACAAATGAAAAACAAGCAAACAAAAAAAGAGTGCACTTATCATGATGAGCACTGAGTATAGAACTGTTGAGTCACTGTATTGTGCACCTGAAACTAATGTAACACTGCATTTTCATTATACTTCAATTAAATAAATTAAGGAGGGCAATTTTGGGATGAGCACTGGATGTCATATGTAAGAAAAGAATGGGTTGGTTCTACTCCTGAAGCCAAGACTACACTGTATGTTAACCAACTTGAATTTAAATAAATTTTAAAAAAGAAACCAAAAAACTAACTAACTAACTAAAATAAATAAATAAATAAATAAATACTTAAACAATGCACCTAGGCAGTCATCAACTATTCAACCCATCACATAAAGGAGAAATTATAAGGAAGAAGTTAAAACACTTTGAACTAAATGAAATGAAAACCAACACATTACTTGGTGCAGCTAAAGGAGTGTCTAGAGGGAAATGCATAGCTTTAAATCCTTGCATTAGAAAAGATGAAAGGTGTGAAATCCGTGCTGTTTCCACATGAAGAAGCTAAAACGAAGGAGCCAATTAAATCCAGCATAAGGAGGAGAAGGGAAATAGCAAAAATAAGATTTTAAAAATCAGTTAAGTATAAAGGAGATGAAATAGAGAAAGCAAAAGACCTTTATTTGAAATGACTGATGAAATTGAAAAATTCCTAGCAACATTGATCAAGAGGGGAAAATGGACAGAAAGTGGAATTTACCATCAAGAATAAAAACGGGAATACTACAAGTCCTAGAAACATTTAAAAAAGATAATAAGGGAATATTATGACCAACTTTATGCCAGTAAGTTTGAGAACTTAGATAAAATTTCTTTAACAATACAATTTACCAAAACTGACACGAGAAGAAATGGAGAATCTCCATAAATAAATTTATTTTCTAATGTAAAAAAAGGTCCTGCAAAGAAATCTCTAGGAATAGATGGCTTCACAAGTAAATCTGTACAAATATTTACGCAAAACTCAACACCAGTCATATACAAATTCTTTAGCAAACAAAGGAGGAAGCATTTACAAATTAATTTTATGAGGCCAGCATAACTTGGGTATCAGAACTTTAAAAGATGTTAAAAGACAAGAAATTCCTGAGGGTGCCCACATGGCTCAGTTGGTTATGCGTCCAACTCTTGATTTCGGCTCAGGTCGTGATCTCATGGCTCCTGAGATCAAGCCCTGCATCAGGCTCTGTGCTGGCAGTGCAGAGCCTGCTTGGGATTCTCTGCCTCCCTCTCCCTCTGCCCCTCCTCTACTTGCCCCGCCTCTGTCTCTCTCAAAATAAATAAATAAAAACCTAAATTTTTAAAAAAATAAATAAATAAAAGACAAGAAATTATTGGTAAACATCCACATGAACATAGATACAAAAATACTTAACACATGGGTGCCTGGGTGGCTCGGTCGGTTGGGCGTCCGACTTCGGCTCAGGTCACGATCTTGCAGTCCGTGAGTTCAAGCCCCGCGTCAGGCTCTGTGCTGACAGCTCAGAGCCTGGAGCCTGTTTCAGATTCTGTGTCTCCCTCTCTCTCTGACCTTCCCCCATTCATGCTCTGTCTCTCTCTGTCTCAAAAATGAATAAACGTTAAAAAAAATCAAAAATACTTAACATAATGTTTGGAAATTGGATCTAGGCAAAAGGACAATACACCAAGATTAAGGGTGGTTTTCCTAGTAACGCAAGGTTTATTTAACATTCAAATTCTCATCAGTGCAATTCGCCATAGTAACAGGCTAAAACAGAAAACCTGCATGATCATCTCAGTACATGCAGAAAACAGTATTTGTCAAAATTCAGGATCTAGTCATGATCTCAGCAGGGAGCAGAAGGGACCATCCTCAATCTGATCAAATGCATGCATGAGAAACCTATGGTTGACGCCATCCTTCAGGGTATAAGACTGAAGGTTTTCCCCAGTATCAACAAGGCAAGGATGTCTGCTATTACCACCTTAACACTGCCTGAATATTATCGTCAGTCCAAAAGAGCAAAACAGCACCAGCACCGGCACCACCACGACTACTACAATAAAAGTTAAACAGACTTTGAAATACAGAGAAGAAACTGAGGGTTGCTGGAGGGAAGGGGGGTGGGCTAAATGGGTGATGGGCATTAAGGTGGGCACTTGTCGGGATGAGCCCTGGGTGTCGTACGTAAGAGATGAATCACTGGGTTCTACTCCTGAAACCAAGACTACATGATGCGTTAACTAACTTGAATTTCAATAAATGAATTCATTTAAAAAAATAAAAGGGAGCAGGAAAAAAAACCATACAGATTGGAAAAAAAGTAGTAAATCGTCCTTAGTGACAGATGGCATGTAGTGTAGGAAACCGTGCAGAAATTAAAAAGCATGAAAACAAACACTAGAACTAATAAGTTAACGAACAAAAAGTTCCCCTTTCTCCACATCCTCGTCAACATCTGTTGTTTCCTGAGTTGTTAATTTTAGCCATTCTGACAGGTGTAAGGATGTATCTCACTGTGGCTCTGATTTGTATTTCCCTGATGGTGAGTGATGTTGAGTATCTTGTCATGTGTCTATTGGCCATCTGGATGTCTTCTTTGGAAAAGTGTCTATTCATGTCTTTCGCCCATTTCTTCACTGGATTATTTGTTTTTTTGGGTGTTGAGTTTGATTAAGTTCTTTATAGATTTTGGATACTAACCCTTTATCTGATATGTCATTTGCAAAGATCTCTCATTCCGCCGGTTGCCTTTAAGTTTTGTTGATTGCTTCCTTCGCTGTGCAGAAGCTTTTTATCTTGATGAGGTCCCAACAGTTCATGTTTGCTTTTATTTCCCTTGCCTCCCGAGACATGAGGAAAAGAGGACTTATAACAACAATTTTAAAAACATGAAAATAGGAGTAAATTTTAAAAAGATGTGCAAGGTCTCCTCCTACACTGAACAACACCAAATAAGGCTTCAATAAATGGAGAGATACACCATTTTCATAGACAAATTCCCATATTCAAAAACATTTATGGGAGTCTACGCTTGAATCACTGTTCCAGCCACAAAAGGAAGTCTCCATGAACCATGGCCCCTGTCTCCAGTGAGCAGTTTACAAAGTAGACAAATGCAATACTGTGTAAGTGATGTGAAGGAGAGATACACAGATCAAGGACACAAACTAATGCAGCAGCCTGAGGGAAAGCAAGCCTCCAGGAGGAGGTGAAGAGTGGGGGGTTAGCCTTACAGAGAATGGGGGAGTCCAGACAGAGGGAACAGACAAGATAAAGGTGCAGAGGTGTGAAAAGTCATGACGCATCAGAACAGACCATGTAGTTCAAATTGCTGGGACGAGATGTGCAGTTGGGGAATGAAGTTGGAGAAAAAGAGATCAGGGTCTAACCTTCAGGGTCACTCAGAAAAAGAAAACCCTGCCTCTGATTTATTATAGCCATATAAATAAAGTTGACAGCACCCGTTTTTTTAAGCTGTAGCATAATATTTATTTTATGACCCACTTCATATTAAACATTTTAAATGGGTATGCATATATGTATACAAAAATCTATAATTATAAAACAATTTTTAATTTATTTTTTCATGTTTATTTTTGAGAGAGAGAGAGCACAAGCAAGGGAGAGAGAAGGAGAGACAGAATCCGCAGCAGGCTCTGCACCATCAGTGAGCACTATGTGGGGCTCGAACTCATGAACCTCGAGACCATGATCTGAGCCAAGATAGGGTTGGACGCTTAACTGACTGTGCCACCCAGGCACCCCTATTTTGGTTTCTATTTTGTGTAGTTCTTTATTATATATTTTGTATATACTATGTTTTACATGTTAACAGAAATCGAATTATTTTTATTTAAAAAATACCTATCTTCCAAAATAAAACTATGTAGTGAGAAGAGTGGATCTTTTTAACATTTTGCATTTATGCAAATTGCATTCCTGTCTGTCTCATTATAAGTTTGCTGGATTTTCATATCTGCTTGTATTTAAGTTGTTATTTTGGTTGATGTATTTGAAAAAAAATCCAGCTTAACATAAATATGTATGAGTATTTTAAATTACCTTTCAGATAATTGTGGATATTCGTCTATGATATTAAACAAACTATACGATTGGATATACTTTAAAAAAAAATTTTAGCATGTATTTATTTTTGAGAGACAGAGAGAGAGAGCATGAGGGGGGAGGAACAGAGAGAGAGGGAGACACAGAATATAAAGCTGTGAGCACAGAGCCCAACATGGGGCTCGAATCCATGAACTGTGAGATCATGACCTGAGTCGAAGTCAGATGCTTAACCGACTCAGCCACCCAGGCGCCCCACGATTGGATATACTTTTAAGAAATATGAGTATAGGGGTGCCCGGGTGGCTGAGTCGGTTAAACGTCCGACTTCAGCTCAGGTCATGATCTCGCGGTCTGTGGGTTCGAGCCCCGCGTCGGGCTCTGTGCTGATGGCTCAGAGCCTGGAGCTGCTTCGGATTCTGTGTCTCCCTCTCTCTCTGCCCCTCCCCTGCTCATGCTCTGTCTCCCTCTGTCTCAAAAATAAATAAAACATTTTAAAAAATTAAAAAAAAAAAGAAATCTGAGTATAGTTGACACACGATGTTACATTGGTTTCAGGTGTACAAGATTCAACCTCTCTATGTTATGCTGTGCTCACCTCAAGTGCGGCTACACCTGTCCCCACACAGCGCTGTTACGGGATCACTGACTCTATTCCCTGTGCTGCGTCTTTTGTCTCCACGACTTACTCATTCCACACCTGGAAGCCTGTGTATCTCCCCCTCCCCTTTACCCCCCGCTCCCATACCCACCCCCTCCCCTCTGGCCACCACCAGTGTGTCCTCTGTATTTATAGATGTTTCTGCTTTTACTTTGTTTGTTCATTTGTGGGTTTTTTTTAGCTATCACATGAGCATGGCATTTGTCTTTTTAACTTTGCCTTCGAGTCTCTTTCCCACAGTACCTGCGTCACCCCTCGGGACAGCCTGAGAATGGATTCCCCCTCCAGACTCAGCCCTGCCTGGCAGATGAGCGGACAGGATGTCCCCTGCATGTGCTCGGCATCCCCATCTGGAGAGCCCTAAAATCAGTCTCTCTCCCCAGACCTCCTATCGCCAGGATGCTTAGCAGGACTCACAGGCTGGTACTTCAAGATGGCCATAGCTCCACATGGGGCTGAGCTCTGTTACCCTTAACCATCCCCCCATCCTCAGGCTACCAGCCCAGTTCTACCAGGAGAGGATACATCATCTGGAAAGAAATGATGCTGCCTTCAGGCCTGTCAGTCACTTGACATCTGTCCCCCCGGCAAACCTAACCTTAACCCCAACTCACTCCAATCCATCATTCAGCCAGCAGCCAGAGAAAGCTTTTCAAAAGAAAATACGATCTTCTCTCTTTGCTAGCTAAACCCCCCCAATGGTTTCCCAGAATAAAATCCAGACAGCCATCCCTGCTCACTTGTCCTGCTCTCTGCCTCCCTCTCTCTGTCCTCGGTGCTTGGCTTCAGTAACCCCAACCCTTCAGGACTTGGGATAAACATCATCTCTTCTAGACAGATCCAAACTTTCCCCCAAAGCATTAACAGTTCTTTACCTGTTTTCCATAGTCTCTTTGTCATTTTCTGTTATCGCACTCAATTTATTCCTCATAATTACTTACTCATCTATATTCCCCACTATTTGAACTCCTTAAGATCAGGGACATGGGCGTGTTCCTATCCACATCGTCTGATGCTGGCACAATCTGAGACACACATTTAGAGCTGAGCACACACTTGCTGAGTGAACGAATAAATGAATGAATGATTTATTCTGCTCCACTTTCTGGACGCTACCTCCTTCCACTTGCTTAAATCATGCCTGAAGCTGTGACATCCAGGGGACTCTCACTGCATACCGCCAGGACCAGTGACGGACGTATGTCCATTTCCCCAACCCCATCCTGGGTGCCCAGGCTTGCCTTCCTCTCTTCACACTGGCCCAAGAGGCCACTGTGCCCACAGACCAGGTGTTCTGGTCATCCCCTCCCGCTATTATGCCATCTGATTTGCCTCAGTCTCCCGTTATTAAAAGAGAGGGTTCAATGTCTTAGACAACTTGTAGCCCCTCGTCACACTTTACCTTCCTTCAGTGCAATGTCCTACCATGAGGCTCCCTAGAGTTGACTCTATTTCTGCCATGGAGGTCCCTACAGAGCAGAACGCTGTGGGCACAGTCACTGACCTCGATTTGTTGGCCACTTCCCTACCCCTTCCGCAGAGGATAGATACCTGCCTCCTCTGTGCACAAGTATGAGCCTTTACGATGCCTCCTGCAACATCAGCTACAGATGTGTGCTGACCTGTTTGCTGACCCGTCCGCATCCATCACCAGACGAGGCTCCTTAATTTAATCCACGGCCAAGAAGCCTTGTTGGGTTCCTGCTCCCCCCTCCATGGCAGGTAGGGCTCACATGTAATTCTTCTGTCTCTAGAAGGTCACCAGTGTCTGACAAGAGCAGACATCAGAACGTTTGCTCAATGAATGACTCAACAAACACCTACTTGGCAAGGACTGTGTGCGATGACGTCTTTGTTAAATTAAATGTTTTATGAGCTATTGCCAAGTCAGGTCTCCCCACCATTTTCTGGGCAATTAATTGTTTGATTCTAAGTGCTGAACTTTATATTTATCACAATGAAATTTTAAATGGCTGGGTTTGAACCCAGGACTTAAGCCAAGCAGGCACAAGTGAATCTCGATTTTTCTAGCCATGGCGTAAACAATTCCTTTAAAAAGGGTGTCACTTAAAATTTCTGTAGGGGGTTGAATTAGGGCCCTCAAAAAGACATGTCCACATGAAATCTGTGAACACGAACTTATTGCAGAAAGAAGATTCTTTGCAGATTTAACTAAGTGAAGGATCTCATGGTGAGATCTTCCTGAATTAGGGTGGGCTCAAAATCCAACGAAGCATCTTTTTTTATGTTTATTTATTTTTGAGAGAGAGAGAGAATGAGAGAGAGAGCACGAGCAGGGGAGAGGCAGAGGGAGAGAGGGGGACAGAGGATTCAAAGGAGGCTCTGTGCTGACAGCAGATAGCCCGATGCAGGGTTCGAACTCACGAACCGTGAGATCGTGACCTGAGCCAGAGTCAGACGCTCAACCGACTGAGCCACCCAGGCGCCCCAATGAAGTATCTTCCTAAGAGACAAAAAAGGGAAGAGAAGAAACAGAGACAGCCATGGGAAGATGGAGGTAGAGACTGTAGAGGTGTGGTCACGAGTCCAGGAGTGCCTAGAGCCTCCAGAAGCTGGGAGAGGCAGGAAGGAGCCTCCCCTGCAGCCTCAGAGGGAGCCTAGCTGTGCTGAAGGCTTGATTTCGGACTCTGCCCTTGACAACTATGGGAGAAAGTGTGTCTGTTGTTTTACAACATCCGGGTTGTGCTATGGCAGCCAGAGGAAACCAACCCAATGTTTTAAGTCTCCTTCCACGTTTCCATCAAAGACTCCCACGT
The DNA here is from genome assembly GCF_046562875.1 of Panthera onca. NCBI lineage: Eukaryota > Metazoa > Chordata > Mammalia > Carnivora > Felidae > Panthera > Panthera onca. The sequence continues at coordinate 5,778,223 of NC_138342.1, forward strand.
TCACAGAATGTGAACTTAAAACCACCTCGGATAGTTTTTAAAGTCTGTTTGTTTGTTTGTTTGTTTGTTTTGAGAGAAAGCGAGCACAAGCAGGGGAGGGACAGAGAGAGAGGGAGAGACAGACAGAATCCCAAGCAGGCTCCACACTGTCAGCACAGAGCCGGACATGGGGCTCAAACTCACAAACCGTGAGATCATGACCTGAGCCGAAACCAAGAGTTGGCTGCTTAACTGAAAGACCCAGGCGCTCCATAACCTTGGATATATTTAAAAAAAAAAAAAACAAAAACAAAAAAACTGTTTCTTTTAAAGTTTATTTATTCTGAGAGAGAAAGAGAGAGAGAGAGGCAGAGAGAGAGAGAGAGAGAGAATCCCAAGCAGGCTCTGCACTGTCAGTGCAGAACCCGACACAGGGCTTGAACCCACGAACTGTGAGATCAGGACCTGAGCCGAAATCAAGAGTCAGACACTTAACCGACTGAGCCACCCAGGCACCCCGACCTTGGATATTTCTAAATTAAACTCTTTCCTTTTCTACTGAGAAAGCCATGACCTAGAACAAGAAATCTGTGGGGTATGGGACGCCCCGTGACTCTGATTTGGACCTAGTCATTCTGGTTCTTTCCATCCTGTCCTGGGAAGACTCCAGGGGGCCCTTCACCAGAAAACTCACTTTAATTCCCCAACATCGCCAAACACGCCACGTGGCAGTAGAGACAGCCAGCAGAGACCCCACCCCGACATGCTCATCTCTGGGGCGCAAGGTGACTCTGCTGTGACACGTCCTCGGTCGAAGCGTGCCGCTGCCTGGTCCCCTCCATGGAGGCAATCTCTCGTTAACCCTCACATCTGGATCCCGCCCGCATTTCCCTTTTTCTTTCGAAGATGCCCTTTCCCTCCACCTACATTTGCAGTCTTCCAATTTCTGGCAAGGCCTCCGAGAAAACAGGTGCACGCCCTTCGCTCCCCGACAGTTCAACCCAGCCGGGCCTGCAGACCTCCCCGAAGAAGCCGGGTTCTTTCTTACGCGCCTCCCGGGGAGGAAAAGTCTTCACGGTCACGGACGGAATGGAAGCAGGACGTTAATCACTAACGCCTTCGGATGTTCTCCTTGTTCACGCAGCATCTTCGGATCCGGTCCCTCCTGGGATGCTCCCGAGGGTGCCCCCCCACCCCAGGCAGCCTGACGCAGGCTCGCTGCAGTGTCGGAGGACCCTGGCCTTCTGAGGCCGCGGTGGCTGTGACAGAAGAGGTCTGTCTGCTCAGCACGGCCCCTAGTCGCCTCTGGCTAGTTGCTAATGCGAAGGAAGAGACAGCAGTCCTCTCTCCTGATGCGGCTGCCAGGCACAGGGTGCGGCCCCCGGCAGGGCAGCAGGGAGCTGGTAGGACAGCACGGCTAGCCAGCTGGGTGATCCCATCCCGCTGGCCACAGGGCCCGGCCCAGAGGTGACCAAGGCACGTGACCAAGGCCGGCCAGAGAATGCCCTTTTGAGGGCTGCAGGACTGGGCCTTCGTTCAGGCTGGACGTCCCTGGCAACCCCTGGAGGTTCTGAGGGATCCTTTTTCTTCTTCCCGCTTATGTGTTCCACGTCTCCTCCGACAAACCAGGTTCACCAGGGAGCGTCCTGGGCAGCGCAGTCCTACCAAAGGGCGTAGAGAACTGATGATGTTGTACAGCTGCTTTTGACAAAGTGCGTAAGAGCATCTCTTTAAGCTGGGGCGCCTGGGTGAGGTCGGCGAAGTGTCCGACTTCAGCTCAAGTCATGATCTCCTGGTTTGTGGGTTCGAGCCCCGCGTCGGGCTCTGGGCGGACAGCTCAGAGCCTGGAGCCTGCTTCACATTCTTTGTCTCCCTCTCTCTCTACCCTCCCCCACTCACTCTCTCTTTCTCTCTCTCGCTCCCAAAAGTAAATAAACATTAAAAAAATTTTTAATATAATTTATTGTCAAACTGGTTTCCATACAACACTCAGTGCTTACCCCAACAGGTGCCCTCCTCAATGCCCATCACCCACTTTCCCCTCCCTCCCACCCCTCATCAACCCTCAGTTTGCTCTCTGTATTTAAGAGTTTCTTCTGGTTTGCCTCCCTCCCTCTCTGTTTGTAACTTTTTTCCCCCTTCCCTTCCTCCATGGTCTTCTGTTACGTTTCTCAAGATCCACATAGGAGTGAAAACATATGGTCTCTGTCTTTCTCTGCCTGACTTATTTCACTTAGCATAATGCCCTCCGGTTCCATCCACGTTCCTGCAAATGGCATGATTTCATCCTTTCTCCTTGCCAAGTAGCAGTCCATTGTATATATAAACCGCATCTTCTTTATCCATTCGTCAGTTGATGGACATTTAGGCTCTTTCCATATTTGGCTGTTGTCAAAAGCGCGGCTATAAGCACTGGGGTGCACATGCCCCTATGCATTTTTTTGAAACTGAACATGAGTACATTTCCACCCACGTGTCGTGACCCACTGATTCCACTTCAGGGCATGTACCCAACAGAAACGTGTAGATGTTTGCACTAAAAGACTGTGGCAGAAGATAATAGCAATACTGTTTGTAATAGCCCCCAACTGGAAATAACTCCGAAAAAGCCCATCAATGGTCAAATGAATAAATAAATCATGGTATACCCACACAGCGAAATACTACGTGGCAGTGAGAACGAGCCATCTGAGACTTCCTACACCAGCCTGGAGGAGCCTCAAAACACAGTGTTGAATGAAGTGATGCAGACACAAGACTCCGTCCTGTGTGCCAGGCATGGTGCTGTGGGCACTTAGTCTCTGTCTCATACCCACGGTATGACTGCACTTATAGAAGGTACAAAGGCAGGCTAAGCCAGTCTATGCTTTTCCAAGCTAGGACAGCAGCTATCTTTGGGGAACAGAGCCCGGAAGGGATCCTGGGGGGTGCTGATCTGTCCTTTCTTGTTCTGGGTGCTGGTTATACGGATGTGTTGTTCAGTTTTTGAAAATTCTTTGAGCTACAAACTTATCATGGGCACGCGTTATGTATTTAATTTTTCTAAAAGCTAAACAGCTTGATTTGATTTTTTTAAAGCTTATTTGCATTTGAGAGAGAGAGAGAGAGACAGTGAACGCGAGTGGGGGAAGGGCAGAGAGGGAGAGAGAAGAGACAGAGAATTCCAAGCAGGCTCCACATTGTCAACACAGAGCCCGAAGTGGGGCTCGATCTCACAAAGTGCAAGGTCATGACTTGAGCCAAAATCAAGAGTCGGACATTTGACCAACTGAGCCACCCAGGTGCCCCCAGGCTAAACAGTTTTAAAGAGCAAAGGCTATTCGTCTGGGAAAAGGGGAGAGTTGGTGAGGAGGCACAATTGGAGGGTCTTTACATTATCTGAGAGAGGAGTGCCAGGGAGAAGACAGCATGAGGTTCAGGACAGGGAACATGGAACAAGGAGAAGGGCCCGGAGACAGGCTGCAGCTGAGGATAAGTGTAGATTTTGAGAATCACAACTTCCTCGGTACGAACCAGGCGGCCCTGAGAGATGCTTCTGTCCACACCACAGCGGACGGCCAGTAAGAGTGCAGATGACCCCAGAGTCACCCTGCCCCATCCCCGTCTTCCTGGAGTCTTCTTCTGTTCTGTCTCCTCCTACTGGCCTCCTGGGTGTCCTGTCGGGATGCTCAGCCCTCCCTGCCCACTGGAACAGTCGTGTGTGACAAGGACAGGGCTCCAGCCCACGTCCGCCTGCCAACAGCCCGTCTTCTCTCCTCTGTGTCCAGCTGCTTCTCTGTCTCCCTTCCAGAGACTCCCTTTCAAGAGGAGGAAGTTACATACCCAGGACCTGATGTGATGAGTCTGGTTAAGAATCTGAAGTGCTGTTGGGTTCAAAGGTTCAAACTGAAGATTCTATTTTTAGGAAAACTTAGATGGGAGCAGACTGTTCTTCACAGACTCTCCTCCACAATGACAAATACTGTATCCAGTAAAAATAGCATGTTGTGTTATAAGTTGGCTTTATAAGATAATGATGCCAAGTGTGGGCAAATCTCTGACCTATCTGGCGAAGGTATCACCTTCCATGCGTCTTTAATCTTCGTCGTGGGGACAAGACGTCAGATAAATCTGCTCAGTTGTTTGACATGGAGTCTACGATGAATAATCTAAAGAAGGAGGACAGAGGCGCCTGGGTGGCTCAGTCAGTCGAGCGCCCCACTTCAGCTCAGGTCACAATCTCACAGTCTTGAGTTTGAGCCCCGCGTCGGGCTCTGTGCTGACAGCTCGGAGCCTGGAGCCCGCTTCGGATTCTGTGTCTCCCCCTCTCTCTGCCCGTCCTCTGCTCATGCTCTGTCTCTGTCTCTCTCAAAAATAAATAAACGTTAAAAAAAAAAAAGGAGGACAATGTTCTTTTTCTACACTAATACTCAAAAACTGTGGCTACCCTTCAGATGGTCCAGAAGGGCACTGGACAGTGTTATGGTAAAACCTCTAAGAGGAGAGAGGAAGGCACGAGAAAAAGGTCAGCTACTTATAGAGTGCTATCTCCATACCTACCGCCGTTCTAAGCACCTGCCACACGCTACCGTGAACACTAAGACGAGACACACTGTCATCATTCCCTTTCCAAGGGGAAACAAAAAAGGCAGAGCTGGGATTCAAAATCAGGTACTACGGTTCCAGAGAACAGGCTCGTGACCACCAGGCTAGGCCGCCCCGCACCGGCTGGATGTCAGGCGCCATAGACAGCAGCCTGCAAAACAAGCTCACACAGCAGGCAGCGAAGTACCCACTTCATACAGGAGGAACCTGACGTTTACAGAGGCTGAGCTTCTGGCCCCAAGCTGCCCACTACTAAATGATGGCACTAAGTCTACCTCACCTCCACATCCACGCGTGACAGGGACACATTCCCATCCTTTACCACGCCCTCTCAAGCAATCAGCACAAGACCTGTCACATAGCAGGCGCTCAGTTAATATCTGAGGAGTGAATGAATGAATGAATGAATGAATTCTTACCACCCTTATTAAAGGACTCCTTCTACCTTGTATCTTTGTTCTTTCTCGCTCTCTCAGCTCGTTTGTCTCAAGATAGAATTCTACCGGTCCTTCCCCTCTTAAAAAATCCTCTCTTGTCCCTGCATCTTCATAACACTATTGATTTCTCTCCCTCTTCTTATTCCCAGTCACGATTCTTTAAAGATTGGTGGACACTTGTTTCCTCTGCTTCTTCCCTGACCATCAGTCTTCAGCGCTTTCTAATCCGGCTTCTCCTTTCCACCCATGGGCATTCCATCAAGGACTAGTCTTTCTAAGGTCACAACCACCCATTCCTCTGATCGATCAATATTTACCGAGTGTCTCCTGTGCGGGGGGCAAGGCAGCTCGAGCACAGCAGAAGTCATTTATGAGCTTTTCACTTCTCGGAGCTCGGAAAGGCACAAATGAAACCAGGGACGGCAGGTGCGATGAGGGGTACGAAAGACGGGCATAAAACCCTTGCGAGAGAGAGAGTTTCATGGGTGGCGGGTCCTCACTCTGGCAAGTATGTTCATTGTTGCACACCCCACAGGGAACTCTGGAGGGTCTGGGAAATTGTGCCTACGTCAGCAGGCTTGCTTGATTACCTTTTACTTTTTTCTCTGTCTCCACAAGTTTTTATACCCTTTTCCATGGACTCTAGATGTGTCGGTTGGCAGTTTTCCACCCATCCCTGTGACAGCCAAACACTCTTTCCTAGTGTCCTCTACCTCTGCCATTCCAGAATCTTCTAGTTAATCAATTCCTTAAACACTGAGCATCCGGAAGGTTCCATTCTGAGTACTTTCTTTATTGTCAAGTAATCTTATGGAAAATTTTCTGTGGATTAATCTATCCTTTGAAATAACAGCAGCTAATGTTTCTTGAGTGCTCTGTGCCCGAACCTGCTCTCAGTGTTTTACATACGTACGTGCGTACAGATGCTTCTTTTTCTTTTCTTTATTGGACTACAGTTATTTTTTTTTTATTTTTGCTTTTGAGTTTCTTTTTTTATTATTTTTTTAATTTTATTTTTTATTTTTTAAAATTTACATCCAAATTAGTTAGCACATAGTGCAACAATGATTTCAAGAGTAGATTCCTTAGTGCCCCTTACCCACTTAACCCATTCCCCCTCCCACACTCGCTTCAGTAACCCTCAGTTTGTTCTCCATATTTAGGAGTCTCTTGTGTTTTGTCCCTCTCCCTATTTTTATATTATTTTTGTTTCCCTTCCCTTATGTTCATCTGTTTGTGTCTTAAAGTCTTCATATGAGTGAAGTCATAAGATATTTCTCTTTCTCTAACTAATTTCACTTAGCATAATACCCTCCAGTTCCATCCACGTAGTTGCAAATGGCAAGATTTCATCCTTTTTGATTGCCGAGTAATACTCCATTGTGTATATATGCCACATCTTCCTTCTCCATTCATCCATCGATGGACATTTGGATTCTTTCCATACTTTGGCTATTGTCGATAGCGCTGCTATAAACATGGGGGTGCACGTGTCCCTCCGAAACAGCACACCTGTATCCCGTAGATAAATGCCTAGTAGTGCGATTGCTGGGTCGTAGGGTAGTTCTGTTTTTACTTTTTTGAGGAACCTCCATACTGTTTTCCAGAGTGGCTGCACCAGCTTGCATTCCCACAGACGCTTCTTAAATCCCGTATCGCTATCCCAAACAAGCTCTCTAAGCTCTGCACCAGCCGTTCTCAAACTGTGGTCCTCCAAAACCCTTTCAGGGTCTGTTCAGGTCAAAACTATTTTCATAATATTAAAATTTTACTCTCATGAGCGTATGGTGAAGTTTTCCAGAGGCTCTATGACATGCAGTGATGCCAAATCAAAATGAATGTGTGCTTGAATATTCTCATGTTTTCTTGAGTTTTCTAAGGCAATAGGTTTGATGTAGAAATATGTTCCTTTTCAGAGATGGTCTCAGTTTGTTTTTAAAATTTCTACCATGTTCTTATTAGGCATTTTTGGGTAATCTGCAACTCATTATCATCCAATAAATTGTTCATTTGAAATCCTGAACTTTTCCTTATATTTGGAAATATAAAAACTGTACTTTGTTGGGGGCGCCTGGATGGCTCAGTCGGGTAAGCATCTGACTTTGGCTCAGGTCATGAGCTCATGGTTAGGAGACTGAGCCCTGAATCAGGCTCTGTGCTGGGCATAGAGCCTGCTCGGGATTGTCTCTCTCATGGGAGTGCAAACTGGTATGTCCACTCTGGAAAACAGTGTGGAGTTTCCTCAAAAAATTAAAAACAGAACTACCCTATGAGCCAGCAATTGCACTACTCGGTAGTTATCCAAAGGATACAAAAATGCTGATTCCAAGGGGCACAGGCACCCCAGTGTTGACACAGCACTATCGACAGTAGCCAAAGTATGGAAAGAGCCCAAATGTTCATCGACTGATGAATGGATAAAGAAGATGTAGTTTATATATACAACGGAATACTACTCAGCGATCAAAAAAAAAAAAAAAAAGATATCTTGCCATTTGCAACAAGGTGCATGGAATTAGAGTGTATTATGCTAAGCAAAATAAGTCAGAGAAAGACAAATATCCTATGACCTCACTCGTGGAATTTAAGATACAAAACAGATGAACATAGGGGAAGGGAAGGAAAAATAATGTAAGATAAAAACAGAGAGGGAGGCAAACCATAGGAGACTCTTAAATACAGAGAACAAACTGAGGGTTATTAGAGGGGAGCTGGGTGAGGGGATGTGCTAAGTGGATGATGGACATTAAGGAGGGCACTTTTGGGGATGAGAACTGGGTGTCACGTGTAAGTGATGAGTCACTACATTCTATTCCCAAAATCATGATTACACTATGTGTTAACTAACTTGAATTTTTTTTAATATGTAATTATTTTTGACAGAGAGAGAGACAGAGCATGAGCAGGGGAGGGGCAGAGAGAGAGGGAGCCACAGAATCCGAAGCAGGCTCCAGGCTCCGAGCTGTCAGCACAGAGCCCGACGCGGGGCTCGAACCCATAGACCGCGAGATCATGACCTGAGCCCAAGTCGGACGCTCAACCGACTGAGCCACCCAGGCGCCCCTAACTTGAATTTAAATTTAGAAAAAAAGAAAAAAAACAAGAAAAACAGTTCCCCCCTTCTCTCCCTCTTTGCCCCTCCCCCCTCAAAAAATGACATAAACGTTGATCAACATATATTTTGCATGTTATATGTATTACATACTGTATTCCTACAATACAGTAAGAAAATGTTAAGAGAATCATAAAGAACAGGAAATACATTTATAGTCCTGTGCTGTAAAAAATCGACGTGTAAGTGGACCCACACAAGTTCACACCTGTGTTGTACAAGGGTCAGCTGTGTATTTTTCTTATGTTTAAGGATAAATAATTAGCTTTAAAAAGTTTAGGCTACTCATCTCCTCAACCCCTAGCTGAATCATCTAGGTCTAAAGACACCAAAAAAGACGAAACTGTCATTTCAGAGAGCTCTGACTCATGGAAGAAAAAATCTACTGGAAAGGAATGAGGCAAGAATAAAAACAAACAAAAGTGGGGCGCCTGGGTGGCTCAGGCGACCGACTTCGGCTCGGGTCATGGTCACGCAGTTTCTGAGTTCGAGTCCCGCGTCGGGCTCTGTGCTGAGAGCTGGGAGCCTGGAGCCTGCTTCGGATTCCGTGTCTCCCCCTCTCTCTGCCCCTCCCCTGCTCACGCTCTGTGTCTCTCTGTCTCTCCGTAATAAATAAATGTTAAAAAAAAAAAAAAAACTGCTTTCACTCCCTCAAGTTCATAGATATCAATCATGCATCTTATTGTGTTTGATGGAATACAGTATTTTGAGAACAGTACTGTAGTGCCAGTCAAACTATGGAATCATTACAGACCACTCATTCAGAGTTGAAAGAAAGAACTAATTATTTTAAACTAATTATGTTAAAGTTCCGCAAAAGCCAAAAGGCTGTTTATTAAAGTTCTCCAAACCTTAAAATCAAAAAGCCACGGAGGCATGTTACGGGATATGTTAACATATCTCATTGGCTGGGGAAACACAGACGAGGGTTCAGAGGCTAACGGAGCCTCACGCCATTGACATTACTGAACACCTGCTGGCTGAAAAGGCAGCATTTCCAGTTTCCAACAACACAGCAACCCTTTGAATTAAATATTTAGTTGCAAACATGAAGACGGGAGTCAACCAACCAACTGTAGGGCTGTACTTTTGTCTTACAAACGGCTGAGATCGATAGACACGGCTGGACTTAAACAGCTTTGTTTCTATTCCTCTGGTATCAGCACCAACTAATCATCCAAGAACGTCTTTGATGTAAAGACCTCGCAACAGTGGTCCTGAAATATCGTAAGCCCTGGAACACTTTTGAATCCTGGGACATACTCTCACCGACCGTGCGAATGTAATGATGTGTAGAACCGATGGCACTTTGGCACAAATCAAAGCGACACCAAACTGTAGCCGTTCTCATTGTTTCTCACTGCCATGCACTCACAAATAAAAGCCAATTTCACTTAAGAACGCACTGATGAAGCAGGGAAAAAATATTAACCTCACTAAAGTATCTTTGATACATCTTCTGAATATCCTGTGTGACAAACGGGAAGTATGTGTAATACATTTCTTCCCAGAAAAACAAAACAGAACACTTCTGCAACTCAATCGCAAGCTGAACTAGACTCTTTTTTCAAGGGACACCGCCTTTACTTTGGAAACTGACTGACTTACAAGACTGGGGATGAATGAGGTAACTGTCATTGCAGGGGAAAAAAATGTCTGACTGTATTTGTTGCTGATGATAAAACTTGAGTTCTCAAGTGAAAATTAGACTTTTGAGAGACTTGCGTCCGTCACGTGTTTGACAGCTTTCCAATAGTTAAAGATGCTGCTGATGAGTTTAGTAGTGAAACTAATAAACGTGATTTTTAAATATTATATAATGGAGTGTGCCAACACACGGCGATTCTAAATAAACCAGTGGCAGGTTTCCAAATTACCGATGTGTTATGTTACAAAATCATGCATACTTATGAGGGCCACTTAAATTTCAAGACAGATTAAAGGATTTTAAGGTAACAAAATGTAAGAAGTTCAGTATTCGGCTCAGAGATCTTCACCAGAAAGCCCAATCTGGCCTCAGCAGGGTGACCTAGGTGTCCCCTTCCTGTACCTTCTATCTGATCACTCATCACACCGTCCTGGGATTTCTTGCATATCTGTGAATCATCACATAAGAACTGTGAACTTACTGAGAGCTGGAACCATGTCCTATGAGTCTTTATCATACTGTTTTCAAATTTTTATTTAAATTCTAGTTAACATGCAGTGCAATATAGGTTTCAGGAGTAGAATTCAGTGATTCTCCACTTACATACAACACCCAGTGCTCATCACAAGTGCCCTCCTTAATGCCCCTTGCCCATTTAGCCCATCCCCTCACCCACAGCCCCTCCAACACCCCTCAGTGTGTTCTCTAACATTAAGAGTCTCTTATGGTTTATTTCCCACTCTTCTCTTTTTTTCCCCTTACCATATGTTTATCTGTTTGGTTTCTTAAATTGCACACAGGAGTGAAATCATATGATCTTTGTCTTTCCCTGACTGACTTATTTCGCTTAGCATAATAACGCACTGTAGCTCCATCCACGTCGTCGCAAATGGTTAAGATTTCACCTTTTTTGATGGCTGGGTAATATTCCATTGCATTTATATACCACATCTTCTTTACACACTCATCAGTCAATGGATATTTGGACTCTTCCCATAGTTTGGTTATTGTTGCTTATGCCGCTATAAACATCAGTGTGCATGCACCCCTTCGAATCTGTATTTTCATATTCTTTGGGTGAAGAACCAGCAATTGCTGGGTGGTAGGGTAGTTCCACTTTTGACTTTTTAAGGAACCTCCATACTGTTTTCCGGTGTGGCTGCACCGGTTTGCATTCCCACCGGCAGCGTTAAGAAGGTTCCCCTTTCTGCACATCCTCACCACCCTCTGTTGTTTCTTGTGTTGTTAATTTTAGCCATTCCGACAGGTGTGATGGGGTATCTCATTGTTGTTTTGATTTGTGTTTCCCTGATGATGAGTGATGTTGAGCATCTTTTTCATATGTGTGTTAGCCATCTGGAAGTCTTCTTTGGAAAAATGTCTATTCGAACCTTCTGCCCATTTCTTAACTGAATTGCTTTTTTTTTTAGGATGCTGAGTTTGATAAGCTCTTTATAGATTTTGGATACTGACAGATGTGTCATTTGCAAATGTCTTCTCTGATTCTGTAGGTTGCCTTTTAGTTTTGTTGACTGTTTCCTTTGCTGTGCAGAAGTTTTTTACCTTGATGAGGTCCCGATACTTCATTTTTGCTTTTGTTTCTCTTGCCTCAAGAGACATGTCTAGTAAGAAGTTGCTCCAGATGAGGTCAAAGAGGTTGCTGCCTGTTCTCTCCTCTAGTATTTGATGGTTGCCTATCTTACATTCAGGTCTTTCATCTTTTTTTTAATTTATTTTTGTGTATGGTATAAGAAAGTGGGCCACTTTCAACATTCTTCTGCATGTTCCCATCCAGTTTTCCCAACACCATCTTTTGAAGAGACTGCCTTTTCTCCATTGGATATTCTTTGATGCTTTGTCAAAGATTAGCTGGCCGCTTAGTTGTGGGTTCATTTCTGGGTTTTCTGTTCTGTTCCACTGATCTATGTGTCTGTTTTTGTGCCAGTACCATACTGTCTTGAGAACTACAGCTTTCTAATACAGCTTGAAGTCTGGAATTATGATGTCTGCAGCTTTTCTTTTTGGGATTGCTTTGGCCATTTGGGGTCTTTGTGGTTCCGTACAAACGTTAGGATTGCTCGTTCTAGCTCCTTGAAAAATTCTGGTGCTATTTTGATAGAGATTGTGCTAAATGTGCTGATTGCTTTGAGTAGTATAGACATTTTAACAATGTTTGTTCTTCCAATCCGTGAGCATGGAATGTTTTACCATTTCTCTCTGTCCTCTTCAATTCCTTTCATAAGTGTTCTACAGTTTTCAGAGTGAAGATCTTTTCTCTTTTGGTTAGGTTTATTCCTAGGTATCTCACTGTTTTTGATGTAATTGTGAATGGAATCAATTCCTTGATTTCTATTTCTGCTGTTTCGTTATTGGTGTATAGAAATGCAACATATTTGTATACGTTGATTTTATAGCCTGCAACTTTGCTGAATTCATGTATTAGTTCTAGCAATCTTCTGGTGGAGTCTTTTGGGTTTTGGATATATAGTATTATGTCATCTGCGAATAGTGAAAGTTTGACTTCTTCCCTGCTGATTTGGATGCCTTTTATATCTTTTTGTTGTCTGACTGCCGAGGCTAAGACTTCCGGTACTATGTTAAATAGCAATGGTGAGAGTGGATATCCCTGTCCTGTTTCTAACCTCAAAGGAAAAGCTCTCAGGTTTTCCCCATTGAGGATGATATTAGCTGTGGGTCTTTGGTATGTGGCCTTTATGATGGTGAGGTGTGTTCCATCTATACCTACTTTGTTGAGGGTTTTTATCAAAAACAGATGCTAGGTGCACCTGGGTGGCTCAGTCGTCCAACTCTTGATTTTGACTCAGGTCATGATCTCACAGTTCATGGGGTCAAGCCCTGCACTGAGCTCTGTGCTGACAGTGCGGAGCCTGCTTGGTATTCTCTCCCTCTCTCTCTGCCCTTCCTCTGCTGTGCTCTCTTTCCCTCTATTTCTCTCTCCCAAAATAAATACATAAACATTAAAAAAAAAAAAAGAATGGATGCTATATGTTGTCAAATACAGCTTTTTCTGCATCTATTGACAGGATCATATGGTTCTTATCCTTTCTTTTATTAATATGGTGTATCACATTGATTGATTTGCAAATATTGAACCACTCCTACAGCCCAGGCATAAATCCCACTTGATTGTGGTGAATAATTCTTTTAATGTACTGTTGGATTCGATTTGCTGATAATTTGTTGAGAATTTTTGCATCCGTGTTCATCAGGGATATTGGCCTGTAATTCTCCTTTCTAGTAGGATCTTTGTCTATGGGTGTCTGTACTCCCAGTGCTGATCACAGTACCTGGCACAAAGACCGAGGCCACTAATGGATGAACAATGGAGGGAGTGCTTCAGGACTCTGGACTCTTCAGTTCCCAGGGAGCATTTCAGCTCTAATGCTTTCTGAATATCGAGAGTTCTGGGGTTAATCCTATCTTCTCTTTGGGATTCTCAATTATTAGGAATCCCTCACATCCCATAGACTGGCCTTTGTAGTTCTTAACCTAGAGACCGAATCCATTATCTGATTCTACATTCAAATGTATGTCCTCTCAACTTATTTATTACACACCTAATCCAAGACATAATCATCTCTCCCTAAAGCCTCCTAGACAGACTGCTTGCTTTGGCATCCCTATCTGTCTTCCACACAGCAGCCAGAGCAATCTTTTAAAAATACAAATAAGCGTGGTGAATTAAAGATGGACACAACTTTGTCACTGCTCCCATCAAGAGGTGTGATACGTTTCCTCTTCCTTGAGTCCGGGCTGGTCCATTGGCTTATGTTAACTAACAGAATGCAGCCTAAATGTCTCTGTGTAACTTCCAGAGCTACGTGTTAAAGAAGTCATATAGGTTAAAGGAAAAAATACAGAGAGAGAGAGACAAGCTGAGAAACAGACACTGAACTATAGAGAACAGATGGTCACCAGAGGGGAGGGAGGTGGGGGGATGGGTGAAATAGGTGATGGTGATTAAGGAGTACACTTGTTGTGATGAGCACCGGGTGATGCTGAATCACTATACTGTACATCTGAAACCAATACAACACTGTCTGTTAACTGGAATTAAAGTAATCAAAAAAGAACAGTCATATAGATTTAAGCAGGTTACAGAGCCCTGAAAGGTTGCTGACAAGGCACTTGACCCACTGATACATCACAGGGGAAAAGATAACAACAAAATATAGTAACAATAATAATAATAATAATAATAATAATAATAATAAAAATTTCCATTTAAGAAGGATCTTCAGAAGAGCCCAGACCTTCCCAGATATACAGATTTCATTATGTCTTAAAATCTTGTGAGTTTGGTAGCACTTTCCTTGCTTTTCAAAGCAAAGGCTGTGGCTCAGTAGACTAATTTTCAAATCTAAGGCTAACTGACACGGACACTCTAGCTCCTTCCACCTTCCCTACCTGAAGGAGCAGCTCTCAGGTCACTCTTCCTCTCTATTTAGAAGTTATAGCAAATGCTCTCTCCAAGTCTGGACAGTGACATTAAGAGACAAGCCCAGGATCCACGTAAGAGTGAAAACATATGGTATCTGTCTTTCTCTGTATGACTTAGTGGGAGGGGAAAGAAAAAAAAAAAGTTAAGAGAGGGAGGGAGCCAAACCATAAGAGACTCTTAAACACTGAGGATAAACTGAGGGTTGATGGGGGGTGGGAGGGAGGGGAAAGTGGGTGATGGGCACTGAGGAGGGCACCTGTTGGGATGAGCACTGGGTGTTATATGGAAACCAATTTGACAATAAATTTCATAAAAAAAAAAAGAGAGGCGAGCCCAAATGTTGATGAGATCTTATTTTCTCCAAATTATTAAAACCATATTTCAGATGCCACATGGTATGCCTGTGATTTCTGTCCTACCCTAAGAAACTCCCCATTAAGTACAAGGGCCAAATCCTGTAATTAAAGCCATATGTTAACCAATGCCCTAAACACATTTGCACATCCCCTTTCGAAATTTTGTTGCTTTTCAAAACACATAATGAGGTAGAAAGGGACTGGCATCCCCATATCGCTTCAGTTGCAAAATCTGTGGTCAGTGCCACCTTCTTAAATGCTTCCTTCCCCACGCCCCATGACCTTCATGTTCCTCACCCTTTCCTTCTCATAAAATGCAGAACGACCTCCCAGTAAGAGAATAAAAAATATTTTGGTTTTGTAGGTCAGCAATATTGTTATGAGCTGTGAGTTACACTACAATCATCATCTTGCCTTTAAATCTGAAAGAATGCAAAACCATGTCTCCTATAATTTGAATTAGTGACCGCTTAAGGGCACCAGTGCCATGGTGTTATTAATGGAACAACACAATCAGCCTCAAGCAACCTGAGCATTAGCAGTTCCCACTACTACGTAAGCCGGGTTTGTTGTACGTAAGTATTTATTTACCGTGTCATTGGCACACACATACATAGAGATGTCCTAAAAAGCTGCAGTGTTCAACACCCACACACATATGTGCACGCATGCGCGCGCACACACGCGCGCGCGCGCGCGTGCACACACACACACACACACACACATATGCATGCATCCACCACCTTTGGGGAACTAATATTTCTGGATTACTCTCAATGCACAAAGAGCATCTAAGCTTCTCCATGAACCTACATTAGCTACTGGAAAAGAGTTCCAAATAAGACTTGATTGTATAAATGAAAACAAAATCACACCCACTCCACCTGGTTTAAAACCCCATGGCATTTTTAATGGCTTCCTATTTCCCTTGGAATAAAAACAGCCCCGTGAACTAGTGCAGAAAGCATCTCCAACTCCTGTAGCTCTCCCCTTCCTTTCTCCGTGTCCACGGCCCTGGCTGTCTACACATCTCACTGCCCATCTTCCCCCATGCTGTGCTCTCTCCAGAGAACCCCTCTTTCTCCTGCCCCAACCTCTTTCTTCAGTTTTACAAGTCCCAACTTCTTTTTTAGGTCACAGCTCAAAACTGACTTCTGCAAGGAGGCCTCCCTGACTCTGATCCTTACATTAGGTGAAGTCCCCCACTTTATATTCCCAGAGTTTCTGAACCTTTCTCTGTCGTAACACACGCCTCGCCTTACTGTTCGTATTTCCAGTAAGTCCCACTGGACCATAAGCTCCATGAGTGTAAGAGCTCTACCTGTGCTGTTTATTGCTCATCCCTGGCAGCTAACAAGATGCCGAGCACCTAGAGAAAGGGATGCTTTGTCTTTAAGAGAAGTTCTCCAAGTGTGGTCCCCAGACCAGTGGCATTAGCATCTCCTGGAGATGTGTTAGGAATGAAACTTCTCTGGTCCCACCCAGACTTATGGCTCTGAGGTGAGAGCCAGCAGTCTTCAACAAATCCTCCAGGAGGCTCTGAAACACATGAAGTTGGAGAAGTGGGTCTGTAACACGACAGGTGCTCACAATCCAGGAAGTGGGACTCCCACCTGTGCAACCACAAAAGGCCAGACTAGAACCAGTACGTGGATAGTCTTTGCTGATTTTGGATAAGGGCCGGGAGGGAATTTCTCATAGTGAGGAAAGTTTCATGACAGAACGCCCCTGAGGAAGTGACCGGGGCACAACAGGCCCCTAACTGTGCAGGGGTCTTTTCTGGCTTGGAATTAGCACTCAGTAAATGTCGGCTTGAGCGCTGGAGAGGAGATTCCTGAGTTAGGTAAGAGAAGCTACTTTCTGAGTTCCTAGCATCTCTAAGACCCTGGAGACTCTCAGGGACACCACAGTGATGTTCTGAAGGTTTAAAGGAATGTCGCGAAGCTTCGAGTCGTTTGGGTTAAAACATCTACGGTTGAATGGAGATCACAAAAACACCAACGCTGGCCCAACCTACCCCGGGAGAAACCAGGCAATGAAGATTTTATAAACGGCCATAAATAAAAACCCCGATTAAATCCAAGAAGGAAACTACCCGACAGAACAAGGAAGCCCTGTGTTCAGGAGACTTGAAGGAGAGAAGTTGCCTCTTCCAGAAACCCCACACGCCGAAAGGAGTGCGCTCCCACATGAGAGGTTCTCTGAGTTTACACTTCGTCTCCTATTTGGAGCGGACTTAATAGCTAATCGTTTGGAGACGAAATGATGTTGGAAGCCCCGCAGTCAAATTAGAGAAAGATGTAAAATCGGACTGACATGACTAATACCTTTAAACTGCCCCCCTCCAATAACAACCAACACATCAACTCCCTAATTAGAAATCACAGTTCACACCATTGCCCCTGAAGCTTCCGGGATGGCTCCCTGCTGACTCAGAACTCAGCTGAGACACTGCTTCTCCAGAGTTCTTGACCCCCCTGCTGAAGAGGCTTCAGCATCTTCTTGTGCCATTGGTTGCTTCTGAAATAAATAGTTCAGTGATGGTCCCATACAACGAATGGCTTGCTTCCACCGAAAGGATCTGAAAGATGTTGAGACCTGAGTACATCTGTTACCCCATATGCCTCAGTGTCAAGCTTCTCAATGGATGAACCAAGCCCTTCTGTGCATTGTTACAGTTCATGAACCAACAAGAAAAGTACTATGTAATGAGGCCTTTCGAGATGTGGGGTCTCTCGACTTGAAAATACTCTCTGGCTTCCCCTTAAAATTTTAACCTTCCTTCACATCGTTCTCATAATAAAAACATAAATTTGGAGCATTTGCCAATATGCGGCAAAACATAAGGAAAAACCAAAATTCAAATGTGAAGAAAGAAATGAAAATTCAAATACACACACACACACACACACACACACACACACACACACACACAGTCTCTCCTGAACGTATGAAAAATGCATAAGCAAAAGACCAAAAGGAAATGCTAAAAACCCCTGTGATACAGACAGCCATTATCTGTGGGCTCATGAAAGATGTAATTTCTTCTTAATCTTCTTGCATTATTATCAGATTATAATAATTCATACAATGTGACTGAGATAAGGGTTGGACAAAGGGACTACAGGTCACTGGGGGAAAGACAGACATTCTTTCCATGTGGGACTATAATAAACAACACTGTATAATAGGTTCTCTATAAGGAACCAAATGTCACTGGATCTAAACACCAGCATATCCGAAATCAGTACCTCACACCATACACAGAAACCTCTTAGCTTGAAGTATCTAATGTGAAAAGCCAACCTTCAAAGTTCCAGAAGAAAATATAAGGAGATCTCATTATGACCCTGTGATTGGGAAAGATTTGTCAAAGCAGACATAAAGTATGCTAACTTTAAAAAGGAAAGAGATTGGCAATTTAATTCCATTAAACCTAAAATCAACTTTTCAAAAGTCACCATCACATGTAAAAACTAGCTACACGTTAAGAAGATATTCAACATATATGACCCCTTCCCCATCCATCAATAAGGAAATAGACGATCTTGTTAGAAACGAGCATATGGCGGGGCGCCTGGGTGGCTCAGTCGCTTAAGTGTCCGACTTCGGCTCAAGGTCATGATCTCGCCGTTCCCGAGTTCGAGCCCACGTCGGGCTCTGTGCTGAGAGCTCAGAGCCTGGAGCCTGTTTCAGTTTCTGTGTCTCCCTCCCTCTCTCTCTCTCTCTCTGCCCCCCCCCCCCACTCATACTCTGTCTCTCTCTCAAAAATAAACATTAAGAAAAAAAATTTTAATGAGCAAATGGGATGAACATAGATGGGAGGGTTACAGTCAGAAACAAGACAGAGAAGGCTTTCCTGACAAGGCGGCCCTGTGATTTCAATGAGGCAGGCTTCCAGGAGCAGAGAGAAAGCGGAGCTGGGGGTGTTTTAGAAGTGCATCACTGAGCAGACGCCAGCTATGCTCTTCGACAACGACCTCTTGATCAGCAATAAACATGATGGTCGGATCTCATCAGTCTCACTTCTGGCTTCATTTCTCAATTGGTTCTAAGCCAGGGCAGGAAAAGAGAGGCAGTGGTACTATTTATCAGACTCAAACCCCAACAGAAAGGAATCTGGGTTTTAGTCTGGATGGTTTTGAACAAGGAGGGATGGCATGACCGGCTTTAGCTTTCTTTCTGAAGTTCATCCTGGTGGTTCTACGGAGAAGAGACAGCAGGGGCAATCGTGGAGGCCCAAAGATCACCAGTCGGCTTTCGCCACAACCCAGGACAGGTGTGAGGGTGGCTTTGTGACACAGGTGCGGGAGTAATAACCTGTCAGAGGCAAGAGGCTTTGCTGGGGCATTGGATGGGGGAGGGGCGGGGGGGAGGGGAGCAACATCCAGGATGAGCTCTGGACGGAAATCAAAACCAAACAAAATCACGGATATGAAGCATCTGAAGACAGAGGTGCTAACTCACAATAGCTTTTAAATCACATCTATACATATATAATATACGGATTATGTATAGGGAAGGCATGAATGAATACTGCTCTGGTTTGATCTGTCAGAGCAGGGCGATAGAAAATACTTTGTAGATACAGAATAAGAAAGGGCAGAGAGAGGAAGCATTTGCTTGTAAGAGAGCCAGGGCGAACCTTCTGCCTGCAATAATTCACGTCTCTCTGCCCGGGTCACCAAAAGCTGCTTTCCTGTCGTTCACCAAAATCTCTGGTGGGTCTGCTCATCACTCGTGAACATTTCCTCCTTACAACCAGCAGCCCCGGTCTAGTGCAAATATGACATTTATGCCCAAATTGAATGTGCATAAAATGTCACCCTACCCTCAGCCCCGCACAGCAACTTCCAATTATATCGTGTTTTAAGGGACGATGACAAATGTGGGAGAAATTGCCTAGTGGCCTTTGCTAAGATAACAAAATTGTAAAGTTGGGATTAAATCACAGGAAGGGCGTTCTGACTTGGGGAGATGCCAGTTAACTAAGCAGCCACTGTGTGGCTTCTTCAGAGGGGCCACGGGGAAGGGGCTGGGGCTCACCCGCATCTTTTGCACCCTTCGTGCCATCTACACATCACCCCTGCAGAGCAGAGAATCGTGAACCACGTCCTAAGAGCTCTTTATTAGGCTGACGGCAAGGCCACCGGATGTAGAGAAGGAACGTTCGTTTTGAGAGGCGTCACCGCTGAGCGTTCCTTGGGCACATGACCCTGAACCCCTAGGCCTGGATCCTGGTCTGCCACCCCGTAGCTGTGTCTGCTCGGGCAAGTTTTTCTGAATCTCATGCCTCAGTCTCTCCATCTGCTACACGTCAACACGAATCCCATGTGCGTGCCTACGGATTGTGAGGATTAAAAACGATGACCTATATATAAAACACCACTTCTTTGAGCTGTGATAACAAAACACCCCGGCCCAGGGGGCTTCAGCAAGAAACGTTTACTTCTGGAGGCTGAAGTCCAAATCGAGCTGCCGACAGACTCCGGGTCTGGGCGACGTCTGCTTTCTGGTTCATAGACAGCCACCTTCTCACTGGGTCCTCAGGTGCAGGAAGGGGCGAGGGAGCTCACTGGGGCCTCTTTTTATAAGGGCATGAATCCCACTCACAAGGGCCCCACCCTCATGACCAAATTCCCTCCCAGAGGCCCCACCTCCAAACACCATCGTGCTGGGGATTAGGTCTGAACATACGAATTCTGGAGGGACACAGTCAGTCATATCAAAAGAGTGCCTGATACCCGTGTATGCACAACAAAGACCAGCAGGTAATATCTTTTTCTAAAAAAAAAGTTTTTTAATGTTTTTGAGAGAGAGGGAGAGAGACAGAGACAGAGAGAGAGAAAGGGCAGACAGAGGGAGACACAGAATCCGAAGCAGGCTCAGGCTCCCAGTTGTCAGGACAGGGCCCAATGCAGGGCTCGAACTCAGGAACCCGGAGATCACGACCTGAGCTGAAATCAAGAGTCGGAAGCTCATCCGACTGAGCCACCCAGGCGCCCCCGGCAGGTAATATCTTTAAAGAAGCTCCACCCAGGGCATATTCTATGACAGCTCCTGACAACCAGTAGGAGCCAAGCGATGGTTTGTTGCACGGAGGTTGAATGATCATGACCTTCTCAATTTCAGTTTCCACACTGGTAAAAGGGAGTAGTAACATTAACCCCCAAGGTCGTGAGGAACGGGGAAGGAACGTGGCAGGTAACAAATACCTGGCGGTTTATAAAATGGACTTTAAAAGCCCCACTCACGGAACTAAAAACAAAATCGGGGAGACCTGCCATTCGGTTACTTGAGAGCTTGCCTGATTCAGTGTTGAAAACGCAAGTCTGTTTACTTTCCGAACAGCAGACTTTGCATTTTAAACTGTGACACAGAGATTGTGTGTTCATTTGTTTTTGTTGATTTCTCCCTGGAAGGGGATGATGCCTACCTCATGGGGTCATTATGCAGAGGAAGCGAATTAACACAAGAGAAGCCAGGCAGGTAGGAGATGCTGTGTATTGAGCAGTATCTCCTTCCCAAAAAACAAACCAAGAGACAATGTCCTCCAGGGAACCACGGCTGTCCCTCTCTCTCTCCCTCCCTCTCTCCCTCCCTCTCTCTCTCTCTCTCTCTCCGTCTCCCTCCCATGACTGAGCCCCACAAGCCAGGGACCCAAGGTCCCCTGCTCCTCCCTCCTCCCTCCTAGTGACCCCCATGGTTTGACCTCAAATCACTGAAGGGGACGTAATTCTTCGGGTCATTCCACTATTGATGAGGCCACTTCTGATGGGTGCTGATATGAATCTTTCCACAGTACAGCTGTACTGCCAGAAAGCTGAAGATGAAGGAAGCCCTCTCTTTCTCTCTCCACCAGAATTACCAACCTTCTCCATTAACACTGAACCCGAAAAGCCTTATCTGCTTAATTTCTTACAACATATACAAGGAAGAGGTCTGCAGAGTAACGGGCATCTGTGGAAAAGAGATTAATAGGCAAGTTAAGTTTCCTAGGTTGGAATATCAAAGTGGGTTCTCTCACTGCAGGACTTGTCAGAGCCTTTGGCATGTCACTATTCACATGGCTCTTCGGGAATGGGAATATAAGAAGTGCTTCTAAAGCTTACTTGATCAGGCACACACCTCTCGGTAGAATACGGTTTTGCACGCTGTGGATCGACAGTGTTCCGAGGAACTGATATAAGAATGCATTAAATGCCCATCTACTGCCGTTGAATGCCTGTGGTACCTCCTGCTGGGCTAGGGACGTGACAGAGAACTCGACAGGTGGTCCCTGCCTTCGGGAAGCCTGAGGTCTAGTAAGGGCATGACTGACAAATCAGTAAACCCACAAGTGGAGTTCATAACGCACACACACGAAGGATGCAAATGGGCCACAGTT
Source organism: Panthera onca (assembly GCF_046562875.1). Taxonomy (NCBI): domain Eukaryota; kingdom Metazoa; phylum Chordata; class Mammalia; order Carnivora; family Felidae; genus Panthera; species Panthera onca. The sequence goes on from NC_138342.1 coordinate 5,800,188, forward strand.
CAGGCTTAGTTTGCGGAGAGGGCGGGACAAACACGGTTTCCGTGGAAGGGAAGTATTTGTGATCTGGATGAAAGGTGATCTGGCTAAGGTGGGAACGGGAAAAGACAGGGAAGTGGGAACAACAGCACAGACAAGGGCAAGAGGACTGGAGAACACAGGGCCTGGGTGGTTGTGCCGCACGAGGAGGGGCAAGGTATACACGATGGGTCAAGGGCATTCTAGAGAAAGCCTGATGATGCTGAGAAGGAGGGGGAGGAGGAGGAGAGGGAGGAGGAGGGGAGGGGGAGGAAGGGAAAGGGGAGGGGGAGGAGGAGAAAGGGGGAGAAGGGGGAAGGGGGAAGAGGGGAAAGGGGGAGGAGGGGGAGGGGGAGGAGGGGAGGAGGAGGGAGGGGAAAGACATGGAGGAGGGGGCAGAGGAGGAGGGGGAGGGAGAGGGGGAGGGGGAGGAAGGAGAGGGGGGAGAGGAATGGGGAGGGGGAGGGGGAGGAGGGGGAAGGGGGAGGAGGTGGAGGGGGAGGGGGAGGAGGGAGAAGCATGAGGCGGGGGAGGGGGAGGAGGGGGAGGAGGAGGGAAGGGGAAGGGGGAGGGAGCGGGGGAGGAGGGAGAGGAATGGGGAGGGGGAGGGGGAGGAGGGGGAGGAGGAGGGAGGGGGAAGGGGGAGGGAGCGGGGGAGGAGGGAGAGGAATGGGGAGGGGGAGGGGGAGGAGGGGGAGGAGGAGGGAGGGGGAGGAGGGGGAAGGAGGGGGAAGGAGAGGGGGAGGAGGGAGAGGAATGGGGAGGGGGAGGAGGGGGAGGGGGAGGAAGGGGAAGGGGGAGGAGGGGGAGGGAGAGGGGGAGGAGGGGGAGGGAGGAGAGGAATGGGGAGGGGGAAGGGGAGGAGGGGGAGGAGGAGGGAGGGGGATGAGGGGGAGGGGGAGGAGGGGGAGGAATGGGGAGGGGGAGGAGGAGGAGGAGGGGGAAGGGGGAGGAGGGGGAGGGAGAGGGGGAGGGAGAGGGGGAGGGGGAGGAGGGAGAGGGGGGAGAGGAATGGGGTGGGGGAGGGGGAGGAGGGGGAGGAGGAGGGAGGGGAAAGACATGGAAGAGGGGGCAGAGGAGGAGGGGGAGCAGCTGATAACCATAACGATAAAAGTGCTTCCACTACTATGTTTGAACAGCCACCACAGTCCACACCTGTTACAGGTGTTTGACGATTTCCGATCCCGTTTAGAGCTCTCAAGAACCCTCTGGGGTAGGACGGGCTCCCCTGTGGTGGTGAGGAGTATGGGTTTTGGAAACAGAAACACCTGGGCTCGAACCTGGCTCCGCCATTTACTGACGATGACACGGGACAATGCGCTTAGCTCCTCTGGACCTCGGTCTCCAGGAGACACGGTTTGTTATCTATTGCATAGTATTGTTGGAAGCTGCCAGATAATATATCGAAAGCACTTAGCAACGTACCTGACATTTAGAAAGTCCTAGATCAACGCGCATTGGTGGAGGAAACAGAGGTCCAGACAGCATGAACAACTTGTCTAAGGTCTCACAGCTCATCAACGACAGAGTGGGCATTTGACTCCAGAGTCAGTGCTCGCCCCACGGTGAGCTTTCTGCACTGTGATGGTGACGACGGTGACGAGGACGACGACGACAAACAGCCGATATGCACTGAGAGCTTGCTCACTGCCCCGAGCGCCTCACGTGTATTTATTTAATCTCAGCAACCATCCAACTCAATAGGTGCAGTTATTACATCCACTTAACACATGAGGAAATGAGTCCAGCTCCAAGCTGCTCCCCATCCTGAGATGAAGGAAATGGCTCGCTGAAGAGCGATCCGGGGGGCACGCCCATATTTCCCGTTACTGAGCTGCCCCGATGAATGAGGCCCCTTTCCCTGGCACCACACGCCTGTGGCTATGGAAGGAGGGGTGCCTCAGTCCTCACGGGGTCATTGGTCCTGACCAGACTGCATTCCTTTCCTCAGATGCACCTAAATTTGCATATGTAGGCTGGGGATTCAGTCTGCGACATTATGCCTTTGTAACAAGATGCTATTTTCAAGGAAATGGCTGCTAGAGTGCATATGTGCTGAGCTGTGGGTGTGTGTTTGACATTTTAACTTTCTAATGGAACTGCTTCAGTGATGCATAATTTAAGCCTTCTAGGAATTTTGCTGTTACATGCAAACCAGGGAGTTGGCCTCTAAAAATTCACATATTTGACCTAAATTCCTTGCATCAGCAACAAGAAACATATGGTCCTGGGAGAAGCAATGGCACAGGGGAGAGGGTCTGGGTTTTGGAAGTAGACAGTGGTGGGGTCACATTCTGACTCGGTTTCTTTGGAGAAGGTTTTTTAAGTTTCCAAACTATTTTCTCATATGCAGACTGGGGGTGTTATACCTGCCCTGGGGGAGTGGGGGGTGGATGGTAATTAGGTAAGATGATGTAGGGCATGATGAATTATGTGCCAGGCACGTATACAAGAGAGAAGGGGAAGCAAAGGTGGGTCCCTGCCTCCTTGGGACATGGGAATAAGGCAAAGATAAAACAGCCTCATGAGCTCACTCTCCTGCACCTGTAATTCTCTTCATTGTCTTTAGCATTTCAACTGCCTGTTGTCCCAGTCAAGAAATACACACTCCACTTCCTCATACGAGGTCCCCCAGTTTCTCTCTCTCTCCATCCATCCCACCGTTAATGTCTCGGCCCTGCCTTGCACCTTCTCTGCCCTGAACTTCTGCATCTAAGAAACATGGAGGGGTGGAGGCTGGGACAGAGACAGAGCACCCTGAACAAGGAGGAGGGGAGGGGAGGAGGAGGAGTGCCCCACTGAGCAGGACCTCAAAACCCAAACAAAGACATTTAGATTTTATTCCTGAAGGTAATTGGGAGTCATGAACAGTTCTCACAGAGGGAAGGAAGTGGTTTCTAAAACTGGAATTTAATGAAGGATGTTTGTGAAGCATTACGATGATTTATCCGACATTGAACAAAATGATATTTACCAGATGGGATGATTTAGGTGAGTCGAGCCAGGATTCGGCTCTCTCATCATTACCCACCATGATCAGTGAGTTCCTAAGTGCATCTTCCCCCCCTGCACCACCTCCACGGCCAGTGGCTGGGACACCACAGGCAGAGATCCAAAGCCAGAGCTATAGACAGTGAGACTGAGTAGCCTTGTGCCATCACGGACAGAGCTCGCCCTCTGAAGTCAAGATTATGCCTTCTAGACCTATGAGCTGAGTGACTCCAGTCAGGTCATTTAGTCTTGCTGGGGCTCAGTTTTATCACCTGTAAGCAAGAAAACTCCCCATGGCTGTGTGAAGATCAGACGTCATGACAACGACAGAGTGTTGTGTTTGCAGTAAAAACTCAGTAAGTCACATACGAAACTTGGTTCTGCTCTAGGGCACCGACTGCGGTTTGTTCATAGTTATCTCTGTATCACGTGTGTTTGGTGATCACTCATTCTACTGAGTAGTATCTGGTCCTCCTTCCTTTCTAGGCACGTGGCAGAAATACATTTTCGATCTCCTTGTGGTGGAAAGGAGCCCGATAATTCTGAGTTATCAGCAGAAATGGGTGTATGTCGCTTCTGGGCTGAGCCCTCTCTCTCTGGCCCCGACATGGACAATGCTCAAGATGTGCCACTGACCTACAGACCTGGGTCACTGTGATGACCAGGACCTTCTGCTAGGCCGGGTTGGATTACTGTAGCGTGAACAACCAAGAGGGCTTTGCTGTTTCAAGCCACTGAGAACTGGGGGTTGTTCGTTACTGCAGCCTGGCTTAGCCCCTCCTGACTGATACAGCAGTGCCTGTAACATAACAGCAAATCAGAATGTGTTCTTTTTGAATAAATATCTATTAAAGGAATTGGGGACAAGAGAAGAGCGGGGAGGGAAAGGACAGGAAATGTCCAGATGAAGGGCAACAAATGTATGACAAAGGTCACATGACATCGTCTTCAAACTCCCAGAACAGGCAGGAAAAAGTGATCAGCATCCTCTTTTCCTCTTTCTATGTACACGTGGACCTTTTCTCAGTGCTTCAGGCTAAGACCAGCCCTTTGCTGTTGGCTAGAAAAATAACAGGTCCGTTTCCCTCTTGGGTCTACTCCCACTAGCCTGGGTTGGGGTAAGTGGCAGGGTGGCTGGGTCCTAGGCCCGGGGATAATCCAAAGGGCTTTAGCCCTCCATGAGGTGGAGAAGGGAGACAGAGGAAGCAGGGGAAGGGCCAGATTAGGTGCCTTAGGCCAAATATGTTAGGCTCTGCAGCCATATGGTCTCTGTTATGACTGCTTAACTTTGCCTGTGTCAAGTGAGAGGAGCCACGTACAATACATAGATAAATGAACATGGCTGTATTCCAATAAGACTTTATTTACCAACACAGGAGGCACTCCAGTTTTGGCCTGTGAGCCACAGTTGGCTGACCATACCCAGACTGAAAACCAGAAACATCTATAGCAGTTTGGAATCAAGAACGAGTTGAGTCTACAATAGCACTTTGGCCCCGGCAGTAGCTGGCCAGAGTGGGAAACATTTAAAGATAATTAAGAAGAAAAGAGCAGGAGAACCTGTGAAAGGGAGAGAAGGCGGCCAAGGAACAAAGACAGAGGTGCTCCAGGCTCACCGCCCCCCCAACCTGCTCCTTTCCTAGACCCCTGGCTCTGTCTCCCCTTCACATGTGTCCCTGTCCACGTAGGTACAGAGTGGTTCTGGCTCATGCTGCCTTATTTCTGCAGAAACAGATCTGGGTTTATGAAAATGCTCCACGGATGGGCCTCTTCCTATCCCCCTCCACAGCTGCTCCCACTCTGCTCGTGTGCGTATGACTCACCGTCGGTCATTTCGATTACCGAGGCCCCCATCCTCCAGCCCCTCCAGCCCCTCCATCTGCCAGGGCCCTTCCTCGCCAGGCCACCAGCTACTACCACTGAGAGATAATCACCGTGGTGGGAGATGACATGCCTCCGCTGTTAGCTCAGGGCTGGAGAACTGTGGTGACGTCTCCACGCGATAACCACCATAAACGACTGACCACCGTACTGTTTCCAAAAAGCAGCTGTGTGATGCAGCACAGAGGCAGGGGATGCTGGAGGTGCATATTTGATAGGATGTTCCTGAAAATACATGCACATGGGAAGCCACCGCCTGCCCTACAGCTAAGGCTATCCTTTTGTTGAGAAAATGTCGAGATCAAAAGGAAGATTCCAATGAATTTCTACAAGAGAAGAAGGTCAGAGCTGTCACTGGAATATAAGGGATTTGTTCGTGTGAGTGGTTGTTCTTCTGCTGGGCACAATGGCATGAGAAGACTTTGGTTCAGAGTCTCTAACGGCTCTGTATCACTGTCACAGACTTGAGAAGGAAACAGCAAAGGGGACACTCCAGAACAAATCGTTTGGCTTAACACCACAGCGCTTTTGATCTAACCCCCCAGTGGGAAAGTCCCGGTCCCTCACAGCCTGGACGGAGCTGAGCCACTGGGAGCTAAGAATATTCCTTTTGGCCTAGGTAGAGACAACCCAGGTGGCCTGAATGAAGCCTTTGCCCCCAACCCGACCCTAACCTTGTATCCCAGTATCTTCTGATGGCGAGAGCATCAGGAGGGAATTGGTCTAAGGCAGGAGGGATTTTCCCCAAGGCCCAAGGTGGAGGGTGAGGGGTCTGTATAGTCCTAGGCTTCCCGAGGATTCAAGCCGCCCAGAGGCACACAGTCTACTGTCGTCTCTGCCCCCAGGTCCCCCACGGTCACATCCATCTCTCCACACTCAAACCTCTGAAATCACAACTCAACTAAGATGAAAAACCACTCCCGCCATCACCAGAGCCCATGGAGGCAGAGAGCGGCCAGCCGGAGAAGCCCTCAAGGCTCCAGCCACTGAGTTGGGACCATGGGCAACACCCCCCCTCTTCCATGTCTCCATGTGGCCCGGACACTGACTTGCCTTTGGAGAGAGGGAGGGAGGGGAGGAATCTTGAGAGACCCACCCCCAACCTACAGCCACCAGAGTTTCCGAAAGGAGGAGGAAGAACTTAGAGCCAAGGACTGTATTTTTCCCAGGAACCAGGAGACTCAGATTCTTGTCCTGCCACTACCACTCATGTGCTCTGTGGTCCACATCCCCTCTCTAGGCCTCAGCTTACCCATCTGTAGCCCATGACAGTCCCAGCCCAGGGCACATGTTTAAGAAGATGTCCAGAGAGATGGATTATGGGAATCTCACCGGTTAACATCTAGGACTCGGTCCAGCTCTCGACTTCTAGGTTTCTACCCATGATTCTACCCTTTCAGATATACGTTTGTCTTCATTGGGCTTTTCCAGATACAGACCCTGAGATAAGGGTTCATCCGCAGGTGATCCACTAAGGAGTGCTCCGAGGAAAACCAGCAGGACCAGGAGGCAAGGTGACATCAGGCACGTACGGTCCCAGCCTGATCCCACGGGAAGCTCCGGAGGGCACATCATACCTCAGTGCTAGAGAGCTGGGCGCTCACAGGCCTGGGACCATCAGTCACAGGCTACAGGGCCACCGGGGAGGCACTTCTGGCTCTGCAAACCACCACAGCAACTCCAGGACAAGGAAAGCCCTCTGAAGAAGGTTGGAGGTGACGCATAAGGAAACTGGGGGGGGGGGGCAGGTGGGCAGACAGAACGGACAAGAATGATCTCAAACTGGGGTGAAGAGCAACAAGATTGGGCTATAAATACAAAAGTTAGAAAGGAAACACAGAACTTGTAGGTTGCAGAGAAAAATTACTCAGTACCTACTGTATCCCAGCAGTGTGTCAGGCACTGTGGATACAGACGTGGCAACGAAAGGATCTTGTTTCTGTCCTCACGGAGCTTAACACTGAGAAGCAGGCACTAATGGAAAGCGTGACCTAAATGCGTGTAAAGTCATAATAGCGGTTAAGTACTATAAGGAAGAGGCAAACTCGTGTAGGGAGAACACATAAGGGGGGAGGGGAAACAGGCGATGCACACTCCCTTTTGAGAGAAGAGGTGTGTTAAAGCAAAGCACAACCGCAGTGGGCAGAGACAGATCAACCCTCCAGGCAGAGGGAACAGAGCGGGCGACCTGTTACATGAAAGACTGAGCGAGAAACCGTCAGAGACCAAACTCCTGGTCACTGAATCGTTCAGGAGGAAAAAACAGCACTAAAAGATCATCTGAACAGACGCATCTGGGGAAGGCGGGGAGATTACGGGTTGCGAAACACCTCTGTCTAAGGTCGGATACACCGTGTATAAATTACTTAATTTATTCATCCCAACAACAGCTTCATCTTTTTAGGGACAAGTGCAGCTGAAGCCAGAAAGGTTGAACTACTTACCCAAGGCCACGCTGATTCGTAGTAGAGCTAGGATGCCATTTCCCATTTCCCATGTGCCAAAAGGCCAAGCCCTTTCCACAATTCCAAACCAAAGCATTGTTGCAAGTCAGGGGCATGCTAAGCCGAGGCTAAAAACAAGCTCATGTGTGTGTTTTTCGTAATCGCTTTACTGAGGTGTAATCAACACGTAAAAAGCTGTACACATTTAAAGTACACAACTGGACAAGTATGTGCGTAAGTATATGCCTGTGATATCACCTCCACCATCAGGAACATACCCGTGTCCACCACCTCCCAAAGTTTGCTCCTACTGCAATGATAACGATGATGATGACGAGGAGGATGACGGTGATAACAAAGACAATGACGATGTGGGTTTAGAACACGTAAGATCTACCCTTGCGGCAAATTTTAAGTCTTCAACACAGTATGGCTGGCTACGGGTGCTTTACTATGTAGTGAATCCGCAGAACTTATTCATCTTCATGGGTGAAATTCTATCCACTTTGACAATCACCTGCTCCTTTCCCCCTGGCCCAGCCCTCGGCACCATCACCGTACCCTCTGCTTCTATGAGTTTGACTTTTAGATTCTACACGCGAGTGAGAACATACATACTTAATCTTCTGTGTTTGGCTAATTTCATGATAATGTTTTCCATAATGTTTTCCGGGTCCATCCATGCTGTCACCAACATCAGGTTTTCCTCCTTTGTAAAGGCTGAAGAATAGTCCACTGTGTGTGTGTGTGTGTGTGTGTGTGTGTGTGTCCACTTGAACGATTTCTGCTCTGACCTTTATTATTTCCTTCCTTCTGCCAAACTTGGGGCTTAGTTTGTTCTTTTTTGAGTTCCTTGAGGTTAAAATGGTTTGAGGTCTCACTTTGGTCTTTGCATAGACATTTATTGCCATAAAATTCCCCTCTGACAAAACTGTCTTTGCTTGCATCACCTACATTTGGCTGTGTTTGCTGTGTTTCGTTTGTCTCAATATATTCTTTTATCTCCCTTTTGGTTTCTCTTTGGACCCACTGGTTGTCTGGGATCATGCTATTTCACGTCTATGTAGCTGCGAATTTGCCTCCCGTGATTCATTTCTAGTTTCATACCATCACGGACGGTAAAGGTATTTCGTATGATTTCAATCTTCTTAGCTTTGTGAGACTCGCTTCGTGGCCCAACATGCGGTCCTCCTGGAGAACGATCTGTGTGTGCCTGGGAAGAATACATAAGTCAGTCCCATGAGGAGCCACAGAGCCGGAAGCTGACGTCGACATCGGCCTCGCTAATTTAGCACTAAGCTCAGGTGTTCATTCCCAAGTTGAACAGTAATAGTTGAAGCTGAGCTAACTGACGCAGAGGAGGGTCCTGAAGGAACAGACATCGGGGGACAAATAGGAACAAACAGCCCTGTGGCTAAAGTGCAGGACCTGGCAGATCCTCCACTCGGGGAACGTTAAGCACCACACGTAGGGACAGCGCCACGTTTCCCGCCAGTCAGCTTAAGCAACAGAAGCAGGTGGACAGCCACACTGGCTTTCGCCCCAAAGCGTCCTGCACGGGAGAACTTTGCTTCCTTTTCTCGCCCTTCCTCGTACTTTACGACCAGGCTACAATCAGCTGGGAGGGTAAAGTTGGCCCCCCAATAATCATCAAGCCACATGTGGACATCAAACAGAACTTTGCCTCAAGCAAGATGCTGGGCTGACAGCTTCCTCGGTGGCAACCACAGGATTGAGATCTCCCCAGGCTGGCGGCGAGGTGGGTGCAGGAATGCTCGCTTCACCCTCAGTCACAGGTGTCCCCCTTGAGCACTGTCACCTTTCTGGACAGCAAGCTCACACCCCTGCCACTCCAGGATGTCTCAAAGAACACCGTTGGTCTCTCTCCTCCCCACTCACTCCCATCTCCTTAAAAGGTGGGGAGGCTCCTTCTAACTGGTCAGACCCTGACATTCATCCGATGGGTCTCAAAAAAGCAAGGCTGTGTGTATCCTCCTTTTGATTATTCCTCCATCCACAGAGTCCCACAGAGGGTCTGGCCTCTGCTTCCTGCACCCCTTCAATACGCACCACGTGGTGTTAAGGGGCCTAGGGGCTCAGTAATTTCAACCCTGCCTGGACTTAGAATCACCCTTTAAGTCTGGGTCCTGGTCAACTGAAAGCCCGCCGAGTGGGGTCCCAGCACCCACAGCTGGTAAAGCCGCCTCAATGATCCGATGCTCAGAGGGACTCTCTGGGCAAGTATACTCAGGGTCTGCCCACCACGACTCTTCCTACTTCTGCGGCTACGTCCGGGCTCACGGATCCCCACATCTCCACGAGCTAGAGGAAGAGGTTCCCATTTTGGCCTCTAGTCCAGTCCAAGCCCAACTTTGCAAACCTGCTTTTCGCAGTACCACGTGACGAGGCGCGGGGCTTCTGCCAACATATTAATAAAGCAGCACTCGTCCATCTGTCTCGGCATCCCTGTGGACCGCTCCATCATCGCCCCAGCCCTGGAGGGAGAAAAACAGCGTGGGAGGAGCCTGGGCACCGTGACTCGCTCGCAAACCGCGTGGGACCATTTCAACCCCTTCAAAAACAGAACAGCCTATTTCGGGGAGTCTTGGCCAGTTTCACAGGTGAGTTTAGGTAGCTCACAACATAAATGCGGAAAACAAAATGACAAAAATAGAGATTTGGGACCAAGGAATTTTAATGTCGAGGAGAAAGCAAGACAATTTTTAACAGGAGACCGGAGAAATACAGATCAAAATGGAGCAGGAAATGAACACAACCACTGGAGAATGAATGTTCGTCAACATGTCAAGAGCTCAGGCACTGTGTCACTTAACTAACGTACATTTAAAATCTAAGAACTAGGGGCACCTGGGTGGCCCAGTCGGTTAAGCTTCTGACTTTAGCTCGGATCACGTTCTTGCCGTTCGTGGGTTCGAGCACTGCATCGGGCTGACAGCTCAGACCTGGGAGCCAGATTTGGATTCTGTGTCTCCCTCTCTCTCTGCCCCTCCCCTGCTCATGCTCTGTCTCTCTCTAAAATAAATAAACATAAAAAAAATTTTTAACGAATAAAATAAAATCCAAGAACTGGACATTAGTCCCATTTTACAGACGATACACTGAGTCTCAATAGATTGTCCTGAAGCCAGTGACTGGGACTCAAATTCAGGCTTGCCTGTCTGGGGGTTCTCTACTCTCATGGCACCACGTGGCCTCCCTAACGTGGTTTAGCTCTGAGCTTCCTTTTAGTCAGAGGGGAGAGGATGACGCACAATTTTCATTACCAGAATGAGGGAACGTTCCAGCTCCTTGGTAAAAGCAAATATCTTTTTCATGCACTAACTTCAAAAAAGGCATCATTCGGGTAGAGTCAGGGAAGGCTTCACCAACGAGCCATGGGCGCGGTTGTGTGGTACCAAAGAGAGCTCGCCCGGTGAACAGGCGTAGGAGGGATTCAGGGACTTGGAACAGGACGTACAAACACCTGGACAGCTGTCTGGAACCGCCCGATGCTGCGCGTGGCTCCGGGGAGTCCAGCCCTGGTGGCGGACCATGTGACGTTACCTGATTTAATAACGTCGTAAAGCCTAGTCGGGTTGGAAAGCCAAAGAGGAGCGGGGAGAAAATTTAATTTAAAGGAGTGGAATAAAATCTTATTACAGCAGGCTCCACTAATTTGGAACAGGCAGTCATTCAGTGAGGTAAAACGGAGCATCTCAGGAGCTGATTTATACCGTAAGCAAGATCGGAGATAGAGCTGACGTATAACGTAAGCAAGACTGGAGGCACCGGTGCAAAGCCGCAGAGGCTGGTAATTGGTTTTCAGATATCCGGGAGTGCACGGTCACATAGCAACAAAGATATGCTAATGACAAGCACTTAAGATATTCATTAAAAGAGGTCCCCATACTACCGCTCCTGTCTACACCTTATTAGGCTCTCTACTTTCCGCACGTTGCTGATGTACATAGGTCTGCCTCCCTGGGGCTCTTTCTGTACAAACAACCACCTTGCATCCTTAATTAAAATGACACGCATTGCATGCCCCCGACTTTAGCTGGGCCTGGGGTAGAGACGGGTATCACACGCCACGCATCTGAATTCTACCGCCCCATAAGGGATCTCCGGAGGCTCCAGAGTCCTTCGAGATTAACACCTAGACACAAAACCTGGGACTGGCTCATGGTTCATGAGAAATCTCATTACTCCCAGTACAGACCTTGAGGGTGTGGGCAAAATGGAAATCGTCAGAGTGGTTTAGGCTGATTTTCCCTCTCGCCGCACCTCATACGAAAGTGCGTTAACTCGGAGGGGAAGCAGGATTAACCACCTCTGTGTCAACGCGGCGCATGGCAGGAACGTCCAACCAGCCTGATGCCGAGATCTGCCATTTGTGTCTCCCACGTGACCTACTCAACCTAAACGCCAAGTGAGGACATGCTGCGTTGTGTGCACGTGCCGTGAAGCCCAAGCTCTGGAACCTGTCTGTGCTCACGCTGCCCCTGCGCCCGGGGCTTCCTTCTTCCTCTTTTCTGCTTCCTGAAATCCTGCCTCGTCGTTAGGACGGAGTGCAACGTCGTCACCCCCCGGACGGTCAGAATAAACGTGGACCACAGAGCTGACCGTGCTGGGGTAGGAGTGTGGGGCCCATTCCCACCCCCTATCTTGCCACACTGACCATTCCCCCACAGGGTGAATTTCAATGCTTTCTTCTACTTGTCCTGCAGGACCCACCTCAAATATTCAGAAAACCTTTACTGAAATCATGATCGATAATCTTCTAAAAAAGATCAGTCTTACTGGGAATCCGAGACGTGTACTCAAACAATGTACCATCCAGTTCGCTGCAGGGAAGGAGGTGAAGGAGGCATTGCTGCAGACTGCTTATCAAGAGGGCACATGCTAAAACGCAGTTATGGGGGGCGCCTGGGTGGCTCAGTCGGTTGAGTGTCCGACTCTTGATGTGGGCTCAGGTCATGATCCCGGGGTCACGGGATCGAGCCCTGTGTCAGGCTCCACACTGAGCGTGGAGCCTGCTTGGGATTCTCTCTCTCCCTCTGCCCCTCCCTCAGTCATGCATGCACTCTCTCTCTAAAATAAAAATAAATAAATAAATAAATAAATAAATAAATAAATAAATAAATAAAAACAGGGGCGCCTGGTTGGCTCAGTTGGGTAGGCATCCGACTTCAGCTCACATCATGATCTCGTGGTTCGTGGGTTCGAGCCCCGCATCGGGCTCTGTGTTGATGGCTCGGAGCCTGGAGCCCGCTTCGGATTCTGTCTCCCTCTCTCTCTGCCCCTCCCCTGCTCATGCTCTGTCTCTCTCTCTCTCTCAAAAATAAATAAACATTAAAAAAATTAAAAATAAATACGTAAAGAATGAACTGTAATTTCGCAGTATTTTCCAAAAACCTTTCAATCCAGTGTGCTCACTTCTGGGAATTAGTATTTGAAGAAAACCATCAGAGATGCCATGTTTTATAATCACAGTAACAGCTAACTTTGGGATTTAACCACTGTTGGGCACCATGCCGCATTATACCTAGAGTTTGTGAGCTCTCCATCCTGAGAAGTGCTCAGGATGACACAGACGAAAACATGTCAGCCACCTTAAAGAGAAACTGACATGAGCAGGAATGCAGTGTGCTTTAGACATGGCTATTATTGTCACTCGTGTCCTCTGGAAAACAACGACACGTGTTCTACCACGGAACATAACCCAGCAGGACTTCCCCCAGGTGGGATCACGCACTGTTGGTAAATTTAATAACACAATTAACCATACCTCTAGGTCAAGAAAACCAAATATCTGAGCATCTTGGTAATTCTTCAAAAGGCATCTGATGAAATTCAAAATCGATTCCAAAGATAAAAAAATTCAAAATCGATTCCGAGAATGAAAGGATAATATCCTCAAGGCCATCAATGCAACCAAAGACGCGAACTAGTCAAGAGGCACAACTATTGGAAAACCAGACTCTGTTGACTTCTCAGTCAATTATTCATTCATTCTCATGATATTTCCGGAGTGAATTCTTTGTGATCAAGTTCTCGTGGCTGAGAAATGATGCATTCATTTTGGAGGAGGAAGTAAATACACAACAGAGCAGATAAATAAACAGGATAGTTTCTGACGGTGACAAATGCCCAGAAGAAAGCGGTAGAGCGTGGTGAGAAAGAGACCAAAGGACTCCAGCCACAGTGGAATCTCCCCACTGCACATTCTCCCTCTCCCTCCAGGGACCAAAGGGGCTCCCCAAAGTTCAGCGTGAAAACCACGGGTCAGTCCACCTACCCCCATGCCTTGTAGCAAAGTGCGACCGGGAGGAAGACCAGTGATGACAGAGGGTCAGCCCCGGACAGCAGGTGATCTACAGAGCCGGGCACCCCTACCAGCCCTGCCCTGTGTGATTCGCACAGGGCGACAATGCACCAAGGCCCGTCAGCAGTATGAGCTCTCTGCCTGCCACACTCCCCACCTCTCCCTATCGCCCCACCCACACCCAATCCCTTCATTCATTTCTTACGTGCCCGCCCATGCAGGCATCCGAATGTGTAAGTTCTGACTTGGCATGGCTCTTGGCCCCAAGAACCTGAGGGTAAGACCATTTCTCAAGCCCACTTGTTCATGGGAAGAAACCAACTGAGGTCCCAGGGGACTGGGTGCCTGCTGCTTCTAAAGAGGTTTGAATGGGGCGTAGGGAGAGGCATGCCTGCCTTGGCACCCACCGTTACTGTGGGTGTTGCAGATAATCCTGAAGAAGAGCAATGCCGCCCCAGCCCGACTCCATGCAGAGGAGCGGGCTGCTTGTCTGCCCCGGACGGAGTCTCCGGGACGCTGCCTGCATTCCCCACAGGAGTTCTTCCTTCTGCTTTCTCACTTCCTGACAGCATAGCCTACGTTGAATTTCTAAGAGTTGGTGTTAGTGGCTTTAATCCATTTGGGGGACAAAACCATAGGGTGGGAAACGAATGAAAGAAAGAAGACAGAGGGATGGGGGGAAGAAAGAGAAGACCCTTGCAGAGCGGTACCCGGCCCACAGCAGGCTCTCAGCATCCAGTGTCACGGAGGCTGTGGGCCGTGGATCGCAGGTGCCGCCACTGAGATGACCCCAGTGCCTTTGGCACAGCACTGAATGCCGTCAAAGGCGGAACAGGAAGCCCACTCAGTCCCTCTCCTATTGAGCTTCCATCCTGAGGAGAAAGACTGGCTTCGACGCTGGCCTGTCTCCACCACTCTGCCCCTACCCACCAGTCAAACAACAAAACACCTGGTCTCAAGTTCACACCCTCGGCAGACGACAGTACTTAGCCGTAACTTAAGGACAGCGTGTAAGTTTCATGGTATATATTTCCCATTACACGAGAAATCGAGTGGATATGAAAATGTTAAGTCTGCAACATGCACGCAAACGGTCCTCCGATACAAAGATGGTGTGCGTGTGACCGTGAGGGTCCATGAGGAACCAGCACGAGGCCTTCGCTTCCTTCTCCGTGACCTCACAGAATCAATTTACCCGCCAGAAAGTGGATAATCGCTTTGCGGGGGCATTTCAACAACTGCTTTACTGGTTGCGACGTGCCTGGAACATGCCAGGTTGCTAGCATAGGAAGGAGGTTGTGGGGGCAGGGCGACAGCAGCCCAGAGGCTGGAGGAACACGAATCTGGTAGAAATAGGTTTTACAAATGCCCCATCTCCCTCTTTAGCGTGAGCTAATGGCCTCAGACCTATCTTTCAGAAACCACAGTGGCAGATCAAACGTGCATGCCCTGCCGACCACAAAAATACCATTCTGTAATGAATGAGGGGGGGAAATAATTAAGAATAAAAGCGGGAAAAGATTTCTGAGAGCGAGAAGCATTTAAGTGCATTGTTCTACTGCTGTGGCCCATATGCTTTGTGTATTAAACTCAGCATGTGAGGGGGGTAATTTATCATGCGTGCAAAGCGTGTTGCACTCTGCTAGGAGCTATGGGTAAAGACATGAAAAGGCCTCATCCCTGTCCTCAAGGACCCACTGGGGAGGACAGGTGGCTCCCTCCTTCCTTGCAAACTTCCCTCCCTCTTTTCTCTTCCAATCCCTTGAGAATCCACTATGCCCCAAGCCATGGACTGGGTGCAAACATCCAATTCAACATAACCAATTATTATCAAGCGCCCACATATGCCTAAAACCGGTTTAGGTCCTTTTAGACATTCTGAAAAACAGAAAGTCTCCAAAGAAATGAGCCAACACGCTAACATCAGAGACAGACAGACAGAATATTTCTTTATTTATAAACAAAACAGGACAGCACGACAGGCAAAGCCTGGAGCTACATGAAGCTCACGGTCTGGCCCCGCCTCCCGTGTACGAACCAACGAGCCGCGGACCCCTCTTTCAAGATGCTCAGACGGAAGAATGACACGGCCACACGAGCAGGAGCCACGTGCTGCGGGAACAAGGGTTTCTCCTTCTGAGAGGAGGCGCTCGGCAGGGATGGATGGCCCTGAAGGATAAGGCTTTCTGAAAGTGGCTGCTTTTGTAAGTTTGCCATTCAGTGTATCAACAATCCAGCTAACACGTTGGGCTTCTGAGTCAGCAGCCTTCCTGAAATCCCTTCTTGCACATGTGTTAGATGGACCGGGCTCGAAGCACTGACTCTCCACTTACTGGCCCCACGATGCCGGGGACGTTACTGTACCCACCCTATCTCCGTCATGTCATCTACAGATGTACAGACCGAGCCAACCACTGCGTCCTTCTTTTCTCTTTTGCATGGGAAGAAGGTTCATGATCTACTGGAGGGAAGGGGCTCGGGAGGCGGGGAGGGTGAATGAGGTCCAGTCTTGCAGAGGTGAAGTGACACGAGCAGAGAGCAGGATCCACCAGCACTGTGGAGGCCAGGAGGCAGGGAGGGGGACAATGGCCCCCAGAGACCTGGGAAGGGCTCACCCCATGGCTGTTACCCAGGGAACCACAGCCAGAGTCTTAGAAAGGGCAGCGGCTGTGGGCACAGCTTCTTCAGGATCAGCCAGGCAAGGGACACAGTGGTGGGGAGCAGGGGAGAGCAAAAGGCTCGACCTTGACCTTCCGGGGCCCTGGGGGCCAGGATGTTATGTTGTAGGAGAAGATGTGTGGAGACACGATGGTCCCACAGCAGGCATGCGGAGCAGAGGTCTGGCTGGGGATCCAGTAGCAGGAGGAACGACCCTCACGGTTCCTGGGGATGGGAGTTCTAAGAAAAGAGCGCCGTTTTGGACCGGAGACCCTGTAAATCCCCACTGTGCCCTCCGTGGGTTGTGCGGCTTTTAAACTGATACTTTCGTTTACTGCCACCCCTGAAATTGCTCCCCCAGCAGAAGCACCAACACCGTTTATCAGTAAACACACTTTCCTGAGAGCAGACGTTTATCACAATCTGTTTTCTGGTCTCTACTGCCCGTGCTTGCTTCTTGACTTCCTGGGCACCGCGGGGCACCTGGCTGAGCGGGGAGCACGCACAGTGGCCCTTTCCTGTCCCCTGTGGTTTCTGCCACTGGCCTGGGGCACATTACCTAGCACGGGTGCAGAACACAACACGCTTCTTCAACCACTGACGAGCTGCCTTTGATTTTACAAGTTGGGATGCATTTTCATTAAACCCGTTCTTTTGTGAACTTGAACACATAGTCTGGGTCATGCCTCTCTGCTTATCAAAGCTGGCTGCGCCTGGGCCCAGCTCTTAGCCCACAAAGCAGCCTGTGGGTTGTCAGAGCTGACTCACAGAGCAGGACACACAATCTAGACTCCTGGCTGTCAAATGATTAAGCAGCAAAAATCCTTCCTTGACTGAAACCAAAGGTAAAACAGTAACACATAAGTATAGGGAAAGCAGGGGCGCCTGAGTGGCTCAGTGGTTAAGCGTGGGACCCTTGGTTTCAGCTCAGCTCATGATCTCAAATGGTTCGTGAGTTTGAGCCCCGCGTCAGGCTCCAGGGGGTGAGTGCAGAGCCTGCTTAGGATTCTCTCTCTCTCTCTCTCTCTCTCTCTCTCTCTCTCTCTCCCTCTCCCCCTCTCTCTCTGTCCCTCCTCTGCTCGGGCTCATACTTGCACTCTCTCTCTCTCCCTCCAAATAAATAAATAAACTTTAACAATAAAGGCTAGGAATGAAGAAAGTGGCAGGACGGAGCCTGGTCCCTACACACTCAACCCCATCAGCTCCAGGACCCCTAAGGGACTTCCTGGACCCCCTGTGGAAACCAAGGGAAAACCAGCGGATGGAGCCCTTGGCTTTCAGTCCACAGCTGAGAAGACTGCAGCCCGGAGGAGGAGAACATCAGTTTTCCAGTTAGTGGATAAGATCCCAATGGCAGGTCTGTTTTCCCTTCAAAATTCCTTCATGGCGTCAAGCAACGTTTATGGCACCAGCCAGAAAAAGGAAAGCAGTGTCATGTTCTAGACAGTGTCGCCTCCGGAGTCAGACTGGCTGGGCGTGAATCCCGGCTCCACCCCCTGGGAACTGTGGGGCCTGCACAGGGAGCCGCTCAGCTTCTCTGAGCCTCAGTTTCCCCATCTGTAACAATACCTGCCAGGGAGAGCTGCTGTGAGTCTTTAGGGCCATGAAACCCCAAAGCTGCCACCTCCTTGGGGAGCATCCCTGATGCCACCAGGGGTTGCCAAATATCCCCTCACTTCTCAGTCCCAGTGGCCTGAGCCTCCTTCTCAGCGCTTGCCAGAATCTTGAATTACTCATACTTTTATCATTATTTGATTTTTGCTCGTGTTCCCCTGTAGTCTGGGGAAGGGAACGTTCCACGCAGGCGAGGTCGTGTCTATTTTGCTCTGCACGTTATCACCAGCATGCCCACCAGACAGGGTCCTGGGGAAGAACGAATAACCCACGTGAAGCACTTGGCACAATGCCAGGTATCCAGCAAGCGCTTAATAGATGTCAGCTCTCCGAATCGCCACCAGCGTTACCCACCAGAATAGAAAAAGGTCACCTTCCTTCCCTAGCTCCACAAACTTACTCCGGATCACAAGGAGGGGGGTGGAAACATCATGTGTTCAGCCGGTGCACAGATCAGCAAAATAATTCCTGCTGGGCTTGGAAGGCTGAAGTGTTCACCGTTGATTTTGGTTTCTAGGCCAGGGTGGGTCAGTGAAAAACCAAAGGAGCTGGCCACCTATGGCTCTCGGTGTAGGATTTCGGGGGGGGAAGGGGACATTGACTCATGCAGTTCACCCATTCAACAAGTACTTACTAAGCACCTACTGGACGCCAAGACAGGCTTCCGAGTGCTGGAGACAGAGCAGGGAACATGCAGACGGATGTCCTCCCCGCCGTCCCCCCGCCCCGTGGAGCCAGCCTTCCTTCCCGTGTGCACGTGACGCAGACACGGAAAGCCAGCAAGATAGAGACATCACGTGCATTTTGTGTCGTAAGGCGAAACACGTGCCATAGCGGGTAAAGCAAGGAAGAGGGCTAGTGGATCAGGGACAGCCAGGGCGGGCTGAGAAAGACTCAGAGAGGAGGTCACGGCGATCAAGATCGGAAGGAAGTGTGCCTGCAGGTGTCCAGAGGAGATTGTCCCAGGAGAGCCAAAACCTGGGGCGGCGGGGCGGGCGGCCCCCGGCTGCTGGAAGGACAACAGGGGGGAGGCCACGTGACCTGCCCAGACGTGAGGAGCTAGAGAGCCACAGCCTCCGACTTAGTTATGCTCCCTGCAGCAGGTGAGTACCCACCCCCCCCCGCCCCGCCAGGAACGTGCATGACATCGCAAGGCGGTGTTTGTGTCTCTCTGGGATGTGAACTGCACACACCATTGCCGGGCTTTCACCCGCCGGACCTCATCTGCCTTGGCCTTCACAAAGCAGGGAAGGGAGGGAGCTACCGTCCCCGTTTCACAGATGAGGAAACTGAGGCTCTCCAAGAACACCATCCTAGGAGGGGAAGGACGTTTGGCCGCTTTCCATTTTTTTTTGTCCAGTAATACACCCCGCCACGTTCCCCTTCCTAATTCTCTTATGACATCCCTCTCCCTGAGGGTGGGGCTCGCCACTGACTCATTCCTGTGTGTGAGGCTTACCCCCCGTCCCAGATCCCAGAAGTTGGGTCTGGAGAGGGCACCGGCTTTGCTGTGAGATCTGGGACTCTCGGGATCCTGCTGGAGCTGGCTTATCCCGGCTCACGAGAACTGCTACGTTTTCAGCAGTTTTGCAAGCTGGTCGACTTCATGCTGTCAGCTTGAACTCAGCCATGTCTTAGTCCGTTCGGGTGGCTATGACAGAATATCACAGACGAGTGGCTTATAAACCATAGAAATCTCCTTCTCACAGTCCTGGAGGCCAGAAGTTCAAGCCGCAGACAGATCTGGTGTCTGCTGAGCGTCAGCTTTCCGGCTCATAGGTACCTGTCTTTTCACGGCGTCCTCACGCAGACGGGGAAGGGGGCTCTTGTGGGGCCCCTTTTAATAAAGGCAGTCGTCTCATTCGTGAGGGCTCTACCCTCATGACTTAATCACCGCCCCAAGGCCTTCTCTCCTGCTACCATCCCCCTGGGCGTCAGGCTTCAACATACGAATTTGGGGAAGACACAAACATTCAGTCCACAGCACGCCGTGACATCACGGAGATCAGCGAACTCTGCAATGCACGGCTTGCTCTGTTTCCCCGTGGAAAGCAGGTTGTCAAGCACTTACTGGTATATTCTTGCTTCCAGTCCCAACGCAGCCTCCTGTTGGCTCTGTAGCTTTGCGCAAATTATTTAGGCCCCTAGCCCTCGGTTTCTCGAACTTTAAACGGGGCAGGGTAACATCCACCCTGCAAGAGGGTGCTGAGGATTAATGAGGATATAATAGGGGGCGCCTGGGTGGCTCAGTCCGTTAAGCGCCCAACTTTGGCTCAGGTCATGATCTCACAGTTCGTGAGTTCAAGCCCCGCGTCGGGCTCTCTGCTGACAGCTCAGAGCCTGGAGCCTGCTGCCGACTCTGTGTCTCCCTCTCTCTCTGCCCCTCCCCCACTGGCACTCTGTCTTCTCTCTCTCTCTCCCAAGAATGAATAAACATTAGGAAAAAAAAGGTATAATAGGGAAGGAGCCATGCACCATACGTGATCGATAAAGCCGGTATTACTGATATTATCGGGCACTGAAGAAGTGTGGGCTGAATTTCGTAACTCCCGCACGTGCCAAGGACACTCCTAATTACAAAAAAACACGTGAGGGGCAGTCAGAGACATGGGCACATGAAGGTGTCCACCCCAAAGACCATCAGCAAGTCTGAGGCATGTCTTCGCTCTTCCCATGACCTTGGGCAACCCCCTGACCTTCTGGGTGGATTGCAGGATCCCCCATTCACCCACAGGGATTGTCTGAGACGCCAGGGCCAGTGTCCCGGGCCCGGTTCCTCCCTGCCTGGACCCTGCGTCTGCACAGCAAGACCTCCGTCTCCTCACTCTGCCCTCTCCACAGGCCGGTGCCCACCCTCTGGATGTCCGAAAGCAGCCTGGGCCATCCTGCAATCCACAGGCACAACCCCAACTCTGTCCCCTTAAGAAGAGCAAACCTGTGGCCCTTAAACATAAAATCTGGGAAATCTGTCACCTTGAAAGCACAAACCAGGGGCGCCTGGGTGGCGCAGTCGGTTAAGCGTCCGACTTCAGCCAGGTCACGATCTCGCGGTCCGTGAGTTCGAGCCCCGCGTCAGGCTCTGGGCTGATGGCTCGGAGCCTGGAGCCTATTTCCGATTCTGTGTCTCCCTCTCTCTCTGCCCCTCCCCCGTTCATGCTCTGTCTCTCTCTGTCCCAAAAATAAAAAAAAAAAAAAAAAAAAAAAAAAAAACGTTGAAAGCACAAACCAAAGTTACAAGCGATGTTAATAAATCCAAGAACAGTAAAGTTTGCGAAAAGGATCCAGGACGAGACAGCATCACCTCTTGCCCCCTTTTATTAAGGGAGTTTCCATGGTGATGGAGACTGAAGAAGCTACTGTGAACATTTTCCATCTGCGTGTCCCGGGTGGGCCAGGATATCACCTGACTCCAGCTCATGGGGGACATGAGTAATCTGTATTTTTTAAAGTTATCCCAGGACCCCAAAGGCTGACAGTGGCTACTCAAGACGTAAGGAAGAGGGCAGGGGAGCACATCAGCCATGGGCTTGATGTCTGTCCTCTCTCGTCTGCAAGTTCTGTGAAGGCAGAAGGCAGAATGACTCTCACTCACTGTTCCGTCACCAAGGCGGGCACAGAGTTGGCTGTATTGCATGTTGGCCCTTGACACTGAATGAATGAACTTAGCGAGCCTCAGGTGCTGGGGAGAGGCGTGGCCCATTCCCCAGGCAGCTGGCTGCTGGTGGTAGAAACAGACACACAAGCACACAAATGGGACAGGGCTGTCCTGTGCTGTAACAACGTCCGGGAGGACACCAGCTGTGGGCGTGGCCGGCAGTGCCGAGGAGGCTTGATGCCTGGCCTACAGGATCCAACAGGGCAAGATTTTCTTCATCCCTGGACCCTCAGAAAGTAAGATAGTACCTCGTACACAATAAGGGTCCAATTAATACCCATTTCATGAGCGGATACTTGGGGGCAGTTCTCACAGTGAACAAAGGGAGATGGTCCAGGCAGGAAAAAAAAAAGCATGTGCAAAGGCCCGGAGACACGGAAACAGCAAGACGAATGACAGGTGTCACTAATCGGTAGGTTTGGCTGGAACAGAAATAGACCAAGATGGCAGCAGAGGTTGGCGTCAGCGGGGGAGGCTGGTCACGAGGTCACGGGGAGACATTTAGCCTGTGGGGTTTGGGACGCCATTGCTGGCTTCTGAGCAGAGATATGGCGACCTCAGATTTGTACGTGGATAAGATCTGCCCTGTGTTATAGACTCAAGGATCGTGTCCTCCCCACCCAGTCCCCAGCGGGATGGGATTTGGAGATGGGGCCTTTGGGTCAAGTAGGTCATCAGGGTGGAGCCCTCATGATGGAATTAGTGCCCTTTAAGAAGAAACAAGAGAGAGCGTGTTCTCTCCCCCTCGCCCCGTGTGAGGACCCAGCAAGAACACTGATGGAAACACCAGGGAAAAG
This sequence comes from Panthera onca, assembly GCF_046562875.1. Lineage (NCBI taxonomy): Eukaryota > Metazoa > Chordata > Mammalia > Carnivora > Felidae > Panthera > Panthera onca. The sequence goes on from NC_138342.1 coordinate 5,822,568, forward strand.
GCTCTCTCCAGAACCTTCCCGTGTCGGCACCCTGACCGCGACCTCCAGCCTCCAGAACCGCGAGAAATATGTTCTGTTGTGTAAGCCGCCTCGTCTGTCATAATCTGTGACGGCAGCCTGACAGGACTAAGACATGCCAGGAGGGCACAGTGGTGATGGATAACCGTGGCTGAACGGAGAAATGCCAAAATGCCAGTTGGGAGGCTGTAGCAATAGTCAAGGCCAAGGATGATTATTTTTATGGAAATGAGGCTGTTCAGCGACTGATGACTATAAAGTGCTTTTATCCTTCACCAGAAGTTCTCGGTGGGGGCAGGGGGGGTGCCTCCAGTCTCTGTCCTCCCCCCCCCCCCCCCCGCCAAGTCCTTCCCGCCCCACTGCTTCAGCCAGAGCAGTTCCACATGTAAACACCTTGCACAGTTTCACTTCGGTCGAAGTCTCAACACTCAAAGATGTATCAGCTTCTACTTCAAGTGGTCCTTTCTTGGCTCCAGTGGTGCACAGAGTGGTACACAGAGACCTGTGTCTTGACTCAGTCCGTGGCTACTCAGGGAAGGTTCTAGAAATCCACACTTGCTATGAGGACTGTTTAAAATGGGGCGCCTGGATGGCTCGGTCGGTTAAGCGTCTGACTTGATTTTGAGTCCGATCTCAGGGTCGTGGGAATGCGCCCCGCATCGGGCTCCACGCTGCCCCTCCCCCAAGTTCGTGTGTGCTCTCTCGCTCTCAAAACAAAATTTTAAAAAATGAAGTAAAGTAACATAACTGTAGGTTGCCTGTCCTCATCCTGTCCTGCCAGGACATTCCCACAGTGACGTCAGCAGTAAAATGGGCAGGGGAGTCACCGGAGACATCGTAAACGCCACATTTTAACAGCCACTCTAGTAAATACAGGCAATCGGGTGAGAGGGAACGGGTTTTGAAAATAGAATGAGGGCACAGGTTAGCAGTCCAAGCGGCGGAGGCCAACCCGAGGGAGCAGGTGCTAAGAACATCAACGCCAACCGAGACCCGAGACCCAGTGGCCGCCTCTCGCCCAAGAGCCTGTGGGCACCTGCTCGGGAGGACCCCCACTGGCCCTTACAACCACCGTAAGACATAGTTATCCTTCCTTCCCCATTTTACAAGTAAGGAAACTGAGACACAAAGAAGAGAGTCAGTTTGCTCTCAAGGGCTCCGTATTCCCCTGCCAGGGACACCGCAACACGATTCTGGGACCTGGAAGGCTTCGGCCACAGAAGGTCATTTTCTCGCGGTTCTGGAGACAAGTCTGAGATCAAGGTGCCGACGTGGCTGGGTTCCGGTGACGCCCTCCTCCCTGTTTGCAAACAGCTGCCGTCTTGCTGTGTCCTCATGGCAGAGAGACAAGTTTCATCTTCTAAGGCCACGGTCCATTCTGTCCAGGGACCCACCCTAATGACCTCATGTCACCTAATAACCACCTGAAGGCTGTCTCCACATACGGTCACACTGGGGGACAGGGCATCAGTGCACAGGCTGGGGGACAGGGGGACACGGTTCAGTCCATTGCAGCCTCGAAGCCTGCAAGAGGCAGGGCTGCCCCAAGAACCCGGGAGGTCAGATCCGGGGCCCAGGTGCCGAAACGCGGCCCCCCGTCTCTCTCCTCCCCACCTCTTGAGGCCTCCCACTCAGACACCTCCCGCACCCTCCTCCCCAGTGTCATTTCTCGTCCCCTTTCCCCTTTGCCCTGCCCCAGAGAGCAGAACAGCATCGCTTCAGGACCCCCGGACAGCACCCTGGATCATCCCAGGCTCGGGAGCACACAGCCTTCTTCATTCCTCAGAGGCAAAACTGCCATGCAAAGAATCCGTGCCCAGCCCTCACCTCACCAGGTCGGGAACACGCCAGCAAGTGAGAAGGGGGCACAGTGAGGATTTCCGAGGCTGCAATAAATTCACCCTCCTCGTAAACGAGATGAAAAGCTGACCTGTAATCGCTACAAAGCAGCGGCGTCCTCAGGACCCCGACGAGCAACTCCACACTGCGCTCCCTTCCAGCGGGGGCCAGAGAGCCAGCCAAACAGAGGCCCCGGCCCGAGGGTGTCGGGCAGGGGGCCGGGGCCTTCTCACAGCCGCTGTGGGGTCTGGGCCGACACCAGACACCCCGGGCTCCGTCCTGTCTCCTCCACTTACTGGCGGTAGGAGTCAGTTACCCCACCTGTATGATTGGGGACGACAGTGTTAGGATGATAGTCGGAAACCAAAGAGGCCGTTCGGAGGACCGGGAAAGTTAAGGAAACTCCTCAAGACATGCTCGTGGTCATTCCCCGGCAGGAGCTGAAAACCTCAGGGCACGGCGGGATGGTCTTGAGTTTGAACTGCAATTCGATCGATTCCGGGAGGCAGTGAGCTGCTTTGAGCCCTGCTCTCCCTCCCTGACAAAGGGAGCCCACAGCCCTCACCTTGCAGGACGTTAGGACGACGGCAGCCTGCTGACAGGAGGCACAGGTGGCAGGCTCTGTACGCGGCAGGCACGGTCTCTACCGCTCCCTGGAGCCAGGCGCCAGTCTCCCTCTGCAGGTCTCCGTAGCTCCTCCCTCGTCCTCCCTTCCCAGTCGTACCCAACCCCTCTCCCCGCCCCACGGCTTCAGAAATGGGCACAGGACCCGAGCCAGGTCATTCCCACCATGACCTCGGCCCTCTGCTGGGCGGTTCCACTGACAGAAGTCGGGGCAACCCGTGGGCAGCACGAGCCAGGGGAAAGCAAGACGTAGAGGCCACAGGCAGTGGGAATTCTAGACTTCCCAGCTCCACAACCCAAGGGATTCTGTCGCGCGCGGGGGCAAGGTTAAGTTTCTGCATGAATCCTGAGCCATTCGGAACTCCGTCCTGCCCAACGGACTGGTGGGCATGGCACTCCTTTTCACTCGGAGCTTGAAGGGGCACTGCCCACCCATCATCCTTCTATCACGTATTCCCATACGCGCGCACGTATTCTCTTACTGTCAGTGGTATTTCCATGCACGGAAAACACGCCTTCGCTGCACTCGCTCAGTGGATTCTCCAAACAGTCCCAGCAGTAAGCCAGGGCATTTATTATCGCCATTAATGGGACATAGTTCAAGACGTGACTCCGAAGTCCAGCAGCCATTCACCGCCTCTTGCTCCCAATGGAAATGCAACGCCACCAACGCCCAACAACTGCACAGAGCTCCCTCTCTTACCCTGCGCGTTCACGTAATCGTGGGGGTGTGACATTTACCCGGGACTCGGAGCACATAAACACAGCATGGAAAGGTGGTGCCTTCCGAGGGGCCGAACCTAACATGTATCGCGCGTCCAGGCGTCCATCCGACCCCTGTGGTCCCTTGTAAGGAGTCCCCTGGAAAGGCTTCAGCTCAGACCTACCCATCTAAGCATCATTCCCACTGGAAACAGCCCTAAATCGCCCTGTGCCAGGACACAGGCTAGACGTCTCACGGAACGTGTCCATGGTGGAATGTTATGCAACGTTATGTAACTACTAAAAATCACTTACAAAGAATTTGCAATAATAAGCAGATCACGCTCCTACCGGACTATTAATTTGAGAAAGCAGAACACAAAATTGTCATGCATTCAGTCTTTTTTTTTTTTAACGCTTATTCACGTTTGAGAGACGGACAGACACAGAGCGTGAGCAGGGGAGGGGTAGAGAGAGAGGGGGACACAGAATCTGAAGCGGGCTCCAGGCTCTGAGCTGTCAGCACAGAGCCGGATGTGGGGCTCAAACTCACCAACTGCAAGATCATGACCTGAGCCGAAGTCAGACGCTCAACTGACTAAGCTACCCAGGCACCCTGTCATGCATTCATTCTTATACCAATAACATATATGGTCATATCGATACGAGAAAAGAAATACAAAGAGAATTACACACCAAAATGTAATCTAGGGGAGGTGGGATTCTGAATCACTGTTGCCTTCATATGGATTTTATTTTGTGTGTTTTGCAATTAACGTACGTTGCTTTTCTGATTAGAAATTTCCTCTTTAGGGGCGCCTGGGTGGCTCAGTCGGTTAAGCGTCCGACTTCGGCTCAGGTCATGATCTCACAGTTTGTGAGTTCGAGCCCCACGTCGGGCTCTGTGCGGACAGCTCAGAGCCCGGAGCCTGCTTCAGGGTCTGTGTCTCCCTCTCTCCCTGCCCCTTCCCCGCTCATGCTCTGTCTTTCTCAAAAATAAAAGTAAACATTAAACAAAACTAGAAATTTCCTTTTGAAAAATTTCCTTCTAGAGTGACTGCAACACGAGGGGGTTCACTGGTTGTTTCCAAACGACTGAAGTATTTGGATCCCTCCCTGGAGACTTGTACTTGTTACTGGGGCTCTAGCGTGTACCACACAGGTAGGCTTGTCCCCATGGAGATGTGCGGCATTGGCCTGCATGGTTTTCTCAAGCAGGACAGCTGATGTCCCCTTGTTCCATCACCCTTGTTCGGAGGGCTCTGCGCGTGAGACACAACGGACATAATGGGTGATACCGTAGGAGGAAGACGAGCTAGACTCGACTTTCCCGTCGGGGGTCACTTAGGATGTCCAATGGAGGTGCAGAATGTGTTTCCTAGAACAGCCTGTTCTGTCCCTTCAACAAAATCCCGCTCAGGGAACCTTGAGCAAATGCCTCCAACACATCTGCAACCGTGTGAGACTCTCGGAGACGAAGAACCAAGAGACGGCACCCCAGCCTTCAGGGAGCAAGCTATTCCTTGGAAAGCAGACAAGTAAGCCAGCGATTTGGATCCGGGCTCACTGCGGGAAAGGCTGTGCCGGTGGGTCAAGCACAGAGCAGGTGGAGATGGTGAGGGGCACTGAGCTGGCCCGTGGGTTAGGGAAGGCTCCCGCCCCGAGTGACCTCTAAGCAGGATGGAAGTAATGTGCAGGATTTGGTTAGAGGCAGACGGGGGCGAGAGGCACGTGGAAATTTCAGGCAGAGGAGATACCACTGCAAAGACACAGGGGCAGGAAACCACGAGCAGGCAGCATTTCTAGGATGCCAACTTAAAGCAAAGACATAGCCAGGGAGGGGATGGAGAGAAAGTTCTAGAACATGGATAATGGCAGGCCTTGGGCGCCATATTCGGAACCTGGAGTTTAGCACATCCACACTGGGCAACCCTCCTGAGGCTTTTTTGCCATCAACACTACGGGAGATATTGTTTTAGAGTTCAATTCCCCTCTATTTGGGCTTCTCTTACAACATTCCACGTGTTTTCTCGGAAATACAAAAACCTTCCCTTCGAAATCTATTTTCAACTCTGATTCATCACATAAGAGAACAGAATTAAAATTAAAGTGAGCAGGTGCTAGGGTGCCTGGATGGCTCAGTCAGTTAAGCGTCCGACTGACCCTTGGTCTCGGCTCGGGTCATGGTCTCACGCTTCGTGAGTTCAAGCCCCACCTCGGGCTCCGAGCTGAGAGCACAGAGCCTGCTTGGAATCTCTCTCTCCTCTCTTTGTCTCTCTGCCCCTCCCCTGCTGACGCTCTCTCTGTCTCTCAAAATAAATAAACTTAAAAATACATATTAAGAACAGCAAGCAGATCCTTCCAGATTTCACGAGAGCATGTACCCCACAAGACAGCCATCGGAGTACGCGCTCCGCAAAATACCGCGAAGAATATCCGAGTGCAGAAAGTGTCCTCGCTATGCCTCCACCAGGCAGAAGCTTCCCCCGAGCACGTGGCTCCACAGCGAGGCTGGCACAGGAGCCCCGCGTGCGATCACTCACCACAGGTTGACCAGGAAAGGGTGGTCCAGTCCCCGCATGATCTGCAGTTCCCGGAAGACGTTCCGTACTTCATCCCTCTCGATGCATTTCTGCTTGTTCATGTACTTCATCGCGTACATTTTCTTTGTGTCCCGCTTCTGCACGATGCATACCTGGGCAACGGCCAACGGGGAGAACATTCAGGCCAACGTTTACCAAAATGGAAGGAAAAAAAAAAAGTCAGCCCCTCCCCACACTCCTCCCTCTGGGCTTGAGTCTCTGTTGCTGGCGGAGCAGGGCTGGCCAGGCCACGACCTCTCCTCTCCGCACCTGTAAGACGAGACCCGGACCAGAAGCACCTGTTGAGCAGGTACTTAGACCGAGCGAGGGCTGTGTGCTGGCAAAGGAGCTGCGGATACAGTCTCAAGGAGCGCCCTCAAGGAGCGCACAGACCGGGAGGACAACAGACAAACGCACCAATGCCTGCAGCCCCCAGAAATGCGGTGTCACTGCCCACCCGCACCCCCGGGCCCTCCCCGCCTCCGTGCGCACCTCTGCCAGCCAGCCCTGCTTTTCTGGGCTCAAGGATGCTCTCCGCCAAAAGTGCCCGCTTTGCTGCCCAGGCAGCAGACTGGCGACACTGGACAGTCAAGTCCTGCAGGAGCAGCATCCCTGCCCCAGACTCCTTGACCGTCCCGTGGGGGACGTCTGAGGCTCCCGGAGTCGGAGGGAGAGCTGGCCCACGGGGCACTTGGCTCGATGGAACGTCCTTTACGGGCAGTTTGCTGCCTTTCCTCCCCTGACTCACCTCCCAACCCACCTGCCCCGTGCTGCTGTCACCTCTCCGGTGCCCCGGACTCAAGAGCCTCGGTGGCTGCTCCTGGCGACCCCCAATCTAAGGTGCGTGGGCACTGGGGGAGCGACGGTGGAGCGTGACACAGTGACGGCAGCTCCCGCATGCCGAGCGCTGGACTGCAGGCCGGACGCTGGGCAAACGCTCTCCCTGGTAATCTGCTCGAGGGCCTCTCCAGTAAAGCCTCCAACTTCCCTTGAGCGGGATGGAGTGCCCCGAGGGCACTGATGAGGACACCCAGGGTCCAACGAGCCCCTAAGTGTCAGGACGGACAGTCAAAGCCAGACAGTCTGACTCTGGAGTGACCCCTTACCGGGGGGAGCGGGGGCTAGTGGGAGAACAGGCCATCAGGGAGGGCTCCCTGGAGGAGTTAGTGCCAGAGGGCGAGCACCAACAGATGGAACGATGGAAAAGGAAGAGGCTTATAGGGTAACGGAGGGGTATACAGGAGGACCCGAATTTGGGGGGATACTATTCAACCCAGTACGGGTAGCTCCCGTGATGATCCTCATTTGTCAGATAAAGGAAGGCTTGTTGACCTCCTCGCGGCTGCAACTCAAACCCAGACTCCACCTCCCCAGCCGGCACTCCTCACCAGCATGCCTCCTCCCCGAGGACAGGGCACTCGAGACAGAAGGCCTGGGCACCCGGCTCAGGAGCCCGGGGGTTTCTCTGGCACGCCACGTTGCCGGAAAGCGGACTCCTTTCAGCTCCGCCATGCCGCGAATCTGTCTGAGCAGACACAAGACAGTGGGGAAAGCCTGGACTCCAACTCACGCTTCGGTTCTGCCTCTCTGAGCCCCGGTCTCGGCCTCCGTACGAACTGAGTTCGCCAAGCCCACCCTGGGCCACCGGAGGAGGGAAACTACACGCAACTAAACGAGACCCAGGAAGGAGGAGTGCCCGGCATATCAGACGGTGATGAATGTCCCGAATCTTAATGTCTTAAATAGCAAATTTCATGCACCCTCCACCAGGATGACCTCCAGGCCATAAAGTCAGTGGCGTGAGGTTGAAGGCCCACGGAAGCTCCTTTCCGGTGAACTTGAAACTATAAAACACCAGGAGGCAAGGGTGTGCCGTACAAAAGCACCACAGGGCCCCCCGGCTTTGCGGGCATCCTAGCAGAGAACTTCCAGAACCCTGGACACAAGTCCCCGAGGCCCACACGTGCAGGCAGACATGCAGCGGACAGCGGTTCCCATCACTTACTCCTCCGGTGACGTCTCCCAAGAGACATTCGGCAGGCGCTGCTGGGAGCCCCCAGGTCCAGCCGTGTGCGTCAGCTGAGGAAGCTTAGGCTGTGGTTAGCTCGAGTCCGTGCAAGGGCCCGGTTCCGTGGCCAGGCAGATAAAGACCTCCGTGACCCTCCTCAGTTACAGAGGGCAAAGGTGCCAAGAGAGGGCCGTCACCTCCTGGGCAGGGGAAGCATGGCTCTCACCACCGCTCCGACACAGGGACAGGGGAGGGACTGGAGAAGGCTCTTCCAAGCGGAGTTAGAGCCCCAGCCTTCAAAGAGACCCGGGGCTCTGGACGGAGCTTGCAACTGTGACTTTCCAGAACAAGACAGAGAAGGGTGGCCGGCACAGGAGGCTGGGGACAGCTTCGAAGTTCGGTTTCGCAAGCAAACGAAGGGGGGTCAAGGGAGGAGGCCCTGTCGGCTCAACGTTGATGAATTCTCGAGCATGGCTGTGCCTTGACTTCCTCCTAGATAAACTGAGGACTTGGGTCTACTTTCTAAGACCTCATAGAAGCAGTCTATTGCGCTCAGGAGGCTGGACCCAGGACCAGGAGAGCTGGGCTCTGCTCCCAGCCCTGTTTGCTGACTGTGAGTGGGACCACCCACCTATCTCTGGCCTCACCTCCTCCTTGGCCAAGCCAGGCTGATCACAACAACTGAATCGCCCCGACCCGGACATCGAGGCTGAAACGAGAGACGTAAGGCAAGGCTCATGCACCGGGTAGAGACGAACATCTGCTGGGAAGTCACAGACACGCAGAGAGTCTGGGCTCTGGGGCTTATATTCCAGCTCTTTGCCGTGTGACCGTGGGTAAGTCGCCCACCCTCCCTGAGCCTCAGTCTGCTCATCAGTAAAATGGGACCTCCAGGACCTGCTGCGAGGACACGGGAGAGGATGTGTCTGAAGGGCGCAGTGTGGTGCCACACGGCACAGGTGCTGAACGAGATTAGCGTTCTTTACTTCTTTATGGCATTGTAGCAAATAATGCTCCTGGGACAGAGACGCTCCACAAATGGCAGCTGTTATTATGACCACCAGGCCTTCACCAAAACCACCAGAGAGGATTCACCCGAAGGAAGGGCAGGGGTGCCGGTGGGAGGTCCGGGCAGGTCGAGGCAACATTTCCTCCTCCGGCTGTGGTGGCTGAGTGGAGCCCTTCCCGCGGCAGAGCCAAGGAAGTGGGGACACTTGGGGACAGCCCCCAGGCTTTCTCTCAGGCAGGTGAGGAGACACAGGGGCTGGAATCCACAAGACCAAAGAGGAAGGGAAGAACCAGCTCACTTACCGGTTGAGCAGCTATTCTGGACAAGAGATGTCCACACCAAGAGGCTGTGTCCTCACCCCCAGGGCCTGGGAATGGGACCTTATGTGGCTAAAGGAGTCTTTGCAGAGATAATTAATCTCCTTGGATCGGGATGGGCTCTGAATCTGACCGGTGTCTTCATGGTAAGAGAAGAGAAGGGAGAAGGCACAGAGGAGAGGGCGATGTGCCCGTGCGGGCAGAGCTTGGGGAGGTGACATGTGAACAAGACAAGGGACACACAGGTCTGCTGACTCCCCCCTAGGAGAGAGGCACACGACGGACCCTCCCTTGAGCCCTCGAACAGTGAGATCCACTTTTGTTCTAAGCTACCCAGCCCATGGTTCTTTGTTATGGCAACCAGAGGACACGAAAAGGTCTGTACATGTCCCTCACGGCCATCCACCTGTGGCTGAGCGACTCGGCCAAGCACCCCTGTGATCCTCACTCTCCCGCCCGTGGGCATCAGGACTGACCGCACCAGGTCTCCGGGCAGCTCCCCAAGGAGCCCAGCAGAGCGTGTGGTCCACGCAGGTGCCCGGTAAACGTGGGCTGGTGGGTGACGGACAGACTGACGCCTGGAATCCAACCCTGAGCCCTGGAGAAAGAGGAGGGGCCGAGTGCACTCAGCTCCCCAAGTCTGTGCTTCCCAGCGCCCCACATTCCAGCCCAACCCCGAGGCCTGCGTCCTCTGTACATGAGTCCCTGTGACCAGAGCCATTCCTGCTGTTCGGAGTTTAACGCGTGACATTTCAGACAGGAAAATTTCACCGTAATAGCTTCCTAACCGGTCGGTCCCACCTCTGCTCTGATCTCTGCAGACGTCCTTCTGCCTAGTGGAGGCTTCTGAAAAATGGGACTCGAAGCCCTTCAAGGGCTTTCTTTCGCCTTCGGGAGATTCTCAAGGTCTGTATCTTGGCATTCCTAGCCCTCCCTGCCTACGTGACCCCTGACGTGTGACACACACAAATACACACACCACCCAACTGATCCAAACCCTTTAGAATTTCTTCGAAGAAGGCCTCCACCCCAGCTGCCATCTTCTTATCCTTCTTGCCTCCTCCCCTACCGTCTCCCCTGCTAACTCTGCCCATTCATTGCTTTCTTTAGGAAGCTTCCTTTTATCCTTAAAGACTGTATTTAGCACTCTTCCCAATGGGCTCCCGAAGTCCCTATTTTTATCAAGCTACTTGACACGCTGGTTTATGAATCCTGTGCTGCTTCTTCATATACTGGATTAGGAATCACATGTGGCCCCACACCCTGGATTACGAACCCTGTGCTGAGTCCTACATGGGATTATGAATCCTGTGGTCCTTCATACAGGAGAGATAGAGATAGAGACAGAGACAGAGACAGAGACAGAGACAGAGATAGAGATACATATGTGTATTTATTCTTGAAAGAAAGAGGGACAGAATGCGAGTGGAGGGAGTGGGGGTAAGGTGCAGAGAGAGGGAGCCACAGAACCCGAAGCAGGCTCCAGGCTCCGAGCTATCAGCACAGAGCCCGACGTGGGGCTCAAACCCACGAAATGTGGGATCATGACCTGAGCCAAAGTCAGAAGCTTAACTGACTGAACCACCCGGGCACCCTGGAAACTCTTTTTCTTAATGTTTATTTAGTTTTGAGTGAGTGAGTGAGAGAGAGAGAGAGAGAGAGAGAGAGTGGGGGATGGGTGGAGACAGAGGGAGACACAGAATCCGAAGCAGGCTCCAGGCTCCGAACTGTCAGCACAGAGCCCCACGTGGGGCTCGATCTCATAGACTGTGAGATCATGACCTGAGCTGAAGTCAGACACTTAACCCAATGAGCTGCCCAGGTGCCCCCATACAGGGGACTATAAATCCGTGTTCACTGTCTGATAGAACCCAGGCATCATGAAGGCAGGGGCCACGCTGCCCGGTTCCCTATCCAACCCTAAATTCTCAGGGGCTCGGACATGTGAACTTGTCATCTTGGCCCTCTACTCCCAGCAGGAGCATACTGTATTCCCTCTGCTTAGAATCCTCTCCTGCAAGCCAAGCCCTGCATCGCCTCAGTCCCTGCAGGCATCACCACCTCCTGATCCGAAGGCCTCCCTGGCCCTGACCTCCAGGCCGGAGTTAGAGTCCACAAGGGAGCTGGATTTCATTTACCACTGTGTCCACCCCGCCCCATGTGGCCGCAAGCAGGTTGGCTTTCTTGTGCCACTGCATTTGCAGCGTAAGACAAGGGGCTTCTGTTCCTCCCAGCTCCGAATCCCATGGCAACCACGTGATGGGGGGGGGGGGGGGGAATCTATTGAATTCAGCATTTCAGCCTCATGAGCTCATGGCAGGTGCTCCAGAGGAGAGGTGGGCGCTCCTCTCCACCATGTGACTGCCAGGGTCCAAGAACCTCCAACTTCAAAATAGAAGAGGTGGGTCCCCAGTGGCACCAGTGCTCCTTCTCAGGGCGGCGCAGAACCCTTTCCAGGAGAAATGACAGCTGATGAGGCAGAGAGTGAGCAATCTGGCCAAAGCCACCCAAGCTGCCAAAAGGCAAGCACCCAATTAACATTCCTCATTATTCTAATTTGATTAGGAACTGATGTTATCGCTGTGAATCACAATTTATCGAGACAAATATACACATGCAGGCTAGACTGGGTCTCAGGGGACTTGCTGGAAGAAAGGCGCATGTCAGGCAGACCACCTCCATCCGGGGGTGAAGGGGGCCGATGCGTATTGGAAACCTCCACAGCCCCGGCTTGGGGGTCCGCAGCCCGACTTCCCATTCAGAGTGCTGGCGACGTGGGTTCTGCAGCAAACCCAGAGGTCTGGGAGGGTCCTGGGATTTTGTGGTGTTTAAAAAGCTCCCCCGGAAAGTCTGAGGTACAGGCTGGTGGAGAATCCCCTTGCTGGACTCCAGGAAAGTCCCTGTCTGGCTGCATCGTCAGTGACCTTGGTGGTCAGCAACTCTACCTTACAGCTCAGGCAAGCCAGCCTCTGGCGTTCAGGTGACTCCAGAATCAGAGATCCGAACCGAGCTGGGAACTCTGAGCTGTGCGGGTACAAAGGCTGGCACTGCCCTTCCGTGAGCCACCCTGAAGCCACCACCCCCCACCTCAGTCCCCGGCCAGACTCGACTAATCTCTAGGTGCCCACCCACCCCCAGCTAAACCGCGCTTAGTAAACGCCGTGGAGTGAATAAATTGCTATACGGTGCATTAAAGCACACTGGCTATGCTCGCAGAAGCAACACTCTGGGAAACAACCAATTTGGGGAAACGCAAGAAAAAAAAAAATCAGGATGAAATACATTCACTAAAGACAGTGATCATGCTGGATTCCATTGTTTAGATACCCTACGTGACAAGAAGACGATCTTTGGCAGACAATGATGGCGAACGACACAATACGCATCTTCCCCCTTCTTCCTCTATAATAGGACAACAATTTTCTTCAAGGAGGCAGTGTGATCCATAAACACTCACAGCCAGTGGATGCCATAGTTCTGGCCAATTAGATATTATTAGTCTGCTGGAGGCTTCTAGGATGTCTTGCTTTGGGGATAACAGGAAATAGCTACAGACGGTCCCAATTTCTTGTCCTTCACCACTTTTCTTGTCCTTCCTACCTTGAACACATACGTAATGTCTGGGGCTGCAGCAGCCTTTTGTGATCATGAGGCCAAGGGCATCTCAGAGATGCCAACCCTGTTATCATGGGTCACCTACCTTCAGATTTCTTGTTATGTGAGAAAAAAACACACACAAAAACAGCACCTTCTTTGTTTAAACCACCAGGAGGCAGATTTTCTGTTTCTTGCTGAGAACATTCCCATCTGATATACAAACGATGCGGACATTTTTCACAGCACAGGAGGCCCATGTGGCGTCTCACCAATGGTGGCCTCACTGGAGTAACCAAAAGTTGACCTCAAGAAAAATACTCATCTGGATGAATAACAGTTATTAAATGCCTGCCATGGGCCTGGTACCATGCCAGCTATGAAGATGTGGCACCCTCCACAAACTCGAGGTTAAACGGGACCAGGAGACAACATTCAACAACAACAGCCAAAGTCACTCACCATTAGCCACTGGGCCCTCCGTGGCCTAGCCCCACCTTCTCTCCAAGCACGTCTGTGACTCTACTCCCTGCCCGGCCTCCCTGCCCTTCCTGGATGGGCCACACTCTTCCCCTGCAGATCCCAGACTTGGGCCCTCACCTCCCCGAGGCTCTGCTCACGACTCATTTTATCAGGCAGGCATCCCAGACCTCTCTCTGTGACAGAGCAGACCCCTCCTCAGTCCCCATTTCCTCTACCACCTGCCCGGCTCCTGTCGCTGAACAAGCATCTTGGTTTATTGGTTCATCCATGGTCAGTCCCCACTCCTGTGTCATAAACCCCAGGCTAACGGGGACTTTTCTCTCTTTTGTTCACGGCTCTGTCTTCATGGCCAGACGGTGCCCAGCACACGGCAGGCACCTGGTTGATATGGGTGGCCCGCTGAAGGACTAAATGGATAGATAATGACTATTTAGGAAAAGGCAGTGATGTGGGGGAGGTTATGAGGCAAAAAGACCCAGAAGAGGGATCCTAACCAGGTTATGGGACTGGGGAAAGGCATTCTGGAAGAGGCTGTGTCTCAGCCATCAAGGGCTGGCTTTGTGAGAATAGAGGATAGTGAGGGAGAGAGGAGGAACTGAATCACCACAGCCCCTCTGGGGGTGTAAAAAAACGGCACGTGTCTCGGTGCATGTTAGCATATGACAGCAACTTCCTCAACTTGCTTGTCTGCAAAATGGGGACAGGAGTGTGCTTACCTTACGGAGTGGTTATGAAGGCTGCATGGTAATCGCTTTCTACATGATTTACTAATGTGATGAGGATCGTCATTCATATGTGTTCTGAGGGTAAAAGCAGAGAAGGCCGGGAGGATGGGCAGAAGTGGTCCAAGAAGGGCCTCGGGAACAGTTTCACAATTGTTATGATGGGGAACTTTATGTGTCAGCCGGCCGGGCCATGGTGCCCAGGTATGTGGTCCAACATTATTCTGGATCCTCCGGTGGAGGTGCTCCTGGAGGTAAAACTCAAAAGTGGATCCTGGGGCTACAATTGCGACCAGCTGAATGAGGGACAGAACGAGCAAGTCACGTGGAAACCCTGGCTTTGGGGAGGAGGGGAGTCTTTCTGACAGCAGGCGGAGGCGGCTTTGGAGGTAATTCCAAGAGCGGATCCTGTGTTTTGTAAATAAATGAATGTCACTGCTTATATATTCGCTGATCCCCTCCTCCCCCGCCACGAGTGACAGGGGAGACCACAGTGTCAGGAAATGCCAAAAAAAAGTCATGGGAACAAGTGCCCCAGGACACCCTTACTGCTGGAAACGTGGCCTTTCGGGTGAAGCAAGTTTGGAACCACTCCATGGACGAAGAAGGCCGGAAAACGCTCGTCCAGAGGACGGAATGAGACGTCCTTATGGGAAGATGTGAGCAAGTGCAAGATAGCTGGGAAGGCTGTCTGATGGGCCAGTCATGGATCATTTGCTCTGCTCGATGCTTGAAAGCCATTCACGAGTGAGCCTGCATTTCCTGCGATATTCAGCTCTTAATAAAGCGATCCCCAGGAGCCGGCAAATTCCTCCAATGTATGCTTCAAGCCAAACACGACCTAATTAATATGAAATGACTAAATATTTCATTAAAAAGAAATGGATTCCATCTTTTATAAAAGATGTCGGCACAAACAATAAAGGCTTCTAGTAAAAGCATCGTGTTTTAGAATTCTAAAAATGACTCTTACATAAGAGGGACAGCTCATGGGCGCAGGAAGTCAGGCAGCTTGCCCAGAATCACCTGCTTAAGCCAGAATTCCAACTCAGCTCTGTCAGACCCTGGAGTCGTATCTCTCTAACCCCCTTGTGCTGTAAATTGATTAACTTGTGCATTTTCCTAAAGAGAGCAACCATATACTCCGAGTCCTCATGGAGGCAGCCACGGTGCTGGCTGGGCATCTTACACACATCTGCTGTTACCTGCCCCACTGCCCGCTGTCCCTGCCACAGGGCCTTTGCATTCTGCTGTCCCTTTTGTCTACGATGTTCTTTCCCCCAGATCTTCACATGGTCTGTTTTCCTCTCGGCAGGTCTTGGCTTAAATGTCTCCTTCTCAGAGCACCCCTCCCTGTTGTCCTCTCCTCCCGGGAAAGCAGTCTCACCCCCCGCCCGCCCCCGCCCCGGGTTGCTGCGCTGTGCATTTTCCGCAGAACAATTATCGTCAACCACCTCACCGTGTTTGTTTCATGTTTGCGTGTTAGTCTTTGTCCAGCTTGTTCAGCGAACCATCACAAACAACTGGCATAACGCCAGGACAGAGCAGTTACCGTAAACATTTACTGTTGGATTCCTGCTGTGTGTGCTACCATTATATTGGAGGTCCAGCAACCTTAAAAGATTTAAAAAAAAAAAATCTAAAACACTAAAAAAACAAAACAAAACAAACAAAAAAAACCTAAGGCAGATGTTTCTACACATTCAAGTTTACATACAGAAAATCTCATCTGTTTAATTCCTGCACGGATTTATTGCAGTCTGGTCACTAAAGGGGTTAGTCTGGTAACAAGCGGATATATATTTTTTTTACACCACGAATGTACACGTAGATGAAAGTGTGGAATGTGGAAGGAGACAACTAATAACGTGCTTGGGTATGGAAAGGATCAGTGTTGCACAGTAAGGCAGGGCGGAGTCTGGACTCATCACGGGCCTCTCCTGCCCGGTCTTCTCCAGAACCTTCCTTTGAGGGACACAGAGAGCTATTATCATATAACTCGGTGCCACCTTCTGCTATTTTATGCACAGACTGCCTCTGGCTACTCCATGAATTTTAATCAACTCCTGTTTATTTTGCTTCAACCCTGCGGTTCTTCAAGCCGAGGGCCCAATGGCCAACCCGAGAAAGACACTTTTGAAGCAAACTTCTCAGAAGGGTCTGCCAAAGGTTCCTCTTCCTTCCTTGAAAACAACTAAGCCCCACTGACTTCGAAGTGAACTCACAGCAGAACACTTCACCCTCTCTCTCTCGACACACTTCTGGATGCTCTCTGCTGCTGCAGAAGAGAGCCTGTGCTCGCTCCACCATCGAGGCGTCAGGGGAGCATGTGGAGGGCAGGGAGCGAGGCTGCAGGGGACCCGACGTAGCCGGAGGGCCAGACGTGAGACGCAGATCTGCAGCCGGGGGGACAGAGACACATCCGAGGACCCCAACCCAGAGACAAGCAGATAAACAGTCAGCCAACCTCATCGGTCGTCTGGCTAATTGCCAAGTTCCTCATTCACTTATATGTATTCATGCGTATGTGTGTATCATATACACAACATATAGGTATAGATGTATACACCTACGTGTATAGGCATATACACACTGCTTGGTGGGTGTTGAGTATATGTGGATATATGTGGGTATATATGTGTATACACTGCTTGAGGCGTATACGTGTATAGTATACACATACATACAGACACGTATGTATGTACATATATATACACTGCTGTATGTTGTACATTTTAATACTATATATAGTATTAAAATCATATATATTTTTATATGTCCTATATATGTCTAAAAGATATAACTATAATATATAAAATTATATATAATATAATAATAAATATATATTAATTATATTAAACATTAGTATACATAATATTAAATATTATAGTATATATATATCAGTATACATACACGGTATTAAAACATACAACATAGAGCAGTATATATATATATGTATAGTATATACATACACACATACGTATATGTATATACATATATATACACATCAAGCAGTATATATTACTGCTTAGAGGGTATATATCTGTATATGTGTGTATATATTCACATACTTTATGTCTGTGTGTATATATATATACTGTGTGTATATATAAGCATATGTATCTACAGATGTGTGTATATGTGTCTGTATATGCACCTGTGTGTACATATACTGCTTACTGGGTGTGTGTGTATATCTATCCATATCCATACATGTGTGTGCATATATATGCCGCATGTGTATATATGCATATGTATTTATAGACGTGTATATACGCACTTATACGTGCAAATGTGTTCATATATGCTGCTTACTGGTATCTGTATATATATATATATATATATATGCATGTACATTTATGTGTGTGCATATATACACTGCTCAGTGCCTGTGCATACGTATCCATACACACTGTTTAGTGGGTGTGCATAGTATGCCTATGCATTAGGCATGCATGTGTATACATGAACATATGTATGTGTATATATACTGTTTAGAAGGTGCTGGGGGACACAAGAGTGAACTGAGGAAAACGCTGCTGCCCTCACAGAGCTTATGTTCTCGTGCATGAGACCAATAACCAAGAGGACACATGAATAAATACACAATGGAGTCCCAGGTAGCAACAGGTGCTCGGAAGCAAAGGGACTGGAACAGGTAAAGGATATGGGACACAGGTAAAGGTTATGGAAAACTCAGGGGTGGGTGGTCAAGTACGGTGGGTGCTCAGGGAAGACCCCAAGGGAGGACACACTTAGGCAGAGACCTGTATGGTATAAGTGAGGTTTGCAGAGACCCGTGGAGCGCAATTAGGCCGAGGGGACAGCAAGCGTACAGATGCTGAGTTAGAGTTAAGCTCAGCGAGCTCCGGAGACAAGAAGAAGGGAAGAAGGGCTGAGTGCAATGAGCAAGAAGATGGAAGGGGTAGAGAGGGGTGTCAGAAAAATAGGCATGAGCCAGACTGTGGGGCCTTGCGGGCTGGCGTGGAAAGACTGGTTGTGCATTCTGAGCGGAAGGGCAGCTGCTGGACATTTGGAGCAGTGACCACAGGATCGGGTTCATGCTTCACACCCTGCCAGTTGCCATGTGGACAGGCTCTCTCTTCTCTCTCTCATCCATTCACTAGGCAGCATTTATCAGGCCCTTACCGCTTGCCGAGCACTGAGCCAGGTGCTGACAGCTCGGGGCAATGAATACCACCAGCCCCAACTTCTCAGGAATCTCAGTCTGATGGTGAAGGCAGATGTGGTGTGCGATGACCAGGCACAGCTAGGAAAACCAGGTCTTCTCCCCGACATGTCCCTCCAGGTGGCTGCCCAAACCTTCCAGAACCCACCAGGTCACAGGAAAATTCCAGGCATGCTGGCTTCAAGAAGACACAAAAGGCATTTGAAAATGCCAACCACATGCCAGGCACAGTGCTGGGGCTGCACGGTCTCTGTCACTTATTTTCACACGAAACCTTTAAGAACACTCTGGACATCCTGGGGCAAACAGAGGTTTGCAGAAGCTATGTGACGGGTCCAAGTTCACATGGCCAGAAGTAGCAAAGCCCAGACTTCTCCACCTCGCTCACTCCTTCTTCTACGCTCTGCTGCTTCCAAAACAAAACATCATTGCTGCTGGACACTGATGGGGACTCCCCTCTCGACCGCCATGGTTTCCTGCTGGTGTGCATGTGAGGCAAGCAGGTTTCAATCCAACTTCAGTGCTGGGGAGGGACGTGTGGAAACAAGACAGGCTGTGTATTGCCGTGGTATCCTCTCCAGGCTTCTGATTCATCCCATATGTAAAGGGGAGAGACAATAATGCCCAGCGCACTTGGCCTTTGGGGGAACAGGATGATAGCAGGTGTCCAGTTCCCAGGACAATGACTCCAAGTTTCTGACCAGCCTGGACTCTGCAGGTGGCAAACGCTGGGAACCCAACATGATCTCAAGTAAGCGAAACAGGATGCCGGTCTTGGTAGCTGGTCGGGACAGTGGAGAGTCCAGAAGATAGCGCCTGTCCGTGTCCCCTCTCATTTGCCTTCACACCCTCCAGGCTGCTCACTGTGAGCATCTATGACTCTTCCGGGGGTGGGGGGAAGGGGGGGCTTCTGCTCTGAATGGGACAAGCCAGAAGTGCAGGAGGCGTAATGCTTCTCGGAGCAGCCCTCCACCAAGGAAGAAGGAGGAACTGTGCATAAAAAAAAAATTACCTTCCCTACGTTCGGCTGCCCCCAGGGCACACTCTGTGTTGTCTCCCGGCGGTCCCCTGGGGAGGTGAGTCCAGGTGCCGAGCAGTTAAGCGGCTTCATCCCACACTCATCGTTGGCTGCCTTTCTTTCCATGTCTCACTCCCCTTCTCCTATAGGTCTTTTTTAGGACTCACCTCCCGATAACCTGCTTGCACTTCAATATGAGTTACTGGAAGGACTCAAGCTCAGACGGTCGCCAGCAGGGCCACCGAGGGCGAGGAAAGCAAGGAGCCTAGAGCACCAAGTATGGGACGCAAGTAAGCACCTGCACTTGCAGGGCCCTGGGGGCAATGCCTCCTTGAACGCTGTACCCAGGTGCCTCGCTTGCTCACTCTAGTCTGGACCCTACCCGAGGAGGACCCTCTCTTCTCCACCCACCTCTTGTATCTGTTTCGTTGTCCGCGGGCCTCGTTCTTTCCTTCTGCAGATAGACTTTCGCCTCCACCAACCACCAGCGAACACAGACGTGTTTTCTTACGTCACGTCATTCACGAGGGGCAAAGCACAAGCCTTTCATTGCTGACTCCACGGTGACGAATGGTTGGTCTCTGGTCCCAAAGCTACTCCTCAGAGCAAGCACTGGTCTAGCTGAAGATGGTCCGTGTGGATGGCACAGCCACATCACGTGCCCCTCTCGGACGGTGAGCAGGGTGCCCTGGCTGCACGTGGAGTGGGAAGGTGTTCTCATTTAGAGAAGGGGATGTTAGGATGGCAACAGAGGGGGCTGAAAAGCACACTGGACGGTCAGAAACTCCAGCCCCTACAGTTCTCTATGGTTCTCTGTTCTCCTTCCATCTTACAGATGAGAAAACAAAGCTTCAGAGTGTTTCCAGTCTCCAGGACCCACAACTAATACATATCAGAGTCAGCATGACCCTAAACCTAAAGTGTTTCCACTGGGTACATAGAAATTAATCTGTTGCACCATCCCTGTCCAAGAATTCAGTCACAGAAGGATTATTATTTTTTAAAAATCTCTGTAAATTCTCACTAAAATCAATGGACCAGCCACAGCTGTTTACTTTGGTACCGCACGGAAGAAGCACGACTCCTCCCAGCATGAAAGTAAAATGAGATTTCTGTGCATTCACATGTGCTCTCTCCTGATAACCAAGGCTATTGACATAGTTCAACAATGAAACGTCTTGCTTGAAAACTCTTAATGCCAGATCTCGAAGCTGCCAAAGGCGGGGAGCAAAGCCAAAATATCCATTCAATATGAGGAGGGTGATTTTCTCTATCCTACGCCAGTCCACCTCCATATTGAGGTTAACAAGTCACACAGACTTCATCTGCGTCTACCATGAAAGGCACTGATTATTCGGTATTTTGAGCAGAACAAAGCTAGGTTCTATTGCCTGAAAGTAAACCAACATCATCCTGAGTCCTGGATGTTTGTGTACATTCTGCATGAATTTGGGTATCATCAAGAAACTGAGGCAACCCAAGAATGACTTCAAAACTGAGCCTCTAGAAAGCCTGCATTTTTCAAAAGATCCATGATCACCATTATTTTAATACATTTATGCTCTGCACTACAGGTTCTGAGAACCAAACCAGCAGGCGTTAAACAGCAGCACAGGTGTAGGCAGAAAATGTAGACAAAACTTCCAAGGATGACGACAGGATATAACCAATTCAGAAACCATGGGCCACACGCATACAGATTTGGTAGGGTGCCATGAAGGGGTACGGACAATTCCGGACCAAACTGTCAATAATGTGAAGGTAAAAATGATATGCTTCTACGCCCACCGTGCTATGCTTCCTTTTTCCTTAAGCCATTAAATGCTCAGCATGAGGATGATAAACCACAGAAAGTAAAGGTTCAGTAGGATTTTTAAATGCCTGTTGTTGTTATGGAAGTTCAGCCACTATCCATGAGATTACAGGCAAAACTCCTAAGTTCTCTCAGCCACGACTCATCTTCTGAGAAATCCAGAGAAAGGGACCCTCAAACATGGCACATGAGGTCTGTCCAAATCTCTGCCAACCCCAAAAGATCGCTGTATGGAGCAGGCTGTAGGCAGTCGAGTGAAGGAAAAAAATGGGCAGACTGAGATTTGTGTGCCTTCCTATGAGACAAACATGAATCAAACCAAGTTAATTGCTTGTGAACCATATATTTTCTAAGATGACCAAGATGCTGGAATTAGAATAAAGGACATTAAAGCAGTTACGGTGGCCATGCTGCATAAAGCAAAGGGCAATACAGTCAAAATAAATAAAAATACAGGAAATCTAAGAAAGAGAGAAAAATTACTTCTTAAAACCTCACGAATTTCCACTTAGGCACACATCCTAGTCAAACTGCTGAAAGCCAAAGACTGAAGAAAAACCTTAAAAGGAGACACACAACATACCAGATGGTAATGATTC
This sequence comes from Panthera onca, assembly GCF_046562875.1. Classification (NCBI taxonomy): domain Eukaryota; kingdom Metazoa; phylum Chordata; class Mammalia; order Carnivora; family Felidae; genus Panthera; species Panthera onca. Next base: position 5,844,085 of record NC_138342.1, read on the forward strand.
AAAGTTTTATGACTTCTCAGCTGAAACTATGCAGGCCAAACGACAATGGTACAAAATCTTTCCAGTAATGAGAAAAAAACTGTCAACCCAATAGTCTGTATTCGGTAGAAATATTCTTCATAAAAGATAATGAAATAAATACATGTCAGATAAAATGAAATAGAGAATGCATTGACAGGAGACTTGCACCATATTAAATATTAAGGGAAATTCTTCAGGCTTAATGGAAATGACATTAGAGAAAAATTCATGCTTTCATGAAAGATATAAGTAAATATGAAGGACTATTTTCCTCCTAATTAAAAAAAACAAAATTACCCATGTTTTTAATATTATATATATGCATATTTATATTTAAAGCAAAAAGATGTAATATTATATTGGAGATTTATAATTTAAGAAACTATAATACATGTTACTATAGTATAAAGTTTGACTGGGGTGGTAAGTAGACTTATATATAATTGTCAGATTTTTACATTTTATATGAAGTGTAAAATATTAACGCTAAGCAGACTGTGAAATAAATTAAGGATATATATTATAATCCCTAGAGCAATAATTTTAAAACATAATAAAGTAAAGCTATAAAGTCAACAGGTAAATTAAATGAGGATTTTATATTCAATTAATCCAAAACAATATGAGAAAAAAAGAAACAGAGAGAAGCAGAAAACAAGTAAAATCATGGCAGACCTAAATCAAACCGTATCAGTAATGACATTTACTATCAATGAACTAAATACTCCAACTGAATAATGGAGATTGCCAGAATGGATTTAAAGAAAAGCAAGACCTAACTATATGCTAAATATAAAAACACAGACAGGAGGGATGGGCTACATGGGTTATAGGGATTCAGGAAGGCACTTGTTGTGATGAGCACTGGGTGTAATATGTAAGTGATGAATGACTAAATTCTACACCTGAAAATAAATGCATGGAAAAAAATTTGTCATGGAAACAGTAAACACCAATAAGATAGAACAGCTATATTAATCTCAGAGAAAATAAGCTTCAAAGTAAATACTAGATACTATTAGCAGAAACAAGAAGAACATATCACAACGATAAGAGGGTCAATTCATCATAAGGACATAACAATCAGACGTGTGTGTGTCTAACAACACATTCAAAGTATTAGAAGCAAAACCGACAGAACTAAAGAAAGCAGAAATATCTCCACGATGAAACTCGGAGATTTTACACAACTGTCTCAGAAACAGATAAAACAACAAGGTTTTAAAAATCAGTAAAGACACAGAAGACTGAACAACATTAACCACTTCAACTGATATTTATTGACTATCACTGCCAGTGACTTTAAGGTACATGTTTTTTTCAAGTAGGCACGGTGTATTCTAAAATAAGTCATAGACTGGGCATAAAACGAGTCTCAATAAATGTAAATGGATTAAAAAACATATATATATGTGTATATGTGAATATATATGTTCTTAGACATATGTGTATGTTCATACGTATATATATATGTTCATATCTATCTATCCATCTATAGATAGATGGATAGATAGATATGTTCTTAGACCACAATGGAGTAAATTAGAATCAAGAAAAATAAGAAGTTCAGAAAAAGACCCAAATGTTTGGAAATTAAGGAAACACATCTAAATAATTCATGGGTCAAAGAAATCACAACAGAACTCGGAAATATTATAAACTAAATACTAATGAAAATATGGTATTTCCAAATTCAAACATATCACAAATTATGTGTGATATAGCTAAAGTAGTACTTAGAGGGAAATTTATAGCTAAAAAGTTATATTTTTTAAAATGTCTAAAATCTGTAACTGATAGTTCCATCTTAACAATCTAAGAATATAGAAACTGATCAAGAGAATAAGAGAAAGGACACAAATTACTAATATTGGAAATAAAAGAGGAATTACCATTACAGATGGTATAGAAATTTAAAGGATTATAATGAAAATATTATAAATTACTTTATGCCAACAAATTTGCTAACTTAGAGAAAGTTGCTAAATTCTTTGAATGTTTCAGCTTAACAAAATCCACATCAGGAAAAAAACCCAGAAAATCTGAATAGCTTTATATCTATTAAAGAAGTTGATTTTGGGGGGCGCCGGGGTGGCTCAGACGGTTGAGTGTCCGACTTCAGCTCAGGTCATGATCTCACAGTTCATGAGTTCGAGCCCTGCGTCGGGTTCTGTGCTGACGGCTCGGAGCCTGGAGCCTGCTTCGGATTCTGTGTCTCCCTCTCTCTCTGCCCCTCCCCTGCTCATATTCTGTCTCTCTCTCAAAACTAAATAAACATTAAAAAAAAATTTTTTTTAAAGAAAGAAATTGATTTTGTTGTCAAAAGCCTTTCCACAAAGAAAACCCCAAAACCCAATGGCTTCATTCATCAATCCTACCAAACATTTAAGGAAGTAACATCAATTTTACACAAACTTTCAAAAATAGAGGAGGAAAATGTCCCGAATCATTTTATGAGACTAGTATAATCCTAAAGGAAGCTGACAAAAACATTACAAAAAACTGAAATTGCAGGTTAATATGCCTTTTGAACAACTGAACATAAATTAGAAATTCTCTACTAAGGTATTAGCAAACTGAATTCAACAATATGTAAAAGGATAAAACATACCCAAGTGAGATTGAGCTGAGGAATGGGAGATTGGTTTAAAATCTGAAAATCAATCAGTGCAATTCATCTTAATAACAAAATAAGGAGAAAACAATATGATCATTTCAATAGATGCAGAAAAAGCATTTGACAGAATTCAACAACCATATATGATAAATATCTCCAGAGATATTTATCTGATAAACCCTTACATTCTTACCCCTTAACATTCTGATTCTTACCCCTTAACATTAAGAACAAGGCAAGGATGTTCACATTCATGACTTCTCCTCATCAATGTACTGAAGGTTATAGCCATTACAATAAGGGAAAGATTAAAAAAAAAACGTTGGGGAGGGGGAGTATTAAAACTACTTCTTTAGCAGATGTCATCATTGTTGACACAGGAAATCCCCAGAAAAATACAAAGCAACTATCACAACTAATAATTGAGTTACTAAGATTTCAGGATAGAAGATTACAATATAAAAATCAATTGTATGTTTATATCTAGCAGCAAACAATTAAAAATTAAATTAAAAACAATCCCATTAAAATTGTGTCCAAAAAATCCTCATGAACCATTTCAGGAAAATTTTAATAATTTTAATACAAAAAACGGCAGTCCCTGCCCACAAAATTACAAAGTATTACTAAAAGAAAGTAAAGATTATCTAATAATAAGTAGTGGTAAGTAGAAATAAAGACATATACCATATTCATGGATTAAAAGCCTTGACACTGTTAATATGTCAATAGTTTCCAAATTGATACTAGATTTAATGTAATCCCAATTATAATCCCACCAGTTTTTTTTTGTAGAAATTGACAAGCATTTTCAAAATTTTTATGAAAATCCAAATACCTAGAATATTCAAAGCAATCTTAAAAAAAGAAAAAATCTGGAGGATATATGCTACCTGGTTTCAAGACTCACTATAAACCTACAATAATTAAGGCTTGCATGAGGATCAACAAATACGTGAAATGAACAAAATAAAGAGCCTACAAGTAGACCTCCCACTTATACAAGGCATCTGATTTTATACAAGGTCACCAAAGCAATCCAGTGAGCAAAGGAAAGTCTTTCCAAGACACGGACATCCATCGACAAAGAAAATGAACCTCATCACTTACCTGGCACATACAAAAAGTTTAATTCAAGATAAATCATAGAACTATAGCCATAAAGCTTTTAGAAAATAAAGACAGTAAAATGTCTTCATGACTTAAATATGTTTTCTTAAGCCACGTTTTCTTACGCAAGTCACATAAAGTAATAACCTCATAAACTACAACACTTAACAAGCTGACTTCATCAAAATTTAAAATTTCTGTGTCTCAAAATGCACAGCTAGTGAAGTAATAGGAAAACCATATTCTGGTTTAAAAAAAGTCTCATATCTGATAAAGGACTGGTATCTGTATATATATCCCCACAACTCAATAATAAAAAGAAATCAATCCCTTTTGATATCCTGTTTTCATCTCCTTTGGATATTTACCCAGAAATAGGATTGCTCGATTATATAGCAGTTCTATGTTTAATTTTTTTCAGGAACCACCACACTGTTCCCCATAGTGGTCGAACCAATTTATATTCCCACAGACAGCGCACAAGTGTTCTCTCTTCTCCGCATTCTCGCCAACACCTGTTACCTCTTGTCTTCTCCACAAAACCCACTCTAACATGACTGAGGAACACCTTTATTATGCTTTTAATTTCCATTTTCCTCATGATTAGTTGAACACCTATTCACGATCCCGCTGTCCATTTGTATGTCCTATTTGGAAAAATGATGATTTAGTTCCTCTGCCCATTTTTTAAAAAAGCTTATTTATCTTTAGAGAGAGAGAGAGAGAGAGAGAGAATGAGAATGAGCACAGAAAGGGCAGAGAGAGGGAAAGAGAATCCCAACCAGGCTCCAGGCTGCCAGAGCTCAAACCCACGAACCGAGAGATCATGACCCAAGCTAAAAGCAAGAGTAGGACGCTGAACCGATTGAGTCACCCAGTCGCCCCACCCTCTGCCCATTTTTTAATAGGATTTTGTTGTTGTTGTCAATGAGTTGTAGAAGTTCCTTTATAGGTTTTGGATATCAACGCCTTATGTGATATATGATTTGCAAATATATTCTCCCATTCTGTAGGCTACCTTTTCGTTTTGTTGATTGTTTCTTTTGCCGCGCAGAAGCTTTTTAGTTTGACGTAGTCACACTTGTGGATTTTTGCTTTTGTTGCTTTTGCTTTCGGTGTCCTACCCAAAATATTGTCGCCAAGACTGGTGTCAAGGTGATTTTTCCCTACATTTTCCTCTGAGAGTTTTACAGTAACAGGTCTCACGCGTAAGTCTTTAATCTGTTTCAAGTTATTTTTGTGTGTGAGCTATATAAGATAGGCATCCAATTTAATTTTTCTGCATGTGATTATTCAGTTTTCCGAAGACCATTTGAAGAAATTATCCTTTCTCCATTAAGTGTTCTTGGCTCCTTTGTCAAATATTAGTGTCGCAAAGGTATCTGCACTCCCATTTCTACTGTAGCATTATTTGCAATAGCCGAGATGTGGAAACAACCTAAATGCCCATCAATGATGAATGGATAAAAGAGATGTGGAATACAATGGAATATCATTCAACCCTGAGAAAGAAGGAAATCCTACCATTTGCAACAACATGGAAGGACCCTGAGGGTATCATGCTTAGTGAGATAAGCCAGAGGGAGAAAGACAAATACTGGAGGAGATCACGTGGAATCTAAAACAGCTGACCTGGTAGAAAACAGAGTTCAATGGTGGCTGCCAGGGGCTAGGGGTAGGGAAATTAAGGAGATGTTGTTAAAGGGTACACACTTTGAACTAGAAGATGAGTAAGTTCTGGAGATCTAATGCACAGCACAGTGATTATAGTCAACAATATTATGCACGTACAAGTTGCAAAGAGACTAGATCTTAAATGTTCTCATCACGACAAAGAAATGATAATTATGTGACACGGCAGACGCGTTGGCTAACGCTAGATGGTAATCACAATGCAATATATGAAGGTATCAAATCAACATGTACACCCTGAACTTACACAATGTTATATGCCAGTTATATCTCCATAAATTTTTCTTAAAACACCACATGCAATAAAGATACTTGGAGAAGTGGGGAAAAAGACAATCAACTTTTTTTTCAACTATTTTTTTAATCTTTTTATTTTATTTTTATTTTTAATAAATATTTTAATTTTTAATTAATTAATTAATAAAAATAATTAATTAAAAAATTAATATTAGTTAATAAAATAATTTTAATAAAAATTTAATTTATTTATTTTTGAGAGAGAGAGAGAGACAGCACGAGCAGGGGTGGGGCACAGACAGAGAGAGGGAGATACAGAATCCGAAGCAGGCTCCAGGCTCTGAGCTGTCAGCACAGAGACCGACGCGGGGCTCGAACTCACAAACTGTGAGATCATGCCCTGAGCTGAAGTCAGACACTTAACTGACTGAGCCACCCAGGCGCCCCTCAACCTATTTTTTTTTTTAACAGCAAAATGTTTTGAAAAGAAATTTCACAAAGGAAGATACAAGACTGGCCATTAGCACATGAGACAAATGCTCGTCAGTATTAGTCATCAGGAAATGCTAACTGAAGGCGCCCTGAATACTACGAAACACCCGACAGAAGAGAGAAAGCAAAAATGTGTTGGCAAAGATATAAAATGAGTGGAGCTTCTGGGAGGAATACAAAAGGGCACGACCGTGCTGGAAAAAGCCTTTTGGCTGCTGTGTACAAATCCGAACATACACCTAGTCTATGACCCACCAAGCCAGTCCTAAATATTTACCCAAGAGAAATGAGGCCGTATGCTTCCCAAAACAGACGACACAAACGTTCACAGCGACTGCATAAAAAATAATAAAAAGCTAGGAACAGTCCTAGATTCTAGCACGATGAAAATGGATGACCAAACTGATCCATGAATAGAGTGGACCAAAAATTTTCCATAAAAGGAAGAAAGCACTGCTGCGAGCAACACAGGTAAACCTCACGAAGTGAGGCTGCAACGTTGTTACGCAAAGCGCAAAACGTTAGGAAGCCTTCCACAACAGAGCGCTTATGGTAGGACTCCATTTGCAGGAAGTTCTAGAACAGGCAGATCTAATCCATGGAGGAGGAGTGGTTCGGGTGAAGATGAGTTTTGACTGGAAGCGGTCAACGGGGGAATTCTGAGCGGTGGTAATCTTCTACATCTTTGGGGAGATTCAAGTTACACAGATACATGCCTCTCTCAAACTTTGGCAAACGCACACAAAATTTGTGCATTTCACTGTATGTACGCTTTCCATCAGAAGAAAAACTAGACACATCTCTTGGCTGAAATAACTGGGGAAGGGTGCAGGGTTGTAGGTCACGATCGCTTATGAACTCCGGACAGCAAAAACAGGATCAAAACAAGTTTATTACGGCCGGGCCAGACAGGGAAATACAACAGGTCCCGGCAGTCTGGTGGCCCTGAACAAGCTTTGGGAATGTCTTGCAAAGGCTGTATCGACCAACTGGGTTGCAAAGGGCGGCAGCTGGACATGGTGGGCGCCAATTACACAATGTTGTAGGTTTTTAAAATATAAGGCGGGCACCAATCACCCAGTCCTGAAGAATTTTAAAATATAACTTGTTGACTCTAGCCAGTTGAATGCCGAATCATGTGGTTTACGATATTAGTCTTCTATCTATTCAAACAAGACGCGGTGCCCGAGAATGGGGAAGGGTGATTACGCCAAGCAGGTTTACAGAAGCTCAAACAAGCAGTTAAAAGGAAATTCTATTTCTCAGTAACTCAGCAAACGTGGTTTTAAGCAGAACTAATACCCAGGGAACAGAAACAGCACTTCTAGGAAAGCCCAAAACAAACTCTGGTTCAGCATCTCATACTCTGGGGTCCTTCTAAGCTTACATAGGTCATAGTTTACTCCCGGGCCACAGGAGGCTAGCTAGGTTTGCCCTTTACATGCAAATATCTGCAATGGACTATGAAACACATAAGAAAACAAGACGGATTAATAAATGGACGGAAGGAGAGGTATTTCCTAAAATACATTTGGTGGAATGTTACTGGTTGCATGTACGTGGTGGCTATGAGCGTTTACTATAAAATTCTTTCAGCCTGAGGCACCTAAATGGCTCAGTCAGTTAAGTATCTGACTCTGGATTTCAGCTCAGGTCATGATCTCACGATTTGTGGGCTCAAGCCCCGCGTCGGGCTCTGCACCGACAGCTCGGAGCCTGGAGCCCGCTTCGGCTTCTGTGTCTCCCCCTCTCTCTGCCCCTCCCCCGCCAGCACTCTCTCGGTCTCTCTCGAAATAAATTTAGAAAACAAAAAAAAAAAAGTAAAATAAAATCAAATTCTTTCGGCTATGCTGTATTTTTCTGCAGATTTTCATACTAAAGTGATAGAAAATATTATACAGGCATCCAGTCAACCCTGTCCTTTACAGAAAGGGTACTTTTTGAAGTCTGGATTCGGCACCCTCCAAACCCACCCCTGTACACCTGTACCTCCCGGGATTTTCTCCATCGGTGCTCTTCAGACTGGACCTTCAGTATCGCTTTCTTTCTCTGCATCCTGCATGTATCCGAGAGATCCTCGAAAGCAGGCACCCACATCTGGTCCATTTTTGTGACCTCGGAATCTAGACCAGGTCCCAGAACGAACGAATCCCCCGTATGATGGGTGGGTGGGCAGGTGGATTGGTGGGAGAGCGGATGAGGGAACAGATGAACGGGAGAAACAGACCTAAGCTGGTTAGGGTTCTCTCAGCCCCAGACAACTGCCAACAACTGGACAAGACTCAGGGACAAGAAAACTAAGAGAAAACTCAATGACAAGGGTCATGTTAGAGCCAGATCTAGACGGTTTCCAGGAGAATGACTGCCGGGCAAGATCATGACCCTTGCCAAGCCTGGTCCCGCCATTTGTCAACAGTGACGGATGTCACGCGCGGTGAGATGTCCTGGGAACGTGAGTGTACCTCCCAGCCCTGCCTGCCCTAGTGCTACACTTAGGTCCCAACACATGGTCCTTCATGCAAGAACCGTGTCATCTACTTCCAAAAAAGCATATTCGCTTAAAGCTCCCCCTACTCGACTTCCCGTCGCCTCGGAGGAACACTGCCTGAGCGCTGAGGGGTCGCCGTCTACCAAGCAGCATTTGGGATTCTGTGCCGGGTACTCCACTGTGCCACCCCACTGAGACCTCCCACAGCCTGACACGGAAGATACGACACGCCTAGTTCACACGAGCAAACGGAGGACCTGACCATACAAGGCTGGAATTTGAACCCTGTGTGCCTGACTCCCGAGCGTCTGCGCTGAGCTGCCCTGTGCACCCAGAAACCCTGGCTGGCTGACGTCCCAGGGGTGGTAGCCATCCCAGGGGAGATCCTTGTTTGCCCGAGGATGTCGTGCAAGGATGGGGTGCTCCCTATGCACACAGACGGATCAGTCAGCCCTGGAACACCCCTCTCAGAGCCCAGCCCAGCCTTTTGAAAAAAATTGATTGAACAGGGGCATCTGGGTGGCTCAGTCGGTTGGGCGTCCGACTTTGGCTCAGGTCATGGGTTCGAGCCCCGTGTCGGGCTCTGTGCTCACAGCTCGCAGCCTGGAGCCTGCTTCGGATTCTGTGCCTCCCTCTCTCTCTCTGCCCCTCACCTGCCCATGCTCTGTCTCTCTCTCTCAAAAATAAATAAACATTAAAAAAAAATTTTTAATTGATAGAACATCATATTAGTCTCAGGCATAGAATTTAATGATTTCATATTTGTAAATAGTGCAAAATGACCACAATAAATCAAGTTACCATCCATCACCATATACTGTTGTAATTTTTTTCTCATGACAACTTTATTGTTGTTTTTTTTTAAGATTTTTTTCCGGAGGTAACTGTACTTTATTTATTTTTTAAAAATATAATTTATCGTCAAGTTAGTTAACATACAGTGTATACAGTGTGCTCTTGGCTTCGGGAGTAGATTCCCGTGATTCAAAGAGCCAAATTATGGAAAGAGCCTGAATGTCCATCAACTAATGAATGGATAAAGAAGATGTGGTTTACATATACAATGGAATACTACTTGGCAAAGAGAAAGAATGAAAGCCTTCCATTTGCAACAACGTGGATGGAACTGGAGGGTATTATGCTGAGTGAAATAAGTCAGAAAAGGACAGATATCATATGTTTTCACTCATACGTGGAATTTGAGAAACTTAACAGAAGACCATGGGGGAGGGGGAGGGGAAAAAATAGTTTCAAACAGAGAGGGAGGGAGGCAAACCAGAAGAGAGACAGCAGGCTGAGAGCAGGGGCGTGGGGACGGGCCAAAGAGGAGTCCAGGGGTGCATCTGGGAACTGGCCTGTGACCCGTGTGTCAGTCTGAAGGACCACGTGGCTCCCCCCATGACACAACACAAACCTTAGTGACACTCTACCCTACAGTCCAGGCCTGGGGGACCGGTCATCTCCCTCCTGCAGGCCTGCCCTGAAGTGTAAGTTATGGAAAGGGGGCCTGGGGGGGGGGGGACGGGGAGGGGGGGGTGAGCCCCAGAATAAAAGCAGGAACGGAGGGTTTCACCAGGATTTCTAAAGCAGCACATGTCACATCTAGAGCACTATGTCCGAATAATCATTCACAGGGTCAGATGGGGTTCAGAGTGCCCCAAGCAGAGTAAATGCCTCTGAAACCGTTTCCTATGGCTTTAGTTTTGCTCTGGCCTCTTGCTAGTAAGTTCTTCCCAAACCTTCCTTCTCCCCACCTTGGCTACCGCTTGCCCCTGCTCCTGCCTTTCTTACTACACCATGTAGTAATCAGGATTCTCCAGAGAAATGGAACCAGTGAGATCAGACAGACAGATTTATTTTAAGGACTTGGTTCCACAATTGTGGCTGGTAAGTCTGAATTCTGCAGGGCAGGTGAGCAGGCTGGAAACCCAAGGGACCTGGAGTTGCCACCTGGATGGAGGCAGAATTCCTTCTTCTTTAGGGGAACCTCAGTCTTTCTCTTAAGACCTTCCACTGATTGGATGTGGCCCACCCACATTATGGAGGGTCATCTGCTTTACTCTAAATCCACTGATTTAAAGGCTAATCTGATTTAAAAATTACCTTCACAGCAACATCTAGTCTGGTATTTGAGCAAATATCTGGGTATCACAGCTTAACCATGGAACACATAAAATTAGCCATCCCACACCATGTCATAATTTACTGTTTTTCATACCTGCTTTTTCAACAAGATTTCTGTCCTCAGGAAACCCCCAGTGTTGTCAGGAACACAACATAATGCAGCACATGGCCCTGCTCAGTGGCCCAATGAATGTCTGTTAAAAATGTTTTTTTTTTTAATATTGAAACGTAACCTTTATTTTTGAGTGTCTGCTAAATTAACAAACAACCCAGTTCACTTGATAATGTAAACGGTCAATGATTTATTTTTTTATTATGACCAAATTTTTATTTTTGGCATTTTTAAATTTAAATTTTAGTCAGTTAAAAATAAATAAATGTTAGTTAATATACGGTACAACATTGGTTTCAGAAGAATTCAGTGATGTGATTCATCACTTACATATAACACTCAGTGCTCATGACAAGTGCCCTCCTTAATGCCCATCACCCATCCAGCCCATCCGCCACCCCCTCCCTCCATCAGTTTGTTCTCTATTGTTAAGAGTCTCTTGTGGTTTATTTCCTTCTCTTCTCTTCCCCCCCCTTCCCATACGTTCATCTGTTTTGTTTCTTAAATTCCACATACGAAAGAAATCATACGGTATTTGTCTTTCTCTGACGGACTTATTTTGCTTAGCATAATTCACTCCAGCTCCATCCGCATCACTGCAAATGGCCAGATTTCATTCTTCTTGATGGCTGAGTAATATTCCATTGTATACATATACCACATCTCTATCCATTCACCAGTCGAAGGACACTTGGGCTCTTTCTATAGTTTGACTATTGCTGATAGGGCTGCTATAAACATCGGAGTGCATGTACTCCTTCAAATCTGTATTTTTGTATCCTCTGGGCAAACACTTAGTAGTGAAATTACTGGATCATAGGGTAGTTCTCTTTTTCATTTATCAAGGAGCCTCCATACTGTTCTCCATAGTGGCTGCACCAGTTTGCCACTCCCACCAGCAGTGCAAGAGGGATCCCCTTTCGCCACATCCTCACCAACATCTGTCGTTTCCTGAGTACTCAATGTTAGCCATTCTGACAGGTGAGATGGGATCTCATGGTGGTTTTGATTTGTATTTCCCTGATGATGAGTGATGTCGAGCATCTTTTCATGTGTTTGTTAGCCATCTGGATGTCCTCCTTGGGAAAGTGTCTGTTCGTGTCTTCTGCCCATTTCTTAACTGGGTTGTTTTTTGGGTGTTGAGTTTGAGAAGTTCTTTGTAGACTCTGGATACTACCCTTTATAAGAAATGTCATCTGCGAATATCTTCTCTCACCCCGTCAGCTACCTTTGCATTTTGTTGATCGTTTCCTTCACCGTGCAGAAGCTCTTTATCGTGATGAGGCCCCGATCGCTCATTTTCGCTTTCATTTCCCTTGCCTTCAGTGACCTGTCTAAATGGTCAACAATGGTAAATGTACCTTGGCCCAGCACAGGGTACTTTCGGTATGGTGGCCAAAGGGTACCCTCAGCATGGCGGCCAAAATGACCTATAAACTTCACAAACAGATCACGTTGTCCAAACCCCAGGGCCTTCCCTTCTCCACCTTCACCACAGTTCACTAGGTCCTACGTGATTCGGTCCTTACTGACATCATCGACCTCAGCTAAAGCAGTCCCCCCACCTTGAAGCTCCTCAAAGCTACCGACCACACTCCCAGAGTGTTTGCATTTGCTGTTCCCTCTGCCTGGAACCTGCGTGTCTTACTCCTTCACTCCCTTCAGGATTGTGCTCACACATCATTTTACCATGGAGGACTTCCTGCCACCCTCTGTGAGAACGCTGTCCAGGATGGTGGAAATGACCTATAACCTGAGCTGTCTAACACGGTAACCACCAGCCCCATGTGGCCACTAGGCACTCAAACTGTGGCGAATGTGCGTGAGGAAGTGAGTTTTTGTCATTTCATTTAGTGTGAGTTAATTTAATGTTTATTTATTTTTGAGACAGAGAGAGTCAGAGCATGAACGGGGGAGGGGCAGAGAGAGAGGGAGACACAGAATCGGAAGCAGGCTCCAGGCTCCGAGCCATCAGCCCAGAGCCCGACGCGGGGCTCGAACTCACGGACCGTGAGATCGTGACCTGAGCTGAAGTCGGACGCTCAACCGACCGAGCCACCCAGGCGCCCCTAGTGTGAGTTAATTTAAATTTAAATACCCACATGCGGTTAGGGACCACCCTACGACAGCTCAGCTCCATAAATCAGCAACCTCTCTCTGCCACTACCTCCCCGAACACTATACCCCCCTATATGGTAATGTGCTTACTACTATGTTACCGAAGATACCCATACTCACCTGTCTGCCATCCCTCTCCTTTCTAAACGTGAACTCCTCAAGGGAAAACACTCGGGTCTGTTTAGGTCAGGACTGGATCAAAATCCAGTGCCCAGCACTGGATAGGCACTCAGTTAATATTCATGCATATTGAGAGGCGCCTGGGGGGCTCCGTCGGTTGGGCATCTGACTTTAGCTCAGGTCATGATCTCACACTTCATGGGTTTGAGCCGCACGTCGGGCTCTGTGCTGACAGCCCAGAGCCTGGAGCCTGCTTCCGATTCTGTCTCCCTCTCTCTCTGCCCCTCCCCTGCTCTCACTCTGTCTCTCTGTCTCTCAAAAATAAACATTAAAAATTTTTTTAAAAAATATTCATGCATTGAATTAAAGAACAAAAGAAAGTCCAAGAAAAGAAGGAAGGGAGGGAGGGAAGGAGGGAGGGAAGGAAGAAAGGAAGGAAGGAAGGAAGGAAGGAAGGAAGGAAGGAGGGAGGGAAGGAAGAAAGGACGGAAGGAAGGAGGGAAAGAAGGAGGGAAGGAAGGAAGGAAGGACGGAAGAAAGAAGGAAGAAAGAAGGAAGGAAAGGGAGGGACAGAGAAAAAGAGAGGAAGAGAGGGAACAAGGGAGAAAAGGCTGATTCTATCCAATTTCTTAGATCGATATCTCAGTTTAACTCTGAGTTCCGAATGGTCTAATCAAGAGTGTGAAGCTGTTAACACAGCAGGTGCCTGGTCATCAAACAGGCTTCGGCTCACATCCCAGCTGGGACACTGCTGGCCCGTGTGACAATGGGTGGACTACCTTGTCTTCTGGAGTTACCAAGTCTAGATTTTTCCACTGGTATAACGGAAAGAATAACATTTACTTGGGAATGTATAAGGATACCTGGCACTCAGTACGCACTCAAAGCAAATATTACCAAAGGAAATTTCTGAGTAAGTGGGAACACACGGGCTGGGCCTGGGGAACCTTGCTTGTTTTCTGAAAGTCCTTGCCTTCTTTTCATTGTGTCCCAACAGCCTGTCACTGGAAACAGTTGAGGATTACAAACACGTACTTTCCACAAACAAATGTCAAACCTCCCAACAAAGAAAGGCCCAAGACAGTTGCCTTCGCCGTTGAATCTTACCAAACATTTCAAGAAGAGTCGATGCCAGTGCTCTCAAACTCTTCCCAAAAACGGAAGAGGAGGGAACACAACCACTCATTTTATGGGCCCGTAATGAGCTCGATAACAAAGCCAGGCAAAGACACAAGAAAAGAAACTACCGGCCAATCTATCTGATGAGCACGGATATAAAAATCCTCAATCAACTACCAGCAAATCAAATCCGAAGGCACTCACTTGAGGCAGATCGCACACCACGAACAAGGGGAATTTATCCCTGGGACATAACACAGGGAAATCCCAGCACAGGGAAATCAATTCACGTGATATCCCACGGTAACAAAAGAAAAGAACAGTCACAGGATTGTCTGCATAGAGGCAGAAAAGGCACTTGACCGAAGTGAACACACTTTCCTGATGAAAATCCTCAACAAACCAGGAATGGAAGGGAATTAACTCAACACAGCAAAGGGCATATACGAAAAGCCCACAATTAATATTATAGTGGAAAACTGAAAGCTTTTCCTCTAAGGTCAGGAAAAAAGGCAAGGATACCAACTCTCGCCACTTCCGTTCACTACAGTACTGGAGGTCCTAGACAGAGCACTTAGTCGAAAAACTAAAACAAACTAAGATAATTAGAGAAAAGAGAAGAGAAGAGAGGAGAGGAGAGGAGAGGAGAGGAGAGGAGAGGAGAGGAGAGGAGAGAAAAGAAAAGAAAAGAAAAGAAAAGAAAAGAAAAGAAAAGAAAAGGCATCCAAATTGGAAAAGAAGAAGGAAGCGTCTCTGTTTACAGTTGACATAATCTAATGTATACAACATCTTAAAGATGCCATAAAAAAATTGGAATTAATACATTCAGTAAAGTTGCAGGCTACAAAACCAGCATACAAAAATCAACTGTGTTTCCATGTACTAATAATGAATTATCTGAAAATGATATTAGGGAAACAATCACATTTCCAATAGCATCAAAAAGAATTCAAATAATACAATGAAAGACTGGTGTACAGAAAATTATAGAACACTGACAAAAGAAATTAAATAAGACACAAACAAATGGAAAGGCGTCCATTTCATGGATTGGAAGGCTTAATATTATCAAAATATCCATAATAGCAAAGCAATTTAAAGAGTCAACACAACCCCTATCGAACTCCCAATGACTTTTTTTTTACAGAAAGAGAAAAAAAAAACAATTATAATTCACATGGAACCACAAAAGATCACAAACAGCCAAATCCATCTTGGGCAAGAACGGAGCTGGTCGCATCACGCTTACAGATTTCAAATTATATTTACAAAGTTATGTTAATCACAACAGCATGGCGTTGGCATAAAGACAGACACAGAGACCAATGGAACAGAATAAAGAGCCCAAAAATAAAGTCATGCATACGTGGTCAACTGATCTTTGACAAGGGTACCAAGAATACACAATGGGGCAAGGTAGTCTCTTCAACAAATGGTGCTGGAAAACTGGATATTGACACAAAGATGAACGAAATTGAGCTTTACCTCACACCATATACAAAAATCAAGTAAAAGTTGGCTATAGATTGAAATGTTAAGACTTGAAACTATAAACCTCCCAGAAGAAAACATTGAAAAAAAAAAAAAAAGCCTCGTGATACTGTCTTAGCAATGATTTCATGGATATGACATCAAAAGCACAGGTAACAAAAATAAACAAGTATATCAAACTAAAAAGCTTCTGCACAGCAAAGGAAGTAGTCAAGAGTGCAAAGACAACCTACAGAATGGGGGAAAATATTAGGAGACCATATATCTGATAAGGGGCTCAACTCCAAAATATGTAAGGAGCTCCTATAATTCAATAGTTTAAAAAAACCCACAACTAGGAACCTGATTTTAAGACTTGAATAGACATTTCTCCAAAGAAGATGTACAAGTGGCTAATAGGTAGGTTAATAGGTGGCTGAATAGGACTAATCATCAGGGAAATACAAATCAAAACTTCAACAAGTGATCAGGAAGGCCACTAGCAAAAAAAAAGAAAAATATTGGCAAGGATGTGATGAAATCAGAGCCCTTACACACTGATGGTGGCAATGTCATAGCTACAGTGGAAAGCAGCACGGAGGTTCCTCAAAAAACGAAAACTAGAACTTCCATATGATTGCGCAATCTGACTTCTAGACACTTATCCACAGTAGTTGAAATCCGGATCTCAAAGAGATATCTGCACTCCCGTGTTCATTGCAGCACGGGTCACAAGAGCCAAGATGGGGGGAACGATGTAACCGTCCATCAACAGATGGATGAATTTAAAAAAAATGTGGTTTACAGGTACAATAAAATATCATTTAGCCTTTAAAAGAGAAAGAAACACTACAATTTGCAACAACACGGATGAGTCTTGAGGACATCATGCTAAGTGAAAGAAGCCAGTCACAAAAAAGGACAAATACCGCACGATTCCGTAGACACGAGGTATCTAAAAAGTCAAAGTCATAGAATGGAAGAGGGGGAATGGTGGTTGCCAGGGACTGAGGGGCGGAGGAAGTGGGGAGGTAGGTACTCAACAAGGGGCATAAAGTTTCAGTTGCCCAACATTGATAAGCTCTAGAGATCTGCTGTGCAGCATCGTATCCACAGTCAACAACGATATACTGCACATTTTAAAATTTGTTAGGAGGGTAGATCTCATGTCCAGTATTCCTTCCACAAGAAAATTTCCTTACAGAATGCCTACGTTGCAGGAAAGCATTGATGTTGGCCATCTCCTAAATTCGTGGCTTTTGTTTTTCCGCTTTCCTCATTTGGGTCCTCAAGGAAGAAACAGCATTAGCAATCTTGAAATAATTACCACTGTAATCCACCTAAACCGGGACTGCCGGGGTAATTTAATTTTCAAAATGCAATTACAGCCGATCCAAAGGAAACTCTTCAGACTTCCTTTCACATTTCAAACTTGGCAAGCCCGCGTCTTTCCGTCAAGCAGGAAATTCCCAGGGCCCAGCAACCAACACAGAAACAGACACACGGGCCCGCGTGTGCGCACGCGCCTAGTGGTCGGGACTTTTACATTTTGTTAATGAAGTTTTTAAAAATCCATCATTCTTACCTTTCCAAAACTCCCTTTACCGATGGCCCGCAGGATCTGAAAATGGTCAAAGTTGACTGCAAAAGAAAATAAGGGAAAGAAAGAAACAGATCAGGTTTGCCACACCTTGCCACTGGTTCTCGAAAGTCTGCCCTACATTCCCACCCATTTATTCCGAACGGCTTCTGGTTTCATCTGCCTTATATTTGCCACGGCAGCACCCTGCCTTAGTTTTCGGGGGGTCTCCCCATTCTTGCTACCCCTACTGCCTTACTCTGGTCTGGTTTCCACCCTATCCCTACAGCACAGCAGGCCAACAACACATGGCCACGGACACCTTTCTGTCCTCCTTTATTTGGCCACGCTGTCCTTCTCAAAGCACCTGCTCGGCTCCTACAGAAATGCACCCTCTCGGTTTCCCAGTTCATGCTTCAGCTCACGCTTCACGCGCGCTCCGCTTCACCGTCCCAGCCACGAAATACGCAAGTCTGTCAAGCCTCCATCTACCACCTTCCTCTTCTCGCCGGTTCCAAAGGCTTCAGTCACCACCTAATTGCCAGGGACTCTCCAAGGAACCTTTTCTCTGGCCTCCAGGCTCTACGTACTGATGGATACCTACCCCACAGCAAGTCTTGAAGCTTCAAAGCCACTTTGAACCCAACAGGCCCTAAATGGAGCATGGGAGGAGGGCTTCAACGTGCACCCGACCTCACGCGCGCAAAGCCTGGAACTCATCCTACACCCCCTGCCCCTCTCTCTCAACCCCCCATTAGTCCTTCATCGGGTTAGGTCCGCTGTACCTCCTGGCTCTCTCTCTCCCATCTGTCCACCCGTGGTCCAGTCCTCCTCCACTCTTGACGCTCCCGTCCCGGGATACGTTTTTGCTGCAGGGAGGGGGTCTCGCCCATCCTCTACTCCCCTCCAATGTGCCCCATCGCTGCTTTCCAGCAAAAGAGCAAATTCCTACACCATCCAGGCACTTGCCTCTTCTGTTTCACCGCCCGCATTCCCCACACCCTCCAAGCTCCAGAAACACAAGCTTCTTTTCTGTGCCTACGACCGTCATCCCCTGGGCTTTTAACGCTCTTCTCCTGACTGCACGCTTCTTAACTCTGCCCTCTCTTCACCCTTCTGCATCCAGAGCCAACTGGGCTCACCCGCCAGATTTTCGGCTCCCCTGGCCCACTCTCCCAGCGGGGCCTTCCTCCAAAACACCTGGTTCTGTATTACTTCACATGGATTTGATTAAGATCACTTCTTCCCCACTAGATGCTAAGCCCCCTGAGGTCAAAAGCCGTGTTTGCGTCTCCCACCGCGTCCCCGGCACCTAGCATGGTGCGAGCACACAGTCAGTATCCGACAAATACTCGTCGACTCAAGGGCTGACTGAAAGCAGACGTCCACCTGCACACCAGCCACGACTGCTCGTGCATCAGGAGTGTTCGGGAAACAGTTCTTAATGAGGCTGAATTACAGCCAGTTTCCAGTAAGTCGGAAAGACGCGTCATTTACAAAAGATGAAGTGAATTGATTTCGTTCACTCCGCTGCGGGGGCGAGGATGCGGGGAAGCGAATGAACACGGTTCCCTGTGTATGAAAAGGACGCCAAGGAGGACAATTAGGTTGAACTGTGTCCCTACAGAGCCCCAGGCAGAATCCAGCGTGCCCTCCGGTGCCCAGCGTGCTTGGAATAGAGAGGCGGAGTCAATGGTCAACTTGGCAAAACCTTGCTTCTTGGACTTGGATTGGCTTCCTTCGCGTATAGCTTGTCAGGAAAGGAAAGCCTACGCTTTGACCTCCTGCCCCCTCACCAAAAGTCGAAGAAGAGAAAACAAGGTGCCTGCACTGTGTTTGCCAGGCGCCCAGCAGCGAGCTGGGAGATGGGCGCATCCTCTCGTGAGCCCCGAGGCCCCACGGGGCAGGCATCGCTGCCAGGGTTTGCCAGCCGCCCCCCACTTGGCAGGAAGCGTCCCTGCTTCCCCGAGCGCTCCCTGAGACGTCAGGACAACACCCCTCATTTGGGGGGTAACTCCTGCCTGCACGTGGCTCACATGCTCTCTCAGGAAGCCTCTCCCTCTTCCAATGCAGCCCTTTCTCTCTGGACCTCCCGCAGACCGGTCTGCCCAGGGATCAGGAGAACCCAGCCCGAGTCGGACCGCTTAGGTCCAGAACCCGGCTCTGCCACAGCCCTCGGTGAGTCACATGGCCTCCGTGTGCCTCACTTACCCCACCTGTTAAGTGGGTGCGACAGTGCCCACCTCCCACAAAAGCAGAGAATCGTGCCCAGCACAGTGCAACGTCTCAAGAAGCCCTCGCTGTTTGTGCTGGGGGACAAAGGGCGGTCCTCCCTCCCATCCAGCCTAGTCCAATAAGCAAAGAAGTACCGACGTGTCTCATGTCTTCTGTTGGAAACCCCCAGGGAACACGCATTTTTTTGTAGGGGGTACGGATGCGTGAGATTATTTACAGCGCGATAACCCCAATTATGAAAATAATAATAAGTTTAGGCATTTGCCGGTTGGCTCAGTAATGAACACCCCACTCCGGTTAGGGGACAAGACCAAAGAGCCAAGCCCTCCTAAGAAGGCCGTTCCCTGCACACCCCCCGCCTCCTAGCCCATCAAAGGTGGTGTGAGCCCAGTGCTGTGCTAGACAAGGAGCAGCCCCTGTGTATTTCTGCTTATCCTGCTCTCTCTTTGGAAACTGTCTTCAGGGAGCAAGCTTTTCCTCTGCTCCTTCTTGCCCGAAGCTTCTTAGGGCCAGCCCCCATGTGCAGGGGCCCGCAGCGTCCAGAACTGCCCCTCAAGGGTGGGGGGGGGAGTCTGGCTAACTCTGGGCTTTGGCATCAGGGAGCCCTCGCGGCTGCCCTCCTGGGCCCCAATCCTCAACCCCAGGTAAGACTTGATTCTCCGCCGGCCTCTCCTTCTGTCGCGTCTCCTAACTGGAGAGGGGTGTTCACTACTGAGCCAACTGGCAAATGCCAAAACCCGTTATTATTTTAATAATCAGTGTTAATCGTGCTGTAAATAACCTCACTCATCCGGATCCCCTGCAAAAACAGGTGCTCTGTGGGGGCTTCCAACATAATAACATGAGCCAAACAGGTACTCGTTTAATGTTTATTTGCTTATTGGACTAGATTGGATTTAAATGGCTTTGAGCATATGGCCTGTGTTCTCCATTTATCTGGCGTCTCCCTGAGGCCTGGTAACTGGTGCTTACATAAATAGTGCCTACGTGAACACACTCTGAAGAAGGGAGGGCTTTGCAGTGGCTGGTGAGCAGTCTGAAATGACTGCAGGGACCGTGTCAAGCCAAAGACGGGCCTAGAAATTGCATTGTCACGTAGGGTTGTTGGCCCAGAGCAGGAGAACTTGGCCGGGAGATGGGAGGGGTTGACGAGCGAGTTCAGATCTTGTCCTGGTTTGCCTGGGACCCCCCCTGGTTTCAGCACTGAAAGTCCCACATCCCTAGGAAAACCAGCATAGCTGGGTCACCTGTCAGGTTTCTAGATCATTAAACTGCACCCCCCGCGAAGAAGTCACAGCATTGCTAGAGCCAGCTCGGAGACCGTAAGGTACGCCCTTAACAAAGGAGTGTCTGTTCAGACCACAAGACACAGAGTGGCCCAGGGTGACACTGTGACACGTGTGGGGTTAAGGCAGAAACAAGGGGCACAGTGCTGGGCAAAGGCAAAGACAAGGTGTGCACGCGACCTCAGCCAAACAAGAGAACAGTGGCATTTGCCTGGAAGACGTCACATGGACAATGAAATGGCACACGGGCCATGAAATAGCTGGTTGGGGCGCCTCGGTGGCTCAGTCGGTTGAGCATCCGAGTTCGGCTCAGGTCATGATCTCGCCGTTCAAGGGTTCGAGCCCCGAGTCGGGCTCTGAGCTGGCCAGCGCCCTGGAGCCTGCTTTGGATTCTGTGTCTCCCTCTCTCTCTCCCCTTTCCCCACTTTTGCTCTGTTTCTCTCTCAAAAATAAATAAATAAACATTTAAAAAAAAGAGAGAATTGGTTGTTTGCCCAGCTCAGCTCAACTCTCTCTTCTTCCTTCATAAGGAAACCTCAGGTCTGTTAAGGGATCAGTGTGGACAGCCCCAGGCAATGAGTCACAACTGGCCTAGTCCAGTGGTGTTCATCAGAATCACGGGGAGGCTTCTCAAGAAAGATCATGCCCCCACTCCTGAGCTTCTGGGGAGAGGCCAGAGCATCTGAATTTCTAACAAGTTCCCAGGTGATACGGATGGTCCAGGGGCCACCACATTTATCTGGACAACGGTGCACCCCACTTTCCCAGATATTCGCGCAACTGGCAATGACATTGTGACACAGGCCTGGTGAACAAAATCTCAGCAGAGAATCCTCCGCTGTATTTCTGGGAAAGCATTTTTTCCTGATGAAAAGGGACCGTTACCAGTGGAGTGGCCCTTCAGCCCTCCTGCCTCTTCCTGCCATGAATATGGATGTGAGGTCTGGAGCTGCAGCAGCCACCTTGTGGTTATGAGACAACGAACACAAGCAAAAGGCCAAAGGTGCAGAGAAGCCATTCCCTGTTGTAAAGTCCCTGAGGCCATACCAGCAACCGCCTACCTCTCAACTTACTATGTTAAAAAAAAAAATACATTGTTATTTGTTCAAGTGCCTGTGAGTCAAGTTTGCTACTAATGGAAGCCAGAAGCATTCTTTTCTGATACACAAAGTCAGCCACACAGGGGTTTGGTATATGCCAACTATTTTATTGTTGGATTTCCAGCCTCATTGTAATCTTACTAAAAGACAGAAGAAGAAAGTTGTTTGTGGTATAAACATAAGGACCAGGCTGCCTGGATATGAACTCTGACTCCACCCCTCACAAGCTGGGTGACCTTGGGGAAGTCACTTAACCTCTCTGTGCCTCAGTCTCTTAACTTATAAAATGGATATACTAAAATACAACGAATCCATACAGGTAAAATATTTAGAATAGTGCTGGCCCTGAAGTAAAGGCAACCAACAGTAGATATTCTCGCCGTTAGAATTCTGCATGCGAGGTTTTTCCCCATTTTTCGCTTTTATGAGACACGACTCTCATTAAATCATGACCAAACATCACAGGGGTGATGAAGCCAGAGCTGTATTAGCGCCCATTAGTTACTGACCGTGACTAGCACCCCAGGTAAACCTGGTTGATCTACCTTTCAAGCCAGTGGGCTCTTTTCTCATTCCCATCAAACCGATTATTTCTAAGGAATGTCACGTTTTTCTTTCAACACACTATGTTCACAAGGCAGTTTATTCAGAGGCAAATGTGAATTTTCAAGATGGCTAATTACTCTTTCAAACGATCTCTAATGGCAGGTAACCCCCAATCACCATCCCATAAAAATATATGCATTTCAGTATCACACGCATCAGGCAGGGACAGCAAGAAACCGTCCCCTTTCCTGCCTCCCTGAAAAGCTAAACGGGTGGCCATATGCTTTCACCCAGAAATGCTGATTTCCAACATCGTTTCAAATATCTGAAGATCTACTAAAAACGGCCCTGTGATGCCCTTTGGCAAGAGAACAACAGCCTCCTCTCTGATTCACCACTGTCCGAGCCAGCTCCATTCACACATCTCTACCTCCTGCCTGACCCTGTAAGCATTGGAGTTTTGGCCCTGAGGATACCCAGGGGACGGTTACCGGTTACCGCCGGTGGAGGGAAAAGCAAGTGCAAAGGCCCTGGGGGGAAATGTGCGTGACGGTCCCCGGGCACAGCAAGCAGGCAAGGCTGGGCGGAGCGCAGCCTGGGGAGAAGAGGGAGTGGGGGAGCCGGTCACCCGGGGCTGCGGTAAGGGCTTTGGGAAAGATCCCAATTTGGTTGTGAACCCAGAGAGACCAACCTGCCACATGATGGTAATCCAGGTCATGGGGTCCCGGCAGCTGTCACAGCCCTGCTAAATTAAAGCGAGCTTCACCGGCAGATGCAGTGGGCACAGAGGATTTCCAGGGAAGCAAAGATTCCCCGCAGGATGCCATGAGGGTAGACACCCGTCACACATTTGTCCACACCCACTGGATGCCCGACAGCAAGAGGGAAACCTCACATAACTACAGACTCGGAGTGACGATGTGTCATACAGGCTCATCAACCGCAACAAAGGTGCCACCCTGGTGGGGATGCTGATGATGGGGCCGCTCCGCATGTGTGGGGTCAGGGGGCATGTGAGAAGCCTCTGCACCTTCCCTTCAATTTTGCTGTGAACCTGAACTGTTGTGTTTTTTTTAATTTAAATTCAAGTTAGTTAACATACAGCATAGTCTTGGCTTCAGGAGCAGAACCCAGGGATTCATCTCTTACATACGACACCCAGGGCTCATCCCGACAAGTGCCCTCCTTAGTGCCCACCACCCATCCAGACTATTCCCCCACCCATTTCCGCTCCAGCAACCCTCAGTTTGTTCTCTGTATCTAAGAGTCTCTTGTGGTGTGTCTCCTTCTGTTTTTATCTTATCCTTCCGTCCCTTCCCCTCTGTTCATCTGTTTCGTTTCTCAAATTCCTCGTATGAGTGAAGCCGTACGATTTTTATCTTTCTCTAATTTCGCTTAGCATAACACCCTCCAGTTCCATCCACATTGTTGTAAATGGCAAGATCTCATTCTTGTTGATCGCCGATTAGTATTCCATTATATATATAAACCACATCTTCTTTATCCATTTGTCAGTCGGTGGGCATTTGGGCTCTTTCCATAATTTGGCTATTGTTGAGAGTGCTGCTATGAACATCAGGGTGCAGGTGCCCCTTCGAATCAGCATGTTTGCATCCTTTGGATAACTTCCTAGTAGTGCAAATGACGGGTCACAAGGTGGCTCTATTTTTAATTTTTTGAGGCACCTCCATCCTGCTTCTTTAAAAAGTCTATTGAAACGAAACAAAAAACCAGATGGAGTGGGTGGTCAGCCAGCAGCCCAGGAAAGGGAGAAGCAAGCAAGCAGCCTGTCCACACGTGGAAACCAGGGACAGGGGCATTCCCGTCACGAGACTCTGGCCCACTGTGCGTCCACTACTAGGTCCACCTCTGTGTCTATGGTGCGCTGGCCCTGGTGGGAGCAGAGACTTCGGGGGGAACACACTCAGCTCACGAGGAGCTCGCAGCCCAGCAGGGGACACGGCCAGGTCCCGACGACACTGACGGAGGCGCCGGGGCAGTAGCAGGGTGAGGACCAGGCCCTAGGGAGGGACGTGCTCCGGGCTGCAGGGACGGTCTGTGTAAGTTTTCAAAAGCACAAGATCCCGAGTGTGGGTCTGAGGGATTACAAGCGTTCTGCAGGGGGTAAGGAGAAGGAAAGATCCCAGGAAAACTCCCAGAAAAGCAAGAACCCAGTGGCATGAACCAGCAGGACGAGGTCCCAGAACAGCAGGACCAGGGTGTGAGTGGAGACGAACGAGGAGGGTGGTTAACGCACTGGCTCACTGGACATTTCTTCAGGACGAGGATGCACCAGGCCTCAGCAGAGGTTGCAAAACCATTACTCCAACGGGCCCATATCTCCTTGTTTACCAGGGGTTCCCAGGGGCCGATTCGGGCTCACAGGGCGTTCAGTAGTTGTTGTTTTATGATACGTTATTTTATGTTATTTTATCGTATTTTATTTTATGTTATTTTAGAGAGAAAGAGAGAGCGGGGCGCGAGGGCAGAGGGAGAGAGAGAGCTCTCTAGCAGGCTCCACACTCAGCATGGAGCTCAATGCGAGGCTGGATCCCACGACCCCGGGATCATGACCTGAGCCGAAATCAAGAGTCAGACCGTCAACAGACTGAGCCACCCAGGTGCCCCAGTGGGGGGTGTTTTAAAGTATGTTTATTTATTTGGTGTGTGAGAGACAGGGAGTGCGGGAGGGGCAGAGAGAGACAGAGAGAGACAGAGAGCAGCCTCCACGCTGTCAGTGCAGAGCCCGACACAGGGCTCGAACCCACGAACCGCGAGATGGTGACCTGAGCAGAAATCAAGAGCCAGACAATTAACTGAGCCACGCAGGCGCCCCAGTAGGGGTATTTTAGACAGGACGTGAGATCACCGCAGCCCTCGGAAAGAGAGAGCCTTGCTGTGAGCTCACCTGTCGGCTCCGGGGTCTGAGATGGTTCGCAGGCCCGAGAGCCAAAGAAGTGCTTTCTTCTCTCCTTTGCCCGCCATCCCGAGCGCTCCCACCCCAAGTCCTGTTTAGGCTGCTCACTGGCATCCCAGAGGTAACACATCCCCACCCCTCACCCTGGGCCTCACCTGTCTCCCGGCCTCCCCTGTGCACTCTCCCTTCCCTAGAAGCACATCAGCCTTCCACCCACCCAGGCACTGTCCTGCTGTTCCTCCTGCTGCAATGCTTGGTCCTGGTTCATCCCAACACCAGCTCTCTCCCCTCCTCAGGTGTCTCCCCCCTGGAGAAGTAAAAGATCTTCCCTGACACTCCGCCTGGGCGACCTCCCCCCCGGGTGTCCCTACCTCATCACATGGTCACCTCCTCCCTAGTAATTCTCAAGAACTGAAATATCTGTTCTTGTGTCACCTGTTCGTTGCCCATACCCCCATTTTGGAAGGTCAACTCCCCAAGGGCTGGGGCGTTTGCCTGTTTCGCTCGCTACAGTATCTCTGGAGCCTAGCACGGTGCCTGGCATATAGTAAGTGCTCAGTAAATAGCTACTGACCATGAACAGATGAGTCTTGAAAGGGACAAGTCCATGGGAGTACATGAACAATGACAGGGGAGTAGGCACAGCTTCCAGGAAGAGGCAGCCCTTCACTTCTCAGCATCTCCCACAGTCATCTGCGAAATGGGCACAATGCTACCTGCCTTGTAGAGTTGTTAATGGGACAGTAATACAGTAAAGGTAGCAGGACACCCTTCTCAAATTCACGTTCACATGTAACATCATCATAATTGAGGTTGTTCCCCAAAATTGACAGAGTCATTCTTAGGAGAATAAATAGGTGAGAATAGGGTACAAGGTCCCATGAGATAAGTTCTGAAGAAACAAAGCCTTCTCCTGGCTGATATAACAATACACCGTGTATTCATTCCTCCCACAAATAGATGCTGCTCATGACAAGATGCCCACAGCGAGCAAAGACATAATCCCTAGTGATGTGCAATCTACTAGAAACTGAGTCACAAGAATGTCCGCAAGGAATTCAGGATGGGTTGGAGGGAGGGACACAGCCTTGCAGGTTAACACACACTGGCTGGCCTCCAGTAGAGACAAGAACAGCTATTCTGTTAGCAGTACTGGAGGGATTGGTTACTTACTGGACAAAAACAAAATTGGGGCTCCTGGGTGGCTCAGTCGGTTGGGCATCTGACTTTGGCTCAGGTCATTATTTCACGGTCAGTGAGTTCAGACCCTGCGTCGGGCTCTGTGCTGATGGCTCAGAGCCTGGAGCCTGCTTTGCATTCCGGGTCTCCCTCTCTCTCTGCTCCTCCCCCACCCGCACTCTGTCTCTCAGAAATAAATAAACGTTAAAAAATAATTTTTTAGGGGCACCTGGGTGGCTCAGTTGGTTAAGCATCTGACTTCAGCTCAGGTCATGATCTCACAGTTTGTGGGTTCAAGCCTTACGTCGGGCTCTGTGCTGACGGCTCGGAGCCTGGAGCCTGCTTCGGAGTCTGTGTCTCCCTCTCTCTCTGTCCCTCCCCTGCTCATGCTCTGGCTCTCTCTCTGTGTCTCAAAAATAAATAAACATTAAAAAACATTTTTTTTCTAATTTCTAAAAATCAAATGAGTACCTCTCTCTGTTCCCTAGCTCCCCAAATAATATTCTGAGCAAATCAGAGTTCAATGTAACAATATCCCAAACGATAAAGCTCAGTGCCTGAAAAGGAAACATTTGGTGGATATACCAGGCTCCCCTCTTCCCCATTAACTCAAGGAGGCGACCACCCTGGTGCGTGACCTCCTCCGCCAGCAGGTAAGCTAGTTATTCAAAGGCCACAGGCTCACAGGCTGCACCAGGGCTGGGACAGACAGCCCCCTCCCCGGAAAGAGTATACTGAGGAACCATGTGTACATAATTCACTCTAAACACCCAAGACGACTGGTTGCTCCTGGGAACTCTCATGGCATCCCATTCGTGGGTGTGTCCCAACACTCAGGGCCTGGGTGGGACCATCTTGGTACACAGCCACCCTGGTTCCTCGTCCCTGAGGTGCAGGTCTCAGCCATGGTTATGCAGACGACTCATAGTCAGCTTAAGACACAGACCCAGGTCCTGGCCAGTAACCGCTCTGGACATTCTGCTGTTCCTACAGATTTCTCACACACTCTTGCTTGTGTCCCCAGCACAGAGGTGATGATGGCATCTGCTAAACTGAGCTGCAGTCACTGCTTTTAGCCTCATTAAAAACTGTTTTGTTTTCTAGTTGATAAATGTGTTTCAGAAAGCCCAAAGGCCTTTTTTTTCCCCTCACTCTGCACTGTTATCAGCAAAAACACTGTATCGAAAAACATTTAGGAAATCACATCCCTAATTCATACAGGAAAATATTATATGGCAATAATCTCAGGACAGAAGCTCACTTGGATGCTGGTGGAAATGTGGAATCTGTGATAAGGGAAGCGTCAAACACGCGTTTGAGAGAGGAGACTAAGAGTCAGCTTAATAATTCCTCGAAAGCAGTACTGTCTCAGACAATCTGCTTCCTCTGCACCCAGTGTCAGTTTCCTGTGGCCACCATAACAAAGAGCCACAAACGAGGCGTTTAAAACAACAAAGATTTACTCTCTCACAGTTCTGGACACTGGAAGTCTGAGATCAAGGTGTTGACAGGACTGTGCTCCCTCCAAATGCTCTAGGGAAGAATCCTTCCTTGCCTCCTATAGCTTCCTGGAGGCTCGGGCAACCCTTCTCGTGCCTGGGCTTGGACTCCATTGTCATATGGCCTTCCTGCTGCTCTGTCTCCATCTTTCTTCTCTTCTTACAAGGACCCTGGTCATTGAATTAGGGCCCTAGTCCAATATGACCTCATCTTAACTAATTACATCTGCAAAGACCCTACTTGCAAAGACTGTCACATTCTGAGGCTCTGGGTAGACATGAATTTTGGAGGGATGATATTCAACCCAGAGCACCCAGAACAGCACCTGGCCCAGAGAAGAGGATAAATAAATGATGGCTGAATAGATGGATGGATGATGAATGCATGGATGGATGGATGGACGGACAGACAGATGGATGGATGGAAGGAAGGAAGGAAGGAAAGAAGGAAGGATAGATGGATGGATGGAGAGATGGAAGGAAGGAAGGAAGGAAGGAAGGAAGGAAGGAAGGAAGGGAGGAAGGAAGGAAGGAAGATGGATGGATGATGGATGGATGGATGGATGGAAGGAAGGAAGGACAGAAGGATGGATGGATGGATGGATGGATGGATGGATGGATGGAAGGAAGGATAGAAGGAAGGATGGATGGATGGATGGATGGAAGGATGGATGGAAGGAAGGACGGATGGAAAGAAGGATGGAAGGATAGAAGGATGGATGGAAGGATGGAAGGAAGGAAGGATGGAAGGAAGGGAGATGGATGGATGATGGATGGATGGATGGATGGATGGATGGAAGGATAGAAGGATGGATGGATGGATGGATGGATGGATGGAAGGAAGGGTGGAAGAAGGATGGATGGATGAATGGATGGATGAAAGAATGAATGACCACACAAATGAGCCCACATTCATGTGTACCTGTACCTACACACTTGTATCTGTCTGAGTTGTAGAAACAAAAATATATTTCGGGCACACTGTGTCATCTGGCTCTTCAGTCTGGTAGGGCAGAATCAAAGCTAACCAGGCTTCAGTCACTTCTCAAAGTAACTTCCAGCTGTGCAACCTTAGAACAAATCCCCTGGGAAGATGTGACACAACCAGATCATCTGTTAGGTCCATGCCGGCTCTCAGGGCAATGCTCCACAGAGGGCGCTTTCCAAGTACTTAAAGCACGACCATTTCTCCTGCAAACAGAGTTACCAGTTTCCTGATCTTTTTAGGGAAAGAACAGTGCAGGATTACAAGCCTAACTTGTGGTTTAGAGTCCACTGATACTTTTCAACTTACCTACTGACCAGCAGAATGGGGAGG
Source organism: Panthera onca (assembly GCF_046562875.1). NCBI lineage: Eukaryota > Metazoa > Chordata > Mammalia > Carnivora > Felidae > Panthera > Panthera onca. Next base: position 5,873,464 of record NC_138342.1, read on the forward strand.
GGGTGATAGCCAATAATCAAGAAAATGTCTGCTGCCTCTCCTTTTCACACAGAAGATAGTATTACTCATCTAATGCTCAATGCTGAGAGAAAGGCGCCCTGGACACTGCTTCTGCCTAACTGCTTTGCTCATCATGAACACTGAAAGGAACTTCCCCAGACAGGAGGAATAAACAAGCCAATATTTGTACTCCGCTGATTATGTTTTGATTTATCTTCTCATTAAACGTAAGCAAACATTCTCCATGGGCATATCTTTGAGGTCCTGGAAATTTTAAATGTCCTCAGTGCCTCTGTTGGGTATTCACCACGGCAAGACTCTAAATTTCCAACTCCTGGGGCCCGATTTTTAATGGCGAAGTTGGCTGGGCTGGGAGGGTCTGGTGGGCAGGTGCAGGATAGCTCTCAGAAGGCAGAAGCACAGGGAGGAGCTGAGGGCTCCAGAAGAGTGACATTGACTGACCCAATTTTTGACCCCTCCCTGTACCCATGTCCTCTGCAAGGTGACCTTCTGGCTCACGAGGTAAAGTGTCCTTCTCCACCCGCTCATTCTCCATTCAGCCACAGCACGTGGATTGATTCGGCCAACGGGGCGTTAGCAGGCTTGATTCAAGCTGAGGCTCGAGAAAGTGCTTGTGCATATCTGCCTCCCCCTTACTCATCTACCCCCACCAGAGGAACACGCGGGCCTACCTTCCGAACAATGACACCCTGGCGATGCCAGTAGCCCAGGACCCAGGTGAAGCCGTCCCAGAGCGACACCCAGCCAATCCCCAGACGAGCGAGAGGGACCAGCTGAGATGAACGGAGTCAACCTGCAGGGTAGCGAGGACGTTCAAGGCTTGCTGGTGGAAGCCACCGGTTTGGGGGCAGTTGGCTCTATGGCATTACTGACAAGGAAACCAAGAGGGACAGAAGGAGGGAGGGAGGCGGGCAGGAAAGAAAAAAGGCAAGAAGGGAGGGAGAGAGATACAGGACCAAGGACTATCCTAAGAGGAGTGAGGTGTGATGGCCATAGAACAGCGAAAACAATCTTCATAAAGAGCAAGAACGTGGGAAGACTCGGTCTATCCCATGTTAAGACCTACTACAAAATCAAGCTACAAAAGTCAAGACCAGGTGGTAGTGAAAGAGGGACAGAACAGGGACCCCGGAAGTTGATCCACATAATATGCCCAACTGATTTTTGACAAACGTGCAAAAGCAACTCACTGGAGGAAAACAGCTCCAACTGGATGGCCACAGGCCAAAACCTGGCCCTCCGTCTGAGGCAAGGCAAGAGCCTTTTGGCAAAGGGCTGTGGTCAGATCACTGAGCGGTTTGCCTGCACAGGAACAAGAGGCAGGCCCTGCAGGGAGGTGTGAGGAAGGGCAAGGGTGGCCTGGAGGCAGACTTGCAGAACTCAGTTCCTTGTGGTTATAGGATGGAGGTTCTTCTTTCTTTCCTTGCTCTTTCAAGATTTTTTTCAATGTTTATTTATTTTTGAGAAAGAGAGGGAAACAGACAGTGTGCGAGCTGGGGAGGGGCAGAGAGAGAGGGAGACACAGAATCCGAAGCAGGCTCCAGGCTCCGAGCTGTCAGCACAGAGCCCGACGTGGGGCTCGAACTCACGAATTGTGAGATCACGACCTGAGCCAAAGTCGGATGCTTAACTGACTGAGCCACCCAGGCGCCCCGCATCCAGAGGTTTCTAATAGTAGACTAAATCCTTCGCATGCACCAAATCTCTCTTACTTTCCTTTCAGCAACCGGTCAGGAGAGAACTCTCTGCTTTTAGAGGGCTCGTGGGATTAGGTTAGATCCATCTAAACGATCCTTTTTTTACGATATAATGTAATATAATCATGGAAGTGAGGAGGGGTAAGAAGGTCATGGGGCCATCGTAAAATTCTGCCTCCTACAGGGCCAAATAAATGATGACTTCGCCATCATGAACAGCTAAAGAGTAGTGATGTCCCCTCAAACACACACGTGCACGGTCTTGCTTCCTTATTAGCCTAACACAAACCAGAATAATGAGATGAGAAGCCTCCTTGACACTCTTGGGTGTAAACCCATGGCCTCTGGGTTTACAAGATCTTCTGTTTATTTTGTTATTTCCTTCTGGGTCTTCTTGGAAGTCTGGTTCTATTCCAGGCCCTGGACCAGAAACAAACAAACTTGATGCTAGTCACCATGCCCTCCCTACCAAGAGAGTGAGCAAGCACTCTCTAAGTGCCAGAATGGGGTGGAGGGGGAACTTGGGAGGCTCTGGGGTGGGGGCAGGGAGGGGCCAAGAAAGTGCTGATTGGTTTAAAGGAGAAGAAAAGAGGGGCGCCTGGGTGGCTCAGTCAGTTAAGCGTCCGACTTCAGCTCAGGTCACGATCTCACGGTTCCTGGGTTCGAGCCCCGCGTCGGGCTCTGTGCTGACAGCTCGGAGCCTGGAGCCTGTTTCAGATTCTGTGTCTCCCTCCCTCTCTCTCTGCCCCTCCCCTGCTCATGCTCTGTCTCTCTCTGTCTCAAAAATAAATGAAAACATTTTAAGAAATTTTAAAGGAGCGGAATAGGATTGTGCATCTCTTGAAAGCACAGGGGAACGTTTTGCTCGCTCAGACATCTCGTGAACGTAGTCAAAAGTTCAGGACTGTTTCCCTCTGACAGAGCCAAATTACATTAAGTCGGAAAAATGAGCCTGGTTTCCAAGCTGGATGGGCTGCATGGCGGCTCCCCTGGCCTACAGACTGAGGAGATAATGACATTTTGACAGAGCTGGGGCACGAGACAGCTACCTTCTTGAGTAGGCAACATGGGGGACTGGTCTCACTTCTCTTCTCCATCCCTGAAAAATGCACGTAGGTCATGGGTGTGCCGTGAAAATCCAATGAGATCGTGCATAAAAAGCTTTAGGCCCAGCTCGTACTACATGACCCATCAATGGTCGTGGGGGAGGCAAGGGGATGGTGACAAAGGTGGCATGATCGTGACGATGGTGATGGTTACGGGCTGAACCACGCCCCCCGAAAATCCAGGGGTTGAAGCCTGACCCCCAGCACCGCACATGTGACCACGTTTGGAGACAGGGTGATAAAACGAGGTCGCTGGGGTGAGCTCTGATCCTACAGGCCTGGTGTCCTTGTAAGAAGAGGCGATCAGGACACAGACAGGCACAGAGGGATGACCACGTGAGGATACAGAGTGACGATGGTCATCTACACACCGAGAAGGGAGGCCTCAGAAGGAAGCAACGTGCCCACATTTTGGGCCAGGGCTCCCCAGCCTCTGAGACCGGGGGAGAATAGACTTTTATTGCTTCAGCGCTCAGTCGGTGGTGCTTTGTGACGGTGGTCCCAGCAGGCTAGTACGACAGCGATGGTGACGTGGATGCTGCTGCTGGCAAGACGCGGGGCAAGGCGTCCTGAGGGACTCTGGCTTACGGAAGGGAAACTGCATTCCGTAATCCTCTATGCCCACCACAGTGGGTCCAAGGAAGAGAGCCAGGAGCGCAGGGAGTCATGCAGCACCCAGGCAAGGGAGTGGAGTGGCATGCCTGACGGGAGCAGGACGGGGGGAGAGAAAAGGAGAGCTGAGAAAGACACAGGACCCACATCATGAGAACCCTGGATGTGGCCAGAGGGGAAGCAGGTGAGGGATCCATGATGATTTCTGGCTCCACAGCACTGATAGGTGCAGACAGCGAAGGCTCCAGAGGAGGCAGAGACCGGGGGAGAAAAGAGGACCACGTGAGGGGAAAGAAGCGAGCTTGGTTTGGGGGACGCTGACCTGGGGATCCCTGTGGGAATAAAGAACGGTAGGAGGACGCACCTGGAAGGGAGCCGGAGCACCGTTGGAAGGAATGAGCTGGTCCCCGGTGGGGCACTCTGAGTCGAGAGCAGGGGTTGGGGACAGAACCTGGAGGATGCTGACAGCTGAAGGCATGGAGAGCAGGAACCCCCAGGAGAAACAGAGCCCAGAGGGGTGGGAGAGAATCGGGAGAGTGTCATGGGACCTGTCGTAGTCAGCTTGGGCAGCTATAAGCAACCCCACAGCCTCGGGGGCACAAATAGGAGACATCTACTAATCGTGGTCTGGAGGCCGGGAAGTCCAAGATCAGGAGGACAGCAGGTTCAATTCCTGGTGAGACCTCTCTCTCTGGCTCAGGGAAAGCTCTCTCCTCACCGCGGCCTCACATATGGCCTCACGGTGGAGACAGAGAGCTCTCCTCTCTCCCTCCGCTTACCAGGGCACTAATCCCACCATGGAACCCCACCCTCCAGACTTGATCTCCACCTAATCACCTCCCCATACCCCACCTCCAAATCACATTAGGGGTTAGGGCTTCAACATATGAATTGGGGGTCAGGGTGGGGGTACACGATTCAGTCCATGAAAGACCCCAGGGGAGGAGGGTCCACAGAAGGGTCCATCAAGCCAAATGCCAAAGGCATGAGCTGGTCAGCATCCCTGGTCAAATGATGGTAAATGGACCGACAAATGAATGAATGAATGAATGAATGAATAGCCACAGGGAACACACAGCCACTTTGCCACATTTCTGTGGATGCTTCTCTCTTCTGCTGGCCTTTCCACTGGCCCAGGAGATCTGCATGGACAGGCCTGGCCATGTCCTTCTCAGCTGCCCTGGCCCCTTGATGTGGCTGGCCACAACGTGGTGTGTAGGACACGTTTCCTGAGCGGATGGAGGTCTCCTGCCTGTGGTCGGTGGCGGGGCGGGGGGTGGGGGGGCGGTGCTCAGCCTCCTCAGCTCTCACAAGGCGACCCAGCACAGACTCAGGTGCAGGCAGGCACAACCCCTAGACCCAGCCCCTCCATCAACACGGCTTGGCCTGGGGCTCCCTTAACCTTTGCGGGCTTTGTTTCTATGTTTGCAAAATAAGATCATTTACCTTCAAACTCACGGTGAAAATTAGGAAGCTGACATCCAGCATCCTGCCTGACTGATGGGACCTGTTCTATGTTGTCCTTTGTTCTTGGCATCATTACTAGGGAAGGGGGGCGGCGAAGAGCTCAAGTAGGGGTGGGAGAGAGAGGGACAGAAGCCTAAGCAGGCTCCATACTCAGTGCAGAGCCCAACTCAGGGCTCGATCCCACCACCCTGGGATCACGAGCGGAGCCGAAATCAAGGGTCGGTGCTCAACCGACTGAGCCATCCAGGCGCCCCCTTGATACTCATTATTCTAACGATGTGACAACACACACAGAATGTGAAGCCAGCGCTTCCCTTCCTAGGTCTGGGGCCTGCTGCCTCCTCTATAAAAGGGGAATGAGAGCATCAGCTATACAACAGGTTGTCGTAGGATCAAATCATTTACTATCTATAGGCCACTCAGAGCCAAGCATAGCACTCGGCGGGTTCCCAATCACTGTCCCTAGCCGTTTAGTTGTTCTGTCAGCAACAGACAGGCAATCTCAGAATTTCTCCTGATTTCACGCATTATCGCTAGACATTACACGCATCCAGTCAACGAGCATCTACGCATATGTGAGTCCCGCGTCTCGACGTGTGGGGATTCTCGAACGACTGCCTATTGTAACACAGCCACACGGATGCAGGCATCATTAAAACTTCAAGGAAATTATGGAGTCTGTGCCAAAAAAAAAAAAAAAAAAAGCAACTTCTGTGCTCAAGTCACCACGTTATTTCCAGCATATAAAAACATTACTCGGGACGTGGTCGCCTCATGTACGATGTTCTTGCCTCCCAGCGATAAGCTGAGCGCATTCCTTCAGAACCGAAAGTGTCCTTACCTAATTTATTTTAAAAATGGAACATTTTGTAACAGAATCGCACAGCCATAACGCAAACTGAGCTTTGCTGCTGAGCTTACGCCTGGGCTGTGTCAGATTCTTGGAAGGAGATAAAACCTTGAGAACAGAAGTCAGGAAGGAAAAAAAAAAAAACCCGGACAATATTTGAGAGCAAAAAAAAAAAAAAGGAAAGCTCTCTGGACTTCTCATGTTGCCCACTGTCGAGCAGAGCTCCAAAGCCCTTCTTTTTAGAAAGCTGCTAAGAAAAAGACCCAACTATTTCCTTTTCTGGCCACATGGAAACGGAAACCGTTCCCGCCTGGCGTAAAATCTCCCTAACGCCCCAGGGGTTAGAGGTGCTCCTGTTCCTTCCATGAGCTCTCCCAGCTAACAGGGCATGAGACTTCTCATTCCTAATGCCAACAGGACGTCCTATACAGGACACAAAAAAAGCTTACGGAAGCATGGAGCCCGCCGAAGGTGCAGAAGCGCTCCGCCCCCAGGAAGGCCTACCGCATGCAATCCCCACAAGGTGAAGTTGGTTCTGGGGGCAAAAGAGTCCTACTCTTGCACGTGCAAAGCACGGCCGGTACACAGCACATAGGCAGGTTTGCGGTACATGTGTGGTACCAACATTCCATGAGACGTTGAGAGTAGGAGAGGGGATTCAGGAAGCAAACGTGCCAAAAGCCTCTGAAATGTCCAAAAGGCAGGGGTGAGGAAGTGAGAGTGCAGGAGAGGTAGAGACGCACAGGCCTCTGGAGACCAGATGGTCCAGGGGGGGTGGGGGGGGAGGGGAAGCTATGTGCCATCTGGCCAGGCGTCCGTAAGTCACGCTAGCTCTTTGGGCACAAGTCCTTAGACAGGCAGACAGTCCGGGTGCGTGGGAAAGAACAGTGGCCAGGACAGCCCGGGCCCCCACCCCTGTGGGATTGACCTTCCAAGCAGGAAGACTGAGAGGAAGCGAGCAAATAACTAGGAGTATTGCCAGTGGCAAAAAGCTGCATAAAGAAAATAGAGCAAGGGCGCAGTTAGCCAGTCACGGAGGAAGTGATTCTCCAGGTGGCTAGGGCGGCCAACTTTGAGCAGGTGGCCTCTGACGCTGGACCCAGAGGGAAAGAAGCCTCAGGCATCCAGAAACAGGGAAGCACGTTCATGCCCCGCTCGAGGATCAGCATGTGCAAAGGCCCAGAGCAGGAACAAGCTTGGTGTTCCCGAGGACCTGATAAAAGGCGTGTGTGTCTGGAGAAGAGTGGTGGGAAGGGCAGGCAAGAGGCGAGATCCAACAGGCAGGAAGGCAGGTCCACGCAGGCCACACCAGCCACCGTGTATACAGGTTGGAGTGAACCTGAATGCCAGGGGAAGTGATGGAATCAATCAACGTTTGATGTAGAAACCGTGTCCTTACACTGTGGATGCATTCGCCTCTTCAATCTGAGGGGCTGACCCTCCTGCTTCATGAGAGAAATCTGGGGAGGGACAGAATTAAGATGAGTGAAGTCAGGCCATGAATCAGACCATTTACATCCTTCAAAAAACCCACTGAGGTTATTATTATGGTGACTGATTTTACATGAGGATAACTGAAGAGGCGAATCAATACCATCAATTTCTCATAGACGATGATGTCGCACGCACGTATGGTTGTTTCTGCTTCAGAAAGTGTCTTCGCCCTTGTCTGACCTTCATGGCAGCCCTGGGAGGGGCACAGAGCAGAGATGCTTGTCCTTGCTTTACGGGGAATCAGGCAACCTGGCCAGGCTCCCGTGACCAGCGAAGCCACAGCACCACAGTGAGAGCCCGGCGGCCATCCGCCCCCGTCCAGGAGTCCCTGTGCTTCTCCTCAGCACCACGTCTGGTTTCCCCATACAGATCTGTGAAATGGGTACCAGTCCTGGCTGCACCCTTCCCACTGGCCGTGAGGGAGCTGAAATCTGCATGGGGGCCTTGAAGGTACACGTTTCAAGCTTGGCCCCTGGTGCCATTTCTGCCCCGTCCTCGTTTCTCTTCTTGGTCTTCACTCATGTTTTCACTGCTGCCATCCTCTTGTACTTCAGGTGCCGGCTGAGCCAACTTAAATCTTTTCTAGAATCAGCCAGGAACACAACTTTCAGACTTACACACGGTTTCCTCCCAGGGCAGGGGGCCGTCTGGGAGATCTGGTGGTCCAGGGATTGAAACTGGATTTGGCTCAACTGGATGACTGTGTGCAAATCAACAGGAGAGGCCGGAGGGGCACAAGGAGAGCCCATTCGGACAGCAAAGCAACATGGCAAAGCTAACCAGCCACACAGGACGGCTTGTAATGAGACACTCACAGAGAGGTGGCCTTGAGAACTCCCCAGATCCCTGCGCTCCCAACCAAATTAAAGCATAATGATCCCTGAAAACATGTGACAGCGGCTCAGGGAAGATCCCCAGCTACTCTCTTACTTGCAGAGTATGTTTCTGGCAGACTGTGGCCTCACCAAGTTGCTGGAAGGGTTGGGTCTCTCCCTGACGTGGCTCGTTAATACGGCGTCGGGCTGTGGGAAGAGCTGGGGATGCCAAGTATTCCCAGACAAATGACAAGCTCCGACCTGTGACACGCAGCATGCCACCAGCCCACGAAACAACGAGCCTGCGCTGCTCCCAATTAGAGTGCCCACTGGCCACTGCAAGAGGGACAGCATGTTCTGAGGACGTGCTTCTTAGACACTAAAGTCTTTTTATGGGAAGCCAGAAGGGAGTTCTTTGAAAAGATGTGAACAGAACAAGAGGGAGTCCGATGTCTCTGCTCGAGCCTCCTTTTGGAAGAAAATCTGGCGTTTAATAAAAGCTTTCTGGGGGGAAAGGTCAGGAAGATGTTTTATTTATTCACTCGATACGTGTTTGCTGGGCGCTAATTATTCGACATTGTCAGGGCTCTGTGCTCTGTGCTGAGACGCCAGAAGAAATAAGACAAACATCATCCCCATCTTCCAGGAGCCTAAAATCCAACAGGAGTCCTGACGTTGCAGAGGGATTTCACCTGTAGTTCAGAGAAGTGCCGAGTGGTGTAAGACATGTCGTGGGAAGGAACATACACAGGGGCAGGGAAGGCTCTTACGAGGAAGTGAATTTAAAACCGAGACTGGATGGATACATGGAGCTGGGCAGTGGTGAAAGTCAGGCAGGAGGGGTGGGACTGGGGAGAGTAGGGGATTCCTGGAAGCAGAAGGAACAGGGGGTTCAAAAGACAGTGAGATGGGGGGAGTGGCGAGAGACAGCCGTGGAGAAGAGGCAGGGACCGACATGCCGGATCTTCAAGGCTTGGACAAAGATGCTGTTCCTCATCCGGAGGGTGATGGGAAACCCTAAGGGTTTTAAGTGACAGAGGGGGCTGTGTGTGTGTGTGTGTGTGTGTGTGTGTGTGCGCGTGCGCGCGTGCGTGTGTGTTCAAGGGATGGAATGAAGTAACGGTCATTTAGCAAGATGGCTCACGCACCAGCATGGGCTAGGTTTTGCTGCGTAACAAGCAAACCCCAAATCTTGATGTCTTATAACAATGAATGGGTTGGTTTTTTTTTTTCACTTATATGTGTCCACACAGATCAGCCAGTGGCTCTGTTTCCTGCACTCATTCAGGGACCTAGGCTGACAGAAGCTGCGTCTGACCTACTCTATTCCTACCCCTTTCACTATTGTCTGCATCTGTCCTTAAAAACTAGCATATTTGCATGTTTCCTTCATTCCCTTCTTCCCAGTGGCTGGCACACAGTAGGCATTCTACAGTATCTGTTAAATTAATCCTGTTCACTTCAGTGGGTCACAGTCATTAGTTGGCCCCTAGAACCAGCCAAGCTCCTCCCTTTCTGCTCCCAGATTCCTCTTCTCCAGCTCTCTGAGAACTCCACGTATGGTTCATTTTTCCAGTCTCATGTTAGATCTCTCGTCCACAGAAAAACCTTCTTGGACCACATTTGTGATGGTCAGCTTTATGTGTTAAACTGACTGGGATATGAGGTGCCTCGAGATTTGGTCAAATATCACTCTGGGTGTGTCTGTGAGGGTGGTTTTGAATGCAATTAACAACTAAATCAGCAGACTGAGTAAAGCAGCCTATCCTTCCTAATGTGGGTGGGCCTCATCCAATCAGGTGAAGGTCTGTTTAGAACAAAAAGCCAACCTTCACCTAAGTAAGACAGAACTCCTTCTGAGGACAGTGTTGAACTGGGAAATCAGTCCTTCCTCCATTCAGACTCAAACTGATACATCAGATCTTGGGTCTCAAGCCCGCCGGCTTTCAGACTGGAACTTAAACCATCGGCTCTCCTGGTTTCTCGGGCCTTCTGACTCAGACTAGAACTACATCACCGGCTCTCCAGCTTTCCAACAGCAGTCTTGGGACGTCTCCGTCTCCATAACTGCATGAGCCAATTCCTTATAAGTCTCTCTATGTATCTACCAACCTGTATCTATCTGTCTGTCTGTCTATCTATCCATCCATCCTATTGGTTCTGTGGCTCTGTGTTGCCCGAATTATACAACCTTGTAGCAGACCCTGTTGGTGCCCCACCCATTCCCCTTCAGTCCTTACCATCACAACGTACACACTGCAAACAGCCGCATCATCTGGCTGGAGGGCTTTCTCGGGCGAGGAGACTCTGTCCTGCCCTGCACAGCGGGTGGGGAGTGCCCAGAACTGAGCAGCCCTCAACCGACAACTGGTGGGCACGGGCGGATCACTATCCCGCGTCCCTTCAACACAGGGTTGGACGACTCTGAGGCATGGGCTATGCTGCTCCCCAACGCCTGCAGGTGCCCACGGTGGTAGCTAACTTGCTCAATAAAATGCCTCACTTCCCTTCCTCCCAGGTTTCCTGAGATCATCTCCTACACGAACCGCCTGCACAAGGTTCCTCCTTTCAGGGTTAATTTCTAGAGAAACCCAAACTAAACCACACCCCATCAAGAAGGTCTATACACACCATTTTCTATCACAGCGCCCTGTGTATCTCCTCCCTAACATGTATCATATTCTTTCATTTTTAAGTATTTCTCAGCTCACTGTCCCAACAAGGGCATTGCCTATTTTTGTTTCTCTCATGCCCGAGGTGAATTAGTTGTTCAATACACATTGATAAATATCTGTCGAGTAAGTGAACGAAGGAAGGATCAAGCCTGAACGTGTGCCTTCTTCCCAGACCTCGGCTCCCTCATTAGGACAATGAGACAGTCACACGCGGCATCTGGAAGTTGGCTCTGGCTTTCGCATCCTGAGACTCTGAGATGTCAGGGGCTGGCGAGACAAGAAAGCACGTGGTGTTGTTGCCGGACAAGACTCTGGATAAGAACGTGGCTTCGTCTGCATTAATTTGACCAAGGAAGCTGGGGGTGGGGGGAGGGATGGCAATCAGGAGGGGAAAAAAGAGGGGGAAAAAAACCCTCCTTCGAGGTGGTCTTTGGTGGCTAATGATGGAGTGCAGGCGTGTGGAGCAGGAACACTGGGAGTGTTTGCATATAAATTGCCTTTTAAGGTTTCCATTCTTCAAGACTAATGAGTGTTTCAGACTTAAACATAACTATTCTCTACTAATTACTGTTTTGGTCGCTCTCCTGTTTTTTCCTCATGATTTCTACTTGTGATTCGAGGAGGTAGAAAGATGACCGTGCTTCCTGGGAGTCAACCACCCTCAGCATCGGCAGATTTCAGGTTTGCAGGTGATCCTGAAGCCTTGGCATGTAAAGAAGCGTAATGTCACATGAACTTGAATTTGAACATGAACTTGAATCACACCTTCTGCAAGTCACTTGACTGGTTGACAGACAAAAGAATAAATAGAAAATCTGAATAGTCCTGTATCTATCAAGCAGCTGAATCTACAATTAACTATATTGCCACAAATAAAACTTCAGGTCCAGATGGCCTCAATGGTGAATTATTCCATGGAAGTATAAAAGAACACCAAAATTATGTAAATTCTTCCAGAGAACAGAAAAAGGGGGAACATTTCCCAATGTGTTTTATGACATCAGCATAATCTTGATGCAAAAACATGAGATGAACATTACAAGGAGAAAATTACAGGTCAATCTGGCTCATGAATATACATGCAAAAATTCTAAGCAAAATATTAGCAGATTGAATCCAGCAACATGTAAAAGAATTATTACATCATGACCAGATTCGGTTTATCCCAGAAATGAAAGAGATAGCACTCACAGACTGAAGGGGGAAAAGGCATTTGAACGAATTTTTTTTTGACGAATAAAAAATGTTTGCTAATGGCCAATACCCATTCATGGTAAAACACAGTAAATCTAAGAGTTGCCTTTGAATCTGATAAAGAGTATCTATAACACACCTACAGCAAACATTATGCTTAATGGTTATGCATTTAAAGACGCTAGAAAAGAGAAAAAAGTTTATCACCACCATTTCTATTCAATATTTTACTAGAGGTCCTAGACAATTTCTCAGACACACACACACACACACACACACACACACACAAACACACACACACACAAATAAAAGGTACGGGTTTGGGGGCACCTGGGTGGCTCAGTTGGTTAAGCGTCCGACTTTGGCTCAGGTCATGATCTGATGGTTTGTGAGTTTGAGCCCCGCGTCGGGCTCTGTGCTGACAGCTCAGAGCCTGGAGCTGCTTCAGATTCTGTGTCTCCCTTCTCTCTCTGCCCCCTTCCTCACTAACACTCTGTCTCTCTGTCTCAAAAATAAAAAAAAAAAACATTAAACGACATTTTTAAAGGTACAGGTTTGGAAAAGAAAATATCAAACATTCTCACTCACATAAGTCATAATATGTAGCAACCCCAAAATAATCTACAGACTAATACACTTAGTGAGCAAACTTAGAAAGGACAGAGAATAGATCAATAGGCAAAAAAGCAATTATATTCCTATGTATCTCTTTAAAATCACATTCAGGGAGCATTAACTAATTCAACATCTTTGAAAAGATGGGCAAGATCTCTCTACAAGCCTCGTGGGGAAAAATACCGTAAGACTTCAAAACCGACATGCCATGTTCACAGACTGGAAAACTCAGTATTTTAAACATGTCAACCGACTGCCGAACTTTTCCACCCCGTTAACAAAACCCTAGCCATTTCTGAAAGAAAAATGGACAACCTGCTCTTCTAGTTATGTGGAAATGTAAAGGGCCAAGGGGAGCCACTGCGATCTTGAAGAGTAACTGAGAGAAGTTAAAATGACACATCTAAACTTTGAAATTTAGGGGAACTGAGGCTTTATATTATTGGCAGAGGGACTGACACACAGAATAAAGAAGAGTAGAGTCCGGGGGCGTCTGGGTGGCTCAGTAGGTGAAGCGTCCGACTTCGGCTCGGGTCATGATCTCGCGGTCCGCGAGTTCAAGCCCCGCATCGGGCTCTGTGCTGACAGCTCGGAGCCTGGAGCCTGCTTCGGATTCTGTGTCTCCCTCTCTCTCTGTCTCTCCACCCCCCTCAAGAATAAATAAACGTTAAAAAATTCTTTTAAAAAGATGGTCGATATACATATAAAAATGTGCTCAAGCTCATTAGGCATCAGGGAGCTATGAATGGAAATCACTGTGGACTGTTACGACATACTCCTAAGGATGTCTAAAATTAGAAAGAATGGCCGCACTCAATGTTGGCAAAGATGCGGAAAAACTAGAATTCTCACATGTTGCTACTGGGAGTGGAAATTGGTAAAACACTCAGGAAAATCAGAGCTGAGCGTTTGCATGTGACCTACCAATTCCATTCCAAAGTAAATATCCAAGAAGTTGCAGAAACATCAAAACACAGGCGCATGACATATACAAGGCTTGTTCCAGCCCCAAACTGGAAACAATCCAAAACCCTTCAATAGAACAGATTGTAACATACTCAAACACTGAAATACTACCCACCAACAAGAATAAACAATCTACCACTAGGTGAAACAATAACAGTGATCCCCAGAAAGATAATGGTGAATAAAAAGTCACATACAAAAGAAGACAATGGACAGGTGTGCTTCCACACAAAGTTCCAAACCTGGAAAGGTCCAAATGAAAGTGATGAGGTCAGAGCAATGGTCACCTTTTGGAGCAGGTGAGTGGAGGAGAGCAGAAGGGGCGGGGGGGGGGGGGCGGTTCTTGGGGCCAGTAACGTTATATTCATGCTATTATTTTTTGGTGTGCCAGAGACTCAACTTATTTTTCTTCTGTTTGTTTTTATTTTTTGTGGTAAGAACACTTCACCTGAGATCTACTCTCTTAACAAATTTTTAAATGTACAATATATTGTTGTTGACTACAAACACAACGTTGTAGCAGACCTCTAGAACTCACTCATCTTGCAAAAGTCAAACTTTACGCCCATTGATTAGTAACGCCCAAATCCCCCCTCCTCCCACCTTCTGGCAACTACCGCTCCACTCTTTGATTCTATGAATTTGACTATGTTAGATAACTCATAAAGGGAATCGGGCAAAATTTGTCTTTCTGTGACTGATTTATTTCACTTAGCATAATGTCCTCAAGGTATATTCATGCTGTTACATATTACAGAATTTCCTTCTTTTCTAAGGCTGATAGAATTCAAATGTATGTATACAGATCATTTTAACTTTTTTGAAAGTTTATTTCTTTTGAGAGAGAGACAGAAAGAGAGAGTGTGTGGGAGGGGCAGAGAGAGAGAGGGAGAGAGAGAATCCCAAGCAGGCTCTGCACTGCCAGCGTAGAGCTCAATGTGGGGCTCGAACTCACAAACCATGAGATCATGACCTGAGCCAAAGTCGGACACTTAACTGACTGAGTCACCCAGGCGCCCCCACAACATTTTTGTATCTATTCATCTGTTGACAATCCCTAATAACCACTTACTCTTTTCTAAATTTTTATTTAAATTCAGTTAATTAACATACAGTATAATATTAGTTTCAGGTGGACAATGTACTGATTCAACACTTCCATACATCACCCGCTGCTCATCATGACCAGTATAATCCTTAATCCCCATCACCTATTTCACCATCCCCCCCTCCCCTCACCTCTCATAACCATCAGTGCATTCTCTATAGTTAAGAGTCTATGTCTTGGTTTTCCTCTATTTTTTTCCCATTGCTCATTGTTCCTTAAATTCCACATGTGAGTGAAAATATACAGTATTTATCTTTCTCTGACATATTCTGCTTAGCATAGTACTCTCTAGATCCATCCATGTTGTTACAAATGACCCCTGAGGTGATACCTCATTGTAGTTTTGACATGCCTTTCCCTGATGATGAGCGATGTTGAGCATCTTTTCACGTGTCTGTTGGCCATCTGGATGTCTTCTTTGGAAAAATGCCTATTCGTGTCTCCTGCCCATTTTTTAACTGGATTATTTGGCTTTGGGTTGTTGAGTCTTACAAGTTGGTTACAGATTTTGGAGACTGGACTTTTATCCGATTGGTCATTTGCAAATATCTTCTCACATTCCAGAGGTTGCCTTTTAGTTTTGCTGATTGTTTCCTTTGCTCTGCAGAAGATTTTCATCTTGATGAGGTCCCAATAGTTCATTTTGACTTCGTTTCCTTGGCCGTTAGCAACATGTCTAGTAAGAAGATTGGCTACAGCCAATGTCAAGGAAGTTATTCTGTTCTCTTCTAGAATTTTTATGGTTTCAGGTCTCACACTTAGGTCTTTAATATATTTTGAGTTTATTTTTGTGTATGGTGTAAGAAAGTGGCCCTGTTTCATTCTTCTGCATGATGCTGTCCACTTTTCCAAGAACCGTTTGTTGAAGAGACCGTCTTTTTCCCAGTGGAGATTCTTTCCTGCTTTGACGATTAGTTGACCATGTACGTGTGGGTCCAGTTCTGGGTTCTCTATTCTGTTCCTTGGTGTATGTGTCTGTTTTTGTACCAGTGCCACACTGTCTGAATCACTACCGCTTTGTAACACAGCTTGAAGTCCGGAACTGTGATGCCCCCAGCTTTGCTTTGCTTTTTTAAAATTGTTTTGGCTGTTTGGAGTCTTTTGTGGTTCCATACAAATTTTAAGATTGTTTGTTCTAGTTCCGTGAAAAATGTTGGTATTCTGATACGGACTGCATTAAATGTGTAAATTGCTTTGGGTAATATGGGCATTTTAACAATATTTGTCCTTCTAATCCACGAGCATGGAGTATCTTTCCATGTCTCTGTGTCGTCAATTTCTTTCATCAGTGTTTTATAGTTTTCAGAAAGAAGTTGGATCAGTAATCAAAACACTCCACGCAAACAGAAGTCCAGGACCAGATGGCTTCACAGGTGAATTTTACCAAACATTTATAAAGAAAAGTTAGTACCTATTCTTCCCAAACTGTTCCAAAAAAATAGAAAAGGAAGAAAAGCTTCCCAATTCATTCTATGAGGCCAGCATTACCCTAACACCAAAACCAGGTAAAGACACCACTAAAAAAGGAGAGAACTACAGGCCAGTATCCTTGAGGAATACAGACACAAAAATTCTCAGTAACATACGAGCAAAACGAAGCTAACAACACATGAAAAAAATCTTTCACCACAACCGAGTGGGATTTACTCCTGGGTTTCATGGGTGGTTCAATAATTGCAAATCAACCAATGTGATACACTACATTAATAAAAGAGAAGGTAAGAACCCTATGATCCTTTTAATAGACGCAGAAAAAGCATTTGATGAAGTACAACCTACATTCACGATGAAAACCCTTAACGAAGGAGGTTTAGAGGGAACACACCTCAACATAACGGAAGCCATATATGAGAAAACCACAGTTAATATCATCCTAAATGGGGGAACACTGAGAGCTCTTCCTTTACGACCAGCAACAAGGCAGTGATGCCTCCCTCACCACTGTTATTTAACACAGTACTGAAAGCAATCAGACAACAAAAAAGAAATAAAGACATTTCCAGTCGGCAAGGAAGGAGTAAAACTTTCACTATTTGCACATGACACGATACTATACATAGAAGACCCGAAAGATTCCACCAAAGGAAAAAAAAAAAACTGCTAGAATGGATAAACGAGTTCTGTGAAGTTGCAGGATACAAAGTCAACGTACAAAAATCTGTTGCATTTCCATACACCAATAAAGAAGCAGCAGAAAGGGAAATTAAGCAATCAATCCTATGTAAAACAGCACGAAAAACAGTAAGATATCTAGAAATAAACCTAACCGAAGAGGTGAAAGACCAGAACTCTGAAAATCAACATCCTATTTCGATCTGTCGCTTTATAACATTTTGAAACCAAAAATTTTAAAATAGAACTACTCTACCGCCCAGCAATTGCATGACTAGGTATTTAGCCAAAGGATAAAAAAATTCAAAGTGTTTAAAACAACACTATCGACAAGAGCAAATTATGGAAGGAGCCCAAACGTCCATCGACGAACGAATGAGTGAAGAAGATGTGGGTGGGTGTGTGTGTGTGTGTGTGTGTGTGTGTGTGTGTGCTCAATGGATTACTACTCAGCAATCAAAAAGAATACAATCTTGCCACTTGCAACAACGTGGATGGAACCGGAAGGTATTATGCTAAGTGAAATAAGTCAGAGAAGGACAAATATCGTATGATTTCACCCATATGTGGAATTTAAGAAACACAATAGATGAACACAGGGGAAGGAAAGGAAAAATAAGATAAATACAGAGAGAGAGGCAAACCATAAGAAACTCTTAAATATAGAGAACTGAGGGTTATTGGAGGGGAGCTGGGGAGGGGAGGGGCTAAATGGCTGATGGGCATTGAGGAGGGCACTTGGGGGGGATGAGCACTGGGTGTTGTATGGAAACCAATTTGACAATAAATTACATTAAAAATTTTTTTAATTAAAAAAAAAAGTATGTCTCCAGCTTTGTTCTTGAGAAGACTGATTTGGCTATCTGTGGCTTTTTGTGGTTCCACATGAATTTTGGAATTGTTTTTCTATTTCTGTACAAAATGTCTTTGGGATCTTGACAGGGATAACAACAAATCTGTAGGTTGCTTTGGACAGTATGGACATTTCAGTACCATTAAGCCTGCTAACCCATGAACACAGGATGCCTTCCCATTTTGTATTTCTGTTCATGAACAGTGTCATACAGGTATGTTGACCTTGTGAAGACACCTTGAGCTGTACATGAATGGTTCACGCAACCACCCAGGTGTAGATTATGCTTCGATAAAAACAGCCATAAAAAATAAGACTGCGATGAACAAAAGGCCCATGCATTTTGTCCAAGCATATATGAAAAGCAGTGAGTTCATAATGAGCCTCAATAAAAATGGAGAGAGAGAAAAAAAAACTCACGGGAAGGACAACACTGAAACTTGCAAAGACACCAACTCTTCTGAGATTTGCTAGAGGGAAGGAGTTACACATTTCGTCTGCCATCTAATATGAATGTTACTTCAGAGTAACCAAGTATCAAAGAGAATGAAGGAAAGTTCTTTCACTTACTAAATACAGAAGGAGTGGTCAAATTAAAATTTACATTTTTTTTAACGTTTATTTATTTTTGAGAGAGAGAAAGAGAGAGGGAGGGAGGGAGCATGAGCAGGGGAGGGGCAGAGAGAGAAGGAGACACAGAATCCGAAGCAGGCTCCAGGCTCCCAGCTCTCAGCACAGAGCCCGACACAGGGCTTGAACCCATGAGCTGTGAGATCATGACCTGAGCCGAAGTCGGATGCTCAACCGACTGAGCCACCCAGGCGCCCCTAAAATTGACAATTTAGCAATTCGTCAGTCAATAGTTGACTCCGGCAATGGTCATGGACAGGTGATAAAATTACCAGGCAGACAGTTAATAAGGACTTTCACAAGGAAGGGATGAGACTGTCACTACCCAACCCACCTACGAAGCTCAGCATCACTAAACACGACATAACTCTAAACTGGATACGGGGCATAGCACCACCGGTGAAAAATCCATGCCAGAAATTATGAGAGTTATACCTAATCCACCCTTCCTATCTAACTTGAGACCTATTAGGGGGAACGAATTAAATGACAAATTAGATGACACCACAATGAAGCAATAATAAAACCTGATACAGAAACATTTTTCAGGACAACTCACCGCCTTCAAAGAGTAAATAGCATGAAAAAGTAATTTTTTAAGAGGAGCTTTGTTTGGATCCTGATTTCAACAAACAATCTACAAAAGCCATATTTTTAGGCAATGGAGGAAATCTGAATATGGACTGAATGATATTAAGTACTGACTGTTAATTTTATTAAGTGTGGTAAAGATCTCTATCTTCCACTTTATGCAAAAATTCGTTCCAAGTAGCTTGTAGATCTGAGCATAAATGGTAAGACCATACATTTTCTAGAGGAAAACTGGGACTATACTAAATTTCCTTAATGTGATCACAGGTTAACAATAAAACACTTTAGGGGGGCTGAGCAGCTCAGCAGATTAAGCGTCCAACTCTTGATTTTGACGCAGGTCATGATCTCACAGTTGGTGGGTTTGAGCCCCATGTCAGGCTCTGCACTGACAGCTGACACACAGAGTCTGCTAGGGATTCTATCTCTCTCTCCCTCTCTCTACCCCACCCCCCCATCCTCTCTCTCTCTCTCTCTCTGTCTCAAAAATAAATAAACTTTTAAAAACTTTGTCCCTCGGGGCGCCTGGGTGGCGCAGTCGGTTAAGCGTCCGACTTCAGCCAGGTCACGATCTCGTGGTCTGTGAGTTCAAGCCCCGCGTCGGGCTCTGGGCTGATGGCTCAGAGCCTGGAGCCTGTTTCAGATTCTGTGTCTCCCTCTCTCACTCTGCCCCTCCCCCGTTCATGCTCTGTCTCTCTCTGTCCCAAAAATAAATAAAAAACGTTGAAAAAAAAAATTTAAAAACTTTGTCCCTCTCTCTACTCCCCCCTCATCCTCTCTCTCTCTCTCTCTGTCTCAAAAATAAACTTTTAAAAACTTTGTCCCTCTCCCTACCCCCCCATCCTCTCTCTCACTCAAAAATAAACTTAAAAACTTTAAACAACATAAACTGTAATATTAAAACTTAAGAAGTATTTCCACTGAGGTCTGGAACAAAACAAAAATGTCCTCTATCCCTGATGTAATAATTCAATCTACTAGAAAAAAAGGACAAAGGATATCAATGGTCAATAGCCTTTGCCATCTGAAATATCTTCATGACCTTACAGTAAGCAAAGATTTCTTATGCACTAGCCATAAAAAAAGACTAATAAATTAGATTAAATTCAAGAGTGTCCATTCATCAAAAGATGCCATTAAGAGGTAAAATACACAATATAGAATGGGGAAGTTATTTCTGTAAGAGAGCTAAAACCTCCGTGGTAGAGCCTTATGTCCAGAGTATACAGAGTATATGACCTATTGGTCAGCAAGAGACAAATTCAATCAACAAAAAATTGGCAAAGAGACTTGAATAGGTATTTTGCAAAAGAAGCTCTCTAGAAAAAAAATACTCATAAAAAAGATGAGAAAATCGTGTCGCGAATGACAGAAGATGTAAATTCAATCTGCAATGAAATGTCATTGAACACGTACCAGAACAGCCCAAATCAAAACTGACAGGCAATGACCACTGTCATTATCTTATGTGTATTATCTTATTATCATATGTGCATCAAGTCAGAATAGAAAGATATAAAGTAGAACAGCCACACAATGGAACATGGCAACAATGAAAATAAACTACAGCTACATGAAGCCCAATGAATGAAAATTACCAACAATGTTGAGGAAATGACGTCAGACACAAAATAACTTCTTTCTTGAGTCTATGCACATAAGGTTCGGAAACAGGAGAAACTAAGCTGTAGCTTTATAATTCATAATAAGGATTCTCTTCGAGGGGCAGACCCATGGTAGAGGCGTGAAGGGGTCCTAAGGGCTACTGTTGATATTCTACTCTTAATGGGCTGTTGATCACATGGGTGTGTTCACTTTCTGAAGACGTATCAAGCGTTCCACTTAGGCCTTGTGCACTTTTGCAGGTCTCACATTCCAATTAAAAAGTGAACCTTAGGGGCCCTTTCTGGCTCAGTCAGAAGAGCATGTAACTCTCAATCTCAGGGTCATGAGTTCTAGCCCCACATTGGGTGTAGCAATTACTATAAGTAAACAAATTTTCTTTGTTTTTAATTTTTTAATGTTTGTTTATTTTTGAGAGAGAGAGAGAGAGAGAGAGAGCGCGCGAGAGAGCGGGGGAGGGGCAGAGAGCGAGGGAGACACAGAATCGGAAACGGGCTCCAGGCTCTGAGCTGTCCGCACAGAGCTCGATGCAAGGCTCGAACTCACAAACTGTGAGATCATGACCTGAGCCAAAGTCAGATGCTCAACCGACTGAGCTACCCGGGTGCCCCAACGTTATCTTAAAAAGTTAAAATTAGCACCCATTCATAGAGCTTTATGGAAGTCCTAGCAAACTCAGAATATAGTGAACTTCTTTAACCCAGCCATACTTAAGATCAAACGTCTACAATACACATCATTCTTACTGTGAAATCTTTAGAAGCACTTCCACTGAAGTCAGGAATTAGACAAGAATGCCCTCGGGGCGCCTGGGTGGCTCAGTCGGTTGGGCGCCGACTTCAGCTCAGGTCACGATCTCATGGTCCGTGAGTTCGAGCCCCGCGTCGGGCTCTGGGCTGACGGCTCAGAGCCTGGAGCCTGCTTCCAGTTCTGTGTCTCCCTCTCTCTCTGCCCCTCCCCCGTTCATGCTCTGTCTCTCTCTGTCTCAAAAATAAATAAAACGTTAAAAAAAAAAATTTAAAGAATGCCCTCTATTACTGATGCAATGCAACAATTCAACCTATTGGGGGAAAAACGGGCAAAGGGTATGAATAGACAATGTACTTACTCATTTTGGGTATCTGAAGAAACAGTAAATATCTCAAAACAGATTCAACCTCACTAGCATCAGAACATGCCATTTAAAAAAATTCACCATACCGGCAAAAATTTAGGGTTTGATAATACCAAGTGCTGACAGGTGTAGGCGACTCTCAAGACTTGTGGGTGGGAGTGCCCATGACCCTTCAGGGGAATGATCTGTTAATACCTTAAAAATTCCAAGATGGCAAACCCTACGACCCAGCAATCCTAGAATTCTTCAGTGCGTATCCTGTGGAATGTGTCTTTCAGAAACTCCCACGGGTGCGCACAAGGAAACCCAAGGAAGAATGCTCGCATCTCCCATCAATAAGGGGATGAGTCAATAAATTGTAGCATAATCGCAGGGAACACTCTTGTAAAGCAGTTAAAATAAGTGAACTGCATCATATGAATAAACATAAAGCATAATGGGAAGTAAGAAAAGCAAGATGCAGAGGGATCTGACTTCATTTGGGTGGAGTTTAAAAATAGGATACATTGCTTTGGGTTACATAACCTTAGGCGAATTATACAAACCCCCATGGAAATGTGTGCGGTCATCTCTGGGGCAGGTGAGGAGCTGCCCAGTGTGACAGGCAAGGGGCTTCAAACGTGCCTACCACGTTTCGCTTGTTACACTGGGGAAGGAGACACTGGTGTGCATTATACTATTTCCATACCTGTGTTTGACACATTTCACCAAAAAAAAAAAAAAAAAAATCAATAGCAAAAGAGCGACCTTGCTCCTGAGCCCTCAAGTTCATGAAGGACCCTAGACAGACCCCTTGGGAATGTCCGGGCTCGGCTGTATCTGGTCATCTCTTAGGCGTCACAGTTTTCACACAGGTCTAGAGAGAGAGTGGTACACCCTTGAGCATCTCCCCTTCTGCGAGTTGGTCACAGCAGTCAGCCAGTCGGTGGAACCACAGCCAACCCCAGATGATGCCGGAAAAGATAAAGGACAGGGAACAGAAGCCCAAAATGGCGAAGGCTTATTAGGACAGAGCAGGTGTATTTCCGAGAACTCCAACTCTGCGGTTCGCTTGAAGCCAATTTTGCTTCCTCCCGCAGCTGTTCCCGTGGTATCACTTGCCTGTGGAAAGCCATTTACATCTTCTTCCTTCAGAACACACGTCTGGAGCCTGATTTCTGCGTTCGTCACACTGGAACACTGATCTGGAGTCGAGTCAAGGGACCGGGCTGGACTCCAGCTCTGAGAGCGGACTAGCTCCACAGGAATGCTAGCCAAGTGGCAGGTCGTAGGTCCCGTCACCAAAGATGCTCCTGGCTCCTCCGGCAACACCTGCCTGGACACTGGGTCCGCTGGGAGGGTGTGTCAGTGCCCTGGGGCAGCAAAGTACCACAGACTGGGGGGCTCAGACAACAGAACTTTACTCTCTCAAATCTGAGATCAATGTGTTGCAGAATGAGTTCCTTCTCTTTTTTAAAAAATTTATTTGAGAGAGAGACAGAGAGAGAGAGAGAGAGAGAGAGAGAGAGAGAGAGAGACATGGGAGGGGCAGGGAGACAGGGAGAGAGAGAATCTCAAGCAGGGTCCACACCATCAGAGTAGAACCCAGTGCAGGGCTCGAACCCATGAACCATGAGATCATGTCCTGAGCCGAAACCAAGAGTCGGACACTCAACCGACTGAGCCACCCAGGCACCCCAGAATGCACTCCTTCTAAGGCTGTGTGGGCTGGGGCTGGGGGTGGGGGTGGGGAATCTGTCCCAAATTTCTCTCCCAACTTCTGCAGGTGGCTGGTGATCTTTGGTGTTTTGGGGGATTGTAGAAGCATCCCCCCAATCCCTGCCTTCATCTCCGCATGGGGTTCCCCTTGTGTACGTGTCTGTGCCCAAACTTCCCTTGTTCGTGAGGGCACAGACGTATCAGATTAGGGCTCACCCTGCCGATCCCGCTTTAACCCTATTCTGTAAAGACCCTATCTCCAAACAAGGTCACAGTCTGAGGCCTTGGAGGTGAGGACTTCAGCATTTGGATTTCGAGAGGATACGATTCAACACATCCCCTAACTTGTCTGACTAAAGCAGAGACTGCATGGGGGCCTCAGCTACATCATAGCACAGTCAGGCCATGTTAACGAGGGACTGCTTCTTGTTCACGAATGAGTCCCCAGAACCCAGTTCAAAGCCTGGATTTGGT
This sequence comes from Panthera onca, assembly GCF_046562875.1. Taxonomy (NCBI): domain Eukaryota; kingdom Metazoa; phylum Chordata; class Mammalia; order Carnivora; family Felidae; genus Panthera; species Panthera onca. The sequence goes on from NC_138342.1 coordinate 5,897,179, forward strand.
AGAAACCATGTAAATTGTTTGCTAAACAAATGAGTAAATGTTTTCTAATGCCTTTGGAGGGGCGCCTGGGTGGCTCAGTCGGTTGAGCGTCCGACTTCGGCTCAGGTCATGATCTCCCAGTTTGTGGGTTCAAGCCCCATGTCAGGCTCTGTGCTGACAGCTCGGTGCCTGGAGCCTGCTTCGGGTTCTGTCTCTCTCTCTCTCTCTCTCTCTCTCTCTCTCTCTCTCTCTCAAAAAATAAATAAACATTAAAAAAAGGTCTTAATGCCTTTGGATTCTGTCATTTTTGGTGCATATTCCTTTCTCCTTCACTGGCTGACAGAACGTCTTTGTGTTCCCTCCTCTCCTCCACACATTGGATCAGGCACAGTCCCCTCCATCCAAGACAGGTACTGAATGACGACAACAACTAACATGTTTCCAGCTCGCTCTCTCTGTGCCAGGGACTCTGCTACGAGTTTTGCAAGGAATGGATCATCTAATTCTCATGACAACCTCGCAAGTTAAATACAACCAGCTGTGTTCTACAGGTGGGAAAACTGAGTCACGGTGACTTTCAGTAACTTGCCCAGAGTCGTGCAAAGCGGTGGGGCGACTATACTGGCAAAGGGCAGGGATGAGTCTGCCCTGTCTACCCCTTCCCTCTGGGCTTAGATACTGTCTGTGGCACAGCAGGAACTCCAGCATTAACACGGCCAATGTGCTTTTTATTTTTTTTTAATTTTTTTTTTTGCATTTATTTAATTTTGAGAGACAGAGACAGCGGGAGCAGGGGAGGGGCAGAAAGAGAGGGAGACACAGAATCCGAAGCAGGCTCCATCCAGGCTCTGAGCTGTCAGCACAGAGCCGGATGTGGGGCTCAAACCCATGAACCGTGAGATCATGACCTGAGCCGAAGTCGGATGCTGGCCCGACTGATCTTTCTCTTTTTTTTTTTGTTTTTAATTTTTTTTTTTTTTTTTTGGCCATGTGCTTTTTGGTGTTAGAAGCAGAACACTCACGATAATAAAAAGGGACACTGCATTGAGGGGACACTGGAAAAACAGTGCAGCTCTGGGCACACTGGGACTAAGTAAAGTAAGGTTACTGTATCAACAAGTATCTGTCAAATGAAATGAACTCGGACCTGTCCTACTTGAGGGTACAGAGCTTAATCACCACATAGCACTTAGGAAGATGGATTTGCAAACACATGGGGCTTTTGCTAGAAAAGCCTGCTCCTGGCTTTTCTACAGCAGTTCCCATCAGACAGGAATTTCTGTTGCAATTCTACCACTGCACAGACAGTTATTCAGCTCAAGAGGGTGGAAATGTAAATTAAAGAAAAAAAAATTTTAAAAAAACCTCTCTGAGAAGGCTAAGTCATTATGATCTGTAATTGGGGTACAAGATGGGATAAAATTTGTATTCTATCAGAGATGATGATAAAGGAGTCATTTCTATCGCTCCATTCTTGAAAACAATAACGGAGTTTCCAATGAACGTTCATATCAATAATGGTCTTAATTATTCATTCCCTTTTTGTGAGCCAAATGCCTTTTCTTTCGGCATACACAAAAGAGGGAATTTTAGTTTCTTTCTTTCTTCATTCTCTTCCTTCTTTCCTCCCTCCCCGCCCCCCACCTTTCAGAGAAACAACATGAATACATAAAGTCCGGAATCCGTGCACCGGATCCCCTGCTGCGGAAAGGTGCAGACCCTCCTGGGGAGCCACGGGGCATGCCCCGAATCTTCCTGGCATGACAGCACCTCGGGATTGAGAGGAATCTCATCCTCTTGCACCCGTGTTCCTGCATTGCTGCCTCTCTGATCAGTGGCCATTCTGGGTTGGACACTTCCTGTGGCCCATGCCAGCTGTCCTTCCAGCTCTCCAGAGGATGCTTAGCTCCGCTCGTGTAATTTGGACCTCGGTAGCAAGAACCCAGGGACCACTGGCTGTACCGGCCTTGTCACTTCACAACTGTGTGGCCTTGTGCAAATAACTCAACCTCTCTGTGCCTCACCTCAGAGGACACACATGGAAACCCTCTGACTTCTCTTTGGACTATTCAGTGGTTTTATTTTTTTTTTAATTTTTTAAAATGTTTTTATTTATTTTTGAGACAGAGAGAGACAGAGCACGAGCAGATCTCACAGACCGCGAGATCGTGACCTGAGCCGAAGTCGGACGCTCAACCGACTGAGCCGCCCAGGCGCCCCTCGGTGTTTTCATTTTTAAAAAACTGAATTAGACATTCAATTGTAAGATCCAAACACTTCACATAAAAACCCAGATTCCTGGCTTCTTCAGAAGAGCAACGATCTGGCCACCCTTGACAGTTTCCTCCAGGGGCGACAATGTGCTGGAGCTGGGTGGTGGCCGCCCGCCCCGGCTGGGACAGATGCCTCCAGAAAACAAAGGCACCAACCACCAGAAGGAGGCTCCCCTCATTCCTGTGAGTGCCGTCCCAAGGGCAGCTGAGCTGGGGACTGTGACATACACTCGACCCTCATCCTGTTGGTAGTAGCTGGGTGTCTGGACCAATCCCTTTGTCTGGGATGTTCTCCCAACTAACTTTACTCTTTGAAAGCATAGCCATCCTTCAAGACCATGTTCATGGACCGCCTCCTCCACGCTGCCTTCCTCTATCCCTGTAACCCCCAGATCCAAGGCAGTCTCCCTCTTTTCACTGCCTCTAACTCCTAGACTCAACACTGCTATGCCCCTTTTCACCTCCCACCTAACCGTGAACGAACACACACACACACACACACACACACACACACACACACACACACCAGACTACAGGCTTCTGGACAGTACAGGCTCTAATTCATTTGTGTTCCCCAATGTAGCACAATCTGTCAATGGTGGGCAGAATAATGGCTCCCCAAAGATGCCCACATCCTACCTGCTGGAATCTATGAATGTCGCCTTACGAGGCAAAGAGTAATTAATGTAGCAGGTGGAATTGTGGTTGGTAATCGGCTGACATCTGGTTAGGGATATTTTTTCTGGATTATCCGGGCGGGCCCGAGGTAATCACGAGGATCCTAAAATGTACAGAGGGAAGCAGGGAAGTCAGAGTGATGTACCATGAGAGGTCTCAACCGGCCACTGCTGGCTTTGAAAAGAGAACGAAGCCACAAGCCCAGGAATGCAGGCAACTCACAGAAGCTGCAAAAGGCAAGAAACAAGATCCTCCCCTGGAGCCTCCGGAAGGCAGCAGCCTTGCTGACGCTTTAATACCAGCCCAGCGAGACGCGTTCCAGATGCCTGATGACCAGAACTACTGGAAAATTAATTCGTGTTGCTTTAAGTCAGTGGTGATGGTAATTTGTTAGGGCAGCAATAGGAACCTGATACACCCACTTTCCACACACGGTAGGTGCTCAATATACGCCTACAGATGCTGAATCTGACAGCATCTTCTTCCCCTGGGTCCCAGAATCCCACAAAGACAAGGATGCTTTGGCCCTCACCCCACACTGTTGACTCACCAGGGCACACAAGTGAACTAATGAGAAACCTACTCGGAACAGAGGGAGCAGCCGGAAAACAGGAGGAGTGTGTGCAATGTGGCTTCAGAAGATGGGGGCTAGAATCTTGGCCCATCACGTCATACCTATGGTAACCTCAGGTCGAGTTTCTTCCCTGGTGAGTCTCAGTCTCCTCGCCTGTAAAAGGGGGCCAGCAGCACTCCCTAGAGAATTACTGTGATACGTAGCTGGCACACCCATGAGATTTATTTCAAATGCTTCATACACATGTCCCCATACACACCACATACTCATTGTAAACTCCTAGGATAGCGTTTCAACCCACTCTCTGCTGCTGACAGTGGGTTCTGTAACCAGGGCAATATTTCTGCCTCTCAACCAAGACGTGCTCGAGTGGTGGATTAGCCCTGGGGCTGTACTTATTCCATGGGTCCTTCTGTTACATGAGTAATACCTGGAGATCTTAACGCCCTGACTCTTGTCCTACACTACTGTGACGAAAACAACTCTCTGCTCTAAGTCACTGACTTGAACACCCATTGTACCCATCGCCATGCACACCTTTTGCACTGCAACTTTTTGGCTCCTCCCATGAAGGGATGGAACCCATCTGCCCCCTCCTTGCATCTGAGAGGGCTTGAAGATTTGATTTAGCCAATGAAATGTGGTGATAATCATAATGTGCCCCTCACCAGGCTGGGCCAAGAGGCCTTATATAACAAAGCCCCTTCTCCTGGGACCTTGCATGATCTATGAACAAACACAGGCTAGCCAGTTGACAGATGAGAGACCGTGTAAAATAGATTATTCACCCCAGCCAAGGCCATCCCAGACCAGCCACTGTCTAGCTGAGCCTCCAGCTGAATGCAGACACCTGCGTGAACCCACACAAAATGAGCTGAGCCCAGTCCAAATCAGCAAGAATGACCAGCCAACTTGCAGATTCTTACGCAATGATAAAAGTTTATTGTGAAAAGCCCCTGAGTTTCGGGGAGGTTTGTTATACAGCAATAGCTAACTGATACACATTGCTTTCTTACTCATTAGTGACTAGAGAAGCATCTAAATCGCATATCCAGATGACTAATGACTGAGTGACTGGGTGCCACTGGCATACGAACCTTTAAAGCCTTTAGAAGCTATAAAAACTACTCCTCTGAAAAGAATCTGATCAGAATCAACCACGTTAGAGACGAAAATTCACGTATCGCTTCATGAAAATAGGCCCAGCTCCCAGATTCCCCTTCTACCTGTACTTTAGTGCCTGGAGTCTGGAGCATCGGTGACAAAAACAGGATTGGCAGGAACAGGGGGTGCCTGGGAAGACCCTAACAGTACACTGGGGGGCAGTCGGAGATTCTTCCTTTGTGGATATGACGAATTCCCACCGAAACGGCCCCCTTCTAGGTGGAGCTAATGCGTCTTCTTGAGCAAGGGAGGAGTCGGACGGTACCATTTAAATTCTACAAACGCGGCAAGTGATGTCATCAACAAGTCAGAATAGCAAGTCCTGCAACCTTCCCTGGATCTTTCTGCCCACAGACAAGCTGACTCATCAATAATTCATGGCAAACTGCCTTTCTGATAAATCCAAAAACTAACCAAAAGGCTACTGTACCCCGGGAAGAAGCGACACCACAATCACTGAAACAGGCAGGGAGATCTGAGACATCCTCTTCCCAGAATGCCTCCCCCTCCCCCACGGCGCCACAGGATCAGGGAGACCACCTAGCTCCCAGTTTCTTCCATGGGAGGGTTGACTCACATATCCAGCGCCCCAACTTTCTCAAGGCGGGGGTGGGAGGGGGTCCCTGGAGAACTGGCTTTTGTCTTTCCAGTCTTGAATACCACTCTGGCAAGTCTAGCCACCTGAGGGAAAATAAAGGTAATGGTTTGGGCTGGTAGATACCAGAGACCCACTCCTCTGCTCAGCACAGAGTGTGCAAACAGAGCATCCCATCTCTCTGCTTCCTCCTGGGGAGAGAAACAATTGATGTGTGCATTAAATGCACCAACTTCTCCAGGGGTCCCCAAAGAACAGGCATCTGACCTTCCAGTCTTGAAGCCCTGACAGGTCTGGTATAGTGTAGTTACCTAGGAACAGAGTCGGTGGTTTGGACTGGTAAACATCTCCCGGCTCAACAAGACCAACGGGACAAAAGCCACAGCTGCAAGCTTCTCCCTGTCCAGGGAAAGAATGGGTAGAAACCCCCAGATTATCTGGCTAGGCTGATTGGTGAAGTCTCCTACCCGTATGAGGCCAGTCGGTAAATACTGGGAGAGTTGCCTGCTTTGTGTAATGCACAGACACCAACAGAGAGTCAAGGAAAATAAAGAATCAGGCAAAGATGTTCCACATAAAGTAGCAAGATAAACCTCCAGAATCTGACCATAATGAGGCAGAGTTAGATGATTTATCTGACAGAGAAGTCAGACTAATTGTCATAAATATATTCACCACGGTCAAGATAATAGCATATGCACAATGTGAGAATTTTAACAAAGAGACAGAAAGTATTTTTTTTAAATACCAAACAGAAATCACGGAGCTGAAGGACACAGTAACTTACCTGAAAATTCACCCGAGGGGTACAGCTTTAATTAGATAAAGCCGAAGAAAGGATCAGTGAATTCAAAGACAGGTCATTGGAAATAATTCAATCAGAGAAGCAAAAAAGAAAAGGAGTATGTATTAATAAAGCCTTAGGGATTTATTCTTGTCATTTTTTGTTCTTTTTTTATAACTTTTTTTATTTGAGAGAGAGAGCATGTATGCACAAGGTGGGGGAGGGACAGGAAGAGAAGCGGACAGAGGGTCTGAAGCGGGCTACATGCTGACAGCACAGAACCTGATGCAGGGCTCGAACTCACAAACCACAAGATCATGACGTGAGCTGAAGTTAGATGCTTAACCAACTGAGCCACCCAGGAGCCACCCAGGCTCCCCAAGCTTTACAGACTCTTAAGATAACCTCAAATGAGTAATGTATGCATTACAGGAATCCCAGAAGGAAGAAAGAAAGGGCCGGAAAGATTATTTAAGGAAACAATGGCTGAAAACTCGCTAAGATTTCTCTCTGGGGGAAAGAAATGAACATCCAGATCTAAGAAGCCCAAAAGATAACACATAAGAGGAACCCAAAGAAATCTACACTGAGACACATTATAATCCAATTGTCAAAAGTCAACGATAAAGAGACCATGTTGAAAGAAGCAAGAGAAACGTGACTCGTCATGTACAAGGGGATTCCCATAAAACAGTCAGCAGACTTTTTGGCAAAAACATTGCAGGTCAGAAGGGAGTGGCAGGGTATATTCAAAGTGTCCAAAGGAAAGAAACCATTCCAACCAAAAGTACTATAAATTGTCCTTCAAAAATTAAGGAAAGATAAATACTTTCCCCCCAAAAAACAGAAGCTAAGGAGGTTCATCACCAGTGGAACTACCTTACAGAAAATACTAATGTCTTTTGTCCTTCAAGATAAAACAAAAGGACACTTAAGAGTGCACCATGGCATGAGAAAATATGAACCTTGTCGGTAGAGGTAAATACATAGACATATACATAGACATATACAGATGAGTGCACTACGACACAGCGGTGAGTAAATCACTTCTCATTCCAGTACAATAGTTAAAAGACAAAAGTATTAAAGACAACTATAATGAAAAAACATCTTGAAAGGTAAACAGTATGAAGAGATACAGACTGTGACCACAATAACATAAAGCATGGAGAGGGATAAATTAAAGTATAGCATTTTTGATGTGCACTTGAACTTAAGTCGTTTGCTTAAAACGCTGTTGTAATTGTGAAATAGTTTGTCTGGTCCCCAGGGTAACTACATCACACACAAATACCTACAGAAGTTACACAACAGATAAGGAGAATCAAAGCAGATCAATGCAAAAAAATCAACACAACACAAAGGAAGACAGCAAGAGAGGAAGACAGGTAAATGAATTGCCAGACTGACAGAAAACCAACAAACTTTCAATAATAAATACTTTCCTATCAATAGGTATTTTAAGTGTAAATAGATTAAACTCACCAATCAAAAGATACACAGGAGCTGAATGATTTTTTAAATTTTTTAGTTTAAATTTTAGTTACCCTACAGTAGAGTATTGGTTTCAGGAGTAGAATTCAGTGATTCATCACTTACATACAACACCCACTCACTGCTCATCACAAGTGTCCTCCTTAATGCCCCCCACCCATCTAGCCCATCCCCCACCCATCTCCCTCCATCAACCCTCAGTTTGTTCTCTCTTGTTAAGAGTCTCTTGTGGTTTGTTTCCCTCTCCTTATTACCCCCCCTTCCCCTATGTTCATCTGTTTTGTTCTTAAATTCCACGTATGAGTGAAATCATATGGTATTTGTCTTTCTCTGACCTATTTCAGTTAGAATAATTAAAAAAAAACACAATTATATGCTGCCTATAGGAAACTCACTTTACACTTAAGGACACATTTAGGCTAAAAGTGAAGAAATGGGTAAATATATTCCATATAAAAGATAACCAGAAGAAATCAGGAGTGGCTGTGCTTAGACAAAATGAACTTTAAGTCAAAGACTGTCACAAAAGATAAAGATTAAACACTATACGATGATAAAACAGTCCATCCACAAGGAAAATACAATTATAAATATATACACACCCAACATCAGAGCACCTAAACACGGAAAGCAAACATTGGCAGAAGTGAAGAAAGAAATAGGCAGCCGTCTAATAATTGTAGGAGACTCCAACACTCCACTTTCAATTATGGACAGAAAATTGAGACCAAAGAGCATTAAGGAAATAGAAGACTCGAGTAACACTGTCGACAAATGGACCTACCAGACATAAACTGAATGTTCTACCCAGCGGCAGCAGAATACAGATTCTTTCCAAGCACACAGAGAACTTTCTCCAGGATAGATCCCATGTTAAGTCATAAAACAAGTCCTAACGAATTTAAGAAGACTGAAAGCATATTAAGTATTTTTTCTGACAAAAATGGAAAACTAGAAATTAATAGCAGAAGGAAAGCTGGAAAATTCACCAGTATGTGGATATTAAACAATATATTTGTGAGCAATCACTGGGTTAAAGAAGAAATCAAAAAGGAAATTAGAAAATACCTCGAGACAAATATGAAAATATATCAAAACTTCTGGGAGGCAGCAAAAGTAGTACTAAGACTGAGGTTCATAGTAATAAGCACCTACATTAAAAAGGAAGAAAGCTCTGAAGTAAAAACCTAATTTTACATCTCAAGTTGCAAGACAAAGAAGAATAAATGAAGCCCAAATTTAAGAGAAGGAAGGAAACAACAAATATTACAGCAGAAATAAATGAAATTAAGCATAGATCAAAACAGGAAAAAAAACAATGAAACTAAAATTGGTTTTTTGAAAACATAAACAAAATTGGCAAACCTTTAGCTACACTAAGTATGAAAAAAGAGAGAAGTGTCAGATTAAAAACCCACAAATGAGGGGCGCCTGGGTGGCTCAGTCGGTTAAGCGTCCGACTTTGGCTCAGGTCACGATCTCGTGGTCCGTGAGTTCGAGCCCCGCGTCGGACTCTGTGCTGACAGCTCAGAGCCTGGAGCCTGCTTCCGATTCTGTGTCTCCCTCTCTCTGACCCTCCCCTGTTCTTGCTCTGTCTCTCCCTGTCTCAAAAATAAAAAAATAAACATTAAAAAAAAAAATTAAAAAAACAAAACAAACCACAAATGAAAGAAGAGACATAACACCTTATGCCACAGAAATAAAAAGATCGTAAGAGACCAGCAGGAACAATCATACATCAACAAACTGGATAAACTTAGAAGACAGGGATAAATTTCTGGGAACATACAACCTACCAAGAATAAGTCATGAAAAAATAGAAAATCGACAGAATCTATAACTAATATGGAGACTGAATCAATAATCAAAACCTCCAAACAAAGAAAAGCCCAGGACCAGATGATTTCAATGGTCAATTCCTTTTTTTTTATTTTTTGAATTTTTTTTTTTTATTTTTGAGAGAGAGAGAGAGAGACAGCACAAGTGCTGTGAGTCAGAGAGAGAGGGAGACACAGAATTTGAAGCAGGCTCCAGGCTCTAAGCTGTTGAGACAGAGCCTAATGTGGGGCTCGAACCCATGAGCCGTGAGATCATGACTTGAGCTAAGTTGGACCCTTAACCTACTGAGCCATGCCCCTCAATGGTCAATTCTACCAAGCATTTAAAGAACAATTAACACCAATCCTTCTCAAAATCTTCAAAAAAGCTGAAATGGAAGAAACACTTCCAAATTCATTTTATGAATCATGCATTACCCTGATACCATAGCCAGACAAAGACACCACAAGAAAACTCCAGGCCAATATCCCTGACGAATATGGATGAAAAAATCCTCAACAAAACACTATAGCACAGTAAATACAACAGCACAATAAAGGGATCATACACCATGACCAAGTGGTTTTATTTCTGAGACATAAGAATGGATTAACATAAACAAATCAACTACTGTGATACTTCAGATTAACAGAATGAGAGATAAAAATCACATGATATCTCAATAGATGGAGAAAAAGCATCTGACAATATTCAACACTCTTTCATAATAAATGCTCTGATAAACAAACTAGGAACAGAAGTAAACTACCTCAATGTAATAAAAGTCATACATGACAAGCCTACAGCTAACATCATCCTCATAATATTCAGTAGGTATTATGCTAAGTGAAATAAGTCAGACAGAGAAAGACAAGTATCGTATGATTTCACTTATATGTGGAATCTAAAAACAAAACAAAACAAACAAAAGCAGAAACAGACCAATAAATACAGAGAACAAACTCATGGTTGCCACAGGTGGGTGATAGGCAAAAAGGAGCGAAGGAGAGTGAGAAGCATAGGTTTCCAGTTATGGAATAAATAACTCATGAGGATGAAAGATACAGCATAGAGAATATAGTCGATGGTATTATAATAGCATTGTATGATGACAGATAGTAGCTATACCTGTAAACGTAGCAGAATACATAAAGTTGAATTACTATGTTGTACACATGAAACATTGTGTGACAACTATACTTCAATAAAAGATACATACATACATAAAGCGGGGGGTGGGGGGAACTGAAAGCTTTTTCTCTAAGATCAATTTCAAGAGCAAGGCAAAGATACCCCCCATCACCACTTATATTCAACAGAGTAGTGGTGATTCTAGACAAAGCAATTAGGCAAGAAAAAGAAATAAAAAGCATCAAAACTGAAAAAAAAGAAAACTGTCCCTGTTTGCAGATGACATGTTCTTAAATATATTTTTTAAAAAAACGAAGTTTTACAGATTTTAAGTTTTGTAAACTACAGTTTTATGGTTATATAGTAAAAATAACCTTTAGAACTAATAAATCCAGTACAGTTAAAGAATACAAAATCAATATACAAGAATTGGTTGTGATTCTATGCACTAATAATGAACTATCTGAAAAGGAAATTCGAGAAATAATCCCATTTACAACAGTACCAAAACGAATAAAATACTTAGGATAAAATTAACTAAGAAGGTGGAAGACTTGTATCCTGAAAACTATAAAACACGGAATGAAAGAAAGAAAACACGATACAAATGGAAAAGCATCTGTTTCATGGATTGGTAGACATTATTATCAAAATGTCCTTACTATCTAAAGCAATCTACAGATTCCATAAAATTCCTAGGAAAATCCCACTGGCAGTTTTTACAATTTTAATATTCATATGAAATAATTTTAGAAAAAACAATTTTAATATTCATATGAAACCACAAACAGCCAAATCAATCTCGAGAAATAAGAACAAAGCTAGAATTTACTAGCATAAAGACAGACATAAAGACGACAGAACAGAATAGAGAACCCAGAAGTAATTCCATACATATGATCCACTGATCTTTGACAAGGACAAGAGTACACATCTATGATATCTCAATAGATGGAGATTGGAAAAGGATAGTCTCTTAAAAAAAATGATGTTAGGGGGCGCCTGGGTGGCTCAGTCAGTTAAGCGTCTGACTTCGGCTCAGGTCACGATCTCACAGTCTGTGAGTTCGAGCCCCGCGTCGGGCTCTGGGCTGATGGCTCAGAGCCTGGAGCCTGCTTCTGATTCTGTGTCTCCCTCTCTCTCTGCCCCTCCCCCATTCATGCTCTGTCTCTTTCTGTCTCAAAAATAAATAAAAACGTTAAAAAAAATTTAAAAAAAAATGATGTTAGGAAAACTGAATATTTATATGGAAAAGAATGGAATTAGACCTTTATCTTACACCATACACAAAAATCAACTCAAAAGGGATTGTAGACATAAACATAAAACTCATAGATTGTAGAAGAAAACATAGGGGAAAACTTCTTAACAGCAATCTTTAAGATGATATGTTGGATATGGCACCAAAAGCACAGGCAACAAAAATGAGAATAAACAATTGGGAGTACATTAAAAATAAAAAGCTTCTGCACATCAAATAATCAACAAAGTGAAAAGGGAGAACCCACAGAATGGGAGAAAATATCACAAACTATATATTTTTGATAAGGGGCTCGTCTTCAAAATATATAAGGAGTTTCTACAACTCAATCATTTTAAAAAAAAACTCTAATAACCCAATTTTATTTCTTTTTTAAAGTTTTTTATTGTTTATTTTTGAGAGACAGAGAGAGAAAGAGAGAGACAGACAGACAGACAGAGTGTGAGCAAAGGAGGGGCAGAGAGAAAGGGAGACAGAATCTGAAACAGGCTCCAGGCTCTGAGCTGTCAGCACAGAGTCCGACACGGGGCTCAAACTCACGAGCCGTGAGATCATGACCTGAGCCAAAGTCAGACACTTAACCAACTGAGCCACCTAGGCGCCCCCCTAATAACCCTATTATCAAATGGGCAAAGGACTTGAGTAGGCATTTCTCCATAGAAGGCATACAAATGTCCACAAGATATATGAAAAAATACTCAACATCACTAAACATGAGGTAAATGCAAACCAAAACTACAATGGGATACCATTTCACAACTGTCACTATGGCCATTACACTAAACCAAAAAACAAGACTGGTGATGATTCGGAGAAATTTCAACCTCTGGCCACTGCTGGTAGGAACGCAGAACAGCATAGCTGCTATGGAAAACAGTATGGAGGTTCCTCAAAAAGTTGAAACCAGAATTACCATATGACCCAGCAATCCCACCGCTGGGCACTGATCCAAAAGAATTGAAAGCAGAATCGCAAAGAGATGTTAACACTCTCCTGTTCACTGCAACACTATTTACAGTAGCCAAGAGGCAGTAACAACATAAATGTGTACCAAGTGATGAATGAGGAACTAAAATGTAGTATATAAGTACAATGGAATACTATTCAGACTTTTTTTCTGCAAATTCTTATTTAAATTCCAGTTGGTGAACATGTATTATAATATTAGTTTCAGGTGGATCATCACTTCCATACAACAGCCGGGGCTGATCACAAGTACACTCCTTGGTCCCCATCACCTCATTCACCCATCCCCCTCACCCACCTCCCTTCTGGCGACATCAGGTTGTTCTCTATAGTTAAGAGTCTGTTTCTTGGTTTGCCTCTCTTTTTTTTTTCACCCCTCTGTGTTCATTTGTTTTTTCTTAAATTCCACACACGAGTGAGATCATAAGGTATTTGTCTTTCTCTGACTTATTTCACCTAGCATCATACTGTCTAGCTCCATCCACATCACTGCAAATGGCAAGACGTCATTCTTTTATGTGTAATATTCCAATATTCCATTATATGTGTGTGTATGTATGTATATCATATACCACATCGACCTTGTCCATTCATTAGTCAATGGACGCTTGGGGTCTTTCCATAATTTGGCTATTGTGGATAATGCGGCCATAAACATCGGGGTGCATACATCCCTTCGAATCGGTATTTTTGGATTCTTTGGGTAAATACCTAGTAGTGCAATCGCTGGATCACAGGGTAGTTCTATTTTTAACTTTTTGAGGAACCTCCATTCTGTTTTCCAGAGGGGCTGCACCAGTTTGCATTCCCACCAACAGTTACACTGTATGAGTTCCCCTTTCTCCACGTCCTTGTCAACGTTTATTGTTTCCTGTGTTGTTGATTTCAGCCATTCTGAGCGGTATGAGGTGGTATCTCATTGTGGTTTTGATGGGAATTTCCCTGATGATGAGTGATACTGAGCATCTTTTCAGGTGCCTGTTGGCCACCTGTACATCTTCTCCAGAAAAACGTCTATTCATGTCTTCTGTCCATTTTTTAACTGGATTATTTGTTTTGGCAGTGTTGAGTGGTATGTGTTCTTTATGTATTTTGGATACTAACCTTTAAAAGAAAAAAGGAAATTCTGTAATATGTGACAGTCTGGATAAACCTTGAGGACAGTATGCTAAGTGAATCACGCCAGTCATAAAAAGATAGATCCTGACTGATTTGACTTACAAGGTATCTAAAATTGTCAAATCCACAGACTCAAAGAGTAGACTGAATGGTGGTTGCCAGGGGCTGGGAGAGGAGAGAAACGGGGAGATATAATCAAGGGGCATAAAATTTATTTATGGCAGAAGAATAAACTCTGGGGTTCTTTATGCAACATTGAACCTAGAGTCACCAGTAGTATATTATACACTTAAAAATTTGTTTAAAATTTAGCTCTCATGTGAAGTGTTATCACAACAACAAAATTAAATACACGTATGCATGCATACATACATACGTACGTATATGAGTATAACAAGAAGCAACATTTGTGCCATTTTTATGGGTTATGCTTTGAAGTATATCATTCATTCATTCAACAAACATTGATGGAGTGTGACCACATCCACTTAAGGCAGAAACCAGGCAGCCTTCCCCAGTTAGCGACACAATGGTTTTCATGTTCCCTTTTCCATCCCACAATAAAAGTACCATTGGGTAAGAAAGCCAGTTGGATTAACTAAGACTTCATATACATAAAGCACAATCTGGATAAGAAGAAAACACAGGGTTTTAGAATTGAAACAATGGAGGTTCAAATCTCAGCTCTGCCACTTACGAGGTGGGTAAATTCCTTATTTTCTCAGCTTCAGCTTCACCTTCTATAGAGTGGGAATAAAAACACCTTGCAGGGCCACCGTGATGGTTAAATGAGTGTCCACACGCAATGTGCCTGGCGCTTAGCAGGAGCTCAATAAATGTTAGTCCTTCCCCCTTCACAAACCACTAACATTGTGGAAGTAATTTTAGGTGCCACGAGGGTTCATATTTGCTATTTTCCTGCCCATTGGCAGTCACCCAGGCTTTTTACACAGTGGCCCAGAAGCGGCCATCTCCAAAGGGGTCGGAGTCTTGACCATGGGCTGACACATGTACTCTACCCTCCCTCTTCCCACAGTGTCAGATAAACCACAGGGGGCTCCCAACTGGCTTCTGCAGGTGCCAAAGATGCCAAGTTTCCAAAAGCTACGACACAATAAAACACCACTCAGGCCTATAGCTTGACTAAAGAAAATAAAATAAAATAAGGCACTCCTCAAATTCAAAGTGAAAAATCTAAAAATAAAGCAGCCCCTTCAACAGATCCGGGGTGAGATGGGGGAGTCTAATTGAGCAGGATGTGTGCCGTGACGGTGTGGATGTTTTATCTTTATTGTCAAAATGCCATCTGGAGTGAGGGAAACCCGCAGATCAATTTTCTTGGATAACGTGGTCACTCTCAACGGTAGGTGTGCAGAAATGCGGATCACCTGCTGGTTCCTCCAGCATCACAAACAGCTAACCATGCTGAGAGAGGAGAGGAGATCTTATTCTTATTTTTACAGGAAAGTACAAAAATTCAAAAGTGCAAAGACAGTACTCTCCATCCTTCAAACCAGCCATGTGAAAATTCTTGAAGAGTATTGTATAGATCCAAAGGTCTAGCTTTTTTAGGAGTATTCTCAGTGAGTTAACGGATTTTTTTTTTTAACTATGTGACTGCACGTGTTATAGAAACTAGTTTCCTACTTAAAAAATTATAGAAAAGTATAGAAAAGATGATGAACATGATTTATGTTTCCACCAAAAGGAAACAAGTGATATAATTCTCGGCAGTCATTTCTTTTTATCAGTGCTTCTCAGTAACCTGCTCTGTCACTTACATCTTAAACATCTCCCGTCAAAATTACCAACAAACAAAGGGGCGCCCAGGTGGCTCAGTTGGTTGAGCGTCTGACTTTGGCTAAGGTCATGATCTCATGGTTCGTGAGTTCAAGCCCCACGTCGGGCTCTGTGCTGACAGCCCAGAGCCTGGAGCCTTCTTTGGATTCTGTGTCTGCCCCTCCTCTGCGCTCTCACTCTCTCTCACTCTCTCTCTCTCTCTCTCTCAAAAGTAAATAAACGTAAAAAGTTAAAAAAAAAATTACCAACAAACATGACTTTGAGTGATTTAATAGCATTTCATCACAATACGTCCCCTAGCTACTTAACCATTCTAATAAGAATGGGTTACTGAGGGGCGCCTGGGTGGCTCAGTCGGTTAAGCGTCCGACTTCAGCTCAGGTCATGATCTTGCGGTCCGTGAGTTCGAGCCCCGCGTCGGGCTCTGTGCTGACAGCCTGGAGCCTGCTTCGGATTCTGTGTCTCCCTCTCTCTCTGACCCTCCCCCGCTCATGCTCTGTCTCTCTCGGTCTCAAAAATAAATAAACGTTAAAAAATTAAAAAAATAAAAAAGAATGGGTTACTGAAACATATTATTCATGTTCCCCATCATACATCATGCTGCCACCAAAAAGGATGATGCCTCTTTTACTCACCAATGTTTACCCAAACCAAGTACGGAGGCCTAGAATAATACATACTGTCTTAATAAACAAACCCCATTATGTTTTCAGAACACCGTATCTGTTAATGTTCTTAAAGCCATATAACCTTCAACTTAGCATTAAGTTATAGCTCAAACCCCAGCCTGGCATCTGAGGTCAGGATGATGTTTTCCCAGTGGGCCCTCAGCCACGGCTGCGTGGACCCCAACCACACCACTCACATGCCTTCAGACTGCCCACTCCTGGTGAAAATGCCCCTACTCCTCATTCCCAAAGCCCTCCCCACCCAAGCAAAGCCGGTCTCTGTCAACAAGAGCACCGCCCTGGAGGCCGCGAGACCCAACTTATGTCTGTCTCACCTGCCAAGCAGTGAGCCCCTCCAGGGGGAGCCCAAGCCTCATTTCTGTCTACACTAGAGGCACTAGAAGCTAGTGTGAGTGCAGTAAATGCAGGCCGGATGAAGGAATTAATTGCAAGGCTTGCCCTAAGATTGCACTATTGATTCAGAAATAATTGGGAGCAGAAAATAAATACTATATGGCCGCTGCTGATTTCTTTTCTTTGTTCTGGCCGCATTCATCAGGGTCTCCAGAAAAAGAGAATCTATGAGGTCAATATTCGTATCTATACAAAATTTTATTATAAGGCCTTAGCTCACACAATTATGGAGTTTAAGACGTCTTACAATCTGCTCTCTGTAACCTAGAGACCCGGGAAGGCTGGCAATATAGTGGGAGGGCTTGAGCCCCGCAGAGTTGATGGCATAGGTTCCAGTCTGTGTCTGAAGGCCTGAGCACCTGCAACCCTGAGGCCAGAAGGTTGATGTCCACTCTAGCAGTCAAGCAGAGAGGACAAATCCTACCTTCATCCTCCTGTTCTATTCACGTCCTCCTTGGATTGGATGTTGCCCAAACTACGTAGGGCAGGGCAATGCACGTTACTCACTCCACTGCTGTTAATCTCTTCTGGAAACACCCTCACCAACACACACGCAGAAGTAAATGTTTAAATGTTTAACCAGACACCCAGGCACCCCATGACGAGTCAAGTTGACACATAAAATTAACCATCATGCTCGTCTGATTATTTTTTACAATACTTTTATTGAGATATAGTTCACACAACATAAACTCACCATCTTAAGGTATAGAGTTCATGGACTGGAGTACCCTCACAACGTTGTACAACCACACCTCTACATCCAGAGAATCTCAAGACCCCAAAAAGAAACCCCGTACCTGTCAGCAGTCACTCCTGACCTCCCCTCCCCCTGCACAACCCTTTCCCCAATCCCTAGGCAAACACTCAGTACTTTCTGTCTCTATGGATTTGCTAATTCTGGATTATTTAAATAAACGGAATCATACCAGATGTGGTTTCTTGTGACCAATCTGTTTCACTTAGCCCAATGTTTTCAAAGTTTGCCCATGGTGTGGGTCAGTGCTTTGTTCTCATCAAGGCTGGAATAGTATTTCCTCATATGCATAGCCCACATTTTGTCTATCCATTCAGCAGCCGATAAGCATCTGGATGTTTCCACTTTTTGCCTATTAAGAATAATGCTATTATGAACACCCGTGTACACATTTTTCTGTGAACATGTGTTTTCAGTTCTCTTTGGTATATACCTAGGAGTAGAATCGTTGAGTCATACTGTAAGTTTAAGGTTTTGAGGAACGGTCAAACTGTTTTGGATAGCCCCTGCACGATTTTACATCGCGCCAACAATTTACGAGGGCTCCAATTCTCCACACTTTACTGACACTTTTTATTTTCTATTAAAAATATTTAATGTAGGGGGTAGCAAAATGGGTGAAAGGGAGAGGGGGAGACACAGGCTCCCAGTTATGGAATGAGTAAGTCACGAGAATAAAAGGCACAGCGCAAGGAATATAGTCAACGATATTGAAACAGCATCGTAAGATGACGGGAGCCCCTACACTTGAGGTGAGTACAGCATATGGTATAAATCTGTCAAATCACTGTGCCGCACATCAGTAAACTAATATATAACATTATGTGTCAACCACTCTCAAATTCTTAAAAAGGAATAATAAATAAATAGCTGATTGTTTTTGTTTTTTTCAAATTTATTTAATTAAATTCAAGTTCATTGACATACAGGGTAGTGTTGGTTTCAGGAGTAGAACCCAGTGATTCATCACTTCCTTATGACACCCAGTGCTCATCCCAACAAGTGCCTTCCTTAATGCCCATCACCCATCTAGACTATTCCCCCACCCACCTCCCCTCCAGCAATCCTCAGTTTGTTCTCTGTATTTAAGAGTCTCTTACGGTTTGCCTCCGTTTTTATCTTATTTTTCCCTCCCTTCCCGTATTGCCGTCTCTTTCGTTTCTTAAACTCCACATACGAGTGAAATCATATGATACCTGTCTTTCTCTGACTGACTTATTTTGCTTAGCATAATACACTCTAGTTCCTTCCACATCGTCACAAATGGCAAGGTTTCGTTCTTCTGGATTGCTGAGTAATACTCCATTGTATATATAAACTACATCGGCTTTATCCATTCGTCAGTTGATGGACATTTGGGCTCTTTCCATACTTTGGCTATTGTTGATAGTGCTGCTATAAACACTGGGGTGCATGTGCCCCTCTGAATCAGCATTTTTGTATCCTTTGGATAAACACCTAGTAGTGCAATTGCTGGGTCGTAGAGTAATTCTATTTTTAGTTTTTTGAGATACCTCCATACTGTTTTCCATAGTGGCTGCACTGATTTGCATTGCCACCAACAGTGCGAAAAGGTTCCCCTTTCTCCGCGTCTTCGCCAACATCTGCTGTTTCCAGAGTTGTTAATTTTAGCCGTTCTGACAGTTGTGAGGTGGTATCTCATTGTAGTTTTGATTTGTATTTCCCTGATGATGAGTGATGTTGAACATCTTTTCATGTGCCCGTTGGTCATCTGGATGTCTTCTTTGGAAAAGTGTCTATTCATGTATTTTGACCATTTCTTCACTGGATTATTTGTTTCTCAGGTGTTGCATTTGATAAGCTCTTTATAGATTTTGGATACTAACGCTTCATCTGATATGTCATTTGCAAATATCTTCTCCCATTCCATTGTTGCCTTTCAGTTTTGTTCATTGTTCCCTTTGCTGTGCAGAAGCTTGTTATCTTGATGAGGTCCCAATAGTTCTTTTTTTTCCCCCCTTACCTTCAGAGACATGTCGAGTAAGAAGTTGCTGCAGCTGAGGTCAAAGAGGTTGTTGCCTGCTTTCTCCTCTTAAGGTTTTGATGGTATCCTGTCTCAGATTTAGGTCTTTCATCCATTTTGAATTTATTTTTGTGTATGGTGTAAGAAAGTGGTCCAGTTTCATTCTTCTGCATGTTGCTGTCCAGTTACCCCAGCACCGTTTGTCAAGGATGAGTTGGCCATACATTTGTGGGTCCAGTTCTGGGTCCTCAATTCTATTCCCTTGGTCTATGTGTCTATTTTTGTGTCAATACCATACTGTCTTGATGATACAGTTTTGTAGTACAGGCTAAATCCAGGACTGTGATGCCTCCCACTTTGGTTTTCTTTTCAACATTACTTTGGCTATCTGGGGTCTTTTGTGGTTCCATACAAATTTTAGGGTCGTTTGTTTTACCTCTGAGAAGAATGCCAGTGCAATTTTGATTGGAATTGCATTGAATGTGTAGATTTCTTTGGGTAGTATTGATATTTTAACAATATTTGTTCTTCCAATTCATGAGCATGGAATGCTTTTCCATTTCTTTGCGTCTTCTTCAATTTCTTTCATAACTTTTTCTATAGTTTTACACATACAGATCGTTTACATCTTTGGTTAGGCTTATTCCTAGGTATTTTATGCTTCTTGGTGTAATTATAAATGGGATCCATTTCTTGATTTCTCTTTCTGTTTCTTCACTATTGATGTATAGAAATGCAATCGAGTTCTGTACATTGATTTTATATCCTGCAACTTTGCTGAATTCATGTATCACTTCTAGCAGTTTTTTGGTGCAGCCTTTTGGGGTTTCCATGTAAAGTGAAACTGGCAAATAAGTCAAATTTTCACTTTTCGACACATATGTTTTAAGATCAGTTTCTCCATTTCTGCCAAAGAGGCAACTGGATTTTTGTATACGGGATGCCTTTAACCTGTAGATCGATTTGGTAACTATTACCATCTTAACAATATTGTATACCAATCCGTGAACATAGAACGCCTTTCTATTTACTTAGGTATACTTTAATTTTTTCAACGTTTTGTAGTGTGCAGTATGCAATCTTATACTTCCTCATGTTTATTTATTTTTGAGAGAGAGACGGCGTGTGACCTGGGGAGGGGCAGAGAGGGAGGGAGACGCAGAATCTGAAGCAGGCTCCATCCACGCTCTGAGCTGTCGGCACAGAGCCCAACACGGGGCTCAACTCACAAACCGTGAGATCATGACCTGAGCCGAAGTCGGACGCTCAACCGACTCAGCCACCCAGGCGCCCCTAAATGGAATTGTTTTTTAAAATGCATTTTCGGTGGGGCGCCTGGGTGGCGCAGTCGGTTAAGCGTCCGACTTCAGCCAGGTCACGATCTCGCGGTCTGTGAGTTCGAGCCCCGCGTCGGGCTCTGGGCTGATGGCTCGGAGCCTGGAGCCTGTTTCCGATTCTGTGTCTCCCTCTCTCTGCTCCTCCCCCGTTCATGCTCTGTCTCTCTCTGTCCCAAAAATAAATAAACGTTGAAAAAAAAAAAATTTAAAATGCATTTTCGGAATGTTCATTGCTAGTGTACAAAAGCACAAAGGACGTTTCAATATGCATCGTATGGTACCATACAACTTGTACTATACAACTATGCTAAGAGCTTTTTCTGTAGATTCTGTGGAGGTTTCTCTATATAAGATCATGTCACCCACAAACAGAGATAAGTTTACATCTTCCTTTCCAATCTGGATGCCATTTATTTACTTGCTTACTTCTTTAATATTTATTTATTTATTTATTTATTTATTTATTTATTTTTGCTTTCCCAAATGCCCTGATCTCCAGAAAATGCTCAACAGAAGCGGTAAGAGCTCAGCGGGTAGATATTGTGACTCTTGATCATGGGGTTGTGAGTTTCAGCCCCACACCGGGCGTAGAGATTACTTAAAAATAAAATCTTAATAAGAAAGTGATAAGAGCAGATATCCTTTTCTGTTCCTAATTTTAGGAGGAAAACGTGTGATCTTTCACCATTAAGTACCATGTTAGCTTTGGTTTTTTATAGATGCCTCTTATCAGGTTGAGGAAGTTCTTTTGTGCTTTTAGTAAGCTGAATGTTTTTTATAATGAGCAAGTATGGGTTTTGGCAAATGATGTTTCCGCGTCTACTGACATGACTGTGAGACATTTTTTCTTTATTCTATTAATATGGCATATTACATTAATTGGTTTTCTTATGTTGAACCAAACTTGTAGTCTTTTAGCAAATTTCACTTGGTTGTCATACATGATTCTTTTTATACAGATTCAGGTTTTAGTATTTTCTTGAGGATTTCTGCATCTATATTCATCAAGAGTTATTAGTCTGTATTTTGCTTTTCTGGTGATGTTTTTGTCTAGCTTTCATATTAGGATATATTGATCCCAAAGAATGAGTTGGGAAGTATTTCCTCCTCTTACATTTTTCAAAGAGTTTGAGAGGACTGTGTAAGTTCTCCTTTAAAGGTTCGGTAGAATTCATCAGTGAAGCTATCTGATCCTTAATTTTTCTTTATTCAAAGATTCTGATTTTTGATTGCTACCAAATGCTGTCTGTTATAAGGCTAGCTGGATTTTCTATTTGTTCTTAAGTTAGTTTTATAGTTTGCGTGTTCCCAAGAATTTATCCATTTCACCAAGATTTTCTAATTTGGTGGCATACAATTGTTCATAGTACTGCCCCATAATCCTCTTTCTATAAGGTCATTCCCAGTTTTAGAAATTTGAGTCTTCCCTCTTTTTCTCTTGGTCATTGTAACTAAAGTCTTTACAACTTTATCGATCATTTCAAAGAACAAATTTTTTGTTGATTTTCTCTATTATTTTTCTATCCTCTATTTCACTTATTTCCATTCTGTTTGCTTTGTGTTCAGTTGGCTCCTCTTTGTCTATTTTCTTAGATAGGAAATTTACGCTACTGACTTGAGATCTTTCTTCTTTTTTTATTTTATTAAAAAAATTTTTTTTACATTTATTTATCTTTGAGAGACAGAGAGAGACAGAGCTCAAGTGGGGCAAGGTCAGAGAGAGAAGGAGACGTAGAATCCGAAGCAGGTTCCAGGCTCTGAGCTGTCAGCACAGAGCCCGACGTGGGGCTCAAACTCACAAACCATGAGATCGTGACCTGAGCCGAAGTCGGAGGCTCAACTGACTGAGCCACCCAGGCGCCCCTCTTCTCTTTTTTTAAATATAGGCATTACAGTTCTAAAATTCCATCTGAGCACTGTCTTCACTGCATCCTATAAGTTTTAGTATGTTGGGCTTTCATTTTCATTCATATCAAACTATTTTCCAATGTTCGTTATTTAGGAGTATATTTTTTTATTTTTCTGTATTTGTGAATTCTCCAAATTTCCTCCTTTATTGATTTTTAATTTTATTCTGTTGTGGTCCCAGAACATACTTGTATGATTTAAATACATTTAAACTTATTGAAATTTGTTTTTTGTCCAATATGTGGTGTATCTCAGAAAATGTTCCATAGACAATGAGAAAAATACGTATTCTGCTATTGTTGGGTGGAGTGTTCTATATATGCCTCGAAGGTGTGGTTGTTTTATGGTGTTGTTCAAGTCTTCAGTTCACTTTCTAATTCTGTCTAGTTGTTCTACCCATTATTGAAAGAGAGTACTGAAGTCTCCACTATTATTGTTCAATTGCCTCTTTGTCCCTTCAGTCATGCCCGTTTTTGTTTCTATTATTAGATGAATAAATGTTTACAAGTGTTAAATCTTCTTGCTGGACTGACCCTTTCACTTTCAATCTATTTATGTCTTTGAATAGAAAGCAGGAGGCAGAAGATAGGAGGATCATATCTTTTAGGCATTCCGCCAATATTTTCCTTTTAACTGCAGAGTTTAATCCATTTCTATTTAATATAACTATGACAAGATATGACTTACTTCTGCCATTTTAATATTTGTTTTCCATATCTCTTATATCTTTTTTTGTTCTTCAATTCCTCCATTACTGCATTCGTTTTGTTAAAGAGATTTTCCTAGTGTACTATAATTACTTTTTTTATCATTTCTTTTCACATATATACTTTTTTTTTTTTTGGTGCAAAAAGGTGTTTTGAGTAAAGCATGGGGACAGGACCCATGGGAGGAAAGAGTTGCACTGCAATTGTGAGGAGTGAGTGATTATATACTTTTAAGTTAGGAAGACAGAGATAAAGAAAGTCTCTAAAGGAATTTTCGTACGTTACAGAAGACTTACAGGATCCTGGAGGTTTGACTATCATCAAGATAACATTGCTTCCTATACATTTTTAAGCAACTTCTTAGTGGTTTCCCTAGGTATTATAATTAAAATCTTAATTTACAACAGTCTAGCTTAGATTAATACCAATTTAATTTTAAATATACAAAACCTTTGCTCATACACTTGCCCCTTCATGCTTTCATGTTGTTATTACCACAAATTATTTCTTTAAACACTGTGTGTCTACCAACAAAGATTTATAATAATGGGTTTGTGTAGCTGTATTTTAGTATGGATGGAATAAAAAGATACAAACAAAATATATTTATACTACACTTTGTATTCCATTATATAATTACCTTTGCTGGTGTTCTTTATTTCTTCACGTAGACTGGAGTTATTGTCTAGCATCTTTTCATTGCACTTTGTTTTGTTTTGTTCTTGTTTGTTTTGTTTTATTTTGAGAGAGAGAGAGAGAGAGCGCACAAGCCAGGGAGGATCAGAGAGAGAGGGAGAGAGAGAGAATCCCAAGCAGGCTCTGCACCATCAATGCAGAGCCCAATGGGGGGGCTCAAACTCACAAACTATGAGATCATGACCTGAGCTGAAACCAGGAGTTGGACGCTTAACCAACTGAGCCACCCAGCCGTCCCTTTTCATTTCACTCTGAATGACTCCCTTTAGTGTTTCCTGAAGGGTAGTTCTGCTGGGAACAAACTCAATTTTTGTTTATCTGGGACTATCTTGATTTCTCCTTCATTTTTTAAGGATAGTTTTGCTGGATATAGAATGCTTGGTTGACAGCATGTTTTTTTCAGCACTTTGAATATTTCATCTCACTGCCTTTAAGCCTCCATGGTTTGTGATCAAACTGTCTGTTAATATTGAGGACTCCTTGCCTACGATGAGTCACTTTTCCCTTTTCAAGACCCTCTTCATCTTAAACCTTTGACAGTCTGATTAACCGAAGATGTATCTCTTTGAATTTATCTTATTTAGAGTTCTTGAGCTTCTTATATGTGTAGATTAACAGTTTCATCAAGTTGCATGGAAACTGTGGAATATATTGGTATATACGTATACCCACACACACACACACACACACACACACACACACACACATATACGTATATATATAATGGACTATTTCTCAGCCATCAAAAGAAATGAAACCTTGCAATTTGCAATGATGTGGATGGAGCTAGAGTGTACTACGGTAAGCAAAATAAATCAAACAGAGAAAGACATCGCATATGATTTCACTCATGTGGAATTTAAGAAACAAAACACGTGAATACAGGGTAAGGGAAGAAAAGAGAGATTGGGAAGCAAACCGTAAGAGACTCTTAATGACAGAGAACAGAGTTGATAGAGGGAGGTGGGTGGAGGATGGCCTAAATGAGTGATAGGCATTAAGGAGGGCACTTGTTGGGATGAGTAGTGGATGTTCCATGTAAGTAATGAACCATTTAAATTCTACTGCTGAAACCAATATTACACTATACATTAACTAACTAGAATTTAAATAAAAATTTGAAAAAAAATTTTTCATCAAATTTGGAAGACTGTTGACAATCAGACCTTCAAATACTCTTTTTTTTTAATTTTTTAAATGTTTACTTATTTTTGAGAGACAGAGCGCGAGCAGGGGAGGGGCAGAGAGAGAGGGAAACACAGATCTGAAAACAGGCTCCAGGCACTAAGCTGTCAGCACTGAGCCCGACACGGGGCTCGAACTCATGCACCACAAATTCATGACCTGAGCCAAAGTCGGACACAACTGACTGAGTCACCCAGGCGCCCCAGATCTTCAAATATTCTTTCTGCCATTTCCTCTCCCTTGTCTCCTTCTGGGGCTCTCATTATATGAGTACGTTGATACACCTGATGGCAACCCACAGGTCTCGGAGGCTCTGTTCATTTTTCTTCATTTTTTTCTCTTCCTATTCCTCAGACCAGATAATCTTAACTGACCTATGTTCAAGTTCATGGTTTCTTTTTTCTACTTACTCAAATTCAATGTTGAACCCCTTTAGTGATTTTTTATATTTAATACACAACTCCATAATTTTACTTGGTTCATTGTTATAATTTCTCTTTATTGATATGCTCTTTGGTGAAACATACTTCTGTTTGGTGATGATATTCATACTTCCTTGCAGTTCTTTAGGTGTGGTTTTCTTTAGCTCTCTGAACATATTTTAAAGGCTGGATTTAAATCAAGCCTTTACCTAGAAATCCCAATCTTTTGGCTTCCTTGGAACAGTTCTTATTGATTACGTTGTTTATTTTCCTGTGTAGGGGCTCTACGTTCTTATTTCCTCACGATCCTTGCTAATTTTTGTGGAAAACAGGACACTAAAGATTATGTTGTGACAACACTGGAAATCAGACCCTTTTCACCATCTTAAGGTTTGTTTTTGTTACTGTTTTAGTTGTCTGTTTCACAACTCCTCTGAACGAATTCTGTAAAGTCTATCGTTCGTCATGTGTGGGCATGAAATCCCTGTCCCATTAGTTTAGTGGTCAGCTAACGACTGGAAAATATTTCCTTACACTCTTGGACTGAAAAAAACTCTCCGTCTCTGCAGACGGGCCCCCGTGTGTGTGTTGAAGCACAGCTCCAACACCCAGCCATGCAGTTGACGATGCTCCCTGAGCCTTCACTTCCTGCTGGTGCAGACTCTGAAGGTCCTAAGAGTTTTAGGACCTTCTCATGTCCTCCTCAAGCATGTGCACAGCTCTGGAAGCGCGTGTGGCCTTCCAGAGTCCCAGGAACATGTAGGAGCTTTCCAAAGCCCTCATTCCCAAAGCATTTCACTGTCCAGCATTTCCACCCAAGACTCTGGGTTAATCTTTATTATTCACTCCATTTTCTATTGCCTCATCCAGCCACGACTACAACATCTGCCTATAAATGATTTTGATCACACCCCAGGTAGCAATGGGAAAGTTCCAAGTCAAGTAAAATAAAGATAAGGCATCCCAGCCAGTCTTCTTCCGGGGAGAAAGCAGATTTAAATAACGATTCTTTGTAAATGAGGTCTGGACTGCTCCCTCCAGCACTAGGAACACGGGCTGATATTTTCCAGGCTAGCGCTGAGATGGGAAGTGGGAAATAGGGCTATGGTAAGTTAAAACACGACAGAGCTTGCTGTTCTTACTGAGATTCAACTCTTTTTCTTGAATAAATGCCCCCATGGGTTCTACAGATTTCTGCTTAACTTCCAGACTTCCAAAAAGTTGGACGCTTCTGACCAGTTTTTGTTTTTTTTTTTTTTCAGAATTTCCGAGTTCCTTACTCGGCCAATTTTTAAAATTCAAATTCAAATTAGTTAACATACGGGGTAGTACGAGTTTCAGGAGTCGAACCCAGGGATTCATCACTTCCTTATGACACCCAGGGCTCATCCCAACGAGTGCCCTCCTCCGTGCCCGTCACCCATCCAGCCCATCCCCCCACCCACCTCCCCTCCAGCAACCCCCCACTGTGCTCCATCATTAAGAGTCTCGGATGGTTTGCCTCCCTCTCTGTTTTTATCTTATTTTTCCTTTCCTCCCCCTATGTTCACCTGTTTTGTTTCTTCAATTCCACATATGAGTGAAGTCATATATTTGTCTTTCTCGGACTGGCTTATTTCGCTTAGCATCATACACTCCAGCTCCATCCACGTTGTTGCAAATGCCAAGATTTCATTCTTTTTGGTTGCCGAGTAGTATTCCATTGTGTATATATCCCACATCTCCTTTACCCATTCATCCATCGATGGACATTTGGGCTCTTTGCATAATTTGCTGTAGTTGACAGTGGTGCTATGAACATTGGGGTGCAGGTGCCCCTTGAAATCAGCATTACTGCATCCTTTGGAGAAATACCTAGTCGTGCAACTGCTGGGCCATAGACTAGTTCCCTTTTTCATTTTTCGAGGAACCTCCAGACTGTTTTCCAGAGCGGCTGCACCAGTGTCCGTTCGCACCAACTGACTCTGCCACTTTCGCTCATGACACGTTGGCGCTTGTTCTGAACGTGGCTAAGGTGGCCTTGGGCTTTTACAGTTTGTTCCCACAGAATTATCCTGAGCTATGTCTCCAGTGTATGTTCCCCAGAACACCAGCTCCACGGGAGGGCAGCCGGTGTTACATTCTGCGGACAGGCTGCTTAAATAGGCTCCTGACCTCCGGATTCCTCAGATTCTGTAACACACTCTCCTCAAGACGCTGCACGTATAGGAGATTGGAGGATATTAAAAAAATGATAACGGTAGGTAACGTGTAAACCAAGAAAAGTGCTAGGCAGTTCTATTTATCATCTCACTTGAGTCCCACCATCACGTGTATTATTCCCATTTTATAGACATGGAAAACTAAGACCTAGGACGTTTAAGCAAACTATTCCAACTAGTAATTGCCAGAGTTGGGCACTTAATCCAAGCACTTTCCCGCATGTGCCCTAAGTGAGTAAACCATACCGAAGGATTCCTCTAACTGGACCAGAGAAACAGCGAATCTTGAAGAACTAGTGTGGCTCACAACACATTCTGGAAAATGCTGAGCTAAAGCACACTTAATAAACGGGGACTCAGTCTGTGCTTTTCCCGACGCTTCTGTTGTCATAAATCATGCCACCAGACCCTTGCTATCACACTATAGGTTATCAATACATAGGAGCTTCTGAATTTTACTGTGTCCTCCAGGGTAGGCATTAAAGTCGCCCTTCGCCGAAAGCAAAGCAAAAACAAAACCAGAAGATTCTACCCTGAGGCAGGGTTTAAGAACATAATTTTAATTGATGAAATTGGAGAAGAACTAAGTGAACTGAGTCCATCTTAAAAAGACGGGCTTTCTTCAATTTTTTGCACGTTATTTTTTCCAAGAAAATAATTTGTTAACACAGGGAAATTTAAAAAGAAAATAAAAATAGGTAAAGGCATAGAAAATAAAAATCTTAATTCCGTCTACTCAGGTGCAATTTTTGTCAGCATAGGTTTCCCTAGCATTTTGAGTGTCTTATTTTCATTTCATCCTGGGAATCTTGCCATGAATATAATTGTCATTATTATAGTTATTTTCCATACCATTAAAAGTCTTCATAAATATCTTTTTTGCATGCCTTCTAAATATTCTATTGCCGGCAAGTATCTTAATTTACAGAATCCTTGCACGAATGTTGACTCTTTTAGGGTGTTACCCATCTTTCACCGCTTTAAATAATGCTGTGACAAGCATCTAAGAATGACACAAAGGGTTGGTCCAAGCAGCGGGTACAACGTAAAGCACACGCAATAATGCCAGCTAAGTGACAGGTGGCGGCCACATCTTCAGCCACAGTGAAAGGAAGAAAGGACAAACGCAGCCCAGTGAGAGATTTATGAAAATATTTAAAGAATCCACTGATATATGACACACCCCACAAAACCACAAGGATTTAAGAGCAGAGGTTGGAGGGGGCGTCTATTACCTGAAAGTATAGTCTTTTGGAGAAATGGACACACAAAACTTCAACAAACCAGGTAAGAGAACGGAAGGTCTCAACATCCACGGAAGCAAAAGGGATGCCAGCCCCTCCTCTCGCTATTTAAATACACGCTGAATAAACACTGTTCCAATTATTATTTCCGGACGTGGGCTAAGTCTCGTCCTTACCTGTCTAAACTGAAGTGGAGAGGCTCGTGTCTACTTGTCAAGAATGTGCCGTCTGTCTTTCTCGGTCACTCATTGGTCATCTCATCTCACTCTTACCACAAAGCGGACAGAATTAACGCACAAGTGACTAAGGCAAAAGATGAGATGCAGAAGTTGAGGGACGGGCCCGAGGTCTCTCGGTGACAAGTGACAAAGTCCACGCCGAAAACACATCTCGGTCCAGAGCCTGTTACTTCCCACAACACCAAGTGGCCTCTCTTTGACAAACTCCACAAAGAGAAATGAAAACATCTCGAAAAGCACAAGAGGCGCCTGGGTGGCTCGGTCAGTGAAGCGTCCGGCTCTGGATTTGGGCTCAGTCGTGTTATCATCTCATGGTCTGTGGGACTGAGCCCCACGTCCGGCTCCACGCTGACAGCATGGCGTCTGCTTGGGATTCTCTCTCTCTCCTCTCTCTCTGTCCCTCCCCCAGCTCGCACCCTCTCTCTCTAAAAATAAACATTTTTTTTTTTTTTTTTCAAAAAAGCACTTGAAGCAAACAGAATACAGAACTTTTAAAGTTTGGTTTTGAGAGAGAAGGCACGAGCGAGCGGGGGAGGAGCAGAGAGAGAGGATCCCAAGCAGGCTCCGCGCTGTCCCTGCAGAGCCCCACGCAGGGCTCGATCTCATAAACCATGAGATCATGGCCTGAGAGGAAATCAAGAGTCAGATGCTTAACCGACTGAGCCACCCAGGTGCCCCAGAATACAGATTTCTAAATATGTTTTGAAAGAGAACTATTACTTGAAGCTGAATTTTAGTCATCTCCTGAACTCCCCAAGGGATGCCTTCAAAGTGACAAAATGAGGGGCACCTGGGTGGCTCAGTTCGGTCGGGCATCCAACTTCAAGTCAGGTCATGGTCTCATGGTTTGTGAGTTCGAGCCCCACGTCTGACTCTGGGCTGACAGCTCGGAGCCTGGAGCCTGCTTCGGATTCTGTGTCTCCCTCCCTCTCTACCCCTCCCTTGCTCATGCTCTATTTCTCTCTCCCTCTCTCTCTCTCTCTCTCTCTCTCTCTCTCTCTCTCTCAAAAATAAATAAACATTAAAAAATTGTAAACAGTTATGCAGAGAAAAAAAATCTTCCCAGGAAATAAACTAAAAATCGCACTATATGCTAACTAACTGGGATGTAAGTTGAAAAAATAAATTCAATAAAAATACCAAAAAAAAATTAACACTGGTTTTCTCTCAAAGTTAGGATCACAGCAGTAATTTTTTTCCCCTGTGAATTTTGGACTATTCCCAATTTTTTTTTTTATCATGAACATGTATTAATTTTATGATAGAAAAAAATTTTAACGGGGACCCCAAACAAACAAATGCAAAAGATCTGAGTAGACAATGCACTGGAGAGGAAATTCACATGCATTCACTCAAATACTTAGCGCTGCTAGTAAATTCCCAGCCACTAGATCCTTGGGATCCAGGGGCGTATCGGAAAGTAAAACATCCCTGCCTTACTGTAAATTAGTTTTGGTGGGAATGCCAACAACAATTAACATAAATAAGTAAATCATATACCAGTTAGTGATAAGGGTAAGGCCAGTGTCAGGAGGAATGGGAAGTTTCAAAAAGAAGGCCAGGAAAGTCTCACTGAGAAAATGACATTTCAGAAAAGGCCTAAAGGAAGCAAGGGAACCAACTCATGCAGGTATCTGGGGAAAAAGCATGTTAGGCAGACAGAGCAGCAGGTACAAAGGTCCTGAGGCTGTGCTGGATTGTTTAAATACAAGAAAGCAAATGTTGCAGAAGGAGACAGTAAAAGCAAAGACCCTGAGGGAGGCATGGCCTTGGTATACTCAAGGGCCAAAAAGACAATGATGGGAGAGTAGCAGACAACGATGTCTGAGGGGTGGCAGGTCGTCTGATTCATGAAGGGTCTTGCAGGATTTGAACCTCTGACTTTGTCACTGACTGCAATGGGGAGCCACAGAGGGCTCTGTGCGCCGGAGTTGCAGTTTAACGGGATGACTGTGGCTGCCGTGCTGAGGCAAACAATCAGGAGCTGTAGCGATTGAGAGAAGAGGTGGGCCGCCTGGGCCAGGTGGCAGTGGAGGGAACGGGACAGCAGGATTTGCTGCAGACTGGTTGAAGGCTCAGGTCTGGGACAGAAAACGGAAATGCCAAGGATCACAGCAACATTTTGGCCGAAGCATCTAGAAGAGTGGGGGTAGCCCTGAACTGCAGACAGGGGCTGTTTAGGGGTGAAGATCAAAATTCCAATTTTTAGATGCACAGCCAACAACCGTGTGTAAAAATATTCTAGTTCACTGAGCAAGAGAATTCCATTTAAAACACGGAGATTGAATTTTTGCCCTTTTAATCAGCAAAGATGTAAAATACTATAATTTTCTTTGCTGGCTAAGATGGGATAAACAAACCACCGGCTTAAATTTTCTGAAAAATAGTTTGGGAATAAAAATTAAGACTCTTAGCAATGTTCATGAATTTCACCTTGCTAATTTTCCTGTAAGTAATCTATTCTAAGAAAACTGTAAAAAAAAAAAATGCAAAGATTTAGGTACCCAGTGTATACATTATTATTTCTAAAAATAAAAAACTGGAAAGAGCCCAAATGTCCAACAATAGAGATGTGGTGAAACACATTTTTGTGCCCAGCCACACGATAAAATATTGTGAAGCCATTAAAAGTTTGTACAAAGAGCTTAAAGCATAGTTTTGAAAGAAAATGGCAGCATAAAAAGTAATACAGTACGGCCACAGTGTAAAAAACATTATTTAAAAGACCCGTTAAAAAAGAAGTTTGGCAAAAAATTACTAAGGCATAGCAGTTGTCTCTGGGTGATGAGAATGTTTTTTCCCTCTAACTGCAGTCTCTTCGTTATTTTAACTTCACGAAGGAAAAACATTTCACCGTTAACAGAGATAGTTTTTCATTTTAAGCTTATTCGGAGAGAGAGGGAGAGAGAGAGAGAGAGCGTGCAAGCAGGCAAGGGGCAGAGAGAGAGGGAGAGAGAATCCCAAGCAGGTTCTGTGCTTTCAGAGCAGAGCCAGACAAGGGGCTCAATCTCACAAACCGCGAGATTATGACCTGAGCTGAAATCAAGAGTCGGATGCTTCACCAACGGAGCCCCCCCCCCAGAGAGAGCTATTCTAATCTCAGAAGTTGCTGTGAAATAAAACAAAGCACACTGAACTATGGTCATCCTGTCTCCACTACAGCTTCCTTCCTTATGCTGGCCCTCATCTCAAAGGCAGAGAGGGCCTGACCTCCTGGGAGAGCTGGGTGGCAGGGGGACCTGGAGGGGAGACTGAGGCCAGGCAGGGAATGCTGGTGTCCCTGACTTGGGACTGGGAGGTGGAAAGTGCCTCCCGACACCCCCAGTGTTGGCCCTCACTCTGACAGCAGGAAGTGTCCCGGCTGATATTTCATCCGGAGGAAACAAAAGCCACCGGGGGGGGGGGGGGTGCAAACGGAATCCGGAGCTTGGAAAGACACAGACCGAGAGGATCCCCCACCCCAGAATTTGGACCCCCAGAACTTCCCACTACATAGCTAATGGAAAACTTCACAGTAATGTGGCCTTACGTTTGACTCAGTTAAATTGTTAGCCTCCACTTTTCACATCATGGCAGGTACAGTATATTTTTTTAGACTGTGCCAGACATAATAATTTGCCTTTTCTAAGGCCATTCAATCTCCCTCCTGGAAGAAAGTTCCAGTTTCGTGAGCCAGCCCTGGGGAGTGAATCCTTGTTAATCCAGGACCAATATGGCATTTGGGCCAGTGACTGGTCCAGAGTATGGACATGTGGCCTACTTATGACCAGTGAGCTACAAAGGGAAATGTGCGGGTAGCTTCTGGGATGGGTTGTCCTCCCTAATAAGAGGCCAGAGGAGAAAAAGCCCCCTTCCCTCCTTCACTCTCTTCTGCTTTAGACACTGCCATTCGGGGATAGGTCATGTGGGGATACACTTCAGCCACCGTCCTGAGACCTTGAGAGACGAGACTGTGAAAAGGAGCCAAGAGCTGGGAGTGCGGGGGGGGGGGGGGGGGGGGTGGGGGGGGGGGCAGGACGGAAGGAGCCGGGATCTCAATGACGTCACTGTATCGTGGGCCACATCCTTCTGGACTTCCCCTTAAATAACACGAGAGATGTATTTACAGTTCTAGTTAACATTTGTTGAGTTCTCCTTACTTAACAAGCATCCTACTGGACAAAGGTTCTCTCCTTCGCCAAACTCCCAGGCGCCTCTGAACTTTTCACCGACGCTTGACTTTTGAGCTGAGACGTTCACGTCTGCAGCGTCCAATTTTAGCTAGAATCCCCCACCCTCCACACGTCTGATCACCCTCAGTACCTGACGGGGTTCCTCACTTGCCAGCATCCTCCAGGGCACGTCTGACCCCCTTGGCCTGCCTTCAGCAAGAGTCCTATTAGCTTGGTTTAGTGAGACTCCCCCCCGCTCAGCCTGCACGGTTCCGCTCACTAATTTTCTGTCCCCTGACCCCCACCCTGCTCCTTGGCTGTCACTTCCCGCTTGCCCGCGATACATTCAGAGTTGAGTCCAATCTTTCTCCCTCTGCAAGACCCCACTGCAATGGTACCTCCACGTCTCACAGTGCTCCCTGGAATAAGGTCTTCCTCTCTGTATTTAACAAGCATCTTTGAATATTTTTGGTTTCTTTAGTAAAAGGAGCTCCCGACAGAGTCTGCTCTCAAGTAGGCTTGAGGGGCCCCTAGGTGGCTCAGTCGGTGAAGCGTCCGACTTCAGCTCGCGGTTGGTGGGTTCGAGCCCCGCGCTGGGCTCTGTGCTGACAGTTCGGAACCTGGAGCCTGCTTCCGATTCTGTCTCCCCCTCTCTCCGCCCCTCCCCTGCTCACGCCTCTCTCTCCTTCTCGCTCTCCTCCTCTCTCTCAAAAGTAAATACACATGAAAAAACTTTTTTTAAGTAGGCTTGAAACTATTACAAGGGTGTGGGTCCTCCGGGGCCCTAAGACACCCTGATGTTAGAAAAGAACCCCATTTCCTGTTTTCTAAGCAGCCTCCCTGCTAAGCACTGCACGAAACTTTGGTTATTGTACAAAGCTTCTCAATGTCTTAGGCGAAGAAATAGGTCGGGAAGAGGAATTTTGAACATTTAACCATGGGCAGAAGGGAGAGGAGAGGAGATCTTTTGAAGACAGCTTGAGAGGTGCACCCACAGTGCAGGCTGAACAATGGATCAACCAGGGAGAGGTTCGCGACCAGGGAGTGCCTTCTCTGGTCCCTGGAGAGAAGCTCCCTGGAGATGTCTTGGGGAAGATTCTGCAGCTGATGTGGGTTCGGTGAGAGCGGTGCCATAATTAATTAGGGGTGTCTGCCCTCACAGCCGGCTGGGGAAGCTGGCACACAAGGACTCTTGGTGGCTGGGGTGAGATTGGGAAGTAAGGCAGGACTAACAAGAGGACAGGAAAACAGACAGGGCAGTGACACATTCTCTTACTTTCCGCTGGGATTCTGCCTACACTCGGTGTCCTGTCTCACAGCCGTGACGTTCTCATGCCATCGGTAAACTGACATGGGGGGGACCACACTAAATATAGCAAATCCTAGGGGCGCCGGGGTGG
This sequence comes from Panthera onca, assembly GCF_046562875.1. Classification (NCBI taxonomy): domain Eukaryota; kingdom Metazoa; phylum Chordata; class Mammalia; order Carnivora; family Felidae; genus Panthera; species Panthera onca. Next base: position 5,932,128 of record NC_138342.1, read on the forward strand.
CTCGGTGGGTTAGGCGTCCGACTCTGGATTTCGGCTCAGGCCATGATCCCGGGGAGCACGGGATCAAGCCCTGTGTTGTGCTCTGTGCTGAGCAGAGCCTGCGTAAGATTCCCTTAAGATTCTCTCTCCCCTTCTGGCCCTCTCCCCCCCGCTCATGCTCGTGCTCTCTCTAAAAAAAATAAAAATGTGTATGTAACAAACACGAGGAGGCTCACTGATCCTTTCAATGAATATTATGTGGGGACTACTATGTAGAGTACTATGCAATTTTCTAGTTGCCAAATGTATGGAGGTGGAGTGAGAGTCCAGACCCGCAGCCCAGAAATATGAGCGCCCTCCAGCATCAGACGGTGGTGACGGTGAGGTCTGAGCAAGTAAGCCCCCCTTTCTCTCTTCCCCTTGACCTGCTTCCCCCAGGGACCTCGCCCTCCCGTAACGATTCCGAGAAAGAAAAATGACTGCCCAGGAGAAGTGTGAATGATGAAAAAACAAAGATTTCCCTTCGGACCCAGACTTAATTACCAAAAAGTTCCACGAAGCCCATGATATCAATATCTCCTCCCCTGGCTGTGGCCACTGTAACCATGGCAAAGGTTTACACACGCAGAGGCGGGCATCATTACCATCTTGCAACCTGCAATGACTGTGTACACAGTTCACCGGCTTAAAATTCAACATTTTTCTAGCACATTGTCCCACAGCATTAGGGGTAGATGCCGAATGCAGGTTATGTCAGTACGGATCAGCCTCGTGAATATGCAAGTAAATTTCATTTACTAGTCAATAAGGAAAAAAAAAAAAACCCAGTCCCAAAAAAAACCCTAAAGACCCAAAAATAAGAGACAACGTAAGAAAATCACAGTATATCCACATGATATACTGTATACACATGATATAGTGTACAACCAGGATGATATACACTGGTTGAAATACAACATTTATCTCTTACTGTTGTAAGTTGGATTATTTGTCTCAATTTCTCACTCCCCCACAGTCGCATTAGACACGCAAGGATGCGATGCGTTGGTTTCATGGTTAGCAGAGTGTACCCTCACCCCTTGACTTTGGGTTCGCTTGGTCATGTGACTTGCTTCAGCTAGCAGATAGTAACAGGTGTCCTAAACAAGCAGAAGCATGAAGCACTTGTACCGTTGAGCTTGACCTCTTACCCTTGTGCCATTGCCATGAGGGCTTGGCCCGTATTGCTCCTGCATCTCCAGCCTTGGCTTCAGAAATACGGGCGAGAATTCCGAACGCTTATTGCTGTATGCATTTGAATGATGGGTTGGCATGTTGCACCATAAAAACTGATAACATTAAGCAAACTTGTAGCTGCATGGAATCTTGCACCACGCCAGGGAGCGATGCAGTAGTAAATATTTGTCAAAAGATGAGAAAAATGTTTATGAGACATTGTTAAGTGAAAAGTGGAAGAAAAATGGCTATTTCAGTCTGAGGGTGGAGGACAGGGGACCCTGTGCTCAGAAAGAAAACACCAGGAAATCCATCGAAATAAAGATTGCTGACCATTTCTTCACGTTTTCTAAAGTTTTTAATGTTTCTATGATGAGCATGTATTAACTGTAAAAAGAATTAAAATAATGCACCAGAACGGAATTGGGTTAGCTTTCAATGTATCCCATGACAATATAATCCTAAAAGGAGGAGAAAATAAAATTGGACAAAAAATAGTAACTTACATGAATTAAGAGCCTATTTGGATATATTTTTCACTCAAAAATACCACAGGAAAAAAATGGACAAACATATAAAAAGGCAATTTTCACAGAGAATTTATAAATAGTAAATAAAGACATGAAAAAGGGGTTCATTCTTCTCAGGCATCAATACCATGGACTTTCACGAAACTCTCAAGTCCCGTATCACATCTACTAAATTGAGAAAACAAATTTAACAATGCTGACACTTTTTGGAGAGAAATTCTGGTGGAACTGCTATGCTTGTGCTGTGCTCCCAGCAACAAAACTTAGGGCAAATGCTCTGGAATGCCAACATCTTACGAGTTATAAAGTTCCAAAGACATTCAAGCTCTTTATTTCAATCATCACACCGGGAATTTATATTCAAGAAATAAGACAACACAATTAATTGCAATGCCCCACAATGTACCTACACATCTTGCCTGGAGTCCTTGGATGACTCTCAACATGGGGAGGAGTGAGACTCCAAGGAGCCCAGTGAAACAACAGGTGGAAAACTGAAAGAGTGGAATAAAAAATTCCAGAAGCTTCCCAGAGGTGAGGACACAAATTCTGGAGTTCCAGAGAGGTCCAGGAAGGGTAAGCACCGAGTCCCAGAAGCAAAGGCTATACTCCAGAATGAAAAATGAAACCAAAAGACACCCATCCTAACACAGCCTGAAATCAAAACTCTAAAGATCAAAATGAACAGTCAGCAATTTATTGTACCGATGTAACAAAACTCATATTCTTCACGGGAAGAAAGTAACCCACTGAAGATTCTAGAAATGAAAAACACAGCATCTGAAATAAAAAGTTCATTGACTAAAATGGTGTAGTATTCACAAAACATTTTAAAATAATTATGCTAGCTCCTATTTACTGTGCCTGAGATAAGTTTAGTGTCTTACATGTGTCATCTTCTACAATGTACCATCTACAATGCCTAGCACATAAAGAAAATTACTAGGTACATAAAGAAACAAGAGAATGTATCCCATGGTCTAAACAACAATGCCCATAGACGTGGACACACACAAATAAAATGTTGAAATTGGCAGAACTGTTAAAGAATTTATAAGGAAAAAAAAATGAATATGGTGAACACACACATGAGGAATTTCAGGAGAGAGATGGGAAACCTGGGAAAGCAAATGAAGATCCTAGAACTGAAAAATACAGTATCTTAATTTTCAAAATTCATTTAACTGAAAGAGTAGACTGGATAATGCAGAAGGAAGAGTCTGTGAACTTGAAGACAGACCAATAAAAAACTACCCAAAGCAAAACAAAGTGAGAAAACATATTTAATACACACATAGGAAAAAAATGAACAGTTTCCCGAACAATCTGTGGAATGCTATCAAGTGGCATGATATGCATGTTATATGAGTGCTAGAAAACAGAAAGAGAAAAACAGAAAAAATATTGGGCAAAAGTTTTCCAAATTTGATTTAAAACATCAATCCACAATGCAAGAGGCTCTGTGAACCCTAAGCAGAATCAATACAAGGAAAAGTATATCTTGGCACATCACTGGCAAACTATAAAATCAAAAATAAAGAAAAATACTCAAAGCAACCAGAGATAAAAAGACAAATCATATACAGAATAATGGGGATTTGAATGATGTCTGACTCTTCATCAGAAACAAGAATCAAGAAAATAATAGAATGATACCTTAAAGTGCTACAAAAATGTCAACTTAGAATTACGTGTCTAATGAAAATACCCTTCAAAAATGAAGGTGAAATAAGAGGTATTTTAGTTAAATAAAAGTGAAAATGATTTGTTATTAGCAGACCTGAATTACCAGAGGGGTAAATGTAATTTTTCAAGCAGAAAGGAAATGACATAAGGTAAAACTCTGAATCTACATGATTGGTTCTAACCAAGAACACTGGAAACAGTACACATGTAGGCAAACACAAAACATTTTTTCTTTTCTTAAAGACAACCGATACATAAACAGAAATAATAACCAGGTACCATGGTTTTTATATTATATGCAGAAATAAAAACATATGATAAAAACAGGACAAAAATCGGAAGATGGAATCAAACTGCTTTAAGATTCTAACGTTATATATGAAGTTATATAATGTTAATTCAAATTAGGCCATGATAAGTTAAGAATACATAGTGTAATCCTTACAGCAACTACTTAAAACAATATAAAAAGGGTTAGCTAAAAAGCCAAGAGTCAAAATAGAGTACAATATTAAAATACTAGATGAACAATATAAAAGGGGAAAAAAGAGCAAAAAACAGGAGGAACAAATAAATAACAAGGTGACAGAATTACACCCAACCTCACCAAAAATTGCATTAAATGTAAGCAAGCTAAATACCCCAAGTAAAAGGCATAGTTTTTCAGACAAAACAAAAGGAAGATTCAACTAGAAACTGTTTAAATTGATGCTTACATTCAAAGATACAGAAAATTAAAAATGAAAGGATGGAAAAAGATTTATGACACATACACTGAGCCTAGAAAGTTGGTCTGATTTTATCAATCGCAACCACGTAGAAGTCAAAGCAAGCAGTACTTTAAGACAGAATGCATCTGTTCATCAAACCAAAATAACCCTCAATGTGCATCTAACTATTAACATACTTCAGAAGTCATATGTACTGACAAAACTATGGAGAATAGAAAAATTCACCATCATATCTAGAGATGTTGACACTCCTCTCTCAGCAATCATTTTTTTTTTATTATAAAGCAACAACTCATTAAAGATACAAGAGATGTGAACGTCCCTAAGCGACACTTCCAGAGCACGGCAGCAAGCACTTCAGGACACGTATTCAGGAACACATGGCAAGTTCACCAAAGTACGTCTCAATAAATTCCAAAAGACTGAGAAAAACAGAACTGGGAGCGGGAGCCTCAGACAAATGAGAGACCTGAGTCTTGGTGGGTTCCTGCTCTAGATTTCTCAGTGGCTTGGTGTTGAAATGGTGGGCACAGAACAGGACTAGGGGTCAGCGGGCAGGTGTAATGTGCCAACAAGAGAAAAGTCAAGGATGAGCAGGTGTAAGTCAAGGACGACTCCAAAGGTTTGGCCTAAACAACTGGAAGAATGGAAGTGCCATTTGCTCAAGTAGAGAAGTCGGGAAGAGGAGGATTTGGGGATCAGGCAAGGAAGCAAGAGCTCAACTGAGAAGCACTCAGGGTAGGGGTCCTCCTAGACAACCCCATAAAACCCTTGGGTTGGGCTGGCAATTGAAAATGTAAGTCTACAAGACATAGCCTGAGCCTTGGGGGGGGGGGAAGGATGAGGGGGTTGTAATCTTATATCTTATTTGCTGGCTTAGAAAGAAAAATAATCCTAAATCATAGTTTTCTTTCCTTCCCCACCCACCACCCCACAGAAATTAAACGGATTGACAAATAGCAGCTCTGAAAGATTTATGATCTCAGTTTAGGACCATGATACCTAGGGAAGAACAGAAACATTTGTTATTTTCGGGAAGAAATAAATGCCAATGCAAATCACTTTCAAATGCAAATCCAAAGCAAGCACAATTCTGGTTTAACGCATGAGAGGTGTGTTCCCTTAAGCTCCCTTTGATTCTCCGGGAAGATTGATGGAGTAATTATACTCTAGAGAGGAGGGTTAAGAAACTGTGTTGGAACTTATTAAACATGGCATGCAGCGACTTTTCGATTTTGTTTAAAAAGTGTGCTTAAAAATAATTACATTTTAAATGGAATTCATCAATATCTCAGACCACTTAAGTGAACTGCAGGAAATTCAGCTGTGCCACGATTTTGTTAACTTTGATCAGCTACATCACCTGGAAGCAGGAACTCACTGGCACTTTCCACGGGGCGACGGGGCTAGAAGATCTGTAAAGCATCTTTAGCTGTACTTTTGTTAACATGTACATCAATACGCAGTGACTCAAGTTCACCATCGACACTCACGCAGGCATTTATGACCCTCATGCTCATGCGCGTGAGCAGAGGTCACGCGCCCAATGTGGACCCACTCCCCCCCCCACTCCGCCCCCGCTCCCACGCACACCAAGCACCTGTAATGCCACACGGGCACAGAATTCCGTGGATGGAACCACAATGTGTGCGGGTTCAGCAGGACCCAGGTAGATGTGTGTGGTCTACCCCTGAGTAGTGAGGGGCACTCACGGCCCTGAGACCACGCATTCTGTCCCCACCAGAACTACCTTGCTTCAGAGGCAGAAAGGAAGCAGTTCTGAGGAGCATGAGCCACTAAGGAACGCCATCATACCCTCTTCCCCGCATTACGTCCACGCGTGAGCCAACCACGGACACTGAGATGAAGACCCGAAAGGAAAGGAAAAGAGGGGACAGCCAAGGTTCCTTCTTCTCTCTCTCCTTCCGCGCTGGTAGGCTGAAGGCGGAGAGGGCCAGCACGCGTGCACACAGCCAGGAGTGAGATGGAAACTGTTAGGCTTATGCTGCATAGTGTTTCCACTGTTCTAAGAACGAAACACAGATGCACGCACGTGCTTTGAAACGTGAACTGTGCAATTTTCACAGTTCCACCCGTGGGCAAAGTACGTATTTGCATTTAAAACCGGCCTTACACAATATTCTTTCCGTGACAATTTAAAATTGTAAATACTGTTTGCCTAGAAAGTTATTAAATAGCAGATTAAAAACACCACCACAGGGGCGCCTGGGTGGCTCAGTCGGTTAAGCGTCCAGCTTTGGCTCAGGTCATGATCTGGTGGTTCACAAGTTGGAGCCCCGAGTGGGGCTCTGTGCTGACAGCTCAGAGCCTGGAGCCTGCTTTGGATTCTCTGACTCCCTCTCTCTCTGCTCCTCCCCGACTCGTGTGCGTGCTCTCTCTCTCTCTCTCTCAAAAATAAACATTAAAAAAAAATCTTTTTTAACACATCACAACAAACTGAGAGAAAGAGAGGCCATGACAGAAAGGAAAAAGCTTCAGATTTTTATACCTTTAATGGCGATGTTGTGGTTCTTGTACAAGGGACCCCACCCTTTTCTTCCACACTGAGTCCCACAAATTAGGTAGTCAGCCCTCCCGACTAAGAATAGAAGTCAGATTCCTCAGTGTTATGGATCTGTGCGTATTGTGTCCCCCAAAATTCATATATGGAAATCCTGACCCTCAATGGGGCGGTATTTGCAGGTGGGGCTTTTGGGAGATAATCAGGATTAGATGAGGTCATGAACATGTGGCCCCAAGGATGGGATCAGGGTCCTTAGAAAAGGAAGAGACAGGCTCTCCCTCCCTCTCCACCAAGTGAAGACACATGGGGAAGACAGCTGTCTGCAACCCAGAAGAGAACTCTCATCAACACCTTGATCTTGGGACTCCCTGCTTCCAGAGCTGTAAGAAACAAATGTCTCAAGTGTGGGGTATTTGTTGTTGCAGCTGGAGCTAAGACACATTCTAGGCTCTTAAACGCCTGGCGCTGGCCGTAGTCTCCAGCTCCATCTCTAAGGCCACGTCCCCCTACCCCCTCACACTGCTCCCCATGAACTCTGCGGTACCGAACACCCAGTTCTCTCTGCCCACTTTGCCTCTGCACCTGCTGCCTGTCTGCCTTGGAAGGGCCTCTCCCAGCACAGTGGTCCCGGTGGTTTCCTTCCTTCCCACAGTTACCTGTCCCTCCCTCAGGACTGGTCTCAGAATTGGCTTTTCTGGAAACGCTTCCCAGACGTGGTTTGGGGCCTTATCTGAAATGACACATTGAAGTTACTACGTAATGGTAAAACTAGGTGTATTTGTTTCCCAGGGCCCCCATAACAAAACACCCCAGACTGAGGGGGCTCGAAACAACAGAAGTGTATTCCCTCCCAGTTCCGGAGGCTGCAAGATCACAATCGAGGTGCCATTTCTTCTGGGGCTGTGAGGGAACATCGCATCCCTGCCTCTCTCCTAGTTTCCGGGAGACGGCCTGCAATTTTCCATGCCCCTTGGCTGGTACGTACATTAGCCAACATCCCAACTTCTGCCTTCAGTTCACATGGCTTTCTAACCTCGTGTGCATGTCTGCCTGTGTGCCCCAATATCCCCTTTTTATAAGAACACCAATGCTGCTGTATTAGGGGCCACATTAATGGCCTCATCTCTCTCTTTTTTTTAAGTTTATTTATTTTGAGAAAGAGAGCGTGCGAGAGGGGCAGACAGAGAGGGAAAGAGAGAGAATCCCAAGCAGGCTCCGCACTCTCAGCGCAGAGCCCGACACGGGGCTCGAACTCACAAACCATGAGATCATAACCTGAGCCGAAACCAAGAGTCGGACGCTCAACCGACAGAGCCACCCAGGCGCCCCTAAAGGCCTCGTCTTAACTTAATCGCATCTCCGCGTCCAAATAAGGTCACGTTCTGAGGTAGTGGGGGCTTCAGTTTACTCATTTTGCAAGACTCCATTCAATCCACACCACTAAGGCCTCCAGAAATCTTTTCTTCTTTCCCCTCAAATGCCTAAGAGGATGGATGTTTTCTACCAGGCAGGGGCCCAAGGTCTAATCTCCCTAAAACCCCACTCCAGCCCCCAAGCCCTCTGTAGGGATTTAACCAACAGAAGACTTGAAAGGCGGCTTGACCCACGTCAGTGGCCCTGACCGCCAGCAAGAGGGGCCTGGTCCGCGGTCGCTGTTCCACACGACTTGTCAGAGCCAGGCTTCTGAAAACAGGCCTGGCCCTTCCTGACAGATGTAATAAGGACTCGGGCAAGGGAGCTTTGAGGGCAGAGGCTGTCGGAATGGGCTGTTTCCTAGGAGAATGGAAATGAGAAGGAGGGTCCTGACAGCGGCACGGACAGCCAGCAGGGATGAAGTCACTGCCTCCTTCGGGCTCAGGAAGCAGCAGCTCTCACCTGACTTCCCTCCGCAGACTCGTCCTATCTTACACTGCCCGGTGCTGACATCACCTCACGCCATTCCCATGGCAACCCCACACTGCAGCCCCATTCTCAAGAGGAGGAAACTGAGGCTTAGAGAGGTGAAGTCCCCGGCCCGCAGTCACACAGACAATGCCCAGGAAACTCGGGGTCTCAACCCGTGTACCCACCCCGATCCCTGCTTTTTAACCTCTGGGTAGTGACCTTCCTCGGTCGCGGAGTGTAACCTTTAGTAAACTTTATACGGCACTTATTATCTGCCAGACGACGTCGTATGCATTTCACATGGAGTAACTCATTTATCCTTCAAAACAATTTATGGAGCAAGGCTCATTTAATCCCCATCTGATAGACGAGGAAACCGACCGGGAGGAAAAGAAACTTACCCAAGGTCACTCAGCCCGTAGGTAGCAGAGCCGCTCAGGGCTCCAAGGAGGCTGACCCTGGGTCTGTGCTCTTCACCACCATACTAGGCCAGGGGCGTCCCTGCTGGAAGACTCCACGATGCAGCCGTGCAGGGGGCCTGGTGTCCCAGAAACACACACACAAGCCCAGAGGCCCACGCCCCATCTCTGCGCTGGGCTGGAAGCTGGGGCATGACTCCAGAGGGGAGGAGAACTGACGGAGAGAGAGAGCATCAGGCTGGAGCTTCAGCCTGACAGCCAGACTCTGGTGCTCATCTGTCCTCGGGGGCCTGACGTAACCTTCCCACGAACCTGCCAGCACCTGAGCCCGGCAGGCCCTGCATCCACAGAGCCGCTGTCCAGCACCACTGAAAATCCATCCACTATAAATCCATTAGAAAAATCCACAGAGGGGCGCCTGGGTGGCTCAGTGGGTTAAGATTCCGACTTCAGCTCAGGGCAGGATCTCTCGGTCCATGAGTTCGAGCCCCGCGTCGGGCTCCGTGCTGACAGCTCGGGGCCTGGATGGAGCCTGCTTCAGATTCTGTGTCTCCTTCTCTCTCTCTGCCCCCTCCCCCGCTCACACTCTGTCTCTCTCTCTCTCTCTCTCTCTCTCCCCTTCAAAAATAAATAAGAATTTAAAAACAAATTTTCAAATTCCAGCGAGCAAGTCACAAGCTAAGGATCTACAAAAGGTACGCGTGTCTTGCTACTCTGAACATCACTGTTTTATATCCACTACTCTATCTTGCTTCCTATTTATAGAAGTCTTAATCCGTTTGCAATGTAAGCTAGAAATATAAATAAAGTTCCTGCACAAAAGGTTCTGTTAAAGTAAAACCAGTCAAGATAGAAGATAGTATGGGGCGCCTCGGTGGTTCAGCCGTTAGGCATCCGACTCTGGGGTTTCAGCTCGGGTCATGATCTCACGGTTCGTGGGTTCGAGCCCCCACAGCGTCGGCCTCCACACTGACAGTACAGCTCGATACGGCCATGGTAAAAAATAATTCCCCAGCTGGGGCGCCCGGGTGGCTCAGTCGGTTAAGCGTCCGACTTCGGCTCCGGTCACGATCTCACAGTCCGTGGGTTGGAGCCCCAAGTCTCCACCTGTGCTGATAGCTCAGTGCCAGCAGCTTGGGGCCTGGAGCCTGTTCTGGATTCTGTGCGTCTCTCTCTCTGCCCACCCCCACTCGAGTGCACTCTGTCTCTCTCTCGCTCTCAAAAATAAATCAACATTAAAAAAATTAAATAATTCCACAAGTGGGATGCAAATGATCGAGTTGGGGAAAGCCTGGTATCAGGGAAACAGCTTTCCAGTGACACAGAAAGAAGTGAGACCAAGCCCTTATGTTACCACATAAGGCACCGAGTTAACCTCTCCAAACCACAACATCCCCAGGGATGAAACGGAGCCAACCATCCCTCTCTTACAGCGTTGTTCTTCACATACCAGGAGGGAACCTGTTGCTTTTCCTAAGTTACAACAGTGATTTCTCTTTGTGTTTTCTAAGGACAAGCAGCTATGAGGACAGACCTTTCGGAAAGCGGTGGGACCTGGACCAGACACTGAAGGTAGAATGACAACTGTGGCAAATGCCACAAAGGAGCATGCGGTAATTTGAGGGGGGTTGTGACCCCCCCCCCCCCCCCGCCGTGTGGGAAATCAGATAAGGAACCTTGCAGAAGGACTGAGTGGAAGATAACCAAGCCAAGGGGGGGTGGGCTGGGGGAGCATTTCAGGCAGAGAGAACAGCACGTGGTAAGGCCCTGGGGCAGGAGTGGCAGTGAAACTTATCAGAGACTGAAAGGATGCCCTATGGCCCAGGAGTGTAAACAACAGCACGGACTACAAGCAGAAGAAAAGTAGCAATCTGCATGGTCCTGAGAAACTTAACAGAAGACCAGGGGGGGAGGGGGAAAGGGGGGGGAGGGGGAAAGGGGGGGGAAAAAAACCTTGCAGAGAGGGAAGCAGGCAAACCATAAGAGACTCTTAAATACTGAGAACAAACTGAGGGCTGATGGGAGGTGGAGGAGAGGGCAAAGTGGGTGATGGGCGTTGAGGAGGGCACCTGTTGGGATAAGCACGGGGTGTCCTATGGAAACCAATCTGACGATGAGTTTCACATAAGAAATAAAAATTAAAAAAAACAAAGTAACCACGTGCCAGGTTTGGGGCTGAGACCTTTAAGGGTGCGGAGCGATTTAACTCCTGCAGCGAGGGACAACGCACGCGCACGACGCGACGGGAGAGGGACACAGGTTCGGGCCCCCACAGGGCCTCGGAGACCACATTACAGTCTGAGTCTCGACCGTGAGAGCAGTGGAAGCCACTGAAGAGGGCTGACCATCATAGCTGGGACCTGAAGTCTCAGCTCTAGGTCATGGAAGCTGGTAGAAGATGTGCTGAAAGGCAAGAGGTAGATTAGGAGGCGGCATGGGGGCCCGATGAGGGGCGATGTCTGAGCGGGAGGTGGCAGGGGTGCAGCTGGAAAGACGGGGCAGATTTGGGAGACATTCTGGAGGTAAAATCGACACGGCCAGGTGCCTAACTGGACGTGCGGGGGGGGGGGGGGGGGATAAGGCGGGTGGAAGAGTCCAGGACAAGCCAAGATATTCTGGCCTCTGCAACCGGCTAGATAACAACGCTACACGGTAAGCCGGGAAACTCCGGAAGCACGTGAGTTCGACTGAGGCTATTTTGAATCTAAGGCATTAATTCTTTCGAGAGATCCAAGTGGGATTACATAGAAACACAGACTTGGAGCCCAGAGGAGAAATATGAATGAAGGAAATAAATTACTGAGTTACCGTTAAAAAAAAGAAATGCATACCAGTTATTAATGTACTGTCTCTCGGCTCCAAATCCACTGCTTTGTGACGCGGGGGCGGTGCTTCGCGCCCGGAACCGCCAACAGAGGGCGCACGAGAGGCACTGCCAGACCGGAACAGGGGGAGGGGCTTCCTTCCTTGTTGCAGCCACTGTCCACACCTGGCAACTGGCAGGCCAGCGTGCAGGGGGCCTGGCGGCCCTCCCCTCGGTGGCCCTCAAAGATGAGCTGCACCCTCCGCAAAGGTCCTCTGCCCCCCAGTAGGCTGCCCGTTCCTCTGGCCCCCGAGCCCTCTCCAAAGATGGAAACACAGCCTGTCCAGACAAGGCTTCTGGGATTCCAGTCCCTTCCCTGTTCCCTCACCCTCAGCCCTGCAGGGAGCAGCCGTCCTGCTGAACTTGCTACTTCTGGACTCCCAGAGTCCTCTCTGACTGCTTCTCGTAGTTAGCCTTTTTACTAGATGGCCATCCTTTGTAGTACATTTTTCCTTTCTGAAAACCCGTGTGGCTTCGGTCTCCTGACTGTACCTGGAATGATACGGGGTGACTGATACAGGCATGCAGGCGATGACAAGATCAGCAGGGAGACAGGACAAGGGGCTAAGGAAGAGGTCCAAGGGCTGGGTCCCGAGGAACTCCCAGATATGCCGCAAGGGAGAGGAAGCCCCGTTGCTTTCTGTACGAGAATACTCCTCCAGGGTGTCGCGATCCTCTAGCCTCGCTGCTCCTTCTAGAACATTTTCTCCATTTCCATCTGCGATTGTTCCGAGCCCAGATTTTAGACAACTGAGCACTGCTAAGAATATTTTGTTCCTCCCAATTCTCTCAGGAAAATGCCTAAGCTCAGTGCTAGCTTATGCTGTTTGATCCTCCTAAAATACAGATCCTTTTTCTCTCAAGGCATTTAAACCCTTCCCTCAAGACTCGCCAGAAACCCTGTCTCCGTCTTAACACCCTCTTCACTCTAGCGCATGTTGTGGGAAAGCCATCTCCCCTCCCTCTACCTTCCACCTTTCACTCAACAAATAGCTGTTATGCGCCTTCACTGGCCCTGTCCTCAGCCTTGCAGGCACAAAGGGGAAAAAGAAGTGCTTGCTGCTCGTCGGAAGGTCTCATGGGATCAGACAGACGACTAAATGAGATGAGCCAGAGGGTCCCACACCTGTTTCAAAGACCACGCTAATAACAGGTGCTTCTGGCCATTTCACCTGCCTGCCCCTCGTCCAGCTGCCCTTCTGCTGCTGCTGACAGCCGGCAATGCTTGGGAAAATCCTTCACGTACTTTTGTAACCCAGATGCCCCAAGTGGTACCAACGCCCGCCCTGAGGTCGGACAAGGAACCCAGTCTGGCCACATGGAGCCTTATTCTCCCCGGTCACAGTGATTCGTTCCAGAATGCTCAGGACTTAACCACGAACCCTGGGATTTTGTTCTGCAACAGCTATGAAAAGAGATGCTCCCTCTTCCATGAGGCTCCGAGCCCAGAGGTGGTAGGGCCCCCATGACGACAGAGCCGGCCCAAAGCCATGCAGAAGAGAGCAGAGAATCCAAGGAGCCACAGCCCTGATGACATCAGCTGAGAACCTGGTTCCGCCATGAGATGCACACCTTCATTCATCCACCCTTCGAGAATGTATTGAGCACCTGCTGTGTATCAGATGCTCTTTTAGGTCTTGGGCACACAGCAGTGAATAAATCCCATCACGTCCCTACCTTCAGGGGGCTTGTGACCGCACGGAGGAAGACAGACTATACCTAAGGAAGGAAGTAAAATAAACCGTACGGCAGATGACGACAATTGCCGTGAAGCAAGGCAAGGCCAGGAGGGTGGGTTGGGAGTGCCATCGTAAGCAGGGTGGTCAGTGACAGCCTTACTGGGAGGTGACATTTGTGTGAAGACAGAATAGAGACAGGAGGGCGCCCGTGCGTCTGAGGGGCGGCAGGGAGGCAAGTGGGCTGGAGAAAGGAGGGAGATGGGGTCAGAGAGGCCGGGCCTGATGGGCACCTGTAAGACCTTCTGCGTCTACTTGCTGCTGCGGCAGAAGGAGAGGGGGCTGAGCAGGGTCCGACGTGCCCCACACCCACTTTTACGGGATCACTCTGGTGCTGCACCGAGGTGATGTTCAGGGGGGCAGGAGTGAAAGCAAGGAGACCAGTGAGGGAGGCTCTTGTAATGGCCCAGCCCAAGGCTTGGACCAGATGATAGTGATGGAGGTGATGACAAGTGACCAGAGCCGATCCATTCCCTTCAAAGGACCTCGTGTTGGTTTTCTGTCATTTACTACGGAAGGAGGCTCGTCTACCGTGCCACATTCCACCCGATCTCAGGTGCCATCCACGTTCAACTTACACATGGTTTTATGTGCCACCAAGAAGGAAATGCGGCCAATTCATCTACGACGTGAATCTTTCTAGTCACTTGAAAAAGCTCGGTTAGCCCTATTATGTACCACACTAGTGTGAACAGCTATGACCCCATGCACATAAGAAAGCCACATCACAGGGGCACCTGGCTGGCTCAGTCGGTTAAGCGTCCAGCTTTGGCTCAGGTCATGATCCCACAGTTCGTAGGTTCAAGCCCCGCACTGGGCTCTGGGCTGACAGCTCCAGAGAACCTGGAGCCTGCTTCGGATCCTGTGTCTCCCTCTCTCTGCCCTTCCCCCACTCGCACTCTGTTTTTCTCTCTCAAAAATAAATAAAAGTTAAAAAAAAAATGCAGGCGCTCCATCACAAATACCACGTTAGCCAAACTGCACCCCCAATTTCAGAGCCTGAAAACGTGGAAAAACAAATGCCTTAGAAGCAATGAAATACGATAGTTGGCATACATACGTCTGACTTTATCGAGATGATTGACACCTGTTTTAAGCTTATAAAATTCATACCTATTTTCTTTTTTTTTTTTTAATTTTTTTTTCAACGTTTTTTATTTATTTTTGGGACAGAGAGAGACAGAGCATGAACGGGGGAGGGGCAGAGAGAGAGAGGGAGACACAGAATCGGAAACAGGCTCCAGGCTCCGAGCCATCAGCCCAGAGCCCGACGCGGGGCTCGAACTCACGGACCGCGAGATCGTGACCTGGCTGAAGTCGGACGCTTAACCGAATGCGCCACCCAGGCGCCCCAAATTCATACCTATTTTCTATGAGTGTTGTGTTAAGCAGGCTCCAGGTTCTCTGGAGCTGTCTCTATGAGTTTCTATGTTCATTTCTACTAAACCACCTCATACGGGTTCATGGCTATTTTCTTAATCCCCCGTGTAGAAGACAAATCAAAACACATTTTCAAGTGAGGTCCGGATCTTAAAAACCTTCAAGTCTAAGGTTTACATCCTAGACTCCTGCATTAAATATGCACCTGCCGGCTACAGGTATGAACACGGAGCCCCTAAACCCACATCCCTCACATGGCATCTGTCTAGCCTCCACCTCTATAGAGACTAATTAGAAGAGCAAAGTTCATTGCATGCAATGCTGAACTTTCTCGGAATCTTTTTGGTTTCCACCTCATACCCAAGCCACCGCTGTTCCAAGTATGGAAACCAAGCTGTAACACGAAGGAGTTGGCCTAAAGTACTAAGAAAGTTGAGGCAAATTCATGAGTGAACCCCGCAGCACAGACATCAGACACTTGATGAATCACACATGACTGAGACACCCCAGGTTCAAAAGAGTGTCTCCAGCTAAAGCATGACTATAACTCTGGGGGGTGATTATTTAATTGCCTTACGTGTCTGAATATTTCCAGAAGAAAGAGCAACTTTTGCTGTGTATTTAGTTAGACCAAGATGTGTTCACGTTCTAAGCTGCACGTGAAATTACCTGACCCAATAATATAGAAATAACACTTATTATTTCTAATTGTTTTTTTTTGCACTGATTCATTTTTGAGAGAGTGTGAGTGGGGGAGGGGCAGAGACAGAGGGAGACACAGAATCCGAAGCAGGGTTCAGGCTCTGAGCCGTCAGCACAGAGTCCGACGCGGGGCTTGAACCCACGGACCGCGAGATCATGACCTGAGCTGAAGTCGGACATTTAACCGACTGGGCCACCCAGGTGCCCCGAAGTAACGCTTATTCTTAAATGACCTTCTAATTTATGACATTCTAAAATGAGAATGCCCAGAGCTGGCTATGAGGTTGCTAAATCGATACCCCGCAAATGTGAATGCTGGCCATAAATTTATAGCACGTTGATAAAAACCCTTCAGAAACATAATTGACGTTTCTGGAGTTCCAAAAAGTATTCAGTCCCTTTGATCCCATAATCTCTCCCCTTATGCTTTATTTTAAGAAATTCATTTAAAAGAAGGAAAAAATGTGCAAAATGTTCAAGAACTAGGTTATAAAGATGGAAAAATGAAAGTAGCCTCACTGTCTAACAAAAAGAAAATACTTAAGTAAATTATAATAGTTCCATTTGGTGGGATATCACAGCCCATTAAAATATCGATTTGAAGACACTGTTGCGATTTAAGCTTCTTTAAACACAAGGCTAGGAGAAAAAGCAGAAATCCTGGTCTCTGCGGCAGATACACTCCTATACAAAAATGTCTAGATGTGGATAAGGATAGTGAGGGGGGAAAAACAACTTCAATGCAATTTTTATATGAATTTGGAACGGGGGAGGATTTTGTTTCCATTCCCAGAATTTGTATTGTGACGTAACTGCCCAACAAATGCTTTTTGCAAAGACGATACGTGAGATGATTACTGTAAACAAGCAAGTACCGTCAGAATACACTGCTACTATGTTCCTACCAACGTCTGTACAAAGAGCCCCGTCGCAAAGCCTGATCTGAGTGCTGGACTCATTCCGCGTGGCCGTATGTATCTGGGAGAGCGAAGTTTCCCCTGGGCCTCCAGGCAGCACAGGGAACGCGGTCGGGTGCCAGACTCTAGAAGTAAATAGACCTGGGTGTGAGTCCCAGCTCCCCCCCACCCACACACAGGCCAGGGGATTTTCCTGAGGTCCTCACTTACCTCTCTAGTAAAATGCAGATTCTGAGACCTCCCGGGCCGAGTTGGTGAGGATTCTCAATTCGGTACGAAAAGTAGTCCGTGCAAGGCATTAGTAAGTCACAGTCGTTAATATTACCTAGACGCGAGTTAAACTTTTGCCATCAGAATGTAGCGAGCCGTGGGACAATTATGCAATGGCAAAGCTTCAGCCAGGGGGTAGCATTAAATTACTTACAAACCGGACTTGCTTCGCCTGGGTAGGTGTTACTGTCGTCAACCACCCACCAGCTCTGGTTTGGGACAGCGTGTTCATTCACTGAACCATGTCGCTCCCTGCTTAAAATTCTTCAGTGACTCCAGATGCCTAAATGATCAAGCCCGAGCCGATGGCCACTTGGCCCTTTAAAGCTGGTCCAGCACTCGGGGTTCATATCTCCTGTGCCTCCCAGCCTCCCAGGCCACACCGCAGGAGTACTAGCCACGCCCCACAACCTCCCCATTGAGCCATGCTTACTCTTCACCTTCTGCCTTAGCACATCCTGTTCCAGCCTTCTAACACACCCTTCCCTGCTCCACCAACCCACCCTTACTGGTAACACCTACCATTTTCACAAGACTCAACAGGAGAAAGTCTTCTTTGCCTCTCCCCTTTGCCCCAGGGCTAAAGACTCTTCTAAGATACCATAGCTCTCTGAGCTCCCTGCATCGTCCTGGCCATTTATTTGCCCTAGAAGCTCCCAGAGGGTTAGGATTTTGCCTTCATTTTCTTCATATTCCTGGTGCCCATCATAGGGGTGGGTGCAGAAAAGATGGTCAGTAAATGCCTCCAGGATAATTGACTCAAACGGTGGCAAATACAGTGCTTTATTTGCACAGGAAAATAATTGAGGCATACATTGGCAAAATCAAACAAGTTAATGTTTCACTGGGCTGGAAGCTGGCAAAACGAGGAGAGTCCTAACCTTGTATTTCAACAAGCCCTGAAACAGGCAGTCGACCTTGGGCCCAATCTGCTTTTGGAACGAGGAATGACAACAGCAGGAAAATCAAAAGGTTGGTTACACCAGATAGAACTATTTTGCCAATCAATAGTATACAGCACATTTTCTGGGATAAAGGACAGACCCAGACGTCAACAAAAAAAAAGACAGAAACATGCTAAGAACCCTAAAGTACAGCCTTACTTAAGGTACAAGCTTTGATCCAGGCCAGAACCACGAACCCCTATAATTGGAGCTGATGTGTTAAGTTTGCGCTTTCTTCTATGTAGGAAGTTCATGGCTTTCGTGAAAGGCTCCTGGTACGGGCTCATTTGTTGTCCTTTCCAAACTTCATGTTCAAGTTCTAACCTCCAAGTGTGACTACCTTTGGAAACAGGACCTTTAAGGAGATAACTGAGGTTAAGTGAGGTCATAAAGGCGGAGCCCTGATCTGATAGGACTGCCATTCTTAAAAGAAGAGAAGGAGACACCAGAGATCTCTCTCTAGCTCCTCAAGCACATGGAGGAAAGGCCATGCGAGGCCACAGGGAGAAGGTAGCCATCTATCTGCAAGCCAGGGAGAGCTCTCACCTCTCTGACAGCACCTTGATCTTGGACTTTCGGCCTCTAGGACAGCGAGAAAACAAATTTCTGTTACTGAAGCCACCAGCACCAACAAATTCTGTTGTTTAAGCATCGGTGGTATTTTGTGATGGCAGCCTGGGCAGACGAATATAGATCCCTTCACCAAAACAGATGGGAGAGCTTTGACTTGTTGCAAATAGAAGGTTTCTGACGCCAGTCATGCTCTCCACCTGTCAATGAGTATATATCTTCCCAGATGCGAGCAGCCCCGAATATAATCTCGAAGGACAAAAGTGCTCCAAAAAGGGGACAGGCCTGTCCCACAGCCACCCCAAGCAGGCTGCCCCACAGCACAGTACTCCTACAGTGTCAAAATCACTTTCAGTGTCAAGAATGCTTTGACTTCCATGGAGAAGTTCAGGGTCAGTGTGAACTTGGCTGGGGCGTGGGTTCAGCTGCATGGTGTCCAGACTCTTCCCGGGACACCCAAGGGCCTCCGCCACCTCCCTGCCTACCTCTCCTCTGTCCGTGCCTGGCCTGCCTGTGCCCCAGACTACAGAACCGGGAAGGCCTCAGGCGTCCTTGGGTGCCCAAGTGCCTACACCAGCCCCACTCCCTGCCCTTATCACCACGGATGGTCATGGATCATTCAGTGCCACTAGACGAGGAATTCCTTCAGAAAAGGACCAAATAGGCCTGACCCCCTTAACTCATGTTAACTGTCTTCACGTATCCTTTTGAGAGGGGCTATCTGGACCCAGCATGTGACTACCACCCACATAGCCTTGGCCATTCTAGAAACCACGATCTGTGCACACAAGCCTATGCCTGGGTGTCGATGAGATCCACTTGTCTCCAGGGCAGACTATCCACCCCCCCAAGCCAGCTCCGCTCCTTAGGAACCAGACCACA
Organism: Panthera onca; assembly: GCF_046562875.1. Lineage (NCBI taxonomy): Eukaryota > Metazoa > Chordata > Mammalia > Carnivora > Felidae > Panthera > Panthera onca. The sequence continues at coordinate 5,951,360 of NC_138342.1, forward strand.
TCCCTTTCTACAAGAGCAAAATGGAACAAAAGTACCTACCTCATACGGTTGCTGTGAAAACTGTGAGAACCCACAGAAAAGCCTAGGGCAGTGCCTGGCACATAGTATGTGCTCTGTACATCCTAGCTCTTTTCTGGGGCACGGACAAGCCTGGAGAAAACCATCACAGGGTTTTAAAGGCAGAGTTAACAGCTCACCAACCCTACTGTGCTGATTATATTTCTAAGGCACTTTGCACACGGATGACCACTGGCTGAGCTTCAAACGATCCTCTATCCTACGGTGGGAGGTGGTAACATCACTCTCATCTCACAGGTGAGGCAACAAAGGTTTCAGAGAGGTTAAGCAACTTGCCCACGGCCACACAGCACTGGAAACAGGCGTTCTGCCGGCTCCCATCCGGAGCCCTCCGGCCCCGCGCCATAAGGAAGCCCAGCCCTGGAGTTGAGATGAGACTGGACAACCTCTACCAGCGCCCCCCACGCCCCCCCCCCCCCCACAACCCCGCCAGGGAGGCTGCCGCGAGCGAGACGCCTTCTTTGGAACCACGGAGTTTAAGCAAGAAAAGTTTCCCTAGGCTGTCCTGGGCGAGGGAGGGAAGCAGCGTGGAACCTGCCCGCGCAGGGACCAAACGTGTCGTGGACACACATACACACCCAGGCCGCCTCCTTCTGCCTCAGGCTCTGATGGAGACCTGGGCTTGGGAAGCTGGAGCCGAGCACCCCCGGGACCCGCGTCCAGCTCCTCCTTCGGCTCCCCAAGCCCGGCTGCACACCCCGTCCGCGCGGGCCCCGGGGGAGGGGGGAGGGGAGGAGGGGGAGGCAGCGGCCCCCGGGACGAGCACACACCCCCCCCCCCAAACCCCGCGCCGCGAAGGGGCACCGAGGGATGCGCCCCTCGCCTCTTACCTTCCTCATTCTCGTCGAACACGGGGGGCTTGTGGGAGTGGTTCCCGCCCATATTCCGCCGCGGCGCCGGCCGCTGCTACATGCCCGGCCGCGGGGAGCGGGCGGCGGGGAGCGCGGGGCGCCGAGCGGGGAGCGCGGAGCGCGGAGCTGGGAGCGCGGAACCGGCCGCGGGACGCGCTGCGAGCGCCCAGCCCAGGCTGCAGCCGCGCGCGCCAGCCGGAGGGAGGGGTCGGGGGGGGGGGGGGCGCCGAGCGCCGCGCAGGGGCGGGACCGCGCCCGCCGCGCCCCCTCCCCTGCGGGCGCCCCCTCCGCCCCCGCCCGGAAACCCGGAGCTCCCCGCGGCCGCCCCGCCGCCCAGCCGCGCCCCTCGCCGGCTGCGGCGGGCGGGGGGGAACGGGAGGCGGCGCGGCGGGCGGAGGGGGCGGGGCGGGCGGGGGGGCGAGCGCAGCCCCCTGGAGGGGCGGGGGGCGCCCAGAGGAAGGGGCGCGGCCGGCCGGGCGGAGGTGCGCAGCCGGGGGGCGAGGGATGCGGAGCGGAGTGCGGGGTGGGTCCGGCGGGGGAAATAATCGCGATCCCGGGGGAGGGGCGCTCCCGACGCGCCGTTGAGTGGTTTGTGAGCGCCTACTGTGTGCCGAGCCCAGCCCGAGCGCCTCGTAAACACCGCTCCACGTCACCTCTCAACACCCCAACGGTTAGAAAAATCGTTGCCGCCAGTTGTGGAGTCAGGTGGACTGAGGTCTGGAGGGAGAGGAGCTCTCGGTCCGTCCTGGCCGCGAAGGGAGCCCCCGGGACGCCCCGTTGGGCTTTATTTTGCCGTTCGAGCTGGCACACGGGCAGTGGGGGTGTCTGCCGGCTCTCCCAACAGACGCCTTTCCTCTTCATGTGTTTCTGAATATTTAATGAACGGAAGTAAAGCCTAGACCCGTTAGGGCCCCTTTCGTTCTACATGGGGAAACTGAGGCCCCCACAGGGGCGTGGTTTGCCCCAAACCATTCTGCCTACGCGTGCCCGGGCTTGCACCTCGGGATTCCCCAGGACTGCGCGGCCTCAGAGTCTGATGAAAGGGCGGGTTCGCATCGGGGTGCGTGGGTCCCTGGCGGCGGGAGCTGGGGAGCCCAGATCGGGGAAGGAGACGAGCCTGGGACCAGGGTGCTAAGTGCTGGGTGCTCTGAGTGCACCCCGAGGCTCGTAGGGAGAGCGCAGACCCCCGGGGAGCCTCCCTGAGGGGTGAGCTGGGTACCCGCGCGTTGCAAGCCAGCCCGCGCAGCACGCCCAGCACGCCTGGCTTCGGGGGATCTTTGGCCACATCCTGCCATCTGCTGGCCGCCTTGAGTCACTGTCTGGGCCTTGGTAGAAAGAATGGGTTCTTTTTGAGACTCCCTCTCCCCCTCCCTAATCTTTTCTCCCCCGACCACCCCCATCTTTCGCGCTCTGTCTCTCTCTCTCTGGCAGGCGTTCTGGGGGCCAGGGGCTGTCTCCTTTATAATACAGCGAAAAACTCACCAGAGACAAGAGCCAAAAGCTGAAAAAATGGAGCCCGCCCCATCCAGCACGACCCGGCTAGATTTAAGATTGGCCCAAACTGCCAGGCCTTGGGGTCAGACAAGCCTCATTTTCGTCTTGGAGTCCTCATCTGTGAATTGGGGAGACTGATATTAACTCCCCAGGATTGCTGCGAGGATTATGTCAGAAACTATTTATAAAAGCAGGTAATGGTACCTGGCATGTAATAAATGACCAGTAAACATTTCTTGCCTTTGATTCTGCCAACAAGCACGGATTGGCCCGTCTAAACCAGGCACCAGACTGAATGCAGCATAAAGCGATACAGCCTCTATCTAGGTCAACAGGCTAGCGGAGGAAATGTTCACAGGCCTGGCTTCCGGGCCCTGTTCCGCTCAGGGTTTATCCCACTCTGCTACTCTCTGGGGAGTTAACTTGGGTAAATTATCTAGCCTCCTCTGGCTTCGGTTTGTTCATCTGTAAAATGGGTACTGACAATATTACCTCCCCTTTCTAGGGTTATTATGGGGAATAAATGAATTGATGTTGGTGCCTGAAACCTAAGCACAAGAGGTGTTTACTATCTCCAATAATAAGCTATTGTGTAAATACTGACTACTCACAATTCTGCCTGCTCTTCCTGTCCTTTCCGTGGCTCACTGGGATAAGGTGTTTCCTACTTCTCCCACACTGCTCATGTGGGGTTTGCCATAGGACTTGCTTTGGCCAATGGTATATGGGAGGAAGTGTCAGTGTGCCAGTTCTGAGAGAGTGAAGGCCTTAAGAGATGGCCCATGTTTCAGCTCTCTCGTGCTGCTGCTATCCATCATGAGAAGAGCTGGTCCTGGGATCCTCTGTTCCCAGCATGAGAGACCCAAGGAATAGGCCTGAACCCCACACGTATCCCCAAAGCAGAGCGCAAGGCTCGTAAGAAAAATATGTGCTTCTGTGAGCCACTGAGATTTGGGTGTGAGGGATGTTTGTGCCACAGCATTATCACAGAGAGAGCTGACTAATACATATACAAATGGTCCCACACGCAAAGGCTGCAACTGGGGTTTGTGTTGTGGTGGAAGGAAGCCCAGGAGGCTGTGGGAACACAGCAGGCACTGGTTCCAGCCCTGAGAAGGTCTCCCGGAGAGGAGTCAGAACATCATTCTTTCCCCTTTCCACCTCTGTCGAGTGGGCACTTCCTGAGCACCTCTTACGGGCCGAGCCTTGGGATATGAGTCAGACAGGGGATCTGCTTTCCTGGAGCTGAAGTTTAGAAGTCTAGTGTGGGGCAAGGACAAGGGCAGAGCGGGTCATGCTTTGATGGGGGGGCAGTGCAAAGGCTATAGAACCATAGGCTGTGAGGCCACGAGGGAGGCAGCTGAAGCATACTCCAGGTCAAAGAGGGCATCCCAGAAGACATGGTGCACGAGCTGAGTCCGGAAGGCCACAGGGGAAGGAGAGAGGCGGCGTCTGCAGAGTCCCCGCGGCCGAGAGAGAAGGGCATCCTGCAGAAATTGCGAGCACGTCGCCGGAACACGGCCTCAGTATGCAGAATGGCCAGGATCACAACAACTGCGCGTGTTGTATCGCGCGCTCTCGGCTTGCCGTGCTCTGAGCCTCCACTTTAAGGAGCCTCAGCCCTCCAGGCCAGCCCTTCCCGGTTCCTCTCCCCACTGGCGGGGAAGGTGGCAGGCCCTGTTACGTCAAGTTCTTCTGTGGATTGCCCCGTTTCAGTCCTCGCCGCAAACCTGGCAGGTGGACGTTACCGTCATCCCTGTAACTGAAGGACAGAGAAGCTATGCCAAGGCCCACCGGTCGCAAAGAGGTGCCCCCAAGGTTTAAATCTATAAGTTAGACGTCACGTCAAAACCAAGAGAAAGGACCTGTGGAACAGTGGTTATTTGTGGAGTCGTAGCAGATTATTTTTTTTTTTAACTTTATTTAGAGAGGGGGGTGGGGCCGAGAGAGAGGGAGAGAGAGAAGCCCAAGCAGGCTCCACGCTGTCAGCGCAGAGCGCAACGCAGGGCTCGAACCTACGAACTGCGAGATCATGACCTGAGCCAAGATCAGGATTCGGACGCTTAACCGACGGAGCTACCCAGGCGCCCCTTTATTTTCTCTTTTAAGGGCTTTTGTATTACTGTATAATTGCTATTATGAAGAAGTATTCTATAATCACACTGTTTTAATAAGCAGTAAAAAAAAACAAAACAAAACAAAAACACTATTTTCATTTCAAAAACAGTCTTGCAAACGCTAACTCGCACCTGACTTTGCAAGACGTGTTTCAGAGCCGATCTCGGCACTTAGTGTGTAACGTCAGGAGGCACTACTGTCATCCCGCTTTACAGAGAGACCAAAAAAGGGGGAGCTGGGAGGATCAGATGGCTTGTCCACAATGCCCCAGCTATTGCATTCACCCCCCACGGCTGCCGGGGCACGTTACCACAATCTCGCTGGCTTCAGTCGGCAGAAATACGTTCTCTCACCGTTCTGGAGGCCAGAAATCCAAAATGAAGTTGTCAGCAGGATGGGATCCCTCTGGAGGCTTCGAGGGGGGCTTTGAGCCTCTGGCGGCCGCAGGCATTCTTGGCCTTGGGCCCGCAGTTCCCCACAGACAGCTGAGGGTGGAAGATTCCAGAAACCCTAGTCGGGACTCTTCCATCGCCGAAGGAATGGGTCACGTACGACCGACACGGTCTGGCTGAATTACTCTGGGGCGAGCACTTTTCTCGTCCCCCTCCCGTACAATGTTGAGTGTCGTCCAGTCCCCTCAAGAGAGGATGGCTGAACTCGGTTTCGGCTGTGTTCCAGAGGAAGCCAGCTCTGGGTATTGCCTCTGGCCTGGCTCACAGACTGATAAGGCTTCGTATGGTCTTCTGACTCCGTGCAAAAATAAATAAATGAAATAAAAGCCATCTGCTTCTCTGTGCCAAGCCTATCTGGCTCTCCCAGAAGGTCAGCTGTGAAAAGATCATGACGGTTACGGTCCTCGGGATGCTCCCACGAACCTGACAAGGGGCTGAGCACACGAGTCTATGTTACTTCTCGAATCCCGAATATAAGCACAGAAATAAGAACTGGGATTCGATTTCTGCCTTAAATTTTCATGAGTAGATTCCTGAGGCTGCTATTCGTCTCATTGAGAACATGATTAAGCATTCATAGTTAGATCCAGCGGCTGTAACCTTTAATTTTATGTAACACGATCGTGCTAGAGAGGCTAATGTGATTCCCCGGGGCAATGTGTTTTTTGCGCCAAGCCATTTTTTTTTAGAGTCTGCTAGATCAGATTTTGTTATCATTTCTGTTAAGCCTATTTTATTTAAAACTTGATTCTGGTTCACTTAGAGTAAATACCGTCTGCTTGCTCTCTGTTTCAATATGTTCTGCTTGGCAGCATTGTAAATTATAAAGGAAAAAAGAATGATAAAGGCTGTTTTGTGGCACACCAAGATAAGGGATGGTTTGCACACCCCGTTCCGTTGTTGGGAACCATCTCACTCGGAGAGCAAATTATCCCTAATGATTAAAAAAAAAAAAAAAAAAAAATAGTAATTTCCAGAGTAACCTTTTTATCGTTAAGAGTCTCGGTGTGTGTCTGTGTGCACTTACACAAAATAAGGGTCCGTAAATTGCTACTAATGTGGTTACGTCTGCAGTTCTTGGCATTGCAAAACTTCCCTGCAGGCATTTTCATACTTTGGAACGTGGTAGACCAGCAAGCCCGAGCTCCTCCTCCTCGCGTTAAAACAATTTGCATAGTAGCTCCATGGTGACCTCGAATTATGCATTTGCAGAGAGTTCTAGCGGTAATGTGAGCCAGGCCGAATCAGGAAGCCCCGTGGCTGCCAGATGCAGCATCCGTGGAGTGCGTTTCTTTGTGTTCCCACGTGGGTTTATAGGGATTCGTAGAGGCTCAGGGGAGTCAACACGAACGCTCTGAAGCTGACGTTGAACCTATGTGTGTGCGGGCACACGTTTGAGTATTTTTATGGGGAGACAGTTAAAATCTTCCATAGTTACTCCAAAGGCTCCACGAATTCACCACTTCCGACCAAAGAATGCCGAAGTGTGTGGCATTCAAGGCAGGGAACAGGCCACTACCTTACTGAGGGACCTCAGATAAGCTACTTCCCCTCCCGGGGCCTCAGTTTCCTTATGGGTAAACGGAAAGAATGAAGGAGTCGGGCTGTATGGCCAAGACTATGACTTGATCTTTGGCATCCATCTGTCCCTTCTTCTTAAAACTAGGACACACATAGCCAGTGTTAGCTAAGCACGTGGCTACCAGGCAAGAGACTACATTTCCCAGCTTCCCTTGCAGGTAGGAATGGCCATGTGACTAGGGTCCAGCCAATAGGATGTGAGAAGTGATGTGCATAACCGCTGCACCGCCCCCCCCCCCCCCCTTGCCCTCTTGTAGGCTGTGATGGAGACATGGTAGCCTGAGCCAACTTCGGCTTCAGGAGAGGACCACGCCCTAGGAAGTAAGAGAGCAAACGGGAGAAGCCTGGGTTTCTGGTAACCTCATGTGGTCCAAATGCCCTGCTGGACTTGGATGGCCTGCCTACTCCTGGACAGTCCACTATCATAGTTAAATTAATTGAAGGGTTTCTTTTGGTTCAGCTCATTACTTAACCAATATAGACGGGATGAATGCCAAGGTCATCGTTGTCATTATCATCATCCTCACATCCAGAACAAGCTAGTCACATAACAGGCATCCCACAAACAGAAAGATTCAATGAGCAAATGAACCGGGGAATGGGTTTAACGGGCATGTCAGAAACGCTACAGGATGATTCACGAACCGGGTAGAACGTGGATGAGGTCATGTCTAAGTAGTCTTCCAATGCTAGAATTCTGTTATGTTGTTTCTCAGAACTGAGGATCACTCGGGAACACGGCAGCGACTGGCATCGTCTCAGATGAAGGATAGGGAGGGGAGGTTCTGAGAGAGACCAAAAAGACGGCACGTACGCTCTTCTCCCTCACTATCTGTCCTGCGCCTTTTCAGTTATTCATTCGTTCACTTGACAAACACCTGTCAGGCACCGGCAGCTACCGAAAGGGGCAAGTCCCCATACCAACCCTCACGAAAGAAAAGCAGTGTTACGATGACTGAGTACAAGCTGAAACAGGCTGAAACGTGGAGACGTTTTTCAGCTCTGAGTTTTCAGAGCCCCCCCAGAGCTGGTCTCTAGAAAAGAACAGTCTTTATCGTCTCCCACTTTAACATGCCCAGAAGTTCCTGGTCCGCTTTAGGGAAGTTCACCTCATTCTCAGAATCCTCAAAGTGTCCGGGTCTGGCTCTGCTCCTTCTCTCTGCACTGCTCACCTGTTAGCGGCAAGCCTGGGGTTCTGGCAGGGTCAGGGTTCCAGGCTGGATTAAGACCCACCTCTAGCTGCTGGGCCGCTCATTCATGGTTCCATCATTCAGCCTGAGCAAGTCATTTCCTTTCAGCTTGTTTGCCAAGTGGGGATAACTTTTCCTATCTTATAACATCATTGTGAACTTCAAACCAAAACACCCAGGAGAGTCCTGCTACCTCCCAAGGCTCAAGACATACACATGCTCCTGATTTGGTTTAAAAAAAAAAAAAAAAGAGTATATCCAAGATGAGTAAAAGAGGTCAGCTGTTCTTGATACGACTGTTTATGAATAAGCAATGAGAAATGGATTCAAAACAAAGGAGGTTTAGATTTCAAGTTTTGATGACATTTTGATGGGCTTGTCAGGAAAATGGAACAGGCTGAAATACTGATCGATATATTAGTGAAAGTATTTTGATAACACTTGGAAGATAATCTGGAAGCTCACTCAAACGCTTTCGGTTACCCCATGATTCTAAAAAAACATGCAAATACTCTGATATAACACGTAAAAAGCAAGTAGCCATGGCTATTATGTGTGAGATAAGAGGGTGATACAAATATATGAGCTCAATCCATCAGATCTAAATATGCATACTTAAGCAAATGGCATGTCTCGTCTAAGAACATTACACATGGAAACAAAATGGCTTGCCACTTTTTACACCTTTGGGAACAGCCCTCCCTTTTAATTATAAAACACATTTGTCTGAAATAAAAAAAAAAATATTACTCTAGTCCGGCAGTTCTCAACAGAGGTGATCTCCCACCAGGGGACATTTGTCTCCATCTGGAGACATTTTTGATTGTCCTGAGTGGGGGGATGCAGTGCTACTGACTTCTAGTGGAGAGGGACCGGCGATGTTGGGCAACACCCTACAAGCACAGGACAGCCCCCATCACTGGGTGACTCTGCTATGTCCATCTCAACACCAATTTCAACACGATACATTCACATTCCTGCTGGGGATCTGTAGTGCGCAATTTAAAATGCCACCCTTGCCGTGGTATTGAATGTATAACCGTAAACCAGTATTTCCGTGACCGTCAACGGGAATTTTAGAAGCTTTCGCCTCAAAATGCCAGCCGCAAGCTTCAGTTCCTTCTGTCCTTGAATGAATTGGTGCTGGCAGAACCTGATCCTCCTCATTCAAGGTCCACCTGATTGCTCATCAAGACACATCGCCATCTTCTAGTCTGGCCCACACCTGGGGAGTTTATTTTCTGACTTCAGAGACACCTGGACCCGATTCACATAATCAGAGCCGTAAGGGGCCTGCTGTGTGGAGAAGAAGCAGGGTGTTCAGGATGATTACTACCAGCGTGAGTTGTGGGGGTTATGGCATTTCTTTTTCAGCCAATATTCATGGGGCACCTACACCTTCCAAGCGCTATGCTAAGTGCTGGGCATTCGGTGAGGAATAAAACACACACGGTCCCTTGGCTTCTTGCACCTAGCTGCTTCCAGGTGGCTTTAGCATGCGTTATTGTAATTACACAAACCTTTGAGATAGGCAGGGAGGGAATTTGTCACAGGTGACAAAGTTACACTTGCAGACAAGCACACTATCAGGATTCTTTGTCACAAAGAACAGAGCGAACCCAAGGTCCCATAAGCATAAAAGGAAAGTATTGAGGGATAGTCATTAGCTTACGTAACGGCCGGGATGCCGAGAGAATTGAACAGGGCACCAAGCAGCCAGGAGCCATGATTGTCACACGCCATTGAACAGGCTACAAACACGGGCCCATTGCGTCCAGGCTCTGGCATTGGAGACGCTGAGCAGAAGGTACAACTACTGCCGCCATTTTCTTTCTCCTGAAGCCAACTCTCCTTTGCTTGGTCCTGATTGGTGGGATCTGGTCACATGCCTCCATCCTAGCTGCAAGGGGAGCTGGGAAATGGAGTTCTGATTCTCTGCTGGAGACGTAAGCAGGATTCATAAAGGGGAAGTTTCCTGCCCCCATTCAAAAGGTCCTGGGCAGCTACCACTATGACATAGGTCGAGTTGCAGGGCACATCCACAATGCAGAGCCCCAAATCCTGTGATGATCAAGGCACAGGCCATTAGGGGTTAAGTAGGTAGATGGTTGCGGCAATGGCCTCCAATTTGTTCATGCTTTTCTGCATTTCCCACCCACACCGACCAAGAATTCCATAGCTAGCAAAATTACCCCTCAAAAGCGAAGGAAGTAGACTTTCTCCGACGAACAAAAACTGAGGGAATTCGTCACCAGCAGACCTGCCCTACAAAATATGTTAAAAGAAGATCTTCACGGAGAAGGAAAATGTTATAGGTCAGAAACCCAGTTCTACATAAAGAAATGAAGAAAGGGCGCCTGGGTGGCTCAGTCAGTTGAGCGACCGGCTTCAGCTCAGGTCATGATCTCGCGGTTCATGAGTTCAAGCCCCGGGTTGGGCTCTGTGCTGACAGCTCAGAGCCTGGAGCCTGCTTCCGATTCTGTGCCTCCCTCTCTCTCTCTCTCTGCCCCACCACTGCTTGTGCTCTGTCTCCCTCTGTCTCTCAAAAGTGAATAAACATAAAATTTTTTTTTAAAAAGAAAGAAATGAAGAAGATTGAAGAAGGAACGAATGATAAAAAAAAAAAACCCACAAAATCTTTTATTTTCCTTATTCTTCATTGATCTGAAAAGGCACTGTTTGTTGAAAGAAGTAATTAGAACAATGTATAGGCTGATGGCCGCCTGAGAATAATGAAATGGATGATGTATCACAGGTGTGGGAGGGGAAGGAACCAGGGCCCGGGGGTGCTTTTAGCCCAAGTGCACAAACCCAGTAAATGGCTGCACAGAGTTCAAACCCTGACCACTGTGATCCCAGTTCTATGCCTTTTTTCTCTCCATGAGGACCTCGGCTAAGCCTCCAAGACTATTTGGGAACGAACTCCAGCTCTTCCTTTCTGAACCCCGTTTCCCAACTCAAAGAAGGGAACCCCTGAACTTTTCCATCATCATTAGTGACAGTGCTGACCTATACGAGCTACATGTCTGTGTGACAGCCCCTGATATGAAAGCTCATTTATTGCAAAGCCTTAGAAAGATCTGGGACCATCTGGCAGAACCAGGGCTCTGGACATTCTGGCTGACACCTTCGCTCACCAGTGATCCCAACCGCCACTGACCGAGTGCTTAATGTGTGCCAGGATCTGAGCTAAGCATTTGACACATATTTTAGCATTCAATCCTCTTAACAGCCTATTTTCATCCCTGTTTTACCAAACAGGAAAGTGAATCCAGAGAGGTTAGGCAATTTGCCTGTTAAAGGTTGAATCGTGCCCTCTAAAAGATATGGTCGAGTCCTAGGACCTGGAACCATAAATGTAACCTTGTTTGGGAATAGGGTCTTGGCAGTTGTAATTAAGTCAAGTTAAGGTTGTACTGGATTGAGGTCTGATCCAATGACCATTCTTGTAAGAGGGAAATTAAGAGACAGAGACACACAGGGAGAAGTCCGTGTGAAGACAGAGGCAGAGACTGGAGTGATGTATCTACAAGCCAACAAATATCAAAGATTGCCAACGGCCACCAGAAGCTGGGGGAGAAGCACGCAAGAGATTCGCCCTCAGAAACCTCCGAAAGGAGCCAACTCTACTGACATTTTAATTTTGGACTCACATCATCCAGAACTGCAGGAAAATAAGTTTTTATACCAGGTTGGGGTACTTTTATGGCAGCCACTGGAGACAAATACATCACTCAAGTTCACGCAGCTGGTCGGATACGGAGTCTGAACTTAATCCCAGCCCCTTAGCATGGCCTGGTCCCCTGCCTTGCACAGTAAGAAGTGTTACAGGCAGGAAGGTCTTTAGAGGTGTTCTCCAAACTGGATTTCTGCAGCACAGCTCTCGATGATGGCACTCTGTTGGCCATGACATCAATTTGGTGTTTAAGAAACGGTAAGTCTTAGGCCAGTTCCCCAGGAAACAATCTTGAAAAGAAGACGTGAATGTAGTGTTTTATTGGGGAGGTGACCCCAGAAAACCCTCACAGAGGAATAAGGGAGTGAACCAAGGAAAAGAAGGTGTCCAGGTGCAAACACTCAGATATCACCCCCTTGGTGAGGCCCTCTCAGATTGACCTGGACAGAGTAAGTCCTTATCTCCAATTCATGGCTTCCCCCCAGACCGTGCTCACCTCCATATTACAGAATTTATCATGCTGTCTAGAATGTGCAGCCTTACACACTTGCCCCCTGCACCACTAGCCTAAGTTCTTGAAGAGCATTTGCTTCTTCAATTCTTGAGACGGTAGATAAGATGGGGGGGGGGGGGGGGTTGATGATGGACAGACCGTTATACCAGGTAGATCCTAAAGGTTGTGTACCCAGGTTTGGACAAGTTCCACAAAGCTACATGGCGTGGGTGAAGGAACAGACCTTACTGGAGAAAGTGAAACTTACAAAGCCAAGGTCAGCCCGGAGAGGTGACATCCTCAGAGAGGTGTGCTGAGCCGGGGTCCTCTACTGGGCAGCTGGACCACGTCTCCCCTCCAACGGAAGGACCCTGACCTCCATGGCTCTTTTGTGCGCAAGACAAGCAAAATGGCAACTCCTCCACGGTGGGGATAATGTATTTGACCCTTTCTCACGTTCTGGGCTATGTTAGGCTCTGCGTGGGGTCCTAAGCAGCCGTCACACCTTGGCACATGGTGGGCCATCGAGATACTTTGTGTATTTGTGCAGTCATCCACTGTATATTCTTCAAGGTCTTACTACAGGCTGTTCAAGGGGGGGAAGAAAGCAAAACAAAATCTTCCTTCTTAGAGTTTACACTCTAAAGGCGAGGGTAGAAAATAAAGCAGTCTGTTTTGTTTGTTTGTTTTTGAAAAACAAATCATGCTTATCACCCAGTTAAGCTGAAATAGACTGATCTAGGGATACAGTAACTACCCTCAATCAGAATCTAGTAAAAAAGAAGGTATCCCCTTCGGCCAAGACAAGAGGGGTTCCTGCACTGCCCCCCCCCCCTCTTCAGAGGGCCTGCAAATCACAGACACACTCTCAGCGTGTTAAAGAAGTTGCGGGGGGCCTCGGTCACTCGGGATCTGGCACAGCATGCCGCAGCATGAACCTGGAAACGCTTCTGGGCATCTCCAGCGTCGTCTCCTAAACACAAAGTGTGGCTGCACCCAAATGCTTCCAAGATTTGTAAGAGGCAGAGACCGCTTTGAAGTGTAAGGAGGATTGGAGCAGCCTAAGGATTTTGTCTCAAGAAAAGATAAATTAGTTAACGTGCGGACTCTCTGCTCTGGAGGGCACGAATGCAAGATTCCTGTCCAACAAAGCAGTGTTTTTCCTTCAGTGCGGGGTAACTTTTCCTTGCTTCCTTTTGGTTCCAAGAAGCAGACCCAGAAGCACTCATGCATTAGCCAGGACCGAGCCACAACTGGCCGGATGGTTCAGGAACATTTTGCATTATTAAAATTTGTCTTACGCTTATATCCGGGTATGTGTAAGTGTAGGTATAATTTGTTTGAAGGGTGATCCAGATTCTTTATATTGGCAACTAGATGGGCATTGAACGCTTGAGTCGCTACCTACCGAAAAGTTTCGTTTTATAAATGTATTCAGTGAGATTTCGTTACATTTTCAAAGTAATGAATCAATTTTGATTGACAAAATTTTTACTTAAAATTTTTATTCCTGGGGCGCCTGGGTGGCTCCGTCGGTTAAGCGTCCAACTCTTGATTCAGTTCAGGTCATGATTTCACGGTTCATGAGCTCGAGTCCCGAGTCGAGCTCTGTGTTAATGGTGCGGAGCCTGCTTGGGATTCTGTCTCTTCCCCTCCGTCTGCCCCTCCCCTGCTCATGTGCTCTCTCTCTCTCTCTCTCTTAAATAAACATTTAAAAAATAATTTAAAAAAATAAAATAAAAATTTTATTCTTTCATTTAATGGACTTTCTGCCTTTTAGTTTTAATAGACAATTTTGAGAATTATAGGAGAAAAGTAAAACTTTGAAAACATTCATGGAGAGTAATTTTTTAAAAATTTCACAGGGGCACCCGGGTGGCTCAGTCGGTTAAGCATCTGACTTTGGCTCAGGTCATGATCTCGCGGTTCGTGGGCTCAAGCCCCGCCTCGGGCTCTGTGCTGACAGCTCAGAGCCTTGAGGCCACTTCAGATTCTGTGTCTCCCCCCCTTCCACTCCCCCACTTGTGCTCTGTCTTGTTCTGTCTCTCAAAAATAAATAAATGTTAAAAAAATAAAAGAAATAAAGAAATATAAAAAATTACAATGACATGAATTTGTGTTTCTCACGCAACTACATGGTAATTTTGTATACTTTGAATACAAATATTTTCAAAGATGCTTAGCTCAGTGAATATGAGTCCAAGTATCTGCTGGGAATGGCCAGCCCCTCTGCCCTGACTGGGGGGGCCGTAGAGAAGGTTGCTGAGAAGAATGATCACTGTTGGCCCATGAACTGGCCCAGGACACTCAGAGGCTTGTCACCCCCTCCCCTGTCCTTGAAATGTGGGTTCCTCTTGCTTTCCCTGCTGTGTTCCCAGAGGCTACTCCAAGGATAAAGCTTTGACATAGTGATGCTATGTTGAGAATACCTGCACGGTATATGTGACTGAACCTAGTTAAATAAACTTAAGATTTGATGGGTGGGTGCAGGGATCCATTCGTCTTGCTGCTGCCCAAGACAAGCATCGTATGGAAGTTCCCCGGCTTATTAAAACGGCCGCCTACCGGGGCACCTGGGTGGCTCAGTCACTTAAGTGTCTGACTCTTGATTTTGGCTCAGGTCATGATCTCATGGTTCGTGGGTTCGAGCCCTGTGTCAAGCTCTAGGTTGACAGCACAGAACCTGCTTGGGATTCTCTCTCTCTCTCTCTCTGCCCCTCCCCTGCTCATGTTCTCCCTCTCTCTCTCTCTCCAAGTAAATAAATAAACATTAAAAAACAAAATCCTGCCACCTAAAACAAAACCTGGAGTGGCCCGCCTCTTTCTTCCATCTGTCCCCTCCCTCCATGTTTCACATCACACTCGGGAAATTCCCAAGAGGGTTGCAAGCCACCAGGGACCCCTACCCACCCCCCAAGGCCCAGCTCAGCCATCTGGAAATGCCCCCATTCTACTCCCCTACCCTGACAACGTGCAGACTTCCTCCTCTACCTGCCTGCAGCCGTGGGGACACCCCACAGTCAGGCCCAATGCACACAGGGAGCCTTGTCCCCTCTCCCTCCTGTCTGCCTGGCATGCTCTCACTGCTCTGGTCCCTACAAGGAACTGAGAACATTAGCCACCATTTTCCCATTCATTGAGCAAGTGTCACATGCTGAGCATCATAAGAAGCTCGTTAAGAACATTCACGTGATTATGGTAACCGCCCTGTAAAAAGACTGCTTTCCCACCTTCAAGGTGTGAACAGCGCGACTCAGGAACCGGCTCACCCGCCACTTCTCCGATGAACAAGGGTGGTGACCCACCGTGAAGCGGCCCCTGCCGGCTCCTGTAAATCAGATCAAGAGGGAAAGGCGTGTGGGGCTCGCAATCTGCTTGTGACATGAGGAGCTTTGCTCTGAAATATCCGAGCTGGCGAGTGATGGAGACGAGGCTGTCGGGGTCCCGACCCCCCACCCCGTGCTCAGCCGCACGCTCAGGTCTCTCCCCTGGGGCATCTGTAAAGGGAGGCAGTTTTGAGAGGTCTGTGGAGGTGCTCCTGGGACTCTATAACCGAATTCATGTCTAACCACAAAGGTGTGCATTTAGCATCAGTGGAAGGGGGCCACTGCTGGCCAGTGGGAAGAAAGCTGACTCCAGCAGACAAAAAAGTTCACTACATCCCATGCTTCCGAGCTTACTGTTAAGACTCCCGTGATGAGGCTGCAAAATGCGTCTAGAACCAGAGTCGGAGGATGGGGCCTGGGAGGAGAACCCAGGAGTCCCCTCTGGCGTCAGGTCAAGGGCAGCGGCCAACTCAAGAACCGGCTGAAGCAGTATGCGCCTAGGAGGACAGCTTTGCGTGTGTTTGAAGGATGGTTCGAGCAGGAAAATGTGAAGACCCCCCGGGAGAACACCTGACACGACACCAAGTTGTTTTTCGGGGTGAGGATCAAGTTTTAGCAAGCGTCAGGGGAAACCAGGGCGACGTGGGTAGCGAAAACGAGAAAGCTGTGTGGGGAAGCCCCGTAGGGGCGTGGTGCTTCCGAAGGCTGTTGGTAAAGCCTGTTCTGTTACTCATTCTTCTTCGGCAGGGAGGGAGCACCTGGACCATTCCTGGGGTGAATCCCTGTGTTGGGTGCTCAGAACCCAGCTGGGAGTGGCGTAGGTGTGCTGGGACAGAGTTGTAAACAAGAAAAGGTCCGTGACTCACACTAGGACAGGGAAGTGCCCGAATCTAGGGGAGAACACAGCAGGTGGCTCGTCCTATTTAAAGTCAGAAAATGCCTTGTCAGGAAAAGGAGGATGCAGATGCCCAGGAGTCTGAGTCTGGTTGCCGGGAACGGCTTTCCAGGCACAGGAACAGCATGTCAGAAGCCCAGGTGTCAGAGGGAAAATGGTACCTTTGAGAGGTGTGTTCTATACACTTTTGATACCCATGTATAAGAGTATAGTATAATGGGGCACCTGAGTGGCTCGGTCGGTTGACCATTCGACTTTTGCTCAGGTCATGATCTCGCGGTTCGTGGGTTCGAGCCCCGTGTCGGGCTCTGTGCTGACAGCTCGGAGCCCGGAGCCCGCTTTGGATTCTGTGTCTCCCTCTCTCTCTGCCCCTCCCTCGCTCACACTTTGTCTCTCTCTCTCTCTCAAAAAAATAAATAAACGTTAAAAAATCTTTTTTAAATAAGAGGATATTATTATAGTGTCCTCCGTAAGACTAATAATTTCCATACATTTTCTGGCTCCTCTCTCAAAACACCAATTCCGGGGGCACCTAGGTGGCTCAGTCCGTTAAGGGTCCGACTGTTGATTTCGGCTCAGGTCATGATCTTGCGGTGTGTGGGTTCGAGCCCCACGTCGGGCTCTGCGCTGTCAGCACGGAGCCTGCTTGGGATTCTCTCTCTCCCTCTCCCTCTGCCCCTCCCTCGCTCTCTCCCTCTCTTTCTCTCATAAATAAATGTAAAAAAAAAAAAAAAGACCAACTCTGTAGTTGTAAGAGGCATGGTTGCTATGGAACAATTACCTACTGAACGAATGAATTAGCAACCAAACAAGAGTCTGACGCCCCAGCAAGATGAAATGCATTTCGGAAAAGCAACGTAAACAGTGTGAGATCTCCGTGGCCGGTCTGGAAACATACTCCTCAATCTGCCTTTTTTGCCTTTTCCCGTCTTTGTTCGGAAACGCCTCGGCGGTACAATTTTATAGCGTGCTTAGGGCCCTGCCTCTCCTGTGCCACAGTGACTTTTTCTCAATTCACAAAACACCCCGTGCCTTTTAGACGCCAGTGATGCGTAGACACCGCGTGCAAATGAAGACAGTGCATAGACCACCCATAAAGAGCATCAGCTCTGGGATTCGGAAGGCCCGGGTTTTGTCAGCAGCTTACGGGTCGCCACCAGCGCGACTTTGAGCCTCAGAGCTCCGAGTGTCGACGGGGATCGGGTGCTCAGCTCTCAGGCAGGCTGTGGAGGGAGAAAGCCCCGGAGAAGCATCCAAAAGCCCCACACACGGCGTCTGCCCTCTTCCTTTCCTCGCGCTGTGCCCTGAGCAAGCCCCGTTTGCGGAGACGAGGGCCTCGTCGTGGAGGAAAAAGGGAACTATTCAAAAGAAAGAGGAAAAGGAGGCGGGCATCCTTGACACGGCTCACCGGTGGGCTGGCCGTGCCAGCAGCCAGGAGGCTCAGCCAGTTTCTGAAATGGTTTCGAAGGGGCTGGAACGCTTTCCGCCCCAGAGCTGAGTTACGCTCACCCGCTTCCTGCCTGGGCCGTGTTGGCTGCGAGGCTTCCTGAAGGGAGACAGGCCAAAGCACTCAGAGAGCTTCCCGAGGGAGGAAGCCTGACTTCACAGAAGCTGGAGGCCCCGGGAACACTGGAAGGCAGAGGGGGTGTGGGGGCCCAGGCCCGGCTGGTGATGCAGGCTCCTGCTGGCGATGGGGACGCGGGACTCCAAGTGGCCTGCCACGTCGGGGCAGGGGCGGGGAGTGTGTGCGCAATAAAGGGCATCGTGTATTCCTTCAGCGCCCCCGTATTCCCGGTCCTCCACTAGGCCCACGTCCTTGGCCGCTTCCTGGGGTGGAGAGGGGTCCCAGCTGTACGCGTGTATTGCATGCACACGGTGTTTCCGGAGCTGAAAGTCCCATAAATTATAACCGTGGCCAACCCACACTGCTTACTCTACGGCGGGCTAAGGGCTTGGCATAGTTGACCATTTAATCCTCTCTTAGCCCTGGAGGCCACCAGCGTTGTCCTCAGGCAAGGAAACAGAGAGGTCGAGTCAGGTAGCCGGAGAGTAAAAGCCACGCGGGGCACGGAGCCCCCTCTGCGAGCCAGAAGCGCGCCGGGCCCCCCAGTTCTAGCGTGTGAGCCCGGAGTCGGTCCCTCCGGTTTGCGTTCAAACCTCCAAATCAAGCGGGGCCTCTCAGAGAAACGCTGAGTGGTGGGTACCAGGAGCTGGGGGGGGGGGGGGGAGGGTCCCCTGGGGGCTCGGAGCTTGAGTCTGGGCAGCTGGGAAAGTAAGTTCTGGAGGTGGACGGCCGCACCACGGTGACAAACCGCCTAATACCACTGACCCCCTCGCTTCGAAACGGTTAAAAGGGTAAAAAAGTTACCTGAGGTAGATTTTACCACAATAGAAAAAGTTTTTTTTTTTCACAGGTACAGGGGAATCTAGCGTAGCTCTAGAAATGTTCGCCGCATTGCACAGGCAATGGGTCCTCCTTCATTATAAAAGGAATCATTAGCGATGGAAACTGAGCTATAGATTTTCCGTAGACCGGGAGCCCTCGATATAACCAGTTCCCTGTCTAGCTGAGTCAGTTCTGTTCATGTGTTGGGGGGGGGGGGGGGGTGGGGAATGTGTTAAGTGAAGCATTCAGGGTCCTACCAACAAAACCACGGGGGAAAATCCGGGCCTCTGAAGGTAACACAACGTGCTCTCATACAATGTGCTGTCCTTTAGCAGCAGGGAATTTTCCAAGTGCTCTAGAGACAGCATCTGGGGAGGGAGAGGACTCTTGAGGGAGTGTCCCCCATTGTGCCTGAATCCTCATGTCCGCCTCTGTGTGGGGGCTGAGGACACTGACAGCCGGGGGGTCAATCGCCTTGCAAGGCGGGGGACAGGAGACTTACGGCCCGGGGCAGAGAGGCCCCTGGTAAGCAGTGAATCACCTCATTTGGAATGGAGAAAAATCCCAAACGTCACCTTAAATGAAGTCACCCGTCATTTCTCGAGGAAATCGAGGTTCCAAGATAGGGTGGGGGGCTGCCCCATGTCACACAGCTCGTTGGCATCTCAGTAAACAATCTTCCTCCTTCTTGCCTTTTCTCTGCCCCTCAACAAATATTTACCAAGGCCCTTCTCTCGGGCGGTGGCGTAGGGAGGTGTGTAGGATTTGAACCGGCCCACGGACCACACGATTCATTCACTACGTGACCTTGGGCAAGTTGCTTAACCTCTCGCCTGCCAGTGTCTCATCCGTAACGTGGGGATGTGAGGATTCCAGAACTGGCCTCGCAGGATTCTTACGAGGATCGCCGTGGTGTCACGATGCCCTAACACGGGCACCGGGCGTTCGGCAAGCTCTGTAGCTGTCTGCTGTTGGTCGCTCCCGGGTCCCCACCGCAGGCACCATGGGACATGGGAGGCGACGGAAGAGTTGCATCAGCTTTGCGGTTTTGCCGAGGGTCACCCTCACATCTCCAAGCCTCCCGTCCGGGCCTGCGCTCCGCCCGGGGAATACAGACAGAACCAGCTCCGCTCGGGCCACCAGGAAGCCCGCGTCTGGCAAAGACCTTGACAGAAAAAGCATCGTAAGGCAGCAGGGGGGAATATTACACGTGTGTTACTAAGTGAAAAATTATAACGCCCTACGAATTGCCTTCAACAATAGCGTCCTGCTCAGTGTCTTTGCTTCCCGTCGCTGGGCAATAAATTCCCACAAAGTCGAAGGCTTAAAACAACACCCGTATTTATTAGCTCCCAGCTCAGGAGGACAGAGACGTCTGGGTGGAATCTGCTGGGATCTCTTCACTGGGTCTCGCAGACAGGGACTGACATCTGGGCCTCTGAGGAAGAAGCTGTCCCCAGGCTCATTCGGGTTATTGCCAGAACCCGAGTCCCTGTGGCTGTAGGTCTGAGCTTCCTGTTTGTCTGTTGTCCATCACCCACGGTGGCCATCTGCTCCTAACGGCCACCACGTTCCTTCTCTGCCTTCAAACCAGCAATGCCAGATCCAGTCCTTCCCACGCTTGGAACCTCTCTGACCTCCCCTTCGGCCACCAACCAGGGGACACTCCCTGCTTTCAGCGGGGTCATGTGATTGGATCGGTCCCGCCTGGGTAATCTTCCTTTTGATGAGCTCACAGTCTACCGGTTAGTCCCCTCCAGGACACCGACAAGACCTGTTTGGCCCTGTAACTCACCTAGCCACGGGAGTGACGCCTGGTCCTATGCCCAGGCTCTGCCCGGGGTTCCAAGGGAGGGGGTGCCTAGGTGTCGCCGGGTTTCATGGTAGGATTCTGCCCACCCACCGCGGTCGGGCTGGGCCAGGTCTTGTGTGGTAACAAGCAAGCATTAGTCCACACCACGGTGGGCTGGGCTGCCGCCCTGGGTCCTCTCCACCTCGGGGTGAGCCTGAGAGAACAGCCACCGTCCATCTATGACTCGGGCGGTCCCACAGCAGAGAGGAAGAGTGTCACCCAGCATGGACCGGCTTCTGAAGCTTCTGCCCAGAAGTAAAGCCCATCACGTCCTCTTCTGTGCCAACGCACCCAATAACTCACATGGCCACGCGCAACTTGAAGGGGGCAGGACGCTCAGTCCCAGCGTGGGTCTGGGAGAGAGAGAGGAGCCTGGACGGATTTGGCGCCCAGCACCCATGACAGCCGTAAGTCGTGAGTCATGGAGAGAGAGCAATGGTCGTGAGCGTCGGCGCCGTGCTGGGCACTCGGGTCGGGACTGTGTTAGCCAGAATGCTTCCATCTGCGAGACAGAGAGGAAGCCTCACTGAAGCCAGCGCTAGCAAAACCCGATACTTGGTCCGTAGCCGGAAATGAGCCCAGGCAGCTCACAGAGTCCACCCAGGAATTGCAGGACTCTGCCTCTGGACCCGGATCAGGGATGTAGCTCCGTCCAGACTTTTCCTCCGTCCACCGGCCCGCTCTGCTCATGCACATTCTAGCCACACCTGCCCCTCCGGCGGAGACCCCGGCCCCGGGGCGGGAGACACAGCTGCCGCGGCCACAGTGGAAACTTCGGTGGGATGAGAGAGAGGCTCTCTCCCTGTCCCCGCCCATCGATCCCAGGGAAGCACGTGGGTCCCGTGCCCATCACCCGTGCCCATCACCAGCGCCAGGGCGGAGAGGTAGGAGCTGGCCCAAGACGGAGAGAAAGAGCAAGGCCTATCTAAGCAGAAAAGAAAGGAAAGATAAAGAAAAAGAACAGCCCGGCCCCCACAGCCACCCCAGCTGCTTCATGTTTAATCTTCACGGAAACTCGGCAGTAAATGTTATAAATCCCACGCGTCGGAGGCAGACGAGGGATGACAAGATTTGCACACATAATGCCATTTGTTCACATCATTGCAGAAGTGAGACTGAAAGTCTGTATTACTCCAAAGCCTCTGCTCTTTCCGCTGAGCCAACCGGGACTCTCCTTAAAAGACTCCTTCTGAGTCCCTTCTGCATAAACAGGCCCGGGGAAAACATCTGGGAGAACTCGTCCGGTACACTGGATCCCATTAAAATTTGATTCCGTGTCTTGGAGGCTTATAGAGGGGCCTGTTGTCTAAAACATGGGATTCTTTTTATACTCACTGCCCAAAAGCCAAGCCCTGCCTTAGTGTTTGTCTTCATTCCTTCACTCGGGACCATGTGGGCCAACTTTCCTCTCGGGTTTGCCAAGATCACCAGTAACACGCTCAAAAACACATCACCTAAACAGGGGGACAAGTGTTGCTTTTAATCAAAGGAAAACTGACATCAACAGGAACGCTGGGGGTAACGTTCTGGCTAGTCGTTCAACCTACCCCCACCTCAAATACCTCCTGGCTGCCACTGCCGGGTCAGGGCAGCACGGGCGTCCCCGGATCCTGGCTTCTGACCTCAGAACGCAGGCAGGCAGCGCGGAGACCCAGAGGTGGCCCCTTTGCCAGAGAAGTGGCCTCCAACGCTAGCCTCTGAAGTTAGCATTTCAGACTCTGTTTTCTGAAGAAGCTGTCCCTGGGCACTTCCTTTTGGACGCGAGGCAACGGGGATTTGAGAACGGCCACGGCCATTTCAACCTCGGCTGCCGTCGCAGACACAGGACAGGAACATAGGGAACATTCGGGAAAGGCGTGATTCTGCATCAGAGCCAAGTAACAAGGGGGCAGGAAAACAGCGAGTTGGCTCAGGAATCTCCCATAAGCCCTGGGGCCAGGAACAAAGAGCATTCTCCTGGTTATTACCTGCGTCACTTATCGGAATCTGCCAGTCTGAACAGCGAGAAGGAAAAGGTTACATCCTTTTTATCTAGAAGTGCTAAAAAAGGGGCCCCAGGCTATCAAGGTGCTAGGTCACAAGACAAGCGAGGGCAGGGTCGGCTACCACCTCCAGCCTTTCTTTAGTAGTCAGGAGCAGACGTTACATCTCTGGACAGGGATGACGTACCATGTGTCCTGCACTCTATCGGCAGCCACTTTGTGACCACGCGGGGGCCTGGCTTCAGGATGGAGCAGACGATATGCGTGTCAGAAAAGGTTTAACCAAAGAGGCAGAAGAAAGACATAGTAAGGGATTCACTATAAAGAGTTGGCTGACACACTTGTGGAGGCCAGACAAGAAAGTCCAGAAGGAGTAGGGTAGGCCATCAGGAAAGGCAAAGAGGAACTCACAGGATGGGCTGAGGCTGCTCCACAGGCAGAAATTGTTCTTCTTCAGGAAAGTTCTTCTTCATTTTCCATTCTACTCTTGATATCATTCAACTGATTGAATCAGGGCCACCCAGAATATCTCGGACAATGTCCCTTCCTTAAAGCCGACTGATTATGGACTTTAATCACATCCACATATATCTTCATGGAGACACCTGGTTTTGTGTTTGACTGAATAACTGGAAACAGTAGCCTCAAGAAGCTGACCCATCAGAAGGCCATCATAGTGTGGAATAGGGAGGCAGGAAAAGATGATTTCTTAATGACGTCATTGAGTCCCTAGATCAAACCATTCCTGAGCTCCATGCTACCATCGCACTTTCCAGGTACACTTTCCAGAAATTTAGCCTTTGGCTTCTCAAGCTGTGTCTTCTGTAACGTGCCACCTACAGTCCTAACTGACCCAAGAGGGACCCAAAATAAGGAGGTGACAGCCTCATTTTGATCAAACTTCTCAAGAAGGGCTGCTCCAGTCTGCGTCCCAGATGGTACGAAACCCAGTGACACACACCAGGGTGAATAAAGGGGTGGTCGTCTCCACTTGGAGGAAGATGCTTACCGAACACGTGCTCCGTGTTGGCCCCAGGCCCCACGCTGTGGACATAAAGCACAGTGGACACTTGCTCTGCCCACGGGGGATGGGTAAGCAGACAGACAGCAGCCAGAGTGGACAATGCCGTGGCAGAGCAGGGGAGGGTGATGGGTCTGTGGGAGATGGTCGGGCAGAGGGGACCCAGTCCAGCCTCTGTGGGTCAAGGCAGGCTTCCTGGAGAAAGCGGCATTTCAGCTGTGAACGGAAGGGTGAGAAGTAGCAAACCCGGGACACTAGGTGAGGGAACGGTGTTCCAAGAAGAGGGAACAGCATATTTGAAAGATAAGGCCACTTGGGTATGGTGACTACAGACCCTTGTGACTACTAATGCTGTGTGGTTTGGAGTAAGTCACTCGGCTTCTCTGGGCCTCGGTGCCCTCAAATGACGACGGTAAAATACATGCACTGACTTTTGCCCTGGCCTCAGAGCAAGGCAGCACTTCCAGAGTTAGTTATCATCATCGCCACCAGGAAGAGACTGGAGAGGTGGCCGGAGACCTCAGACGGTCTTCCAGGCCTCGGGGAACCAGGGGAGCCCTTGAAACGGGCTGGCGAGAGAGGGTTTCTGCTCCAGGCAGAAAGACGTTAATCATGATGCGATTGTGGGAAAAGATCCGGAAGCCACTTCCGCGGGAGACGTTTGCTCTGAAAGAGAGCCGACTCTGTCTGGAGGGGCAAGGATGGGTGCTTGAGCACAGACCGAAGAACAGGGGTGGCCTGAGGATGGGGTCAGGGCTGTTCTG
Source organism: Panthera onca (assembly GCF_046562875.1). Taxonomy (NCBI): domain Eukaryota; kingdom Metazoa; phylum Chordata; class Mammalia; order Carnivora; family Felidae; genus Panthera; species Panthera onca. The sequence continues at coordinate 5,975,519 of NC_138342.1, forward strand.
CGGAAGAAGGGAAAGCAGTTTTAAGCCAAAGATGGCGGCACAAGGGAGTCATCACAACTCACCTCCCCCTTGGGGAAAATCTGCATCAGCCAGAGCTGCCCCGAGCCTGGAGAGTGGCCCCAGCAGGCAATGAGTTCCCCATCCAGGGAGGTATGCAAGCAGACTCTGGAGGCGCACTTGACAGGAAGGGAGTGAAGGTGAGCTCAGCATCTGGAGCTCAGGGTGCAGGAGAAGCTTCTGATCTGCCCGAGGGGCCCCATCCACAACCGCTCGCTCACCGCGTCCTGAGTGAGACAAGGCCGGATCTCCTAGCGACATGTTTATCTGGACTTCAAACGCACTGACGACTCCTGTCTTCCAGCACACCGTCCTCTCCACCTGAATGGTCCAAGGACTTGTTTGGGTGCCTGGGCTTGTTTTTCTTCCCTGCTCTGAATCTGAAGCTCATTCGATGGACCCATCCAGAAGCCCTGGAGCCTTTCAAAGCAGGCCTGGCGTCCCTGGCTGGGCCCGCTGGTCTGCCAGGGAGGCCCACGCCGTAGGCACTCCATGCGGGGAGTGAGGGACTCCTTCATCCAGAAGAAAACCACCTCTCTGTTTGCTGCCCGCCCAGCTCCAAACCCACACAGTCCTGTCCTGTCCTGTCCTGTCCGGGAGGGTGCCCAAAAGACTGTCCCCAGTGCCCAAAAGACTGTCCCCAGGTCATGTCGATAAAAGTGGTGAGAGAATCCACTCTCATTTGCAAAACAGGAAGGCGTGGCTGTGATCCCAGCCCAGGGCTTTCACACCGGAAAGCTAGATAAACAAGACCTCGGGCCTGGAAGGGACTGGGGTGGCGCTACTCTGTGTATGGACAGGGGATGCCCGGGTACTGGGTCAGGATGGGATTTCTCGGGGCGGATGCCGCAGGGAGAGGCTGGGGCGGGACACCACACTCCTTTGCACCCTCCCTTGCAGCCCGAGAGCCCTGGGAGACCTACAGACACAGGCCCGGGTTCCTCATGAGCCTTGTGACCTCAACCAGTTTCATGTCCCCCGAGACCTCTGTTTCTTCGTCTGGGAAATGGGAATGACCCCACCCACTTGAGGGACTTTCCGCGGGGCTCATGGCACTTGTGACAACAGCCGGGATAGCTGTCACAGAAACGGTGTGCAGTGACGCTCGGTGTCGAGTAGGTACCTTCCTCTCTCTGACAACTCCTCTCCTTGCCTGTTCTCTGGTCCCCCTTGGGCAGCCCAAGGGCCTCAAGTCCATCTCTGACGGCGAGGATCTTGCTTCTCACAGGAGGACAGGGCACAAAGTCCCGCCTGGACCCATTTGCTTCCAGCTTTGCCACCTCGGGCCAGTTGCTGGAATCCTCTGAGCCTCAGTTTTCCCACCTGGAAGATGGGACTGTTTTCGGCGCCCGCGCCCCCACAGGGACACTCGTGTGCGTAGAGACAGTGACATTAGCTCAGCCAGTGACACTAGGTCTGTGTCCTTTATTCCTCACCGTGGGCCTCTGAGCTAGGCGCTCCTGTCGTCCTCATTTCACAGACAACGAGAGGGAGGCAAGAGCCAAAACACCTGCCCAAGGGCGTCACCGGAAGTGGGCCCCTCTCTGAGGGAAGAGCTCATCCTTAACCGGGTCTCCGTACAGGAGCGTCACCCGTAGAGCCTTGTCACTAAAGGAGCCACTGCACATTCGGAGAAACCACGCTTCCCGAGGGTCTGCTCTGTACCGAGGCCTGAGCCGGGGGCTTGAAGTGCTCCCGGCTTGCGGGTGCTCACACATCCCCCCAACCACAGGCACGGAAAGAGCCCGTCTTGCAGACACAGAGGCGCAGCCACTCCAAGGGTAAGTGACCCCCTAGGCTTCCTCTGGGCGGTCAGGGGTGGCTGGACACATCGACACCGGGCTGCCTGGCCCCAAGCCCCTGCATCACTGGTGCTCAATCCCTCACCTCCGGCCCCTCTCCCTCCCCCGGCTCTGCTCTGGTTTAATAACAGGGTCCCCACCCCAACTGCGAGCCCGAATGCCCACCCCTCACCCCGAGAGAAACTCCGTCCTTGTCTTCCTGTGGTCCCCCACCCCCTCACCAACCGGCCCTGCCTTTTCAGGAGCGCCCCTGCCAACAGAGAAGGTGTGGGAGAGGAAGGGCCCCCCCACCCCCATCCTTTCCAGGTGTCCCCAGGCGGGCCGCTCCTCTCACAAGGCGGTGGGGGGGGGGGGCTTCAGGTCTGAAAGGATCCAGTGTCCAGGGCCAGGTGGGCGTGCTCCGTGGCCTTGGCGGGGGCCCACAGGAAGCGGAGGAGGTGTGGAGGACCACCCCCAAGCTGCCGCTTAAAGGGGCGCCTGCCGGCCACAGGGGCGCAGTGAGGCTGCCTTAGCACCATGACGCCCGGGCTGCTCCCACTGCTGCTGCTGCTTCTGGCCGGACCCCCCGCGGCACAGCCCGCTCCCCCGACCTGCTACTCCAGGATGCTGAGCCTGAGCCGGGAGGTCACTGGGGACGCCCGGCGCCTGCAGGCCATGGAGCCCTCGGTGAGTCCCCACCTGCCCTCCGCCCCGCCAGGAGGCTCCGTGCAGACCCAGTCTCCCAAAACGTGCCTTTGGGCCAGGAAAACACACACACACACAAACACACACACACACACACACACACACACACACACACGCTCTTTTTTTTTCTTTTCTGGTCAATGTTTATCTCAAGGGTTTGCATTTTATTCCCATCCTACTAAGTAAGATAACAGTGGTTTGCATCTCTTTTGTTTTGACTAGAAGGGAAATCTATCCAAGACCTCACAAGGTCTTTGTTTGTAAGTTGCCAGCAACACTGAGAGGATCTGTTGTAAAATGAAATAAAAGCTCCCCGAGGAGCCTAGAGCTCCGGAGTTGAGGAGGAACACAGAACTAAGCTCATTGCCCTCACCGAGCCTGGCGATGGTGAGCGTGGGCTGAGGGGGTGACCCCCAGAACGGGTCCCTGCTGCAGGACCCTGGGCAAAGCGCTCGGCCCCTGAATCTCAGTGTGATGGGCTGTGGAGGGGGGGGGGGGCGGGTAGAGAGCCCACCACCCTCTTCAGACGCTGGGATGGTAAAGGCGTGAATGAGACAGGCTTGCGCAGTGCCCGGGGCGGGGGTCGCCCCAGAACGTTAGTGCTGTTATCACTGCTGTTTCAACAGGCAGACCCAGGGCACGGTGGGGGCAGGAGGTTCCAGAAGAGCTGCCCAGAGCTAGAACCCGGGCCCCCTGACCGCTTGTCCGGTAGAGAAACAAATGAAACCTCATTAAGAGCTTTGAAAAAATATAAAGTGTCTCTTCACCCAACGTAAACACTTCAAACAAAATGTAATGTTTCTCAGATGTGGGATTATGATACCCTGACACCTTTTATTTTTATTTTTATTTTATTTTATTTTATTTTAAAACTTAAATAATGTGTATTTTTTCCCTAGTTATAAAAGGCATATATAGTAGATTCCCCCTTATCCGTGGATTTGCTTTGCGGGGTTTCAGTTACCTGCGGTCAACCGCGGTCAGCCGCGGCCCCAGAGCAGACGATCCCCCTTCCGACGTATGGTCAGAGGGTCAGTCTATTCTAGTATGTTGTTGTCATTGTTCTTTCATTAGTAGTAACTGTTGATCTCTCACTGAGCCTAATTTATAAATTAAACTTTATCTGGGCTCGTACTTATGTATTGGAAAAAAAATATGATCTATAGGGTTCAGTACTATTTACGGTTTTGTGCACCCACAGGGGTGTTGGCATATATCTCCCGCGTATAAGTGGGGCCGGGGGGGAATACTGTGCTTTATAGAACAGTTGGAAAAAGCACAAAGGACAGAGAAGAAAATAAATATCACTTGCCATTCTGCCACTAGCGGTAACAACTGCCCTAACATTCTCGTGGATAGTATTACAGCTTTCTGACCATGCATAGGTAATCAAATCCATGCACGCGCGCGCGCGCGTGTGTGTGTGTGTGTGTGTGTAAAATCAGATCAAGGAAGGTGTGTATGGGGTTGTATGGCTGTTGGGAGGGTGGCAGGGAGCCTTCTGTGACCAGCCGATGTTGTGTGCCCGTGGGCATCACGGTAACCCGTATCCCTTCCCGCAGGAGGCGTGTGTGAGGTACCTGCCCAGGCTATACCTGGATATACACGTAAGAGGGTCTTCCTGCCTGGGGGAGGCATGGGGTGGGGAGAGAGCCTGTGCAGAAGGGCGCAGGGGCCCGCAACTCCTGTCCCTCTGGCTGCTGACTCCTCCGTGACCCTACCCCTGCTGTCTGCTCCCAGAACTACTGCGTGCTAGCCAAGATGCGGGACTTTGTGGCTTCGCCCCAGTGCTGGAAAGTGGCCCAGGTGGATGCCTTGAAGGACAAAGTGCGGAAACTGTACACCATCATGAACTCCTTCTGCAGGAGAGTAGGTGGCACTATTGAAAATTCCTTCTCTGCTTGTGATCAGCCAAGATGCTCAGCCCAGGGCTCTTAGAAGAGGAGGGCGGGGGACGGGGGTGCTCCGGAGATGAGGAGAAAGGAGGAGAAACGTTTATGGGGTGCTTTCAGTTCACAAAGCCCTTCCTCTACCATCGCCACCCTTGGTAAGTGACGGGCACTCAGGACAAGGCAGTCCCCTCCATGAGTCACATTGGTATGGGGACAACATCCAGGGCCGTATGCTAAACCTATGAGACAGACTCGGCCAGGAGCCAAAAGGGGCAGGGATGGGAAGAGAAGGCTATGAATTCGGGGAGCTCCGAGCACTGGGGTCAGAGGAGACTTTCCAGAAGAGGGACTTCAGATGCTCTGTGATAGGAGGCTTCTGGTAGGAGAGGGGAAGGAGGCAGAAAAATGCAGAAAACGTAGAACACCAAAGCCTGAGCACTAGACATAGGAAGCAGAGTCGTGTGATCCCCGGGGGCACAGGCTTCCGCATCAGACAGACCTGAGCTCGGGTCCGTCTTCCTGCTTCCCAGATGGGAGCCACTCGTCCCTGCTCTCAGCCACACATTCCCCATTTGTGAACCAGAGACACAATGATGCCCACCTCACGCCATCATTGGAAGGATACTGGTAATAACGACTCCCCGACCATGGGTGCGGGTCGCTATAGGAACTCCATTGGTCCTAAGACGTTAGCGAAGTGATCACTCAGAGAATTCCTAGCACCAGGCCTGGGCCCAGGGTAAGTTCTCAGGATACATGATTAGCTATTTGGTTCCATTTGTTCGTGAATCAAAGATTTGCCATGGATTTCCTCCCCACTCGCATTTCCGTCCTCATTCCCCTCTGCCCTTGGTCTGTGGGGTGGGGTGGGGGAAGACAGGGAAAGGTACAGTTATAATACAGGATTATTTATATTTCTAATGCAGTATTATATCACGTTCTTTGGGAGCGTGAAGATGTGGCCGGTTCTCCTTGGGAGAATAAGGGACGGGAAGTTTTCACACAAAAAGAAATAACCGAACAGCCTTTGAAGATAACCAAGAGTCCTACTGTCGTGCATGAGCTCTGGGGCCACATTCGGTAACATTCTTGCTCATTGCACATCTTTTTCAGGATTTGGTGTTCCTCTCCGATGACTGCGATGCCTTGGAATACCCAGTCCCAGTGACCACGGTCCTGCCAGGCCGTCAGAGATAGGACAATCCAGAAAGAGAGCCCAAGGGGACCACAGTTATGTCAGCTGCCCAGACTCAGTGGGCTAAAGCCAGGCGCCCTGGCAGGTCTCTCTGTCACTGTAGTATCAGAAACTGTCACGTCTCTCCACCTGCTGGAAAGCAAGGTGCGTGCGCCTCCCCCAGAACCTACCTTGAAGACAGAAGTCTTGCTTTCATTTCCGCCTGGTTTTGTCTTGGCAGGATGGTTAGATGCACAAGGATGTGTATTTGATCACTGAGAAGGAAAGGGGAAACCAGCTTCTCTTGTATGAACGTCTAGCTTGAGAGCAAGCAAAACAGTAGGTTTGTATTACTGCTTTAATGTAGTACCAGTAACATTTTTCCTTCTTGATAGGTATCTGCGTACATGTAGCCAATCTTCTATTTCTTACCCTCTCCCACCATCAGCTTTCATTTTTAAAGAAATTTCACTGCCAAATAAAGTGTATCTGCAAGGTTCATAATCACATAGTGCTGATGGGGACCACTTTTTCTTTCAAAGGTGATGAAAATCAAATAGACACTATCTTCACCGGGAGAAACACGTGTCCTGCAGTATTTGTCCAAGGTGGACATGAAATTGTTTATTTCGCGGACTTTCTGAAAGTTGCCGCTCTTCGCGAGGTGCACTGTTCTCCCTCTTTCCATCAAGCATAGTGTTTCTGGGTCTGTTTCGATCCACCTGCATGAATGTCTGTCCTTAAAGCATTGAGACACGCCCACCATATACATTTGGGGGCAGACTGTACCTTGTATCATACCCACAGGTAGTGCAACGTCTGGCACTTACACAAACACCAGGTCATTGGGTCCTTGATTGCTGCACCAGCAAGAAAAATAAACACGTGAGATTACATGAGACTCAAAAGCTTCTGCACAGCACCGGAAACCATCAACAAAACGAAAGGCACTTATGGGATTGGGAGAAGATATTTGCAAACCATGTATCTGATAAGGGGTTAATATTCAAACTGAGGAAGGGACTTCTGTAACTCAATGGCAAAACAAAAACAAAAACAAAACGCGAACAAGTAATCCAATTTCAAAAATGGACAAGGGACCTGAATAGACACTTCTCCAAAGGAGACATAAAATGGCCAAAACGAACCTGAAAATATGCTCACCATCACGAGTTATCAGGGAAATTCAACTCAAAACCAAAGATACATCACCTCATACCTCTTAGGGTGGTTTTTACCAAAAAGACAACAGGGAAGGATTGGTGGGGATGTAGAGAAAGCAGAACCTTGTACACTGTTGGTGGGAGCGTAAATGGGTGCAGCCATTAGGGAAAACAGTATCGAGGTTCCTAAAAAAATTAAAAGTAGACCTACCAGGTGACCCAGCAATCCCAGGATATGTAGCTGAAAGAAACAAAATCAATATCTTGAAGAGATATCTGCACCATGCTGACTATAGCAAATTCACCATAGCCAAGATATGGAAACAACCTAAGTGTCCATCCATGGATGAATGCCTGAAAATGTGATGTGTGTATGTATGTATATGTACACACACACACACACACACACACACACACACTGAAATACTATCCAGCCATGAGAAAGGAAGGAAACTTTCCATTTGCAGCAACATGGATAGACCTTGACTTGAGGGCATTACGCTAAGAGAAATTAACCAGATAGACAAAGACAAATACTGTGTGATCTCACTTATATATGAACTTTTTTGGGAAAGGGGGAGACTGAATTCATAGATAGAGTAGAATGGTAGTTACCAGGCCCTGGGGCCAGGGGGTAGATGGGGGAGATGTTGGTACAAGGCTTTAGTTACAAGATGAATGAGCTCTGGGGAATCTAATGCACAGCCTAGTGACCCTAGTTAATAATACTATATTACATACTTGAACTTCGCTAAGAGTAGGACTTAAGTATTCACACACACACACACACACACACGCACACAAAGTAATTCTGTCAGGTGATGGATGTGTTAATTAACTGAATTGTGGTAAATATTTTACAAAGTATAACAGATATCAAATCACCATATTATATATTTTATTTTTATGTAGACAAGAAGTCTGAGCGATGGCACAGAGTACTAGCAACAGGGCTTGAACAAAGCAGGGATTTCTCACTCTATTTATTTACTTATTTGGAAAAGAGTGAGAGAGAGCAGGGGAGAGGAGCAGAGGGAGAGAGAGAGAATCCCAAGCAGGCTCCATGCTGAGCGGGACTCGATCCCACAACCCTGAGATCATGACCTGGGCCAAAACTGAGAGTCAGATGTTGGACTGACTGAGCCACCCAGGCGCCCCTCTATCTTATATATTTTAAATACATACAGTTTTATTTGTCAGTTACACCTCAATAAAGCTGAAGAAACAAAACAAAAGAAAGAAAATCCACTTTCCTTACAAGGACACCAATTATTGGATTAGGGCCCACCATAGTGGAGGATAACCTCATCTTAATTTGACAATATCTGTAAGACCCTGTTTCCAAATAAGGTCACAGTCACACATTTGAGGGGTTAGGGCCTCAACATATATCTTTGAGAGATAGGTTTCAACCTACGATAACCATTCTTTTAAGAGAGAACCCCTTCACAGAAGAAAATCATGCAACTATATCCCTGTCACCACCGCCACCATCTACCACTTCCTGACAGATACCCAGTATTGATGCATGGTGCCATGCACCCTGCACACGTTTACCAGCTGAACCTTCACAACGATGTCACCCCTGGTTGGGTGTCATCCACCCAGATTTACAGCGGAGGAAACACACTCAGGTTCAAAGGTGATGTGATTTCCCCTGACAGCTGGCAAGTGGTGACGGAGGCATTCCAGACAAATAGCCAAGTGCTAGAAGCCTTCATTTCATGGCTCTACTAACCCTTTGCTATTTCTAAGTAGCAAAATAAGCCGTTGAAGACAAGGACTAATTTACGCATTTTAGACATTCATTTGTTTGCTTATGTCTTCAATGTTTACCCAGTGCTTATTTATAAACTCAGCAAATATTGAGATGAAAAGTAAAGAATTCTTCCCCTTTGATTAGCAGAGGAGACCTTTGCAAAATCTAGGAAGATGGCAGAGAAAAGAGTAAATAATTCTGCCTGAGATGGGGCAGAAAGGTTTCTGTAGGGTTCAGAAAGTAAGCAGGCTCTTGAAATATGACTGGGAGCTTGTTATGCGGAAAGAAAGACGTAGCACAGCCAAAGGCGAGAATGGAGTTGGAGTCAGATGGTTCCAACCCCAACGTGTGGTTGGGGAAGATGAGAAATAAAGCCGAAGACGCTGTGGGGTCAGAATAGAAATGACTTTCATTATGGGGAGGTCTTCCAGGGACACTTCGGCGGGGTGTCTATCCCACACCAGTTGTATAACCAGGGTCACGTAAGGAGAATTCCTTTCAAGGTGGAGAGACTGGAACCCAGTGGTTGGGAGTTATCAACTCCAGAAGGGATCCTTTTGCTTTGGATTTCAAAAATAGCAAATCAAGGACACTGCTACTCCCACTGTGCGCCAGCCCAACGCCAAGCCAGATGTTAGGGCACCGTCCTTCTCCTTCTTTCTCCACAGCCAACTGGTCAACCCGATCTTCTCCGCAGCTCTTGACTTCTCCATTTCCTCTTTACCACCTCAGCATCAGTTCAGAACCTTCTAAGAACACGACACGCAGCCTTTGCTCAAGACTCAGACCGCTGTCGGGTCTCATCCATTATGGGCTCTTTGGGTCCCAGGTCAGAGTCTGGCTGTCACTGGCCCTTTCCCCTGAGGCTTCCCCATCAGAAGAGATTTTTTCCTCATGGACTTGTTAATGGTTATGGCTGTGAAAGGAGATTCTGAATGGAGTAAGCATGGCTCAGAGAGTCACCCAAAATAGAGTCGGGAGGGAGTCGAGAGGATATTGAGGAAGCAGGGCGTATTCACCTCTCCTGTTTGAATTCTCGGAACACTGCGAACTTTTGACTTTGGTCAGTCGCAAGCTCCACCACCTCCTGGAATGCATCCTTCTACTTTGGACGCCTGCTAGCCAAATAGTCCAACGTGTGCTAGATGGTCAGTTTAAAGACTGCCAGCACCAATCATAATTCTTTCAAAACAACTTATGTAACCTTGTGGGTATTGCCTTCCTAAGCCCGCACTACCCCCTCATGGCAGTACACTTGCCGTGTCTGTTGACTCTCTTTCCTGGATTGCAATCCCTAAAACCCCAAATAAACGCTTCTGGTTGTTTTACAGCCTCGACATCTTGGTGGACAGAGCCCGTGTGCTGTTTCCTCAACTGACTTCACTCACCTGGGGAAACAGAGCAGAGCCGCTCTCGTGTTGGTTGTGTGTCAGTAGGCAGTTTACTCAGCCTCTTTGTGCCTCGGTTTTCCATTCTGTGAAGTGGGAATGACGTTAATAATACCTTCATAGGCTTGTTTAGGGGATAATGCAAATTCACGCTTTCAAAGCACTTATCTGGCCCCTGGTAAGGTTTCTACTTACTTCTAATTAGCCCTAATAGCATCAAAAGCAAATACAGGGGCACCTGGGTGGCTCAGTCAGCTAAGCATCTGACTTTGGCTTGGGTCATGATCTCATGGCTTGTGAGTTTGAGCCCCGAGTCAGGCTCTGTGCTAACAGTGTGGATCCTGCTTGGGATTCTCTCTCTCTCCCTCTCTCTGTCCCTCCCCCACTCGCTCTTTCTCTCTCTCTCTCAGAAATAAACTTTTAAAAAAAGCAAATACAGTCACTGCTTAAGAACTTATGAACTTCTGAAACAATTTTAGAAATGTAAAAACCGACGAACTTTTGCTCATCAGAGTACTTTGCAGTGCGAAAGTCTGAGTACTCCCTCTCCCAAGAAGAAACCACAGTTTCTGATGAACGCTTCTCCTAGCCCCCCTCCCAGACCACACCAGTGGTGTCCTGACTTCCCCCTCCCTACCTCCAAGTCCCTCTGCCACAAGCCAGAGTGGTGTTTATGAAGTACAAAACCTACTTCCATTATTCTGGGTGCCCCCCCAGTGGCCCCCCATAAGGTACTCCTGATCCCGATCTTCTCTGGCCTCACCCACTGCTCTTCTGCACCACCCCCCGGTACACACACACACACACACACACACATGCGCGCACACACGTTTCCTTAGGTTTTGCGCCTCAGCGTCTCCCAAATGCTGCAAATCTTTTCAGACGCTGAGCTGTCTTGCAAACCTGTAGAATTCTTCCATCCACTCAAGTGCAACTTCTATGAAGCCCTGGTTGGAAGGAGCAACTTGTTTCCGCACGACATCTCGCGCGTGCAATTATTTTATGCTTTTATATTCATCACGATCGCCATCAGGCTCCAGCCAGTTGCCCACTTCCTCCTCCTTGTCGTGCTTTCCTTACTTAGGAGCCCGGGACCCCGCCCCCGGGTTCTCTTCCCTCCCATCTCACCGGCCCCCTCTTCCGTCTCCTTTGGGGCTTCCCCTCTCCTCCTCTTTACTCTGCGGCCGTGAGATCCAGACTCAGCCCCCATCCTTCCCTCTCCTTCGTCTGCTCTCACTATCTTGGGGACCATCCTGGTGTCACGGCTGTAGACGCCATCTTTACGCTGGAACCAAGAAGCCTGGAATCAAATTTGGCCCTTCTCTGTCTCAATCGACATCCAATGCATCAAAACTCCCGCTCTCTCTGACTTCCAAATAGACCCGGAATCTGACCACTTCCACTTCTAGCAACCTGGCCCAAAGTCACTCCCATTTATGTCCTATCGCAATAGCTGCTTCCCCCCAATAGCCTCATCGAGCTTCTTGGCACGTCAGCCAGAGTGGTCCATTAAAATGCAAGTGGCCTTACACCCTTCTTCCGCTCAGGACCCCTCGCTGGCTCCCCATTTCACTCGGGGTAAAGGCCGAAGTCCTGACAAAGGTCACGGGACCCTTCATCAGCTGCCCCCACCCCCTCCGTTGTCTCTCTGGCCTCATCTCCCCTCTGCCAGTGTGGCCTTCAAATGACTTGCGGGCTTTCAATTTGTCCTCACTTTCCTGGCCTCAGCTGGAAAACAGAGTGCCCGCCCCAGAAGACAGTGCTGAGGACTCAGTAAAGTAAGTCACGTAAAGTGCTGAGCACAATCCTGACATTTAGCAAATAGTCAGTAAGGCAGCTGTTATTACTATTATCCTCCTTTCGTCCTGGTCATGATGAACATCACATCCTAGGGGGAAGGGGGGTTGGTACAGATGCAAACTGTGGAGTGCTTCTCCCTTCCATCGACGTGCCTTCTGATTCTGCACGTTCACCTGTGATTTATTGTCCCCCCCCCCCCCCGCCCGACCCCATTGTCCTTGCACTACCTGAACAAGCAAATCTGAGCAGGTAACGCACCCATGGACAGCTCATCAGCGGTTCCCCACCGCCCTTGGGATAAAATCCAGTTTTCTTACCTCTAATTCATTCCTTGAACATTGCGGTCTGACTTCTCACCATCACACCCACAGAACCACTCCTATAAAGCACCCATGGGGCGCCTGGGTGGCTCTGTCGGTTAAGCACCCCGACTTCGGCACAGGCCACGATCTCACGGTCCGTGAGTTCGAGCCCCATGTCGGGCTCTGTGCTGACAGCTCGGAGCCTGGAGTCTGCTTCGGATTCTGTGTCTCCCTCTCTCTCTGCCCCTCCCCTGCTTGCACTCTGTCTCTGTCTCTGTCTCTCTCTCAAAAAATAAATAAAGCTTAAAAAAAATTTAAAACATCTGTGAGCTCCATGCTGTCAAATCCAAGGTCACTTTTTCTTCCTTTTCTCGAAATTCCAGTTAGTCAACATCCACTGTGACGCTGGTTTCCGGCATGCAATGTAGTGATTCAACCCTTCCATACCTCACCCAGAGCTCATCTGGACAGGTGCCCTCCCCGGTCCCCATCACCTGTTTCACCCATCCCCCCACTCCCCTCCCCTCTGGTGACCATCAGTTTGTCCTCTGGGGCTAAGAGTCTGTTCCTTGGTTTGCCCCTCTCTCTGCTTGGCTGTTTTGTTTCTTAAATTCCACGTAGGAGTGAAATCACGTGTTTGTCTCTCTCTGACTTACTTCTCTTAGCATAACACTCGCCAGTTCCATCCACGTCATTGCAAACGGCGGGATCTCATTCTCTTTTACGGCTGAGCAATATTCCACTGCAAACCTCCACCGCGGCCTCTATCCGTTCATCAGTCAGTGGACCCTTGAGCTGTCTCCATAGTCTGGCCACTGCGGATAGTGCTGCTGTAAACACGGCTCTCTTTAAGTTACTCTTGTCGTACTCTTTGGGTGAGTAGTGGGGCTCCCGGATCACAGGGTAATTCTCTGTCTGGCTTTTTTTTTTTTTTTTTTCTTTTTTTTTCTTTTTTTTTTCAACTTTTTTTTTTTTTTTTTTTTTTTATTTTGGGACAGAGAGAGACAGAGCATGAACGGGGGAGGGGCAGAGAGAGAGGGAGACACAGAATCGGAAACAGGCTCCAGGCTCCGAGCCATCAGCCCAGAGCCTGACGCGGGGCTCGAACTCACGGACCGCGAGATCGTGACCTGGCTGAAGTCGGACGCTTAACCGACTGCGCCACCCAGGCGCCCCTGTCTGGCTTTTTGAGAAGCCTCCAGACCATTCTCCAGAGCGGCTGCGCCAGTTTGCACTCCCACCAACGGCGCCCCAGGGCTCCCCTTTCTCCGCACCCTCGCCCCCTCGCCGACACCCGTCGTTCCCTGCGTTGCTTTCAGCCGTTCTGACAGGTGTGAGGCGATCACTTCTGTCTCACCTTCACTCATCTCTGTGTCTGTCCGGGTGGCTGCACCGCACACTTCCCTGGCTTTGCACTCTCCTCTGGTTGACTGTCTCCTTCTCCTCCGCTCGCGTTTTGTCCCGGACCGGCGCCCCTCCCTGCACTTCCTCCCCGGTTCTCATCTGCCCCTGCCACTTTGTCAGCATGTTTACGGCACCCAAACCCACGTCTCCCTCCCTCCGCTCAGACTTCCCCTTGAGGCTCAGACTAATTTCCCCAACTACTCTGTTATCTGAAATCTCCCACGTGGCCCAGAATTAGCTTGTCACCTCTCCTTCCACTTGCCCGTGGGCTCTTCTTGTCTCAATAACATGGTCCCGTCCGGCACCATTTGGTTCCACCCAGACCGCAGGCTGGTAAGCTTCTGCACCCAATTCCAAGGTGCATGTGTTGTGTGGGGGGAGAGTTCACACCAACGAGCAGTTCTCTGACATCAGCCCCGGGGTGGGGGTGATGTCACAATTCAACCGAATTCTAACATAAATTCTGTTCTCTCTGCCTGACTGCCTGCAGGGATATCGGCCTTGCCCTGCCCTCAGGCCAGGACCTACACCGCTGACTCTCCTGTTCTCAGTCCTTTGGACTCAGGCTAGAACTACACCACCAGCTTCCCAGGGTCTCCAGCTAGACAACAGATTAGGAGACTTCTCAGTCCTAATCACCTGGTGAGCCATTTCCTGATAATAAAACTCTTTACAGGGGCTTTCGGGTGGCTCAGTCTGTTAAGCATCTGACTTCAGCTCCGGTCATGATCCCGCAGTTCGTGGGTTCGAGCCCTGCATCGGGCTCTGTGCTGACAGCTTAGAGCCTGGAGCCTCGTTCCGATTCTGCGTCTCCCTCTTCTCTCTCTCTGCCCCTCCCCTGCTCACACGCTGTGTGTCTCTCTCTCTCCCAAAAATAGATAAACATTTAAAAAAAAAAATACACTGGAGAAGCCTGACCATGTCCTGTGAACCTGCGTTCATGTCTCCATAATTGTTGCCGGTTCCCTGGGCCAAGGTCATCAGGAGCCCCCATCTGGAGCACTGTCTTCACCTGCCTCCTTACTGGGCTCCCAGCATTCAGTCTAGCCCCTCCCATCCTATTGCCACACAGCAGCCAGAATAATCTGATTTTATTTTATTTTTTAATGTTTACTTATTTTTGAGAGAGAGCACGAGCCGGGGAGAAGCAGAGAGAGAGGCAGACACAGAATCCAAAACAGGCTCCGGGCTCTGAACTGTCCGCACAGAGCCTGATGCGGGGCTCGAACTCACAAACTGTGAGATCATGACCTGAGCCGAAGTCGGATGCTCAACCGACTGAGCCACCCAGGCGCCCCAAGAATAATCTGCTTTAAACATCAATTAGATTGTGTCCTTCCCCTGTTGAAAAATGTCCTATGGCTTCTGTTAAAAAAGAAAATTCAATGGAGTAATTTTGTACCTTTAAGCTAAAAAAAAATTTTTTTAATGCTTATTTACTTTTGAGAGAAGAAGAGGGGGAGAGAGAGAGAGAGAGAGAGAGAGAGAGAGAATGAGCAGGAAAGGGCAGAGAGAGAGGGAGACACAGAATCCAAAGCAGGCTCCAGGCTCTGAGCTGTCAACACAGAGCCCGATGCAGGGCTCGAACTCACCAAGGGTCTAAGCCAAAGTCAGAAGCTGAACTGACTGAGACATCCAGGCGCCCCCAACAGAGTAATTTTGAAGACCTAATTGACGTTATTTAACACGGCACCCCATGTAGCAAGTAGATGGGAACACTGGCGAGCTGTACAAAGTGAAAGGTCTTTATAGGAAGGAGGTTGGGACAAGGGCCTTATAAGGAAAAGATGAGAAAGGATTGTTTCTGGAAGATCACCACACACCCCCCCAACTTAGGAGGCAGGACAGGGGTTTTACTATGCAGCTTACCTCCTCTTTCTTTGGGGGATGGAGAAGGCCTGTGAAGGATTACCTCACTGTGCTTAACAGAAAATTCCTGACGGGCAGGTAAAGACCCGTATTTCCGGGGAAGGGTGATAGCAATTAGGTTAGGTATTAAGCTCAGGTTTAGTGACTTGGCCTGGCCCCAGCAGTGCTATTTTGGGCCTGTGGTTTTCTTTTTAACACTTCCCACTCCGAAGGAAAGTTGAAGTTCTCACCTGGGTCTGCAAAAGTCCTGCCTACCCCCCCGACGGCCTCTGCCATTAGTCTCCGCAAGGCACCCTGGGGCACTGTGGTTCTCCATCCGGGGCTCACTGGTCTGCCTACTTACCTGCTGTGTCTCCCCCACTCGAGTATAAGCTCCAGGGAGGCGGGGGCCATGCCCTTCTGGGTCACATTCTGTCTCCTGCCTCTAATTGTGCCTGACGCTTAGTGGATGTTCCATAAGTATAGTTTGGACATTAATGGATACTGGATACTGCTCCCCAAGAAGACCAAGAGAGGCTGAGATCTTGTGATTCCAAGTGGTCGGGGTCCATTCTGTCTTCATAAAATACACACTATACGCACAGGCTCCTAAGCTTATAGGAGCATTCCTGTCTTCGTTCCTGTTTTCAGGAATGGCCGATTCTTACAGGTTTGGTCAACGTCAAAATCTCGGTAACTCCAGAGACACTTGGGTGGCTCAGTCAGTTAAGCGCTGGACTTCGGCTCAGGTCACGATCTCACGGTTCATGGGTTTGAGCCCCGAGTCGGGCTCTGTGCTGACAGCTCGGAGCCTGGAGCCCGCTTCGGATTCTGTGTCTCCCTCTCTCTGCCCCGCTCATGCTCTGTCTCTCTCTCATAAATAAATATCAAAAAAAATTTTTTTTTAAATCTTGGTAGCTCTCTCTCACACACAGTGACACACACAGACCCATATTGTATGGGTGCTTGTTCTCACAGTGCTCTGACTCAGCCCTTCCTAAAACATGACTGTCTGGACCTCAGCCAGCAGTGGAGAGACGGGAACAAAACGTTTATCTCTTCTTCCTGAGAACACCTAAAAGCTTAATCATGGGTTTCGGCTGTCCTGGAGCCCTTGGCCTGCTGAAGCCAGTCCTGCGCCTTCACACCCAGGGGCGATTTAAACCCACAGAATTACTAGGCGAAAATCCTCGGAGATTAAGCCTACCTGATTTGCAAAAGGGCTAATGATGTGAAATTGCCTCCCGCATTTGCAGAACGTTCGGATCTGTAGATTGTCAGGTCAGGTGTAGAGATCACGGGAAAGAGAAAGGGACTGCCCTGAAATTGATGAGGTGCCGGAGGAGAAGGAAAAAATAGAAAAGTAGAGCACAACCGTGCAGAAAGCGGGCCAGTCCGCCGTCATGCCTTCCGAGTGAAGGATGTCCATTTCTAAAACGTTCGCGGTCGAGCGCCTAAAACGCAGCTCTACTTCTTTTTCGAGAATTTTCTGGCTGCCGCACAGACAGGGAGACCCGCTCTGGTTACAGCTTTTTCATTTCCTTTGTCTTGGTCCCAGGGCTCCAGCGTCAACCCAGCTCAAGATGCTACGAAATCAGAAGCTGCTCCTTCTTCAGAAGATGGGCTCAGGCCACCGCGTTTCTCACAGCGCAGTGAGCTTCCTCTGGCCCCCGTGCTACGGACATTCTGATGTTGGGAATCGCTCAGCCCAGAGAGGAAGGATCTGGAATTGCGCTCTGACATTGTCCACTGATGCTCTGAGATGCTCTCAATTCACTGATGTGCCTGACGTCTTCAGCACGTGGAGAACTTTGCAATTGACAAAATATTCCCGTGTCTGATTTTCCCTTTGTTCATTTCAGTCCTTATGCCGACATCAGCGAATGGGTGGATGAAGATATTTGTCTCCATTTACAGATTTAGAAGCAAAGCTTCAATTAAGTACCATTTACACCCGCAAACATGCCTAACATTTTAAACTCTGACAACACCCAGCCTTGATGAGGCCACAGAGCAGCTGACATACTGCTCACGGTAGGGGAATACCTGCAAAAACGATTTGGCATCACCTAGGAAATTTGAAGATGCACATGACCTGTGACCCAGCAATTCCAACCCTAGAATATATCCTAGAGACGCTCTTGCACATGTGCCCCCAACAAATATGCCTAAGGATGTTCATGACAGGATGTTTATGGAACATCTTGGAAACGATGCAAAAGTCCACCGGTGGCAGAACAGATAAATAAGTGGTTGGGGTCCTTTAATGGTAATGACAGTCAATACATCCCAGTGGCGTGTAATTACACAGCTGATTCTAGGTACACAACATTGAGGAGCAGAAAACATGTGGTACGATTCATTTATGCTAAGAACAAAAATAGGCAAAACCTAAAGGATATTTTGTGGGATAGCAGCATATGGGATAAAGCTTTAAAGAATTTCAAGAGAGTGTTTAGAACAAATCAGGACAGGAGCTAATCCCTCTGAGGAGCGGAGGAAGGGGACGGTAGGACGAGGATGATACAGAGGCCTTTGAAAAGAATAGCGTGCTTTTTCTTCAACTAAGCGGTGGGTTCCCAGGGGTCCAATATTTTGTCACTCTTCAGAAACACACACACACACACAACTTTGTCAATAATGAATAAAGAATAAAAATAAATAGCATTCACATAAAACATCTAAAAATAATTAGAAAGTACAATTAAAAATCAACCTCATTCAGGCACCTGGGTGGCTTAGGTGGTTAAACGTAAACGTCCGACTTCGGCTCAGGTCATGATCTCGCGGTTCGTGGGTTCGAGCCCCGCATCGGGCTCTGTGCTGACAGCTCAGACCCTGGAGCCTGCTTCGGATTCTGTGTCTCCCTCTTTCTCTGTCCCTTCCCCACTTATACTGTCTCTCTCTCAAAAATAAATAAACATTAAAAAAAAAATCAACCCCGGGGCACCTGGGTGGCTCAGTCGGTTAAGCGTCCGACTTCGGCTCAGGTCATGATCTCGCGGTCCGTGAGTTTGAGCCCCGCGTCGGGCTCTGTGCTGACAGCTCAGAGCCTGGAGCCCGTTTCAGATTCTGTGTCTCCCTCTCTCTCTGACCCTCCCCCGTTCATGCTCTGTCTCTTTCTGTCTCAAAAATAAACGTTAAAAAAAAAAAATTTTTTTTAAAAATTAACCCCATTTACAATAGCAGCAAAACCCTAAGGTATAAATATAAGAAACCATGTTTACAAACTCCCAAAATGACCCACACAAAGGGAAGCACAGAGGCACTCTGCCTATGCTCTCAGCCTTTTAGGAAACATGGAGCCCTGCCTTTGGCCCCATTCACACAAGTCTACAAGGAAGGTGATACTGTCCACCGTCCAGGGAACAGGCACTGTCCAAAACGGAATGGCTACAAATGACACCACATCAACACCGGAAGAGCCTACAGTGCTACCGGCAAGCGGTTGGCGTTGTAACAAACAAGTTAAGGGCAAGATTCCTGCTAAGACAATTAACATGTGTATAAAGCCTATTAAGCCTGTTAAGAGCCCAGACCACTTCCTGAAGCGTGTAAAGGACAATGATCAGAAAAAGAAGGAAGCCAAAGAGAAAGGTACTTGGGTTCGCCTGGACCTCCAGCCTGTCCCACCCAGACAGCCACGCTGCGAGAGAACCGTGGAAAGTAGCCTGGGCTGCTGGAACCCTTTCCCTAGGAGTTCATGGCACGATAGGTATAAAAAAAATAAGGGGGTGCCTGGGTGGCTCAATCGGTTAAGCGTCCGCCTTTGTTTCGGCTCAGGTCATGATCTCACAGCTTCGTGGGTTCGAGCTCCACGCTGGGCTCTGTGCTGGCAGTGTGGAACCTGCTTGGGATTCGCTGTCTCCCTCTCTCTCTCTGTCCCTCCTCCATTTGCACTGTCTCTGTCCCTCTCAAAATAAATAAATAAACTTTAAAAAAAAAAAGTTAAAAAAAATAAGACCTTTGGACTGCAAAAAGTTTAAAAATTTTTAAAAATATTTATTTTTGAGAGAAAGAGAGAGACAGAGCATGAGTGGAGGAGGGACGGAGAGAGAGGGAGACACAGAATCGGAAGCAGGCTCCAGACTCTGAGCTGTCAGCACAGAGCTGGACGCGGGGCTCGAAACCATGAGCTGTGAGATCATGACCTGAGCCAAAGTCAGACACTTAACCGACTGAGCCACCGAGGCACCCCGTGGACTGTAAAAAAAAATTCAAAAAAAGAGTTTACAACATCATAGAGACAATTCCACAACTTTATCAAAGAACATAAAAGAATAATATAAATAGAGATAAGCTATGAATCTTAAATTAACATAAGTTGATCATATCCAGTGAACATCCCAACAGGACGGCTCTTGATATTATGAGCTTAAAATGTATAGAAAAATATAAAAGGTCAGTAAATTTTGAAAAAGAAGGATGGAGGGCAAGGGAATTTCTCTAACAGGTATCATGACTTGTTAGAAAGTCATAGAAATTAATGTGCTGGGATACTGCTGTAGAAGTAAAAATAGGTAAATGACCAGTGTGGAACAGAAGAGAGAGCCCAAAAAACCAAGTCATGGAAATGTGACAAGCTTCTGAGAACCCACGACAAATCAGTGGGAAAGTAATAGACAACGTGATAAGAGGTGCCAGAATGACCCACATCCACTTAGGAACAATGGAAATTTGATCCCTTCCTTATACCATCCTCAAAAATAAATTTGAGAGGGTTGACAGACTTAATAAATAAAGCAATATTCTCAAATGCTGAGAACACCTGGCAGAAAGGAAGGAAAGGATAAGGAAAGAATTCTTCAACAAGACCCAAAGAGTGCCTCCGATACAGAGAAACATGGATGAACATGGGGTAAGGCTTTAACAGACACAAGAAACAGAGCTAAATAAACCACCGAGCAACGGGAAGCATAATGTGTTAACTCTCCCATTGCCTGTAAATCAATAACAAAGCGAGAGACAAACGGACAGAACTCGTACCGCGTGATCAGGAGAACATCACAATGGCTGTTTCACTATATGGAGAGATGCTGAGTGTGTTTACCGACCACAGGGACACATGAAAACTACAGCGTGGTACAATTTTATACCCACCAAACAGGAAAAAGATAAAGTCTCATAATACCAACCGCTGGCGTGGATAAGAAAAAGCAGGGATCCTTCTGTGCTGCTTACAGGCTGTGCACTGACACAGTGGTTTTTGAGAGCAGTTTCATAATAATTGGTAAAGCTCTTCCACTTCTGGGGACGTATGTCAGGCAAGCTCTCACAAGGCGATGGAGCGAGAATGCTCATTACTGCCTCGTTATTGGCTATGAGGGAAAAAAGAAAAAGAAACATCCGGACGGTCTTCTCGGAAAAAAAAAAAAATGAATAAATTCTGACATCTTCATTCCGTGAAACATCACACTCCGGGAAAAGTGATGAGTCACATGCCCACGACTCAACATGCGCTGATTGCAAAAACCATTGTCTAATAAGAAAACCGGGCGTGAAAGTAAACGTCCCGTAGGATATTTGTATATTTTTGAGACTCTCACAACTTCTCAGCGGCAGAGGAAGACGGACTGGAAACCCGTCACATCCGTGAAAACGGTCGCTCCCGGAGAATAAGGAAGAGGAGAAACCGTGGGAGGGAAATAGGATTGTGACTTTATCAGTAACATTGGCTTTGTTGTTTGTTTGTTTATATATTTCTGGAAGAGCACAAGCAGGGGAGGGGCAGAGAGGGGGACAGAGGATGTGAAGCGGGCTTTGCGCTGACAGCAGCGAGCCTGACGCGGGGCTGGAAGTCACGAACCGTGAGACAATGACCTGAGCCCGAAGTCAGACGCTCACCCAACTGAGCCACCCGGGCGTCCCAGTAACATTTGATTTTTTAAAAACTTGAGTGCATGACAAAATGGTAACATTTACTAGCTCTGGGTGGTGGGTCCATGGTGCTTATTCTCTGTCTGTTTCCGATGTGTTTCGAATACTCCAGGACTTAAAACGCGAAAATAGCCACCTTATTCATTGGAATGACAGCACCCCCGCCTGGCCATCCCGTCTGCTCCCCGAGAAAAGGAAAAGCACTAAAGATGGAAGGGTCTCGGGTCCAGGAACGATGCTCCTGACATCTTTGCTGGTCCTGGCATTCCTTCAAACGTCCCTCTGGCGATTTGTATCTTCCGTTCCACATATTTCCCATTCTGTGTGTTCCCTTCGCTGGGCGTCTTCGATCACCTGCTGTGAGAGACGTCTGCTCCGGGGACTCCGTGGGATGTTCCCAGCAGGAGGAGTCAGCCCTCCACTCATAGATCCACATTCCTAGGCCCGTGCCTCTGACCCCCCCACCCCCCGCCCCTGCCCTACATACTCTGGGTCTCCAAGGCTTCGCCCCGTCAGCTTCCCACTTGCTTTTCGTCTCTCTCAAACCTCCTTCTCCTTTGTTCGGTTTCAGATGGAAGGTCCTGAAATGATTCGGCAAGTTCACACGCTCGTGCCACGTGTTCTATAAGAAATACACGCTGTTGTTTTGCTTAAAAATGAGGAGACGGTTAAGCAATCATTACTGTAAAGTTACACACAGCAACCCGTTCTCCCAAAGGCAGGTGGTTATGGACCACCGTTAGCAAAGAAAATTAACTCCAATGTATGGTTTTGAGGCTGGAAAATTTGGGGGGAACCAGAGGACCACGGGGGCGAACCCGAAGCCCTGTTCTGGGGAGAGTCACCACCAGGATTTCAGCCCCCAGGGACGCGGTGCTCCTGACCGTCGCGATGAGCTCTCCTTTCCTCCTTAGTGGCCTGCAGGCCTCTGAAACCTCTGAGACCTCTGAAACCTGCTAAGCCTCCCCCAGGTCTGGCCCAGACTCTGGGGCGGCAGCCAGGCCCTGGGGGTGCCATAAAGCTGCGTGGGGCGCCCCGAGGGCTGTGATCGCAGGCCCCCTATGTGGATTTACAGCCTCCCCTTATCTCTGGCCACAGGTTGTACCTCCTCTCTCCGTTTTGTGTTTCAAACAACCCCGAGGCGTCTCCAGAACAAAACAGATTGCTCCCATACTAAAGAGACAAAAGGGAGCCTTCGGAAGGGGAAGTAACTTTCCTGAACGTGCAGGCAGCCTGGCAGAAGCAGGTGGTTGCCCCCCCCCAGCCCCCCCCCCCCCCCAGAGGTCAGGGAGGGCTCTCCCCACCTGCACCTCTGGGCTCTCAAGCCGTGGAATCATCGTCACCCTCACGCATGCACGTTGTTAGATACCGTTTTACAATAAAGTTCTTTTGTGGCTCCCGTTCAGGAAGTGAAATGGTGAAACACGACCACTCCTGGGCTGGGGTGGGGGCAGAAGGTGGACTGGAGACACTTAACAAGGCCCTCCCTCCCTCCCTCCCTCGATGCTGCCAGCTCAACCTCTCATTACTCCTCCCTCAGGGAAGGGCAGATAGGATGAACCCACGGCTGTGCTCCGGGATCACACAGGGACTGGAGAAGGGTGGTAGGAGGGCACGTGACAGCTTTGGGAAAGCAGGGGGAAGGCCCACCCGCGGGCAGGAGCCAAGCAGTACAGACAGACAGCCCCAAGCAGTGATCCACCCATGGTGGACGAACCCTGGGTGCAAACAGAATTTCCTTGTCCGCAAGGCGCCCTGAGGTCAGGAAGGCCCCTAGAGGAGAGGGTCTAAGAAGGAACCTGACAGTCAGTTGCAGGGACCAAAGACAAGAGATCTGGAAGGGCGTGGGGGAAGAGAGCAGCCAGAGGCGTCGGCAGGATCCCCCCCCACCCCCACAGGAGCATCCAGTACCTTATCAGATGGCTTCGGGCAGGACTGAATACCACACACAGGGTAAGAAGATACCCTCTTGAGCCAGACTCCTGGGTTCGTGCCTTAATTTTGTTCCTTACAAGCATCTCTTGGCCTCAGTCTCCACATCTGTCAAATGGGGTTCATAATAATCCCTACTGACTAGGGTTGTGCCAACGCTTACGTGAATGAGTGATCGCATGGGGAACAGCCGGAAAAGAGGCTGGCACATGGCGTAACATCAGTGATCAGTGACCTTTCAGTGAATGTCAGCAACTGCCTTTACTAAGATGCTTCAAGGAAGCAGGGTGCTGAGCAGGGCAGGGGCCCAGGCGTCGCCTGCCGAAATGAGTCTGGCAGAGCAGACGCTGCTTGGAAAAGGCCAGAAGCTTTGCCTGGACGTGCTGACCTCCAACAGGGAAAGCAGGAGCCCGGGAGGTGGCCTGGGGCTGGGCTGCGGAGGGTAAGTTCTGCCCAATGTAATTAATCATAAACAGACTTACACATGTGAACAAGGCTCTCAGCTGGCCGAGCAAATATTTATGCCGGGATTTTGGAAACAGGCATCACATCAATGTGACCTTTTGCGCGCCTTTCTAAAGGGATAGAAGGTCCTCAAAGGTCAAGTTGCAGTTGCTTAAAATCAAGCAGATGCTTAAAAATCAACCCGCTCTCGTTAATGCCGCCAGTGACTGAAGTGAGAGATTCATGCTCTCTCCTCTGCGGACAAAGTAAAATAGAGCAGCGCCTGGCCACCAGGCTGCCCCCCCCCACCAACTGGTCTCCTCCCTGGCTGTCCCCTCCAGCCTTGGAGCCCCATCCGCAGCCACAGGGACCTCCTCAGGACGCCGATCTGACCGTGGACACCTGTACAACCCCCAAACCACGCCTCCCAGCGTGAGCCTGTCGGGAGCTCCTGGGGTCACGCACGGGACGGGGTCACCTGGAGAAGGGCTGGAGCAGGTCTCAGAGGACCGGGCAGCCATTCTGGTATCAATTCCCAGGTGACCTGGGCACGTCTTAGCATCACTTTCTCAGATAGAGAATGAGGGGCCTGGGGGAGGGACACTGATGAGGGTCTTGCTGGGCCAGCCAATCTCCTTTGGGGTCCTTCAAGTGTGTTCATTGCCTCTGGCTTGGGGAAAGGGTTGTGGTCACCAGAAGGGTGGTCGTCATTGGGTCGCTACCTCCCACCGTGGACGTGGGGACCAGACTGGGTGGCTGGGGACCAGCCAAGCGGCGCCTGGGAACTTTGTGAGAAGGGAAAGGCACCGCTGCCCTCTAGTGGCCACTGGGCAGAATGAACCGTGGCCGCGGGAAAGCTGCAAAAAAAGCGCCGAGTCCCTGCTGTGCGCGTGGGTCAGACAGTCCCCGCCCCAGGAATCTCATGCCTGAGGGGGACAGATGTGCAGGCTCTCTGGGCACCGTACAAGAGCACCTTTAGCTCTATGACCCGGGGCACGTTTCTTAACATTTCTGTCTCCTTTTCTTCATCATTAAAATTGGGCTAAAAAGAAAACGTCCTCGTAAGTGCAGGCCAGGGTCATGACTACCTGCATCCCGAATACAGTCCCTTGTCACCATTCCCACCACTGCCACCCGACACCAGGACACTAACGTGCCTCTCTGGGGCCCCTGCTCCCTCCGTTGCCCCACCCCCACCCCACCCCGAACTCCGCACCGGCCCATTGTGCACACGTCGTCGCAGCCAGAGAGGTTAATGTGGTCCTCCCAGTGCTCTGCTCACTGTCTTCGAGGGATTTTTCATGCCACTCAGAGTAAAAGCCAAAGTCCCCTCCGTGGCCCCAAGGACCTACCCCGGCTGGGAGCTCCTCGCTCACCTCTCTCCCACCACCCACTCTCCTCTGGCCATGTCCGCGTCCTGGGACACTCCCTGGGACACTCCGTGCCGTTGCCCTGCCCCTCAGTTTCTTTTTGGGACTCGTCCCCACACCCCCGCTCCTTGTCTGGATTTGGCGTGTACCTTACATTGAACGTCTGCATCCCCCAGGAGAGGGCCCGACCCCCAGGGACAGGGATTGCTGTCTGCTTTGCTTACCGCTGTGTCCCCAGCATCTATTGTAGCATGAACTCATTGCCGACACTCTTATAAAGATTTGATGGATAAATGAACAAATGAGTGGTCAGGGTTTTGCTTAGTGTACAATTAGCTAGTCCTGAGCAGGGCGAGTGTGAACCTCCTAGTATTGTGGCAGGTAGCATGGAAAGTGAAAGGACTCTGAGAGAGGGGGGTCCCGACCACTGCGGGGCGCAGAGGTGCCTGTCCCGATGCTCCAATGTCAGGAGGGCTCCTGAGAGGAGGTGACACACATAGGAGGTAGCTTCGGAAACAAGCAGGAATCAAGTGAGGCGGGTGGGCAGGTGCAGGGAGCCTCAAGGTCAGACGCCACAAAAGGGAAACTTCAGGTGCACAGGGAACCAAGGTACCCAGGGTGCCTGGGAAGAGAGGGTGGATTCCAGGGAACCCAAGAGGCAGAAGGAGAGAGAGGGCGGTCAGGCCACTTGGTGAAGGGCTTCGAACGCTGCATTAAAGACAACAGGCCTGGGGCGTCTGGGTGGCTCAGTCAGTTAACCGTCTGACTCTTGATTTCAGCTCAGATCCTGATCTCACGGTTCGTGAGATCGAGTCCCAAGTTGGACTGCACGTGGAGCCTGGTTGGGATTCTCTCTCTCTCTCTCTCTCTCTCTCAAAATAAATCAATAAACTTAAAAAAAAAAAAATAGAGAACAGGCCTTATCACAGGGGTCTCAGGGGTGGGGGGGGGCGTGGGGAGTTTGAATTCTGACACCATCTACCTGGACGCAGTGTCAGACCCCACAGGGTAAGGGCTCAGTCCCACGAGGCTGTCCCCACTTCAGAAGCCAGTTGCAACTCTAGGTTGTCCCCTGTGCTTCCGACCGACTGGCCATGAATCAGTGGTTCCTACGACCTTCTCCTTGAGTTGGGTTAATTTGCTAGAACAGCTCACAGAACACAGGGACCCAACGACCCACGAGATGACGGGTTTCTCACAAAAGGGTACAACTCAGAACAGCCAGAGAAAGGAGACACGCAGGGGAAGGCAGACGGAAGGGCATGGAGTTTCCCTGCCCCCTCTGGGACGTCACTCTCCCAGAATCTGTGTTCGCCCACCTGAAGCTCTTGGAACCCCATCCTTTGGGGGGTTTGTGGAAGCTTCCTTACAAAGGAAAGATTGATTAGATCATTGGCCATTGGCAACTGAACTCAGTCTCCAGCCCTCTCCCTTCCACTCAGTCTCCAGCCCTCTCCCTTCCCTGCGGGCTGTAGCGGGTGGGACTGAAAGTTCCAACCCTCCAATCCCAAGGTTGTTTCCACCAGCAACCAGACCCCATCCTTAGGTACCTTCCAAACATCACCTCATTAGCATAACAAAAGATATCTTTAAAGATACCTTTGCTGCTCTGGTAGCTTAAGAAATTAAGAGTTTTAGGAGCTCTGCACCAGAAACAGGGACAAAGACTAAGTGTATATATCTATATCTATATCATTTATCTATCTATCTATCTATCTATCTATCTATCTATAGATATCTTTTTATATATAAATCACATTACAAGAGGCGTCTGACCACACTCCTGTTCTAGAAAGGTCACCCTGGATGCTATGTAGAGGGTGGGGCGGGGACAGCCCTGGAAACAAGATGACCCCCGGCAGGCTGCTCCTAGAAGGCGGCAGAGAGTATAGGAAGGCCACTGATTGGGTCATTTGGTAGAGGGGCAGTTGAGGGGATGGGGATGATTCCTGGATCTTATAAGGCAAGATGATCTGGGTGGGTAGCATAGAAGCTACCCCCCCCTTCACACCCCCAGATGACTTTTCTTCAGCAACATTTCAGAGCTTCTTGGATTGTGGGCCACTACTATGATGGAAACCCACGAGAACCTGTTTTATTCTCAGAGAATAATCCGGAGGGCTTCGCCAATATCAGTGTAAATGCATTGAATGGCACTGCCATGAAAGCTGGCACCACCATGGGCCACATCAACAGGGGTAGAGTGGCCAGAATGAGGGAGGTGATACCCGCTGGATATAGCTAGAGCACATGTCCCAGCCTGCACCCCAGCCCAGAGGAAGGACCTTCCAATACACACCCACATTTTCAGCTGCCAAGAGGATCAGACGTATGAGCTGGGGATGTTCAACCCCCAAGGTGGGAAGAATCAGAACAGAATACCCAAGAGCTCCCTGTGGCTCTGTGCCTCACTGCCATTTGGGGGCTGGAGTGATTATGAGCTTTGCTCGGGCTGCTGCCAAAATATAAAATTAAGAGGCAGAAATGGAAGTGGCAGGGAGCGGAGTTCTGCTTGTTCTGAAGGACCGTCCCCCAGTCTGAGCTGTCCAGCGGAGAAAGTGACCCACGTGGGCATGGGGTGAGCCCCCCGCCCCCGGAGTAGTCAAGAAGAGACAAGACGTCAACTCTCAGGAAGAAAGTGGGGGGCGTTTCTGCATCTGAAGTTGGGCAAGGCGATCCTCAGGCAATCTTCCCAGACTGCAGATTCACAAATCTGTGACTCTCATGACCCAAAAAAGGCAGACCTGACTGGGACCTGGGGAGTATCAGGTGTGTCCTCCCCCGGGACCTTGATTCATGCTTTGCATCAGGAAACGTCCTAAACCGTTGCAGCTGCAGGGCGGAGGGAGCCTGTGTCCACTTGCCCATCTTACTGGGGACACAGAGGGTCAGAGAGCAGGGCAGACTTGCACAGGCTCGTAAGACTTCTTCACGCCTACCTGCTGGAGCCAGACCCCTGCCTCCAGCCCCCAGATACCCAGGCCCCAGCTCTCTGCCCCCAGCTGCCAGGATGCCCAGCCTCCAGCCCCCAGTCTCCAGCCCCCAGTCGCCAGCCCCCAGGCCCCAGCTCCCAGCCTCCAGTCCCCAGGATGCCTGGCCCCCAGCCCCCAGCCCCCAGATACCCAGGCCCAGCTCCCAG
Organism: Panthera onca; assembly: GCF_046562875.1. Classification (NCBI taxonomy): domain Eukaryota; kingdom Metazoa; phylum Chordata; class Mammalia; order Carnivora; family Felidae; genus Panthera; species Panthera onca. Next base: position 6,003,554 of record NC_138342.1, read on the forward strand.
CCCCCAGTCCCCAGGATGCCTGGCCCCCAGCCCCCAGCCCCCAGATACCCAGGCCCCAGCTCTCTGCCCCCAGCCCCCAGGATGCCCAGCCTCCAGCCCCCAGTCTCCAGCCCCCAGGCCCCAGCTCCCAGCCCCCAGTCCCCAGGATGCCTGGCCCCCAGCCCCCAGCCCCCAGATACCCAGGCCCAGCTCTCTGCCCCCAGCCCCCAGGATGCCCAGCCTCCAGCCCCCAGTCTCCAGCCCCCAGGCCCCAGCTCCCAGCCCCCAGTCCCCAGGATGCCTGGCCCCCAGCCCCCAGCCCCCAGATACCCAGGCCCAGCTCTCTGCCCCCAGCCCCCAGGATGCCCAGCCTCCAGCCCCCGGTCTCCAGCCCCCAGCCTCCACCCCCCAGCCGCCAGGCCCCAGGCCCCAGGATGCCCAGCCCCCAGCCGCCAGGATGCCCGGCCCCCAGCCCCCAGCTCCCAGACGCCCATGACCCACCCCACTTCCTCAGGCTCCACTTCTGATTTTTTCAATCAGAAAAAAGGAGGAAAGAAACAGATATGTACACGGTGAGGGTAGATTCTTATTTCCATTGAAGCAATTTGTCCTCGCTGGATCAAAAGTGAGGGGAGGACGGGGGCTAAGATCCATTAAAATCAGCCTGTGATGCTGGCCTTCTGCCTTCTCACTTGGTCCTGAATAAGTGACCCCCCCCCCCCAAGGCGTCAGCTCAGTCACCCCCAGGAAGGTCAGGTGCACAGGCACATCACAGGGTGCAGAGGCCCGCTCTGGCCGCCTGGGCCTGGTGAGCCGTGGCACTGACACCCAGCACTCCGGGGTCCCACGGGCACTGCTTTGCATCATGGGAGTCAGGGCCGTGCTGGGGACCAGGCACGGGGCAGCCAGGGTCCTCCGTGCGGGACGTCTGAGCCTGGACACGTGCACACTGGAGGCCGGTGAACCCTTGTTACGGGGGGCCGTCCTGTGCGTTGTGGGAAGTTCAGCAGCACCCCTGGCCTCCACCCTCTGTGCCAAGAGCATCACCAGAGGACCACCCAGTCGTGACGCTCACAAATGTCTCCGGATCTTGCCACGCGTCCCGGGGGCGGGGGGGGGTCAAAATCGTCCTCTGGTTGAGAACAGCTGAGCTAGGCCGAGCAGCATTTTCCTTCCTTGTCTCGTTCCCCAAATACTTTTAGCAAAAGGAAAAAAAATAGTGTTAATTTTAATGTTGGAAAGTGTGGGTGAGCCCAGGGCCTGGCTTGACTTTGCGGAGGCGTTACGCGCGTGGCCGTCACACATCGCCATCGCCATGCTGGTCCCCGGGGTGTCCCTGAACCCGCCCAACCGCCTCCTTTCACAAAGGACGCAAGTGTGGCCCAGAGAGGTTAAGCGACCAGGCTAAAGTCACGCAGCAGCTTTGAGATCTCGTTCCCTACCCAGTGCTCTTGCCACTGTTCCCACACAGAGCCTGGGTCCAGCCAGCACCAGTCAGGAGCCTGAGACGTCGGGGGAAGGCAAAAAAGTCCTCTCTTGACAGAAACTGAAGGTACAGGCGCAGCCTTATTTTTCATGTTACAGTGCTGTGAAAACGTGCAAAGCGAAATGTTGTAAAACCACTGGCCGGGGCCAGGGCGGTGGAATGAACAAATGCCATTCGCCGTGTGAGCCGGCTAATAAAAGGAAGAGCCCAAAATTGTTTGTTGCTATTATAAGGGTCCTTTTTTCCCCCTATAAAAAGAGTAATTTTCGTTTACAGGGACCCCGGGCAATTTTCCATCTAATTTGATGTTTTATAACGTCTGCAGAGCCGTGAGGCCTCAGCTGGCTGCGCGGCCACGGGCATTTTATTTTCAAATTTGCAAGGTTATTGGTTCATCAAGAGCAAAGGAAAAATGCGGCTGGGTTTTCACAGGTCCTGCTAAGAAAGGGGGCAGCCGATGGTCGGGGGGGGGGGGTGGCTAGAAGCGAAGTGAGGGGCCCCCATGCCCACGGGATTCCCTCCCACAGCAGAGTCCAGAATGTCAGGCAAGAGAGGCGGGGGCAAGGGCATTGTCCCAGGTGAGGTCCCCAGGGCACGGCCCTGCCCACAGGCATGGTCCCACGGCCTCCAGGTCCAGAGTACCTCGATCTCTCCACACTGCACCCCCTCCGTGCACGGGTTCCCCTGCTCAGCGCCTCGTGCCGATTTTCTCATGTGACCCTCACAATGGCCAGTGGGGCCGAGACTGTTGTCATCCTTTTCCTTCTGTCCAGAAGGAAAAGGAGTGACAAAGACTCCATAACTTCCTGGTTATGGAGGAGAAAGACGGGCTTGGAGAAGTGACTCCCCGAGCAGGGCATGGGAGGCCTCCACCTAAACATAAGCATCAGACCCCGATGTCGAGGTCCAACCACCCTGACCTTGGCACCTCCCATGTCTCGGGCTCGCTGTTGTCTTCATGAGACTAGACGCCTGCTCCGGGGGCAGTCGGTGCCTACCCCCTGGCTGTGCTCAGAGTGCTGGGGGCACAGCCCTGACCCCCAGTGCTGACATATCAGTGGAGACAGACTCCCAAAGTGAACCCCACTGGACAGCTCATCAGGTAAGGGGCCTCAGTTTCCTTTTCTGTAAAAGGGGCACGTTATCTATTTCACAGGGATGTTCTGAGGCCTCCGGGAGGTCACACGGGCAGAAAGCGGCTCCGGGAAGATGGACCATGCTGAAGCCTTGACAACAGCAGGGGTTTGTTCCCTTCCTGCCCAGAAAGTGAAATCCAGGAGGGGTCATAGGGGCAAGGACAGAGGTGACAGGACAGGAGGAGGTAGACAGAAGGGAAAAGAGTGACAAAGGGAAGAGGCAGGACTGCCTGCGGAAAAGCTCTGATTATGATACACCTGACCTGGTTTTTACTGAGCACATACTATGCACCCAGCCACGGGGCTGGATGCTTCGTGTGTGGAGAGTCATACAGCCCTCAAACTGGGACCGTGGGCACCGTGCTATTTTGCAGATAAACTGTACTGCAGAGGCCATGCCCCAGACGTCTCCCCAGCCTGAGGGTACCATGTCAGGGCTGTGCGCCCCCACGATCCCCCCGGGGAACAATCAGATCTCAGACTCCCAGGGACAGTCTCGTTTATCCCAGAGACCTCGCTTCTCCCGGGACCATCTCTGTGCCGGAATACACACACTTGGGAGGAAGCGGGGAGGGCCTGCTTCAAACAAAACTGCTTTTGTCTCTGTTCTGAAATAGAGACTATCACAGATGAACCCAAGGAAAATGGAGATCACCGCAGTCCCAATCGAGGGACATCGTTGCATACATTTTCAAAAATGATGCAAATGGGATTGTGATGCATACTAGGCTTTGCAAGTTCTTTTTTTAATTTTTTTTTTATGTTTATTTACTTTTGAGAGAGAGAGGCAGAGTACGAGTTGGGGAGGGGCAGAGAGAGGAGACGTGGAATCCCAAGCAGGCTCCAGGTTCCGAGCCGTCAGCACAGAGCCCGACGCGGGGCTCAAACCCATGAGCTGTGAGATCATGACCTGAGCTGCAGTCGGATGCTTAACCGACTGAGCTACCCACGAGGTCTTTTTTAAGTCGGCAACTACACCGCACGACTCCCCACGAGTCACTATTCTGTGCGACAGCTGCCACAGCAGCCGGGCATCCCACTGCGTGGCCGTAACAGGACGGTTTCTAACCAAGCCGCTCCAGTTGGCCACTCGGGTTGTTTCTGGCGTTTAGTGATGATGTGGAATGCTGACCGGACAGCCTCGAAAATAAGGTGCACATCCTTACTTGCAAGAGCCTTTTAACTGCGGGCAGCAGGGCAGGAATCCCAGGAGGGCCTCGACTTCCAGGAAGTGGGAACCTATCGCCCGCTCACGTGTGGAGTGAGGTCAGGTGCAGTGGGCCTGAGCCCCTCCCGGCCACCCAGGGGCGGGTGACGGCCCTGAGTCTCGGCTTCCTGGCCTGTAAAGTGGAGGTGCTCTTAACGCCTCCTGCCGCTGGCCGAGTGGGACTCCGCGAGATGATGGCATGTCTCGGGATCTCTTTCCAGATCTTTCTCGAGAAAGGTGACGGCCAGGCCCAGCCACCAGCCAGCAGACCTCGAGGCTGCACGTCCGAGGAGGAGAAAGGCAATATGAGATGAGATCTGAGACCCAGAGGGGAAAGACAGAAGCCACGTGGGGAGAGAGAGAGAGCAGTACAGGCCAAAGGGGGTTGGTGGCTTTGCTTGCCATGTCACAGCTTGTCACAGCAAGAGAGGTAACAGAAGGGTCTGGTGGCCAAGTCTCCTGTGGCCCTGAGCTGGGGACTGTGTGACATTCCCTCTGTCCCAGGGGCTGGGGGGGGGGGCGGTGCTGGGGGGTGGCAACCAGTCACCTCTGCTTCCCCAATTCCAGCTGCAAGCCTCCCGAGCGCTGGCGTCCCCATACCGACTCCAGTTTGGGTCCCCTATCAGTGCAATAGTCGGGGCCGCATCTGAGCTTTATTTTGTGGTAAACGGGATGGTTAGGAACAAATACATGAGAGACGGTTGAATGTGTCTTTCAGAGAGAGCAAAATCGTTCCGAAGTATCGTGAGATGGTTCCTGTCATCCTGAGCTTTCTATTAAATGGAAATAACATTAAGAACATTATGTTGCTTAAAAATCAGGGAGGGGCACCTGGGTGGCTCAGTCGGTTAAGCGTCCAACTCTTTGTTTTGGCTCAGATCATGATCTCTCAGTTTGTGGGTTGGAGGCCCGCGTCGGGCTCCGTGCTGACAGCTCGGAACCTGGAGCCCGCTTCCGATTCTGTGTCTCCGTCTCTCTCCCTGCCCCTCCCCTGCTCACGCTCTCTCTCTCTCTCTCTCTCTCTCAAAAATAAATACACATTAAAAAAATTTTGTAAATGAGTGAAAAGACATGACCGCTATCCTGCCCATCCTGTGCCACTGGGGCTGGACAGCCTCGGGGATGAGGACCACATTCGAGTAATTTCTCTACACCACTACACCCGGCAGGGAGGTGGCGGCCTAGAACGAGCACGAGGGAATGGAAGAATGCATTTTCCCGGCGGGATGCAGAGGCGCGTCAGTCGGGTGCACTGAGCCAGACGTGCGGATGCGCAGTGCGGGGTGAGGGGGACAGGTGCCCTGTTCTGGTCATCAGAGATTTGGGGAATTGAGGGATGTTGACTCAGTTTCCGTCCTCCCTCCCCCCCCCCCCGCCCGCCGATTTATCGTTGCTCTCAGACAAGTTACTCCACGTCACTGCTCTCCAGTTTCGCTGTGGGTAAAATGGGATAATGGGTGGCGGCCTGACGGCCGGGGATGACCGTGTGGCATGTTACCGTATGTGATTATGCTTAAGATAGGAAATCCCCGAGCTGGACGCCTGGCAACAGTGAGCTACTGATTGTTAGGGAATCCACGTGGTGTTTGTTAATTCATTTCTTTCTTTTGAGAGAGACAGAGTGTGAGCGGGCGGAGGGGCAGAGCGAGAGGGAGAATCCCAAGCAGGCTCCGCCCTGCGGGGCAGAGCCCGACGTGGGGCTCGAACTCACGAAACTGTGAGATCGTGATCTGAGCCGAAAACCAGGAGTCGGAGGCTTAACCGACGGAGCCCCCCAGGCGCCCCAAGGAATCCATGTGCTTTAAGGGCGCCCAGGATCTGTTTTAATCACGTGTGGCAAGCCCAGGGACCCAGACAGGGCTGTGAAGACCGAAGAGGTTTTATACTCACAGATCCCTGGAAACGTGGGCTGTGCCACCCCTCTCAGGGCTTCCCAAAGACCCACAGGGTCGGCCAGGAGTCAGAAAGTGCACTCACGAGTGAGCTCTCCGCTGTCTGTAGGAACCGGCCGGCCCCCGGAGGGGACGTCCCTCCCGGGCCAGCAAGACCCCAGCGGCGAAAGCGTCCGACTACAGAACAGAAGAGACGTGGTTAACACATCTTGAGGCCCGGCGAGAAACAGGGCTCTGGCATCATCCGAGTTCAAAGCCCAGCCCCATCCGTCTCTCACTGGCCGTGCGACTCTCAGCAGGGTCCTTAGTGTCCACCGGCTGTAAAGGGAGGGCGGCCGGTGCGACATCTAGAGGCACGTCCAGCGTGGCCAGCCAGGCGTCCGCCCCAGGCACCGGTCGAGGGCCGGGTCCAGGTCCTGGCAGACATCAGAAACCCAGCTCCCGTTAGCGCCTTCCGGAGCCCGCGGAGTGGCAACTGAAGCCCCGTCCTGCCACCGTGATGCCCCCTGGCCCAGAAGCCAGCCCACGGTTTTCCCCGGAGATGACCCCCCTCCGCTCGCGTTTCTGGACCAGTCTCTGCAGGCTGCTCTTTCCAGCCAATGGGAGGGCGTGTGGGCTTGCAAAGCCCAGCCGTCTGAGATCCGGAAGCAGAAAGAGGCCTTATACGCCTCAGCTTGCCCCAAACCAGGGCTTTATTTTATTATCTACATTTTAGACTCTTTCATATGCCCCCCGAGGTGCTGTCTGCTTTGGAAAATCGCTCCCAATCATGCACATAATAAATCTCTTGTGTCGAACATAGAGAGGCATGCAAGGCTTATTAATGACAAATACTGTTCTGTCCGCCTCCCACCAAATGAAAGAGTATCTGTTGAAGGGATGCCAGTTGGTCAGCGGGCCGCTCTCAGGTCAGCCCTCCTGCTCAGAGGATGTCTGTGGACGAAACGAACGGGCAGGAGTTCTGGGAGGTACTGACATCGGCTCCTGGCCCATCACCACTGGGGTCCTGGCCATCTCCGACCCCGGGCCGCTCTGCCCACTCGCCGTCTCCCTGGAGAAAGCCACACGGGCATATAACTTCTGCCTCTCCTTCCCCCGTGTCCTGAATGCCACCTCCCCATCCTGCCATTCCCGGGGGCTCCTGGCTTCCTGTCTCCCTCCCTCCTTCGTCGGACTCTGCAAGTTACCACCCTTAGGACGGGGAGGTGGAGACGCCCTGGGGGTGCCCGTCACTGGGGGACAGAGGGAAAGACGCGAGGTGCCCACCTCCTGGGGTACGATGCGGCAATCAGAAGGGATGAGTTCACCTCTCCAGAGTAACACAGTGTTTCTCAACACACGGGGCTGGTGGGGGAGTGGGGGAGGAGGAAGAGAGAGAAGGAGAAAATGAGAGAGACAGAGAGAGAGAGAGAGAGACAAGGGGGAAGGAAAGAAAGAAGGGGGGAGAGAGGGGAGGAAAGAGAAAGAAAACGAGACACACACGACCCAACACTTCTTCCAAAAAAATTAAAAAAAATTTTTTTTAACGTTTATTTATTTTTGAGGCAGAGAGAGACAGAGCATGAACGGGAGAGGGTCAGAGAGAGGGAGACACAGAATCTGAAACAGGCTCCAGGCTCCGAGCTGTCAGCACAGAGCCCGACGCGGGGCTCGGACTCACGGGCCGCGAGATCGTGACCTGAGCTGAAGTCGGCTGCTTAACCGACTGAGCCACCCAGGCGCCCCCCAAAAATTTTTAAGTAAGTCCAACAAGCAACAACACGCATCTTGTAAGAACATGCAAATGAGAAGACACATACATGGGGGGTGCACGCGCGACGAACGCAAGTGTAAGGCTAAAAGGCAGCACATCAGTGACAGGAAAGGCTTTCCCCAGCCAGATGGAGCCAGGGGTCAGGACACGGGGATCCAATCGCCTCAACATTCGCACCTGACGGCCAACAAGAAGGAAGGAATTAGGGACTGCTAAACACACACACACACCGCACACCCTGGGAGCAAATCCTACTCTCAACCGGCCTTTCTCCAGCTGCAGAAACGAGCCCACGTCCTCCGTGTCCAGCCTTGCCCATGCTGTTCCCTCTGCTGGGAATGCTGTTCCTCACCCCTTCATGCACTCAGCTGCCCCGTCCTGCGGTGCTCTGCTCCCATGCCTGGCCCTCCCCCTGCCCCCTCCCGGGACAGATGGCCTCGCCCCTCCTGGAGCTCCCCACACACACCGTCGTGTCCACGTGTGTCCTGAGTGCACCCAGGTGGGGACTCACTCACTTTCCCGTCACCTGACGTGCTGCGGACTCACCCCTGCCTGCCGGCAGCTCTGTAGACGTTCCCATCGGCAAATCCAAAGGCCCCTCTCAGCCTGACCGCTCAACCTCGGTGGCTCTGCCCTTCTGGAACCAGCTCCTAGCTCCCTCTCCTCCCCCAGCCACAGCCTCCTGCTCCTGCTGCCAAATGTGGGCTCGAGTCCACTGGGCCACTCTGGCCACCTCCACGCAGCTCCCTGCACCTCGGCCTCCCCCTCCCCCGGCCCACTGGCCACAGGGACACCGCAGGGCCCTTCGACCTACTACACCCCAAATAATTCACCTGCGCCCTCCCCCCGCCAAGCCCACTGCTCTGCCTGCCGCCACCGACGATGAGATCTGAAACCTGGGTGTCGCCTGTGACTTCGGCCACCAAGTTGTCACTCTCCTGCACTAGGACTGTCGTTGCTGTTCTTTTTCTGAATTTTTGTTGAAGTTTATTTATTTAGTTTAAGAGAGAGAGAGCAAGGGAGGGGCAGGGAAAGAGGAAGAGAGAGAATCCCAAGCAGGCTCCACACGGCCGGTGCAGAGCCTGATGTGGGGCTCGAACTCATGAACTGCAAGATCATGACCTGAGCTGAAATCAAGGGTCAGATGCTTAGGAGTGCCTGGGTGGCTCGGTCGGTTAAGCGGCCGACTTTGGTTCAGGTCACGATCTCGCCATCCGTGAGTTCGAGCCCCACATCGGGCTCTGTGCTGACAACTCAGAGCCTGGAGGCTGTTTCAGATTCTGTCTCCCTCTCTCTCTGCCCCTCCCCTGCTCATGCTCTGTCTCTCTGTCTCTGAAAAATGAATAAACCTTAAAAAAAAAAAAAGAGTCAGATGCTTGGGGCACCTGGGTGGCTCAGTCGGTTAAGCGTCTGACTCTTAGTCTCGGCTCTGGCCGTGATCTCATGGTTCGAGCCCTGCATCGGGCTCCACACTGACAGCACGGAGCCTGCCTGGGATTCTCTCTCTCCCTCTCTCTCTCTGCCCCTCCTCTGCTCTTTCTGTTTCTCAAAATAAATAAACTTAAAACAAAAAGAGTCAGGGTTGTATTTGCTGTTCCTGTCTCAGTGCCCACAAGATGCCAGGAGGATGATCGAGAAGATAGTTTGTTACGCTCCCAGATCCCAAAAGGAGGGGACACGGTATGTCACGACCAGCCGGATGGGGAAGCGTCGGGGGCAGTCGGCAGGCAGAGGGGCTGTCCCCGGTTGGTTCTCTGGCGCCTGCTGCCTGGGACAGGCTCTGGGACAGGCTCAGAGAGGGTATGGACTCTGGATTGGTGGGTTTGAACTTGGCCAGTGCGCTTGGGAGTGAACTGTCCGGCATCTGTAGGAACCGGCCAGCCCTGGGAGGGGCACTCCCTCCGGGGTAAGCAAGGCCCCCGAGGTCAAAACACCGGGAGAGAGAAAATGAAAGACGCTGTTAGTAACCCGCACCGAGAAGGAGCCAGGGGACAGAGCCCACACTCACTCTCCGGCCCTGGTGTCTCCTGCTGATGTCACCCGTCGGCCAAACCCAGCTGGAAGGCAGAGGCCAAGGGTCCCGGTGACGCGGTCAGCCTCTTCTTCCGCACAAAAGGAGGGCAGTCGCTGGGCGGGGGGAAGGAGGATTATACTCAGAGCCACTGAACTAAGCTCACGTGCAGGGAAGGGTCCTTTCCTGGTTTTAAAGTCTCCCCAGTGGGCTTGCTGAGTGGACGATCCAAGACCGGAGAGGTCAGAGAGGGTGTGCTGGAGGAAGCACGTCCTGACCTGGATTCTGAGGGATAAATAGGCATTTTTCAGGGAGTGCTAGACAAAAGGAAGAGCCTATGCAAAGCCACGAGATTAACACAATATGTTTGGCAAGCTGCGAGCTTTGCAGGGTTGCTGGGTTGAGAAATTTCCGGGGAGGAGGGCGGCGGGCGTGTCCTAGAGGCGGGGGGACGGTCTGTCTCTGCTTTTAGCCATTTCGTTCTCCTCTCAGGCCCCGCTGCAAAGCAGTGTTTTCAGGGCCATAAAGCGCTTCCAACAGGGGGCGCTACGGAGTAAACCGCTCAGTAACTGTTGGCCGTTACCCGGCTGCTTTCATGAGTGGGTGTGATAGCACCTCCTGGTCTACTTCTCAGGGACCCGGGAGGCTCCTATGATAGGGTGATGCTCCGGAAAGTTCTTTGCAAATCAAAGGGACCGACACAACGCATCTCGGGGGCAGAAAGGCGTCTGGTGCCCGCACAGGGGAGCTGGCGAAGCCGCACCTGACCTGTTTCTCGCTAACCTCATCCATCAAATTATCCAGGGGGCCGAGGGAGAATGCCAGGGTCCGCTTCCCATCTGTGATCGGCCTTGACTCCCAGCCCATACTCCACACCCAGTTTTCTGGAAAAGGGAGAAATAGCCCCCGGGGGCCAAAGAATACAATACCCTTGGATGCCCCTGGCTGTGCGAGACTGTCTGAAAGGGCTTTATCGCCGCATACAGCCACTGCCAAAGCCAGACCAAAGTCCTTCCCAGGAAATTCTTGGCTCGGCCTGTGAGCAGCCCCGTCTGGTGGAATTAATTTTAGCCTATATGATGCTAAAGCCGTGCAAACAGAGACATATAAAACAGCACTCCTAAGCCTTTGCATGGCAATAAACAGTAAACCGCGCTTAATTTATGCACGCTGCAAGGCTGCCCCTCTGAAAGGAAGGTATGAAAGCCACCCCAAGCAGGGGAGCCTAACGTTAAGAGGCTCCTGGGCCTCTCAGGGGAGCACATGCCCTCCTCCCAGGCTCATTCCGTCTTTCTGCTTGGATTGTGGGTTTCCAGACTCGGGCTCCAGCCTGCGTCGGGAGGGACGGGGCAGCCAAGGCGTAGGTGATCCCCCCGGGGGGCTGTGCGGTCACGGGCGGAACCGTCTCCTTGGCTCCCTGCGAGCCCGCGGGGAAGGGGCGCTTGGAAGGTGTTTGTGAGTCCCGGAGTCACTGGGCTGCAGCCTGTGTGTGATGCTGAAGCCAGAAAGGGGTTTTGAGATCGTGCAGCCCCGTCTGAGGTTTCAAAGGTCCTGAGCGCCTCAGCCAAGGTCACACGACGAGTTAATGGAAGGGCCAGACTTGGACGTGAGGGCGGAGGGGGCCAGCTCAAGGATTTGGAGTCCGAGAACTGGCTTAGAACCCGGCCTCTGCCAAACCCCACGCCCCCTTCTGACCTCGAGCGAGTTGTTGGACGTGGCTCTTGGGCTTCCTCCTTTGGAAAATCAAGGACAGCTGCACAGGATCATGGGAGTTCTGGGAGGGCGACCGAGATGGTGTGAGGTCATCATGACCCCAGCGCCCCGCCCACCGTGAGGCATGGTGGCTGACGTTTTTGTGACATCGGTGTAGAGGCAGACCTTTGTCTGGCCTCCTCCAGGCAGGAACAAAGACCGAGGCAGAGGACCCCGGGAAGCAGGAACGGGGGGGGCAAAAAGCTGAGACAGGAAGGAGGAAGAGTCAACATGAGGGTCTGTGGTCGTGGGCACTGCTGTGGGCAGCAGGGGCCCACGCTGCCCTGACTTCATGGAAGATGCTATCAAACTTCATCAAATGATATTGAAAAGGTCTAGGGGGTGCCTGGGGGGGCTCAGTCGGTTGAGCATACGGATTAGGCTCAGGTCTTGATCTCACCGTTCGTGAGTTCAAGCCCCATGTCGGGCTCTGTGCTGACAGCTCGGAGCCTGGAACCTGATTCGGATTCTGTGTCTCCCTCTCTCTCTGCCCCTCCCCTGCTCGCACTTTCTCTCTCTCTCTCTCTCTCTCTCTCTCTGTAAAAAATAAACATTAAAAAATTTTAAAGGCCTTAATAAATGAAGAGACATCACATACAAACCATTGGGAAAACTCAGTGCAGCCTTAGAATCAATCAGGGTTTGATCAGGAAAACAGAAACCACTCCAGGTCCTTTGAGCTGAAGGCTGTGATACAGGAAGTCAAGGTTCCCACTGTCTCTGGAAAGCTGAGGGAGCCAGGCCCGGGAAGGACACTTTCCAGAATTCTAGGGTTCAGAGATCACAAGGAAGATACTTGAGGAAGGAAGAGAGGGAGGGGGGGCGGGGACAAATGCCCATTCTCTGTGACCCAGCAGTCACAGCCCTTGGTCCACACGCTAGAGAAGCAGAGAAGCCTCCGCACCAGAGAACACAAAGAAGGATATTCACGGCGAGGTCATTCACAAGGTCGAAGAAGGGCGCACACAATGCGCCCACCCCTCGGCAGGGAAACGGGGAGATTAGGAGTAAGGTATTTACGCCACTGACCCCTACACAGCAGTTAAAATAAAACAGAATCTGTTTGGATCAGCAAGCGTGGAGCTCAGGGGCAAGGCTGAACGGGAAGGAAAAACCCACACTGTGTGGCAGTATGTTTCTGTACTGGAGAAACCATTTCTGAAAGCCCACACCACAGCGCTGTCTATTATGTAGGCACTCGTGCATTCGCCGTAACAAGATGGAAATCCGGGTGAGGAAGTTCCCCTCGTGTCAGAAAATGGCTGTCACCAGGGCAGCGTGGCAGGACCGGCCGGGGGGAGGGGTGGCATGGGGTCCCAGTGGATCTGGAGTGCTTCATTTCTTTTCAAAGTAAAATCTGCTCAAACAGGACAAGGTGTTGACATTTCAAGTTCTACTGTGTGGGGGCCCCTGGGGAGCTCAGTCAGTTTAGCGTCCGACTTGGGCTCGGTAGTGATCTTGCGGTCCGTGGGTTCGAGCCCCGTGTCAGGCTCTGTGCTGACAGCTCGGAGCCTGGAGCCCGCTTCGGATTCTGTGTCTCCCTCTCTCTCTCTGCCCCTCCCCTGCTCATGCTCTGTCTCTCTCTCAAAAATAAATAAACATTAAAAATAATAACAAAATAAAATAAATAAAATTCTACTGTGAGTGTGGATATTCTACTGCATTCCCTCTCAGGACTTTTCATATGTCTGAACATTTTCAAATAAGAATGAAAAAAAAAAAGAAGAAGGGCTCATCGTCAGGGCTGCCCCCAGATGGGTGCCCGGAGCCTGCACGGGTCACAGGCGCTCCCAGTCCTGGCAGGAAGCCAAACGCCCACTGAAGAAAACCAAGGAGGGCCCAAAACATGGGCCTGCTAGTCATCTCAGGCTGCTGGAACAGATCCCCAGGCCAGGGGATTGATCAACAGAGATCTCTCACAGCGATGGAGGCCAGATGTCCCAGCTCAAGGTGCCGTCATGTCGGGCTCTGATGGGGACTCTCTTCCTGGTTTTTGGACAGCAGACTTCTCCAGGCACCCTGACAAGGGGGAGAGAGAAGCGGGCTCTCTGGTGTCTCTTGTATGAGGGCATTAATCCCATCACGGGGGCTCAGCCCTCATCACCTCCCAAAGGCCCGGCCTCCTGATACCATTGCCCTGGAAATTAGGGATCATCATATGAATCGGGGGGACTCCAACACCAGACCATGGCAGGCCTGTTGGCCCCCCTTCTCTAAGAAGCCCCGTTTCCTATCTGTAATCTGGGGACAACGTACGTGATGGCCGCATAGGATTGTAGCGAAGACGGGACGGGCTGGGCTCTGCAGCTCCTGGCACATCACAGTGGCTCAGTCAACACTGGCCCCTTCTGGTTGTGAGCCTTCTCCTGTTACCCAGCTCTGGTGGTCGGAGGAAAATCAAACGTGATAAATACTTTCTTTGCCCTTGAAAACACTCTGGGGCTTCTTAAAAATAAGAAACTGACCAACAGGGAATAAGCAGTGACTAATACTTGTCACGCCACAGATGTAAACACTGAGGCTCAGAGAGGGACTTACCAGAGATCACACAGCGTAAGACAGAGAACTGGAGAGAGTCTTTTGGGCCCTTCCCTGCCCTGGGGCTGGGACACATCCTGTTACTGTCCTTCAGGTTTCAGGGACTCACTGAATCATATAACTATGCAGATTTCTTCTTCCAGACAAGCTCCTAGAGACCCTTCCCCACCCACCCCAGGTCAGGTGACAAGCTCCAAGCCAAAGGCCCTGAGCTGGGAGGTATGTCCCTGACTCACGTGAAGGGGCCTCCCTGCCCAGGTCTGGTTCCAGCTCAGGCCCCGTGAGTCACTGATGCTTGTCTCCCGGCTGACACTGGGAGGGTGGCATTCCAAAGTTTCTGACAGGAAGCGCCTGGAAGTGACATTCTCAGGCTACGCCTGGGTCCCGCACATGTGGGGCCTCCACGTCGTTGTGCATCCTTTTGCATGTGTTGAAATGGGCCGAACTTTCTGCTAATTTTGAAGGAAAGGAAGTGGTCACGTCTATGGAAAGGAAGTGGTCACGTCTATGCTTTTTTTTTTTTTTTTTTACCTTTAAAGATTTATTTTACTTTTATAGAGAGTGAGAGTGCAAGCTGGGGAGAGAGGGGAAGAAGGAGAGAGAGAGAATCTTTTTGTTAAAGTTTATTTATTTATTTTGAGACAGAGCAGGGGAGAGGCAGAGAGAGGGAGAGAGAGAATCCCAAGCAGGCTCTGCACCATCAGCCCAGAGCGGGACATGGGGCTAGAACTCACGAACGGTAGATCATGGCCTGAGCCGAAATCAAGAGTCAGACGCTCAACTGACTGAACCACCCAGGCGCCCTGAGAGAGAGAATCTGGAGCAGGCTCCCTGCTCAGCAGTGAGCCCGATGAGGAGCTCGGTCCCATGACCCTGGGATCAAGACCTGAGCCGAAATCAAGAGTCAGATGCTCAACTGACTGAGCCACCCAGGCGCCCCGTCTATGCTTTTCTCATTCAGGCTTTCACAGCAGCACTGTAAAGTGAGTATCATAAATCTCCATTCTTCAGGTGCAGGAACAGCTTCAGAGAGGGAAGGTCACCTACCTGTTCGCACAGCTAACAAGGGGCAGGGCTGGTATTGGGGGGCTCAGCATCACAGACCTGAGGGCTGCTGCTTTGTCCACTCTTGCCCTGGTGTTGGTCCAGGTCCTCCAAGAAGCAGATGCCAAGACGAGGTCAAGGACATTATAGGGAACCACCTGAATGAGGATCAGGAAGGCCAGGACAAACGAGAACAGACACTCAGATCGATGGAACAGCATACAGAACCCAGAAATGGACCCACAAACGTATGGCCAACCAATCTTTGACAAAGCAGGAAAGAATATCCAATGGAATAAAGACAGTCTCTTCAGCAAGTGGTGCTGGGAAAACTGGACAGCGACATGCAGAAGAATGAACCTGGAGCGCTTTCTTACACCAGACACAAAAATAAACTCAAAATGGATGAAAGACCTCAATGTAAGACGGGAAGCCATGAAAATCTTCAAGGAGAAAGCAGGAAAAAACCTATGACCTCGGCTGCAGCAACTTCTTACTCAACACGTCTCTGGAGGCAATGGAAACAAAAGCACAAATGAACTACTGGGACCTCATCAAGATAAAAAGCTTCTGCACAGCGAAGGAAACAATCAGCAAAACTAAAAGGCAACTGACAGAACGGGAGAAGATATTTGCAAACGACATATCAGATAAAGGCTTAGTATCCAAACTCTATAAAGAACTTATCAAACTCAACACCCAAAAAACAAATAATCCAGTGAAGAAATGGGCAAAAGACACGAATAGACACTTCTCCAAGGAAGACATCCAGATGGCCAACTGACACAGGAAAAAATGTTCCATATCACTCATCATCAGGGAAATACAAACCAAAACCACCATGAGATATCATCTCACACTAGTCAGAACGTCTAACATTAGCAACTCAGGCAACAACAGATGTTGGCAAGGATGCGGAGAGAGAGGATCTCTGTTGCACTGCTGGTGGGAATGCAAGCTGGTGCAGCCACTCTGGAAAACAGTATGGAGGTTCCTCAAAAAACTAAAAATAGAAGTACCCTACAACCCAGCAATTGCACTACTAGGCATTTATCCACGGGATACAGGTGTGCTGTTTCAAAGGGGCACATGCACCCCCATGTTTATAGCAGCGCTATCAACAATAGCCAAAGTATGGAAAAAGCCCAAATGGAAATTGATGGAAAGAGTCCATCGATGGATGAATGGATAAAGAAGATGTGATATATATATATGTATATATATATATATATATACATATATATATATATATATTGGAGTGTTACCCGGCAATCAAACAGAATGAAATCTTGCCGTTTGCAACTATGTGGATGGAACTGGAGGGTATTATGCTAAGTCAGTCAGAGAAAGACAAATATCATATGACTTCACTCATATGAGGACTTTAAGAGACAAAACAGATGAACCTAAGGGAAGGAAAGCAAAAATAATATAAAACAAGGAGGGGGACAAAAACAGAAGAGACTCTTAAATATGGAGAACAGAGGGTTACCAGAGGGGTTGTAGGAGGCGGGCTGGGCTAAATGGGGAAGGGGCACTAAGGAATCTACTCCTGAAATCATTGTTGTGCTATATGCTAACTAACTTGGATGTAAATTTAAAAAATAAATTAAATTAAAATTAAAATTAAATAAAAAAAAAAAGAAAGACCTGGACGGTGGCCTGACCACACTGCAGTCTTCCCAACGAGGGACAGCGGGAGGGCACACTGGTGGAAGTACCTAGAAGGACAGGCCAGGCAGCCTCAGGAAGTTCTTGCAAGGCCATCGGGGTGGCTTCAAGCCAAAGTCAGCTCTGAGGAAAGTTCAGTGTCTCGGAGACACGGTGATGAACTTCTGAGCAAGAACGGCCACGGGGCCATTAAGCTCCTTGCTTAATGAGGTCTTTGAGCCTGCGTCCTCACGATCGCCATGCGGTCTGACTACCTTGTGAACTGGCTCAACATTCTGAAAAGCTATCCAGGGTTTTGTCTCAGGAGGCTTCAGATGATCATACCCTTTTCTCCAGAAACTCCCCTCCTAACAATTGTCCTAATGGACCGGGGCCAAGTGCAGGGAAGTCTTTATGTACGGCATTGTCAGGAGTGGCACCAGTTAGGAAAATAAATACACGGGCACACGTACGCACACACATGCATAATATATATCCACACATAAACACGCATACGTAGAGACACATATAACCTACACACATAAACACACACGTAACATATGCATTCACTGCACGCACATAACACGCACACACACAACGTATGCAACACGTGTGTCTTCTAGAAATGCCTTCTCTGGTGAGATGGCAAGACGGTGATGCCTGCCTGCAAAGGCAGACAGACCCCCACCTGAAATGTTCCCGGGTTGAGGCGGATGATGTCACACACACGCTAAAAGGGTATAACAAGATCTATCACTTCTGTAACTGGTGTCTCTAGGGAGATCCATTCCAAAATGGTTTGAGAGAGCAAAGAAAGGAGCCTGGCTCTGGGTCGTTATTGTCGTTAGGGGTGGGGCTGGGGGAGAATCTGATGCACCATGGGCAAGGCCTTGAATGGTTTGAGTGTCCAATCAAATGCCGAAGAAGAGAGCACCTGGGTTTTCTTATCAGCTTGCCCAGATACGAACAGACGGAGGTGAGGCTTCAAAGCTGTCTGCAAACACCAAAAAATGGAGCCTGACTCTTCATCACTGGGAGAATCTGACCTACCTTCTCCGCTCTTCTCAGACAGGTGTATCAACACCAAAAGCTACTCTTCACGTAGCTTCGTTGTCTCTTTCGCTTGTGAAGGCTCGAAGGGGTACAAGGCAAGGATTGTCCTCGTAGCTGGCCAGGTGAGTATCCACGCTGCAGGTAAAGTCCCCCCCTCCCCGTCCCAGGCTGCAGCCAGCCTGGTTATGGGGGCAGAGGCCCCCTGACTTTCCCCACCAGCAGCGAAGCTGAGATCTGTCTGACTCCTAAGTCTGTTTTCAAAAAAATTTTTTTTAACATTTATTTATTTTTGAGACAGAGAGAGACAGAGCATGAATGGGGGAGGGTCAGAGAGAGGGAGACACAGAATCTGAAACAGGCTCCAGGCTCTGAGCTGTCAGCACAGAGCCCGACGCGGGGCTCGAACTCACCGACCGCGAGATCGTGACCTGAGCCGAAGTCGGCCGCTCAACCGACTGAGCCACCCAGGTGCCCCCTAAGTCTGTTTTCAAACTTAAGCTCCTTGAATCTCAACACGTGAATAAGCTCTTGTATATAATATGATATGTAAAACTAAATGTGTAAATATGTAAAACAACAAGTACTAGGATATTAGAAGTGATTGCTTTTCTACAATATTTTTTTCACATTTCTTACACTTCTGTATTTTTATTTATTTATTTATGTATTTATTTTTTTAACGTTTATTTATTTTTGAGACAGAGAGAGACAGAGCATGAACGGGGGAGGGGCAGAGAGAGAGGGAGACACAGAATCGGAAGCAGGCTCCAGGCTCTGAGCCATCAGCCCAGAGACCGACGTGGGTCTCGAACTCACGGACCACGAGATCGTGACCTGAGCCGAAGTCGGCCGCCCAACCGACTGAGCCACCCAGGCGCCCTTTATTTATTTATTTATTTATTTATTTATTTAAACGTTTATTTATTTTTGAGACAGAGAGAGACACACTTCTGTATTTTTAAAATTTTCTTCTTTTGAGTGTAAATGACTTTTAAGAAACAAAATACAGTTTATTTCAGAGCAGTAGTTGTCTGGGGCTTGGGGGTGGAGAAGATGCAGGAGATGTTGGTCAAAGGGTACAAATTTCTAGTTATGGGGTCAGGAAGTTCTGAGGCTCTCATGTACAGCATGGTGATTCTAGCTAATAAACTGTATCATATACTCGAAAGTTGCTAAGAGAGTAGATCTTGAATTTACCACAAAAAAAGGAATGATAATTGTGCGATGAATGGAGGTTTTCGCTAATGCTATGGTGAGAAGTATTTTGCAATATATAAATATATCAAATCAACATATTGTATACCTCGACCTTACACAGTCTTATGCGGTAATTATCTCAGTAACACTGAACAAATAGCTTGTTTAAAAGTTCTGCTCTGGGCGCCTGGGTGGCTCAGTAGGTTGGGCATCTGACTTCGGCTCAGGTCACGATCTCTCGGTCCGTGAGTTCGAGCCCCGCGTCGGGCTCTGGGCTGATGGCTCAGAGCCTGGACCCTGCTTCTGATTCTGTGTCTCCCTCTCTCTCTGCCCCTCCCCCATTCATGCTCTGTCTCTCTCTGTCTCAAAAATAAAAAAATAAATAAAAAATAAATAAATAAAATAAAAGTTCTGCTCAACATTATTCTTGATCTGAGAACTCCCTTACGGCAAAGTTTAGACTTATAATAGGAGGCAAAGGAGAGCAGGGAAGAAAGAAGAAGGAAGAATTTGACATTCTCCAACAGAAGTTTGTTAGCTACGAACTCTCGGTGGAAAATCCCTACCAATGTGAAGCTTTGCAAAGCGGGGTTCCGGTGTAAGAAAAGTCCATTCAGAGGGGCGTCTCGGTGGCTCAATCGGTTGACCATCTGACTTCGGCTCAGGTCATGATCTCACGGTTCGTGAGTTCGAGCCCCACATCGGGCTCTGTGCTGTCAGTGCAGGACCCACTTCAAATCCTCTGTGACCCTCCCTCTCTGCCCCTCCCCTGCTCATGGTCTTTCTCTCTCTCTCCCAAAAATAAACATTAAAAAAAAAGTCTATTCATAAATGTACTTTTTTTTTTTTACAAAGCTTATTTTCAATGTATTGAAGTGACAAATCCTGACACCTAATCTTTTCTTAGGCTTTGACATCCTATAAATGTGTTAGTCAGAGGAGGTTAGGCAACAAACAGCCTCCACATGGAGTGGCCCAACACAATAGGAGCATATTTCTTGCTTTTGAAGCCAGCCAAGGCAGTGTGGGGACAGCACGGGGCTGTCCCTGTGGGGCTGGGAGTGCCCGTATTTTAGGAAGTCATTCCGAGACCCTGGGGACTAAGGCTTTGCCCCTCCAACCAGTGGCTTGCAAAGTTGCCTTGGTCATTTTCATTCCAGGCTGTAAAAGGGGGAAGAACAAAGGCCCGCGAGAGGTTTTCAAGGGCCAAACTGGAAATGGCTTACGTCACTTCTGCTCAAGTCCATTTGGGGAGAACTCCATGGCTTGGCCACCTCCTAAGTGCAAGGGGCTGGTGGAGGCAACATCCACCAAGGAGGAAGAGAAACAGATCTTGAAATGCCACCAGCACTTTCTACCAGCGTTTACAAAGCTTTTTGTGTGCTTAGCAAACTTAAACAATCACTAATAAGAGATCTAAAAATAATACTTCGTCCCATTGGCCACATTACATAATTAAACATGTTCAAAACATTTGAATTCCATTTATAAATAGCTTCTTGGTTCACTTTTAAGTATTTAACACGTCTGACAAAACTTCCTGATGGTGAAGTAATTCTTTTTTTAAGTTATTTATTTATTTTGAGAGAGAGAGAGAGAATGAGTGGAAGAAGGGAAGAGAGAGAGGTAGAGAGAGAATTCCAAGCAGGCTCCATACTCAGAGCTGAGCCGGACGCAGAGCTCGATCCCACAAAGGTGAGACCATGACCTGAGCTGACATTAAGACTTGGACGCCCAACAAACTGAGCCCTGAGCTGCCCTGTGAGGTAATTCTTATAAATCAAATAAATTTATAAAAACAATGATTTCATAATATATATAAGACTTGTGAGATTTCTACTTAAAATCACAAGGCGTAAATCAATTTATTTAACTACACATTTAACTAGAGCTAAAAGACTGTGCCACTCTAGAACACCAAATTCCTTTACTCCCAAATTTACCCAGATTCCTTAATATGAAAAAATATATACATAATAGATTTTGATTCTCTTAAATAAGTTAGCAGAATCCTGCAATTTATTTATTACATATGGTGCTGTCCCCCTGGTCACACTTTGCACCTGACCCACTGGGTGATGCCAGGACTCCAGTGTGGTTATTGACCTAGAAGCAAGGAGAGGGAGTTGGAGGGGGTCTTGAGAAGGATCAGCAGCTCCCTGACTGGCAACTTCCACGGGAAACCTCACTGTAGTAGCAGGCAATTAGAGGTAGCTCTCCTTAGATGGGGAGGAAGGGCTGCCCCTACTGGTAAAAGAGGTTTGTCAAAGTTTATGGGTTTGAGGTTGTCACTGGAGGCTGCCCAGGCTTCCATATTCCAATTGTTGAGGCCCCACTCTTCCCCAATCAACACCATAACTTCCACACAAGATAATAAAAATGGCCACATATGTTCATGAATGTTTATAGCAGCTTTTTTTTATCATAACCAAACCAGAAAACAACCCAGTGTCCACCAGTGAGAAAACTGGTAAACAAGGGATACACACAATGCTATAGTACTCAGTAATAAAAAAAAAAAAAATGAACTACCGATACCCCCACCAAACATAGGTGATCTTCAAAATATTGTGTGAGTAAAAGAGGCCTTATACAGAAGAATTCATAGTGTAGGATTCCATTTATATGGCATGCTAGAACAGGCAAATCTAACCTATGATAGAAGAAAACAGGTTGGAAGTGTGGGGTCGCAGATTGATTGGGAGGGGACATGAGGGAGTGTTTCGAGGTAATGATCTATATCTTGATAAGGTTTTGGGTTACACAGGTGAATGCAGCTGTCAAAACTCAGTGAGTGGATACTTAAGATGTGTGGATTTTATTGTATGTATATGCTATGCCAAAAGAAAAAAAGTAAAAACTAATGTTGAAGTGTAGACAGTGGTATGCCTGCTAATATATTTACGGAAAGAGTACAGGTGTCTGTAATTTGAAGCACATCAACAAATGCAGATGGATTTATGGATGGAGAGAGGGATGGGTAGATGGGTGTCTATGTGCTAAAGCAATAGTCGTAAGACGTCAATGGTGGAGGTGAGAATGGGTTGCTCACTGTAAAATTCTTTCAACTTTTCTGTATGTTTGCAACTTATTATAAAAGGTCATTTTAAATTTACAAATAAGTGTTAAAAAATGCCCTCACTGGACATGTTCAAGAGAAAGCTATAAACAGCTGACAAGAAAACTGGTGAATTAGTAGATCTGAATGTTGTGCAAAATGTAGCACAATAAAACAAAGAGGTGAAATAGAAGGTAATGGGCATAGATGACAGAATGAGAAGTTCTACCATAAAGCTCCAGAAGGAGAAGATAGGAAAAAGAAGAGGAAATATTTATAACAAATATATATAATGTATAATAAGTATTTTGTAATAAAATGTCTAAGAAGTTCTCAGACTTGATGCAAGACACAAACTTTCAAGTCCAAGAAACACAAGAGATTACAAGTAAGATAATTTAAAAGAGAGAGAGAGAGAAACTTCCCTTTCTAGGCACGTTATAATGGAATTGCAGAATACACAAAGGGAGAGAAAGAGAGAAGAGTAGGGATGAAGGGAAAGGAGGAGCGATCTTAAATCATCCAGAGAAAAAGGACAAATTATTTACAGAGGAATGTAGTCTACACTGATAAGAGACTTCCCAACAGCAACAGCAGAGATGAAAAGATAATGGAATAATATCCACAAAGTACGAAGAAAAAACAATTCAACCAAGCCTCCCATCTTAGCTGAAATATTGTTCAGAACGAGGTGATATCATAACATTTTCAGACACACAAAAACTGAAAGAGTTTACCACATACATACACTCAGTACTGGAAATTTTAAATAGTAAATTTCAGAAGAAAGGAAAATAATCCCAGAAAAAAACTTATTTGAAATCCCAGAAACAATGGTGAATGTGTCATAAAAGCAAGTTTAGCTCCATCTGCTGCCTTCTTTGACTCTTGCCATGTGGTGTAACATATTCACAGGCTCTAAGAATTAAAACATTGAAATCTTTAGAGGCCATTATTCCATCTAGCCTGGAGAGAATTCTGAGAAGTAGCACAGGAAGGGATAACCCAGGTAGAGTCCAGTGGTCACTGTGGGTTGATTAGGCTGAAAGTCCAGGAAGGCTAAAGCAACTAGAGTTCACAGACAAGAGCACCAAAGAGGAGGGAGCTACACAAAGAGAGAAACCTGGAGATCAACAATTTTTACTTAAACATCGGTTTGCACATGCATGTAAGGAGACTATCTGAAGCTATGGAAGAACTACCAGATGGATTAAAGTCCAGGAAGATCTCCTCTCCCTAGCATAAGAGTGGCAAACCTTATAATTCATGGAACACCAGGTAGAGAATTTAAAAAGCTTTGACTTTGGTGGGGAGAAATTTGCATTAGATTAAATCATGTTTGGATCCTGCCTAATAAAGCCTAAAAGCTTTACTTAACATAATCAAACTGCCTCCAAGTAACTTACCTGTAACCCAAAATAAATATCCAAAATATCTATAGGAATATAAAAATATCCAGCATTCAACAAGGTAAAACCACAATGCCTGGCACCAAATATAAAATTACCAGACACACAAGGAAATAAAAACATATAACACAAAATGAAGAGGAAAATCAGGGGCGCCTGGGTGGCTCAGTTGGTTAAGCGGCTGACTTCGGCTCAGGTCATGATCTCGCGGTCCGTGAGTTCGAGCCCCACGTCGGGCTCTGTGCTGACAGCTCAGAGCCTGGAGCCTGTTTCGGATTCTGTGTCTCCCTCTCTCTGACCCTCCCCCGTTCATGCTCTGCCTCTCTCTGTCTCAAAAATAAACAAACGTTAAAAAAAATTTTTTTTTAAAACGAAGAGGAAAATCAATCAATAGAAACAGACCCAGAAATGACTGGATTATGAAAACAGTGTATCAAAACTGTTATTATAACTATATTCTGTATGTTCAAAAATCTAGATGAAAGATTTAGCATATGAAGAAGCAACATAAAAGATATTTTAACAGACCCCAACTGAACTTCGAGAGATGAAAACTATAATGTCTATGATGAGAAACACACTGGATAGAATTAATAGTAGATTTGATATTGCAGAGGAAAGTATTAGTGAAACATAAGTCATAAAAACAAACTATTCAAAGTGACACAAAGAGAGAAAAAAAGACTTTAAAATTAAGGTGGTGTGTAATTGGAGTCATGAAAAAAGAAGAGAGAGAAAAATGGGAAGAGAAATTATTTGAAGAAATAATGGCCAAAAATATAAGTTTCTTAAAAACTATAAACCCACAAATCCAAGAAGCTCAACACATCTCAAACACAGATACCTGAAAAAAAAATAACACTAAGGACCATCATGAACTGATCTGCTCCAAACGAGTGATAAAGAGAAAACATTAAAAACTACTAGAGGAAAGAACACAGGTCACAAACAAAGGATGCAAGATAAGGCTGATAGATGACTAGTCAGAAATAATGAAGCCATTAGACAGGGGAACAACTTCTTTGAAGTACAGATAAAAAGGAACAATAAGGCTAGAATTCCATACCCAGCTAAAATATCTATCAAAAATGAAGGCAAAATAGATTCATTTTTAAACAAACAAAAGCTAAAAGAGCACATCAATAGCAGACCTCTATTATGATAAATATTACAGGAGACCCCTTGGACAAGACGATAATAATACCACGAAGTCTGGATTTACATACAGAAATGAAGAGCACTGGAAATCGTGGCTATGTAGATAAATATGAAAACCTTTTCTACTTTTATTTACATCTTCAAAAAGATTATTAACTCCTTAAAACTGATATCCATGTAGTATGTGGCTTACAACATCTGTAAAAATCAGATGCATACCAGCACTTGTACAAAGGCTAGAGAGATGTAGAAGTATACTGCTGTGAGATTTCAATGCTATATACAGAGTGGTATAATATCACTACAAAGTAGTGATATATTAAATATGTGTAAAATAAACAACTAAAGCAACCATCACAGCATACAGGTGCATGTATGCACACGCGCACACACACACAGAATGTACCTAATAAGTCAACAAAATAGATTAAATTGAATCATTAAAAATACTTTAGTCCGCAACAAAGCAGAAAAAAAAAGGAACTCTGAATAAATAAGACAAATAGAAGATAAGTAGTAAGTTAAAACCAATAATACCAATGAACAAATGAAATGTTAAATGTTGTAAACACACCAATAGAGACAGAGATTGTCCAATCAGAAAAAAGGTAAGATCTAACTATACACTGCCACCAAGAGAAACACAACTCCGCCCCAATTAAAAACATCAACAACAAACCCAAAAACCTTTAAATATAAAGACATAAGAGGGTTAAAAGTAAAAAAGAAAAGAAAAGAAAAGTAAAAAGTGAAAAAGAAAAGATACACCATGACAACACTAACTGGAAGAAAGCTGGAGGGACACTTGGGTGGCTCAGTCGGTTAAGTGTCCGACTTCAGCTCAGGTCATGATCTTGCAGTTCATGGGTTTGAGCCCTACATCAGGCTCTGCTAGCAGCTCAGAGTCTGGAGCCTGCTTCAGATTCTGTGTCTCCCTCTCTCTCTTCCCCTTCCCTGCTCATGCTCTCTCTCTCTCTCAAAAATAAATAAACATTTAAAAAAATTTTGTTTAAAAAAAAAGGAAAGAAAGCTTGAGTGACTATATTAACTCAAACAAAGTAAACTTCAGAGCAAAGAATATTACCAAGGACAAATAGAGTAATTTCATAATAATAAAGGAGTCAACTTATCAAGAGGAAATAACAATTCTAAGCATTTGTTCACCCATAATAACAGTTTCAAAACACATAAAGCAAAAATTAACATAACTGAAAGATCAAGTAGAGGAAATCCAACAACTACAGTTGGATCTCTGTCTCCATAATTGATAGTAAAAGTAAACAGAAAATTAATAAATATATCAATTACTTGAACCACACTATTAACCAGCTCAACTTAGTTGAATTTTAGAGAATATTCTATTTAATAACAGCAGAACACACCTTATTTTTAAGTACACATAAAACATTTACCAAGATAATCCATATTCTTGGCCATAGATTAAGTTTCAATAAGTGTAAAAGCATTCTCACCACACAAAGTATGTTCTCTGGTCATAACAGAATTAATGTAGGAATCAATAACAGAAAGATACCTGAAAAATCCCCAAATATTTGGAAGCTAAATAATGCACTGCTAAGAAACCAAAGGGCAAAAGAAGAAATCAAAAGAGAAATTTTAAATATTTTGAATTGAACAAAATGAAAACACAATACATATCAAAAGTTCTGTGATGCAGCTACAACAATCAATACCAAAGCAATACTAAGCACAAAAAGTAGGGGGCTCCTGGGTGCCTCAGTTGGTTAAGCATCCAACTCTTGACTTCGGCTCAGGTCATGATCTTAGGGTCTTGGGATCAAATCCCATGTCGGGCTCTGCACTGAGCGTGGAGCCTGCTTAAGATTCTCTCTTTCCCTCTCCCTCTCCTGTTTCTCTCTCTCTCTCTCTCTCTCTCTCTCTCTCTCTCCCTCTCTCTCTCTCTCTCTCTCTCTCTCTCTGTCAATAAATAAATAAATAAATAAATAAATAAATAAATAAATTCTCAAGCCAGTGACCTCAACTTCCACCTTAAGAAGCTAGAAAAAAAGAGAATGAAACCAAAGTACGTAGAAGAAAGGAAATAATAAGGACCACAGTGAAACCACTGAAATAAAAATAGTAAGCTGGTTATTTGAGAAGTTCAATGATAACCAGACTGATCCGACAATAAAGGATAAATACACACATGAATTACCAACACCAAAAATGAGGGAGATAACATCACTACAGATTTTACAGATACTAAAAATATAATAAGGAAATATCATAAACAACTTTATGCCAATGAATTCAACAACTTAGATGAAATGAACAAATTCCTTGAGAGACACAAACTGCTAAGCTCTCACAAGAATAAATAGATGACTCTAATGGCCCTATGTCTATTAAAGAAATTGAATTTGTAGTTAAAAATATTAACTACAGAAAGAAAATTCCAAGCCCAGAGGGCCTCACTGGTGAATTCTACCAAACATGTAAGCAATAAATAATATAAATTCTATGTAAACTACTTCAGAAAACTGAATGGGAGGGAATATTCCCAACTCATTCTCTACAGCAAGCATAACCCTGATACCAAACTAGACAAAGACATTCCAAAAAAAGGAAACCAAAGGCTAATATTCCTTATAAATGTAGATGCAAAAAATACAATTCCTTGCGTAACAAGGAATGTTTGCTTTAACATTTTTAAAAATCAATGTAATTCTCACAAAATAAGGAAAAACACATATCATCATCATAAATGCAGAAAACACATTTTATAAACTCCAACATCTATTTCTGATTTTTAAGCATCTTAGTATGTGGGAACTTCCTCAGTGTGATAATGGGTGCCGATGAAAAATTACAGCTGATATCATAATTAATGGTGAAAGATACAGTGCTTTCCCCCTAAGATCAAGGACAAGACAAAGATGTTTGGTTTCATCTCCCTTCTATTCAACATTTTGCTAGTGATTGTAACCAGTGCAATAAGGCAAGTAGAGGAAATAAATGGTATACAGATGGGAAAGGAAAAAATAAAATGGTCTTGACTCACACATCACATGATCGCCTGTGTAGAAAATCTTATGGAATCAAAACAATTTTTAAAGCTACTGGAACTAATAAGTGAGTTTGTCAAGTTTATTGAGTGAGTTTCAAGATCAATATATAAAACTCCATTAAACTTCTAAATATTAGTTGTTAACAATAAGAGACTGAAATCAAAATACTACGTACAATAGCGTCCAGAACTATAAATGTTCTGATAACAGGGTACGAGCCTATATACTGAAAACTATAAACATTGCTGAGAGAAATTCAATGACAGCTATATAAACAGAGACATAAGCTGTGTTCCTGGTTCCATAGACTGTGTTCATGTATCAGAAGACTGTATTATTCAATGTCAGTTCTCCCCAAATTGATCTATACATTCAGCCCATTCCCAACTTAACCCAGCAGGTTCTTTTGTAGAAATTGACCAACTGGTTCTAAAATTCATATAGAAATGCAAAAGACCTAAAATACCAGAACAAATTTGAAAAAGAAGAACAAAGTTGGAGGGCTTACACAACTTGACTTCTAGATGTTATAAATCCACGCTAATCATGCCATGCATTATTGGTGTAAAGATGGGCAAATAAATCAATGGAACAGAGTCCAGAGTCCAGAAATAGAGGCAACCATACACGGTCAGTTCATTTTCAACACAGGTACAAAGGCAATTCAGTAAAGCCAAGATAGTCTTTTCAACAGCAGGTGCTGAAACAGGTGGAAATCTTATGCAACAAAATGAACTTTGATCTCTACCTCACACCACATATAATAGTGAACCAAAGTGGATTATAGACCTAAATGTAACACAATTAATGTTATAGCCATAAATCACCTGAGAAAACACCAGAGAAATTCTTTGTGACCTTGTGTTGGGCAAAGTTTTAGATGTGACACTAAAAGCATGATCCGCAATAGAAAATAGTGATAAATTGGGCTTAATCAAAACTTAAAACTTATGTTCTTCAAATGACACTGTTGAGAATGAAGAGACTAAACCACAGAGATGGGGGGAAGAATCTTTGCAAAGTATGTATCTGATAAAGAACGCACATCCGTATCATACAAAAAACTTTGTAGTCTCAATAATAAGAGACTAAACAACCCAATATTTGTAGTTTTTAAAAATTTTTTAATGTTTATTTATTTATTTTTGAGTGAGAGAGAGACAGAGCATGAGTGAGGGAGAGGTAGAGAGAGAGGGAGACACAGAATATGAAGCGGGATCCAGGCTGTGAGCTGTCAGCACAGAGTCCGATGCTGAGCTCGAACTCACAAGCCACGAGATCATGACCTGAGCTGACGTCGGACGCTTAACTGACTGAGCCACCCCGGTGCCCTGAAACAACCCAATTTTTTAAATGGGCAAAACACTCACTCAAATAAGCACATGCAAAGGCGTTCAGCCTTATTAGTCATTACGAAATACAAATTATATCACAACGAGATACCACCCCACACTCATCGAAGTGCCTACCATTTAAAACGTTGGTGACACCAACCTTTGGCTAGGAAATGGAGTGGGAATGTAAGAAGGTGTTGGTGGGAATGTAAAATGCCACAATTACTTTGGAAACCAGTTTAGCAGGTTTTTTGTAAGTTAAACATGAATCTACCATAAGATCCAGTCATTCCACTCTTAGATATCTGCCCATGATAGATGAAAATATGCATCTCTGCAAAGACAGACACAAGTGTTTACAACAACTTCATTGTTATCGTTTCAAGATTGGGACGATCCAAACATCCAACAACAGATGAATGCACAGACAAGTTGTGGTATGTCCATACAATGGGACACACTCAGCAAAAAAAAGGAACAGACTATTGGGGCGCCTGGGTGGCTCAGTCCGTTAAGCATCCGATTCTTGATTTCGGCTCAGGTTATGATCTCAGGGTTGGTGAGATGGAGCCCTGCGTCGGGCTCCGCACTGAGCATGGACCCTGCTTGGGATTCTCTCTCTCCCTCCCTCTGACCCTCTCCCCCGCTCGTGCACTCTCTCTCTTTAAATAAATAAACATTAAAAAAAAAAAGGAACGACCTATTGATTATTGCAACAATATAGGTGAATCGCAAAATAATTTTGCTGAGTAACAGAAGCCAGACACAAAATAATACCTAGTGTACAATTTCATGTATCTAAGACTCCAGAGAAGACAAAGAGTTCCTTCTCCTGGAACGGAGTTCCTTCTCCTGGAACGGAGTTCCTCTGAGAAAGCTAGCCACGCTTGCAGGGGGCGGGGATGGCTTGATGAGCCAGCTCAGGGTCAGGGGTGCACCCGGGGTGGGGGCTAGCGCCCGGACCTCGGAGCCCCCGGGAAGCTGCCGGGGTGGGTGGGTAGCCAGGGGGTGGGCTGTGCCACGTCAGTCCGCCCCACAGTCCTCTCCGCCTGCCAATTTGCCGTCGGTGCCACGAAACTGGTGATGCCCAGAGCAGGCTCAGCCCCTCCGCCAGGTCACAAGAAGAAAGGAACCACCTGCTCTGAGCATCTCCACGCCGCTAGAAGATACAGCCAGTGATTCACAGACTTCCGGGGGGATTTGGAGCTCTGGGGAGTGTTGAGGAAATCCGACCTGGGTCTGGGGTGCTGCAGAGGCAGCGAGGAGGTCCCCACGTACCTCCCTGGTGTAGCGGGGAGTCTCGGTGGCTGAAAGACTTGGCCGGGGCTTGAGGTTATGGTGCGATGCAAAGGGAGGCCCGGCTCTTTCCACTTCTCTCGAAAGCTCTGAGCCTGTGAGACAGGGATCATCATATTCTTCCCTTCACGGTGACGCACGAACACGGGAGCGGGAAAGAACAGGGGGAGTAAAGCCAGCCCCACCCCCCTTCGCAAGTAGCCGCAGGGAGAACCCGGCTTTTCCCAGGGCTGGGTGAGCACCCCTGGCCTCCTGGAATCCTGGGGTGAGGGGCTCCAGATTTGGGGGCTGGCCCCTGGGTGGGAACTAACAGGTTCCGGGGGAGAAGCAGACAAATAACCAGGGCATTCACGTGAGGGGATTTGTTTGCTGTTTCAGTGCAAATTAGCAATTAGCAGGGCCTGGCGCTGGGCCAGCTGGCCTTGCAAGGCCGACTGGCAGCACGTGTCGTTTTGTTCTTGGCTGGGGACCTGCAGGCTGGGTGGCAGGGAGCAGGCGGTGCGGGGGCCCGGGCAGGAGGCGTCACGGGCCCCCACCTAGCGGACTGCTCCCACGCCCGTGGCACAGCGCCCAGGGACCCCCCAGCATGCTGCCTTCCCGGCGGGCCAGAGGAAGTGTGACACACACCAGCAGAGCCACCCGGGGCTCTGGGACCCTGGGTTCCATCACTGCCCTCCACAGACAGAACCAGGCTGGGGGAGTGAGTAATTTGCATAAGGTCACCCAGCCAGGGAGGGAAGGAGGATGGAGCTGAGCTGTCCTGCTTCCTAAGTCAAGGCGGTCCCCTGAGCCGCGGGTCCGCAAACTTGAGTGAGCTGTGCAGGCCCTAGAGGCTTGTGGAAACAGATTGTGGGCCCCACCCAGAGTTGCCGACATGTTCGTCCATGACCCTGGTGCTGGCGTGCTTAGGACCACACTTTGAGAACAACCACCCAAAAACATACCGTAAGACAATGACAGAGGATATTTCCTTCCCCTCTTCAGAGTCAAAATAATCTGGAGGGGCGCCTGGGTGGCTGAGTTGGCTAAGCCCTTGACCCTTGATTTCGGCTCAGGTCGCAATCTCTCGGTTCAGGAGCTCAAGCCCTGCATTAGGCTCCGTGCTGACAGTGTGGAGCCTGCTTGGGAATCTCTCTCTTCTCTCTCTCTCTCTCTGCTCCCCCTTCTCTCTCTCTCAAAATAGATAAACTTAAAACAATAAAAAAATAATAACTGGGGGGTACAAGCAAAGATTAGCAGAAACGGGGGGGGGGGGAGAACTGGGCAAATCACCTGACTGGCCTCTGAAAGCAAGTGAAACAGGGGTTCAGATAACAATTACCCAACTCCACCAAAGAAAGTCAGGTAAACATGGGGGTCTGGCAAATAATTCTCTTGGCTTGTAAAAAGCTAGAGCAACTGGGATCTAAGCAAAAGGAAGTATTTGCTGATGACCCCTTTGGTATACATCCAAAGGAGGCAACCTCACAGGAGACCAGAAGACCCTGAAGCCAGATGGCTGTGCACATGTCTTTACAGTGTGACCCTGGCTCAGTACGTTTGAATGCTTCCCAACTCCCTGTACCACACCGCCCCCAGCCCCCTAATTCCTGAGGAATGGTACAGATGAACCACAAAACCTTTGTTTTATTGGAGGCGGATACCGGATTTAGAACACAGAAATATGGTACAACCACTTAAACTTGAGTTTCAGATAAAATAGTCTAACATCATACGGGACACACGTAGATTGAAACTTGCATCCGGGGGGCGTCTGGGTGATTCAGTCGGTTAAGCGTCTGACTTCGGTTCAGGTCATGATCTCACGATTTGTGGGTTCGAGCCCCCCCCCCCCATCGGGCTCTGTGCGGACAGCTCGGAGCCTGGAACCTGCTTCGGAGTCTGTGTCTCCCTCTTTCTCCGCCCTACCCCCACTTGTGCTATGTTTCTCTGTGTCTCTCAAAAATAAATAAATGTAAAAAAAAAATTTTTAATAAAAAAAAAAAGAAAAGAAAATTGCATCCAGTAATGCCGCCCAGCCCCCGCTCCTGCCTGTCCCCACCCCAGCCCGTTCACACTGATGCTATGCTGACCTTCATCTGACCCAGGGGCCAGCCTACCCCTTTCTCTGCAGGCGGGGGTGCTCAGGACTAAACTATTTCATCCACCAAAGGGCTTAAAACCACGTCTGGTTCAATGGATGTGGCCTGGGTATACCATGGTTTCCAAACATCTTATCCATTCAATTCTTGCCATCACCTTGCAAGGTTATCACAATCCCGTCTTACGCACGAGGAAACAGAGGCTCAACGCAAGGGATAGAGGCAGGCTTGTTCATTTTTTTAATTTTTAACTAAAACCTGCTTATACTTGGGTGACAACATGACGATTTGACACGCGTATCACAGTAAAGTGGGTTACTCCGGCTCAGCTGATTACCACATCTTCCCCTCCCATAGGTCCCTCTTTGTGCGGGTGATGATGGCACCTGAAATCTACTCGTAGAGAATTTCTGCAGTTATCACTAGTCACGGCCATCATGCTGGGCATTAGGTCTCCTCTCCTGCACCCTATCTCCCTCCGAAAGCCACTCTCCCTCTGCTGCCTCCAAGCCCCCATCCCTGCCCAGATGGCCGGCGTCAGGAAGCATGAGTGACTCCCCAGCAGAGGTCTGGGGTCCCAGGGTGGCCTGGCCTGGAGATGTGGGGATTCAGCTCAGCCAGGGGCTCCCGAGATTCCCTTGAGCGTCTCGGCGGTGGCCCATTTGATGCCTGAGATCTTGGTTTGTCATGTGAGCGGAGTAACTCAGAGAAAAGGTGGATATTGCAGTGAAAAGAGACTTCAGGGTCAGATAGACCTGACCTTCATTCCTGGCTGGATGCCCCACTGGCTCTGGGATCTGGGGCAAGTGCTTTAACCTCTCTGAATCTCATCTTGCTGGTCCAAACAGTGGGACCGACCACGCCTGCCACTTCTGTTCCCCTGGGCTGCTGAGGAGACAGAAATGAAACAAGAGGGGACACA
The DNA here is from genome assembly GCF_046562875.1 of Panthera onca. NCBI lineage: Eukaryota > Metazoa > Chordata > Mammalia > Carnivora > Felidae > Panthera > Panthera onca. The sequence goes on from NC_138342.1 coordinate 6,036,539, forward strand.
TCACGGTGCAGGATGGCCAGGGCCGTGGTGGGGATGCCAGCATTTCTGGCCGGTCCTGAGGTCTCAGGACATGGTCCCCCCAGGAGGCTGGCTGGGAGATACGTCTGAGCCTGACGGCAGCCGAGTTTGCGTCAGCAGCTGAAACATTCAGGATGACACATTTGAGTCATTACTCAGAAAGTGTTGCAAATGGATCGTTTTTGATTTCCTGGATGAAGTCACATTACCAAACACACTCAGTATGGTTGAGGTGACCAGCACTGAGGGGCTTTCTGGATATAGGACTTTCAGTTTTAAAATGGGGACAGTCCCTGGGGCACCTGGGTGGCTCAGATGGTTAAGCAGCTGACTTCAGCTCAGGTCATGATCTCGCGGTTTGTGGCTTCAAGCCCTGCGTCAGGCTCTATGCTGGCAGCTCAGAGCCTGGAGCCTGCTTCAGATTCTGGATCTCCCTCTCTCTGTGCCCCTCCCCCACTCACACTGTGTGTGTGTGTGTGTGTGTGTGTGTGTGTGTGTGTGTATGTGTGTGTGTGTGTCTCTATCAAAATAAACATTAAATAAACATTAAAAAAATTTTTTGGCACAGGAACAGACACTCAGATCAATAGAACAAAATAGAGAACCCAGAAATGGACCCACAAACGTATGGCCAACTAATCTTTGACAAAGCAGGAAAGGATATCCAATGGAATAAAGACAGTCTCTTCAGCAAGTGGTGCTGGGAAAACTGGACAGCGACACGCAGAAGAACGAACCTGGACCGCTTTCTTACATCATACACAAAAATAAACTCAACATGGATGAAAGACCTCAATGTAAGATGGGAAGCCATCAAAATCCTCGAGGAGAAAGCAGGACAAAACCTCTTTGACCTCGGCCACGGCAACTTCTTACTCAGCACGTCTCCGGAGGCAAGGGAGACAAAAGCACAAATGAACTACTGGGACCTCATCAAAATAAAAAGCTTCTGCACAGTGAAGGAAACAATCAGCAAAACTAAAAGGCAACCGACAGAATGGGTGAATATATTTGCAAATGACATTAAGATAAAGACTTGGTATCCAAACTCTATAAAAAACTTATCAAACTCAACACCCAAAAAACAAATAATCCAGTGAAGAAATGGGCAAAAGACACGAATAGACACTCCTCCAAAGAAGACATCCAGATGGCCAACCGACACATGAAAAAATGCTCCACATCACTCATCATCAGGGACATACAAACCAAAACCACAATGAGATACCACCTCACACCTGTCAGAATGGCTAACATTAACGACTCAGGCAACAACAGATGTCGGCGAAGATGCGGAGAAAGAGGATCTCTGTTGCACTGTTGGTGGGAATGCAAGCTGGTACAGCCACTCTGGAAAACAGTGTGGAGGTTCCTCAAAAAACTAAAAATAGAACTACCCTACGACCTAGTAGTTGCACTACTAGGCATTTATCCACGGGATACAGGTGTGCTGTTTCAAAGGGGCACATGCACCCCCATGTTTATAGCAGCACCATCATCAATAGCCAAAGTCTGGAAAGAGCCCAAATGTCCATCAGTGGATGAACGGGTAAAGAAGATGTGGTCTATATGTACAATGGAGTATTACTCAGCAATCAGAATGAAATCTTGCCATTTGCAACTACGTGGATAGAACCGGAGGGTATTATGCTAAGTGAAATTAGTCAGTCAACGAAAGACAAAAATCATATGACTTCACTCACATAGGACTTTAAGAGACAAAACAGATGAACATAAGGGAAGGGAAGCAAAAATAATATAGAAACGGGGAGGGGGACAAAACAGAAGAGACTTTAAATATGGAGAACAAACAGAGGGTTCCTGGAGGAGTTGTGGGAGGGGGGCTGGGCTGAATGGGTAAGCGGCACTAAGGAATCTACTCCTGAAATCATTGTTGCACTATATGCTAACTAATTTGGATGTAAATTAAAAAAAAAACAAAAACAAAAATAAGTTAAATAAATAAATAATAAAAGAATTTAAAAAAAGAAATTACAAAATTTTCTAAATGTGCTTCTAAACAAAATGTGCATCTGTTACCAACCTGAAAGCTATGATTTAAAAAATTAAATTTCCTAAAAACGACACGATTATGAGAAGTTGCATTCAGGACGGGAAAATGTTAACCAATAAAGTTTCTCAGTGCCAAAGTAAAAAAAAAAAAAAAAAAAAAAATTACACCGGGACAGTCCCAGAAAGACCAGGACAGTTTGGTCCCCTTATTTATTGTTGCTATTCTTTTTTTTTTTTTAATTTTTTAACGTTTATTTATTTTTGAGACAGAGAGAGACAGAGCATGAACAGGGGAGGGTCAGAGAGAGGGAGACACAGAATCTGAAACAGGCTCCAGGCTCTGAGCTGTCAGCACAGAGCCCGACGCGGGGCTCGAACTCACGGACCACGAGATCATGACCTGAGCCGAAGTCGGCAGCCCAACCGACCAAGCCACCCAGGCACCCCGCTATTCTTATCATTATTATTAAATCTTACATTTAGAGTCTGATTACTCTATAAAGCTATAAAGCTCCCTCTAATATCTCCTAGGCCGTGCAAACATTTCTTCTTGCTAGGAATGCTCAGTACCAATAAGCGGTGCTTGCTTTGCAGCAGGGTTTACTTAGATGCTCACACCGGCCTCCAGTGGGACATGCATTTCCCTTCCGGGGAGATCCAGGGAGTGCACGGTGGACAGCACATCTCTCCCCTCCTTCCCCTGCAGGTACCCTTGAGGGATGGGCGGTCCATCTGTCTTCCCCGTCCCAGAGGGTGTCGGATCCCCAAGCTGTTCCTGGAAAACGGACCTTTTTGTCCCCAGAACAGACACCACCACGAACACAGGGTAACGCTCAGCCTAGAACAACCAACATGAACACAGGGAAACGTTCAGTCTAGAACAGACACCATCATGGACACAGGGAAACGCTCAGCCTGGAACAGACAACCACCATGGACACAGGGAAACGCTCAGGGAAAGAGAAACATCCAAGCACCTTCTCTTTCCACAATGAGGGCTTGATGGCTGAACACGGTCACTCCTCTTGTGAGCCAAGCCCAGGTCCCAGCGCTCCAAGGAGGGGTCCAAACAGCCAGAGGCACCTGCCTGCAGCCAAAGGAACAGAACCGTCTCTCAGCCCAGGGCAACTTCACTTGGGTTAAGTCATCGAAAGCATGAAGGGGCCTAACTTCCAGCACCCCAGGCCGGGGTGCAAATTAAACCTGTTGCGCTCTGACTTTGTTTTGCTCATTAACTCAAGGCAGACGTTGGGCTTCTGAGGAGCTACGACGTCCCCAGCGGGGCTCCGAGGGGACCACAGAAGCTGGAAGGTGGGCTTTCGAGAGTGAGAAACCAGACAGCCTCCAAAGCAATCCCAAAGGTGGGTGGGCTTTGGGACCGGGCTCTGCCTCTTCCCAAGGCTGCAACCTAGGCTCGTCTCCTCGTCCCTCCTTGCCCTGCAAACGGGCCTCAGCCCGCCCAGCCCCTAGTGGCGCCCACAGGGAAGCCATCACACACGGGGACACACGGGAGGTGTGCAGCTTGTACCGACAGCAGGAGGAGTTGTTACTACGACATTTAACCACGCAAAATGTCTGCCTTCCTCTATAAAGATGATCGGAAGCGAGATGCAAAATCAGATATTTTAAGTATGTCTGTGTGACGGAATCCGAAGTGACTTTCAATTCTCTTACTATTCCTTCCAGCGCTTTTGGACCTGTGGCGATAATGCCAATAATGATACAGCAGGGCTCTCACACAGGGAGATGGCACACCGAGGCTTTCTTCGTCCAGGAAGCAACTTTATTCGTCATACCCGCCTGGGCTCAGTGGGTTCGTACCTGAAAAACTGAGCCTTGAGTACAGTGGGGTGCAGCCTTTCATGCAATTTTCAGTTCTTTGTCTCCCCTGTATGGTGACACCTATAGTCTGATTGGACACAGTCCAGGTTACAGAATCATGTCAGATCTATGCATACGTGTGTGGGAGTTTCTGGGGCCACGTTACTTACCTTTGTTCTGAAGAGGCCTCCACCATATTCTTTTTTTTTTTTTTTTAATTTTTTTTAACGTTTTATTTATTTTTGAGACAGAGAGAGACAGAGCATGAACGGGGGAGGGGCAGAGAGAGAGGGAGACACAGAATCGGAAGCAGGCTCCAGGCTCTGAGCCATCAGCCCAGAGCCTGACGCGGGGCTCGAACTCACAGACCTTGAGATCGAGACCTGAGCTGAAGTCGGCCGCTTAACCGACTGAGCCACCCAGGCGCCCCATATTCTTTAGGGAGGGGTTCTACCTCTACTACTTTTGGGGTCAAAGAGCATCATCTTGGTTTGGAGGTTTGTATTTCCATAATATCATCACGTGCGTGGCCATTTTCCTTTTGGCCATGGCCTCAAGGAGGCTGGAGACAGACCGTATAACCAGGAGAGCTAGGCAAGGTAGGATTAAGCAAGTTCCCCCAAATCAAGAGGATAATTCCCAGGAGGGTTTGGAATCCCCCGAGAGTTGAGAACCATCCTTTAAATAACTCCCCAGAGTCCCAGCCTTTCCAGGTCTGGACGGGGGCACGGGCAACCTTTCTCATTCGGTCTGTGATGTCCACCATCTATCTGTAGGCAGCAGTCGCTCAGGTTAAACTCCCCACAAGCTCCTCCCTCAGAAGCAAGCAGATAATCCAAGGCCAAGCGATTTTGATAGATGGCATTGAGCACTTTGGTTTGCCGCTCGGCTAGCAAGTGAGGCGCTCTAGAAGTTTCATTGGTTATAATTTCTACAGCTGCTTGCAGTCCGATTATGCGGGGTAGCACGTAAATGGGAGTGAGGGAGCCCCAGGACACATCCTCTGCCCGGGCGGCAGGGCCAGATGGTAAGGTCCACGCGACTCCCTGGCCTGACTCGGTCATGCGAATACGTGGGTCACATGATGAGGAATCTAGGTCTACAGAAGGGGTCCAGACTGGAAGCAACCAATACCAACGAAGCATCTTATCCACAGAGGGAAGGTGAGTGCCAGCAGAGACCCCTCACCTACTCTCAGCCGGCCAGGGCGTACATCACAGTAAGGAAACAGATCTAGAAAATAAGGACTGTCTACTGGTCCCACCGGACCATTGATTCCTCATTTAGATCCCCCCTTATGGCCTTGATAATGGGTGGGAGGGCACCAATAAACGATTTCATAGCGGGGGGAACCCTGTCTGCTTCTTCAGCTTCCCATTTGCAGCTGCAGTCGGCCTCCCTGAAGGTCCCTTATCTCTCACTGCCTAATGTTAACCCTTTTTCGGGGAGCCTGGGTGGCTCAGTCGGTTGGGCACCCAGCTTCCGCTCAGGTCATGATCTCATGGCTCGTGAGTTCGACCCTGCATCAGGGTCTGTGCTGACAGCTCAGAGCCTGGAGCCTGCTTCGGATTCTGTGTGTGTCTCTCTCTCTCTGCCCCTCCCCTGCTCTTGTGCACTCTCTTTCTCCCTCTCAAAAAATAAACAAACATTAAAAAATTAAAAGAAACCCTTTTTCTATTCATTTTTCCTCCTGGAATAGGGCTCTTAACTGCCGTTAGGGAACAGGGACGATGACCGTTCTGGCTTCTTCAAGCTGACAAGGGGCGGTGTGGGGGCACAAAAGTTAGTCTATCCAAGGGTCGGTCGAGTGGCCCACGGTATGGTTCTACAGGAAGGCCGGCAGCCATGAGGCGGCATAAACATCGGAAGACACGACGAGAAAAATGCAAAGTAAAGATTATAGTGACCAACAAGATGGCATCTCAAGATAACGTCCCCACTTCCCAAACCAGTCAAACAATCCAGGACTGACGTTGCCCCATTATGTCCGAATGTCATCTCTCAGTTCTAAGACTCGGTGAGGATTGTTTGTTATATTGAAACAACACACGTCAGGGGGTCTCTCAGAGCCCGGGCGATGGAGAAGCACTGAGTCAATGGTGGCTCTATTCTCCAAGAGTCCGGCCCTAACTTGACTTAATTTTTTTTACTTAAGGCATCTAAATTATTAAGAGTTTTGCTGTATATAAGCAGTCAGTTTGCTTTATTTTGAGGTGTAAAAATTTTTCAAGAGCTGAGAGTCCTACTGGAGAGTCAAGGCAGCCATTTAACCATTACTAATTTGCAAATTTTTAGGTTAGCCAAACCTGGGTATTATTTTATAAAGCAGAACTTTTATTGCGTCTTGTGCCTTTTTCTTTTCATTTCTTTTTTCTTTTCTTTCTTTCTTTTTTTTTTAGGGGAAGGCCTCTACCCAATTAGTAAAAGCATCAACCCATACCAACAGATGTTGGAATTCCTTTGACCTTGGCATGAGTGAAACCTAATTATCAGCCTTCCCTGGACTGCCTCCAGTTCCTTGATTGCCTGGGAGAGCGAGTCTGTAGTGGAGAGGATTGTTTCAGACTTCAGAGGCTGATACTATTTGTTGAACTGTCCTTGACACATTTTTCCCAGTAAACATCATTTGGGCCATTTGATAAGTTTCATCCCTCCTTAAATGAAAGGCCTGATTCAGGGCTTTAATGATCTTTTAGCTCCGTGAGTTCCATGATAGTAATTGCCCCGCTCTGTCTGTAACCATCCGAGTGCTGTGACAGGGTCCATGAGTCAGACCCCAGTTCATTTCCTCGGGAGAGGAGGCGGGATCAAATCTCCTTTAATAACTGATATAGCGGGTGAGCTGTTTTCTGAACCCTGGCACCCACGGTCTACAATATCCAGTAATCCCCCCAAACTCACACAATTATCGGTCCTGGAGTTAGCAGCACTATCGTCTCTAATGGAGTTCTAATGTCCCCTCCTAGCAAGGGAGGAAGGCTCTCTGATATTATCGGGAAAGAATGAGAAAAACTTGGTTTTCCCCATATGCATCCCAGGGGCAGAGAGAAAAATGTAGTTAAAGGTTTTTCGGAGACGCCTCTAATCGTCATGCTGCGTTTGGATAGTTGGCCGGGAGTAGAAAAGAGGACAGAAAAGGTGGGTCCTGTATCAAGAAGGAAATGAACCTGCTTTTTAGTGACTTAAGTTTTCCAGATTTATCTGAGGCTCGAGGCTGGGGCTTCCAACAGACAGTCCTGGGAGCCACTGCAAAGAGCCCCAGGCCCCATCAGTCCCTTTCAAGGACATTGGTTGTCTGAGCCTCGCAGATGGAGGTCTCCGAGGGCATTCAGACCCCCAGCGATTGTCTCCACATAAGGGGCATGGCTTGTGGGACTTTGATTTCTGTGTCCCTTCTGAGGGCAGTCTCCTTTCCAGTGCCCTGACTAGTCACATAAGTGACATTTGGTGCCAGGACCTCGGGAAGTCTGGTCTGACATAGTGCGTAAGGTCACGACCAAGGCCTCAGATTTTTCTTAAGCCTCCTTCCCTGTTTTCTTTTTATTTTGATCTCAGTTGTAATATACCCGATTGGCAGCTCGTAAGAATTCCTCCAGGGTCCCTTCCAGACCAATAATTTAATTATTATTTATTTAATATAATTATATATAAATATAAATATTATTTATTTAATTTATTTATCACTTATTTAATAATTTAATTATTATTATTATTATTCTTTCAGAGTTCATGGGTCAAAATTATTCCAGTTTTTTAGAATGCATCCCAAAGGAGTATCGGTCTTGGTTGGGGAACTGCCCATCTATAGGAAAAAGGAGGAAGAGGGGTCCCTTATCCTAATTTTCCATAGCTTGCCAGAAGAAACCTCATCTCCTGGCCCTGGGTTTTGTCTGGCTATTGGACCGTTGCCTTTTTCAGCAGGGTCCATATAAATATGTTCCAGCCATGTGGGTGTCCATTTTAGAGTATCTAGGTTGTTACAAATTGGCATACACTGGGCTAAGTGTAGCAAAAAGGCTCCTATGTTTTCCAGTAAAAGCCCTTTTTCTCCAACCAGTCCCATTTAGGACAAAATTACTTTCTTTTACCTTCAACAAAAATGTATTTCCATCCTTTATATCTTTCTTACATATCTCCTACTTTTCTACATACAGAGTTACCTTATTTATTTAAAAAAAATGTTTATTTTTGAGAGAGAGAGAAGAGAGAGCATGAGCAGGGGAGGGGCAGAGAGAGAGGGAGACACAGAATCGGAAGCAGGCTCCAGGCTCCGAGCTGCCGGCACAGAGCCTGACACGGGGCTCGAACCTCTGAACTGGGAGATCGTGACCTGAGGAGCTCGAACTCACAAACCGTGAGATCATGACTTGAGCCGAAGTCGGACACTTAACCGACTGAGCCACCCAGGTGCCCCACTTCCTTATTTTTATCAGTCTTAAGTACATTTGGCAGAATTGTAACTCTTAGAAACCTTAGCCTCCAATGAAAGCTAAGTGGTAACCAGTTGTGGACTGTTATATGAGATTTTTTTTTTGGATGAGAAAGTTATGAACCCATTAAGCACAGAGCATGTTTTTTTTTTTTTAACAGATTTAAATACCCTTAGTTTTGGTTTTTTGCTTTGTTTTGTTTTGTTTTTGCCATAAGAAGCCCAAAGCATAAACCTATGTTTAGAAAGCAATGCTTCAGCATTTCGTTCCATTTGGAAGAGGCCTAAACGTCCAACGAATTTGAATTAGTATATCATGGAAGCAAACCTTTAAGGTTTTGGGTTACCAAAGACTCTGAAAGTTGTCTTAACGACAACCCATGAAAACTTTGAGACAGAAAAAATTAACCATCGTTTTAGGCCATCTTCTTTGTTGACGGGGTGCACCAGAGAGATCTTAATTCCGTCCCACCCATGTTTGCTTAAAAGCCCACCACCGTCAATTTTCACCGAGGGTGCCAGTGGGAAGTCTGAACCGGGGGTGTTCCTCGCTCTCTGACAGCAAGGGGAGGAGGAGGAACCCCCGCAGACGCAGGTTGTACCAAGGTGGGGCAGAAATGGGAGGAGGGAGGGGAAGGCGGAAGGGGTGAGGTGCAGCCTAGAAGCCTGGAGGCAGAGAAAGGTGCAGAAAAAGAAGTCTCCTGGTCCTAGAACCTGCCAGCTCAGGCAGACGAGCAGGCACAGACCTTTTCCACCAACAAGTCCGACAGTCCATGTCGTGCTAGAGAAGACAGGCAACTTTTCCGAGACCACAGGAGTTTCAGCAGCTGCTTGGGAATATCCCCGAAAGTCTCCAACCCAAGGTCGACTAGCCAGAGACAGTTGGCTGTAGTCATCATAGCCACTGACCCAGAGAACAAGTGAGGGGGAAGTCCCCATATACAGTCAGTGCAACCAGAGTGTATGAGGAGAAACAGAGAGAGAGAGAGAGAGAGAGAGAGAGAGAGAGAGAGAGAGAATTAGAGTTCCCTTCAGTAGGGATAGCCTGTGTTTTCTTCAGCAACCTGGGTTGGGTTTGGATCACTTCTATTCACTGGTCAGGGTCACCTGCAAATTTGCCCGGGTCCTTTGTATTTGCTTAGAACCTTGCCAGGAAAATGGAACCTTCATGGGGCCAAAGTCACCACGAGGCATTTTAGTCAATAGGTACATTAAATGTGCCTTCCCTTCGGGGGGAAGCTTTTTCATCCCTGACAATCCTGGATAAGGAAGGCATGGGCATCTCACAGGTGGCCTTTCCTGAGAAGAGCCCTCAGGGGACAAGCCTACAAGTACTTGCCTTTCTCGGCCCCTTAAAGTGGCCGGGAGGTTGGTACCTAACTTACAACTCTTACACAAGGAACCTGGACAATACAGGCCTAACTGTAAGATTGTGCTGCCTGAACACGGCCCTCCGGAGGCCAGAACTCTCTCCATCCTCCAGGAGATATTGGGGAGTTTCAGTATCAAGCCCTGACCTGGATCAGACTCCCGAGGAAGTCTGATGCCACCCTAAGGCGTATGAGGTCACCACGGAACCTTGGATGACGACTCAGCACTCGCTTCGGCTCCTTGGTCAGGTCGGAACCTTTCCGCTGTCCGTCTCATTCACACTCAGTCATAGAGCGACCCCGACTCGCTGCCCAGGGCCCGGCGCCTTGGAGGTGTGGGTTCGTTCCTTGTTCCTTATAGAATCGCTCGGGCAACTCTGGGAGGTGATCAGGCTCCCCTTCTGCCTCTTGGGGACAGGTCTGCCAAGACGAACCTGGGTTCTTACCGGTGTGACGGGTGGCCCTCCCGGAGCCGGCTCCTGGGCCTCGTGGGTTCCACGGGGCATCCGGGGCCCTCCTAGGATCAAGCAGATCAAGCAGTCCGCAGGTGCCAGGCAAGGTCGCTTCTCCCGGTGCTCCGAGGTCCACACCCCGGCGACAAAGAGGTGGAAACACACCGTGTCCAAATCCCAGACGCGAGCCCCCGAGAATAACAGCAAAAGAACAAGAGCCCGTGCTAACCAAGCGCTTGGTCCATGCCAGACCCTCTTCTGAGCGTTGCATCTGTGATGCAACACCCGCCTCCCGCCTCACTGATCCTCCCCGCCTCACTGATCCTCACGAGGGGGAAAAAAGAAAAAAAAGGAAAAGGAGCAGGTGAGTAATGTTCTCGCCCCCGTGTCTGAGATGAGGAAATTAGAGCCTAAGGGGATTAAACGCCTGGCCTGGGGTTCAAGCAGTGGAGGTAGGACTTGCAGCCAGTCTGCTTCTGTGGTCCAAGTTCTCAGCCACCACGGACCAGGGTCCAGGCTCCTGCCCCCTCGCGTGTGTCTGCAGGTGCCACACAGAATGCACACACATTTGGTCCGGTCCAGCCGGAAGGCTGTCCTTACTGAGAGGAGTTTCATTACCGGCCGAAAGGGAGGATGTAGTCTTACGGTTTTTCAAGAAAACGTTAATCACCTTAAAATAATAAGCAGACGCTCTTCTCACTGAATTTAAGGCTTTCGGTCACCGCCCGTCTTCGGGGTCACTGTTGTCCCCACATCTCACGGACTCTGTACCGAGTAAGAAGAGACAGGAGTTGAGTAGACAGAAGAACTTTTCTTATTCGAAGAGGAAAGTGGGGAGAACTGGTAAGAAAGACGTACAGAGTGGGGAAGTGAGCAAGCTTTCACCCAAAATGGACCTTGGGGTAAGCTGCCCCGGGCTCAAATCCCGGCTCTGCCATCACTAGGCCTGTGTTAGTTTGCTGGGGCCGCCAGACTGGACCTCAGGCAGGAGGCTTACGCAGCACAGACTCATGGTCTCAGGGTCTGGAGGCTGTGAGCCCAAGGTCAAGGTGCCCACAGGCTTGGTTCCCTCTGAGCTGGTGAGGGAGGGTCTGTTCCATCTGTAGATGCCACGTTCTCTCTGTGTCCCTCCACACTGTTGTCCCTCTGTGCCTGTGTCTGTGTCCAAATGTCATCTTCTTGTAAGGACACAGTCACACCGCATCAGGACCCACCCTGGACCTCGTCCTAACGTGATTCCTCTGTAAAGTCCTTCTCTCCAAATACAGTCACATTCTGAGATCCTGGGGGGTTAGGAGTCGTGTATATGACCTTGGAGGTCGGGAGGGACGCAGTCCAGACCCTAACACTCACCAAGCCCCAGCCTCCTGGCATGTACAATGAGATTATTGTATTAATTCCTCCTTCCATTTATTTGATTAAAAACTCCTTTTGGATCCTCCCTCAGGCTTTATCCTTTCCATCAGCCAACCCACCCATACGTATTCCTGTCCCATCAGGTTCCAAGCACGCTGCTAGGCTGGGCAGAGCTGAGACCACCCCCCCCCCCGGGGGGGTTCCTTTGGGCGAGAGTGGGCCTCAGATCACAAGCAAACACACCGATGGAAGAAGGCTCTGGATGCTGTGCAAGTCCGGGATCCATCCTCTTGAGAGGACAAACAGGGCTTCCCAGAGGAGGAGCCCCCAGCTGGCTCTGGGACAATGATGTGGAGATCCCTAGGGACAGAGGGGACAGGGGCCTGTTGAGCACATTCAGAGTAGAGAAAACCCGCGAGCAGGGGTGTGGCACTGAAAAGGAACCTTCTGGGTTCTCCAGGACCCTGAAATTTTTCCTCTGTATCCTCCTGGTGTGTAAGCACTGACTAGCACCCAGCTCCTTGGTCCAACTCCTTAAACTTCACTTCCAGCCCCCATACCCCACCCTCCGATGGCCCAGCCCGGGGCCTCAGTTGCTCGTGGGCGTCTTTGCCCAGCTCCACCGTCCCGGCTGAGCTCTGGGAGGGTGAGTGTTCAGGCCAAGGCCTCCAGAGAGGTGGGGGCTGCTGAAATGAGCTCATGTAACCCCATCCCTGCCATGTGGCAATGGCGTTTCCACGAATAGTAGCACAGGCACTTGCGTGTGTGTGCGCGTGAGATTGCTTTTAACCCAGCCAAAATCAAGGTTTCCCCATCTGCACAATGAGAGAAGTAAGGTGTAAGTCCGAATGGAGTTACTACGTGCAAAGTGTTCACAGGGCATCTGAAAGCTCAAATAATATTCATCCGCTATTTTTAGTTACAGTATCATTATTTCAGTGATAGGTTGTTGCATTACTGCACGCAAATGCCCAACACAACCATGGGTATGCAGCCAAGTGTCCAATTAGTGATAGGTGTTAATTTTAGAAAGTAGGGATGCTTCGGTCTGAAAACTCTGTGTCGATGTCCCTGGACAGAGCTAAAGTAGCCAAAAGTCCCTTTCACTGGCCTCAAGGTAACCAAGTACAAGGTCAGAAACAGTGAGAACATTTGATGAGTGCCTTTTTTTTTTTTTAATTTTAAATTCTTTGAAATTTTGGACATTTGTTTCCTGACCCAGCATTTGTAATGTTCTGTGTATATTTCTTTTATTTTTTTTAAACTGTTTATTTTTGAGAGAGAGGGAGACAGAGTGTGAGCAGGGGAGGGACAGAGAGAGAGGGAGACACAGAATCCGAAGCAGGCTCCAGGCTCTGAGCCGTCAGCACAGAGCCCGACGTGGGGCTCGAACCCACAAACCGAGAGATCATGACCTGAGCCGAAGTCGGACGCTCAGCCGACAGAACCACCCGGGCGCCCCTGTTGGGTGCCTTCTGTTTGCTTTGTTCTAAACTCTCTCCACGACTATGAGTAGATGAGTTATCTAACTATGAAGGAAATTTAATCTCCACTGGCATTGTCCAATTTTGAAGAGGACGAAACCGAGGCACAGAGAGGCTACATGCCTTGCCCCAAATCACACAGCGGTGAGTGGTGAAGCCGGGGCCCCTGCTGTACCCTGGCCCAGAGCCCTCCTTTTTTAGAAAGCCAAGCTGGTCCTCGGGCAGAAGCAGCTCATTTCAGCCGTTCGCTCCAAGAAGCAGAAGAGGGGAGCACACGAAGGCCCGAACAGAAGTGCCCACCCCAGCCTGAGCGGCCCACACAGGCTGTCACATCCCGGCCGGCCCCCTCGCACACGCACTTAACTAGCCGGAAACGACCGTCGCGAATCTGTTTCCTGTTGTGACAGCTCAGCCGTCCCCCGCATCACTGCTCTTGGACAGGTCCCCTCCACCGGCTCTGCTTCCTGGGGCTCTGTCGTGTCTCCATGAGGATCCTGTGGCAGAAAATCCGGCCACGGAAAGACGGGCGCACGAGCGGTTTGGGGGACGGGTGTTTAACTGGGTTCAGCCTTCACATACTACCTTGGCCTCGGGGTGCAGGGGCCCACAGCCTTCACCCACTTCTCAGCCCCATCCTGAAAGGTGGAGGGTGACAATGGGCATTTTCCGTGGCCTGGCCACTCACCGTAAGAAGCTGCCAGGACCCCCCGCCTATGCCCACCCCCCTCCCAGCTGGGCTGAGTGTGCATGTGTGTAAGATGGACAGACAGACAGAGACAGACCAGCTCTGCCGCTGACTAGCTGAGCGACCCTAAAAAGTCACTCACAGTTTGGGAACTCTGCGCTCTCATCTGGAAAATGAGAGCTTTGGACCACGTCCACAGTGTTTTCAAACCCAGAAGAATCCTAGAAATTTCTGGATGTGCCTGGCCTAGTTTAAAATCCCAGGCTTGATAAAAAGTGAATTCTCTTCCAGAATCCTATTCCAGAGAACAGCATCATTGCCGTGAACCTTCACTGGGCCCTTCTGAGTGCACGACGTCACCCTCAGGGCCGGGGCGTGGACGGGTCTTAGATCCATCTGTCCCACGTTTCGCTTCCTGCCAAATGACCGTCACCTTAATGGTAGCTTCTTCCAGTTTAATAATTCGTGGAACAATCAAATAACAAGTATTTAATGCCAGCGCGGCATTAAAGCTGGTCTCCGAGTTCAAATCCCACAGCCTCTCTGAGCCCGGAGCCCCTTCTGCAGATCACGGGTACCAACGCCTCCTTCCGAGCGAGTGGCTGCCCGAGGCGTGGACATCTGTAAAAATGCTATCCCTCGGCTGTCCTCAGTCCAAGGCCAGTTTCTCTTTCCTAAGCTCGTCAGGACGCGGGGGCTTGACTGTGGTGAAGGGAATAAAGATAAGGATTTGGGGTTCCAAGAACTGTTTTCTTTGGCCGCAGAGAAAAGACGAATAGTTAGCGTGGCTCGCGTGCAGGGAGGATCGTCAAAGAAAACGGGTACAATGTAGCTATAGAGACAAGCAGTGATTCTCTGTAAGTGGCTCCCGGAGGGGGGGGGGGGGGGCGGGCTCCGGCCCCTGAAGATTTTTCTGTTTGGAAACTAATTGTACAACCAGAAAAATATTTAGTTTCGAGAGAGAGAGAGCAGGGGAGGGGGCAGAGATACAGGGAGAGGGAGAGAATCCCAAACAGGCTCCGCACTGTCAGCACAGAGCCCAGCACGGGCTTCCAAGTCACGCACCGTGAGATGATGACTTGAGCAGAAATCAAGAGTCAGACGCTTAGGGGCGCCTGGGTGGCGCAGTCGGTTAAGCGTCCGACTTCAGCCAGGTCACGATCTCGCGGTCCGTGAGTTCGAGCCCCGCGTCAGGCTCTGGGCTGATGGCTCGGAGCCTGGAGCCTGTTTCCGATTCTGTGTCTCCCTCTCTCTCTGCCCCTCCCCCATTCATGCTCTGTCTCTCTCTGTCCCAACAATAAATTTAAAAAAAAACGTTGAAAAAAAAATTAAAAAAAAAAGAGTCAGACGCTTAACCCACTGAGCCACCCAGGGGCCCCTGGTTTATTTTTCAAGTCAGAAGTCACTTGGAGTAAAGTATGGCAACTCGGGAAATGGATTAATTGGAATAATAACAGAATATCTTCTTCCGCTGTGTTATAAAAAGTACTTTCCTGCAAAATCGCTCATTTTATTCTGGTAACACTCTCGTGAAAAAGGAATGATTGCCCCTCTTATACAGATGAGAAAAGTGAGGCCCAGAGGGAACAAGGGTCCCCCGAGGCGACATAGCTAGGAAACAGCCGAGCTGCCATTAAAAAATCCAGATTCCCGGATGCGACAATGCGAGAGGGACGTCAAATAACCAGCCCAGCGTCCCGCCAGTACAGGCGATTTCACAAGATGCCCTGGTTCCTCACCTCTCCCTGGGTCCGCACCCTTCATCATGTGATTTCTCAGCTCGTCTCTCTGCAAGAAAGAAGAATGCTTCCCGCCCTTTGACTTTGGGTTCAACCCTGTGACTTTGGTCAATGGAAAGTTAGCAGGTGGGACGCGACTGGTGGCTTGAACACGGTTTCGTGACTGGGCTTCTGTGCCGTTGCCACGAGGAGGAGATGCCTGGCTTAGCGCACTGGATCCCGGGGGAGGCGGAGAGGCGCGTGGGGCAGACTGTCCACCACTCAGGTGAGCCTCGCCCAGGTGAGCCTTGCTGCCCAGGTGAGCCTGGCCAACTAAGCTCATGGCCCAGCGGACACGTGAGCAAGCCCAGCCCGGATCAGCCAAGCTCCGGGTGACCCAGGAGCTAAATGAATACGTGTTATTGACTGTCGCCGAGATTCTGGGTTTGCGTGTTGTGCAGCGTTACTATGGGTGCTCATGCATCATCTCGTCCGTCTTGTCTTTCCAGCGGCGGCCACAGCGTGGTACGATCCACCCCAGCCCACCATCAAGTACCCCGAGAGCCCACTCGCTGGCTAAGCTACAGGATAAATGCCGCGTGTCCCCTTGGAGCCTCTGTTTCACCGCAGAAGACATCCAAAGCATCATGTCTCGGTGAAAAAACACGGTTAGTTATAGCACCCTGCAAGGTGCAAGGTTGGCCTGGACTAAGATAAAATATGAGACTTAACACTTTCTTCTCTTTAAGCTTATTTATTTATTTTGAAAGAGAGAGAGAGAGAGCGAGCAGAGGCGGAGCAGAGCAAGAGAGAGAGAGAATCCCAAGCAGGCTCCACACTGCCAGCAGGAAACCGATGCAAGGCTCGAACTCAAGAACCGCGAGATGGTGACCTGAGCTGAGACCAAGAGTCAGAGCTTAAGCAACTGACCCACCCACGCGCCCCGCAACTTCCATTTCCTTCATGGGAGAAACACACTATAAGCCTCCCTCTGGAACCTCTAAGACAGCCTCTCCCTGAAGGAAGTGCCTCTGGGGGGAAATGAAGCACCGATCTAAGGGGAACTGGAGTTGGCCTTAGAAAGCCACTGGCCTGCAGGAGCCTCTTTTTCTCTCATTTATCAGCCGGGCCCAGGCTCCCACCGGGGAGCGTGAGGAAAATAAAGTAACATCAGGGAATTTATGCGGCAAGCATAGGACACAGATGACTCTTAGGGCCCAAGACGTAAATAACAACACAGGGTTTCTGTTGGCACAAACACGCCTTTCGTCTCCCTCTTGCCACACAGCTCTGCTTAGCAACTCCAGGCAGTTAAGTCCCGTCTCTTGGAATTCAAGAGAAACACGCGGTATTCCGGAGGGACCTCTGAAATCACAGCGTGCTCACGCCAAGAGCCTGACGAATGGCACTCGCAGTGGCATTACCACTATTTATCATCCAGGGGTGTTTACAGAGGCCAGTGGGGGGCGAGGGGCACTGTCCGGAACCCCCCCCCCCCCTTGGGCTGACACAGTCTCCTCCCTGCAAATAAACGAAGCCTTGAAACGCTGTGTTTTTACGCGCGCCGTGGGCTTTCTTAAAAATGGCCTTCCCTGTGCTGTGTTTTCCTTGGCTTGCTTTTACGCGCTCGTTCCGAGCAGGAGGGAACGGGGACTGGAAGAATTCGCAGGCGGGCCGGTCACGCAGGGGATTTTCAGAAGTGGCCGTGGTGTCTCCAAGGCCCTCTGGGTTGAGGAGGCAGAGAAGAAACCCAAAGATCGCCCTCTGGCGCCCTCTGTCGGCCCCACCTCCGTGGGCGGCTCACCAAGCCCTATTGGTTGTACCTCTGACCTCTCCCCCAGGGGAGCCCCTCCTCCCCCCCCCCCCCCCAAGGCCCAGGCCCTCTGCCTCTGGCCTTGACTCTGTGCATCAGCCTCACGGCGGCTCCCATCCACCCAGCCTCCCCTGCAACACAGCCCTCTTTCTCAATCCAAGATCTAATGGCATCTTCAGTGGTTTCCTGATGCCAGTAGGTGGAGGTCCAACTTCCTTAGTTTAGAATGCAGAGGCCCTTCCAACCTGGCTCCGGCTCTCCTACTCAGCCCCATCAACACCCTTCCCTCCCTGGAACAGGACCCCCAAGCCATGCCAATTTGACCACAATTCCCCATCTGCAATGCCTCCCCCTGCCTGCTAGGCCTTCCTTTCTCTGCCTGGGAGACTTCCATCTGGCTGATCCATTCTAAGTCAAGTATGACCACCTTGGGGACGATTTTCATTCATCAGCAGTTCACCAAGGCCGTGGGGACAGGGCCAGCCTCATGGGCATGGGACCTGTTCAGGCACACAGGGCCCCACACTTAGAAGAGCCCCATGCTTGGCTTAATGCTCTGCTAACAAGGTCGTGAAATTCTTAATACGTTTGTCCTTGAACTTGTGCTTGGCAAGTGACGTCCGATGGGGCAACAGAGCGTGCCCAATAATACACACGGCTGCTGTTTCTTGCCCTTTCGCATTCGCAAGCAGCCGTCGTGAGACCCCGTGAGCACAGAAAACCGAGGGACTCACAATGCAGAGTCCAGGAAGACACCAAGTTCAAGGTAAGTTCAAGTTCAAGACCCCAAGCAAGCTCAAGGTAAGTGTGTGACATCTGTGACTTAGAGTCGCAGGGGCTCCCACATCTCCTAGAGGTCAGACTTTTTGTTACAACTGGAACCTACGTCCGATGCGGAAAAATGGTACCGGCCTTCTAGAAGACGCTAATGACCAAGGATCCCTATCACGTCCCTTCTTCCTCTTGGTACGTCTCTATCAGCCAATCACTTACGCTGAACACGATGGGGAGACCCCAGCTTTCCTTTGTGTGCTTCCTTCCTCATCAGTGAACTGAAGCCGGAGAGCGTGCGTAGAATGTGTGTATATCAAGAAGTAAAATCCAAACAGTCGAGCTAGTTGGGTGCAGCGTTTCCACAGTTCTGATCACAAAGAAATCTGTGTGTGGGCGCCTGGGTGGCTCAGTCGGTTAAGCGTCCGACTCTTGATTTCGACTCAGGTCATGATCTCACGGTTCACGGGTTCGAGCCCCGCATCGGCTCTCAGCTGTCAGCGCAGATCCTCTGTCTGCCTCTCTCCCTGCCCCTCCCCTGCTAGCGCACTCTCTCTCCCTCTCTCAAAAATAAATAAACATTAAGAAAGAAAGAAATACATGTGTGTGAGCTACCAGATACAACTGTACAATTCCTGCATATTTGCATGAGTTAAATGCTCTCATATTTTTTCTTTTAATCTTTTTAAGGTTAACTTATTTTTGAGAGAGAGAGACAGAGCGCGAGCAGGGGAGGGGCAGAGAGAGAGGGAGACACAGAATCTGAAGCAGGCTCCAGGCTCTGAGCTGTCAGCACAGAGCCCGACACGGGGCTCAAACTCACGAACCATGAGATCATGACCTGAGCCAAAGTTGGACGCTCAACCGACTGAGCCACCCAGGCACTCCTTGGCCATTCTTTTTAAAGCATGCACACACTTATGCTCATGCACACACACACACACACACACTATAATCGCTTTTTGTTAAGGCTAGAGGTGAGCTGTGCTCGGACTCTGACAGGAACCGCCTCGCTCAGTGTATTCTGCGGACCTTTCATCACCGGACACCGTCCCAGAGACTCAAGGGCTTGTCTGATGCCCAAATCCTGGCAACCTTGGCAACACGAGGGTCAACACTCCCCGATGACTGTGACTCCGACCCAAGTTACATTTCCCTGCCATTTCCCGAATGTGTGCCTGTCTTGTGCAACTCGTTTTACTGAATGAATAGACCGATCCACACATCAAAGGGTGAAAGAATCAAAGAGTGAGGATCAAGGCAGAGTGACCATCGCTGAGTTTGCTCCCCTGCAGCACTATACCACCCGCGGACGCGGCGGTCTGTCGGGATCGAGGTACAGACCGTGTGGCATCACACTGACCTGGGACAGGTAGCCTGACCAGTCGTGTCAAGGTCCAGATTTTCAGAGGCTGCTGGACAGAGGGGTTTTCGAGCCAGCCAGACAGGGTTCAAATCCCAGCAGTCCTGCTAAGCTTCCCTGACTTTGGGGAAATCACGCGTCCCTTCTAAGACTCACTCAGCATACCCATCGAATGGGAGGGAAGAGACCTTGTGGGATGTCGAAACGTTACTCTGTAACGTGTATTTTAAACCCGGTGATTCCCGGCAGCAACTGCTCTTCTCATTTCCATCCCTAGACGCACACGGAAAGCTGAAGGCAGCCGCTGTGGGAGGAAATCGCTTTCAAGGGCATAAGAGCTTTCATCTGTGCTACTTGGCCCATGAGATGTTTTTCGTGTACTGGCCCGTGTGGTTAACTGATGGGAAAGGAGGACAACCTGCGGAACACTCAGTAAACATTTACTGAGCCGCTCAGAGGCCAGGTCCCGCCCCCGCGCCCCGTGTCCATCAAAAGCAAAGTCGTTCCCCGCTCTCCGGCTCCCTTCCCCACCCGCCCCTCTCCCCATTCCGCACCATCAGCTGTGCGTCCCATGGCTTTCGTCTTGGTATGTTTGGCTGCCAAACACCGACTGAGCGCCACGGTGCGGCTGGCACGGTGCTGGCCTCCGTGAGTCTCGCAGGGAGCAAGCCAGGAGAGGGCCCTGCCCTCGCAGAACTTGCAGTCCGGCGGGAGAAAACAGACCCTGAGCAAATACACAGCACTACGCACATTTCGCTGTGTAACTGGGGTCAGGGTTCCAGCGGGACAGGACGGGGAGAGAGATGTATCGTCCGTGGGGGACGGGAGGGAAGACTCTTCTGAGAAAGGAGTTTTGATGTTGTCGTATGAGAAGGAGCTGGCCAGGCAGTAAAAGCACCAGAAGGGCTTTGGTAGAGGAAACAGCGTATGCAAAGGCCCTGAGGTAGAAAAGAGTTCCTTGGGAACAGCAGGAATACGGTGAGCAGGAGAGAAATGGTGTAATGGCAGTTCACATTTACCAAGCACTTAGGATGTGCCCGACACTGTCCTAAAGGTCCCAAAGGTATTGAGCCCATCGTCACAACAATCTATGAGAGAGGATTTTTTTTTTCTTTTTCTTTTTACCACCATCTTACAGGTAGAGAAGCTGAGATCCAGAGAGCTAGGTGGCTGGTCCTAGCCACCCAGATCGTCAGTAACAGAGCCTGGATCCCGTATCAGGCAACTTTCTCCAGAGCTCTGCCTTCCACAGAGGCTGTGGCAGCATCCCGGGGGACCGTGCACGCCGTGTTAAGGAGCCTATGCGTTCTTTGTTCCTTAGATTTGAACCCTAATTCTTCCACCTGCCAGGTGGATGGTTTCAGACAAGTTACTCGGCCACACTTTGTTTTCCTTCACAACTATATTTATGTATCGACTGCGTGCCAGGCAGAGCACTGAGAGTGGGAGGTGAGACAGAGTGGTAAGCAAAAGCAGGTGTGGACATGGGGCGCCTGGGTGGGTCCGTCGGTTGAGCGTCCGACTTGGGCTCAGGTCATGATCTCGCGGTGCGTGAGTTCGAGCCTTGCGTCGGGCTCTGGGCTGACAGCTCGGAGCCCGGAGCCTGCTTCGCGTTCTGTGTCTCCCTCCCCTACTTGTACTCTGTCTCTTTCTCTCTCTCAAAAATAAACATTAAAAAAGAGAGAGAAAACCCTAGAAGTGAATGTTTTGTTTAGCGTCGGCGTGATGGTAGGTCTGACAACATATGCAAACATTGAAAGATAATGACTCACGAGTGAAAATAGATGCTCTAGAAAGGCCGTGTCCTCCACATTCCAAGGCCGTGTATCCAGCTACTATAGCAGAGGCTCCAGACGAACACTGGTTTCTCTGTCACACATGAAGACGAGCCAGGCAGCCGCCATGGTGCAAACTTATCGTGCAGTAGCTTGTCTGATGTTGCTTTACAAGTGTGCCCCTGACCATTCCAATATCTGACATCTCTGTGGGTCTATTTCTTTTTTTTATGTTCTTTTTTTTTTTTGAGAGAGAGAGAGAGAGAGACAGAGCACGAGTTGGGGAGAGGCAGAGAAAGAGGGAGACACAGAATCCAAAGCAGGTTCCAGGCTCCAAGCTGTCGGCACAGAGCTTGACGCGGGGCTGGAACCCACGAACCGTGAGATCATGACCTGAGCCGAAGTCGGATGCTCAACTGACAGAACCCCCCAGGCGCCCCTCTGTGGGTCTATTTCTATGGCCTGTTATTTCTGTGAACTATCCCCCGTGGAGTCTCGTTGCCTCCTTTGGTTGGTTATATCAGTTCAATGAACGAACAAAGTTCCTACAGAGTTCACCAACTCCAACTAGTGGGAAGGGAAGAAAGGGCTCCAGAGAGGGTACAACCCTCCCCCTAAGGGCGCAACTCAGAGCTTGCACAAGTCCCATGCGTCCCTTTGAACTAACCTTCACCAGGCAGACACAGCTAGTTACAAGGAATCCTGAGAAATGCAGTCTTCACTTTGGAGGCGGCCATGTGCCCGAAACGTCAGGCTTCTAGGGCCCCAGACAGAGAGGACGAGCGGATATCGGAACACATGAGCGGTCTGCCAACAGCCAAGACTTGGAAGCCGCTCAAAACAGACTCAGCTGGCACATCCTTCCGCTTGGGCTCTGTTCTTGCTACGAGGAACGAGGGCACAGGGGCCCTGGGCCCAGGGTGGCTGGAAAGACAGAGATGCTGGGGCGTAGCAAAACATAGAAACAGATCTTGGGATAATTAGGAGAAGCGGCGAAATGTGACATTCAACGCCAGCCACGGCGAAAGAGCAAGCTTTCCCCTGCACTTGCTCATAAATTCAAAACAGCTTCGATGAAGGAGAAACAGCTTGAAAATCTGTGAACATATTTATATTCACAGAAGATGTGTACAGAGAGAGAGAGAGAGAGAGAGAGAGAGAGAGAGAGATTGAGAACGAGACGCTTCCGCAGAGCCTAGCCCAGGAAGAACGTTAGAATTGGATTGTGTCCCATAACAAGGGACAACGGTTGATTCTAATGAGAAAAGTTACCACATTGTCCTGATGTGTTTGGAGTCCTTTTAAGACGGATCCTTATTTTATGTCTGTATTTATGTCTGCCAGTCACCGAGGAGTTGAACATTTGTGTCGCTGTTGAAATGAGAGCAAACCCGTGGGTGAACTCTCCTGTCTTTTGCTCCACGAAGCTTTAGTGAGGGCCCGCTCTCTCCTGGGTACAGCTCCAGGCAGGCCAGGCGGGGATGTGGGCGCTGCAAAGACTTGGGCTTCTCCCCCAGGATGTGTGCGCCGCCCCCAGAGAGGTGTAGCCCCTAAATCTTCCTATTCGTTTGCAGCAGCGAATGGCCTTGTATGAAAAACACCGAGCCTGGAGACAGGCAGTCTTGGGTTCCGATTCCTCCTCCCCAGCTTCCTACTTGTGTGGCCTTGGGTAAGGGGCTCTACTTTGCACGTGAGGATCGCACGAGATCTGGAAGCCAGCAGATGGCATGCTGTAGCCACAGGCTTGCAGACCAGACGGACTTGGGTTCTCATCTTGCCTCTGACACCACTGTCCTGGTTTGCCCAGAACTGAAGGGTTCTAGGGTTGTGGAAGTCTTAGGGCTAAAACCAGGACTGCCCCGAGCAAACCAGGAGAGTTGGGCAAGCCCCTACCGGGTGAGCTCGGGTACGTTGCACAACCCCTCGGAGCCTCAATCTCCACAAGTCTAAAAGTGGGAATCATAATGTCTCCCTTGCAGGAGAGCCGTAGGAAATAGAAAAAAGCGCCTTGTGTAGGGGGACCATCACCATCGTGAGGAATTAATAGAATTAATTCTTCCTCTTCCTGTGCTCCTGCTATAACGGCTAGTGTCCTTAAGTTTACCAGAAGGGTTCATATAACTCTGCCAGCCCATTTTAAAGAGTGAAGGGCCTTCTCTCTGGTGCCTTGTTTCTCCAACGAGTAGGCAGGGGAGGCTTGCAACCCCAAAGGGCCCCCCAAATCCCCAGGCCTGAGTCCTCGTGTCCCCCTAGCCCAGCGGAGGCTTCAGGTCAGTTATAAACCTTGCCTCCAGCTCCTTGTTTGTTATAGACATTGCTGGGCTCTGTGGGGCCAAGACAACCCCAAGGACGACCTTGTCTAACCTCATCTTAATTGCATTCAAAAGTCCTTCCTAAAATTAATTACCAAGAAAAAAGGAGGCCAGATACAAGCTAGTGTTCCTTTGTCAAAGGAAAAATAATTCACCATTCATTCCAAGTGAAATTGCTTCATAACGCAATGACTTCATCTGGCCTCCCAGGCTCCCAGAAGACACTGGAAATCCTTAGGACACCGCTAAGTGCAGCGACCTGATCCTGTCTCAGAGAGGTGTGAATTTGCAGGAATGTGGAAGCCTCTCCAACCTTCTCGGTTTGTCACAGATTGCCTTCCTCCTTTCCAGACCCAGCCTCCCAGACCTTTAGAATGGGAAACACGCGCATCGATTGCAAATGTGATCCATTCGTGGGGACACCGAGGGTGGTTCTGAAGGAAAAATGCCAGTGTGTTCTGTTTTTCTTCGTCTTCTTAAAGAAGGAAATACATGCATATTGATTCTATAGGAAGCCTATTTTGGAGCAACATCTGTGCTCTGCTTCCCCACCTGAAGAAAGTTTTAGGTGTCAGACTGGAGCCATCTTCTAGAAGGTACCAGAACATTGCCCCTGCCCCAGCTGAGGCCACCTGAACCATAACAAGATGGCAGCCACAGCCCCAGAAGAAAGTTCCGGCACAGGAACGCCCAAAGGCTTTCAGGAGACCTTCTTCCCGGGTCTCTCTTAGGGGTGGGCTGGCTCCCACTTGTGTCTCATGGACCAGAAAGGCACCCTAGGTCCATGTCTAAACCAATCATGGACAAGAGGTCCAAGGTGCCAGGATTGATTTAGATCAACCAGGATCCCGGCCCTGAGGCTGGGCTGGAGGCGGCCTCCCTTGCAGCCCGTGGCTGTAAGGAGAAGTTTCCGCTGGGGTTCTTTTGGGACAGAAGGAGTTGGGGGATAGATATTAATAAGAGCACACAGTCCTCCAGGGCTTGCCCTGTGCCAGGCACTTGTGTTCTCGAACAGCCTACAGATGACATAGTAGCAACTCTCAGCACCTGCCCGGCCCCCCACCACCCAGCCGGCCGTGGAGTCCCCACGTGCATCCGTGGTTTGCTGCATTTCTCTCCCGAGGGTGCTCTCTGGTTGCTGAGTCATGCTTGGCCCACATGCCAGGCAGGAAGGTAGTTCTGGGGAACTGATACCCCGAGTTAGAGGATGAATCCCCCCCCACTTCCCGCCCCTCGAGGCACAACCCTACGGCATGCTGTGCGCACTCTCTCAAAGGCCATATAGCTTGAATCAAAATGTATGCGTGGGGGTCTGCTTTGGGGGAGCCCAACCTTGTTATAAGACAGCCTTATTGCTGTCCCTGCCAGACCTGGGGGCCACCAGATCTGGAGACCCACCACGATCACAGTGGCGGTAAGTGGCAAAGGAGATGACCCTCACTGCTGTGTCCGTTCACGGCACCACAGCAGGGAAGTTGGTCCACCACCTGTCGTAGCACAGTGCCAACGTTGCTAAATGACCGTGACAAAGAAATGTCATCCCCCGCCCTGGACCCGCCGTCCCTCACAGATCACAAAGCCCCTGCCCACCCATTGTCTCCTCCGAGTCCCACACCATCCCATGACACGGCACAGGTATTGCTTCCCTACCATTCGGCCCACGGGGACATAGGGACTTTGGGGTGTCAGGTGACTTCTCCAAGGCCGCGCGGGTAGGAAGTGGCAGCGCTGGGACTCGGATGCAAATGCCCATCGTCATCATCTTTGGCCAGAGGCTCTGGGTGACGGTGTGAGCGCCCATCGTTATGGGAGACTAAGCCTGGAGGAAAGTTTCCCAGGAACAGGGCGCCCCACCCACGAAGACTCATGAGTAATGAGTGACTCTCATAAACATGAGTCAGTGTCAGAGAAGGAGCCCTCTCTCCTGTGGTCCTCCTTCAACTGGCCAAGTCAGAAGGACCAGCCCAGCTGCCAGTGAAGCCACGCCGGGTCAGATCCTCCAGCTTGGGAGGTGGGGAGCACACAGTCTCGGCGGCCTGGCTCATTAGGCGGAGGGAGTCTCCGCCCCTTAAGTGGATCCTGAGCCAGTGTTCTGTGCCTGCATCCTTTGGGGAGAACCTTGAACCAAGTCTGACGGGAGCCCCCACCCAGAGGAGCTGTTAAGTCACGAAGAAATGGGATGCGCAGGTCCGTGGAGGGCTGGAGCTGGCAGGGCGTTTGCAATCAACGGGGCCAACGCTCTTAGTCACAGATCTGGAAAATGGGGCCCGGAGAGGCCAAGCGAGTTACTCAAGGACCCATCACCCTGTGAGTTAGAGGAAGCCAGGAGTCAACCCCACGTGTCCTGGCTCCCAGCCCACCATCTTCTCCCTTCTCACCATCTTGCATTAAGAGGAAAATAGTTGTTCCTCAGTTATTTTCTCTTCACGGCATCCCTGTGAAGATGGCGGAGAAGGGACTATTTCTCTGTTTCCTAAGACATTGAAAGCCAGAGTCGCTTTGCTGAGATCACTCAGAGACAGACCATCAGACCCTCACGTCAACGATGGACACCATGCGTGATGGGAGACGACGGGAGAGAGAATCAGCCTGGCCGGGGCGTGGATCCCTAATCTTTGCCGACCCGGACTGGGGCTCCCAGAAGTCTAACCTTCAGGGTCCCAGGGGCTGGGCGACTTTTTAGGGAGAAGAGCCTCATCTGACTTGGACAAATCCACCACTCAGGGTTCAGGCCCCCAGGAACTAACCCTGTTCCCACTTCCAGAAACCCAATCTTCTGGGTACCTCTGAGTAACTTAAAAAAGCTAATCTTGAAGAATCCCAGAAGCTGTTCATCAGCACATCCCAGCACCTCACGTCTCTGCCCCCCTCACGCCCCTCCCTGCAAACGTGCGCGCAACATGGGACCGAGGAGAAAAGCTGTCCAAAGATCTTCCCGGCTGAGACGTGGCTGAGACCTTGTCCGGTGTCTCTCCCACTCTGTGTCTGGCTCAGCTCTCACCATGGCAACCTGCCTGGCAAGGAGGCCCTGTTCAACGTTCCTTGATGACCCAAGGTTTTCACCTGGTGGCTGAGCAGGGCTTGATTTGGGTCTCCTCGGGGTCACGAGGTCCTCGAATGGAAATGGAGGCCTGATTGAGCCTGGGTGAGAAACGGGGGGGGGGGGGGGGGAGGGGGGTGGAAGTTTGCCCTCCCACCCCGGATGTCGGCCCTGCCCCATCTCTGCGAGCCCTTCATTCAGTCTCTCAGAGAGTGTCCGAGGTCGCCCCCTGCAGACCGGCCCCGGTGGTGCAGGGATGAGTCTGATGGCGGTAAAGGAGTTCCCAGCCAGGGAGGAAATGGGACCCAGCGCGCGGGCCCAGAGCCGTGAGGAGGCGGCCCTGGTCGGGATGTGTGCCTGCGTCTCCGAAGTCCACCTGGGGGCAGGCGAGGTCAGGGAAGGCTTCTCAGAAGAGGTGATGGGAGCCCAGGAACGAGGTGGGAGTCTCACCTTGCCATGAGAAGAAGGAGAGGAGTGTGCCAGGGGAAGAAGGTAGGCACGGGTTGGAAGGGAACAGAGTAAGCAAAAGCACAGAGGAGTGCCTGGTGACGCCCCCGTACTCTGTTCTGGGGCCTAGAGCGTGCTCGAGTACCAGCGCCTAGAAGGTTCTAGAGCCCAGGAAATTGAGGAAAGCTTGGGGAGAGGGGGGCTGGAGAAGGTGGCGGGAACCGGGTGGGGCCTGAGGAGGACCGGGGATGTCCTCCAACCGTGCCAGGGTGGATGGGGCGGTGGCAGGAAGGCAGGCGGAGGTGAAAGAGCCAGAGTTGGAGACCCCGAGGCCCCAGAGCATCAGTCTCACGGGCACCTCCTCTCTGTGCTGCTCTAGGTCCTTCCATGTGAGCTCTCGCTCAGCCCTCCCCTCGGCCACCGCTGCGCCCCTTCTACAGATGGAGGAATCGGAGCCCGGAGAGGCCCGTGGACGTGCGGGTGCCGGGAGCTGGCAAGCCAGAGCCGACCCCCCGGAGGCGGACCTGATGCCCTGCAGGCCCTCATCTCAGGCCGACCCTGCCCTGCAGCCCAGTTTCCACCTGGCCCCGAAAGAACACATTCCTCACTTGCTTCCCAAATTCCCATCAGCATCTGACAACAACAGCCACAGAAAGGCCCAGAGGATCTGAGGCACGCTTCGACGGATGCCAAGTTTTAATGGTGCCCAGCTGTGCGGAGGGCCTGGCCGGGGACCCGGGCCCGGGGAACCAGAGGCCCGTGACTCAGAGGGGCTGGGTGGGAGCGGGTGAGTCAGGGCCCCGGGACAGCGAGCTGCTATCTGCCCGGGAGCTCCCCACGGGAGGGAGCGGGTGCGGACGGGCCAGGTAAGGGCCACTCCTGCTGTGCCTCGGTGACTTTGGTCAACCCCCTCGCTCCAGCACCGGTCCTTTCTGTCCCCAGAAAGCTTCCCATCCTGGGGGTCCTCCACGTATCTCCGGGCGGCCTGGAGTGGCAGTTGGGACAGGCACAGTTTTGACCGAGAACCCCACCGTTGCTTCCAAAGGAGAACATCCAGGAGGAGCTTCTCAGGAAGCTGGAGCCTCAAGGATGTTCGTCCCATCAAGAGCTCTGGGCCACCGGAGACTGGCTAACGAGGCCACCCTCTCTGGCAAGACAGGCTCCGGAGAATCTCCGAGGGTATCTGATAAAGGGAGAGTATCTGACCCCCCGCCGAGACCCTTCCCTTCTTTTCCATAGTTGTCTGGCCACCAGATGTTCTGTATGTCATGTAAATTGTGGCCCAAGTTGGTCCCTTTGCCTGGGGTCCCCAAAGCACTGGGTGCGGGCAGAGATGCATGGGAGGGGCGGGGGGGGGGGGGGAGGGGGCCATATCCCAGCCCAGACACGAGACCTGAGACGGTCCCGCCGTGTCTAGAGAGCTGCTCCACAGACACACACTCCAGGTCACGGGTCCCACAAGGCCCTGCCTTGGGCCCCTCAGAAGGTCCCCAGCCCGGTGCGCTCAGGAGCCCAGGGCAGTGTGCAGGGCAGAGGCAGTGAGAGCCCAGATCACCTGGGAATGGAGAGGCAGGCACTTGGGAGGGGACTGGAGGCAGCCGCCCTGTGGAGCTGGGAGCAGAGGACAGGGAGACCCCAGGACGGGCCAGGGAGGAGGCGGTGGCTACAGACGCAGATCCAAGCAGAGACCTGTCTGTGTGAGCCGGCGCCCCCTTCTTCTCCCTTCGCAAACAGCCCCTGTGCCCCTGACGCAGGGGTGGCTGTAGGCTCTCCCCGCCCGTCCAGTGCCTGACCTCCTAGACCACCAGTGACACGCCCAAGGGGGATACTCAAGACCCGGCTGGGCCGGCCACCGTCCTCCCCGGGATCTGTCGGATGGCAGTGGGGGACAGGAGACCCTGTTCTCTTGATCTCAGGGCTCCCGGGCTGTGTCTCCCCAGCGACCACAGTGGAAGAAAGCAGACGTACGGTGTGGGAAGAGAAGGAGCTACACGAAGTCCCCGGGAGACCTGGAGGCCGTGGCTCTCGGTCCGGCTGTCTCGCTCTGCTCGAGGCCCTGTGTGAGGCCTTAAGCCACCGGCGCTCCTCTTTGGACGAGACTCAGCTGCCAGTTTGGCGACCCAGCACACTGTCTCACGGAACAACTAGCTGGGATCGGGTCCCCCCAGCGTGGCGCGGACCCCACCCGTTCGGCCTCCTGTCTTTCTCTGCCCCCCTCCCCATCAGAAGTGCAGAGTGCATCACACTTATTAAGTTATCCGGGTTTGGTGGCCCACGTTGGCCCGACCCAGCCCGGATTCTAGAAGGCCGCAGTGACCCAAATCGGGGGGGGTGGCAGCGTCTGGTTCTAAGTAGGTGAGCGGCCAGAAGGTGGGGCAGGACTGACAGCCGGGAGCACCAGCAGGAGGAGACAGGTGGGGGCCAGGCCTCCACCCAGCAAGGGGCAAGCGGTACACGACGTTTATTCATTAATTCCCTGAGTATCTGGGGGGCCTCTACCACGCGCCAGGGGCTGCTGGGGGCGCGAAAGGCACGTGTTGGATGAGGTGGGCGGGGCTTCTCTCAAAGCTTACGCTGTGGGGGGAAGGGCACCTTGAAAAAAGCAGCGGATAAAGCTGTCCTGTGGCGGGTGGGGGCAGACCCCTGGGGGGGGGGGGGTGGAGGGCGGTGGACATCTGAGCAAAGACCTGACTGAAGAGAGAGAGGGAGCGGTACCCAGCCCCCCGTCCGTGCTCTGGCCTTGCCAGACAGGAAGCCGTCCTCCCCTCCCTCCCCCCTCGCCCCCTGCCCCAAGCAGATGAAGGAGCCCATGGCCCGGGGCTTTCTGGAAAGAGCTCAGGGTCCCCCAGCTTGTGTGCAGGGGGGCAGATTTACACCCAAGCACGCCTGACTTCGAAATGCACGCTCTTTCAAAGCAAATCTGCCGGAGCTCAGGCAGTGAGCCAGGCTCCCAGAGAAGAGGTGGGGTGGGGGGTCCACTAGCTGGGAGCCTCCTGCTGATGGCCTGCAGGGGCCCGAAGGGGGCAGGTCCTTGGGGGGCAGAGGACGCCCTGCCCCATCGGGCAGCCCCCAGCTCACAGCCAGCCCTCCTCCCACTGCTGAGGGTGGCGTGTCCAGTGGGGCTCCGATGTCAGACGCGGTGGGAGTCCTGACACCCCAGCGTCCCAGAACCTGTGATGTGGCAGGACGGCACCTTCCCCCCCCCCCCCCCCCCCCGCTTGCACGTGCACGGGAGATGTTCCTTCCTTGAAACGGGAAATGGGGCCGGGATGAGTGTCCAGAGTGGAGAGGCAGCCTCTCGGCTTCAGACAAGAAGAGCAGGAAGGAGATGGCAGCAGATGGGGCCTCTGCAGGCAGAAGATTCCAGATCGGGGCTGAGGTCACCGACAAGCCTCCTGATGGCTGGGAACGCGGGCCGTGGATGCAAGGCGCCCAGCCCCGCCTGCTGGGGTCTCCGGGAGGCACTGCAGGGCGGTCAGCTTCTTGGAGTCCAGGCGCGGGTCCCTCCATCGGTGAACTGACATGGGATGAGATGCGCAGCCAGTTTGGGGAAATCTGAACGCTGAAACTGGCATCCCGCCCCCGCGTCCACATCCAACTGACCCGGTTGCTGGGGAGATACTGGCAGTGAAGCCCTCGTAAGACAAACGGGGGACCAAATCCCAGCCCAGCCCCAGGCCCCCACCGTGCGGCCGTTGGCGAATCATTTCGGAGCGCTCCTCCTTCCTGTGGAAATCGGGGTGACCGGATGGGCCCCGGAGGGCTGTCCCGAGCTCACAGGGACACCGGCCCAAAGTAGTCTGATATGTGTCACATCCCGAGCACGGTGGTGGTGGGGGATTGTCGGGGTCCAGCCCGTGAGGGACGGAGCCCAGATTCCCACAGACACATGCGGGAGCAATGGCTCGCTCCTCCCGCCAGATGTCGCGTAGGTGCTGACCCCGAAAGGAAACGTGATTCTCTGAGGTGGACTCAGAGAAGGATGGTTTCTGCAAAGGTCTCCACCCCGTGTCACCGCCCACAGAGTCCCAGGCCCTGTTGGGATCTGGGAATATCACCGCAGACAGCAAAGCTCCTGGCAAAATTGTAGCACGTGCCTCAAAAGAACCCCCAAATGGGGAGGGCCCCCTGCGTGCAGGCGACCCAGGGGAAGTCACCTCTCCTCGCTGGCTCTGGTTTCTCCAACTTTCCTATGGGCACATGACAGACGCTGAGGCCCAGGCAGGTAACATCAAGAGGCAAAGAGGGCCCAGGGTGTAAGACAGTGGATGTTGGGGTGGTCAACTCGCTGGCCTTATGTAAAGGGGCCGACGTTCCTAATTCAGCCTCTCTCTGCCAAGCAGAAGTGCGGGTCCAATGGCACCAAATCTTCCTGCTTCTTCAATTTTTGTTTAATGTATATTCCGTTTTTGAGAGAGAAAGAAACAGAGTGTGATCAGGGGAGGGACAGAGAGAGAGGGCGACACAGAATCCGAAGCGGGCTCCAGGCTCCGAGCTGTCAGCACAGAGCCCGACGCGGGGCTCGAACCCACGAGCCGCGAGATCATGACCTGAGCCGAAGTCAGAGTCCCAACCGACTCAGCCACCCAGACGCCCCTTCCTGCGTTTTCAAAAGAAGCTTAAAATTCACATTTTTATGTGATGGCTCCAACTTTTAAATATTAGCAGCTTAAGTCTGTGGTTTTGGTATTTTTTGTCTTGTTTTGTTTTGTTTTGTGGAAACCCCATATGCTTCGAAGTAGGCCTATCTTTGCGGGGTTGACCTAAAGCCTGCAATCATGTAGGGTCCTGGGAGTCCTGCCTGCCAGGTAGGGTCCTTCTGGGAGGAGAGGAGGTTCTGGCAGGTGTTGGAGGAGGGAGGAAGGACAGGAGAAGGGGATTTGTCTTTCTGACGACCAGGATGCGATCTCAAACACCTCCAGCGGCCAGGCAAATTCCAGCAGTGAATGAATTTCTGTTTTACTAGGGCTGGGAGCCCCCACATGCCTGGTGGTTTCCCTCACCCTGCCCATGGCTCTGTACTGGGCCCTTCATCAAAGCACGCCTCAGTGGGCCCTTTTCAGTGGAGTTTGCTTCCTGCGTGACATAACGTTACGAGCTAAAACTCTCTCAGGTGCCCAGATGAGGGAAGGAATATTCTGGGTACAAGTCCCGGCTCTTTTCCTTACTATCTACGTCACATCTTTCTATGCCTCGGTTTCCTGATCTGTAACTCCAGAGAGCTAACGGACAGGATGCCTCATGATAATGTCGAAAGCATCCAGCCAAGCCTTCTCTGCCAACCGGGTAACCGTGAGCCTGAATTGAAGCAACAGTAGTATCCACACAACGATGGCATTTTCTGGAAGGGAACGGCCGACAGTCTTTAGACAGTGACTTGTTGGTTTCTGAACAAGGCCTTGGCCTGCTGTGCCCCACCCCCTGCACCCTCCCCCCCGGGCCGGCTCTTCCATTTGGAGGGTAGACGTGAGAGGCGAGAAGAACGCGGTGGGTTTTCCTGGGGCCGGGGGTCAATCCAGCCACTCTGCCACCATGGGTAAGTCCCTCTCTGTCCCTGGGCTGTTCCCGCCCCTACATGAGAAGGTTCGCCCGAGGGCCTCCATTTTCCTACCAGCTTCTCCAGACCGGGGGTCCACGATGACCCCTACCTTATCTGGCCCAATGCCAGTTCTGCACACTCTCTACAACACTTTATCTTAATTAAGCATAAAAATTAGGAAATTCCAAGCTAAGCTTTCCTGAATTGTGTGGGTAGAAGAAATGTTTAAATCTCCTTTTTTGGCTGAGTCTTTGCAAGGCAAGCGTTTCCAAATGTTTGGCCCAGTCCCTCTGCCTGAGCCTCCCCCTCCCTGCCTGTTCTCGGGAGGAAGGCTCCAAAGATAAGGGGGGAGGGCCAGACCTTGACCAACCAGGAAGCCGCCCAGCTGACCGCGGATGACCCATTGGCTGGGTCTCCCCAACACCTGGATGACTGGCTGTTATTCTGGACTTGTTTTGCGCCAGATGTGTTTGGCAACTACCCACAGTCAATCAGGGGGTTTGGGTTTGGAAAACTGGAGATCGGCAAACAAAAGCAAAGAGTGAGAAGGGTGAGGCCTGGTTAGAAAATATTGAAATTCATCCTGGTTTCCTTCCAGGCCAAAGAACAGGCTGTTCCGTGGGTTCCAGGGACGATACAGGAGTGAGGGAGCAGGCCCTGATATCTGGATGGAGGCTGCTTGACCGCCATTTTGTAAGATTAGTAAAACCCATCGGCTCTACCTTTCCAGGCCTGTTCACCTGAAGGAGCAGAATCTGAGGTGAACGGTGTAAGGGAAAGACCACCACTTTGGGATCAGACCGCCTGGGTTTGGAACCCAAGATTGTTCCTTACTAGTTGGGCCACTTAGTCCTCCTGACCCCCACTGAAAATGGAGACAATAGCACCTGCCTCACAGAATCGGTGTGAGGATTTGAAAGAGCCACTTGGGGGCGCCTGGGGGGGCTCAGTCAGTTGAGCA
Source organism: Panthera onca (assembly GCF_046562875.1). NCBI lineage: Eukaryota > Metazoa > Chordata > Mammalia > Carnivora > Felidae > Panthera > Panthera onca. The sequence goes on from NC_138342.1 coordinate 6,069,906, forward strand.
TCCGACTTCGGCTCAGGTCATGATCTCGCAGTTCGTGGGTTCGAGCCCCGGGTCGGGCTCTGTGCTGACAGCTCGGAGCCTGCAGCCTGCTTCGAGTTCTGAGTCTTCCTCTCTTTCTGCTCATACTCAGTCTCTCTCTCCCCAAAATAAATAAAAGTTAAAAAAAATTAAAAAAAAGAGAGATCAGCTTGGGTGAGTGTACAAATGGACAGGTAAGCCACTCACTGGCAGCATAACACAGAGCTCCAGGGACTAGCACCCAAGAGTATCAGAAGCTCAGTTGAGAGAAAAACCAAGCCTTGATAGGGGAGTTCCTGGAGACAACGTCTCTCTGTTCTCTCTAAATTTTACCCCGCTCAACACCTACCCCCCCCCCCCACCACAAAAGGCACTACTGGCTTTTTCATGACGGGGTCATGACATTTGCCTGCCCTGGGGAGCCATGAGGATACGGTTGAGGACACTGCCCACTGCTTCACACCGTGTCATCCTTCTGAGGCCCCATGAGGGGCGTTTCTCGCCATCGCAGAAGCAGAAATCGTTGTGTTACTCAGCCCAGGACCGGCTTCCAAGAAGTCAGTGTAGTGCTGCCTCGTGGACCCCAAGCATGGTGGAGTCTGCACCGGCTGAGGGATCAGAACTGAATCCTCAACCCGCTCTGCCAGGTCTCCTGAACCCTACTGTCCACGTCCTGGGGACCACATTCATCCGGGATGCCTTGGATTTTTTTTTCAATCTTCTTTCCTCTTTGAGCTGAAATTTTCTTTCTCCGCTTTTTTTTTTTTTTAAACCAAGTTGGATTTTGAGTGTTTTTAAGTCACTCTGGACCTTCTGATGACAAAACGGGAGATGGATTGTTAGATTCTAACCACACGGGGAGATGGAAAAATCAACATGGACCGTGCCACGTGGTGGATGGTACTCGACGTATGTTGCAACACGCTTTTCTGCCTGTCTCTTCTCCCGTGCGACAGAAGCCACCCCGACTGGAACATGAGCTCGTGAAATGGCTTTCCCTCCACAGACCAAGGATCTGGTAGGCCCGTAGGGCTGTCCTGCTCACGTCCATTGTCTCATGTTTCCCTGGTCCCACACAGTGTCATCCCGAGATGTCACACGGGATGTAGCGTTAGCTCAGGCATTGTCCTCTCCATGCCCGGAGACACTTTGTCCATCAGAAAGCATCCACAAAAATCCATCTGGCTGGTCATCGGCTCTGCGTCTGGTTTTCCTCTCTGCACAGAGTGGTGGCCAGTGGGATCCCCCCAGGAGGAGATAAGGGTCTGCAGTCAGCTGAGGCAGAGCCTGATGTGAGCCGGGAAGCCCCACTTCTGTGACGATCTGGGTAGAGAGTAGTGGGGTCAGCTGTGAAATTCTGGGAGGGCCCAGATGGGCCCAGCCCATCTCTTTGCCCATCACACTGCCCACCTTCCAGTGAGGGGTGGGGGTGACAGGTTGGAAGGGCTAGGGATGTAAAGAGTGCCCATCAGTAAATATTTATTGAGCACCTACTCTGTGCCAGGGCACTGGGGATCCAGCAGTGAACAAGATAAGCCCAGTTTCTGCCCTCGTGGAGCTTATGCTCTAAAGGAGGGGTGGGGGGGGGGGCGGAGTAAGCATGAAATAAATAGGTAAGTAAGAAAAATAACGGTCATGAGAACGCAGAGAAGATGGGTTGTTGAGACAGTGCCTGGGTGGATGATACTCAAGTTTCAGAGGTGCGAGCGTCCAGAAGAGACGCGTCAGGGGGATGACAGGAAAGGAGCGTCAAGACGTGGTCGAGGTTGTGAAGAGGTCACCGGAGTGGAGGGACTGCGCAGCCAGCGCGGGAGGAAGGGCCGCTGGCCTGGATGCCAACATCTGTCGTTCTCCATCATCTGGAGGGGGGCGGGGAGAGCAGTTACCGGCCCAGTTTGAAGGGTGGAAAATGCCGGTGACATACTGTCTTGATTTGCAGCTGCACATGACGCGGCCATGAGACAGCTTCTTGGACACCCCCGCCTGGCCGGCTTCAAGCCGGGAACCTGCCTACTGTGTGCGAGGCCTATGCTGTCGCCCAGAGCTGCCAAACAGCTGTCAGCTGGTAACAGAACCAAATGTTTCCACTAGTCAGAACGTCCAGCCCTTTCCTCAAGTGGAGGGGAAAAGCAGGCTCTCGATTTCAACCCAGAAAGGGACAGACAGGTTGGAGGCCAGCTCCGTAGACGGGTTGTTTGACCACCTGGCCATCGTGCGTTTACAAATAGAGAAATACACTCCTGAGGCTCGCTTGAAAAGTTGGATATGTTCACATCGGCAGCTCTACAACATGAGATTACGGTTCAAGAAACTCACACTCCACACCAGCCTGTGTTTCCCTCTGAGTGAAGGGGAAAGTGTGCAGTTAAGGGCAAGTGACAGCCTCCAAGTGAACACAGAGGAGTCCAAAGAGCTAGGTGACTGGCCTCTCTCTCTCTCTCTCTCTGCCTCTGCTACTCACCAGCTTTGTGAGCCTAGAAGAGGCAATTCACTCCTCTGGGAACAAGGAGATGCCCCCCCACCTTCCCCTCACCCACTAACGGTAGCTTTATGGATCGTTCAAGTCAAAATGACTCGAGGGGCCCTCGGTGGCTCAGTTGGTTAAGCGTCCGACTTCGGCTCAGGTCATGATGTCACTGTTCGTGGATCCAAGCCCTGTGTCGGGCTCTATGCTGACAGCTCAGAGCCTGGAGCCCACCTCGGATTCTGGGTCTCCCTCTCTCTCTGCCCCTTCCCCACTCACACTCTGTCTCTCTCTTTCTCTCTCAAATATAAACAAACATTTAAAAAATTAAAAAGAAAAACAAAGATTTGAGAGTGCTTTGCAAATGGTAAAGTGCCAAAGAATAAAAGTCATTTTTAGGTAACAACCTTTAAGTCAAAACATTTTCAACCTCGATCCTTCTTGCAGCTTCTGTCCTATCTTCCGGTCACCATTTCATTCGTTTTACTTCACTTTAGGATTGCTGGGATAAAAATCAAAGGTGTTTATGAAGAGGCTGGCTTTAAAAGATAAGACAACCAAATAATACTTATTCCAAGATAAACTGTAATGGCGGCCGATGGTGTCTGGCCAGACCCCACGCACCAGGACGGGCACCCGCCCCACTCACCGCTGTAATGGCGGCTGCTAATGGCTCTCAGCTGCCCCTTCTCTGGAGAACTGCCCTCTGAGTTTTGGAATATATTTGAGGAGTTACACCCTGTCCCCATGCTGGCCAGGGTCTGCCCACAGCCAATTTCTGACTAATACATGTAAACAAAGTCTTGTCCACCTTGCCTGAAAATGAGACACCCCAGAGCTCCCCATGGGTCAGGCTAAAGATAGACGTTAGCTGAACCCACTCCTTTGCCAAGCTGCACCCCTTGCCCTGTCTCTCACTATGAGGGACTTCATGCGAAAGCATTCTCTCAATGTGTCGGTTGTACGAGCATCCTTCTCTCGTGATCTGCTCCTGGGGAACCCAAGCCAACACATTTGGGACCAGCTTTTATCCTAGTAAACAGATCCTCAGGACAGAATCTGGGTCCCTTGTCAGCCAGAGGGTGATGAGTACCCTGTCCCCTGGTAGTAGGGGCAATTCCCAGCAGGCTGTGGCAGTGCGGTGGCCGAGGACTTTGCGTTGATTGGGACAGTACACAGGTCAGAAGGAGAAGCATTAGCCTGTGAAGTTTGGGAGGTTCAGGAGAGGGAGTAACTATAACATCTGTGCAATCGAATGACTGTTGCTGATGTCACCGATGATGAATTGAAGGGAGAGAAAACGATACACTCAAATTGACTGATCTCCAGTGAAGAGCCAAGGGCCACCTGGGTGGCTCAGTTGATTAAGTGTCTGACTTCGGTTCAGGTCATGATCTTGCAGTCCATGAGTTCAAGCCCCGCATTGGGCTCTGTGCTGACAGCTTGGAGCCTGGAACCTGTTTTGGATTCTGTGTCTTCCTCTCTCTCTGTCCCTCCCCTACTCATGCTCTGTCTCTCCCTCAAGAATAAATAAACATGAAAGAAAGAAAGAAAGAAAGAAAGAAAGAAAGAAAGAAAGAAAAGCATGGGTTTAAAAAAATAAAAATAAATAAAATAAACAAAAATAAATAAATAAATAAATAAATAAATAAAATGTGGGGGTCAGAGGATGCCCTTGGCAGTGTTTCAGAGACCTTCATCTCGCAGCGTGAGGGCAGACTGTGCTGAAGGCCCCACACGAGGCTTAATTGTCAGGCGGCAGAGGATCAGGAAAGTTCCGGTGAGTCTCCTATGCCAATGTCAGGGCAAGGAAAATGTTAACTCTCGACCCTTGGACTGAACACACCTGAGTAGGTGCAGCCAAGAACTTTGAAGTTCCCTCGAACGTTCTGACCCTGAATGGCCCGTCCCCCTCACTAAAAGGTCATGGGAGTCCCTGGCTGGAAAACTATGCAGGAGCCCTCAGGTGGATTCCTCCTCCAAATCTTCTCCACTTCCTCTTCCAGCCGTGAGACCAGTAGTTGGGGTTAATGTCAACATGACCCAACTGGGGAAGTGCTAAGTCTTCCAATGGAGGAGAGGAGTAGTATGTCCAAAACAAGTTTCAGGACTGGCTAACGTTTCGGAACAGGGAGCTGCGTCTCACTGGGAGTACACGTGAACGTATTGGATCAAGGAGGTGGAACCAAAAGCTGGATGGGGAGGATTTTGTTGACATGGGGCACTCTTCTATCGCACAGGATTTAATGTCTTGACAAGGGACCCAGGAAATTATTCCAATACATTATTCTTAGAACCTTGACCTCATTATATGAAGTAGAGATTCCAGACTGTGATGGAAGATTCCAGAAGAAGAGACCAAAAGACTAACACAAGTGAGCATCGTATAACATGTCTATACATCACGCCAGAAGGCCCAACACCTGGCTGTGTTGGAAAGGCTTGGAGGACCCTGTGATGACCAAGGCCATTTGAAATGCCTTGGTATGAGAGGCAGAGGCATCCCTGAGAAGTTCCACAGTGGTGGGGTCCTCTGTAATCAGGGCCGATGGTAAGACATGCTGTTATAAACTGGGCTACTTAGTTGCAGGGGTGGGGGGGGGGATGATAAAATCCCCAAAGAGCAGAGAAAGGTGGCAGCATTTAACTGTTGGAAACAAGATGGGAATAATTACCTTAAACAGGCAACTGAAGGTTCCTAACCCACAAATATCTGTGGCTGTATCTAATAAGACGTGGTGTTCCTAAGGCAAGACAACTAGGGAGCCCCCGCCCAAAAAAGGGGCATCGGTTAATAAATTAATATATTATCAAAAGAGATCAAGCAGAAAGAGGACCAGAAGGCTGACGTCAGCCACTATGACTTACAAAAAGTCACGATCCCTTGCTCATTTTTAAGCATGGATTCTCAAGAATCTACCTTTTTTTTTTTTTTTTTAAGAATCCATTCCTTAAAAAAGAGCTTGAGTCCCCATGAGGAAGGACCGTGTAACACCCCAGCAAGGGTAAACAGAAATGACGTACCAAGATCTTCTCGAAAGGAACCAGTGGCCACTTGCATGGCTAGTCTTACACGGGGGGGAAAGAAATACCCATATCTTTGGAGGCTGACACTGCAAAGTGTCAAGGTGCTATCACATCTCCCCTCTGAGGGTAGAGGCGTATGGGAGTCAGGTCAGGCCTCCGGTAAAACTGGCGGGTCATGGTAGATGACAGTAGATGACCACAAATGTAACCAACTGACTTCTCCAGCTGCAGACTCCATGCCAGACACTGCCTCTCTCCTCGAGCGGACTCGGACCAGCTTCTGATACGTGGACTGTAGCTACTGATGTGCAGAATGCGTGGTTTTTGGATACCTGTCAGGGGAAGGGATCAGAAAGAGTGTGCATTTGCAGGGGATGGACAACAGCTTTGTCACTCACAGTACACTCACAGCTTTTCCCCAGATCTTAATTGTGTCCTGTTCTGTCACCATGTGAGTCGAACGCACCTCAGGATCTGGACATATCTCAGAATGTCCTATTGATCCCCCACACTGATGGCACTGTGCTCAATGGACACAAAACATGAGCTCCGGAGCTAAGGACCACCATGTATATGACGTCCTCGGGGGCCCAGGGGTCTAGGGTACGCTGGGACATCCCCTCAAAATGAGGGACAAGCCATTGCCCCTGCAATCGAGGAAGAACCACGATGGCTGGTACGCTACTTTGGTACACGTACTCTATGTTTTAGAGTCGGCATATTCCACTCTTGGCAATACTGTGTCACCTACTTCTCAGGTGACACGAGAGGCTGCTAGTCCTGAGTGGGACCCAGAGCAAGGAACAGCTGAGCAGCAGTTCCGGGCTGTGGTATGAACAGCTCTGCTGCCTGGGCCACAAGGGCCAGTGAATCTGCGCTTCTAGAGGTACAATGGCAGGAAAAGACACTGTGGGGTCACTGACAAACTGTACTAGGAGAGCCCCAGTGCAGACCCCTAGGACTGAAGCAAGGCCATGCCATCTGCAGAAGAACACTCGAGACCATTTGGAGAGTAGGTCCTGGAATGCCAATGGGTCCTGATGGGGAGTATCTGACCTCAGGATATCAAGTGACTGTGCAGAAGGGCCTGTCACATGCAGAATGCTGTCAGATTCATCGAGCCGTGGAGTCAAGGGTGCCCCATGGCAATCCTTCATGAGATAGAAGTGATACATCTGACACTGGGTTTAAGCAAGTCCAGAGGTACAAGGATGTTGGACAGACAGGTGGCACAGACATCCATGGCACCCCAGCTCGTACTTCTTATTCGTGGGTGGTCCCTAAGACTGATGGACGGCTGAGCATATGGTCGATGGGTAGGTCAGTTCAGAGCATTGGTGGGAGACAAAATGGACTGCCTTCACCTATAGCTTGACTCAAAGATGGCCCTGAAAGACAGAGGTGAGGGAAAACCCTCCAAGGGCACATGAGCTTATCTACTTGGTTTGAAAGGACAGGTGGGCTAAGGTAAGGATTTACATAGACTCGTGGGCAGTGGCAATGGCTCATCTGCTTGGTCAGTTTCCCGATGTCCACAATGGGAAAAATCATGCTGTGATTGTTGCGGCTGTGGTTTGACACAGTCCGTGCCCTCAAGGAACTCATCACCACGTGAGGGAGACGCACAGGCGAACAGAAAAACGCAGTGCAGAATAGAAGATGCTAGAACTTTGGGTGAAGCACAGTGACCCGGGGGGGATCAGGGCAGGCTCTCCTGGAGATGAACCTACCTTTACCAGGTGGACAGGAGAAAAGATCATTCCAGACAAGTGGAACAGTAGGCGCCAATGCACCGAGGCATGAAAGTGTTTTCAAAGCATTGTAAGCTGTTCGGCATGGGTGGGAGGCAAAATAAGAGGTGTGGGTAATGGAGGGGGGGCAGGTCAGAGAGGAAATTGCACCAGACAGATGGATGGGCCACCAGGTCATGAAAGACTTTCAGGTCATGCTCAGGGTCAAGGACTATGTCCCGCTGGGTTGAAGACCCTTTGAAGGGAAGTGTCCTGACCTTAACGGAAATGCCTATAAGCTGAGTGAAATTGGTCTTCCTTCCATAAAAATACAGACCTTATTTTTACCATAATGGATAGCGAGGCGGGACCCTGCACCCATTCCTCAACCACTCTCATGTCTGCCAACTACAGTTATGAGGGCTGAGAGCCACCTCTCTCTGCTCTCGGGTCATGAAACTAGAGCCACACCACACCTGTAGATGTGGGACCTTTACCCCAATCACTTAAGAGCACCATATGGGCTCAGGAGGCCTTACATGGCCCATGGCCCCAAGCCCCACTGCACAGCAGCCATGTGGTTTGGTGAGGACTCACCACCCCCCACCCCAGCTCTGAGGGTGGAACTTGATCAGACAAAGCCAATTAAAGACCTCCCACCCTCTCCCAGCCACACTGAATAGCTTAGAGGGGGCAAGTGACTTGAGTTAGCGCCATCACAATAAGGCACGAGACCCCCATTTGGTGGCTGAGAAAAGAGAAGCCTTTTGTCTCCTCCAGACTCAAAGGAAAAAGCATGTAGCTCCAGGAGCTTCTGGCAGCCACCTGGCTTCTCTGAAGGAAGCCTATCGGAGGACAAAGCCAGGAAATGACACCCAGCGCAGGTGAGACAAGGAGACTCACAAAGAAAACGGAGCTTCGGGCTGCTGATTTAGGAGCTCTGGACCAAACAACCCCGACATCTGGTCTACCTCTGAGCTCCATTATGGATGCGCCCCACCCTTATGGGTGAGTCAAGTGGAAATGAGCTTTCTGATGTTTCCAACACATTGGGTGTTCATCTTACAGGACCTTCTCAACATCACATCATCACCAAGAGAAGGACAAATCAGAAGCCAATTCATTGAGTAGCGATGTCAGTCTTCCCTAAACAATTCTGAAGGAGCAGCAAAAGAGTTCCGTGGCACAAGTAGACTAAGACATACTCTTTGCTCTTCTGTCCCCTAATTCAGTGACCATTGCCATTCTCCTCTCCCCCCCCCCCACCACCCTACTTTCTCTCCATTGGCCCAGCTTTCCCGTACACCCTACCCCTCACCCTGGGCTGCCAAACAGAAGCCTGACAGGTGCCAGGGCAAGTCAGAGCCCTCAGAAGGCGGAGTGGACAGGAGGATAAGGAATGCCAGTAAGTTTAGATTTCATCCTGGTCTCTGCCACGCTCTTTACAAAGGATCCTCCTCAAAGAGGGCATCTTTGCAACCTCCCCATTTACTTTATGGAAAAGTATAAAGAAGAAACAATCATGGGTTTTTTTGATCATCCCCTCTTGCAAACATCAGCCAGAATCCAGTCCTTTGTCATGAGATCCCCCAAGTTCAAGGCAGAGTGGGACAGTGATACACACGAGGTCAGGGGCTACATAGTGCCCTGGTTGGCCCAAGGACACAGTGAGTCAAGTGATCGCCATGATCCCTGAAGACACAGGTCAGGAGGAGGGGCTCTGGAGGTGAGCCATATGGATTCAAACCTGGTTCTGTCATCTTTGCTGTGTGACCTTGGACAAGTTATTGACCTATCAATAAGTCAATAGTTTCCTTGCCTGTGAGACAATGATAATAGCTATCTGGCTGGTGTGAGAATTAACAAGTTAATGCACATAAATGGCTTAGAACAGTTCCTGGCACACAGTGAATCCTCAGTCAACATTAACCACAATTTGTGAAGATTCTGGTCTGTGGCTCTTGGGTATTGACTCAGGGAGGCAGCTAGTAGGTGGGGAACAAGGTGACCCCATAAACTAGTACTAAAATGAGATCTGAGGTTGATATACCATCTCCCACTGTTTAAGCACTTTTGGGTGCCCTCAAAAGTATCCTGAGACAAGGGTTGGGTGCAGGTAGTTTATTTAGGGGTGTCAGGAAACAGGGAGGGGGGTGATGGAGCAGGGAAGATGGAGGAGCCTATATAAGCATTATCAAAGTGGGTAATGGGCATTCAACTCGTCCAGGACCTTCTGAGAAGTATGTGGGAAGCCTCTGTACTGAACTGAATAGTGTTCCCCCAAAACTCATGTTCACCCAGAACCTCAGAATATGACCTTAGTTGGAAGTAGATCTTTGCATATGTAATTGCTTCAGTTAAGATGAGGTCATACTGGAGTGGGGGGGGGGGGCGCTAAATCCAGTGATTAGTGTCCTTTTAGAAAGGTTATGTAAAAAGCACATGGAGAGAAGAATGTGCCATGTGAAGACAGAGGCAGAGATCGGAGAGTTACATCTGGAAGCCCAGAAACACTAAGGACTTCGGGAAGCCACCAGAAGGGAGAGAGGCATGGGACCACTCCTCCCTCAGAACCTCCAAGAGAGAATCAACCCCGCCCACACCTCGATCTCAAACTTCTGGCCTCTAGAACTACAGGGCACTACTTTTCTATTGTGTTAAGCCCCTCAGTTTATGGAAATTCGTTCTGGCAACCACAGGAAACTAATACAGCCTCCCATAGCTGCCGGGCCACAGGGCAGGAGCAAGGCATCTCTGCCCAAGCCCGCAGCGCCCCCCTGGTTGAGTGGGGTTGACCATTTTCCTGCACTTCAGGGATATACTTGCAAAAGGGCCAAGGGGGTGCCAGGATACTGGAAAAGTCCCCGGCACAGATGCAGAAAGATCCCCAGAGCTGACTGGAGCAGGAATGCCTCAGAGCGGGGGTGAATCTGAGCTGGCAGAGAACTGGGGGCTGTGCGTCAAAATCAGAGGGGTCCAAGGGGATGTGACGCAAGTCCCAGAGATGTCTGCTACAGTCACCACCATGGCCAAGGGGGTGTGGGGGGCTGTCCCTCCATGTTTACTCACACTTCCTGCTGGGAGTTTCCCAAGATTGCCCAGGGTTACTTTCATTCATTCATTAATTCATTTATTCATTCATTCATCCGGCACACACTCTCTAAGCTCCCACTCTGGATTAGGTCCAGGAAGACATCAATGGCTAGATCTGGCCCCTGGGCTCCACCAGCTCCCAGTCCAGTGAGGGGGGCACTCAGATCTTCATGGCACAATGGAGTGAGCTCAGTGGTGGTTGCAAGCAGAGGAGGTCACGGGAGCACGGAAGGCAGACCGAGCTCGGCCGGGCCTGGGGGCTGTAGGCAGGGAGGGACGGCAAATAAGTCTTTCTGGTGAAGACGATGCAGGCGGGGGAAAGAGCATTTGACAGCACAGAGGGTGTGGTGTGGCAGTGGGGAGTGCGCATGAGTGGGGCACCCTGGCATCGGCTGGCCCCCAGCGGCCCTGCCTGCCTACCCTTCCGGGAACAGCAGCCCCTGTTTCCTTGCACAGTGTCCCTCCCTTACTCCGTGAGGCGGTTCTGGGGCTAGAATCCTGGCACCCCACCTCTCCCGGCTACGGGGCTGGACCCAGAGATGGACATGTGACCCAGGCGGAGCTAACAGAGTCCTCGCCTGAGACTTCGCCTGGGTCCGCCAGAGGTAACCTCTCTCCCCCTTTTATCTTACTTGGTGGGTGCTGGGAGTGGCCCGTGACTCTGCCCTCCCCCATCCCTGGCAGAAGTTCATGGACACAGGTAGACGATGGGGCCAAAGCAAGAGAAAGGCCGAGGAGAGACAAAAGGATGTCTCCCGGTCATGTCTCAGGCCAGTTGCCCTCCTGGCCCTTCCCAATCTCACGTGTACACCTCTTTTATGTAAAAGAGTTGGTGTTGAGTTTCAGACCCTGCCAACAGAAAATGTCTGTTTTGTGGGTTGAATTGTGACCCCCCTGTGACCTTTTAAGTGAGAGTTTTGTGGGTTGAATTGTGGCTCCCAAAGGTATGGCCACCCAGAAGCTCAGAGTGTTACCTTATTTGAATGTTTTTACAGATACAATTAAGGTAAGAATCTTGAGATGAGATCACTGGAACTTAAACCCAATGACAAGGTCTGATAAGGGCAGAGGAGGAGAAGGGGCAGAGGGAGACAGAGAGAGGGTCACATGAGGATCGAGGTAGAGACGGGAGCGGTGCGGTCATAAGCCTGGGGACACCTGGAGCCCCCAGACTCTGGAAGCCAGGAAGGAACCCTGGCCTGGAACCTTCCGTGGAAGCACAGCCCTACTGACTCCAGGACTGGGAGAGAAGAAGCTTCCGTTTCAAGCCACCCAATTTGTGATCATTTGTTATGGCGGCCACAGGAAATGGATTCTGTAGGCATCGTGCAAAAAGCCCAGGAAAGATGTGAAGCAGGTGAGGACAGGATCTGCCGGCTCATGTCTGAGGCCAGGTGCCACTCCCCAGTGAGCCTGGTTAAGACTGGGTGACTCAGTCATTTATTCATCTGACTCCTGGGTTCAGCTCAGGTCATGATCCCACAGTTCATGAGTTTGCGCCTTGCACTGGGCTCTGCATTGACAGCATGGAGCCTGCTTGGGACTCTCCCTCTCCCCCTCCTCTATTCCTCCCTCCGCCTCAAAATAAATAAATAAACTTTAAAAAGAAAAGAATAAATATAAGACTGTGCAAACAGCTATCAGACATCGCGGTTAGCGAGGCAGGGAGCGAGGATGGGGCCAAGATGGGCTTTGTTGTGCTGACGCTTCTCCTCTACAGAAGCAAGGCGCCTCCTGTGCACTTCAGAGGCTCCTGACCTCAGCCGTGTCCGATCCCAGCCCGGGCGGAGGGGCTCTGCCCAGCCTCAGGCATCGGAGCCCTGACAGAATCACGTGTCAGTGATGCTCCACCCACACTGGGCTCAGGTGCCCGGCTTGTGCCCACACGGGTACCGCCCGGAAGCGCCAGGAATAACACCGCGTGAGTTATAGCTTCTGACCAACGGGGTCAGGAGCCAGTGGAAACATGGCCCTGTAGTCTTCCCTGGAAAATCGTTCCGAGCCAATTCTCACAGAATAGACGGAGGCAGTGGGGTAAACAGTCCCACATGGTGGGGCCGGAGTACCCTTCACCCGGCTTCGCTCAGTGTCCCCCGTGGCTGCCCCCTGGGACACACGCCTGGCAGAATGCTCACACAGAAGCCTCTGTCTCAGACTCTGCTTTCTGGGAATCCAGCACACGTGGTTGTGAAGCAGACTGTGGTTCATCCATCTCCACATCCTGCTGCAAACGTTCTTCAGGGCCAATGCCACTGAACAGCTGCGTATGAAATAAATCCTGGTGAAGCCATTCTCGTGAGTGCCCCTTAAGTGCAGTGACTGTGACGGGGGTCAGTCGTTTCTGGCACCATAAGGTGGCGGGAATTGTGTCCAGCAGAACTTCTCTCAAGGGTAGTGTGGCTGGAAAGAATCCCGGGAGGAGACACATGGACTAAGGAATAAGTCCCACCACCACCACCACCAAGGCAGGTGTGAGGATCAGTGGAAGGTGGCAAATTCTCACCTAAGTAGGGAGGGCCCAGTCAACTGCAGGTGTTTTGATTTACCCTGTGAAGCCTGCAAGTTTGGGCCAGAGTGGAATTGTTCTGACAGCCAAGGAGATGCTGAGGCAGGACCTGGGGTCCTTCTCCGTGCCACCCACCTCTCCCCATAAACACCATGTCAATATCTACAGAACACCAGTTGGAAGGTCAAATTGTCAGCGTGCTCAGGGCTGCGACTCATTTTCTCCGTCTTCACAGAGATTCTTCCCTTTTAATATCCTGTAGCACGGTCAAGACATGGCAAAAACTTCCTATTCAGAGTTCTCCCTAGAGGCCAAAAGGTTTCAAAAGGCAATAAATGTGGAGAGTAAAATAAAAGTCCCATATCTCAGCAGGTTATGGCATCCTGGCTGCTGTCTGCCTCCATCTATGCCCATGGCCCACATCACCCAGCCAGCCAGCCCTGCCTGCGACAGACGCTGATAAGAAGACACACAGGCCATCACCTCCTCCGGCCACCCCAGGCCCACCCTCCGAGGTCCAGCTTCCCAGCCAAGGACCCAGCTCACACACACACACACACACACCAGAAAGAGGCAGAGCACAGAATTCACAGATGACTCTTTACAGTAGATCAAGGAAGTACCATTAGCTCTTTTTACAGGACAGGAAACAGGATCAGGATTGGAAGACAAGTCCTTGCCCCGTGCACACCACAGTGCACAGTGAAGCCACGGTTTCAGACTGCAGAAACCTCACTGCTTCCCTGTCATCAGAAAAAATAAATAAAATAAAATAAAATAAAATAAAATAAAATAAAATAAGCACATACAATTTTTTTGGCCTCGCTGCCCCACACCCTTCTCATGTCACCACTTAATATTCAAATGTGGAGAATTTCCACACTGGAGAATAAAAAAGTCCGAAGATTTTCCCTAGAAGGCCTCGGAGCTTGGTTTCTCACAAATGGCCCCAAGGATGGAAAAAGTCTCCCAAATTGAGACTGGCAGGAAAGCGGGGCCCACTTTGTCTGATATTTCTTCTCTCCTTTCTTGGCACCCGTAGGCTTAGCTCACGCCAATGGAAAATTCCCAAGTGCCAAACAGTTCTCAGATAATCTGCACGCAGAGAAAAAAAAAAAAAAAAAAAAAAAAGCTTTTCAACTAAGACAGCTCATGAGGGATTAAGGCGGGGCTCCAGCCAAAACATATATTTTTTCAGATTCTTGACTTCTTTTTCACGTCAATCGGCAGGCTTGCACCCAGCTTCGGCCCTGTCACTGAGACCAGCACTGGGTTGCACCAGAACCTGGATTTGGGGCTCCAGAAGGTCCCAAGCCTGGGCTTGGAAATGCCCCATGGGAAAGATTGGAGGCTTTCTAGAAACATCAAGAAGGAAGGGTCACTACTTGCTCCTGTCCAGACTTGTCCAGGAGAGGATATGGGCAGCCAAGATCATCAGAATAAGGTCATGAGACCAAAAGGAGGGTGGTGACCATGGGCGAGGGTGGGAGTTTAGATCCAGGGAAGAGAGAGAGACACAGAGACAGATCAGCAAAAGGCTCCCGCCTCATAGCCTATAATGCGTTACTTGTGTAGATGACATTCACTAGCTATACGCTAATCTCTATGATGCTCTATCCGTTTTTAATCCTACATCATGCAATGGCATAGTAACAATCACATTAGTGTATTCAGTTGGCAACAACTAGTACACAGCTGCATTTCAGGTGTTGTGTAGAAAGGAGGCTTCCACAGTGAGGGCACAGCCTGGCCTCTGTCTCCATGGGCTCTTATTCTGATAGCGGAGGTAAGCATTAAAAATAACACCAACGTGGGGTGCCTGGGTGGCTCAGTCGGTTAAGCATCTGACGATTTCGGCTCAGGTCATGATCTCACAGTTCATGAGTTCGAGCCCCACATCAGGCTCTGTACTGACAGTGTGGGGCCTGCTTGGGATTCTCTCTCTCTTCTCTCTCTGCCTCTCCTGTGTGCGCTCTCTCTTTCTCTCTCTCTCTCTCTCTCAAAGACAGGATACAAAATCAATATACAAAAATCTGCTGTTTCTGTATGTTAGTAATGAACTATTAGAGAAATTCAAAACAACAGTTCTATTTACAATCGTATTAAAAAAAGAAAACCCCCACACACCTAGGAATAGATTTAGCCAAAGAGGGGAAGGATATGTAGACTGAAACTGTAAGATGTTGAAGAAAGGACTTGAAGAAGACACAAATAAAAGGAAAGATATTCCATGCTCATGGATGGAAAGATTAATACTGCTAAAATGTCCATACTACACAAAGCAATCTACAGATTCAATACAATCCCTACCAAAATCCCAATAGCATTTTTCACCGAAATAGAACAAACGATCCTATAGCAAATAGCCAAAGCAATCTAGAAAAAGAAGACCAAAGCTGGAGGCATCAAAGTCCCTGATTTCAAACTATATGGCAAAGCCTTAGTAATTAAAACAATAGGGTATTAGCATAAAAACAGACATACAGATCGACAGAGCAGAATAGAGAACCCAGAAACAAACCCACGCATATATGGCCAATTAGCTTATGACAAAGGAACCAAAAACATACAATGTGAGAGTCTCTTCAATAAATGCTGTTGGGAAAACTAGACAGATACATGCAAGAGTAGAACTGGACCATTGTCTTCTACACAAAAATAAACTCAAAATGTATTAAAGACTTGGACGTAAGGATATGGGCAACCCTAGAAGGAAACTCCTAGAAGGAAATGGGTGGTAAGTTTTAGTGATGGTATTTTGGGTTTTTACATACCATGAGATCGTGACCTGAGCCGAAGTTGGATGTTTAACCAACTGAGCCACCTGGGTGCCCCTTGGTGATGATATTTTGAATCTGACACCAAAAGCAAAGCAACAAAAGCAAAAATAAACAAGTGAGACTACATCAAACTAAGGCTTCTGCACAGCAAAGGAAACTATCAACAAATAAAAAGGCAACCTACTGAATGGGAAAAAATATTCTCAAATTATATACCTGATAGGGAGTTAAAATCCAAACTATATAAAGAACCCATACAACTCAATAGCAAAAAAAGCAAATGATCCAATTTAAAAATGGAGAGAGAAAAAATTAAAAAAACAAAAACAAAAACAGGGGGAGTGCCTGGGTGGCTCTGTTGGTTGAGCGTCCGACTTCAGCTCAGGTCATGATCTCGTGGCTTGTGGGTTCGAGCCCCACATCAGGCTCTGTGCTGACAGCCCGGAGCCTGAGCCTTCTTCGGATTCTGTGTCTCCCTCTCTCTCTGCCCCTCCCCTGCTCATACTCTCTCTCTCTCTCTCTCTCTCTCTCTCAAGAATAAGTAAACATTAAAAAAAAATTTTTTTAATGGACAGAGGATCTGGACAGACCCTGTTGCAAAGAAGACATACAAACGGCCAACAGGCCCATGAAAAGATGCTCAACATCATTAATCATCAGAGAAATGCAAATCAAATCCACCGGAGATCACCTCACACCTGTTAAAATGGCTATTATCACAAAGATACGCAATAACAAGCATGGGGAGGGCTGTGGAGAAAAGGGAACAGTTGTGTACTGTTGGTGGGAACGTAAATGGGTGCAGCCACTGTGGAAAATAGTATGACGGTATTTCAAAAATTAAAAATAGAACTACCATATGATCCAGTGATTCCACTTCTGGGAATTTAACTGAAGAAAACAAAAACACTAACTCGAAAAGATACCCGCACCTTCATGTTCATTGCAGAATTATTTACAATAGCCAAGACAACCGAAGAGTCCGTCAATGGCTGAATGGATAAATAAATTCTGGTGTGTCTATATACAATGGAATATTATTCAGCCAGATAAAGAAGAATGAAATCTTGCTGTTTGTGACAATGTGATGGACTTGGGGACACTAAGCTAAGTGAAATAAGTCAGACAGAGAAAGACAAATACTATATGATCTCTCTTATATGTAGAATCTTAAAGAAAGAAAATAAAAGCTCAGATATACAGAGAACAAACTGGTGGGGATAGGGGATGGGAGAAACAGGTAAAGGGAGTAAAAAGAGAAAGAAAAATGGCAATTTTTATTATTACTCTAAACCTCCAGATTTTTCCCCTCACTCATTTTTACACTGCGATCAGTCTTCATTTTATTTTATTTTTTAAAGTTTTTATTTATTTATTTTGAGAGAGACAGAGACAGCTCAAGTGGGGGAGGGGCAGAGAGAGAGAAAGAGAGAGGGAGAGAGAGAATCCCAAGCAGGCTCTGAGCTGTCCACGCAGAGCCCAACGCAGGGCTTGAACCCACAAAGTCGTGAGATCACGACCTGAGCCAAAATCAAGAGTCAGATGCTCAACCGACTGAGCCACCCAGGCACCCCTAATTCGTCTTAGTTTTAAAAGAAAGTGGTCAACTAATTTATTTTTAAAATAAAAACAAAAATAGAGTAGTTTTGCTTTCTTCTGCCTCACTCACTACCTTGTGGGATGCGTGGGGGTTAGAAGTGTGGGAGACTTCCCCATGTTGTCTTGGTCCATGAATGGATCTGTTGTGATATATATTTCCAGGTCCCAGAGATCCACACCCAGAGAAAACGGAAGCAGGCTGGAGTCTGCAGTCAGTAAACCCATCTTCTAGTTTGGGTTCAAATTCCAGTTCCACAATTTGCTAGCCACATGTCACTTTTCTTTTCTGGGCCTCAGTTTCTCAATAATAGGGTTGGGTCTCTAAAGAACTTTCCAACCCTGACATTTTCTGAGGTCAAGAACAGGCCAAGAGACTTCTCCAGTCCCTACCTCATGTCTCACGTCATGGACATTGGGGGCCAAAGCGGATTGTAGGGCCATGATTCTTCCCCAGGGCTGTGTTACCTGAGTCACTCAGAGAACCTTGTCTAAATGCCATGACTGGGCCTCATCTCAAGAGAGGTGGCTCTGGGGTGGAGACACAGAGAGAACACATGGTGAGAACTACAGGACGAGCCTGAAGTAGAAAGGAAGACGAGCGCAGATTGTTGCATGGGTCTCCAGAAACCACACATAGTTCACAAGACAGCCAGTTCTTAACACACGGGAGAATCCTGAGATGCTCTAAGTGATACTTTCATTTATTTTTTTGAAAGTTTTTCCAGCAGTATACAGTCGTTTCTCGTGGCTTCCATAACAAATCACCCACAAATGTGGTGGCTTTAAGCAGAAGAAATTTAGTCCCTTCTTGGGGCTGAAAGTTCAAAATCACAGGGTTAGCAGGACCACACTTCTTCCAGAGATTCTAAGGGAGGATCCTTCCTCAACTCTGTGGCTTCTGGTGGCTGTGGGCACTCCTGGGCATACAGCCTCATCACTCCAACCTCTGTTTCCTGTTGGGACACTTGTCATTGGATTTAGGGCCTACACAAATCCTCCAGAATGATCTCCTCATCTTGAGTTCCTTAACTTAATTACATCTGCAAAAACTATTTTTTCCAAATAAGGTCACATTCACAGGTTACAGGGATTAGGATGTGGAAATTGCATCTTACAGAATAGAATGTACTAGAATGTAAAAATGCTCCATTTTTTAATATGGGGAAGCTGAGGCCCAAAGAGACTACTTGACTTACCCCAAATCACATGGGTAAAAAGTCTTGAAGTTTAGAGATAACATACATGTCCCTCCATAGCCACCCATTTTGGCTGTGGCTCATTAGGGAATATCATACCGCTGTTAAAAAGAACACGTTTGATCTAATAGGGCTGATGCAGAGTGATAGCCAAGACCAACAGCTGAATTAGCAAAGGAAGCTACACAATAATTCTTAAAACCCAATTGTGTGATGTTCTACCCATCATGCGTGTGTGTTTCTGTGAACACAGGCTGGGAGGCCACACAGGGTCACAGGGAGACACCAGACTCCAGAGAAACACCCAGTCCTAACCCCCTCCTTTCCACTCATCAACACTGGCTTTGGGAAAATTACATAGCCTTGAAGAACCAACCCTTCTTCATCTGTAGTATGGAGATAAAATAATGCTAAGTTCCTGAGTTGATGGATAGTGGCTACAAAGGACTTGGGTCATTGAAGTGACGGGAAAATAGTTATTGCTACTACTATGATCTTCGCTATCGTCCATAGCTTTGTTATCACGTAAAACTCTCAAAAAAAATGTCTTTTTCATGTCAACATTGCAGATTAAATGCACACACTTATTTTCACTAAAATGACAGTAAAGAAATTTACAGAGGCATTAAGACACAAGGGCCAAGAAAGCAAGAATCAAGACATGTTAATAGAATCTTAGAAGATGGTAAGCGGATGGGAGAGCAGTACACAACTTCTCAGAGTGGACTCAGGCGACATCCAATCTTTGAGAAGGACAGACGTCTACCAGTGAGCCTGGTGTGCCCAGAACCAGAGGGCTATTAGCTCAGAATTAGAGGCCCAGGTGCCTCTAGAGACAGGCCAGAGATGGATGTGAGCGCAGACGGACTGGCAGAAAGTACCCCGTCATGTGCAACAAGACATATATATATTCCTCTGGTCAACTTTTTTGCACAAAGATTGTCAGCCATTTTGGGGGACACTTCTTAACAAAAAAGAGGAAGGCTAAAAGGAAAAGAAAAACAAAAAACTTGGAGGAAAGGAAAGACAATGCAGCAGCAGAAGAAAAAATTTTAGATCTATAGTTCAAGACCTCAGAGGCAGAAAATATTGTATTTAGGAAACGAGAACTAGATGCTATAAAAAGGGGGCAATCTGGGGTGCCTGGGTGGCTCAGTCAGTTAAGTGTCGGACTTTAGCTCAGGTCATGATCTCATGATTCATGGGTTTGAGCCCCACATCGGGCTCTGTGCTGATGGCTCGGAGCCTGGAGCCTGCTTCGGATTCTGTGACTCCCTCTCTCTCTGCCCCTCCACCACTCTCTCTCTCTCTCTCAAAAATAAATAAACATTTAAAAAAGGGGGGGCAATCAGAGAACATGGAAAAACTCCTAAATACTACAGAAATAAAGACATTGAAGAAAATAATAAAAGACATAATAGAAATCTTCTGCAATAGTACTATAGAACACAGAAGAAAAAAGGTTAATAAAAAGTTTTTTTTTAATGTTTAAAGGATCAATCTAAGTAACCTAACATCCAAGTAATAGGACACAATAGGAATTCTAAAAACGATCTGGTCAAATTAACAATTCAGGGCACTTTCTTCCAACCAAAGCCATGGGTTTCTTGGTTGAAAGGATTCACCTGCGGCTCAACATAAGTATAAAAAAAGAACCACAGTAAGGTACATGATAGTGAAATTGAAAGGCAACAGGGATAAGGAGAGGATCTCAAAAGCCTACAGAGAGAGAAAACAGGAGTCAGAATGACTTCATACTATCCATGGCTGGAAGTGAGAAGACTACAGAGAAATGGTTCCAAAGTACAAGAACTACAATGCTACACGCAAGCAAACTATCATTGAAATTTTGAAACTCTCAGGAGCAGAATGAAGATCATACTAAAAATGCAAAATTTTGACACTTACTCCCTTACACCCTGCCTCAGGAAGCTACTGAAAGACATGTTCCACCAAGATGGGAAACAAACCAAACAAAAGAAAGCCATGGAACCCAGGAAATTAGGGATCCAACCCAGGAGAGGTGCAAAGGGAACTTCCTGGATGATGGGGAAGAGACATTCAAGACTGCCGGCCGTGCAGGGACCTAGGAGACAACCAGTGGTAGGAGAGCAATGTTCATCAGGAAATGACTCCAAACAGGAGGGGAAAGGGGGATTCCCCGGTATGTGTGAATTTCCAGAGTGAGGAGATGAATTAATGACAGGCAGGTAGGAAACTAAATAAAACATAAAGGCAATTACCAACACCAGGAAAAAGAAAAAGTTATACAAGACAGGAAATGCAATTAAAGTTAGCATTCTATGTGACATTACTAGTAGTATATTAGCACACACTACACGGCAATAATAATAAACACTGAATATTGATTTAACAAAAAGATTAAAGCATAATTGGAGTGGGTGAGAGGGTAACTGGGGGCACTAATGTAAGAGTAAAGTTTTATCTTTGTAGTAGAAAGTCCACTGATGATGTTCAATACAGAAAAATCAAGGGTTATTAGTACAGAGCTGCTATTTAGAAGGAGGTAAGAAAATGCCAGAAGAAATAACTAAAAGTTGAAAATGGTTGCATCTGGGCAGAAGAACTGAGGTGGACATAGATAAAGGCTGTTCTTTTTCATTAGAACCAGCCTTTGAGAACCATTTGACCTTTAAAAGTATATAAACTTACTTCCTTAATGAAAAGTCAAAATTAAATCTAAAAACAACTTTAAAAAACTGATAACCCCTGGGGAGAAGAGTGGAAATATGCTCTATACTCTTGTGTGTCTCCAGTTTATTTACAGCAGGAATGTGTTTAAGTATGGCTTGTGTTAAAACAAAAACTAATGTTTTGGTGGTTAACAAAAAAGGATCTCAAATTCGAGCCCAGGACCTGACTCTGTTGGGACAGGGCTAACATCTGAAGACAGAGAGGAAAAGCTGGGCCAGCAGGACGTGTAGGACTTGGGACAACACTGGGGTTGGGGGTTGGGGGGGGGCGGAATTCCCCGCTGGGAGAAAACATGGAGTGTATTTGGCTCAAAACAAGAAACCCACACAGAGATTTTGGTTTGAAGCTTTGGAAAACATTTGTTTTCATTCCTCGTAAAAAAAAAGGATGACGAACGGAATTATTTGAAATGAGATTTTAACAAGAAAAAAACTAATAACATTTCATTAGTATTCTCTTACCAGCTCATTATTAACAAGTCCAAAGACTGATTTTAAGAGTTTCTGTTTCTTTATGATGTCCAGCGAAAACCATCAACACCAGGAGAGGGTTTGGGCTTTGTTTGTTTTTTGTTTGCTTTTTTTTTTTAAACATTCCTCTTCTTATGAGCATTTTGCTTGATTTGTATTTTTGCCACCACTTCCAGAGTTCTTTCTGAGCTCATTAATGTGTTAAACAGGCACTTAAAGCCAGCGTGGGTAGAGAGAACAGACTTGTGTGTTAGAATCGCACAGAATTTAATACGAATTCCAGATACTGGCTCATTAACTGTGTGACCTTGAGCAATTGACTTACCCACCCTGGGCTCCAGTATTCCCTGAACAACAGGGATGGCATGCCCCGTATTAAATAACAGATTAAGAAACAGGAGTGCGGAACCTACTAGGTGCTCGACAAAGTGCCCTTCCTGTCCCCCCACCACATACAGGGAAAAGTACTCAAACACTGATGACTTAAATGGCTCATCATACTTGTATCCGAGTTGGATTCCCTACATTTTGAGCACTTGTAGGAAATCGTCTGTAATTACCTTACAGACGTCACCATCTGATAGGGCCTGGTGAAAACTTTGAGAGCCTTAGAGTTTCACGGCTGGGCCCCAGCCTAGGATTAGTGATAAAACAGGGTCCAACTCCCAATTATAGCCTAAGGCTCGAGCTCATCCAAGTCATTTGAAAAAAAAAATGCAGAAGAGCAAATCCAAGGAGAGGAAAGGAAGGGGAAACAGTGCCGTGTAAAATCAGGTCCGGACACCCAGACTCCAGGGCTAACTGCAGCCCAGACCTCACTGTGCAACCCTAGGAAAAATATCTCAACATTTCTGGGCCTTGGCTTTCTCATTTGGCGAAGAAAATCCTAACTCCTGCTTTGCCAGGCTCCCCAGTTTGTGGTTAGGGTCTACAAGACAAGAATACAGGTATCTATGTGTCTCTTCTCCCAACATTTTCCCCCTGTACTTTGTCTCCCACCGTGGCTGATGTTAGGTGGGGGTGGGAGGGCAGGAAACAGCCGAAGCCTCAGGCTTTCTGGCTTCTGAGTCCTAGGAGCCTGATAGGAGTGACTGATGGCTTGTGGAGGCCTGAGTCCCCGTCACTATTCCAAGCATGTCACATGCACCAACTCATCCAATCCTTTAATGGTCTATGAGGCAGAAATTGTTATAACACCCATTATACAGATGGGAAGACTGATAAGACCAGAGAGGTAAATAAATGTGCCCAGGGTCATATGGTCAGTTAATGAGGGGTCTGCACTTGAACCCCAGCTTTCTGGCTCCAGAAAAGGGTAGCCCCACCCATTCCCTGCTCAGGAAACCCTGTCACCTCGAGTGTGTCCCTTCTTTGAATCTTGGGGTATCCTGCCTCTGCTTGGGACAGGTAAGTAGCAAGATATGAGTGGGAGCTGGTCGACCTATGTGGAGACGATGGCCTTTGCCACCTTTACCACTGTCCCCTAGTCTGGGGTCCTGGGGCCTGCCAGGGCCAGCTGTCAGATCGGAGGCTACTGATTATCTGTGCCCTCTTGCCACCTCCTGGGCACCCAACTTCCCTGGTGCCTCTCCTGAGAAATTGGCAGCAGTAAGGACAGAGACCAAGAGCTCAGTGTTCGAGGGGGCCCGGTTTGCCATCCAGCTGATCCCCAGGATCAGCCGGGCCCAGAGCTGGTCACAGAACCTCTCAGAGCCTTGGGCTCCTCCTGCAGAGGAGACGGCAATCCTTCATTTCATTAATAAATATCGAAGCCCTACTGTGTGCTGAGCACTGCTCTGGGTGCTGGGGATCCAGCTGGGGAGGGAACTACACAGAGTCACTGCTCTCCTAGTCTAGGCATCAAGTGGGGGAGAAATGGAATATATGAACATATAAGCACGTCCTCTGCTGTTAGGTAGTGAAGAAAAACAAAGCCAGGTTAGGAGGAGCATAAAGTGACAGTACAATTTCAGGAACGAAGAAAAGGAACAGCTTCTCGGAGACACCAGAGCAGAAACATGAGAGAGAGAGAGTGAGGGAGGCATACAAATACCTAGGGGAAAGTCATTCCACGCAAGGGCAAACAGCATGTGCAAAGGTCCTGAGGCACAGGCCAGTGTGCTGTGCTTGAGACACAGCCAGAAGGCCAGAGCAGATACCATGGCGTGAGTGGTTGGGAAAATCACAGGGAGAGGGGGCAGGGGCAGCCGGATCACATAGGGCCTTGTGGGCTGGAATAAGGACTCTGCATTTTACTGTGAGCGAGACTGGGCTCCATTTGAGGGGTTGAGACTCAGGGAGTGAAATGTTCCGATGTAAGTTTTTGGTAGATCCCTCCCGAAGCCGCTGCGGAGGGACCGGAAAGGACTGGCCAATCAGCAAGCGAGAGGGTCTTAGAAACCATATCAGGACTCACTGATGCAAGGGAAACATTTAGCCAAAGAGACTTGGGTGGGGGCAAAAGCGTGGAGTCCAGCCTCTGGAACCAGACAGACTTGGGGTCAAGCCACAGCAACTACATTTAAAAGTCATGTGATCTCAGAATAGTTCCTTAACTTCTTTGAGCCTCTTTCCCATCCACAAAATGGGTCATCGAGGAGATTCGGTGAAATGCCACAACAAAGCACAATGTCATACACACAGCACAGTGTCCCAGACAACATCGCTAGGGAGATCATTTTGCAGTCACCACGCCAAGTGGCCCTCACCAAAGCCTGGCCAAGAGGACAGACACACAGAGCCGAAATGACATTTGCTCATTCCGGCGTAGCGGCGAGGAAATGAGCACTCAGGGCGGAAAGCTGGTTGGCCAAGGTCACCTGGTCGGGAAGTGGCAGAACTGGGACCTGGATCCAGGCCTCTGGTTCTGCTACTTACCAACTGTGTGGACTTGGTGTGTGAACTCGCGGAGGAAGGTCTATCGCTGTGGGGCCTCAGGTGGTGCATTTCAGCACGCGTGAATCGGAGTTAACGGCAGGTGCCCACCGTGAATGAGAAGATGCTTTCAAGGGCTCACCCAGGGACTTGAACACGGGGGATTACATCACTCCTGCCTGTCTGCACTGAGCTCGGCCCCGGGACACCCACAGGACAGAAGGGAACTTGGGACAACCCAACAAAGAAGAAGGCTTCACGTGGAGCACAGTGGAAGGAGCCCCCGACGGGAACACCAGACCCGAATTCCCATCCTCCCCTGCTGCTCAGCTCCCTCTGTGTCCACCTTCTCTGACCTCCAATTCCCTCCTCTCAGAGCCTTCCAGCAAAAGAGGGATAATAACACCTCCACATGCAGCACTGACCTTATGCTAAGGGTGATTACTAAATAGCATAAATACTTACAATGATTATTTCACGTGTATTCGTGTCATATTTAATTAGTATCGGTCTCCCTCTAGACTCTAGGCTCCGTAAGGACAAAGGTTCTATCTTTTTCCCCCCTCACCAGTACACCCCCAGGATGGGTGCAGCTCCTGGGATAAATTTGGTGCCCAGTAAATACTTGTAACAGGAGTTAAGAGTGCCTGGTGCATTATGGGTATGAGAAACGCTAAGTAAGTGGATGGACAGATAGATGGAGGCATTCGTCGTTCCGCAAGGTAGTGAGCGTCCCATTCCTGGAAATGTACGAGGAAGCAGAGGCGCAGAGGTTCGTTTCATTCATTTATTCATTCAGTCGCTCGTTCAACAGTCATCGTTGGTCACCCACAATGTGCCAGGCCCCATGGTATGCTCTGGGGTCACAGCATTGAACATCCCGGCGGGGCAGCCAGAGCAGACATCAATAATGTCTGGGGGTGACGAGTGGTAGGAAGCAAAAGAACGTAGCGCGGAGGGTTACAGAGGGACACAGCCATCTCTGAAGAGATGTGAAAGAGCGTTCAGATGATTGTCTTCAAGGATTGGAAAAGAAGGCTCCGGCTGGAGGATTCCAGAATCCCTTCCAGCTGGAATACGCCTTGTTCCCTCCATGGCTTCAGAGGGAGCTGGTGAGGGAGTCCCTTCCCGCCGGATTGTGGAAGCAAGAGGCTTTGGACTGAAATTGGACCAAGCAACCTGAGTGCCTGGCCTCACTCCGTTTCCCCTCCCTGTGGGACACCAGGACCGTCACCAACTCTCTCTGGTCCTGTTGCCTCCCCCTCCCATCAGGACATGCGCCCTGCGGCTGGCTGTCCATGTGCCTGGCCAGCTCTCTGACTGCAGGCATGGAACCCCCAGCGTCCCCACTACAGACCCTTCATCCCTGAACCGGGCCACACTTCCTGCTGGCGTGCTACCAAGAGTCCCTCCTCGTAAAGCTGAGGTTCACGGGGAAAGAGACGTCCTATTTTACGAACACTTGTTTATTAGCTGAGAGGTTGCTCTTACCTGTGCCCGGACCCCCGGAGGTTCAGCTCTGCTGACCGGGTCAGCGGCACACGAGCGAGCCTGCGGGAAGAAACACCCAGAAGCCACCTAGCACTTGGGGGCCAGACCAGCTACATCGTTTACGGGGCCCCGTGCCAAATAAAAATGCACAGCCCCTTGCCCCAAAAGCAGGGCAGGGGAAAGTGTGGTTCAAGGTATTCGCGTATAAAACTTTTCCTTTCCTTGTAGTCTCACCCGTGACCTGCCGTGGGGTTTTCTGTTCGCTATTTAATGTTGCTCTCCCCTGGGCACTCACAGGGATGCTGAGAGCTGGGTACAACCCTCACAGGCACCTGCGAGCCCCAAACTGTGGCCTGGAATGCAAGTACGCAGTCCGTCAGCTGCCGGGCTCCCTCTCCGCCAGCCTTCAAGTCTCAACAGTGGCGGGAAGTTCAAATCGGGCACCTCTTCTTCCCTTGGACCCCCGCCACTACCCATGGCAGCTGGGTGGCCCCCAGGGAGTATTGAAGTCTCCGTACTGGGATTTACTAGGCAGCTGGATGAGAGGTGGGCAAAAGGCCTGCCTCCACCAAGGCCTGCCCTGAACATGTGCCACAATCATGCCTAACCCTAAATGTCTTGCGGGGGATGGGGGGGGGGTGCACCTAGCACTGACTCACAGGGAGAAGGGTAGCAAACAGCCAAGAAGCCTCCAAGCCCCCAGAGCATTATTTATAAAACATCAATTCAAAGCCAAACTTACTAAGAACTTCAAGGACACACCTGCGGCATTAGACCCCAGGCTGAGGCCCTTTTGAGAGTGGGTCCCTGTATGACCGTCCTGGTTACAGACCCATGAAGCCCACCCAACGAAATCAGACTGGGTCCTGCAGCTCCCAGGTGGGGGAGGGGGGCGCTTGTCCAATAAACTGTTTCAGAGAGCCTCTCAATCCCAGTGAGTCTGGCCAGTGCCGTGCTGGACCCACCTGGCTACGGACCAGCAGCCGGGCACCCTCCCAGAGGGAAACAAGGACTCCAGCGACTTTACAGTCCTGCCTGGGAGGAGGAGAATTTACACAGGAAAATGGAGGACCCCCCCCCCCCAAGAGCGGGCCGCCGTTCCCTCATCTGGAAAATGGGCAGATGCCTGCCAGATGATGATCAGAGGAATCTAGATTTGTGCATCAGCGTAAAAGCAGAGACGTTCCTCATCGAGATAAATCATGCCGGTGCCTTTCCACCGCTGGAGGCCGGCCACAGCCTCGCCATCCTGCTCATGTCATTGATCGGGCGTCCTCACGCTTGTGGTCCCTTGGCCTGAAAGTCCTTTATTCAATCTAACATCCCCTCTGTCCCTCCACGGGGAGCAGCCCCCCCCCGCCAGTCGCACCTTCACGTTTGATGCACCTCCTGGCCTGGGAACCTTCTTTTCCTTTTCGTTGCCAGGGTCAGAGGCGTCCACGTGGTAATAGTTTATTGTATGAGCGAGTGTCCCAGGAACCTCTACCGGCCACTTTACAACTTCTTAACATAAGAGAGTATATTTATCATATTGGATATAAAATAAAAGGGAAGAAAGGAAGAAATTAGCTGAGGGAGGGGCAAAGAAGAGTGAGAACAACCCCCTTTCTGGGGTCCTCACGCCCTATCTCCACCTCACCCCGCTCTGCTCCCAGGGGACCCCTGGAGTCAGATCCAGGGTGCGTCTGCTGGAAATAGAGGCCTCGTTGCAGGGGCGGATCTGTACATCCGCAGTGCACGCCCAGGGCGCACCTGCCCCGTGCCTTCGTCCCCGACCCAGGAGTTTCCCGACCAGACCAGCGCGTTGGTCTGCTGCCCCCAACCCGGGCCCGCGGCATTTCGACAGGGAGGAGCTTCGGATCTCTGCGCCCCCAGGCCCAGCCTCTCAAGTGAGTTTCACCCGAAGGCCTAGTACTTGGGAAGGTTCCCAGGGCGCCTCCTTGCGTCTCCAGAGAGTCATCGCTAGCGCGGTGATGGGCCAGCTCAGCCCCCACCTCTCCGATCTCTTCCTGCAGACCCCAGAGCAGGCAGGAAAACTGGGGATCCTTTCAGGAGTCCAGGTTCCAGACAGTTCACCCAGAAGCTGCCGGGCGACCTTGGGCACATCACTTGACATCTCTGGACCACAGCTGACTCAGAGAATATTTTCCTCTAAAGGCCAAGCTATGAATCTAGTGAGATTATGCGTGATTGGACGCCTGGCACAGAGGCTGGCTCAGAGGGAGGGCTTCTTTAAGGGATGAGGACCTCCCTTCCCCTCCGGAGACCCTACTAAAGCACTGGGGTAAACAATTAAAACATCTGTCAAACCATAGCCTGCCTTCAGAGAGTTTGTAGGACGAGAGGAGACGGACGAACTGGGTGCAAGAACTGAAGCCCACCCAAACCCCGCCCCGCAGCTGAGGCCCCACTGGCTCCAGGGGACTCCAGGACGGGAGCCGGGCACCAAGCACAGGGTCTCAAGTCTGAGAGGAGAGAAACGTCTTTGGGGTCTGGGGCTGCCTCGCCCTGAGAAGCCCCCAGGCTTCTCGCCCCTTCCGTGGCGTGGGGAGGGGGATAGGGTCACAGAAGAGAAGAGGCCAAGGGAACAACTTCTCACTGGTGGCCACCCTGGGCCAGGTCACTAACACTTGTCCTCTAACTGGGGCGGGGGACCTCGCCTACTCTGTCCCCACCGCTCCCTTCATTAAAACAGAGCAGAGCTTCAGAAAACCCAAGCCGACCCTGGAGGGCTCCTGTCCGAACCGCACCAGAGTCCAGCTCCCAGCCCCGATGGCTCTTCCTGCCTCAGAGGCTTTGCACTGGTCCCTCTCCATGGAAGGATCTAGAATCTTCTCCTGGCTCTTGTTGGAACTCCAGGCCCTTCCTCACTCTTTGGGTCCCAGCCCACACCCTGCTCCTCCATGGAGGGGTCCACTTTGACCACCTCCAGTCCTCACGCTCTTATTTTCTCCCTTCCCAGCATTCACTTCTACCCGAAATTCATACTTATTTGTTCATGTGTCCAATTGCCATTGAACGAATGAATGAAAGGACGCTGGACTAAAACCAGGGATCCAGGCTCTGCCCAGACTTTCTGCGTGACCTCAGCCAAATCGCAACTACCCCTTCAAGCCTCAGTTTCCTCACCTGTAATATGAGCTAATGAGGGCGCCTGAGTCACAGAAGGAGGGTGAAAGGAGGAATCTTTGAACTCCAGGTCCACAGTGGCCACAGTCTTCCATCCATCCTTTGGGTCTCGTCCAGGGACAAGAACACACCTCCCCTCCGGCCCCAGACCCACTTCCCCATCCATCACCCGACCTCACCTCACCCCCGCTGCCACTGCCCTCGGAGGATCAGAACCTTCGGACTTCCAAGCAGCCGGCTGGAGGGCCATGGGGCAGCCACCGGCGAAGAGGTGGGGTGGTCATCCCGCCCCTGTGCTGTGTGCCCTGGGGTTCTCAGGGCGCCTTCCGGTCGGGGACAGCCGCAGCGTCCCCACACCAGCCTGAAAGTGATTCCCCTCCTCGGACCAGGAAACCGAGGCTCAGAAAGGCTCAGTGACAGGGCCCAGCAGAGGCTGCCTGGGTCAGAAGCCCTGCTCCAGCTGTCGCCAGTGCTGTGACCTTGCTTGTGTCGCTCATCTTCCTATGCCTCCTTTTCCTCGTCTGTGACATGGGGATTCCACTGGTGGCTGTGTGTCGGTGGTGTGGACTTGTTGGCATAATCCCCACGGACCACTTGGAGTGGTCCTGGAGCAAGCAAGGGCTCAGTACGTGTCAGCTGCTGTCACATCAGCAGGGACAGGTCTACTCTGATTCCCCAACTGGGAACACGGGGGGCAAAACAGACCAACAGACCAGGAGAGCCCTTTTCTCTTCTTTTTCTGGACCCCTGCCAGGAGTCATTGCTGTGCCCACTTAACAGACGTGGGGCCTGAGTCCACGGAACTCAGGGTGGGTCACTACTTCTACCACTGGGGGATCCAAGGGCGTCACCAGAGAGGAAACAGGGTATTTTTGAAAAATAACCTCGCAAAGCATGGGAGTCCAGCCTACCCTAGGGGCAGCTCATCCGAGCGGAGACAGAGGGACAGGACTCGGTGAAGGCGCCCGGAAGTTCCCAGGAGGGAGACACAGGGGACTGGCCCCCTCAGGGGAGACTCCGACGTCACCCAGACCGCGCCCCCAACACACCCCACCGGCTCCGCGTAAACAGCGCAAATGCGGCCTCCCATGGGCACACACGGCCAGGAGCCCAAGAGCGCAACCCTCGCGGAGCCTCGCTGACAGATCCCATGCCCGCGTGGCTGTCAAAACCCGCTTTTCCCCGGGGAGGGGAGGGAGGCAGTCCCTGCGGTCCCCTGAGCTGCCGGCTAGGATCCAGCTTCTGCTCCGCGCCGCCTGGAGCCAGTCTGCTCGCCTGTAAAATGGGCAGCAAAGCCCGCCACGCGGGGCTCCTACTCCATCCGACTCCGAGGCGGTCTCAGGTGGGCGGGGCGTTCCCGCCGTCTGTCCCCAGTCAGGCCCCGAATGAAGAATCGGCCCTCGAATTCTTTACTGCACCCCTGCGGCGGCGGTCAAGGCCTGGTGAGCCAGGCGTTCGGGGCCGATTCCGAAGCCCGGGAGAGGCGCTCCTGACACGCTAGACGTCACCACCCGGAGAGGCAGAACCCGATTCCAGCCCTCAGGTTCGAGTCGACTGCCCCGACTGCCTTTTGGAGTCTCCAGAGAGGCCCACGCGCGCGCACCCACACACCCGCCCCTTTGAAATTCGTCTCTCTTAATTACCCATTATCGATGTTTAATGCTGCAAGTGCTAAGCAGCTCACAGAGAGCACTTCGTTTTATACCCACGATAATAGGAAGGGATTCTCACCACGATTCCACACTTTACGTGTGGGGAAAGTGAGACTCAGAGAGGTTAAGTAACTTCTCCAAGGTCACACAGCTAATGAGTACCAAAACCATGAATCCTACGACCAGATGGGCTGGGGCGATCCATCAATGTCCTAATGCTGAGTAGCTGGCTCCTTCTCAAAGCACCGCCTTCTCGGTGGGGGAGCAGGGTTCAGTGCCTGTGTGTTGTAGAGTGGGGGGGCGGGGGGGATTTGCTGTGCCGGGGGACTGGATGGACGTCCCAGATCTTGGGCCTGGATGCAGCCCAGCAAGAGCAGACATCGCATCTGAGCCCTAGGAAGGTGGTCTAAGTCTCTGCGGAAGCAGGAGAAGGCGGTGTGCAGACAGGGGTGGGAATAGGGTGGGGGTGGCCCCAGGGGAGGAGCCCCAGGAGGAGAAAGGAAGCTGAAGTCACCCAGGGTTCTTGCGAGGGAGCTCCGGGCGCTCCCTCTGGCGCCTCCAGCAGCCTCCAAGTAGAAGCTCTGCGTTTTAGGATTGACTCCCAGCGCCGGCACGAACAGCTCCCGAGCCCTCCACACAGTGTGTCCCCCCTCCCCCACCCGTTGTGCCCCGAGTCGCCCAGTCTGCTCCTGTGGCTCCGGCTCATCTGCCCAGTCTGAGTGGCTTCAAGCGGCTTCGATAGGCCTCTGCCTGGAGTCTCTTGCTGTGGCTGGCTGTGTCCACAATTTCTTGGCGTTCATCTGCCTCCATTCAATGACGGTCTCGCACCAAGGTTCCGCGCGCCTCGCAGCGTCGCCAGGTCCTGGGGGCTGAACTGCAGTAGGGACGTGGAAGGGTGGCACCTTGCCGTTGTATGTTTGCCTCTATAAACCGGGACGTGTGTGTTGATGGCGGGTGTTGGTGTGTGTGTGTGTGTTAGTTCTGTGTGTACAGGGTGTGCGGCGTACGTAGATGTCGTGTGGCTGGGTGTCTGTGCGCGCGCGCGCGTGTGCTGGTTGGATGTGTTGGGTGTCTGTCTCGTGCCTGTGTTGCATGTGTGGTGTTAGATGTGTGTGTGTTGCAGTGTTTGTTGGTGTGCGGTGTATGCGATGACGGCGACGACGACGACGGCGCGCATGCGTAATAGCTCCGTCTCGGAGCGAGCCTGACCCAGCGTCCGGCTCCAGTGCCGCGAAGAGCAGGGGCTGTAGGCTCGCGGCGCCGCGGGAGGGCGCTGTGCGAGAGGCAGGCGGGTGTGATGAGAGGGTCCCCCTAGGCCTGGAGCAGGGGTGTTGTGCGAGGGCGGGAGTGGAAACTGTCGAGTGGAGCGAAAGGAAATCCGCGAGTCTGAAGTGGGGACTCCGTGTGCGCTGGAGAATGGACGCTTGGTGGTCGTGGGCAGGGGACAGTGAAGGTGTTTCCCGGGAGCGGCCGGAGTCCGGGCTGGGGGAGTGTCCCGGCCTCGCCGCCTCTCGAGCGGCTGGGAGGGCGGGGACAGAGCCGGGGAGGCCGCGCGGCCCCGGGGGCCCGGCCAGGCCGGCGCCAGCCGCCGAGTTGAAAGGCGGCCGCAGCCTCTCCTTGCTGCTTCCCATTGCGCCCCCGAGGGCTCCAGGCGGGGCGTAGGCCGGGCTCACCTCGGGGCCGCGGGTCACTAAGGGGGGCATCATTCGGTACGGGACCCCGCCAGCCTCACGGCCCGCGTAGGCTTCGCACTTGAGGTCCCCCGCCTCCTGAGTAACTGTCTCCCCTGGGCCTCCTGCGCGACCGGGGCCTTCAGTCCCGGGGTCAACGAGCGGAGAAAAGGACCCCAAAACAAGGCGCGCTTGGCGCGAGCTCCCCACCCCTCCCCGGCCTCGCAGAGCCGCGACCGCGATCGCCCCGGCCCCCCGCGGACCCACGCGGAGCGAAAGCGCACCAGGGCCCCTGCCCCGGAGCGATCTCTCCGACCTGGGGCGCCGCGCCACCGACCTTGGGCCTGTTCGGCCCGGCCGGCGTGGTCAGAAGCTGAGTTTGCAGATCGAGGCTTTGTCTGCTCCCCAACAAACCGAAAATGCCTTCACAGACGGCTCGCAGGGCAGGTGAGAAGCCCCTTTTGTTCCCCAAGGGACGGGGCTTGCTCGTGGTCAGAGCACGAAGGAGTTAAATTTGTGGGGCTGTGGCTGGGTTCCCGGGGCCCGTTTGCCAAGGATATGCGCGCTTCGCAGGCCTTTTCCAGCCTCGAAGAGCTATTCAGGCTCTAAGTGACCCTCAAGGAGACAGGGCTGGGCAATGGGGGGAAAGCGTAGATGCCGCCGTGTAACCTGTGTTCGAATCCCTGCTCTACCCTTTATGGGCTGTGTGACCTTGGGAAATCACGTAACCTCTCTGGGCTGCTGTCCACTCCCTTGTAAAACAATCCCCTAAGGTTCTGGGGAGGCGGCGATGTCAGGAATTCCTCTGGGCGCCATACGTGGTGACTCCGAGTGAACGATCCGGTGCTTTCTGCCAAAGGAGGAAACCGATCGGTAGAGGACCAGGCCTGGGAACCCCCTGCCCACTCTGCCCTCGCTTGAAAAACAAGCAACTTAGTTCAGAGGGCTGAACGAGGAGCGGTGTCCAGAACCCCGCCTCCAGTTCCCACCAGACCTGGCTGAATCTGACTCGGGGCCCTCACCCCACACCGGGGCACCGCCCCGATCCAGCAAACATTTATTGGACACCTTCTGTGTGCATGCTCTGTTGAGATAGGGAATTCGGAAACAAAAACGAGGGAAAGAAAGAACTAGACGAAAAGAAACTAGGGGAGACGGGAGTGGAAGGAAACCCGGACCCAAGCCGGCGACTCGGGCGGAGGCGCGCGCGGAGGCGGGCGCGACCGGGGGGTCCCAGGGCGGCCGCCTCCTCCAACCCTCCGAGGTGCTGGGTGGGGGAAGGGGGCGCGCCCGCCCGCCTCGCCTGCAGCTACCGCCTCTCTGGAGCCGCGGCGCGTCTGCAGAGCGCGAGCCGTCGCTCATTACTGCAATTATGTTGCTCTAAGTTTGCCTCGACCCTAAATTGCCAAACTTCGAGGAGCCAGGAGGCCCGGGAGTCCGAGCCAGCGGAGACACCTGATCCTGCCCCACCATTCCCCTACCCGCACTTGAGGAAAAGCCTCTGGTGCTGCGGACTCACTGTGAACTGAGAAAATTCAGACCCGCCCCCTACTCCCTGGGCGCCCTCTCTCGCAGGGGTTCGTTGTCGCTTCTCCAGAATCCTGGGAGTGGGAAGGATTTCTAGGCCCATTTTGCAGATGAGAAAACTAAGGAAGCAAGAAACGGAAGATCTTCCTTATCCCAAGTCAGGCAAAGTTTAAGTGGCAGGGCTGGGATGAATCACATTGGCTTGTCTGACTTCAAGTTCAATGCTATCCCCAGGACGGGAGAATCACGAGGGGTGTTGCAGGAAGGAAGCTGGAAAATGTGTAGAAGGCAGTGTCCTTCGCTCCATCGCGGTCCGGTTGCTTAGTTTATAGAGGGGAAGCAAAAACAACCCCTTTCTGCGTCTGCCGGAAGGAAGCAGCGATGTACCTCGACCCTCAAGCGCCTTGCAAGGACTGACTACGTGAGTCTGAGAGCTTTTTAGGTCTAACTGCTCTCTCTCGGGGACAAGGAGGCCCGGATTCGGGTTCTGACCGCACTTCTGGGAGCCCGGCTTCCGGGCTCCCCCAGTCTGTCTGGTCCCGCGGAACGGCACTCCACAGCAAGCTTGCTTTCTTTTCCTCCGGAGGGGAGTTGTGGCATGCTCAGACTGCAGCCTCGGGGATCGAACGTTTGCCGGAGCTACGGAGACTGGAAGATCCTAGAACCAGGGTACCCCGGAACTTGCCGGGCGAAGGCTCACAGCCGGCCCCGGGGGTGCATGGGCGCAACCCTGTGCGCTCTTGGAATTCCTAGGCAGAGCTCCGGCGCCTGGGGCTAGAAACAGCGCCGTGTGCCCAAGACTCGGTTTCCACCCTGAGCCACGGCCTCTATCCGTGGAGACGTCCACCCTCCCTCCCCAAGTCCAACGCCAGATACTTTGCTTTGTAACAACCGTTGGCCTGCTGGCTTGCAGTGTTAAGGGCTCGCCGCAAAGGCTGCCTGGGGCTGTCCCGCGTGGAGTCTGGAGGCGCGGGCCAAGGCGGGGTGGAGGCAAGGCCGGGGGAGGGGGACGCACGCAGATCTGGTGAGAATTAAACCGGGGCCCCCAACTCGAAAGAGAACAGAGCGGTGCCTGGAACATAGTAGGTCCTGTTTACTAGGAGGTCATTTTCTGCTACCAACATCCTTGCAGAATTCGCCCCAGAAGGCTAAAACTTGGCGCTCGTTCAAATCTATTCTCCTGGAAGCCTGAATTTAACCTACTATATAAAAGAAAAAAACGGAGTCTGTGAGAGTTTGGGGGGAGGGCTCATGCAAAGGACACGCCAAGGTGGGAAGTGTATTGTCGCCTTGGGTTTTCAGTAAAGTGGTTTGTGTTTAGGCGTCCTAATAGGGGGTGTGAAGGAGTTCACATTCTGGCAGCTCAAAATTAAATCCACAAACCGGGTCTACACCAGCGCAGCGACTTAGAGAAGGAAAGCTGTGCCTCCACCCCCCACCTGGCCTCCTGTGGGAAAAACAGGTTTGCGGGGGTAGGAATTGTCTGGATTAGCTGTCTGCAGTCATCAAACCATTTGGGTGATTCGCTTTGTTTTCATAGACAGGTTAAAAAGGAAGAAAAAAGAAAGAGTCGGTTCTGGGTCACCTGAGCAAGTGTCGATTTCAGCTTAAAGCGAATTGGAAAATTGAGCCTAATTATCGTAGGTAATTGCTTCAATTCTCCACTTGACTTTGCCAGCGCAGATCTGTCCTGTGTGTTCAAAGAGACGCCCCCCTCTGTCCCGGAATATCGTGGTCACCTTTGAAAGGCGTTAGAGTAAAAGTACCATCGCACTGAAAGGCAATTGCATGTGCGAAGACGTGAAATTCACATAAAGGCCTAAATCAATAAAGAGATCATTTCTTGTAGCTTAAAATTAATTTATTTAACAAATATAGCTATAATATAAATGATAATAAAATTTCAAATATACAGTATATTACACACCATCCCTTCCAAAGGGATTCTTGACAGACACACAAACGTACTGTTAAATAAGAAACAGGATTTTTAAATTTTATTTTACAATTTCTTCTGATACTGGTGAGAGGGGTCCCTCCAACCTACCTTTGCAACGCATCTGTGTGCCCCCCTCCCCCCACCGACAACAAACGTTCTGCTGTTGAAGTTCTCTGAACTTTTCCGAAGGAAGGACCTGGGGGCTGGCGGGGCGGTGGGGAGGCCGATCTCCCCTGGCATGTTCTCCTTCTCTCCAGCTGTTCTTATTTCCAAAATCTTCAGGCGGGAGTATTTTTCCTGTGCTTTTCGCGCCGGGTGTCGGGGGCAGGAGGCAGGGATACAGGACGCAGCCCCTGGTGCGCGTCCAACAGCTAACTCTGCTGAGGCCCCTTGGGAAATTTAACTTCTCTAACCCCAGTTTATCCATCTGTAACACAAAGGGTAGGTCTAGATTCTAGAAGAGTGTTAAGGGACCCTTCCAGCCACTTTGGGGGAGGGGATCAGACTTCGTGAGTGAACGCAGGGAGCGGCGGAGGATAAACCAGAGCAGTGTGGGGGGTGGAAGGGGAGCTCGCTGGGTGGGGTGGGGGTGGGGGGCTCCTGCTGCTTTGCAGAAGACAGGGGCTGGAGGAATCGGCTGGAACCGCAGGTAGGGGACCCTGGGACCCTCTATGTCAGATGGTACATGCTGTAGCCCACATGGGCTGTGTAGAGTCCCACGGGCGCTACCGGCAGCGCGGCGCGCTGGAAGGGGCCAGAGGCACCGTAGAGCGAGGCGCCCGCCGCGGCCGCTACCGCCGCTGGGCCGCCGAGCGGGAAGGAGAGCCCGAAGGCCGCGGGTGGCAGCATGGGCTTGGCGGCCATCTTCAGCTTTTCCAGCTCGGCCTCCTGCAGTCTCTTGGCCTTGGCGCGGCGGTTCTGGAACCAGATCTTCACCTGCGTCTCGGTGAGGCTGAGCGAGCTGGAGAACTCGGCGCGCTCGGCGATGGACAGATACTGCTTCTGGCGGAACTTGCGCTCAAGCGCCAGCAGCTGCGCCGTGGTGAAGGGCGTCCTCGGCTTGCGGTTGGTCTTGTGCTTGCGCAGGGTGCAGGCCGGGGGGCTCAGCCGCCCTAGGGGGCCGAGAGAAAGGCAGTGGGTTAAGAAAGCGGCGCGGGAGTGTAATCTGCCCACAAAGCAGAAATAGTAGTCAACAGCAATACCGGCTATTCATTTGCGTGGGGCACTTCGGTGCCAAGCGCTGGGAGAGACACTTGGAAAAGATTTTCTCCAATTGCCACGCCCCGCGGGGTAGACGTTTCCGTCTACTTCTTGCAAACGAGGAAACAAAGATTCCGGGTGAAACGCGCGCGTGTTCAAGGCCCGAACTTAAGTGGGAAGAGGTGGGATGCCTCCTGCTAGATGGCTGCTTGGGAGGGCCTTCGGCGGCGGGCCTCCTCCCACCGTCGCCCAGGCTGGGACCGTAGGTGTTAATAAGGTTGATGAAACAGGCAGAAAGGCCCTGCACCGAACCCAAGATCACATCTAGTTTTCTGCGTTGGGTGAACATGTATGTGTGCCCACCAAAGTGTTCAGCGCTAGGCTAGGCCCAGATCTCTTCCCCTTGGAACCGCGTGCTCCTACAGGGGTCTAAGGACAGTCTCAGGGGATGGCAGGCGAGCAGAGCCGGCTGTCAGGCGGTCAGAAGGTTGCACCGGCGGCCATATCTCAAATATAGGAAGTGCCAAGGGGAGGGGGGTTGCATCTTCCGGTGGTCTCAGTTGTCTCTTGGGGTTCAGCCACCCCCAGTGCCTTGACCCTCTGGTCACGCACATATGGGGGTGAGTGGGAGAGGGGTTGCAATGGCTTCTCGTCCAGCTGGGTCTCAGTCCACGGAGACGAACGGTGCCAAGCTTTTTCTTATGGCTTCAAAATATACCTCAAAGATGGGCGGTGAGCCAGCGCCCCGGCAGAGGGCTCCCGAAGGTACCAGTCGGAGTCCTCTGGGCCAGTGAACCCCTGCCCTGACACAGGGCAGTTGTGGCCAGATAAAACGGAGAACACATTATTCCCAGGACAACGGGGATCTCAACGACTTTGGGGTCAGCGTGGAGGCCCTAACCGAATTCCCGAGTCCTGGAAAGGACGCTTTGCCTACCCAGCGGCTTCCCTCCGGGGAAAAATGAATTCAAGTACATAATGTTTCACCATGCGGGTTTTGCCTAAGTATGCATGTTTTTTCGTTTGTTTGTTTTTTTTCCCTTAAATGAGCCTTTGGGCTCGCAGACCACCAGGATATG
Organism: Panthera onca; assembly: GCF_046562875.1. Classification (NCBI taxonomy): domain Eukaryota; kingdom Metazoa; phylum Chordata; class Mammalia; order Carnivora; family Felidae; genus Panthera; species Panthera onca. The sequence continues at coordinate 6,108,065 of NC_138342.1, forward strand.
AGTCAAACGAAATCTTGTGTTAACATCCCCCCTTCTTCCCTGCTCCAGGCCATTGAGAGTCCGGGAAGCAGTTGGCCCCCGACTCGCTTTCCGCCGGGCCGCCCGAGGGGCGGGCGCCGAGGGAAACGTCAATCCCTTCGGTAGCGACAGCCTAGCCCGGGGCCACCTTCTCCAGCCTTTAGGCCCAGGGAGGGGCTGGCCTTTCAAAGACGTTTAATCCCCAGATAAAAATCATTCCTCAGCATCACGCCATTGAATTCGGGTTGCTATTATGCCGCGCAAAATAATCGGAGGAAACGAGGAAAACTTGGGAATTTCCCGTGCTCCTGAAATATCTCCGAGCGTGTTTGCTGGGCAGAGAAGCCGGGGGGCCGCGAGGCCTTGCAACGACCCCGAACGCGCCTATGGCGGCTGGAGTCCGCTCCAGTGGCCCTGTCGGGCGACGTCTGGGAGCTTCCCACCGCCACGGAGGGGACGCCTCCCGCTAATTGACTTGGTGCCCCGCCCCCTCCGCTGGACCTGAGTGCCCCCTCCCACTAATTGAACCATCCACCGTGAGCACCAAGTATCTGTCTGAAATCTGAAGGGTTGGAAGGGGGAATTTTGCAAGAGGTTCAGAACCTCAGGGCAGAGAGGTACTTTAATGCGGGGTGGAGGGGGGGGGGGGAGTCTTCTATGAGAAAGTGAAACTCTGAGCGCAGGGAAGATGTCCGCACCGCCTGGACCCATCCGTAGGGATAACGGCCAAATAACAGGGCATAGGGGCAGATAGGGAAGTGGGGACTCCCGGGGGCTTCTGATAGGAGCAGGAGGGGAGGGTGCCCAGACACCTTGCCCTGGAAGTTAACTGCACCCCCGCCACACACACACACACACGCCCAGCGTCGCCCGGCCAAGGCGAGGAGTCCGCGAAAGTGGACCGAGAGCTGGGCTTCAGCCAGGCCTCTCTACCCCTCTAGCTGACGCGAGTAGGGAGAGTGGCGAACCCCGGCCGCCCCGCCAGCAGATCTGCAGCATGGGCTCCGGGTACCTGGCTGCAGGTACGCAGCTGCTGGAGACAGGCAGGCGCCGGCTCCAGGCCTGGCGCCCTCCCGCCCCGCACCCCCCGCCCGCCCCCCCTCCCCCGCCGCCTGGGTTCTGGCTACTTACTGGCCGGGGGCGGGGAGAAGCGGGGGTTCTGCATCCACGGGGTCCTCTCGGGCTTCTCGGGGCTCTCGGCTTTGACGAGCGCATCTTCTGGCAGCTTGAGAAGTCCTCCCACCGAGAAATGGCCCAGCGGCCGCGGCGAAGACGGCGCGTCCGGGGCTCCCAGAGACCCCGGCCGGGCGCCCAGGGGCTGCGCGGAGCCGCCCGCCGCCTGTGCGCCCTCGGAGGCCACCAGGGCGCTCTCCTTGGCCCCGGGCTTCCTGTGGTCGGCCATGAGCGCCTCCACGCTGAAGGGCAGGAGTGAAGGGGACACTTTGGGCTTGGCCCCCTCCTCGTCTGCGCCCATGGCGGCCGCCGTGGCCGCGGTGGCGCTGGGGGCCTGGCTCCCGCCTCCCCCCGCCGGCTTGCCGAAGGCGGAGTCCTCCACTTTGACACCGAGTGGCAAAGAAGTCATGTCAGCAGCCGGGGCCATGCAGAGCCGGGCCCCCCCTCCAGCCGCAGCACGGGCCAGCCGCCGGGCATGGGCTTGGGGCGAGCTGGGAGCGCGGCCGGCCTTTGGGTGCGCCCGGGGCCCTGGCCGGGCGGGCCCTCGCGCGCGCGCCTCCCGCCCCTCCCCAGAAGGCCGGCTCCGGCGCTCGGGGCCTGGTTCCTCGCTGGCGCCGCCGCGCAGGCCGGGTTCCCGGGCGCACTCGCCGGCTCCGGGTCGGGCCGCAGCTCCCCAGAGAACTTGTTAATAAGGCGAGGCCGGCGCCGCGGCGACCAATCAGCGCGCGAGGGGGCGGGCCCGGCGCCTGCCATTGGGCCGCGCTCCTGCGGACGGGCCCCGAGGCGCACTGGGCCGCTGGGCGCGCGGGACGGGGCCGGGCCCCGGGAGGGCAGGGGAGGGGAGGGGAGGGGGCGCCGGAGAAACTTTCTTCCGCGCTGCAGCCTGGGCCGCGCGTCTGTCTCCGGGTCCCCGCGGCTCTCTAGTTTTTCTGTCTTCCTGGGGGACTCTCCCTGCCCTCGTCCCTTCTCTTCTGCCCTCCCCTCTCTTCCCTTCCTTGATCGCCCCTCTCTCCCACGCCTCCCTCTTTCCTCTGCTCCTTTCCTGTTTCTATCAAGGCTTCTTTCACCTTTCCCTTTGGCGGCCAGCCGCTGTGTCTCTTTCTCTATCCCCCTCCGCTATCTGCCTCCCGTCTTCTCTCCCGCGATCATTGGCGATGAGTCATTTCAGACACACTTCTTTCACAGTTAAAAAAAAAAAAAAAATCTGGCTGGTTATGTATTCTAGTAGAAAGAAAGATTAATTTCTTTTTTTAAAAAAAACCAAACCTCTATTTTCTTCCTCTGTTTCAGTCTTCAAAACTTTACCTCTGAGTAGAAGTGGGCCTTTGTCTCTTTCTAGGCGCTGGACTGAAGTTTGCAGAAAGCGGCCACTCTCCTGTGGTGCTATAGACGCTAAGAATAAGAACACATGATATTATCCGGGGTCGTTAATCGATTTTCATTCATGATGTGTACTTTCCCCCCCGCTGTGAAATTCCCTGGGAGGATTACAACACCTATACCGGCGACCAGCTGGGGGAAGGAGCCGCCGGGTCCTTTTGATATAGAACTTATTGAAATAAAACCAGCAGAAACGTCAACAAAACACTGATCTGGCCTTAACGTGACCTCAACGCGTCCGCGGAAACAATAACACGTCCCTGTCTCTGGGTCGCGGATGGTACCGGAGTGGGGAGGCACGTTTGTGGGAGGGGGTCAGCGGAGAAAGAGGACGCTTCCTGGGAAGGATCCTTGGTAGCTGGGCCGGAGAACTTTTATTTTGCCAGTTTCGGAGGAAACGTGATCTTTTTTTTCTGCTAAAAAAAATGGAGGAAAATGAGTTGAAAGCGTGGGGAGATAGAAGATCTATGCAAAGTCGGGTTGGGGCTCAGCAGTTTTCTGCCCCTCCTCTTTATGGCCTCTTATCCCGGGGCCCAGGCCGGCGACCCCCGGGGAGCCAGCGGCGGTGATTGGCGGCTCACCGGGACCCGCCATTGATGACTGCGGGGTTCTAATCTCCAGGAAACACGAGGGGCTGCCGTGGCCATTTAGGGGTAATTATCCGAGCGCGGAGGGACAGCGAATTCCCTCGCCTTTTAACTGGGCGCAATAAAAGCTGTAGATTAGGGGCGTCCAGATTAAGGGAAATGAATTGCTACAGCGGGAACTTTATTACCCTGACGGCGTCCGGGGTCTGGCGGGAGGGGTCGGGCTGCGGACGCCAGGGTGATCGGCAGCCTCACGTCTGTCCATAGGCTCCAGAGATGTGTTCAGGTCTTGGGGGGTGGGGGGGGGAGGGGTTCAGGAATACTCGCATCTGTGAAGTTTACGCCGCGTTTCCAGATTCCTTACTCGTCCGAGACTGCAACACAAGCATTAGGCAGGGTTTGGGGCCTCCAGCTCGCGTCGGGCCCAGCTAGAGGCGCGGTGCACCCACGCGGCCTGGCTTAAGCTCCCGGTACCCCGGGGCAGGGGTAGGACGAATAGCGTCCTGCCACCAGGCAGCGGAACCAAGGCCCAGGAGGTACGCCTGAGGATGCCGGGATCCAAGGCCAGCCTACGACCCATTTCAGAGCTGACCGAACTGACGCTCAGCAAGGCTGCAGGCCGAACAGTGGGCTAGCATCCCAGCCCGGATAGCGAACTTCTGTGGCCTGCATTTTCAATTTAGCTGTGGCTGGAACGAACCCTACAGCCGAGCCGGAATCTCCCTCTGCACCGGGGTTAGACGGGGAGAGGGAACCGAGGCCCCTTGGCTCTTTAGGTCACCCTTTCGACAGATAGCTTGTCTTTGCCATGAGGCTTGCGCTGTTGCGCCGTTGTCTCCCATCTCAAGAGTGTTGGACTCTCAGATCACTTTGCCAGTCTGATCTAAGAACTTCCTCCGTAGAAAAATGCTGAACAGTAAAATCAACTTCAGGGGAGTGGGACGGGGTGGGGGGGGTGGGGGTGCTCTGGGCCCTCTTGGAGTCCGCCAGCTAAGAACTTCAGCTTTAGGGCGGAGCAGGGGCTCGAACCCCGAGAGTGCAGCCGCGCGACGCAGAGGGGTCTCAGGGCCGTCCCCCGCGGCGGCGCAGCGAGGCCCGGCCCGGGCCCGGGGGCCCGGCCAGCCGGGCGGCGGGAGAAGGGCCGCATCGCTAATTGCGGGGATAAACAATCTGTCACGATCCCTCAGCGCGCCTAATAGGCAGACGAGGATGTTGTTTTTAGGCGCCAGCGGCGGCCGGATCAAAGGCAGCAGCCGGCGCAGGGGCCCTTGAAGTCGCGCCCCCGCCTCCTGGGAGCAGACCGCCTGCGCCCGCAGCCCCCGGCCCTGCCGCCCGCCCCTAGGCATCCCGAGCCCGTCCGGAACCCCACGGTTTTTCGGTTCGGTGTGGGTTCTTGTCCGCTCTCGCCGGGCGCGGCGGGTTAGCTGGGGGCATGCGTGGCAAGGCGAGAAGTGTGTGTGTCTGGAGAGGGAAAGGGGTTCCGAGTAGACTGCGCGTGGAGCCGGTGCTCAGAATAGCTCTCGGCGCTTGCACCGACCTGCCTTTGAGGGTGGGGGCGCGGAGGGGGGGAGATGCCCCGGGTCTCAGAGAAGGGGGTTAGAGGAAAGGAAACGTCTCTGTGTCTCTCGGAGCTTGTTGAGCCCGCGGGAGGAGAGGCACAAGTTTTGGGGCGGCGAGGCGCTTTCTCTGCGTTTGTATTTGTCTGGGCCTTTCCGGATTTCCCGGTTGGTGGGTTTCTCGAGCTGACGGGGCCGGGGTGGGGGTGGGGGTGGGGGCTGCGCCTGTTATCTCGCCGCCAGCACTACCCCCCCAGGCGCTTCCAGCCCGGCATTTCTCCTCGCGGCCGCAGCCGCCCAGAAAGCCGGGCTGTAATTCATGCCTGGCAAGGGCAGGGCTGGCCCGCAGCAGATAAAGCTCGGGGACTGGTGCTCCGCTCCCCTCCCCTCGCGCCTCGCTCCATCCTTCTCAGTCCGGACTCCCTGTCCCCCAACAAAGCACCTCGGCGCTTAGGATCCCAAAGACGGATTGATTGCCTAGCGTCCGACTCCCTGGGCAACTGAACTGGGGACGGGTTTGGTCTCCCCCCCACCCCCCCCAAAGCCCGTTTTGGGAGAGTGTGCGGCGGCGGAGGGGTGGTGGTGTTTTCAAACTCCCCCTTCCCAGGGAAAGGCTCGCGTTTAGAGGGATCCCGTCTTGAAGAGCGCTGTCAGTGTCTGGGTATTGCGGCCGGGATTGGAAAAGCCTGCAGGCTGGCCCCTCACTTGGGCATTCGTTGTCGCCTCCGTCGGGTTTTTGTTTACGCCCCCCCCCCCCCCGTGCAACGCATTTTGTGGCCTCGACCCAGGAATCCCGCGTGCATTTTAAAAAATGTGCAGCTCAGTGGGACCCCCGGCAATTAGCGAGCCCCAAACAGTCCTCTTTAATAGAATGAATGTGCTATGAAAACCGATTACCCGGAACGATTTATTTTGGTGGGAATTCACCAATCTCCAGGAGGGCGGCGGAGGGGGAGAGAGAGGAGGTATTTTGTCCTGAGGTGGGGAGGAGGGGGGGCGAGGCTGACGGGTAGACAGAAAGCACGACCTCGGGATCCCCCAATCTGCGGAGGGGGCTTCTCAAACCCGTGTCTCCTAAGTCTTTTGGCCTCCGTCGCCTAGAAGCGGACGGCGGGGAGTCAGAGGTTTGGGAAACTGTCTGGGAGTCCCTGATGGTATCCTTCGGGAGGATTTCACAGCTTTCCAGAGAAAAACTCAAGGAGAGCTGGGAACCCCGGTGAGTCTTCAGCCACTAGCTGAATATCCACAGCGCGCATCCAGATTGAAATGCTTTCTGCTTTCCCCGGACCTGGGCAGAGCTTATGCCTTTTAAGAGTTTAGGGGCCTTTCTTCAACGCGAAGTGAAAAAAAAAAAAAAAAAAAAAAGAAAACTACTTGTAAAAATATTTTCTCCTTCTTGCTCATTCCTCTGCCTCAAGTGGGCCCAACTCGCGCAAGTGCCCTAGCGCGGCGGAGTCCGACTGCCCGCTTCTTTCCCGCTTCCCGCCCTTCCCCCACTTGCTTCTTTCCTCTGGCTCAGGCTGGGGCTTCCTTGTGTCTTTAAGTTCGGAAGCGGGTGAGGGGGCCTGGATCCGCGGGGGGGAGAGAGGGGGCCCCCTTTCAAATGGCCCAAATTAATGTGATCGCGACATGAGGGTGCACTTGGGAAAGATGAAAGCGGGGGCCGGCCGGCTCCTCCTAGAGCTCTATAATTATAGATAATATATCCCATTTCAAAGCAATTAGACCGATCAGGCGTAACGAACCACTTTGCTGCCGACGAATAACAAAGGCGCACGGTTATTTAAGCCTGGAGATGTCAGGCAGACCCCGAGGCTCCAGGGGCCGACCATCCCGGCTCTGCCCACCCCGGGCCGAGGGAGGCTCGCCCTGCTCCCCGCCAGGCTCTGCCCCGCCGGCTGAGGGCCCCGTGTCAGTTCCGGCAAGGGCCCGGAGGGCCCGGGGATTGGAGGGAAGGAGTGCGAAAAAGAAAATTGACTTATATTGAGCAGGGTGTCAGGCCTGTCGTCAGAGGTTTTGCAAACTTTATCCGATTTAACCCCCTCTACCCGGGGAGATAGGCATTATTATAGGCTTTCTTCGCCTTCCACGTGACAAAACAGAATCAGAGAGGTAAAGTGTCTTGGCCAGGGTCACACAGCTAGTTAGCGGCGGCGCCGGGATCCGGACGCGGGTGGGTCTGAACCCCCGAAATGCACTCCTTACACTGCAGGGAGCGGTCTCTCTCGCTGCGCTTTCAAGAGACGAAATGAATGCATTGAAATACCGCGGAGGCCGGCAGTTTTGGGTGGAACCGCCTTCGAGTCCCGCCCCCAATCCGCAAAATGGGTGTTGGGGGCAGCGCTCAGTACCCTTCCCTCCTGCTCCTCCCCTCCCCCTGCCCACCACCTACTTGAGAGTCTTGGAGACTGTCCAGTTTTTCTCATGAAAGTTACCAAATGCCGAGGATCTCAGGTCTCACAGAGAAGAAAACAGGCGCGCGAACGGCGAGAGGCGTCACCAGCCGAAGGCTGAGGGCCAGTTTTTCTGAGCCTCGGTTTATTCACTTTCAAAGTGGGTGCGCTGTGCCGCGGCTCGGATACCGTGAGCTCGCCCGCCCGCAGCTGCTCGCCGGGCCCACGGCTGGCTCCGCTCTGTGGCAGGTTCCCCCGCGCTGCGCGCACTTGGCATCGAGGGGGCTGGGGCCTTTCCTCTGGGCCTGCGGATTCCTCCCCTGCAGGAGAATGCAGGGTCGGGGAGGCCCGCCCTGCCCGATCATCGAGGAAGGTCCGAGGTGCTTGTGTTGGCGGGGGACCTCGGGCTTCAACCCCCACCCCCCGCACCCCGCGCGGCCACCCCGCGAAGGAGAGTGAGAGACGCAGACAGGGCGGGGAAGAGGCGGCCCAGTGATCGACGGAGGCAGGAAGGCAGAGAAGCCCAGGCGAAAAGAAACTCAGGACACAGAGATGCTGACAGCCAGAGCCTCCCGCGATCCAGGCACTTGTGGCAGAAATGGGAAGCGAGTGTGGGGCGCCGAGGAGGTCCAGAGCCGCACTAGGAGAGAGACCAGAGGAGGGGAGCCTAGGGAGTGACCCTGGAAGTGTGCCCCCCCACCTGCCAGGGGGGCAGCCCGAAGGACTTTGTGGGAGGAGCCCCTTCTGTGAGGAGGGGTGGGGAATGAGGTTAGGGGGGCCTGCAGCCCCTCTCCCCACGATTCCCACCCCTTCCCTCTTTCTCTGCTCTCTCTCCCTCGGGTCCTGACTTCTGACATTCCTTCTCGGCGTCCTCCCTTTCTCCCCCTCTATCTCTCTGTCTCTCTCTCTTTCAGATGGGTCTCTCTCAGAAGCCCTGGTCTCTGATCTCTGTGCTTCTGTCTCTCCATGGCAGGGTCTCTTTTCTCCCCTGTCTGCCTGTCCCTTTCTCCGAGTGCCTCTCGCCTGCCCACTCCTCCTCCCCGCCACCATTCAGTTAGAACTACCGTCCTCAAGCCACTCAGAAGCTAATGCGACTCCGGTCGGTTTTGTCTGCAGATAGCCTCCGATTTCTGGAGCGGCCATTCCCACCTTCGAGAGCAGGGGGAAGTGTCCCTCCCCGCCCTGGCTCCTGCCTCTCCTGCCAATAACTGGAGCTAGTAACTTCTCGCCTCAGTTTCCACATCTGGGCTGTGAACTGCACAGTATACCCTCTGCCTGGGGTCATGGGGAGGCTAGGAAAGGGGTGTGGCCCAGGTCCTGCCCTGCGGAGAGGCCATTGGCTCTGGATCTGGACCCACCTGGGACACCTAGGCCCCACCCCACCTGGCTTGTCCCTCCTGCCTGGGATGCCCCCTGGAAAGTTCTCAGAGGGAAAAGACTCCCCCTCCCCCCGCCCAGAATTTCGATCCTCTGACACTTTCTATGCCCTGAACCTCAACCATCCAGAAAAGACAGCGGCTGGCCTATGCCCTACACACCCCTCCCTCCCTTCAGGCCTCCAAGGTCCTGAAGCCTCCCTGTGACCTTCAACCTGGAAGGCAGAGTCCAGGAACCCTCCAGCATGCAGGAAGCGCTCAATCCGTGTGCAATGGAACAGCCGTGTGGCCTAGAGAGGGAAACTGAGGCTAAGACGGACAGAAGTGGCACTAAAATACAGGTTCCCCAACCAACCCTAACCCAGTGCTCATCCTTCCCCGGCTCCCAGGAAGGTCAAGAAACCTGGGTGTCCCCTCTGGGACCAGTGGCTTGCACCTTGCGAGGACTCCGGTGCGAGAGTAGGAAGCGCAGTGCCCCCTGGCGCACGCTGGCCCCGATAAGTTCAGGGAGCGCCTGGCCTGCGTCTCCGGTGAGGGCTGGGGACACCGGCTCGGAGTCTGGAGGCAGGGTTCGGTTATTCCTGGAGCTGGGGGAGGGGACGGTGGATGCTGGAGCGAACCCACCCGCACTGAGCAGAGATTATGTGCTAGGTGTTTCCAACGCATCACCACAATTAACTTCTCACAACAGTCCCCGGGGTGGGCATCCCATTTTGCAGATGAGAAAACTGAGATACAGCAAGTTGAAGTCGCGTGCTTCAGGCCGCGTAGCTGGGCCGCCCCGGCCACCAGAACGGGAACCAGCGGGCGCTAGGGCGCGGTTTCCGCCGCGCCACGCGTGCAGGGAAGAGCGGGAATCTTTGGTGTCCCCCTCCCGGCCTCTGGCACGGGGTAGGCGGGCCGTGGAGGTCGCACATGCCGCAGAATTTGATTCAGTTCCGCTTTCCTCCACCTCCAGCGGGTTTGGCGCGCGCGATTGCCCAGGCCCTGCAGTGGTCTCGAGACCCGCAGATTCTCGGTGCTCCCGGAGGGGGCGGGGTCACGACTCCTGCAAAGCCACGCCCCTCCGGTCCCTGCCAGGGACCCAGGCGAAGGACACAGCGCCTGCCTGAACCCCAGGTGCTACATCCGTGGAATGGACCCCGCTTTGCGGTGCTCCCTGAGACTGTTTGAAAAGGATCAGAGTCCAGGGAAACTGGAAAACGGAGGCGCTAAACGCCAGGATGGGGAATAAGTCCTGCTATTGGTAATAGTTGAGGCCTCTTGGCAATTACTATCGCCAGGCACTGTTCTGAGCTCGTAAGTAGCTTGATGCTTTTAATCCTGGCAGCAAGTCCCTTTTTATCCCTGGTTACATGCGGGGAAACTGGAGTTAAATAGTTCCAACCAACATAAAAACAGGAAGTGTTCTAAGATTTCTCCCGGCACCCCAGGGGATTTTGCAGTGCGCCCCACGGCCCCGACGTACCCCGGGTTGGAGACCCCTGCCCTGGACTCCCCGACAGGAGAAGGGCAGAGAAGGGTGCAAAGCCTTGCCCGTCCACGGGGTGCTTCCGGCGGCCCCTCTTCTGATCCCCGTGTGTGGGCATCAGTCTGGCTCCCCAGAGCAAGCTTGTGGGGGCCTCCGCGGCCAGCACAGGGGCTCGACTTCAAGAGGGGACACTTGACAGGAGAGGTGAATGGATGACCAGCAGGTGACAGCAAGCTTTCAGCACCAGCCAGACTCCCAGCCCAGAGCACCCCACATCGGGCCAGCTGCACTGGGGCAAGGGGGTAGGGCCAGAGGGCTGGACCTTGGGGTCAAGGGTAAAGACAGTTCATCCTATGCTGACCAAATAGTTCTTGAACGACGTTTCTAAAAGAACACTGAAGTCACTCCTCCGTTGCTGATTCTGCTGCCTTTAAATCTCCTTTGACCTTGACGGGGAGTTCTAGCTGCCTCCTCCTCTGAAGATAGGCAACCGAGGCCCAGAGGGGTCACACGACGCGCTTGGTGTCACTCAGAAAGGCCTGCGTGGACTCCAGGCCCCACCCTTCTCCCAAGGATGAATTTCCCTCCCCGGGCCTTTCTGGGGAATAGAATTCTTCTCCCAACAGCCTCCTCCCCAACTTTGCAGGCAGGAGTGAGCAAACTCTCCTACGGCACCTCCCCAGCCGGTGGCGCCCCCAACCCCCTTGGCAGTCTCCTTTCCCGGCCAGGGGTGCACGACAGCCCCACCTGAAGGGGACCCTTCCCATCCCTGGGGAGACCTCCTATCTGATGGAAAGGTGGGCCCCTGGCCGCAGCCCAATTAAGTGAAAATAGATCCGGCCTTATCAGGTTCAGGGGTAGTCCTTGGCGGTGGTCCCGTGGCGGCCCCGGAGGGTCGCTGTCTGTTTGATTTTCCTGCTCAGACACACTTGTTTAAACAGACCCCTCAGGGCCTCCAGTAACCTGAGCCAGCCAGGAGCGTGATTGCCAGGTAAGGGGAGGCCGGCTCGGATTGGGGGGCGGGGCGGGGAGGCGGGGGTGGGGGTGGTGGTGGGGAGAGAAGCGGAGGAGGCCACCCTTAGACCCTGGAGGACTCTCCTCCACAGGGTGCTCCCTGCGGAGTTGCTCACCCTCTCCAGCCTCCCTTTCTCCTTAAAGGTGAGGATTCGTTGAGTAAGAGCCCCTCTTAAGTGTTTGGAGCTGCTCCTAACACAGCCGAGGGCTGGATGTGAGAGTCCAGGCTGTTCCCTGCCACCACAGTGCACCCTGGCCCTGAGCCGCGCTCTGGGCCCTTTTAAGTAGACGAGGGAGCCGGGTCCAGAGAGGTCCAGTGACTTAGATGGGCCAGTGTCTGGAGACAGCATCCCAAACCAGCCCGGTGACCCCAAAGCGGTGTCCTCTGGGCCCCACCACGCCCTGAGCATGACTCCTAGCTCAGGCTCAGGGCCCCGCACCTGCACCTGCCCAGTGTAGAGAGGGGCACAACCCGGTGGAGGCGGGGCTGTGGAGCCGCCAACCCCTTCAGCAGGGCCTGTGGGGTCCCTCCTGATCTGTGCCCTCCTTCTCCCCACATCTCCCCTCCCCCCTCGCCCCTTCCCTGGAACCTACAGCCTCCCCGGGCTCCTCCGGGCTGTCCAAGCACTCCTGCCTCCTCTGCGGATGCGTGGGAGGCTGTTCCCTGTGCCTCCTATTCTTTTCCCTCAGACACCCGCGTGGCTCCGTCCCTCCCTTCCTCCCTGGTCCCTGCTGCAGCGTCACTTTCTCACAGCAGTCTTCCTCGACCACATTCTCGAAGGCACAAAACTCTCCCCCAGACAACCACTCCCTCTATCCTCATTTTTCTCCATAGCACACGTTGCCATTCAACGTCTTATTATGTCCCTTTACCTGTTCGTTCTCTGTCTCCCCGCCTTCAAATTCAGCCCCGCCAGGGCAAACGCTTGGTTGGCTCAGGGCTCTCTCTTTAGCACCAAGCACGGAGCACATAGCAGGTGCTCAGGAAATGTTTTTGAATGACTGAATCCATCTCCCACGTACTCTCCGTAATGTTAGGAAAGTTGCTGACCTCCTCGTGGCTCAGTTTTCTCCTCTGTAAAATGGGCCTCATGAGTCGGCTCACCTTATGTCATGAGGAGCAAACAGGAGAAAGCATGTGAAGTGCTTGCCACGGTGCTGGGTCCTCAGAAAGTCTGCAGTAAAACTTGTTTTCTCACTAGAAGAGGTCATGGGGCTTTCCAGAAGAGCCCTGTCTTGGCATGGAGTGATGTCACAAGAACAGCCCCGGTGACAGATTTTTAGAGCACATCCCAGAAGATACAGCCACTTTCTATGTCAAACTCTATCTGAGCCTTGCAGTGACTGTGAGCTGACCGGGAGATGTTTGAATCCGATTTTCTAGATGGAAGGCCAAGGCCCAGAGAAGTCAAGACGCTTGTCCAGGTGCTGCACAGCTCCTGGGGAGCTCTTTCACTTTCCCAAGACAACTCCCCTGGCCCTGCCCCAAACCCCCATCCAGAGGCCGGCAGTCTGTGGGCCATTATCCTTGGACCAGCCAGGTGGAGGATGATGAACCAGTTCCGGAGAGAACAGCGAGCACAGAGGCAGGGGGGTGGGGAGGGGGCAGGCTGTACAGGGTGTGTGCACCAGGGAGGTGACCCCAAGGGTCTGTAGGAGCCCTGCCTGCCTTCCGGTATTCCCAGACGCCCTGCACTTTTGGTCAGAGGGCAGTATGGGACAGTTCGGGGCTCCTATGGACTCCTTTTCGCCAGCAATAACAGTCATTACAGCTGCCTTCTCAAGCCCTCATTATCCTGTGTTTACAACCCTTCCAGAAAAACAGAAGCCCGCCCAGCACACCCCTCCCCGAGTCACAGGCAGGGGCCTTAGTTCTGCTTTCTGACTACAGACAGAATAACCCTCCCTGAAACTCTCCTGGGGCTGGGCAGTGGTTCTTCTGGGTATGCTGTGAAGTCTCCATCCTGAAGGGCAAGAATTCTTTGGGCTGACGTTGAGACTTTACCCTCACGATGCAAAGAAGGCAGTGATGTTGCCTCTGCCTTAAGCACTTTAATCATTTAAAAAAAATTTTTTTTTACATTCATTTATTTTTGAGAGACAGAGAGAGACAGCGTGAGCAGGGGAGGGGCAGAGAGAGAGGGAGACACAGAATCCGAAGTAGGCTCCAGGCCCTGAGCTGTCAGCACAGAGCCTGATGTGGGGCTCGAACGCACAAACCGTGAGATCATGACCTGAGCTGAAGTCGGACACTTAACCAACTGAGCCACCCAGGCACCCCTTTAATCATTTTATTTATTTATTTATTTTTTTAAAATTTTTGTTTTTGTTTTTTGTTTTTTTTTTAATTTTTTTTCAACGTTTTTTTATTTATTTTTGGGACAGAGAGAGACAGAGCATGAACAGGGGAGGGTCAGAGAGAGAGGGAGACACAGAATCGGAAACAGGCTCCAGGCTCCGAGCCATCAACCCAGAGCCTGACGCGGGGCTCGAACTCACGGACCGCGAGATCGTGACCTGGCTGAAGTCGGACGCTTAACCGACTGCGCCACCCAGGCGCCCCTTTAATCATTTTAAAGAATGCGTCCAACAACGCTTAAACCCAGGCACCATTAACCCATTGAACAGATGAGAAAACAGAGGCACTGGGAGGCTGTGGTCCGAGGCAAGGCACTTAGTGGACTATGCTTCTGACCTCAGACACGAGGAGAATGTTAGTGGCGTGATGATCGCCACCACGAAGCTTGTACAGGCTGGTCATTCACACCGTCTCATTGAATCCCTCCTGGCCACGCGGGATCTGCCCTGTGCTCTCCATGCCAGGGCTCGCCAAAATCACGAAGGTGACGCGTAACTGGCCCAAGGTCACTCAGCCGCTGGAGGGTCCAGGGGAGGATCTGAACCTTGCAAGGGAGGCTCCTCAAAGAGGAAGTTGACACTTTGGGCAGAAGATCAGGGGAGGCTCATGCAGAAAAAAAAAAAAAAAAAAAGCCGAAAGGAAACAAATGTTTTTTGGCAGGAAAAGCCCCCTGTGATTGCTGCCTCTCCACATGTGCGTGGACATCAAAGGTGGGGACCATAGGTCGCTCTACTCAGCTGGTGCGTCTGGGGCAGAATTGGTCTCAAATACCAAGCCAGCACTGGGTCTCGGCTAGGGAGGGAGCCAGATGAAAGGGAGAGCAGGGGGAGGGAGGGGAGAGCAGAGGAGGAAAGGAGGGTGCATCAAAGGGCCCTTCCTCCTGCTTTGCCAGGTTTGCTGTCCATGTGCAAGGCCCGGGGTGGGATGGGGGTCTTCAAAGAGGAGCCTTCGAGGAGCTCAGCCATCCTCTCCCGACGCCAGCGCGTTCCCGAGCAGAGACCCAGGGCTTCCGATGGGAATCGGAAAACAATAGAAAAATCTGCCACGGGATGCCGGGAAACAGGTAACCCGCCAACTCTGCTGACCCTTCTCAGACTTGATGCCATTTCTCTTCACCTCCGACCTGCGAGGTGGCATCGTGGTCCCCATTTCTGGAAGATGGGCTCAGTAGTGACCTGTTGAGAGCCACTCAGTAGAGTGGCCTCCCCACTGTCCATGAGGGTGCATGCGACTCCGGGAGGTTTAGCCCCACCACGTGGGACTTGGAATGGAGGCTGTCCTATTAGGACACGTGTTCATCTCTGAAGCCAGCAGAGCCCTAAAACCAAAATACGTCTTCTCAGAGTTCAAGAGGCTCGACTTCCAAGATCAAGGTGTCCGCGGGACTGTGCTTTCTCTGGGTAAAGTCCTTCCTCGTCTGATCCTGGCTTCAGCCATGGCCGGTGACCCTTGGTGTCCGTTCGCTTGTGTCTGCATCGTTCCAGTCTCTGCCCTGGTCTCCTCTGGTCCGTATGTGTTCACGCCATCTTCCCTCTGCGTGTGTGTCCAAATTTCTCTCTTTTTATCAGGATACCGGTCATATTGGGTTAAGGTCCCACCTGACTCGCGTATGACCTCGTCTTGACTTCTGCAAAGATGCTCTTTCCAAATAAGGTCCCACTTGCTGGCATGGGAGAGAGCAGGACAGTTAGGACTTGGACATGCCTTTGGAGGGGGGGACAAAATGCAACCCACAACAGAACCCCTTTTCTCCCAGGGAGCTCTGTGGTGCTGCCGGCCCCGAGAGCAGCCAGCTCAGAGCAGAATAATACTGGCAATAAACAGCTCCCAGGACCCACAGGTCCTTGAGATGACACAGCATCATCACCAGCTCTTGCAAAGCCGTCGCATGGTTTTGTGCGGTCACTGGACGGGAATCCTTACGCCCGTTTTACAGATGAGGACACTGAGGTTTAGGAGGGTTCAGTAGCATAGTATCTGACTCTGAAACCAGGGTTGGGGTGGGCAGGTGAGGGTTAAGGCTGAGGCAGGGCAGGTGGGCCGGGTCCAGGCCCTGCTGACTCACTGGGCATTAATACTGCTGCTTGCTGTGGGCACCGTCAGTTTCCTGGGAGCTGATTAAGATGTCACAGAGGATTATGATGTCAGGTGCAAGAATCACGCTCCAGGAGGGGTGACTGCTGGGCGGGGAGGGAGGTTACCCTAGCAACGGAGACGGGACATCCGTGCCGAGCAGCGGCACAGGGTGGTGGGAAGGACATGGGGCTCGGGGTCACCCTGTCCTGGGTGTGAATTCTGACGCCCTCGGCTCCACAGCTGGGTCACCTTGGGGAAAGCAGCTCACCTTCCTGAACTTCCTGTTCCTCATGTACAAGATGGAGGAGAATATTCCATCCGGTGGGGATCACTGGGAGCAACCAAAGAAAATCCCCCGGCCTCTACAAGCCTGTGCCAAATGGTGGTCCCCAGGGAGCCCGGGCAGGCATTAGCTCCAGAGTTGGGGCTCAGGCGTGGGCAGGCTTGCCAGAGGTGGCAATGGTCATTTCTGGGAAGAAATGGTCCCAAGCCACCTTGCTGCCAAGAGCGGGGGCCGCTTAGAAGCAGCATCACCTGGAGCCAAGGAGCCCTTCAGCGGCCCCCTTTGTGTCAGGAGATTAGCCACTCTTCCCGTAGGTCCCCTGAACTCTGCTCAGATAGTGCCGGCCACAACACACATTCACTGCCTGCTCACTTGTGTCTTTCCCTACTTAGCCACAAAGCTTCTTCACATCCCTGGAACCCAGCATGATGCCACATAAATGTTTGACTAAATGAAGGGAAAATGAGAGTGTTTCCTCAACTTCCCCCTTTATGCCTCAGAACAAATTTCTCTATCTTTGGGGAAGAAATATTCTTCCTCCTCTGCAGAGCTGCTCCACCTCAGTGCCCTTAATTCTAATCCTCTTATTTTTCCAAGTACTGACTTTCATTTATCTACCCACCCACTCCGCCATCTGCCCACCCAGCTATTTGGTCACCTATCCTTCCACCACCCACCACCCATCCATCCATCCATCCATCCGTCCATCCAGGTATCCATCATCCATCCATTCATGTATCCATGTATCCGTCCATCCACCCATCCAACACCCGCCTATTCATCCATCCATCATCCATCATCCGTCCATTCACCCACCCACTCCATCCATCCACTTATCCACCTACCTATCCATCATCCATCCACCCATCCATCCATCCATCTACCCATTCACCCACCCATCTGTCATCCATCCACCCATCATCCATCCATCCTTCCATGCATCCATCCATCCATCCATCCATCCATCCATCCATCTACCCATTCACCCACCCATCTGTCATCCATCCACCCATCATCCATCCATCCTTCCATGCATCCATCCACCCATCTACCCATTCACCCACCCATCTGTCATCCATCCACCCATCATCCATCCATCCTTCCATGCATCCATCCATCCACCCCATCCATCCATCCATCCATCCATCCATCCTTCCACCCACCCCATCCACCTAATCCATCCATCCATCCTTCCATGCATCCACCCATCCTTCCATCCACTCACCCCATCCACCCCATCCATCCATCTACCCATCCATTCATCCATCCACCCATGACTTTTATTAACTCACCCACCCATCCATCTATCCATCCCTCCACCTACTCACCTCCCACCCATCCACATTTCCATCTGTCCATCTACCTATTCACCTACCTGTTTACCCACACTCACCCATCCATCCATCCATCCATCCATCAGGGCAGTAGACATGTGAGCACCTGCCTCTTAACCACCATGTCCTGTGCTAGTTCTGAGGGGCCCACAGGGTCAAGTCAGACTGAAACCCTGCATCTAAGGAATTCTCAGTCTTGTAGGGGTGAGAAAACATGCAAATGGCTGTGATGCACAAGGGTGAGTGAAGAGAAGGAAAGACCAGGAAGTGGAGCCTACAGAGGAAAGAAAAGAAGTGTTATACTTGGGAACCAAGGAAGGCTCCTGGGAGAAGCAGGAACAGAAGGGGGCCCTTCTTAGAGGAGGCGAATTAGGGCAGGGTGAGCAAAGAGGCAGTTGGGGAGCAACTCACTTTTTCAGGGCCCTCACCACATGCTGATGTCTCCTCCCCTTTGAGGAGCCCTCACACAGGCTCAGAGAGGTTAAATAACTTCCTCCAAGTCACCCAGCCTGTAACTGATAGAGCCCATTTGAGCTCAGATTTCAGCTTCTCAGAGAGGTCTTGGTATGGCTCACACTGCCTGTTTTCCATCACACCTTGCCCTGCTGTGTCTGTTGTCTCTCTCCCCCACTGGAGGGCCAGCTCCATGAGGGCAGGGACCCTGCTCGGTCCCCAGGGCCTGGAGCCCAGTGAGTGCACGCAGACATCTTTCCTGAGATGCCGTAGATGCACCAGTGCCCGACCTCCTGCCCACTCTCTCTAGCCCTTTTCTCTCGGGGAGCCTCAGTGCTCGGCTGCCTTCTGACTGTGACCAGCGGGGCCTGGGAGGTGCCGGGGGCCCACCAGCCGAACACGGACCGTTCAGGCCTCAGTGATTCCTGGCCACGGCCGGCATCCCTGCTGCACGTTTCTGATCATCTTAGGAGACGTGCACTGGGCACGCAGATAATTGAAAAGATTACTCCGCGATGGGACTCGTGGACTGTTGATTTATGGTGCATCGTCCCTACCTCAGGGGTTTTATTACAAATTGAAGGATGGCTTCCCAACTTGGGCCTCGTGTCTGCATTTAACCTCCACCAGTCATGCAGACCTGCGCTGGCTCCCAGGGTGTCTGCAAAGTCACTGTGCAGTGACTAGGGCTCAGAGCCCTAGATGGGACTCCCTCCCTTCCCCTCCCGTCCCCCTCCCTCCGTGTGCATCCCCCCCTCTCCTTCTTCTGTGCTGGGGGAGCTGAGTGAGGCGGTTGGTGGGGTGGAGGGGGGCTTCCCTGAGAAGGTGGAGGATGTGTAAGCATCAGGAAGGCGTCTCCACCTTGGAAGTTCAGCTGTCCTGCGGGACCCAGCTCAGAGTCCCTCTTCCGGTGAGGCCCTCCTTCATGCTCCTCTTCCCCGTCTGGGAGCCGTCACTTTTCTAGGTGTTTCCAGAGTTCTGGGCTGACCCTCCGTTCATAAGAATCCACCCTTCCCACCTGGGTGCTGGAGTTGCTATGTTCATGACCAACCCCTTCCGTCTCCATGAGGGCAGAGCTCTGCCGGGGTGGGCTTGCCGCTGGGGGGCGGCGGGGTGGCGGTGGCAGGTATTGAGGTGGGTGGGACAGCTGACGAGGAACTGAAGATCTCTTGGGGAACAGTGTCATAATCCACGTGAGCACCATGCTTAGAGCCGTGTGGCTTTGCGCAGGTCACTTCACCTCTCTGAATCCATCACTCATTCCTTATTTATACTATGGTGATAATAACACCCCCACCCCCTTAGACCCTCACCTTAGAACAGTGGTCTCATCTGGACCAGCAGTGGCAACGTCACTCGGGAACTCGCAAGAAATGCTGACCACGGGACCCCACCCTTGACCTGCTGCTAAAAGAGAAGCTCTGGAGTGCGGCCCAGCTAGATGGAAGGGAATTCCGATGCCAGTGGGGGTACTGCTAAGAGCAGCACGTGCGATAACGCAGGCGAAACTGGGCACTCCGTGTCCCTTCCTCGGTGCCGGAACGGGGCTATGGGTGTGGTTCTGGCAAGAAAGACACTGGCCGCAAAGAGGCGTGCGTCCTGGCCAGGCAGGAAGGAAGTGGCCCAGGCGTGCGTCCTGGCCACCAGTGAGGAAGCTGGTGGAAAGGAAGTCAAGCAGAGGAGAGCCAGTGCCGTGAGTGGCCTGTCCCTTCCCCATTCCGCCTGTTTCTGCCGCTAGACCTTCCAGACCTTGTGGGCCAGAGACCCAAGGGGGTGCCCGCGATGACAGAGGCCGATGACCTGGAACGATGCGGCCACAGACAAGGAGACGAGGAAGGCCCCCCCCCGCCCCGTCCACAGACACCCAAAGCCGCAAGAGGCTCAGAGCGGCGTCCCCCCCCGGAGCCCTCAGAGGCAGCACAGCCCTGCCAACCGTTGGACCCAGGGCTCTGGCCTCCAGGACCGTGAGAGGAGGAAGTCGTGTTGTTTAAAAGCCCCTCTCCTGCCCCCCCTCCCCACCTCCCATTAGTGGTTCCTAACATCACACCTAGGGAGTGAATGCAGATTTTATGTTGGTCTCCCTAGGCACTTGCTGAGGACAGTGAGAACAAGCTTATTCCTTGTTACACAGATGAGAAGGCTGAGGGTCAGAAAGGTTGAGTGCTCTTCCCAGGGTCACCCGGCACCCAGGGGTCACCAGGATCCCAGGCCAGACGTGTCTGCACCCAAGTGGGTGTTCCCCGCACAGCCTTGCTGGCAGGAAGCATGTACCTGCGGGGGGGCGGGGGGAGGGGCCTGACTGTGGCTTCTTTCCCTTTGCTCCTGTCTTGGACTTCTCTGTGAAGCAGGTGCTAACAACAGTCAGGGGCTACTTAACCCAGAACACCTCTGATCCCAGGACACTCTTCCTCCTCGTTTTCTCCCCTCCCTGCTCCCCAGGAGATCCCTCAGTCTTTCTTGCAGTTGAAGACCTTGGAAAACTGAGTCCTGAAGGGCTGCGGTCCTCGGGACAGCATAGCCCCTGGCTGCTCTGAGTGTGTCCCCAAAGGAGCTGCGGCAGCCTTAGCTGGAAACCGTTTAGCAGGGAATGTTTTGATTCTAGAAAATGTTTCGAATGCCAAAGCAGAGTCTGTACTTTAACAAGATTTCCAAGCAACCTGAATGTGCGCTGAAGTCTGCAAACTCAGCATGCGGAGTCCCCTGAGTCGGTGCCAGCCCCGAGGCTCAGGAAGGGCCCTGGGCGGCAGGGGGGGGGGGGGGCGGGGGGAGGGTAGAGGAGGAAAGGGGCGGGGGGGGGGGGGGGGGGAGGAGCGTGGGCCTCGTCTCCTGGAACGGGAGCCCTGGTTTGACTCCCCTCTCTCCCGCTGCTCAGCTTTGTGGCTGTGGGTCTGTTTCTCAACCTCTCTGAGCCACGTGTTCGCACTGGTGGATAACTGAACCAAACTCGCTGACAGTCGTAGCACTCAGGTGACAGTTGGACTGTCCCAAAGCGGGGACTTCATGGGGGGTAGGGGCTGAGCTAAGGAAGTTCCTGGAACTTCTTGGGAGGTGGACTGTAGCCACCCACCCCCCATCATCCTTCCCTACGTCCAGCAAGGGGTCCCCCAGGCTGGGTCGCAGGCCCCTGGGGCGCGCTGGGCACAGCGTTCAAGGCCAAGGGCAGTGAGCCTTCTTTCCTGCCTGGGCTGGCCGCCTCCTCACCCCTCCTCTTGGTCTGCCTTCAGATGGCTGTGTCTTCACACCCCCTCTCCCACCAGCCTTTTTCTCAGTCTGGACTCGTGTCCTCTTTGCTCCTCCCTCCCTTCGCAGCTAGCCCCTCCCTCTGCCCCTCCCTTCCTTGCCCCTCCCTTCCTTTCCTCACCCCTGTGCCCCCTGGCGAGGGCCCCAGCGGTTACCTCCCCACAGGTGTGCTGACTCTCCCGCTCCTAACACCTCCCACCCCGTGCAGCGCGCAAGCGTCAGGCTAGTGCGCTCGCTAAGATGAGCAGTCGGCGACCTGCTCGGGCGGACTGGACCGGCCTCGAGGACCTGGCCCAGCCCCTGGGCCCTCCTGTTTTCGCCCCGCTGCCTCGCGGTCTGTGTCTGTCTCTGCACCCTTTTCTGGTCTTTCCCAGAGCTGGTCCGTGTCGGTTTCTAAGTCCCTCCCTCCTTTCTCACCATGGAAACGGATTTTCTGACCTCATCCAAACGATTACAAATAGGAGGAGAAAACCGCAGGCCTGGAATCCGTGCGAGGTTCCTTCCTGTGGGGCGGGCAGTGCCCCTGCAGGCTCGCAAAGGGCAACGTGCGTGCGGGGCTCTCTCTCACCGCCCCCCCTCCCCAGTCGGAGCCCGGTGCGGGGGCGCACTCCCAGGCCTCGGGGGCACAGGTCCGCGGGATTCAAGCTGGTCTCGGGGACCGGGGCCGCCTGGACCCGGGCTGGGCTGCGCGGCTGCACTTTATCTCCCTGGTTCCCTTTTAAGCAGTAGCAGCAGCGACAGGGTTTAATGGTGACCAGGCCTGGGCCCTGGGGAGGACTGGGGAGGGGGGGCGGGGGGGGGGGCTGGGGGCCCCGCCTTGAGGCAACGCAGAACTTTAGGACGCCACACCCATCAAAACCTGTTTGCCTGATTCCTGCTCCCCGGGGGCTCCACGGAGACACAGTGTGGGGGGCGCGGGGGAGGGGAGGAGGGGGGCGAACCAGGCCTCTTTCATCAAGTGGGACGCGCCTCTCTTCATCCCTCTCTCCAGAGACAGACCGGCTATCACTGCAGTCCTTCGGAAAGACTGCCTTCATCATTGGGTTCTGAGGTTTAGCCAGAAAGGATTAGGAGTTGCAAGATGGGGGATAAGATTACGTTAAAAGGTTTGATTAAGGAAATCGAGGAAGCGGGGGTTTAGTGTTTCTTGCCTCCGCGCTGGGTCCTAAAAATGAGTGGTTTCATTCTAATGTTTTTATTGCAGCCACAATCTTGGTTTGCAACCTCCAGTGGAATTGTTGAATGGCATCGCCTCCTACAACGCATGCGCGCTCTCTCTCTCTCTCACACACACACACACACACACACACACACACACACACGCGTGCGCGCGCACACTCACATATACCCTGTACCCAGCCCACATACGCGCACGCGCACACACGCTTGTATACACCACACACACCCCACATGCACTCTCACCTCACAGACACTCACATGCACGCTCGCGCACACACTCACGTACACGCGCGCACACGTGTACGCGCTCTCACCCAGCCGGTATACAGTCTCCAGATTGCTAACACGACCAGGGGCCCTCCGAGGCCCTCTGGTCCAGAGACAGCAAACTCAGCTATCGGAGAAGCAGGTTGACCCAGGGCAAGGTGGGGCCGCCCTGACCCAGAGGGGACTGGCCTCTCAGGGGAGGAGGACAGGACACTCAGTGCAGCCGCCAGCGTGTAGTCCTGGACTGGGTTTGCTTACTCCGCTCCTGTTTGAAAAGGAACCGGAGACTTAACTTTTTATTACCAATTTCCCGATTTAAAAATGCTGGCCATTAATTCAACGAACTGAGGGGGCGGCCCCTTGACGACCTGTGAGCAGGGCCCATTTCACAGATGAGGAAAGCTGAGGTTCAGAAAGGACAGTGGCCTTCCCAGGGTTGCTGGGGAGACTGTGGACACACTCAGGGATAGAGACAAGATCTTTGGGGCCTTCTCAACAATTTGAGCCTGGTGAATCCAGATTATTCAGCCAACAAAGAGAAGTGAATCATAGCAGTGGCCTCCCTTACGCCAAAGTGAATACTCTTTCAACGGCTTAAACGTCACTCACCCAGGCCGCCCCATGGAAGGCACCTGTGCCCTCCCATCTCTTTACCCCACAATCCTGGCTTAGTTCCTTCCTGGCAGGCATCCTGATGATAAGTGAGCTTCTTCCTTTGCCGGGAATTCACTTCTTGTGGCGTTCCGTGCGGACAGAGAGTCATGGGAGGTCCTAACACAGCCTTTCCTGGCCCCTCAGGGGTGGATGGAGCCGCGTGGCTGATTTTAGCCAGTGATCTGTGTGCAGAGCTAACTCGTGTCACTTTGGGCAGAAAGGCTCAGTAGCTGTCATACAGCCCTCCAGAGCACTCCTCCCCGTGGGCATGGTGACCGCCAGCGTTTGAGAGGTAACGACTCCATCTGTCCGGTCCCTGAGTGATGCACAGAGGTGCTGGTGAGCCACGGTGGATGTGCAGCATGAGTAAGAAACGCTGTTGTTGTTTTGAGCTTGGAGACGGTGGGGTCGCTGTTACCGCAGTGTAGCCTATCCTCTCCTGACGAGTGCGCTTTTCAAATGCCCCTTTCCCAAGATCACCGTGTCGGCAGAAACCTTTTCCTGGTTTGCTCACTGTGGGTTTCTAGTGCCTAGACCAAACCTGGCAGTTAGGAAGCACTTGATAAACGGCTGTCGAGGGGCGCCCGGGTGGCTCAGTCGGTTAAGGGTCCGATTTTGGCTCAGGTCATCATCTCACGGTTCGTGAGATCGAGCCCCGCGTCGGGGCTGTGTGCTGACAGTGCAGAGCCTGCTTGGGATTGTCTCTCTCTCTCTCTGCCCCTCCCCTGCTCACATGCATGCTTTCACTCTCTCTTTTTCTCTCAAAATAAGTAAATACACTCTAAAAGGATAAACGTCTGTTGAATAAATGGATGCATTAATTGGTGCGTAAAACAGCACAGCCTTTTTTACAAATAAGACAGACACAGATTGGAAACTCAGCTCTGGAAGTGACAAGTTGCCCGAACCTCACTGTCATCTTCTGTCAAATGGGGGCACTGTGGGACCCACCTCGCATGGAGGAGCTGTGGATGGTCCGAGATCATCCAGCCCGTATCTTTAACGCTGTGCCTGGAGCAGGGTAAATGCTCATAAGCAGGAGCTGATGATATTCTCATTAACATGATTAATGTGCCAGGGGGGTGGTTGTCTGAATCTCTCCAGGGCATGTGACAATGCCCACTCCAGGGTCCAATCCTAGAGCGTCTCATTCCGTAGATCTGGCCCTGAGCCAGACATCTGCATTTTAAACACGGCTCCCGGGTGATCTGGTGCCATCCGCTTCAAGGAAGCTGGTCCAAGTTTTCACTGAGGAGACTGATTGATTGTTACTTCTGCGAAGGCGGAAGGCTGGGCTGCCTCAATATAATTCGGCACCTGACAAGAGCGCTCACGATTTTCTCACGGCAACACTGCCTAGAACAGACAGTTCGAGGCACTTCCCTCGCACCAAGCTCTCCTGGCTAACGCTCTCGGTTCACGGCGACTTAAGGAGAGAGTGTCACGATCCCCACTTCACAGATGGGGAAACTGAGGCCCCTAGCAGGACAGGACTTACCCGAGGGGATCAACCCAGGGAGTGACAGAGGCCCTGGGGAGCTCGGCCTCAGGTACTCTGACATAATGAACGGCCCGACCAGTAAACACTACTGATGTGGATGAGGAGGGTGTTGTGAAAATCCTAGGGGAATTGCCAGGAAGGAGGGACTAAACCAGATGAAATGCAGTGCGGTTCAATCAGTTCATTCTGAACGCTGATATTTACTTAAAAAATCATTTATTGAGGGGTACCTGGGTGGCTCAGTGGGTTAAGCATCCCTCAGCTCCAGTCTTGATCACAGGGTCGTGAGTTTAAGCCCCACGTTGGGCATGAAAAAATAAGATAAAATAAAATAAGATAAAACAAAATAATAAAATAAAATAAGATAAAGCAATAAAATAAAATAAAATAAAATAAAATAAGATAAAGCAAAATAATAAAATAAAATAAAACAAAACAAAACAATAAAATAAATTAAAATAAAATAAAACACAACAATACAATAAAATAAGGTAAAACAAAACAATAAAATAAAGTAAGATAAAACAAAACAGAAAAAATAAAAAAGTAAAACAAAATAAAATAAAATAAGATAAAACAAAATAATAACAAAATAAAATAAGATGAAACAAATAATAAAATAAAATAAAAACAAGATAAAACAAAACAAAACAATAAGATAAAATAAGATAAAACAAAACAAAAAAACAATAAAATAAAATAAAATAAAATAAAAAGGTTTATAAATGTAAACACCCATAAAGCCTTCACCGCTACCAAGGTCACGCACATGATATATTCGTCTTCAGGCCGCTGTAACACCACAGACTGGGGGGCTGAAGCAACAGAACTTTACCCTCTCACAGCTCTAGAGGCTGGAAGTCTGGACTCACGGTTCCAGCGGGGTGGGGTTCTCATGAGGACCTCCTCCTGGCTTGCACACGGCCGCCTTCTCGCTGTGCGCTCACGTGGGCTTTCTTCCGTGTGTGCATGGAGACAGAGGGAGATCTCTCTCTTCCTCCTCCCTCAAGGCCGCCAACCTCTGGGATTAGGACCCTGCTCGATGACCTCGTGCAATCTGAATGGCCTCCCCGCAGCCCCGTCTCCGGACAGTCCCATGGAAGGGTTAGGGCTTCCACGCGCAGACAATCCCTGACTTACAGTGGTCCAGCTTCCGATTTTTCAAGGGTACGATGGTGCGGAGGTGATACGCGTTCAGTAGCACCGGACTTCAGATTTTGAGTTTTGATCTTTTTCTGGGCTAGCGACGTGGTATGTATGACCCTCTCTGGTGGCGCTCTGCAGGGTCAGTGAGCACAGCTCCCAGGCAGCCGCGCAATCATGAGGGTAAGTCGGCGATACGCTTACGACCATTCTGTTTGTCACTTCAGTACGGTGTTCGATAACTGCTATGAGAGAGTCAACCCTTCGTCATAAAATGGGCTTGTGTTAGATGATTTCGCCCACCTACAGGCGAATCCAAGTGTACTGAACACAGTTAAGATCAGCTAGCTAAGCCATGACGTTCGGTAGGTCAGATGCATGTATCCAACGCATTTTTCAATTCACAACATTTTCGACTTACAACGGATTGATCCGGGTGTAACCCCACCAGAAGTCGAGGAAGGTCCGTATGAATTTGCAGAGTTTGGTGGGGGCGGGGGGGGGGCACAATTCAGTCTATTGCAATGGTTAACTTTTCAAACCTGATGGCTGATCCAAGCACAGATAAAAAATTATGCTCCTAAAAGTTGACTGTGGGACTATTATAATAGTGCAAAACCAAACCCGTTTAAATGCCCAACCATAGGAGGAAGTTCAATAAACCCTGGTGCATCTACACACTAAATTGTGAATGTAAACACTTTCCTGGAGCAGGGACCCTGCACTTACCACAGGCTTAACAAGAAAGTTAAAAGCAACGCTTAGGAAGAGTTTCTAAGGATGTGGAGAAAGGCTTAAGATACAGTGACATGTGAAAAAAAGCAGGATTTGGGGTGTCTGGGCGGCTCAGTTGTAAAGCGCCGGACTTCGGCTCAGAACACAATCTCATGGTTCGTGGGTTCGAGCCCCGCATCAGACTCTCCACGGACAGTTGAGAGCCTGCTTGGGATTCTCTCTCTCTCTCTCTCTCTCTCTCCCTCTCTCTCTGCTCCTCCCCAACTTGTGCACGCACACATGCTCCCTCTCTCTCAAGATAGATAAATAAACTTTAAAAAATAAAATAAAAGCTTCTTCTTTAAAAAAAAAAAAGCAGGATTTAAAACGGCATCAACAATCTACTGCTAACCACTTAGGCAATAGATGCAAACACAGAGAAAAGGTGAGAAAATGTAACAGTTTTAACAGGGGTTGTCCTGGGGTGATGGGATTCATGGAAATTATATCTGCTGCTTTAAATGTTTTTCTTCAGTTTCCTAGTTCTTTAAAACAAGCACACACTGCTTTCATAAAGAGAAAACATTACCTGTACTTGTGAATTGGAAGTGTTGGAAAACTCAGTGGCACAGGGATGGGGGAAGAGATAGCTCGTTGCATGAAAATGCCCACAAGTCGTTCAAAGACTAAGGCAGATGTCACAGGGTCTAACATGCGTGTGGTTTTGGGGTAATTGCCTTGGACTCCTCTGGCCTCAGTTTCCACAGCTATAAAATGGGTACCACAGTGGGTACCTGGGGAGCGTGCTCCGAGATGAGTATGGGTTTCATTCCTCTTCTCCTGCCTCTGTCCTCACTGCTTCCTCTCTTTTCATGCATCGTCTGTTCTTTGTACTTGTGACTATCTCTCTCCTTTATCCAATGAACTTTTATTGACGTGGTTTGTTCCAGACTCAGACTAGCTTTTAGGGATGCAAAGATATTTTCCCTTCACCCTTGAGGAGGTGAAAAGGTCCACAGTGAGGCAGGGACAGGCCCCTTCCCATGGTCATGACAATTTGGGGGCCCACTCACCTGCCAGGAAGGAACGGACCCACCCCTGTGGGCTGGCCCACAGGAGCCCCCCACTAGCAAGTTCTAGACCCTGTCATCTTATCGCCACAAAGGGAGCTGCGAATGCCATCGGTGGGTACATAACTCTGAAGTCAGATGCACTCAAGAGAGAGCAGACATCCGATCCAGGCCTGGAAGGATAAGCAGGAGAGAAATTGCAGGGAAGAAGGGACAGCATTTTCTAAGGCCTGGGGTTTGACCCTTGTGTGTGCCATGTGACTTTTCGAGATGGGGTGGAGCATAGACTGTGAAGGCAGTCCTGGGAGATGGCTGAGTAGGTCTACGGCTGCAGCTCAAAGCACTTGGTAGGTGAGACTGAGAAATTACAGCTTTAACCCAAAGGCAGTGGGGAGCCATGGAAGGGTTTGTGCAGAGGGCGGCACCAGGCAGGCTTCTTTAGGCAGATACCTGTGGCTCAGTGAAGAGCATGACGCTGGAGAGAGAGGAAATGAGAGAGAGCAGGTTCAGAAGCTGTTTCCTAATATAGGGAGGCCTGTGGGGATGGGGGGTGGCGGACTCCAAGAGACATGAAAATGTGGGTCGGGAGGGAGTGGAGTGTGTTGAGGGGTGCCTGATGGGCTCCTGGGGTGGGTGGTGGCTGTGGATGACAGGGGTCCCTTCGGAGCCAGGAAAGGCTTGAGGAAGGATGGAGGAGGGGAAGAGGGAGGAGGAGAGAGGAGGCCAGAGGCAGGAGAGGAGGAGGGGACAGGAGGAAAAGGAGGGAGAGGAGGTGAGGGAGGGGAAGGAGGAGGAGGGAGGGGAAAGAGGAGGGATGGGAGAGGAGGAGAAGGTAGGGGAGAGGGAGGAGGAGGAGAGAGGAGGCCAGAGGCAGGAGAGGAGGAGGGGACAGGAGGAAAAGGAGGGAGAGGAAAGAGAGGAGGGGGAGCAGGGAGATCAGGGGCTGAGGTGAGAGAACCCTGCCCAGAGAATTCAGGAGCCTCTTGGCCATGCCCTTGGGTGACCTTCCCTGCCCTTCAGAGGTCCTGCCAGGTTTAATAAGGGCCTGTGATGTGCAGAGACTATCAATTACAGAGATGAGTTTATTTTGAAGTCCAAGAGAGGAACGGCTGTGTCTCGACCAGGTATGTGTTTATACCTCCAGGTCAGCGATGCCAGAAATAAACCCTTTGTCATGGCCTCCAAGCTGAGCCCAGGCCCTGGAAAGGTGTGGGGCTGCGATCAACCCTCCAGACCCTGGCTCATGGGGGAAGGGGCCACACTCACCTATGGGAGCCTTCCTGTATCCCAGGCAGTGACCACAGATCTGGTCAGCACTGAGGGGAAGGGGGGCACGCAGGGCTGGGGCTCAGAGTGTCTCCCCAGGGGGCTGGGCCTTTGCTGGGGACTGGAATCGGGCAGTCCTGGGGGCTATATATGTGCTGGCGTGGCCGGGAGCTGCTGTCGAAAGGTGCATCAGTTTCCTGACGATGTTGTGACAGCCACACATGGGGGTGGGGCTTCAAACAACAGTAAACGTTCTCACCGGAAGTCCAAACTCAAGACCGGAAGTCCTCAAAATCACGCCCTCCGAAGAAGCGAGGCAACAGCCCTTGCTTGGCTCTTCCAGCTTCCGGTGGTTCCCAACATCCTTGGTTTGCAGATGTCACGCTCCGGTCGGTCTCTGCCCCTGTCTTCACACGGTGCTCCGTGTGCCTCTGTATCTCTTCTGCTCTCCTAAGGCCACCCGTCATGCTGGATCCCGACACAACCCGTCCAGCACGGCCTCACATCTTAATCCCATCTGCAATGACCCTGTTCCCAAAGAAGGGCCACATTTGCAGGTTCCAGGTGGACATGAATTGGGCCGGGGGAGGGGGACACTATGCGATGCAGGCACACTGTGAACGGTCCCGAAGGACACAGACTGTCATCTGAGACGGGCGGGGTGCTGGCCAACATTAGCTGCAGGGCTCAGAGCGGGAGGCCGGATCTGGAGGCCCCGAGAGGCCACGCAAAGAGCCTTGGACCCAAACTGCAAAATCAATAAACACACATCCCCTTTCCCACGGAGCACAGGCAGAGGTCCCCGCGAGCAGCAGTCCCTGGCAGCATGGTGGCGGGAGGGACCTGAGTTTTGCTCTCTGGAGGGCCGTCTGGATTCAAGGGGCTCCGGCCTCATCCTCACTGACATGTCTGCAGCTCTCCAACACCTCACAGATTCTTTCCGTAGCAGCAGTCAGGGCGGAGAAATGTCCAGACCAGAGGCGGCTCCCTTTTCTGGAGTCTGGGACTGATTTGCTTCTTCCTGTGGGGACTCTGTCTCCGGACGGCGATGTGGCCGCTGCCCTCCCCCCGGGGAACACCCCCTACCTTTGTCAGCCCGGGCCTGGTTCTTGCCATCCACGCCTACTTGGGCTCCCTAGGGGAGCACAGGCCCTTGGGGTCCTGCGTGAGGCCCGGCTCGGAAGGCCCGTGCGGAGGCTGGGAAGGCAGAACGTTTGTTTCTTGTTTCCAGTGTGCCAAGCATTCATTTTGACTTGATTTGAGGCCTCCCAGTCACCGCGTGCCGTGACCTTGCTTATCCCCATTCTACTGAGGCGGGTGCTGAGCCCCAGAGAACTCAGGTGCTGGCTAGTGAGCTGCATGATGGTTAATGTTATGCATGAACGTGGCCTGGCTATGGGCCCGCTTGTTTGATCCAACACCAGTCTAGGGGTTGCAGTCAAGGTTACACTTTAGACGCGATGAACATTTAGATCCGTGGACTTTGAGTAAAGCAGATGAGCCTCCACGATGTGGGTGGGCCGCACCCAATCAGCTGAAGGTGTTGAGAGCAAAGCGCGAAGTTTCTCAAAGAAGAAGGAATTCTCCTCAAAGACTGCATCACGGAAACCCCGCCTGAGCTTCCGGCCTGCGGATTTTGGTCTCGAGCTTGCGACATCAGCTGGCCCACCTTACGGATTTCGGACCTGCCGGCCCTTAAATTGCATGAGCCAGTTCTTAAATCTGTCCTCTCTGACTCTCTCTTCAATCCCTCTTCTCTCTCTCTCAGCCCCTGCAGTCAGGGCTCTACCGGCAAGAAAGCAGGGCTTCAACTGTTTGACACCCAGCTTCCGTCCATCTTCCCGCCTGCAGGGCCCCTCTGAGTGAGCCAAGCGGGCACAACACGGGTCACGTCCGCACCCGCGCTGAGCGCTCTGTACTCCATGCACAGCGTCAGCGTTTCAGCATCACCTGGGAGCTGGTTAGATTTGCGGGTGAGAAATCAGAGCCCAGCCTGGCTGAATCTGGAACAGCGTTGTAACAAGGCTCGTGACGCACCGCAGAAGTGGCTTTTTCATCCCACTCGCTGCCTCCCCCTCCCTGCTTCCGCACACAGTAGGCACCTCGTGGATTGCGGCTGGCTGATGGGTTGGTCTGTGTCTAGCCCCTGATGTTTAGAACTGGCTGTTCCGTGCTCGCTTCGGCAGCACATATACTAAAATTAGAACTGGCTGTTCCACCCACTGTGTCTTTTATTTCTTGTCCAGACTTCTTCGTGTGTGTGTGATCGATTATACATAGAATTTACCATTTTAACCATTTTTTAAAGCGTATTTATTTTGAGAGAGAGAGAGAGAGAGAGAGACAGAGCACACGAGTTGGGGAGAGGCAGAGAGAGAGGGAGAGAGAATCCCAAGCAGGCTCCACACTGTCAGCTCAGAGCTCGAGGCGGGGCTCGAACCCACGGACCAGGAGATGGTGACCTGAGCGGAAGTCAAGAGGCGGGCACTCAACGACTGAGCCACCCAGGCGCCCCACGATTTTAACCATTTTTAAGCGTATACTTCAGTGGCGTTGAGCCCATTCAAGTGTTGTGCAACCATCCCTACCCTCGGCTTCCAGAACTTTCTCATCTTCCCAAACTGATGCTCTAGCCCCATTAAACACTCACTTCCCGTGTCCCCTCTTCCCCTTGCCCCCTGCACCCACCATCTACTTTCTCTCTATGCATCTGACTTCTCTGGGGACCTCATATAAGTGGAGGCATGCAGGGTTTGTCCTTTTGTGACTGGCTTAATTCACTGAGCACAATGTCCTCCAGGTTCGTCCATGTGGTAGCAGGTGTTGGAATGTCCCTCCTGTTTAAAGCTGATGGATTAGACCACATTGACTTATCTATTCATCTGCTGGTGGGCATTTGGGTTGTTTCCAGCTTTAGGCTATGCTAAATAAGCTGTGAACATGGGTGTGCAGATCTCTTGAGTCCCTGCCTTTGATTCTTTGGGTGCATGCCCAGTGGCATTGCTGGGTCACATGGCGATTCTGTGTTTATGTTCTTATGGACTCCCCGTACCATTTTCTTCAGCAGCTGCCCTGTTTCATCATCTTACCAGCAACATACGAGAGCCCCATCCTCCACACCCTCACCAGCACTTGCTTCCTGCTTTGTTTTATTTATTTATTTTTTTTTTTTTGAGTTTATCTATGTATTTTGAGAAAGACAGAGTGCAAGTAGGGGAGGAGCAAAGAGAGAGGGAGAGAGAGAATCCCAAGCAGGCTCCATACTGACAGCGCAGAGCCCGACACGGGCTTGAACTCACAAACCACGAGATCACGTCCTGAGCCGAAACCGAGAGTCGGAGGCTCAACCTACTGAGCCCCCCGGGTGCCCCATTTTTTATTTTTTTTGAAAGCAGCCATCCTGACTGACGGGTATCTCAACGAGGCTTTGATTTCAGACTCCTTCTCACCCCTGGTGGTCCACGCCAGATGAATGAATGAATGAATGAATTAGTGGAGAGATTTTCGGATGAATTCCGTAGCCACGCTCGGTGAAGAAGCCCCCCCACCCCCATCAAGCTGATCGCCCCTCTGCATTTTACTGTGGTTCACGCAGCTCCCAGCTCCCGGCCAGGAGAGCAAATGCCATTCACTCCCTTCGCCCTGGAGCCCGGGAGGAGCTGCAGGGTGAGCGTGGTCTGTGGCCAGCGGCTACCTGAGTCAGTGACCGAGGGACTGTGATTCGGTGAGGGCTCTTCTCCCATGTTGCAATTTTTTCCCCAGGGGATCCATAATTTCCCCGGCAATTCGTGCTGTAGGGCAGTGTGTGTGTGTGTGTGTGTGTGTGTGTGTGTGTGCGTGTGTGTGTGTGTGTGCAGTATTATTCCCTGCAGCAGCCACCGTGGCTCACAGCGGAATGAGTTGAGCACTGGCTTTGCGCTCAGACATGCCGGGACGTAAGTTGCAGCAAGATGATGCGATCTCCCTCGGAGGAGGCATCGGGCCCCTGGCAGCTTTGGATTCCTCTCAGAGTGTAGACTGGGGACGCCAGGACCCTCGTGGTCTGATGGTTCTGGTACTGAGTAATAATAAATATTTATCAGCTACCTTGGTGCTTTACGTCTATCAGTTCATTTGAGCTGGGTGCTGTTTTCTCCATTTTTAAATTTTTATTTACTGGGTGTTAATGTTTATTTTATTTGTTTTGGGGGGACTGCGAGCAGGGGAGGGGCAGAGAGAGAGAGGGAGAGAGAATCTCAAGCTGGCTCTGCGCTGTCAGCACAGAGCCCAGGGCGGGGCTCGAACTCCCCAACTGCAAGATCATGAGTTGAGCCGAAGCTGGATGCTTAACCGACCAAGCCACCCAGGCGCCCCTCCATGTTTTTTAGATGAGGAAACTGAGGTTCCAGGGGATAGGCAACTTGCCCAAGATCGCGCCAGACCAGCTGGAGTCCAGCCCCCGACGCTGTGCGGCCGCAGAGCCCGTGGGCTTGACCGCCGCGTGGCGCCTGGAACAGGGGTGCCCGTGACCTTCGCAGCAAACCTATGAGGCAGAAGCTGTTAGATCTGAGGCTCAGAGAGGTTGAATGACTTAGCTCAAGGTCACACAGCTGGACTGGGATTCAACACAGATCGCTCGGACGCAAAGCCCAGGCTCTCAGCGCCATTCAGGAGCCCTGAATGACACATGGCGGCCATCATTGTCGGGAGTGTTTACCCCAGTGGGGTAACCAGCCTTGAGAAAAGTGGCATTGACCTGCACAGCCTGGCGGCTTCCCCGCTGCCCTCCAAGATTTCACGTTCACCGGAGCCTCCTTGGCCCCGGGGCGGGGGGCGGGCCGGCCCAGGCACTGAGGGTGCAGAGAGTCCCCTGCCAAGCGGCCTGGGGCGGGATCACCCCCACTCTGGGCTGGAGAGCCTGGAGCCTGTCCCGCCAACAACCAGCGGCCCCCCCTCCCGCCCTCTGGGAGTTGTCACGGCAACCGCGTGGGCATCTCAGAGGCGTCTCCTTCAATAATCTGGGCCTCTGATCTCCGGCAGGCCTGTAATGAAGGGACAGTTTGTTAGCGCTGACATAAACATTGGGTTACCCTACTTCGTGTCCTTTAAGAAGTCAGCTCAAGCCAGCCGACGATGTCCTTTAAGAAGTCAGCTCAAGCCAGCCGACAGCCAAGCAAACCGTGAAGATATTTATTTGTTCAGCTTCCTATGTTGAAAACCAATGTTTATTGGGCCAGGGTTGTTTTTTGTTGTTGTTGTTTTTTTTTTCTTTCTGTAATCATTGATTTTCTTTTGTCTTTTTTTTTCCTTTTTCTTTCTTTTTTTTTTTTTCCTTTGGTAAGGAAATAACACTATCTCAGAAAGCGATCGCGTCCTTTTTGCTTCCAGTCAACCCACAGCTAAGGCGAGCAGACTATCAGCGTCTGATCACGGACACAGGAGATACCATTTGGGCGGACTGTCGGGTTGATGGAGCTCTTTCTTGGGCCTCGCTGCTACGGTGATACATCAGCTCTGAGAGGAAGGCAGAACAGCCACTCTTGCTCCCGTGGGCAGATGTGGAGGGGAGAATCAGAGAGGTTTAGTCACATACTCAAGGTCACACAGCCGGTACGTGATGGAGGCAGGACAGGAACCACCCAAGGCTTTCGATGAAGGATCCGGAGCTGCCTCTGCTCCCCTGTGTCCTGCTGATTTGCCGTAGGCTGTCTCGAAGGGACAGAACGTGTTAAACCCCAAATCCGCAGTGCCGACCAGAGGGGAGTGTGTGACCTAGATGTCTCCACGGTTTTTCAATCTCATTAACTTGATGATGTTTGGGGGAAAAGGAACGATAAGAGGAACTACAAAAACAAAACTTATTTCTTCTTCTTCGCAAGACGGGCCCTCGGTCGGGGCTCCGGGGCAGGAGGGAAGGCCGCAGATCCTAGGAGCTCGGCAGTGTGTGTGTGTGTGTGTGTGTGAACGAGGTCTCCCAGCCAGGGATTTAGGGTTCCTCCGTCGGTCCCTGGTTTCCATCACTGGGCCCCTGGGTTGGCAAGGTGCTAGCCTTTGCTCCACTGACCGTATGACCTTGGGCAGGTTCCTTAACCAGCCTGAACCTCAGTTTTCTCGTCTGTAAAATGGAACTGACAACCCCACACCCTTCTCACAGGTCAGGATCCTGCGTGGGGAGCAAGAGAAAAACACCTGCCAAACACTAGACGTGTTTAGTTCTCAGGCGGCACCACCGCGATGAACAAAGGACCCTGGCTCAGGGTCAGAGGTGCTGATTCCGAGTCTACATGAGCTGCACGCCTTAAGTTACCTCTCCGGGTTTCTGCTTGCTCCCTGCCAGACGGGAAGGCAATCCTCGGCGGTGACAGCAGCCGCTATGAGCTCCTTGGCTCGTCCAGCGATTGCCCTGAGCCGGACCCCGCATCCTGATCCTGCGCCGTGCGTTTGAGGCACCATCTCTTACAACTCGCTGGCCACGTGTACCCATTTTACAGAAGAGGAGAGTGAGGCTCGGCAAGGGTGAGGAACTTGTGGAAGGTCCCCGGCGTCCTAGGCGGCAGATCTGAGATTCACACTCCCGCCTGTCTGATTTCTCTTGCCGGCCACGGTGGGAGGCAAAAGCGGTGTGCTCCCGGGATGGGGGGTGAGCAGCCCCATTTCGTCACAGAGGGATTCGCCAGCGCCTTCGACTCCTGTCTCCTCCGACTTGGGAGGCTTCTCTGCCCACCCCCCCGGTTAGATGTCACAGGACACGGCCCTCCCGACTTCCAACAGAATGTGCCAGCCCTTCCGGGGGGGAAAGCATCCTGGCCCCGGCCCGGCAGCAGGGGGCGGGGGGCCGGCCCCCTTCCTCTCAGAGCCTGTTTGTGCGGGAGCCCGGTCCCCAACTGTCCCCTGGGGTCAGATCCATCATGCCACGGCTCCACTCGATCAGGCGTGCTCAGCCGGAGGGTCAAGTGGCCCATCGCTGCCGGGCGCGGGGAGCCCATCACAGCCATATTTAATTTAATTAAGGCTGTCAGCACTATTGATGTTGGCGGTTTCAATTACTAGCCTGTTATGGTTTCTGGATCAAGTGATCTGTGATGGGTCCTATCAGCAAAGACACACATTGAGGAGAGGGCCCTTCATCTCCTTTAAAACCTGACACGTCCTGCCACGGGCCGTAAGTTATTGCTTTTATCCAGCCCAGCTCCCCTTCCCTTCCTCATAATTAATTTCTCATTAGACAGCTCTTTATTGTTTAATTTGTGCAGTTTATAATCAAATTGGGCACATTAATTGTCGTTGAATTTAAGGCTAATGAAAAATAAAGGTTTTCAATAACTTAGCCTTCCATTACTCCCGACAAGATAAAATAAAGCGCTCGGAGAAGTGTCAGCTTTGTAAATTATAAATTAGGTTTTTTAAAGAGCATGGGCATTTAAAGACCAGTTATCACACATTTAGCAATTATAAATCCTATGCTGCAAAACAATTATTAAGATATAATTATGCTGCTTTACTCTTAGGCAGCCCGGCAGCCGGTTCAGGGCCTGATGCCTCGTGGCGGGAGGTGGGGGGGATTCCGTCGGGTTTGAAGAGGGAAGAGACACCAAGGAGGGAGCTGAGTGGGCAGACCCGGAGCCCGGGAAGC
The DNA here is from genome assembly GCF_046562875.1 of Panthera onca. Classification (NCBI taxonomy): domain Eukaryota; kingdom Metazoa; phylum Chordata; class Mammalia; order Carnivora; family Felidae; genus Panthera; species Panthera onca. Next base: position 6,144,184 of record NC_138342.1, read on the forward strand.
ACCGCTACTTTTCACTGAACCGTTTGATCCGGAGGATACATCCAATTTCCCTTCCTGGGCACGTCTCGGTGTCCTTTCGATCTGCGAGAGGCTGCCCAGGGCCCGTGGGTGTGCCCAGCCCGTGCGGAGTCCTACAGACTCCGCAACGGAGCAGATGGGGATTGCACGGACTCACGCACAGACGAATGGACTCCTAGGTCCCTGGGAGCAGTGGGATCCGCCTGTGGGGGGGGATGGATCGCCTGTGGGCGTGGCCTCCACTAGGAGGCGCTACTCGAGAGGGGGGCGGGTCTTCCTGGTGGGAGAGTGGCGAGCGCGCAGGCAGGCTGAGGTCCCAGCGCGAGATGGCCTGGGGTAGTCCACACAGCCATTCCTCGGGAGGAAAAGAAAATCTGCGGGTGGGGTGGCGGGTACAGGGCCAGGAGGTCATCACGGAAGGCCCAAGGCTGAAGGGATGTGGGTGGGGTGGACGGTGACCAGATCCCAGACAGGTCACTGGGGAGACCCCGGCAGCTGAGCGCCTACTATGCACCATTCGCTCTGCTGAGCCATGTCGTGTGACATTGTCTCCTGTAATCCATCCACCTTGCTTGGGCGTGTGGTCCCCCGTTTTGCAGACAAGGAAGCTGAAGCCTGTAGAGGTCAAGTCGCCCCCTCTCCCCCCCCCCCCCCCCCCCCCGCCCTGCCGCGTCACACTGTGCCGCGTCGCACCTGCTGCTCCAGGAGTGTCTGTGGCGCGCAGGGAGCGATGACAGGCCGTAGGACGAGCAGGTGAGGCAGACGGGGTCCAGCCCTTGCAGTGATGTCTGGGAGCTGGGCGTGTCACCGGAACCCAGGAGGATGGGCAGGAAGAGACCAGGGGGACACGGAAGATGGGCTGGTGCCGAGCAGAGCGCTGAAGAGCCTACGTGGTCCACTTCTGACTGGCGGGTTTATGGTGCGAGAAGAGACCCGTGAGCCCATCGCTCAGCGCCCCCGCGCCTGGCCCTCGGGACCGCGGGTAAGGAGCACAAGAGAGGGAGGCTGGCAGATCTCCAAAGCAGGGTGCAGTGGAGACACGTGCACAAGACATGTGCAAGTTGGCCAGCGGAACAGATGCCTCGGGCCCCTAGAAGGGTCCCCTGGGAAGAGATTGGAGATGACCCCTCCAAGAAGTGACATTCCAGCTGTAACACCAGGGATCTGCAGGAAGCTCGGGTAAAACCACAGAAGGGGTCCATTTCTAATCCCATCCCATGGCAGAGCGGGGCCTCTGAGAATTTGAGGCGCTGGGCCCGCCCGGGAGGCCTTGGATAAAGCCACTCACCCTGTTCGGGCCTCAGTTTCCTCGTGTGTGCAACTGAGAGTCGCTAGCTACTCTAGACGATCTCTTGGTTCCCTGCGCACGGGAGGGAGGTCTTTGAGGCCCCCCGGGGTCTCCAAGACCCCTGGGCTGGGGGACTGGGAATTCTCTGGTATGGTTGCCCACCAGGACCTGTCATCTCTGCTTGGAGACATCTGGGTGTCCCCACCTGAAGGATTAATTCTGCTGTGCCTGGCCTGTCGCGCGCAGACATACAAAAGGCCTCCCTCCATCTCCTTCCCGAAAGTTCTGTTGCTGGACCAGCCCCTCCCTCTGTTTCCAAACAGGGAGTCGGCAGTGGGGTGGGTAGCAGACCAGCGTCTATTGTGCCCCACCTCCGCTCCGCGGGACAGATGGACAAAGCACTTTTCTCTCTCTAACCGCTTCATCCTTCCAAGTGCACCTGCACGTAGAGACTTTTGTCCCCTTTTTTTTTTTTTTTTTTTTTTTTTTTTTTTGCAGATGGGGAAAGCAAAGGCGGTGGCCAGCAGGGAACGGAAGGCAGTCTGTCCACTTCTCCCTGTCAGACTGTCCCCTTCACAACCCAGGAGCCCGACAGGAGGCCCTTGTGAGAAATTTCTATTAGGCCTCCATAAAAGCTCTCCTCTGGAGGGAGTGGATGGCTTCCAATAACCACTCGCCCGGCACCCCCAGCTTCCAGGCACAGATCATAAAGGTGTCTCCCTGCCCTCTAGAGACCGAAGGCTGGAGTCTGCAGGAACGTTCTATGGGGATTCAGATCTCCTAGGAATATTCCACAAACAGAGCTATCAAATAAACAGGTATCATTTGTTGGTTGTGATGCTTGTAAGGGGTACACTTGAAACACGGTGAGTGTCAGTTTCCTTAGAGAAAGTGGGGACGGCCGTGTGCTTTTCAGGGGATGCCTCCTAGAATCACATCCAATGACTCGCCTGAGCGTCCTGGTCTGGCATCGGGCCAGGACGCTGCTCTAAGAGATGCTGACGGCAGCTTTCTGCCCACCTGCTCGGGGACAGGCTTCTGGACACCGGCACCGCATCCCAGCCTTCCAGATGAACCGATGAAGACTCATGGGGGATGGATCCCATGCATGACAACTGGGGACAGACGCCAAATCCGGGCTCTACTCCAGCACTCTGAGCCCCCCTCCCCACCCCCCCTTGTAGTGAGGGAGTGACAGAGAAAATGCCGAGTACCAGGTAGGGTTCCAGGGGTTCCCCCCTGAGTCAAGAGCGGATCCCTTCCTGGGGAAGAGAACCTTGGCTGATCTCAAACCCACGCAGGGGCCACATGGTTTCCACGGTGGTTTTCCATCCACTATCTGCTGAGAACAGAGTGGATTCAAGTGAATACCTCATTGTGGAGCACCTACTGTGTGCCAGGCACTGGTGGGCAAGGGAGCCACGATCCTGTTCTGAGGAGAGTACAGGCCTTGGGAGGCGGAAATCAAAAAGGTCCGTGGAGAAGACGGGTCTAGACGGGGACAGACAGCACGTAGAGCCAAGGCCCGAGGAGTCTGTGAGGAGGAGCGTCACCTTTGAAGCCAACCACCCGTGTGGCCACAAGCAAATCGTTTCACCTCTGTGCCTCAGTTTCCTCATTGGAAAATGAGCCAACAGCAGCACACCTGGTCGTCGGGTTGTCTGGAGGCAGAAGTGGGGAGTGACACGTGTGCTGCCTTGGGCTGCTGTGCAGAGGGGACAGGGGACAGGGAAGGGATCGAGGAGACAAAGTAGGAGTTGACCACACTCAATGGTGCTGGACTGGGACAGACCGGCTGAAGAGAGTGAGGGAGTCAGCTGTGGAAGGGAGGGGAACAGTGTTGCAGCAGAAGGAACAGCGTGCGTGAAGGCAGGAAAGAGGCTGGTTTGTTTGGGAAACACAAGGCCGTATGGTTGGAATGAGTGAGGAAGAGGGCCTTAGGGGGTGAGGTCCGAGGTACAGGCAGGGGGCAGAGTCTATAGACCCTGACAAAGCAGTATAAGGAGGTTGGGTTTGATCCTAGATAGTGAGAAGCCATTGTATTTTTTTTAACTGAAATATAATTCCTGCACCCATCCCCTTATTTTAAGCAGGGGATGCTGGAAGACTGTGGCCATAGGCAGTCAAGGCGGCCCCACGATCCCCACCTCCTGATATTCCCCACTCTTGTGTATTCCCCTCCTCCCAAGTGTGGGAATAACCTGTGACTTACTTCTAACCAACTGAACATTCAAAGCTGATGAGGAATATACCTGATTACCTGTATATGATCCGCGTACATAAGATCGTAACATGCACCTTGCTAAGCAGCTCCCCCCTGCTGGCTCTGATGAGGCGTGCGCCCATTTTGGGGAAGCCCAAGTTTGGGCAGGGACCTGCCGACGACCTCTAGGAGCTGAGGACAGCATCCAAGCTCCAGTCAGCTAGAATCAGAAACCCTCTGTCCTACAACCATAAGGAACTGAATTCTGCCAATAACCGCACGAGCTTATGAGCAGATTCTTTTCTGGCCAATCCTCCGGCCTAGGAGAGAACCCAGTTAAAACCATTTTCAGATGCTGGAAGTCTGAGATAATGAGATAATAAATATGTGTTGGTTTAAGCCACTGAACTTGTCACGTTATTGTCATCTGGCAATAGATCATTAATGCAGACACGATTCTCTATGGGCCGGTGGCATTTCTGCACATCTCACAATCAGAGTCTCTGATTACCTTTGTTCTACACTATCCTTTCAAAGATGTTTGTGTAGTGAACAGCCTCTGAGGATAAAGATAGTGTCTGCCTCCCAAACAGAAGGCAATTTGTTTGCTGTCTAGCATGATGGAGATAAATGTCTCCCTCCAGGACAAAGATCGGGCACGTTTGCTTGCAGCTCATTATAAAAGATTCAGGTTCCCCAGGCTTGGGGCTCCTTTCTTGTAAAGCATCCCTCTACCTGTGCAGGAATTTCTTTTTTTATTTTAATTTTTTTAAATGTTTTATTTATTTTTGACAGAGAAAGAGACAGAGTTTGAGCAGGGGAGGGGCAGAGAGAGAGGGAGACACGGAATCCGAAGCAGGCTCCAGGCTCCGAGCTGTCAGCACAGAGGCCGACTCTCAGCCGGCCTCTGAGTGGGCTCGAACTCACAGACCGTGAGATCATGATGACCTGAGCCGAAGTCGGACGCTCAACCGACTGAGCCACCCAGGCGCCCGTGTGCGGTAATTTCTTGATCTGGTTGTTTCATCCTACGGGATTTGGGGAATTTGAGAAAATGATATCCTGGCTATTGCTATTGCTGTCGGTAATATGCTATTCTTTGTTTCTGATCCAAGAGTCTCGTGTCTTCTGCTTGTAAGCTTGTAAGGAGGCTAAAATCCCAGACCCTTCACAGCCCTTGACAGAGCAGTGACATGACCTTATTTGAATTTTTAGAAGCTCTCTTGGGCTCCTGTGTGGAGGGGACTGGCCGGCAAGAACACGAGTGAGGAGACAAGGTAGGAGTTGACTGCAGTCCAGGAGGCAGAAGCCAATGGTGATGCCATGGATGGAATGTTTGTGTCTCCCTCAAAGTTTATATTTTGAAGCCCTACCCCCAATGGGATGGTATTAGGAGGTGGAGCCTTTGGGAGGAGATTAGGTTTACAGGAGGTCATGAGGGTGGGGCTCCATGATAGGATTGGCGTCCTTAGAAGACAAGAAGAGACACCAGAATTCTCTATCTCCGCCCATGGGAAGGCGTCTATCTGCAAACCAGGAAGCGTCCTCACCAGGGTCTGAAATGACTGGCACCTTGATCTTGGATTTCCCAGCCCTCAGAACCTTGAGAAACATGTATCTGTTGTGTAAGCACCTGGTGTGTGATGTTTTGGTGTGGCGACCCGAACTGACAGAGACAAGTGGCGGGGGCGGGGCAGCCCTGGTGAGGACGGCCAGTGGGGGAGGCTTTGGAGGAAGATCTGGCAAGGCATACTGAGGACGGGGTACTCAGGAACATTCCGGAGTTCAGGGTCTGTGCACACAGAGTGAAGCAGCTCTCCGCTAAGGTGAGGACGGGGAGACAAGGGTGGGGGGAGGCAGGGAGGGGAGGGGGCGGGGCAGGGAGGCTGTCCGGTTTGGGACGCGTTGGAAAGATGCCTGCTGGGGAGCACGTGGGTACCTGATCCAGGGCTCAAAGACGGGCATGCGCTGCAGATCCAGACTTGCAAAAGAATGCAGAGAGGAGAGAAGGGACCGGGTGCAAAGAGGGTCTGGGTGGGCCCCCGGGACACCCCAGCATGTGGAGGCAGAGAAGGGTCTGGGACACTGACCCAAAGTGGTGAAGCCCTGAGTGAGGATCAGGAAGCCCCTTGTTGGGCCGGGCACTTACTCTCCTGCTTCTGGACTCTGGGGAGGTCCAGGGATCCCTGGACGGGGTCCCTAGAAAGTAGGAGGTCCTCAGCGGATTGGGGAAGCAATTTACCAGCTGGTATGAAAGTATGTTCCTAGTTAAACTAACAGAAGAACCGTCCCGATGTCCACTGAGTATCACCCCGACTTCAAGACCTCTTGGCAGGGCTGACCCGGGCCCCCCTCACCCGATTCCTTACATCCCTACCCCAGCAGGGAGATTGGAGTGGTTGCCAGCTGGCCACTGTTTGCAGCTCCTGACTTTTCATTAAAATCCTGGACACTTCCCCAGTGCTCAAAGGTGTCCCGATTAATTACGGGCAAGTGTTGGCTCTCCCCCCGGAAATCTGCCGCCCCAGCCTGGCTCTGTCCCCTATGATTTTATTAAAATCCACCTTGCCAGCCAGGGCCCCGAGATTTATGGCCACAGCTAATAGGCTGCCTCCCCACGAGACATAAATCTGGGGCCTGCCTAGGGAGCTGCTTGCTGCTAAGAGGCCAGCTAATTGTTCCATCTAGAGGGTTCCACGGAGGAATGTTCAATTAGGCCTCTCAGAAAATTTGGAGCATTAAATAAGGTGAACAGGGATTTGGGCACCATTATTTTCTGAGAAGCAGCCCTTTCTGGCTCCCCGGGCTCGCTGGAGACCCTGGGCCCCCGCTGGCTCTCCTCCGGCCAGGAGGCCTTCTCGAGGGTCACGGAGCAGCGCTCTTAGCAGTCAGTTCAGTTAGAAACAAGGCGACACCAGGAGGTATCGTCCTACAGAAGTCCTTGGGACGCTCTCACCCGGAGCCCACTACCGACTGGCCTCTCGGTGCCCTCGGATGATTTGCCTCCATTCTGAGGGCCACCCCCCTCCTCCAGGACGGGGTGACACTGTCTATTCCTTCTGCCTCTCAGCATTGCCGGAAGCTAAAATTCATTCCTCCGGGCCTTTGTTCATTTAACAGCTCTTTGCGGAGGGACCAGCCTCCTGCGGGGCCGGAAAATGTGCTCGATCTGGAGCTCTAGGGAGAAAAGGACAAAGCACTGCCCTCAAGGAGCGCCCAGTTCCGAGGGAAGGCAGACAAAAGGACCCTGAAGATGTGGACTGACTTATGATAGAGGCCTGGTGGGGAGTGGGGTGGAGGGGATGTGGCAGCCCAGGGGTGCCTGACCAGCTGGAGGGTAGCGTCAGTCAGGGAGGACTTCCTGGAAGAAGAGACAGGAATTGTATTATTTTTGTTGTGCCTGTGAGTGGTTGAGCTCCCCCCCCCCAGAGACCTCACCCCAGCGGGTCCCGCAATGGCGCGTCTTTCCCACAGGCTGTCTGAGCATACTTTAAGAGTATCTCACTCTCGCTCTGGATTAACAACCCCAGGCCCTGAGTCTATTACTGTTGATTCGGAACCTGGGGCTCAGGGAGCCTGGAGCCTGCTTCGGATTCTGTGTCTTTCTCTCTCTGCCCCTCCCCCACCTCAAAAATGAATAAATATAAAAAAAAAAAAATACCGTCTCTTTCCCATTGGACCCTGGTGGGTACCAGCACCAAGGCAGGTACAGAGTGGAAAATGTCCCCTGGGGGGAGACGCAAATGATGTGGACGCCAATTCCAGCCCTTTCGGGGTTAGTGAGGGTCGGTTTTTTGCTGATTTGAGGGTTGATGGTTTCCCCCGTCTCGCCCAACGCACGAACAGGACATTACACACAGGGGTTCCTTCTCTAACCCCTGCGCCTCGTCCCCTAACATGACAACTTAGAGAGCAGAGGGATGCCCAACAGGGGCCGAGCGGACGGGGGCAGCCCCGGGGACTTTGCCCCTCCGTGCCTCGGTTTCCTTATCCACCGTTCGGAACGAAACAATCCGTCTCCAAAGATGGTGGCAGGGATCCGTGCCGTGCTGAGACATGGCTCAGAAAATACTTTGCAAACTGGAAAGCGCGGAGAGAACAGAAGGCATTAGCATCATGCTTTGCATTTTTATTTTTAACCTGCGTGAAATTCTGGAAACCATTGGCTGCCAAGAAATGCTAAGCTGTAGTTTCTGTTCCACGGGGAAATGGGGTTTATTTTAAGTGGGGAATTGCACGGTGCACCACGTATTTATTTGGGAAACCGGGTCCGATCGAAGGTAGCCCCCAGCCCCCAGCGGTGCCCCAGAGTTCACTCCGAAGGTCTGCCTGCTCACGACGGAGGCACTTCCCACATGGGAACAAGGCTGTTTCTGCCCAAGGCCACGGCCTCCCTCACATCCCTCACCTCCTTCACCTGCCTGGGGTGGGCTTGGGCTCCCATACAGACATAATCGCTTTTCACACCAGAAGAAACGTGGCTGCTGGCCTCCCGAGCACAGAGAAGTAGCAGCAGCTACGTGGTCCCCCAGCAAGGCCACGGTGGACGGCAAGTTTCGAAGCCCCGACCCCCTTCAGGGGAGACACTTGTTCCCAGCTGTGGGGGGTGTTGGTAGCCGAGGCTCTCTCCTTCTCCAGACTTGCCCTCAGCTGGAGAGCCCTCCTGCTCAAGGGGCAGGGAGGGGGACAGTCCTGCCTGAGGGCCCCTCCTCCTGAGCCCATGCTGCACCTGCAGGGTCCCCGGCCCCTGCTCCCTGCCCTCGTGTCCCCCCACCCCCGACATCTCCCGCACGCGAATGGCAGTGTCTCTCAGGGAACCAGACCTGGGACAGACACTAAGAGGGGCTGTCTCCATCTCAGAGATGAGAAAACCATCTTTGGGCGCCACCGCTGGGGAGTGGCGAGCTGCGGCCGTCTGGTTCGCAGGGAGAGGAGCTCGGCACTCACATCAGCAAACACCTGCTGGGTGCCCAGCCTGGGGGCCAGCACAGGCCGAGCCCTCCCATGCACGGAAAAGTGTGGAGTGTGGACCAGGCGCCACGGTGACAATGCCGGCCACGTGCCCCTCCGCTGGCCTGCTCGGTCACCCCTTCCTCACTCTGCTTCCCCGCAGTTCCCACAACGCTGGGTGACAGCCCCCGTTGGCGTTGGCGGAGGCCACACGGCTCCTGACGTTCTCTTTGCTGGAGGCGAAGGGCGGGACCCTCCTTGCTGGCCGGCGGGACTCAGATAACTAAGATCGTCTCTGCAAGACCCACAGTTCACAGTCCGGCTGCTGTAGCGACGGTTCAGTCCCTCAAACTTGCTGCATCGGGCACAGTGCTGGACCCTGGAGCACAGGGGAAGGACATAGTCCCTGTCCCTCGGTCCCTGCCCGGACTCACCGTAACATGGCTCACCGCAGAAACACGCCCTAGCTGCCTGTGAAAAGTAGCCCAAAGCAGTAGAGGGAGGACGCTGCCTGGGTTGGCTTTCTTCTGTTCCAACAACTGTGTCCACTCACCGGAGCCTAACTTGTCTCCTATCGCGAGCTGCAAGGAAGTCTGGGAAATGGGGTTTTTAGCTCACCAGCCCCTGCCGTTCCCAAGGGGTCACCAGGGGTGGTGAATAGGGATACTGGGGCCAACCAGCTGCATGCACCTGTCCACATCTGCTGTGGCTTTCTCTGCGGCTTCCCTCAGCCTCACATTCCTTGTACGTTCATGTCTGTTTTCTTCTCCTGCTGGAATCTAAGAGCCATCTTATGAACCTCCGGCACCTGCCCAGGGCAAGCTTACGTAGGTGTCCAATGAGTATTTGTTGAGTGGATGAATGAGTGGTTTAAGCCATTGCAATTGCCTCTCACAGACTGTTCTGCCCCCAGCCTTTCACCTTTCCCACAGTTACTAGAGACCCCTTCCCCCAGAATAAAGCTCACTAGATCTCTCCCCTGCTGAGGAATCCCTCCATGGCTCCCAGTTGCCCAGGAACCAAGTCCAGCCTCCCCTGCCAGCCTGCAGAGGTGCTTCCAATCTAGACACTGCACTCCCAGCCTCATTGGGCACCTTTGTCCACCCTCTTGGGCCACCCAAGCTGCACCTCTCTGCACATGCAGTTTCCTTTGCTAGGATGACCTCCCACACTTCTTCAAGGGGCAGACTCCCGTTCAAGCTTCAAAGCCCAGCCCCAAACTCCCCTCCCCAGCAGCTTTATGACTCTACTTACCCTTTTCTGTTTCTTTACTTGTCTCCTCTCTGGACAGTCAGCTCTTAGAGGCCGGTGACTCTGTGCTAGCAAGCTCTACCACCCTGGAACCCATGCCTGGCACAAAATGTGCACACAAGAAATGCTGGATGGATGGGTGGACGGGTGGATGGATGGATGGGTGGATGGATGGGTGGATGGGTTTATGAATGGGTGGGTGGATGGATGGATGATGGATGGGTGGGTGGGTGGATGGATAGGTGGGTGGATAGGTGGGTGGATGGGTGGATGGGTGGATGGATGGATGGATGGGTGGATGGGTGGATGGGTGGGTAGATGGATGGGTATATGGGTGGATGGGTGGATGGATGGATGGATGATGGATGGGTGGGTGGATAGGTGGGTGGATGGGTGGATGAATGGATGGATGGATGGATGGGTAGATGGGTAGATGGGTGGATGAATGGATGGGTGGATGGATGGATGATGGATGTGTGGATGGATGGATGGGTGGGTGGATGGGTGGATGGATGGATGGATGGATGGATGGGTAGATGGGTGGATGGATGGATGGGTGGGTGGATGGGTGGATGGATGATGGGTGGATGGATGGATGGGTGGGTGGATGGGTGGATGGATGATGGATGGATGGGTGGATGGGTGGATGGGTAGGTGGATGGGTGGATGGATGGATGATGGATGGATGGGTAGATGGGTGGATGGATGGATGGATGGATAGATGGATAAATGGATACGCAAGGCAAATTCTAAGATCACCAAGTTGTCTGTGTGGCTAGAACTGAGGATTCAGGACATATTTATGGAGTTGTTTTCACATCGACTTCCTTACTTGATCCTCACCTATAGTGCCATGAGGTCACCAGGAGGCAGTTTCTCATTCCCATTTTATAGGCAAAGAGACTGAGGCTGGGAGAGGTTTAAGCAGCCTACACGGCCAATCGGCAATGCTGAGGCCAGCACAATGACCTTGTGACTCCAGAGGCAGTGCTCCTGGCTCAGCTAGCCCCCGGGCAGCATGAAGCACAACAATTAAGACTGCATTGAGAGGGCCCTTTTGATCCAAATTATATGGCCCTTGTGCTCCGGAGCAATTAACAGAGAGCCACCGGATGGCATCCGCAGCCGCTGTGCCCACGTGGGCGACATGGGGGCACTATTATCTAGTGCCACTCAGCCTGCGCAGCCCTGCCGTGGACCGGGGGGCTGCAGAATGTGGGACTCTGAGTGGAGAGGAGGCTGCCCCAGAATTCGCGGTTCGAATTCCCCCTTCTCAGAGAGGCCGACTCTGACCGTTCTATTGAGACGTGCCCCCTCCCCCAGCCACCCTCCTCCCTAATTCAGAATCTACTCGGTTCTTTCTCCCGTGCCTCCCTAACACCTCACGCGGAGCCTGGCTTACAGCACACACTCAAGAGACTTTGGCTGAGGGAATGAATGAATGAATGAATGCTGAATGCACAAATGCTGGGGTGCCACTTTGCACAAGTCACCTTACCCCTCTCCAAGCCTCTGCGGGGTCCTCTGTAGAGTGAGGAGAGGGACTCCTACCTGACCCAGGGCGTGTGAGTCTCCTGAAGTAACAGGTAGAAATGCTTGGCATGGGGGCTGGCACGTAGCAGGGTCTCAAAATTTTTTTCTTATCCTTCTGATCCCCCCCCCCCCCCAGCCCCAGTTCGTGCAGGGGCACTTGATAGTCATTCAATACGATTTCATGTCTCTGACTCGCTGACTGTCCAAAGGTAGAGGCAATCAGGGTTGCCCTTATCTACTGCTGAGTCACAGATGACCCAAACCTAGCGGCTTGAAACATTCACTTCGTTCTATGTGATGATTTGGGGGTCAGGGATCTGGGCAAGGGTCATCAGGACAATCCTTACGTTCCATGTGGCACTGACTGGGTCACGCGGTGGTGTGCAGGCTTCTGGGCCGGGCTGTAGGAGACGGACACACAGAAAGACAAGTTCAAGGCGATCCTTCTCACCCGCGGGGTTACCACCGGAGTCCCAGCAGGTAGGGGTGGCAGCGGGGGAACCAAAGGCCCTCATCACCGGAAGAGCTGCTAATGAGATCGCTTGCAACATCACCTCCAGCAAGACCGCTCTTCCTCCTCCGCTCCAACGCTCATGCAGCTAAAACCACAAACCCACATCTCTCCGCTCGAGTCAGATCCGCCCCTGAGGCCGGCGAGCACTACACTCTAAATGTTTGCCTGTTCGGCAAGGTCCCCGGGGAATAGCCTCTGAGGCTCTGACTGGCAAGCGGGGAAGTGACTGCAGAGCCCCCAGAGCAGTGCCACCTTTCCTTGGAATGAGGGGAGCGGCCCACGCAGAGGAGAAGGGATCGTGATGCCATCACTGGAGGCCTCTCGTCCCCGGGGCCGCTCTGCTAAAGGACCTTGAGAACTGTGCAGAATCAAGGCCAGGCTTCTGCCCCTGGCAGTAAGCAGCCAGTGTGGCCCCCAGGGGAGGGGCCGCAAAATCAGGTGTAGCTGCTGTCAGCAAGGGGCTGGGGGTCTGGGAGGAGAGCCGGGGGCGACGGGAGTTGGGGGCTTGCTGCCTAGCACAGCGTCCCCCGTGATCGCGAAGGAAATCGCCAGGAGCCTAGTCAGCTCAGGCGGCCACGGCAAAATATCGCGGACGGGGTGACTTAACAGGAATTTATTCTCTCACGGTTCTGCAGGCTGAAAGGCCAAGGGCAAAATGGCAGCAGGCCTGGGCTTCGGTCTCTTCCTGGCTTGAGACAGCTGCCTTCTTGCTGTGTCCTCACGTGGCAGAGACAGAGAGACAGAGACAGAGAGACAGAGACAGAGGGAGAGAGAGAGAGCCATCAATCCCATCAGGTCAGGCCCACCCTCATGATCTCATTGTACCTTATTATTATTTTTTTTTTAAGTAGGCTCCACACCCCACGTGGGCTTCGAACTCCCGACCCCGAGATCAAGAGTTGCGTGCTCTACCGACTGAGCCAGCCAGGCGCCTCTCGTTTTACCTGAACTCCTAGAAGCTCGGTCTCCAAACACGGTCACATTGGGCATTAGGGCCTCACCATTCAGCTTGTAGCGTGACGTTTTCAAAGATGCATGATTCCCCGGAAGTGGAGAAAAGTGTGAACACGCGTCTCTTCGTTTCCTGTTCCTGCTGCAACGGGTGATCACAAACTTAGCGACTTGACACGTATTTATTATCTTGTACTTCTGGGGGTCAGAAATGTGATACGAGTCTCACTGGGGCTAAAACCCTGGGCGATGGGGTGCCTGGGTGGCTTGGTCGGTTGGGCATCTGACTTCAGCTCAGGTCATGATATCACGGTCTGTGAGTTCGAGCCCCGCGTCGGGCTCTGTGCTGACAGCTTGGAGCCTGGAGCCTGCTTCGGATTATGTGTCTCCCTCTCTCTCTGCCCCTCCCCTGTTCATGCTCTGTCTGTCTCTGTCTCTCAATAATAAATAAACGCTAAAAAAAAATTTTTTTTTAATAAATAAATAAATAAAACCCGGGGCAAGGCCTCTTCTGGAGGCTCTCGGGAGACCCCGCCGGCTTCCAGAGGCTTCTGCATCTCTTGGCTCGAGGCCCCTTCCATCCTCTCGGACAGCCGCATGGCACCTGCTCTCCCCTCTGACCTCTGCTCCCATCCCCAGGTCTTCTTCTACATCTGACCCCCCTCCCCCTGCATCCCTTGAGAAGGACCCTTGAGATTACGTTGTGGGTACACTCAGGACAATCTTCTCCCTCTGAAGATGGTTAACCTTAATCTCACCCGTGAGGGCCCCCTTCTCGTGGAGGGTGACATACTGGAAAGTTCCAGGGATTAGGACTTGCTCATCTTTGGGACCCCAGTGTTTTTCAAGAGTTTCTTCTGCCACAAGCAAAGCTGGTGACGAATGAGGATCTGACGGAACGAACTCACGGAACATTGGGTAAAGAGCACATTCGCTGCACTGACCCAGCGTAGGAGATTTCGAGGACAGTGATTTGAGGACCCTCCATAGCAGAGGCCCCTTGGAGCGCTGATGAATCCCTCAAATGTGTGGTAAAAAAAAAAAAAAAAAAAAAAAAGATGTCATTTACGTGGTGTGTCCTATCATCCTATACCTTGTCAGAATTTCCAGAAGGACTGATGACTCTCCTGACCGGTCCCAGGAATCAGCTTATCATATAGACCAAATTATGTGAAATATTAGCTAAGCCGTTTTTCACAATTTAAAATTTTATTTACGAGATAAACCCCAATTAGCCTCCCCCTGCCCCACATGATTTACTATGACTTAAAAAAATTTTTTTTAATGTTTATTTATTTTTGAGAGAGAGAGAGAGAGAGAGCACAAGCAGGGGAGGGGCAGAGAGAGAGGGAGACAGAATCCGAAGCAGGCTCCAGGCTCCGAGCGGTCAGCACAGAGCCCGACGGATTTTTACTATGACTTTTTCGTGTCTTTCCCAGAAACTTGCATCCTTGATAGCCAGGCCCTGCTGCTTGCACACGGTAGCTGGGCCTGGAGTCTCAGCGAGGCACAGGGGAGCAGAGGAGGGGAGCCCATTCTGCTGGTGGCAGGGGGCTTGGGTCAGAAAGACTTCATAGACGAGCTGAGCCTGAGCTGAGGTGCTCTGGCAAAACAACGCGTATCAGGCAGAAGGTTCCCAAGAGTGTAGGTACAGAGGCATGAAAACGCCTGGAAGGTTCGAGAAGGCTCTGGAACTCTAAGACGTTCCCGAAGAGGTACAGTGGTAGTGGGGGTCCTAGGGAAGAGAAGGAAGGGCAGCTCAGGCTGGAGGCTGTGGGCAAGAACCGTGGAGCCTCCCACGGAGAACTCACTCAGGAAGTAAGTGTGTAAACACGATGCAGTTGATTTCAGCCAACTGAATAAGGTGCAACAGGAGACAGGACGAGGAGCCAGTGAAGGGTCATGGACAGGAGCTCAGGCTCCCGAGCCACCGCTTCGGTCTGTTTTCTGGGCTTGACCCATTTCTAGCTGTGTGACTTTGGGCCAGTTCCTTCACCTCTCTGTGACTCCATTTCCTCAGCTGTAAAATGAGGACAGTATGGACCCTGGCCGGCAGGCTGTGGGGAGGACATACTGAGCCAGCTCATGTAGACTTCGGAGGCCAAGGCTTGACCCAGGATAGGCGTTCAGACACCCGACCTTGTTGGCTCTCTACTCAGGAACGCATTTTACTTTGAACTATTTTTCACGTACTGGGAGGAATATTATGCTTGAAATTCATAACGCATGTTGCTACAGCCCTTTATCCTTTACTTCAGTTTCTCTTCCTTACAGTTAAAAAAAAAAAAAAAAATCCCAGCTGGGGCTCAGTGGGTGGCTCAGTCGGTTAAGCCTCCAACTTCGGCTCAGGTCCCCATCTCATGGTTCGTGGGTTGGAGCCCCGCGTCGGGCTCTGTGCTGACAGCTCGGAGCCTGGAGCCTGCTTCGGATTCTGGGTCTCCCTCTCTCTGCCCCTCCCCGACTCATGTTCTGTCTCTTTCTCAAAAATAAACATTAAAAAAAAATATATATATATATATATTTAAAAATCCCAGCTTCATTGATGTATACTTGACATGGAATAAATAAACTGCATATATTTTAAGTGTACGATTTCAGAAACCGTAACATACGCATATGACCGTGAATCTACCATCATAATGAAGTTAATTAACAAATACTTCCCTCCCTCAACATTTCCTGCTGCCTCTTTGGAAGCCCTCCCCGCTCCTTCCCGCACTGTACCCCCGGCCGCCACTGATCTTTTCACTACAGATCTTCTAGGATTTTATGCAAATGATGTCATACAGGATGCCCCCTTTTTGTCTGGCTTCTTTTACTCAGCATAATGAATTTGAGCTTCATCTTCGTGGCTGCATATATCAAAAGGTCATTCCGTTTTTGTTTTGTTTTGTTTTGTTTTTTTAGTGCTGAAGAGTAGCCCACTGTATGCATATACCACAATTTGTTCATGCGTTCACCTACTGGGGGACGTTGGGATTGTTTCCAGATTACAAGTAAAGCTGCCATGATATTTAGCGCACAGTTCTGTCCGGACACACGTGTTCGTTTCTCTTGCCTCAATACCTAGTAGTAGGATGCATGGGTCATACAGCGGTGCACGTGTAACTTTTTGAGAGACTGCCAAACTGTTTCCCAAGGTGATCGAACCCTTTCACATTCCTCCAAGCAGCGCATGAGGCTTTGGTTCCTCTGCGTTCTTTCCAGCACTTGGTGATGGTCTGTCTCTAATTTCAGCCATTCTGGTGGGTACAGAGTAGTATCTGCTTGTGCTTTCAATTTGCACTTCCCGATGATTAATGATGCCGGGCATTGTTTCCCGTGAATATTTGCCATCTTCGTAGCTCTAGCGAAGTGACTCTTCCTATCTTTTGCCCATTAAAAATAGTTTGTTGACGCAAGAAACAAGCGTTGGCGAGGATGCGGAGAGAAAGGAATCCTCGTGCGCTATTGGTGGGAATGCAAATTGGTGCAGCCACGGTGGAAAACTGTATGGGAGTTTCTAAAAAGCTAAAAATAGAAATACCATCTGATCCAATGATTCCACTTCTGGGTATTTACCCCAAAAAAAATGAAAACACTAATTCGAAAAGATATATGCACCCCCATGTTTATTGCAACATTATTTACAATAGCCCAGATATGGAAGCAGCCCAAGTGTCCATCTGTAGATAAATGGATAAAGATGATGTAGTATATATACAATTTGTTTATATATATTATATATATGCGTGTGTGTGTGTGTGTGTGTGTGTGTGTGTAGTTCAGCCATAAAAAAAGAATGAGATCTTGCCATTTGCAAAAACACGAATGACCTAGAGAGGATTATTATGCTAAGTGAAATAAATCGGTCAAAGAAAGAGACATACCATACGATTTCACTCAAATGGGGAATTTAAGAAACAAATGAACAAACAAACAAAAAAAGAGGCAGTCCAAAAAAACAGACTCTTAAATACAGAGGACAAACTGGCGGATGCCAGTGGAGAGCTGGGTGGGAGGATGGGTGGAGGAGATAAGATTATACAAGTACACTTAACCTCAATGAGCACCGGGAAATGTACAGAATGGTTGAGTCATTACGTTGTACACTTAAAAGTAATACAACTCCTTTTTGGAGAGACGTTTACAAAAGCTTTTACCCAGTTTGTGGCTTGCCTTTTTACTTGTGTGAATGTCTTTTGAAAAGCAAAATTTTTTATTTGATGAAACACAGCTTGATCTTTTCCTTTTATATTTTGTGGCTTCTGTGTCCTATTTCAGGAATCTTCACCAAATCCACGGTCGCCATGATTTTCTACCACACTTTCTTCTCGAAGGCTTCCACTTTGAGCTCGCACATTTAGGTTTATGATCTGTTTTAACTTGGTGTTAGCACGTGCTTTGAGGGAAACGTCAGGGTTGATTTTCTTGCATACGGCTACCAATTGTCACAGCTTCGTTTGTTGGAAGATTATCCTTTCCTCACGGGATTGCCTTGGCATTTTGGCGAAAATCAATCGTTGGGCCTGGCTGCAGGTCGGATAGAGTGAGCATCTGTCTCTGCTACTGAACGCAACTGTAAGAGCTGGACAGAATGCATGCAGCTGCTATATGGGGCTCTGGAAAGGAAATAGTGGAGGATAGAAGAAACATAGCAGAATTTGAATGCACTGCAAAATGAGTGGGCCATTTAAAAAAAATTTTATTTATTTATTCATTCATTACTATTCTTATTTTTTAAATTTACATCCAAATTAGCATATAGTGCAACAACGATTTCAGGAGTAGAACCCAGTGATTCATCCCCTGTGTACAACACCCAGTGCTCATCCCAACAAGCGTCTTCCTTAATGCCCTTTGCCCATTTAGCCCATCCCCCCACCCACAACCCCTCCAGCAACAGAAGCTCCAGCAATGAGACCCTGCAAGAGCCAAATCTGAGGAAGCAGACTCGTTTCTCCCCATTGCTGGAGCTGTGGTCCTGAGTGTGGTCAACCCTCATTGCTTTTTCCTCTCTGTCCTTCTGCCCCGTGGCTGCAGATGTGGAAGTGTGAAAAAGAGTAGATTAATTCAAGTCCCAGCTTTCTGGCCAGAGGACTGAAAAGGGAGGCCCTGGAAATTTGAAAGTACTTAGAAAAGCACGGAGAGGGAGGGACTTTGAAAAGTGACCTCATAAAACTCTTTTGAACTCTACGGTTTATCCCTTCCTCCCATTTCCATTCCCATCTCCCATCTGTGGGGGTGCAGATTTTTTCCTATCTAGTATATCTTTGAGAACTAATGTAATAAATAGGTCACCATCCAAGCTCCCACCACCTCCCAGGCTAACCAATACCACAAACCAGTGGACTGAGCACATGTGGTACATACTGGATTGTCATAGAAAAGACTCGGTAGAAGCCAAGACCATTCATTTGAGACCCTTCTTCTTTTTCTAAACTGGGCATTTACTCCTACAAATGTACCTCTAAGCGCTGCTTTGACTGCATCTCACACGTTGTGTTTTACTTTTCAACCATCTCAAAATACTTCCTAATTTCCCTTTTGATTTCTTCTTTGACCCACTGATTATTTAGAAGAGCATTATTGAGTTTCCAAATATCTTTCTGTAATTGATTTATCATTTAATTCTGTTGTGATCAGAGAACATACTTTAATATGATACGAATCCTTTTACATTTATTGAGACTTGTTTTACAACCCAGAATATGATCTATTTTGGTAAATATTCCATGTGCACTTGAAAAAACTTATGTTGCTCTTTTTGGATGGAATATTCCAGAAGTGTCCATTAGGTCAACTTAGGTGATAAGAGAGTTTTCAAATCTATGTTCTAAGTGATTTTTGTTCAACCTGTTCTGGCAGTTATTGAGAGGGGATGTTCAAATCTGTGACTAATTGTACATTTGTCTATTTCTCCTCTCAGTTCTATTGGTTTTTATTCCATGTATCATAAAGCTATACAAGTAGGAGGACAAACATTTAAGATTGTTATTTCCTCCTCAGAAATGATCTCTGTACCATTTTGAAATTATTCTTTTCATCTTTGGTAAAATTCTTTGCTCTGAAATCTACTTTGATATTAGTATAGGCACTCTAGCTTTTTTTAGACTAATGTTAGTATGTGTTTTTCCACCCTCTTTGTAAAAACAAATTTGTATATTTACATTGGGTTTCACATAGGCAACATATAGTTGGGTTTTGCTTTTTAAGTTCAGTCTGATAATCTCTGCCTTTTTAAAAAAAAATTATTTATTTTTGAGAGACAGAGAGAGATAGAGCACAAGCAGGGGAGGAGCAGAGAGAGAGGGAGACACAGAATCCAAAGCAGGCCCCAGGCTCCGAGCTGCCAGCACAGAGCCCAACATGGGGCTCGAACTCATGGACTGCGAGATCAAGACCTGAGCCGAAGTCGGCCAGTCAACCAACTGAGCCACCCAGGCGCCCCAATCTCTGCCTTTTAATTGGAGTGTTTAGCCCTTTTACATTTAATGCAATTAAATATAATATTAATATATGGTTGAGTTTAAGTCTATCTTACCATTTGTTTTTTAATTGTCTCTTCTGTTCTTTGTCCTCCCTTCTTTTTCCGGTTCTTTCTTTCTTTCTTTCTTTCTTTCTTTCTTTCTTTCTTTCTGTGATGCCATTGTAGTTCCTTTGTTGGCTTATTTGTTATGACTCAGTTTTGTTTCTCTAGTGATGCTGCAAGGCTGATTGTTTACATTTGTAATTTGTCAGAGTTTAGGTCATGTTATATGATTTCACATATAGGGTAAGAATCAACCTCCTCCTGGCCTTTGTGGTATTGTTGTCATACATTCAACTTCTACCCAAGTTATAAACCACATGACACATAGTTACTATTTTGGCTTTAAATTATTGGTTATGTTTTAAAGAGATCAAAAATAAGAAGAAAAATACCCTTAATGGTTACCAACATATTCACCGTTTCTGGTGCTCTTTTTTCCTTTGGGTAGATCCAGGTTTCCAACAAGTACATTTTCCCTCTGCCTGAGTGACTTCCTTGAATACTTCTTGTAGACCTTCTGTGCTGCTTTTAATTTTCATATTGTCCCTTCTGCCTTTTTTTTTTTATTTCACCTTTCTTTTAAGAAATATTTTCACTGGGCATAAAATTCTAGTTTGCATGGGCTTGTTGTTGAGTACTTGAAAGATTTTGCTCCATTTATTTCTGGCTTTTGCAATATTTCCAACAAGTAATCTGCACCCATTGTTCTCATTGTTCTGTACACAATGTGTCTTTTCATCACAGACTATTTTTACGATTTTCTCTTTATCACTGGCTTTAAGCAATGTGATTATGCTGTGCCTTGCTGAGGTTTTTTCTTCATGATTCTTATAATTGGGGTTCAATGGACTTCCTGGCCCTGTGGGTTAAAATTTTCATCAA
Organism: Panthera onca; assembly: GCF_046562875.1. Lineage (NCBI taxonomy): Eukaryota > Metazoa > Chordata > Mammalia > Carnivora > Felidae > Panthera > Panthera onca. The sequence continues at coordinate 6,164,285 of NC_138342.1, forward strand.
ATTTAGAAGGTTTTTTTTAGCTATTAGTTCTGATATTTCTTTTATTCTGTCTCTCCTCTCCTTTGTAGACTACAATTACACATGTATTAGCATACTAGAAGCTGTCCCACAACTCACTGATGCTCTGTTCATTTTTTTCCCAGTCTTTTCCCCTATGTTTTAGTTTTGGATAGATTCTACCACTATGTCTTCACATTTACTAATCTTTTTTTCTCTGCCGTTTCTAATCAGCTACTAATCTTCCAGATCTCGACATGTTCAATCTTTCTTCTACTTTCTTGAACATCATTATTATAACAGCTTTAGGATACTTGTCTCTTACTGTTATCATCCTTGCCTTTTCTTGTTCTGTTTCTGTTGATTGATTTTCCTCACCATGGGTTGTATTTTCCTGCTCCTTTGCATGTCGGGTAATTTTTTATGCCATATATTATGGTTTTTATTCTTGAATGTGCTGGATATTTTTATATTCCACAAGAATTCTTGAGTGGTTTTTTTTTTTTTTCTGGGACACAGTTAAGTGACTTGGAAACCATTTTTCCCACTGGCGCACGTTTTTAATCTTTGTTAGATGGTATCGGGGCAGCCTTTAGTCTGGAGCTGATTTTACCCACTCTTGAGGCAATAAATACCCTTCTGTGTACTCTCCTCGGTGTCCTTTGAATTGTGAGGTCTTACCATTCCAGCTGGTGAAAACTCTAGGTATTTCTGTTTGAGCTCTAGGGATTATTTCATCTAAATTCTTGGGGGAGGATGGCATCCTTGCACATGTGTGCTGAGCAGTCCTCCATTGAAGACTGGAGTGGTACCATCTTGAGATATCTCTGTGCATTCTCTCCTCACTGGTATTCTGCTTTGCGAACTCCAGTCATTGTGCACCCCTGAACTCCTAACTCCATGCCTCGGCTCATGGACACTGCCAAATTCCGCCTGGCTTCTACCTCCCTGCACTGGTCTCTAGCAGTAAGCTGGGACAATTGCAGAGAAGCCCTGTTTGTTTTCCCCTCCTCAGGGAAGCTGTCCTGTGCTGCCTGATGTGAACATCAGAAAACCGTTGTTTCTCATGCTTTGTCTGGGTTTGTAGTTGTTCCAAGGGGGAGGATAAATCTGATCCTTGTTACTACTTTTTTGCAAGAAGCAGAAACCTGGGGCCCCTGGGTGACTCAGTTAAGCGTCCGACTTTAGCTCAGGTCATGATCTCACGGTTCGTGAGTTTGAGCCCCGTGTCGGGCTCTGCGCTGACAGCTCAGAGCTTCGAGCCTGTTTTGGTCCTGTGTCTCCCTCTCTGTCTGCCCCTGCCCTGCTTGTGCTGTGTCTTTCTCTCAAAAATAAAATAAACATTAAAAAAATTTTTTTAAGGAAGCAGAAATCTTCTTATAGCATTGTGAGGTAGGTTTTGGCTCCCCTTTAACTAGCCAAGAAACTGAGGCTCAGGGAGACAATCCCATGATCACACAGCGGGGATGTGAGAATGCTGAATCCATACAACAGATGCCTTGGCTTGGAGCCTTGTGTTTTCCTAACGCTCCCCCATGCTAATAACGCTCAAGAAATTGACGAGGGATGGGCACGAGGAACCAAAGTTCAACTATGAGAGTTATTGTTGAACAAGTCTCTGTTTGGACCAAAAGTAGTCAACCCAATGGATCCCCCTGAAGATTTAGGGAATGTGATGGACTCTCTTCCCAGAAAATCGTGTGTATATATTGCTAATTTTGCATACAACTTTAGGAACTCTTTGACCCCACTGTGGCAGAGATGGCTGGGAGTTTATTCAATATCTACTTCTTTCTTTCTAAGAGCACTCCAGTCTCATTTGTAAGCAGCAATATACCAGTTCAAATAAAACACGATTTCCCAGCCTTTCTTGGAGTTTGAAGGGGCCAGCAGAAACTACGGGGAAGATCTTGCCGGCAAAAGTCTTAAGTAGGAATGAACCAGCTGGCATACACACATTTGCTCTTGCATTTACCCTTTCTTCCTGTTCAGAAAGACTTCCTGAAGTTGGGGGTGAAAGAGGGTCTGTCCTGTGACCATGATGACAAGAACCTCGGGCTGCAGATGGTGGGAACTGAGTGGGGGTGGAGGCACGGGCCCTGAGGAGTCCTGGATCCTGGACCAGGTATTTCCAGCATTCTTATGTGAGAGAGAAATGAATTCTACTTATCTAAACCCTTGCAAGGTGGTCCCATCTCACCGAACCTCTTAAGGAGAGCAAAGACTTTGTCCTCTTCACTGTAACTTGCGTGGAGAGAAGTATAGGACCAGAAGTATGGGGGGGATGTTGTAAATGAAAATGATAGACGATGATACATGGAAAGTAAAACACAACATTATCATTCATCAACATTGAAACATGAAGAAACTGACCAAGTTGGTCCCAGCAGAGAGTAAGAGCTTGCAGAAATGGCACATGGGAGAGGTTGGCCATGAGATGACGCAGGCAACTGGGACTCAGGCTCCAGATCCTTCTAGCTCTGCCAAGAGCTTCCTCTCTGAACCCAAGTTTCCATCAGATAAAAAGGACTATGGCTTTCAACCGTCCAAGCTTTTCAACCTTGACTCTCTCCTTAGCTCTCAGATGATGAGTCCAACGACTTTATTATAGACTTACCTTATCTCTGTAAAGGTACATGGAGATTTTAAGGCACCCCCTCCTTAGCAAGAGGAAGTCAGACTTGTATCCCTTGACCCTGTAGGTCAGCCTCCTTTCCCACTGATGACTGGAAACCACTTCTCTGGGTAGGACCGCAGGATCCCCTGGAGGCAAAGGATACAGTCCATTTATATGCGTGGAGGCATTCCAGGTCTAGGGAACCCGGAAGGTTTGCTCATTTAGGGAACATGCAGCCACTCAGTATGTTCGCCGAGAGGCAGCAAAGCCCACTGCTAACAGGCAGATGGACCAACATGGCTTCAAATGTTATCACCAAGGCTCGGGGTCTCCCGATGCAGCACAGGGGTGATGGCAGCATCTTCCTGAGAGGAAGTAGGATCATAAAGATGAGGGAATTAAAGTACTCATGATGCCACGCTTTTGGCACAGTGGTTGGGGCACAGAGGGCTCTGCATGCTGACTGTTGGAATGCTGTGTGCCCGGCAGTGTGCTCAGGGAGTGGAGGGAGGGGGGATTAGGCTCACATTCCTGAATGCCTTTACCATGCCGGCCAGTGTGCTCAGTACGTCATAGCCCCCACCTTTGAAACTCTTAAAGCTTATCAGGAAGATCTTTCTATTTCATCCCATTTCATTTTTCACTATATCTCTGCCAACTAGGATTTATTACTTCCATTTTCATTTTTTATGAAATGAGGACATTGGCTGGGAGAGGTGAAGTCACTTGCCCAAGGTCACATAATTGTTCAGTTGCAGGGCCAGGTCTGGGTGGCCCTGACATGGTGTGGTCCTTGCCTTTGGTGACTTACCCATCCATTTAGTTGGATAAGAACAGCCCAAACAGTATGAGGTCCTACAGAACGTGCTACTTTGTAATGAAAATATGTGAATGTTCTGGAATACAGATTGGAGGAGTCTGGGAAGTCTCATTGTCAGAAAAAACAAAAAGGAGGAGGAGGAAGACATTCTAAGAAGATCTTCACGAGCAAAGTCATAGAGATGGAATTTAGCCTAGGGTATTAAGAAGCTATGGAAAGATGGGGCACCTGGGTGGCTCAGTCGGTTGAGCATCCGACTTCGGCTCAGGTCACGATCTTGCGGTCTGTGAGTTCGAGCCCCGCGTCGGGCTCTGTGCTGACAGCTCGGAGCCTGGAGCCTGCTTCGGATTCTGTGTCTCTCTCTCTCTCTGCCCCTTGCCCCGCTCACACTCTGTCTCTCTCTGTCTCACAAATAAATAAACATTAAAAAATTTTAAAAAAAAGAAGCTATGGAAAGAGATGAGACTGGTTAGGTGTGAAGAATCCAGATTTTGGAGGTCCAGAATAATGGACTACAGAGCTTTCAAGAGTTTAGCTTAGTCTCTTAACCACTGGATGTTTTTAAGCATGAGAACATTGTGACGCCTGTAGGGGGTTTGCAGACCACCTAGCAGTGTGTGCAAGATGAACGGCATAGGACAAGTGGTAGATAGGTGGGATCCAGGAGCAGGAACGAGCAAACAAGAGAAGCAAGTTGCATTGAAAGGATGAAACAGGGATAAAGTAGTGAGGAGGAATGGAAAAAGGAGGAGTTCATAAGGGGTAAAAACATCAGGGAGCCTGAGAAGGTCTTTGCTATGAGGGTTCTGATGTGCTTCCTTTGCATGAAACATTGGAGAACTTTCTTTGGAGTCTAAAGATTAGGGCAGCAAAGGGGAGAAGGAACAATGTGGCATGGTGCCCAAGGGAGGGCCGGGAAGTGGGGATCAGTTATGGGTCGGAAGCTGATTTCGTTGTTTAACAGCCCTCCGGTCTTGGTCAAAGCTCTGGTGGCTTCAGTTGCCATACCTATAAATTAGAAGAAGTAAAAAAAAAAAAAAGTAGTATGTAGTTCTTACCTTAAAGGATTGATGTGGGGTTTAACAAGAATGTAAAGTGGTTGGAGGGGCGCCTGGGTGGCTCAGTCAGTTGAGCATCTGACTTCGGCTCAGGTTCACGATCTCACAGTTGGTGGGTTGGAGCCCCGTGTTGGGCTCTGTGCTGACAGCTCAGAGCCTGGAGCCTGCTTCGGATTCTGTACCTCCGTCTCTCTCTCTCTCTGCCCCTTCCCCCACTTGCACCCTGTGTGTCTCTCTCTCTCTCTCAAAAATAAATAAACATAAAAAAAAGAAGCACAACACCAGAGCCTAACGGTGATAAGTGCTCAATGATGGCAATTGCTATTATCAATCACCATCATCATAACCTCCATAATTATCACCGTCACCACCATCACCAATGTTATCGCCATCACCATCAGTAGTAGACGAGCTCTGGGAGGATCCCTAGTCCAACAGTTCTTTTTGTACAAAAGGGGAAACAGACCCAGAAACTGGTCCAAGGTCATGCAGTGAGTTAATGGCAGGGCTGGCACTGGAACCGGAAGCTCCTGGTCCCTGCTCCTGACGCCAGGCCATGTGACAAATGTGTTGAGCAACAGACGTTCTTCACGGGAGAGATGATTCTCTCCTCTTCTGAGTGTCCCTGACTCTTCCTTGTGTCCTGATTCCATAGTCTTCTGTCTGTCGCATCCAGACCCTTAACTTAACCAGGCAGCAAACGTGAGGCTGTTTCCAACACACGAATTTTTTTTTTTTAGTGGAGTGAAATTTTTAGTGGAAAGAAGTGTTTGAAAATGAAGCAAAGAAATGAAGACAACGCTGGGGCCATTTTTCTTGGGAGCCTCCTTGATTCAGAAGCTGAAGTTCTCACATAGGTGGAAGAGGAAGCTAGGGCAATGGCAACTCCTGCAGAAAATTCTGCGATGCGTGCTCTTAAAATTCTTACAACACTCTCAAAGAACTCCTACAGAATTCCTGAGCACGTTGTACGGGACGTCTGCAGGGGCTCCTCATGGAATGTTTTGTAAACCCTCTGGAAGTACGGCTGTTCTTGGGTGGCTCCGGGGGGGGGTGCCTCCTTCTCACGGAACTTGAGAAGTCTCGCGGCACGGCATAGAAGACCCGTGGAACTCTCGATGCATTCTCACGAAGCGCCCCCCGCCCCAGGGTTGCCACGGGATTCGTGGTGAATTCTCACAGAAATATCCTGGAATTCCTACTTGCAACGCTCCCTGGGCTTCCGGGGAATTCTTAACTAACTCTTCAGGCATGCTAATAAAATTCCCAAGCAACGTTCGCAGAAGTTGCATTAAATTATCTTAGAAACCGCAGAGAGCACTTGGAGAAATCTTGCAGAGTTTCCTGGGAACAAAACTAAGCTGGAGGCTCTCCAAACCATCGACGACAAGACAGGTCCAATCCGCAGGGGACTCTGTCAAAGGATGCTCAGGACAGGGAAAGCGACGGGGGCTGCTTTTCCGGATTTGATGAGGAGGCAGGTAGAGGATGTGTCCCCAGCTGCATTTTCTGACTTAAGCAGCAGGAGAGAAGAAGCTGATGTGTAAGCAAGATGGGGCACAGATCTGGATTTTTCTCATTCTGCATGTTTCCATCCCTCCTCGAGTTGTCACACGCCAAAGGCGTCTCCGCCCAGGGACCCAGCCATAGATGAATGGAATGTCCCCATAATGTCCTTCCTATTATTACCCAGCCCCCACCCCCTCTCGGAGCCTCGTGGTAACCTTGCCTGCTCTTCAAACCATTAGTGAAGCCCGAGCCAGTGAAGGGCCTTGGATGTTGGTGTATAATGGGTGCCGTCTATCGACGTCGCGTGATTCTTTCCAAGGTGGGGTACGGAGACACGCAGGCCACGACTTCACCGAGCCCTCCCCAGAGCCTGCTGCTTTGGGACAATACCCTGAGTTTTGCAGGCCGGCCTCCACAGAGACTGGATCCCAAGGGGCTCGGCACGGGGGACAGCTGTCACATAAAGGGGATGCCCAGGGAGGTCAGCGGGGCACCCAGACAGCACTACCCAGCCTTCAACACGGAGGCATCTGCCACTGCCTGGCCCACTCCGAGCCAGCCTGGCCCCGTCCCAAACCGGGCGCCTGGGAGCTGAGGCCCAGCAAGCTGGCCTGCTGGCCTGCACGCCCAGTTGGCTGAGCGGCCCTGCGTGTGCTCTTTGCTGGGCTGACTCCGGCTAGTTCCCGGGGTCTCAGCTCAGGACAGCTGCTCCCTAGGGAAATCCCAGGCGAGGCCTGTTCCCCCCGCTTTATGCTCTCATGACACCTGCCATGTGCCACAATACTGGGTAATAAAGTGTGGGAGGGATTGTTTAGAGCCCGGGCTCCCGGCGGGGGCAGACCCTGCCTGTTTCACTGCCAAGACGGGGCCCGGCACACCTGGGTGTCCACTGGATGTTGAACGAATAAATGACACACATCCATATCGGTAGTAGTCCCAGATACCGGGGCAGCTCTGTGCCTTGTTTTATGCTTCATTGTCCACATCTCATTGGCCAGAACTGGCCCTCTCGGCCACCTCGAGCTGCCAGGGAGCCGGGGAAGCGTCTACCCCATCTCTGCAGTCTCTGTGGTGGGGGATGGGCCAGCAAGACAGACATACGGCTGGGGGGCCCCCGGCCAGTGACCGCCTGAGGCCCAAGAAAGACCCTGAAGGGGGTGAGCACGACCCCCGGGTTTGCCAGCAGGTGCTCTGAGCCTGGCCTCTCCTCCTTCGAAAGAGGAGAAGGAGGCACCCGGGCTCAGTCGGTTGAGCGTCCGGCTCTCGGTTTCAGCTCAGGGCATGATCTCAAGGTTTGTGGGTTCGAGCCCCACGTCGGGCATTCCAGAGCCTGCTTGGGATTCTCTTTCTCTCCCTCTCTCTCTCTGCCCCTCCCCCACTCGCTTGTGCATGCTCTCTCTCTCTCTCTCTCTCTCTCAAAATAAATACATAAACTCAAAAAAAAGAAAGAAAGAGGAGGGAAGTGATGCGCCTTAAGGACCGTTGCCGGGTCCTAGCCAGGCACCGACAGATTCACCGCAGCTGCTCCAGACTTTCCCCGTCCAACCGCCTTCCTGATTGCGACCACGCCCACGGGCCGCCTGGACTTGATTTACTTAACAATTTTCTTTCAATTGCCTCACCTTTTAAAAACTTTAATCTCATCCCGAGCAATAACATTGATGAAATCACAGCTTGGGTGCGTGTGTGGCAAAGACCAACGTCTCCTTCACAAAAGCGACTCTTTCTCCCTGTAGAAAACCCCGGATCTCTTCGTCGGGCCATAGGCCGCTGAGAATAAAAACTTCCTGACCTGGACTTTCAGCTGGATGTGGTTTTATGACTTGTCCCGGTCAATGGGATATAAGCAGAAGGTGTGAGTTAAAAGAGAGGAATGTATCTTTTTCCTTTCCTAGTCTGCTTCCTGCCTGGAATGTAGACGTGATGGCTGGAGCTGTGGCAACTAAATTAGACCTGGAGGTGCCTCTGAGACTAGAAGTTCTGCAGAGTAAAAAGATGGAGGGAGGTGGGGGCCTCGATCTCGTGGAGTGCCCTGCAAGCCCTTGACTTTCACCAACGGAGAAGTACACATTTTTCTTCTTGAGCCCCTGGTTTGTTGTTGGTTGTCAATGGCAGTGAAGGCTGTTCTGAACTAATGTGATGTGTTGGAACTAGTTTTACATAAATGCCTAAGTATTAACATTTTATTTTTTAATGTTTATTTATATTTAGAGAGAGAGCACACGTGAGCCAGGGAGAGGCAGACAGAAAGAGAGAGAGAGAGAGAAAGAGAGAGAGAGAGAAGCCCAAGCAGGCTCCACACTGCACAGAGCCCGATGTGGAGCTCAGACTCGTCAACTGTGAGATCATGACCTGAGCCGAGATCAAGAGCCAGACGCTTAACCCGCGGAGCCACCCAGGAGCCCACTATTAACATTTTATTTATTTATTTATTTTTTAAATTTTTTTAACGTTTATTTATTTTTGAGACAGAGAGAGACAGAGCATGAGCAGGGGAGGGGCAGAGAGAGAGGGAGACACAGAATCTGAAACAGGCTCCAGGCTCTGAGCTGTCAGCACAGAGCCCAACGCGGGGCTCGAACTCACGGACCGTGAGATCATGACCTGAGGCAAAGTCAGACGCTTAACCGACCGAGCCACCCAGGCACCCCTAACTATTAACATTTTAAAAGGTCTGTGACGGGGCGCCTGGGTGGCTCGGTCAGTTAAGCGTCTGACTTCGCCTCAGGTCATGATCTCACAGTTCGTGAGTTCGAGCCCCGCGTTGGGCTCTGTGCTGACAGCTCAGAGCCTGGAGCCTGCTTCACATTCTGTGTCTCCCTCTCTCTCTGCCCCTTCCCTGCTCATGCTCTGTCTCTCTCTGTCTCAAAAATAAATAAACATTTTAAAAAAATAATAAAAAAATAAAATAAAAGGTCCGTGACCCCTGATATCATCCTGGCTGCCCACAGTGGAATACTACCAGACCTCAGGAAACGCTGACGTCGTGCACGAGAAAAAACCTGGAAATCTCTAAAGCGTTCCTCAGATGTCCCTGGTGCATTTGGTCTTGCCCAGGGCCCAACACTTCTCTGGATGGTGATAACAAAAGAAAGGGGGTAGGGGGCCTTGACAACGCAAAGTGTGAACCCACGGCCCCTCCGCTTCCCTCGCAGCAAGACACAGGGCAACTCATCTCCTTTCCCCGATCTGGTAAGAACCTCAGAATCGACACTGAAATGAATACTGAAGGGATTGCCCCCCAAAGCCAAGAGCCATGGGTTCCGGTTTCCTTGACTCTTGGCTCCCCGTGTGACCTTGGACACAGTCGTTGATTCAAGTGAAATTAAAGCCCTCACTTTGACTCTTCAAATATCTCGTGGCCCTTTGGGTGCTAACGCTCTGTGCGGGGCTCTTTGAGGAGATCACCACCTGCTTGCAGGTGGGCTCAGCCCTGGGAACTCAAGAGAGGATGTGGAACCCGGACCTGGACTCTGAAGGTAGAATCTTCATCTGGGTTCCCAGAAGCTGTCCCTGAGAGCAGGATTTCAGGGGCGGGGTATACTCGGGAGGCGATCCTGGAAAGTACCCATCTTAACCTTTCTGTGCCTTAGTTCCCTAATCTATAAAACAGACGTAATAATAGCACACACACACACACACACACACACCCCAAAAAAACGCATCAGGCTGCTGTGAGTTATTAGTTATGGGTGTGCTGGAGCCACTCATGAGAACAGTTCTGTGGGTCTCTTCCCAACACTCCGCTGGTGACACGATGCTGGTAGCCTGAGTCAGCAAGGTGGGGGTGAACGTATTTACACCATGGAAATCGGCAAATGCTACTGATCAGGGGCTTTCCCCAGGGAGCCCTTGGGTTGCTAAATATTGACCATTGTGCCGCCAATTACTGTCCCGAATCGACACAAGACAGTGATCAGTGGCGATGGTCCCTGTGCTTCGTCCAGGGCAGTGAGGTTTACCTGGACCCCAGGCCTGGGGGGACCAAGGACACGTTTACAGCAGCTCCATACGCCTTCCGCTCCGGGGCCCGGAAAACCCGTTCAGCTTCTTTGAACCTCAGTGCTTTCTAACGGGATGAGCCCGTTCCTGTGCAAAAGCAGGTTGGTTCTTTGCTGCTGGCCAGACGTCACGGCTTCTGTTCAAAAGCAGCAATAGGGCAAGCAGACGATGGCTTTGGGTCCCCGTTCTAGCTGCCTGGCCATTGAAGTCAGCCACCGCTCTCCAGCCTCGTGACTTTGGACAAGTCGCTTGGCCCCTCTGTGCTCGAGTTTCCTCATCTGTGAAACGACAGTAGCATTAGAAAGATGCCTGGCATGTATGCTTGACCTCCGGACAAGACAAGTTTGAATTGTGTGGGTCCTATTTTCACGTGGAGTTTTTGTGATGAACGTAGTACAGTCCTGTAAATGTATTTTCTCTTCTGTATGACTTCCTCTCTTTTGAAGTTTGTTTATTTATTTCTTTAAATATGTTTAAATATTTATTTATTTTTGAGAGAGAGAGAGAGAGAGAGTTGGGGAGGGGCAGACAGAGGGAGAGGGAGACACAGAGTCCAAAGCAGGCTTCAGGCTCCCAGCTCTCAGCACAGAGCCGGATGTGGGGCTCAAACTCACGAACCGCGAGATCATGACCTGAGCTGAAACCAAAAGTCGGATGCTTGACCGACTGAGCCACCCAGGTGCCCCTCTGTATGGTTTTCTTAATAGCATTTTCAATTCTCCACCTTACTTTATTGTGAGAATACAGTACTTAATACATACAACAAAGTACATGTTGATCGACTGTTTCTGCTCTCGGTAAGGCTTCTGTCATTAGTAGTTACGTTTTTGCAGAGTCAAAAGTTACACACAGACTTTTGACTAGGTGGGGGGGGGGTGGTGTCAGGACCCCTAACGCTTGCACTGATCAAGGGCCGAGCGTGGTACGCTCAGTAAAGGTCACGACCACCAACACGACACATCGCCGACACCAACCACCAACGGTGCCCTCGCCTCCGCGCGCGTGTCACTGTTTCTATTTCACCTGTCCACACGGTCGCTCGACAAACTGTATCCAACAAGATCCTTTACAGCCGTTTGGAAGATGCACGGCCGAGGGGCAGACTGTTGGCGGTCTAGCCAAGGTCGCAGTGCTAGTTGGTGTGGGAGCTGGGGAGCCTCGGTCCCTTGCACCCCCCGCCCCACACTCAGGCTGCCTCCGCTTCAGAAGTCAGTGGCTCTGACAATTGCACTTTCTTTTCCCTTTCCAAAGAGGGATCAGCCTTGGAGGCCCTTTGAAAGAGCTGTGATTACATCTTCATTTGTGGGTAATGGGATTAGCGCGGCCCATGGCAGAGCCCCTGGGCGCAGCGGGGATTGGTAGGCACTACCCACAGCGCTGATAGCCGGGAAGATTTGCTCCAAGCTGCCCAGCCCCTCAGCGCTGCCAGGCTCCAGACATGGAGTCGGGGGGGGGGGGGGGTGCGGTGGGCACGGATACAGGGACCGGAAAATGGAATTAGCTGCATCCCAATGCACAGAGGACCGGCTGCCTTGTCCAGCCCAGACTCCTGCAGTAATCAAGGATCTCTGGGCCCAGAGACGCCAGGATAATGATGACAAGATGAAGGGTGTGTGTGTGTGTGTGTGTGTGTGCGCGTGTGTGTGTGTGTGCGTTGAGTGCAGGTGTCTGTTTGTGACTTCAGCCTTCAGATATCCTATCCAGGAGGGCTCTCCCAGACCAAGAGAGGCAGGAAGAAACTAGGGCAAGAACAGAGGGAGCCGGAGACCAGAGCCCGGTGACCCAGCTACGTCCAGCTCTCAACAGACCTACTGTGCGCAGGTAAGAACTTACTGGGTTGCACACCACAGTGCGCCTTCCTCATAAGCTAGCTCTGCACCCAGAGCCCTGCCTGTGTTAACCTCGTGCAATTCTGTAAAAAACCAATTTTTTTTACATTTATTTATTTTTTGAGAGACATAGGGAGACAGAGCACAAGTTGGGGAGGGGCAGAGAGAAAAGGAGACACAGAATCCGAAGCGGGCTCCAGGTTCCGAGCTGTCAGCACAGAGCCTGACATGGGACTCGAACCCACAGACCGAGAGATCATGACCTGAGCCGAAGTCAGATGCTTAACCGACTGAGCCACCTGGGTGCCCCAACCCTGTGCAATTCTTACCACATCCCCGAGGCTGGGACCGGCCATCCCAGGACAGTGTAAAACTTGTCCCCAGTTTACATGGGAGGGAATTCAAGCTTACGGGTAACTGAGGCTAGAACACGCCCTCTACCCTGACATCAGTGTCCCCAAACTGGGGTTTTGTGGGCTACAGGACAGATTTTGTCTGTTGCTATAACACACGTTAATGCATTATGTATCTATTTACTATTTCTCCTGAAATGTCCTCTCTTTAAAAAATTTTATTATTTTCCTGATGTTTTATTTTTGAAAAACTTCAAACCTGCTGGAAAGTTGCTTGAAGGGACACCCATGTGCCTTTTATTTAGAGTCTGGATTCGGGGTGCCTGGGTGGCTCAGTCGGTTAAGTGTCCAATTTCAACTCAGGTCATGATCTCACGGTCCGTGGGTTCGAGCCCCACGTCGGGCTTTGTGTTAACAGCTCAGAGCCTGGAACCTGTTTCGGATTCTGTGTCTCCCTCTCTCTCTGCCCCTCCCCTGCTCACGCTCTGTCTCTCTCTCCGTATATAGAATGTATGTTCATGTACATGCATGTATGTATATTTGTATACGTATACATATATGTACATACATAGACGGTTATGTGTGTGTGTGTGTGTGTGTGTGTGTGTGTGATGCACGTATGTGCAGACACGTTTTTGTGAACAGCTTGCGTTCACAACACTGGAGTTGTAACGCCCTCAGCACGAGTCTTCTGGACAAGGACATTCTCTTCCATAACCACAATAATAAAGAACACGCTCAGGACACTCCGTGTTGATTTAATCCTATTATCTAATTTATAATCCACATTCAAATTTCCCCCCAATCAACCCACTCACGTCCTTCAGGGTCTTTTTCCTTTTTAGACCCAGGATACGATCAGGGATCACTTATCGCATTTATTTATCATTCCTTCGAGATGTAATTGGCAGCATTGAAAGCAATTGAAGAGGGGCATTCTCTCTCCCCGGGGCTGCGGACTGCTGCGTCAGCATCGTGCCGCAAATCATCTCTCCCGCGTGTGACAGCCTTCGGGAAACCCTGCCCTGTGCGAGATTGCTTCTGAGTCAGTGCGTCAGATAACACGGGGCGCCTGTCCTTGAGGAGTGCCCGAAGCCCGGATCCTCACTTGTCCAATGAGCGTGTCCCTAAGTCTGGGCTCCTGCCAGAGGCGTGGCGGGCACGGTCCCCTCCCCGCCCTTCACTATCCCCACTTTGATTTTGTCCAGGGCGGTGAGTCTGTGCCCACGAGACAATGACTGAGCAGGGCCGGTGCTGGCCAGCCTGGCCGCCTTTGCTTGGGTGCTCACTTCCTCCCTGTGGGGTCGACCAGGTGCCCAAGCCAGCCAGGGAGGCTTAAAGGGAAGTCTTCGGGGATATCTGCCCCTGGATACTTTTCTCCTTTGGTAATAAAAAGGAGAAACCACGTCAGGAAGCGCCCCTCCCCCTCCTCTCTTCCCTCTTCCTACCTTGAACTTGGTTGTGATGCCTGGAGCTGTAGCAGCCATTTGTGACCATAAAGCAACAGAGCAGAAAGGTGGGGGAGAGCCTGGTTTCGTGATGCCAAGATCTGGCCTCTGCTCCAGGCTCGACCCGCCACCTCCCCCTTGCTCCCCGTGGGAGAGGAGTGCTTGTCTCTGTCGCTTAAGCTACTATCAAAAGCATTCCTAATTGACACTTTCAGGAGGCTTCTAAGAAACTCTCAGACACAGTGAAAAGTATAAGGCACAGGGGGCCAGACATAACTGGGTCCAAACATCAGCGGCAGACTCTAATTACGTCTGTGAGCCTGGGGACACTATTTAAGCTCTCTGAGCCCAAACGTCTCAGCGACCAAGAAAGAAAGGAAGAGAAGAAAAAAAGAAAGGAAAGGGAACTCTAGGAAAGGCCATAAGGCTGGACATACTTACATACTGGTGTTCAATTGCCCCTTCAGCAAATTATTGTCGAGCCGTTCGTTCATTCAGTAACAATTTAATGAGCACTTACTATGTGCTAAGCACTGTATAAGCAACGCAGGGACCCCCATGAGACCAAGTCCTTCTCATAAACTTACATTCGGAAGTTTCTTCAGGTTTTAGTTACAAACCAGCAACATTGCTCACAAGATGTGATTGTAGGGGCACCTGGGCATCTCAGTCGGTTAAGCGTCTGACTTCGGCCCAGGTCGTGATCTCACGATTCGTGGGTTCGAGCCCCGCGTCGGGCTCTGTGCTGACACCTCGGAGCCTGGAGCCCGCTTCGGAGTCTGGGTCTCCCTCTCTCTCTGCCCCTCCTCTGCTCACGCTCTGTCTCTCTCTCTCCTTCAAAAATAAATATTTAAAAAAAAAAAAAAAAGATGTGATTGTCCCCACCGTCACCGATGAGGAAGCGGGGGCTCCGAGCCGTCTGGCTCGCCCACAGCACCACCCCGCTGCGTGTGGCGGGGCGGAGGCCACCCTGACCTGGGTAACCACAGAGCTGCCTTCTCCATGCCGTCCACATCGGCGAGGCACAGCGCCTCTGCAGCTGTAAATGACGCTCCAGGAGAAGGATAATGCCTCGTCCACGTCCTTTTAGGAATGTGCTTCTGATGCTGATCGCGTTTGAGGAGATACGTGAATAGGTTGTCTGGAAAATGGACAGGCTCAGAGGTGCACATGAGCCGATGCTTTGCTTCCAGCTTCTCAGACCTGATGGGATTATCAGACGGGGCGATCCTGGCCCAGGCGGGCACCGGGCAAACTCTCCCGTTTCTACCTCCTCCTTCCTCTTTAGCTCTGCCAGGAGCCTCAGGAATCCAGCGTTTCACTTTCCAAGTAGGGGAAAGCAGGAAAGAACCTCACTTTCCGGAACCTTGGCTCAGCCGTGAGATGCTGTCCCTGCCTACCTCACTCCGCCCTCCTGTCAACCCTGGGCAACAGAGTCATCCGTCCTCCTCCTACAAAGGGAGAAACTGAGGCTCCAAGGAGCCACGTGACTCGTGCGTGGTCACCCAGCCTTCAGTGCAAGGTCCGACGGTAACGATTTGTTTAGCGACTGTCTCCCTGCCTGAGGGCGAGCGCAGAAACCGCACCTGTTTCATTTACTGGTGAATCTCCTTGGTTCAAGGCCTGGTCTCCTGAAGGGCACTGTCCCGAACCCCTTGCTGCCACAGGGAAGGTGTGGCTAAAGTCCTCTAACTCACGTGCCTTCCCGCCTTCGTCTGAGAGGACTGAGCAGGGCATAGGGCAGACGGAAGGGAGGGGATTTATGCTTGAGACTAAAAACAAAACCCATCACAGCCGGATAGCAATGAGGCTCTCCAACCATAACCTGGGGTCTGTGCCATCTGAGCTTCTAGGGCTTTCTATCATACAAACTAGCCTAAATTTGGATGCCTGCGCGGCTCAGTTGGTTAAGCACCTGACTTCGGCTCAGGTCATGATCTCTTGGTTCGTGAGTTTGAGTCCCTCATCGGACGAGTTCAGGCCCCACTATGGGTGAGCCCCACTTCTCTCTCTGTCTCTCTGCCCCTCACGGGATTCTCTCTCCTGCTATCTCTCTGCCCCTTGCTCACTTGCGCTCTCTCTCTCCCTCTCTCTCGAAAAAAATAAATAGGGGCGCCTGGGTGGTGCAGTCGGTTAAGCGTCCGACTTCAGCCAGGTCACGATCTCGCGGTCCGTGAGTTCGAGCCCCGCGTCAGGCTCTGGGCTGATGGCTCGGAGCCTGGAGCCTGTTTCCGATTCTGTGTCTCCCTCTCTCTCTGCCCCTCCCCCGTTCATGCTCTGTCTCTCTCTGTCCCAAAAATAAATAAAAAACGTTGAAAAAAAATTTTTTTTTAAAAATGAAAAAAAAAAAAAGAAAAAAATAAATAAATTGGCCAAAATTGGTGCCATGCCCTGAAATGACAAGAGGGGGGCAAAACACCCAGGGGTGGGCATTCTCACTCTCTCTGAGCTGCTGGGTAAAACCCTTCTCTTCTCCAGGCCTCAGTTTGATTCCTAGGCTCGTTTTCTCCACTCAAACACCCTTCCCAGAGCTAGGATGACTGGACTTTTCCCAGCCTCGGTAAAGACTTCAGAGTCTAGCTTGTGACACCTTCTTCGTCATCTGCGAAGAGTGAGTAGCTCAACCAACCTTCAGGAGCCAACCTCGTCGATGCTCAGATAATGAAAATCACGTTTATGTGGTATTTACCAGGTGTTTTGTCATCCCAACTTAACAGATGAATAAACTGAGGCACAGAGAAGAAGAGTGATTTGCCCAAGGAGCCACAGCCAGGAAGTGGTAGACTCAGGCTCTCAGGGTCTGCATTTAACTGCTGCCCTGCGGCTCCTCCCAAAGGCATCCGCCGTGTGCCGGGCCTGGGGCCAGGATCTCACTCTCGGCAGGGCTCACTGATCTCTCCAGACGGGGAGATGTAGCCATCGTCCCTGTTTTCAGAGAAGGCAGCCGACGCGGGGGCTGACGCAGAGGCTGAGCTTGAACTAAGGTCTCCCCTGTAAGTTTTGTCCTCGTGTCCCATACATGGGTCATAAGCAGGCCAACTAGGGCTGGAAAGCAGTTCTTTCACCCAGCTCTGTGACCCCAGGAAAGTTGCTAAACCTCTCTGAGCCCAAGTTTTCCCATCCTGGCATTTCTCTCCTGAAGCTGTGAGTAATGTTCTTTTTGCTTTGCCCCAGGAGATGTGAGAAGAAGTCCCGTGATTCTTTCTGGCGAGGCTGTCGCGCTGGGGAACTGAGGAAATACTCACATTTGCCTTCCTGTCTTCTGCTCTTTCTTTCTCCCCCTTGTCTAGCCATACGCAGAGGATCCAGCCAAGAATTCGGCGGCTGGAGGGGTGGTGGACCCACAAGACAGAAGGAGCCTCAGTGCCCGAGTCACCGTCTGGAGGACGAGTGGTCCAGGTACCCGCCTTGGGCTGTTACGCGGCCAGGACGTGACTAGACCGCCATAACTGACGGAGGAGTTTGAAGAGAAAGCTTCTGCTGGGATCGGCAGCTCTCGGGGTTGAAAAGGACCTTGGACATCACGGAGGCAAAGGTCCCACACACTGCAGGGACCCCTTTACAACGTCTCCGCCTGCAGTTCTCCCAACCCGATTTGCACACCCAGCGTGACGGGGAGCTCACTCCCTATCTTACACATAGTTGAAGGTGGAGAGCAGGTCCTCCTGGCTGACGTCTTGCTTCTTCATCCAGGGAATGTGTGCTGAGGCCTCCAACCTTTCAGGCCGCCTCCGGGCCGGACCGTGCCAACCATCCCTCTCCTCCGGGCACGGCTTGTAGAGCCTGCCCCATGTCGACGTTCCGTGTGGACACGAGAGGGCTGATCCTTTTCAGCTCCGTCCCTGGCACTGGCCTCAGTGAGAAGTCGCCACGATAACATTTCCCAAACTGCCACGCACACAAGGCTTGGCATCCTTATCTGACTTCATCTTCCCGACAACTCTACGGGCTGTGCGTCTCTTTAGCCCCATTTTGCTGTGGAGAAAACTGAGGTTCAGAGAGATGACGGCCACCTGCCCAAGGACTAGAACTAGAAAGTGGCAGCACGGGGCTCCGATCCAGGTGTGTCTGATACCAGAGCCCGGGTGCCACCCCACAGGCGGTAGGGAAGGGACCCCGGCCCCCGAGAGCCGCAGATGAAGGGCGGCCAAACTCGGGCCCTCAAACAGTAGCCTGGGCCTGCCTCCTGGTCCGCTGCCCAGGCCCACGTTCCGTCCACTTCGGTTAGGCCGGCCGCGTCCCTGGAGGCCTGTGGCTCCTCCCTGAGCACCTGGGAGGCGGGGGTCACAGAAGGAGCGGCCGGGGTCTACGCTGCAGCCGTTGCCTGTGTCCGAATCGGTTAAGAGAAGCCCGGAGTCTGGCAGGGCCAATTGCTGGGCAGACCCCTGTTGACTGGAAAGTTGCTAACATATGTCCTTAATCCGACCTGCCGGCTCTCTGCGAGGCGCTGGGATGCACGGCCGCTCGGCAGGCCCCGCTGAGCGCAGACAGCAGGCTCCAGACTTACAGGCCTGGGTGCCCACCACGTGCCAGGGCCTCTCACGCATCATTTTGTTCATCCTCACAACAGGCCGGAGAGGTAGATGACTCTATACCCACTTCGCAGGTAAGGAAACTGAGGTTCACGAAGGTGAAGCTGTGTGTGCGCACGGCTGGGGGGAGGGGAGATGAAATTTGCTTATGCACAGGCCCACCTGGGCTCACATCGTGGGTCCGTTCTGCGACACGGTTCCCCAGTGTTCTGGGTTGGGGAGGTTTATGGATGGTGTCTTACCTCTCCCCTCACACCTCCTATGCCATGTGGCCCCGTGTGGATCGCGGGACCATATGGCAATGGCCCCATTGGATCACGAGGTTCACGAGGGCAAGGACTGATTCGACAAACCCGTGAGCTCCCACAGCTGCGCACAGGAGGGGCTCAGGACACGGTGGGTGGAAAGGTCTGGGGGGCTCACTGTGGGGACGGCGACTGGGAACACCGGGTGGGAGCAGCGGGAAGAGTAAAACGGCAAAAGATAAGGAGAGAAAGTCAACAAGAAGGCAAGTCTGGAGGGGAGACGGTTGCAATAGAAGCAAAAGAGAAACAAAGAGAAACGCCCTCAGCACAGGGAAGAGCTCAGCCCGCACAAGAATAGACAGGGCTCCCCAGAAACGCAGGGAGCCAACTGGGTAGGGAGTGAGCTCACTGTCCCCGGGGGTGTGCAAGCAGGGCTGCGTGAACCTGGGACTGGGAAGTCCTAGAGAGGATTCACGCATCCAGAATGGCCGTGCGGGCGTCTCCCAGCCCCGAGAGACAGAGGCTCTGACCGTGGTGACCACCCTTCTGACACACAATCTCGTTTGCAGTGCTCGTGCAGGGAGGAGGAGCAGAATGGAAAGCTCAAAGCTACTCTTCTTAGTTAATGTAAGTCCTCTGTCCTTGACCCGGAACTCTCCAAAACCCAGGTGGGAGCCAGCCGTGATCGTCACGAGGGGCTGCGGGGCCCCATTAAGGAGAGGTCTAAGTTCCTCTGCTGTGTTCAGGGTTGACCGTGGTCTGGCCCGGTCCCTCCCCAGGCTCCTGTCCCTGTGCACCAGTGCACCCCCCGCATCCCGTCCAAGCTCCGCATAAGCCTGAGTTTGCTGCAGTCAGTCCCTCCCCTCCCTGACCCCAAATGTCAGCCTTGGATGGAGGCTGATGCTAGAAACGGATATGACCTTGAACTTCTCTATCAAGCCCAAGTCCAGGTCCTGTTTTCTTCAGCGAAGGAAGTCCCCAAAGAGGCTTGTGGCCAAGGTCTGTCTTCCAGTATGGGGAGGGGGTGGTCTGGGCAGTGCATCATGGGGTCCACCATGTTGGGTGATTTTCTAGCTTTGCAATCGCAGCCAAATTGCCTAACTTCTCTGAGCTTGGGTGTCCTCAGCTGCAAAATAGCACGAGCTACAGTTCTTGAAACTTTTGGTCTCAGGACCCCCCTGCTCTCTTAAAAAGCTACTGAGGACCCCCAACACCTTTTGTTTGTGTATGTTACATCTACTGACGTTTAGAAATTAAAAACTGGGAATGTTTGGGAGCAGTTATTAACTTATTAAAAATAATGACAGACCTCTCACATGTTAGTATAAATAACACGTTTGCTACTTCAAAATAATCAGCGAAAAGGGTGGCGTCGTCGTATTTCTGCCCATCTCTTTACCATCTGGTTGAATAGAGTCAATCTGTTGCAGTGGATCGCTTGCTTGAAGCACATGAAGGAAACTCGCGCCTCACAGATACGTAGCTAGAAGAGAGAGGATTTAAAAGGCTTTCCAGATCACTTCCTCGGAGTACACAAAACCCGACAAGTGGTGGTGCTTGAACTGTCTCAGTGTGGGATCTGAAAACCTGTTGATGAACTTTCTTTTTCTTGGTTGCAAAAACTCCTTTGGTCTGTCTCCCACTTTGTTCCTTCTTCTTTTTTTTCCTGAAGTACAATTAACACACACACACACGATGTTATGTTAGTTTCAGAGCCATCCAACCGTTCTATGTATCACTCAGTGCTCACCACGACGAGTGTATCCCTCCGGATGGGTCATTGACCCACGTGTGATTTTGAAACACCGTGTATCCATCATTTGTAAAGCGCTGGCTCACCGACCGAGGACAAGCTTGTAATCACACAACATCAAAACCTCACATTCGGGGCGCCTGGGTGGCTCAGTCGGTTA
This sequence comes from Panthera onca, assembly GCF_046562875.1. Taxonomy (NCBI): domain Eukaryota; kingdom Metazoa; phylum Chordata; class Mammalia; order Carnivora; family Felidae; genus Panthera; species Panthera onca. The sequence continues at coordinate 6,184,608 of NC_138342.1, forward strand.
AGCGTCCGACTTCGGCTCAGGTCATGATCTCGCGGTCTGTGGGTTCGAGCCCCGCGTCGGGCTCTGTGCTGACAGCTCAGAGCCCGGAGCCTGTTTCAGCTTCTGTATCTCCCTCTTTCTCTGACCCTCCCCTGTTCATGCTCTCTCTCTATCTCAAAAATAAATAAATGTTAAAAAAAAAAAAAAAAAAAAAACCCTCACATTCGTTAATCTCACCACCAGTGTCAAGTCTTTAAGTACGGGGGAAGCAAGCTCACAATGGCGGCTGCAAGCTTTCCAAAATTCTAAATTTCGTCAAAAGCTCCGATCTTCTTACCGGCAGCAGGTACTACTGTGCGCTGTGGATCCTGATGTGACAGGCTCGCTTCGTCCATTTTCAGAAAATACCCCCGGTCCAAGTCTGCATAACCGAGCCTAGCCTGCCAACCACTCTTTGAACTCAAAATGGTGCTTCGTGAAGAAGGCAGTGAGCTCAGCTCACAATCAAGCAATTGTACGGTCACTTTTCCTCAAGGCAATAACCACACTCGAGTCTGCAGAGGGAGTGCCTTGGGTATACTTCCCCTTCTGTCCCACAGGCTGTTAAAAAGATGTGTACTTGAGGGTTGAGATTTAAGAAGATTGATGATTTAAAAACAATTTAACGTTTATTTATTTTTGAGAGAGAAAGAGAGACAGAGCATGAGCAGGGAAGGGATAGAGAGAGAGGGAGACACAGAACCCGAAGCAGGCTCCAGGCTCTGAGCCATCAGCACAGAGCCCGATGCAGGGTTCGAACTCATGAACCGCGAGATCATGACCTGAGCTGAAACCGGTCGCTTAATCGACTGAGCCACCCAGGCGCCCCTGATTTTTTTTTTTTTTTTTTTACTGTAAGTGTATAGCAGTGAACCATGCGATGACTCGTAGTACGCTTTGGGGCTAGCACTTCTGTTCCAGGTAAGGAATCAGCAGTTTTGTTCACCAATGGCTTTGTACCATCGTGAAATATCAACACAGTGAAACACAATTTAGTATTAGTAGTAATATTAATATTGGGATACTATGTAGTATCAGTATCACCAGGAACATAGTTTTTACCTCACAGACCTTGGGGAACCCCTAGGTCCCATGGGCCATTCTTTGAGAACCGCTGATATTTAAAAAAAAAAAAAAAAAAAAAAGTATGGTATTTGGAATCAGATAGACCAGAGCTAGAATCCGAGATTGTCCCAGCTATGTGATAGCCAGCCACTTGCTTAACCCCAGTTTCCTCTTCCAGAAAATGGGGATTATGTTACCTGCCTCACAGGGTTATCTTGAGACTCAAATAAAACAGTGTCTGTGAAAGTGCCTGATACAATGCTGGGCATGTAGCAGCCTCTTCACAAACGTACCTTCCCCTCTGTTATGTAATGAGCCGTGTCCCCCCAGATTCCCATCTTGAAGTCCCCACCCCAATGTTACTGTGTTTGGAGATAGGGACTTTACGGAGGTAATCAAGGTTAAATGAGGTTATAAGGTAGAACTCTCATCGAACAGCACTGGTGTCCTCACGAGAAGAGGAAGAGACACCAGAGATCTCTCTCTTTCTATCTGGCCCTCTAGGGTCTTGTGAGGACACGGTGGGAAGGTGGTTGTCTATGAGCCAGGAAGGATACTCTCAAAGAAATTTGCTGGCCCTTGATCATGGACTTCTAGGCTCCAAAACTATGGGAAAATAAATGCCTATTGTCCAAGCCCCCTTGTCGGTGGTATTTTGTTGTAGCAGCCCAAGCAGACTACTGTACCCTCCCCATACCCTTTTCCCAAGGGCCTTGCACTGTTGGTTTGTATGGTTTGAGAGTCCTTTGTTAGCTGGGAAGAGCTGGGTAAGAGCAGATAATACTAATGTTAGAAACTCTGTTCCCAGACAGTCCTTGGGCTAAGCTCTGGCCTCAAGGATCATGCCTTGAAGGAGATTTCTGATGACAACATTGTAAGAAGCCCGTGGAAAATTCGGATGCTGGGTATTTGGGAACCATACTGGGAAGAGAGCAATTTTCTAGTTGATTCTCTGAGACAATATATAGTAGAAAGATCGCCGGTGTGGTGGTTTTAACTACCAAAAGCCAAAGAGAATCTGCCTAAAGTCCTAAAGCCATCTAGCAGACTCACCAAAGCAGGTTTGTCACATGGGGACATTAGCAGCCCATTTGATGGTGATGGGGGTGGTGGCAGTGGTGGTGGTGATACCAGTGATGATGGTGGTGATGCTGATGATACTGACACAGATCACGATGACAGTGACAATGTCAGTGATGGTAATGACAGTGATGGTGGTGATGGCGAAGGTGGTGACAATAAAAATGATTGTGATGAAGATGGTGATGTGAAGTGATGGTGGTGGTGGTGGTGATGATGGTGATGGTGGTGAACATGGTGATGGTGATGACGATGATGATGGTGATGGTGATGATGGTGATGGTGGTGATGATGATGGTGATGGTGATGATGATGGTGATGGTGATGATGATGATGATGATGGTGATGGTGATGACGATGATGATGGTGGTGATGGTGATGATGGTGATGATGATGGTGGTGGTGACGATGGTGATGATATGGTGATGGTGATGACGATGGTGATGGTGATGATGCTGGGATGGTGATGGTGGTGAAGATGGTGATGGTAGTGATGACGATGGTGATGATGACGATGGTGATGGTGATGATGATGATGATGGTGATGGTGATGATGATGGTGATGGTGATGATGGTGATGGTGATGACGATGATGATGATGGTGATGATGGTGATGATGGCGATGGTGATGATGATGATGGTGATGACGATGATGATGATGGTGATGGTGATGACGATGATGATGATGGTGATGGTGATGATGGTGATGATGATGGCAGTGGTGACGATAGTGATGATATGGTGATGGTGATGACGATGGTGATGGTGATGATGCTGGTGACGGTGATGGTGGTGAAGATGGTGATGGTAGTGATGACAATGGTGATGATGACGATAGTGATGGTGATGATGGTGATAATGATGATGATGATGCTGGCGATGGTGATGATGACAATAAAACAATTACAGTATTACCTTTTTGAACATCAACCATATGGAAGGAAGTATGCCAAGTCCTTTACCTGAGGCAGCTCATTCCACAAGAGGTAATATCTGACAGGCATATTATACCTATTTTACAGGTAAGGAAACTGAGTCCGTAGAGGCTGAGTAACTTGCCCAAGGGCACATGGCTGGTAAGTGGCGGAGCTCTATTCTTTTCATCTGTCCCCAAAGTAATTTCTTTTCTCTCCTCTTCTCTTCCTTTCCTTAGTTTGTTATTACGACTCTATCCAGGGTAGCGGTAGACTGAAATCCCTGTGTGGGGTTGTAGGGAGAAGAAGCTAAGTCACACTGCTTCCTCTGTGGTGGAAGACGTCAGACTCTCCTGGACAGTAGGTTCTGCAGATGAGGAAGAGAGGAAGCCGCTACCCCCACACCTCATGCAGGTAGGTGGCGGGCAGGGAACCGACATGTTACATGTCCCAGGCCTTGACCCAGGCTCCTGGCTCCTCCCCACCACCTCTGGGGACAGGGCAGAGGGGCATTACTAGGCCTTTGTGACCACTGGAAATGTGATGCTCAGAGAGGTTAAGTGACTGGGATGAGGCCTCACAGCCGCCATGTGGCCGTGCTGGGGGTGCTAGGACCTGAGGCGACCCTTCCTTGTTATAACAACAACCGCAGCACCTACGGTCCATCTGGCCTCTTCCCCCAGGGTCTGGGCCCCTTCTTTTTACTCACTCACCCCTCTGCCTTCTTCGATCAGTCCTACAGCCCCTTTTAGGTCATGCCGGACCTGTATTTTTACTCCCTGGGCACAACTCCATTTCACAATGGGGATACTGAGGCACAGAAATGTTACACAAAGGCCACCTGGCTGGTGAGAAGCTGGGATTTGAACCCAGGCCATCCAGCTCTGAGCCCACATCCCTAACCACCAGGCCCCACTGCCTCCCCTGACTTCCTGGGACGGTTGGACCGGAGTGGCTTCTCAGGCCCTCGCATGTTGACCCTGGCCACCTCTGCGGCCTTGATCTCTACCACACTCCCCTTGCTCTTTGCAGGCCACGCAAGCTTTCTCCTGTCTCAGGGCCTTTGCACTTGCTGCACTCTCTGCCTGGAACGTGCTTCCTCTGGCCCTTCTCCCAGGGTCTCTGGCCTCAGCTCGTGTCACCTCCTCACACGGGCTTTCTCTGATCATGAGCTCCTCCAAGAGGTCCCTCCCTCCCTGCCGTAAGACCCTGCTTGTATCCTTACTGCCTGAAGACACCTTGTCTCAACTCACTTAAGGGCCGTCTGTGTTTACCTCTCACTGGGGCAGGTCTGTCTTGTCCGTGAGTCCCCACAGTTCCAGTGCTATGCCTGGCACAGAGCAGGGGCCCAATTAACACTTGTCAGGTGAATACCGGATTTGGAGGATGCTATGGTGTAAATGTTTGTGTTCTCCCCAAAGTTCACAGATGAAATCCTCACCCCTAAGGCACTAGTATTAGGGGGTGGGGACTTGGGGTGGAGCTCTCATGAATGGGATTAGTGCCCTTACAAAAGAGACCCCAAGAAGCTCCCTCACCGCTTCTCTCCTGCGAGGTCACAGTGAGGAGATGACCGTCAATGAGGAAGCAAGCCCTCACTGCACACCGAATCTGTTGTGGCCATGATCGTGGACGTCCGCAAGGAGACAATGCCTCCAGATGCATGCATTTGATGAAAATGTACATCCCCTTTCCTGCAGAAAAGGAAAGTCTAGCCCCTTCTCCAGTTTGGAAAAGTGTTCTTCAGTGTCATTTTCTGACATGGAATTTGCCTGGAAGAGGCCTCAGAAGAGACACCTGGCTTCCGGGCGCCCTCTTACTGATTGCAAGGTGGCCTTGTCCCAGGAGACAGAAACCTGTGACCATGGGACCCTCCTCTTTGGGGGGCATCCCTGCGGGGGGCTCACACTAGGAAGAGCTGTGGGTGGGGCTGGCTTGCTGGAGTTTAAACCCCTGAAGAACTTGGATCATTACCCCCTGGGCGAGAGCCCCGTAGCCCTCCTGTGATCCGACCACGATGTAAAGGGGCTCAGATTAGCCTCCTGGATGGGGTGCGGCCACATGGCCAGGATGGAGCCCAGGCAGCCTCCAGCTGGCCCAGGCCCCCAGGACGAGAGGGAAGCCAGCCCAGCTCCCAGCTGAGCAACCCCAGCCAACAATTCGGGGGCAGAAGAGCCACCCAGCTTGGCCCAGCCAACCCATGGGATCGTGAGATATAACCAGTCGCTGCTGTCACAAGCCTCTGTGTTACGGAAGCGTGACGGATGACGGAAACAACTCCTGAGTACTTCTGCGTGTACTTCCTAAAACTAAGGACTTTCTTTCACAGAACCCCCTGCAGTTATTAAAATCAGGAGATTTAGGGCCGCCTCGGTGGCTGAAGTCAGTTAAGTGTCCAACTCTTGATTTTGGCTCAGGTCATGATCTCACGATTCATGGGATCGAGACCCGCCTCGGGCTCTGTGCTGACAGTGTGGAGCCTGCTTGGGATTCTCTCTCTCCCTCTCTCTGGCCCTCCCCTGAGCGCACACACTCTCTATCTCTCTAAATAAATGAATAAGTAAATAAATAAATAAATGTTTTTTGAATAAACATTTTAAAAACTACATTAAAGGGGCACCTGGGTGGCTCAGTCGGTTGAGCATTCGACTTCTGCTCAGATCATGATCTCACGGTTTGTGGGTTCGAGCCCCACGTCGGGTTCTGTGCTGACAGCTCGGAGCCTGGAGCCTCCTTCAGATTCTGTGTCTCCCTCTCTCTGCCCTGCCCCTGCCTGCTCTCTGTCTCTGTCTCTCTCAAAAACAAATAAACATTAAAGAAATCTGTTAAAAATGCATTAAAGTCAAGAAACGTAACATTCGCACAATGTTATTATCTAATCCATAGTCCTTATTCAGATTTCACCTGTTGTCCCAATAATGCCCCTTAACATTTTGTCCTCCAGCCCGGGATCTTTTAAACAGATTTGCTTCTGTAGGCGGGGCGTGTCCACATACAGCTGACGAACAGGAGGGCTGGCTGCCAGAGATGAAATACATCACTTCTCCAAGCAGCTCAAAAGACACAGGGATTGTCCATCCCCCAGGCCCTGGGCCCTAGAGCTCCCCACGGGTGCGCAGCCCTTGGCGGGGAAGCCCTGCTCACGTGGAGAAAACCCACTTTTCAGACTCACAGAACTGGGTCGGTCTCCCTGACTTCGCCCCAACTAGCCCTGTGACCCCTACCTGTGGGGCCTACCCCCGGAGCCTCAGTTTCCCACTTGCAAAAGTCACCACTTCCCAGATACCCCGGGCAGAACGGGGTAGGAGGCCGATGTTCAATCAGTGACGGTCTTCATCCTTCCTCTCGGACGCAATGGGAGTCTTAGGGGTGAGCTACATACATTTTGGCTCAGGAAAGGCTCGGTACCCACAGATGGAAAAACAAACGTTCGGTTCTAAAGAAAACTGCACGTTCCAGGGACCACATTGGCTTCCCGGTCTAAACGCGGTACGCTAGGCCCCAGCGATCACCTCCCCGCCGTGCCCAGAAACGTTTATTGACCAAACTGCGATTTCATTAGCGGTTTCAGGGAGACACGGAGGCCACAGTGGCTAATGTAAACCCTTCCAGCCTTACAAATTACGCCCCTCTTGGCATCTGATTCAGTGGTGGATGTGGTCCGCTCCCCCCGCCCCCACACCCAACCTTTTCATCCCCAGATTTCCGCTTCGACGTGCGCTTTGGGATTTGGCCTCACTATCTGTCCACCTCCTGCACGGCCCCCTGCAGAATTCATAAAGGAACCCAGAGGCCACCCACCAGACAGCAGGGGCACGGGGGTAATGACAGGGCCCGCCACCGCGAGCAGGGCCCTTGGCAAAAGATGAAAGGCCCCGTCCTTTCATTAATGGTCACTGCCTAGAGAACCCCCGGCGGGGTGGGACGGGAGGCTCCTAGAATGCTCTCTCAACGCCCACTGAGCCCAAGAAAGGCACCTGTGGGGAAGGGAGGGGTGGTGGCCGTGGTCCGGGTGTTCCTCCTACAGGAGCTCCCCCCTGCCACCTGCAGCATCAGGCACAGTTAACCCCCTTCAGCCGGTGACATCAGGCTCAGAGAGCTGTGCACGCCTAGGTCTGCCCGGTATGGAGGCTCCTCTCTTGTGCTTCAACGCCTGCTCTCTGGAACTAGACCGCCTGGTTCAAACCCCAGCTGCGCCCCTCCGGTAGGACTTCGGACTATGGGATCTAACACCTGGAACCTCGGTTTCCCCGCCTGTAAAGTGGCCACAGGAGGATAGCTTTGTGCAAGGGTTGCCAGACCAGGGCTTCTACCCCAGAGCCTGCCCTGCAGGAATTGCGGTGAGCCACCGCGTCCTTCACCCATGCAAGTGTCCAAACACCGTTAGACATAAATAATGTGTTTTTATTTCTACCGAGGTAAGATTCCCACAGCGTAAAGTTAACCGTTTCCAAGTGCGCAATTCGGCGGCGTCGAATGCGTTCACCGCGCGGTGCAACCGTAACCAAGATCTAGCTCCAAAACGCTCCCAGCACCCCAAAGGGAAAGCCCGTCCCTCCCCGCTGTCCCCTCCCCCACCCCCTGACAGCCGCCGAGGTGCCTTCTGTTCCCGCGGGTCTGTCAGTCTACGCATTTCTTGTGAACGGAGCTGAGCAGTAAGTCTTGCTTTCACGTCTGGCTTCCGGCACTTGGCATCACGGCTCACAGGGCGCCCACCCATAGCCTGTATCAATGCTTGACTCCCCTTTTCCCTGGATCGATAACTACTCCACTGCATGAATACGCCGTACTTGGGGAATCCGTTCGTTCACCAGCTGATGGACATTTGGGCTGTGTCTCCCTCTTGGATATTTTGAACAACGCTGCTGCGAACATTCACGTACACGTCTTTCTGTAGACATCGGTTTTCCTTTCTCTCGCGTATATACCTTAGCAGTGAAGTTGCCGGGGCACGTGATCATTTTTTTTTTTTTAACGTTTATTTATTTTTGAGACAGAGAGAGACAGAGCATGAACAGGGGAGGGGCAGAGAGAGAGGGAGACACAGAATCGGAAACAGGCTCCAGGCTCTGAGCCATCAGCACAGAGCCCGATGCAGGGCTCGAACTCACGGACCGCGAGATCATGACCTGAGCCGAAGTCGGACGCTCAACCGACTGAGCCACCCAGGTGCCCCTCATTTTACGTTTAGCTTTTTGAGACGTCACCAAACGATTTTCCACAGTGGCTTTACCACCTTACATCTCCACCAACCCGATGTCTCCGCACCCTCGCCAACACTTGCAATCTTCCATGTGGTGATCACAGCCAGCCTCGTGGGGGTGACAGGGTAACCCCGTGGTTTTTAAGTGACACACAGGCGTGACCTTTGGTTTTTCCCATGAGCGTTGACTGCTCTGTGTTGACTGACCTCTGTGAGCTCCGGAGACTCGGGGTCTAGACGAGGGCTGAGCCTCTCCGCGCCTCAGTTTCCATCTCTGTCACAGGACCTGGTTGGTCTGGATCCGTGTTTCTCAAGTGACCTCCGTGGGGACAGCAGACAGAACAGGACTCAGAACCTCTGCCACCAAGATGGAATTGTGCAGACCCCGCCTTGAGTCTCGGAGGAAGAAAAGATGAGTCATTCGCGTGAACTTGGCTCCATCTGGAGTTTGTCTTCTTCTACGTGAAGTCCTGAACACTGTTGGAAGGGATCTGGCCCTGGCTATCTGGGGCTGTCATGTTAACGTCTTCAGGCAGAGCCCCCTGCCTTCCTGGCAAGCAGAAAGCTCTTGAGCCAGATCAGAGACACGGGAAGTCCCTTCCTGCTTGTCAGTCCAGGCCTCTGCAGCCACCATCCCTGGCCCGAGTGGGCCCCAGAAACCCCTGTGGCCATGCGGAATATTCTAGGCCCTTCCGTTCCTCAGGAGGAAACATGTTTTCATCTCAGCCATGTGTCTACTGCTCCCTGCCATGCTTTTGTTCATGCTGCCCAGAACACCCTTCCCCACCTTCTTCACCCAGCCTGTTTCTACAGATCCCTGAAGATAGTTCATCACCTCTTCCTCCAGGAAGCCTTCTTGGATGCCCCACCTGGATCATGGGTCCTGTGTGCCCGGGGCCTCCTGTGTCATGACACTCTTGACCCTGTTTCAAGCACTTTCTGTTTCACCAGATTCCTCCACTGGGCTGTGAGTTCTTTGACTTAGGAACTGTGGGGTTCATGTCAAGGTCCCTCGTACCCAGGGAGGCCGCGTCTGGGATAAAGTGCCCATGGGACATGGTGATGTCTTGCCCTCAAGTGTCCTCTGGGACCCAGGCCTTCCCCATTGTATGCAGTCCTGGTGTTCAGGCAATCATGGTGCCTCATCTGATTGGGCCTTGAACCAGGCACGTGACCCAGGCTGGGCTGATCAGACACTCTCTCCCGGGAATTTCAAGCACAGTAGAGTAACACCGGGTGGAATTAGGGCAGACACAGAGTTGACCTCTCCTTACGCCTGCGACCCAGAAGCCCAGACCACCCCAGTTCCTGTCTTTCTCACGCCTCGCGGTCCAGCGTGTCTCCACTTCTGTGAGCCGCCCTAAATCTTGGAAGTGAACGTCTTCGGTTTCGTCGGGCCTCTTCCACCGCCTGTCTCCGTTGCTTGCCTCCAGAGAACCCTGGCGGACTCGACACGCCCGTATCTGTTCCATAGATGCCTGGACGGGTGAAAGAGGGAGTGCAGTCTGGAGGGCAGAGCGAGTCGATCAGATGGGACGGGCGGAAGGAAGAGAAGGCACTTCCGGCAGAGCGAGATGCAGGCAAGGACGCCCCAGGCATCCACACGCTGCCTGGAACGCTGGAGCAAAGGGGGATGCGAGGGTTCCTGCCTGCAACATCCAGCCCGAGACTCCCGCCTGCATGTGGGAAGCAGGTTCCAGCGGTCCTCCCTGGAGCACGGCCCTCACGGGGCTGCTGGAGGATGGAAGGCCACCCCTGTGGCAAATGTACGTCCCAGGGACCCTCTTCCACCATCTTGGCCCCCTTTCCTTTGTGTTCTTTGCGGTTTCCTACAAAACAGAGAGATGCCCAAGAGGACACAGTAGCTTCAGGCAGTGGGAGCGGGGAGAGGAGGGAGCTGGGAATGAGGCTTTGGACGATGCCCCTCTTCCCAAGCTTTCGGCGGAGAACTTGGGGCTCAGGAGGGGGCCCCACGGCCAGTTGAGGTCCCTGCTGGGAAACCAAAGGTCCCACGCGGCCAATAACTTGCTGAGGCAGAACTGTCTTACTTCAATAAAAACTGACAGTCTCTCCCTGAAGCCTTTCAAAAGGTGGGCTCCAGATGGATTGAAGCCTCAGATGTGAATGTTACAACAAAAAGCCAATCAAAGAAAGCCCAGGAAGATACCTTTGCACCGAAGAACAGAATGATTCTACTCCAAAAGACACTAAAAGCACAAGACAGAAGGGAGAGAAAACAGTGACGGATTCGCTGCACGAAAAAGAAGGTCCCTGTTCGTGAAAGGCAGCGACCACGGGCAAAGGCAGCACACACAGCACCCAGGCAACAGGTAAGACAGACGAGTGCTTACTGGGCCGAGCAGACCGGGGACTGTCACGGCACAGTAAGAAGAAAAAGACAGAAGAGCTGAGAGAAAGCTAGACAAGAGGGCAGCAGAAGAGAGGTCTACGTGGCTGACAAGAATGACAAGAGATGTTCACGTGGCGACTTTCAAACCGAAACTGCAGACTCACGAGAAAGGCCACAGGTCCCCAAGAGGACACTCTGATGTTGGCCGGAGTGTCTTGGAGAGGCGGGCGCTCTCGGGCACTGCCAATGAGCCGCTCTGGCGACACCCCGGGTCCCTGAGACCCACTCCGGGGTCCAGAATCATGGATGCTGAGAGCACTTGTCACATGGGTCCCTGGCGGGGGGGGGGGGGGGCAGGACACCGATGTCCCCAGTGGCACTGGTCATGGACACCGGGGATGGGGACAGCCTGGTGCCTCCGCCTCACTGGGGACGTGTGGTTGGTCAGGATAGGGACTCCAGGTGGACTGCACCTGAGGGCGGGGCAGGAAGTGAGGGAACCAAGGTGACATCTGAGGTCCCAGAGTAGGGCTTGCGTTTCCCGTTTTAACCCCCGTTTTTGCCACTTTCTGGCCGGCTGAACTGGGGCAAGTGAACCCCCCGAGCCTCCGCCTTTTCATCCGCGCTAAGGAGCAAGGAACAACGACATGGCGTCTGGCATCCTGGGGGATCAGGTGAGTCCCGGGGCAGCAAGATCCCCGCGTCCAGCCCGTAGTAGGTGCTCAGCAAACAGTAGTCCCCGGTGCTTGCACACATGCGATCTGCTGCCAGCCAGGCAAGGCTCGTGGAGAGGAGGCCACCAGCCCTCACTCCTCTGAGATCGCCCGCCACCCCCCAGTGTCCCCGGAACCTTGTGGGCACCTAGTTCTTCATTTGTTTTATGATCTTGCGGTCGCCTCCCTGCACCCCCGGGCCCTGTCCTGCCACAGGAAATTCAGCAGGGCTGATCCGGAGGTCAGAGTGGCCCTCTGCAGCGTCTGTTCCTTCCTGCCCACCCCCACCCCGCTGTTGGGGGCCCTGATTAGCCCGGGTATTGGATGACCCCTGCTTTTCTTCCCCTACCCCGCAAGGGTTAATCAGCCTTCCTGCTGGGCGGCTGGGCGGCTCGGAAGGAGGCAGCAGGGCGGCCTGGTGGCAGGAGGCTTTCATTACTTTGATGGGATACATGTGCTCGGCTTTATCTCCGGCCCTTTCTCCGTAATTCAGCGCTTGAACGTCTCAGCTGTCGGCCAGGTCTGCAGACAATTGCTCAGGGTAATACTATCCGGAAAAAGCTGATAAAACGCAGATGTGGCAAGGCCTCTGAAATTTGCGGTTTGCTAAGTAGTTTGCTGCCATGCTTGCCCGTGGCCAGGGCGGCTTCCCCGCGAGGCTGGGAACCGAGGGGGTGGGAGTTGCATTTTTGGTAAGTGAAAGGTTGAATAGAGGAAGTGACTGCAGAATTTTTTTTTTTTCTTTTTGCTAGAATTAGGAAGATTGGCAAACAGAAAGTAGAGGGGAATGTGACCGTACCATGGGATTTGCGAGTTCACTGGCCCCTCTGCTCCCTCCCTACCTGGCTCTGCAGGGGCGGCTCCAGGACTGGGGTGGGGCGGGGGGGGGGGGGGGGGGACGGGCACCAAGGGCTTCCTGTGTGGGCATGGTGCTGCTGGGTTTCCTGGGAGGAAGCCGGTGTGACCTTGGACAAGTCACCCCACCTCCCTTCTTGCTCAGCCGACTCAACAGAAAAACCACACCGCCACCAATAACTTCAGTCCGTCCCCGTGTGTGACGTCCCTGCACTATGTCAGGCACACAGTAGGTGCTCAATGAATGTTGGGGAAGTTCCTTGCCATGCCTTCCACTCACCTAGCTTCCCAGGCAACCCTGAAGAGTAAGAGAACAGGATACCGACAGGAAGATGCTGGGTCCCGTTTGAGGGGTGGGCGAGGAGGGGCCGGGCTGTTGGCCCCCAAAACCATGACTTCCCAGGCCAAAGCCGCTATGCTGGACCCCTTGGGTGAAACAACGATCACTGGGGTCTTCCTGGCCCCAAGGAGGGTTAGAACAGTGCCCCGTCCACCCAAACCGTGTGCCCAAATCTCTAGGGCTCAGGCTAACGTGCAGATTCGCATTCGGGAGGCGGCCTGCAGTTCTCACGAAGTCCCAGCCACGTGGTACCACGGCCCCAGGACCACACTGCGCGTGGCCAAGAGGTGGGAGGACCTCAAGGCATCAGGCTGGAGACTGGCTTTGGGCACTTCCGGTCCTTCCTCTCTCAGCCCCAGGAAGTCTCTGCTGACCAGAGAGGGCAGGCAGTATGGCCGATGTTGCCCAGCATGCCAGAGGCAGAGGCAGGCTGGCGGGGGGGGGGGCAGGGAGAGGGGCATGGGGACGACCTTCACACCTGGCTCAGGGTTTTCCTTGTGATGCTTCTGGTGACCACCCCCCCCCCCCCACAAACACACACACACTTCCTTGACTGGCCGAGAGCTATTTTCAGACGGTGAGGGTATCCACTCAAAACTGTCCCAGAGAGAGCACCCTTCAAAGTGCCCTTCCCGAATTGCCCTTATGACCAAGGAAAAAGCACACAGGTTGATATCACGAGGTACCGACCTAGAGCAGACAGGCCTGCTCATAGCAGCAGCTGCCACCGTCCGTTCGTGGACCTCAGGCCCCCACCCGCGTGCAGACATCTTCAAGTAGAGGGACAATCGCACAGGAATGGAAAGGCGGCCGCTGTCGCAGGGGTGATTGATCTTAAGCTCTCTTCTGTCCTGATGCTTAAGGTAAGAATAGTCAGCACACATCAGGCCCCTCGCTGGATCTTTACCTCTGGTCCCTGAAGTCAGTTGGCCACACCCATCTCCAGAGGAGAGAAACGGAGTCCCCAAAAGGTGAAGTCATTTCTTTCTGAGTCAGCCGGCTGGCCGGGGCAGAGCCGGGACCCAAACCCAAGCTGGTTCAGGAATGCCGGCCCTCCCAAGTCCGCACGGTCGCCTCTGATCTGGGCCACGCCGCCTGGGACAGACAAACGCGACCCTGGGGTCAGCAGGCAGGCACTTCAGGGCACTCCAAAATTTAGGGCCCAACTGTTCCTCCCTGGAGGCGGGCAGCCCGCAATTAGAGGGTCCGTTTGCAGTTCCCGCCTTCCAGAGAAAGAGGGCGTCTCTCCCCCTGCGGGGTGTGGGCAGGGCTGGTAGCAATTTTCCCACAATGTGTAAATTAGTCAATCTCCGAGTCTGTAAACGGGGGCCTTTGAAGGGTCCTTAATGAAGCAACTCCATTAGGGCTTAATGACGGCTGCCTCGGGCCTTACTGGACCCAGTGCCTTTTGATGTCTCGGGGCCACGGGTTGGAGGCACGACTTATCTCGGTGCCCCGGCAGGCTTAAAAAAAAAAAAAAAAAAAGGCAAAAGCCCCCTTAGAGAAGTTGAAAAATTTTTAATGAAAAAAGTTAGTCCCTGGCCTGACTGATGTTGGCACTTCAAAGCCACTGCGCACTAAATTGTTGTAGACTGCTTAATTCAAAAGTGCTCCTTTGCCCGTGACAGCCCAATGGTGACAAAATACAATTGGCAACAGGAGCTGGGCAAGATCAAAGGCTGGCTATTGTAATAGTTTTGTTCCATGAAGAATTGCTTATTGTCAGGAGTTTTTAAGCCTTTTTTTCTCTTCTTTTTTTTCTTTCTTTTTTTCTTTCCTTTCTTCTTTCTTCCTTTTCTCTTTCTTTCTTTCTCTTTCTCTTTCTTTTCTTTTCTTCTTTCTTTCTTTTCTCTTTCTTTTTCTCTTTCTTTTTCTTTCTTTTCTTTCTTCTTTCTTTCTTCTTTCTTTCTTTTTTTCTTTCTTTCTTTCTTTCTCCCTTCTTTTTTCTTTCCTTACCCCCTCCCCGCCACCGCCCCAGCCTCCAGCATCATCTCAGGACCCTCTGGTTCAGAATCAGTGCACACAAATACGTGTAATTACAGCCCTGGATAATCCATTTCAGCTCACAGAGGCTGTGGCTGCCTGTCAGCCCCTCTCAAGGTTCGCGGGTCCGTGTGGCCGGTTGGGGGTGAAAACTGGTTCTGTGTTTTTATTAGAAAAGGTGCTGCGAGGCACCGGGGGTCAAAGCAGAGCTGGGACCTGTTCCTTGTCCTGGGAGCTACTTTAGGATTTATTTTAGATGAAACTGCTGCCTGCCTGAGCCCGGCGGGGTGCAGGGGTGATGAGGGCATCGCGGACTCGGCCGTGAGGTCCCTCTTGCCTATACCTAGCTTTTCCTAGCCTCGGTTTCCCCAGCTGAGTAACCCAGGGTCTCATTTACTCACACAAATATTTACTGGGCTCTGACTTATGAAAACGCTGCCTTGTAGGGCCGTTTCAAGTGACCAGAGACAGTGAGTGTCACAGTACTTTGTACCTAGACGTGCCCCCCGCCACTCTCCTCCCATGCTTTGGGGGATCTGTTCTCAGTCTCCGGGCTGCACCTGGCTTCATAGGTCACGGTCATTCTCCAGGAACCCAGAACCCAGGATGAGATAGTCTGGTGAGTTATTTTCCAACTTCTACTTGGAGGCAGTGACAGGCAGAGGGACACCGTCTCTAGGTCTGCGTGTGGGTCCCCCCTCCCTTCTCAGCGGTATGACCCAACCCGATCACTTTACCACCCCCACCCCCAGACCCTTACTTTCTTTCCCTGTACAACGGGGATAATCCTCCCTGCCCTGCCAAATCTCACGGCTTTTTTCTGACCCGACCCAAGCCTCAGATAAGGAAAAGGATGGAAAAAGCCCTTCCTAAACGGCCAGAAGGCCACAAACATCCCCAAGCCAGTGCGTGCTATTTTCCAAAATAAACCGGAGGAGGCTACGGCTCTTTTGAGTTGGGTCAAGGCTGGGGATGACTGGGGACCATCAGGAAGCAAGAATGTTCCGGTTCCTTTTATTGCTTCAAATCTTAGTCACCAGGAAGCCGCCCCATGAAACGTACAAGCCTCGTATCATTTACTCGTCTTGAATTAATTAAGAAGACTGCTATGGGGACAATTAGAGAAACCCTAGGCTGATGACATCGCCTCGTGATGGAATTTGTTCCTGCGCCCACTTTGCCTCTTGCGCATTCCTGCAGATACCGGCAGGTTTATTTTCCTCGAGACCAAGCATCTTGGACGTGGCGCGGGGCCTCACCGGCGACTCTGCACACATCTGGGGACACGCACGGCCCGGGAGGGCCGGGTTGAGGGTCACGCCGATATGCATCTGTTTCCTCGGACGGTGTGTCTTACTTTTCTGTTTTAATTTCCTTTTCGCCCAACCTCTCCTGCCCTTCCCCACCCTGGCCGACGTCCCTGTCTTTTGTTTGGAAATTCCACTGGGACCAAGCATTCTAAATCCCCAAACATTTAAAGCAAACATTCTAGGGTGGCATCGCTCTAAGGCCGACATGCGAAGGGCACCGCCCAAAGGTCCGCAAGCCGTGCAAGGCCCACAGTTGACTCCGAGACCCGCCTGTGGATCGGGAAGGGACACACGGCTAGCCACAGACCGGCCTGCTCACCATAATCACGCCGAAGTATGCACGAACCCAGCTGAGCAATTATGAATAATTAAATCAATTAGAGACAGTCTAGCACCAGGGATTACGGCCGCTCGGGTGTGGGCCTCCGTAATATTTTAACAGTAAATGCAAGAGCCCCAGAGAGGTCTGGCAGAAAAAGGGGAACAAAAGCGTGTCCACATGCCAAGCCATGTTGCTTGGTGACCCTTCTCCACAGCATCGGCGGCCTTCCCAAGGAAAACAATGGTAATGAAATGCCAATAAAATATTTTGGGGGCAAGTATGAAAGCTTCAAAATGAGTTAATTAAAAACGGATAAAACATGAGTCTCTGCAAGTATGTTGAGTAAATTTAGTGCTTGGAATTTGACGGAAGGAAAAGGTTTTCCAGCATGAAGCAGAACTCTTTTAAAGGGGCAGGGCCAGGCCGGTGGGTCGTTTTCTTCTAAACCCAACCTCTGGCTGCTCGCGCCACGGAAGGAAGCTCAGAGGGGGTAGAGTAAGGCAGGAACGGCCGGCTGTCCGTGCTGCCACAGACCGGCCAGTGCACCTCTCTTAAGGTTGTCTGGGGAGCGGGTGACTTAGAAGCCCGTTTTGGGCCTGCGCAGGGAACAAGGTAGTCGGGTTCCGAAAAGAACGCGTGCACCTGCGAGGCGCTGGCCGAGCAAAACCTTGACCCCCGTTTACTCCTGCTCGGCACAGAGTAAGCACCCATAAAAACCCAACAAGGGGCGGGGGGACTGAGAGAATGAGGCGCTATTGTGAGTCAGGTCTCTCGAAGGGGACCAACCGGTCCAGATGGAGGAAGTGAGCCCCAAACCGAGGGCGGCTTTCTTGCACTTTCTTCTGGTGGAGGGGGGCTCCCTCTCTGCCGCTCGGTTGGCTTGAGTGCTGCTCCCAGAGGTATCGCCTCCCCAGTCCCACTGTCCCAGTAGCCTGCACACGGCGGGGATCTCACTGGTTAACTGCAGACAGCTAGGGGATAATCGGGGGTATGACGGATCTAATGAAACCCACAGGAACATAATCTCTTTTCTGTTTTCTCAGTGTCTTGAGCCAAAGGCGTAAACACAGCCAACTTTGGCCCAGCAGAGAGATTTGAACGGAGCCCTCCCAGCGGCACAGGACAAATACGTCTTCTGAGGGACGACGCGCCCAGATTTGCTGACCAGAGCATCAGTGTTATTGGAGGAAAGCCCGGGAGAGCCAAGTGTCATCTCGAACGTGCTGAATCTAGCTCCGCGCTTACGAGGGTGAGAAGCAGCCGTGCCCTCCACCCTCTGGTCTTCCGAGGTACCAGTTAACACACAGCATTCGCTCCTCTCTGGGCCAACTTGGATGTGAGCACCCTCGTGTTGTAGATGAGGCCGCTGACCCTCGGAGAGGTCAAGGTCCCCGTAAAAGGGCAGGCCGAGGTGCCATCCCCTGTCTTTGTGGCTCCAAAGCCCACGCACGTAGCTCCTGCCTGAGGCCGCTTCTCGGCACAGGTGGGGAGAATATTGCGCTAATATCCCGGAGGATAAACGTACCCCCCAGTGACATGCTCCCCCAATTGAATGAGTTCAGGGTCCTCGTCTGGAATCCTAGAGGGTCGCCCCTCCCCCACGCACACCTGATTTTTCCCAAATCCCAGTGATCTGGACATGGGATTTCCCAAGCCTTAATACTCTGAAGGGCAGGGGACTGTCATCGTCATTAGCCCTCTCGTGGCACCAGCTCCCTACCCCCATCATCAGCTCCACTGGCGCACTGAGATTCCGGCCCCGAGGGGCCTTGAAAGGGCCCCCCAGCGCTTGTGAGAGTCTCGAGGGGACGTCTCGGGGTCAAGTGCTCTGTCTGCAGGCTGTGCTAAAGCTCACCTCACCCACGTCTGCGTCTCTGTGTCCATTAGCGGTTCTGGCCCATCCTCTCAATGTCACCACTGAAGCCGTCGGTTCCCAAGGTCCCCACACAGAGGGTGCTCCGCGGTGAGATCCGGAGCAGGGGGGTGACAGCCTCCCTCCCGCTGTGGGGCCACACTGCAGCGCTGCCCCGACCCTCCTGGAAAGGCCGTCCTCTCTCGGAACCTGCACGTGGGTCTGTCGAGGGGGTGGATTTGAGCGAAGCTGCAACGTCCTGGTCACTCTCTTCTAGGGACCTGGGCTTTGTCACTGGATAGTTTTCTGCCGGCTGCCACCCACGAATAAGCAAATAATGGCTCCTCGAGCGCATTCTCCCATGGCAGGCTCCTCAGCCGGCCAGCCTCAGCGTGTTCCTCAACCATGTGCCAGACGTGCCCAGAGAGGTTTGCCCACCACCGGTGGACACCCTGCGGGCCCGTGCTGAGATCCTTCCTGCTCACGCGTGACACTTGGCAGAATGTCCTTGGTTCATATTAAGCATGGTATTAAAACATCCTTTTTTTAAAAAAGTTTATTTATTCATCAAGAGAGAGGGAGCTCAAGCGTGAGCAAGGGAGGAACGGGGGCGGGGGGGCCGGGAATCCCAAACAGGCTCCAAGCTGTCAGCACAGAGCCCGACGCGGGGCTCGATCCCATGAACCGTGAGATCATGACCTGAGCAGAAACCAAGAGTCGGACGCCCAACCGATTGAGACACCCAGGTGCCCCCAAAGACACCCTTATTTTTTTTTTCATTTTTTTAAGGTTTATTCATATTTCAGAGACAGAGAGAGACAAAGCATGAGAGGCAGAGGGGCAGAGAGAGAGGGCGACACAGAACCCGAAGCAGGCTCCAGGCTCCCAGCTGTCAGCACGGAGCCCGACTCGGGGCTCGAACCCACAAATCGTGAGATCATGACCAGAGCTGAAGTCGGACACTTAACCGACTGAGCCACCCGGGCGCCCCCGGACACCCTCATGGCTGTAAAGAAGAACAGAGGCTTCTTGGCTGTGAGTTTGAAATCTGGCGTATGACGAGCTGCCCTGCCCTCCTCCAGCTGAGCCGCTGCTGACAATCAGGCAGATCAAAGCTCCCTTTGGGGTCTAGGGTTGGAAGCGAGTGCACTGTACCCGTTTAATTTGGTGGGTCCGAGGCTCCGAGTGGCTCTCCTGCGGCACAGCAGAGGGAGGACTCTCTTCCCCATTCTCATGGCAAACAGGGGAATGAAAGGGCGGAAAGGAGACCCCAGGCTGGCAAGCTTCCCCAAGGGCACCGTGCCCCTGCTGCCCGAGGGAGCGGGCGATCCGCCATCACGGACGGCAGTGCGATCCCACTGAAGGCTTGCTAAGCCCCGTGAGTCATGAAAGGCATCATTATTTTATCAGGAACACCGTGGAATCAGGGAATTGAAGGTGCCGTGTCTTTATTTGGTTTGCCCCCACGAGACAGCAGGGAGCGGGCAAATCCCAAGTCCACATTCTTGCAAATGCGGTCAGTTCCCTGCTGTGCTTTGCAGAGCTCCGGGGAGGGGCCCGGGGAGGGGGAGGCCCGAGAGGACAGAGCTTGGGGTCCACCAGCTCAGCTCTGTGCCTTCCTGCTTCATAAACGGTGAGGTCTGGGTACAGGAAGGTTCTAGCGCCTGACGGAGAGGTCTGAAAATGCCACCACGCAGTGTCACTGGCAGATCGCCGGAAATAACCCCAGGCAGGGCAACAGACGAGGCAGCCAAGCCCTTTGCTGAAGGAAAAGGAAAACGCAGATCCCATTTTCCCAGGGTATGACAATGCCACACTGGCCTCCTGACAGTCCCAAGAGAGCAACAGCTCCGGGAACAGGAATGTTCCTTGCGTCTGATCTGCTCACGTGCCTCTGAGCCCTCGGCCCGTCCTGGCTCCAATCAGCCTGGGTGACTTTGATCAAGTCACTTCTCCTCTCTGGGCCTCAGTTTCCCCATGCGCATCATGAGGGGGTGGACTGCATGGTTGGCGGGCTCCCCGCAAGCTCGGCCATCCTAACCCTCCGTTCGCCAGGGTCCTCTTCCCGCCACCCCCTTGTCACCCTCTCCGGGCCCTGCCTCGGTCTCCAGGGGCCTCCAGCACCCCCACCTCCGGCCAGAGCCCCTACAGATCCAGACTTCCCCTCCTCCCCCGCCTTTCCCCTACAAGGCCACCGCAGAAAGCAGCAATGTGGACAGAAAGCAAGGATGTTTTAATTTACTCGATTAAATCGCCATGTGGACAGAGGCTCGCAAAGGAATCTGCTCTACAGAACTTTTCGTTTAATAGAATTAGTTGAAACCAGATCGGCCAAGCCCCCGTTCCTGCAGGCCATCTGCCCAGACAGGGAAACGGCTTCCCTAAATAGAACCCCATGCTGCCGGGAGCCTCCTCGAAACGGCCGGCAGGGAGCTGCCCCCCTGCACCCTCCTGTCTGTTCAAATGGGTTCAAAGTCCTTCCCTTTGGGGCCAGCCGGGCCGGCAGAGCTCACGACCACTTTCAGCCAAGGCTTGGGAACTATAATCGGACTCACGTTCGGCTCCACCTGCCGAGGACCCCTGCCAAAATCGGGGGCTGCACCAAAGCAACGCCAACACAGCGCTTCTAATCCAGAAAAGAGGTCTGTCAAGCCGCTCGCCTGAGCGCTTTAAGACAATTAGATAAACTAACATTTACTCAGCACGTCAGGGTCTCCCGGGAAGCTTCCCACAGGTTTTATTTAATCCTGGTGACAAGCCTGCAGTCAGGCTCTTTGCCATCCTTTTGCAGATGAGGAGCTGAGAGGTTTAGTGACTTGCCCGCGGCCACACAGCCAGGAGCCGGGACCCAGATGCCAGGCATACCCTAACGCCACTCAGGCTGCCATCGCAGTGCCTGGCCCCGGGGGACCGCTGCTGTTCTGCCCTCCTGTGCACTTGAGCCCGGAGAAGCTGGTTCGAATCCCACCCCTGCCCATACTAGGTATGTGGCTTTGGGGGAAGCCACTGAACCTCTCGTTCTCAGTTTTCTCGTCTGTGGAATGAGAGAGAGAAATGATACCCTGTCTCGGGATCGAAGGAGCCGATGGGTGGGACACTGGCGGGCACGCCCTAGCTGGGGATCCCAGGTGTGGCATCATTTTCCTACAGAGCAAGTCGGTGCCCAAGACCCTCAAGGAGGAGGCCGCGCCATTTAGAGCAGGGGCTAGCAGACTCCGGCCCGCAGAGCAAATGCGGCCCCTCTGTGTTTCTAAATAAAGTTTTATTGGAACACAGCCATCCCCATCAGTTTCCATCCTGTCTATGCCCGTTGTAACAGAAACCGCACGGCCCACAAAGCCTAAACTATTTACCGTCTGGCCCTTTACAGAGAGCGTTTGGCGACCCCTGATTTAGAGCAAGAGGGCTGCACAGTGGCACCACGCCCGCCCCCCCGCCCCGCCACCCCCAAAGCGGCTGAGCAAAGGTGGGGGAGCAGAGAGGAAGTTGCTTAGGGAACATTTTATCCTAATTGTTAATGAGCTTGCTTCACCTCCCAGGGCCCCACTGCCTGATCCTCGAGAATGGCTCGGGTCTCACGTGTTTTGATGTGGCATTCCTGTTTAAAAAAGAAATGATTAATGTGCCCTGATTAGTCTGTCTTGAGGAGTTTAAAAGAAGGGAGGTGAGGGGGAATAAATTGCTCTGTTATCAACGGGCCACTTTATAAGTCTGGGACTTCCACGGCAGGGAGTGGCTGCTGTACGGGATTGATACACACAGAGATTTATAAGGTCAAGTTTTATGAGCCTACAGATTCTCGTGGTGTATTACCACATCCTTATTACAAGCTCATGCTGCTGTCCAGTTAAAGCAACGGAGCTAATATATTACTCCTGCCTGCCTGAGCCTCAGACTTGAAGGAAACAGTGCACATAAAATACTGCCTTTGGGAATCGACCGCGTCCTGGTTTTTTCTGCACAAGTGACTTTGGGTGTTTTCTTGCCTCTCCCTAACCCACAGGCTGAACCACCCCTTGGGGGTGGCCCTGGCGGGATACCTCTGCAATAGCAGGGGACAGCTTTGGGGACCTTTTGCAGACACTGCCCGGAAGAGATGTCTCTTCACCGCGGTGGCGCTAACAGGGTCATAAACTGAGGCTGGGTCGTTTGTCTTTGGGCCCAGGCTGTTTTAATGGAAAGGGGGAAGTCGGCCTGAACCAGGACGGGCCCGGGCTGGTAAAGCGTACGTCCCCTCGGCTCCGGCCTCTTGAGCCTTGCGCGGGGGGAGAGCCTGGCCAGGAGCGCAGCTCCAGGGAGCAGACGCAAAGGCGCTTTACGATCATTCCAGGCCAGGCAGCAGGGCCTCGCGATCTGGTGGGAGAGTGGGAGGGGTCTGGGCCCCACCTCCAAGACCAGAGCAACATATGTAAATGGTTCCCAGTCCCTATCTGATACAGACAACAGTAGGATGATCCCTTGTCCAAAAGTGCTCGCTTGCTCCCCTTTGGAATAAACGAACTGATCTACACCCACACACACACACTCACATACCCCTACCTGGTTCTGAAGCCAAAGCAGACGCTGATGACTGGCTGCGATCCTGCCCGAGAGTCTGTGGTCCCCAGAGTGTGAGATCCTGCCAGATCCTCCGTCCTCCCCGGGCCCCACCGATGCCACCCTGGTGCTGTCAGAACCCGGGTCCGGCAAAATCCTAGGCTCTCACCCCATGCCAGCAGCCAACAGCAGACGGGTACTAACCAGCATCACCAAGCGCTTGCCCACTCCGCTCCCACCGCGTCGTGACCACAGGCAGGTCACAACCCCTCTCTGGGCCTCATTTCTGCCTCCCTGAAATAAGGGTGCTCTTCTAGAAAGCAATCCGGCCATCTGTACAAAGAGTCTTGGGTGATGTCGATTGTGGAATTCTCCTCGAAAGCTGTCTTACGTAATAACCGGATATTTGGACAAAGATCAGAATAAAAGTGTCCATCATGACATTATTTATATTAGAGTTTTAGAGGTAACATAAATGTCCAACCACGGGGACTGCTTAAACAAACTTAGGGTCATCTAGTCAACGGAATGCTAAGCGTTCCTTAAATATTTATCTTTGTAATGAATTTGTAATTGACATGAAAAAAGCACGCTGTAATGCCAGTGGATAAGGCAGACACAAGGGCTGCCCCAACACTGACCTTGCAAAGCTGGAGCCCAGCTACCAGAAGTCAAGGCTCCTCCTCACTGTCCCGCCAGGGCCACGAGGGATAGCTGCGGATCCACCCAGACACTGAGTCCAGTCTTGTCCCCATTGTGTCAGTCAGGAGATAAGTGAAGTGGAGCCTAGAACCTTCCGTGGACACGAGGAGCTGGCTGTCCCATTCAGCTTGGGGAAGAGCCCTCATGCAACGAAACGCTAAGGCACCCAGGGGGACACGGCTCCTTTTAGCCTCGCCCTCCGGCAGGGGGGTTGTTGGGGTGGGGGTGGGGGCACAGCCAGCATGGGGTGTGGTTGCTCCCATCAGTCGCGACCCCGCAGACTAGTGAGGAGGGCAGCGGACCTCACCCCAGCTGTCTCCGTGACACCCTGGGGGGGGGGGGCGGTCTGCCATCGCATTCACTGGGGTTCAGCCAGGAAACAGAGCTGCCAGAGGTACTGGGACGGGGGAGGAGACAGAATGCGTGGACAGGACCATACGCGAATGAGGACAGAGCCCGGAGGGGGTCTGGAAGGGGATCAGAGACACAGTGAGCACTAGCGTGGCCGCACAGCTGTGCGGCAGAAAGACCCCAGAGGCCACGTGCATTTGGGTGCCGAGCTGGATGTGGAAAGGGAAGAGGCCTGGGGAGCCCGCCTCCCCCAGGGCATCTGCTGCGCCTGTGGAACGCCTTGCAAGCCTGCAGCCAAGCCCCTGATGATGGGCTTACGCCACCATTGGCCAGCAGGGCCAGTAGGCGGGAGGATGAGCTGGACAGGGGACGGGGGACAGCAGGGACAGGCTGGGACCCACCGCATGCCTCTGAGCTGTCACCTCCGGCAAGTATACGCCATCCGGGCACCGTGACCTTTGGGTATCGGGGGCCCCTATTTTGCTTCCGCCTTCCACAAGGCCAAGCCGGCGACGCACATTTCAGCACAGCCATGATCCCACAGACGGCTGAGGCACAGAGAGGTGGTGTGAGTCGCCCAAGGCCACACAGCACGTCTGTGCTGGCCGGACTTGACCCCAGGCAGGTCCATCGCCAGCGTCCGAGGCCCGTGCACAGTGAGGTCACGCTCCTCTGTGCCCGTGACGTGGAACGCTCACCTGGGCTAGCCGTATTTACTGGTGACCTTTGACTCAATCCCTCGGTGCAGGGTTAGGGAAGGGCTGGGGAAGGGAGGTGTCAGGGTGGGGGCAGGGAGTAGCAGTCGTGCAGACCTTCTGGAGTATCAGGCCCTGCACCCGACACTACCGGCGTGACGGAGGGAACGGGCACCGGGTGCTTTCCGGCTGGGATGACATGAAGCCCTCGTAGCGCTTCTACCCGGCAGGCACTATTATGATTCCCCCTGTACAGGTGGACAAACTGAGGGCACATGCCAGTCGGTTACAGACTAGCAGCTGGCAGGGCTGAGATTCAAACCAAGGCGGCCCGGCTGCGGAGCCCTCTGCGACGTTCCCACGGCGCCCCACAACGGTGCACGTGTGCCGAGATTTTCTCTCCCTCTGCCTCAGTCCCCAGGGGATCTGCTGCAGTTATGAAGCAAGCCGAGCCTGCCACAGGCCTGGTGGCTCTCCAAGCAGCCCTTTCACGCAGTGCCGTGGGGACTCAGCCAGCTTCCAAGGGGGGTGTCTCTGGGCCTCTCTGGGTGAGAGTACAGCAGCAGGGAGGTTACTCCTGGGCCCGGGGGAAGCGGGGCGTGGCTCGGGGCGTGGCCTCCTTCCACTCCTGCTCTATTGGCCAGCACCAGTCACGTGGCCGCGCGCCCAGAGGCCCGCCCGGGGCTGGGAGTAGGGTGCCAAGTACCCACCAAGGAGAAGGAATGGGGTGTTGGTAAGGATTCCCACAGTCCGCCTTTTCTGGAAACCAGGTATTCTGTAAACGGCTCACCTCAAACCGAGAGCAGAGTCTCCCTCCCCCACCAAGGGAGAGAACCCCCAAAGTTCAGAGGCCCCACCATGTCTTTCCGCCTGGGGCCAGGGAGCTCCCATCCCGTTCTCCAGACACGAGCGTCCCTCCTAAACCTGCTCCCTCCTCCCTGGCAGTGCCCAGGCAGGCTTGGCTGCCCCCTCTTGCTCTGGCTCAGAAAGTTGCCCAACTTTGAAAAATGGACTGGATGCCAAGGTCAAGCCAGGGTGACCCCCAGGACCGGACGGGCTGTGCATCTGGTAGTTGATGATGCACAGGCTGACCCCTTCTCGGTGCCTCTCTTTGTTCCTCTGTGCCCCAGGCCCCGCTCCTCCCACCTCGGCCTCCCCATGCAAAGGCCTGATTTCCCAGCCTCCCTCCCCTCCCCCCCCACCCCAGCTCAGCCAGGGAGGTTTTCCTTTTTGAAAACCTAAAGGAGATTTCTTCTCACATCTCTGTACCAGGAGCAGATGAGCTTTCCCTGAGTAGATGTTTATGTCTTATAGACCCTACGAATCTTGCACCTGATGAAGTTTACCTCTTTGCCTTGGCCACAAGGAAGCACAGTCATCCTGAAAGTTCACCTATGGCCAGGACATACCCTCAGAAGACCCAGCTTAGTCTGGCTCCATCTGTTTTTCCTCTTGCACCCAAATGCCCTCATTCCCCCCTCTTTCTTATTGCATTAAGTATGTCTTAGGGCAGCATAAGAGATCTAGATGTGAGGCAGAAACCTAAAACTAAATATAAGCCAATTTAAACCCTCCTGCCCTTTCTGCTTCCTGCACCCCTCCCCCACCCCAACCCCAAAGATCGCCCTAACAAACTTCCTAATGAGACACATGGGTTTGTTAAACATCCGACATCGAGGCAGACTCGTGCAGGGATGGCGAATGCCGAAGGCCACGTTGCCCCGCCTCCGCGATCCCAGAGCCCACAGGGTCACCCCGAGGCATTGCTTCACTCTTCATCTTAGACTTAAAATCACACTGCGTGCTCTGGAGGAATTTTCCTACTCTTCCTCCGGCCCTTCCGTTCTGTGACGGCCTTATTAAAGAGAAGAAGATCATGTCTGGTACTAAAAATGCCTCCATCAGAGTATTTCCCACGGCTGTTCCAGCCCTGCCCTCCCCTGGCCAGCCCAGCCAGGGCTCCTGACCACATAACCATTGTCACAGGAAGCGATGAAGCAGCACTCAGGGGAGTGGGCATTCGCCTCACTGACCAGTTTGGGGGCATCTGAGACACCTGCCTTGGATCTGCCCAGATGCTTCCTTCCCACGGACAGTCGTGGGTTCATTACAAGTTAGAGTACGACATACACACAAGACTGGGCCAAATTCCACCAGAGGCGTGGCCTTTAGGAGCCAAAGTGCAAGGCCCCCAAGGGAACCCTGGACTGGAGAATAAGGGCTTAGACCTGAAGCAAAGGGCTGCCTGGTCTCCCCCACTGAGGCACAGGCTGGGAAGCGGGAGCAAGGGGTGGGGAGGGATGCACATTCTACAGGTCGGAAGGGCCCCGTGGGGCTCCCTTCTGGAGACAGGAAGTGCGTGATGAATTCACGGTGCCCCAGGATGAGCACTGTCCAGGAGCGAGAGCCCCGGAGACCTAGCAGGTGGAGCCCTGCCATCTCCTCGCGTCTCATGGGTGTCGAGCTTTCAGCAGGCTTGTGCTGTGGAGGAGCAGCTAAGGGGTCCCTGCCCGTAAAGGGTGGAGAGAAGAGCAAAAGCTCCTTCCCCGTGACCCCCGAGACCCTGCAAGGAGTGGCTGGATTGCCCTCCTTTGATGGGTCAAGGCAGAAACGTGGGACGAGAAGCGCGGGACAGGATGGACCAATGGCCCTGATTTCCCTTCCCCCACCCCCATCCTCTTTGCCACGTGACTCTGCACTTCCTGTCCCCGCCCCTGAGTTCATCCACGTGACGTGCGTTGGCCACAGGGACGTGAGCGAATGTGCCTCGTGCCCAAGCTGGACCAAGTGCCCGTGTTTCCCCACTGCTCTCGTGCCTCTGCCTTGGCCGTGAGAGCACGCGGGCTCTCCTGCTTCGGGAAGACACGCGTCGAGCAGCCCCGTGTCCCCAGATGGCCAGCTGAGGCCACCCTCCCTCGACCAACCTGCCGCCAGCCTCCGGAAATGAAAGCGACCGACAGAGACCGGAAGAAACACCCAGCTGAGCCCCGCCTGATCACCAAGCCCCTCGTGGGAGAGAAGGAAATGCTGACCTGTTTTAAGGCACTGAGCGTCGGAACGGCCAGGTTAGGCTGCATAATTACAAATAAGTGAACCCCCTTCTCAGGAGCTCGTCCAAGTGGGGAAGGACCTAGTAAAATCTCACCCGGTGATTTTAAGCTGTTTTTTTAAGGAATATTTCAGATGCATGTTTCATATTCCAATGCTTTAATACAGTTGTTAACTATTATAGAAACGTAATGAAAAAAAAAAACCCCAACACAGACTCAAATAGATGGAGAACCAGATTGTAGCTCACTGGAGGCCACCGCGAATGTGTTATGACTTGGACGGCCACTTCGCCAGATTTTGTTCAGACTTGAGAAAGTAAAGGAGGCGGGGCAGGGGGACTCTGTCTCCTTCCTCCTGCAGCTAATGAATTACTGGAGAGCAGAGACCAGGAGACAAGATGTTTGAGAAGCGTTAACGTTTGCCACTACTTATCTCTATGAAGGAGAATTCCTTTCGATGCTGTGAATCCAAGCGGACGTGAGAAATCAGAAATGAATTCTCCTCGGAGGCAGACACAGCAAGTCTCCGAGAGAAGTCCCTAACTGACTTCATTGTGTGGCCTTGTAAGTAACTGTCACTGTGGACTAATGAGCTGCCGTGGACACCCTGTCGTTTAGTTCTGTTATGTTTACCAGCACTCAGAGTGTGGAGCGGGGGTCAGGATCGGCTGGCTCTTGCCTCCAGTCCCCAGCCCCGATGTGCATTCACTGCCCGGAGGGGGGACCGTGGCCGTGAGGGACCCTGGGCCCGTAGCTGCAGTCAGCTCACTCCTCGCGGCCAGCTCCTTCCCATCGGAGCGGGCTGAACTTTGCGGGCACGGTTCCATTGAGGAAGACAGTCCCTTTGCTGTCTGCTGGGGGTGTAATCGTGAGGCTGAAGTTCGAGAATCAAACTCAGAACAGAGCAGGAGGGGAAGTTAGACCTAGCATTTCAGGGCCATGAAGGGACTTAAGACCTGCATTCATTCACTCATTCACTCATCAGCCGACATTTCCGGACAGCCTACGCCGTGGCAGGTGCCACTCCAGGGCCAGGGAGTCAAAGTCTGGCCTGATCCTCACGGAGCCCTCCTTTTAGCAAGGACAGAATGGGGAGGGGGTTGCCAGGACAGGCGTTGGCACCCAGTCTCCCTTCTCTTTGCTGTGTGACCAGGAGCCAATTGCTTGACCTTTCTGAGCCTTAATATCCTTATGGGTAACAGGGATAAAATCACCACTAGTAAAATGCCTGATGCTTCAGAGACACTCCCTCCTCAGCTTTTTTTTTTGTTTAACTTGCACATAGCCGGCAAATTATAAGTTCTTTACAGATGTTCACTCCATCCTTTCCCCCACTGCATCTCTGGTTTCCATCCCTCTATCATATAGAAATAATCATGCTTGTATTCCTTTTCCTAGGGCTGCTGAAACAAAACTGGGTGGTTTAAAACAACCAAAATTCATTCCCTCACAGTTCTGGAGGCTGGAAGTGTAACATCAAGGGGTCCGCAGGACCACGCTTCCTGCCGCGTTTCCAAGGAAAAATCCTTCCTTGCCTCTTCCAGCTTCTGGTGGCCCCAGGTCTTCCTGGGGTTGTGACAGCAAAGCTCCAGGCTCTGCCTCCACCTTTCTGTGGCCCTCCTCTCCCTGTGTCTCTCTGTGTCCTCACCTGACCTTCTTATAAGGACACCAGTCATCGGATGGAGGGCCCAACCTAACCCACTCCGACCTTATCGTAAGTACATCGTAGTACAAAACGCTATTTCGAACTAAGGTCACATTTGGAGGTTCTCCGTGAACGTGAACTTGAGGGGACAGTGTTCAACCCAATGCAATGCCTAATAAACATTGAGCACATTTGAAGTATCAAAGCCATGCTAAGCACTCAGCAGTGAGTTTTAGCCCCACACGCTGGGCAGAGCACTTAGAACAGGCCGGTTCTGTTAGCATCGCTTCCTTTTCTCCCCACGACCAGTCTATAAGGCAGGACGATCCCCATCCCGGTGAGTCTAAGGTTGAAATTATTATCATCCCCATTTTACAGACAAAGAGACTGAGGCACAGAGAGGTCGAATTACTTGCCCGAGGCCGCACAGCCCATAAAGGCAGAGGCAGCCATCAGGCTCTGTACCCTGGTGCTCAATCCCTCCGGAACACTCCTCGCGCTGTCTCACTGGGCTGTGTTGAGGGCTGAGGCAGGCAACTTCTCCCCCATTTCAGAGATGACGAAGTTGGAGGTGCAGAAGAGCAAAGTGACCTGCCCGGGACTGCAGCGTTGTGCCTTCTCAGCCAGCTGGGGCCCCTGAAGGCTGGCGCCCCTCCACTGCCCGTTCGCCCACGGGTTCCTTGTCTGTCCAGCACAAGCTGAACGCCAGCGCGGGCTCCTGCTGAGGTTCCAGGCCTGGGACAGCGACCCAGAGCCATTGAAATTTCCCCCAGGCCTCGAGGATGGTGCTTGGGAAAAACATTGGCCTCGCTGTTTCCTTGCCAAGCCATTCAAGACCTCAATGCGCCCAGAGCAGACGTGTTGCCCAGGGGGAGGCCTAAGGAGCCTGGGGACCAGGGAGCAGTGCTGTCCTCCTTCCTCCTCACCTTGTCCCTTCTTCACCTCGAAAGGCTGAGCAGGGAGTTCAGTCCGTAACGGGAACTCTAGGCTTGGCCCTGACTTAGCCCATTTACAGCCAAGAAGAAAAGCTCCCCGCTTTGCACATAAAATGTCTTACACCGGCCTGAACTCACTCTAGGTCCTCAGTGACAAACTCATGCCTCAAACCATCAAAGATAGTATCCACGGGGGGTGGCGCCTGGGTGGCTTAGTCAGTTGAGCATCCGACTCTTGATCTCGGCTCGGGTCGTGATCCCAGGGTCGTGGGATTGAGCCCCGCGTCCAACTCCACGCTGAGCATGGAGCCTGCATAGGATACTATCTCTCACCCTCTTACCTCTCCCCTGCTTGCACTCTCCCTCTCTCTCTAGAAATGAAAATAAAATAAAATAAAACAAAATATAATAAAATAAAATAAATAAAATATGGTACCCAGGGGACTGTGACCTCCCAACAGGTTCTAAGGCCATGGATGGAACAGGCTGGTAAAGTTCCAAGTCTTCTCTGAGGATAAGAACCCTGGGGCCATGAGATAGGAACATGTAGAGAACGTCCACAGACCCAGCTTAGGGGGTTTATAGACTCAAGGGCCCACAGGAGTTAGGTGGAAATGTAAGTGAGCAAAGTGGGGTCCGCAGAAGGCAATAGGGAGTGGGGGGGCTGGGGTGGAGTGGATGCCCAGGCCTGTCTCCAGGGCAACCGCTCCCAGCTCTGGCTCAGTGCTGTTAGGCAGGAATGCAGGCTTCATATGCCCAGAGGTTTTAATTTGTCAAGAGGAGCTGAAAATCTAGCCTTTTCGGTGAAACTCCAACTTTCTCCAGGCTTTTTCTTTCAATTGTTAAATGATCTTTCCATGATGGCGGCTAATTCAGATTTTTTTGGAAACCGCTGTGCAGTTTCACAGAACGCGTGTCTGGGCTATTTGACGGGCCTTGGACCACCGCTTTGAGAGCAGGGGAGGAGGCTCCGATTCCACGGCTTCTGATCGCCTTCGATCTCTTAGGTGCAAGTGATCCCTGGTGAAGTCACATACTCAACGTCGCACCCCATTCTCGCAGTGTAGGGTATGCTCAGCTATCTTCCGTTCTCGTCTGCACTCCCTTGCTGACTTCACTCCACCTCATGCTTGAAATACCAGCAGATGCTCCCCAAACTGGTATCTCTAGGCGTTTCCTCTCCCCTGGGGCTTAGGCTCAATTGCTCTCCTTCCTACTTGACATCTTTACTTGGACGGCTAACACCGCTCTCACACTAACCATGTCCTTACCCCAACCACTGAGGCTTCCCTTACCCTCAAACCTGTTATTTCTGTCATCTTCCCTGTCTCGCTAAATGCCGACTGTATCCTAGAACATCTAGCTGAGCCCAGCCTAGCTCAGCCAGCCTCCAGTCACCCTGCAGGTGCATGATTGCTATTCTAAGCCACTGACTTTGGGGGGAAATTCGTTACACAGCCATAGCTGGCTGATACGCTTCCTGTATGGTAACATCCTTTCTTCTACTGTAATCACTTTTCTTGCTGCCATTTTCAACTTTGAGGGGACGTATTGTTCAGCCCTGGTCAAAAACAAGGGCGTGAGCCTAGTAGCACTGTGGACAAGCACACAATGGTAGAGAATGGCTCCCCTGAGAAGAATCTGGAAGGTCTCTTTTAGCATCATCATCTGAAACACACTCCCCTTTTGTTGACATGTATGTGTGATTCTGACATGCTGTGGATTTTATTTGGCATGTAACTGGAGACTTTTACAACTCATCACTCTATTTAGGAAAAATGTTATGTTGAGTCATTTGAATGGGAATATAATTTTTTCTTCTATAAACACCAGACCCCAAAAAATGAAGTATTGTGAGACACAGTCTATAAAACTTGGGTGTTAAAAAAAACAAGAGACATCTTCCTGGGAAAACTTTAATTGGGTGGTGTTCTGGGGGGAGGGGGAGCCTGTATTTCCTGTATTCGGAGACACCATCGATGATAAGAGGCATCATGGATATAGTAACAATTCTCCTGGGGAGTAACGAAGCAGAACATTCCGTATAGGCTCAGATTTTGGCATCCCAGAGGCAGGGGAGTTAAACAGGCACGAGAGAATCTCAGAGTTGAGGACGCACACATGTGCTTACAGACACACACGTGCACAGAGACGTGACAGCTGTTCCCATTGAAATCCCCAGCTGATGCTGACGGCAGTCTGGTCGGACCAAGTGCGTCCTTCCAAAGCACCTTGGATCACTTTAACTGAGAAGACAGTGCGGCCACGTCACTTTGATCCGTGTGAGGCTCTGAATGAAAACACGTCTGAGCTTCCTGCCAACTACTCCCCTGGACCTCAGACCGAGGGCTGGAGTCAGTCCCCACACGCACGGTCCCACGGGTCCTGCCACGGAGGAACGCAGCCGTCTGTGTGCTGAGCCTGGAGAGACTCCCAGAAGGCCCGCCCGTCCTCCACACATCTCCCTCGCTGCCTGTCTCTGTGCCTGAAATTCCACTATTAAATTCTTGAATTTTTTTTTTTTGTTAATCTGGAAGAAAGAAATTATTTGTGTGTCAAGTTTTAGCAGGAAAGAAGAAGCCCCTTTCGGACTTGACGAGGGAGTGAATGTGGGAGGTGGCACAGAGGTTACCAACAGCAGGAGCCACTGGTAGCCCCAGGACGGAGGACAAAGCGGGGGCGCCAATGGAGCAGGGGTGGGGGCAGGGCCACAGGGGGTTGGAGGCCATCACAGGGTGGAAGCTGAGTCCTGCAGGAGGCAGGGCTGCCCCTGGAGATGCAAGGAGGCAGAAAGGGAAGGAAAGATACTCTGTCTCCACCTCCCTCCCCACATCTGCCCTCGAGACTCCCCCGGAGTCTTCCATTCACTGAACCCAGCCAGAATCCAGCTGACGGGGGTCCCGAGAGTTGCAGCCTGTGGGGGTCAGCCCCTGGAGATGCAGAGCAGAGCAGGGGTGGATGAGGAATGGATCTGAATGAAAATAGGCCCCCACTCTGCACGTATCCCATACAAGGCCACTGCGGCCCAGAAATGCTTATCACTAGGGTCATTAGCTTATGGCTCCTGTGGGTTCCAGAGGGGCTAGAGATGGAGTGCCACTGTGGGCTTCAGTTACGACTTCAGGAAAAATATTAGTGATAATTGACATTCACGGTGCTTAGCACTGTTCTAGGCTTGTCTTTATACCTTTATTGCGGTGTAACTGACATGTAATAAACCGCGCGGGTTTCCAGGATTCGGGATCAATGAAATCATAGGTGTGTACTCTTTTCAGTCTGGCATTTCATTCAGTAAAATTCATTTCATTCAGTAAAATGCTTTTGAGATTCATCCACATTATTGCATCCACCTATAGTTCATTCCTTCTTACTGCTGACCGGACTCCACTGAATGGATATACCACAATCTGTTTAGGCTTCCACCTGTTGGTGGACACTTAGGTTGTTTCCGGTTTCTGGCTGTTACAAATAAAGCTGCTAGGAACATTCGTGCGTGAGTGTTTATGTGGAAATGCTCTCATCTCTCTTGGGTAAATATCTAGGAGTAGAATGAGCAGGTAATACGGTAGGTGTATGTTTAACTTTTTGAGAAATTGTCAAGTTGTTTACCAGAGTGGTTGTACCCTTTTGCAGGGTGTGTAACTCCAGCTGCTTTCATTCCCACCAGCACTTGGTGTGGTTCATCTTTTTAGTGGGCATGTGATCGTGTATCATCGTGGTTGTAATCTGTGTTTCTTTAATGATTAATTACAGGGATCGTTTTTTAATACGCTTATTTTCCATATGATTATTTTCTTTGATGAAGCGTCTGTTCAAATATTATGCCCAATTTTTAAGTTGTTTTCTTATCGATTTTGAGAGTTCTTCATATATTCTAAGTGCAAGAGCCTTACCAATATGTGATTTACAAATATTTTCTTTCAATCTGTGGCTTGTCCTTTTAACCTAGCAACATTGTTTGAAGGACAGAGTTATTAATTTTAATGTAGAAGAGTTCATCAAATTATTCTTTTTTATATACTGTGCTTTTGGTGTTATACTTAGGAAAGCTTTGCCTATGTCAGGACTACGACGATTTTCCATGATGGTTTCTTCTGGAAGTTTTTGGAGTTTGGGGTTTTACATTTAAGTCTATGTGTTAAAATTTCTATATGGTGCATAGTATGGATTGAGACTCAATTTTTTTGCATCTGAACATTCCATTCTTCCAGCATTATTTGGTGAAACTGAATTGCCTTTATTCCTTTGTTAAAATGCAGCTGTCTATATGGGTAGTATGGTGGGTCTATCTCTGGACTTCTGATTCCATTGTTGGCTTTTAAAAAATCTACTTGTCTATTTTTCTGCCAACAGCACACACTCCTGTTATTGTTAACTTTATAATAACTCCAGAACTCAAATAGTGTAGATCTTCCAAGTTTGTTTTCAAGTTGTTTGGGCTAGTCTAAGTCCTTAGCAATTCCATATGAATTTTCGAATCAGCTGGTCAACTTCTACAAAAACAGTCTCCTGGGGGTTTGCCTGAGATCATACTATATCAATAGATTAATCTGGCGAGAACTAACATCTTAACAATGTTGAGCCCTGTCAATCCAGGAAAACAGTGTACTCTCGATTTATTTATGTCTTCTTTGCTTTCTCTTAACAATGTTTTGTAGCTTTCTAATATACAGGTCTTCATATCTTTTGTCAATTGTATCCCCGGGAATTTTATATCTGTCATCTTATTGTATGTGGCAGGGGTTGACCAATGGGCTAAGTCTCTTCCACTGCCTGTTTTTCTCATGAAACCTTTATTGGAACACAGCCACGCCCATTCAGTTACATATTGTCCAGGGGTGCTTTTGCCCTACAACAGCAGAGCTGAGGAGTTGTGACACAGACTGTATGTAACCTACAAACCTGAAATCTATCTAGCCCTTCACCTATATGTCAGAAAGTTTGCTGACTCTTGCATTCTTTTTTAAATTTCAGTTTCCGGTTGTCCGTTGCTACTATAAAGAGGTAACAATATGTTGATAGGAATTGACCTTGTAACCTGCAAACTTGTCAAACGCACTTATTAGCTGTAGTAGCTTTTCCATAGATGTCATGGGATATTCTGCACAGATGATCCTGTTGTCTGAAAATAAGGACAAGGTTACTGGGGCACCTGGCTGGCTCAGCTATTGGAGCGTGTGACTCTTGATCTTGGGGTTGTGAGTTTGAGCCCCACATTGGGTGTAGAGATTACTTAAAAATAAATTCTTTTTTTAAAAGGTGGTTTTTCCTGATCTTAGAGGAAAAGCATTTGCTTTCTCCATTAATTATGATGCTAGCTATAAGCTTTTCATAGACGCATTTTATCAGATGGAGGGCAGTCCAATCTATTCCTAGTTTACTTAGACATCATGAATGTTTCCCATGTATTAAATTACACAATCCTACCAATCCCATGAGGTAGGTACTGCTATGACCAACATCATACAGATCAGGAAAATGAGGCTTATATAAGAAACTTGCGCAAGGTCCCATTTGAGTTAAGGGGTACCAGAGATTTTAATCTAGAAACATGTGTATGTGTAGGGGTACGAATGGGAGAGGGAGACATCTGACTCACTCCACTCTTGCTTGCTTTCGAGGAGCAAAAAACTTTTACTAAGTTTCCCCCAGCGGATCTCTCCTTCTGTCTTATTGGCCAGCCCTGCTGAATGAATGAATGAATGAATGAGTAAATAAGTAATTAAGTGAATATGTGTATATACACATATATGTACACATATATGTGTGTATACATGCATATATGTGTGTGTATGTATGTAAACATATGTGTGTGTGTGTGTGTGTGTATATATATATATATATATATATATATATATACTGGTAGAGTATATATAGAATGTATATATAGAATGTATATTTATATATATACATATATGTGTGTGTATATATGTGTGTGTGTGTGTGTGTGTGTGTGTGTGTGTGTATACTGGTAGAATACATATATGCTGGTAGAAAAAAATATATAGATTTGGGACCAGTATCAAGATAAATTCAAATAACTTTGAGCAAATCGCTTAGCAGCCTAGACTCCGTTTCATCACCTGGAAATGGAAAGAATACTTGCCCCAGGAGGCTCTCGTGGGGGACAGATTTAGAAAACTATTATGAAAGTACTTTGAACCAAAAAAGTACTTTGAACCTGATGAATGCGTGAACATGTGTTGGGATGGTTAATCTTCCTGTTACTCCCCATTCCTTGAGGACAGGGACATTGTCTAACTTTTCACCACTGTATCTTGAACCCCACAAGTGTCTGGATCGTACTGAAGTGTAACAAACATTTGTCAGAGAGATGAATGAATGAATGTTTACACATAGATCCGTCATGTGCTTAACTAATTAAGTGAATTGTGAGTTGGTTTGCTTTCTCCCTACCAGCCTATAAACTTCCCCAGAGGGGACACTAGGTTCCTTCTAATTTAGGACCATTCATGCAGTATCTTAAGTCTCTGGGGTGAATTACAGACCTTTTGTGGTGTGACAGAAGAGACGAGGGAGGAGCGGAGGGGCGGGCAGGGAACTAACGTGAGTTACCACACTGGTTGGCCCCCCAAGCCTTGCCTGAAGTAATTGATGAATAAATAAATCTGTGCTGCTCTCCCAGGAGCGTGCTGGTAGAGGCCCCATCAAGTCAGTGCCCGCAGCGGACCGCCCCACTGAGAGACCCCCAGGCTCCTCCCGAGCGCATCTGGGGAACAGCACAGAGCCCACTCGAAGGCAGAGTTCAAGCACACCCTCATGTTGAGTGAAAGCCATCCAAAGTCTTCACCTGGAGGCAAAAGGGACATTTTGTTTCTTTGCATTAGAAGCAACAGACGCCCACGAACCATTTTAATGAAAAGCCTGAAAACTGAAAAAGAGAAACGCATTGTTTCGTGAAAGCCACAGAAACCCAGGCAACCTCTATGGGCAGGGCAGCCAGAAAACTGGAGCCCAGGAGCGACTCAGGAGCGCCCGCAAGCCCGACGCCTCTTATCTAGGCTTCCCCCTGGTGCAAAAATGCCCACTAGAGACAGGAAATGCCTCTAACGTCTCCCGGGCTCCGCCTCCTGAAATAGACACCGCAGCGAACCACGGCCCGGTGGCAGGTCAAGAAATCCTGCCTTCGGCGGCTGATTGGCTGAGCTTGGTCACAGGACACTTGCCGACCAATCAACGACCGGCCGAGGGGAGGAGTCATGCGGGAAGGTCGCTGCCTTGGAAACCACGCACGCATTGAAGGAAAGGAGCGTTTCCGGAAGCAGAGGGCTGCTGCTGCAAGAGCTGGCTCGGGTGGGGACGGAGCGGACAAAACAGGGTGCCCTCCGCGGCTGTGCAACTCCTGTGTGCCTTAATAATAATTTAGAAATAATAGCTAATGGTTTACCAGTTATTCACTATTTTGCCCTCTGTCTTGCTGAGCCAGTCTCATAAGAGACTCACTTTTTACTTGGGGAAACTGAGGCAGAGGTGAGGCACCTTGCTCAAGGTTGCCCCCAAACCCTGCACGCTCCCTGCCTCCCCTCACACCCCGCAACTACCCCCCTCCCCCCCCAGCATTGGGGTCCTTGCTTGTCAGATGAAGGAATCCAGGCATCCAGGGATTCAAGGAGGTGTTCAGGGCAGGGTTCCAAGGATGTCTGAGGATGTCTGGTCTCTGGCCACAATTCCCACCCGCTTTCTGCTCCTTTCATTCACCGACGAGACTGAGCTCAGGGAGGTGGCAGGTCTTGTGAAGGTGGTAGTTCCCGTGGACATAGGAGTGACCCCAAAAGCAAGCTCCTTCTCAGTTGCTGAGCTGCTCAGGGCCCCTTATTCCTAAAAGAGGGAAAACCTGCTTGCTGTTCATGGTGCCAAAATATAAAGCTTTTCTTGTTCTTCCAATCTGTCTCTCTTGGCTTGCTGTGGTGTTTAATTTGCCATTTATGACATTCTAAGTTAAAAAAAAAAAACTTTAAAATTTTACGTCATTAGCATAAATTTTACTATTCGCCTTCAAGGTGAGCAAGGTTAGTTTTAAACGCAACTATAAGAGCACTTAACTCCTAGATGAAATTGCAGGCGTTACACACTCTTGGCCCCTAGCTCACGCATACGTATTCCGTTCTTACCCGAACAGGGCAAAATGTGCCCAAAATGAACTGCGCTGTTTTTATGTCACTTCTTGGCTCGCGCGCTTTCTGCTGCCACTCTCCACCTTCAGTTTGCTCGCCAGTGAAGAAGGACCAAATGGATGAAGAACCATGGGTTGCCCCAGCTTTCCTTCTCCTTCAGGGCCATCGCTTCTGGCAGAAGTGGTTGGCCGATGCGGGAAACTGACATGAGAAAGAAAGGATCTTGAAAGCATAGTGCAGGTTGTTCGCGCTTCTCAGAATATCAGTGTCTTCTTTCTGTATCTGAAGCGCGTTCAAGTTGGACAAAAGAGAAGCGGAGTTTCTTGCAGCTCTTAGCAGTCCCCCTGATTCTGTCCGTAGACGGAATAAGCCTAACTTGTACTTGCTGTGAGGCTCCCGGACCTCGCACGCGGGCGGCTCCGTCGGAATTCTGCTCTCCTGGAGCCTCATCGATGCCAGATGCGAACCGGGCCTCAGAGAACAGCAGGAAACGCCCATTGCACGCGTCTCTGGTCGTGCACATGCTCCGTTGTCCGGCCAGATGTCACTGACAAAACGCGAGTTCAAGATAAAATCAGGACCTCGCACCGTCCAGCCTTGGTGACGGGCGGGGCTGCTTGGGGTTCCCCTCTCTGTTCCATTCCCCGAAACTTCCACTGCCTCGGCCTCGCCAAATTTTGCTCAGACGCCCTGCGTGGA
Source organism: Panthera onca (assembly GCF_046562875.1). Classification (NCBI taxonomy): domain Eukaryota; kingdom Metazoa; phylum Chordata; class Mammalia; order Carnivora; family Felidae; genus Panthera; species Panthera onca. Next base: position 6,223,361 of record NC_138342.1, read on the forward strand.
GTCAAGCCTCCGCACCTTTGCCTGGGCCATGCCCTCTGCCTCGAATGCCCTCTTCTCCTCTTTGACGGGTGAAGTCATCTGCCAACCCACGAGTGCTGCGCTACTACTACCTCCTTGACCTTGACCTCGTCAAGCCGAGTTGACCCTTCTCTCTTCTGCACCTTCTCCTCCTTCCCTGCTTCTTCCTAAGAGACAGCTCTGTGCGGTGATGAGAGCTGAGTTCTGGAATCTGAGGAGGTTCGGGCTCCCACTTACTCACTAGAGGATATTGGTCAACGACGTAGCGCCCCCCCCCCCCCAGAACCTCAACTTTCCCATCTGTAAATTGAGACTGATTCCAGTTCCCCAAGAGGGTTTGTGGTGCAGACGAAATGGCAACCCGACTGCAGGCTGCTCTTACGCACTCCATGCGACCGGGGCTGCGTTTATTTTCCATTCTTCATCTGCCCTCACCCCCTTAGGATTTGGGTCATCACCGCCCTTCCTCCGCTCAGCCTGGGTTCTTCCCAAAGCAGTGTGTTTGGACTCTCCCCTCCTCTGGGGAATGACATCTCCAGCAGGAGAATCCGCCCGCCCCCCCCCCCCCCCCCCCCCGCCCCGCACTCTGGACTTTCCCACCCCCTGAGGCCAATCTGCCTGCAGAATTCAAAGCAGATTCCGACCTCCTTCTTCATTTTCCAACCACCCCTGCTAGAATTCCCTTCCTGCCCATCCCTCAAGTCTCTGTCCTGGGCTGATTTGCTGTTTATGCTCCCGGTTCTCTGTTTACATTTGCTCCCCTCCCGGGCCTCCAGCCGCATTGTTCCGGAGCCCAGGCCTGCTCTCCAGCCCCCACTTGCTCAGCTCCCCTTAGGGCAAGCGCCAGTTTACTTTCACAAACCTTAAGGAAAAAAAAAAAAAAAGCAGCCACAAATGCCAAAACCTTTCCCGAAGCCCAGACACCACAACGTAATCATCTGGGGCTCCTCTACATAATCATGGGTCTTGCCAAGTCTCTGGTTTAAGGGGGAAAAATACAATGTAAATATACAATATATTAGACTATTAGGAATTTTCAGTGTAGATTCCAAATTATTTGCAGCCTTGAAAAGAGGCAGACACCCCTGGGCTGACATCCCTTCTCTCCATCCGCTTCCTGGCAAGCTATGGCGGCCGGGGCGGGGGAGGGAGGGTCCGCCGTGAGCCTCTATTTTCTCATCTGTGAAATGGGCACATCTGACGGAGCCCCGCAAAGACCAAATGCCTGAAGGCGAATGAAGGGCGGAACCCAGCACCCAGGACCAGGTAAGCCCTGAGCACATAGCCATCTCCTCCCCTCTGGAACAGAACGACAAAAAAGAGGGGGGAAATGAGCAAGAGTTTGCAAGCAGCCACGGGGGGGGGCACCTGTGCCACCCAGAGGACGATCACTGGAGGCAGGAGCAGAGATGCTACTGGAAGGTCCGTGGGGTTAGGTGAAGCCAGCTTCTGAGAATCGAGGCAGCTCTGAGGGGAAAAAATAAATTAAATAAATGGTTTCTCTAATATGGGGCCATCTGGCGATTTGATAAAAGTATTGGGTTTCTCAAGGCAGTCCGCGAGTGCTCCCTGGGCGCCACCGTTTATGGCTTAAATATGACTTGCATGTGGAACCAGCATTACAAATGAGAAACAGCAGCTTCTGAACTTGTTCCCTAATGGGGGCCTTTCATCACCCAGTTACCCTTAAGCGTCTCCCTTCCCATTGTAATTGGCCCTAAATGAAAAGCATTAGTCCCGTCAATAAACACTAATGGTTCTACTGACTAAAAAGAAGGGGGCGGGGACTAGAAGAGAGGTCTCTTTAAAAGACAGGAAGGGACTGGCGTCACCTCCCTTCCGGAGCCTCAGGGTTTGATATTGGGGCGCAGAGGGCCGCAGTGGGGGAAGAGCCCCTCCAGGAGCCCGAGGCTGGGTGCCCCATTCTGGCTGCGCTCGTACCTTGCTGTGTGACCGCTTGTGGCTAGCTCTCCTTCTCTGGGCCTCCCCGATCCTTGTTAAAGTGGATATAATGAGGCCGCTCTGCCCTGCTCACAGTAGGGCTGGTTTCAAGGATCAAAGGAAAAGCTGGATGGGAAAAGACTTTGAAACTGTAAAGGGCTTGCTTGAGCCCTGGAGGAGTCATGGCAATTTTATCCTTCCTGGAGATGGGAGCTGTCCGCCCCCCCCCCCCTCCGCCCCCCAGGTTCAAACCGTCTTCTGCCAGGATCCAAAGGGAAGCCTGTTCAGGGTCCCTGTGCCCCACCGCAGCCTGAGGCTTCCAGGCCCACAAAGAGGGGCTGTTTGAAATTAAACTGAGAAGGCATTCTCCATTGGGTGGCTTGGGGGAAATCGTTATTTATTTGTTTGCTTAAGACTTTTCAGAAATGGTCTAATCCTTGCTTGGCCTCCAGCCTTCCCCTCCCACACCGCCCCCCCCACGCCCGCCCTGCCCTGCCCCCCTCCCCACCATGCACAGTGGTGAGAAAGGTGGGTTCTCCAGGGAGCACAATTATAAGAGCCCAGAGATGACATATCCAGGAGCCACCCAGCATTGTAAACAGCACTCTTTTCAGACTTGTCAGGTTGAGCTTGTATTTTGCCATCCGCCCTCGGAGAAGGAAAAGGCTGGTGCCAGCCTTCTGGAAGGCACAGCCCCCCCCCCCCCCCCCCACCCCGGGCCAAGAGGTAGGAAGCCTACACTAGCAACATTTGCTGTGGGCCAGACCCCTCGCTAGGAGCTGAGCAGCCATCGTGGCGCGTGATCGCTGTCCCACTCACGGCCGCGCATTTGGAAACCCGTCCTGGTAAAGTGAACGGGGCGAAGTCACACGGCAGCAGAAGAGACAGCGGATTCAGACTGGGCGCAAAGCAGGTGCCGCATCCTTCAAAGTGGCTTCCTCGGGACCCAGGGTGACCTGGGGGGGCCACGCTTGGACTGTGAGGCAGACACTGTGGCTGTCACATCTGCACCCGGGCACCCTCACCATCCTGGAGCATGCTGCCCTGTTTCCTGGCACCAGCACGCGTCTTTCCTTCCCGAGGGCTTTCCCTGGCTGCCTCAGACAGAGCCAGACGTACTAGGGTTCATGCCTGCCCACGGTAGCAAGAGTAGGAGGCAGTGCCTCAGGCCAGCTGGGGTATAAATCCCCCAGCTCCCTCGCCCTTGGGTGCCGTAACTCTGGGTTGCCTGTCTGTACTCTGTCCCAGAGTTTCCAGCGGGCATGAGCCGTGACCTGCTTTGTAACGTTTTCCTCAGCGACAGTCTTTCCTGTCCCATCTCACATTCCCTCGTCCCTCAAATCAGTGTCTCAGGCTCTGCTCCCAGGAGAATCCAAATGAAGGCGGGCAGGTGGAGGCTGGGGAAACTGAGCTGACGCCTGGGTCGTCCAGCACCAAGCAGATGGGAGCCCGGACCCCAACTAAGACGCAGCCTTTTATCCATTCATTCGACACATCATGACCGACACCTTGATGGGCCAGGTCCTGTGGTGGGCACGAAACGGAGATGGTCCCTGACCTCATAGAAATCACAGACCGCTGCAGAGGGCGGGGGGGGGGGGGGGAGGGTGTCTATCAATAAGCAAGCAAAAAAGTAAGAGAGGCGCCCGAGTGCCCAAGTGCAAAGTGAGGCTGGGTCTTCTCCCTTGGGGGAGGGGACGCTTAAGGGGAAGACATAAAGGGGGGGGGCGTGAAGAGAAGGAGCTCCCCCCCAGGGCAGAGGACAGAGGGTCACACGTGGCAGAAGCCTTGTGCTATATTTGCAGCGACGCTGATGTGGGTGTTTGGACTTCACCGGCACTTGAACCAGATAAGGAACAGAAACCCTAGTTCAACCTGCCTTAAGCATAAAAGGGAAAACATTGCCCAGAGTAGCAGACACGGTTGGGGGGGGACAGGTGGAATCGGGGATCCATGGACGCTCTCACCTCTGTTGTCCTCCTGGTTCGGTCCCTCACGCTGACTATACTCCTAAACCAGCTCTCCCCTTGCATTTGCCAGATCCACCCAGACTCCCAGCAAAAGGCAGAAAACGCACCCATAGCGGTCCCCCTAAGTGAGCAGCTCATCCCAAATCGCTTAGGACATTTTGGGACAGACCCGGACCGTGCGCCCCACGTGCGTGGCATTTTCTACCCAAGCCACACTCCCGAGCATACGCACATATGAGCACATATGAGTGCTTGTGTCCTCCCAGGGACGTGTCCGAGAGTGTTCACGGCAGCTCTCTGCAGAACAGCCCAAAAGGGGAAGGACTCAGGTATCCGTGGGCGGTAGAACGGACGAGTGCAATCCGGTATATCCTGGGGAGGGAGTATCTCACAGCAGCGAAGGACACCGGACGGTTGTCCCCACGGTGGGGCTGAGTCTCGCAGATGGATTATCAGGAGAAATAAACCAGCCCCAGGAGGGGAAGCCCGCCAGGGTGCTGCAAGTTCTCTTTTTCTTGGTGGTGGTACCTGGGTAGGAACACAGGCAAAAGTTCATCAAGGTAAGCTGTGCACCCGGGATCTTTGTACTTAATATACATATGTGAGGCCTCAATTAAAATATAAACCGTAAGTATCTTAATGCCCCCGAGAGTATCAGAGATTCCTGTGTACTCTCTTTTCTCCTGCTTTTATTCTCTTATCCTGCCATTATTGCCCCTTCCCCCTGATTTCTTTTTTTTTATTAAAAAAATTTTTTTTAATGTTTATTTTATTTTTGAGAGAGAGAGAGAGAGACAGCATGAGCAGGGGAGGGGCAGAGAGAGAGGGAGACACAGAATCAGAAGCAGGCTCCAGGCTCCGAGCTGTCAGCACAGAGCCCAATGCGGGGCTCGAACTCACGAATGGTAAGATCATGACCTGAGCTGAAGTCAGACTCCCAACTGACTGAGCCACTCAGGCGCCCCTCTTAATCTATGTATCTTTATCCCACCATATTGTGTCTCTGAAACTATTTCAAACCCTTTTGTGATGAGAGAAGTTAAAAATTGAAGACGAAGAAAAAAGCCTGAGTAGCTGTCTGCTTTTGTAGCTTTAATGAAAGTGATTCTCTTTTTATTGCCTTAGCTTCATTGCTTTTTGTCCTAAATCAAGATTTTCCTCTGTCTGCCAATTTGCAAACGGACCGATTTCTACCAATTGGCCTTAACATATACAAATCAGTTTCATAAATAAAAACAAAAGTTTTCCAGCCGACACAGCTTTTGGTTTTCCATCCCCAGGCCCCTGCCCCACGGTGTTCTCCTGGCAAGAAGACAAGAAAGCTATCATTCTCTTCGACACAGCATAAATTGCCATCCTTTCCCTGGGTAAATCTCAGACGCCGACTGCCAAAAGCAGGCCGCTGATTCATTCCAGGGAGATTCCAGAGTAATCTGCCTCACGGCCTGCAACCAGAGATGCCTTCACCGGACCCCGTTATAAATTAACATTTAATCCTGGCCCCGGGAATGCTGGGGCTGGAGCAGGCCATGGGGGCAGCTGAGCCCACCCCCAGGAAGCCAGGGAAGGGGCCCCGTCCTAGCTCTGTGTCCCATGGACCCCCCACAGTCTGGGGATAGATGTGATTTCCAGCTTGGGTGGATTCAGGCTCCATTGATGACATCATGTGATCTTGGCATGGGCAGGGGGCGGCGGGGGGGGGGGGGGGGTGGGCGGGGAATCAGAGCCTCTGTGAGCCTTAGTTTCTTGCCCTCTCTGCTCCAGTTACTCGAGGGGCACAGTGTGGTTCGTCAACTCAGCGAGCTTCTCTGCGTCTCGATCCCCTGCAGACCGCAAGCTTGTGAGCGCGGGGACCGTGCGGTATCCCCAGTGCCCAGCACGGTGCTGTGCACACGGCAGAAACTCAGTCAAGGTCTGTGAACTGACTGGATGAGGACCGACCCAAGAGATGCCCCGGACCCGTCGGATGTGGAGTCCCAGGGAGGAAAGAGGTGGTGCCATTCACCAAGATGAGCCACGGAGAAGACGCGAGAAATAAAGGACGGGGTGGGGGTGGGGGGTTGCACTTGGCAATCTTCCTGCTCCTCCCCCCCCCCCCCCCCCGCCAAGCCGCACCACCAGCGGGAGATTCAGGGTCTCCAGAAGATACTTAGAGCATTGTCATCCCCCCCCCCCCCAGATGCTCAGATAGAACAATCAAATAGGATAGTGGGACCTGTTGTCTCCAAGGGCAGGGCGCCAGCCTTAGCAGGAGAAGAGACATCTTTTCTCGAGACGGAAATAGACTGTGGGGTCACCAGAGGCAAATGGCACCCAGCTCTAAAAGATGGGCCAGGGCCCAGACCTGCCACTGGCGCTTGGAGGGGACATGGAAAGGAGACTCAGATTTGATAGGTGGGGGTGTTCACCCGAAAGCACAGTGCCCGCTCAGGGAGAGGCCGAGACCCGGCTCCCAGGTGCTGGGGGCTCGGGCTGGCCCAAAAGTGCCACTCGTGTTGTGGCATGCGTCCTGTTTCCAGAAAGAGGGGTGGAGTTTCACCCTGAGAGAGTTGGAGAAGGAACCAGGTCTGGGCCAGGGCGGGGCAGTGGGGCAGGGGCTGCCCTAACAGGAGGACCCAAGTCCTGAGCCATACAAGGGAAAACCCAAGTCTGACCAATTATCTGAGGGTTGTCCCTGCAGGGACGAAGGAGGGATGCTGTCCCCACTGGGCGGCGGTCCCCCAGGAGGCAGCCTTGCCCTTCGCCAGAGAGCTCTGGCAGAGCCTGTGTGCACTGGGGGGGCCACCAGGGGCCCCGGAGGAGCAGGGGAGGGGCTGGGCTCTGCCGTGCTGCCTTGCAGCTGTCACAGAGAGAAGGACCCGGCCCCGAGGTGGACACTGAGCAGGGGACACGGAGGGATCGGGTGACCGCAGAGCTAGGAGCCACGCTGCGGAGGGGAGCCCGCCCGAGAGATCTGTGCCAACCCTGGCTGGCTCGGCGTTTCCGGTGTGCCGGGATCTGCTCCTCATGCTCTACTGACTGAAGCTCTCAGCAGCCCTCGAGGACCAGTGTGTCCCCACCATCCCCATCCTCGTGTTCCTGATGGCCCAGGCCCGCAGAGGTAAAACTCCACTGCCCAGGGACACCTGGGTGGCTCAGTCAGTTAAGCGTCCGACTTCGGCTCAGGTCATGATCTCGAGGTTCGTGGGTTCAAGCCCCGCGGCGGGCTCTGGGCTGACAGCTCGGAGCCCGGAGCCTGCTTCGGATTCTGTGTCTCCCTCTGTCTCTGCCCCTCCCCTGCTCGTGCTCTGTCTCTCTCTCTCTCTCTCTCTCTCTCTCAAAACTAAACATTAAAAGAAAAATCCACCGTGCAAAGTCACACGGCTAGGAAACGGCAGGGTCAGAGCTCAAACCCAGGAAGGTGGGTTCCAGAGATCACGTGTGGACCCCCTCTTGTGACCTACCTTCTGATCACACAGGATTTGGAAAGCTGCCCCGGGGTGGGGGGAGGGGGTGGGAGCCTCGGGACCCCCAACCCCCAACAGAGAACAGTCTCCCCATCTCTCAGAGTCGGGTGCTGCTTGTCTCTGGTGACCCCACAGTCTATTTCCATCTCAGGAAAAGATGATTCCTTCTCCTGGTGAGGCTGGAGCCCCGCCCGTGGAAACAAAGGGTTCTGCTATTCTGTTAGATTGTTCCAGCTGAGCATCCGGTGGGGGAATGACGATGCTCTAAGTATCTTATCTGATGCTGATTGTGCTTTACTGGGGGACGCTGCGTGCCCGCATCGCCATGAATGTTGTGATCTGCTCAGCCAGGTCCCGAATACACGTCCCAAGATCCACATCTATAGTAACGTCGAGAAAAGTAATACTCCACGTGTCTCGTTCAGCTCCTCACAATTTCACCCCCACGAATGGGATCGACCCCCACAGCAACGGAGCGCGGAAGGTGCTTTGGCCCCTCCCAGAGCTGAGGAAACGGAGCTCAGAGAGGTTAAGTGACTTGCCCAGGATTGCCCAGTGTGAGTGCCAGATGTCTCACTCGAGAATGTCTAAATCCAAAGCCTCTGTAAGCATTGTCTTGTGAAGAATAAGACTTTTATTTGGAGGAAAAAATATCTTTAAAAGAATATTTTACCACGGGTAGGAAGGAGTTCAGTGCTTTTAATACAAGGAACCTACCCAAAATTGTAAGGTATTTCCTTTCCCAAACAGAGGCAGAAGTGGTTCTGCTGTTGTTGTGTGATTCTCTGTGAGGAGGCCCTCTGGTATATTCCACGGGGCGGGTCTGTGGCCCCGAGGCGGAGGTGGTTAGAGCCTGCTCTGCTCCTGAGCCTGGTCCTCGGAGAGATGCCCAGGATGTGCTCCAAATTACCACAGAGTAAGAGGAAACTTTCCCACCATCTTGGGATTGCAGATTGCTGGGTAACTGAGCCATGAAAAACGATCAGACCCATGTTCCTCCACTGGCCTCGGAGAAAAAGTCCTGAAAGCAATTTGTCGTGGTGGAAAGGAGACCGGCTGCCTGCCAGAGAGCTCTGGGGGTGCGGGAGAGGGAGCGTCCCCGTGCCTCCTACGACATCTCCACGGAATCCGTCCGTCTCTCCGAGAGCCCGGGTCAGGGAGACCGTCTCCCTGCCCAGCTTCTGCCCCCTGTGGACTTGTGACCACGGAGAAGCTACTAAACTTCCCTGTTGCCTCAGTTCCCCCATACATAAAATAGGGGCATTGGGATTCGAGGAGACAAAAACACGCAAGATGTAAAGCACCTCACGCAGCCGTGACTCACAGGGGCCTTGACCAGTGTCGCTTTTCTGACCCTCCGAAGCACACCCCCTCCACCTACTCGGGGGACATCCGCTCCCACGGTGCTGAACGTGCGGGCACGTGTTCAGAAACGCGAAACAAGACTCGGACTGAAGCCGTCCTGTGGGGAAAAAACCAGAAGGGCCACAGTAAGAAACTGCAGGTCGGCCCAGGTGTGGGGACACCTGCGAGGTTCCGCTTCCCCTGCGCAGGTCAGCAGTGAGGGAAGAGGCAGCCGACCATTCATTCTGACAAGGCAGCCCGCACCAGCTCGGGGGGGGGGGGGGATGGGGGGAAGGGGGATGGGGAGGTGGGGGGGGAGCAGCCACACGGCCTTTTCCATCAAAGCACTGAAGCATGCTGCGCTCAGTAGCAGGAAGTTGCTGTCTCCTTCTTGAGAACCCCTGTATGCACCCCTGAACCCGCCCCTCTCGCCCCCCCCCCCCAAAAAAAACTGTTTGGATCCTCCGAGGCTTCCTAGGTCCGGAAAAGGTTGTTCGGCCTCAGAGGTCCCTTTGGAGACCAGTCTAGCTACCCACCGCTGTCATTGCTCCTCGTGGCCACAAGATGTCACTGTTGAGGATGGGCTTGCTGCAGCTCGGCTAAGGACACCTGGGGACAAGCTCTCCCTTGTTGGGGCTTTCGCGGTGGCCCACCCTAGGTGCCAACAGCATAAGCCTGGTGGTTCACATTCCCACATTCCCGAGCGCAGCCGTTGCTCCCCGAAACATAACCACAGTGCCAGGGTGACGGGGTCTAGAGGGATTTTTTGGAATAAGTCCTAATTTCTGCCCAAACCAGTTCTTTCCCTGCTAACCTAATGCTCCGTGATGGCTAATCTTATGTGTCAACTGAGCTGGGCCTTAGTGCCCAGATTTCGTCCAACGTTATTCTGGATGTTTTGGGATGAGATTAACATGTTTTTAATTTTTTTTAAATCTTTATTTATTTTTGAGAGAGTGCGAGTGGGAGGGGGCAGACGTCTAACTCGAGAATGTCTAAATCCAAAGCCCCTGTAAGCAGTATCTAGTGAAGAATAAGACTTTTATTCCGAAGCCGAAGCAGGCTCCAGGCTCCAACCCGTCAGCACAGAGCCCGACACAGGGCTCAAACTCACGAACCGTGAGATCGTGACCTGAGCCGAAGTTGGTCACTCAACCGACTGAGCCACCCAGGCGTCCTGAGATTAATATTTAAATCGGTGAACTTTGAGTAAAGCAGATTATCCTCCATAACTTGGGTGGGCCTCGTCCAATCAGTTGAAGGCCTGGATGGAACAAAAGACCGACCTCCCCCAAGCAAGAGAGAGTTCTGTCAGCAGACAGTCTTTGGACTCAAACTGCCACATTAGCTCTTCCCTGAGTCTTAGCTTGACATCTTACCCTACAGATTTGGGGTTTGTCGGCCCCGTAATCATGTGAGTCAATTCTTTAAATAGCCTTCAGGGCACCTGGGTGGCTCTGTCGGTTGAGTGTCTGATTTCGGTTCAGGTCATGATCTCACGGTTCGTGAGTTCGAGCCCCGCAGCAGGCCCTCTGCTGTCAGCACAGAGCCCGCTTCGGATCCTCTGTCTCCCTCTCTCCAGCTCCCTCCCCGACTTGCACTCTCTCAAAAATAAAATGAGATATTTTTTAAATCTTTAAAATAAATTGTTTTCTGTATATACGTATGTCTGGATAACCATGACTAATCCTTTCATCCCCGTGTTGATCCGGCCACCAGCCCTGACTCCTCTGGCTGCCATCAAGTTCTCTCCAGGCCCCTGATGCCTCTACCTGCCTGAGAATCTTGATCGGGGTGAACTCAGTCTTTCCTGACAGCATTCTTCAGTGTGGAATCTCGGAGAACAGGTACAGGGATCTGGGTCCCTAGGCTAAGTCAGCAAAGCAGTCCCTTCCTTCCCGTTGTCTGAGCCACGAGATCCCATCATCCTTATGGTTACAAACTCACGGAGGCCCCTCAAAGACTCTCTGCTCTGTCTCCCAGAGGCTGAGCACCCCAGGCTGGCTTCTGGCCACCTGAAGCAGTCACACACAGGACCATCTGTGGGCCCGCCCAGCACACTTTCCACACACCTCCTCACCTAACGGGATTCTCTGCGGATTCTGGGAGGTGGGTATTGTGCATTTCACGACGAACAGGAGGCCTTAGTGAAATGAGTCACTTCTCCAAGGTCACACTGCTGGTCAGCGGCAAAGCTAATATGCCCCTCAGAGTCCATAATGTTTTAATAAAAATATTATTTTTTAATAGAAAAGTAACATTGGATTTGTGCCTTAATCTCCAGCCTATTTTAGCCATCTTGGGTCCAGACTGCGCTCCAAACTTTTAAAACCATTTTTGGGTTGATTAGCCAAGAACAAAACAGCTTCTAGGGAGTGCAGGTAATGATGCCAAGCTGTTAACTTCCAGCAAAAGTTAACCATGATACTGACGAAAATTCGATAATATCCATTATTTATCATATTGTTCCCCCATCATCCCTTTATGAAGAATGGATAGAGGCCCAGGAATCCTAATTGCCATGCTTCTTCCAGATGGAAGAAATAATAATTTTCTCTGTTCTGCCTTTTTTATAGTTGAATAAAGTTTATAGAGAAGTCAGAGTTTATTCCGTCTGGTTGTAAGGGGTAAGCAGGAAGTTCTGACCGTGTCCCAAATCTCTGGGGCCGGTCTGCCATGAGCTAGATATCTGACATTGTGACGTCCCTTCATCTACCTGGGTCGCCGTAAAAACCAGAGGCATAACCGGAGTGTTCCAGAATCCCTTCCAAGTCCCGAGGCCCACCAGGCTCTGGTCCTGGAACACCCTTCGGGGGTCCCCCGGGTAGGAGGCTGCCCTGGGGAGACCAATGCCCCGAGGCCCTGCTGTAGCCCAGGACTGGTAACACCTTCATAACCAGAGCATTTATGAGGCCCAGATGCCACTCCTGGCTCTGACACCAGCGACTATGAAATCTTGGACAACTCATTTAATATCTTGGCGTTTCCTTATCTGCATTTTCCACATCGGGAAGGTAGACACGATAACGCCAGGCTGAGCCTACCATAAAAGTAGGAAACAGTTTCTTTTATTTTCTTATTTTATTTTTTTATATTTTTTTAAAGTTCATTTTCTGTTTTTGAGAGAGAGAGACAGAGTGTGAGCGGGGGAGGGGCAGAGAGCGAGGGAGACACAGAATGGGAAGCAGGCTCCAGGCTCCGACCTGTCAGCACAGAGCCCGACGCGGGGCTCGAACTCACCAACCATGAGATCACGACCTGAGCCAAAGTCGGACGCTTACCCACCTGACCCACCCAGGGGCCAGTTGAAACAGCTTCTTTTAAAGTGTTACAAAACTGCAGGGGAGAGCGGTCCAATGAGAGAGTCACGTTGAAGACAGGGTCTAGCTGCCCCCTTGTCACCCCTGAATCCCTCAAGTCCTCGGCCATAGCAAGGTTTCTGTGCAACCGCCTGCCCTCCCGGCACGCCAGCTCCCGCCTGTGTTGCGGGGAGAGAGGGGGCTCTGGCTGAGGGTCCTTAGCAGCCAGAGGAGTCGACTGCACCAATCTCCGCGTCACTGGAGCGAGAGAGGAGGGTCGTTCGATTAGCCAGAGAAGGACACTTCTCTCATGAAGCTCAAAATGTCTGCCTTCCGGGAGCACGGGGAGTTCCTTCTAATAGACTCAGGATGGACTCGAACTGGCAAGCTTTCATCAGATCGGTTTTTCAGATCAATTTGCACGAATCCTCTAAAGTGCTCTGCCCCTCACGTACCTTACAAACTCCCAGAAAAACAAAAAAACGAGGCAATGCTACATGGCCAGTGGGGCTGGGTCCAGGACAGCTTCGGCCAGGAGAGCGTAGGGCCTGGTTTTATCAACGGCCCGTCCCTCCAGCAGAGAAGCGAGGAAGCCGGCAGAAGGCGCAAGCCACTCGTCAAGGGCGGGGGCCTCGTCTGAGCCCTGGAAAATGGAACTTGTCTCACAGAAAGCAGAGATCTGCTCTAAGGTGGGGTCAGAACAGGTTTACAAAACGAGGAGTCCGCACAGATGGCTGTGTTCTGCTCTGTGAGCCGATCATCAATGAGAATTTTTATTTAATAGCCCACAGCTTTTGCACCAATGGACGGGAGACCACGAAAGCCAAGACGAGGCCGGGACCCGAGGGCTGACTCCAACGCGTGATTCCCCACTGGTGGCTTCAGCAAGTGGGGGGTCATGGGGCCGTGCCGCGGAAGGGAGCACTGGAGAAGGAGGTTGGGGGAAGGATGTCAGAAGGTTGGTTCGGGAGTTTTTTAGAGTCTAGCCTTCCAAGGTGGAGGCCAAACAGGCAGTGAGTCAACGGTTCAATACTTCCTGCACACAGGTCACCGTCTAGACACGGACCGTTTACTGACAGTGGAATTCTGGACAATATACTGGCAGCCGGAGCCCCAGAACTTAACATCGGCCCCGGGACGTGGGAGAAGAATTGGAGAGGAAGGGAGGAATCCCGAGCTAATGGAGAGCTGGCCCCAAAGAGGCTGTTTTAAACCAGAAGCGACAGAGTTACCTTGAATTGCGGGGGAAATATCACCACCAACAGTGGGGCTGTGAGATTCGTATGACAGGCTGAGGTCAGTGGAAGAAACTCTGCTATTGAGCCAATGGCCATGAGAGAAACAGGGAGAGGCAGGCGGGCCCAGAAAGTCACTAACTGTTGCCACTAAAATGGAGGTAAAAATGCCTCCTTTTCTTGGAGGCATTTCATGGCCAGACAAAATGGCCATGAAGGCACTCTGCAAACTCAAACAAACATGTCCCTAATTGTGAAATGCTATAATTGTTTAAAATAAGTGTTTTACAGGGCGCCTGGGTGGCTCAGTCGGTTAAGCCTCCGACTACCGCTCAGGTCATGATCTCGTGGTTCGTGGGTTCGAGCCCCACGTCGGGCTCTGCGCTGACAGCTCGGAGCCTGGAGCCTGCTTCCGATTCTGTGTCTCCATCTCTCTCTCTGCCCCTTCCCCACTCATGCTCTCTCAAAAATGAATAAACATTTAAATAAATAAACAAACATTAAAAAAATAAAATAAAATAAGGGTTTTACTTTGGAGTGTGAGTTTCTTGACACTCATTGAAAGTTGTCTAGCAATCAGCTCATCTCAAGGGCGGTGGTTTCCAAATTTGGGGATCGGGTGCTCATTTAGTAAAAACAGATCTACACTGTTGATATAGGTTGATTAGTTTCTTTATAAATCCAATACGTGAAAAACAAATCCAATATGTGTCCTCCTAGTATTGGGTGATATTCTAAGACACAATAAACAACTTAGAGCTAAAGTTAAAGCCAGGAAAACAGTAAAAAAAAAAAAATTTAGTGTTTGCCAAGGGTTTGGAGGGAGAAGGGGTGAATAGGGGGAGCATGGAAGACACTGGGGTAGTGAAACTACTCCATCTGGGACTGTAATGGTGGATTCGTCACTAGATACATTTGTCAAAACCTATGGGATCCACACTTGAGCCTTGAGCAGTGCGTGGTTAAAAAGCCGGGTGTAACTTTTGACTCCCCGGAAACTTAACTCCTAACAGTCTGCTGTTGACCAGGAAGCCTTACCAATAACATACACCGTTGACTAACACACGTTTTGTGTGCTATGCATATTGCACACTGTATTCTTGCGATAAAGGAAGCCAGAGAAAAGAAAATGTTACTGAGAACATCATAAGGAAGAAAAAATGTATTTACAGTACTGTAAGACATCCACCTGTAAACGGAGCCATGAAGTTCAAATCCGTGTCATTCAAGGCTCACCTGGAAACACAGGTGAGAGGCGCCTGGGTGGCTCAGTCGGGTAAGCGCCCGAAGTCAGCTCAGGTCATGATCTCACAATTCGTGGGTTCGTGGGTTTGTGCGTTCAAGGCCGTGTCGAGCTCTGGGCTGACAGCTCAGAGCCTGGAGCTGCTTCGGATTCTGTGTCTCCCTTTCTCTCTGCGTCTCCCTGCTCATGCTCTGTCTCTCTCTGTTTCTCTCAAAAATAAATAAAAACATTAAAAAATTAAAAAAAGAAAAGAAACACAAATAACACCCCGATGGAAGTTATGGACTCAAAGTAGCACTAGTGAAACAATATTGATCTCATCCCTCTCAGCAAATGTGGCACATCTATGCGGATGTGAATGATAGGGGCGTGGGTAGGGGAACTGTCCCCATTCTGCTACTTTGTAAACCTAACACTTCTCTAAAAAATAAAGTCCATTAATTGAAGAAAATATTTTTGCTGACTTCATTCAAGAACGCTGCATGGTTTTAAACCATGGAAACGTCCTCCTAAAAAGTCCGTTGGCAGCTGCAGTAAAAAGGCTTTGACCTTCCGCATTGACCCTCAGGCAATGCAGGCCGGTCTAATGCTGCTGAAAATCCATAGGCCAGCCCCATTCTGACATTGTGAAAATCCGTTTCTTAGAATCCTTTCTGTCCCAAAGTGAATTCGATCTGCTTTCCTTTCAACAACCGACCGCAGGGAGTTATTTCTAAGAGGGTGGTCTCCTGGTCTTTCTTGTTATTTCTGGAGTTTAAAATAAGCTCCGTGTTGTTACGGAGGAGACGAGGTACATGAAAAAGCTTAACGGGTTCCATTTCATGTTCCAGAATTCAAATATTTCAAAATCAATTATTCAGCTCTTTGCTGGAGTCTTCGAAATGCATCCTGTAAGTCATAACAGAGATGCCCGCAGGGCAGGCGGCCTGGACCGGCCTCTTTGTTGTCATTCCGAAGGCTGCTTACATGTTCCGGGCTTGTAGATCTGCCCGAGTGCAAGTCAACTTCCTCCCCCCTTCCCCGGCCCCCCACCCCCACCCCCGACTTGTGTTGGGTGCGCTCTGCCTCCGTTTTTCTCCTCCAGCCAGCACCCCCAGCGCTGCGAGCGAGCGGACTCACCACTGCACCTGTACCGCAGCCCCGCCCCCCGCCCCTCCCCGTGGGCTTCTGTTCCCAGGGACGCCCCGGGGGACAGGTGCATGCCACATGCCTTGAGAAGAGCCACCGGGTCTCACCCAAGTGCCTCCGACGGGTCAGCCACTGGTCCGCGTGTTTCGCCTATTTCCGATCACCACACAATCTCAAGAGGTGGCTGTTAGGATCGTCCCAGGTTCCAGATGAGGAAACTGAGGCCAGAGATACTAAGTGGCTCTACGCCTTAAAAAAAAATGCGCACGGAGCCGCTTTGCTGCGCTTTGATCCGGGGCCCGCACGTGCGCGCTCCCAGCCCCAGCCCCGGCCAGGCCCGAGGCCCGGGGCCGTTCTTCAGCTTCTGAATCATCAACACGGTTTTCCCCCAGAGCCCTACTAGGCGCCTGGAAATGTTCCAGAGGGCTGGGATGCGCCAGCGAGGGAGGGAGACATCCCGGCCTTTGGGGAGTCTCTGTTCTTGTGGGATGAAGCGGACGGGACACGATGGGAAAGGAACCCCCCCACCGGATCGGAAGAGGGTAAGCGCCCCAGACAGGGCCGGGTCACAGGTGTGCGGCCCGCCCGCTCCGCACGGAGCCCCGGGCTCAGAAGGGCCCCGGGCCCGGCTCGGTGCGCAGCTGGCCCCACCCTGCAGTCCCAAATAACTTCTGAACAGGTGGCCCCATAGTTTTATTTTGCACGAGGCCCCGCCCATTGCGGGGCGAGGCTGCGGAAGCTGGGAGAATTTACCAGGGCATAAAGGGGCGGGGGAGGGCCCGGGTGGCGAGCGGGCCGCCTGCAGCCTCGACTAGGTGGTCAGTGAGGACCTCCTCGAGAAGGTGTCCAGGGGGTGGGGTGTGTTCGTTGTTTTTTTTTTTTCTTTTAATTTTTTTTTTTTTTAATGTTTGCTTATTTTGGAGATAATGCGAGAGACAGACTGCAGGCAGCGGAGGGGCAGAGAGAGACGGAGACACAGAATCCGAAGGAGGCTCCAGGCTGCGAGCTGTCAGCCCGGAGCCCGACGCGGGGCTCGAACCCACAAACCGTGAGATCGTGACCTGAGCCCAAATTGGATGCTTAACCGACTGAGCCGCCCAGGAGCCCCTTTGCTGATACTGTTCTGCGAACAGGCAATTCTCCGCCTGTTTCCGTGAAAACACTCTCTGCCATCATTTCCATGAAATAGAATCCCAGTAAATCCCCTGTGATGCCTGAGGGACCCTGCCAGTTCTCTTGTTATTTGCGACCGTTAGAAAACAGTTAAAAAGCTCCATTGCGGGGATGTCGGTGCTTGTGGAACATGAGGTTGCTTCTTTCTTCCAGGTCGTGAGCATCCGGATGGTCTCTTTCCGTGTCGGTCCCTGAGTGCCTACGCAGGCAGGAAAAGAACCAAGTATTTGTGAAGCCCTCCCGTGGCCCAGGCGTTAGGCTGGAGGCCTCACCATAGCCCCGCAAACCAAAGTGGCCCATTTTACAGATGAGGAAACCCAGGCTCAGGAAGGCCCGAGACTTGTCTGAGGTCCCACACTAAAAGGGAGCAAAGCCCGGACTCAATTTCAGGCCTGACTCAAAGTCCACATGCCCCCGTGCATTTTATCAGCAGAACGAAAGGATTTTTTTTTAATGGTTTTATTTCTTTTTGAGAGCGATCGAGAGAGACAGACCGTGAGCAGGGGAGGGGCAGAGAGAGAGAGGGAGACACAGAATCCGAAGCAGGCTCCAGGCTCCCAGCCGCCGGCACAGAGCCCGACGCGGGGCTTGAACCCACGAATCTCGAGATCATGACCTGAGCTCAAGTCAGATGCTCAACCGGCTGAGCCACCCAGGTGCCCCTGGGATTTTATACCGTGTCTGGTTTTTGCATTCAAGCATGGGATTCCATTTAGAACATTTCAACTGCATCATCTTGCAATAATTGTATTGTTTGGGGGGGAAATGATACATACCCGGCGATCTTCTTTGAATCTGAGAACCTCGACACATTGCCACAGATCAACTGTTTTAGTGGTCTGCGAAAGCCCCCAACTGCAAAATGTCAGCCTATGAAGGTGTAGCTCTTCTGCCTTCCAGATTCCCTTCTGACGTCAGGCGACGTCATCTCGGTCCCAGCAGCTTTGCTAAACAGCGTCAGGCTGGGCTCGGCCACAGTCCAACAGGCTGTGAAGGCTCTGGTGGGCTGGATGGTGCCCTCCCCCCAAAATATGTCCACATCCTAATCCCTGGAACCTGTGAATGTTCCCTTCCATAGTAAAAAAGTGAATATTATTTTATATGACACAAGATGTGATTGAGTGAGGGATTTTGAGAGGAGACACTCACAGGAGATTATCTGGATGGACCCGAAGTCCAATGACAAGCGTCCTTAATAAAAGCCAGGCAGGGGCGCCTGGGTGGCTCGGCCGGTTAAGCATCGGACTCTGGATTGTGGCTCAAGTCATGATCTCAAGGTCTGTGAGTTCAAGCCCTGTATTGGGCTCTGCTCTGGCAGTGCGGAGCCTGCTTGGGATTCTCTCTCTGCCCCTCCCCTGCTCACTCTCTCTCTTTCTCTCTCAAGATAAATACATTAATTTTTTTTAAAAAAAGAGCAAGGCAGAGGGAGATTTGACAAGCTCACGCAAGGAGAGGAGGAGGTGAACACGAGCGAAGCCCCACCACGCCAAGGCTGCCCGCAGCCGCCAGGAGCTGGAGGGGGCGAGGACCAGATTCTCCCCTCAGCCCTCCTACCCCTGGATTTTGGACTTCTGGCCTCCAGAACCGGGAGAGGATACGTTTTTGTCGTTTTAAGTCACCCGTGTGTCGTAATTTGTTACAGGAGCCACAGGACACTGATCCAAACCCCAACAAACAGAAAGCCTAACGCCCTGTCTCTCCACCAAGCAGAACCACGAAGCAGCAGACCTACGCTTCGCTCAGATTTGGGGGTTCGGCACATCCTCCTCTTGGAACTCCTCGTTAATCGTCTGTGCCTGAGACAGGACGACATCGGCCTTATTCATTTCGTATCCCTACGGCATGGTGAATACTTACTGGTTGGATTATGCACCTTCTCCACCAAACACTTGGGGTTCAGACATCAGCGCCATGGGTTCAAATCTCAGCCCTACACATGCTATGGCTTGGTCACTTCCGACAGCTGCCTTCCCAGTGTCTGTTGTACAACAGAGGGGACAGGTGCTGTCTCACTGGGCGGCCACGAGTATTCCATGAAATAACATGGAAAGTTCACGCAGGGGGCACCTGGGGGGCTCAATCAGTTAAGCATCCGACTTGGGCTCAGGCGATGATCTCGTGGTTCGTGAGTTCGAGCCCCATGTTGGGCTCTGTGCTGACAGCTTGGAGCCTGGAGCCTGCTCAGATTCTGTGTCTCCCTCTCTCTCTGCCCCTCCCCTGCTCGTACTCTGTCTCTCTCTCTCCTTCTCTCTCTCTCAAAAATAAACATTTAAACAAAAAAAAAAAAAAAAAGGAAAGTTTGCGCAGCAACACCCAGCTCATAACAGAGCTCAATACGTCTGTTTTTTCATCAATAATTACAACAAGAAGGAAATGAATAGTATTATTAATAGCAGAGGGAAATCTGGATTATGTGTCAGAAAACCAAGTTTTTTAAATAAATATTTATTTGTTGTACGGCTCTGGATCCTTCAAATATAGAACCAAATACACAGATTGATATAATAACCATCCATGTGCCCACAACCCCAATGTAACAAATATTGATACTCTGGCATATTTGATGCTTTTTTCTCAAAGTGTTCTTGTATCACATTTTTCTTTGTTACAGGATTTGCAGATATTCCAGAGAATAATAATTTGTGCTTTTTCTCTTTTTCCTAATTGGCCTTACAAGACAGTGATCGATTTCATCAGCTTACTCAAATCACAAACTTTGAGTGTATTGATTCTGTTCTATTGCACACGTATTTTCTATTTTTTTTAGCAATTTTTATTCTTGTATTATTTCCTCCGTTTTACATGATTTGGGCTTTTTTGTTGTTGTTGTTGTTCTTTTTCTAACTTATTTGTTGTAAGGCAGGTTTCTTCCAAATAAACTCGAGGACGGGGACTTGGGTACGGGTGTCGGGAAGGGTCCACAGAATGAGCACCAGAGAGAGAACGAGAAAGGCAGCGCTGGGCAGAGGGCAAGCTGAACTGTAGTTACCCCCAAAAAGGCCTCTGCCCCTCCCAAAGGACTCAGGCACAGGGACACTTCTGTGGTTTTAGATTCTGTATCTGTCTATTTGACACTCGTTAATTACAGGACCAAACGGCCAAAACGGTTTACCTCTCCCTGTGACCTTATACTCGGAACCACTTTCTTATCCAACCATCACCCACCAAGCCAATATGCCCCCTGCCCTAAGTCACCCGGGGCCAGGTGCCAGACAACTAGGGACAACCCTCCTTGTGTCCCAGACCCCCTGGAATTATTCAAACTAGCCAATTCTCATATACTATCCCGAAGCATTCCTGCCCACCTGCCTTTCCTGCAGAAACCCTAGTAAAGGGTCTGGCCAGGCTGTGTCTCTCACTTCTGCATCTGCTTCCTGACCAACAAGGGTGCCTCTCCATGAGGCTCCGAGTGGCCTGGCATGCCCTCTTCTCTCCAGAAATGCCACAAAAGTTTTCTTTCAGTGGCATTGACCTCGCTGTGGGAACACTCAGTCAGCCCTGTAGATTAAAATCCAACGGGCACAACAAAGACAGAGAGCCAAGCCTTTCCTCGCCCCATCAACCAGTTATTGAGAGTGGACTGTCCCCAAGGAGAGGATGTGTCCTGGGCAAGGTTTTTGTTTTTGTTTTTTTTTTTTTTTTTTTTTAACCTTTATTTATTTTTGAGACAGAGAGAGACAGAGCATGAACAGGGGAGGGTCAGACAGAGGGAGACACAGAATCCGAAACAGGCTCCAGGCCCTGAGCTGTCAGCACAGAGCCCGACGCGGGGCTCGAACTCACGGACCATGAGATCATGACCTGAGCCGAAGTCGGCCGCTCAACCGACTGAGCCACCCAGGCACCCCGGGCAAGGGGGTTTTTGTCCGTCAACGGCAGTTTCCCAAAGGACAGCCCATTGAATCGCTGCCGACATCCCCCCCAACGGAGGCACTGGGTGCTTCAGTGCTGAGGGAGACTCCGGACGGCACAGAATCTAATGTGCTTAGAGTTTCCCCTTGCTTCTTCGCTAATACAGCAAACCCTTACATCGCGAGTAATGCAGATAGAGACCCTTTCCTCTGCTGCCTTATTGCCAGTTACATTAAATACAGTGCATGACAAGAGTTTATTAATACTGTAGTCAACATCCGCGAGAGCGTAAACAAGGGCCCCCATGCAGAAGAAGATTCCATTGAGCTAAAATGCTGAAAGTCGTCCTACACAGTAACCCTCCTCTCTCTTGTCTCCCTCGCACCAGCCACGAAGGTTTTCAAGCAAGTGTAGGTTAGTTTGTTTATTGTTCTTTATATTTTGTACTTTCTTTATTATTTTGTATTATATTCCAGTATGATAATCATTTTTATATGAATATTTTTGAGCTGTGGAATAAATCATCAGAGTTTTCATCATTTCTTATGGGGAAATTTGCTTTCATATACAAGTGCTTTGGAGTACAAGCATGTTTCCAGAACGAATGATGCTCGCAAACCAAGGTGTTACTGTGTATTCATTTAAGGCTAAAAACGTCCCTCAAAGTAGATCTTTAGCTGCATCTTGCATGGTGATGTTTGTTTGTGCTGTTTGGATTTTCTAAATTTCATTAAAGTTGTTTTTGACATTTCAAACTCTATGACATAATTCCTTAAAAGTTGTGGGTTTTCTTTTTCTTTCTTTCTTTCTTTCTTTTTTTCTAGAGAGAGAGAGCACAAGTGAATGAGGGACAGAGAGAAAGAGAGAGGGAGGGGAAGAGAGACAGAAAGAGAGAGAGAGAGAAGCAGGGCTCACCCAGGGTTTACGTGTTTACCCAAAGTAGGGCTGGAGCTTCCCCGAAGCAGGACTTGAACTCACTGTGAGATCATGACCTGAGCCGAAGTCAGATGCTTAATGACTGAGCCACCCAGGCGCCCAAGTTGTGGATTTTCCATTTACCTTTCTGTTATTATATTCTAGGTGAATTCTACCCAGGTCAGATAACACACTTTGGTGTTTAGTCTTTTGAAATTTGTCAAAACTGTCTTATGGCCCAGCATGCAATCAACTCCGGTAAATTTCCCAGGCACACTTGGAAAGTATGTGTATTTTGCATTTGGGGTTATAGCAACGTGTTTGCCAATTGGGTTGTAATTCTGTTACTCAACTTTTCTACCTTCTTACTGAACTTTTATCTGTGCATCCTATCAATTATCGAAAGAAGTTCAAGAAACTTCCACCGTGACCGTAAATGTCTTTGTTTCCCCTTTAAGTTCTTCCGACATTTGCTTTCCACACTTTGAAGTTATGCTATTGAACATGCATGTAAATTTAGAATTGCTGTATATTACTAATAAATTTACCCTTTCATGAAACATCTGTCTTTATCTGTAATAATCCTTCTTGCCTTAGAGTTGACTTTGATAGCATTTGATACTAATATAGTAATTGTACTCACTTTGTTTTGGTTAGTGCTGCATCATAAATCCTTACCATTCTCTCACTTTCAACTTTTCTTTCTGGCTTCTCATTTAATGTGTGCCTCTTTTAAGCTGCACATCACTGAGTACTATTTATTTACTCATGTCTGACGATCTATTCTATTAACTGGAATTTTTAGCTCATTCGCATTTAATGCCATTACTGATATGGTTTAAGTCAAACATCTTACTGTTTGTTTTGTTTTCACTCCAACTGTTCCTCATACTTTTTCTTCTCTTTCTTGCCTTCCTTTTCATTAATCAAATATCTTATTATTCCAGCTCCTTCTCTAGGCATGTTTTTCACCCATTCTGTCACTGTATTTTTCGTGTTTGTTCTAGACATTACCATATGCATCTCGGACTCATGAGTGTCTACTATACATTTGTATTTTTGCCATTTCCTGGACAATACAAGGGACTCAGAACACATTTTTTACTCCATTAATACCCCCCCCCCCCCACTTTTTGTGCCACTGTCACATTTTAATTCTGCATACGTTCTGAATACTGTGAAACATTGCAATTATGCATTCAGTCGATATTCATTTACACTTATCCACCTACTTGCCCTATGTACTGCTCTCTGTTCCTTCCTGAATTTCGGCTCCCATCTGGGACCACGTTTTTTCTGCCTGAAGAATTCCTCTTATTTCTTTCTTTATTTTAAAGTTTCTTTTTATTTATTTTGAGAGAGAGAGAGAGCGCGCTCACGCATGTGGGAGAGGGGCAGAGAGAGCGCGGCAGAGAGAGAATCAGAAGCAGACTCTGGGTGGTCAGTGCAGAGCCAGACGTGGGGCTCGATCCCATGAACCATGAGATCAGATGCTTAGCCAACTGAATCACCCGGGAACCCCTGAGAAATTCCTTTTAAAGTTTCCTTTGGTGCAGTCGTGCTCATCATTACTCCTCATAGTATTTTTTTTGGCCTAGAAATGTTTTTATTCTGTATTCATATTTCCCCCCAAATTATCAAGCTTAGTTTTGATCATTCAAATATGATTAATGATTCGATTATTTTCATAAAATGTTCAAGACCCCAAGGCTTATTGTACTATTTCACTTTGATTGAATCATCCATTCAATTTTGACTTGAGAACAATTTATCTTTTTAGAGCTTTGAAATATAAACTTGCATACAATAAAATTAACTTGTTTTATAAGTATAGTTCAATAATCTTTTATCGGTGTATGTAGTCATGCAATAACCACCACAATCAAGTTTAAGGACACCTTTATTGTCCCCTAAAAGTCCTCCCTTACCCCAATATGGTCAGTCTCCTCCCAGATCCTCAGCCTGAAGAAACTACTAATCTGCTCTGTCACTATACTTTTCCATTTTGTAGAATTTCCTGTGAATGGAATCACATAGTATGTAGTCTCTTGTGGCTGGGATAGTTTGATTTTGGGGGAGATTCATCTCTTCTTATTGCAGAATTAGCCTCCCATTGTGTGGACACATTACATCGTGTTTTTATCTCTTCACAGGTGGGGTGGACTTGGGCTGTTTCCAGTTTTTCTTTCACTTTTTAAGGAGATTTTTGCCAGCTACAGAGTTCAAAGTTGGCAGTCATTTGCTTGCAATGCATTATTTCATTTTCTCAGTTTTCATTTGTTTTTAAGTCTATCTCTCCTTCATTTCTGGACCACCGTTCTCTGGGTTAACACATTCTTTTTCTTCTTTCATCATTTTCAAGATGTCATTTAATGGTCTTCTGGCTCGCATAGTTTCCGACAAGACGTCTGCTGACATTCTTACCTTTGTTCCCTCGTATGTCGTGGGACTTTTTCTTTGGATGCCATCAAGACTTCTCTTTTTCCTTAGTTTTCAGCAGGTTGAATACGGTGTGTCCAGGTGGTTTATCCTTAGTATTTCTTCTGCCTGGAGGGTGCTGGGCTTCTTGGCTTTCTGGCCTCTTGTTGTTTATTCCTTTTGGAAAATTATCAGCCTTTATCTCTTCAAATATCTTTTTGCCCTGGTCTGTGTCTTGTCTCCTTCTAGAGTTCCAATTACATGCACTGGATATTGTTCCTCAGCTCTTGTATGCTCTGTTCTGGTTTCCCTGCTCATTTCTTCCCCATCGTGTTTCAGTCCAGGTAATTCCTATTGGCCTATATTCATGTTGCTGGATCCTTTCTCCATCTGTGTTGAGTCTCCTGATGAACCTCTAAGGAAGCGTTCTTCATCTATCTTACTAATATATTTTTTTTATTTCTAACATTTCCTTTTGATTTTTTTTAATGTTTATTTATTTTTGAGAGGCAGAGACAGAGTGCAAGCAGGGGATGGGCAGTGAAAGAGAGGGAGACACAGAATCCGAAGTTGGCTCCAGGCTCCGAGCTGTCAGCATAGAGCCTGACGCGGGGCTCGAACCCACAAACCATGAGCTCATGACCTGGGCCAAAGTCAGACGCTTAACCGACTGAACAAACCAGCCACCCCATATTTCCTTTTGATTTGCATGGTGTCAATCTCCCTGCTGAAATGTCGCATTTGTCCATGCACACTGTCCACCTCCACTAATACCTTTAACATATTAGTCATCGTTATTTTGAATTTTCTTTCTGATGGTTACAAATCATGGGTCCTCTTTTAGTCTGATTACATTGATGGCATCTTCTCTTGGCAGTGCTTTTTTTTTTCTCTTCACTTTTTTATGTGTCTCATTTTTAGAAGTTGAGTGTCGGACATCACGTATAGAATTTAGATTGAAGTGGGTGGCCAACCTCGGCCCAGAGCAAGAGCCAATATGGTGGCGGAGCACAAGACAAACTTGTCCGAGAACCTGCTGCACGTGAAGTTCATGCAAAGGGGAGTAGACTCAAAGACCAAGAAACAGCTAGAAGAGGAAGAAAAGAAAATCATTAGCGAAGACCACTGGTATTTGGATTTGCCAGAGCTTAAAGAAAAAGAAAATTAATGCTTCAGATGAATGCTAAGAACAAAACAGAAGAAGT
The DNA here is from genome assembly GCF_046562875.1 of Panthera onca. Classification (NCBI taxonomy): domain Eukaryota; kingdom Metazoa; phylum Chordata; class Mammalia; order Carnivora; family Felidae; genus Panthera; species Panthera onca. Next base: position 6,248,548 of record NC_138342.1, read on the forward strand.
TGAAGGTGACACAGTGGAGCTCGATGTATCAGACGAAGAAATGGCTAGAAGATATGAGACCTTGGTGGGGACATTTGGAAAAAAGTTTGCCAAAAAAAGAGACCGGGCCAGCTATGAAGATGAAAATGAACATGTAAAACCAACAGTTAAAGTAAAGAAGATGTTCTTTAAGCCCCAGGATTGATGTGGATGCTTTAAGACAGAGCTCAGGGGTGCCTCGTGAGGGTTAGTGTATTGTGGAACTCACTCTGATGGCTTCTCTGTAGTTATTCAAACTGTGATGTTTACATGGAAAGAAGTGGATAATTTTGGAAACATGCCATTTTTGAAACAGATATGTGGTGGATGTTACACATCCTTTGCTTCATGGTGTTCATCAAGAATGGATTTTTAGCCCTCGGGTTTCAAATGCACATAGGGATGTGGCTGCTTCCTAAAGACTTTGTGACTTCATTTTTTTTTTTTTTTTAATGGGGCTCTCTTGTCACTGACCTTGAATTGACACACAGAAATTAAACCAATGTTTAAGTTGCTCTGATGTTTCTATTTTACTTTACATTATTAATCATGCCAAGCCAATGTAGACATCTTTTTGGAATCACATCTAATGAGGATTTGTTATATATAGATTCATCAAAAACAAACAGCCTACAGTACTTGTGTGCCACCGAGGCATTGTTGGTTTGTGGAATTACTGGTCTTTGTTAATTAAAAAAAAAATTCTGTAATAAAAAAAAGAATTTAGACTGAAGCAAATAGTATTTATGGCTACAAATAGGTACACCTTTCCCACCAGCCTGTAACTGTCAGCGTTGATTCAGTGTCGCCTGGTTTTGAACCAGGTTTGGGTTTTGTTGTTTCTGTGTTTATCTTCCATACATCACCAGGTTCAGATATCTCGGGTGTTACTTTGCGCTTCGGGTGGGTACCAGTTTGTCCCCAATTTTTTCCCTGTATTCCTGCTCCTCCTTCAGCCTCGTCTAGAGGCTAGCCTCAGTCTGAAATGCATTATCAAATGGGAACTCACAGGAGATGATTTCAGAAAGGAAACGGAGGGGCCAGGATAGGTGAAGCTTAAAAACCATGGTAACACAGGGGATTTTTACTTTGAGTGTCCTAGGAAACTGCCAAAGGGTCTTGACCAGTGACATAATTTGAACACGTCTGAAAAGAATCACTCTGGCTACTATGTGAAGAATTAAACCAGAGGGGCAACAGTCAAAAGATGAGTCGGGATGCTTCGGCATAAGCCAAGGCAGACGAGAGTGGCTCGGACAAGTGTGTTAGCAGCAGAGGAGATGAGAAATGTTTGGGTCAGAATGCAGTTAGGATTTGCTGCTGTGTTGGATGTGGGGTATGAGAAGAAGAGAATTTCTGCAGACAGTAGCTTTTCCTATTCCTTTACTTTTTACCTCTCTGTGTTATTATGTTTTAGGTTTATTTCTGGTAAATGGTATGGAGCTGCATGTAAGTCTTATCTGAGAATCCCTGAAATTTAATACAATTTAACCCTTGTCTTGTTTGTTTCTTGTAATTGCTGTTCTGCCTGGACTTATTCCTACTGTCATTATTTGTAACTTTTTTTTTTTTTTTTTTTTTTGGTTTCGATTTTATTTCTTTTTTTCTCCTCTCTGGACTTTTATTAGATTATTGTTGGCTTTTACAAAATAATTATTACTTCTTTGGTCCCTTTCACGTGGTTGAAAGTTATGTAATCTATTTCCATTATCTTAGGATTTAGCCTTGAATTTGTCGATACGTGTATTTGCCTCAACAAAGGAGAAACTTGGTTTCTGACCCAAATATTGTCACTGAGGACCTGTGAAACCTCCAGCAAATGACTTTGTCTCATACTCGTTCAATGACTCTCTGCCAGAATCCAGTGATGTGTGAGAGAAAGGCTAGGGATGAGCACAATTTCATTCCATGTCCCGTGCTTTTGTACCTACTGTCAAAAGCTCAGAGTGCTCACAGCATGCTATTGGACGGAAGAAGCCAGACCAAAAGGACTGTGTACTGTATGGTTCCATTTATATCAAAATTACAGGTACAATTAATCCCAATCAAAAGTCAGAATAGTGGTTCTGGGCGGACAGAGGTGGGACAGATAAGGAATGACTGGAAGGAGTGTGAGAAGGGTTTGGGCACTGGTTTCACAGCTGTGTCTAGTTTTCGTGTACTTTCTGTATGTCTATTTCAGTAAAAAAAAATGTTTTAAAAAGTATTTTCAAAGAAAACATTGGAAACCAAATAAAACAGAAAATATAAGAGTCTCGGTTGTCAAGGAAACATGTCTCTGTTGGTTACTTCGCCCTAAGCAAGCGGGTGAAGGCCTTTGTGGAGCCAGGCCTGTGCCACGGGACAGGTGTTCAGAGGAGAATGCAGCCTGGTTCTCATCTTCAAGAAGGTCTCTAGGAGGAAAGACAGACTTGGTTTTTCACAATTCATGATTTCACATGGCTGTGACTGCTATAAGAGAAGTGCCTCATTTCTTGTGTGCCAGAATAGAGGTTTTACAAGATGATGGAAGGCGGGGGGGGGGGGGGGGGGGGGACAAGGGAGTGACATCGTGAAGGAGGCAGAAGAGGCTCTCGAAGGAGGTGACCCTTGGTCACTCGCGTGAAAAAGACAAGCACGCGTCTCCAGGGAGGGAGAGGTTTTCCAAATGGGAAGCAGGGACACACTTCATACTCGGAAGCCCGGGTTGTTTGCTACGTCCTGACCTTTGGCTTCAAAGGAGCGGATGAGGCCGAAGAGAGTAGGCGGGAAGGGCCACGAAGGGTCCGGTGGCTGGCTGGTGGCCTGGCCACAGCGTCCCGGCAGAGACTCAGATGGGGGAATCCAGGCACAGTAGGAAGGAAACAGACCTGGGCGGCAGGGACCACAGGCCAGACAGTAATTTTTTTCACAGTTGTAACCCTAATTTGCTCTCCCACCTACCTTAGGAAAAAGTGGTCGTTGGCTCACCAGATGCCTGATTAACTGGAATGCTTCTCCCAAGCATTGGGAGAAGCTGTCCCAAGCCAGCAACCTGGGGCACATGGGGGCCGGTAAGTCTCCCAAGGCTGGTGGACAAGAACTAGCAAAGTTGGGGCTTGAACTCAAGAACTCTGCCGTTGGCATCCCCATCTTTGGCCACCATGCCTTCTTCCCTCTGGACAAGCCAAAGATGCTGCAACTTATATATTTGTGTTTCTGGGGAAATTCATATAGCTGCTCAAAAATAGTACTTTCCTTTTCATCCTGTTTCCCATGGAGCTTGCTCCAAAGTGTAATTCCCTTCAGGCCCATTTAATTTGGCATCAAGTATTTTATTGGTCAAACATCCATTTTATTAACATTTCATCTTATGAAAGTTCAGTGTAATTGCACTGGGTATATTTTCTCACAAAATTATTTGCACGGGGGGGGGGGGGGGGAAAGCAGCTTAGCAGCACCACTGTGCTTAAAATCAGAAGGAGGTAAAAATCAAAAAGACAGTCTCTCTTGCAAAGTACTCCCCACCTTTTCTCCCTGGAGAAGGTGCCGGTGCAAGTACCCCAGTGAGGTCCTCATCACCAGTCAAGACAGGGTCTCAGGGTAACATGAAGGGAAACTCACTGTCATCTCAAAGCTCTGATTCCACGGGAAGCGTGAAGTCAGAAGCGAAGATGCTTCGTTTTCAGAATGTCAGAGCCAGTCTGAGAGTCACTCATCTAACCCCATCACATAGCTGAGGTCCAGACGTGCTGGGTTCTGTCCAGCGTCATTCAGCCAACTAAGCGTCAGCTCTGACGCTGGGTTTTTATCTTCAACAAAGATACAGTGATGTGATTGAGTCTTAAAATGTTTCGGTTACCAAAAATCCGTAAAAATAAGAGTGAGACGGGGACACCCGGGTGGCTCAGTCGGTTAAGCCTCCGACTTCGGCTCAGGTCATGATCTCACGGGTCGTGGGTTCGAGCCCCGCATGGGGCTCTGTGCTGACAGCTCAGAGTCTGGAGTCTGCTTTGGATTCTGTGTCTCCCTCTCTCGCTGCCCCTCCTTGTGCCGTCTCTCTCTGTCTCTCAAAAACTGAATAAACATTAAAAACATTAAAAAAAGAAAGAGTGAGACATCAGGGGAGCATGTGTGGGATAGACAACTAGCAATGCCATCCTGACCTCTCACCAAGGAAATAACCAGGCACCAGGGTCCACCACTGGTCAACTTCTAGAAGACTCTAATATCCAGAAAGGACAAACTGCAATACTTTGTGTAACCATCAAATCTGCATTGGCAAATACACAAATGCTTCAAAAAGGCAGTGTGGCTGTTCATTAAGGAGTTCTAGACAGCCTGTAATCCTAGCTCATAGGAAATTAATGTTCTCTTAAACAATTCCAGGTTTCTTGGTCCAAGCCAGAGGTCTGCAATGCTTGGAGAGAGATTGCTGGTTTATTAAAAATTATATGGAAAGAAGGCAGGAGGCCAAGCCTGATTGTCCTCAAAGACAGTAAGCAGCTCCCAGTGGCCCTGGCACCAAAATACCCAAGACTTTTTGCACACCCACGAGTGAGGTATAAAGCGTGTACCACAGATCACTGCATGTACAGAGAGGAGCTGGCACTTAGCAGAAAGACATGGAAGCTCATGGTCAACACATGTGGGAGTGCCGTTTATCAGACGGTGGCCTCGAAGGAGCCTTGATCGGTAGACGGTGGTGTGGACAGAGCACTGAGACATGGATCTAGCCCCACTTTGCTACTTCCCCACTGTGTTACCTCGGGTTTCTCACTTCCCCCGTTCATACCTCCATTTCTTTACCTGTAAGATGGGCATGATGATGCGGGCACCACAGAGATGTTAGAGTCAGTAATGTCTGTAAATGGCAAAGTCCTTATTGTCCTTGTTTGCTTGTATTATTATTACCTAACTGCTATTCTTAGTATTCTTGGTATTATTCTCACCTAACTCAAACTCTGACCACCCAAGAGTGTCCACATTACAAGGACCAAAGATGTGGTACATAGCTTTGGTGGATCCAGGGTTTGGGAATGCTAAAAATGGTAGAGTTTAGGTCTGATAAAGTCGGAAATAGGAAACCACTGAAGGCTTTTTCACCAGTGGAATAACATGTTAAATAGACATTTCAGAAAAACTGATTTGGGAGTTCCTGGGTGGCTCAGTCAGTTGAGCGTCTGACTCTTGCTTTTGGCTCAAGTCGTGATCCCGGAGTTATGGGATCCAACCCCGTGTCAGGCTGAGTATGGAACCTGCCTGGGATTCTCTCTCTCTCCCTTTGCCTCTCTCCCCCGCTCTCTCTCTCTCTCCCTCTGTCAAGAAAGAAAGGAAGGAAGGAAGGAAGGAAGGAAGGAAGGAAGGAAGAAAAGGAAAATAGACAGAATGATTTGACAGAATTATGCCAAATGACCAAGATGACAAAGACTAAATTTCGGGGGGCCAGCTGAGAAATGATCATAGCACTGTAGGCAGAAGGGGGAAACAGAAGGAGGAAATCACCAAATGTCTAAGGAATCCTTATGGATGAAATGCAGAAATACAAATGGGGGAAAAATAACTTTGAGAAAATAGACTATGGAAGAAAGAGTACATCCATGAAACAAGAACAGCCTGCTATGTAAAATGAACAGAGAACGAAAATAATCACCATCATCATAAAATAAAGGGGAAGAAGTTGTCTTGGAATTTAAAAATATAACAGTGGAAATGATAAAAATTAAAGATTTTGAAGATAAATTTGAGAAAGTCTCCCAGAAAACAGAAGTAAATGGAAAAGAAACAAATGGAATTGAAAGAGAAGGAAGGATAAGAACATCAGAGTCCTGTCCAAGGAGTTCAATTTATTAACAGTAAACATTAACATAAAGGAAAAAAATAGTAGAGGAAACCTTCAAGAAATAACCTGTAAGAATGTTTTCCAAAACTAAAGGCATGAGTTTTCAAACTGAAGAAGTCCCCAAGGGTGCAGCACACTGGCCCCAAAGGGACCCTCTACACAACACATGATTATGAAATTTCGGAACCCTGGAGACAAAGAGAACATGATACAGTCTTCCAGAGAGAAAGAAAAAGCAGATCACGCACAAAGGACCAAAAGTCATGATGATGCCAAGAGTCCCGCCATAACAACCCCACATGACATGTGGAAAGCAGTGGCCTGATGCTGTGGTAACTCTGAAGGAAAGTAACCTTTCACCTAGAACTCCACACTGACCCCAATTCTCCAGCAAGCATAAGAATATCTTCAGACATGCAAGATCTTTCAAGATTTATCTCACGGGGCTCCTGGGTGGTTCAGTCAGTTAAGCACCCGACTCTTGATTTGGGCTCAGATCGCGATCTCACAATTCCTGACTTCAAGCCCCACACTGGGCTCCACACCGTATTTGCGGAGCCCGCTTGGGATTCTCTCTCTGCCTCTGTCTCTGCCCTTCCCCCACTCCCTCCCTATCTCAACATAAATGAACTTTTAAAAAAATTTTAAATTTATCTCGAATATACTTTTTCTCAGACAGCTACTAGAGGATGTGTATTTTCTTTTTTTTTTTTTTTTTTTTTTTTTTTTTTTTTTTTTTTTTTTTTTTTGGGACAGAGAGAGACAGAGCATGAACGGGGGAGGGGCAGAGAGAGAGGGAGACACAGAATCGGAAACAGGCTCCAGGCTCTGAGCCATCAGCCCAGAGCCTGACGCGGGGCTCGAACTCACGGACCGCGAGATCGTGACCTGGCTGAAGTCGGACGCTTAACCGACTGCGCCACCCAGGCGCCCCGAGGATGTGTATTTTCTTAAAGGAACAAACCAGTTAAGAAAAAGATATGGCATATAGGAAAATGGGATCCATCACGGAAGAGAGGCCATGGGAACCCCAGGATGATAGTGAAGGAAGAGCCCAGAGTATAACTCCCCATGGAGCCTAGATGGGCTCAAGTCAGAAATCTCCAGGAGGCTTCTTCAGGAATAAAAGTGTGTGCAGATACCAACATGTCTGAATAGAATCTATGTAATCATAATAACGGAGAGGCATATATCCACCTAAGAAAATTAAAGATAAGCATGCATTGGCAACACGGCAGAATTCAACGGCTGAGTGGAGAGAAAGGGAGAGGGGAGAGATGTGTCACCTCCCCAGCAAAACCAAGAAGTAGCAACGAAATCCCATTATCTCATAATAGGAGGTAATTTGCAAAACCAAAACAGGCCAAAGACTTGGAAGTTATGACCTGCGGGCAAGAGAAGGCTGATGGGCCTATGGCCTTGGCAAGCACTGGAAAATTATTCCACCCTTTAAGTTGGATGCATGGGCATTTTTATAAGAGAAGGAAGAGAAATAGCTTACATTTTGCAAACTTGGGGGAAAACAAAACAAAACAAAACAAAAGAAATCCTAGTCCGGTGAAAGCCAGGACGAGGAAGACGGTTTTGGTCGCCCCGGCAAAGGGCCCTTAGGGAGATAATATTGCAAATTTGAAAACTCCTCCCAGCCCCACACAAATTCAGTAGGCGATTCGGAGCAAGTCCCCTGAATCCTCTTTGCTTCTGCTCTGTTCTTGGAGCAAGGCAGCAGTTGAACTAGAAATGTAGACGTTCTGTCTACGACCTATATTCTGCACCCAGGACCCTCAGATTAAAAGGCTATTCCTTGCCAGGTAAGGTCAGGGGAAAGTCACATAGAGTCACAAGGCAGCATTGCAGAGAGAGGACACACAACCCAGAAGGCCCTGTGGCTCATCCCCTTCCCCTCTAGGAACACAGCCAGGACAGCAGATCTGCCTCTGTTAAGAGGGACGGAAAGGCGGATGGCCACGCTGAGTTCAAGGCTCCCCTGGCTGCTGGGGGTCTCCTGCCGGCCCCCCGTCCCCGCCTTGGTCTGTTGGCATCCTCAGGGCAGAGTTCCTCTCTGGAAGCCCTTTCCATGAGGTGCCCGGTCTAGGAGCGACACTGGCCACTTGCGCAGTCACCGGTCCTGCGCCCTGCCACGTCTCTGCTTGAGGTTTTCCTCAAGGCATCAGTGATGACTGTGCGGGCACCTGTGATCCACCGCCCCGCTGCAGGACACACACCCGCCGGGCCTGAAGACCCTCACGAAGCACAGCGAGCGCCCCTAACACGACAGCCAGCTCGGAAAATCTGCTCTCAGAGGCGGAGAGTTTTCGTGTAATAAAACGACCCTCGTTTCAGTGTCATAAAAACGGGCTGGAAAACTCTTTGTGACAAATCAGAACAAAACACCACGCTCTGGCTGTCAGTTATTGGCTGAGAATCACAACATGTCAAGAGCAGAGGAGAACATAAGTGTCTGTGGTCTTGGGACAATCCTCCAAGATTTATATCCCAGACGATCGATCACACTGCCGTCCAGGAAGGAAGCCATGAGCGACAGCTGTTTAGCAAGGCACCCGTTTTCTAAACAGGGAACCAGAAAAGACGTTGACTTGTTACAAAGTACGAACCCACATATTCTCTGGAAGGGGGGAAAAAAAACCCACTTTCACTGAGTGAAGAAATCCCTGTGTCCACTTGAGTCTTCTGGAAGCAGTGTTGGCCTTCTGCATGTGGCAAAAATGGCCACCATCCCGGAACCCTACCCCCACCCGCCCCCGCCTTACTCTTTCAAAACATCTCCATACAGTCCAATAAAATAAATGAAAACCAAAGAAGCCCAAGTTTAATCTTCAGGGGATGTAATTCAAGCGTAGCCAATTGGACAACTTCCCTGTTAATCAGAAGAATAACTAAGTTCTTCCCCTGCTTTTCTTTGTAGAACATAAAGTTAATACCCTGCTTAGAGAGGCCACATGGAGGTGCGGAAAGAGCCTGGGCTGCAGAATGGAAGCCTGGTTTGTCCCGGATCCACTACATCCCCCAGAAAAAGGGGCAAGACCGGATCTTCCCCAACATGATTGGGTGTTGAGAGCCTTCTTAAGAATTCAGATTCCGGGGGGCCTCCTGGGTGGCTCAGTCGGTTGAGCATCCGACCCTTGATTTCAGCTCAGGTCATGATCCCAGGGTTGTGGGTTCGAGCCCCGCACTGGGCTCTGTGCGGACAGTGTGGAGCCTGCTTGGGATTCTCTCTCTCTCTCTCTCTCTCTCTCTGCCCCTCCCTGCTTGTGCACGCTCTCTTTCTCTCTCTCTAAATAAACAAACTTTTAAAAATACATATTAAAAAAAGAATTCAAAAAAAAATAAATTTACAAAATCAAAAACAATTAAAAAAAATAAAAATAAAGTTCAGATTCCCAGACCCTCTGAATCCCAGCCTCCTGAAGTTAGGCCCCACTTTCTCCGCTGCAAGCCCAGCTCCCTGTAACTTCTCTCCTCTTCCCACCCCCACCCCCGCCAAGGGGTCAGGGCTTTGGGGAAACAAGACCCAGTGAGTCAAAACTTTGCCAGGTGATGGTTCATTATCTTGATGGCGGTGATGGCCTCACAGGCGCGCGCTTTAAATATGTGCGGTCTACCACGTGTCCCTTGTACTTCAAGAAAGCTGCTCCAGGAAGCAGTTCATCAGGAAGTCCGAGTGCAAACTCCGCTCTCAGGTCGGAAGCACGGCCATCTCCAACGGCAGCGAAAGTCAAGCACACGCACGTGTGAGGGGACGCAGACCCATGTGTTAGAACCCAAAGTTTCTAGGACGCAGTGGGTCGAACAAGGCAGAAAGTTCTCCCTCTGTCTCACGACAACCCAGAAGAAAGCAGGAGACCAGGGCGGGCGGGGTCTCTGCTCCGCAAAGTCACTCAGGGACCAAGCTTCCTGCCATCGTGCTGTGCCAGACCCACACGACCGACCCACGACTGCCCGCAGCCACGTTGCTGCCTCCAAGGAGGCGCGCTAGGGAAACAGGAAGACAAGCAATTTCCTCTAGGGCGGTGCCCACGCACGTCCCCCCCCCCCCCGCCGTGAGAACGTGCTTCCCATGGCCACGCCTACGTGCAAGGGAGGCTGGGAAATGTAGTCTCTGGCGATGCAAACGAGGGAGGAGGCTTCTGTTCTGAAAAGGAGGGAAAACAGCTAGCCGGCTCTGCCCTACGTACTGAGGACAGGGAGAAAAAAAAATACGGGGAGAACAAAACACAAGTCCTGGCAAGTTGTGCTGCCACACAGAGTGGGTCCTCAAGAACTACAGTTTCCTTAATTACGGTGAGCGCTGTGTTCGTTTCCTAGGGCTACGGGAATAAAGTACCATAGACCAGGCGCTTAAACGACAGAAACCTATCCCCTGGAGTTCTGGGGGCTGGAAGTCCAAGATCAAGGTATTGCAAGGTTGGTCCCTTTTGAGGGCTGCGAGGGAAAAAAATCTGTTCGATGCCTCTCTCCTAGCTTCCAGAACCCTCAAGCATCCTTTGGCTTGTGGATGATGTTGTCCTGTGCCTTCCCATCATCTTCCTTCTGTATGTGTCCCTGACTCTCCATATGGATTTAAAAAAAATTTTTTTAGGGGCACGTGGGTGGCTCAGTCCCTTAAGCATAGGAGTTCCGCTCAGGTTATGATCTCGCGGTTTGTGGGTTCAAGCGCTGCGTTGGGATCTGTGCTGACAGCTCAGAGCCTGGAGCCTGCTTCGGATTCTGTGTCTCCCTCTCTCTCTGTTCCTCCCCTGCTTGTGCTCTGTCTCTCTCTCTCTCAAAAATAAATAAACATTTAAAACAATTAAAAATAAAATTAAAATTAAAAAAAAACCTTAATGTTTATTTTTCAGAGAGAGGGCAAATGGGGAAGGGGCAGAGAGAGAGGGAGACACAGGCTCTGAAGCAGGCTCCAGGCTCCAAGCTATCAGTACAGAGCCCAATGCAGGGATCAAACTCACAACCTGTAAGGTCATGACCTGAGCCCAAGTCGGATATGCTTAACCACTTGAGCCACCCAGGTGCCCCTCCATATGGTTTTTTTTTAATTTTTTTAATGTTTATTTATTTTTGAGAGAGAGACAGAATTTGAGTGGGTTAGGGGCAGAGAGAGAGGGCGACACAGAATCCGAAGCAGGCTCCAGGCTCTGAGCTGTCAGCACAGATCCCGATGTGGGGCTCGAACTCACGAGCCGTGAGATCATGACCTGAGCTGAAGTCAGACGCTTAACAGACTGAGCCACCTGTAATAGGTCAACTTATAAGATATCAGAAAGCTTATTGTATATAAGTTCAGCCTAAACTCACCTTTCATGAATAATTGAGATAAAAGGCTGATGTAGTTCCCTATTAGGGCTATCGGGAATTACTAACTGCCCTATCTCGCTTCTGTGACCTCGCCTGCTTGCTAAATAGATAACTCAGGATGCAAAACGCTCCCCCACCCCTTCTACCAAGATCTGGCCTAGGCAAGACCCACATGTAAAAAGTCACGTACTCGCTGCCCCGCCGCCCGGAGGCATCTTAGGTGTCTAACTATGATTGGTCATTTTAAACCCTCTTAGGACAAAGACCTTTAAATTGATAGGTTCCCGCCAAAACTAACGTCTATGTGTCACAGTATAATTGGCTACCGTGAAATGCTGTAAATTGTAATGGGTTAACCAAATAATGACATCTTCTGACTTGCTAAAATCCATAGAAGCTCACTGCTGCCTTTGTTCAGGGCCATTCTCTGCACTTTCCTCCTTTAGATCAGGAGATCAGGTTTGGCCCGGCCGTGAATAAAATCTTGCCTCGCTTCTATTTGGCGTCTGGTGGTTTTTTCGACAGCACCCTGTTTCACCACCCAGGCGCCCCTGGATTTTTTTTTTTTAAATAAGGACAAGGACACTCAGTCATGTTGGATTAGGGTCCCACCCTACTTCGGTCTGACTTCTTCTTAACTAATTCTATCTGCAAAGGCCTTATTTCCAAGTGAGGGCACAGTCTGAGGTGCTGAGGGTTTAGGACGTCAACAGAGGAATTTGGACGACACCATTTGACCCATAGTACACGAGAAAAGAGCTGAATTTGAGGTCGGGAAACGCCAGTTCACATCCCAGCCCTGCCACCGGCGGGCTGTGTGATCCTGGTCAGTCATATGAGGTGTGGTCTCTTTGCCCTCGTTTGTCAACGAGGAAGTAACCACCCCTGCCTCGGGGGGCTGTGTGAGGGACAGATGAATCATGTCTGCAAAAGCCCGGAGCTGACTCCGAAGGGCCGTGCTGGCTCTCGCTGGCTTGCCTCCCGGCCTTCTCTGACTAAAAGGTCGGTCCGCAGAGGAAGATCTGACTTCTGGCATGAGCCAGCCTTCCTTCCCCCTCTTTCTTGAATTAAACTTTGTGGACGATCCTCTGGTTGGAAGGGGCCTCTTAGAGAGAAACTCCACCGCGGGCAAAATACCTTCGATTCCCTTAAAGGGAAAAAAAAAAAAATCCCTTTTGGTCCACAGATGGGTAATTGTATTCACTGTTTCCAAATGTCAAAATGCCAGCCTGGGCCAGCTTTCCACTGAGATCAAACAGGCTCCCTGGGCCTCCTTTCTACTGATGTGGGTGTGCATTTAGCCACGGTGTAAAAGCTGATCTCCCAGCCGAGTGGGCTGGGCGGACTGCGCTGTTCACAGCCGAGATAGGGCGTCAACCCTCCTCCTGTGTGGGACCCCAGAAGTCAGGCCACTCCCAGGGAAACCCTTCCAGCTCCCCGAAACACAGTCTATCTTGCCGAAACCCAAGAAACAAAACCAGAAGCGTCCTCTTAACTAAGGCTGCTGCCGCAGTCAGAAGTGCAACACATAAGTGTATCAAATCAACACATTGTATACCTTAACCCGACACAATGTCACATATAAATTACATGTCAATTACAAAAACAAAAGAACTGGGGCGTGTCTCCTGAAAATAATAAGTCAAGCAAGATTTTTCAGGCTAGGTTTTTAATTTTGCGATTAAACGCCAGACTAAGCCTTCATCGTCAATTGATATTTGTTGGTGCTTTTAGAAGTTAGCAACCCGGCAACCGAGGAGTGGGGTGGGAGATGTGCCCCGTGCCCATCCCTGGAGGGTGTGGAAGTTGCACTTCCTTTTCCCCAGGCATCCTGAGAGTGTGCTACCAAAGTTACACAGTGTCTTTATCCTAAGAAAGAATCAAACACTGGACAAGGTCAAAGATGGTCCTCGCAGCACTATTTACAATCGTACAGAATGCAAACAACCTAACTGTCCAATGATCACCTACAGCCTGACCCCCTGCCCCCCCCCCCCCAAACCACCCCGGTCTCCCCTCCAGTGTTAGCTCATCTGGGAAGCCCCCTGGGCCCACCCTTCCCCCCCTCCCCCCCCAGGATTCCTCTCCTGGCCCCATCACATCTCTTGCACACCTCTGGGATAGCAACTGCTACACTATGATCCTTTGTTTGGCATGTTCCAGTCTTTTCTTTTTTTATGTAAAATCTCCACCCAACATGGGGCTGGAACTTATCACCTGGAGATCAAGAGTCACATGCTCGGGGCGCCTGGGTGGCTCTGTCAGTTAAGCATCCCACTTCGGCTCAGGTCATGATCTTGCAGTTTGTGAGTTTGAGCTCTGCGTCGGGCTCTGTGCTGACAGCTCGGAGCCTGGAGCCTGCTTCTGATTCGGTGTCTCCCTCTCTCCCTGCGCCTCCCGCACTCATGCTGTGTCTCGCTCTCTCTCTCTGTCTCTCAAAAATAAAGAAAAAAAAAAAAGAGTCACCTGCTCTCCTGAGACAGCCAGGTGCTCCTGCTTGTTCCTATTTTAACTCCTACCATAGCTCAGCAAATCACAGTAGGCCCGCCTACCACCTTCTTTTGTAAATAAAACTTGGGGGGGACACAGCCACCTCATTTTTATACATATTGTCTACAGTAGCTTTTGCAAAGGAGACCATATGACCCACAAACCCGAAAATGTTTACTCTCTGTCCCTTTGCAGAAAGAGCTGCCAAAACCTGAACTATACCATGAGTCCTTGGAAGAAAGAAAACGTCTTCTTTCTTTCCGCATCCTGTGACGCCTGTGTGGTGCAGGCACACTGTGCATCATACGTGTTTCCTGGGTGGGTCAATGAACCCGAGCTGCCCAACAGGCAATGGTTCTCACAAGTGTATGGGCATCAGTTTCACCCCGGTGCCTTTGTTAAAACGTTAAGTTTCCCAGCCACATTTCTGCAAGTCTGATTTGATCGTTCTAGGGGAAAACTAGGGAATATTCACTGTATTAATTACATGTTCCCAAGGCGACCCGGATGCTAGTAGACTTTAGCCCCGTCAGGAGACACTGATGGTGATCAGGCAGGTTTCTCGAAACACGGTGGCCTCGTAGCCTGCGACCTTCTGCTACTTGCTGGAGAGAAACATATGGAACTTCCCTGAAATGCAGAGCCAAACTCATAAGAACAAACAAAGGAAGAGTCCAGGGCACAAAAAGAGGCAGGTACGGAGAGCCAACACTATCCCATAAGTGCCCGGTGGCCACCCTGGGAGGAGGAGGTGAGGGGTTTGGGCAACTCAGAGACTGGGGTGGTAATGGGTAGCCGGGGTCAGGAGACAAGGCCTTAGCCCCACATGTGACAGCAAATGAGAATGGAGGGACCCACCAGAAAGCAGGGACCCTCGACGGACTGAACTTCAGCAAACGATGGATTATTAGAAAAGTCCTCCCACGGGGCGCCTGGGTGGCTCAGTCGGTTAAGGGTCCAACTGCGGGCTCAGGCAATGATCTCATGGTCCATGAGTTCGAGCCCCACGTCGGGCTCTGTGCTGACAGCCCAGAGCCTGGATTCTGCTTCGGATTCTGTGTCCCCCTCTCTCTCTGCCCCTCCCCCGTTCATGCTCTGTCTTAAAACTGAATAAACGTTAAAAAAAATTTTTTTTTTTGGTGGTTCCAACATGGCCAAGCTGACGGTGGAGGTTCGTGGCTCCAACGGGCTTTCTACAAGGGATTTATCAAAGATGTCCAGGAAGACTCCCTGTTTCTGAGAACAACTGGCAGCCAGAACACCAGGTTCCACTTAATGAAGTTAGATCACCACCACTGCCTGATATAAACAAAGAAATTAGTGAAGGAGACGAAGCAGAGGTATTCAAGAGCAAATGACCAGGAACCATGTGGATGGTGTTGGCCAAAGTTCGAATGATGAAAGGAGAGTTTTATGTCATTGAATATGCTGCTTGTGAGGCCACTTACAATGAAATAGTCCCATCTGAGCGACTTCGGCCTATCAATCAAAATAAAACTGTGAAAAAAAAAATACCTTCTTTGAATGCACAGTGGTTGTTCCTGAGGATTTGAGAGGGGCGTGTGCTAATGACAATGCACATAAAGATTTTAAGAAAGCAGTAGGAGCATGCAGAATTTTTTACCATCCAGAAACCACACAGCTCATGATACCGTCTGCCAGTGAAGCAAATGTGAAGACAGTAAACATTTTAAGTGACACGCATTTGCGAAGTATTCGTAAGAAGTTGATGCTCATGTCCGGAAATGAAGAGGCCGCTAAGCATTTAGAATGCACAGAACAACTTGCGGCAGCTTTTCATGAGGAATTTGTTGGGAGAGAAGATTGAACGGGCCTGGCAATAGGAACACACAGCAAGCTAGGAAGATTCCTGGAGTTACAGCTATCGAGCTAGACGAAGATACTGGCACATTTAGGATCTATGGAGGGAGTGGTGATGCTGTAAAAAAGGCTAGAGGTTTCTTGGAATTTGTGGAGGATTTTATTCAGGTTCCTAGGAATCTTGTTGGAAAAGTAACTGAGAAAAATGGCAAAGCTTTTCAGGAAATAATGGACAAATCTGGTGTGGTGCGGGTGAGAATTGAAGGAGACAATGAAAATCAGCCACCTAGAGAAGATGGTGTGGTTCCATTTGTATTTGTTGGCACGAAAGAAAGCATCGGAAATGAGCAAGTTTTTTAGAGTACCAGATTGCTTATCTAAAGGAAGCGGAACAGCTAAGAATGGAACGCCTGCAGATTGATGAACAGCTACGACAGATTGGTTCTAGGTCTTAGAGTGGAAGAGACAGAGGTCGTCAGGGCCCTAATTACACCTCCGGTTATGGTACAAACTCTGAGCTGTCTAGCCCCCCTGAAACAGAATCTGAGCATAAAGATGGGCCGAGTGATTGCTCATTGGCAGGAGAAGATGATCGAGAGAGCCGACGTCAGTGTGACGGGAGGAGACGCCCAGGAGGAAGAGGGAGAAGTGTTTCAGGGGGTCGAGGTTGTGCTGGACCAGGTGGTGGCAAATTCTCCATCAGTCCTGTGCTCAAAGATCCAGACGGCAATCCATACAGCTTACTTGATAATACAGATCGAGGTTGTGCTGGACCAGGTGGTGGCAAATTCTCCATCAGTCCTGTGCTCAAAGATGCAGACGGCAATCCATACAGCTTACTTGATAATACAGATCGAGGTTGTGCTGGACCAGGTGGTGGCAAATTCTCCATCAGTCCTGTGCTCAAAGATGCAGACGGCAATCCATACAGCTTACTTGATAATACAGAATCTGATCACACTGCACACACCGATGCCAATGAATCTCATCACAGTACTAACCGTCGTAGGCGGTCTCGTAGACGAAGGACTGATGAAGATGCTCTTCTGATGGACGGGATGACTGAATCTGATACCAATTCAGTTAAGGAAGACGGGCTAGTCACAGTTGCAGATTATTTTTCTAAAGCTGCGTCTCAGAGCAGACAAAGAAAGGTCCCAAGGGCAAACTTTGGCTAAAAACAAGAAAGCAGTGGCAAAAGACGTGACCGAAGAGCGTGGTCCTTCAGAAAAGGCAATAAATGGGCCGACGACGGCTTCTGGCGATGAAATTTCTAAGCTACGGCGTACTCCAGGAGAAGGAAAGATTAATACCTTAAAAGAAGGAACCACTCAAGAAGCAGCAGTCCCGAATGTGTTTCACAAACTGAAGAAGTTCCTACTTTCCAGTTCTTTCACATTACATTTTACAATAGTGCTTGGACAAGCTGGCCAAAGATAGACTCTGGATCGCCGGTCTTTACATCACACTTTCAGTTCCTCCATTTGGAATCCAGAAAGGGGAGGGATCCTGAAGAAATCATACGTTAAACATACTTTGACGCCTACTGTGTTATAAAATATATCATCAGATGTGCCTTGAGAATAGTATATGTAACATTAAAAAAAGTTGCTGGGGGGCGCCTGGGTGGCTCAGTCGGTTGAGCGTCGGACTTCGGCTCAGGTCACGATCTCGCAGTCCGTGAGTTTGAGCCCTGAGTTGGGCTCTGGGCTGATGGCTCAGAGCCTGGAGCCTGCTTCCGGTTCTGTGTCTCCCTCTCTCTCTGCCCCTCCCCCGTTCATGCTCTGTCTCTCTCTGTCTCAAAAATAAATAAACATTAAAAAAAAATTAAAAAAAAAAAGTTGCTGGCTATAAAAAATTTTTTTTTTTTTTAAAGAAAGTAAAGTCCTCCCACAGACCCAGAGGAGTCGACCGACAAGCAGGTCTCTCTCAGCCACATCATCCTTTAAGAACCTGTGCCCGTAACCCTCGGGCACTCGTACTCTGTGTTAGCAGTGACACCCCCCCACCACGTGCCGAAGAACCTGAAGCCGACGAGCATTGACCAAAAAGGCCAGGCTAACCGGGATCAAAAGCCACTCTTTGTTGGTTGTTTTAGAAATTAAGCTAGTCGCCGGGGGTTGAGGGGGGTGGGTGTCGGGGGGCGCCTGGAAGAAACACGTGCAAAATCCCCTTGGAAATGCAGCTGCCAAGTGTATCCACTGAAAATGAGTTCACACTACACAATTACAAAGCCACGGGAGCCGCTCGGCAGACACAACCGAGTGCGAATAACGGAACCACGGAATTCTGCTGTTTCTCACCACCTTCTCGACCCCACCAGGTCCCAGCCTGCATCCCCCCTGCCCCCCGCCCACCTGGGACAGCTGCTTTTTTTTTTTTATGTTTATTTATTTTTGAGAGAGAGACAGAGCACGCGAGCAGGGGAGGGGCAGAGAGAGGGGGAGACAGAGGATCCCAAGCAGGCTCTGTGCTGACAGCAGAGAGCCCGATGTGGAGCTCGAACTCACAAAACATGAGATCCTGACCTGAGCCAAAGCCGGGGGTTCAACCGACGGAGCCACCCAGGCACCCCTGCAGCATAATCTGCTCAAAATCCCCGGGGGCGACTCCATTTCAAGCAGAGTGGAAAGGGGAGGCTTGACATCTCCAGGCCCTCACTGCCTCTTGGACCCCCACCTACCCCTCACTGCAGGCCCAGAGGCAGCGCGTTCTCCTCAAACACCCCCTCTAGCTGCTACGCATTTAACTTCTTCAACCCTCTTGTTGTCTCTCTTCCCTGCTATACTGTAAGCACAAGTCAGGAGCGTTGTGTGTTTTGTTCTCGCTGTGTTCCCGGTACCTGAAACTGTGCCTGGCACATAGTAGGTGCTCAGTATGTGTTGAATGAATGAATGAACGAATACAATAGGACAAAAACACTACAGAATTTTAATAGGAGTAACTCGATCATATTAATGTTTAGAAAAATCACTCCTCACATGAAAACCATGACTATTGTTCCCCCACCTGCTGTCTGCGTGTATCGATTTAATTGACACAGATACGTCCCCTTGTGAGGTCAAGGAGACGTGAGCTGTTTTTGTTCTTTTTAATTTTTTTAACGTTTATTTATTTTTCAGAGACTGAGAGGCAGAGCATGAGTGGGGGAGGGGCAGAGAGAGAGGGAGACACAGAATCCGAAGCAGCCTCCAGGCTCTGAGCCGTCAGCACAGAGCCCGACGCGGGGCTCAAACTCACAAACCGTGAGATCATGACCTGAGCTGAAGTTGGACAATTAACCGACTGAGCCACCCAGGCACCCCGGAAGTGAACTGTTTTTATCTGTACTTCCTAGACTAGTAGACAGAGGTCCAGGGACCTTACTGTCTCGCCCAACTTCATATAAGCAGTGCGCCCCCATTGGACGCAGGCTTCGAGATACCTCGCCCGACCACCTACTTGGTTACCTGCCGATCTGGCCCTAGTTTCAAGTTTCGGTGTGAAATCTCTCTTGACACATGGGGGATTTGGAGCTGAAAAGCTAAAATCGGGTGTTCCTTAAAGAATAGTCCCAGGGACGAAAGGTCATTTAATGAGGTGTCTGTCTCATGGCTGGATTATGCACACAGATATCTCACCCCGGAAGGGCATGATGGGGGAAGTGGCTGCCTCTTTAGCATCAATGCTAATGTGGTTGAGTTGAGGTGGGAAGCCCACCCGATGGGACAAAGAAACCCTGGACCCCAGCCCAACCTCACCCCGTAACCTCCACCCCCGCAGATTCCCTGACAAAGAAGCAGAAGCTGAGACTGAAGGGACCCCATGTCCATTCCAGCTCTCAAATCCTACGTTTGAGGAGTTGCTGGTTGAGCTCGAGAGACCAAAGGGCTGGTTCGCTTCATCTAGTGGACACTCTTCTGACCATGTCCCTCTGTGTGACATGAACCCAAACACGGCTCTTGGCGTCCCCAGTGACCCCGGAAACCCCCAGAGCCCAAAGCCCAGCGTCACGGGGAGACGCGCGAAATTACCACCCCGATAATGACATGCCATTTACTGACCTAGCGCAGAAGGCCTGCTGGAGGCTCCGTGTCTAAGTTCTGGGTTCAAATCTTGGCTCGACCTCTGACTGGCTGGGCAGCCCTCAGCCGACCGGCCAGCCTTCCACCTCAGCTCCCTCATCCACAGTCACAACCAGGCGGTGGCACCGAGACGACTCAGGGAGAGCGGCACCAGGGAGCGCTGGGGACCCACGGGGGGGCAAAGTGTGTCTGCGAAATGTGGATCGTTGGGACGCCCCGGGGGACTCACAGATGCTGCGAACAGGGGGATCGTCACCGGCTCACCCTCTGCTGTGCCCTGACTCTGGGGCTCTGACGCCCGGCCCGAGCCCGCCGGGACCACAATGCATCTGTGCTTTTGGCACAAGGCGTGTGGTTTTCACAACACAGACTGCGGAGAAATGGAGGGGACAATTTGCAAACGGCCACGTCCGAAGGCCCTGACAAACGGTGGCGGACTTTATTGGGGAAAATGTGATTTGTAAACAGAGCTCTATCCCGGGAACGCTCCCTCGGGCTTGTCACGCAGCACAAAGGCCCTGCCACCCGCCCTGCTCTCCCCCAGCCCCTGCTCCCTGTCGCCCGTCACGGGCCTGCCCGGCTGGCTCAGTCGGGCTCCCTGCTGGAGTGCTCCCCTCCACCTGAGGGTCCGTCTCTGCTTACAACTGACCTTCCTGAGGTGAGCCCCCCAGGTTTGCTGTCTCAGCCCCTCATGGTGCCTATCACGCCGGCCACGACTTGGCTGTTAATGTGGTTTAGCCTCTGTCATTCCTACAAAGTCATAGCCTTCAGGAGGTGTCCCCCACACCTGTCCTGTCACGGCTCAGGTTCCAAACCGCCAGATGAATGGATGAATACGTGAGGAAGAGGGGGGCCAACACTCTGGGAGCTTCTCCTGTGTGCTATGCCCTCATTTCCTCCTGCTTACTGGCGGGGGGTGGGGGGGGGTGGGGGGGGGTGGGGGGAGGTTGTGGTGCTTACAGACCAGAAAGCACAGACGAGAAAATGGCACAGGGTCTCCTGAACCACGGAGTGGGGGCCACGACCCCAAACCGAGGGCCCCTCTGTGACCTCTTGCCCCTCCATCCCCTGGGGCTCACGTAGAACCCCTGACGTCGCTGGAGTCACCCCAAAGGGCATCCCCACGTGGTAGCCAGACGACGGACCCAGGGTGGGAGTAAAGTTGCGGGCACGTGGGGACACTCATGGAACATGAGCTCCCTTTCCGGCTCAGCTCTTTGTGGCCTTGATTGTGTCACACACACTCACAAGTGTGGGGGTGATTGTGGGGAGAGGGGTGGGGGGGCCTTGCTCCACTTCACCAGGCCCGGTTGGTGAGGCCGGAGGAGGCAGAGAGGGGTGAGGAGGGGCGGGCCGGGCCTGAGCGCTAAGGTGACTTGAGGGTCTCTCACTGGGGCAGACAGGTCTTAGCCATGTGCGCCCCCCCGTCCCGGGAATTTGAGGGAGTTACTGAGCCTTCAGTGTGAGCACAATGGCAACCCGGGAAGCCAGCAGAAGGGAAAACAAGATTACACAAATCCCACCGGCTCATGGACTCGTGGGGTTAATGAGGCTTGAGGCCTGCCACTCAGTGCTCAAAGAAATTAACTGTGGCCCCAGTGCCCATCTCACGTGGCCGGACATGGAGCCCCAGATCGCACATTTGTGGACCAGCTCTTAACACGCTGGCCTTGACTGTGGCCTTGAGGGACAGTCTTCCTCCTTCCTTCCTTCCTCCCATCCAATACTGAGCAGTTAGTCCTCTCCTGAAAAATGTACCTGTGGCCTGTCTGGTCTTGACAGGTAGTATATGATAGGTACGATAATCATGATGACCGACAGTCGACTGCTTACTATGGGCCACTCTCCTGCTGTACACCAGATAACACTCAAACAATCTTACAAGACAGGGACTATTATTATCCCATTTCACAGATGAGGAAACAGAGATGGGAGGGATATACTTTGGCAGGATACAGAGCCAGGATCTGAACCCAGTGTGGGGATCTCAGTGCGGGGCCCAGGAGCGGAGGCCAGCTCTATGAGCATTGGGACAGATACCACAGAGGAGGCTCTGGGCTAACTCTTCATCCCTCTGAGTTTCAGTCCTCTGCCTGATTAGCAAGTATAGGAAGCCCTGCCTCACAAGACCGAATAAGGATTAGAAGTGGAAATGCGTGTGGAGTGGGGACCCCAGGACATGACACAAAGTGGTGCAGAAGAATGGCGTGAACCCACAGCCCTCGCAGTCTGACAGCCACAAAGGCAAGACGGGACACAAGGTCAAGGTGCAAAGAGGCCTAGTGACTAGCAATCTAACACAAAGACTTGTGTCCACGTTACCATAGCAATGTTTGAATTCTATTAACTATAGCCTAAATTTGGTACCCTCCCTGGAAGTAAGGTTTTTGTTTGTTTGTTTTTGTCTTTTGTTTTGTTGTTGTTGTTGCTGTTAATTCTGAAAGGGTTAGGGTAGGGATAATGTGATTAATTCATGTCTCGATGGGAATGAATCCAATCAGACTTTTTTTCTCACAAAGCCTGGCTCTGATCTACCTTAGAAACCGAATCTGGGGCATACGATAGGGGTGGGCATGGTTTTTATGAGACAAGAATGAGCAGGAAGGAGGGAGGGCTCATTTGGGAACATTTACCACCTGGTCACATTTTTAGACAGGAGGACAATCTTTGGCCATTTTCTAGTTTTGCCCACAGTGGCCTCTGACCTTGCAAAATGATCCAGGCCTGTTGGACGACACTGATTCCTTCTTTAGAAGGCACTAACCCTGCGGTGCCTGGGTGGCTTAGTTGGTTGAGCATCCATCTTCCACTCAGGTCATGATCTCAGAGTTTGTGGGTTTGAGCCCCGTGTAGGGCTCTGTGCCGACAGCTTAGAGCCTGGAGCCTGTTTCCGATTCTGTGTCTCCCTCTCTCTGTCTCTCCGTCTCTGTGTCTCTCAAAAACTGAATGAAACATGAAAAAAAATTCTTAAAAAAGAAGCCACTAACCCTAAGAAACTACGCCACGGACGATGAACATACAAAGTAAAACACGAACGTGCAGGAATATAACTTTCCCTTTTCTTACCTGTGGTCCGAAGTAATTTTGCCAAGAATAAGCAGGCCTGGATGTGAAAATACTTTTACCAAAATTTACCCCCACACAACACCCTGTAATCCTCGGAGTCTGTGCAATGGGGGTCCCAAAGCGCCCTCTTGTGTAGAACCTGAGAACTACCATCCCACCACAGACCTCACCGGCCAAAGACACCCCTTACATCTCGCAAAGGGAATCATGTTTTGCAAGGTATGTTTCCTAACACCTGTTCTTAGGTCGTCAGCCACACGCGTATCAAACTCCATGCAAAATGACTAAAAGACAGGCATTAGCAGTGGACTTTTAGGAGGGTAGGGAGAGCGAGAACACATTGCTACAAGCTGAGCTATGGGGCTCAGAATCCCGTGTCCAGAGTAGCAAAGCCACTCTGATACTTTGAGTAATTACAGCTTTTCCTAATTGCCAACCTGAATTGCACCAATGGAAGAGGAGGAAGAATCTCCTGTTTTTAAGGAAAAGAGTAGGCACACTGGGAAAGCGATCGAAGTTCGGGGCCGGGCCGGGGGTGGGAGTGTTAATGCGGCACAGACATGTTCGCTCCGAGAATCTAAAGAATTCAGCAAAGACTTTTTTTCCTAGAGTAATAAGCGTATTTTCAAATGATCTGCGATTTCCTCTCCCATCTTGGTTCTCAAAAGCCTGAGTGAGAAGTGCACTCAGGTAGGGCATTTAAATTTTAGCCTGGGGATTTCCTGCCTGTGAAAATACATTTCTGCAGACTTTACTACCTGTGGCTCAGAAGCCCTAATATCAACGTAAGAGGTCTGTAACCTCAAAGGCAAAATATCCCTGGCACTTTTACTGGCTTCGTTCTTGTGGCCGATTTAAACTTAAATTATTCCCCCAGGAAAGCACCCCCACCCCGGCGCCTCTTGGTACCCCAAGCAGAGAGGGAGTCCCTCTCCCGCAAGCAGGATCTGCTGAAGGAGGTCCCCCAGCTCCAAATGCCGAGGAAATTCTTATCAAGTCAGAGCTTCTCTCTGTGGGAAGGGAGGCTAGACACTTGGAAAGAGTTAAGACAGGCAGATGTGATCCTGGTCATAAAGAATCCACGATCACAAGTCACATTGATTTAAGAATTTAAGAATCAGAAAAGAGAGAAGGCAAGAGGGAATTCAGACAACAACAACAACTGAAGACCAGGACAGTATAGAGTGAAATAGAACAGTATGGAAAGTACAACCACAGGGGCGCCTGGGTGGCTCCGTCGGTTAAGCGTCTGACCCACGGTTCGTGAGTTCAAGCCCCCGTGAGACTCGTTGGTGTCCGTGCGGAGCCTGCTTTGGATCCTCCGTCCCCCTGTCTCTCTCTGCCCTTCTTCCCCTGCTCTCTCTCTCTCTCTCTCTCAAAAATGAATAAACATTTTTTAGAAAAGGAAAGCACAAACACATCTGTGAGTGTGTTCACAAAGTTGCCTTTCTCCAGCGTGAGGCCTCTGTTCAGGACAGTGGACGGGGACCAGAGGACATTCGTGAGGACAGCTGTGACACTTGTCACCCATGGAAGGCTGATCACTCCAGCTGCGGCGAAGAAGTTTCCTCCCCTGGAGAAGCCGTGGCAGTGAGAATCCTCTCTGAAGGCGTTAGCTGAGGGCCTTTTCCGGAAAGTTCTGGAAACGTTCTGCTGAGGCGGTCTGCCCCCTGTGGGGTCAGGGGAAGACGTGGGCCCTCAGAGGGCAAACGCTGCCTGGTCTCAGTCCCCTCCCATTATCTCCAAAGGTCATTTGAAAAGAGGAAATTCAAATCACCTGAATTATTTTCTGTTTTCTTTTTTGCTCATTGGGTACGAGGACTGAAACGGCTCCAGAAAGCCAGATTCCTGGGAGTCCTCACCAAGGGAAGCATCGAGAGGCAGTAAGGTGGTGTTTCTAAAATGCACACGTCCTGTGTGCAGGCTCCCTCCCGACGCTGGACGGGGCACGATGCCCCGCGGCCACCGGCATCTGCTTGTCACCCACGGAGGCAGGAGCTGGGAACCCCCCCACGGCAGGCGGAAGCCGAGAGGTAGCGCGGGCGCCCAGCTAGTGTCTCCCAGGCTGACCCTCCTTCGCGCCCAAGCCTGACCTTGATCTTAGGAAAGGACTTCTCTGCGAGGTGCCCACTGCACTGACGCACAGTCGTCTGCGGAGATACGGAGACACGCAAGTTAGCGCAGCCAAGCGGTGACTCACAGACCGGAAGCCGGAGAGCCCGTCGCTGCTGGGGTGTGGGGGTGGGGAGCACCTGAAGGGACACACCAGCCTCCCTCGTTCTCTGATCTGAAAGCGTCTGCTTTTTTCCATGTGAATATCAACTCAGTGGCAGGCGAGTCTTTCCCTCATTTTGTTTCTAGCTGAGAAACTAGTTTCGTTTTTAAGTCTAGTTATTTATTAAGCCAATTTTGGACCTGCTTCTTATGGTTGGCTTCGTTCTGGATACCAGCTACATCTAACTCTGAATTGCTTTTTGTCTCAGTATCGATTCCATTTATTTGACAGGGGCTCTCTTCCTGTGTCTGTTATATATATATGTATATACTTTTTCCTGTTTATTTTTAAGAGAAAGAGAGAGAGAAAGTGAGGGGGGGGGGTGCAGAGAGAGAGGGAGACACAGAATCCGAAGCAGCTCCAGGCTCTGAGCCATCAGCACAGAGCCCGATGCAGGGCTCAGACCCACAGACCGTGAGATCATGACCTGAGCTGAAGCCAGATGCTTAACCGACTGAGCCACCCAGGCACCCCTTCCTGTGTCTATTTTAGAGTGATTTCTAGGGAAATGATAGAGCTGTAAATATTATGGTTTTCTTTGGTTTTTTTTTCATGGAAATGCCCCCATGCAAAATGCCTGTCATTTGCATTGACATGAAAACACACACAAACACCCCCTCATCTCCTCTTACAAAGTGGGAACCCCGCAGGATGTAAAACTACTTTGAATCATTGTGCAAGCCTCCTAATTCTCTTAGCTCCAGGCCCCAGGTGCTGTCTGCAAGGGGAGGTACTTCAGAGCTTAGGGACCCCCCTCTGCAACATGTCCCCTAAAATCCACCCAAGACCACAGGTCCTCAGCAACCCACCAGCCTGCTAAACAACATAAGCAGGGCTGCACCTTGGTGAGTCTGGAAGTCCACGTTAACAAGTGAACACATTTTCATAGCGTGCTGGAAGCTGGGCGGTGACAGGAGGGAGAGACATATAACCCTGATGGAAAAGATTCAGTGGAGACATTTCAAAAAGACTGGAGGCCAGGGGTAGGGAGTGAGGGGATGGCTTAGAGCCTAATAAGGTGTTATGTGTCAGACGCCCCTGGAGGAGTACACCACAGAGAGAAAGATCCTTAGACATTCTTCTCTTTCTATTCTGTTATATATACAAACAAATATATGAGAGTCCCAGGAAGTCTCTATTTTTAAAAAAATTTTTTTTTCAACGTTTCTTATTTATTTTTGGGACAGAGAGAGACAGAGCATGAACGGGGGAGGGGCAGAGAGAGAGGGAGACACAGAATCGGAAACAGGCTCCAGGCTCCAAGCCATCAGCCCAGAGCCTGACGCGGGGCTCGAACTCACGGACCGCGAGATCGTGACCTGGCTGAAGTCGGACGCTTAACCGACTGCACCACCCAGGCACCCCCCAGGAAGTCTCTATTATAGCACCTGCTTTACCACCAATAGGTCTTTTATTTTAAAAATTGCCCTCAGCTGCTGAATATAGTAACATAGGTGCCATGTGCCCACTGCAAGGGGACAGGCCCATTGGTATAACTTTTCCAGATGGTAAAGCTTTTCAAGAATATTGAAAAGATTCGTGCACACCAGTGTTCCCACAGTAGCCAAAAGGAGAAAATACCCCAAACGTCCATGGAGGCATGAATGGATAAACAAAATGTGGTCTGTACGTACGATGGAATGTTCAGCTTTTAAAAGCAAGGACATTCTTTTTCTAATAACTTTTTAAATATATTTTTAAAAATTTTGTAACGTTTATTCACTTTTTGAGAGACAGAGACAGAGTGCGAGAAGGGGAGGGGCAGAGAGCGAAGGAGACACAGAATCTGGGTGGGTGATGGGTATTGAGGAGGGCACCTTCTGGGATGAGCACTGGGTGTTGTATGGAAACCAATTTGACGATAAATTTCATATATTGAAAAAAAAAAATGAAAGCAGGCTCCAGGCTCCCCACTGTCGGCACAGAGCCCGATGTGGGGCTCGAAACCACGAGCGAGCTATGAGATCATGACCTGAGCCAAAGTCAGACGCTTAACCGACTGAGCCACCCAGGTGCCCCAATAACTTTTTAATAGTTCAACTCAAAACATAAGAATATTGATCAGCCACTAACCTAATGCTGACCACTGGTCCCCCACACATAACTGTCAGAGAATTTTTCCCCCAGGAAAGGCACTAGATTGGCCCTCATCATTCCTCCTTGTTACCAAGACATTGCCTTCAGTTTCTGTTTTGTGTTGCTTTGCTTTGCTTTTCCAGTTTTATTGAAGTATAACTGACAAATAAAATATATATATTTAAAGGGTACGATATAACAATATACATCGCAAAATATTTCCTATAATCAAGTTAATTAGCCTATCCATCACCTCACATATTTAGTGTGTGTGTGTGTGTGTGTGTGTGTGTGTGTGTGGTGAGAACACTTAAGGTCTACTCTCTTAGCAAAGTTCAATTACATGATACAGTATTCTCAGAGTTTATCTCTGGGGTCGCCTGGGTGGCTTAGTCAATTAAGCACTCCACTCTTGATTTTGGCTCAGATTATGGTCCCGGGGTCACAGATGGAGCCCCTTGTCGGCCTCTACACTGAGTGTGGAGCCTGGTTAAGATGCTCTCTTTCCCTCTCCCACTGCCCCTCCCCCACTCATGCACTCTCTTAAAAAAAAAAAGAATTTATTTCTCTCATAACTGGAAGTTTGTACCCTTTGACCAACATCTCCTGATTTCCCCAGCCCCTGGCAACCGCCATTCTACTGTTTTTATGCGTTTGACTTTTTTCTCCTTTTAGATTCCACATACAAATCGTGCCACATGGGATTTGTCTTTCTCTGACTTATTTCACTTAGCAGAATCCCTCTAGGTTCATCCATGTTATCATAAATGACAGACTTCCTTCATTTTTATGGCTGAAAACTATTCCATTTTATATATATATACCACATCTTCCTTATCCATTCATCTGTCTCAGACCCTGAGGTTGTTTCCATACCTTGGCTACTGAATAACGCTGCAATAAACATGGGAATGCAGGTATCTGATACTCACTAATTTCACTTCCTTCGGATACATACCTAAAGGTGGGATTTCTGGATTGTATGATCGGTCTACTTTTAATTTTTTGAGGAACCGCCATACTGTTTTCCATAACAGCTGCCCTAATTTACAGTCCCACCAACAGTGTACAAGGGTTCCATTTTCTCCAGAAAAAAGGGAGGAAATTCTAACACGTGCTACAACATGAATGAACCTTGAAGCTATCACGCCAAGGGAATTACGCCAGTACAAAAGGATAAACCCTGTATGATTCCACTTCCACGAGGTCTCCATAGAGAGGAGAACGGTGGGTGCCAGCAGTGGGGGAGTGGGGGGGTCAGTATTTGATGGGCACAAAGTTTGGGTTTGGGGAGACGAACACGTTCTGGATCATGGTGATGATGGCACAACAATGCGAGTGTACTTAATGCCACTGAAGTGTATACTGAGAAACAATTAAAGTGGTGAACTCTAATATATACCGATCTGTGACATCTTGTATAGCTATTTAGAGCAATCAGTCCTTAGGAAATATGTCAAAATACAGGAAAAAAATTATGCACGGCTATATGCATCGGCCAACTGTTTATTGGAAACAACTTAAATGTACAAAAATTGAGCACTAGTTAAGAAATGATGGAACATCCACACTAGGGATTATGCCTCCATTAAGAATGAGATTTACAGGGGCGCCTGGGTGGCTCAGTCGGTTACATGTCCCACTCTTGATTTGGGTTCAGGTCATGGTCTCACAGTGGTGAGATCAAGCCCCACTCTGGGGCTCTGCACTGGGTGTGGAGCCTGCCTAAAGTTCTCTCTTCCCCTCTCCCGGTGACCCTCCCTCCACTCTCTCTCTCTCTCTCAAAAACAATGGAATAATATGTAAGATCATTTATTATACAAACAGGACACAAATTGTATATGCAAACTGCTGCTAAGCTCATAAAGAAAAAAAAATAGACTATTATGAAGCAATAGGCCAGGGCATCCTCCCAGCTCAGTCAGTACAGCCCTCTGCTCTTAATCTTGGGGTTGTGAGTTCCAGTCCCACCTTGGGTGTAGAGATTGCTTAAATAAACACATTAAAAAAATAATAATAAAGAAGGAAATAAGCCAAAATATTAACTTCAGCCCTCTGAGTAGTGGAATGACGCAAAGGAACTTTTTGGCATTTTATACGTTTATGTTCTCTCCAAGCTTCCTGCAGTATGGATGTGTTCCTCTGATGACAGTGGGTGGAATGAGGTAATGACGGGAGCAAGCAGTATGGGGAGGCTGCTGTGTCCTGGGGCAAGCCATTTCCAGATTTATCCGGTGGGAAGGGAACTTGGTCTAAATTGGCATCAGGATTTTGTGCGCAGAGAAATACATCACGGGCCATGGGAAAGGAGGCTCCCAAACGTCCACCCAGTGAGTGGAAGATAAGGTGGGCGTGGCCAGGAAGGAGACACGGGCGTGGTCTGGAAGGGGAGGTGGGCGTGGCCAGGAATGAGTTGCGGGCGTGGTCTGGATGGGAGGTGGGCGTGGCCTGGACGGGGAGGTGGGCACGGCCAGGAAGGAGACATGGGCATGGTCTGGACGGGGAGGTGGGCGTGGCCAGGAGAGAGACACGGGTGGTGGTCTGGAGGGGTGTGGGCATGGCCAGGAAGAAGATGTGGGCGTGACCAGGAAGGAGCCATGGGCGTGGTCTGGAAGGGGTGGGCGTGGTCTGGAAGGGGACGTGGGCGTGGCCTAGAAGGGGAGGTGGGCGTGGCCAGGAAGGAGACATGGGCGTGAAATGGACGGTGAGCGTGGTGGTCAATGCTGGGCCAAAGATGCGCCTTAATGAGCCCTTCTAGGCAATATTCAAAGCAGAAGCACTCCCACAGATACCTTTGTCCTATGGTGGACAGGCCAGGCTGGATACTTAGGGAAAGTCAGGAAAGCTGCTGAAGGTAGAGTCGATTAAGAAGGGCTTTTCAGAACTCCGTAAGTTATTGAAATAACCAGTGGGGCTTTTTATGCTGTAGATTCGGGGTTAGGATGAAGAGCAGGTTTTCCAGGGACTGTTGAAAGTGAGAGGGCCTGACGTGACCATTCTGGCCGTGAAAGCTGCTCAGGAGGTATTATGAACGTTACCTACTAAATCAACGAATATTTATTGAGCGCCTAACGTATGTTGACGCTGCTCTAGGCTCCGCAGACACATTCGTGAACAAAACAAACACCCTGCCCCCGGGGAGCTTACATCCCAGTAGGAACAAATGACAGTAAACGTAAGAAATATGTCCAAAGAGAGCTGCACACTGACTGCGGGCCGGGTACCACCCCCGTGATGGAGATGAGGAAACTCGGATGTCTGTCTTCTCCGCTCCGCTTCGCCTCCCCACCTGTCAATACTGTCCTCGCTAGAGTCCAACAGCAGCATTCAAATGATAAAGAAAGGGCCTAATGCTTGGAATATTGCCCATGGCCTACTCGAGCACCAGCACACGGCGGGCACATGGCATGCTTTTTACTGAATACATCAATGCACCGAATGTAAACCACTGATGCAAATGAATGCATCAATCAATCAGTCACTCGTTGATAACAACATTCACTTGGAGGGTGAAAGGATGAGGATTCTAGAAAGAAAACTGTACCCGGGAGAGGGGCTTGTCAGTATGAGGACCTACTGTGCCCACGTAAGACCCCACCCCAGCCCTGCACATTCAGAGTCACAGAGACAGGTTACCTGCCCTGCCCCCTGGGCTCCCTCTGCGCGTAGAGAACCAGGGCTCGTGTCCAGGTCTGTCCGCTCCTAGCATCCCCCTTCTCGGGTGTCCCCGTGGCAGTCCTGAGCGGCCCCAGCGAACTGAACCCTGGAGAATTTTCCCAGGGATCCAGGCATGTCTGTGGCGATGGTGGCTAATGGCGATGCCTCAGACTGGCTTTTTGGGCATCCTTATCTAACAAGACAGAAGTCCCTTCTGATTGGGTTTGTTTATGGCTTTCTACCTGGGCCTACAAATTGCTCTCAATAAATTCGGGGCCTGATGCGGTCCTAGGGCCGACTGGGTTTAAATCCCATCTTGGACGGAAGCTGATTAAGAGCGGCCTCAGGTCCTCTGGAGGGGGCCGGAAGGTAACTGGCGGCACAGCAGACCCTCCCCTCACCCCTACCCCGAAGGCACCCCACCTCCTCCCTGCCCAGTTGACAGCACGAATTTAAGCCCTGAGACCTGTTCTGCTTACAACAACCCTAAGGGCTGGTGAGCCGGTGCTTAGAGGAGTCATATATTAGGCCTGGAATTCTCAGGATAAACGTCTTCAGGATTTATTCCTGTAGCTGCTCTCATGAGGGCTGGTTTCAGAGTAATCACAAGGCCCAGAGGAAATGATCCTGCACATTTTTTTTTTCTGGAGACGAGGCACCGGGAGGAATCTACGCGCACCCTCGCCAAAGCTCACCAGAAAGAAAAGCGCCCTCCCGAAAGGATGGAAACTTCTGATCCGGGGGGTGAACCCACGTTGAGGAGGCCGATGGGTGGGGTGTTCTGGTCAAGCCCCCTGGCTAAAGCTGTTACTCTGCCAGCTTCCGTTTCAGGACCTTGCTCTGGCCATGACAGATGCAGTCAGTGCAAAGGGCCTGGGGTTTGGAAGTCAGCTGGGGGACCCTGAGCAGCTTCCTCACCTCTCTGAGCCACAAAGCCTTCACGTGTAAAATGGCAGCTCAATAAATGGGAAGTCAGCCCGCTCATGTTTGTGAGCTTGTACCGGTCTGCTCAGACGGCCTCATCATAATACCAGACTGGAGGTTTAAATAACAGACACGTCTTCTCTCATAGCCTGGAGGCCAGAAGTCTGGATCCAGCTGTGGGCAGGTTGGATTCTCCCGAGGCCTCCCTCCCTGGCACGTAGATGCCGTCTTCTCCCCCTGTGTCCTCACATGGTCGTCCTTCTGTGTTTCTGCGTCCTGATCTTCTACAAGGACACCAGTCACGTTGGATCAAAGCTCACAGTAATGACCTCATTTAACCTGAAATACCCCTTTCGATACCCTGTCTTCAAATACAGGCACATTTTGAGGAGTTAGGGGTTCGGACTTCAGCGTACAGGTTTCAGGGGACACCCTTCAGCCCCTAGCAGGTGTTCACTGAATTGTCTCGTCCACTTTCTCGAGGGCCTTAGGCCATTTGCCCCGAGCAGCTACACCACCAGATGCTCTGAAAGATGCGTTTCCAGGAAAAGGAAAGAGGACCCGTGTTCGTTGAGCACCTACTATGTGTCGGACACTGTGTCACATGCTTCATGTACAGGTCTTTGAGGGGAACCCAGTGTGTGAAGGAAGGGCTTTCTCCCCCCGTGTCCCCCTGGGAGTGGACAACGGAAAGTCAACCACGGGATAGGCGCTTGGTTTTGATGAACTCCCAGGCCCCTAACACTCTGGGAAAATGGGTTTTCTTTCAAATTATTCATTCATCCAAGAAATATACATTGAGTTCCTACTCTGGCCAGGCATTGTTGTAGGCCAATGGCATGCCAAAATCTCTGCGGTGGGGATTATATTCTAGTGGAAGGAGACAGACGTAGTAAGTGAATCATATGCTAGGGGCAGCAGGTGCTAAGGGGAGAATTGTGTGAGTAAAGGAGATTGGCAGTGACTTCCAGGGCAGCTGAGGGAATTATACCCTAGATATGGGGCAGCTGAGGATGACAGCTGAGCAGGACTTGGGGTGGGAAGGGAGTTAGCCAAGCAGAAATTCAAAGGAAGAGAGTTTCTGGCACAGGAAATGGCCAGTGCAAAGGCCCTGAGGCCAGGGCCTGCCTGATGTGATCTGGGCAACGGCAGAGAGGCCTGTGTGGCTGGACAGACAGCAACGTGGAGTCACAGGGGGAGGGTGTGGAGAGGCAATGAGGTCCTCGTCAGGCCTTTTGCCTTTCCCCTCAGAGAAATGGAAAAGCATCGGAGGGTGAGAATTAATGAGAGGAAGAGTCAGAGTTGGCGAAATTCAGAAAAACGGGGTGAAAGATCATGTCAAGAGCTCCCCCACAAGACTGCTGGCGGATCTCTGAGCAGCGACTGCTTTCAGTGTTAGGTCTCTATCCCATTCGCGGGGAAGCCAGAGGCCAGATTAAACACCGGAATATCAGCATTTAAGATCTTTCCCAATTTAAGCTAGCATCAACGGGTGAGAATGGTGGTATCGGTGTGGATTAACACAGAGTCCTGATAAATAGTTTACAGAAAAAAAAAAAAGTCACGCCACAGCAGATGGGAACCACGGTGGTGGTTAAATGCTGGGTTCTGGGGGCGCCCAGGTGGCTCAGTCGGTTGAGCGACCGACTCCAGCTCAGGTCATGATCTCGCGGTCTGTGGGTTCGAGCCCCGCGTCGGGCTCTGTGCTGACAGCTCGGAGCCTGGAGCCTGCTTCGGATTCTGTCTCCCTCTCTCTCTGCCCCTCCCCCATCATGCTCTGTCTCACTCTGTCAAATATAAAATAAACATTTTTTTAAAAAGTATTAAATGCTGGGTTCTGGAGGCTGACTGCCAGAATCCCTCCCCGTGTAACTTCATGCCATGTGGCTTTGCAGATACGATCTCCTTGTTTATAAAGATGGATTTACACACGTATGTACAGCTCTAGGCATAGAACGAAAGGTCGGGAAGGATGCTCAGCAAACCAGGAAGATGTTCATCCAGGGTGGAGGGTAACAGGACTGTGCTGCCCTCGGGCCTCCTCTCCGTGAACTCCAGAGCCTTGAGACTAACAAGTTCTCTCGACTCCCAGCCTGAGGCCCCAACCCCCATCCCTGCCCTCCTCCCAGCCCTCCCCCCACCGCCCTGCACGCCCAGCTGTTCCTGTGCAAACAGATAAGGAGACTGCGTTCTCCAGATGTTTCCAGGGAGCAGTGGGTGGTAAACTGGGTGATTTACAGCAACAGACTTTTTCAGATGGCCTAATGAAGGCGTTTGCCCCAAAGGCTGTGCAATAACGAAGGTGAGCAGATCCCGGGCAGTCAGGTGCAGCAGCCCAGCGGTGCAGGAGGTTCGGGAGGTGGCCTCGGTCAAGGCCTCCACACACAGCAGGTAAAGACCCAGCAGGACTGAAGGCTGCCCTCCCACCCAGCTGCCAGTCGTGCCCACCCCAGGAACCGGGAACCGGCAAACAGCACCCTCGGCCCACAGGAATCGGACTCCTAGGAAAAAGTGGAAAATGGACAGGAGAGTCAGCTCGCGGGAACTAGCCGATTTTGTGCATCTTGGACCTCAGCTCCCAGACAAACACGCTCCCGGTGACTCACTTCAGACAGGAGCCCCGGATCCCGGTGTGTGTGTGGCTCAGGCAGGGTTTCCACAAGCATCTGCGTTAGTGGCCATTATGGGCTGAGTTGTGTCCCCGCCCAGGCCCCAAATTCACCTACTGAAGTCTTAACTCTCAGTAAGTACCTCAAGTTTTAAAGAGCTATCTAGGGTCAAATAAGATCTTTGCGGGGGTGGGGGTCCTAATCCAACAGAAGCAGCATCTTGGTTGTTTTTTTCTTTTTTAACCATTTATTTGTTTATTTATTTATTTTGAGAGACAGAGGGGAGGGGCACAGAGGGGGGGGAGAAAGAGAGAGAGAGAGAGAGAGAGAGAGAGAGAATCCCAAGAAGGCTCTGAGGGAACGCAGAGACCCACACGGGTCTGGAACCCACGAACCCACAGACCCGTGAGATCATGACCTGAGCCGAAATCAAGAGTTGGTGGCTTAATCGACTGAACCACCCAGGCGCCCCAGGACCGGCATTTAGTTATGACAGCCCTAGCCAACTCATATTTTAAGTTTTGGAGATTGCCAAGTAGAGAAATCCAGATTTCCATTTTCTCTTTAAAAATTGGAAGCTATGGGGCACCTGGGTGGGTCAGTCAGCTAAGCGACCGACTCTTGATCTCAGCTCCAGTCTTGATCTCAGGGTCGTGAGTTCATGCCCAGTGTGGAGTCTACATTAAAAAAAAATAATAATAGGGGAGCCTGGGTGGCTCAGTCAGTTGAGCCTCCGACTTTGGCTCAGGTCATGATCTCACACTTTGTGGGTTCAAGCCCCACATCAGGCTCTGGGCTGACAGCTTGGAGCCTGGAGCCTGCTTTGGATTCTGTGTCTCCCTCTTTGTCCCTCCCCCCGCTCATGCTCTGTCTCTGTCTCTGTCTCTTTCTCTCTCAAAAATAAATAAACACTAAAAATTTTTTAATTCACATTAAAAAATTAATAATAAAATAATAAAAATTGGAAGTTGTGGACAAAAATCCTAAGTTGTGGCCTCCCCGGGCCGACATTCCCTGCTGGTTGAAACTGGCACTCGCTGTCCACTGTGGACAGGCCACTGTCCCCACCAGCCTCACTCGCTGACCCTTATTTTCTGGCCCCGGTCTGTACCTGCGTCTGCAACCCTAAATACGAGACAGCGAATCCTGGCCGCAACCCTCGGGACAGAGTCTCCATTAAACACAGGGGCCCCAGGCCGTTCAGCGAGTGAGACATGAGACTTAGTGGCACTGTTTCCTGCCCATCCAAGAGAGTTAGCACTGATAATCATAATTTCTCTTACGGCTGCTATTTAACACCTGCTATGTGCCCACCCGCGTTAAGTACTTTGTACAGATTGTCTTATTTAATCCTGAGAACAACCCAATGAAGGCTTAATGTTATCCCTGTTTTTACAGATGAGGAGACTGAGTCCCAGACCTAATCAGTGACCTGCCCAGAG
This sequence comes from Panthera onca, assembly GCF_046562875.1. Lineage (NCBI taxonomy): Eukaryota > Metazoa > Chordata > Mammalia > Carnivora > Felidae > Panthera > Panthera onca. The sequence goes on from NC_138342.1 coordinate 6,284,103, forward strand.
TCACGCAGCTATAAAGAACAGTTAACCGAGGCCACTTTCTCACCATGTTCTTATTTGTAAAGAGATGGGCCTTGGATCTAAGGAAGCGGCCTGAAATGGAGGCGGGAGGCAGAAAGCCTCTATTTCAGGGAGGCCTCGACTCTAAGTTGATGTAGATGTCCGCGAGGCACCCGCCATGCACAAAGTGGACACGACGATGGCCTGGGGTGGCCCCTTGCACGTCGATTGGGAGGATCAAAGAGCACCGGGTATTTCCAACGGGATACGTTTACTAAGGAAGGAGACCCCATTCTGCAGCCCCGATGCAAGCAAAACAAACAATAGGAAAAACCAAGATTAAAAAAAATCACCCCCCCCCCCCCCCGTCTCTCCGCCCCTCCCCTGCTCGTGCTCTGTCTCTCAATGATAAATAAATGTTAAAAAAAATTAAATATTTTAAAAAGTCAGGGGAAGGTCAGGCCCTTTACCCTGGGGCTTCCGGCTCCACCAACCAGGCTGCGCCTTCCTCGGGATCTCCGCCACCAGGCTCTTCAAGGGCACGAGCACAGAAGCCGGGGATGGGGCCAGAGGCCCGGGGTCTGCGCGTGGCGCAGGGTGCCTCCGTCTGAGCCTGTGCTTCTCGGCTGCAGAAGGGAGCTGGTGGCGCGGGCCCCCCACTGCTCTGACAAGACCCCCTCTGATCCTGCTGTCTCCGAGGCCCCCTTGGGCCAAGACGCTGTGGCTTCTCTCCGGGTTCGAAGAGCCGAAACGGAGAGTTGTGGGAAGGACTAGAAGCCAAGGGTCCCCACGGGCCACCAGGCGCCGCCCCCGCTTCCGGGTGGGGGTGGGGGGCAGGGTGCCCGCGAGGCGTCGCGAGGGTCTTCTACCCGTTTCTCAGAGGGAGGGTCCCTCTGTGGTTTGTCAGGACCACCTGTCGCAGGCCCACCCTCAGCCCGGCATTAGGTCTGCACGACCAGCACCCCGAAGCCGATCCCGCCCCTGCTCGCCCCCGCCCCCCCCCCCCCCCACAGTGACAAGTGTAAAGATGAGGCTGCTAATATTTGCTGTGTGCTTGCGAGGCTGAGCCCCCTGTTAGGAATCGGTACACTGAGGCACAGCAAGTCTGAGTGACGAGTCCAAGGTCACCCCACGGCGACAGCCAGGATTTGAAGCCAGACATTCTGGCTCTCATGCTGTCTTCTTCCTCCTCTGCCTGGGGACCCTTTCAGTTCACGTTCCAGCTACAGCTCCTCTCGGAGGCCTCTCCCGGACACCTCCAGCCACGGCATGCCTGTTCTCTAGCCCCCACACTTCGAGTGTCTACAACACCCCGGGCACTTTACACACCAGGTCGCTACCCACCACCCAGAGTCTCCATTATTATCCCCATTTAACGGTGGGGACCTGAGACTTCGGGACATTCAAGTGACTTGATCAAGGCTGCAGGGCTAATCAATGCTAGAGGCAGGATTGGAACTCAGGCCCACCTGACTCCAAAGCCCTCGGTCTGCTACCGTTGTGTGTCGCGTGCCTCCCCAGTGCTGCAGCCCTCACTTGTCATACTGCGGCACAGCTCGCCTTTACAGGACTGCCTTTGGGGCGGAGCTCATATCTGACCCGTCCTCGGTGCCAGGAGCCAGCCCTGGATCTGGAAAGACCCAGCCTGCAGATCTGGGCACCAGATGCCCACGGCGAGGGTGCTAAGTGAGAAGGAGCTCAGCGATGCTCACATAGCCAGCTTCATTCATTCATTCATTCATTCCACTGGCAAAGGTTCATTGAGTGCCCACAACGGGTCAAGCACTGCTCTGGACACTGGGAAAAGAGTGGAGAACAAAACAGAAACATCCCTGCTCCTCAAGGAGCTTGCACTCTTCTGGGCAGAGTCAGGTAACCAAAAAAGAGAGAGCTATGTCAGCTGGCGGGGGCGGGGGCGGTGAGTTCTGTGACACGAAATAAGGCAGCGAGGTGATGGATGCAGGCGGGGGCTCGCTGTTTCATATCAGGGCCAGAGAAGGCCTTCTGATCAGGGCGTGTTTGAGCAGAGACTTGAAGGGAGTGCCACATGGGGGGATGGGGAATTCTGGCCAGAGAGCAGCAGTGAAACGACATCTGAAGCCAGAGCAGATGTCGGCCGCTGTCGCTGTCGGGTTGGAGAGAGCGGGGACAGTTCCGGGCGATGTGCATCAGCATGGGGTTGGGAAGAAGGTCACTGAGCCTGGAACACACTGAGCTGAGAGGAAGTGGGTCCCTTCTTCACCCAGAGATGTTAGGGGCCTTTTAGGGGCTGGTGCACCTTCCAGGCTCAGGAGTGGGGCAGCACACACGGTGCTCCCAAGCGTAGCTGACCCCCCAGCTTTGTGGGGAGGAATAACATACCCCGGAGAAACGTTGGAAAAGCGATCGCCTGCAGGAGCTGTTTTCCGAGCTAGAAAGGAGGATGTGGCCTCGAACTCCAGAGCTGTGGTCCTGGGGAAACCGACCCCCTCCACAGGTAGGTGCACCTTTCGGCTTCCTGAACAGCTGCCCTTGAAGGAGCTTGGAGGCCCAACAGCGCCTGTGACCGTGGGCAAGTGCCTCGACTTCCCCAAGCCTCACCGTGACAGCACTTCCTGCACAGGCGCTTTGTGACTCCAGGGACTCAGTGGGAACGTGTCGAGGAAACTGTAGTGTGGAGCAAGTCCGAGGCAGTCCTGCCTCTCGACAGGGGCTTGAGATAGTAACTTTCTCAAAATACATTTGCATGTGACCAGGGAATCTGGAAGGGCAAAAGCTTAGTCAAAAGACTGACCGTAAGGATAAAAAATTGACCGAAGGCAGTAATAATGGTGAATAACAAGAACATTGAAAAACAACAAAAGTGGGGCACCCGGCTGGTTCAGTCCGTAAAGCATGCGACTCTTGGTCTCAGGGGTGTGAGGAAGGAAGGAAGGGAGGGAGGGAGGAAGGAAGGAAGGAAGGCAGGGAGGGAGGGAGGAGGAAGGAGGAAAGGTAGGAAGGAAGGGAGGGAGGGAGGAGGAAAGGAAGGAAGGAAGGAAGAGAGGGAGGAAGGAAGGGAGGGAGGAAGGAAGGAAGGAAGGGAGAGAGGGAGGGAGGAGGAAGGAGGAAAGGTAGGAAGGAAGGAAGGAAGAGAGGGAGGAAGGAAGGGAGGGAGGGAGGAAGGAAGGAAGGGAGGGAGGGAGGAGGAAGGAGGAAAGGTAGGAAGGAAGGGAGGGAGGGAGGAGGAAAGGAAGGAAGGAAGGAAGGAAGGGACGAAAGAAGGAAGGAAGGAAGGAAGGGAGGAAGGGAGGGAGGAAAGAGAGAAAGAAATTTTTAAGTGACTCTCCAGGGGCACATGGGTGGCTCAGTCGGTTGAGCATCCGACTTTGGCTCAGGTCATGATCTCACGGTCTGTGAGTTTGAGCCCCACATCGGGCTCTATACCTGACAGCTCAGAGCTTGGATCCTGCTTTCAGATTCTGTCTCTCCTCTCTCTGACCCTCCTCTGCTCAAGCTCTGTCTCTCTCTGTCTCTCAAAAATAATTAAACATTTAAAAAAAAATTTAAGTGACTCTTCAATAGTCTGCCTGGCCTGTTTACAAATATGTCCCTTATCAGATGACCCTGCAGGTTAACATTAGCATCTTTATTTTACAGATGGGGAAACCAAGCCTCAGAGAGATTAAGTAACGCCAAGGACACACAGCAGGCAAGAACACCACTGGGAAGATATTCACTCATCAAGAAATATCTGCTTCCTGCTTTCCCTGTCCTGTTCTCTGATGTCCCCCCCCCCCCCCCCCAGTGGTGGCCCCACCACTGCCGGGAAGTGGCATGTATGTGTGATGATACCGAGATGGAGAAAGTGCTGACGGCCAGACTTAGGCCCAGAGGAAAGAAAGGAGAGCTGCTTGGAGGAGGCGAGGCAGACGCTGAGCTTTGAAAAGGAGTAATTCATGAGAGGAGAAGGGCATCCCAGAGCAAAGGAATGGCTTGACACCCCAGGAGAGAGACAGCAGCCTGGGGACTTCAGGTCACATCTGTCTTCTGTCCTAAAGCACACCCCATTGCTAGTGCCTGGACAGGGAGGGGTCCCCGGCACAATGGGCTCACTTCTCCTACCTTTGGAAATGGACTAGAGCTCTCACTCCAGTTCTGCCACGCAGGAACAATGTGACCTCCCACACACACACACACACACACACACACCTCATTCTGTGACTCAGTTTCCCCAGAGAACGCATGGTTTTGGATGACGGTTTTCAAAAGTGCGGCCCCCAGGTCAGCAGCGTCACCCGGGCGCTTATCAGAAACACAGAATTCTCAGGCCTCACCCTAGGTCTGCTGTGGAATCAGGAACTCTTGTGTTTTTGACAAACCCTGGCGGGGGGGGGGGGGGGGGGGGCGGGGGGGCACGGATTTCTGATGCCTGCGGGGGGGGGGGGGGGTTATGGGAACCACCTTGATGTATGCTACCCCCCCCGCCCCCCCCCCCCCAAGGAGGAGCGGGACCCTCGGGGGACAGCAGCACAGCCAAGCCAGGGAGCCTGTTAGAAAGGCAGAGTCCCAGCACCCCACCCCCACCCCACCGCCCTGGGGCTCCCAGCATCAGAATTGCATCTCAGGAGAGTCCCGGGGGTTCGTGCGCATATTAACATTTGAAAAGTGCAGTCCCAGAGCTAGGGGACACCTCGTGGCAGCTGTAAAACCCCATCAGGCCCTCTTGGGAAAATCTCCCAACCTTTTATTTCTCTTTCTGCTAAAACTTCCAGGCAGGAGGGAAGCCCGTCAGGCTCAATTAGGGCCTCGGGTCCCTTTGATCCTTTCCAATCTCCTGATAAGAACAGGGGGGCGGGGGAGGGGCAGGAGCGCTGGGGCAACCCCCCCCCCCCCCACCAAGGGGAAGGCGCTTTCCTCCAGGAGGCAGGAAGCCCAGCAAAGTCTTCTGCCAGCCCCCCCTCCCCAACCCCCGCCCGGAATGTCCCCTGACGGAGCCTCTGGAATTGGGAAGAAATTCCGTGCAAATTCCACGGCCGGTCCCAAGCCAGCGCGAAAACGCCAGAACAGCGCCGTGTGGCGCGGCCCCCGGCTCGAAATCGAGTTCAAAACAATTACCAGCCGACATGTGTTTCCTATGAACAGTGCAAGTGTTAAAACGGATTTAATTTTCTTTTGTAAATAAAGAGGCCCCTCCAGACCGGCCAGTTTATCTCCCTGGGACAGATGAAAGTGTTTCATCAGCCAGTAGCCTCTGCCCGCTGCAGAGGTGGGGGGCAGCTATCTGGACCCCATGTGTTTTCTGTCTTGTAATCCAAAATCATCCTTCCCATGTGGGACTGTTCGGGCGCCGTGGGGCCTTTTCTCCAAGCCTTCCTTCTAGCTATCTACAAATGCCAGCCCCATTCTTCTTCTGGTCTTTTCTTTTTTGCCTTAAACATATTAGTGATTCATAAACAGTAAAATTAGTCTGCTAGAGGCTAGTGGAGGTATTCATCCCGATGGCGCCTGCTTTCCTGGGTTAGTAGTTAAAATAAATCATCGCTGTCACAATGGAATTCAGGCCTAAAAATCACCTGTAGGAATCCCCACCCCCTCCCGCTCCACCTCCCCCAGGCCCCCCCAGAGCATCCAGGATCAAAGCTGCCTTCTCCACTCCAGCTGAGGGGGGTAAAGGAGCCGGGAGGAGGGAGGGGTGGAGAAGGGGAAGACGAGGCACAGGAGGAAAAGCCCCAGAAGTTACACCAAACCAGGAAATGAATGTCTCCGCTCTATTGTTGAAGCTGGAAGGCACAGAAGTGTGAGGCCAATTGATGATATTAGTGTTTCTAAAGCGAAATATGATTAACCACTTCATTATGTAAAGTTATGTTTCCACTTAACCTCCTCGCGCTGGCATCCAGAACTCTCGTTTTGGGTTAGGGTTGTTTTTTTTTTTTTTTTTAACTGCAAATGTAATAAATTCCAACATGCCCAAACTTCCTGACTTCCACTGTCCACCGCTGGTGTCTCCTGAAACCTCAGCAGTGGGAGATAAGTCGTCCAGGCAAGTAAGCTTTTCATCTTTGGAGCACTTAAGTTAATTACATGGAGGCTGGTGGGGGCCCCCCCGAGCCGGTTCTGCGCGCAGCCCTCCCGAAGGCAGACATCATAGGATCCAGATGCAAACCCTTGGCAGCTTAAGCCCAACAAATTTCCTTTGTCAAGAAATGCAAACAGCCAAACATCGCAGCCTAGGCTACTTCAGTGAGCGGGCCCCCTCCTGGGGCGCTGGGCCTGCGGGACAGAGGCCAGAAGCGCCGACAGAAACCGTTACAAGAGCGCGAGTGGTCGGGCCCTAGCCGGTTCCCAGGCGTAGGATGAGTTTGCTTTATTTTATTTGGGATCAAAGTGGCTTGGGCATCCTCTAATCCGACCCCGGGTATTTTGATGACTTGGGGATCCATCCCAGGAGTGGAAATGCCAGGAGGAGGCGTGGGGGCTTCCTCCCCCACCCGGCTGACTTCCCAAGTCAGTTTCTGTACCCTTCTCCTCTTTCTGGAGCCTTCCAGATCTGTCCTGCCTTAAATAGGCCCCTTAAGTAGACACCTCCCACCCTCCTCCCTGTTCCCTGTCCCCTCTGGGCACCGCACACCCCACCCTTATCATTTAGCATCTTGGTTGTGGGGCCAACCTTCTTCCCTGGCTTCAAGGTCTGTGTTCCACCGGAGAGACATTTGTGATCCTATGTCCCCTTCTCTGCAGGGTGGCTTGGACGGGGTGGGTAAATCTGTCTGGTTCGGGGGGGGGGGGGGTAGTCCAATGGGCAGCGCGAGTAAGCCACGTTCACAAACACCGCTTTTATGAGCTACAAAACTGGTCTTCTGACTTCAGCGGATCCAGAGCCCAAGGGCAGAGCAGAGGGGTGGGTTTGATCAGCTTCCTGCTGTGGGTTGCATCGGGTTTCCCAAAAAGGCGCGTTCAAATCCTAACCCCCCAGTACCTGTGAATGTGACCTCACTTATCATCACTCAGAAATAAGGCATTTGCAGATGTAATCAAGGGAAAATGAAAGCATACTGCATTACTGTGGGCTCTAAGCCCAATGGCTGGTGTCCTCAGAAGAGAGAAATTTGGGCACACGGGGAGAAGACCGTGTAAAGACAGAGGCAGAGAAGGGACTGGGGTGGCTACAAGCCAGGAACACCAAAGATTGCTAACAACAACCAAAAGCTGGAAGAGACAGGACAGATTCCCCCGCTGGCGTCTTCAGAGGGAGCGTGGCCCTGACCACACCTTGACTTTGGACGTCCAGCCTCCGGAATAAGGAATAAATGTCTGTTGTTTTAAGCCACGTAGTTTATGGTACTTGGTTACAGTGGCCCCAGGAAGCCAAGACACCTCTTAAAACCTGGCACTAATCACCTGTTTTCCCACCCGGACTCAGAGCACGGTGAGTTGGAGGGCGAGCCGTGTCTTCCTCCGCTTTGCCTGCTCTCTCCCCGGTGCACAGTAGGGCTTTGCCTGCTCTCTCCCTGGCACACAGTAGTGCCTTTCTGTACGAGCAGTGAAGCCTGCAAACGCTCAGCTTGTCATATGGGCTACATCCCTGCCTGGCCACCCTGCTGGCCTCCCATGTCCCCTCACTGGCCACCCAGGCTCCCTTCTCCGTGCCCTGCCACCCTGCACCCCTGACAGCTCCTGAAACGGGGTCAGATTTTAGTCTTCCGGAGCTGCTTTCCTTCCCTGCAGCCCACTCCTCTTCAGACCCGGCCGGCTCCCACCAGCTTTCGAGACTCAACCCAAAGTTCCCTTCCCCGAGGCTCTGAGAGCTTCCCCGATGCCCTGCAGCCCGGCTTGAGGTGTGGGGGGGACCCCCCTCTGTGTCCCCACAGCCCCTCCCATGGCACCTGTCACACTTCTGTCACTGCTCATCTGCATTGCCCGTCACTCCCATTACCTAAAGGCAGGTGTCAGGAGTCACACAGCCTCCTCGAGTTGAATGAACAAATGACTGATAAGTAAACCCGGCCCAGCAGCCTCGGCCCAATCTACACGCGAAACCCAGCTTTCCCTCAAAGACCACAGCCCCCCACCTAGGAACAGGAACAGGAAGGAAACCCCCAGCATGGCCTGCTGTCCCCTAAAAGGGCAAAGATAAAGAAAGACCAAAAACCCATTAGGTTGGCCCATGTAAGCCAGACTCGGAACCTATCGCTTTTAAGCCCCTGCCTTCAGTGTGTACACATAAGAAATCATATTTTGTCTGTTTGGAGAACATTTCCTCTCTTTTTTTTTTTTTTTTTTTTTTTTTCAAATTTTTTTTTTCAACGTTTTTTATTTATTTTTGGGACAGAGAGAGACAGAGCATGAACGGGGGAGGGGCAGAGAGAGAGGGAGACACAGAATCGGAAACAGGCTCCAGGCTCCAAGCCATCAGCCCAGAGCCTGACGCGGGGCTCGAACTCACGGACCGCGAGATCGTGACCTGGCTGAAGTCGGACGCTTAACCGACTGCGCCACCCAGGCGCCCCGAACATTTCCTCTCTTTATGGGCTTTCAAAGCCGCCTTATCAGCCTGTATTTTTGATGCCTTGCTTTCTTCTGAGGGGACCTCGTTGGCGGCAGGAAAACAGATACGATTAATTAATTCCTTGAAGGGACCCACGCGCTGGAGAATGTCATAACATTGACACTGGGAGGAAACTTCCTGACGCAGCTTGGTGCTGCATTTACAGAAGGAGATCACCGAGCCCCGGAACAAAGAGTTTTCTAAAATTTCCACAGCCACTCACTTAGCATTTCCCTGATGAGCACAAGCCATCGGAAGGGGAGTCAGAGCGAGCTGTGTTTTCCTGGCACGAAAGTCTTACTCTCACGCCGGACTCTTGTCGAGCCTCCAAGAGGCTGCTCTCTGCTGTTCCCTCTGCCTGAAACCCCGCTCCCGACCTGCCTTGGCGGGGACAGTGCTTCTGCAGGTCTCAGCTGCCTCTGATCCCATCCTAGCTCAGCTATCCCTGCGGGCTCGTGTGTAAGGGTCCCTTAGGTGAAGTAGGTGTGTCTGCCCTGGCCACCCTGTACCCCAGCACACAGCACAGCGCCTGGCGCAGAGGGGGCTGTCAATATCCAGAAAGATGGACAGCTTGAGCTCCCCACAGCCCCCGTTTTAGTGAAGGGCGCAAACCAAGGGCGCAAACCAGCCATTCAGATTTGGCAGCTCTAACAGAGGCCCGGAATAATAGAAGCTTAGCAAGACTGAGACTCATTTCTCTCTTCTCAGGGACCCAAGCTCCCTCTTCTTGCTCCCCCTGACCGGGAAACTCCCACCTCATGGCCCAAGATGGTGCCCCTGGCTCCTCACATCCACTCTCCAGCCAGTGAGAAGAAAGGGGCAGAGGAAGGTATGCCCGCACACTTCGGGGCGTGCCCTGGCAGCTGCACACAATGCTCGCACCCCATTGGCCAAGACTTGACCGTACGGCCATTCCTGTCTACGAGGGAGTCTGAGAAAGGAGTCACCGGGTGGTCACGTGCCCAGCTAAGACCTCAGTTACTATAGAAGAAGGTCAGAGTGGATACAAGGGGACAGTGGGCCAGTTGTGCCTCTCCTAGAACCATCCTGGGCAGCCTCCCTGTCTGGCCTCACAGACACTGCCCATCACCGCATCCTTGACTTTGGCTTTTACCTCCCGGAAGTATTTTTGCTCTGCCTCACCTGCCCCCGACTGTGGCCTCAGACCCGGCCCCCTGTACTCCTCGAATGGAATGCTGCAGCGGCCCCTCCCCTCTCCAGCCCCACCACCCCCACAGGGCCACACCTGTCCCCAGTCTAGCCTCCAGATCTGAGTAACTGTCTAGTAAAACCCTGTGGTAGGCGGTCTGGAAGGATCTATCACAAGTGAAAATTCCCGGAGCGCCTAAGTGGCTCAGTCAGTTGAGCGACCGACTTCGTCTCAGGTCAGGATCTCGCGGTTTGTGAGTTCGAGCCCCGCATCGGGCTCTGTGCTGCCAGCTCAGAGCCCAGAACCTACTTCGGATTCTGTGTCTCCTTCTCTCTCTGCCCCTCCCCCACTTGTGCTCTCTGTCTATCAAAAATAAATAAATGTAAAAAAAATTAATAAAAAAAAAGTGAAAATTCCTATGGTCTCTCACCCAGCAATTCTCTGTCTGGGAATTGATCCAACCCTTGCCTGCCTCTGCTCTAGCTGCTATGACAAAATGCCATAAACAGGCTTATAAGCAGTACATGTTTACTGCTCACAGTTCTGGAGGCTGAAGTCCAGGATCAAGGTGCTAGTAGGGTCGGGTGAGGGCCCTCTTCTGGGCTGCAGACGGATGACTTCTTGCTGTGCCCTCCCATGGTGGAAGGGAGGGAGCTCTGAGCCCCTCTTTTATAAATTGAGATTTACTGATCTCAATCATGGGGGCTGTATCCTCATAAACTAAGAATCACCTCCCAAAGGCCCCACCTGCTAATACCATCACCTTGTGGATTAGGATTTCAACATACGAGTTGAATTGCGGAGGCAGGGGTTGGGGGAGACACATTCAGACCAGAGCAACTGTGTTGCTGGTGAATGTATCCCACAGTGCAAATGGAATGATAGAAATAACCCAACAGCCACCAATCTGGGATTGTGAATTAATCGTGGCACACCAGTACATGGAAACCCCACACTGCGACTTCAAGAGACAGAGACAGAGAGAGACAGAGAGAGAGGGAGAAGCATCTTGTGTTCTGATACGGAAAGATCGTCAAGATATGCTGTTAGAAAATAGGGGCGCCTGGGTGGCTCAGTCAAGCGTCCGACTTCAGCTCAGGTCATGATCTCACGGTTCTTGGGTTCGAGCCCCGCATCGGGCTCTGGGCTGACAGCCTGGCGCCTGCTTCGGATTCTCTGTCTCCCTCTCTCTCTGCCCCTCCCCTGCTTGCCCTCTGTGTCTCTCCCTCAAAAATAAGTAAACATTAAAAAAATATTGTTTAAAAAGTTATGCTATTAGAAAGTAGATTCATGGTTGCCAGAGAGTCGGGGGCAAGGGGCAATGGGAGTAACCGCCAACTGATAGGGGGCTCCTTTCGGGGGTGATGAAAGTCTTCTGGGATTAGACAGCAGTCATGGTTACACAGCTAAGTGGATACAGTCGACTCTTAACACGGGGTAACTGCACGGGTTTTTCAGTAAATACGGTACAGCACTATAAATGTGTTTTCTCTTCCTGATGATTTTCTTTTTTCATTTTCCCAGTAACACCTTTTCTGTAGCTTACTTTGTGGCAAGGATACCATATATAATACATATAACCTGCAAACCACGTGTTAGTAAATGTGTTTATGTTACCAGTAAGGCTTCCGGCCCACGGTAGACTACCAACAGTTAAGTTTCGGGGGAGTTCAAAGTCATTAGCAAACTTTCAACTGCATGATGGGTCGGTGCCCCTCATCCCCGAGTTGTTTGAGGGTCAGCCTTACACTCAAAACCCACTGGGGGCGGCCGGGTGGCTCAGTTGGTTAAACGTCCCGACTCTTGATTTGGGCTCAGGTCGTGATCTCATAGTTTGTGTGTTCAAGCCCCGCCTCGGGCTCTGTGCTGACGGTGCGGAGCCTGCTTGGGACTGTCTCTTCCCTCCGCCCTCAGAATACGTAAATATTTAAATAAATAAATAATGAAATAAATACCCCCTCGATTGTACACTTTAAAAGGGTGAGTTTTTCAGTCTCCGATGAAAAAGGCCAGGTACGGATCGGGCCAGAATATTTTGCATGACGAAGGAAAACAGGAATCTTTACTGACAGTTGTCTGTATGCCTTTCAACCCTGCAAGGCTGCCCAAAACCTAACCCAGGAGACGGACGGGGAAGGGGTGATGACGCTTTGGACTTGGACCTTGGAGTTGACATGGGAACGCGTCGAGACTTTGGGGGACTTTGGGATGGAATGAATGCATTTTGCACAAGTGAGGGGCCGGGTGTCATGCTGTGATCCGAATGTCTGTGTCCCCCCAGAACTCATATATTGAGACCTAACCCCAAGGGGGTGATATTAAGGGGGGGGGCTTTGGGAGGTGATTAGCTCATGAAGTTGGACCCCCCTGATTGAGATGACTGCCTTCTAGAGATTAGTGGGATGCTGTTATGGGAGCCCCAATAGACTAGGACAGGTAGTGACCGCAAGAAGGTACAAGGCGGGGGAGGGGGGCGGTTCTGGGGTGCGGGGTTCACAGGTGTGTTCAAGAAGCAATAATAGCACACTGCATACTTACGTGAACCTTGCAGTCGTATCTCAATAAAAAGTTTAAAAAAAAAAATAAAGCCTATGTGTATAACCAACATGCTTGCAAGTACAAAAAACATAAAGTGGACAAGGAGACGGGAAGACAAAGAAAGGAAGCCGGATGCATGGGGTGACGAGGTCCTGGCTGCGGTGTTTTCCTTTCACTATCCTTTTATACCACGAGGATCCCCTTACCTTGTTCGGTATTTAAGAAGGGGCCAGGCCAGAAGGAGGAGGAGGGGCAGTGAGGGATGAGCCACCTCTCCGGCCCTTGGAGTGATGGGGCAAAGGGCGAGGATGTCTACTGGGCACGTGTGCTCGCCTGATCACATCCTGTCCACAGCACAATAGAAGTTGGTTAGCCCCATTTTACAGAGAAGGACACCGAGGCTCAGAGAGAGAAAATAATTTTCCCAAGTTTCAGCAAATGAGTGCAGCTACCAGATTCAAACCCAGGTCTGTCTGGCCCCCAGGCCAGATTAAAATTAATTTTATTTTACTTTTTATTGGAGAGAGAAAGAAAGAGAGAGAGAGAGCATGAGCGGGGAAGAGGGGCAGGGTGGGAGGAGAGAGAGAAAATCCCAAGCACTGATCCCAAGCCCTGAGCGTGGAGCCCAACACGGGGCTCGATCCCCAAACCCTGGGATCATTACCTGAGCTGAAATCAAGAGTCGGAAGCTCAACCACCTGAGCCGCCCAGGTCCCCCTGGGGGGCGCTCCTCTATCCAAAGCTAGCCCACTTCATCCCCCGCAGCCCGTCTCATGTTCCCTTATTCTGCACAAGGCACCCAGGGAAGGGGATGGGATTCTGGGGGTCACACCGCCCACTCAGAGGATCCAGAGCCAGGCTCCTGCTCCTGACTCAACAGCAAACGTTTCTCCTTCAGCAAATATTTTGTGAGCATCTGTTCTAGGTGCTGCTTTAGGTACTGGGGGTGCAGGGTTAAGTCACGCAGACAGACCCCTGCCCTTGGGAGGCTGCCGTTCTAGTGTTGAGAGATGAACAGTGGACAAGTGAGCAACCAGAACAGGGAGCAAACGAAACAGAACGAGTGCTCTGATGGAAAATGGAGCAAGCTTGGGAGGGATGGGGCCCGGCTGTGTCTGTCAGGCGGCCAGGGAAGGCTCCCCTATGGCTGTGACTTCTAGCAAGGGCCACCATGACAGTAAGCAATGTGGGTCTCTGGGCATGATCATTCTAGACAGATGGAAGAACACGTGCAAAGGCCCTGAGGTGAGAATGGCTTTGATGTGTTTGACGAAGAGCAAAAAAGACAAGGTGGCCAGAGCAGACTGGCAGGAGCTGAGAAAGACGGAGCCAGGGTCTAAATTTGTCACCCTGAGGCCATGGGCAGGATCTTGGATTTTATTACGTGAGACACAGGCCACTGGGTTTAGAGCACAGGAATGACAAGGGTTGAAAGTTGCCTGAAGGGGAGTGTGCTAGTTTCTGGAGGTCAGAAGTCCAAACTCCAGGTGTTGGCCGCGTTCATTCCTTCTGAAGGCTTCTGGGAAGGATCTGTCCCAAGCCTCTCTCCAGCTTCTGGTGGTTTCCCACAGTCCGTCGCATAACCTTGCCTTGAGGACGCATCACTGCAATCTCGACCTCCGCCTTCACATTGACTTTCCCTCTGTGTGTCTTTCCCTTCTTTTTTTTTTAATTTTTTTTTTCAACGTTTTTTATTTATTTTTGGGACAGAGAGAGACAGAGCATGAACGGGGGAGGGGCAGAGAGAGAGGGAGACACAGAATCAGAAACAGGCTCCAGGCTCTGAGCCATCAGCCCAGAGCCTGACGCGGGGCTCGAACTCATGGACCGTGAGATCGTGACCTGGCTGAAGTCGGACGCTTAACCGACTGCGCCACCCAGGCGCCCCTTTTCCCTTCTTTTCTATGGATGCCCTTCATTGGCTTTGGAGTATACCTGGATAATCCAGGAAGATCTCATCTCAAGAGCCTTAATTTTTCTTTTTAATTTTAAGTAGGCTCCACGCCAAATATGGGGCTCGAACTCAAGACCTCAGGATCGGGAGTCGCATGCTCTATGGACTGAGCCAGCCAGGCGCCCCACAAGATCCTTTAATTACATTTAAAAAAGATTTTTTGTGATGTTTTTTTCTGGGAGAGAGAGAGAGGGAGACACAGAATCCGAGGCAGGCTCCAGGCTCTGAGCTGTCGGCCTGACGCAGGGCTCGAACACACAAACCGTGAGATCATGACCTGAGCCGAAGTCAGATGCCTAACTGGCTGAGCCACCCAGGCGCCCTTCCTTTAATTACATTTGTAAAGGCCCTTTTCACAAATGAGGCCACATTCACAGGTTTGGGGTAGACATATCTTTTGGGGGGGCACCATTCAACCTCCCCCCAATGGCCAGGGTGCACACAGGGAGACCAGTTAAGGGCACTGATGGTGGCCTGGACTAGACTGGGAAAAGCAGTCACGGCAGGTTTAAGAGGCATCGGGAGGTGGGATTCAAAGCACGTAGAAACGACCAGGTGCAGAGAGTTGAGGAGGATGTTAAGGGGCACTATCAGGTTTTGGCTTACACAACTGAGTGCATCATGATAAAAAAAAAAAAACATTTTATCCAATTCCATACTGCAAAACCTACCCTCTTCCCCAGACCCAATTACCCCAGTTCCAAAAAGGAATGAACCCAATCTCTTTAAAGCTGGGTCTGGTCCCCACAGACATTTTCTAAGGCTCCAGGGCTCCGGGAAACACAAGAAGACCTTCATGTGATTGCTAAGTAATTGCTTTCCAACTATGAAAGTAATTAAGAAATGGCACCAATTTCCCTAAGTGTAATGTAATTAAATCCACTGGCTTGGAAAATCATTTGCGATAAACTGAAACAGCGAAAGATCAGACCGTGGGGAATTAGGGAAACATCTGACAGGAGGGACACAGTGTTCTCTGGGGCTTTTCCCCTGGAGGGGTGGCCTTGCGAGGCTCAGAAGGCGGCTGGCAAAGGACGGACGGAGCTGGAGCATGGGGGAGGCCAGACACCTGGCTGTCAGAGCCCCATCAGGGCAGAGCCAGGGGTGTGTCACCTGCGGGCCTGATGGTTGGGGGGGGAGGGGGGGAGGGGGGGGTGCGGGGAGGGACGAGAGTGGGAGCCCAGGCCGTGAAGCATTACCACAGGAAGTGAAGGCAGGTAAGGGAGCAGGGTGGTGGGTCGGGCTCCAGGAATGAAGTTGCACCACGAAGAGAAGCAGGTGAAACAGGGCCAAGAAATGAGATCCGGCTGAGCAGGTCAAGGGTAAGACTTTGGCCAAAAGGCAGAGGTCAAAGGTCTCTATTTAAATGATTCCGCCGGCAGGGACGCCTGGGTGGCTCAGGGGGTTAAGCGTCAGGCTCCCAATTTCAGCTTAAGTCACGATTTCACGGTTCACGAGATCGGGCCCCACGTCAGGCTGAGCGCGAGGAGCCTGCTTGCGATTCTCTCTCCCAAAATTAATAGAAAGAGAGAAAATAAATGATTCTACCCTCAGGTATGGAGCCTGGTGGTTGTGGGAGTCAGAGGGCCCAACGGGCAGATTTCTAATATATACCGTAATTCGTACCCTTCTTTGGCGGTGGGAGGGAAATTAGAAAGGAGTTTTGAGTCAGGCAGAGAGCTCTGGGTTCTCATCCTAACTCTCCTACTTTCTTATCCCGAGCAGCAGAGAATAAGGCTTGTCCTTATTGCTAAGCTCTGGGCCTCTGCCTTCTCTTCCACAAGAGAATAATCATCATTTCTAACGAGCCTGCTATTAGCAAAGTATGTACATGACGTACACCACGTGCTTTAGAAACCGCCAGGCCCTTGCGAGGTCCACTGGGACCCCTGACCAAGAGCCAGCCCTCCCCACTCCCGGCCACCTGCCTCCAGCTGGGTCATCCCCTCCCTCACCACATCAGCCCCCTGCATCCACTGGTGCCCGCCCCCCCTTGCCTTGACACAAGCACCTACATTCGGACCCTCGGTGTCCTCAAATAAAAAAAAAAAATTAGAGACCCTCCCTCGTGGGGTATTGTAAGGATCCAAAGACCTAAGGCATGACACAGCGTTAGGCCGGAGCCCCGCACAGAACTCTGTGAGCCTGAGGCGGTGCGCGCCTATTATCATCATTACGGCGCTTGAAACCAGCAAGAGAAAAGAAGTAACAAACACGCCCACCTAGCAGTAACTATCGTTAACCCCTGGAGAATAACCTTTAAAAAAAAAAGTGCACTTAGTTCTTCCTGTTGTTGTTGTTCATTTTCAGGGTGCACAGTTTGGGGGACCAATTTTGTCGGAGAACAATGTGCCACGAGCGACTTCACATATGCTCCCACGCTTTCTTGCACACCGGCCTCTCCCGTGCGTCTGTCAGGGCTGGTACCATCGCCCCGCTGGGCCACCACCGAGCTACTCCGTGGGTCGCTGGGAAAGCTGGTCTCCGCACCTCCTTTCCAACCAGCTCCCACCCCCCCGCCCTCTGGCCCGGGCTCCCCGCTCTCCGGTTCCCCCCCCCCCCGCCCCCCCGCCACGGATCTCCAGGAAGGTGAAATACAGTTGTGAACACATCACCTCGCTCTGGCTCTCACGTCCCTGGAGGGGCTCCCCAGCGCTTCACAATTGCAATCGGGTCTCCTCGCCCTGGCCGGAGAAGCCCTTCGCGAAATGTCACTACAGCGCTGCTGTTTCTCCTGAATCTCCTCGTCCTGCCGCATGCCACCGCAAGCGCCCCCCTCACTCTCGCGTTCCCCGTCCCCACGTGTCTCAGCTCTGCCTGTCTTTTTTTTTTTATTTTTTTTTAAACGTTTTATTTATTTTTTGAGACAGGGAGAGACAGAGCATGAACAGGGGAGGGTCAGAGAGAGGGAGACACAGAATCCGAAACAGGCTCCAGGCTCTGAGCTGTCAGCACAGAGCCCGACGCGGGGCTCGAACTCACGGACCGGGAGATCATGACCTGAGCTGAAGTCGGCCGCTCAACCGACTGAGCCACCCAGGCGCCCCGCTCTGCCTGTCTTTCGGAACCCGACCCAAGTTGATTCCCACCCGCTTCCCCCAAAGCCTTGTCTGCTGCCCCACAGCATCGCCCGGGACCACGATCGGCCGGGAGGAAGCCAGACTCCACGGGAACCAAGGTGGCCTAACCAACATAGAAGTTCAGTGGCTGTCGCCTAACAGAGGAGCTGAGACGGATGATCCGGGGGTGGGAGCAGAGCCCTTTGGTCTTCTGGCACCGGCTTCTTGGGGCCCCGCCCTGCCAGTCCTGTGGCGGGCACCCCTCTTCAGAGTCTGACGGGGTCACTAGAGCTCCAGGTGCCCACTTCTCCGTTCCCGCAGGAGATGGGAAGACGAGTGCGAGTTTCTGGAAGAACCACACAAGGCTTAGAAGCCAGAACGTGTTTGCTGGGTCACCTAGGTGCGAAGGAGGCTGTACAAGGTAGAAATGTGCCCGTTATTAAGAAGAAGGGAGAAAGGACACTGACAGCTCAGCCTCCCACGGCCTCCCTGAGCCAGAAAGAACAGCTCCTTCCCCCGAGCTCACCCTGCATCGAGTGCTTACTCCAGGAGGCAGCAGGGGATAACGAAAGAGACAGACAGGCTTTGGAGTCAAACAGACCTGCATTTAGATCCTGGCTAGTTGCTCTCTGGCTGGCTGATTTAGGGTGGTTGCTTAAACTTTCTCCATCCCTGTGCTTTAGCAGGCAGGCAGGCAGGCAGGCAGGAAGGAAGGAAGGAAAGAAGGACAAAGGAAGGAAGGAGAGAGGGAGGGAGGGGGGAGGGAGGGAGGAGGGAGGAAGGAAGGAAGGAAGGAGGGAGGGAAGGAAGGAAAGAAGGAAGGAAGGAAGGAGGGAAGGAGGGAGGAAGGGAAGGAAGGAGGGAGGGAAGGAAGGAAGGAAGGAGGGAAGGAAGGAAGGAAGGAAGGAAGGAAGGAAGGACAAAGGAAGGAAGAAGGAAGGAAGGACAAAGGAAAGAAGGAGAGAGGGAGGGAGGCAGGAGGGAGGGAGGGAGAGAGGGAGGAAAGAGACAGGCCCTTGAAAGATCATAGAACAGTAGGAGCTTGACTAACAATGACAGATTCCAGGCGCCTCTGGTTTACAGGGTCACCTACACCCGAATGTTCTATCTTCCGAGAGATGTGAGGGCTTCCAAGCCCAGGCACCCGGCATACGGTGAAGGGCTATTATTGATATTTGCTGCATTCAGTTGAGTCCGTTTGGCCTGCCCCTTCTCCGGGGTTCAGTCTGATCCTGCCTTGGCCAGTGAACCTGTGGCCCCTGGGGTGCTGGGCGTGAGGCTGACCCAGCGGGTTGGGGGGGAGGTTTTTCTTTTTTTTTACCTCCCAAGGTTGAGAATGACTGCTCCAGAAATAAAGCCCCTTCCACCTCAGACCCTGTAAGTGCTGAACCCAGTGCCGAGCATACAGCAAGGGCTCCATAAACGTTAGCTCTTACCGCCGTGGTGGTCGTGTTTCCTGGAGCTACTGTTGCTGGTGACGCATGACCTTCTAAACCGCAGTGGCATTCAATCACTATCTTCCTTTACTCATGGTTCGGGGGGGTCAGGAATTCGGGCACAGTGGGTCTGTTCCCCAACATCTGGGCCTCGGCCGGGAGACTCGAACAAGGCGGCTTGAAGCCTGGAACCATCTTCCAGGGTCCTCACCTCCCTGTCTGGCCTCTGACGCTGCCCGTCGCTGTGCTGTTGGCTGGGACACGTGTGGCCTCTCCCCGTGGACCAGGTTGGGCTTCCCGACAGCATGGCGGCCGTTTCCAAGTGACAGTGACCCAGGAGAGCGTAGCAGGTGCCCATGGCATTCTTATGCTCTGAGGATCGTCCAGCCCGGGAAGGCAGAGTGTCACTTCCAGCAGGGTCACCAGCCCACCCAGGGTCAGAGGGAGGGAATGGAGACCCCAGCACTCAGCGGGAGGGGTCCCTCGTCAGGACACGTGGGATGGGGGCACTATTGCAGCCGTCCTCAGCTACGCTATCGGCCACCACAACAACCCCATCCAGTAGCGGCAAATAGCAATAGTCCGAAGGTAGTAGTGAGACTCAGTCCCTCCCAAGCCGGTCGTGTGTCAAAGTGACAGAACATACCGGGTTCCCCGGGCCTGGGGCCGGGTCACCCCACGGGGAGGTGCAGATTTTCTGCTGTCGTGCGTCCCGGGGCTGAAGGAGGGCCGGCCTTCCCTGCACACACTTCTGCAGCCGCGCGAGGCATCCGGTCAGGGTCAGGGACCACAGGGGCCAGACCAGCAATGTGTCCGGGCCATCTTTTTTAACGGACGAGCCAAGGGCCTCTTAAACTTCAGCTTCCTGGATGACTGTCCTTTGAAGCTGCCCACGGCGGTTTGCGTCTCTCTGGGATCCCGTTGCGACTCTCCCCCAGTGAGCTATTTGGTTGGTGATATGGCTGGAAAGCCACAGGGAGACACGGGCAGTATCTTTCTTCCCTAACTTCCCAGCCCTCGAAGGAAAGACCATGTTTGGTTTGAAAACAGAACAGCTTTATCACCAACCAGGACCCTGGATGAAATCTTTCCCCCTAAAGCTGAATAAACAGCCCCGGGCTCTGTTCACGCCCCGCCCCGTTCTCAGCTTCGAAACCCACTTATCTAGCTCCTGCCTTCTACCCTGGGCCTGCCCTGAGCCCCAGAACAACCCCAGGGGCTGGGGGAACCTGAATTCTGCTCCATTTCCTCCTTATAGGAGGAAAAAGGGGACTGGATTCAAGTCTCCTCCTACCCCGGGGCCTCAGTCTTCTTGTCTGCAAAGTGGGGATGATATTGCTTGCCTCGCCACACTGTACCAGGGTTGAATGAGATCATTTTAGCGGAAAGTGCTGGCATAGTGGAGGCTCAAAGCCCTGCCTGGGTCTGGAGAGACCAGGGCAGTTTGGGATCCAGAGTCAAGCCTGGTTCAAAACCCATGACCACCACCATACGCAAGTACATGCTGGGTACCTTGGGTAAGTTCATCAACCTCTCTGAGACACAGCCACTCGAGCTTGTAAATAATCTTGTGATAAAGACATTGCTGTGGAGATTAACACGGCGCTGAGCACGTGCCCATGCCCAGGCTCTTAATAAATGCTGGTTACTTGTTTCTATTATCTGTTAACCCACTACATTTCCAGGCAAGGACAAGGTCTTAGAATTTGTGTATTCCCAACGTTTCAGATACACACAGCGAAGTTCCTCCTCATCGTGTCTGTAGGTGGTTTTTGGTTCATGTCCCTTTTTTTTTTTTTTCATTGATTGACATTGTCATTGAAGTCGTCGTAGATTCACATCGGTTGTAAGGAAGAACAGGGAGATCCCTGGTGCATTTCTGCCCCACGTTCTACCAAACTATAGTATAATGTCATAACTAGGACGTTGACATCGAATCGATGCCACCCACCAATCTTATTCCGATTTTCCAGTTTCACTCGTACTCATTTCAGTATCTGGGTGTGTTAAGTTTTGTATCATTTTACTACCTGTGCAAGTTTACGTCTCCACCACCACAGCCAAGATAACACTACCAAACCCACCCACGGCGGGGGGAATCCCACCATTTGAAAGCTAGAAAGGCCCCTAAGTTGACTTTAGGAGTCAACATGGCGTCTGGATTATGAGAGCCCAGTGATCCGCCCTCCTGGGTTCAAATCCCAGCTCTGTCACCACTGTATGACCCTGGCCAGGGCGGGGCGGCTCTTTTGTCTCCGTTTTCTCCTCTGTGAAATGGGAAAACAACAGCTCCCAGCAGTCAAGAAAACATTGCGTAAATGCAAGCTCTGAGGATGGCTTTGGGAAGTTGGCGATAGAGGCCCCAGAAGCAAAGATACTTGGCCAAGGTCACACGCCAAGCTGGAGGCATTGCGGCAATACTCTTCAGCTGGACCGGACCAACGGGCGGGCGAGCTTGTATCGTCTGCACCAGAACCTTCTTTCCATGGTCGATCACAGGCAGGCAGCGGAGCCCGGGGGTCCAGCAGCCGGCCCGGGAGGCGGCCTTCCTGGGCAGGCATCCCTGCCATGGCATCAGACCAAGACAAGTGCCCCAGGTTTCCCGGCCTCCCTTGAACCTCATCTGCAGAGTGGGGTAGGGAAGGATTCCGCGACGAACGGTTACCAGACCCACAGCCAGTCGGGGTGAGGCTATTCGTGTGCAGCCAGTCCCTTTACTAAGTAGTGGCATCGTCTTAACCATTTTTTTTTTTTTTTAATTAAAATAATTGTACAGGACTCTGGGCTGGGATGGTCGGGGCAGCAAGCATGTCGAATCACAAAACTGGGTAAGGGAGTCACTTCTCTTAGAACCTTAATAGTGAAACTAAAGACTCCTGCATGAGGGAACAGGCCAGCACCTTATTCCCCCCCCCTCCTCCCCCACCCCCCACCCCCAGCAGAATTTCCTTCTTTTTGTGGCTGGATTAACTCCTGAATACCAAAAACTTCTGATCCTGTACTTTGAGCCTGTTGTTAAAATGTCATTTCCAAACAAACACGGGTTACTATCTTTTCTTCTCTCTCTCTCTCTCTCTCCTCTCTTTTTTTTCTTCTCCCCAAGATCAAAGAAGGCATTTGGGCCTTTAAGATAACATTCATCCGAAGAGAGATGGTAATATATGAGATTAATGAAAATTAACATAATCCCTCTGAATAGAAGAGAGCTTGCGTTCAGTCGGTTGTCCTGCCGTTAATTATGCGTTAGGTGGTGATAAATGCTTTAAATCAAGCGATGCCTTAAAAACCATTTAAATGATTTTCACCTAATTAGTTTCCCCGGCCTTGTTCTGAGCCTGGGGGATCCCTCCCTGCAGGGCCTGCCCCCCTCCTTTGGATACGTAACGTGCCAGGGGATCAAGGAACCCTGAGCTCCAGAAGGAACATTTTCTGGCTTCCGTCGGCTCTGACCCACCCCGGTGGGCCCAGGGTTGCGATTTATTTTTTCTTATTGGCTTTGCAGATCCGAGATCAAAAGGAAATTTATCAGTTTCTGTCTTCCTTCAGCCTCTTCCAGCCAGACTTCATGACAAGACCCTATCGGCCTTAGAGTTGAGGAGGCCCCGGCCCCGAGGGGAACACAGAGAAAGAGAGAATGCCCCACGAACGGTCACCGCCAGATTAGGGGGCGGAAACTGCTGCGTGGCACCCAGCCGGCCTCGGGAGGGCGGCGGGCCTGAGGCTGGATGGGAGGAATGCTGGTCTGTGCAAAGCAGAGCCCCAGGGGTCAGATTCAGAAAGGCTTCCCCACTCTGCTTCCCCCTCTGAAGTTGAAATATCATCTCTGTCTCTTAAAGAACCTGGTTAAAGAGGGAGGGACTGGAAGGGTGGGAGGATAGCAAAGCCTGCCGGAGAACCAGGGTCTGTCGCTGGAGGCATGGGTGCACCCAGAGCTCGGCACTGTGGGACAAGTTTGGGAGTCAAATGGCCTCCTCCTGGGAGACCCCGGGATTGAAATGCAGCCTGTTCTAGCTGAAGTTTCTCCCCGCCACCCCAGGTGTATCCTCAGTCACCACCCCTCTCTCTTGCCGGGAAATAGGACATCGGCACACAATTCAGGGGGAGGCCTGGCCCTCAGCAGCGGGGTAGGGGTAGGCCCCTGGACCTCCGGGAGCCTGCCACCCTCCTCTGGGCAAGAGGAGGTGAGTCACCGTGAGGCACTCAGGCCTGATGCAACTCTCTGATCCAAAGAGCAATCCCAGTCAAGGCCCCGTGTCTCCACCGCATCCGCGCAGCCCCGGGAGCCTTCTGTCTCCACCGGGCTGAAAAACCACCAGGCCGGCCGCCCCCTCCCCCCCGGGACTGTAACCTCTTGCCCCCCACTCGGAAGCCAGAAGATACAAAAAAGAAAATGAAACAAAATACCTTCAATAGATACCTCTTCTGTCTTAAAAAAAAAAAAAAAAAAAAAAAAAAGTGGGGGGAGGGGGGAAAGCCGGTTCATATTTGAAGTTCGAATCTTGGTGGACACGCCCCTCCTCTCACCCCGAACCACCCTCCCAGTACGAAGCAGAAGGTTTCAGAACCCCCGAAGTTGCAATTCTTTGGACGTTTTTGGAACACGTCTGTTAATGATTTGTGATCCCGGGGACTTATTTTGAATTAATTCCTTTTTTAAAGGGCAGTTTGGTCTCCCAATAAGGGGCAGACCCCGAATGCCACAGCCGCTGCCTTTGTGCTAAATGAACTTTTTAGAGGTTCCAGATGGCGCCTGGCACAGGCCAGAAGGAAGCCAGCCAGAGAGGTCAATTCTCGGGGACAAGCTCCCTGGACGATCCCACCACGTCCCCGCGGCAGGAAGTGGTGCCCTCCTGAGCGAGGCATTTCAGAAATGCCTTTGAGACAAGAGGCCTGGGCCCCCAAGGGAGAAGGCAGAAGGCGACCCAGTCCCTCCGGCTCATCAGACACCCCGCTCTGCAAAGTGAAACGCTTCCCAAAAGGCCCTTCCTTACTCATTCTCCCCCGTCCCCTTTCTTTATGGTGGCAAATCATACGTAAAGCATTTCCCATTTGAACCGTGAACAACCCGAAGTGTGGACACACTGTTGTGCAACTATCCCCACCACCCATCGCCAGGACCCCTCGTCGCGGCCAAGCTGGAACTCTCTCCCCATTAAACACGAACCCCCCACACCTGGCGACCACCCTCCTGTTTTCTGCCTCTATGACTTTTGACAACTCTAGAGACCTCATGTGAGCAGAATCATACACTGTCTTCCGGTGACTGGCTGATTTCCCTCAGCATGATGTCCTCAAGAGTCATCGGTGTTACAGCGTGCGACAGGACTCCCTTCCTTTTATGAGGCTGAATAGCCTTCCGCAGTATGGAGGGGCCACGCTGAGTTTAGCCACTCATCCATCCACGGACACCTGGGTCATTTTCACCTTTTGGCTGTGGTGGACCATGCTGCTACGAACATGGCATACAAATGCCCGTTCAAGTCCCAGCTTTCGATTCTTTAGGGGGTGTACCCAGAAACAGAGTTGCTGGATCATGTAGTAATTCTGTTTGTGATTTTTCTTTTTTTTTTTTTTGAGGAGCCGCCATATTGTTTTCTACAGTGGCGGCACCGTCTTTCATTCCCACCATCGGTGCTCATGGATCCAGTTCCTCCACGTTTTCGCCAACTCTTGTCATTTTCTGTGTTGGGCGTAGTCGCCGTTCCTCATGGGAATGGAGTGACCCGTCCTTGTGGTTTCGATTTGCATTTCCCCGGTGGTTGGTGATGTTGAGCATCTTTCCGTTGGCGATCGGCCATTTGTTTATCTTTGGAGAGATGTCCCCGTAAGTCCTTTGCACGTTTTTTAATTGAGTTGTGTGTTTTGCTGTCGAGTCATACAAGCTCCTCTATGTATTTGGACATGATCAGATGTGTGGCTTGCAAATGCTCTCTTCAGTTCACGGGTTGCCTTTTCCCTCTGTGGACAGTGTCCTTTGATGCACCCAAGTTTCCCATTTTTATACAATCCAATGTACCTGGTTTTTTTCTCTCGTCTTGTGTGCTCTTCGCTCATTCTTGCTTCCGCGTCTTTACCTGTTTCCGGCCCTAGAATGTTTTTCCGTCACCTCTTAGTCGGGCTAATTCCTGCTGACTGTCAAGTCTCAATGCAAGGGCCACCTTCTCCGGGATCCTTAAGTCACTTCTTGCAGGAGAGCGCCAGGGTGCGACACGTATTAGCGCATGCCCTCACTGGGTCAGGCCCCTGAGATTTCCAGTTGAGTAGTCACCTTGTCACCGCCCAGCCTCGCAGCTGAGTGTGTCTGACTAAGAAGGCGCCATGTGCTGGCAGGCTTCAGACTCTTCTCCCAGTTCTACCCAATTTACTTAATGGGAGGCGGGGATGAGTGAAGCCCGGTCCCTGAGGTGGGGTGGGGGGGGGGGTGGTGAGACTGACAAGCAAGGCGAAGGTTCAGGCAGGGGACACAGGTGAAAAGCCTGAGTTAAGGACACGAGTGACAAAGCAGGGGGTGATGAGCAGGGCCCACTCTCTTCACAGGAAAGGTAAGTTGTAAGTGACAAAGTGGCAGGAGAAAAGACAGAAAAAAACTTACTTGGTTCCGGAGTCAGACACGTCTGGGTTCAATTCCTCCCTTGGCCACCTGAAGAAGTCACTTCACTTCTCGGGGCCTTGGTTTCTTCACTTGGAAAGCAGGAAACTAATAACTACCAAAAATGAATGAATAAATGAATGAATGAAAGAACAAGTGAATGAATGAACAACCTTGCTGGAAGAACAGAATGAAACTTGTTGCCCCCACAGTAATGGATGTTATTATTATTACCACTGTTTTAAAAAAGCTCTATAAATTCTGAAGTTCTGTATGTGGTCATCTTGGTCCATTCAAGCTACTATAACAAAATACTACCCACTGGGCGGCTTATAAATAGTAAACATTTCTTTCTTTTTTTAAATTTTTTTTATTTAAATTTTTTTTTAACGCTTTTATTTACTTTTGAGACAGAGAGAGACAGAGCATGAACGGGGGAGAGGCAGAGAGAGAGGGAGACACAGAATCAGAAGCAGGCTCCAGGCTCTGAGCCGTCAGCCCAGAGCCCGACGCGGGGCTCAAACTCACGGACTGCGAGATTGTGACCTGAGCCAAAGTCGGATGCTCAACCGACTGAGCCACCCAGACGCCCCAGTAAACATTTCTTTCTCACAGTGCTGGAAGCCAGCAAAGCCAAGATCAAGGCTCTGGCAGATTCAGTGTCTGGTGAGACCCACCTCCTGGTCTCTCCCTGCGTCCACATGTGGCGGGAGGGGGCTCTCTACCCCTCACCTCCCTCGTATACAATATGTTGTGCTAGTTTTGGTCTACTTTCTGCTTTCCTGTCCTGCCATTTCAATATAAGCACCATCAGAGTGCAGATTTCTGGTGTTATATTCACTATTCCCCCAATATATAGAAGAGCTCCCAATATGCAGTAGACAGATGCAGTAAATATCTTTTGAATGAATGGATGAGTGGGTAAAATAAAGAATGAATGAACCATTAGAGAAAGACGCTTGTCATTGGGCAGATCCTGAGCTGCCTTCTCTGGAAAGCAACGACACAGAAAAGCTACGAATTGACACTGGTGAAGCCTGTCTCTGTTCAAAAGAACACCAGAAATTCATCCTCTGGATGCGGCAAACACGTTGGACCTTCTGGCTGGCCCAATCCCATTGCCTGTGGGTGGTGATTTGGGGTCCTAGGTCCATCGGATGGCTCATCCCCAAGTGACCTGCTTAATTCTCCTCTTTTAGAGCATGACAATAACACCCCCAAAGTGCTGAGCCGTCCTGGGTCAAGCAAACTAGGTGGGCGTTGTATTTGGACACGGATATGCTTAGAGGCATTGTTTTACACTCCCTACAACCCAGAAGGAGAAGCACTAGGTGTACAAATCGAACATTTTCTGAGAAGAATGTACCTATCATGGACATTCAGTTGATTTGAGGACAGCAGTTGATAGGAGACCGGTGAGTCTCTCCCTATAATGTGATAAACATGCTACATCCCCTGCAATAACACAGTAGCTTAATGTGCAAATAAAACACTTAATAACTTCATGTGCAGTGATGGGCATGCCTCGAGGCTGACCGTGACATTCTGGAGAGGTTTCGTAGGAATTCTATATTTAACAATGACGAAAATCCAGAAAGAACTTGTAGTTCACCGTTTTTCCAGGAAGTTTTCGCCGCATCTCAGAAAACATGGGCAGGAGGGCTTCTGTAGATTTTCCCCTTCCTGCCCGGGGAAAACTCTTCCTTCCTGGCTTCCTTTTTGCCTTGCCTTGCAGAGCAAGACACTTTGAACTTGTAAAGTGCTCATCAAAATCAAATTCTTCTGTCCCAGGTTTGTCCAGTTCAGTTACGACGCGGTTTCCTTCCATTTAAATCAAAGCTGAATCGACGTGTTGGTGCTTAACTTCAACTTACGCCTTTGAGGACATCATTGTCACCCAGGCTGCCGAGTACGCAGTTAGTCCTTCAACAGACCCAAGGGCCAGGCCCCTTTTGCAACAACACATGGATACAAGGCTTTTGTGATCGTCACAGTCACGGACATTCTCGTGGGACTTGACCAGCGGCACAGAGCTCTCTCTTGCAATGCCGCCTGGGATGTCCACACGCCGAGAGGGAAGCCAGGCAGAAGCTAGCTCTGCCCATTTTGCAATTAGTAATTCAAGCTGATTCAGGTTTACCGTGCACCTGCTACGTGCCAGGTCCCTGCCTCAAGGAGTTCACTCGTGGTCCAGAACAAACATGGCGACGTGGAAAATGGCGAGGCAGCGCCATAGAGAAGAGCTAGCGTTTGCTGAGCACTTGTGTGCGCGGGCACCGTTCCAAGCGCGGTACCCAGATCCTCTCATTTAATCCTCATGACAGACTTGAGAGCTGGGTTCCATTAGGACCATCTCCACCTGGCAGCTGAGGAGAGAGTCTCAGTGAAGTCACTTGAAAGTCACTATTCAACTTCTGGAAGTCAGATCTGGAGCCCACACTCCCCTGGACTCTAGCAACACCTCTGATGTGGGAACCGCTGGGTGGTGTGGCCTCCGAAAAGGCAGCTACCCCAGCATCAGTAGGGGACTGGGATCCTACTGGGACTGGGAGGGGACATTAAGGGAAGCCTCCTGGAGGTGGGAGTCCTGAGCAGAATTATGGGGATGGAGGAGGGGTCGAGGGAGGAAAGCCACTTGGCATCCGCACCGCGTCAGGGTTCCACGGAGAAACAGAACCAACGGGAGACACACGGAGGGAGAGAGAGAAGAAGATTTATTCTGAGAAATTGGCTTCGGTGACCGAGAAGTCTCACTGTCTCCCATCTTTGAGCACCAGGAAAGCTGGTGGTAGAATTCAGTCCTCGTCCAAAGGCACAAGAAGCAGGCGAGCCAAAGGCATAAACCCTAGTCCAAGGGCAGGAGAAGATGGGCTGAGATGTCTGTCCTAGGTCAGTGAGCCAGGAGAGAAAGCCAGGGGTGAATTCTTTCGTCCTCTTCCTTTTTGGTCTATTCAAGCCCTCAAGGGAGTGGATGATACCCACTCACACTGGGGACTGGGATCTGCTTTACTTAGTTACTGATTCACACACTTAACCTCACCTGGAAACGCGCTCATAGACATACCCAGAAACAATGTTTAATCCAGGCTCCTCCTGGTCAACCCAAGTGGACACTTACAAGTAACCATCACATTGGGGCGCCTGGGTGGCTCAGTGGGTTCAGCGTCCAGCTTCAGCTCAGGTCATGATCTCGTGGTTCGTGAGTTCAAGCCCCACATCGGGTTCGCTGCTGTCAGTGCAGAACCCGCTTCGGGTCCTCTGTCCCCCTCTCTGCCCCTCCCCGGCTTGCGCTCTCCCCAAAATAAAGAAATATTAAAAAAAAAAAAAAAGTAACCATCCCCACATGGTTGTCACCCTTTCTACTGTAAACCCTACTGCTCAGAGGCAGATAGGGGCAGAGGGATAACATGTGCCTCGGTCTGTTCTCCGGAATTTTCCCACTCCTTAGTTATGTGACTTCGGGCTAATGGCCCAAGGCTAATCATGGCCTTGGATTAGGCAACAGTTGCTTAGAGAGAACACCACAAACAACCAGAGGAAAAAATAAATGGACTTCCCCCCCAATTAAAATTTTGGTCTCAAAGGACACTAATGAGAAAGGGGAAAGAGAATGGAAGAAAATACTTGCAAATCATTTAGGGGCTAAGAGTCCAGTGTCCAGAATACACAGGGAACTCTTGTAACTCAACAGGGAAAAATGACCACCTTTTAGAAACAAACTAACTGTTGCAGTAGGAAAAGACACATTCAGGAAGACTGCCTGCCCTGATGAATCAGAAAATGCCAGAAGTGTGAGACTATTACTTCTGCCCTCATTATAATGTTAAAATCCCCCTCCGGGGCTCTGGAGATGAATCCTCAGGATCTTATTTGTACAAATAATGTGACCTTGTGAGGCTATTGCCCCCCCCCCCCCCCCCAGTGTAGTCTCCCTTCTAGAACTCACCAGGGAGCAGCCCCCCTACGGTCTGGTAACAATCGTACACTTTATTTTTTTAATTATTTTTTTTATGTTTATTTATTTCTGAGAGAGAGAAAGAGAGAGTATGAGCCAGTGGGGATGGGGGGAGCAAAGAGAGAAGGAGAGAGAGAATCTCCAGCAGGCTCCAGGCTCTGAGCTGTCAGCACAGAGCCCGATGCGGGGCTCGAACTCACCACCTGTGAGATCACGCCCTGAGCCAAAGTCGGATGCTTAACCGACTGAGCCACCCAGGCACCCCAACAATTGTACACTCTAAAATGGGGAAGTTCATGTTTTGTGAATTCTATCTCAATAAAGCTTCCTCTAAAAACAAATATGAGAAACGAACGTGAAAGACGAGAGTAAACAGGTCAATTACGATGAAGTTTTGGGATGACGGTGGGGTGGTCCGGAGCCAACAACCAAGAAAGAATTCTCGAAGACGTCTTTGGTGCAAAAAGCACACGGACAGGACCCGTGGGCAGGTAGGGCTGCCCTGGGGTCGTGACAGGTAACTCATTATATCTCCTCAGTTGGGAGGGGGGTCAGGGATAGAGTCTCTAAGGAATTTTGGAAGCAAGGTTTCCAGGACCTTGAGGGGCCAGCTGTTGCTAGGGAATAGCCATTCATTACCATTCAAGGAAACCTCAGTCATGAGACCCTTCAGATGTATATCAGGGGGCCAGAAGCTTGGAGTAGGATTGCCAGCATATATCTTGGGGGAGTTGAGATAAAGGAAGTCGACTTACAGGATCCTCAAGGTTGGGACAACGTGAAGCCAAGATTTTCTTCTGCCACTAGCAAAGTGTCATCGTTGAGGCAGCTGAGCCCCTAGAGGCAGGTCACTCTGCGGGTCTCAAGGACTTGTCAATGGGCGGCAGGCAGTAAGGGAATTTTCATTTTTCATTAGTTTCCCACATCACCATGGCAAGCACTTCAGCCCCCTTCCGGAAGTGTCCGAGGAATATCACACATATTCCACCTGGGGTGGGGGTGGGGGTGGGGGTGCCAGCCCGTATTTTGCCCTCAGCTTGCCCCACGCCCCCTCATCAAATTACAATCTAGTGTCATCAGGGCAATGGCAAGTCACACAGGGGAAGGGACAGTGGAGTGTAGGGCCAGCAAGAGGACGGGGAGCATGTCTTGAGTGGGTGATGCCCGGGATGAATGTCAAACGACGTGCAGGCGGCTGTCCCGTGGCGGGAACAGCCTAAGCCAAGACATGGCCAGCTGTGTAGTGTGGCCAGAGTGGGGAGGCTACACCAGGAAAGCCAGAATGAGGCTCTCAAGGGGGCTGCCCCTCTGCTGAGACCAGAAATGTATCGTCCAGCCACTGATCTATCCTCTTACTTGTGATTTGCATTCAGTTGTTTGGGTGACTTTGCAACCAGGGGGTTTCCTGCTTGACTATGACTCCAGGTGGCAGCAGACGGGCCCAGCGGCCAGGCCAGCACATGCTCGGAGGGGGTTTCTGGAACTTTCGTTGCCGTCTTGACCGTGGTTTAGGGTCTCGCCGGTTGCCCTGCAGCCCAGGGCACCGCACACAGCAGATCTGGATATGCCCGACGGAGCGTCATTAAAGCCCCATCAAGGGGGACTCTCATTCAAATGCAGGAATCCAGCCACAGATGCCCAGGGCTCCCAAATGTAGAGGCAGGAAGTGAAATGCAAATGAGATGTAATCACAATGCAGATGCAGAATTCTCTAATTCAAGCCGACTGCCTCTCCAAGGTCAAGATTCCTCTGTCCCTAGACTGTAAGGCCACCTCCTGTAGAGCCAGTTGAGGGGGGAGCAGGGGGCGGTGAAATACCCGGGACCTGTTCATGCAGAACAGATCTGTCTCCTAAACAAACACCAATCAGCAGAACAGCCCAAAGTCAAGTAGACTGACCTCACAATAAACTTAAATAAATTGTTGTGTTTGGGCGCGTGGGTGGGGGGCTCTCCCGCGCTGTTTCTTTCCGGAGGAAGAAAAGGCAGCCCAGGAAGGTCCCGCCTTACTGGATGCTTGGCCAAGGCCACCGTCCATAGCCTGAACTTCTGGTTGAGGGACCCAGTGGTCTGACAACCCCAGGAAGCCGCCCTCTGCCTCCGCCCTGGGGAGAAGCCAAGGTGCTGGGCTTAGTTCAGAAAAACGGGGCACATTCACCTGCTTTGGCCCATCCCCTCCCGCTCAGGTGTCTTCAGGGCTGTCCAGTGCGGCCGGACGTCCAAGGCTGCTAGAATCTGGCCCTGCTCGTAGCATTCAGCCCTTGCCGAGTGCACGTCCCCAGTGTGGTCAGGGGAGAGCACCCACGGGGTAGCCGGGGCCCTGTGGGCTGGGGTGGGGTTTGAGGAGAGACAGGCTCAGGAAGAGGTATAAGGGGCTGGGCGTGGCTCCACAGGGCCCCCCTGCACCCCACACAGACTTCACTTAATACTGGAAATAGTGCCACCTTTCTACACTTTTTCTTCTATAATCCTCATACCCACCCAGGAAGTGGCTGCAAGGAGATTCCAACCCGGGTCTGTCTAACCCTATAGCCCGTCTCCTAGCCATTAATGTGATGCCACCTGTTTGCATGGCTGACAGGCCCAGTCTGCGTGGGCCTCAGGGGATTTCCAGGGCTAAAACTGGTTGTCCCGGACAAACTGGGTGGCAGTTCACTGTGACAGGTGAACTCCCTCCGCCCAAAGATGCCCACACTCTAATCCCGGGAATCCGTGCACGGCCCACAGGGACTTTGCAGATGTGATTAAGCTCAAGATCTTGAGATGGGGAGGTCCTCCCAGATTTTCAGGGCGGACCCAATGGAATCACAAGTGTCCTTATAAATGGGAGGCCAGAGTTTAGTGAGAAAAAGGCAATGCAGCAACAGAAGTGTGGGAGTGATGTGATTGTGGCTTTGATGGGGGGAGGGGCCCCGAGCCGAGGAATGGGGGTGGCCTCCAGGACCTGGCAAAGGCAAGGAACAGATTCTCCCCCAGGAACCTCCAGGAAGGAACTAACCCTGCCCTCAGCTTGACTTGAACCCAATGAGACCCACGTCGCCCTTCTGACATCCAGAACCGCCAGAGAGTAAATCCGTGGTCATCTTTTCAACGGTAACAGGAAGCTGACAGTCACCCCAGCAGCCTCCAGGCACTGGCTTTGCCACCGCGTTTTATTCTCTTTTTCCAGGAGGAGGGACAAATGTTTGCTAAGCCTGTACAGTGTCAGGCCCCGGGAGAGCCCTCACTCTTCTCTCTCACATCGGCTCATAAGTTCCTCGGGACAACGGGTGTGGCACGTATTACTGTTCAGAATCTCCATTTACAGACAGAGAAATGAGGCAGGAACCATTGAAGCGAGCCTCAGGCCCAGCTCCCCAATTCCGCTCCTGAGCCCAACCCTAGAACTTGGGGCCCTGCTCCTCGAGGACCTGTCCTGTCCATTCATTCATTCATTCATTCATTCAACAAACACCAGGCGAGCAACTTCCCAGTGTCAGAAAGGCCCCAGACACTGGGGACTCAGAGATGAACAGGACGTGAGCTTTGTCCCCAGGAAGCTTATGGGGTAAGAGGCAGGTGGTCTCCACAGCGGCAATGATGCAAAATGTAAGAAAAATGCCTAAGAATTTCTCCTTTGATGTATTGTTATCTAACAGCAGGACCTGGGAAATCAGGCCAGCCTGTGTCTGCTGTCTGGGTTGATGGCAGTGCCCAGGAGCTCACGGAGTCTGGTGAGTCCACGCGAGCATGCAGCTGAGAAGGGAGAGTCCTCACCCGGCGGGAGGTGGGGGGGTGTCCAAACAGTCCCCACTCCCCCACTAGCCTGTTCAGTGTCCCTGCGCTCATCTCTCCCCGGTTAAGCGTGTTTGTGTTACGGAACCAGGCTGGTACGCTGTGGGAAAAGCCAAGCGGCACTTGGAGATCTGGGTGGATCGGAGATTTATTTAACACCAGCGGGCTCAGAGGAGACCGCTTCTCCAAAGATCTGAGCATCGAATGCCCGTGGGGAGGGTAATTTATAGTTGTCAGCTTCCATATCTGTGGGGGGTTCGCCCGCGCAGCAAACAAAGGAAGAAGAACACAGAAGAGGGGTCTCTAAGCTGGAGACCAGACCTGGTTTTAGCCCCATCGGCCATCTTCGGCGAACTTTATTCACTTCTCCAACATGTGCAACTTTATGTTACCTCACTAGTTATGTGAACTCTTACGGACACATGGCTGAACCAAATTTCTGCAAAGCAACCATGGATTAAAGGTAATACTAAGCATGTAAACTTCTCCTCCAATTGTGAGCTGTTTGTCATTTCTTAAGTAAAAACCCTGACATCTCATCCAAAGCAATGGCACTGACAGAGAAAGAGATACAGAGAGAGACACAGACAGAGACAGAGAATTCATCAAGAAAGTGAGCTAAGTATGGATTCGCACCCACTATCATTAACGACAAACTTCCTTGAATGGTTACGTATTGTGCCTGGAGATGTTAGCTACAGATCATCTGAAATAAGAGATCTTTTTTAAAAAAATTTTTTTTAAATTTATTTATTTGAGAGAGAGAGAGCAAGCAAAGTATGGTCAGAGAGAGAGGGGGGAGAGAGAGAATCCCAAGCAGGCTCTGCACTGTCAGTGCAGAGCCCGACGTGGGGCTTGAACTTACCAACAGTGAGATCACGACCTGAGCCAAAATCAAGAGTCAGACGCTTAATCGACTGAACCACCCAGGCACCCCAAGAGATCTTTTTTTTTTTAAAGCACTCAAAAGATTATCACTAATTTTCATTTGGGTACTGTGGATGAGTCAAATAAACATGTATATTTTTAAAATCTTGTTTAGTATTTTCAAAACCCCATTTTGAGAAGCCTATTATGTGTAAGGTTTATAGCATTTGCTATATTTATAGTTATTACACATGTATAATTTGTAAATATACATATGAAGTACATGCTGTATGACTATGGAGTACATTCTTTGGGGGGTAAACAATAATAAGAGAGAGAGAGAGACATAACAGTGATAGGGGATAAACGACCTGTCAACCATGAAGCTGACAGACCGTTATAGGTGCCGGTTTCGAAATGCCAGTTGCCTCCTCTCTACCTGTTCGTTTCTTCCTTAGTGAGAGAACACATTTTCTATTTCCAGGTGATAGTGTGGCTGCTAGAGACACACGTGGCCTCTTTTGCCTTTAGAGGTGACCGTGCGACACCCTTCTGGCCAATGGCCTGTGCTCTGGGTATCTATTACAGAGCAGAAAACCAACCCCAAACCTAGTGACTTCATACACCAACCATCATCTATCTCCTTTATAAACTGCATGTGGGTCGGGCTCATGTTGTAGCAGCTCAGTGGGGCTGGGGGATCCATTTCCAAGATGGCTTGCTCCCATGGCTGGCAAGTTGGTGCCGGCTGTGTCTGGCGACTATAGGCTGGAGGCTTCTCTGCCTCCTCCCAGCCTGGGGGCTAGGTTCCAAGACCTAGGGTTCCAAGAGAAAGGGAGTAAGAGCCGTCACTTCCTTAAAGTCTCAATCTGGAAGACAGAAGCCTCCTTTGAGAGCTCAAGTGGCCCTAAGCTCACTCAGAGTTAAGGAAAGAGGACACAGGCCCTTCATTTCAATGAGGAGAGTGACAAAGAATTCCTGGCCATCTTTAATGTGCCATTATGTGTGAAGAGTGCTGGCCAGGGATTTCTGGGAAAGCTTCTACTTCCTTCTCTACTGATGCTTCCTTCTTCCTTTTCCTGCACTGCACCTGGGAGATTGGGGCTGGACCTCCCAGCCCGTAACCAGGAAGCAACTGCTTGTAACCAGGAAGCGACTGCCTGTAACCAGGAAGCAACCAGCCTGTAACCAGGAAGTGGCAGCCTGTAACCAGGAAGCGACCATCCCACAACCAGGAAGTGACCAGACCGGAACCAGGAAGCGACCATCCCACAACCAGGAAGCGACCAGCCCGCAACCAGGAAGTGACAGCCTGTAACCAAGAAGCAACCAGCCTGCAACCAGGAAGTGACCAGTCAGGAACCAGGAAGTGACTGGGTGAATGGCAGCCACACACTAGAAGTGGGAAGCAGGAAGACAGAAGGAGCCAGAATGCCCCAGAGCATCACTGAGCTGCTGCACCAGCCGGGACCGCCCATTTCTAGACTCCCCGTGAGATGAAAAAGCATAAACCAGTCCTTGGTTGAGCCCCTCTAGTGACATTCTGTTACAGACAGCCAAACACGATTCCTAAGTCAGGGCTCAGGCCTCGAGGGGCACAGGCGCGAAGGGATGTGTGAGTCTGGAGAGGTGGCAAGAATGGCAGCGATGTCCAGTGTGAGAATCTCCACAGCCAGGGCGTCCGTACCTGAGAGTACAGCCCTGTGACAGCCACCTGCCAGGACCCCTTGCCACTTGGTCCCCAAGAGCCTGCACGTAGGCCTACCAAGTGACGCATCATCGCCTTCACCCCCATGGTGCCCCTGCCCCCGTGGTCCCCACGCCCAGCCCATTTTAGCGGAATATGCTCTGGGCCAGGAGCCACTAGGGAAAGGGAAAGAATGGGAACTAGGCACCGACCAGGAACCAGCCCTGGAGCTCTGTGCTTCATGCTTGTTATCATCTCATTTAATTCTTGAAACCTCCCTGAGATACGGATACATGTCCCTACTTCGCAGGGGCGGGGGGGGGGGGGGGGGGGTTGGGCCGGGAAGAGGGAGGGGAGGCTCAGGGAGGTGAGCAGCGTAGCCAAGGTCACATAGCCGGTGGGGGAGGTAGCTTGGCATGGAATTGAGGCCGGCCTGTGTCCCTTCAAAGTGTGTGGTCAGTCCACTCACCCAATCTGCGCCCAGGAGTCTCGCATTCAACCCCCAGCCCAGACACCCGCACTCCAGGTGGCTTAAATAATTTCTTTTGTTCCCTGAGCCTCAGTTAATGCACCCCTGAGATGGGAGCGTTCTGCAGGATGAAGAGGAGCTCTCAAAGGAGGCCTCTATCTTCAGCATCCTCTGATCTCATGCAACTTTGGATAACATCAAGGTTCATAAAAACAAAACATCATCAAATGAGCTTGTAATAAAATTCCAAAGCAGTATGTCGTGGGGCAAGGACTGTAAATCCACAGGATGTTAAGGCCAAGTTGAACACGATTTACAAGAATATGGTTCAAATATCACAAGGTCAAAACAATTTTGAGCTTTCCAGTATTTACAAACATACCTCACTTCATAAACCTTTCCAATCCATGCTGCACAATATATACAGGACCGTTTTAAAATGACTCTATTTAATTTGATGTGGCTTTAAGTGAGGTCTGTTAGAAATGTGCTACTAATTTTGGACTTTTGTGTTTAGGGGAAAATGCGATTGAAGCTTAATCCAATTTTCTAACACCCGAAAACAGCTACAAGGAAATAGACAGGCACGAAGGAACAATGGCAGAGTTTGCCTCAGTAAAGGCTTGACTTGCCACTAACTTGCCCTGCTGGAATGTTCCATACCAATAAAAGGTTAGCCCTGCAGGCATGAGGGGAAGTCAAGCCATGAAGGTAACTCCTAATGGGGCCGGGAGCTTAGGAAGAAAACTCATCTTAGTTTTTACGGCTGCATCAGGCTCCCGACCCGCTTGCCCAGGCACAGCCAGAGGAGGCTACAGCTTCTAGGAGAATCTTGCCGCACGTTGCATGTGGTGCAGCAGCAACCATGGCGGCCAAGGGCAAGAGGAAATGGACAGAGGAGATGTCTAGATACATGACCCTAAGGAGACACTGCTCATTCTCCAAGATCAACAGAGCATTCGAAGGTTCCCACGAACCTTTGGGAACCTGAGGGAACACGGAGAGGCCCCAGTCAGAAGGAAGAGGCCACAGAATGCAGGGTCTTTGAGAACAGAGGGAAATAGTCAAGACCGTTTGCCATGAGTGCCCAGACGATGCCCCAGAAGGCCAACAGGGCCCAGCTGCCCCTCATTAGATCCCCCACAGGAGCCCAGGGGCCAGGTCAGGCCAAAGTGGACATGTCTATTGCAGAGCCAAGCACGACGGGGTCATGGAAACCTCATCCCATCCTTGTGGACACCAAGAGAAAAGGATGCACCCTGAAAGTTTGAGCACTCACCTCAAAGAGACTCT
The DNA here is from genome assembly GCF_046562875.1 of Panthera onca. Taxonomy (NCBI): domain Eukaryota; kingdom Metazoa; phylum Chordata; class Mammalia; order Carnivora; family Felidae; genus Panthera; species Panthera onca. The sequence goes on from NC_138342.1 coordinate 6,321,379, forward strand.
GTGACCCCAGGAGGCTTAATTGTGGGAGAGATTGAGATGCCGTGACTATCAGACTATAGGTTCCTCTCTCTTTTCTGTTGGTGCCCAGCCTCACAGGTTGGGTCATGCACAGAAAATGCAGAAGGTACCTTCTCTTACCTGTTTGAGGTGTGGGGCGTAAATATGCGACCCTAGTCTACTTAGTATTATTATCGATCTTAGGAGCTCCATTCTGTTAAAAAGTCCTCTCTCCAAAAGGACAACTCCTATGAGAACTCATTTTTAATTTTTTTTTTTTTTTTTGAGAGAGAGAGAGAGAGACAGCAGGGGAAGGTGCAGAGAGAAAGAATCCCAAGCAGGCTCCTTGCTGTCAGCGTGGAGCCTGACACGAGGCTCGATCTCACGAACCGTGAGATCATGATAATGGAGGAAAGAATTCTAGCTGACAAACTGAATTTTCTCCCAAGGCCAGTGGAGACTCCTTGGTGTTTTAAGCAGGGGGGTGGCTGAAGGGATTTGTGATTGAGGAAAATCTGGAGGTAGGAAGGGGAAGGGACGAGAATCGAGGCCCAGAGCCTAGGGTGTAAAATGGTCCAGAAGAAGCATGGCCAGGATGTGGCCTCGGGCAGCAGCCATGCAGAAGACAGCGAAGAAGGAGGGCACGATGTAGTCAAACACCAGTCTTGCCTCTGTCACTTGCTTAGCAACTGCCCTGGGGCAGGAACTGTAACCTCTCTGAACCTTGTCTCTTCTTCTGTCCAGTGGGGGTAGTAATCCTACCTAGGGGTGCTAGGAGCATTGAATGAGGTCACAGCTAACGCGCCCAGCATGATGGGCCCCCGGCCACGAGCCCCACCACCTAAGCAGTGACCTGGTTTTCAAACAGCTAGGATGGCTAGGAGAGGTACACCTGTCTCTACTGCTGTTAGGAAAACAACCAGAAAGCCTCCAACTTCTGGTTGGAGGTGGGATTACATTCGAAAGGGCAAGGCCGGGCTCTGCAAAGCACAAGAGAATTTCATTACACGTCTATAAAAAGGCACTCCAAAACAAAATCCTCTGCACGAGGGGCCACGGCCAACCACATCCAGATGTGTCGTGAGAACGTGCCTCTGAGGGATTAGGTGAGAGCCAACGTCATTACTGTCCCCCTCCACTTACTGTAAGAAGTCAGGCCGCCTCCCAGGCCCTCACCTGGAGGGAATAGACACCCCTGATGTGACAGGGCCGCTGGGAGGAAGGGTAGGAAAGGGTAGGAATCCCGGTGTGGAGGCACTCAGATGACCTTGGCAGGTAATCATCTGAAGCCTCAATTTTCTCACCTGATACATGGGCATAGTCCTCCCCGAGTCACAAAATCTATTCATCCTTTCAAGTCTGAAGAACGGAACCTGTCTCTGCCAGGTATCAGTCTCAGCACTAGCTACTAGGAGTGGGCACCAAAACACAACAGACGCAGTGACAGTGGCCCCCGTCATGGATCTCGAGATCATCCACGAGAAGAGTGCTGCCTCCCCGGTACGGAGTCTGGTTAGGACGACTGACTAAATGCGTGACCTTTAGCAAGTCACTTTACTTAATCTTTCACCCCTCAATTTCCTCATTGGTACAGGAAGGATAACACTAGTTCATCCGCTGGTAAGAACTCATAGAGGTTAAATGTGGAAGGCTCTTGGAACAGGTGTCTATGTGTCCTTTCTCTGGGTCTTACTTTTTCGTTGGGGGAGGGTGTCTACACAGCCTGGCCCCAGTCTCCTTTTCTAGTATTTCCCCACCGTGTACGGTCACCCCAAATCTAGCGACACCAGGCTACTCCCAGGCGCTAACCCTGCCCACACCCTGATCTCAGACTTTGAGTCTCCAAAACTGAGAAAATAATATTTCTGTTCTTTAAGCCTCCCAGACTGTGATACTTTGTTAGGGCAGTCCAAGCAAATTAATATAAATCCACATATAGAACTTTTTAATTATTTTTTATGGTACTGCATCATTCACATCACTGGCCAACTTGGAAGGTTGTTTTGTTTTTTTTTTTTTTTTGCATGTTTGTTTTTTGTTTTTACTTAGCAATGTATCACGGACAGCACTCCAGATAATTACATAAAAATCTAATTTTTAAAAGGTCGATGTCCCCCAAAGGCATGTATCATAACCTATTCAACCTTATTCCAGTCCTGATGGACTTTCAGATTGCTTCCAGGTTTTTGCCACCACAAACATGCGACAGTAAACATCCTGTTCCTATAGCCTTACATTCTAGGGTTTTCATTTCTGTGGGACGGATTCCCAGAAGCGGGATTGCAGGATCAAAGACAACATATGTTTCCAAATGTTAATAGATACTTACAGATTACGTTCCCAAGAGGCTTTGGCAACTCGCAGGGACCCGAATGTTAACTCCCGGCCCAGCGAACAAAATGCCGTGTCAGAAAAGACTTTCCTCCCCCTCCGTCCTAACTGAGTTAACCCAGCCAGCTGTCTGGAGAGGAGCCCTCCTCCTCTGAGGCCAGCTGGTCAGGTTTCCAGACTGTATGGAGGCAGGCTGATGGGGCCTGAGTCTCCTCTGAGTGCCATGGGCAGGCCACTCAACTTTACCGAACCCGGTTCCTTTTCCGTAACGGACAGGATCCTTGCCTAACTCGCTCTGCAAGCACTCGGCTGGAGACAGCAGATGCAGACGGGCCATGTCGTGTGTTGGGAACAATCGTTCTGCTCGCTGAGCTGAAGGGCTGCAGAAGCCATCCACGTCTTGGACCATTTGAGGGCCTGGTGTTGTAGGGGCCAGGCCCTATCCGTCCTCCCTCCCCGCTCATTGGGCACACCCTGCCGTTCCTGCGAGGCCGAGGCCCTCCCGTGTCCCTCCTTGTCCTCTCCGCCTCCTTCTCCCTTCCCACCTACACCTCATGGAATCCTCCTGAAGCCTGGGCTGCCATGCTGGGCGCTGGTCTGTACAAACCAAACTGCTCTCCTCCCGGTGACAAAGTTGGAGATTCTGCCTCATTAGTTCAGCAAAATCGTGGTAACAATGGCTCATATTTGTTGAGTGCTTACCAGGTGCGAGGTACTTGAGCTTGGTGTGTGTTTTTTTATGTGTTCTTCACAATAACCGTTGATATCTTATTTTACAGGCGAGGAAACTGGGGGCTTAGCAACAGGCTTGGCGTCCTTTACCTCCCGCTGCCTTGGTTAATGTCCTGTGAATTTCACCAGCCAGGGGACCTGCTAAAGCCTAGGCATCTGTGTACTTGGGGACCAGGCAGCTCCTCTCTGGCCACCAAGTTCCAAATAGAATCTCTGGCTCTCCTCCAGAGAGGAGGTGATGAGGGGAATGGCCCTGCCCCGGGGGCGGTCAGGGAAAACTTCCAAGGAAAGTGAGACTCGAGGGACAAGGTAGCAGGAACGTTGTTTCTAGAAGAGTTGGGCAAGAGCAAAGGCCCAGAGGTCCTCAGGAGAGGCCCACGTCCCCGCGGCTGCCCGGGCACACACTAAAACCACCCCAGCATTCCTAGAAGGGTGTTCTGATTCTTCGGAATCCCACTCCTGGAGCCTGGAATTAGAATTATGGTCACGGCTGAGTCTGACATCTGCTCAAGCCAATTCGTTATCATTAGGAAATGAATCCCTAATGAATTTCTGCCACCATTAAGTCTGATTTACAGTAACGGTAATCACCCTTGGAAACACACGCTTTATCCCTTTAATTAATAATCCCCACTTATCAGCAAACCTAATGATCACGGGCCAAAAAAATGGAGGACAGCCTCCCAACTCCAGCGCGGCTTCCCCGTCGCACCTTTGGGAAGGGGAGAAGGGTCGGGTCCCTGGAGAGGGCCTGGGAACCCCGTGGCTGCTCATTTCTCTGCAGCCTCATCCCTGCCCAGAAATTTCTATGCTGCACTCAGGGTTCCTGCCTAGACTTCAGCAGAGCCTCTCTGCTCAAAACCCTACAGCGTTGCACCTGTGTGCTTGGGACAGTGCCCCAGCTCTCTGCACCCCTGTTCACCCTAAAACCTCCCCCTGCGCCTTTCTCCCACACACCTGCCACCTCTGCTCGCCCTCTGCCTCTTCTCCCAGGCACCCCGGGGGGGAACCTTGTGCCACCTGTTAACCTCTTTCTGAAATGACCTTCCTCCCTTCTGTGGCCTCACATGTGCCCACGGCCCTCCCCCATCCTTCTGCTACACCTGGAGGCAGTCTGTACCCAAAGGATCCGTCTGTGCTTCTGGGGAGGCAGGTGGATAAGTCAGGGAGCAGTCTGAACGTAACAGAAGAAGCCACCATCAACACGTGTGACATACACAGGCAACTGAGGGGAGGAACCAAGGAGAGTCTCCAAGATGAGGGAGGCCTGAACTAGGTATTGAAAAGCGAATTTTAGGGACGCCTGGATGGCTCAGTCGGTTGAGCATCCTACTTCGGCTCAAGTCACGATCTCACGGTTCATGAGTTCGAGCCCCGCGCTGGGCTCGGCGCTGACCGTGCGGAGCCTGCTTGGGATCCTCGTTCTCTCCCTCTCTCTCTCTCTCTGACCCTCCTCCCCCTCCCCCACCAAAATAAATACACTTACAAGAAAGAAAAGCAAATTTTACATTGACATCGTACCCACCATTTATCAAGCGTTCACAGGCGCTGAGCCTACAGGATCCCATATAAATGTCACATCCGTGCTGAGAGGTGTTACTACCCTCATTGCACAGCGACAAGACCGAAGTCCAGAACCATACAATGGCCTTTGAGTGACAGAGCTGGATCCTGGTCCCGGAGTGCCCGTCCCAAGGCGCACACTTCTGACAGAGCCACGTTTCACAGCGTATTAACAGCGCCCTTCATTCCGAAGCAGGACGTGGGTCCGCACTGCCTTCCTCCCCCCGTGGCTCACACATATGCAGATCGCATCAGATGGCTCACTGGGGTCCACCAGGAAGCCAGAGCCACCAGCAGCCATGTGCCCCCACCCGCTCCGAGGGCCACTACAGATTCCGTATCTTGGCTGACTTTGTCTTAGTCCGCTCTGGCTACCATGAGACTACCATAGTCTGGAGCACTTTAACCATGGACTTTTATGTCTCACAGTTCTGGAAGCCCGACATTAGGGGGCCATCACGGTGGGATTTGGGGTAAGGACTCTTTCTTTGGCTTGCAGGCAGCCTCCTCCTCTCTCACTCCTCACATGGAAGAGAAAGAGGGGAAAGCGAGCTGTGTGGTGCTCCTGTAATAAATACACTCATCGAACCCTAATTGCTTCCGAAGGCCCCATGTCCAAATGCCATCACACCGGGGGTGAGGGCTTCAACACAGCAATTTGGGGGTGGCGGGAGCGGGGCAGGGGGACACAGGTCAGTTCACAGCCCGCCTGTGGCCAGTGACCGTGTGGCTCGCCCCTGGGAAAAATTCATTAGTTGAAGAATGGTGGGCCTGGACTGGAGAGCCATTTGCCTGGTTCAAATGCGGGCTCAACGCCTTCCAGCCCCGAGATGCTGAGGAAAGTCCCCCGTGCCTTGGACTGTCCCCAGCTGTGGGACAGCAGCTGTGTCTACCTCGTAGAGTCCCGGTGGGGACTAGATGAGTGGAAACATGGATGATGTTTGCACGGTGTTTGGTATTTGAGAAGCATTCAGACAAAGCCGGCTGTTACTGTTACGACAGGAAAAACATCCTGCTTTCAGCGAAAAGCCTGGTAAGACTCAGGGGCGCCTGGGTGGCTCAGTCGGCTAAGCATCCGACTTCGGCTCAGGCCGTGATCTCATGGGGTTCGTGAGTTCGAGCCCCACGTCGGGCTCTGTGCTGACAGTTCAGAGCCTGGAGCCTGTTTCGGATTCTGTGTCTCCCTCTCTCTCTGCCCCTCCCGCACTGACGCTCCGCCTCTGTCTCTTTCAAAAATAAATAAACATTAAAAAACTTAAAAAAAAAAAAAAAAAGCCTGGTAAGACTCAAACCTGTGGGGCTGACAGCTGAAATGGATACAAATATATCTAATGAGAGAGAAAAACAGCAGCCTGGATGGAACTCTAGAATAGTATTGTATTTTTCCCCTTTTTAAAACATTTTTTTATTTGAGAGACAGAACAAAAGCGAGTGGGGGAGGGGCAGAGAGCAAGGGAGACCGACAGAATCCCAAGCAGGCTCCACACTCAGCACAGAGCCCCACACGGGGCTCAATCCCGTGACGCTGAGGTTGTGACCTGAGCCAAAATGAAGAGTCAGACGCTCAACCGACGGAACCACCCAGGCACCCCCGTATTTTTTCGCTCCGTATTCCGTTTTTCTCCCAGTCCCCAAATGAGCACCCCATGCTGTGTCCTGAAATACTCCAGTCACGGTGGGGAAACCTATTAGGCAGACTTGTGAGTCATTCTCCTACTTAAAACCCCGATTCAGGCCTTCCTTCGCGGGCAGGATAGTCCCCAGGTTCCTTGTGGTGGCATCTACACCGTTCCTCATGCTGATCCCTTCCCACTCCTCTGGATGAATCGCTCAGTGCTTTTGCCCACGATGTGGGTCCAGCACAGGCATGCACATTTGGATGCACACGCTGACCCGTTTCTAAGCTCAGGGAGTGTGCTGGCTGGTCTCGTCTCGCCTTCACCAGCCCTTGCTCCCTGGAAGCACGCCCTTCCAAGAAGCCCTCTCTGGTCCTCCCACACTGCATGCGGAGGTGGCCCCCCTGTGGGCTTCCACGGCCCCTGTGCTGACCCCCTAGCACCGAACTTAACCAACCACCGCGCTGGCTGCAGAATGGTGGGCAAATGATCTGGACCTCTCTCTACGTCCAGTGTCCCATCTGTACATGGGGACCCTGTTAGGATTCTGTGGGCATGCAAAGCGCTTAGAACGGTGCCCAGCACGTGCCCGGCCAAGAGCTCACTGTTCTATACGAACCTGTACCCCCAGTAATGTTATCGGCGAATCCCCACTGCCCAGCACAGTGAGTGAGATCTAGTAGGCACTCAGTAAATACTTGTTGAGCTGAATTACCCCACAAAATGAAAACACAGCTTGGCTCACAAAGGAGGCAATCACTCATATTACGTATTAGGCGATTTTTCCAGAGTGCATCATGCCAAATATTGTACATTCTTTATTATAGCGAGGGCGGCAATGTTCATTAAAGAGTAGCACAGTTTCATTAGAAACCCTTACTTTCAGAATTTTATAACTCAGCCACAAAAATTCACTCCGGGCAAAATGCTAACTTTCGTCTGGAAGTAAATGGGTTTATTTTATAAATTTTTATGCATTTTCCACACATAAACAAATGGCCAGATAAACCATTCTTTAATGGAAGGATTGCAAGAGGAAAACTTGATATTCTGGCATAAAAAAAGACAAAGACTCAGACCGGCTGGTGGGGGTGGGGGGGGGGGGGCGCCGGGAGAGTGGGGAGGCTGGACTGGAATGTTTCACTGGGTATTTTCACACGATCTTTCCTCTGAGTCTTTTCAAACGCCCCTTTCATTATAATGACCACCAGTATGAGGGCTTCATTGGGCCAGCTGGTTTTCTTTTATCTTTTTTTTTTTAATTTTTATTAATGTTTATTCTTGAGAAAGAGAGAGAGAGTGCATGCGTGAGTGCATGAGTGGGGGAGGGGCAGAGAGAGAGGGAGACACAGAATCGGAAGCAGGCTCCAGGCTCTGAGCCATCAGAGCCCGACGTGGGGCTCGAATTCACAGACTGTGAGATCATGACCTGAGCTGAAGTCAGATGCTCAACCTACTGAGCCACCCAGGCGCCCCACAGGCGCCCCACTTTTAGAACATTTTAATCATCCCTAACAAGAAGCCCAGTATCTCCTGTCACCTCCAATCTCCTTTTCCCACTTTCCAGCCCCAGCAACCACTAACCTACCTTCTGCACCTATAGATTAGTCTATTCCGGGCATTGTACACAAATGGGAATCCTACAATAGGTGGCCCTTTGTGATTTGTTTCTTTCACTTAGCAGGATGCTTTCACACACACACGCTTTTTTTCTTTAAGATGCTAGGATGCCATGTTGGGCTACGTTCCGTAGATGTACCTGTAGGTGTGAACCTTCGTCCCTGTGTGGACACCAACTCATCTGGCTTCCTGGAAAAGCAGGCTGCTTCTCAATCAAAACCTTGGGCCCTGGGGCGCCTGGGTGGCTCAGTGGGTTAAGCGTCCGACTTTGGCTCAGGTCATGATCTCACAGTTTGTGGGTTTGAGCCTCGTGACGGGCTCTGTGCTAACAGCTCAGAGCCTGGAGCCTGCCTGGGTTTTCTGTGTCTCCCTCTCTCTCTGCCCCTACCCCACTCATGCTCTGTCTCTCTCTGCCTCTCAAAAATAAATAAACATGATAATAAAAAAAAATTAAAAAAAAAAAAAACAAACTTCGGGCTCTAGCAGGAATGCCTGAACAAGAGTGATAAGCAGACATTCTCTTTGGTCTAGAGACTGGGAAAGTCAAGTGTGCCCTGAGAGCTAACCTACTGTACATAGTCGTCTTAAGTATGTGTATGTTTCATACCCAGGAACTCTCGGGACACCCCAGAGAAATTCTCACTCAGAACTAAAGGACAAGGGATTCTCTGAAGCACCACTGTGGCAGGGGAATTGGAGGTGATCTGAGTGTCCACCCCTCACTGGAAGGATGGGTGAGTCAAATGTGGCAGAAACATAGCTTGGAGTAGATGGGTGCTCGATGAACCGGATGAGATATAAAGCAATATCCATATTTAGTCCAGTAAGAGCCATGAAAATAAAAAGTCGATAAATGCACCAAACAACACTACATATTTTCCAAATATGCATAAATACAAGGATACCCATTGATTTGGACTGGATGTTTTGGTTGTTTGTGTCCCCCTCAAAAAATCTATACGTTGAAGCCCTAACCCCCAGGGTGATGGTATTTGGAGGCAGGACATTGGGAGGTGATTAGATTTGGATGAGGTCATGAGCATGGATGGGGTCCCCCGATGGGACTAGTGTCCTTATAAGAGGAAGAGAGACCAGAACTCTCTCTCTCTCTCTCTCTACCATGTGAGGTTGCAGCAAGAAGGCAGTCATCCGCAAGGCAGGAAGGAAGAAGGTCCTCACCAAGAACGCGATCTGCTGGCACCTGGATCCTGGACCCTCCAATTTCCAGAACAGTGAGAAATAAAGGTGTACTGTTTAAGCCACCCCAGTGTGTGGCATTTGTAAAAGCAGCCTGAGCCAACCCAGACCCCCATCATACATTTATTTGTTTGTTTGTTTGTTTGTTTATGTTATTTTTTAAAATATTTTTTTAAAGTTAATTTTATTTTTTGAGAGAGAGAGAGAGCATGAGTGGGGAAGGGGCAGAGAGGGGGAGAAAGAGAATCCCAAGCAGGTTCTGCACTGTCAGTGCAGAGCCCCACGTGGGGCTCGAACTCATGAAACTGTGGAGATCATGTCCTGAGCCAAAACCAAAAGCTGGACGCTTATCTGACTGAGCCACCCAGGTGCCCCATCCCATTATACATTTTAAAGTGATTGTCATAGGCACGGGGAAGTGGGTGTCGAGGACAGAGCATAGGCACGGAATGAAGATAAAATGAATATGTAGATAAGGCAAGAAAGGAGCCTCACATGGAACATGATGAAAGTAAACCATGGATTGAGGAGTGAGATTAACTAAATTCTCTACTTCTGAAGTCTAAAGATAAAACTGGAAGAGGGGTCTTGGCAAGTTGGTGCTTGACCTCTGGCTATGGGTGGAGCCAAAAATTAAGATCCCTGAAAGCTTCTTCTCATAGAGAAGCTCATGGAATGGGACAGCCCCGTAAGTCCTAGAGATGGGTTCTTGTGGCGGCCCACGTCCAACATAGCCCATTGGTGGTCCATTCCCTCCCCCACATTCATGCCCCTGGGAGGTCATCTCCCACACAGAATCACAGATGACCCTTTGTCACTAATAGAACACCAAGGCAATGGAAGTGTGTGCTTCCTAAGCTTAGCTAGAAGGCACCACAGCTCCTGCAACGAACGCTTGCTGTCAGGAAAGCCAGCCGCCATGCCATGAGGATGTTCAAGCAGTCCTCTGGAGAGGCCCGCTGGCAGAGGAGCCAGTAGCCAGAAAGAGTGTGCCAGCCAAGCAAGTGAACCGCCTTGGAAGAGGACCCTCCAGCCCCACTCGGGCCTTCAGATGATGCAGCCCAGCCAATGCGTAAGTGCAACCAGACGGGATCTCAGGGGAGAGCCGTTCCTGGAAGGTCTTCCCGAATTCCCAACCACAGAAGCCCTGGGTATAGTAAATGGGTGAGTTATGCCACCCCGTCTGGAGGTAATTTGTTACACAGCCATAACTCGCACACCTCTCCCAGTTCAACCTTGCAAGCCATGCTGTTTACCTTCTGTGGTCTCACTGGGCTTACACCCCTTGTGTTTTTCCTTGTACATAGTCACATCCTCAGAAGGCTCCTTCTCGTCTCTGGTTCGGAAAGCCAAGGAGAAAGGATTTGTTTGCTGTTAGGCCAGAGATTTGCAAGAAAACCAGGCCCCTCTGATGTGCCCCAGAGAAGGGGGAGCAGAAAAGAAAGGAAAACCCAGGCAGGGACCACAGGGCTAGCTGTCCCTCCCCTCCCCACCCCAGGTCGATCTCCTGTCACCGCTAACCTGGGAAGCTCTCGTTTTATTTAAGGGGGATAGCATTGCCTTCGCCGATCTCTGGGCTTACGTAACGGTAGAAACCGCAGGACTAGATACAGGAACACCAGGAAGACAGTGTTTCCAGTGAGCAGAAACAGAGCTGAGCCCTGGGGAACCAGGGCCATCAAGGAATTACCTCTGGAGGAGGATCCGGGGAAGGAGACAGGACAGGCCAAGAGGTAGGAACAGGGCCAGCATCCCAGAGGGTCTCGGAAACAAAGGGAAAAGTTTTAAGGAGGATCACCGTGTCACCAACAGGCAAACGAGGAAGAGAACGTATTTTCTTTAAAAAAGGAAAGAAGGAGAGTGTGGAGAAGACGACACATGGGGGAACAGATGAGACCCTTCGCAGCGCTTGTCCTCTGGACCCTAACGACCAGGTCTGTCTCCAACATGAGTCACGCAGGCACCTACCGCCCCGAGAGCGGCAGTCGTTTCCCCGGCCCGTTTCGCATCTTCACTCGCGGCGCATCTCTAGAAATTGCTAGGTACGTGGTTTCAGCAGAAGGATGGGTCCTGTCCGCAGCCTCCGTCGTCTCAATTGATGTTCCCTTTTGTTTCTGCCCACTCTGCCTTCATGTGAACACTGAGATCTCATTGAACAGCCCCCAAAAGAGGGATTGCAGGGCGAGTCCGCACAGCGCGCTGAAACGTCCCGGAGGAAATGCACAATCATCTTCAGCGAGTCGGGGACAATGAGGAGGTGTCCTGTTACATAATTGAGGAGACAATGTCTTTTCTACTCCGTCGGGTTCCCTTTTCACACTAGATTAATCTCAATAAGCATCTGCTTTGAGTAAAGGAAGTTTTGTGATAATTCAACCATGACCTCTGTAAAAGTCCAAATGATTCCACTTTAGTCCCTCGGCCCCAGGATCCTATTGAGATGGTGGTCTTTAGATCACCATCATCAGCATGTTAACATGAGCTGATTAATCCCATCAACCTAACTACACAGATCGGACACAGCCCAGGGCGATGACATCATTAGCTTCGGACCGTGAGCGCACAGGATCACAGGCCGGGCCGGTCAGCTGGTCCCGCGGGTTATTTGATCCAGTCTCCTTGTTTCTGAGAATTAAAAGCAGACTCCCCCTCCGGCTCCTTCTCTCAGTCCAGGAGACAGGTAAACCTGTCCCCGCTGGGGCGTCGCTGGGACCTCATTTGCAGGGGCCCACGGAGCCTGCATCCTCTGTGACAGCGCGTGGGGCAAGCCACCACACATTCAGCCGAGACGTAGGACCCACCACCTGTGGGTGCCCGTGACCAGCGCGATCTCTGCCAGCCTCTCTTTATCCCCAGTTATTTCCGAACGCGCCCTTCTCACCGGCTGCAATCACACGCTTTGTCCAGAGCAGGAACCGTGAGCTAACAACCCGGACACACGGGCCCCTGCCACCAGGCAGCCACCTCTCCCAGCTCCTGGGCCCCAGTGATCTTTTAGGAGTTTAGTCTTCCCATCAGATAGACCCGGTGAGGAGGACGATCCAGGAACTCTGCCTTCCCTTACTTGGCCCAGCGGCTCTCAAAGCGGGATTCCCAGACCAGCGGATCACCTCAGAGTTTGTAAGAAATGCAAGTTCCCAGGCCCCTCCCCACACCCGCCGACTGAGAGAGCCCGGGACTGGGGCCCGGCGAGCTGTGTTTCAGTACCCCTCTCAGTACACCTGACCCGTGCCGTTGCCCAAGCGGGGCACAAAGTCCATGGTTACAGGAGGGGCTGTCTTCGTGGCACACATTCTGTGGGGTTCGACAAACATGCAATGATGTGCGTCCACCACGGTTGGATCATCGGGAGCTGTGTCCCCGTGGTGATGCGTTACAACAGCCGTGGAAACCCGCGCGGGGTCCCCCCGCCCCGCCCCCGCCCTGCGGATTGGAAACGGACAGGGCAACACGGCACCGGGCCGGGACCCACACACCCCCTCCTGGGTTTACAGCTGCTCTGCGCTGCTCCTCTGCCCCCTGCGCCCCTGCCCTCCCAGAGCCTGCGCTCGGCCTTCCTGGGGACCCTGAGAGCTACGACACTCGTCTCGGAGGTCACCTTCCTGCTGAAGGAGGCCAGAGTCAGAGTCCCGCGCTGGGGACCAGAGGCCTTCCCTTCCAACGTGCAGATGTAAAGAACCACAGCAACAGTGGTGGAGACGAGTCGCTGTCGTGTGAGGAGGGACCCGCCAACAAGGGGGAATCCGTCTGTGATCGAACGAACCCATGCAGATGAGAAACCACAGCCCAGAGCCCACAGGGAACGTGCCACACACCAGCCAGCCTGGGCGGCAAGGTCGGAGGCCCTCTCTCAGCCCCGCTCAGCCCCTCTCAGCGCCCCCTCAGGAGGTTCAAGAAGCTTTCTTGGCGACTTTGACCACCAATTAGGGATCTCCTCTTTTCCATGGAAAGTTGTTCACTTTCATTTATTATTTTAAATTATAACTTGGATAGGAAGACAAGAGCTAATTTGGCTTTCCTTTCATTTGGTTTAAGGGGGCTGGAAAACTGTAGCATTAAATGCAGAGACACGGTCCAATTTTCCAACTACACACACACACACACACACACACACACCAGTGTCACAAGATGAGGTTGGGGTTGTGGGGAGACAATCAGGAGGACAAGCAGATCGGGCCCCCCCAGGATGACCCTGCCTCCCAGCCCGGGCCTCGCTACCTCCCCAGCCCTTTCGGAACGCCGTGAGCCCGCTACCCACACGTGGCTTAGATTTCTCTTCTTCTGCCTGGTGCAGAGATTTGAACAGAAATGTCCCGTGAGAGGAGACGGGTCGGTGCCTACTCCCCCGACTCACGGTTTGCTCCCTTTTCTCTGATTCTAGCAGGGGCCCAAGGAGTGGAAGAGGCCCACCTGGGTGTAGGGACAAAACACACTGACTTGGAGGCAGGAGTGCTGGGCTGTAGCCACCAGCTTGCTGTGTGATCGAGGGCAAACCGCTTGCCCTCTCTGGGCCTGAGAAGTTTTACATTAGGGAAGGAGAAACTGTATTGTGCCGATAGAACAGTCTGGGTCTGCTCCATAAGCTATTCATTCAGCACCCACCACGTGAGGCCCCGAGGCCTGAGACCAGATGTGTTCTTCCAGTGAGGACTCATCCCCGGGGGGTCAGGGAGGCACCAGGGATGTCTCATCTTCAGTCTCAGCTTTACCACAGACCATAATCTTGGGGAGCCCTGTTAAGACTGAAGTATCCGGCCCCCCCAAAATTCATATGTCAAAGTCCTAACTCCCAGAACCTCAGAATGGGATTGTCTTTGGAGACAGGGCCTTAAAGGATGGAACCAAGGTTGAATGAGGTTCTAAGGAGGGGGCTCCAATCCAGTAGGACTGGTGTCTTTATAAGAAGAGGGACAGACACCAGAGAACTCGTTCGCTCTCCACGCACAGAGAGGAAGGGTCATGTGAGGCAGGAGGGCAGCTGCCTGGAAGCCTGGAAGAGAGGTGTCACCCGAAACCAGCCTTCATGGCACCTTGATCTTGGACTCCCGGCCTCCAGAGCTGTGAGCAAATCAATGTGTGTTGTTTAAGCCGCTGCCCAGTGTGTGGTACTTGGCTGCGACAGCTGAGCAGACATTAATACACCTTCCCCTCTCAGATTAGATCACTGGATCTTTTCCCTTTTGTCTCCAGGACCTTGGAGGAGATGCACTGGTAGACACGATCGATGTTTGCAGTTTCCCCTACCCGCTAAGGAACACCCGCGAGAGGGTCCTGAGCCCCAGCTACTCTCTGAACTTCTGCCCGTCTCAATGCTTTCTCCCCCTGGTCTTCTGCACGGACATGGGACAGACAGACTTTCCCTTCTTCGCTCTCAAACGTCAGCATCCTTTCGGGGCAATGAGAACGATTGCCACGTCTCGAGAACAAAATCAAAGAATACTGGAGTCTCCCCCCCTTACCGTCCAGACAAACCATGAACCTTTTTTCATCTGAGAAGAGAGCCCACGCCGAGTGGGCAATTTTCTATATGCAAGTCCCATACAACACTTAGCTCAGATTTCTTCCGCGGCTGCCTAGACAAAAGTAGCAGTATCAGACTCAACTTCTCACTGAGAACAACTATGGAAGCTAAAAAAAAAACTTTTTTAAGGCTGTTTGAAGGCATGAAAAAATATCCCAGGCGGGCCAGACTTGAGAGATCAAGACCCCAGAGAAATACATTGAAGTGTGTGTTGTATCCTTTGCTGACTTTAGCTCTTGGGGTGTCTTTCAGTGTGGGTCACAGGGCCCAATGGAAAGCAGTGATCTAGAACGCGAGGCAGAGTATTCTTGAGATTGGGAGGACAAGAAAAAAAAAACCAGGGATGAGGAGAGATACGTGCCTGTGACTGAGGGCGACAAGATGCCAGAGAGCGGGGATCACGGAGAAGTTTGCGTTCCATTTCTCCCCAAGAAATACACCATCGCAGGGAGAGACACAGAACCCAATAGAACACAATGGCTAGGAGACCGAGCACGTGATTCGGCAGTCCCGTGGCGCTGGGGAAGCAAAAATTGGGGTTCAGGGGAAATCGAGGACGAAGTTTCCTAATACACACCTCAGGCTTCCAGCTGAGACCTTAAGAGGACTACACCCTAAGAATATGTGTACATGGGAAGCAAGCCAGAAGTGCCTCCATTAAAGATGGGCCGCCATGCTTTATCTGTCAATTAGAAGAAAATCAGATTCAGGACACCTGGGTGGCTCAGTCAGTTAGGCATCTGACTTCGGCTCAGGTCCTGATCGCATGGTTCGTGGGTTCAAGCCCCGTGTTGGGCTCTGTGCTGACAGCTCAGAGCTTAGAGCCTGTTTGAGATTCTCTGTCTCCCTCCTGCTGCCCCTCCCCTGCTCATGCTCTGTCTCTCTCTCTCTCTCTCTCTCTCTCTCTCAAAAATAAACATTAAAAATTTTTTTAAAAGAAGAAAATCAAACTCTTTCTGAAGGAATATGATGTCATCCAGAAGTGCTACCGTTTTTCACAACTAGTTATCAGCATGCAATAAAAATTACTAGGAAGGCCAGACAGCTGGATTAAATACTGAAAATCAAGAGAAAAATAAAGAGCAAAACCAGACCACAGAGGAACCAGGTATTGAAGTTTTCAGACATAGACTCTAAAATAACTACAATTAATGTGCCCACGAAAGTAGAGGAAATGACAGAGAAAAATCACCAGAAGGTGGCATGTAGTTTAAAAGGAATCAATTGGATGTCCTCAAATTGGGAAAATATATATAATAGAAAATAAAATTCTGATAGTTAGGCTAATAAATCTGTCAAAAGACAGAACTGTTGAGCTGGAAAATAGGAGTATAAAAATATTCAAACTAAAGCTGATAAAAAAAAAAAGAATAAAAACCCCCCAGAAAACTAGATGTGTATGAGATCGTGCAGCAAATATTTAACTTGTAATTGGAGTCCCAAGAATAGAGGAGGGAAAGAAAACCATGTGATGGTTAACTTAATGTGTCAACTTGACTAGACTCGGGTGACCCACTATTTGGCCATACGCTGTCCAGGTGTTGATGGAAAGGTATTTTAACATTTATAGTCGGTTGACTTTGAGTAAAACTGATTGCCCTACATAATGTGGGTGGGCCTCATCCAATCAGTTGAAGGCCTTAAGAGCAAAGACTGAGGTCTCCTGAAGAAGGAATGCTGCCTCAAGACTGCAACAAAGAACTTCTGCCTGGGGGCACCTCAATGGCTCAGTCGGTGGAGCATGAGACTCTTGATCTTGAGGTCATGAGTTCAAGCCCCATGTTGGGAGTAGAGTTTACTTAATAAAACGAATATTTTATAAATGTTTTATTTATTTTTGAGAGAGAGAGAGTAAGAGAGTGGGAGGGTCAGAGGGAGAGGGGGACAGAAGATCTGAAGCAGGTTCTGTGCTGACAGCAGCGAGCCCAATACAGGGCCTGAACTCACAAACCGTGAGACTGTGACCTGAGCTGAAGTTGGATGCTCAACTGACTGAGCCACCCAGGCTCCCCAAATATATATATATATATATATATTATATATATATATATATATATATATATGTATGTATATACATGTATATACAAATATATATATATATTTATATATATATATGTATGTATGTATGTATATATATACATATATATACATATATATATGTATGTATATATGTATGTATATACAAATATATATATATTATATATATATATATATGTATGTATGTATACATACATGTGTATATATATAATATGTATTTATTTTATTTATTATATTATATATAAGTATATAATATATATATACCATATACTATTATTATATATATAATATACAAAAAATATATATATAATATAATATATATATATATATATATTAAAGGAATTCTGCCTGAGTTTTCAGCCTTTGGACTCAAGACTGCAATATCAACTCTTAACCTAAATCTCCATCCTGCTGGTTGGCCCTACAAATTGTGGACTCATCAGCTCTCACAATCATGGGAGTTAATTCCTTAAAATAAATCC
Organism: Panthera onca; assembly: GCF_046562875.1. Lineage (NCBI taxonomy): Eukaryota > Metazoa > Chordata > Mammalia > Carnivora > Felidae > Panthera > Panthera onca. The sequence goes on from NC_138342.1 coordinate 6,338,475, forward strand.
TTTTAAATACATCTCTATCTATCCATCTAGGTAATGAATGTGTGTGTGTGTGTGTGTGTGTGTGTGTGTGTGTGTATGAAAGACCTACCGATTTTCACTGATCAGAAAAAAAAAATCCAAAGGGGATTTTTAATTTTATGAAAAAGCTGTTACCATAGTAAGGTAGGTCTTTCATAAAGAGAAGTGACATTATACGAACTTTTTTTTTTAATTTTTTTTTTAACGTTTATTTATTTTTCAGACAGAGAGAGACAGAGCATGAACAGGGGAAGTCAGAGAGAGAGGGAGACACAGAATCTGAAACAGGCTTCAGGCTCTGAGCTGTCAGCACAGAGCCCGACGCGGGGCTCGAACTCATGGACCGCGAGATCATGACCTGAGCCGAAGTCGGCCGCTTAACCGACTGAGCCACCCAGGCGCCCCGACATTATACGAACTTTCAAAGGCAACCCATACTCTTCACTTTACACCATTTCGGTTTATGAAAGGTTTCATAGAAAGGCTCAACTTTTGGACAGTTGGGGAAGCCTGTACATACGTAGACTTGTGTTCCCCCCACAGATGGGAGCGGATCCCTCGCCACTATCCACCCACTTAAAATTTGGTTCAGATGTTGAGACTCACGATGTTACACATTCGCCAGTAGGGAAGAAAAAGGTTTATTCATCACATAATGAGGCTTTGGGGACAGCAGGGCCGGCTCCCCCTAGCAGGTCCAAAAAAGATTGAGAGAGCCAGGAAAAAAAGATTGTTTTTGGGTTTTGATGGTGATTAGGGAACAGAGCTGGGATGAGGATTCCCACACATGACTCAGCCTTGTGTGGTTTGAATTTCCCATCAGCACAGGTGGAGGGAGCAGCCAGACTTTGTTGGCCTGCCCAGAGGTGGGGGCGGGGGGGGGGGCGGGGAAGCAGGGCGGGGGACAGGAAGGGGTGGGACCTGAAGGCTGTGGCCATCAAACACTGTCACCATCAAATGTCAAAACAGGGAGTCAGACTCAAGGACAGCAAATCACAGTCAAACTGAAAAGGCAAAGAGTATAAGCCAAGTAAATAAAGTAAACTTCTGGTAACTAAAGGGCAAGAAACTGTATCTTCAAAGGAGCAACAGTAAGACTGACATCGGATTTCTCAACAGAAATGATGGAAGCCAGATGATGGAATGCCATTTTTTGGCCAACCAAAATTCCACACCCAGTGAAAATGCCACTTTTAAAATGAAGGTAAGCCAATGTTTACAGCAGTGCTATCGACAATGGCCAAATTATGGAAATAGCCCAAGTGTCCATCGAATGATGAATGGATAAAGAAGGCGTGGCATAGATATGTACAATGGAATACTACTTGGCAATGAGAAAGAATGAAATCTTGCCATTTGCAACAACGTGGATGGAACTAGAGTGTATGATGCTGAGTGAAATAAGTCAGTCGGAGAAAGACAGATCTCATCTGTTTTCACTCCTGTGTGGAATTTAAGAAACACAACAGATGAAGGAATAGAGGAAGAGAAGGAAAAATAAGATAAAAACAGAGAGGGAGACAAACCATAAGAGACTCTTAAATACAGAGAACAACCTGAGGGTTGCTGTACGGGAGATGGGCAGGGGGGATGGGCTAAATGCGTGATGGGCATTAAGGAGGGCACTTGTTGGGATGAGCCCTGGGTGTCATATGTAAGAGATAAATCACTGGGTTCCACTCCTGAAGCCAAGACTACACTGTATGTTAACTAACATGAAGTTAAATAAATCAAAAATACATAAAATGAAGGTAAGGGTCACGTGGGTGGCTCAGTCTTGATTTCGACTCAGGTCATGATCTCACGGTTGGTGAGATCGAGCCCCGTCATCAGGCTCCACTGACAGCAAGGAGCCTGCTTGGGATTCTCTCTCTCTGTCTCTCCCTGGCTCGTGCACCCGCTTGCCTAATTGCGTGTATGAGCTCACTTTCAAAAATAAAAAGTAAACATAAAAAAATGACAATATATTCTTCAAGGCAAGATTTATTACTGGAGATATTTCACAATATTAAAGTACCAATTTAACAAAATGATATAAATGATATAAAAAATTGTCTTTATTGTGTGTATTAAGGTTTATTTTCTCTTAGAAGATGGGTTTCAGAGAGTTCTGCTAAGTCTTTTTTTTAAATTTTTTAATGTTGGGGCACCTGGGTGGCTCAGTTGGTTGGGCGTCCGATTTCAGCTCAGGTCGTGATCTCACGGCTTGTGAGTTCAAGCCCTGTGTCCGGCTCTGTGCTGACAGCTCAGAGCCTGGAGCCTGTTTCGGATTCTGTGTCTCCCTCTCTCTTTGCCCCTCCCCCACTCACGCTCTGTCTCTCAAAAATAAATAAACATTAAAAAATTTATTTTATTTATTTTAATTTTTTAATGTTTATTTATTTTTGAGAGAGAGACAGAGGAAGAGAGAGTGTGAGCAGCGAGGGGCAGAGAGAGAGGGAGACTCAGAATCTGAAGCAGGCTCCAGGCTCTGAACTGTCAGCACAGAGCCTGATGAGGGTCCTGAACTCACGAACTGTGAGATCGTGATCTGAGCCGAAGTCGGATGCTTAACTGACTGAGCCCCCCAGGTGCCCCAGGTTCTGCTAATTCTAAGTCAAATACAATTACTTCTTCAATGTGAAAATGGTGCCCCCACCCTGGTGTGTTTAGGGTTAAGTTATTGTTAACTTTTCTTTGAATTGTTTGGATATTCCAATAATGAGCCCTTAGTGCTTCATAGAATAGTACTTAGTTGTATCTGGAAAGTACCAGATGAAAGGCTTAATGTAAGGCAGAGCATCTATAAAGGCAATGTAAATTTAAACAGGGTATGGCAGAGCAGGCTTAAACTAAATTAGTGACATTTTTGACCCTGCACGGCCAGCCCACTAGTCCACCTGGGTCACAGCCCCCAATCCCCATCACACCCCCAGGCTAGAATTTGGTACTCTTGGACAGTACTCTAATGACCAATCTACGAAAAGCTGACTTAAAATTAGCTATAGATTGTTGTCCCATACTTGGGACAGCTGGCAGCTGGCCAGGAGCATGATTGGAGAGAAAGGACACTTTCTCTGGGAGCAACGAGTCAGTCCTCGGGGAGCTCTGTTCGAAAGTAGTTTCGGTTTAATCTCCTGATTTCTGCTTCACCACAATAAATACTCTTTTTTAAAAATTGAGGAATAATTGACATATTACATCGTATCAGTTTCAGGTGTGTAACATAATGACCTGAAATATGTATATATTACAAAATGGTTAGCACAATAAGTCTAGTTAACATCTGTCACCATATGTACTTAAAATTTTCCTTTTCGTTTTTTTAAAAATATTTATTTATTTATTTATTTATTTATTTATTTATTTATATTGAGAGAGACAGAGACAATGGGGGAGGGGCAGAGACAGAGGGAGAGAAGAATCCTGAGCGGGCTCCGTACTGTCAGACCAAAGCCTGATGCGGGGCTCGATCCCACGAACCGTGAGATCATGACCTGAACCAAAATCAAGAGTCAGATGCTTAACTGACTGAGCCACCCAGGCGCCCCCAAAATTTCCTTTTCTTGTGGTGAGAACTTTTAAAAAAAAAAAATTTTTTTTTAATGTTCATTTATTTTTGAGAGACAGAGCACAGGTTGGGGAGGGGCAGAGAGAGAGGGAGACACAGAATCCGAAACAGGCTCCAGGCTCTGAGCTGTCAGCACAGAGCCCGACGCGGGGCTCAAACTCACAAACCGTGAGATAATGACCCGAGCTGAAGTCGGACGCTCAGCCAGCTGAGCCACCCAGGTGCCCCGGTGAGAACTTTTAAGATTTACTCTCTTAGCGACTTTCAAAAATGCATACAATATTATTAACTATGGTCACCGTACGTACTACGTCCTCATGATTGATTTATTTTATAACTGAAAGTGTGTACCTTTTAATCCCCTTCACTGACTTTGCAACACCGCCCCCCCACCCCACCCCATGTCCTGCCTCCAGCAATCACCAGTCTGACCTTGTATCTATGAGCTGGATTTTTTTTCTTTTTTATATTCCACATATAAGTGAGATCAGACAGTATTTGTCTGTCTCTGACTTATTTCACTTAGCATAATGCCCTCAAGGTCCATCCATGTTGTCATAAATGGCAAGATTTCATTCTTTTTTTTTATGGCTGAATAAGATTTCACTATATATAACATCCTTATCCATTCATCCCTCATTGGACACATGTTGTTCTCAAATCTTGGCTATCGTAAATAATGACGCAATGCACAAGGAGGTGTATATATGTTTTTGAGTTGGTGTTCTCATCTTCTTCAGATAAAGTCCTAGGAGCAGACTTTTTTTTAAATTCTTTGAGGAAGCTCCATACCGTTTTCCCTAGTGGCTGCACCAATTTGCATTCCCACCAACCGTGTACAAAGTTTCTTTTTCTTTCCACACCCTTGCCAACACCTATTATTTAAAAATTTTAAATTCGTACACAGATAATGACACAGCCTCAAAATAACAAAACAGAAACTGAAAGAAAAGGAGAATCTTGAACAACATGATGGGTGAACATGAGCCAACGAAAATATACAAAGCACTGTAACCATCAACTTCCTGCTACATATTCTTTTCAAGAGCACATGGAATGTTTATAGAAATAAACCACACGCTGTGCAATAAAGCAAGTCTCAATGAATTCGAAAGGATTATCATCGTACAGATATATTCTCTGACCTCAGTGGAATTAAAGTAGAAATCAATAACAACATGCCTGGTAAATCCCTAAATGTTTGGAAATTAAGGTACACTCTTCTGAATAATGCATGAGCCAAAACATAATGGAAATTTTAAAATATATTGAGCTAACGGATAATAAAAAATGACACATTATAAACTTGTAGGATACAACTCATAGAGTTTACGAGGAAACTTATAAACTTAGGGACAAATATTAGAAAAGAAGAAGCTGAAAGTCAACGATCTGAATCAGAAAACAATTAGCAAACTATAGTCCATCAGCCAAATCTAACCTCCCCCCGAACAAATCTGGTTTTATGAACAAAGTTGTATTGGAACAGAGCAACACTCATTTGTTTCTGTATTATCTGTGGCTGCTTTTTACTATAATGCTACAATTGAATACTTGTAATGGAGACTGTACGGCCTTCAAAGTCTAAAATATTCATTATCTGGCCCTTTACTGAAAAAATGTGCTGACCTCTAATCTAAGTTTTTGGATCCAAACCTGGAAAGTGAGCAGAAAACTAACCCCAAAGAAAATAAAACAATAAAGACAGAAGCAGAAATTAATTAAAGGAAAGCCAGCATGCAGGAGAAATCAACAAATCCTAAAGTTGATTTTTTCAGATTAATAATACTGATAAATATTGATGAGAAAAAAAGGATAGAAGACACACATTTCCAATATCAAAAAGATAAGGACAAGGCACCACTATGAGAGTATAAGGCAAGCTGCTGAATGGCAAGCAATACATATATTTAAATATATGTGTGTGTGTGTGTATATATATATATATATATATATATATATATATATATATCTCCTGTAAAATACTCGTCTTCGAAATATATAGATAAATTATTAAGAAAAAGATATCTCCATTTCTTTTATTTTTTAAATGTTTTTATTTATTTTTGAGAAAGAGAGAGACACACAGAGCACAGGAAGGGGAGGGGCAGAGAGAGAGGGAGACACAGAATCCGAAGCAGGCTCCAGGCTCTGAGCTGTCAGCACAGACCCCGACGTGAGGCTCGAACTCATGAACTCCGAGATCATGACCTGAGCTGAAGTCGGACGCTTAACTGACTGAGCACCCCAGGCTTTTAAAAGGGGAAGACATCCAAATGGCCAGTATGCATACATAAAAGTGTTCAACGTCATAAACCATTAAAGAAACACAACTAAAACCATGGGTTACCAGATACATCCACCAGAATGGCTAAAATGTAAAAAGTGATCGTATAAAGTGTTGGCGAGGCTATGGAGAAATTGAAATTCTCTTAAACAGCTGATGGGAGCGTAAATTGGTACAAATAATTTGGAAAACTGTTTAATAGAATCTACGAAAGCACACCGTAAGATCAAGCTGTTCGCTCCTAAGTATCGACCCAACAGAAATTTGTACGTACGGGCACCAACAGACATTGTCAGGAGTATTTATGGCAGCCTTAACCAGGTGGCCCCAAACTGTGAAAGCACATCTTTCAACCGGAGAAGAGATATACAAGCGTTGGGGTGGTATAGCCAAACAATAGAATACAGAACAGTAGGAAGAAATAATCAACTATGGCTCTACACAGCTACCTAGATGAGTCTCACACATGACGGCAAGTGAAGGAAGCCAGATACCAAAAGAGAACACACGGTATGTTTTCATGTATACAAGATTCAGAAGCTAGCAAAACTGAATCTATGGTGACAGAAGTCTGAATAGTGGTTCCCTTTCGTGGCAGATAATGATTGGGAGCAGGCATGGGGGAGACATCTGGGCATCACTTATGCTCTGTATCTTGGGATGAGTGGTGGTTCCAAGGGGGTATGCATTATTTTGTAAAACTTCATAAAGCCGTGTATTTAAGGCATGTGAAAGTGCTGGGCATATGTTTTTTCTCCCATAAAAGTCTGCCAGAAAAGAAATTCAATTCTTAGAAAGGTAGGGTAGTGCTGAAAGAGAAAGATCTGGAGTGGATAGCCCTAGTTCAAATTCTTCCTTGGCCATTTACAACCTGTCTGTCCTTAGACCATAGAGCCTCTCTGCACCTCAGTTTCCTCATCTGTAAAATGGGGATAATACTAGCGTCTAGGCCTAAGGTTATTCTGAGGACTCATGAGTTGTTGATCCACGCAAAATATTTACGATAGTGCAAAATACCTAGCAATATCTCAATAAATATTCCTTTCTCGTTGGTGGTGTTATTATCTTTGTTATTTATCTGATCTGGAGGGCCACACAAAGTTGGGGTGAAAAACGAAGACCCTCATAGGTTTGAGCTCCGCATCAGGCTCTGTGCTGACAGCTCAGAGCCTGAAGCCTGCTTCGGACGCTGTGTCTCTCTCTTTCTGCCTGCCCGCCCCCACCCGCCCCCGCTCACTCAGTCTGTCTCTCTCTCAAAAATAAATAAATGTTAAAAAAAATTTTTTTTAAAGCAAAGACCTATACTCTTGGGCATTTGTTCCAGAAAAATGAAAACTTACGTTCATACAGACACCTGTACACAAATGTTCATAGCAGCCTCGTTCATGATAGGTAGAATCTAGAAAGTAGATGAAAGTTCCTCCACTTTCCGTGGATGAATATGAATTTGGGGCACCCCCACCTCATGGACCAGCGCTCTGCAGTGAATAGGAACAAGCCGAGGAGGTACATAACAACTTGGGTGAATCTCAAGGAAATCCAGCGGAGTGAGAAAAGCCAACCCCCAATGCATATAAATGTATGTTCCCATTTGCAGAACATTCTCGAAAGGACAAAACTAGAGAGGAGAACAGAGTTAGTGGTTGAAGGGGTTAGGGATGGGGTTGGGGGTAGGAACGAGTGGTCATGTTTGGGTAACATGATGGGTCATTCTGGTGATGGAGCCAGACTTTATCTTGACTGGGGGTAAATGCACAGACCTGCACATGTGCTATAATTGCACAGAACTACACACACACACACACACACACACACACACGTAAAACTGAGGAAATCTAGATAAAATTGGTGGATTACATCCATGTCAATGTTCTGGTTGCAACACCTTACACTCGTTTTGCAAGATGTTACCACTAGGGAAGACTGGATAAAGGGTCACGAGATCTCTTTGTATTATTATTATTATTTAATTGCTTTAATGTTTATTTCTTTTTGACAAAGACAGAGCGTGAGGGGGGCAGGGGCAGAGAGAGAGAGGGAGACACCGAATCCGAAGCAGGCTCCAGGCTCCGAGCTGTCAGCACACAGCCCCACCGGGGACTCAAACTCACAAACTGTGAGATCATGACCTGAGCCGAGGTTGGACGCTTAACCCAGATGCCCCTGTAATATTTTTTTTTACAACTGTATGTGAATCTACAGTGACCTCTGATGTCTGTCAGCCAAGCTGTGATGTCCTGCCTCCATCACCCACCAGCTGGGTGGCTTTGGGCAGGTAAACTCCCCAAAGCCTCAGTTTCCCCATCTGCTAAGTGGAGACAGTCATAGCCAGTCACAGTCACCCCCTAGCATTGTGGTAAAGATGGAGTCACTGAGCACAGCGTCTCAAACAACGAATCCTCAACAAACGCCACCTTGCGTAAAATTATCGTTGTTATAAATGAGACGCGTGGGACCAACAGATGAACTGATTTGCCCCAGGTCACCCCCCAATGGGCCACGATTCTGGTCTCTGAAGCTGGGCTCCATTTGGTCACAGGGGAGAGGATCAAAAGTGGGAAATCTGGGGGTGGACACACTGGTTTTCTCCTCCTGACTCTGTGTGTGTGTGTGTGTGTTGGGGGAGGGGAGAATTAGGAAAGGGGAGGAGGTGTGTCGGGAGACAAATAGAGGAAGGGGTCAGAGAGCAGGCACCAAAAAATTGCTAAGAAAATCAAAGGGCCGCTGGGAAACAATAGCTTAAGGGGCTATTGTTCTCCTGCCCAAATCCTCTGGCTTGGGCTGAATAGATTCCCCAGCCATGCACTCCCCTCCCACCAGGGTGCATGCAGGGGTCATCTGGGTTCAAGGATGTGACGGCTGCTCAGGACAGCAAAAAGCACTGCACAAATGTTTGTTGTTGTTGATGATGATGAGGACGACGACAACGATTTTGGTAACTGTTGGTTGAAAGGACCCCGTGGCACCATTTCGCATTCGCTACTGCCCTAGCTGGTCCCAATCTGGGCAACTGTCACTCTTCTTGGGACTCCTGTTCCAGCTCCAGGTAAAAAGAAAAAGAGAAGACAGTCCATCCAGGATGCCGACACACGAGCTCCCGCCTCTTCCGGGGAAAGTCGTGCAGAAACAACACAGCAGGTGGATTGTTTTCGACATGGCTGCTTCCTCTCAGATCTTCCTGTGCCTCAATTTCCTCGCCTGGAAAAGATGCTCTTCCCCGACAACCATGCACTGAGCACCTGCCATGCCTCCGGCTTGGTGCCAGGCTCGCTGCAAAGAGTCACATGTCCTTACGGCCCGGTGGTCACATGCCACAAGACACAGGAAGGCTGTGCGGTGTCTGCTAAGGATTCCAGAAACGTCGGGAGCCACAGGGGGAATGCACCCAGAAGGAAATGCAGAAAATCACAAGCCACCCCTGTGGGAACTTGTATGGACTCCATTTGCCAAAGCCAACCTTTGAAGACTTACCTTCTCGTGCTGCTCATTCGGATGGAACCAAATCGCTTCTCCGTGAGCCCATAGCTACTCAGAAACGTAGTAGCACCAAAAGGGGCAACAGAATAGAAGTCTCTGAGTCTAGCTTCATTTTCCAGAATGGGAAACTGAGAAGCAGAGAGGGGCGGAGACCTCGGTGGGGACACACAGCATTACCGGTAGCCCCAGGACTCCCCACCCCTCTCCTGATATCCTTCCTGTTGCACATCTTTCCCCCGTTGCTATGAGAAAGTCACGATTCAACCAACATTGGTGAGTGTCCTCCCTCCATCGGGGAGGAGGGTAATTGAGGCACGGTTACAGACAGAAGGTGCTCTGGAGAAGCTCACAGCTTAGCAGGGGCTTGGCCAAAGTAGGTTGTGCTTCCTTAAAAGCCACAACAGTAGAATGGTGGGAGGTGACGTCCCCCCTTCTCGTGGGGCCGGGGCTGGAGTGGATGGGACCATTCTAGGGGCCAGCTACCCTAGGGGAAGTGCAAGGACTTGCAGGCTGCTAAGAAGACTTTCCAACGAAAATGTTGGAGACCCGGAAAAGTCATTTTTGGCTCCCCACGAGAAAAGCAAACTGCAAAGTCAAAACGAGTGAATGTTTAATTAAATGTCTGCAGAAGGTAGCACCGTGTCAACATCATTAACCTGCTAAATTAATTATTCCTAAAAGTTTCATTACATGGGAAAATGATTTGGATGTTCTCACTTGGCAAGAATTTCCCAGTGTGCCCAACCAGTCCTAAGAAATCGCAACCGTTTGTAAATTAGGGCCTGGCAGCCAAGTAAAAGCAAAATTAAAAATATGAAAACTCCTTCCAAAATAATGTAATAAAAAGGCTATATGTAATGTTTGTGACGTTCACTCTTCTTAAGAGTTTGCCCTGACAAGGGCCGGGCCCACCAAAACAGAGGTCCCTAACCTCATCGCCTACAAGTTACCGAAACTTGGTACCTTAACTAGCTCAGGGCTGGCCTCAGACCTGCCTGCCAGAAATCCTGGGACAAGTCACTTAGCAACTTTGAGCTTCGGCTTTTCCCCTTCTGAAATACCCAGGGGAATAATCCCAGTTGCTGGGAGCAGGGAGGAATGCAAAACCCTCCAGGGCCAGGCAGAGAGAGAGGAGTGGGTCTTGGCCGGGCATTATCTTACTAGCTTGGCACGCAAAATTTAAGAGGGTGCAAAAAAAAAAAAAAAAAAAAAAACCCTCAGTATCCAAGATAAATAATATTTTAATGCATTTTTTTTTAAGTAAAGTAAGTGGGGAGGAAAAAAGGCAGATGAGCAAAACACCAAATCTAAAAGCATGATCTGTCAGGGACTCTGGAGCCAGCCAGCCTGGCGGCACCGTTTCTGCCTCTGGAATCTGGAGCCTCAGTCCATGCCTGGGTTCCTATCTCTGTGCCACGGGGCTAACCATCCCACCCAGCTGGCAGGGTTACGGGACACGACGGAAATGGGTTCCTAAGAGCTAAAGGATTTAGAAGAGCGCCTAGCCACTAGGCGCTTGAAGTCTATTACGGTGCTAAGAACGTGTGGGAACTTCTCACATTGTAGGAGAAACCCCAGGTCGCACAGTCACAAACACAAATTGCGTTGGCGCCGGGACCGGGCAAAGGTGCGTTCGGGTTGCGGCCGGAGTGGCCTGCGCTTCAGTCCGGGGACAGCGCACCGGGCCCGGGGAGTGGGGCCTGGAGAGGCGCGGGGAGCCGGCAGGTGCGCGGAGGGCGCGGAGGGTGGGACGAGGCGGGGCGCCGGGGGCCCGGGCGCAGCGAGGCATCCGGGGCGCGGGGGGCCGGGGTGCGGAGAACCAAACGGGGCGCCGGGGGTCGCTGCGCGGGGAAACGGACGGGGCGCTGGGGGGCCAGATGTGGCTCGGGGAGCCATCCGGGGCGCAGGGCGCCAAGGGAGCGGGGGACCAGACGTGGCGCGGGGAGCCAGGAGGAGAGCGGGGGACCAGGAAGGACGCTGGGGACCAGGCGGTGCGCGAGGAACCTGGCGGGGAGCCGGGCGGACGCCGGGGCGCGGGGTTGACGCGTCTTCCCGGGACCCCGCCGCGCGCCCGTCTCCGCCTGTGTCGCGCCCTCGAGGCCAGGCGGCCGAGCGCCCTTCGTCTGCCCTGCGGCGCCTCTCGGCGGCGCTGCCTCTTGATCCCGCGGCCCAGCTCGCCCCCCGCCCGGCCCCCGCCTCACTTCGAAGTGTGCGCGGCCGTCCCGCTCCGGAGGCGGCCCGGTGGGGTCCGCCCCTGCCCCGCCGCGCCCGACATCGAGGGGCCGCGGTTGACCCGGCGGCGGCGGCCGCGGCGGGAGGTGGGGGGACGCCCTCCCCGGAGCCGCGGCACCGAAACGCTGCTGGTCGATTTCAGTCAAGCCGGGCGCGGACCATCTTCCGTCCTGAGACTGAGCAGAGGTTCCCCAGTGGGAGTAGATCACCGCACAAACCCTGGCCTGGGCCTGGCTGGATAGGCAGGGACCTCACAGTTTCAGGGCAGCTGATGTGTGTATGTGGTGTGAGGTGTGTGTATAGTGTGTGTGTGTGTGTGTGTGTGTGTGTGTGCGCGCGCGCGTGCGTGTGTGTGTTGGGGCACGGGCTTACTGTTCTTTCTCAATGGAGACACGATGGAGCGGAGAGGTGTGGGGCCCAAGCCAGCACCCACGCCCCTCAACGTTTCCAGCCTTTTCCAGCCTTTTCCCAACACACTGACCTTCTCTGGGCTCCTCCATCTTTCACATCACCCCCAATGCTATTCCGTCCCCCGGAAAGCCTCTTCCCTCTGTTTGCTACCTACTGAGCTCTCATCTCCCCTGAGGCCCCGCCGGCCTCGCCCAGAAGGCCTCTGCCTTCCGCCCTTTCTTGGTTCAGCACAGGAGCCCTGGAGCCAGAGTCAGCCGCGCGCGCGGAGTCCTAGCCGCGCCCTGCCAGCGGGGCCGGAGGGAGGGTAGGGATTGGGTGGGCGATGCGTTGGACCAGGTTCCCCAGATGCGGACCCTGGGGAGAGTTAGTGGGCTAGGGATTTATGAAGGAAGTGGTCCCAGGAGAAAGCAGTAGGGGAGTGGAGGAAGCGGAACAGAGCGGAGGAAGAGGGCAGGCAGGACTCAAGGTCAGGTGAAGTCCGGGTCTCAGCCCGATTCTGCCGGGAGACAAGGAAGATGAACCCTCCCGCTCTCCTACCGGCGCATCAGTCTCTGGCTACTTGGGGGGGGGGGGGGGCTGCGCCAGCGGGGGCAGGGCTGGGACAGACGCGTCCTTCTAGGAACTACCTTGGCTGTCACTGCCAGCGGGGAAGTGTCCTCAGCAGTTCAAGGTAGTCCTCGGCAGTGTGACTCTTTAAGCGCGGAGCACACAGAAGCTTGGCTGGGGGGGCACACAGAGCCAGTAAAGGGCATCTGGGGAGGGGGGCTCTGGGCAGAGCACCCTCAGCCTCCACCCCAGCGGCTCACAGCTGGTGAGCCACGCCACCGCCCGGAAAAACACTGTATCATTGCGGTTTTTAAGGTTTATTTATTTAGTTTGAGAGACAGAGAGGGAGAGCACGAGCGGGGAAGGGGCAGAGAGAGGGAGAGAGAATCCCAAGCAGACTCCGTGTCATCAGCCCAGAGCCCCACACGGGGCTTGATCTCATGAACCGTGAGATCGCGGCCTGAGCCAAAATCAAGGGTCAGACGCTCCACAGACTGAGCCACCCTGGCATCCCTATGTTGTTCTTTTTATTTCTGTGTCTGCCTCATCCAGCAAACAACTGGCTCCTTGCTATCCAGGGTGGTACTTTATTCCTCATAGTATCACCGGCCCCGGCACGTAGTAGGTGCTCAGTAAAGGTTGTTGAATGTCACGTGAATGATGCTAGACAGCGATGAGAAAGACTGGAAGGCAGGGTCGTGTTTCAGAGCTCAGCTCTGGAGTTAGACTGCCCTGAAGGGAACTGAGTGACCTTGAGTTACCTGGCTTCTGTGAGCCTCAGTTTCCTCATCCGAAAACAAGAAGGTAACAGGAGAAGCCTGGAGCCTCTTCCTGAAAACCATTAGGACAGATGCTTCAGAATTCTGTTTCCCTGTTTACAGAAACATAGTACACTCTTGCTACATACACCTCCGGCAGGGGCCGGGACAGCACCCTGTAGTCAACCAAATACTATAATGTGTCTGCAAAGAATCATGTGCATGATCACAGAAAGTAGGAAAAACAAGGGACCGCAAATAACCTCACACGAGTTCTGGTAAGATTTTGCCACCAGGGGCACCTGGGTGGCTCAGTCGGTTGGGCGGCCGACTTCGGCTCAGGTCATGATCTCGCAGCTCGTGGGTTCGAGCCCCGCGTTGCGGTCTGTGCTGACAGCTCAGAGCCTGGGGCCTGCTTCGGATTCTGCGTCTCCCTTTCTCTCTCTGCCCCTCCCCTGCTCGCACGCTGTCTCTCTTTCTGAAAAATAAATAAACATTAAAGAAAAATTAAAAAAAAAAGATTTTGCCACCAAATAAATTTGTGGATGATGATTTTGTTGTTGCTGACAATGTAGTTATAGTTATGTTGTTGGTTTGGTTTTAGTTACCAAAAAAACCTGCCTGTTTTCACGGCATTTTGAATTTGGGAGTTACAATTGGGGTATTGAGGACCTGAGTTTAATTGAGAGTGGGGTTATAAAGAGTATTTGAGAGGGGAGCCTGGGTGGCTCAGTCGGTTGAGCGTCCGACTTCAGCTCAGGTCATGATCTCACGGTCCGCGGGTTCGAGCCCCGCGTCGGGCTCTGGGCTGATGGCTCAGAGCCTGGAGCCTGCTTCCGGTTCTGTGTCTCCCTCTCTCTCTGCCCCTCCCCTGTTCATGCTCTGTCTCTCTCTGTCTCAAAAATAAATAAACTTTTTTAAAAAAAGAGTATTTGAGAAAGCCAATGGTAAGCATTTTAGCACGGTGCTCAATATACAGTAAGCCCTGGATAGCTATTATTAGGTGTTACTGGTGATATCATCATTATCATTGGAAAGAATAAACTATCACTGGAAAGAGAAGACTCTAGAGGACCATATTCTATACTCTTAACCACACCAGTCTTAATACATTTCAACAAACATTCATTGAACATCTACCACCCATCCGGCCCTGTGCCCACACTATGGATTATGATTGGTCACTTACTTATTGAGTAGATTGCAAGCTCTTTGAGGGAAGAGCTGTTATCTCGTTTTCCATTTTCTTTCTTAGTATCCAGCACAGAGCCTAGCACAGAGCCTCAATACATATCTGATGAATGGATGAGGAAGGACTTTTCTCAGGGAGTTGGAATTCACAACCTAGTAGGAAAAGCGGACAGTGTATTAAATAAATAAAAAGAAGCCGCTAAGTATGAAACTAGCAGCTGGGAGAAAAATGATGAATTAAATTTGGGGTCAAGTTTAGGGATCAAACAAAGTTTCACAGAGTCAAAACGCTTTGACGTGGAGGGATTTATGAAGTCTTAGGAAATTTTCAAGCAGAAGGCACAGTATGCGCAAAACCAAAGAGGTGTGAAAGAACCAGGCAGGTTCTGGGAATGGGGTCCTTCGGGCTCCAACAACAAATAGTAACCTGAGGAAAATTAGTAATGACATAATGATTTCAGGGAGGACCAAAGACACGGCTGCTTTTTGGGGCTTTCGAAAAAGGCAGAGCTACGGCCTACGATAATGGATAGGTACAACTTTTCCACAGCTACAAAGAGGGTTGGTCTACCCTATTCCCCAAACCTTGCAGCCATGTGCGGGTTCCAGACCATTCAGCCCTCGAGGCAGCGTGATGCTGCAGGAGGAGAGACAGGAGCCTAAGCAGTGGGCCCGCGCCTGCGCTCTGTGGACGTCAGCAGAAGTCCAGGTTCTGGCTCTTACTGGCTGCATGCCCTTGGACAGGCACCCGCCTCTGAACCTCAGTGTCCCCACAATACTTACTGAGCATTGCCTGTGTGCTGACCTTTTTTTCTAGGTACTTAGGACACAGTAGTGAGTGAAACAAAGATCCTTGTCTTCAAGAACCTGAGTTCAGTGAAAGAAAAAAATAAATAAACATTATAGGTAAGTGGAGTGTGTAGTATGCCAAAAAAGCACTACATTTAGGATGTCTATTACAAAAAAAGGAAGAAGGAAACAGAAGATAAGAAGCGTTGGCGAGAACGTAGGGTAGGAACCCTTGTGCACTGTTGGTGGGAATGCAAAGCGGTGTGTAGGAAACAGTCCAGTGGCTCCTCAAAAAGCTGAACACAGACTGACCGTCTGATCCAGCAGTTTCATTTTAGGGTAAATACCTAAAATAATTCAAAGAGGGGTTTGCAACGTAGTTGCGTAACCATGTTCATAGCAGCCTAACTCGTCAAACCCAGCAGATGGAGGCAAACCAAATGTCGCTGAACATGAATGGATAAACGAAACGTGGTTGGCCCATCCATACAATGGAATATTATTCAGGCTGAAGAAGGAAGGAAATTCTGACACCTGTTACAACATGGGGAACCTCGAAGACACTGTGCTGAGTGAAATGAGTCCGTCACAAGAGGACAAATAGCATATGGTTCCACTTACAGGAGGGACCTAGAGTCATCGCATGTATAGAGGCAGAAAGTCGATGGCGATCACCAGGGGTTGGGCAGGAGAGCAGGGAATGGGAAAGTGAGTGTTGAATAGGGACAGAGTTTCAATTTTGCGAGACAAGGTTGCGTATGGTAGTGATGGTTACGTAACAACGTGACTGTACTTAACGCTACTGAAAAGCTGGTTTTCAGAGCACAGACGAGAGCTTGTTGTCTCCTCCACTGGTGTGCTCGAAGGTCTGTGAGGCCCATTCTCAAGCCTGCCACACATCCCTTAGAATGCAGTAAGCCGTGGCCCAGTGTGGGGCACGGGGACCCCAGGAGAGCGCCATGTGTGAAGGCCACCCAGTGTGAGTGTTGGGGCTCTGGCTGGATGAGAAAGGCCTCCACCAAAAGGGGGAAGCTCAGTGCCAAGGGTTGGATCCAGGGTGTGAAGGGTAACCCTGTGGAGATGCCAGAGCCCAAGCAGGGAGACGGTCCATGCAGGGAGAATGCCTACCACCAGGTAGCAGAGCCTCGGTGGAGTGAAAAAACATCCTTGAAAGCGAAGGAGTGGCCATGGAGAGGAGGATTCTTTATACACAAGGGGATTGATCAGAGAGGCAAACAATACTAAAGGGAGAAAGATTTCTCACTGTTGGAGAATCAAGTTGTAGATATGGGAAGATTCCTGTGGGTTGCATCGTAGTTCGAGGTGTCGATGTAGTTCGAGGTGTTGAAGTATGGTTTTCAATAGCTACTTAGATACAGAAATAGTCACAGTTGACCCTTGAAAAACGCAGGGGTCAGGGGCGCTAACCTTCCCCCTCTGCCGCCTAGTTGAAAACTCCGTGTGTAACTTTTGTCTCCCCCCAAACTTAACTACTAATAGCCTACTGTTGACTGGAAGACTTACTAACAACATAAACAATTAACACATATTTTGTAAGCTATACGCATTATATACCGTATTCTTATACTAAAGTAGCTAGAAAAAAGAAGATGTTAAGAAAATCATAAGGAAAATACATTTATGAGTACTGTACTATATTTATTAAAAAAAAAAAACAAATGGGGACATTTGGGTGGCTCAGTCGGTTAAGCCTCTGACTTCAGCTCAGGTCATGATCTCATGGTTTGTGGGTTCGAGGCCCGCATCGGGCTCTGTGCTGACAGCTCAGAGCCTGGAGCCTGCTTCGGATTCTGTGTCTCCCTCTCTCTCTGCCCCTCCCCCTTCACGCTCTGTCTCTCTCTCCTTCAAAAGTAAATAAACATCAAAAAGAATTTTTAAAGATTAAACTAAAAATAAATCACGTATTTAAAAACAAAAAACAAAAAACAAAAAACGGCTGTCAGTGGACCCTCACAGTTCAAGCCCACGTTGTTCAAGGATCAACAGTAAATATAGTGAAATATGTCTGCATACCCGTGTTTGTTATACACACGTATTCCATGCCGCTAAGAGAATGTGAAAGTAATAATACTCCAAAAGCAGTAGACATACGAAACACCCAGATTTTGGCTTCTAAATACCATTTTCAACAAAAGGAAGCAGGGACCCTTGGAGAAATGGGTGATTCCAGGGAGGTGGACTCTGTTTTGTTTTTCCTTCCACCCAGGGCCTGATGGTTGGTCAGTGTGGAGCTCTCTGTAAACCCCCCATCACGGCGTGTGGTCACAGTTACTCCTCAGGAAGTGGGAAGATTTGTAAGAAATACATCCTTGACCAGGTCATGCGATTGACCACCCAAGACCAGGAGCTAGAGATTCCAAGCGGTGAAAGATCAGGAAGATAGAACACAGCCTCTGCCTGGAGCGCAGAGAGGGAAAACCCTGGTGACAGAGGCTGGGTTCCCCCAAGCTTCCTCTTTGGTGCCAGCCACTGTGGCCTTCTTCATCTAAGACTTCCCCGGCCCCTGGGGGCTCAGCTAAGTCTCACAGGGGTGGTGTTTTCCCCTCCAGCTCCGGCTCAGTCATTGCTTCAAAGGTCTTCCTGGAGGGGCGCCTGGGTGGCTCAGTTGGTTAAGCTTCGGACTCTTGGTTTCGGCTCAGGTTGTATCTCACAGTTTGTGAGTTCAAGCCCCACGTCAGGCTCCGTGCTAACAGTGCAGAGCCTGCTTGGGATTCTCTCTTTCTCTCTCTGACCCTTCCTCACTTCTCTCTCTGTCTCTCAAAAATAAATAAATAAACTTAACAAAAAAAAAAAAAAAAAAAAAAAAAACTTCCTGGAGATGGGCTTTCTCTCTTGGCCAAGGTGGCCGATGCCACTTGGCATTCTCCAGTCCCCAGACTGTTGGCTCCATCCTGAGAACACAAAGCAGTCTTAAAATGTGACTTTTCGTTTCTTGATTTTGCTCATCTATAAATGTACACCATAAGCAAGATTCCATCTCCCCCAATCCAATCCCTTCCTTAGCACCTAAGTACCTTCAGAGCATTAACACCAACAACAAAAAGATGCTTTTCCCCTAGAGCAACTGGAAACATTTGATATCCTTTTAGCCATTGAGAATGGATAGGGTGCAGAGCTTATAAAATAAGTACATGTCACATTTTAAAAATAGTCCTTGTGGGGCGCCTGGGTGGCTCAGTCGGTTAAGCGTCCGACTTCGGCTCAGGTCACGATCTCATGGTCCGTGAGTTCGAGCCCCACGTCGGGCTCTGTGCCGACAGCTCAGAGCCTGGAGCCTGCTTCGGATTCTGCGTCTCCCTCTCTCTCTGACCCTTCCCTGTTCATGCTCTGTCTCTCTCTGTCTCAAAAATAAATAAACATTTAAAAAAATAAAATAAAATAATAAAAAAATTAAAAAGTGAGCAGAAAGTACAGAGTTCCTTATGCCCCCTTAATCCCCTCCACTTTCCCCTGTTATTAATATCTTGCATTCATGTGGTATGCTAATTGACGCATGAATATAGATGCATTATTATTAACTAAAGTCTACAGTTTACATTAGGGTTCGCTCTTGGTGTTGGACATTCCATGGGTTTGAACAAATGTATAATGACATGTACCCATCATGATAGTATCACACAGAGTAGTTTCAGTGCCCTCAACAGCCCCTGTGCTCCACCTGCTCCCCCCCCCCCCCAACCCCTGTCAACCACTCATCTCCTTCCTGCCTCCATAGTTTTCCAGAATGTCACGTAGCTGGAATCACAGCAGCTCAGCCTTTGCAGATTGGTTTCTTGCACTTGGTAATGTGCATTTAAGGTTCCTTTGGGTCTTTTTGTGCCTTGATAGTTTGTTTCTTTGCAGTGCTGAATAATATCCCATTGTCTGGGATGGACCGTTTCTTTTTCCATTCACGTACCGAAGGACGTCTTGGTTGCTTCCATTTTTAGCAATTTTTGAAAACAATCTTTTTGAATGTGTCTTTATTTATTTTGACAGAGAGAGTGTGTGTGCAAGCGGGGGAAGGGCAGAGAAAGGCAGAGAGAGAATCCTGAGCGGGTTCCTCACTGTCCGTGCAGAGCCGGACACAGGGCTCGATCCCACAAGCTGTGAGATCATGACCCGAGCCAACATCAAGAGTGTGACGCCGAACCGACTGAGCCACCCAGGCGCCCCCCCCAATTTTAGTGATCTTGAACAAAGCTGCTATAAGCATCTGCAGGCTTTTGCGTGGACATAAATTTTCAGCACTTCTGGATAAACACCAAGAAGCACGAATGCTGGGTCATGTGGTAAGAGGGTGCGCGTTTTTGTAAGAAGCCGCCAAACTGTCCTCCTAAACGGCTCCACGGTCTTGCGTTCCCTCCAGTGAT
Source organism: Panthera onca (assembly GCF_046562875.1). Taxonomy (NCBI): domain Eukaryota; kingdom Metazoa; phylum Chordata; class Mammalia; order Carnivora; family Felidae; genus Panthera; species Panthera onca. The sequence goes on from NC_138342.1 coordinate 6,358,107, forward strand.
AAACACAAGTTCCTTTCTACTCCTTTTTATTTCGTCTGTTAACTCCTCTGTTCCCCACCACTGTTCACCGTCCCCAGACCAGGAGCTACCTGAGCCCAGCGGCCGCGTCGTTGTCCCTGTCCTCAGTGCTCGGTGTGCTGGAATGGTCATGAAATGAATTATTTGTTGAACTTTTTAATTACAGGGCAATCCCTCAAAAGAAGGGTATGTTCTTCTAGATGCTACTTTGGCAGCGGGGGGGGGGGGGGGGCGGGGGGCGGGGGAGGACTTAAAGACGTATGATGTTGTAGCCTGTGGAAGACCGGACCTCTGTTCTGTATTCTGGGGATACCTTAGCTCCACCATGCTACTAAAATCACGTTAAAGTAGTGTTGGGAACTGGAGTCTGATCATAGCGTTCAAGTAACTTACGCTTCACGCTCTTTTCCTTTTTCTTTTTGAACTTTAGATCATTACTGGTTTGCTGAAAAACTATTAAGTAATTGACCACCGTGACCAAGGCGGTCACACTTCCCACCTCTCACCTGGATGCCACAACAGTTCCCTAACACGTTTCGGCACCACGAATCCTTTTGCAACCCAAATCTGTTCCCGTTACACCCCCCAGGCCAGAATGAACCCCATCTGGGCCCCTGCTGCCTCCCCAGTGAAGCCCCAACCAGTGTCACCTGGGGCCCTACCGCAGTATGGCTTCTTTAAGTCTCTAAAGGTGGCACTCACCTCCATTCACACACTCCCCCCCACTAAGAAACTTGGCCCGTGTTGCACCCTCCTACCATCCTGCTGGCACAGAGGTGGGCAAGACAAGCCCCCAGTCTTCTGGGAGTTCTGTCTAGTCTAGCAGAGAAGATAGACACCTGAGCAGATAAGGCCAGCAAAGAGTAATAAGCTGGAACACAAAGACGCACTGGGGACCACAGGTGTCCCAGGAAGACTCCGAACCCACCTTTGAATGGGGAACGCAAGACAGATCAGACCCCCATTCAACAAATGTCAGCTTTCCCCTCTCTGTGGGAGGAAGAATCCTCCCCGCTGGACTTGGCCTTCTGACTGACAACGGAGTATGAGCAGTCGCCATGCTAGCAGAACCTGTGAATGTGCTCGCCTCCTTCGGTCTCCTGCTTTTCGGCCCCACCGCGAGGAGAACGTCCATCAAGCAGGAGCTGTTCCTTCAGGCGGGGGCCTGGAATGAGACACATAAGCAGACCCGAACCCACATCCTGGACCAGAGCCTCTTCCGCCAACCTGTTGTGAGCACGAAATAAATGTTATTGCTACCTGGGGGTTTGTGATAGTCAGGATTCTCCAAAGAAACAGAATTAGTTAGGATACAGCTATATGTAGATACAGACGTAGATACAGATGAGAGATTCATTATAGGAATTGGCTCACGTGGTCATGGAGGTGAGAAGTCCCAAAATTTGCTACCTGCAAGCGGGACAACCGAGAAAGCTGGTGGGGTCATTCAGTCCGAGTCCAAAGGCCTGAGAACTTGGGAGCTGCTGGTGTAAGTTCTGGACTTCTAAGACCCAAGACCCAGGAGCTCCAAGAGCTGGAAAGATGGACCTCCCAACTCAAGAAGAGAGGGTAAGAACTCGGTCTTCCTTTGCTTTTGTTTTTTTAAGTTTATTTATTTATTTTTGAGAGAAGGAGAGAGAGAGAGAGAGAGAGAGAGAGAGAGAGAGAGAGAGAGAGAGAGTCCCAAGCAGGCTCCATGCTGTCAGCAGACCCTGACATGGGGCTCGAACCCACAAACCATGAGGCCACATCAAGAGTCGGACGCTCAACCGACTGAGCCACCCAGGCGCCCCCTTCCTTTGCCTGTCTGTTCTATTCAGGCCTTCAGTGGATTGGATGGTGCCTGCCCGCATCGGTGAGGGCAGATCTTTACTCCGTCTACCCAATCAAATGGTAATTTCTTCCAGAGACACCCTCACAGACACATCTAGAAATAATGTTTTACCGGCTATCTGGCATCTCTGAGCCCGGTCAAATTGACACACAAAATTAGCCATCCTGGGGCTGTTTGTTACACAGCATCATCAGCCATTGTGACCAGTACAGAAACCTTCCTAGGGAATGAGGATGGCAGGAAGCGGTATCCAGTTGAAGGTGAAGGAGGGAGTGAGGAGTTTAGGAGAAAACCTGGTCTAGAGCACAGAACTGCAAGTACATTGAATAATTTTCATAACTGACACAGGGTGACTCAACAACTCACTACCAATGAAGGGCACATGAATCAGAAGGCAGGCTTAAGCTGGTAATGATCAATGTGGTAATCACCCTTAGTATCTAAACCCCCTACTTCTTCCTGGTGATGGCTCATTGCTGGTAGGCCAGTCATGAGTACCCCGTCCCCTAGATTTGTAGCGAGGGAGCTTCCATGTGATCTGGTTCTGGCACTGGAGACCTAATCAGAAATCTTCTCACGGGTTTCTTGGGGGAATCTTTCTCTTTCCTGATAAAAGAAATCAGATGTGGTTAGCGTAGTCTTTCCTTTTCTCTTGGCTTAAACAAGGATGCGATTGCTAGAGTTACAGCAGCCCCCTTGTATCCATGAGGGAATGGCCAAAACATTTCAGAGACATTGGCCCCATTATCTCTGAGCTGCTGAACCAATGCCTTTAACTACTGTAGACATTTTACTATATGAGGAAAATACCTCTCATCTCTGTTTAAGCTACGATAAGGAGGGGTTTGTGTTAAGTATTATGTTCTGTATTTTCTTAGCTAATAAATAGTTAGAGACATTTACCATAAGTCTGGCACTGTGCTAAGCATTGTATAGCCATTGGGCCACTTAATCTTTGTTTAAAAAAAAAAAAATACGAGAAAGTGGTATTATTGCCAAACTAGAATTTACCCAAAGGCTCGATCTGCTAAATCTCTACTACTCAATTCTATCCAGACTCCTGAGTGCAAAGCCTAGTCCATTGGCACTCACCCCAACATGGGAAAACACAAAGTTTTACTCTACTTACGTATGGTCTGGACAAGAAAGTGCCTTGAGAAACAGAATTGGACCCAAGTTCGCCATCTCCCTCCAATAACAAGGGAGAAAGTTAAGAGTTGAAGCTGGAGACAGATTTGAGGATCTTGGGGTTCTGGGGTAAGCACCGCATTTCTGAGCTCAATGCAGTTTATGAGCAGATAACTGGGATGAACAGAAGGATTCCCCAAAGGATTCTTGAGGATTCTTCAAACCTTTCTAGATCCTGAGGGTAGCCAGCCACCTTCTCTAGAAGGTGGAGAGGGTCAGGTATTACAGCGGAGAGGGTCAGGTATTACATTGAAAGATCTCTTTGTCACAGTTAGCTAACTGATAACAGTTTAAAACAAATCTCCCCTTAGTTCTGCTATTATCATCTGCCATTTCACCAGTAAGGTTTTCACCTGTGTTAACGAGCAGACACGCGGGGGGGGGGGGGGGGCAGTTTAAGAAGGGGACGAATACTATCAATCATTCACTCCCTTGTGTGGATTAATCTGCTTCCGTCTTCTTTCTAATACTTAGGCAAAAAATTGTCAAAGAATGAAAGTTTTATTAGGGGATGCTGAAGAAACGTTGCAAAGTGAGTAAATCTGGGTATGAATGAGCTGTATTCACGGAGGAGTATTCCGAATCCTATGGGTGGGCTTCTCAGAGCTGTACCCAGGTGTGTGCATGCAAACACACACACACACACACACACACACACACACACACACACACTTTAGGAGACGCAGAGCTTCTGAGGTCCTCTGGGGTAGCAAACAAGATTCAGAAGTTCAAGGAGCTAGAACAAGGGGACTAATGTAGCAAGGCCAAGTTTAATAAGGGCAGGTGTCAGATGCTGAACATTTGTCCAGAACTGCCCCACACAGGGAGGCGATGGGGGAGGCAAGGCTTAACAGCATCACATGCAACAGAGGCAGGGGCACCTGTGGTCTCCAGCTCTTGTGAGTCAGGAGCAGGCATGGCAGCCAAAAACATTAACGAGCTCCTGAGCCACTTTCATACAAGAACGGTCTTCAGCCCGGGAGACCCAAGAGGCCCATGTGCCAGACCACACCTGAAGTCTGGGGCTCAGTTCCGTGAAGAGACACGGGCGCATGGTGACCGGACAAAAAGCCACGCCATGGGCGAGGGAACGGGGAGAAGGCAGGGCAGAGGTGGGGGCCTCAAAGGAGCAAGAAGGTTGGCAGCCGCTAGAGAGCAGTGAGTGGGTCTGATTCATCTTGGTATTCCTGGTGCTGGGTCCAGAACCAGGGACACATCGGGGGCTGTGTAAGTATTTGCTCAGTGAACAAACTGGGGCATCCCCAAATGCGAAGGGCTTTCCCAGAAAGGAGAGAGCTCCTCATGCATGGGAGTATCTGTGTACAACATGGGAGTCCCTCGTTGGAGATCTTCCAGGAGAGACCCAAGCATCCAACGAGGGCTTAGGAACAGGTGCCAAATTCTTCGTTAGGCTAGATGTTAAAGCCCTCCCCACGTCTGCCTCTAGACGTTTATTTCTCTTTTAGTACTGATTTCCAAGGAGAAGGGAGGGAGGAAAGGCAGAAGGAATATGGAAGAAGCTGCATCTGTGTGTCTCCAGAACACTCATTATTTTCCAGAAGGCGTGTTTCCTGTCTCTGTGGGTAGAAGCCTTTCTTCCCTGACACCTGCGTCCATTCGTTTTGTACCACTTTGTCCCCAAGAGGTACAGAGTCCTCGCCGAACCTCACCTGTCAATAAACACTGGTTGAATGAATGAATGAACGAATGAATGAATCCTGGGTTCTTTAGGCTCTGTCGGGGCTGTGTTTTCTACCCTGGCATGTATTTCTTACAATATTCTCAGGTAGAGTTTGTTTATATTATTCCCTTGGAGGAAAAAGGAAGGCAGATGGGGGGGGAGGGTTGATGGAGGGACCTTCTGGAGAAGAAAAAACTACCCTTGTGGGTCTCAGAAATGTCTGGAGCTTTATGCCTGAAGCTGAAACACGAGGCCCTGTTTACTTTTTCTTTTCTATAAACAGCTATAGGTTTCCTAAAAAACAAACAATACACAGCAAAACCTCTTGTTAATTTTTAGGGATGAAGTCACATGAGCACGTGTCTGGGATTCTGGGTCTTGATATCTTTTCTTTTACTTGCTTTAGTTGCCAAGGCTTCGGAAAATTATATATTGATCTTGTACCCGGTGTAAGCATTTTTGTTGAGGAAGAGGCCCTTGAGTACTTGAAGAAACTTCCATGAGGGCAGATCTATCCTATTCCCTATCATGATTCTTGCAGCTGGAGCAGTGCCTGACACATAGTGAATACTCGGTAAATACTTGGAGAATGAACAAAATAGTTGCTGTCCGCCTCGATGATGGATATCACATAACGAGCATATTAACGGTATGACTTCATCTACTAACCCCCCAGTGATTAAAGTGTGATTCTTTTTTAAAAAATTTTAAAAATTGTTTATTTATTTTTGAGAGAGAGAGAGAGAGAGAGAGCAGTGGAGGGGCAGAGAGAGAGGGAGACACAGAATCCAAAGCAGGCGTCAGGCTCTGAGCTGTCAGCACAGAGCCCCACACGGGGCTCGAACCCATGAACCATGAGATCACGACCTGAGCCCAATTCGGACGCTTAACCGACTGAGCCACCCAGGCACCCTGACTTTTTTTTTTTTTAATGATTATTTTATTTTTGAGAGAGAGAGAGAGAGAGAGAGAGAGAATGTGGGGGGAGGGGCAGAGGGCGAGAGGGAGACAGATGATCTGAAGGGGGCTCTAGGCTGACAGCCGAGAGCCCGATGTGGGGCTCCAACTCACGAACTAGGAGATCATGACCTGAGACCAAGTTCGATGCGTAACTGATAAGCCACCCAGGAGCCCCTGAAGTGTGATTCTGATCTTGAAGACAAAGAAATCAGGTGAAGGAACTGGATAATGGTGGTCGCTGAGTGAGTCAAGAATCAAAACGAACAGTGCCTGCCTCCAAAGCCAGTGCTCAGTCTTTGTCACAAACTACTTAGGGGACAGTGGCCTGTGGTCGTAGCAAAGCTCATATTGGGGATTTCCTGCTCCCTGTGCGACCCATTCTTGCCTCAGTTGTCGGCTCCAGATCTCTGGCTACCTTTTTCAAATGCTTTTGCGAACCAGGTAGGATCTGAGTATTAAATAGACGGGTGGAGAGAAAGTTAGCTAACCGAGAGCTGGATGATGGACAGTAAAATCGGAGGGGGGATAGCTAGGGGTGTAACAAACACAGGGTCCTTGTGTACTTACAGAATCAGCCTGTTTCAGTCCGGCAACGCATCCTAACAAAGCAGATTGGCCTCTAAGGGCCAATTCTGCCCCCGCCGCCGCCCCACCCAGGATGATCAATGCCCTGAAGTCTTGAAAGCGGAGCGTCCTTGCCCACTACAGGTTTTGCCCAGACCTCATTAATTCGGGAAGATGATGCTTCAGCCCGTGGAAAGATACCGAATCCGAGCAAAAACTCCTTCATTGTGCGTTTCCTTTTGCTGTCCGCTCCCTTCCTAAATTTGGAAACTGTTTTGTGTAATTTACAGAATGTATATGGGGCCATCGCATGTTCTTGCACCCTGAGCAGGAGCAGAGGTGAGGCAGAGCAGAATGGAGGGGAAAAAAACCCACCTGTGTATAAATGTGAGCTTTGGGATGCTGGTGTGAAAGGGAGCCAGAGGTGTGGTGGGCGGGCAACAGAAGAACGGTGAGACAGGACTCGAGGCGCCAGAGTAACTCCAGCGGCACAAAGGGTAAACTGAGCCTGGAGATGCCGGGGTGGGATTGGGGGGCTAAACAGGAGGGGGTGTGGGCAAGAGTGAGTGAAATGGAGAAAAGGAGAGGATGCTGATCTAGCCGGCAAGGCAGACCCGGAAGGGCAGCCCGGTGGGGAGGGCTAGCCAGGCCAGGTGCCCAAGGCGGGGAGACTCAGGTGCCCCTAAGTCTGTCTCTGGATCCACTTCCGGTCTCGAAGGCAGACTTCTTGCAGTTGTACTGTTTCCGGCCGGCCGGCTGGCCCACAGACGCTTCTGGCATGAAGGCTCTTTCCGTGGGGGGCATTCCAGACGGTGGGGTCGGGCTGCCTGGATTCCATTCTTGCTCTACTCCTTGCTAGCTGTGTGACCTTAGGCAAGTGTCTTAACCATTCTGTACCTTGGCTTCTCGTATCTGCAACACGGGAATGAGATTACCTACCTCAGAGGGTTGTGTGATTTATTGTCCCTAGAGCGCCTCAAATGGCGTTTATGAGCCATTAATTAATGGTTTGTTAATTAATTAATGGTTTGTAAGCCATTACAGAGCCATTAAGTGCTCTGTAAGGACTTGTTATTATTGTCGTCGTCGTCTTCCGTCTCTAGTAAAGTCGACTAGTCACCCAAGCCAGAAACTTCAGCTGATCTCCTCGTGGGGAATGGGTGCTCCCCTCCCCTCCCACCCTCCATTTCCCGGAACCTACAATCCCCAAGGCTAAGCCAGGCGAAGGGACTAGAACTCAACAGGGAGGAGGCGGTGGGAGCCCAGGGAAGGGGAGGCTAAGGTCTCGCTCTGGAATGATGCTGGGTGAAAGAGCCTCTCCTCCCTTGATCCGCCCCGCGTGGGTAAGAAGCTGAAGCAAAGGGACCATTTGCACATTTTTCTGGACTCTGTGGGGGATTAACCGGATAAAAGTACGTTCCGTTATGGGGACCATGATGCCTTCCATCTCTAACAGGGGACGGAGCGCTGGTCTGCGCTCATCCGAAATCACCAACAGCGTCCTGTGTGTCCACAAGAGGCATCAGACATATGAAAATCCTTTGGTTACAATTAGGGAATCTCTTCGGTTAAACGAACGCGTTGTTGTAACATATTTGACATTTCCAACGAAACACTTTGGGGTCTGTCGGGGGATATTTGGTAGCCGCTGAATGATTGATATGCAGGTTCTTTGTTAAAAACCTTGTGTCGGTTACAGCCACTCCACTTTAAATCTATTTAAAAGAAAAAAAAAACCAAAAACCTAACCCACCACAGGCTACTTTGGGGGGAAAAAAACTTGAAACTGTTCCCACTGATGCTTACAATGAGACTTTCATGTTCAAGTTTGAACTTCGAGCTATAAATTGCCTGCCCTTTTAATGAACAATTATTAAAACCAGTGACTGGCTTAAAGGATTCCTAAATTAACCACGAGAAACTTGGCTTTCTTGGGAGGGTCGGGTAGGGTTCCAGGAGGGCGGCCAATTCCTGGTTATTGATAACTTTTGGAATCCCGCTACGCTGGCCTGCCTTATGCCCACGAAGCAAAGAGAGGTGCAGGCAAGGAATAGTGGAGACCTAAAAATATATCAACGAGAAGAAATGCGTCGTGAGGAAATTCCAAGCTTTATTAAATGCACTTTTGGTGAAAGAAGCCGTACAGAGAATTTCTTAATAAATTTCGAAGAGGGGAGGTGCTCGGTCGCTGGAGTAGCCTACACAAGCAATTGTGGTATTTGTGGAATGTCAGACCGCAGATTGCCCGAGGTAATCATCCAGCTAGCATCACAATCGTTTCTTAGGATAGACCAAAGTCTAGGACAGCGGTTTGGGGGTGGCTGAGACTCGCGTCCTTGTGTTGGAGGACGGTGTTAGTGTCCCGGGCTCTCCGGTGTGGAAAGAGCTTGAGCGTGTAGCCAACGCTCCCATCCGCCAAGATCTGTGGCCCAGAAGAGACACTGTCTTGATATTAAACACCTTAGTGGCTCATTCCGAGGTCCAGTAACACCCACATCCAGGAAATTCTTCTTCAAGTTTAGCCTAAATCCTTCATGCTTCAAGGTAAGCTCATTTCCTCTCGTTCTGTCCAAAACAGAAATAGAGAATGGCTGCTTTCCATCCACCGGTTCACACACTTGAGGACTTTATTTCAACCGTCCCCCTGACTCTTCCTCTCTCCTCCAGAATAAATACTCCAGCTCCCAGAAACATTCTCTGAGGCTGACCCAAACCAGGGTAGCCAATTAGTTTCTAAAGGCTTCCTTCAGTTCCGACATCGATCCAAGGTACTGTCTCAGCTTTCGCTCTTGAACAGCACACTTTCGCTGGTGAGGCCGAGACCCAAAAGTAAAGAAGGCTCCTGCCAGTATTTGAAGAGGACTTTCTAGCACCTGCGGCTATCCCAGCACCACCAGCTGTGGAGTTTAATCTATCACCAACCTCAACCTCCTCACTGCTGCAAGGGCTATATTTTCATCAGTAGCTCTGTGCCACATGCTGTGTTACGCATTTCATATAGATCTTCTCATTTAACGCTTACAACAACACTGTTGGTTGGATATTTTTATCTTTAATTCATAGATACAGAAATATCTTCCAAAGGCCTCACTGCTAATAAGTAACTGACTGGGATTTGAACCTGGGGCTCTCTGACTCAGCCTACTTCCTGCTGATCTTTTCTTGTCCCCGGAGAGGAGGCTAATAATACATAAAGTTTAAAACATTGTATTCTCCGGCGATGTCATTTAAAAACAACACGTGCGGCTCCTGGGTGGCTGAGGTGGTTGAGTTTCTGACTTTTGATTTTGGCTCAGGTCATGATCCCAGGGTCATGGGATTAAGCCCTCACTGGGCTCCATGCTGAGTGTGGAGCCTGCTTGAGATTGTCTCTCTCTCCTTCTGCCCCTCTCCCCTGCTCGTGCTTTCTCTCTTGAAAACAAACAAACAAGCAAACAAAATAATAAAAAGAAATAAATAAAAGGAGCAAACGCCATTATTGGACTTACTACGTTTACTTATAATTTTCTATGTCAATATGCGTCTGTGCCGTTAGGCTTTGACCTGTTCCAGGGTAGGGACCCCAGATGGGTTTGTGTATTTTCAGCATCAAACACGGTGTCACTTACTGAGGAGACACTCAAAAGGTGTTTGGAATAGGGCTGCATGACTGGATGGATGGATGGACGGATGGACGGATGGATGGATAAGACATACACAAATCCACACTTACTCATTACCCCAGTTGTCAAATTCAAAAGTACTTACAGATTCATATGTGAGCCTTTGTATAAATGCCACTCTCCTACCTCCATCCCCGCTCTCACAACAAAATCGGTCTGGGGGCCAGGGGATAGTTGGAAGACAAAGACTCTAACCTCACTTTACCCACCAGCTTAATGTGTGATCTTGGACAAGTCACTTGCTTTCCCATCTGAAGTATGAGGAGGGTTGGCCTGGATGATATTTGAGGCCCTTTTCAGTCCTAAATTCCCATAATTCTATGCTATCTACCTACCTCAATCAGACTTATCTAAATAATCACAAAAACACCACTTCATGCTAGAGAAACACAGTCATAATAAACTAAACAAAACCAAATGCCCTTCAATATCCTGTTGTGAACTATAAAATGTCCCCCTAAAATCACATTTTCCCCTTGAAACAGGATGTAGGAAAAATATTTTCCTATTAAATCCTTTTAAAGTGCAGGGCAAAGCATTTATTCTGCGATTTGCTGTCCAACCCAATAAAACGTAGAGGATTCAGTCTTCTTAATTACAGAAGATACTGTCAGAAAAGCAAAGACGGGAGAAATCCAGGTTGGGCACCAAGATGCCATGCCCGTAAAACGACGCATACGTTTTCTAGAAGGGGTTTCTGAGGCTGCACCGAGCGGTTTAGTTTTGCCATTATGTCGGGGAAGCCAGTAAATGAGTTTTTATGAGGTGATTTATGAAACTCCTGGGGTGGGTGAAGTGAGGGCTGGGGAGAGGTGGCACCAATTTCCAAACCTGGGGGTGGGGGTGAGGGAAAAGAGGACTTCGGTGCTGGTAACTGTCGGTTGCACCGCTGTAAGTTGAGTCCCCGGAAACCGGTTAGGCAGAGGGCTAGAAAGGGCTAGGTTTCAGAGGACAGTTGGCCTGTACTGAGGCTATCTGAAGGGTTGCTACTAGAGTCCGTCCTTTAAGGGCGGCAGGTATGTTTCCCTTATTTCTGTAGAACCTGAGAGTGTTCTAAGGAGCAGGCCTAGAGACATCGTTTGGGAAATAGAAAAGAACAGGTGTGTCTGTTCATCCAGGTAGACAGCAAGGGGCATCTGCCCAGTTCAACAGCCCCCCCACCTTTCTGTCAGAGCTACCCCCATCCCCGGAGGGGACAGGATAACGGCCCCCCCCAGAGGTGTCCAGACCCTAGTCCCTGGTATCCGTGAGTGTATCATGTGTGTTACCTCCCAAGGCAAGGGGAAATGACTTTGCAGATAGAGCTAAGGCTGTTAATCGGCTGGCCTTCAGATAGAGATGTCATCCTGGGTTATCTGGGCGGGCCCGATGTCATCACGAGGGTCCTTATATTGGATGAGGGACGGGGTACCTGGATGGCTCAGTCGGTGAAGCCTCCGACTTCGGCTCAGGTCATGATCTTGCGGTTCGTGGGCTCGAGCCCTGCGTCGGGCTCTGTGCTGACAGCTCAGAGCCTGGAGCCTGTTTCGGATTCTGTGTCTCCCTCTCTCTTTCTGCTCACCACCCCCCAACCCCACTCTCACTCTGTCTGTCTCTCTCTCAAAAATAAATAAGCATTAAAAAAAATTAAATTGGACGAGGGAGGCAGGAGGATCACTGTCAGACTGAGGCAGAATGAGAAAGACCCCACTAGCCATCGCTGGCTCTGAAGATGGAGGAAGGGGCCACCAGCCAAGGAACATGGGCAGCTTCTAGAAGCTGGAGAAGGCAGAGAATTGGACTATCCCCTGGGACCTTCAAAAAGAAATGCAGCCCTGTCCACACCTTGGCTTTAGTCCAGTGAGACCCGTTTTGGAATTTTGACCTCTAGAACTGTTAACACAGCAAATTTGCATTGTTTTAAGCTAGTGAGGTTGTGATGATTTGTTACAGCAGCCGCAGGAAACTATTATACCCCCCAAAGTCTGCAACCAGTGGAGCCTGTCCTGATAACCATGTCTGAACCATGTGACCCTGGGTGCTGAGTCTCAGATGATCGAACCAGCGGTCGATGTGTGTCCCAAGCTGGACTCGTTTTCGTTTGCATGCTCAGAATCTGGGTTTGGGATTGATACAGCTGTGACTAGAAGCACGACAGATAAACTCAGCTGGGGGTGAGGGAGACCCACGATCGGTCACATGAACTAAAAAGCAGAGAAAGATGGTTTGCAGAGATAATCAGACCGAGGGAGAGAGAGGCAGAGAGAGATGGAAAGAGGTCTGGTAGCATTCTAATCTCTAGCTCTCCTCTGGGACGAGGCCCAAGTTTGCAGAACAGACCTCTCACCCAGTCGCCGCGCCCAACAGACATTTGCGAAAGAGCCAACGTCCTCAGCTCAGAAACATCGATAGATCAGCTGCAAACAACTGAAACATTGTAGACTGGTGGCTGTTACCCAACAACCGGATGACTCATACTGGCTCCACGGGGAGGTGTAAAGGGGATTTAGGCGGAAATCCCTGCTCATAGAATCAGCAGTGGGTAATAGGTTGTCGCGTTCCTCCATTTTTCAGACAAGGCTCAGAGAGGTGATGTAACTTGCCCCAGATTACTTGTGCTCTACTCGTTGCTCCCTGGACTTTTTTTTTTTTTTTTAATAGAAATCACTCAGAGATCTGATAAGGGTCCCTCACGTACCCTACAAAAATTCCTCCTCAGGTGTTAAAACATTCACAGTTACCACTGTCCAGAGAGGCGCACAATGAATGTGTGATGTAGTTGAGGCTGGGGCGGGCCTTACGGCGTCCGGGGGCTACAGATCAGATACCGATGAGGGTTAACAGAGCACTAACTTCCCATTCTCTCTTCTGACGCCTTTTGTTCATTTGTGTGCACATCTGTGTGGTTCCTGGGGTTCCGATGGAGGGGCGTCTGTCTCTGCCTGCTGTCCGGGCTCGCCATTCCCACCCAGACTGTGACTCTCAGCTTCAACGATCTTTAGGTAGCCGAGGACCATCCTGAAGAAATAGAGTAAAGGGATCCTGCCAGGGGAGTCTTAACTCAGTCTCGGGAAGCTTACTGCTTCCAACGTCAGACTCGACGCACATCACGTTCGGCCCTCGCTGCCAGCTGCACGGAGTATTCCTGTAGCAGGAAACTAGGAGAGCCTCCTGGGGAGGTCAGAAGGGGAGGGGTCTTTCCCAAGACGCTTGCTGATGGTGGGAAGGACCACAAAGTGAGATCCAGTCAGGTAACCCATGGATCTCACTAGCCCCCAAACACAGAGATCTCTGCCTCCGTCTTCCCATGACTTCCTCTTTTCTGTGTGTCTCTTATAAGGAAACTTGCCATTAGATTTAGGGCTGGCCTGGATAATTTAGGATGATTCCCCCCATCTCAAGATCCTTGATTACATCCGCAAAGATTCTTTTTCCAGATAATGTAATCAATCAGGGGTTCTGGAAATCAGGATGTGGACTTGTCTTTTGGGGGCCAACATTTAGCTCATCACGGCGGGGGCGGGGGGAGATGATAGAAACTAGGAGGAAACAGGCCAGTGGGTCAGGGCGAGGGGCTCAGAACCCAAGCCAGTAATTAATTGGGTAAGAATGAGGAATGTGGTCCCTCTTTTTTTATACACTCTGGTTGGGGGAGGGGGGACAGAGGCTGCCGCTAGAAGGGCTGGACCACAGCAGCGTTCGGTGTTTGCCTCCTGCATGCCCTCGCTCTTTTTTCTCTCCTGGGAGAGTGTAGAGAGCAAGATGGAGTCCCTCATGTCAAGCAGGGGCCTGTGTCAAGCAATGACACAGCGGCTAAGGGCATTGCGGTTTCCAGATGACGCCGAGACGGACACCGGCTGATGACACGCTCAGAACTGATAACCAGCAGAAGCAGAGGAAGTCTGCAGAGGCCCAAGACTGATCAAACCCCTTTAAAAAGAGAGGATTTCGGCAGCGAACTGTCAGACTCCTCAGACACTGACCCCTCCATGTCTGACCACTTCAAACAGGCAGCTGCCCCTGAAGGCTCTACCTGATTAATCTCTGAAAAGAACAGAGATCCTCGGCTGTTGGAACATAATAAGTAATAAATGCAGACAGCTGACCCTGGACCAGACGGAGGCCTCGTTCAACCGCACGCTCACAGACTGGCTTGGAGTTTGGTTCGTGAACTTCCTACCTACCTCCCGTTCTATCTTGTGTGTCGTGTGACGCGTAAGAAGCGGAGTTTAACACGTGGTGAAACGCCACCGAGTTTGGAATCCCGAAGCTGCTTTATTGATTATGTTGGCCTTGCTTTATGATTGAATAAAGGCTGCATTGTGGGAAGACCCAGCTGGTGGGTGTGCCTTCACAGCACGCTCGTGACGGAGAGCTCCTGGGAGAAATTCTCCTTTGTTGTTGTTGTTGTTGTTGTTGAAATTAATTTTCCTTTTATTGTGGAAAGGACGCTTAACATGAGACGTACTCACTTAACAGATTCTTAAGTGTAAGCACAGCCGTGTTCACCTTAGGCACAATGTCGTACAGCCGATCCCCAGAATTTATTCATCTTGCTTGACTGAAACTTTATATCCATCAATCAGCAATTCCCCATTCCTTCCCCTCCCCCCTGCCCCCCCACCGCTGTCCATGGCAACCATTTTTCTACTCTTCCCTTCTTTTTAACTATTTTCGATTCCTCATACAAGTGGAATCATGCAGTATTTGTCTTTCTGCAAATGGCTTACTTCGCATCACACCATGTCCTCTAGGTTAATCCCTGTTCTTGCATATCGCAGGTTTTCCTTCTAGTATAAGGATGAAGAATATTCCACTGGACATATATACCGTGTGTTTGGATCCATTCATCCATCAGTGGGCATTTAGGTTGCTTCCAAATCTGGGCGGTTGTAAATAATGCTGCTATGAATGTGGTAGTACAGTTAGCTCTCTGAGCGCCTGATTTCAATCCTTTTGGATACATACCCAGGAATGGGATCGCTGGGTTATATGGTAGCTCTATTTTTAATTTTTTGGGGACCCTCCATACTGTTTTCCATAGTGGTTTCACCAATTTACATCCCCATCGATAACGTGCGAGGGTTCCAACTTCTCCATCACCCTGATTTATTAGCTAGGTTCTTCTCTCTCTCTCTTTTTAATGTTTATTTTGGAGAGAGACAGAGCATGAGTGGGAGAGGGGCAGAGAGAGAGAGAGAGAGAGAGAGAGAGAGAGAGAGACGCAGAATCCGAAGCAGGCCCCAGGCTCTGAGCTGTCAGCACAGAACCCCATGTGGGGCTCAAACCCACGAGCTGTGAGATCATGACCTGACTCGAAGTCAGATGCTTAACCGACTGAGCCACCCAGGTGCCCCAGCTAGGTTCTTTCTTGAGAACAAAAGTTTATTCTTTGAGCTTCCCATCCCTAGAGTCATGGTCCTTTCTAGAACCCATGAGAAAAAACTTTTTCCAATGAATAATGACTTTCTTTTAAAGTACACTTCCGGGGCACCTGGGTGGCTCAGGCAGTTAAGTGTCCGACTTCCGCTCATCCTGATCTCTCGGTTTGTGGGTTTAAGCCCCGCATCGGGCTCTATGCTGACAGCTCAGAACCTGGAGCCTGCTTCGGATTCTGTGTCTCCCTCTGTCTCTGCCCCTCCCCCCTCATGCTCTGTCTCTCTCACTCTCAAAAATGAATAAATGTTAAAAAAATGTTTTAAAAAAAGAAAAAGGTGCCTGACCTAATGAATGAACCATTACTGCTTATGAGACATAATGTACGTACTACATCAAACTGGACAACTTGCGGTTTATTCCCATGACATTCTGTTCTTCCTTTTTTCCCTCTCAGCTTGCCTCTCAGCTTCTCGTTATTGTCAACCTGAAGTCACCTTGCTCTTTGAGGTTAAAAGAGCAAAAAAGCCCCCCCCCCAAAACGAAAACACGTCAGTGAAATCTCATTATCCCATAAGCCCAACAGCCTCAAGATCACTGTGACTTCTCTATGAATTTTATGCACTTGTAGTCACTTGTGGTTTCAGTGCCTGATGTTTTGAGCTCATTTGGGTGTCATCTCCGCAATCTTCTCTGCTCTTGCAGGTGCAGACAGAAAACTTAGACCTTTGTCCCCACCTTCCCTGCCCCCACAAAAGCCAACTGTCCCCAACTTACTACTCATACAAGGCACTACTCACTGAAGGTTTGATGTAGCCCAGCCCCTCCCACTGGAAAATCCCTCCCAAGGAACCACTTTTTCCTTTCCAGGCCTCCCCCTAGGATTCTGGCTTCCCCAGCTTTCCCTTAATTCAATCCCGTTCACTTTATTATGCAGAGCGATTTAATTCTCTTTCCTTCTACTCTGCCCCAGGCTTGCCTTTGCATAGCCAAAGATTCATTAATGTCTCCATAAAACAAAGGGCCATTTATGCGATACAGAATCATTGGCAGAGATTTAGTAAGTTCTCATTTTCTCCTACTACGTGGGTGTAAGAAAGCTCTATGGAAATTTATTTTCCTCATACAGGAAGGCTGAAATGGCTACAGTTGGGGTTTTAAATAACATTTTCCCTCCTCCTTTCAGGTACACATGACATCGATTTCTCACAAACTTATTTGAAACAAACTTTTGGTCTCAGAAAGCCTTTCCACACTTAAACATTATTGCGAACCCTAAATAAACTTTGTTTCCATGGGCTTTATCGGTATTTACCACATTAGAAATTAAAACAAAAACCTATACCATTCTTTGAAACAAAAACAAATCCATTCCATATTAGCATAAATGAGATCCTTTTGCGAAAGAATACATTTCAGAAACAAAAAACCTGAGTGGGAACGGCACGGTTTTGTTTTTTGCAAGCCTCTTGAAAGTCTGGCTTAATACGAGGCAGCTGTTGGGCGTTAAACGTTTTCGCCATGTGACAAGTCCCACCGCTTCTGGAAAACCCAACCGTGGGCCACGTGTGAGGGAAGGATAGTGGAAAGAGCAGCTTGGTGTCCCAAAGCTAATTTTTACCTTGCTGACCCTGCTGTGTCAACCACTGTTTTCACGCATTCTAGTTGGGCATCGTCTTCAGAAAGTAAACAAACGAACAAAGCAATGAGCTGGTGAATGAAATCTCAACCTTGAGCCTGGATGTAGGATGAACTCATTGGTTAACTTGCATTTAAATTAAATTACTATGGGGGCACCTGGGTGGCTCAGTGGGTTAAGCACCAGACTTCAGCTCAGGTCGTGATCTCACCGTTAGTGGGTTTGAGACCCCCCGCCGCCTCTGTGCTGACAGCTCAGAGCCTGGATGGAGCCTGCCTGGGTTTCTGTGTCTCCCTCTCTCTCTGTCCCACCCCCACTCACGCTCTCTCTCAAAAACAAACATTAAATTTTTTTAAAAAAAATAACTATGATTTAAGAGGGTATTTAAAAACCGTGCATCAAGGATGCACGGCAACTGGGGACACTTCCGCCCTGGTCTCTATCTGATAAAGTTCCTTCCCGTCCTTCAAATCGACCTGCTCTGAATGACACCTCCTCTCCTCTTCCCTACCATAAATAATAACAAGAATGAAAACAGCATTAACAGCATTGATAACTTTTATTGGCGAATCCTAGCCAAGCCACTTTACACGTGTTACCTCCTTCGATGGTCACAGTAACACTGAGCAAGGTGCTGCCGTGTAATTTTACGGATCAGGAGGCTGCAGGCTGAAATAAAGGCCTTTGGCCTCTGGCTCTATGCCTTGCACACCTGCTCTACCCTAGCACTCATTGCATCCGGGAAGTCACCATGCACGTGCTTCTGTCCCCCGCAAGGTGAGTCCTTGAGGTCAAGGGTCAGGCTGGGTTGTCTCCAGGGCGCCCCAGACCCAGGCCCCCCGCGCACGCGCGGCCGGCCCAGTCAGTGGAAGAGCCCAGAGAGGGGAGCCAGTCTTCTGGCTTCTCGATCCTCTCGCTCCCTCGGCCCGTCCGCCCCAAGCGGGACCTCTCCCTGCGGCCAAGCCCTTCGAGCTTTGCCGGGAGGCGAAGAGGGCGCGGGGGCGCGCGCCGCAGGATCCAGGCCGCCGCGGTCGCGCGCGGGCAGAGCCCGGAACCTTTCTCCTCTCGCCGCGGTCACCCCGCGGAGGCCGGAACCTTTCTTCTCGCGTCGCGCTGGCGCCGGGCGTGGCGGGGGGAGGCGTGCGGAGCCGGACCGGTCCCCCGGCGGCCGGGAGGGCGCACGCCGCCGTCGCAAACTGCTGACGTGGGCCGGCCGGGAAGGGGGTCGGGGGTGTGGGTCGCCATGGCGGTGGATATCACGCTGCTGTTCCGGGCCAGCGTCAAGACCGTGAAGACGCGCAACAAAGCCCTGGGAGTGGCGGTGGGCGGCGGGGCTGACGGCAGCCGCGACGAGCTGTTCCGCCGGAGCCCCCGGCCCAAGAGCGACTTCTCCAGCCGGGCGCGGGAAGTGGTGAGCTGGTTGCTATGGAAACGGCGGGCTGGCGAGGGGGGCGGACCCGCGACGTGGACCCCAGACCCCAAACCGGCCCCTGGCCGGTGGTCGCTGTGTGAAGGAGTAGCCTGGAGAAAGTGGTCTGGAGTGGGGGACCGGAGAGCCGACAGCTGTCTTGGGAAAGGAACAGCCTCGTTTCGAGGGATGGGAAGGCATGTTGGGGAATTCGAAAATCTCTTGTCCGCAGAGTTCTCGGGCTGCCTTGCGAGGTATTGAGCCCGCCGTCTCTGCGGACTTGGACTCCGGAGACGCTTCCCCACAGGCCTTTGCTTTTCTGTCGCAGCACCGACCACAGTGTATTCGCCTCTTCAGTTTGCTCGTCTCGTCCCTCTCTCCTTCCCCTTTCCCCTCCTCTTCCCCTTCCCGGCTCAGTGAGATCAAAGATCACATTCACCTGACCTCTCTCTTCGTCTTGCCTGCCGCTACCGGTTAAGGGCCCAAGCTAGGGATCAGTAGGGACCAGTCTTGATACTGTTTAGGATAGGATACTGTTTAGGTTTAGGATAATCTTTCACAAACACTCTGTTACAGTCCTCTAAACTCCTTTCTCTTTCCTGGACACAGCAGGCTTTCCTTCAGGAGAGCGGAAAACTTCTTGAGGGCGGGAGCAGTGACCTCAGAATCTCCAGTGCCGGACTCCTAGCACTGTTGAGTAAATGGTTTTTGAATAAATGAATGAGTGGACAAATGGTTGTCTTGTCTTCCACACTGAACAGGAAACTCTCTAAGTGGAGAGAGAATATTTTGCCCTGTTCACTGTTGTATCGTAGGCACCAAAGGTGGATCTGGTGTACGTGGAGCTTGAAGCTTATACGATTCTGTCTGTCCCCTTTAAGAAATAAAAATACCGAAGCACAAGAAGAGGTTCAGAGCTTTGGAAGGGGCAAGTGAGGGGTCCTGAAAGTTAAACTTCATGAATTTCACGGTGAATCCACTTGTCTTTGCCATGACGTCCGATCAGATCGATGCCTGGTCCTTTGTAGACACTCACATAGTTTTAAATGAATCTCTATATGCATGAATGAATGTGTGGCAGCTTAAGGGTCAGAAGGGGGATTGGGCCAGGTGAATACAGGTAGTCCATCAGTAAACATTAAGCACCTGCTTTGTTACAGTAACACAATTTAAAAGGAATGGTGGAGGAGATGGTCACAAAACAAGTATCCTACAGCCTCATAGATACTGTGCAGGGTACAGAGGAGGATGTGGTCAGTTCTCCCTGAGGGCAAAGAAAGGCTTTGGAGAGTTGATGATGCCTGAAACAAATCTCGAAAGAGGAGTAGATGGTTCCAGTGTCAGAAGGTGGAGAATGGCATCTCGAGAGAAGAGATGCACAAAGGTGTGGAAATAGGGAACTTTTACGCTCCGTTTATGTGTACTCAGTGCGCGTCTACGTATTAAATCACATACAAGTTAGACGGTAATGACATTTCAGACTTTTTTTGGAGGAACTTCTCATACTGTCTGACCTCCAATGAGTGAGGAATATGCCACTTTGCAATGCTATTGAATTGTTTTGATAAGCATTTGAGTGTGGCTGGAATGTGGGAACTTTGCTCTGCAGGCAGACAGATGTTATGTGGTAGAGAGTACTAGAGAAGGAGCCAAGAGACCAGGTGGTTGTCTTAACGCTGCAACTATTAGCTGGACGAGGTTATGAAGCAAATTTTATGGCTTTAGTTTATTTACCTGTAAATGTTCCCCTCCTTTTCCCCTTCAAACAGCAGAAGACTTTTAAACTGCATTGATCCCCTATTTATAGCAGATCAGAAGAGGGGCTTCTCAGGTTGAAATGAGAGGAAAGGACACTAGGACATTCTCCCTTGCCTCCCCCCAGTTTGGTCCAGGCTCTTCCTGAGGTTCCTCATGTGGAGTTGTTATCTGTGAAGGTCACCATTTTGGGTTTTGGGCGGGTCCTTTCTAACTCTGAAATCACTGATTTATTAACACCGTGCTGATTTTGGATCGTGTTCAGGAGTAGGAGATACGCTGGTGGTGGGGACAAGATGCACAGTTAGGATGGAACCCTTATTGAGGTTAGGCCTTAGGCCTTTTCCCCGAGGGATAGGAATGTGCTTTAGGCTTTTGAATTAATGAGCCTCAGGGACAGTAACAGGACCCCGGGCTGCTGAATTTCCTGTCACTGGAGGTAATTAAACAGAGGGATGACTGCTTGTCAGAGATGTTGGAGAGGGTTTGGTTGCATGCCATTGGAAGTTCCATTTCTGAGATTTGAAGATGTGAGTAGGTGTTAAGGCTTGGAGAGTCAGTTAAGTGGGGACATAGGCTGCATTGTTCAGGACTCCTGCCCTTCCTGATGTAGGGAAAACATGCTTTTTTTTTTTTTTTTCTTTTGAGGAATTTTGATTTTATGTTATAGTTGCTTGGTGTATTACCTCCTGTTCTTGCAACCATTCCCCCTACACCCTCTTCCCCCCAAATTTAGTATAGAGCAGGTGAGGGGGTGTCCTGTACTCCTGCCACAATCAGATGTGTCAGAAGGCTGGCTGTTGTTTTGTTTGTCCTGGATTGTTTATACGTCAAAGTCTGGTCAATACCAGGAGCGCGTACTCTGGTTCGGGGTTAGCTCTGGTCGTCACACCTAAGGAACAGTAGCAGGTGATAGTAACATCTCTCATTGAATGCCTTCCTCGAAGCACTCGTGATCGTTTCTAAGATGCACGTTGCCGGCCAATTCTAGTTCTTCTCATTCCTGATGTCAGTTTTCCATCTTTCTGAATTGTCCTAGAGGTATTATCAAGATCAGTAAAACTGTATTGAAACTAGGTTTTTAATTTACCCCATAGGCTGGTTTCGTCATCATTCCTTTAAGTATTTAACTTTTATGCTCAATTTTGTTGAATTCATGTATACTCAGTGCCTGTCTACCCATTAAATTATAGACAGTGATAACATTCCTATCTCGGGATGTGGTACTTGTTGTAGCAGAAAAACTCTCAATAATGATGAGTGTGCCACTTTGCGGGGGGAACCTCGCTAACTCATTTAGATTGTGAGGCGAGTGGGGGGGACCTTGGGAGTGGACAGAGCTCTGGGGCTTGGATTCAGAAGACGTAGCTTCAGATCTGGGTTCTGCTACGTAGAACTGGGTGACTTGGGCAAGTCCTCTTACCTGAGTCTCATTTTTCACTTCTATCACATGGGTATGATCATACCCCTCTGAACTCATAGGCTAATTACTGGCATCTTCTGAGACTATGTATCATAGGGAACCATACTGATCATTAGTTCGCCCTTTGCCCCCCGCCTTCACCCCATGTAGGCCATTCAGATGTTTTCATCAGTGGCTCTAAGCTATATTCCCCAAACCGTTTAGCTTTCCTGTACTTGCCTTTCTTTCTCACAAAAGGGAACCAAGAAAGTTCACAGAGGAATCCGTGAAAATCCTGTGCAGGTACTAAGAGCATCTGTGGTGGAGACAGCAGCATTGCTGGTTAAGGTGGCACTCTTTTATCAGCAATGGCACATGTGTGGCAAGCAGGCATCCGTTCCTCTCTCTTCCTCCCTGTGACCATGGAGGCCAGTGCTAATTTCCTAGTAGATCTTAGGGCTCAGAATCCTTTGCAGCACTGTGGCCGAGGCAGCCAGTTGTTAGGCCTGACATTCAACTTGAAATCTGCTTGGCCTCCTGCCTGATACAGAGTAAAAACAGAATCTGTATGCTTAAAGCAGAACCATGGACTTTGTCGTTAAGTACTTAAAAGGATCTTGCATTCACGTTATTCGGGCTTCTCATTTTGTCGGTGAGAGAAGTGATGCCCAGGCAAGTGCCATGACTGGCTCAGAGTGATGGTAGCTGAGTCATAGGACTGAGCCAGAGGCAGAAACCAGGTCCTTTGACCCTCGTGTGACGCTGTTTCCCACACTACATCCCAGCCAGTGGGAAGCATGGACCAGACCATCAGAAAACCTGTGCTGTTTACTACCAGGTCTGTAGTAAAGCAGGTAGGCCGCAGGCTCTTTCTGGGCCTCAGTTTCTACTGGTTACACTGAGAGCTCAGACTACATGAGTGCGATTTCTTGTAAAGCAAAGATGTTGTGATTCCATATAAGTAATAGCGACCCTGAGCTCTGGAAATTCTGTTTTCAGATAAGGCACGCAGATGAAGTTTTCTTTGTTGATTACGTATTGCTTTTGTGAAAGCTGCATGTCTTGTTTTCATTTAGAGTTTTTAAGGAACTGATTATCTTGAGTTTCTGGCTGAAAGTTAAAGTTCTTATAGTGGCCCAGAGCCGGCTGCTCTGGTCCCTGCTCCCTCTCTGACCTCACCTCTTCCTCCTCCCCCCTTCCTCTTGCTCACTGTGCTCCAGCTCCCCTGACCCCTTCGCTTTTCTCACTTGAACTGATGGGTTGCTACCTTAGGGCCTTTGTGTTTGTCGTTCCCTCCGTGTGGAACACTTTTCCCCTGGTTCTGTGTGGTTTGATCTTCAGGTCTCTGTTCAAATGTTGCCTCGGTGAGACCTTCCTTGACTGCCCTGTATAAAGTAGCTTCCTTCTCCTGTCCCTCACTGTGCTTTATTCTTTTTGTTATCTAATGTGTTGTATCCATTTATTGTGCGTCCACTGGAATATAAGCCTCCTGAGAACAAGGACTTTGTGCAGTCTACCCCTGAATCCATGGTTCTAGACAGTGAATGAATGAAGAAGTGTTAATCTACTGTGTCGCTTTGCTTTCAGTTTTGGAGCTGGTTGATCTCTGTGCACATTCCAGTTCTAGAAATGTGTGATCCGAATATGATCCCTTCATATTACACAATATATATTCACACTTACTCCAGTATCTGGAGTAAACATCAAATAGTTTCTTTTATTATGACTACGATTCAGTTCCTATCTCAAGAAGTTTATAGTCTAGTGGAGAAGCAGACACGTACATAGTACAACAGCTCAGGTATGAGTCACACCTGTAACTTGCTCAGCATTGATTCCCCAGGTCGAAATCACACAGTTGACCTTGTGTGCCAGTGTAGGGACCCAGACCTTGAGCTGGGAGGGACCACCTGGATTATTATCCAGAGTAGCTGGAAATAGACATTATTCCAAGGATTGCGTGTAATACTTCCTAAACTGGGGATTTCAGTCAAGGGAACATTCTTCTAAGAAGCAGTGTCAGGCAACAGGTGCCGGGGTCATTGGGAACCAGAGATACTGGAGATATGGCGAAACAGGACAGGAATATATCAGGAAACAGTACAGGTTTAGAATGGAGACTGTAAACAGAACATGCGTTTTTAGAATCCTCTAGATTTTTTTCTTTTTTAGTACAGAAACCTTTTTGCGGATGAAATAAGGAACAGCTTGGGCTGAGGCTGGAGTCAGGGACTAGGAAGAGAATGGTTTATTAGCCAGCCTGTCACTCTCCCACCCTTTTCTCTTCTCCTTGAGGAGCCCCTTGGGGAGCAAGCCTAAGACCCAGAGACACACTGGTTAAAACCACCGCATTGGTGTTCTGCAAGGCCTCTTCCAGCTTCAGGATACTGTGTTTTTATGGATCGTGTTAACCGAGTGTGTGCTGTAAGCCGAGCTCTGTGCTGGAGACCTGTGGAATTGAGAGCCCCCGTGGGTTGCACCTCTGAGTTTTTCCCAGAACTTACGACGACTGCAGCTTTTGGAATTCCCTTTATTCAATAATTCATCTACTCCCTCGTCCTCCCTCAACATTGAACACCTAGTATGTGTCAGGAATTGTGAGGACACAAAAAGCTCTGGGACCCGTGTCTCAGGCCTTCAGAAATACAGATGAAGGAAAACTAAATCTCCTTGAGGGGCAGTTAGCGGAAGACCAGCCTGGACCTTGAAGGACAAGACCTGTTCCGCCAGACAAAGGAAGGGTGATAAATCACGTTCCAGGCAGAGGGAAGAGTGTGAGCAGAGGCGCAGAGGCACAACAGCAGAGACAAGACTGCGGTGGAGGAGCCCTTCCCTGGAAGAGCCCTGGATGAGGGTCAGGGTGGCAGGAGATGACGCGTCACTGGACTGGATAGAGCAGGGGGGCCGGTTTGGCCCACGGGCCGCATCTGGCCTGCTGCCAGTTTTTTAAATGAAGTTCATGTGTTTATTGTGAGAGAGCGAGAGGGAGCACGGGCACATGGGGGAGGAGCAGAGAGAGAGGGAGAGAGAGAATCCTGAGCAGGCTCCACACTGTCAGCCCGAGGCCAGATGTGGGGCTCGATGTCATGAGCCATGAGATCACGACCTGAGTGGAAACCAGGAGTACGAGGCTTGCCCGACTGAGCCCCCCGGGCACACCCCGCCCCCTCTTGCCGCCTGTTTTGGCAAATGAGCTTTTATTGCAGTGTGACCACCTGCATTGTGTACATGGAGGCCATGGATGCTTTGGGGCTAGAGTGGCAGGGTTGCAGTGTATACAGGCCTGCAAAGCCCACAACGTCTTCTCTCTGGCCCTTTAAGGAGAAGGTGGCCCCTCTTGGGTGAGAGCACTGTCAGCAGTGCTGCACAGTTTGAACTTCGTGCTCTGAGCTACGCAAGCAGGGGCCTGATGTGATCATATTTGTGTTTTAAAATACCCGGCCATATTGAGGATGGGTTTGGAATGTAACAGGACTGACCTAGAAGGGCTAATTAAGTTGCAGGACGTCAGGAGAAAGTGGGGAAGCCAGTGGCAGTAGGATGGACGGACATGGATGCATAAAGTAGATGTGTAGGAGGTGGTAAGGAGTGGGGTTAGAAAGAGGAAGAAGTCGAATAATTCCCAGCTTTCTGGTTGAAAAGTTAATAGACATCACAGTAATTTTGTGTTGTTTTCAAAGAGTGGAATGCCAGTCATTCAGTTCTAAACAAGAGAGACTACATCCAAGGAGCCTAATGGACTTGGGAGTTTTGTTGAAACAGCAAGTGGTAGATAGGTCCTCAATGGCAGTGCTTTCTGGTAAATCTGGGTTGGAGAGCGTAGCTGGAACCCAGCGGGGTCCTCCCGCTTCGTCATGTTTCGATCTTGGAGATTGCTGAGTCTGCAAAATAGGCACCCGGTACTTATGGTCGGTCAGCTGTACTGAGGTGTGCAGTCGACCTCAGACCCAGCAAACGCTGGGCTGGGCCTTGTCGTGGTGAGAAGTGGAAGAAGGCGGGCCAGCCTCACGGGCTGCAGGTGGGAGCCGAGACTTGGTTGGGCTCCTTTCGATGACAAGTTCTTATGCAGAGTTCTGTTCCCCCCAGTTGTGCCTTCTTCGTTCTTTGAAGAAATTCATCTTGGTGGTGATGATCGTATCACATATTACAGAAGCGTGGTTCTCAGGGATAGTCGGTTGCTTTTCTCCTTCATCCCAAGAAAACTCTAGAATGGGTTCCCTCTTTCCTCAGTTTCTAGTTGGCAGGTCACCAATAGTTTAGTGTACCTATAAGGACAGGACTGCTGAAACGGGTCCCCTGAGGATGACTTTTTAAAAAATGTCTTATTTATTTTTTGAGAGAGAGAGCGCAGGTGGGAAAGGGGCAGAGAGAGAAGGGGACAGAGGATCTGAAGCAGGATCTACACTGACAGGGAGATAGCAAGGAGCCCGATGCCGGGCTTGAACTTGCGAACTACGAGATCATGACCCGAGCTGAAGTTGGACGTTTAACCGACTGAGCCACCCAAATGAGGATGACATTTTTAATGAATTCTCCTTTCCAGGTTCTGGCGGTCTTTTATAGGCTTGAGAACTACATTTGTCAATATATTGAGGGTGGAACCGTGTATCAGGACAGATATCAACCAAGCTCACATCAACTTGTGTAAAAAGTTAATTTGCTAATTTATTTTGACTACTGTAACTAGTACTCAGGAGGATACAAATTTTGGAAAATCAATCCTTTTGGGGCTTCTGCTTTAGGTTAGGAACTCTGTTAAGAACTTTACATGCCTGACCTCATTTATCTTTTATCTTTTGGGGAGAATAGAAATACAATATTATTAAGTGAGTTTACAATATTGATACATGAATAATATTCTAGAATTCATACAAACTTGATGTTTGAGGTTTCTTATTACGTGGAAATCTACATGGGCTCCCTCTGGTGGGCAGAGTATCAGTGAAATCGACAGTGGTTAATTACGGATTGTATATGAAAAACTTACTCTGTTTAAGACATACAAGGTTTAAAATTGACTTAAAAAGAGGTCCCTTAAGAACCAGTCTAAAAGAAAGTGAATACACCAGAGGAAGGGAAGGGTGGTGGGTTGAATGAGCTCCTAGAACTCAGGTAGGAAAAGCCCGCAGCCCAGTTGCAATTTTAAATTCAGTAGTAGTTTTTTCTTCCTGACTTCAAAGTGTGTAAATACTAGACTTTGCTAGCTCCTGCTTGCCACAATCTAATGTATGGCTGTTTGTCAAAGCTTTCCGTTAGAGCACAGAGAGTACTGAACCAAGAGAGTAAATCTTCACTTCATAGTATTGTACACATTCTTGTTCACTTTTTAGTTAGATGATAAGAAAACCCTGGTAAACGAACATTTGCCTTTTATACTCTACATAGAAGTGACAGACTGCAGCGTATCTTGACTCCAGAATTGAGAAAGGAATCAAAAAGCATAGGTTTTGAATTATAAATACTTTTGGACTTTGTCATTAGTTAACTTTGAGATCTTAGAGAACTCACCTAACCTCTTTTTTTGTTTTTGTTTTTGTTTTTTCTCATTTTTCTTATTTGTTTAATAGGAGTTCTGGCTAGATAATCCTTAAGGACCTTTTTGACAGGATGGTTCCAGGATTCAGTACTCTTCTTTCTGTAAGTCCCAGGATATATCTTAAAGTGCAAAAATTTTGCAGTGACAACTGCTCAATCAATGCCTTGTGTTACTTTCCTCTTGAGTTCCTACCTACTCACAATTTTTCATTTCGATGAGAAGATGAGTTTTGTTTTTCGCAGCTGGCATTTGGTATGTTTCTACAAATGCATTTGATTTGATAGTGATTATATACTCTTCTTATAATGGGATGCTATCAGCGAGATATGTTTTTGACGTTCGCTAATTATTTTAAAATCTGACTATGAAAGTAGTAAGTGCTTGGGGTGCCTGGCCGGTGGTGGAGCCTGTGACTCCTGATCTCAGTGTTGTGAATATGAGCCCCGTGTTGGGTGTAGAGATTACTTAAACATAAAATCTTTAACAATGAAAAGTAGTACTTGCTCATTAAACAGAATAAAGAAGAGAATAAAGTTCACAGATAATACTCCTGGCCAGGAGTAATAGCCCCTATTACAGTCTTGTATATTTTTCCAGATATTTTTCCTATTAAACAAAAAGAATTTTTCTATACTGGTGTTAGTCTTTTTTGCCCCTTTCTTGCGTTTTTTCCTTAACAGTGTTGTGAACATTTTTCTATGTCAGTGTAGATTGTGTTCAATTTATTAGACTGCATAGCCATTAAAAGTAGTTACACATAACTTACTTACCTGAACCCCTACTGAAATATTTGAGCCACTTTTAGTTTATCATCCTTTTATTTTTTATTTTTTTAAATGTTTATTTATTTATTTTGCGCACGCACGTGAGAGAGAGAGAGAGAGAGAGAGGGAGAGAAGGAGCAGGGGAAGGGCAGAGAGGGGGAAAGAGAGAATCCCAAGCAGGCTCCATGCTGTCAGCACAGAGCCCAGTGCGGGGCTTGAACTCATGAACTGTGAGATCTAGACCTGAGCCCAAATTAAGAGTCGATCACTTAACCGACTGAGCCACCCAAGTGCCCCCAGTTTATAACTATATTAAACAAATAGTGTATTTTTACCAAATTTGTTTCAAATTTATAATCTCTTAAAAAGGTAAAAATTACAGGGACACCAGGGTCGCTCAATCGGTTAAGTGTCCAACTCTTTATTTCAGCTCAGGTCATGATCTCACAGTTTGTGGGATTGAGCCCCGTCCACACTGACAGTTTGGCGCCTGCTGGGGATTCTCTCTTCCCCTCTGTCTGCCCCTCCCCTGCTAGCTCCCAAGCACGCTCCATCATTCTTTCTTTCAAAATAAACAAACATGAAAAAGGTAAAAACTATGTCAATTCACTTGTTGTCTGCTTAATCTTTTCTCAAATAGAAAAAATTCAGTGTCATTTCATGTTTGAATGTCCTAATATTGATACAAGGAATATTAGAGCTTATTATCAGTGCTGGGGAATATAGAAGGGGGTAGCTGATAGGGGTAGTAGGAAAAGCTTTCAAGTGGGAGCAGAGCCGTGGAGAACAAGTGAAACTGGGTAGGTGGTGGGTGTGAGCACGTTGTACATCGGTGACGGGAAACTGGCTGATTGGGCCAGTGGGGCTGCTTTGTCTGCATGTGAAACAAGCTGGGGGAGGCGCTTTCTGGCCCTACCACAGAGGCCCCCAGTGCTTCTGTGCACCATAAACGTACTAAATCAATGGCCAGCCTGTATCTAGTTAATGACCACTTAAAATCCAATGAAAACATGTACAGAAGTAACAAAAAGCATTTCTGGAAGCAATCTTAATGAGAAATGGAAATGTCCCATTTGAAGAAAACTTCAAAATTTTGGGGAGAGATACAGAAGACTTGAATAAACAGAAACACATATTGTGTCCTGGAAGAGAAGAAAAAGTGTTATAAAGACATCAATTATTCCTAAATTAATTTGTAGGTTTAGTGCAGCTTTCATCAAAATTCCAACAGAACTGTTTTGAGAGGAGCCTGTAAGTGGTCCTGAAATGCACCTAGAAAAAAAGATGTGTGAGAATAATTTTGAAGAAGAGTAGGGGTGTGTGTGTGTGTGTGTGTGTGTGTGTGTGTGTGTGTTGGGGTGGGGATACTGGTTTTGCCAGATAATAAAACATTTTAGAGACAAAAAAATAATATATGTGTTTGTAGATTGATCAGTGAAGCATATTAGGCTAGATGTATAACCTTTGATAAAAGAGGTATTGTAAATCAGTAAGAAAAAGGAGGTTTATTCAGTGATGATTCAGGATAATTGATTAGCACTTTGAAAACAAAGAAAGATTTTTTGTTGTTGTTTTTTGGTCCTTATCTCTTATTGTACATACAATACGTTAAGATATATTTCTAGGTGAACTAAAGAGTTCATTGTAAAAGCAAAACTGAAGAAAATAAAAATGAGTATGAGGGGCACCTGGATGGCTCAGTCAGTTAAACATCCAACTTCGGCTTGGGTCACGATCTCATGGCTCGTGGGGTTCGAGTCCCACGTCGGGCTCTGTGCTGACAGCGCGGAGCCTGGAGCCTGCTTTGGAGTCTGTGTCGTCCCCTCCTCCCCGCTCCTCCCCTGCTCTCTCTCTCTCAAAAATAAATATTAAAAAAACTTTTTTTTAATGAGTGAATATGTTGTCTTCTAGAAGTGTGAGGTCTTTGAGTTTAAAAATTGCCAGCAATAGTTTCAATAATAATAAAGGTGACGATCGTGAAGATGATTGTGATGGCAACTGTCACAGTAGTTTATAAAAGAGACACCGTGGCAGTATTCCCAAGCACAGGGAAGTTATTAGGGAAATGTGGCACACTGAAGAGCAGGCCATGGCGTGAGTGAAACTGCTGATCATTTTAGGTTAAAAGAGTTGCTGCCAAAACCAGATATAATTCAAACTATGTATGTAGAATTAAAAAAAAATCCTCTAGGTATGGAAATAGTGATCAGAAGGGCATACACCAAAAGGTAACCATGGCTGTTTCTGGGAGACGGGACTCCAGGTGACTTCTTCTGCTTCTATCATCCCGGATTTCTTTAATTGAGCACATATTTCTTCTGAAATGAAAAGGAAAGGGCGCCTGGGTGGCTCCGTCGGTTAAGCCTCCAGCTTCAGCTCAGGTCATGATCTCACGGCTCGTGGGTTTGAGCCCCGCATCAGGCTCTGTGCTCACAGCTCAGGGCCCAGAGCCTGCTTCCGATTGTGTGTCTTCGTCCTCTCTCTCTGCCCCTCCCCACTCGCACTCTGTCTCTTTCAAAAATAAACATAAAAAAAAGAAGATTAAAAAAGTAAAACAGAAAAAGCAAAACTCCCCGCAGATGAATTTTTATTTGCTGTGGTAGGAAATGGAGAAAAATTAATATCTTTTGATTAGAAAAATCATGAATAAGCAGTATCCGATTATATATTAAATGCAGAGCGGAGGGGGCCCCTGTTTAAAGGAAGTCTGCGGTAAAACCTTTTGTAAAGGGAGTAATTTTCCTGTAAGTCAGCTGGATTTTCGATCGGACTTTCTTAACCTGTACAAGAAAATCACCCACAAATGTTGCACTGATGTTTTACCTTTCTGGTTGTCATTCTACAAACTCAGAAGCGGTAATAATAGCTACCACTTGCCGAGCACCTATTCTACCTGGCGCTGTGCTCCCAGCGCTACAGCTTAGTCGACTGTCCTTAAGTTAGGCTCCTTTACTCCTGGAGAGACCAAGGTTCACAAGGTTAAGTGGCCTGCCCAGGATGGTGTCAGCGCGTGAGCCGGGTCCCTGGGACTCCCGCTGCGTCTCCAGGCCCTGAATGCTCGGCCGGCTGTGCACACAGGGAGTGCCGTTCCAGGCCTTGGCCTTCCGCAGGTCCGCTCTCTGGAGATTTTCTTCTTGGCGTGTTGTCATATCATCTGCTGTCTTTAGGAGCACATCTTGGTGCATAAATCATATATATTTGAAAGTCCCTGACTCCCTTGTGGGGGAAATACAGCTGCCTCCAAACCTAACTTTTTTTTTTTTTTTAATTGACAATTACCCAGTGACCATACATCTCTTCTAAGGCAGTTGTTGAGGTACGTTTTGGGGGAAAAGAGTAGAAGGTTTATGGTTTTAAATAGTAAGGTCACTGAGAAGGAAGGAGACCCAGTTTTTACATTACAGATACTTGAAAAATTGCTAATTCCGTTCTTTGGTCTGAGGCACTAGTTAGTGATTTTGTTTCTTCGTTCAGTAGTTGGTCCCGTGGAGGACTCCAGAGCTGAGATGGCCTCAGAATTACCCCGGTGAGGCAGGGGGTGAGGCCTGTAAAACCACAGTAGTGGTCAGCCGTTGGATGTGGGCTTGCCCCGGGGAGGCCCCCTGAGGGTGAAGCATCTTCCTTCTGCTGAGGGCAGTTCCTTAGAGAGACTTAGCTGTGAGCCATCAGCAGGCAGTTCTGGAAGTTGGGGGAATGAGGGCCTGGATCCTGGAGGCACACTTGTGCCACAGCATCTTTTAGGGTTGTTGTGAGGAGTGAATGAGATACTGTGTGTTAAGCTGCTGGCAGTGTATCTGGTGCCTTATAGATCCTCATTCAAATAAAGCAACTACTTTATGACCAGCTTATATTTGTTGAGTATCTGCCTGTGAGTTAGGAAGGCGTTGAGATTGCTGTTTAGGATAAAAGATGAAAGAGACTTCCCTTTGGCCGTCAAATGCTTACGCTCTGGAAGGGGGCGTTCGAGTCATTCATTCAGTGAATATTTATTGAGCATCCGTTACAGGCTGCGCACTGTCTTTCGCACCAGGGATGGAGCGGAGATAAGACAGAATCGCTGCTTTTCGTGGACGTTATGTTCTCGTGGGAAACTTACAGTAAATAAGTAAACACATCTAAAATACTTGGGTAGCGATAGGTACACATGTTAAGTGTAAGACACGTTCATAATTCTAGAAGTCCTCAGTAGAGGAACTTCAAGAATTAAAAGGACAGAGATGACTACTTCTGGGTAGGGTTGAGGAGAGACTTCGTGGAGGAGGTGACCTTTAGGTGAGCCTCGAAGGTTTTGCACACGCAGAGATGGGGAAAGGCAGGACAGAACATGTGACAGAGGCCCCAAGGGAGGGAAAGCACAGGATGGTAAAATCCCCTAGAAAAGCTGAGTTTAACCGAAGGAGTGTGAGAAATCGGGAATGGAGTGTGCCCTGTCCTGTCCTTCGGCCCTTCCAGATCCATTCTCTACCTTTTCCATGCTGTTCTTGCCCGAGGAGGCTGATTTTTATGGAGTGCTTGGCTGGGCTTCCTTGTTCTCTGGCTTCTGATTGGGTTCAGCCAGGGGGCGGTCCAGCAAGACATTGGAGGGCTAGGAGAGAGAAGGCTTGACTTTGGATCCATAGTCCTGACTCGGTTTAGGTGTCTGCCCGACAGCCCTAGAATTTTCTCCTTGTGTATATCAGGCGTCTGTGGGGTAGGATGGGGTTAGTCAGTAGGCTGGTACCAGCCAGCAACAGACAGGATCGCACTGCAGCCCCACTCAGGGCTGGCCCTGAAAGACAGCGACAAAGGGCATTCCTTCCCCATGGGCAGAACCTTGTACGATTCATCCCTACCTTTCAATTTAAGGTGGTTTTCCTGGGAGATACAGTTTTCTCTCTCTCTCTTCCCCTTTGTAGCTCAACACTGCAGTAGGGAGCGGGCAAGAATTTTAGACTCAGACACATTTTCTCTTAGTGATTTGGCAGTTCGTACTTCTCTTCCAAATATGACCTGAAAGGTTAGAGGTGGTAAATGGCTCTTATGGCATTTTGACTATAAATCTGAACTGGAAGAGAATCTGTAACCCATTATCAGATTCTGAATCAAGCTGCCTTGTCCTTCTCCTGTTTCGATTTCAGTGGAAATGTGTGTTTTTATTCTGTCAATGGACAGTTTACATACCTAATATACCTGATATTTAAAGGGAATTATATAATGAATACTTGATGTGAAAGGGACCAGTTAAATACTTTAACTCCAAGGGATTTCATTAAAGTAATAAGGAAATTACATTTAATTTTAAATGGTAGAAAGATTTTTTAATGTTATTGCTATTAAGCATCTATTACGCACACTCAGCCCATTTTTTTTTTTTTGCAAATGAATTCCCAAAGCACAATTCATCTTTATACAGGTGGGAAGGAAATACTCTTGCAAAATATGTAGTTTGATGTTGTCTTCTTAGCTGTGGAGAGAAGCATACTTTTCCAAAGAATAGAATGTGATGGTTGATTGGAAACTTTTGGAGTTACAGGCTCTTAGTTCTACCTCTTGAAATAAGAAAATATATATAAATGGGTCCCCAGATGAAGGCGTGGTGGGGTATTTTATAGCCCTAATTGACTCCAGACATAGAGGCTGTGATTTGTAAGCAAGCAGTGACAAGAGGAAGTTAAATCAAAATTAAATTAAGGGAAAGGAGGAAAAAAAAGAGATATCAAGGAGAGGTGATGAATTTTCTGAAAGCTTCTAAATACCTATCTGTGGGTAAGTGGGAAATCTGTGACTATATCTCAGTTATGTCAAAAGATGAAATCTGGAAACATTTCAGTCCTAAAAAAGATCTTTTCTCTTTTTATAAAGCCTTTTTTCTCTTCATTACTTGGTACCGTTCACTCAGTACGGGCATATTTGCTTCTATACTTTTCCATGACTCAAACCGGCAACAAAAATCAGTGTCTCCCATGATACACATGAAGTGATATTTTGGGAGGATTGGTTTTTCTTGTTTACATTTTGGGATTTTATTGTTGTTCCAGCTTGTGTAAATAAAATTCTCGGAATGAGAGCCTACCAGACACTGGTCCACGCCGAGCACCATTTTTGCAGCTGTGTCTGTCGGTCCCCCCTTTCCTAGCCTCCCCAGCCAGTTAATTCTCGGCCCGGGAGAGGACAGGGGCTGGCTTCTAGTCCCCATCACAGCGCAGAGCGCCGTGTGGAGTTTCACACATATTTGCGAAATGGACGAAGTGAGTAAACGCCTGGTGCTTCCCGCGCTCTCGTCCATTCTCCTCCATGTGGGTTCAGACCCTCGCCATTTTGAGCCTGAGCCGAGATGATGCAACCATTCTGAGCCCCCCATCTCCCTTGCAGCCCAGCCGCTGTGCAGAGAACGCTGCTCTCATCGTGTTACTTTGCTCAGAAGCATTCAGTACTGCTCACTCCCCACACAGTGAATTTGGTTATTTGGCCAGCGTTCAAAGGCCCTTATAAGGCTGGTACTACCCTCTTTTCCATTTTTACGCCCTACACTTCCTCGGTCATCCCGCCGGCTTTAAACCAGCCTCCTCCGCTTTCTCGCCTCCTTTTTTGGCTCCTGCTGTTTCTCTCGCTTGGATGGCTCACCCCCCTTCACTTACTCAGATTCTACCCATCTTCAAAGGCACATTCTCTCCTTTCCTAGTCTCTTTCTTCTGAAATCAAAGCATTTGCTCATTAAGCAAGGAACTCCAGCCGTGGCACCTTCGCCGTACCGTTTTGGGTTCTCATTTAATGATCGCATCGTTGCCTAACCATCCAAGTGCTGTTGCGCCATCTCTGAACCCTATCGCTTGCTTTTGGGTGTGGGGGATGGAGAGGGAGAGGTGGGACTCTGATTTGACGCTTCTCGGCATTTCACCTCGCGGCACCACAGCCTTGAGACGGGGCAGTGACTCGGTCATTGGTTTTGTGTTCCAGGGCCTAGGTCCGCGCCTGGCCCGCAGTGGGGATTCGGTACGTGGAATGTGAGTAAACGACTAGAAGGCATTCTCAAATACGTGTTTACTACTTGGACTGAAAACTAAAATAATCAACGTAGGTGATTTTCCATCTTTTAAAAGCCATAAAAAACCCAGTTTTTAATTTAGCTTTTTTTTTTCGTCATTAACAGTTCTCCCTCCAGCACTTCTTCCTTTTGCCTGCCTCAGCTTTGGACTGAAATGTAAATCAATTTCCTCTAATTCTTTTCCCTGTGAAATTGGAGAGCAGCTGTTTAGTCACCTCCTTATAAATAACCCTTCACCACGTTAAATTGCCTCTAGGACTTGCTTTCTCCAGATTAAATTATCCCACAGCCTTTTCTTTTTCTCATAAAGGCCTTTTTAAAAAGAAACATTTGTTATTTTTTTATTTCTTTTTCTAGCTCTTTATAAAACTTTATTCTTTTCATAAGGGGCTCACAGGCAACCCCTTATGAGGGCCTGGTTGCTGCCGCCTGGCATGGCGGGCACCCTGAGTCTCTCTCTTACCTGTGTATGGGGCACCGTGTTGACGGTTTCCATCGCCTGTCAGGTTTGACTTGCTGCCACTCTCACCCTTTGTTCTGCCTCGTTCTCCTGTGCATTCCTTCAAATGTGTCGCTTGATTTTCTTCCCAGAAACCCTACCTTACTGTATCAGCAGCCTTATGGCTCCAGGTTACAGACAACCCAGTGCAGATTTGCTTAAATGATCATGGGAATGTATTGATTTATACAACACTCGAAAAGTCTCGTGGTATGACTTCACCTCCGGCGTGGCTGGACCCAGGGGACACGACAGTGTCGCCAAAGGCCTGGCTTTTCTCACCCTCTCTGTTCTGCCGTTCATGGTGTTAGCATCTCGCTTAGGGCACCTCCCAGCTCTTGCTTCACACTGGCCAGAAAGCTGTAGTCCTTGCAGACTTGGCTTCCCATACTGCTCTTTCCAGGGAAGGAGAGGGGCCCGGTCCGTGTAGTATCCATCAGAATCTTGGAATTGACTCGTAAGCCTATTTTTAAATCCATCCCTGTCCCCAAGGGGAGAGGACATACTCTTAGTTTGGCTTTTACTTAGGACCCAGCCCTGCAGCGGAGCAGTGTCCCTTCCACCCGATTCGTATAGCTGAGAGTAGGGGAAGAATGATTTCCAAGGAAATTCGGGGAGCTCTTTCCAGGAGGAGGAGAGCGGCGGATATGGGTGGCCAACAGTAAAGGTACTTGCACTCGAGATTGTGCCCTTTCACTCCGCCTTAGATTTTTAATATCGCTTGAAACGGAGGGTATCTCTGAGAATGAATTCTTTCATTTCCTCACTCGCTATTTATCGAGCCTCCAGCATACATCACGAATGCAGCCAGGTATCAGGCAGGCCACCGTGAGTGAGACTGGGAGAAACTCATAGTCTAGTGAAAAGAGAGCGCCAGGGGCAAATAATTACAGCGCGTGGTGATAATTGCTGTTCTCAAAGTACGTATGGGTCTGGAGGTGGAAGTGAAGACCACTTCACTTGGGAGGGGCCGAAGGGGGAAGGGCTTCCCAGGAGAGGTGAGTCTCGAGCTGAGCCTTGAAGGAGAATAGAGCGGGAAGGGAGGGGCATTATCCCGAAGGCCATGGTGAACTGGAAAAGGTTGGGGCCGGGACGGACGCGGCCGGGTACGGATTTTGGAAAGATCCTACTGCTGGCCATGGGTGGACTTGGCAGAGGTGAGAAGGACTGGCAGCGAGGAGGAAGACGGCTTGAGCTGGCACCGCCTTCACGTGTCCTCGAGACGCAGTGAAGGCCAGTGACCGTGAGGACAGAGGACAGATCCAAGGTCTGTTTGACAGGATTTGGGACTTGTTAGATGTAGGAGATGAAAACCAGTGGGTCCTAGACTACTTCGAGGTTTTAAATTGTGGGTGACTAGGCGGGTGGCCAGAATGAGTGCGGTTTTATAGTTATTTGAGGTGCCTGCTTAAAAGCCAAGGGACACATATTTGGCAGTTGTAAATACAGAAGTGGACCTCGGGGGGAGGTTTCTGAGCCAGAGATGCAGATGGGGAGACATCAGAGCGTAGGCGGAGGTTGAGGCCTTAAGGAAGGAGCAGAATTGCCGGAGGGGATTTTCATAATGAGAAGAGGGCCCCAGGGGAGTCAGGGAAGTTAGACACGTGGGTCCCTCCAGTAATGGACCTCTTCTTACCTTGGTGAAGGTAATGTCACCTGAGATGGCTTGTGGCGTGGTGGCTTTGAGCATGGACTCTGGGCTCCCCTACCTACTGGTGGGTGACTTGTGGGTAATGGGAGTAAAGTGGTACCTAATTTTGGAAGATTAAAGGAGCGAAGCACTTTGAAAGTGCTTGGCATGTAGGAAGTGTGATAAAGTATTTGATAAACGCAGAAACTAATAAACGTTGTACATGCTGTGCATTGTGTATCCTTCTCTGTCTCTCCGAGGCAGTTCATCCGAAATCGAAAATTAGTTTGTTTGGACTTAAATCATTTCCTTGTCTGAAAACTCTGGTGGCTCCAGTACAACGATGCAAGTATCAGACTTCTTGAAGATTTTCCAGATTATTTATTGGATTATTTTTTCCATTGCCTGTTAATTTTACCTCTGACTTTGAAGCAGCTTTGTTTCTTCCACGCTTGACATATTTTTAAATTGTTCCTGATACCTCATAGCGTACAACTCTCTCTCTCTCTCTCTCTCTCTCTCTCTCTCTCTCTTTTTAATTTCCTTCCTCAGAGTCTTTGGTAAAGTTCTGGAATGCTCTGTTAGTAGCTCCCCCGCATTTTGGTCAGTTACTGGCATGATACTTTTAATCAGGCTGCTTTTCTCATCCGTCTGTAGGAATTGGCAGTATTTTCAACTCCTCTCCATTATGGTCAGGAATATGAACTTGCTGTCTTTTCTTTTTCCTCTTCCATTTTCCCACGTAAATGTCTTGAACCACTGATTAGATCTGTGTGCCCACAATAACATAAGCAGGCATGAAGCTGAAACCTGATTTAAAGGAGTATGTACAGAGTCTGTTACTCTATGAAAGTTTTTTAGAGTCCAGATGAAAATAGAACAGTATTCAGGGTGTGAGTATGTTGCCGAATCTCTAACACTCGTTGAACCAGACATCGTGTGTGTTCATTTTTAAATAACCGGGTGGGTCACTTTTTTATTTATTATGAACACAAACACTGATGCTAACAGCCGGCATGTGAAAGGAAAACGGGCAATAGTGATGAAAACCATTTAATGATTAGTGAGGAAACAAATATTGTTTAATGAAAATAAAAACCATGTCTAAAGGGCCTAATGCTGACTTTTGGAAATATAACCGTGTTGCGGTCTGTTGTGTACCCTCTGTCCTGTACAGTAGATATTGTTTAAAATTGCTTGGGAACTGGAGCTTGCAATTGTGAGCCTGGAATGTCCTGCAGATAATTAAGTTGTGGTCAGGCTTTGGAAAAATAAAAAGTTCTCGAACTATGATTTTATAAACATGCTACAATAACATTTCTTTATATTTAACAGTTTCTTATAGAAAGCTGATACTCTCATGAGGCATTGATTAAAGGTAAAACATCAAGAAAGAAAAAATATTAAATTAAAACTTCACTTAGGATGTTGACAGTTGGCTTGTAATATTAAACAGATGTGTATGTTCCTGGGGATATTCTTCTTTCTGAACTGAATTGCTAAGTTGTATTTTTTTTTTTAATGACAACTACAAATTTTTGATCAGTTAATAATTTTAAATGCCCTCTCTACAATCTTCTGTATTCTAACTTCATCTGTAGTTTGAGCCCTCTCAATGATATAATGATTGGTGAAACCTTTGCTGCCGCTTCTAAAGTCTTTCATTTTCTTTCTTTCTTCTTTTTCCCCCTCTTAAAGCTTAACTGGGCTCTTCTGATTTCATGATGCATTCTTGGAGATTGATTCCTTGAAATAATTTTAGGATCATTGGGTGGAATTCTACCCTTTCAGATTTATGTCTATACTTTACTTCCATATAAGTTTCACATTGGTATTTGAGTGCACAAGTTGACCTACATTGTGGTATTGTGTTTGTGTGGTCAATTGTAAAGGCTTCGTGAAATGTCCGTGTAGCCAGCCATGCAGATCGGCTTGTACCCCCGTGCTGTGGGGCCAAAGAAATGTCAGTGAGGTGGACTGAAAGGAAACCAGGCCGTGGAGCCAAAAGAGATCCAGTGAATCTCTTTTTGCTTGTAAGGATTTTGCCATATTAGACAAATAGCATAGAGTCCAGTAAAGGCAGTGGAGTGGGGTGGGCAGAGTGGAGGGGTGGCTTTGGTGGGTAGGTCGACTTTGGTGAACAGAGGAGGAGTCAGATCGGATTTTGTAGGATGAGTTGAATGTATTTGACATCTTCCAAGATTCTTTAAATCTATTTGTACAACTAGATAAACTGTTCATTGTTGTGTTTGGGCTGATGAAAAAATTTAAATTCTGAAGATCATTTTAATTGTAAGCCTTTGACGTGCGGACATCTTATGTTCTCTGGAAGATATATTTCGCTGGGCAGGAGTCTTTGATTAACCTGGAAGAACAGTGTAGTTGGTTTGGATAGATTTATTTATCTTGGAACTGTGTATTGTTTGCACAGTCTTCTTTTTGGAATCAGTGTTTTTTCTCTGCAGATTCCATTTGGGAAGCTCTGATTTGGAGCCTCAGAATATGGAAGGCATTTCCAATAAACACAAACAAAGGCTCACTGCATTGTCTGAACGAGTACAATGACATATTTTATCATACAGAATTTTATCTAAGCTCAAGAGTAATGAATTCATTTTTAATAGCACATTATTTAAATGTGACTATTTGTTCTTTGTATCTAATAGTATAAATATTTGTAAGTGTCCTATTAAAGTTTGATTTAGGAGCAAAAATATTTTTTCATATAAAAATGTCCACTTTTATATGACAGGATTTGACAAGTATACGTTTCAGTGTATTATTTTGTTCTCTAACTCATTGTCTTGTTCTTATTTATATTTTGTGTGGTTGTGGAAGGAGGAACAGATTTGTGTTCAGTGTCTTAGCAGTTAATGGAATCACTGCCATATTCTCCTAGAAATTTGAAATTCAAATTATAGTGGCCTTTTGGAAAGAGTTGGGAGCTTGGAGCTATGTGCAAAAATACTGGATAAAGTTTAGCATCATTTGTTACTCTAGAAAGAGCCATCCATTTTAGCTAAGAATCTAAAAAGCAGTAAAATAGGTCTACTAAGGTTTGTATCTGGTTTTTTTTTTCAGGGCTTTATACTATTTCATTCCAGTTCTCTCCCAAGGTTTTGCTCTAAAGGAGTGTTGTAAATATGTTAAATAGTTCTCTCTAACCAGAATTAATCATAACAGATTGAAGTAGAAAATGCTGTTTCTTCTTACCGTGGTTATTGCATCATAAGATAACTCTCTGTAAATGAGATTCTTTTGTAGATATTTTGGCTTGGCTTACCGATCCTAATTTCAGTACTATGCCTGATTTAGCAATAAGCTGCTGTGATCAGCGCCAGTGAATTGTATTAGGCAGGCTTTATTTTCTGTATCAGTGTGGCATTACCATCTTTCCCACCCCCAGGTCAGAAAAGCATGGTTTTATATTCTTTTTCAGTTTCAATGTTTGATAATTCCACCATGGGAAAAGGGACCTTGGGAAGTTTTTCAGGGTAGATGGTGATTAACAAATGGCACCATTTGGACAACTTTCATCCTTTAAAACTCTCATTCGTTCAGCCCATTTTTCTCTATCCAGTGTTCAGGTCTCCTCTGCTTTACAGATAGTGAGTGTGGTTCTGTTCGGAAGGGGGTTCTGCTGCTCACGGTTGCAGGGTGTTAGTTCTAACAACTGCGAAGTTACTCCTTTGGGAATGGAAGACACTTATTGGTCCCTAGTGGTCTGAAATGGGAAATGCATCTCCTCAAAATTTCCTTAGAACTTGCCATAAAGTTTAACTTTTGATTAGAAACAAAAATGTTAATAATTTTAGGTAGGTAGGTTGGCTTAAAGTGTTCCTTGAGCTGCAGTTGAAGTTACTTATTTTCTTAATCTCATTGGAAACAGATGAACGACACATAAAAACTTGAGTACTAGATTAGCACCTGTATTTCAAGCCATTTAGGAAATGGAGGAAAATTCTGTAAACGCTGTGTAAGTACTAAGTAGATTGAGGAAAAGCCGTCAGAAGTTTTCTTCTTTGTCATCTCTTTGTTAGCTTTATCATGCTTAATTTTCATGAAAATAATGTGTTTGTTACTGTGGTCACACCGTGATTTAGCTTTGGCGTATGTATGATATTTTATTGTCCCTGTCCTGGAAAATTATAGCAGTTTTTATGAGGAGTGGTTTGTGGGTTCACACAACCCACTTGGAGTGCCATTTACTATAATTCTCTTCTAAAAGGACCATAAAACATCATGTAAATTGTTTAAAAAAGGAAAGGCCTTTTTTGAGAAAGCCTAGGAAGAAATCTTTCCAGGCTTTTGTTCTTATAGTCAGTTTCATGATTTTAAGCTCGCAATTTATTTGAAACATTAATGTCAAAAAGTAAAGTGCATGTGTATGTGAGCAAAATGCTTGTGAGCTAGAGTCAGGGGAAACTCGGGCATCAACGCAGAATAACACACATCAAATTCAACACGCTATAAGTTTTCAGAATATATTTTCTGTGGCTTTGGAAATGAAATTATGGCAGAAAGGAAGAGAAGGAGGGAGGAACGGAAGAAGAACGGAATTAATTTATAGCATGTATATCTTGTTTTCAAAAAACCTCTTAAGTTGTTGCGTGTTTATAATCTACATTAAAGCACGGTTTTCGGTAACCGGTCTTGTGAAAGTCATGTTTAAGTTCACAAATAGATTTACCTAAAGAAACTTCCCTCCTTGGCAGTTTTTACCATTTTGGTTGACTTGTTGCTGTCAGTTTTTATATACACCCTTAGGAAGGAAAGTATAAAACACACAGTAACGACGCCGAGTTCTGTCATGGTGTTTTGTACAAGTGCCTTATTCTGATATTATCTTGGTTTTGTGTGTGAGCTCTATGGGGAAAACGGACGGAAATTGTTAATAATTTTCTACAGCATTTACGTTGTACTCTGAGCTTCTAGTCATTTAAATACAAATGTATCTTATGGTTAGCAAATTGTTATAAGAAAATCCAAATATATGTGAAATGTAAAGGAGAAGCAGCTTTACACAAGCAGCAGTTTTATATAAGGATATAACAAATATATAATAGATTTAATTTTTTTATTAAACCACTTCTTTAGTACATGTGAGATCGTGATATTTGCAACAACATTTTATAGGACCACTTGTAGATGATAGCCGTGTTTACGTAAATAGTGATATAAACATTTGTGCAGTTTTCCCTTTTCAAATTAGAGTGTTTTTAAAAACACAAGGTCGTCTGTGTGATTTAGAAACTCCTTGGTTTTTGAGAAGAGGAGGTTGTAAGTAGATCGCATTCGGGTCACCTGGCTGGCACAGTCAGTAGAGCGTGTGACTCTTGATCTCGGGGTTGTGAGTTCAAGCCCCCCGTTGGGCATAGAGATGACTTAAAAGTAGATCACATTCATGCATCTTACAGAGGGTCAGTAAATTTACTACATGACTGTAAATCTTTTTCTGAGTATACGGACTTCTTGCTTACATGCGTAATTTCATGAATTTCAATTTAAGGTTTTAAAAAAATTTTTATTATTAAATTCCTCCTTATCTGTTAAAACACACAAAACTGACTTCCTAAAACATATAAAAAAAAACCTTTATGGAATTATTCCTTATCCTACACTGTCGTCTTAATTTTTGGGGTATTAGGGTGTTTCTATTGTCATGGGACCACAAGGTAGCTAACTGAAGTGAATTTGGGGAGTAGAAAATGAAGCTGTAATCGGAAAGGAGATTTAAAAAGGTAGAATGTGATACCATACCGTGACATTACGAAAAGTAGGAATGAAATGAAGAATGTGCTGGCAGCCTGGCTACCGCTGGTCCAGAGCCGTCCTTGGAATATTCTACAGCTTTTCCTGGGGGCAGTGTGGTGGAGTGGGGGCTCCTCTGACCGAGTCTTGAGCCTGAGAAGCTGCTTTCTGTGGCTAAGTACACTAAGCAAAGAAGACTTTTTCTGGCATTTCAACCCAAGCTGTTGGGTATGCCACAGATTTTCACAATTAAAAATTTCATGTCTAGCTCTACTGAATAAATTGTTTTAATATGAGATGTTTGGAAATAGGGTAGGCACTACCCTAAAGAGACCCAAAATCTCATTTCTCCAAGTTAGGTATTATTTTCCACTCTGAATTTATAATACATTGCTATATAACGACATCACCAATTGTAAGTGATATAAAAGGCTATGTTTAGGTATTTTCCTCTTTTAGATTAGGAAATAGTTTTCCTTTTTGTGTTAGCACGGACAATATATGTCCTAGGCATTTATAGTTATTATATAAAAATGCATAGGATTTGAGTCACGCATGTGTTCTCATGTTTTATACATTATTCAGTTGTAAGAAATCTAAACTTTATGCCTAACAATTTTTGTCCAAAAGTTGATGTTTCCTTGTTTCTGTTTTTCACTTGAGTCAGGTAGAAAATATTTTTCATCGTCTTTAGATGACCCTAAATCATTTATTATCAAATACCTAAGTTGTTTTTTTTTTCCCCCTGCTTTGGAAATCTCCACCAACATAATCAATTCCTGTCGGAAAAGGGGTACAGTTTTTCAGTTTTTCCCCCAAAACTGCAACTTCAGAAAATATGTAAGAGATGTAGCAATTAACCTACATGCACATTTATAATACTAGAAAATGGGCAGCTAGTTACATTCAAAGACAGGATCTGATAGGCCCAAATTGCTTAAAACATCACAGTTATTGAAGATATACCCCAGGGAATTTGAGAAACCATTTAACAGATGAAAGTACATTTTGAAAAGTCTGACCTTACAGGCAATCATAAAATGAATCAAAACAGTGCTTTTTTCCCCCTGAAATGTACAGAGCCCATCTGTGTCTAATCCAGTAATTATAGACTGTGTTCAATTACCTTTTCAAACTTGGAGCAGACTGGAGACTAGGCAGTGAACAAACATAGGGTTTTGTCTAGACCTCAATTGACCACAGTCTAAAACTTGAATTTATATTTAATTTTATTTTTTGTTTGGCTTGATAGTTCCTAAAAGATTCATTTTTGCTACTTGGTGTTTTACCTTCTTAGATTTGAGATCTTGCGTTTTCTCATCACAAAGGCTTTTGTATCAGCAATACCTTATGCTATAATCAGATGTTTGTTTTCTGAATACTTATATCTGCAAATCAATAATTTGCACTGGAGACAAGACTGCGGGGTGGGGGAGGGGATTATACCCTGAGTAGATTTTTTTTTTTTTTTAAGTAGCCCTTAAAATATTGCTGCTGACTAGAACTCTTCTTTATGTGCTAGGAAAAATAATTTATTTTCCTCTTCAGCTTAGAAAACTATAGTTCAGGTAATTTTCAGTTGCTTTGCACACTGGATAGGATGTTTTTAAAAATGCATGTAGACTGCTGCTAAAACATCTCTCTTTTATCAAATATGTCTTACAGGTTTTTTTCTCCTTACACATTTTTATTACATTTGCTCATCAGGCTGGTATCCATTGTGAGATTCAGTGCGTAGTGTTGAAAACCCCCTTCAAACCGTTTCTCTTAATAAGTTCGCTTAT
The DNA here is from genome assembly GCF_046562875.1 of Panthera onca. NCBI lineage: Eukaryota > Metazoa > Chordata > Mammalia > Carnivora > Felidae > Panthera > Panthera onca. Next base: position 6,402,561 of record NC_138342.1, read on the forward strand.
GATTTGATGAATCTTTGAGTGAGAATTTGAAATGCCATGGCCAGTTCAAAACATTGACATTTTATCTAGGAATCTTGGCCATTCAAGATTCTCTTAAAACACACGATGAACAGAAAGATGAGCAGTTTTGAGAGTGCTTATGCAGTCGTCAGTGCTCCTTTCCCCCACTACTTGGTATTAAGGTCAGTCACCTTCCAGTTAGCATTGGAAGCACACATTTTGAGGTATTTCTTGGATTGTAATCATTGCATATTAGAGCATGAATTTTTCTAGGAACTTTATGGCCGTTCCCAGTATGCCACATTCTTTTTTTTTTTTTTTTAAAGTTGTGTTCATTGAGGTTTTGCTGTCCTTGGACGTTTTAAGGAATCTGTCATGGGGGAGAGAAGTAGTTTTACCTGGTGGCCTGGATGTACTTTCTGAGAATTACACTGGGAAAGTGAAACCCAAAGATTACAGACACCTTATGCTTTATAGATCTAGGAGACAATTGCTCAAGAACAGTAAGTAGGACAGCAACTGCCTCCTTCCCATCCCCATGCTTCTTAGGGTCTTCACAGAAAAGGTGAAAGATTAGTCTTCTTAAGTACGGAATTGAGAGGCCCCTTGGATCCTCTCATTTACTCCCTCACCCGATTTCAGTGAAAACGTTCTTGCTTCTTTGTCTACCCAGTTCCTAGACCTGCATTCCCTCCTAGGTCCTCCTTTCGTACATAACATGTGGGCCCCTGATGCTACTTTCTTCATGGTGCTTCGCGCGGTTTGGATTTTTGTATTTTTTTTTTTAAACCTGTTTATGCCATTCCCACTGGACTATGAGCTTCTTCAGATCAAAGGCTGAACGTGTGTTATGTTCTCCCATTGTATTCCAGCATCAGACACAATGCCTGGCTTGTGGCAAGCACTTGCTTCTTGTTGGCTGAATGATAGACTCTCTGTCTGCCTTTTGCCCTTTCTCCCTGGCTTGGTCACTATATCCCCCCTTTTTTTTTTAAAGATCATCCAAGCCTCCCCCCCCCCTTTTTTTTAAATTTTAGAGAGAGGGAGGAAGAGAGAGAACCTCAAGTGCTCCACACTCAGCACGGAGCCCAACGCAGGGCTCGATCCCACGACCCTGGGATCATGACCTGAGCCAAAATCAAGAGTTGGATGCTTAACTGACTGAGCCACCTAGGCGCCCCACTGCTAGTCTTTCTCTCCCTTTCCTTTTCCTTTTATGCCATTTCATCATATAGGTCTTATTTCCCTAGATGACTCTAGACAGGTGATGCCCCGTCCTCAACACCCTCCATTTTCCTTTCAGCCAGCCAATTACTCTTCTTTTAAAAAAATGATCCATTCCTTTGAAACCTTACTGCTCCAAACTACACCTTCTTTTTTATATACTTGCACTTGCCCGGTATTTGTACTTAACTGAACGTAGTCTTGGAGAAATCATGTTTTTTATATTTGAGGACATTGCTTTCTGCTCTGTTGACAAAGGGTTGTGCTATTATGGGGCTCATGTGAGGTCTCAGTATGTGTATAATAGCCAGCGTTTCTTAAAAATGTTCCATTTTGCCATTTTCACTTGACTTTAACAGTCCTTTTAGGAAAGCCTCCCTGTTTTATAGATGAGTAAGAGACATGAGCTTCAGAGAACCCAACTTGATTTGACTGGAACCATAAGCCCCAAAGTGGCAGGACAATAATTCAGATCAGGGTTTTGTCACCCTACCCCCCGGTACATCAAAGTTCTTTGTAAATATTTTATAAATTTTATTTTTATATACATTCTGGACCCATAGAAAATTGTGCTAGTTTGTTCATTGGCCGAAATGACACAGCCTGTAATTATGTCTGTTATAACTACAATGTTGACTGTTAGTTTTCCCTACTTCTTGAGGGCACTGGCCATATCCTGTTTGGTTTTCAGTCTATAGCACGTGGTCATAATAGAAATGAAAAAAGCATTTATTTGTTGAATGAATATAGTGAATCAAGTGAAAGAAATAAAAGAAACGCAAAGTATAAATCTTGAACTCGTGTAGTTAACATACCTTATTTTTGTCCGAGCGCTCTACTGGGCACTGGGAGAATAGTTGGGAAGAAAATAGTGCTTGCCTTTGACAAGTATATCACGTACATTTGTTAAAATATTTATTTTTGAGAGAGAGAGAGACAGGCAGATAGACAGAACATGAGCAGGGGAGGGGCAGAGAGAGAGGGAGACACAGAATCAGAAGCGGGCTGCAGGCTCTGAGCTCAGCACAGAGCCCGATGTGGGGCTCAAACTCACGAACCTTGAGATCATGACCTGAGCAGAAGTTGGACACTTAACTGAGCCACCCAGGTACCCCACCAAGTACATCATCTAAAAGAAAACAATGGACCAATGTAAAGACATACAGTGAGTGTGGCACACAGAGATGCTGGTCTCTAGTCTGCCTCGATTTCAAGCCCCAGCTTTGGCCCTTTCTGGCCGTGCAACTCAGGCAAGTCATTTCACCTTTGTGTGTGTTAGTCTTCTCCTTGGTAAAATGGGGGTTTTAAGTGCCTGCCTCATAGGGTTGTTACAAAAATAGTTAGGAGTAGTGTCCGTTCATAGTAAATGTTCAATAAATATTAGCTTTTATTAATATAGGCCACAGAAGGCCGCTGGGCCACAAAGATAGGCATCCACAAATAAACACATGTAAACATACCTGATTATATATAACAATAATGGCAAAAGTAGTAGAAAACACTAAGGAGTTGCCGGGGTAATTTGGGTGGCTGAAGCTGAGTGAGGTCATTGAATACTGAACAGTGAGTATGGGAGGAGAACATTCCTAAGACAACGGTGCATTCACCCAACAAAACATATGCCGTGTTTCCTGCATATGCTGCCTTGTGGATGTTTGTGAATTCCACAGGTCAAATTTAGGGAGAAAGGTGCTAAAAAGAGCTCCTTTAGCCAGGTGCCAGGACTCTTCCTGGGGTGCGCCTTCAGAGGGTAAAGGGTACAGATTAGAATACCATGGATCCCAAGGAAGAGGGAGTTTTGATTAAATAATCGGTTAAGAATCATGCAACAGAGGAAAGACCAGCCGGTTATCATGTAGAGAATAGTTTCAGTGAAGAGTTGAGAAGCCATTTCCTAAGGTATTAAGATTAAATAAAAGGGATTAACATTAAATAAATGGTTGTGTTGAAAAATAGAGACAAAGTGGATCATCCATTCAGGGTCCTTAGTATTGAAAGGTTGGGAGTGAAGGATCCTTAAAAGTTAATAGAAATCGCATCTAAACAACACTTCAGTGTTCTCTCTCTCTCTGTCTCTTTTTACCATAACCAAATAGCTGAAAGAAAGAACATTTTTATTTCTTACTGTAAATTTTTAAAAATGAGAACAATGATAAAATGAATTTGACTCATGAAGTCTGTTTTCCATTGAAGTTGTACTATCTGTTGCCGAGCTTGACAAGTTGATTGCTTAACTTGCGATATTATTTATGCAACTGCTTTCCCATCTGTAGTGAGAAGATTGAGAAACATTGCTCTGATTTGTGTATCTACGAGTCTTCCTGACTCATGGAGAAGCCTTGCAGAAGTAATCGCTCGGTGTACATTTGTGGAACACTTTCGGGGTGCTGCTTGATGCAGTGAAGTCATAGTGTACAGGTCTTGGCCTCGTGGTTTTTGAAGTCTGAGGGTTGCCCATCATTTCTCTTTAGGCTGGATTGTCCCCCGCGGTGGAAGGTGGAATCTTACAGTTTTCCCTCCAGTACTGACTCACATATTTGCATGCTTTTCTCCAAGGTGGAGAGAAATCATGTCATTTGTAAAAGCAATGATTGAACATCAGTCTTTTATAAGAAAAGATAGAACTTTATGGTTGTTTGATCACAGCCAACTGGCACATTATTACTGCATTAGCAAGGAGACCTCCTGACCTCTGGCTTGGCACTTAACAGTGTGGGGCCACTTTTTCCCCATTGGAGGATGAAGAATCTTGGTTATTCCTTTTTGTTGGGTGTCTGTTTAAAATGAAGAAATGTGATTGTTAGTAACCGTCGGATTTTGGAGATTTCCAAGGTGCCGTATTTAAGTAATCCAGTGATGGGCTTCGAAAATATTATGAATTCTTTATGTTGCTCCCTGGGGTGTGTAGCCCCAAAAACCAACTATAGCCCAGAGCCAAGAACAGAGAGGGCTGTGACCATTAGGCCCAACTCCTATCAAGCGGACTGAAAGGACTCCTCTACACCTTTAGACTGTTTTCTCCGTCCTTCCTTTAACTGTGGCCCAATAAAGGGTGCTTCCTCCGAGATAAGGTTCTAATCAGGTGTTCGAGCCTACTTCTGTGGAGATCACAGATGCATGCAAAGCCCCTTAGGAGTTCTGGCCACGAGAGGCAAAGCTGAGATTTGTGATTCAGGCTAGCATACCCACGCCCCGCCCTGCCCCGCCCCTGTCCGATCTCTACTCGAGGGGCAAGTGCTTCTTGAATGAACACAGAAGATAATTTCTGGGAGTTGCTAATGAGAGAAGCAGGAAGGATTTCCTCTGTCCTATCTCCTCTTAGTCTTTGGGAGAGTCTTAAAATTTTTTTAACTTAGACTGTTTTCTTCATTTAATTCTGAATTGAATGCATTATGTCCTTTTGATGTGTATATTATCTTATTCCTGGGTTTTATTCTTGAACCCAATTGGAAAGTTTCAAGGCAAACATTTGGTTTTCTGTTAGCCCACAAATTGGGCAATGGTTGTTCAATCATGGTCTTCCGTTGACTTAGGCAGAGTCACATGTTAAAAGTATATTCTGTTAGTAACCCACAAAGCATACCAACCATCAGTCCTTTGTCATGTCTGACTGTGGGCAGTAATATTATAGTAATAGTAATATTCCCAGATTTCATCTGTGGATTTCTTAAATGTACCGTCCAGAAATTCACTTTAAAATACATCAGTGACAAAACAGCCGAGCATAGGATAGATATTATGTCCTCTGCCCACTTATCCAAAAATTAATAATGGTCTCCCAGTAGACTCAAATGCTTCCTAGAGTACCTTACTCACAAATCCAGTTCAATATTGTGAAGAACTAGAATCTAGAAAAACAAATCCAGTTCAATATTGTGAAGAACTGTTAATAACCGTGGCTATTTGTAGTGGTTATGCTGATTATCCAATATTAAATGGTTGTGGTACATACCTGTTATTTTTTCTTTGTCCTCAAACCCACCTTTTATCACCAATAGCACCTTCTTCCTTTTGGGAACTGATCCCGCCTCTGACTTCAAACTGGTGGTTTCAGCGGATGCTGCCGTGTTGCCAGGTAACACCCCCTCACCCCCTCCCCTCCAGGTCCCAGACCAGGTTCAAATCAGAGCAATCGGAATCCCTCCCTAGGAGTTTTTAAAAATTGGAATTAGGAAAGAGACTCATTCTTTGTTCAGAGGCCTAGATTTTAACGAACAAAACTCAGGAGCTGTTTGGTGGCCATGTGTCCGTTGCTGAGAATGGAGCTAAAATGCAGAGAAAAAGGACTTAGAAATCAAAGGTGTTTTCAGTCTCTGTTTCCAGTGGTTTCAGAGGCCCGGCTCAGTCGTTCCCTTTCCCGTGTTTTTTTCATTAAACCAGGGCTTCTCAACTGGGGGCCGTTTTATCTCCTCCTGGGGTTATTTGGTCACGTCTGGAGACATTTTTGGTTGTCCCAGCTAGAGAGCTGTAGCTGGCATCTAGTGGGTAGAGGCCAGGGAGGCTGCTAAACCATCCTGCAGTGTCTGGGACAGCTCCCGTATCACGCAGAATTATCTGGCTCAAAAGGTCAGGGGGCTTACGTTGATAATCCCTGAATTTTAATCCGTCTTGCCAACATGTTGAATAACCTTAGCATCATTCAGTACCTCTCTCCCCTTCTGCACTTTTTGAAAGTTAGCTAGAATTAGTTTCCTTTCAAGAGAACCTGAACTAACCTGGTGGTATACATAAACCGTGAGTGTAGTTTGGTTATTGTCACACATTTCAGTCCCACATTGAACAGAGTTTCCAGCACATAGCTGACCTCATGTACAGATATCCCATCCCCTGGGTTTAGAGGGACTGTTAATTCAGCTGCCACCCAGGTTCGGATGGACATTTGTTGTCTCTTGGGTTCCTAAACAACATATTCCAAACTCAAACTTTTGAAGCAAAGCCCACTCACTCATGAGTCGCTGTTAGTATTGCATCAAAATTATGCTGCCTTCTCTAAAATACCTCTTGAGGGGCCTCTGGGTGGCTCAGTCGGTTAAGCGTCCGACTTCGGCTCAGGTCACGATCTCATGGTCCGTGGGTTCGAGCCCCGTGTCGGGGTCTGTGCTGACAGCTCAGAGCCTGGAGCCTGCTTTGGATTCTGTGTCTCCCTCTCTCTCTCTGCTCCTCCCCCGTTCATGCTCTGTCTCTCTCTGTCTCAAAAATAAATAAACATTTAAAAAACAATAAAATAAAATACCTCTTGAGGTCCACATTCGGCTCATACAGGAGGAATGAAATACCCATTTTTATGAACAGCTATGATGAAAAGAAAAGTTCAGATATGTGGAACTAAACCTAACGCTGTCTTGGAACAGCCTTGATCTAGCATTGCTGGCGGGAGGCACAGCCAGCATCTGTATTTACGTGGGTTGGGCAGCCAAAGTTCCTCTTTGAAACTTTCAGAAAGAAGGTACGTTCCGACTCCCGTTCGTGGATTTCTCAATGAACAGGCTGATGAGCAGTGTCAGTGATGATCTGAGACTTTGCGCATAGAGAGCCCTGCAGTTTAACACCGAGATTAAGAATCAGATTTAGTAACGGGGCGCCTGGGTGGCTCAGTCGGTTGACCGACTTTGGCTCAGGTCGTGATCTTGCAGTTTGTGAGTTCGCGCCCCGCGTCGGGCTCTGTGCTGAGGGCTCAGAGCCTGGAGCCTGCCTCGGATTCTGTTGTCTCCCTCTGTCTGCCTCTTCCCCCGCTCATGCTCTGCCTCTCTCTGTCTCTCGAAAACGAATAAATGTTAAAAAAAATTTTTTTTAAGAATCAGATTTAGTATTAACCTACATTTTACACTAAATCTTTCTTTAAATTTTCTTTGGCCTTTTTTTTTTTTTTAAACCATGACTGGGGATTATCTCTCTGTTTCTTTCCCCCTGGCCTCCCCTCAATTGCTCTGTTTAAACTAGAGTTGAACCGTGGAGTATTTTGTGAGGCTGAGTTTCTTTCTCTCTCTTTCCCCTCTCTTTGGCACAGAGTTGACACACAGGCACTCATTAAATATTTGTTCAAAGAATGATGATGATGATCTCATCCAGCCTCACAGCACTATTATCTGAATTCCAGTAACTCTCCAGTTTTTATTCCCAGCTTAGACTTCTCTTCCCAACTCTCTGTTTGATTACCTGCCTGACATCTCTGCTTGGAGGTTTCTAGTAGACACATGCTAGGAATATCCCTGTCTTTGGGCCTTTAGGGAACTTTAGGGGACTTGCTCCCTGGACTTGGAATGCTTTCCCCACATATCTGTGTGGCTAACTCTGTGGCTAACCTCCCCTCCTTCAAACGTGTCCTTACACATCATCTTCTCAATGCGACCATCCTGACCACCCCGTTACAATTAGAATTCACCTCTTTCCCCACGTTCAACCTAGATTTTCCCCATATTCTACCTGATTTCCCTTCACTTACTCTACTACTTTTTTTTTCTCCCCATAACACTTATCACCATTTAACATACCTTACTGACACTGTTTATTATGTCATTTTTAACATACTATGGTTATTATTTATTATCTCTTTGGAGTCTGACTAGATTATAAGCAAAACCATGATCACTCAAATTGGTGTCTTTTGACTCCCAAGTTCAATTCAGTTTTGGTTACCAACCAGCTCCTTCTTGTTGATTTAGAATTTTTTTTAACGTTTATTCATTTTTCAGAGACAGAGACAGAGTGTGAGCGGGCAAGGGGCAGAGAGAGAGGGAGGCACAGAATCCGAAGCAGGCTCCAGGCTTGGAGCTGTCAGCACAGAGCCCGATGCAGGGCTCGAACTCACGAACCGTGAGATCATGACCTGAGCCAAAGTCAGACGCCTAACTGGCTGAGCCACCTGGGTGCCCCAACTCCTTCTTGTTGATTTTAGAATAATGATCCTGACATTTTGGGGTGTACTACTCCCCCCTTCTGTCCCCCCACCACCTCCTGAAGTTTTGGACTCAGTCTTTGCTTCAGAGTAATAAACTTCATATATAAAATCTACATAATTAAAGTGATGTTTCCTTGTGTTTCTCACTGTAACCCAAAACCCTGGATTTTCAAACTTGGAAGTTGTTTGGTATCATCTAAAGTTAAATATAGGCTATGTAGCATAAACAAGAGGCAAGAAGGGGGGTGGGGGGGGGTCCAAAGAGAGGCTGTTTTCTTCCAAAGCAGCTTAAATGGGAAGTATGGAAAGGCCACCTGACAGACTTAAGACATCTTGAACACACAGAAAACAAAAATCAGTAGTGGTTTAGGATATGAGCCCCGGGCAAAAAGTCCTGAAATCAGGTGCTTTCCACCTAGGCATTCCTGTGTCTTAAACTCTAGGTGGGGTGTTATTGTGATTGATTTATTTAGTAATGATTCATAATTATCCCAAGCAGTTATGGGAGGCATGCTAGTATTTAAGTGCAAAAACACCCACATTTGGATTCAGAATACCTTGTCCATCTGTGTTAGGATGGCCAAAGTCATTTGTTCTGAGATCAGCTCTCTGGCACGGTGACTGATGGGTGATGATGGGCATGCAGTTAAGGAACGCTTACTATCCAAAGCTGGAGCATAAGATGCTGGGAGAGTCCGTGTGTGTCTTTCCATTAGTTTCTTTTTTTCTTAACCATAGCTTTAAGTTTTTCACGTAAAATTTTAAAAATTAATAGAAAGTAAAATTGACCTTTCTGCTATATAGTTCTGTGGGTTTTTAACATCACACACACACACACACGCATTCTCTTTTGAGGTAACCATTTCATGATCAGGATCCAGGACAGTTTCATCACTCCCCCAAAACTCCCTCATGTTATCCCTTTGTAGCCACACCTGTCTCCCTGTCCCCCTCTGCCCAACTTGGTCTCCCTTGCTGTAGTTTTGTGTTTGCAAGAATGTTGTGTAAATGGAATCACATAGCATCTAACTCTTTTAAAATGGGCTTCTTTCAGTTAGCATAGTCCTTTTGAGATTCATTCAAGACGTGTGTGTATCTGTCAATAGTTCTTTCTTTATTACTGAGTAGTATTCTATCATATGGAGGTACTGTGGCCATCCATCACCTGTTCAAGGACATTTGGGCTGTTTCTTGTCTTTGGTGATTATGAATAGAGCTGCTACAAATATTTGTGTACAGGTTTTTGGGTGAGCATAAATTTCATTTTTCTAGGGCAAGTACCCAAAAGTGGGAATGCTAGATCATATGGTGAGTCTATGCTTAATGTTATAAGAAAACCACCTGTACGCAAGTGTTCTTAGCTGCATTATTCATAATGGTCAAAAAGCGAAAGTAATCCGAATGTCCATCAACTGATGAATAGATAAATAAGATACAATTGATATTATTGGCAAGGAAAAGAAATGAAGTATTGACCCTTACTACAAAATGGGTGAACCCTGAAAACATGCCAGGTGAACGAAGCTGGTCACAAAGGGCCACATATAGTATGATTTCATTCATAAGAAATGTCCAGAATGGGCAAATCCACAGGGACATAGATTGGTAGACATTGGGGAGGTAGATTGGTTGCCTGAGGCTGGGAGGGTTTGGGGAGGTATGGGGAAAACAAAACACGTTTGTTGGGGTGATGGTTGTACAACTTGTAAACATACTGGAAACCACTGAACAGCCTACTTTAAATGGGGGAATTATATGCCCTATGAATTCTATCTCGATAGACTGTTACTGAAAACAGTTAACTACCATCTTGTTTTTCACGGTGGCTATACCAGTTTGTATCATCACCAGCAATTGTGGGAGTGCCAGGTGCTCCGTATCCTCACCAGCACTTGGTATTGGCAGCATTTTTTATTTTAGCAATTTTAGAAAGCGTGTAGTGATAATGCGTGTTAATTTGCCTTTCCCTAATGGCTACTGGCGCAATACATCTTTCATGTGCCTGTTTGCCGTCTTTAGTGAGGTGACTGTACGAGTCTTTTGCCCATTCTAAAATGGAGCACTGTTTTCTTGGTATTAGGCGTGAGAGAGGTCCTTATATGTTCTGGGCACACGTCCTGTGTCAGAGCCGTGATTTGCAAGTACGTGTTTTCTCTTAGTCGCCCAATTAGCTTCTCTCTTCGCTCTTTTAACATAAATCCTTTTTGATACATTGCAAGTTCTAGCAGGGCTTCCTTGTCTCTCTACTCCTGTGTCCTAGTGCCCAATATAGTGTCTGACACAAATACCACTCAGTTAATATTTGATGAATGAGTGAATGACTGCTTTCTTCCTGATTAGCAACAGATATTTTTTTCCTGAGAGATAATAAATATATAAAAAAATAAACCTGATTATATCACTTCCCTGATTAAAAAATTTCCAGTTACCTCTTCAGGAAAAAAAAAAGTCTCTAATACAGATTGTGAGCCTGATACGATTCAGCTTGGTTCCTTGAACATTTCATGTTCTCTGCCGCATAGCTTTTACGTATGCTGCTCCCTCTGTCTGAAACACCTTTCCTTCCACTGTCTTTGCCAGGCCAATTCCTTATTTTTATTTATTTCTTAGCACAAACATTGCCTTCAGTCGTCTATTCTAGACCCTGGGAATATAAAAGTGAGTAAGACAGGTGCAATCCTTGTCCTCTTGAGGCTTACTTTTCATGGCCCTCCCCCACCCCAGACTAGGTTGGGCACTTCTGTTTTATGCTCATAGTCTCCCTATGAGTTTGCTTCGTAGCATTTTAATCGTGTGTAATTATATATGTTCAGTGCTCTTCACCCCACCAGACCATAAACCTTTATGCATTTTTGTTCATTTATCCTTTAAAAGAAATTTGAAAAATTCTTTCACACAAAAATAGGTACACACACACACATACCTATATTTCAAGGTGACATCTATAATTTGTCATTGTAAGTTCAGTTGAAAGGTTATGATTTCCAGGATATTATAAAACGACATTTTAAAGTGAAACTTTGATCACTCATTTGATCACTCTCTCATACCTCTGTGCAATAAAAATGGGCATGTAAGCGGCGCCTGGGTGGCTCAGTCGGTTAAGCGTCCGACTTCGGCTCAGGTCATGATCTCGCGGTCTGTGAGTTCCAGTCCCGCGTCGGGCCCTGTGCTGACGGCTCGGAGCCTGGAGCCCGCTTCGGATTCTGTGTCCCTCTGTCTCTGCCCATCCCCTGCTCATGCTCTGTCTCTTTCAAAAGTAAATAAAAATTTTAAAAGCTCTTAAGGCAACAGATGTTTTTAACTAGATCATGTGCAGGTGGGTGAATATAGCTCTTTTCTAGGCTATGACAGCGTCCAATATCCAGTGCGTTCTTCCTTTTCATCTCCTACAACATGAGAGCTAAGAAACGTTGCTTGCATAAATAAATGGAGAAGAACGGAAGGAGTTTGTCAGGGCACAGCCACTGCACGCAGTTCTTTGATCTTCCTCTGAGTGACATGCCCAGATGCCCTCGGAACTTTAAAAAATAACCTGTCAGATGACAGCTCAGTGCGATCCTTCCTTCATCGAGTTTAGTGAGAAAAGTTGGGTGCCCGGAGAGCCGCAGCGGGTTTTTCGTCTGGTCAGCGGAGCCGCTCCCGGTCTCAGCTCACCCGGCACTTCCAAGTTTCCTTCGCCAGACGTGTTTATGTGCATGTAGGACGGTGTCCCATGGTTAGATTCAGGTGCGGTGACGGCTGCATCCTTCTTGTACAAAGTGGGAGAGGTGCTTGTGGAGGGCGCATGGGAAAGCAGAGCCGGGGGGCTGTGGGTTTCAGCAGACCCCCCAGGCAGGGCCTCCTCGGGAGCGAGTGTGTGTGGACGCCGAGGGCCTGGACACCGGTCCCCCTTACAGGTGTGTGCGGGTGTGCCCTGGCAAGTCCCGCCCGTACCCCCAGGGGTGGCCGCCCCCGGCCTCCTGGGACTCGTGTGTGAGCACGTGAGCTGTTTTGCCACTCACGGTTTCCTCGACTCCGGGCATCTAGTAAAAGAGCTGTATTTTTCTCTCCTGATTCAGGCGAGAGCTTTCATGTAAAATGTTTACGTAAAACTTGACTTCAAATCTATTAACCTTTTCAGTTTCCTTTGAAACGATACAAAAGGGACAATGTTTTCGTTCCTGAACGGTATTATATGCTATGAAATTAATTTTTAATTTTCAAGAATGAAAATAGTGGTGTTTACATGTAAGGTTTTTGACCTAGTAAGCTTGAATTTGCTGCTGAAATAATATTTAGGGTATTTTTAGTACTTTTCAACCTAACGTAATTTTCACAGGATTAAAAGCAATAGTGTTGTCATTTTGTGTTCTTTGTACATGCAGTGATTTTGAGTTACCCTGCGGATACTTTGAGGCCTGTTACGGCTGGAGGGTAAGAGCTGTACGTGTGCGCATCAAATAAATTCGCTGTATCGCTGCTAAGGAACGTGACCTGCAGGTTGGCGGCTTCATCTTTCTGTTAATGTGCAGATTCTTAATGCTCAGTAGTATCTTGGAGGTTTCTGTTTTTCTGAAGAAAATCTCATACAGATTTTTGATGGCCTCTAACAATGCTGCACTTCTCCAGGAAACCTTATCTTCCATGGAGCGTCTGGTTTTCCGTGAAGTCGTAATTTTGAATCAGAATTTCCAGCTGTTGCATCTAGTTTTATAGAGCCTGAGTTGAGAATCAAAAGCTAGGTTGTGTATTTAAATACCAGAAGTAAATCCTATCTTTCTTTTTATAAAACAGTATGGCAATTGTATTTAAGTATTTCCAATTGGCAGAGTTATTGTTCATGATTTGCTCCAGGAAAAACAAGATGAGTAACAGCTGAACAGCTTTAAGGAGCTACGTTACATTGTAATCCTCTGTCAGTGCCCCGTGGGCCCCTGCACCCAGGGTGTCGGCACTATGACAGGTAAGATATAAAACGTTAGGACTCAGCAGAGCCTTAGAGGCGGATTAACCTGACTCTCCTCTTTCCAGATGAGGAAACTGAAGGCTCACTTCACCCGGTATTATAGCAAATTATTCCTAGGTTGAGCCAAAAAATTGGGATTAGTGATACCACGATAATCGAGTTGTTTACTGTTTTAAATGCAGTCGTTCTGCACAGGCACAGAAATCGGGGTGGGGGGCGGGGCGAGTACTGATCGGCAGCACTCTTGCTCAACCCCGCCCAGTGCCGGGGCCTGGGGGGCCGGTGAGGGTGAGGCCGAGAGATCCCCTCCTGTCTGGGAGACAGTTTGGCGATGCAGGTCAGGATTTAAAGCTGTTGGTAACTTTTTGCCTTGCAATTCCTCTTTATCTTAGGAATCAGAATCAGATAAAGTTTTGGTATGCAAAAATATTCTGGTATGGTTTAGCAAAAAGATGTTCATTACAGCTTAATTTATCCTTGTGACAAATTAGAGGAAACAGCCTAGTCATTCAGCAATAGAGGAAATCAAATTATGGTAAATTTAAACAATGAGATGTATATAGCCATGAAAGTAATTTTTAGAAGAAATTTTAATTACATGGGAAAGTGCTCATTATGGTGTCAATTAAAATAAATAGAATATAGACTTGTATACGTAATGGTTTCAGTTACAGAAAGGATATGTGCACAAAATGGGTCATAATGTATCAAAGCGGTAAAAGCTTATTTCTAGGTGATGATATTATGGGTTGATTTTTTTTTCTTCTTTATATTTTGCATATTTCATAAACCATCCACAACAAGCAGAAAATAAAGTTATAAAACAAGAAATTTGAAATATGGTTGAAGAGGCACATTTTTTTGTAATACCAAGTGATGAAGAACCCACTTTAAAATCCCTTTGAGGATAGGATCATAGACAGGATCGCTGAGGCGGCTGCCCCACCTCTGTCCCTGGGGGCGTGGATCCTAATGGTGGGGGACAGTGCCCCTTCTGGACCATGGACAGCCAGGTGAAATCCACAATAACTGCTGTTTAAATCAACAGTCATTTTATTTGGAAAAAAATAAATTTGAAGAGCCATTTTCCCCCATTGAACGAATATTCCTTTAGTCTTTGATTTAGCAAATGTTTTTGAGTGCCTGGTGGTTGGTTAGTTCTTCTGACTTCACGGTAATGTTCTGCTGCTCGTGATTTGCTTAGTGATTGTTGAAATTTTCATAAACCTGCTTGCCATAATAGTCTGTTTTACAGGTAACTTGACACGGTTCCTGTTCTCACCTGGCTCAGGTTTAATAATTAAATTGGATTAGCTATTAAATAATGAATGTGTGTGTGTAGAAGCCAGTCGGTGTAATACCTGTGAACCTGAAAATTCCACTTGAATCGGTGCTGGGCTTGGGGGGATGCAGATTATTGTTGCTCTGCAGTACGCGGTCAAGCAGCTGTGCAAAGTAAATTGTTGTTTTTCTGAAAGGTAAGCTTTTCCAGAGCACGATATGGTTTTCTCTGCTTTCAAAAGTCTTTGGAAAAAAAAATCTATGAATATTTTGAAGTCCTCAATTCCAGTTCATAATTTCAAATTAATAACTTCTTACTATGTAATTTCATACGTTTTATACTACCCCCTAGGAAAAAAAAAAGTATTTACTTACTTCAGATATTTTACATTGATTTCAGTTGGTCTCATTCCACATTACAATTATGGCTTTCCATTCCACAAGGTATGGCTTAGAGTTGTGTTTCAAATTTGAAATGGGTTGTGCATTAATAAAGCTACTGTTTTTAATTTAAAAGAAAAGATCTTTTAAGGAAAGTTTGTTAGGCACTGGGGTAAATTTTTGAAATGTTTGTTTTATGTAAATTCAGGAGAGCCTCAAATTGTCCCCTGGCTAAGCAGTGGCACCTTTTTTCTTCATTTGCGGGTTTGGCCCAGTTGTATGTTTTGTTTCACATGCTATATAACCAAGGAATTCTAGAGCTGGTATATGCCGTCTAGGTGAGCTTTCTGTCTTCTTGCAGAAATAGCCCCAGGCCCTGTGAAATAAATGATGTCTGTGGTCAGAGGCCCTCAGAGAGGGAGATCCCCGTCTCCCCGGTATTCAGCATCTCTCATCGTCCACATCTTTTTTTCTCTTTTTTCCTCATCTGTTATGAAACCAAGATCTTTATCTTAACACTTAAACTGTCTTGTTATTTGCCTGATATTTGGGAATACTAGCTTATACCTATTTGGATACAAGCTAATTGTTACTATACTTCCTAAATATCCTGATTGCCTGTGCTGTGTTAGCTGATTGTTTTGTCCCAACAGTGGTGTTATTACTAGTGAATTAACGTTACAGAACTGTATTCTTTGGAGAGATTATTAAGTCTTTGATTTTGGATTGGACCAATGACACGAACAGTCCAAACACATGGACTGACTTTTGTTTAGCAGTACAGTAAATATTAATGGACAATTGGGACTGTGCCAGTCATTGCCGGTCATTGCTGAGGATTGAAGATAAAATAAATGGGTGAGATTGTTTCAAAGGACAGTGAGTCTAGTAGGGAACTTTGCTGATACATTGGCAGTAGTCTGCCATGTGGGGTTTATTATTATTGGGCTTGTTATCTTACTTTTCAAGGAAGTAAAAGAGTTGCTTCAAATCCGTTTGCTTTTTTTTTTTTTTTTTACTCTACGCGATTCCCTCCAATTTTTTATTCTTAAAAACAAACAACTTCGAAATTTAGAGAAGATGTGTATAAATGAGTTGTAACTTTATAACAACAAGCAGTATTCACTGAGGTTCTGTGGAGGGAGAGTTAAGTTTGATTTTCCTCGTTAGTATCATTAACGTCTTAAGTGACTTTTTCTAACAAGTAGAAAAAAACCCGCAGCATCTGTCCAGTGACAGTAATTAGTAATCATACCTCTTTTTTGACACATATCATATACCTTCAGATGTAAACACCCAGAAATACTTTCTCTGGCTGGGATATGTATTCTCTCTCTATTCTTGTGTCTCAGAAGGTAGAGTTCATCTTAGTTTACCTCAGTAGGCACAATATGAGTTTTGTTTTAGGCATAGTAGATATATCACAGGATGGGATGACAAGGTGATTCTGAGGACCAGTGGACACATCTTTTACCGGCAGATTTTATAAGTTCTAGCATGTTAGGCAGTATAGGCAGCACTTAAGAACAAAGATTCTGGAGCCACATTAACTGGGTTTTAATCCAGTTATGCTATGTGTTAGCTGAGTGACATTGGGCACAGTATTTTACTTGTCTGTGCTTCAGTTTCCTCATATGTAAAATAGGGATAATATTATATCTCATAAGGTTGTTGATGAGAATTAACTGAGTTGATATTTTTACGACAGTGTATTTTTAGTTTTTATTTGGTTTTTTAAAGTTATTTGGAGAGAGAGAGAGAGAGAGAGAGCGAGAGCGCACATGCATGTGTGCAGGGGGCAGGGAGGGCCAGAGGGAGAGAATCTCAAGCAGGTTCCGTGCTACCAGTGCAGAGCCCGATGCAGGGCTCAATCTCATGACCCGTGAGATCATGACCTGAGCCCAAATCAAGAGTCAGATGGTTAACCAGCTGAGCCACCCAGGTGCCCCTCCCTATTTGTTTGTTTGTTTATTTATTTTTAGGGTTTCTTTTGAGAGAGAGCGCAAGTGAGCATGAGTGGCTGAGGGTGGGGGAGAGAGAGAGAGAGAGCGAGAGAGAGAGAGAGAGAGAGAGCGCGAGGCAAAGAAAGAGAGAGAATCCCAAGCAGGCTCTGTGCTGTCAGTGCAGAGCCGGACTTGGAGCTTGAAGTCACGAACCTGAGATCACAACCTGAGCGGAAATCAAGAGTCTGACGCTTAACCGATTGAGCCCCCCGGGCTCCCCTTTGTAGGACAGGTTAAAACTGCCCGGTGCATCGTGTTCTGTGAGTGCCGGTGAATGAGTAAATAGATGTTCAATCACCTGTTGATGTTTTTGGTATTTATGACAGAATAATGAAGCAACATTTCTAGTTCTGGGGCCTGGTCAGTCATTGCTGAATAAGTTGAATGATGACTTCATTTTTTTCTAGTTTTCCTTCCCCAACCTCCACGCCCCCCCCCCCCCCCAACAGTTTTGCTTCATTGATGGTGCATAATAAACATCTTGGAAACTGGAAGTCTGTGCTCTTTGTTGGCATGTTGTCTGATGATCCTGGCACTCCAGCCTGAGCCTCAGAGCTGAGTCAGAGGTCACCCTGTCCTAAACCTGCACCACAGAGGCCTTCTTGTGTCGATCCTGGGGGGCGAGGAGGGGAGTGCCCTGTCTTTCCCGGCTCCCCGGGCTCTGTGGAGCCCGAGGGGGAATCTGGGCCATTGTCCTCTTGCGGGTCTGCGATTATCCATTCCTGCAGCCAGTCTGGGTGGTGGCGCGGGGGTGGCGGGTGGTGGCACGGGGGTGGCGGGCCCAACCGCAGTCCTCAGAAAGTACGCGGCTTGAAACGCTGGCTTTATGGAATTCTTTTCTGTGTAAACCATGAAGAAGCCAGCTCTTAACGTTGGCTAGGCGTCCGCGAAGCGCCCTCAGACACAGGCCGGTTTGCCTCGGCTGGCGGCTGGCGCCTGGCGCGGGAGGGAACCTCCTCCCTGCGTCCTGCGCGGGGCGTGTGAGTCCCTGCTCCGCACGGCCTCCCTGCGCCTGTCCTCTCTGCACGCCCCGAGCGCTTCGGCCTCAGAGGACCGCAGTCTGCACACGGCCCCGCGGTTTGCTGTGGCTGGCGACAGGCCTTTTCGGATTCCAGAACCCACGGCGCGGCGGTTGCCGAGCACGGCAAGGGTGAGAAGGCCAGCGTTTCTAACCGCTCTTGTGTAGGCAGCATCATGGGAGGCTTGGAAGGACACGCCAAGCTGCTCATTTTCAAACAGCACGCTTCTCCCAGGCCCTCCTCCTCTTCCTCCCCCTCCTCCTCCCCCTCCCCCCTCCTCCCCCTCCTCCCCCTCCTCGCCCTCCCCCTCCTCCCCCCTCCTCCTCCTCCTCCCCCCTCCTCCTCCTCCTCCCCCCCTCCTCCTCCCCCCCTCCTCCTCCTCCTCCCCCTCCTCCTCCTCCTCCCCCCCTCCTCCTCCTCCCCCCTCCTCCTCCTCCTCCCCCCCTCCTCCTCCTCCTCCCCCCCTCCTCCTCCCCCCCCTCCTCCTCCTCCTCCTCCTCCTCCTCCTCCTCCTCCTCCTCCGGCGCGCGGGCTAGCGCGGTGGGCGGCGTGGGAGCGTGGACCCTGGATCGGGGACGGGCGAGGCTGCCCAGGGCCAGCAGCGAGCACTGGCCACGGGCGAGGCCGCCGGGATGAGCGGAGGGCAGGCCGCAGAGACTGCCGGCCGGGCCGGCCGATCGGCTGGCGTAGCTCGGTGGGCGGCAGGGAGCAGCGCGGCGACGGGGCCTCCGGCACCGGGCCTCCCAGTCGAGCCCCGGCTCCCGTCGCTGACGCAGCGGCGGCCGCCACGGCATCTGCCCGCGCGGGGTTCCCACGCGGGGACTGACCCGGAGGGGAGAGGCCTCTGCGGGCTTTGGACGCCGCTTCGCCTCGCTGCCCAGGCCGCCGCGTTTCCCCTGACCTCCCCGCTGGCTCTGCTGTTTAAGAAATCGGGGTTCACCTCAGCGGTGGCCTTGGGCAGGCCTTCTGACTCTCCGTGTCTTCATTTTGAAATTGAGGATCTTAGCGCCATCTGCTTTACCTTTGTCTCGGGAATGGAAAGAAGAAACGGAAAAAAAAGGTGGGGGGGAAGAAATCTTGTTTTTGAAAGTGCATGTGACAAAGAGGTTTTGGTGAAGCCACGCTTATTTAAAGAGATGTAATTCGGGGCGTCTGGGTGGTTTAGTCGTTCGAGCATCTCACTTCGGCTCAGGTCATGAACTTGCGGATCCCGAGTTCGAGTCCCGTGTAGGGCTCTGTGCCAACAGCTCGGAGCCTGGAGCCTGCTTCTGCTCCTGTGTCTCCCTCTGTCTCTGTTGCTCCCCCACTTACACACTCTCTCTCTCTCTCTCTCTCTCTCAAAAATAAAGACTAAACAAAATGTAATTCACCTACAGAATTTCTTGAAATGACGTAATGTGATGGTCACTGATGTTCTCGTTCACCAGCCCAGTGTTTCAGATTTGGGCAGCTTTTAGGTAGCACCACTGTGCTCTGTCATTTTGTTTTGGACTCTTTCCTCCATCCATTTTAACTTGTTCTATTCTTTCCGCTAGGGTACTGTGAGACCCTCCCTTAAAAAGAAAAATCCTCCTTTAAAAAGAAAGTAACTCAACAGATTACTTTCCCTAAAAATGAACTTTATTATTGTTTTTTCCTGCTCGTAAATTCACACACGGGTGGGGAAGCTGGAGGTGAACTGGCATGAGGTTACCATTTATTTTCTGCATTTAAATACAGAGTCAAATATACAGGGAAGACAGACCACAAGAAAGAAGAAGGGCTGTCATTGTCACGTCTGCGTAAGAGAACATTTAACACCGTTGGCCTGCGGAAAGCCCTTTCCTGGGCATTCGAGGCCTTCGGCCGTTCGCATAGTGCTTGTTGTGTGCCAGGCACTTCTCTGAGCCCTTTGTGGAAAACACCCACTTCATCTTCCCACACCCAGTGAGGTATGTGCTATTAGTGTTTCCCATTTTACAAACGGAGAAACTGGGGCAAAGATAGGTTAAGTATTTGGGAACCAGCTAGTGACTGACTCCAGAGTCCTCTTTCCTGTGCCCTCGTCATCGGTGGTTCTCAGCCCTGCTTCTGAGAGCCCGTAGAGGAGGCCAGCGGGGAGAGAAGTACCTTGTACCCTCTTTTTCCGTTTCCGAGGTCCAAGGTCACGCTCCCTCCCTGTTTGTCCAGTCTACCCTTCCCCTTTCCCCCAATTTCATGGCAGATGTAGGTGTTTCATGACCTGTTGCGGTTAAGGGCGGACCACTTTATGGTTTAGCTGTGTACAGTGGGGTGCACGGAGGGATGGTATGTCCCACCCGGCACGGCATCTCCCACTCACAAGGACTGGATCGGCAGTTTCTCAGCGGTGACTCAGCGTATCGTTACTCTGCATCAGGGGAGAGCCCGTGTGTGTGCAAAGAGCATGAATAGTTCATTGGACACATGTAATTTTGCATCTGGGGCTAATCTGAGCCTTAGTTTTCTCACCTATAAAATGGGAAGGGTGGTAATATTGTGAAAATACGGAGTGTGCTCTGTCCCGTAGTAGGTTGTCGGAAATAAATGCTCCGTTCTTTCCGTCGTAAATTAAATTCTAGTTACCCATAAAACCGAGATATGGAAGACTGCTTGAAAATACACTGTTCGTTTTCAGTCAGATACAAAAGGTCATGGAGTTTCTGGAGCTCAGATGGGCCTCAGGGATCAGGAAATGCAGTCTCGTCCTTTTACAAGCAAGGAAACGAAGCGAGAAGAAGCGACTTGACCAGGAGCACAGTGTGAGCCCAGACGCACGCACGCTTCTTCTATACCGTATACGTGGACGAGCAGTTGGTTGACAAACGCTTTCTGTTGCCTTGATTGTTGCTCCTTTTTACTTCATCACAGTCTATGTTCTGTAACCTTTCGGAAAAACACTTCGGGCCTGGAATATCTGACCCCCAAGGCACACTTTTGCCTGTTAGGCAAAGTCCTAAAGGAAGCCACCATGGGACATGGGGTTAAGGAAGTAGGAGAAAGAGTTTGTGTTTACCTTGTCAGTTTTTCCTACAGGAGAGAGAGCGGCACCAAGAAAATACCGACAGAACAGTGCTGAAAAGCCCACGAACCTCTTTCCGGTTCTTGTGTTTGCTGTGAAAACGGTGTTGTCATCTCATAAGGTCTTGCTTGTCTGTGGTGAAGAACAGAGGGGAAAGGAAGGTATTGCAACTCAAGTAGACACTGGCATTTTGTTTCTACTAAACATCATGTTGTTAAAGCTTCAAAAACGGCATTATGCTCTGAGATTATTTTACGACTAAACCTCGTTTTCTACCGATACTTGAGAATAGATTTGTAGATTTCTGTCCTTGGTGATTACTCGAATTTGAATGAAAAGTGAACCGGTTCATTGACATGTGACGTGTATGTCGAATTTGGGGCCTGCTTGCTAGGGACGTGTGCAGCCCGCGATGAAGACGCTAAGGTGTGCCGTTTCCTAATGTCAGAATCAGAGTTCCTGATTCCTGTGTCCCATCTCCCCTGCCCGGCCCAGAGCACTCCCCGCTCCCCCACCCCCCGAAAGAGTTTTTAGAATCACCAAGGTGACCACAATCTGGAGTCAGATACCGTGGAGACTACCTATTCTCACCATTTATAATTCCTCATCATTTTCTGTCCCATATACAAGACGTCTCGATTCGCTCAAACCCTTGGGAAATTTTTCCTCCGGAGGACTGTGAAATTAGCTATGGACAGTGTAGGGGTAAATGCCTGTGTCTTTTCCCAAAAAGCGGGTTTCTTAGAGAAGATCATAACTGTTTAGCCGGCTTAGCAGAGCCTAAATTCGCATGGAGGAACACCTATCCAGACCTCGTCAAAGACTTGGAAGGTCTGAAAGCAGGACATTTGTAGTTGGCACTTTACTTGGTGTTTACGATATACTGTACGAGCACTTTGCAAATATTTAATATTGGTTTTTGACATGGCCATCACTATCTTTCTTTCCTGATTCTACACTGAGCTCTTAACCTTTTTTGTGTTTATCTCAACTTTTCCAAAATGCAAAGTCCAAATTAGCATGTTTTAAAAAGTATAGTGGGAACAGAATATGACTCAACTTTAAAAAATACTCATTATGCAGAAAAAACCTGAAGCTGTGAAATTTAAGTCTCGTGAAAGTTCACCAGATTTCTTCGGAACCTGAGTTTCATAAGCCTTGAAAACTTTGACATCTTACAAACGTTTGAGGGGCTTGTCTTGACCGTCCCTCAGATGCACACATTCTGTCAGGCTGCTGGGGAAGAGAGTGGCTGGGGAGAATGCTGCCCCCTCCCCAGACGTCCCCCACTGGTTTCTAAATCTGAGCGAAACTTCACAGTCAGATGGGGAGAGGAGAATTCAGAATATGTCTCTGTTTTAGTGTGTGAAGTAGAAAGTGATAGTCATCACGGGATGAAGTCTGAGTTCTGATGTGTTGATGGGTCTTCGTATTAAGGCACAGTGAAGAGTGTTTCCAGTTTCCTAGCGGAAACAAAGTGAGTTCTGCTGGGAGTGGTTCTCCTCATTGTTACTGTTAAATTCTTTGCTCTTTTTATACCCACGCTTAGATAATGTACAAACACGGTTTGGATCCTGTGTGTTTCACTTTCTTTTCTTACCAGAAGTGTTCGGTGAGTGTTTTCCCTGAGCAAATCCTTTCCAACAAAGTGTTTAACTTCGTGTGCACACAAATTCAAGAGTCAATTAAACATGTGTTTGATTAGTTTATCACAAAGAATGCTACCTTGACTTAAAACAATTCTACTCTGTGGAGAGAGTTCTTTCTGTTCAAAAGAGGGTCCTTATTTCTAAAGAGCAGAGCTCTGATTTTAATTAAATAAGGAGCATTTTATGCAATTTTTTTCTAAAGCTTAAGATTAATTTCTATGGTTACTAGGGATATAAATCTCTAGATTGCTTTAAAACAAAGATTTTTGTTCAGGAGAGAGTTGACAGCTCTTTTTAAGAGAAGCTATTACTTAATTTTACTTTCCTAAGTTTAAACACATAAAAATATTTGTAATGATACCCCAAAGGCATCATAAAAATGTAAAATAATTGTACTCTAAAATATCTAAAATTACAGGAAATAGACCTCATTTTAAAAAATGAACTGGGATTCATGGCCTGGGAACTGGGGTGTGGCATACTTCAAACCCAGAATCTCTTGTCAGGAGACCTTTTTTTTTTTTTTTTTTTTAAATAGTAAAAAAGTCTTTTCTGTTGCCAGTCATACAGGCTTTAAAATATATTCATTCTATTAGGAAATATTTTCTTGTCATTTTATTACCTTCAACACACGTTACTGTATTCCAAATATGGGTGTCTTAGATCCCCTTTGAGAGACAGATTTCTGTCTCTAGAATTAGATGGCATCAGTTGACTGTGGGTTAACTATATCACAGTTACCCTTTAGACTGTTTTTAATGATTATTTTAGAAGTACATAGCCCAGTTTTCTAAGCAGCTCTGAACAAGGACAGCGTAAATGGTTTCTAGTGTTTTACTTACTCAGAGTATACTTTCTCTCTGAGTAGATAACTGTTAACTGATAAATTGTTTCTAGGCTAAAAGTACGTCGTATTTTAATAAACATAGTGCAACATCTATGGAAGTGCAAATCCCCAACTTTTTAAGTAAATGAATTAATACCCTCTTTCCTACTTTAGTACTGTAGTATCAGTTTGTTTGTTTGTTTGTTTGTTTTGCTATTTTCATTTACTAAAGTTGTAATTGGGTCTTGTGTAGTAAAACGTCTTGTGTTTATTAGGAAAAGTAAAATTAGATTTACAAAATATTCAGACTGAAGTTTTGAAAGAAATGACATTTTGTATGTAACGTGAATGCTGTTGAGACTAGATATGCTTGTAGTTTAAAACATGCCTGATTCAGGAATGCTTTGCATTAAATGAGTTTATATTTTAAGAGCAAAACGGGGGAGAAAGAAAACTACTTTCCCTTTTTTTTTTTTTTTTTTTTTAAGAGAGGAGAAAATTGAGTCGAATGCAGATACTGAAAGTGCTGTAAGCTGTGTGAGCAGCGAAAGCAAACACTGATTATTGCACATGTACATTTGGACCAGTTTACTTTTATCTTTCAAGCGAAACATTTCCCACAGTTTTTGTGGGTTTTTATTTAAGTTGGGAAAACTTTGGAAGTTTGTGTGAAAGTATAAATAAGTTTGTGAAAGTCGTGATTAGAGTTTGATAATAAACATGCAAGAAGCAAATTGGGGATCTGTGAAAGTCAGATGTGACATTTAATCATGTTTTCTTGTAAAACACACTGCAGTGAGAGGGGTGTCCATTTCTGTGGATCTGGAACAAAGACTTTGGCTGTAATTGAAAGTAAGGGTTAAACGTGAGTTTTTCAGTTTGGATGAAGTTTAACAATTCTTTTAGGAGCCTTAGTGATTGCTATAGGAATCCCAAAGGGTGCCTCTTTCCAACTATAGGCAGAGAAATTATATATTTATTTATAGACTCCATTTAAAAAACAAAATGCATACTTGTTTGCCAGGAAAATGTAAACAAGTTTTTACAAAATAAGCATTAAATTTTAGCAGATAGTGAGATTCTTAATTTTGCAAGGAGGAAAAAGTTTTTAGTTGGTTTGATGATTGAAATAGACCACAATCATAGAGTAAAAATAAATAAAAATGATACTTAAAAGCCTTAATCTAAAATATGTTTTAAGTCTCCTTGTTACGGCATCAACCTCACAACTGCAAATTGACATTTTAAAGTTAGTTGCTTACGCTCTAATTCTTGGGGAAATTTGTTCACTTTTCGCTGTAAGGACACTCCCTGTAAGTGTAGAAGGGTATCACTTTACTAATTATTACATCCAGGCACTTTTGAAATAGTAATCATCAGATGTCGACTAACATATACTATAGAGTTTTTGGAAGATTCCTTGAACGTCATAAAGTTTTACTTTCCTTTTCTTCAGGACACTGCCACACGGGTCCCTTAAAAGTGCGTATATATGTGTTCGGGTGGACAGTGTTACATTTTGATGACAATTTTATTGCTTACAAATTGACATGCGGCTTCCACTGAAATTTGTTTCTATGATAAGAAAGGAAATTTTTCCGTAGTGGTGTTTCAGATGCTTTTACCTAATGATAACAACTATTAAGAGAGATTTAAGTTGCATGTACTGGTTTTACTTTTAAAGCATTCACACTGAGTTCTGAATATAATATTCGAATATAAGACAAAAATTTTTGTGTCTAAGTAAAACAGTACATCTTAAAAGCAGGATGAAGAGAGAGGCTTTGATTCTCAAAATCAAGATCTGTATGTAACATATAGCTCGGGATCTAACCATTACTTTTCTAGTTTATTTTATACACAGAGTTTTCTCTGGCAAATGATTTATTAGGCAACTAATTATTTTCTGCCATTTTGAACACTTATGTAAGAATCAATTTTTATCAGGCTAGTCCCTATTTTATAAAACTTAGCAGTTAGCGATTTTTAGTTTTGTTCTAAATCCGAGAAACCAGTCAATCTTATTTTTGTTTTTTTCAAGCAGAAGATGTTGGAATATTTTGTGACATTCCTTGAAATGATATTTTCTGCCTTTTTTTTTTTTTTTTTTGCACATGTACGGAAGTGCTTATTCATTCCAAAGGAGATTGTAATGAAGGAAAGGGATCTGTATTTTCTTGGAGGACAGGGAACGATGAAACTACGCCTGGACTGTGCTCGGAACTTGAACGTTTGTATTCCTGCTTGAGGCCAGCACGCTTTGCGTTTTATTCCCATTCACTCCGTTGAAAGATGACTTTGGAGGAAAGGCTGGTGTCTTGTTACCAAGCCGTCTTTCTCAGACCTTCATGACAAAATGCACATTGAGTCCTTTGCTTTTGTTTTTGCCAGCAGAGAAAAATATATGTTTTAGTGAAGCAAAGCACTTCTACTTTTGGGGCTTGAGTCTTATCAAGCAGTGTTTTCTGTTGAATGTAAATTATCGGCATCCATCAGGTGGTATGGAAGTTGAATGTGTGTTCTCCCTTTGTACTGCCCGTCATTGGTTTCACTCTTCTCCTTGCTGATGTGAAGCAGAAACTGGACGAGGTAGCAGTTTTGATGATGAGATTAGAAGTAGCCAGGCTGACTGTCTCCTGGCTTTTAGAGAACCTTATAAGCTCAGGGCCACCCCTTCCCCTTGTTTAGATATTACTTGCTCTTTTGAGTTTCAGATTACAGGAGCAATTGATCTGCATGACCTATCTTAAGAACTTTAACTTTGCAGTGGAAACTTAAACCAAATGTATATCCTCAAGAGACAAATCATCTTAAAACCAGGCTGTTGTCATTTTGATGTCCTGTACGGTTTGTGGAAGAACAGTGTGGTGCAGGGCACCACCTGGTGGACGGAACGGTACTTGCTGCCATGGGTGGAAGATTGGGAGAACTAGCCTGTGCCCCGGGCTTGCACGTGAGGGGATTTGTGTTGTTCCCGGCTCCTAATTTCTACCCAGGGCTAGGATCCCAGGAGAATGAGACTGGGAGCAGCTGGTGGGATGTCAGTTTTATGTGCGGTCTTCCCACTCCTGTAGGTGTACGTGCCGGTCCTTGTCATCCTCGCAAACGTTTCCTTCTTACGGTTGATATTATAATTCAAACAAAAAGATGGTTTAAAAAATGCCAGTAGGGCAGCATTTCCTGTTTTTGAGTGCATTTATTTAACCTTCCTAGTAAGAATCTACCTTTGGGCGGGGCGCCTGGGTGGCTCAGTAGGTGAAGCGTCCGACTTTGGCTCCCGTCATGATCTCGCGGTCTGTGAGTTCAAGCCCCGCGTTGGGCTCCGTGCGGACAGCTCGGAGCCTGGAGCCTGCTTCAGATTCTGTGTCTCCCTCTCTCTCTGCCCCTCCCCTGCTGATGCTCTGTCTCTCTCTGTCTCAAAATAAATTAAAAAATTTAAAAAGAAAGCTGCCTTTGGGCTAGAACCTGTTTGTGGCCACACACTTGATGCCCTTGCTAATCTGTTCACCTTACGCAGGGAGGGTTGCTTTGATTACCAGCTGTGTGCAGTCGTTGGCTGCTTGTTACATGGGGAGTGTGCCTTTGGTATACACTGAGACATTTGCAAAACCCGTGTGAGAAAACTCCGTAGTTTTTTAAACTTTTAATACATCGTAACCACCTGTTTTAGGAACGGCTGTTCCTTCATGTGTATTTTAGAATGACACATTCTTGATAAAATATAGCACTGATTCAGCAGCATTTGCGGAGCTAGGAACCCTGCCAGGCTTTGGGAATCCAAAACGAATCTGACGCAGTTCTTCTTGGACACACGCTTTTAAAAAAGCCTTTTAATTTTCACCGCAAAAAGGAGCAAACGTATTCCTGGGATACGGAAGGCACCGCCGTGGAGTGGAGGTGTGTTTTACGTGCTTAGTATTTTCTAGCACGGCCTGGCTGGCTTTAGAAGACATTTAGCACGGGCTTTTGGAGCTGCTGATAAGCGAAGCGGACTGCTCCGTCTCGGTGAGTTTGCTGTGGGGCAGGTGGCAAAGGGCTCCCTGGAAGCTCTCCTCTGGTCCTCAGCTCAGGTGTTCACGTCGAAGGGCCCGAGTTTGGGGCTCAGGCTGACGAAGTTAAGAGCGGAGGCTTTGGAGTGTCTTTTGGAACACGGACCTCGGCTTTTCACCTTGCTGGCGGTAGGACCTTGGGCAGGTTCCCCGACGACTCTGTGCCTCGGTTTCCTCGGCCGTTTCCCTCTGTTACGCAAATGCAAGGGCTTCACGCGGCGCCTGACACGTGGTAAACACCAAACGTTTAGGACGCTGATGACACGTTGTAAGGCGGGCATGTGGTGGCCGTCCTGCCCGTGGTCCGTCCCCAGCCCTGGAGGCCCTGGGGCCCGCGCTTCTCCACCCATCCCTCGGTGTGACTGGTCAGCGTTCCCGTGCTGACAACTCCGCAGACGGGCAGCCGACTGCTGTCTCTGGGCGCCGAGCTGAAATGCTGCCTTCCGCCCAGAAGTCTGCAGAAAGCTTGCACCCTCCCGTGCTTGTGTCTGTTGGTTGAACCGTGTTTCAACACCAGAGGTTCTTGACCTGAGTTCCTGTGGTTCCGAGTTCCTTAACCGAGTTCCTCTGACTCTCAGAATGGAAAGCAGAAAATGGTTTTGTGCCTGTGGGAATATTTATTTTCTTTAGGGAAGAGATCAGATACACAGCTTCTGCCAGAGTCTCCGAGGCGTCTGTGCCCTTGAAAAAGGTAAGGAGCCATAAAATATTTCATGATTCTTTCTGGAAGGCGGCTCAAGAGGTTAAGAATATAACCCCCCTGCCTAGAAAATGAAACTCGAATTTGAATTTCACAGTTTGTTTTGAAAGCTATCTCAATAATTTTAGAGAGAGGGTTGGGGTTTTAATTTGAGGAACTAAAATATAAACGGAGTGCGTTTTCCTCTTACCCTCTTGTCAAAGTTCTGAAGGGCACAGTGAGAGCCAGGAGAGGTAGGAGTACGGCTCTCCCCCTTCCGACGGAGACCTTGAGCCCATTATTTTGCCCCTCCCCTCTAGAGAGAGGGAATAATAGTGGTCCCCCCCCCCCCCCCCACAGGGTTCTGATGAACATCAGGTGGCATCCTTTGCACAAAGTCCTGATAGCTCTTCTCTAATAGCAGGCATTACATGTGTGTCGTCATCATTTTTGTTGCAAGTTTACCCAGCAACATTTAGGATACGTACAAGCCAGTTACCTCTTTTGTTTCTATTTCATCTACATCTTACCGCGCAATTATAAATGTTCCTAATTTCTTATGACCAGACTTTCCAAGGTTCTATGGCTGAAATCCCTGAGCCAGAAATAACAATAACCCTAATGAATGAGGATCCCAAGTACATATACCCTTAGACTCATGCTGAGCAGCCAGGAAAGCATAAAAGGACTGAAAAGAAGCCAGCAGGGTTCGGTCATAAGGAACTTTGAAGTTGATCGAGCACCAAAAGGTATCTCCGTGTTTGAGTCAAAAGGACGTTGTCGTCTAACCTTCGGAGCGTGTGGGTGAGGAACTGAGGCCCAGAGCAGTGACCCTGAGGTCCTAGAGCTGGCTCGGGAGCGGGGTCCCCCATCCTGCCCATCCAGCACGCCTGCCCAGAAGCACTCTGTGTTCTCCAAAGGAGCCGAATGGGCACGGGTGGCCTGTGGGGTGCAGGTGTGAACGGAGGTGGCGGGGAAAGTGTGCGGCGAGTCTGGAGACAGCTCTTTGGAAGAGAGCACCTGCACTGAGAAAAAGGAGGAAAGATGCGGAGGAGGGTGTGTTGGGGTGCAGGGGAAGGACACTGGAGGCGCATCCCGCCGGGACACAGGACTGACAGGAAGCTGAGTGCTTGCCAGGACAGAAATGCCGTTTCAGCGGTGCCCGTCGTCCGCTCCGCACCCGGCTGGCGAGGGCTGAGGGTGAGGGGGCTGGCTCCCTGCGCCGGGCCTCTTTTCGTACGGGTGTCTCGCTCACCTCCTGTGAGTCTAGCATCTAGCATCCAGTTTGCGCTCTTCGTGGCCCCTGAGCTCAAACCAGTCGCTTCCTCTGATGCACAGCTGAGGACTCAGCAATCCCTTCTGACTCTGGGGGGACTTGGTGCGAGAAGGTGTGTTCGAACCCGGTGTGGCCTTTTGTGTCGTGTAGGTGTCACGTGCTTTTCACCTCGTGCACTAGTGTTAAGCTGGACGTGGAGGGGGCCTGAGTCCCGAGGGACAGCGGCACGAGGCCACGTTCAGCCCTTTTCCCGAGTGGGTTGTGCCCAGGTGAGCTTCCCCTGAGCTGCTTTCCAGAAAGGCTTCTCCAGATGCCCCGCCCTCGTGGAACGGACCCTGGGTCGGGTTGCCTCTGCCACTGCCCTTTGCCCTTTGCCCTGTGTCCCCTTGGCTGCCTTTGCTCCCGCCCGCGGAGGCTGCGGGGGCCGCCCGTCACCATGGAGGCGGTTCTTGTTGGCTCTGCGGCCAGACTGTCTGGGACCGCGTTGTGCTACGTCAGCGACCTTTTGTGGAGCCACGAGCAGTGTGTGCGGCTTCTCTCTGGGCCTCAGTTTCTTTCTTTTTCTTTCACGGGGGGGCAGCCCCCCAACCCCGAGCGGTGGTATGAGGGTTAAGCAAGTCAGTATGTGCGTCTCAAGCTCCGAGCCTGGTGCCTGGCACAGAGCAAGCACCCAGTAAGTGTCAGTTACTCGTCCTCCGATGGTGCTGGGTTTGCGCCAAATCCAGGTTTTTCTTCTTCTGACTCTGCAACGTCCCCCACTCCTTGGTGCTGCAACTTGGTGAGAGGCCGTAGCCGTTTAGCGTGGCCCAGGTCTCTACAGCTCCCCTCCCCTTCGCTGCCCCACGCAGTCCCCAGTGCACACCGGCCTGGCCTCGTGGGTGGGACTCAAGCGGGGATGAAGGGGAAGCAGGGGAAGAAAACTTACAATGTTTGGGCAGGTGCTACGTGCCAGACGCGGTGTCAGACCCTCTGCGGACATTACTTTCATCGAGGGCTTGTGGTGGCCTTCAGAGTCCTTCTCGTTTGTTCGGAGGTCAGGGCCGGAGAAGTAACGTAAGCACAGCAAGACCGTGTATCTGTCGCCAGCGTCAGAGCTGGATGAGGACTCGCCTCTGTAGAGTCTGTGCTTGAGTTACCGGGACTGGGAGCAGCGCAGCACCCGTGCACCCTGCATGCACCGTCTCTGCGCACAGGTCTGTCTGCACACGTTCCACACACGGTCTCTGCACACACGGTGTCTGCACACACAAAATCCCAGCTCTACACATTCAGTTTCTCTGCACGCATTGTACACACACACACAGTCTCTGAATACGTGCTCTGTGCATAATCTCCGGACCAGACGGGGCTTGGAGGGGATCTGAAAAGCAGTGTGAGGTCATGTAGGAACCTTGGGTTGGAACCCCTCCTGTATTCGTCGTCCTCCCTCCCTCTCTTCTTTATTACCTCCTTTCTTACTGTGCCTGGCCCGTTCTGGGTCTTACATATTTGTCAAGGGAACAAATAAAAGAAAGGTTTCCAGGCACACAGAGAAGAAAGTAGTGATGATTAACCAGCACAGGCTTACAAAGCAGGAGCCATACTGCTCCCCGCGCCCCCCCTCCCCCCAGCCTCATTAGTGTCAGTTGCTAGGCAGGTAGGTGAGGAGATCTGCTTTCAGAAGGCACTTAACAAGGTCTCCATGATATTTTGTAGAGGAAACTTTTTTTTTTTTTTTAATGGACTGAGGATTTGGACTATTGGGGCATGTGTGACTGGTTGGGCTCGTTGTCCAGCTCAGGGAGCTGGAGGGGACTATGATAATTCCATGCTTTTCCAGCCCCATTTTCATCCCATTTTTAAAATTATTTTTAATTACAGGTGTCTTTAATGGCAGGGTGGTCAAGTGGCAAATAACAGGAAGCCAGGGGAAAATAGGAATATAGTGAAGGTGGAGATTAGCAGCACCAGTCGTGAAAGAAATAATGTTAGCTATTAAGTCGTCCTGACCCAGTGACATGAAAGTGAGTACACTCTTCGGTGGCATTAATAGAAACCTAAAGGCTAGAATAAGGGAGGTGATGTTTCTGCTTTCCCCTGCATTTCCTGCTGACACACAGAATATCGAGTCCGTTCTGTGAACTGCATTTGAGTTTTGAGGCCCGTAATTTGCAGCATTCAGAGGACACTAAAGAAAGCTTGAGTGTCTTGACTACGTTTAGCTTAGAGAAGAGAGAAGACTCACGTAGGGAGTGGAGGGGGGCCCCACGAGCTGAACCTGATTCAGAGGGACAAAAAACTTTGTACTGTTCCAACTAGAACGGGCGACCTGGGAGAGATGGTGAGCCCCCCACCATCAAAGCAGTAAGCGTCTGCCAGGCCCCTTCTGGTCTTGAGAATCCAGGAAGAGAAGAGAGATTTACCTGTTTCGTGCTCTGTGTATCACGTAGCACGCGCAAGGCACAGAGCAAAGCCAGACCGGCCGGGAGTGGACAGTTTGGAAATGGGAATGTTCTAGCAATGCCAAGTGAGTGCAGTTTGGGGTGCCAGAAGAGTGAGGATGAGAATGTCTAATTAGATTAAGGTGTGATCGAGAAGATAAGGAGCTGGAGAGAGAAGGTTGGGGCCAGAGGAATGAGGGGGGAAAGGCTGAGCCCGTGATAAGCTGCTGCTGCTGCTGCTGCTGCTCGAGGTTGAAGAGGTCCGAGACCTGTTTAAAAGTGAAAGTTGCATTGAGCCCCGTGGGTCATTCAACGTTGTATGGGCTCTTCACGTTTCGACATTAGGTCCTGAGTTCTTCGATGATCTCGCTAACACTAAGAACCTAAGATTTTCTTTTCTTTTTCTTTTTCTTTTCTTGGTTTCTAAGTTTCTTAAAGGGACAGAAGCTTAATATTTATCAGAAGCGGTACTTTTCAGGTTGCTAATATGGGAAGTGAGGCTGCCAAATTCATCCCAACAAATGTTAATCATCCTTGTCTCCTTGTTTAACCACCCCTCCCCTCTGCTACTCAGGACTGACAGTAGAACTAGGAACACCAGTCTCTCTCATCTTTCGTGCACACATTTCTCATTCTCCCACTCCCCACGTGTCTGTCTGTCTGTCTGTGTGTCAACACATGCTGAATTCTGGCAAGTACAGTCCAGGGTGGCACTGGTTCTTAGCAAATATCCAGAGTAGGTTATTTAGCTACCGAAGACAGTTTTCTGTAGGTCACAATCGCCTTGTGTCTTCTAAGGAAGTTACCAGACTGGGGATACACAGCACTTTGTATGTCTACAAGTATATATTTATGCATGCATATACAATGTATGTAACGTATATAACGTCCAGCTAACAGATACAGCATGCCTCAAGGAAGGCTTTTTGCAGAGAAAGTGGCAGCGAACCCAGAATGCCATGTTAATTCCTCCTTGGGCCCAGCACATTTGAGTAGAAGACAGATAGAAAGAAGACATTCCAGGCAGAGGGAACAGTAGGTGCCAAAGTGCAGAGGCAGAAGAGGAGGCTGCTTCAGGGAAAGGCTTTTCGCCTCTGGAATGTGGGGGTGGTGGTGCAGGAAGTGCCGAGGAGAGGGTGGCCAGTGGTTCAATTCCTTTGGCGGATGTTGAACAAGTTGAATGGATGGGCCTGCCTGACCAGTTTAATTTGTGGGGTAGAAAAGAGGGCAGCCCTGAGACTTTCTATCTTGAGGAAGCAAGAGAGAGGCTCTTTCTCCTTGGGGGAACAGGAAGGGGACCAGAAGGGACCGAGTGGCCAGGAGGGTTGGATGTGAGTGTTTGGATAATTAACACTCCACGTTGCTCTTGAGGCACCAGCGGACCCGCAGGAGAGGTTGGATGCGCTCAGCTGGAACACAGGAGCAGGGCAGAGGCTGGGTGGGAGTGTTCTGTAGATGGTGAATAAAGCTGGGGGTGGGAGTGAGTGAGTCTAGCCTGAGTAAGGTTCACGGGGTAGCAAAGGCAGAGGAAGCGATGAACGAAGGCAAAGAAAAGTTTGCCAGAGGCTTAAGAAGAGAACCCGGAGAGAGGGAGAGAGCGTGGGGTCCCAGGAAGCAGAGGGAGACTGCTGGTTCCTTGGAGAAGGGCAGGGGCAGGGAGCTTCCTCAGGGGTTTGTGAGGACGGGTGGAGAGTGGCCAGCACTGCCGCGGTGACTGTCACCCCTCAGTACCCTGCATTCATCCAAGGGTGGTGTCATGCAATAGAAATTAGGGGGGAAGTGCTGGGAGGGGCCCAGCCCGTGGCGCTTGCTTCCCAAACAGTTGCCGAAGAAAAGAAGGAAGCAAGAAAGGGCCACTTCATGTATGCGGTCCCTTCACAGACCAGCTGCTGCGACCTGGCACCGGTGGAATTTCTGTGGCGTTGCCAGGCTCTTTTGTGGGTGACAAGTCAGCGGGGAGCCTCTCTGGCACAGGGACCCACAGCGTGACTGCAGCAGGGTCGCCATGCTCCAGAGGCGCCTTGGTTCTGAACTTGTAGCTGTAATTGGTATCGATGCATTTTCAATTATGGCTGAAGGGAGTGGATTCAGATTTAGTTAGTGGGCCTCCAAATTAAACTTGGGAACACAGTCCTTGTGAAAAATCATGTTAGCTTATCAGTAGTTGGCAAACACTTATACAACGGTGGTTCTGGCTGTGCCTTTGGCTGCATACTAAACTGAACAGCAAGCTGTGTCCACTGATTGAATGAAACAAAAATAATGATTTTGTGTTACAGGGAACTTTTTACAATATGCCAGAGGGACCTACTGGAGTCTCTTTAATCTTGAACAATGGTTGTTTCTTGCAGAGGCAAATTATGCAAATCGGTACTTAGTGTTTCATAATCAATCAGGTCTTTGTTGGAAGTGTTGTGAGTGCCAGCAGAACAGAATTCCTAGCATGGGGGGGGGGGGAGTGTGGGGGGTGGCTTGCAAGTCAAACCACTGCTGTGACCAGCAAAGGACACTTGTGACCGCTTTGAACTCTCCCCAGTTAAAAGGCAGCCGTCCTTTGAGAAGAATCCCACCGTTTTGTACCAGGCTTTTTGTTTTACGGTGTATCTCGCTTTGGGTAATTTACAAAGTCCCCGGGAAGGAGCAGCTCGCAGGACTGTTCTGTGGGCGACCCACCCAGACAGAGCTGGGCCTGCCGCCTGGGATGGCAGATGGCAGCCATGCTCCTGCCCCTGGAGCTCCCTTTGTGCCCAACCTGCCTCCAGCGCGGTCTCTGCACGTCGACTTGGGCTCATCCGAGCGCACGTGTAGATTTCCAAACAATGGCGTCTCGGCTTCGGCCTGCACAGAACAGTTAACCTTTAATAATGCTTTGATTCTAGATCAAAAAACAAAGAACCAGAGAAATTTTAAAAGCCCTTGGGAAAACGTGGTGATGTGTTTGAGAGTTCCTGTCAGTACTACAGCTGTAAGACTTGGGTCGCCATCTAGTGGATAACGGGAAGTATGAGCCGCCGCGCTATGGGGTTGAACCCTCCTCTTAGTTGTTGAAAGGGGTAGAAGATGGGTTTGGTTCGGAACACGGAATCACCCTCGGGGAACCGCGTTGGGCTAGGCGTGCGCCTGAGCAGCTTACGTCAGATAGACCCGAAAACATTTCACAAGATGCTAACGTCTCTGAAAGAGATCCACGTGCAGGAGAGGGCCTTGACCTGGCCTGGGAGTGGCAGAGAAGGCTTTTAGGAGGCATCATACTTGAGCAGAGGGCTTGGGGCAAGAAGACTGGGATCGGGCGGGGGGTGGGCTTCGAATCTGGAGATGTCCACAGGGAGAGGGACACCCAGGGCTTAAGGAATCAGGCCTGATTTGTCGGTAATGGGGAGTCCCTGTGCACTTTGTCAGGAAGTGTGTGCGAAGATTTGCCTTTTTGTCCAGAAGTATTTTTTGTCTGGCTACAAAGATTATACATGCTGATTATAGAAAAATGTTAAAGTACAAAAAGGTTTTAAGAAAAAAGCAAAATCTCCAAATCTCACCACCCAGACAACCGTCAGTATTTTGAAGAACAGTTTTCCGACTTCCTCTCTGTGTATGTGTACAACGTTAGGTATGATTTCGTATCTTTTCCATAAGTGCATCATGCAGTATGTGCTTTGGGCGACCTTGCTTTCCCCTCCGTGCTCAACAATATGCTTGTGGGAAACCATCCATGTCTGCGGCCCAGGCTCACCCAGGGTACCTCACAGGATTTCATTGGTGTGCACGCTGGGATGTTAGGGGTTTAGTTTGGTCCCTCCTGGTAAAACCTTGTATGTACGAGGACAGGTGATGTGACAGTCTTTTTTTTTTTTTTCCCCTGTCAAATGCATCTGGATTAGGAAACACACTTTTTATGGTAGATGGGTTATAGAGAATTTCAACGTCTTGATGATTTTGGGAATTAGTCTTATTTAAATATGGCCACTTAAAAGTGAATTTATGTTCAGAGAAAGAAAGGAACGGGTCACATGAATACCTGTAGTTTCAGAATGCAGTTCAAATCGCTTGTTTGATTAAGTATCAACTTCCTAAAGAGGCCAGATCCTGGCCGACCCTGGAGTGTGGCTGTTAGCTTTGTGCTGTCCCATAGCTGGAGACCAGGCCTTGAACCGGAACAGCTCGGCTCAGCTTTGGGTACTTCTGATCTCAAAATGTCCCTTCTACACTCGTGGTAAAAGCAAGCCTCACAGACCTGCCGTGCTCGGATGGGACGGCGGGGTCATCTTTTGGGTGGACTTGGAGAGCACTTGCTTTGGGAGTCACAGTCTCCCATTGGTTTCGAACCGCTTACCTGGGATGTGTACCCTCCATGTCCTCTCATCTGTGACCTGGGATTATAGTGGAGCCTACCCACAGGGCCGTCGGGAGCAAATGAGATAATGGACGCGTGGTATTGACACTGGTAAAAGCTGGCAGGTAGCTCGTGCTACTGCTGTTTCCTGAAAGCTTCATTCTCCACCCTCTCTTTGTAGTGAAGCCCAGGGAGATTAAGCGACTTGCTCAAAACTTCAGTTGGCAAAGGTTAAGAGTTTAGGGGAGCCTATAAGAGCACCCCTTTCTTCTCAGCCCAATTTTGGAACCACCTGAAAGAGAAATACAGGAGTTAGAACAGGAAACTCCACACAGGGAGCCTGGCTTTAGGTTCGTAGTGAAATATGGGGGGAGCTTGGGTCAGAATATCCCCCCTCTGCTGGCTGGCTGGCTGGCTGATGGGAAAAACGGAGAGGGCGAGAAGGAGCCGAGCATGCCCATTCTCCTTTCTCCAAATCATAAACCAGTTAAGTGGCTCCTCTTCCCTCTGAGGCCAGGATATTGGTCCCACTGAAGTCTCCCTGCACCTGAAGCCTCGGGAGTGGGGGGGCAGGGTCTCCTTCAGCAGGGGGTGGCAAAGCAGAGGTCAGAACCCAGGAGTCTCTGCCAACCCCCTGGGTTTCTTGCCCTTCTCTCTCTTGCCCGCCCTGCTCCACCCAGACCCGCAGTCATGTGCCCAGAGTCGGCTCCTTTGCCCATGTCCGCCCAGGGCTAAAGGTGGCTGCAGGGAAGAAAAGCCGTTGGGGAAATTGCCTTCATTGCTCGTTTAAGCCATATGTTGAGGCTGTTTAAGGATTGAAGGAAGCTCAGGATGAGCTGAGCATCAGGAAGACTGCTGTTCTTCCTGACCGCCCTGTTTCCTTGCTCATGGCTGTGGGCCTTCCCCCCCGACATCCAGGTGACCTTGCCAACTCCAAGGCTGCCGTGTCGCAGAACGCGAGACCCAGCAGCCGCCCCGGGAGGAGACGGCTGGAGCCAGTGGCAACATTCTCTTCCGATATGTGAATATTCGTACTGTAACATATAGGTGACTTTTAAAACGAGCGTTGTGTGTGGAAGCTTTTCTTGCAGATCTTTCTGTATCCGCTGTAGTTAAACACGTTTTTTAAGATCAACATTGTATACAAATACTCTCACACGAAACCCAGCTTCTATTACTGGGAAGAAGGATGTCAAACTTCATTAAGTTAAATATTAGTAGTCTTTTGACAGAATAATACAGGATAAGTGACTTCGCCTTTGAGTCACAGAGACCTGTGATCAGTCTCAGCTCTGTGTCTTTTTTTTTTTTTTTTAAGTTTATTTATTTATTTTAAGAGAGAGTGCGAGTTGGGGAGGGGCAGGGAGATGAGAGACAGAATCCCAAGCAGGCTCCGCACCGTCAGTGCAGAGCCCGACACGGGACTCAAACCCAGGAACCGTGAGATCACGACCTGAGCTGAAAGCAAGAGTCAGATGCTTAACCGACTGAGCCACCCAGGTGCCGCCCCACCCCGTTCTGTGTCTTACTAGCCTTGTAACCTTGCATGGCCTCAGTTTTCATGTTGCTTAAATGGGAACGGGGGTCATGTCTAACTCATCCGGCTGCTCTGGGGAGAGTAAAGGGCAGCCCGTGCCGAGCAGTTTCTGCACTGCCTGGTACATGTGGCTGGTGCTCAGTGAGTGACGGTCGCCGTCGGCTGTAATCACGTGTGTGGTGCTTTGCTGAACACGGGATATGAGAAGAAAGGAACAGCTAGACGTTACTCGCTCGGATGCTCTTCTCGGTTCCCAGTCATCCCTTTGTAGATACTGTGCTGGAAAACTGCACTTGTGACCTGTCCACAATGTGTGCTTTAATTTGGAGGCTGAGAACGCAAGCCTGATACTTAGAACGCCAGGGCTCCAGCCAGACTTCAGCCCGAGGTGTCCCTCAGCACGTGGTCTGTCCCGTCTCTGACTCCGTGTTGTGACCTGTAAAATAGGCTTGATGCTGTCCCCTGTGATCTCGCCTGGGAGAGTCAGGTGAGCCAGTGCACGCAGCTCTGGGAACGGGAAGAGCTCTGGGAAAAGCCTGGTACACCGTCTTTTCTCGGTGACGGTTTTGGATTTTGAAAGGGGCGTCCACCCTGATAAATGGAATTCTAAGCAAAGATTGCAAGTACTTAGAAATAAAGCCGGTAGAGATTGTGTGTGGAATTGAGTTGTTGGTTCAAGTGTGGACAGCAGAAAATCTGCACACAAAATGACTAAAAGTGTTAAGGGAAGAAAGCCCTAAATGGGAGATGCTTTAAAATGTTTTTTTATTAAGGGAGACTTCAGATACTCCGTGAAGCAGACAGGATGGATGACGAAGCCGCAGGTACACGTGTGCCCATCCTCACCTCTTACCGGCCCACAGCCCGTCCTGCTTCGTCTGATGCTCCCCTCTTCTCCATGTTGTTTTGAAGCAAATCCCAGGTGTCCTATTTGATTGGTAAATTTTCAGTGTATTTCTCTAAAAGAGAAGGATTTTAAAAACAGGGAAGTGAATCATAGTGCTTCAGATATTAAATACCTCCTGCATTCCTTTTCTGTCTCAGCCTGCAGTTCACGTCTCATTTTAAACTGTGTTTTATGTTGGAGACGGTGGACGCTTCTCATACAATGTAGCAATGTAGTCAAGCCACAGCCGGTGGGCATAAGAACTCTTCCTTCCGTGGTGGGCCGGCCATCAGTCAGCTGGAAGGTGACGGGCTTTGTGAGAGCAGACCGGCTCCTGTGAAGCATGCCAGGCTGTGCATCCTCGGACCTTAGTGCTCGCGCTGCCCCTCTGCGCGCACCGTGCTGACTCCAGGAGAAACACGCACAGATGGCCGGTGTTCCCCCCTTTGTTGGTTGGTTCACACGGTTGTGTAGGTACAATCTTGTGACAGGTCTGATACCTTTTTGACCCAACTCGTACGTCAGGACTTATCAGATCTTGAAGCTCTTTCTGTTGGATTTCCAGCCCGCCACAAACTACCCCCCCCCCCTGCCCTTTTCCTTTTCCAACATTTATTCTCTACTGCAGATACAAAAATGAATAGGGCATAGATCCTGACCTCACGGGGCTCAGTTGAAGTCTAGCGGGGGGTCACAGATAAATACTTGTTATGTTCAATGGAAAGTGCTAACAGGTATCTGTAAAATACTAAGAAAGGTGTTCAGGAAGGCTTCACGGAGGAGGTGACATTTAAATGGAACCTGGAAGGACGAGCAGGGATTCTTCTGGTGGCATGGGGTTGGGGTGAAGAGAGCTGCTCTGGGCAGAGCAAGAGCAGTCACGAAGGCACAGAGCTGTGAAAATGGGGTGTCCCTCACCTGCCCAAGGCTGTGATGTGCCCCACAACATGGTTCAGTCCCCAAAATACTCCCTGTTTTCAACCCTTGCGTTTGTCACTCACCTGGTCCCACAGAGACCCTTCCAGTGACCTGTTCCTTCTCCCGAGACTCTTCCTCACCCCCTCCATGTCGTTCAGCGATACCAAGACTAAGAGATCGACACTAGTTTAGATCTTTATGGGGCAATAAAATTTCCATTTTACTCCGATTTCCTTGTCAAACTTGACACCGGAATGGCCTTTCTCCTTTTAAAAGTGAGGGGCGTTCTCTTTGGACACACACATAAGTGATTCTTTTAAAGTTACCACTAGATGTGGAAACATTCACAATTCAAAGCATACAAGTGCTCACACCCCTGCAAATTTGAAAATACAAGAGCCATAATAGAATTGTTGAAATATAATAAGCTGTCTTTGGCAATGACACCTCCCCACCACGTGAGGGTGGGTTAAGAAGGCAGCTCTCTGCGCCGTGGGAAGAGGGCTCTCACCAGACCACGTCTGCTGGTACCTTGATCCAGGACTTCCCAGCCCCCAATACTGTGAGACCGTGTTGTCATTTAGGCCACGCAGCCTGTGGTATGTTGTTATAGCAGCTTAAATTAGGACACATTGTATTAGTTTCTTACTGCTGTTGTAACAATTTACCAAAAACCCGGTGACTTAAAGCAACAAGAGTGTATTATCTTATGGTTTTGTCGTCCGAGGTCCAAGACGGGACTTTGTAGGTTGAAATCAAGGTTGGGCAGGGAAGCGTTCTTTCCTGGAGAGACTTAAGGGAGAACCTGTCTCCTTACCTTTCCCAGCTTGTAGAGGCCAACTGCATCCTCAGCTCCCTCCTCTGTCTCCAGAGCAACCAGTCCTCCTCCCACTGCATCACTCTGCCCTCCCTCCTGCCCTTCCTCTTCGACATTTAAGGACCTTGTGATTATATGGGGCCTTCCTACTGGATGAGCCAGGATAATCTCCCTATTTTAAGGTCAACTGATGAGAACCTGAATTCCATGTGCTATGTTAATTCTCCTCTGCCTTCTAACAGAACGTATTCACAGGACTTGGAAGCCTTTGCAGGGGGAGGGTGGCATTTTTGTACCTGCAACAGCAAACACAGTTCTTTAGGGCTTATCCGGTACCCACTGTTTTGTTAACATTCAGTAACAGTTTTTGAGGCTCTGCTTTGCTCCGGGAACTGTGCCTGATAAGCACAGGAAAGGGAAAGGGACCCATCACCCTCTAGGGGCTTGCCATCTACTGAAGGGAAATTGGTCTGAAATTAGTCACTGTGGTCATGAAGGGAGGTCATGAAGGAAGGGGTGAGGTCGAGGTGCCACGTTTTGTGGGGGAGTGGGGTCTGACTGTGCCCGGGGGTGTGGAGCAGATACAGGGAGGGAAAGAGGAGAAGTCTGTGCAGGAGGGAAGGTGGGTAGGGCATTCCAGGGAAAAGGAGAACCATATGGGTGTGCGTGTTGGGCATCTCTGGGACTTGGAGCCTGGCGCCTGCTGGGAGTGTGGCAGGGACTGAGGCCACACGGGACTTGTGGAGCTGGACCGTGAAGGGCCTTGAGTGCTTTATGGGAGTTTGGACTTGACTCCATTGTTTAGGCCTGGAGGTTACTTGTTGGCTGCCCTTTGGCAAATCAGCCTTGGAACTGCTGCTTTTGGCTACAGTGTATTTAAATGTTTATTTATTTTTGAGAGGGAGGGAAGGGGAGAGAGAGAGAGAAGGAGCAAGGGTTGGGGCAGAGAGAGAAGGAGAGAGAATCCCAAGCAGGCTCCAAGCTGTCGGCAAAGAGGCTGACGCGGGGCTCAATCTCATGAACCATGAAATCGTGACCTGAGCCACAATCAAGAGCCGGCTGCCCGACTGAGCCACGCGGGTGCCCCTGGCTGCGGTGTGTTTTAAATCCAGAAGTCACCACCGCCAGATGTCCTGTAGCATCCGCCGTTTACCTCGCCTCTTGCGGGCAGTGGCTGGGCAAGGGGACAGAAACCGTTGCAAGTTGGAAAACAGGATGGTAGCGTGATCAGTTCTTAACGTGTGGTGCAGTAAACACTTCGTTTGTACTTCTCTTGAGTATTTTCCCCAACAGTCTTAAAAGGCAGATTTTGCAAGGCAGCTGAGGGGGAAAGTAGGAATAAGAGTGTGAGGAAGGTAGCTGTGTTGTGCAGGAAAATAGGTCGGACGTGGACTCCGATGGTCCTGCGTTTGACTGTAAGCCCTGCCACGCGCTGACGTGCCAAGTGGGTAACGGTGGGTGAGTCCCTTAGCTTCCGTGAGGTTCATTTTGCCACGCTGGTTCCCGTCGGAGAGCAGTGCCGCGAGTGCCCAAGCAGGACAGCAGGGAAGAGAACGAGGTGGTGT
Source organism: Panthera onca (assembly GCF_046562875.1). Taxonomy (NCBI): domain Eukaryota; kingdom Metazoa; phylum Chordata; class Mammalia; order Carnivora; family Felidae; genus Panthera; species Panthera onca. The sequence continues at coordinate 6,444,283 of NC_138342.1, forward strand.
GAGTGAAAATACCTAGCAGGGCAGGGCTAGCGGACAGACTCTCAACCCTGGTTCGTTACCCGGCGAATGAGCGAGTGCCGTGGCCACGCTTCATTTTCAGTGTGATTCCTGCTCTGCACGTGCCTGAAGGCCCTTTTCCGAACCAGATTTATTATTTATCTAGACCCTGTGGGAAACCGAACCGATCCTCTGTTGACCTGTCTCCAGACAAACGCTGAATGTTTTCTTTGTGATAAATACTATCTTTGTATTCAGACATACGCTCGTTCCACAGATACTCGTCGACCACCCCCGTGCCCCATGTGGCGCTGAGACCTGCGAGGGGGCTGCACAGCCCCCGCCCGTGCGGTTCACCGACAGGGAAGCAGAGGCCGTGGCCGTGAGTGACTTGGTGCCACGTGGGCGGCATGTGGAAGTGCTTTTAGGTTGAGAGCAAAGCGAGAAACAGGCTGAGTTGGCCTTGACAGAAACACTGTCATGGAAAAGATGAAAGTTCAGCGGACCCTTCAAGGCCGGGGTTGTGTATGTCTGGAAGAGGTAGCAGGGGCATTAGGAAAACGAGTGAGCGCTGGTCAAAGGACAAAGCAGACCACCGGCCTGGTTAATCAGTCTCTCCTTCTGGAAACACTTTTGTCCCTGTCGACCAAGATCCTAGACTTCTTCCCACCTCTTTTTACTTCATTTTACTTAGTTTGTAATCCCTAGCTCCACACGCAGTACCTGGGCACACGGTAGGTGCTTTAGAGTAGGGTTCGCTTATGCTCGTCCCCAGCCGTCACAGAGGCAGTCCTTTGTGCCTGGTGGCCTTTCGGTTCATCCGTGGAAGTAGGCCATCGGGAGGATGGAGGTTTGCTGTGTGGGAATCTGTCGTTGCCTCTGAAGCTTTTAAATCTGCTGCTCTGCAGGGCCCCACCTGCAAACCTGGTATCTCCAGCCTTAGACTCCGTCCCCAGAACACTTGGAAGACGCAGTTTTTGTCTGTGGTTTTAGAAGACACATGAGGAAAGGAATTGGCCTTTGTTGAGCATGTGCTGTGTAGATGTTAGACGTGCATGATCTTATTTAATCTGGACGTTCCTTAGAGGTCATCTCTTCATAACATCCTGGATCTATCACAACACTTACAGGTTCAGGGGCGACTTTGGGAAAGTTAACCAACAAGTTAATGACAACAGATGACCCTTGACCAACCTGGGTTTGGGTTGCCTGGGTTCACTTATGTGCAGATTGTTTTTTTGGATAAATGCAGTATAGTCCTGTGAGTGGGTTTTCTCTTTCTTATGGTTTTCTTTAAATTTTTTTTTAATCTTTATTTATTTTTGAGAGAGAGACAGAGTGTGAGCAGGGGAGGAGCAGAGAGAGGGAGCCACAGAATCCGAAGCAGGCTCCAGGCTCTGAGCTGTCAGCACACAGCCCGACGCAGGGCCCGAACCCAGGAACCGTGAGATCATGACCTGAGCCAAAGTCGGACGCTCAACCGACTGAGCCACCCAGGCGCCCCATCTTTCTTATGATTTTCTTAATAACATTTTCTTTCCTCCTGCTTGGTTTTTTGTATGAATTTAGTATATGATATAACGTACAAAATACGTGTGAATTGACCATTTATGTTATTGGTAAGGCTTCTTGTCAACAGTAGGCTACTAGTAGTTAAGTTTTTGGGGAGGCCAAAGTTATATATAGATTTTCTGTGTGGGGGTTGGCGCCCCTCGCCCCGCATTGTTCAAGGCTCAGCTACATATGAGAATCCAAACCGAAGTCGTCCCGTTTGTGGCTTCAAAATTTTTCTATAACCTGCATTCCATCCTCTATTAATTTAAATTACACGTGAGTGTAACATATCCATATCACTCTCTCTCTCTTTCTCTCTCTCCCCCCCCCCCCCCATGTTAACAGTTTGCTTTCTTTTCATTCTAGATTTCACACATTGGCAAACTGAGAGATTTTCTCCTGGAACACAGGAAAGATTACATTAATGCTTATAGGTAAGTGCATACTTCTTACCATGGCTTTGGTGACTGAATTCTTTTCCATACCTATATTCCTTTTGAGGCGTTTGCCCTTACTTTTTACTTACTCACCCAGAGTCGCCGTGGGGAAGATCGGTTCAGCCGTGGTGTCGGTGGCAGAAAGGACCGCCCGTCCCCAAGATAGGCTCTTCTCTACCCTCCAAGTCCCAGTGCCCCCCACGGCACGATCTTCAGGATCGATGCTGCCACACGTTTGCACATGTGTTGGTGCCACACACGTTGTGAAACACGTAGACACACACGAGACCCACTCTCTCAGCACGGACTTACGGAACCCACGATGGAACGCTGCCGGTCGTGTAAACATGTCATGTCGGTGCGTTTCTTGCATCTAGAGAGGGTTTGGTTAGCTTGCTTTTTTAAAAGAGAGAAAGCATTTTGATTGAGCCTTCCAAAATGGTTTCTGGAATGGACTCCGGCTCTCAACAGATACAGGAGCGTTGCAGGGCAGACACCTTGTCTCCTGTGCTTCCTGACCTCCATTCATACCTGGCGGTGGGGTGGACTGTCCGCCATGGGACTCCGCTTCAGGCCTACTGTGTGAATTCACGAGGAAGTTGGATGGGATGTGCGAAATGACATCATAAGTAATTTTATACTTTTAAATGTGCTTTGTTCGTATGGTTTCGGAATGTCGTAAAATTCTTACTCTCAGTGCATAGTACCAAGAAGAGCTTCTTTTTAAGCTCTCAGTTAAAGTAATAGCTCAACACTAGATGGCAGTGCAAATTTCATTTCCTGAGGTGTGCGAGTGTCTCCAGTACTGATTTGATAGTCCGTAAGAGTGGAAGCTACAGCCATTTTGGGAAACTCAACCAAACTGGCATAAACCTCTCTTTCTAGCTCCTCCCTTTGTACCTGACCCCTTAGGTCACATAAGTGGCTATAGAGGCCTTGCCTGGAAATCCATTGTTAACTTCCCTTTGCCTTGAAAAGGCGTCCAACAAGGCAGATGTTTTAAATGTTGGTTTAGTTCAAGCCACCCCACTCCCTTATTAGCACTGTGAACCTGAGAAGGTCATTTAATCTGTAAAACCCTGTCTTTCTCCAAACCGGGACTTAGCGAACTACCGCCTGTAGGCCAAGTCCACCCAGCTGCCTGTTCTTGTACAGCTTGTGAGCTAAGAATAGTTTTCGCATTTTTAAACAGCTTGGAGAAAAGACTAAGATCTCACCACATATGAAAATGATACGAGATTCACATTTCAGTGTCCACAAATAGAGTTTATTGGAATACCACCAAACCCATTCATTTACACATTATCTTTGGCTGCTTCCGCGCCACAACAGCAGAAGTGAAGGGCTGCGGCAGACCGTGCAACTTGCAAAGCCTAATGTATTTACTCTCCGCCCCTTTTCTTTTCTTTTTTTTTTTTTAAACGTTTTATTTATTTTTGAGACAGAGAGAGAGACAGAGCATGAACGGGGGAGGGGCAGAGAGAGGGGGAGACACAGAATCGGAAGCAGGCTCCAGGCTCTGAGCCATCAGCCCAGAGCCCGACGCGAGGCTCGAACTCACAGACCGCGAGATCGTGACCTGAGTGAAGTCGGACGCTTAACCGACTGAGCCACCCAGGCGCCCCTCTCCGGCCCTTTTCAAAGCGTTTGCAGAGCCCTGCTCTAAACAGAGGGGTTGATGATCCCTCACCAGCTAGTCGAGAGATTCATACAAGACAGTATAATTGAAATGCAGTGCCTTTCCATGCATTTATGAGATGATTGTAAAGGGTGCTGCTCTGTAACTTGGCAGTCGTTTTCACCTTTTCTTAAAAAATGTTTATTTATTTTTGACAGAGCACGTGCGCGAGCGTGAGTCGGGGAGGGGTAGAGACAGCCGAGGGGACAGAGGATCTGAAGTGGGCTCTGTGCTGACAGCGGTGAGCCTGATGCAGGGCCCAAATTCAGGAACCGCGAGATCATGACCTGAGCCGAAGTCAGACGCTCAACCGACTGAGCCCCCCAGACGCCCCTCAACTTCTGATGATAAAAGTGATGTTAAAGGCATTTATTTCTGCTCAGCTCCCACACAGCGTGCATCCATGTTCCCAGACGGCTCCGAGCCCTCTCCCTTTGTCGCCCGGTAGAGCCAGCTGCTGGCCCACGGCTTCCTCCTTCCCAGCTGCTCTGCGGCAGATGCACAGATGGACACCCCAGATCTCTGGGGGCCAGTCCCGCTCTGCCACTTACTGGTTGTGTGGCTTGAGTGTCGGAGCTCTGGCCCCTGAGGCTTTTTGATCCCGACTCATCCATCTCCCCATTGTGGAAACTCAGTCTTTTACTCATTTTTCCCGCTGCAGCTGCTCTTTGCCGCCACGTGCATCCTGAGCTCCAATCCTACCCCTGTTCGCGTCCCTTCGAAAGAACGTGGGCTCAGGGGGTCAGGCACACCGAAGTTCAGTCTCACTGACGCCCAGTGTTAATCGTGTGAGTGTCTAGAGCTCGCTTCACGTCTTTGTGCTTATTTTCTTTTTTGTAAAATGTGGATAATGTTCTCGTGAGGATTACATGAGATGCGCAAGCTCCTGGCACATAGAAGTCCCCTGGGGAACGGCAATAGGATTGGAACCCCGTGGGACCTATAATGAACTTGTGTGGGGGGGTGGTCAGTTAATAAAAAACACGCGTCTCCTTCCTGCCCGACAGCGGTGGGAGGGAAGGAGAGAGAGATGGCATGCAGGAGTCAGGTGAACGTGATGAGATGAACGAGTTACCAACTTTATCACCGGTAAAAATCCAGGGGGGCGGGCAGAGCTTAGGTCTGAGGGCGGGCGGCCTTGCTGAAGGCTCCTGAATTAGACTCGCTCAGCCATGACCGCCACCGAACGGTCACAGGCGCTGGAGCACAGAGAGTGGGGCAGGCCCCTTTATAGCACAGGAGAGAGAGGAAGACAGCAGGACATCAGTTCTCTGTAAGCAAGCAGATCCCGGAGAGGAGAGAGAGAACAGAGCTGTGGCTAGATGCGTGTGCGTGTTCGTGCCCGTGCCCAGGGAAGTGCCCTCCCGCATGAGGGCAACAAAACTATACCACTTGAGGGGAAAATTTCCTTGGTTTCTGTTGTCCCTAATAGAACCTAGGACCAGGGGGTAGGCATCCCCTCAGTGACGTGCGTTCTCTCCCGATAGATAAGGGCCGCCCTTGTCGTGCCCCAGCAGGTCCCCCCTCCTGACGGTGTAGACGTCCACAGCCTGCCTTTGACCACTTCTGCCTCCCAGTGTGCTGGCCTTGGCCAGGAACATTTTAGATGAAGTATGATCATGGAATTGAAAGAAAAATTGCCTTCAGACCCATAAAGCTATGTTAGTTTGACATAATTAGGAAGCTGTAATTTTTTCCATAATGTAGAGCTCAGACTTTATTGACCCATTTAATTTTTTTTTTTTTTTTAGTAATGACATTTTACTAGAGCAGAGCAGCACGCAATGAGGTGGCCTCTGGCTGGATCTCTTGAATGATTTTAATTAAAAATAATGTTTCCACTTCTGGTAGATGTACCTTTTCTGCAGTGTCTTGGCAACAAAACAATACCACTTGGGGGGGAAACTTCCTTGGTTTCTGTTGTTACTAATAGAATAACCATACTGTCAATTTCCAACTCAAAAGGTTAACGGGTAATGTTCCTAAAGGAACATCACCTTTTAATTGAGTAATCAGTCTTATCAAATTAACCTTTAGACCTTTTCAGTTTCCCTGAGCCGAGTTTCCATTAAATCAAAATAGAGAGTAGGAGGATGTTAATCTAATGTTCTTGGAATTAGTCATTTATAGATCCGCTCCACCCACGGGGTGCGTGTTCACTTGGAGGTACCTTTCTTATTTATTTGTCCCTGACCCCTTTTCGCCTCCGTTTCTGGTGAGAGTGTTTCTAGTTTCTGTTCGGGAGGAGCACAAGACCAGAGGCCCCCCTGCTCCTGTTTTCCCTTCCCCGCTCTGCCTGAGGGGCTGGGGGAATGGAGTGTACCTTACGTAGGGCACATTCTGTTAGCATTACCTGGCGTGACCTTGGTTAAACCAAACTAGCTAAGAAAATGAGATGCCAGGGAGGTCCAGGTTCCGCTGAGAGTAGGACCATCTGTTTTCCAAGAACCAAGGGGTTTCCTTCTGTCCTTCCAACTCTACCCCAGAAAGTGAGGGGCTGGGGTCAGGGGGTGGGAAGGTGCCTCACGCAGGGAGGAGAGAGGAGACTCACCCAACGCCCGGGACTGAGAGGCCCAGGCTCACTACTCCCTTCTCTCTTAGGAGGGGTCTGTTCCTAGGATGGATGCAGTCACTGCCTTTGCCCCTGAAGTTTTCCAGGGAAGGCTCTGGAAGGGCTCTGCAGGGGGCCTCCTAAGGAGCACAGATGCAGCTGTATATCAAGCCTGTTCTGCCATCAGCCTCATGCACCGAGTCGGGTCGTTCAAAAAGTATTTGATTATGATGCACCGATCTATCAGCCTGCCAGATCCTAAGCATCGCTCTTGATGATGCGGATACAGCAGTGAACAGGCAAAAAGTCCTTGCCTTTGTGGAACTTAGATTTTTGTGGGGGAAGACAAACAAAATTAAAAAGTCAACGATACAGAGTGTTAGAGCAGGATAAGTGCTTTTAGGAGGAGGGGGAGGGGAAAGTGGCTAGAAAACGTCAGAAAGGATACAGTCTTATTAAGGTAGGTCAAGGCAGGCCTTATTAAGAGGGGGACGTTCAGTAAACACCTAAAAGAAGGGATCAGTTTATGCAAATATCTGGGGAAAGAACATTCCAGAAGAGGGCAGCCAGCAAGTATAAAGGTCCCGGTGTAGGAGCATGTCTGGAACGTTGCAGGAGCAGCAAGGAGGCTGGTGTGACGGGGCAGGAGGGTTGGGGCCTAGGTGAGGATGAGCTCAGAGAGGCAGCAGGAGCCAGATCTTACAGGCCATCTTAAGGATCTTGTAGCTTTTGCACGCACCTTGGCTTCTATTCTAAGCGGGGGGAGGCCACTGGAAGGTCTTGTAAGGACGAGTGATAGGACATGAGTCACTTTGTAACAGCATCAGTATGGCTGCTGTGTTAGGAGAGGCCAGAACAGCAGACCTGCAAGGAGGTTCCAGTTAAATCCAGGCGAGGGATGTCATGGCATCGTGGACCAGAGACAGAGCAGTGGGTGTGATAACAAGAGTTCAGATTCTGGAAATATTCTGAAGGTCGAGTCAAGGAGCGGGTTTGAGAAGAGCAGGCAGGGGCTCAAGGTGGGGCACATTCGTGACACAAATTCAACATCTGAGTGGACGGTTAGATATTCGTGCCTCAAGTTCTTGGAGAGGTTTGGGCTGAGATAGAAGTTTGGGACTTGTGGGCATAAAGCTGATATTTGCACTGCTAAAGCCACAAGACCAGACCAACTCACCCAGTGGGCAGTGTGGAGAGATTTCAGGGACTGGGCCATGAAATGTCCATCTTTAAGTGTTCAGGGGGCTAAGAGGTGTCCACAGAAAGCCTGAAAACGAGCAGTGGGTGAGGTGGGAGGAAATCAGGAGGGTGGTGTCGTGGAGGCCAGAGGAAGAAAACTTGAGTCAGGGAGGGGAAGCCCCCGGTTCCTCCCAGTGTGTGCAGTGTAACTGGGTAAGGGCTGAGCCGCTGTGGGGGCTGCTGGTGCCCTGGGAGCGAGGAGAGTAAAGTCTCCTTGGATTGGGGTCAAGAAACAGTGGTCTGGAAACTGGGGACCTGGGTGCAAACTTACTGGAGAAGTTTCACCTTTAAGAAGAGAGAAATTAGCAGTAATTCTTAGGAGACATGGAATTGAGAAGTTTTGTTTCATTTTATTTGTTTAAAATGGGAGAATAATGCCACATTTGGGGGAAAGATCCAGTAGACGGGGGAAAAATGCTATTGGTAACTAACACAGGTAGCTACGTTCGCTCTGTGCTGGCCCCGACTAGGCGCTGCGCGCACATGGTCGATGGTGCAGGGGCGAGAAGGAGCACTGCGGGGGCTGCCCTGGTGTCAGGGGGGGCAGAGCTGGTAGGTGGACATCCACCCTGGACGCGGAGTGAAGGTAGTGTCTGCGGGCCCAGCGGAGGAGGCTGGGAGGAGTGGGGGGAGCCTGGGGGCATTCTCCAAAACCAGGAAGCAGTTATCGCTCACCCTGAGGACGGCTTGAGGAGCACTGGCGGAGGGGGGGGTGCGGAGAAGGAGCGAGGGAAGGCACATGGACCACACCTGCCCGGCACCGTTCGGTACCCACCTGATGGAGCCAGTCTTGTGATGTCTGTCTGTCTGTCTGATTTCCACTTGTTCCTAAACTCAGCTAAACAGTGTGCAGTTAACTCTTGGTCTTAACACTGGCCACCGCTGTCCTTGGTCTCGTTCCCACTCCCCGGCCTCCTTCCTGGAGCCAGACTTTGCTGAGTGGCCCTCTGGAGGTTAGGATTAAAATGGTCAGATCAGTTCGACAAGACCCGGGCAAGCAGGTGGTTTTTGAGTGCCCGTCACGGGAAAGCGGCCTGTTCCCACAGCATCTAGATGGCACCGTGTCTTCTGCTCTTTCAGCTGGTCGGGCCGTGGCTTGTGGCCTCCGGCCTGCCTCAGTCTGTGGCCACCATACTGCATGTCACAGTGACTTTTCCCTTTTCCTTAAAATAAGAGCATTAGAACTTCAGAAGGCCGTTCTTTGTTACTTAAAATCTCCTTTAGTTTCCTCAGATTTTATCATCAAATGATTCTAGAAGCCCATTTGCTCTGGTTTCTTTTTTCAAAACAAAGTATCGGTCATGGAACATTTGGTCTCCAGATGAGTACTTCTGTCCTTTTAACTGCATTATAAGGACGAGCCTCAATGGCGGTTTCTTTCTTCCTTACTTCCAGCTCTTTCACTCCTCTGTGTTTTCTACTAATGTCTGCTGCTCACCCAGGCCCCAGATCCCCGGAGCTGATGAGGCTGTGCCTCCAACATCTCTTCCGTCCCTGACAGCTTTATGTCTCTGATCCGTCACCTCTTCCCAGTCCCTGCCATCACCCACAGCCTGCCCAGTGCCCCTTTCTTAAACTTCGGCCCAGCAGAAATGTACTAGCACCTGCCTCTTACACAGCGTAGGGAGACAGAGATGAATAAGGCAGGATTCTCTGTCTAGTTTTGGTAACCCGTTGACTGATCTTCCCCCTCTATTCCATCTAATGAGATACTGCCGCATTGATCTTCATGAGGCTGAGCCCTTCGATGGGCTACAGAATGCAGCTCCTTCCGCTGGCACTGGAGACCCACCAAGAGCTCGTAGCTCTGCCTGTTCTGTGCTCTGGCCAAATCGAACTGCTGACTGTTCTCCAGATAGCCTCGCTCTCTCCTGATTTCATCCCGTTACTTAGTAAGAGTGTCCACTCTGGTCTCCCCATGGCCACATCCTGCCTTTCAAGATTTGGTTCGTAGATCACCTTCCTCCCCGTCAACTAGTGGGAAAAAAGCGTCCTGTCTTCTGAACTCTTCCCTTTTGTGACATGAGAGACCTCCTGGGTGGTGGTTAAGAGCCAGGATGCCTTGGTTCAAATTCCAGCTCTGCTAATTACTAGTTGTGTGACCTTGGCAAGTTACTTAACCCCTCTCTGCCTCAGTTGCTTCGTGTGTAAATGAAAAGTGTAATAGTTCCCACCTCATAGAGTTTTGAGAAATAAATGGGGAAACATATGCGAAGCACTTAACACAATGAGTTGTATTCATGCGTGGAAGGCGTTACATAACTGTTCGCCTTTGTGATGTGCGAGCATATATGTGAGCCCGTGGATGTTGCCCATCATGATGTAGTTTACTGAGAGCAGGGTCTGTGTTCACATCTGAAGCCCAGACATTAACGGGATAATTCCGTGCCGTCTGTTGGGCGTATACTGTTGACAGGGTTCTGTACTTGCCCCTATGCAATATTTATAGCAAAAATAAGACTATAGCCTTTAACAGTTTTCCGTACCTTTTCAGTAACCTTTGAAACAGAGTAGAAAATCATTTACACTCTTCTCTCTCTTCCTTACCCTCAGGAAGCATTTAACTGCATATTAAAGTAATGGGCAGAGTGCCAGCGGTATTCTGTGATTTTGAACTTGCCCCTTTTTAACATACAGATCAAGCAAATAATTTTAAAAAATACATATATTCTTTTAGATTTCTAAACCTGTAAATAAACTTCCCAGTTTCTTCCTCCTTTCCCCCTGAAGTAAATTGACTAGTCCAGACCTATATACCTAATATGGTTTCCTTTCATTGAATCTAATATTTCGGTAAATTGAGGTCTGTAATGAAATTACCCCGCTGTAGCTCGTAAAGGAAGTAAATAAAATTAAAGTTTGATGAATTTCTATATATGTGTCCTATGAGAATATATATTTTTTGGAATTTATTTGCCAGATAGTTAACCTTTTCAAAATAGTAATAATTTTGTTACCGTGATACTTAATGTGTCACCAGCAAGCCTTCATCACTTTTGACGGACATGTTTCAAATGGCCATTATGTAGCTGGCGCTCTTTTTAAATTATCACAGAGAAACAGGAGTTTGAACTTTCTTCCACGTTGGCTCTGTGTCCTCACCTGTCATGTCCTCAGGTCCGCGTGCCACCTAAACATCTGTCGTCCCCCCCCCCCCCCCCGCCCCATGCCTGCTGTGCTGGGCGCCCTGGGCTTCGCCGCATCCCTGCACGTCCAGTCAGTCCTCGGCCTGTTCGGTCTTTCTCGGACCTGCTGTGCCTCCTCCCCACCAACGTGGCCTCAGCCCGGGGTCTCTTCATGTCTTCCCATAGCCATGACCAGGCCACCCGGTTCTGCTCTCATCTGCCTCCAGGCCAGCCACCGCAGAGGGCCCCGCACGAAGTGCAGATTCCTGTGTAACATCCTCCTTGGGCACCTGGGTGGCTCAGCCGGTTGAGGATCTAATTCCTGATCTCTGCTCAGGTTGTGATCCCCGGGTCGTGGGATTGAGCCCCACGTCGGGCTCTGTACTGACCATGGAGCCTGCTTAAGATTCTCTCTCTCTCTCTCTCTCTCTCTCTCTCTCTGCACCTTGTCCCCTGCTTGCATGCTCTCTCTCTCTTTCTCTAGAATAAAAAAAAAAAACCCACATCCTCCCGTGACTGCACCAGCAGGCCCCAACCTCTGTATCCCAAGGGCTCCTCTGCAGCTGACAGCGGATGGAGTATTTGTGTGGCCGTTGTGTTTGGGGGGAAACCTATCGATGCTGGAGAAGTAGCTGTTGCGGGTTCAGCACAGTTTCAAGTGAACGTGTGTTTATCGAAACCCTGTCCGTGTTCCTTTGAGAAATAGTGTCGACATCGCTCTACATTCACTGTGGAGACACCGACCGTGCACATGTGTCCCTGCAGCGACTCGAGGCCCCGAGGGCCCCACAGCGCGGACGCTCAGTTTGTGGGGACCGCCCGCTGTACTCCTGTTTTCCCTTCCACACTCAGATTGGCCTCGCGTAGACCGTCTGTCGTGCGGTGATCCGGACACTGACCCGCGGGCTGGGGATTTGTAGCAGGTCTTTTTCGCCGTCCCCTGTGGGAGTGTCCCCCGCTGTGCCCGCCTGGCACCGCCCTGCGCAAACTGACCTCTCCCCCCTCGGGCCCCACTGTCCACTTGCAGACCAACACCATCCAGCACGGTTTCTCGTGCCCCTTCCTCCTCCCCGGGTACCTGTGGCCTGGCGCCTGCCCCGTGCGGGGATCAGAAATAAGCCTTGTTCAGCTTTGGACCCCTGACCCCTGCCGCAGTGCCAGCCTATGGGGTTTAGTAGAAAAGTGAACGAATGGATGAGTCGCAAGGATCGAATGAGTAAAACGAAATACGCGTAAGGCGTTGCGAGTAGAGTCTGGCGCAAAACTACCTGTTTGGCTACCGTGTGCGAGACACCGTTTTAGGTCTTGGGGAAACAGAAAGGAAAAAGATGAAATCCCCGCTTTCGTGAAGCTGACGTTCTCCTGGGAGGAGGGAGACGTCACTACTTCGGGGAGAAGTAAGTGCCGTGAGGCCAAGGAAGCCGGTGAGGAGGAGATGGCAGGGGAGGAGCAGTGCGGTCTGGAGTGTCCCAGCCTGTGTCACAAAGCAGAGCAGAAGGTGACTCTGGAGCTCAGAGACAGCAGCGTAATCCCCAGCACAGGCGCTGAGAATCGGTGACGGGGGCCGGTGCCGGGGGCGAGCCGGGGGGTGGTCACGGAAGCCGGCTGTCATCAGAGATCCGAATGCGGAGGAGGCGCGTGCACGGCTGTGGGAAGACCACCCGCCGGATGCGGACGTGGCAGGCCGCGGCAGGGTCGGGGGCGCGCGTGGTTGATCGGGGGCAACAAAGCAGCCGGTGCAGGCGGGGTGCAGGGCAGGAGGGTGAGGGTCAGGAAGTAGGTCACACGTCAGGCCGGGCCGATGGGGACTTGGTGTTTTATCCCCGGTGAGGATGAGTGGCCGGCAGGGCTAGCGGATGGGGACGGAATGAACTGAGTCTGCACGTTATCCCAGGTCCCTTTTGACCTGATATTTTGTGACCCTGAAGTCAGTGATAATGTCTCGAGTGTTTCATTCGCGTGTTAATAATAATGCTGCCACCCCTGCCCGGCTCTTAGGAAGACGAGCGAGGTACTAGAACTACAACGTTTTGAGTTTCACGGTGCTGCGTTTTCGCAGGCGAGCGCCCTCGCCAGCTCAGTCACGTTTGAGGTTTTTAACTTAGTATCAGGGGGACATGAAATGGTCTGAAAGCCCTCTAATTGTGAGTTTCCGAGGCGGTGTGTGGAAAGAGGGCAGCCTGAGAGCCTTTCACACGCACCCGCAGGGCCTCCACGGCACAGGCCCCCTGACGTTCGTCGACTTCTGCCCTCGTGTTACGGGAAAGCCTTCCGTCGCTGCCCCTGTTCTTAGAGCGAGAGCCCGCATGCCTGCCAAGGCCTGCTCGCCTCGCCCTGGCTGGACTGGCGGCTGCAGGTGGGTCTCTGCAGGAAGCTCCGCCTACCTAGCGGCCTTGGCCGGTGTTGGCTCCGCTGTTTAGCCCCTGCTTCTCCCACCGCGCAGCCTGGTCGGTTCCTCTTCCCCGCCTCCGGTGTCAGCGTAAACGTCACGTCCCGTCCGCAGGGAAGCTCTCTCTTCCCTTCCCGCCCCGTCCACACAGCAGTGGCGGTCATTTGCTGCTGCTCTAACATTTTGTCTCCCCTCCCCACCTTTTTTTTTTTTTTTCTTTCTTCCTCTTTTTAGCCACATCATGTCTGAGTACGGGAGGATGACAGACACAGAGCGAGACCAGATAGACCAGGACGCTCAGACGTTCATGAGGACCTGCTCTGAAGCGATTCAGCAACTGCGAACACAAGGTGAGGTGCTCTGAGCCGCCAGCGCGACTGATCGGACGAGGCTCGTGCGCACAGCCGGCTGACGCTCTGTCTTGTGTCCCTGCTCGAGTCTAGGTTTCGGGACTTTAAAATTCTTCTTTTCTTGATCAGCGTGTTAACCTAAGCCGTTAAAAGTAGGGAAGAGGCCGTAGTTAGGGTCACGCGGGTCGGGGAGGGGGTAGCAAGGACCTCTCCAGGCACAACCAAACATTTCGTAAGGGTGCCAGGGCACCGCGGACGGATGGTGTGTGCGTGCCTGTGTTGTGTGTGGCGTTCAGGGGGCCGTGGTCGAGGCACGTGGACGAGGACGGAAGACGGTCGTCTCCGCGCTCTAGCTGTAGTATTGGACTTTGGGATCCAACTGTCGTGCCGAAGAGGAGGGCTGTGGAGCCGGGGGGGCTGATGTGCCCACCCCAGCCCCACCACATTCTGCCCAGACGGCTTTGGCAAGTCACTTAACCGCCTTAGGCCTCGGTTTCTTCGTCTATAAAATGGAGACAGTGCCAGGGCGTATCTCTTCGGGTTGTTACGAGAATTCAGTTGAATTCAGCCCATGCTCAGAGCCGTAGTTGGCACTTGGGTTATTAGTCACTTGCTGCCACTGATGTTTCACTTTTATCGAGGCAGTGCGATAGCTTCCCAAATCGTATATCCTCCTGGATTCTTTCGTAGCGTGCTTAGACGGGTACAGATTGCGTGAAATAGCCCAAAGTTCAGAGTGGGCAGATGGCTGCTGTGTTCTTGACACTGACTTCTACCTGGGAAGCTTCCATCACAGCCCTGAAGGGCCATTGGAGTCTGACAACAGCTATGGGCATTCTTGCCCGAGAAATACACGTACACCCAAAATTTTGTGTGCAGTCTCACGGTTCCGCTGAATCGCTCAGGGGAATCTCAGGTTACGCAGCCGTATAATAAAAACGTGATTCATGTCCTGTCCCCCTAAGGGCCTGTACATTCATTGAAATCACCTAGAAAATACATGATTGTGAATAAAATCAGCAATTAGGTACCAAACCGTGTGAGCTTGGGCTTCTTGTTGACTGAACCGTGGCAGTTTCTTTGTGCTCAAAGAAAGAAAGAAAGAAACAGGGCTCCAAATTGCCTTTGGGATTAGCAGTAATATATGCTAAGTGCTGCCAGAGGGCCTGCCCGCCGTAGGCACCCGCTCTCCCAGTGAGTGGGAGCTGTCCTGCCAAAATGGATGGCATGGACTCGGAGACAACGTGACAGTTGCAGAAGCTGGGCATCCTTGTGGCTAAGACAGTCCAGGAAGGTTTCCTTGAGAAGGAAGGCCCACCTCCAGGTCTGAGGGGCGCGTGGAACGTGAGTGGCTGAGGGGGAGGACGGAGCATTCCAAGCTGGAAAACAGCACCGACCGGCCGGCTGGTGTGTGGTTTGAGTTTGATTTAAACATGTTCCTTGAAGGTCAGCTTGAGCATTGGGTGCTGTTAGTACAAACGGGGTCGGCTCTCCAGAAGTGAGCCCCATCGAGTACGAGCCCTGCGTGCCGTAATAAACCATAAATTCTTTGACTGTAGTTTTTCTACAGGTTTAATCTTTTGCTCGTGCGAAGCCCAGTAAATCTTGCTCTTTTACAAATGGAATGGCACTTGACAGAAGGCTTGTTTTATAGCCGTATTTTTAAAAATACTTTCCGTAGAGAAACTGTTCTAAGGAAGCTGATGAGTTGTTCTTCGGTGTAATTGAATACGGAGACCTGACTGTTGTCCTTTTCTGTTCCAGCCCACAAGGAGGTACACTCCCAGCAAGTGAAGGAGCACAGGAGTGCCGTTTTGGATTTCATTGAAGATTACTTGAAAAGTATTGCATTTTATCTTAAGGGTCAAACGTGGCATTGCACGACAGACGTGATGCGAGATGTAGCTTTGCTAGCTGAAGCCCATAGTGTCTCATTATGTTTCGTGACACCCTTGCCTGACAAGCGGTTTTAAATGGTCTCTGTTCTGGTGTTTTCCCTACAACAGGAGTTTGTAAACTTTACTCAGAACAAAGAGCCATCCGAGTTAAGCGAGTGGTGGATAAGAAGAGACTGTAAGTATTGTCTCTGTTGGTGTTCCATAATTAATAATAGTAATAACAACAATGGACATTTGTAGAGTCTTCATGCTTTACGACGCACGGAGCTCGGGTGTCCTCGGAAAATGCCATAGCCAGGCCTTACTGAGCCCTGACTGTGCTGGGCACGGTACCAGATTCGTCGCTAGCTCGCAGCTGCCCTACGGGGCAGGTACTGTTGTTATCCCCGATTTCCGGACGGGGCGGCCGCTGTGGGGCGGCTGTGGGGAACTCAGGAGGTAGCAGCTCTGCGGTTCGAGCCCAGGCTGTGTGGTTCAGAATTCACACGCACGCCCATCCTGTGCAGATAGCCCTGTGAGGCTGGCGCGGTTTTAGCCATCTCACCTCTTTCTCTTTGCGCCCCCCTTCCCCGCCGCCTCCCCCGTGCCGCTCCTCATGGTCTCTCAGAGTGTTTTCCTGAGGCCAGAGCTGGGGCGCAGCAGCCAGTGAGGCACCCCCTCCCCCCCCCCCCCCCCCCCCCCCCGCCCAGCTCACCCACGGCACGCACCTCCCTTCTAACAAGGCACCCACTCGGTGCCGGGCGCTGTCACGAACCCCCTTTGGCAGGCGAGGACATTAGAGCCCCAGCAGGTTAAATGACTTGCCCAAGGCCACACAGCCAGGAAGCAGCAGAGCCACGCTTCGGTATCTCCCGTGGCACGTGTCTGTCCCCCGAGCTGTCCTCCCTGGAGGAGCACGTGCCGGCTTGTGGGGCACAGGGACTCAAAACTGCTTCCCCTCCAGCTGCCCAGCCTGAGACAGGGTTCTTAAATGAGCGAGGAGCGAAGGTCCGGGTTTCAACTCTTGACCACTTCTGAACTGGTCTTGAGAAGACTGGAGGGTGTTCTTTCAGAAGGTAACAGTACGTACTATTGGGCGGCAGCTTTTCTTAATTCCGATTGTGTCGAGACCCCCAGCGCCAGCCCCGGTTCGGTGCTGCACTAGCAGGGCCTGTGGGACTCAGGGCCGAGATCATCTGCGGTGAGAGGGCACGGAGCAGACGGCGAAGGGAAAGGGCACCCAGGCGAGGTGCAGAGGAAGCCGGGAGCAGGCTTCTAAGGGTCCCCTCCAGTGCAGTCACACAGGATGTGACTTGTGACCACTTGTGTGAACTGGCCACTGGGGAAGCTTATTAGAAGCTCACTGGCCCAGGGATTTTACTGGGGGGCTGCTCACAAAGGCGCCTTCTGCTTGGCACTTACCAAAATTCCAGACTCCCAGAAGGAAAGCCCATGTTCCGCATGAACCACACTGTTCGCACAACGGTTCAAGCACAGGGAGCCACTCTTAGCAGTTAGGGTTGCGGGAACCCTCCCGAAGTCCCAGTTCCCAGACACCAGCCCAGGGCTGAGCCTGTGCACAGGTCTTCGCAGAGAGCAGTCTCGGGCCTGCACGGATACTTGTCCCCACGCTGGTGAGACGCATTTGAAATTGTAAATGCCAACAAGTGGAAGCATTTGCAGGGGATACTAAGTGGATACGTTAATGTGTGTTACCTGTCGGCAAATAATTACTTGTTTATTACACAAGGCAATGAGGAGAGGCAAGGGGAGAGAGAGAGAGAGAGAGAGAGAGAGAGAGACTCTGCCCTCAAGGAGCTAAGACTCAGGCTGGTTGCCATGGAAACATGAAAAGGTAGCCAGTTTCATCAGGATGTCTCATAACTAATTAGCAAGTTCAGAAGGGGAAACGGTGCCATCGAGTAGCACAGCATCGTGCCTCAGAGCTCAGACTCTACGCCAGACAGCCTGTGTTCCTGTCCCCCCTCTGCCACTTACCAGCTGTGTGACTTTGGGACGATTGCTTGACTTCTCTACGCCTTCATTTCCTCACTCGTAAAGTGGAGAAATTCAAAATACCTACGTTGGTGGGTTGTGAGAACAAAATGCATCGGTGTATGTAGGGCAAGCGTTGACATGTGTTCATTTGGACTGTTACCTCCGGTGAAGCGTTTACCGCGTCTTTACCAATGTGTCAGCTTATTTCATCTGATCCCCGACATTTGATCCTCCCTGTTAGTATTAAGTATGAGCATCTGGTTTTGTAGAGGAGATTGAGGCCCGGGGAATCTGGGTGACTTGCCCCGCCCCCCACAGCCGCAGCAAGGTTTGAACCCCGGGGCACCGTGGCGGATTTCGCAGACAGCAGGCTTTGCGTTGGATCCCAGAAAGGGACGGCAGAGAACGCAGGCAGTCCAGGCTTGGGGAGGGGTGTGGGAGGAGGGGTGCCCAGAGCCGGCCCTGAACAAGAAGAGTGGGCTCTGGCCGCGTGTGACTTACCGTCCACACGGGGTGGCGGTCACTCTGCCTCCCAGCCACCAGCCAGAGAGGCACCCGTTTCTGCTTCCCCAGCCAAGCAGACCCTGCACTTGAGGCTCAACAGGCACCCCGGGTCGAGTGAGAACGGGCTTTTGCTGCTGCCGCCTCAGTTCTTGGTTCTCAGTGGAGGTTTTGACCAATTAACGTCAGTCAGATGGGAGTTGTTCTCATTTCCACAAGTCAAGTACAGCCTCGTCTCCTGCCGGGTAGCTGCCCTGTGCCAGTTACTTTGAGCAAAAGACCTTGAGGGAAATAACTGTGTGACCCTCACAGTGTAGTCCAGCCTCCTTCTAGTTCTTTCCTCACCTTGTCCCAGAAGACATTGCCCAAAACATACATGAAATTTTACCACTCTCTTGCTCCCCATGTCTTACCAAAGCAGAGCTTCGTAGCATGGCATTCAAGGCTCGTGATTGGACAGCGGCCTTTGTCTCTTGGTCGGTCCCTGTGGATCTCTGCTCTGACCATACGTGACTCCCTCTGTGTTCTGAAGAGGCCTTGTGCTTTGAAGCCCTCATGCGTTAATGCTCACTGATTTCTCTGCCCAGAATGCCTTTCACGGAACCCTGTATCTTCTGTCCCTCCTCCCTTCCCTCCTCTGGCAAGCAAACTGATGTATCCTTCCAGCCCCAATTAGGATGCTGCTTGCTCTCCAGAGACTTCCTGGCTCCCGCAGGCCGTGCTGGTGGCTCCTTTGTGGGTCCCCTGCTCACCGTCATGGCCCGTGTAACCCACATGCTCTCGGAGGGCTGCCGTCGCACCACCCGAGCCCATTACGTGGCACCATGCCTGGCCTGGCCTGGGGAGGCCACTCACTGAGGGCTCTCGAGTGAAAGAGTGACAGGGTGCCTGAAGATAAGTTGCCTGTGAGGGTTTTTACCGTCAAGTCGGATCTGTGGGAACTTTGCTTTTGTATTATTTTGTTTTGATTGGTGATAGTTATTGATAAAAATCATTCTCATAAAACGGATTCGAAAAACCCAAGGGCTCATGTTTTATGGCAGTGTTGTTACTATCATGTTTCTTTCGTTCTTGGCAAAAGTAAAGCCTATTTATTAGTTAAGGAACTGCTTGTTTTCAATCTGTCATAGTATAGGATAAAAGATACTCTATGCTGGTATTTTTTTCAGACAAGGTGATAGCACACTAATCTCTCCTATCAAAGGGCACTTACTTGGATGAGATGTTTGCTCACGTAGCCAGAAGTAGTCTCAGCTGACCTTTCTGCAGTTCCCTGTCTATGACTGTTTTCTTAGAAGGGTAGCACCCTTGTTAAATGTGACTTTTTTCTTCCATTCCCCTGACAACTGTACAGCAAAAGAAAAAAACAAATACGAGATAGAGATCATGTATGTTCCACGAAGCCTGAAATATTTACCATCTGGCCCTTTACAGAAAAAGTGTGCCGACCCCTGGCTTACAACAGGCTTTCTGAGGTGAAGGACCGCTTTTTTTTTTTGTTGTTCGTTCTTTGCCATCCATCGTGGATGGAGGTGTGTTCCACTGCGCAGGTCGGGTTCACAGCTTGGGGCGCAGGCGACCCTGCCACCATAGTTTGAGCTGAACCGATGAGCAGGATGTGTTTCTGATGAAGGGGCAACGTCAGATCGCCGTAAATGTCTCTGTATGTTTACTCTGTGTTTTTATCCTCGTCTTGTAGCAGACCAGTAACAAACAGTCGGTAGCCTGGTGCTGGTCTGCGGAGCCCCTTTTGTGCGGCCCTGGCTTGGTGCCCAGTAAATACCTGTGTGGGTGTGGAGATGACTTGCTCAAGGTGGCGTGAGGTTCTCCTGCTGTGGGAGCGCACGGTGCCTGTGCCAGAGGAGATACCTTCGTCTGAAAGTCACTTTTGAAATGATGGAACGATACTGAAAATACCTTTTTTCTACCTAGAGCCTTTGTTGGGGGCAGAAAAGAAGTGTAAAAGCCATACTTAACTCTGGAACATTAATCACTTTTCTCTAACTTTTGTATAAGGGCAAGAAGTTGTTCCACACGTTTTCTTGTTTCAAAACTGAAAAATCTGTTTCTCTCCCTCTTTCTGCTCTTCTCAAAAATTTTTTTTGTTTTTGTTTTTTGAGAAAGAGTGAGGCTGCAGAGGGAGGGAGGGAGGGAAGGGGGAGAGAGAGAGAGAGAGAGAGAGAGAGAGAGAGAGAGAGAGAGAGAAAGAAAATGAATGAATGGAAATATGTCATGTAGGCTCAGCGTGCGTGGGGCTCCATCATCATGACCCGAGCTGAAATCAAGAGTTGGATGCTCAAATGACTAAGCTACCCAGGCACCCCTGTTTTTCTCAGATTTTAAATAGAATCCCCAGATTTTCAAATAAGGGATTTGGAAACAGATGTTGGCCAGGTGGAAACTGTGTTGATTGCAGTTAGGAAATGAGCAGCCTTCAGTTAGAGAAATCAATTTAAATAAATCATGGGGTATAAACTGATCATTCTGATGACTTTTTAAAAATTGCTTTTTTCAAAGTGCCTTCAACTAGTTAATTTGCAATTTCCCTGAGGATTGCAAGAGACATTCTGTGTATAATGAGATCTGTTTTTATCACTGTTAAAAAAAAAAAAAAAGGCTCTCAGCTTTGTCTCCTGCATTGTAATCTTTTATTCATTTTAAATTGAAAACTGGCACATTAGTATACTCTCCACACAAAGGATCACAGACATTCCCAGAGCCCTTTATTTAAAAGTCAGTTAAGCCCTTCTTCCTCAACAATTCAGTCCTGCAGCCCCGGGGTGGGGCAGGGTCAGGTGGGTGTGTAAAGTGGTGGGGGCCACAGCTCGGAAGGGTAGGTCAGGTCCTGAGCCTGAGTGAGGGGGGGGGAGGTGCGCCCTTGTGGGGGAAGAGTGGCAGTGGAGAGGACTCTTTGGTTATATAATAGGAGGATTGGTCAAACAATTGAATACATAAGGATGATGGAAGCCGGTTTTGCACATTCCGGGAAGTGAAAGGGATAAAACCAGAATGAACCCTGTGCTGTTAGATTGGAATGAAAGGTACGGGTGCGAACTCATGGTTTGCAGTTTGCATAGATAGATGCAGAACTAACTATGGTTGTAAGTGAGTATGTGTGTGTAGGTGTGCAAATGGCCTGGAAGCAGGGACACCCCAGTAGCGATAAGCATACTTAGCATTCAGATCTTGGCTTCTAAGTAGCAATTTCAGCTTCCAGGAACCAGAGCTCCTTGCAGAAATGGCTCCGTCTGGGGCCAGAGGAGGGAAAAGTATAAAATGAGCCTGGAACCTTTGTCATAGCAGGCAGCAGGGAAGGGCTCAGAGGATGATGGGGACATGGGAAAAGGACAGTTTGAAGGGGCTTCGACTGGCCAAATTTGAGACAGTTTGAGCATCAAATCAATGCTAGTAGCAGAAGATAACCTGAATAAAATAGGACATCTTGCATCCATCTAGATAGGAATCCGTAAGTGAGTACATTGAAGGTTTGGCATTGATAACTCCATCGCATCAAAGCACTCCTTCCCCCAGTACTCAGACTTCCAAAGGGGGAAGAGTAACTTCCGCAGTGGGGAAGCCTGGCAGCCACCACCTTAACCAAGTGACGGAGGGAAATCTGGGACAACCTGCTAGGAGGCCCTGGGGAAAACGCAGATGAGTGTCCCTCTTTTATGCCAAAGATGCATAATCTGTCTCCAACCGTGGGGAACAGCAGACAAACGCAAGCTGAGGGGTTTCTTAGAGGATAGCTGGCACGTTATTGTGTCCCAAGATCATGAAACTCGGGGAAAGACCGAAGAACTGTTTACACCAGAGGAGCCTAACAAAAAATAACCATGGATGCACTGTGTGATTTCGTTCTAAAGGACGTCCGCGAGGCAGCTAGTCCAGTTAGAATGGGGTCCAGGGAAAGGCTGGAAGTCACGTGTCGACGTGAAATTCCCGATTTTTGATGGTTATATTCTGGTTGTGTCAAAGAATGCTCTTGTTTTCAGGGAATCCTGAAATACTCAGAGGGAAAAGGGCATCAGGTTGGCAATTTACTGTCTGATGGTTCAGGAGAAAGCGTTCTTTGTACTCAAGATTTTTGTGCATGTGATTGTTTCGCGACAAAATAAAAGCCTACAAGATCCCATGTCACATTTATTAGGATAGCCAAAATAAAAGTGACAGGTGTTGGGGGTGGGGGTGTGTGTGCAGCAGCTGGAACTCTCACCCATGGCTTCTGGGAGTATAAAAGAATTCTTTATTAAATAGCCAAATAGTTCTCCAGAGGGCAGGGCTGTCCTGTGACCCAGAGGTCCCACTGCTGGCTTCCCTGTGCCTCCATATACCCTTGTGCCCTCACGTGCTTGGCAGAATATCACTCCTCTCTCAAGAGTGCGCCCAAGTGACTGCTCTGCGAAGCCCCTCGTAATTTCTATGCTCGGAGTTGGCAGTAGAAGGAATTTGTAAAATACTTACATTTTACATGGTACTTTTCTCATCTACCGTTTCATTTAGCCTTTGCAACAGCTTTGAGGTGCGATATTACTTCTGGAAGCCAGGTTTCTCATTGTCACAGACGTGAGGAGGGGAAAACCAGGATGAAGATCTGTTTCTTTGGGTTGGAACGAAAGCTACTGAAAGCCACTTTACAGATAAGGCAACTGACGTCCAGCACTTAGAAGAGTAGCCAGGAGAGTATCGATTGTGTGCCGGCCTCCCCTGCTGGGTACGGCCTCGCGGTTGGTCCCAGTCTTGGCGAGAACACTTTAGGAAGGCGCTGTCTTCTCCATCTTGCAGATGAACAAAACTCAAAGAGGATTGGGGAGAAAATGGTCACACTGCTAATAAGCGGCAGGCTAGAATTCAAGCTCCCTCTCCTCTCCAAACCCCATTTCTAAATGTACCTTTCTCGGTCAGCCAGTGTGGTAAGGACCGTATCTCTGACCGCCGTGGGACTTGTGGACCCTGTCGGCCTAGAGGGTCTTCTTAGAAGGGCGGCAGGTTGGCGCTGCTGAGCAAACCACCGAGGAGAAGGCCGCCCATCGCTCACACATGCGGCTACCGCCCCCCTCCCCACCCTCTCCCCTGCCGGTCTGTCAGGCCTCCTTAAATCATCCCGCACTTCCCACACAGCACTGACCTGGAAGACCAGCCCTGGCTGGGCCAGCAGTCGGAGGCCGCACTGGGTCCCTTGCACAGACTAGAGAGGGGTGGCCCCTCCCCCGGAGTTTTAAAACTGTTGATGGATTGTGTCAGCTGGTTTCTTCTGTTCTTCTGGTCTGCACCTTGCTAGAAGAAAAAGTGCATGTAGCTTTGGGATTGCACAAGACGTTTTCTTTATGAAACCACTCTGCCTTTTCTTACTTACACGGTCATGATAGCCGTAGCGGTGGTAGTTAGGGTGGTAGGAACAGCCAGCTTGTGCAGCTCTTGGCATATGCTGTGCAGTGTGCTCAGCATTTGCATACTCAGCATTTGCATACAAGCCAGTAGAAGGTACCATGTTGAACAGAAGTAGTCAGAACTGGGGAGCCCCTGGGGGGCTCCGTCGGCTCAGCATCTGACTCCTGATTTGATTTCGGCTCAGGTCATGATCTCACTGTTCATGAGACTGAACCCCACACCGGGCTCTGTGCTGACAGCACGGAGCCTGCTTGGGATTCTCTCTCCCCCCTCTCTGCCCCTACTTCGCTCGTGTTCTTTCTCTCCCTCAAACTTAAAAAAGTAGAATGGACATCCTTGCCTTGTCTGTTTAAGGGGCAAGGATTTAGTTCGATGCTAGCTGTAGGTATTCTGATATCTTCTGATATAGCTGCTCTATATCAGGGTAAGGAAATGCCCTTCTTTGTCACGCGTTCCCAAGACTCCCCTCTGGTTCCGTGATTTGCTAGGAGGACTCCTAGAAATGCTGCTGGACTCATGGTTAAAGCATACAGATTAAAAGCAGCAAGGCTAAATAACAGGCATGTAAGACAAAGTCCCGGAGAAACCTAGATGAAGCTTCCAGTTGTCCTCTGAAAAGCGCACCTAATTCTCCCGGCAATGAAAATGTGTGATGTCTGGCAACACATACGGGCTCTTGTCAACCGGGGAAGCTCGCTAGAGCCTTGGCACGCAGGGTTTTCCCTGGGAGTCAGTCATGTAGGCACGGAGCACCCAAATAGCCGACCTTCGTTACTCCGTCTCCAGTCCCTCCAGAGGTCAGGTCCGCACAGTCTGGTCCAAGGCCCCCATCAGAGATCACATGGTTGGCATAAACTCTCTGGTGTGGTCCAAGGCACCAGGTATACAAAAACACTGCTTATCAGGCAGGATATTCCAGGAGCACGGAGGTTTTCTTCCAGGAACTGGTCCAGGGCCAGTTTCTTTCTAACGGGCAGAGTTGGCACACCCCAAACCTGCGGAGTCAACCTTTTCCTGCACACCTTCTAGTCCTAGTTTGTGAACGGTTTTTATCTTGAAGGGATCTTGAATTTTTCAAATGCTCTTTCTGCATCTAATGAGATGATATTGTGGTTTTCTTCTTTTAATGTAGTGTATTACATTGATTTAAAAATGTGAAACCAACTTTGCATACCTGGGGTAAACCCCCCTTGGTCATGATGCATGGTTGTGTTTATATATTATTAAATTCGGTTCGCTTATATTTTGTTAAGGAGATGTACATTTATGCTCGTGAAGGCGTTTGTCTAGTTTTCCTTTCTTGTAATGTCTTTGCTGGGTTTCCCTACCAGAAACTCACAGAGTCTGTAATTGTTCTCTGTCCACTGGTGTTCAGGTCTACTGTATCCTGGCCTTTCTCCTCATTTTAGGGAGAAACATGGAGTCTGTCACCACAAAGTATGCGGTGAGCTGTGGGTTTTCTGTCAGCATCTTAGCAGGTGCAGGACGTTCTCTCCTGCGCACAGTTCTTCCTCTTGTGTGCTTTGCCCCACAGCTGTGCGTGCACACGTTTTCGTGACGTCTTTCCACGTCGGCGTAGCACTCCCAAGGTGATACAGCCAGTGCCACGGCGATGGGCGTTCGGATTCTTTCCAGGCTTTGACTGTGCTACAGTTGAATTACATAATTGTTACAATGAATGGCCTTGTACAAACCGTTTCATATTGTTGCTGTGTCTTTGGGATAGATTCACACAAGTAAGATTGTTGCGTTAGAGAGTAATAGGTCTGTAAATTTTTTTTAAATGTTTTATTTAGTTGAGAGAGAGAGAGAGAGAGAGAGAGAGAGAGAGAACAAGCAGGGGAGGGGCAGAGGGAGGGCAGAGACAGAGCGGGGTGCAGAAGTTTGGAAGCGGGCCCTGCGCTGATAACAGCGAGCCCATGTAGGACCCAGACTCACGAACTGCGAGATCACGACCTGAGCTGAAGTCAGACGCTCAACCAGCTGAGCTGCCCGGGTGCCCCCATATACATCACTAGACGTTACCACATTTCCCTCCATGGAACTTAACACCATTTGGCATTCATACCCATCAGTCTGTGAAAGTGTCTGCTTCTCCACAAACTGACCAACCTGCTAGTCTTCTGATTTTTTGCCAGTCTTCCAGAGCAAGAAATTATGTCCTGGTGTGGTTTTTAATATGCGTCATCTTTTTAAAATATGCTTTTAATATATTTTAATGTTAAATTTTAATATATTTTAATTTTAATATATTTAATACATATTTTTGAGAGAGAGTGCCTGCATGTGTGTATGAGCGGAGGAGGGGCAGAGGGAGAGAGAGAGAGAGAGGGAGGGAGAATGAATGTTAAGCAGGCTCCACACTGAGCACAGAGCCCAACTTGGGGCTTGATCCCACAAGCATGAGATCACGCATGACCTGAGCCAAAATCAAGAGTCGAACCCTTAACCAACTGAGGCACCCAGGCGCTGCATGCATTATCTTATTTTGAGTGAGAGCAAGCATCTTTTCATATGTTTAACAGTTTTGGGTTCATAGCAAAATTGAGCCGAAAGTACAGGGAGGCTCCGTGCACCCCTCCCTGGTCCTGCTCACTCACATCCCCTGCTGTCGGCATCCCCCACCACTTCTGGTGTGTTTTTGCCGGGCAAAAAAATATATCAAAAAATTTTTATGTAGTTAAATTCATCATTTTTTCCCTTCTTGCTTCTGGATTTTGAGTCATACGAACTTTTTTCCACACCTAGCTTAGAGAAGCATTCACCCGTGTGTTTCTCCTTTGTGTACGATTTATTATGTCTGTATCACTTGTGCGTTTGGACTTGATCTTGGTGCGCAAAGTGAGGAAACTTTGATCCTTCAGCCCCCCTTACTAAGCTTGTATCGTGTGCTAAATATCTACATACATTCGAGCCTCTTTTTGAATTTTCTGTCAGTGGTTTGTCAGCCTTTCCAGGCCCTGATACCGCTCTCTCGTGTAGGGTTTTTCCGGGCACGTTTTGCTGGAAACATTCTCACGTCTATAGCACAGTTGAGTTTACAGTGAACACCACCTACCTGCTGTCAATCTTACCCTTTACGTTTCACTGCACGGTGCTTAGTCCTCTTACCTTCATGTCTTTTACAGGGAGTTGTGAGCATCAGCAGCTCTGTCATTAAGTACAGTTCGATATTTATTTACAGTTTTTCCTAACATCCTTGCATGTTTCCGAGTGAATTTCATAATTGATTTGGTCTGGCTTCAGGATGGGGGAGGGGAACCTGCTGATATTTCTATTCGGATCGGTATGCTTCCATTTATAAATTAATTTAGGGAGAACCGACATCTTTTTTTTTTTTTATGGCTAAAATAAGTTTGTTATTTATTTATTTGTGTTTGTTTCCTGTTTTTATTTAAATTGCAGTTAGTCATCAAGCCCCGCGTTGGGTTCTGCACTGACAACGTGGAGCCTGCTTGGGATTCTCTCTCCTCTCTCTCTCCCCCTCTCCCCCCACCCCCGCCAAAAACAAATAAACATTAAATAAATCCCAGTTTATATACAGTGTAATGTTAGTTTCAGGTGTAGAATTCACTGATTCAGCACTTGCATATAACACCTGGTGCTCATCAGAAGTGCCCTCCTTAATCCCCATCACCTGTTTACCCCATTCCCCCTGTCCTCCCCCCGTCCTCACCCCCACCTCCACTCCAGCAACCCTCCGTTTGTTCTCCATAGTTGAGTCTGTTTTATGCTTCGCCTCTCTCTTCCCATCACCCATGTTCATCTGTTTTGTTTCTTAAATTCCACGAGAACTGACATCTCTATGATATTTCTTTTTCCAATCCAAGAACATGATATCTCTTTCCATTTGTTATAGGATATTTTTATATCTTTGAAGACAATCTTTTAGTTTTTCACACATAGGCTTTGGGCTTTTCTTGTCCAGTTTATGCTCTGATACTTGTTGTCCTTGTTAGTTGTTTGTCTATTGTTTTGGCTATTGCAAATGGGGTCTTTTCCCCCTGAATCTTCTCACTGTAAGCCTGGCACTTTTCGACGAACATTTAAGCCATTGTTTTGTTACTACAAGCCGTGCTGTGATGGATGTGTCTCTGTGTGTATTTGTGATGCCTAGAATAGCCGATAGATTTTCCAAAGGTGGCTGCATCCAAACATATCGCATCCCACATGGTCTTACTAAAATCGACTTCGCCACTGCTCCATTGAGAGGGAGATGTGAGGTCCGTGTCCCTCTCCTTGAGCCCGGGTGGACCATTGTCACTGCCTGGGCCGTGGTGTAGGACAGAAATGACGGTGTGACTCCTGCGGCTATTATAAAAGGCACTGCTGCCTCCGCCATTGGCTCAGATGCTCCTTGCGCTGGGGAGACAACGTGGCCCCTGACAGGGAGACGCGGCTCCGGGCCGGCACCCACCTGCAGTGGAGCCTTGTGAGGGAGCCTCGTCCCGATGAACCCGCCAGCCTCTGGCAAGCCTTTGGGTGACGCAGACCCAGCTGCCGTCGGGCTGCGCCCCGTGAAGGACCGGGACTCGGAACCGCCCCGCCGAGCCACTCCCACATTTGTGGCCCCAGACATGCTGATGGACAGTACCGATTATTGCTGTTTCAAGGCACTGAGCTTTAGGGTGATTTGTTTCCCAGCCGTAGTAGCTGGATGTTTAGGACGGTTGATACTATTGTCATTTTTGAGAATTCTTTTATGAATGTTGTAGCAGAGCAGTTCCTAAACAGCTCTTCTCAGAACCCTTGTCTTTTCCCAAAACTCCATGAAAATGGTCTCTGCAGCCAGGTTTTTTGGAAGAGACGTCCTTTTGGGAAATTCACAACGTATATTAGGATATTAAAGACTGAAAATGTGTAGAGTAAAATACCCAGCTTCCTCAAATTCGTTTGACCACAAGTCCTTCTCATGGGTCCTGATGGGTAGGATCCTCTTGATGGAGTTGTTAGGAGCGTGGCCTTGGAGGCAGGTTCCCTGAGGTCACGTTCTGGCCCAGCCATTTACTGGCCGTGTGACCTGGGAGAGTTTCCTAACTTCCGTATACCTCGGTTTCCTCCTCCGTAAAAAGGTCATTAATACCATTACCTACCTCATAGGGACGTATGGCATTCAGTAAGTGTGTCCACACAGCATACTTAGAAAAATGCCCAGTACATAATAAGCCCTCAGTAAACGTTAGCTGGCGTTAGCAAGATCATCCTTACACGTATCTACGTTGTTCTTTTTATTTGTACGCTTTCTGGGTGGTCATGCACAACTCATCATGGATCATTCTGGCAGTCCGCCTGTCATTGCTGCAGTGCTGTGTGGGTTCCAGCGAAGCTGTTGCAAGGCTTGTTTCGTAACCAAGTTTTTTCTCTTACTAGCTAATTACTGACCGTTGTAAGGTATCCATTCAGGCAACCTGTATTTCCTTTTTTTTTTTTTTTAATGTTTACTTTTGAGCGAGGGTGTGCAATTGAAGAAGGGGCAGAAGAGAGGGGGACAGAAGCAGGCTGCACGCTGACAGCAGTGAGCCTGATGTGCGGCTCCAACCAACGAACCACAAGGTCATGACCTGAGCCAAAGTTGGATGCTCAACCACCTAAGCCACTCAGGCGCCCACAAGCTGTATTTCTTAAACACTGAATCCCGGGTACTCATCTGGGACCTTGGGCTGTGAAGCAGCCACGGCTTACGGCCCAGACCCCTGCTCTGAGAGCACACACCCCTGGGGAGTGGGGCAGGCAGTAAACAAGTGAACTGGGCCATTCCAGACCGGTGGCCGCTGTGAAGACAAGGGCTGTGGCACAGGGGGACGTGGGGGAGCCTGTCTGAGATCGCAGGGTCGGAGAAGGCCTCTCTGGGTGAGCGCGATGAAGCCTGGCCCCCAGGTGAGGCCGTGCGGCCACAGGAGGAGCCCTGGGGCGGCTGCCACGTGCAGAGGCCGTGGCTCCTGAGACCAGTCACTTCCATCCGGTGGATATTTAAAGACTTGTGCTTTTACAGTTAACTCTTCTAAGATATTCCTTACACATACTACATAACGTGTGTGCCCGTGTGTGCATGTGTATGTAGTTAGCCACACTTTTGCATTGGTGGGAAACAGCCAGCTCCTGGATTGAACGGTCAGCTTTTGCCACGCAGCTGCTGGGTGTGGTGTCGGTCTGTGGGGCAGGGTTGTGCGTTCTCTCCTTCGTCTGTTGACTGCACTTGCCCCCCCCCCCACCCCCACCCCCACCCCGTGCAGGCAGTGACGCTGGCACCTTGTGAGTGTCCCGCGGGAGGTGTGTTGGCATGGCCGCTGGTCAGCACCTCTGCTCTCTGGCAGAGAGCACAGAACAAGTGTGTGGGGGTCACGAGTGACTGCGTGTGTTGTCAGGACAGAATCTTGTAGGAGCAATTTATGTGATGGCTAATTATTTATTTAGATCGAAGCTGGAACCGGAACCAAGGACAAAGACCAGGGAATCCGTGTCTTCTGAGAAAGTTTCACGGAATCCTTCGCAAGACTCTGAAGAAAAATCTGTCACTGAAGAATATCCAGGTATGCATCAGAATCTTCCTTATGACACGTTGGCACAAATACAAAGCAGACAAAGAAGGAACACAGTCCTAGACAGCTTGTGGTGTTTGTATTTGCATAAAGCGAGGGAAACACAGAAGGGCCGGCTCTCTTCTGTCCCGGTTGGAGCTAGTGACTATCGGGCCGGCACAGGGGGCTGCTGCAGTCACCTGGGAGCTGGCGGGGTCCGGGGAAGGGGCCTGGGTCGTGGTGCACCACGAGGGTGGGGACTGGAGACTGAGAACCAGGAAGAAAAGAAGAGCTCTCTGCCCGAGGAACAGTGCACGCCAGTCTCTCGGGGGCCCCGGCACCCACGTGCTGCGCCGTCCCCGTGATCTCGGCATACTGTTAGCGTTGACCCTGCCTGGCCGCCGTGTGTGGACAGTGTGTGCCTGGTTTGCTCTATCTCAGGTGTGGCGGCCGTGGAATTTTGCTTTGCGTGAATCCCGGGATGCTGGTGATCCAGGGGCCGAGAGTCAGTCCCCTCTTCCGTATTGTCACAGTGGCTCTCATTTACCGCATGTCTCCCAGATGCCAGGCACTGCCCTGAATCTTTACGGACGTCACCGCCACCCTTAGAGCAGGCCTCTGGAATGCGTTTCATGGACCTGTTTTTCAGATGAGCCTTCTGAAAGGCTCCGAGAGGCTGGGAAACTGAAAAGCTCATAAATGGTGGACCCAGGATTTATATGCCTCCCCATCTGATTTATTCCCTGCTTTTTAAAGAGAGGGGATTCAGAACGCAACGTAGGAATGAGCGCCTGAAAGATGCCAGAGGCCCTTTCTGTAGTTGGGAACCGTGTCGGGGGGCAGGGAGACTGGTGTCTCACAAGCCCCTTCACTGTGCTGGGTTCCTGCTGGGGCATCAACAGGTCGAGTCTCCTTGGGTCTTTGAGGTGGTGCTGTCGCCATTTATGTGTGACGAAATCGAGAAACCAAGGAAGGGGCAGCACCTGAGTCACTCTTTGTAGAGCCCGAGCCCGTCCTCTCTGGTGGCTGCCTTGACCCCGTGGGCCAGAGGCTTTGCACACCTCTGTGTCCACTGGTCCCTAATGAGGGAGAACCCCGACATCACTCGTGAACTAACGGGGCCTGCCCTTCCTAAGACAATACACAGGGATACCCTGTTTGCATTTACTCAAACCGGACACAGAATGCTCGTTTAATCATTCATTCATGCTAGAAGTATTGTTGGGGCTGACGAGAGTGGGGAGAAGCCAGTGCAGGTTCTTGGGGCCCAGCTGAGGGTAGATCTCACGTGAAGAGATGTAGCCAGTCTGCCCTCGCGGAGCCGGGTAACAGGAGAGATTGGGCCTGTCAGAGAGGTCAGAGACCTTGATATTTCAGTAAAGACCCAAGGGCAGTGAGGAGCGAGCCCTGTGTCTCCTGGGGGGAGGGTGTCACAGGCAGAGGACATTGGAAGTGCAGAGGCCCCGAGACGGGGGTCTGCCTCGTGGTGGGGGAGCAGCCTGGAGGCTGGAGAGCAAGGGAGAGGGCAGGGGGCCACCCAGCCGGGAAATTCCCCGGGCACCAAAATCACGGAGCCGAGGACTGTGTTACGTTTTTTTTCTTAATTTTTTTTTTAATGTTTGTTTATTTTTGAGAGAGAGACAGCGTGAGCAGGGGAGGGGCAGAGAGGGAGGGAGAAATGAAATCCAAAGCAGTCTCCAGGCTCTGGCTGTCAGCACAGAGCCTGACGTGGGGCTCGAACTCACAAACCGTGAGATCACGACCTGAGCCGACGTCGGACACTCAACTGCCTGGGCCACCCAAGTGCCCTGGGGACTGTGGGTTTGACTCTGAAGGAGGTGGGAAGCTGTGGGGAGGTTTGCACAGAGCACTGTCAAACCCAGTTTGAGCAGGGCCCCTGTGGTTGCTCTGTTGAAGAGAAATAGTGACGGTTAAGAGCCTGCTGCAGTCACCAGGAACAAGGTACTGGTGAGCACACACACGGCGGCAGGGGAATGGGGGGACGTGGTGGAGTTCTGGGCTCGTTCTGAAAGTAGAGCCACAGAAATCGCTTCCTGTACGTAGACGTGAGAGGCAGGAGGGGTGGAGGAAGGCTGGGGTGGTTTTGACGAGGGAGAGGTCTGCTGTCCTTCCCTGAGATTCGGAGATGGGTTTGATCAGGAGCTCAGTGTGGGGCTCGTTGACTTTGAGATGCTTGGCAGAGAGGTTGGTCGGGAGTTGGGTTTATGAGTCTAGAGGTCAGGGGACAGGTCTGTAGGCAGCACCGATCCCCTGAGACAGGCCGGGGTCCCCCCAGAAGGAGGACGGGTAAAGGGAAGATGAAGGACCGAGGCCTCCCAGCACCTCCCGTCTTCCCTGCTTTATCCTTTTCCCCGGCACGTACCGCTAGCCTTCTGTTTGTTGCAGTCATTTATATTCTTCAGGACCTGTCTCTCCTACTAAAACGTAGCTCCCACGAGGACAGGAATGTCTGTGTTTTGTTCACTCTTCTCACGCTGGCACCCAGAACAGTGCCTGACACCGAGGAAGTGCTGAGTAAGTCTTCCTTGAAGAAAGCGGAGGAAGATGGGGAGGGAGGGGGGGTGATTTGAAAGGCTGATTGCCTTTAGTTGCTGTGGAAGTGTTTCCTCATTTACTGTAAAAGGAACTAATGCCTCTGGGCAATAGAAAGTAAATGGTCAGAGTAAAAGAACACTCCCTCACAGTTTATATTTTTATTGTAAAGTCAGCATTTGTTGTTTTATAATCACAAGTTATCACGAGTTATTAGCCCACCATACATTAAAATGGGAAAACTCTCCAGTTTAGCTTCTGACCGCTGCTTAGGACCCAGAATGGTTTGAAGAGTGTCTCTTCTGGGGCATCGTGATCCCAGCTCCAAC
The DNA here is from genome assembly GCF_046562875.1 of Panthera onca. Taxonomy (NCBI): domain Eukaryota; kingdom Metazoa; phylum Chordata; class Mammalia; order Carnivora; family Felidae; genus Panthera; species Panthera onca. The sequence continues at coordinate 6,476,770 of NC_138342.1, forward strand.
ACCTACTGGCACTTCTGAGCACCAGCTCCCCCATTTAAAAAAATAATTTTTTTTAACGTTTATTTATTTTTGAGAGACAGACAGGGTGTGAGTGGGGGAGGGGCAGAGAGAGAGGGAGACACAGAATCCGGAGCAGGTTCCAGGCTCCGAGCTTTCAGCACAGAGCCCGACGCGGGGCTCAAACCCACGAACTGTGAGATCATGACCTGAGCTGAAGTAGGACCCTTAGCCGACTGAGCCACCCAGGCATCCCACCAGCTCCCCCATCTTTAAAATGGGAGTGATGATACCTACCTTTCAGGGGTACAAGGGGGAGGGTGTGAGGTTGTCATTGGTGCTGCCTTTGCTTACTGCTCTCCTTGTGTGTTGAGACACTCCCCCACGCCCGTCTTGGTCCTGGGATGTCTTTCTGAGATGCCCTATGGCCAGTCCTCTCCTGCCTTTTCCCCTTCAGCCTGGCACCTGCCTGCTTCTGCTGGCTCAGCCTCACTGTCCCCTCAACTCCACAGGCCACCCTTTCCTTCAAGGTCATTTGGTGATGCTTGTTCTGCAGGCCTCTCTTCCTTGGTTACATGGAATCCCAAGGAATAATAATATCTGAACTGGCTCTTATTAAAAATGCACACAATGTACTGTATGTATAAATCCCTGCGTATATAACAGATTTCTAAATCCTTCATGTTGTTTTTTGCCAAAAGAAAGCTATTACCATACTGTAGCCCACCTTTATCTAGTTCCTGTTTGCAGGGGAAGAGAAAAAAACATGGCTGCAGCATGGTGTCATGGAAGGGCTTACAGACGAGGCTGGTTTCACAGCCCGGCCTCTGTCCTGGGCTATGACCTGGACAATTTATTTAAACTCGGAGTCTGCACTTTCTTGTGGTACCGTGTAGCCGTGGTTTGTTGTGAGCATTATGTGAGCTAGCTTACCAAACCGCACAGCTTACATTAGCGTGTGGATCCGTTGCTCACCACCAAGGACTGGGCCGTATCCTTCTTCAGCTTTAGCGCTGGGTGGCAATTAGGTTGGCTCAGATACCAAATGAAATTAAAATGTAGATTAGGAAGGAAGTTTTTTCTATTCACCAGCTACCTGATCTTGTATACAGAAAATTGTAAGGCATCTACCAAAATAAAGTAGTAAATTGGTTTGTCCAGGTTGCAGGATACAAAATCAATACACAAAAATCAGTTTAATTTTTATGTATTCTCAGTGAACAATCTGAAAATGAAATTTAAGAGGCAACAATTCCCTTATAGCATCAAAAGGAATAAAGTACTCAGGGAGTAAATTCAACCACAGTATAAAACTTCTACTTTGAAAATTATAAAACATTGTTGAAAGAAATTAGAGATGACCCAAATAAATGGAAAAACTTCCCAAGATCGTGTCAATATACCCCAAATTGACCTACAGTTTTAGTGCATTCTTCATCAGAGTGCCAGCTGGCTTCTCTGTAGAAATTAACAGGTCGATTCTGAAATCCATGAGGGATGTACGAGGAACTCAAGATAGCCAGAACAGCCTTGAAAAAGAACACATAAGAGGACTCACACTTCCCAACTTCAGAACTCACAACAGAGCAGCAGAAACACAGGGTACGTACGGGATAGGTGTACACAGCAGCGGGATTGAACTGAGAGTCCAGAACTAAAACCGTGCATGTGCGGCCAGCCGATTTCCGACAGGCGGGCCAAGACGCCTCATTGGGGTGGGAGCAGTCCCTTCAGGTGGTGCCGGGAGGAGGGGACAACCACAGGCACAAGGCCGGCTCCACACTTAACCTCACCTTATACAAAAGTTAACTCAAAACAGACCAAAAACCTAAACGGATCTGGGACCTAAAAGCTCTTTGGGCTGAATCTTCCCGACCTCAGATCTGACCAAGGATTACTAAGGACAGGACACCAAAAGCACAAGTGGCAACAGGAAAAGCTGAACAAATGGGCTCTCGTCAAAGTGAAACCCTTTTCTGCTGCTTCGACGGGCAGTAAAGCTAGAAAGTGAAAAGATCGCCCCTAGAGTGGGAGCAGGTGTGTGTGAATCCCACACCTGATAAAGGGTCTGCGTCCAGAATGTGCAAAGGATGCTTTAAACGCAACAACAAGATGATAAATTAAAAGCGGGCAGAGGATCCGAACAGAAATTTCTCCAAGGAAGACATACAGGTGGCCAATGCACATGAAAAGATGCACATCGTTGGTCCTCAGGGAAATGGACATCAAAACCACAACGAGATGCCATCTCACACCCACCAGGACGACTACGCAGATACAGGCACGCCTCAGAGCCGCCGTGGATTCGGTTCCAGACCACCACACGGAAGGGAGTCAGAGGAAACTGTTGGCTTCCCAGTGCGTATAAAAGTCATGCGTACACTTTATGGGGTCTGTTCTGTGTGCAGCAGCATACGCGTAAAAGGACAGCGTGCATACCTTCATCAAAAAATACTGCTAAAAAGATAAAAAATAATAAAAAAATACTGCTAGAAAAAATGCTGTCACGTGAGCTTTCAGTGAGTCATAGTCACTGATCACAGATCACCCTAACAGGTGCAGTAATCATGAAACGGTTTGAGATACTGTGAGAATTACCAAAATGCGGCACAGAGACACGAAGTAAACAAATGCTGTTGGAAAAATGGTGCCAACACACTGGCTTGACGCGGGGTTGCCGCGCACCTTGCATTTGGAAAACCAGCGCAGCGCACGAAAGTGAAGTCCAAGTCCAAGGTGAAGTCCAAGGTATGCCTGTGATAACGAGCGTGGACAAGGATGTGGCGAAATCAGAGCCTTCGTTCGGGTGGAAGCTCTCCAGGCAGAGGATCCAGCCAGTGGAAGGGTCGAGGGGGAAGGGGGGCCTGGCACATGGAAGCACATGCACACACCCACGGTGGGGAGGCACAGGAGGAGACAAGATGGAGGCAGAAGCCGCGTGGACAGGCCGTCCGGGCCGCAGTGAAGGTTTCCCTGTGATTCTGTGTCTGGACGTGTTCAGGCTGAGGATGGCAGGTCTTGCACACGGTCCAAGCCTCTCTGCTGCATGGAGTGGGACGGAGTGAGGAAGAGGTGGCAGCTGTGGGCCTGTCCGGACAGATTGCGATGTGGGCGCTGGGTGACAGGTGCATGTCAGGGCAGTGGCGGAGACGAGGTGGTGGGCGGGAGGAATGCTCCAGTTCCAGCCGTAGTTTGCAGCTGTAGACGAGTGAGTAGGTGGGATGGGACATGTGAGGGACAGAGCACCAAGGCTGGGGGGACTGCAGGGAGGAGAGGGAGAGGAAGAGGAGTCTGACAGCAAGACTGGGAAGAGCGGGGGGTGGGGGGTAGGGGGTGGGAGGCTGGGGGAGAGGGCGACACCAGGATTCTCGTCTACGCATGCTAGGTCTGAGCCGGCTGGTGAATTTTCAGGTGGAAACAGCCCGTTGTGGGAGTGAGCCTAGAACTCGGGGAGAGCCTCAGGCCTGGAGACGCTTGGGAGTCATGGGGAGGGGTCACGTGGAGCCCCAGGCTTGCATCCCCCCCACCCCACCCCGAGAGCCCGTGGGGAAGGGGACAAGCCGTGCCCACCTCTGTGCTGCCCTGTTGTCTGGAGGCCCGTGACATTTCATCTCCATCCCGACCTTGGTGCTGGGGGGTCATTCTTGTTCCCCCAACTGTCCCCCACTTAGGGCCCACACATCTGCCCATGGACGTCATACTAAGTGGATCTGTAGGTAGAAGAAGGGCTTTTTAGGTTCAGGCTACAGGGAATCTTTTTGTCTCATCTTTTCGGTGTTTCATTTCTCCTCTGAAACATGAGCTGTATTCTCAATAATACTTTAGTGTAGGACTAGGCGGTGTAGTTCTAGGCAGAGGGTGCCTTCTTGCTTGCCACACTCCTGACTTTTAAAAAGCCACTAGCTTTGTGACTTTTTATTTAGTCTGGAGTATCGGGGACCTCTGTGGTCAGGCAGACCTTCCGTCCACGTCTGAGGTTCAGGCCTCTTCCATATTCTTATTGTGCCAGGATGAGACTTTGACATACCCGTTTGTAATTTGCTCACATCGGTTTCCCCTGGTGCTAAGATGGGTGTGGCTATTTGTGAATACTGCCTGCACTTCTCAATGAGCTCTGGTTCCTGCCTTCAGGGAACTCACAATTGATTGACGGGAGTGACCAGCTTCCACCCCCTGAGAAAGTGACGCGTGCCCTGAGAGAGGGCACAGGTGGGAAGAACAGGGTCCACTCAGAGGGGACTTCAGGAGGCAGTGTCCTGAGAAAGGAGTCTGGACCGAAAATGGAAGCTCTATCCTAGGCAGAGGGAACGGCATGTGAAATACTCCGAGGCCAGAAAGCATGGAGCCGTGTGGGACACGGTTAGTGCAGCCCGTGCAAAGGGGAGGGTTCTGTGGGGACTGAGGCTGGGCCGTGTCGAGGGCCTGTTGGGCCGAGAGCTTGCACGTGAGTCTTGGGGCTGGGCCACTGGAGGTCTGCGTCGAGGATGGCGTGAAGAGCACTGTGCTTCAGGCCAGTTTTTACGACAGCAGGTCAGGGTGGCCCCCGGTGGCTGTCCACGTGAGCGTGTTGTAGAGCGCGCGTGTTGTAGAGTCCTCTTAGCAAATTCTGTGTTCCAGCTCAGAGCTCCTGATGTGAATGGACGCTTCTCATCTTGGTGTTCTTCTCCGGAAGCAACATCAGAGGAGAAGCTTGACTCGGCTCCCATAACGAGGTCAAGCAGGAAACACAGGGCCCTTGGGGTGGGGGTGGGGTGAGTGAAATGTGCAGAGGTTCCTGCCTGAAGATGGCCTCTCAGAAAAACACCCCACCAGTTTCTAAAGGTGCTTTCAGCCTACGTTTTATGTATAAATTCTCCACGTTTATTATATTTACATGTATATTTAGTATACATACATCATATATAAACTTTATAAATACAGTTCTGGCAAAAACAGCCATTTTTTTTTTTTTAAACCTGCACAATGTTCTGGATACATGGAGGCTTTTTGTGATGATGTATCTGGAATACTAATACCTAAATTGGTGCTGTCATACATTCTTTTCCCGTATCATAGTCTCGAAACCGACACTCTGGACTTTCGCCCGTCTCACGGGGCCGAGACCAACTATGGGAAAGTTACTGAGGTTGAGGGAGGAAAGAAAAAGAAGCCGTACCCGGCGCCAGGCTCACGAGCCTAGAGGCACTGCTGAGACACCAGACACAGTCATCTTGAGAAAGAGAGACCCCCCCAGGGCGCCTGGGTGGCTCAGTCAGTTCAGCATTCGACTCTTGGTTGCTGCTCAGGTCGTGATGTCACGGTTCATGAGATCGAGCCCCGTGTCGGGCTCTGCACGGACAGCGTGGATGGAGCCTGCTTGGGATTCTCTCTCCCCCTCTCTTTGCCCCTCCTCTGCTAGCTCTCTCATAAAATAAGTAAATTAACTTAAAAAAAAAAAAAAGACCCCATTGCAGTCTCCATCAAGGATGGGTCACTTCCGTCCACTGCCCTGTTCCCACTGCACACCCCTTTTGACCTCGCGGGCCTCTCTAACGTGCTGGTGGCAGCCCTTCCTAGGAGCCCGAGCCATTGGTGCACTTCATCAAGCGTCTATCACGCATTTGTGGTTGCAGTTAAAAAGTTCTCTAAAAGGTGCAGAGTCAACAACAGTTGATGCGCGGGCGCCCGTCCCAGGGTACACCCAGAGCCCCCAAGTACGGACTGGCACACGGAGAGATCAGATGAGCGAAGGTTTATCCATGGGGTGACGGGACACGAAGAACCGTGTGTCCTTGCAGTGGAATATCCTGCAGCGTTTCAAGAGAACGAGGCAGATCTATGTGACGGATACGGGATAATCTCCCAAATACAGTGAAGTCCTACACGGCAAGTTTTATAAGCCACTGTGTACACACACTGGATTGAAGTTGGGGGCGGGGGGGGGTTGGTGCAGAGAATTACATAGGTGTTTGTATGTGAACACACTGGGTAAGGTCTGTGAGGCCACATCAAATGCTAACAGTGGTTCCTTCTGGGGGAGGAATAGGATTAGGGAGTGGTAGGTCCTGGCTTGGTGGTTTTGGTTTTTTTTTTTTTAATTTTTAACGTTTATTTGTTTTTGAGACAGAGACAGAGCATGAACGGGGGGAGGGTCAGAGAGAGGGAGACACAGAATCCGAAGCAGGCTCCAGGCTCTGAGCTGTCAGCACAGAGCCCGACGCGGGGCTCACACTCACGGACCCCGAGATCGTGACCTGAGCCAAAGTAGGAGGCTTAACCGACTGAGCCACCCAGGCGCCCCTGTCCTGGCGTTTTTTTTTTAGTGAAAATACCCTTATATTGCAGTGTTTAAACAGTAGAGGGAGGGCGTGCGTGAGCTTGTGTTTTGTGGTAAAACACACTTGAAGACTGGCCCTTTGGTTTGCAGCCATTGCTGAAGTCACTGTGGCACTGAGACTGTGCAGGGGGCGCCTTCTGCCCACGCGCACACACGTGGGCACACGCACGTGCACATAATGCACGCACAAGCTTAAACACTGTAGAAGGGTCCTGGTACAGCGCCTGAGTATGAGCCAGCGGATAACCGAGTGTGGACAAGCTGTAAGAGCTCATGCGTGCAGTGTGCCTGCATCCCAAGCCAGCATCAGCACCGTCTAAAAGGAAGTATTTTGCCTTCTGTTTCTCTTTCCTTTCTTTTCTTCTTTCTCTTCTTCTTCTTCTTTTTTTTTTTTTTTTCTTTTTCTTTAACAGAAAAGGTTCCGGCTGAATCCCAACCCGAATTGGGCACGTGGGGAGACGGCAAAGGTGAAGACGAATTATCCCCAGAAGAAATACAGATGGTAAGGCTGCTCTCTGCCCAGTCGGGTGTTGTTAGCGTTGGTAAGACTGTTTCCCCAAGTAGGAGGTCATCCTAAACGCCTCTGCCCTGATTGTTATAGCGAGTTTTCAAAATTATAAATACATATTGTGGATGCAACTTTTCCACCCGATTTCCTAGTTCTTCATATGCTTTTCATAAGTTTTAAATTTGCCGTGGCATAATTAAAGAAGAAATTGCCTTGGAATGATTTTACTAATATTAGATTTCTTTCCAGCTGCAGTAAAATAGTCCTCCAGACTAAATGGCTCTTTTATAATTACCGCTGTGCTGCTTTTTAATTGTTTGAACTGCCGACGCTATGCTAACGTGCAGAAAGCAGAAGTGATGCCTGAAAAATGTAGTCACACCTTGACTGCTCAGGTCCAGTTGCCAATTGTAGGTTGTCCGCTCTGGGTGAGTTTCAAAAGGAAACTGACAGGTTTGGCAGGAGCCCCCACCAGCTCCTTTAGAGCAGTGTCTGCGCACAGCGCGTCTGGACGTTGGCGTGACGGAGCCCAAGGGAATACGCCGTCTGTGGTTGGGAGCAGACGTTTCCTAGCGCTGCCCTGGCGGAAGGCTGTCCTCGGCCTAAAGAGCGGGGAAGCTGGTTCCCACGCGGCGTGCTTTCAGTGGCTGTCCCTGACAAATGACAGCAACTCACTTCACACCGTGGTTGACAGTGGACAGAACTTTTCCAGGGGTCGTTTTCTCCCTGGTCCTGTTCACGATCGTGTTCAGAGGTGGTGGGGCATTACTGTCTCCTTTGAACTTTGGCAGAATCAGTAGAGTGTCTGGCCCAAGGTCCCCCGGTTGTTAATAAGCGGTAGAGCTTATGACTGATCGGTTCACACATTTCTAACCCACGTCGCCTGTGGAAGAAGAGAAATAGAGCTCTGAGCCGAAGCCCTGTCACATCAGAACAGGGTCCGGGCGCGTCCCAGCCTCGAGGCACTCGTGTTGCCAGCCTCTTCCTCTTCACTGCTGTCTCCGTGTCTTGCAGGTCCCAAGTGTTACATCCTCAGAGAGGCCTTCCTGGCCACCCAGTCTGCGGCAGCCCCCAGCCACTCTGTCCCCGTACCCCGCTTTATTCCCTCATCCCTCCACTAGAACACAAGTGCCACGAGAGCAGGAACTTTTCCGCTTTCGTTGCCATATTCCCAGAGCCTAGAGTGGTTTTTGAGTGGGTGAGTGCCTTGGATGAGTATAAACTACAGGCAGGATCACCAGTAAGAACTCTGAGATATGCAAGCTTTAAGTTATTATTATTATGTACACTTATGAATGCTCCCTAAATGCCAAGCCGGTATGCATGTTGTCTTACTTGATCTTTATAACGGTCCAGTGAAGTAGGAATTATCCCTCTGTACACGTGAAAAAGAATAAGGCACAAAACCTCTAAAGCCCTCCACGGTCACCGAGCCAGTAGAACAGGCAAGCCGCGTCCTGTGCCCTGAGTCCTGCGCTTTTCCCCTGTGTCATAGTTCACGGGAGTCCCCGGTGGGATCTGGGGGCGTAAGGGAGTGTAGCCTGTGTAGGAGCCTCGTGGCAAACTGGGTCCCAGTCTCAGTGACTAAAGCAGTCAGAACCGGCAAGAGTTCCCTCATTTGTGTTGTGTTACTGCCAGTGGGTGGGCAGAAGGCTGTAAGTTCAGCACTTCCATGGCAAGCTCTTAAGTGTTCACTTAACTTCTCTTGTAATTGGGAACAATAGCCAAGTACCACATCTTACGGGCTGACTAACCCAAATCTTACTTAACAGGCTCAAGCCTGAAAATGAAGAGAAATAAATACGACACTATTGGTTTTAAATTGGAAAGTGTTGCAGCAAATTGTGGTCATAATTCATAATCACTGTTTTGGAATTTTTCCTCAGGGTAAAATAATGAATTAAGCCCTATAATATCAATTTAATTCATTATTTCACCCACAGGAGCAGTTGTTACGTGTCCCAAAATGGTTGCTGAGTGTTAGTGATTTGCACACTGAATTTCCATTTATAACTCCTGATGCAGGTATATTAACGTTTGAGTTACTATAAGCAGATGTTTTGCGGTCAGGCTGAGTGGGACCAGATTGTTTTCTGATGTTACATAGAGAAAATACCTCCTTTGTAAGCCTGCATTCAGTTTACTCGCCTCGAGTGAAACCACCTGCATTTATTGATGTATCCCTTAGGATAATTTTTAAAGCCATGCGCGTGACTTCTGTTCCTAAATCTGCATGAAAGGTGTCCCTAGCCCTCGTCCCCTGTGGTAGGCCGCTGGAAGCACCAAGGTGGGTGGCTGGCAGGGCTTGTGATCTGGGCCCAAACTCAGCTCCTGGCAAGAACTGTTGGTAGAATCTGGGCACCACGCAGCCGAGAGCCGAGGTCCACACCCTGGGGAGGTTTCAGGTTCGCAGGGGTAGGTGGGGATGGAGGTGAGGGTCACGAGCCATGTGAACGCAGGCGTTTGGCATAGATGAGGCGCATCTGAAGAACCAGAGAGGTCCTGGGCCATGGTGGTGGGGGCAGACTGCTCTCTAGGCCGAGCCCCTGTGGGTCTCAGCCCCTGTGGGTTCCTGGTCTTTGGTCCAGTTAGCTGCTCTTGCCTCTTTGCAATGCAAATAACTTCTTGTGGCTTCACCTTGTACCCAAAGGCCTTTTGTAGGAGTGATTTTCTTTTTAAAACTACAGTAAAGAGGATTAGATTAGAAAAGGATTTCTGTAACAGTGTATTCACAGTGTGGATTTGTATCCCTTAAAGCAGATAATAAACCCTTTTGGGGCCCTCTGTTTGGAAGTCTGACTTCTAAGTGGAATGAGGCAGTTAATACTGCCTAACACGCATGTAACACACAGCACATGCCAAGTACGGCCCTGACCACTTGAGTGTTTATTAATGTAGCCACCCCATGTGGTAGGGACTGTCGCTGGCCCCATTTTACAGCGAGCTCCCATGTCCTAGACCTTTAAATGTGGTGCCTGCCACCATGCTTGAGCGGTCAGGGGAACTTGCTCCAGACATCCATCTGTGTTGAGCGAAAGCACTGCATTTTGGTGGGAGACCAAACAGTATGGAGCGGAAGGAGCCACGGCAGGAGGCCCACACAGACAGGCTGGCTGCTGTCATGCCTCTCGGGCCCTGCTTGTCCACCTTCCTTGTCCTGCAGGCCTCGTGTCCTGCTTTCCAGTGCCTCACAGAACTGGGGGCCCTGTGACAGGCAGGCCGGTCTTCCCCCGGGGCCGGGGAGGGGGGGCGGGGAGGGTACCCCGGGGGTACCCCTGTCCTTGGTGCTGACTGTGGAGACCAGGCCTCCTTGGCTACTGCACCTTGTGAGGTCCCTGTCCCTCTGGGGACGGATGCCACGCCAGCCAGCTGCCAGCGAGCCCCAGCGAATGCTGTGTGAGCGCCCCAGATCCCGCTCAAGTCACAGTGCCCTCTAAAATTTGAAACCAGAGAGGTGGAAGGGGCCTTCAGAATATTTCATGACTCATTTTGCGTATCTGGAATCTCAGTCCCAGGAGATTAATAATAGTTAACATTCAGTGGGGGCTTTGTATGTGCCACGCACTCTGTACGCAACTTTACATGCATTATTAGCGCGTCTTTCTCTAGTAAGTACTGTCTCCGTCCCGTTTTAGTGACAAAGAGGCACAGAAAAGTTACCTGCCCAAGGGCATATAGCTTCGAAGGTAAAGGAGCCATCATCATCCCTCCCCACCCTCAGCATGAGGCAGGAAAGGATAAGAATCACCACGTCTGTTCACAAAGAGGCCCTGTCACGTGACAGGCCGGACAGAAGCCAGTGACTGGTCCAGGGGTCAGTCACCCCAGGAGTTCCCATTGAGGCCACAGGGGCTGGCCCGCTGAAGTCCCGGGCGTGTCCACCAACTGCCCCTGCACCTGCCGCTCCCTGCCTTCCTCTGCAGAGGAGGGGTGAGGTGTACAGGTTGGCCATCAAGACAGCATCGGAAACCATCCTGAAATCTGGCACAGGTGAATGTTGTCAGCGGCCTGGCCATTACCTGATCTGCCTGAGCCCTGCCACACCCCATTGAGTGGGTCCCTTGCACCTGGCTATGGGAAAAACAGGTGGTGGTGTTTTTGAAGACACAGCTCCATTGTAACTCCCGCCCCCAAATGGGGGCTGCTTTCCGTAAAGGTCCTGGCCACGCCAAACTCTCCCCTCAGCCCTGTCACCGCTTGATCCCTCGAGGCATTTGTTTCTTTTGCTCCGCCCCCCTTTGCACCCCCCCACCCCCCCACCCCCCCCCCCGAATGGGTACTTCTCAGGTGGCATTAAGAACCCATAGGTTGAAAGGAAATCAGAGCCAGAATCTGATCCTGCTGCTGACAGGAGTCCTTCAGAAGTAACAGCTCCCCAGAACCCCGAGAGGGGGAGTGGGTGCCTCATGCCCAGAGCTGGGGAGGGGACAGAGAGGGCTTTGTTCCGGGGGACATTCCCGCAATAAACCACCTCAAACCTCTAGTCTTGCTTAGGAGTAGGTTAGAAAGCATAAAAGGTCTGAGGATTTAAAAGGACAGGGCCGTATTTTGTCATTAAAAAAATAAGAAAATGCCCTCTATCCCAGCCCCCCGAGAAAAACCCTGAGTAATACCTGGGAGAATTAGTGAAAGTAAATGAGCACCTACATGCTGAAGTAATTGTTTTTTTCCTTAAATTACTGGGCTCTGAAGTAACTGTTGAGTTGACAGCTAACAGGGCTGATAGTTTCAAACTCAAAAGAGTGAAGTTTTTATTCCCTTAAATAGCCTGATTCATGCATAATTAGAAGGGCCGTCCTGGTACCGTGTCAGCATCCTGCCCGTGCTTGAGGCGGCCCAGCAGAGCGCCCCCCGCCGGCCCTTCTGCCCTTCTGGAAACTGTGCCGGCCCACCCATTTTCTGACCCAGTAGGTCTGGGGTGCAGTGGAGGCCCCTTTGTGTTTTGACAAGCAGGGGGACCGACAACCGGTGCCCTGCAGTGTGGTAGGCCCTGCATTGTGCTGGGGGCCAGAGGAGAAAGCCCCACCCCAGGCGGGAAGACGGCCCCCCAACAGGGGCAGGAAGCGTAGCGATGGATCAAGTGCAGGGCAGTTTTATATTATAAAAGACAGGAGATGGTAGAAGGTGATTAAATCTGCCTTGGTGCGTCTGGTCACTAGGAGGGTGCCTAGGCTGGGTTTCGAGGAAACAGTTGGAGTCCCCCCCGCGGGGTGGGGGGTTGGTGCGCGGCGGCCTCCATCAGCTCTCAGCTAGTCTGTGCAGGGGTGAGGCAGTGGGCTGCAGGAGAAGGCTGCGCCTCAGCGCTGATCTACAGGGCCACGGACAGGGCCGGCCTGGTGCGGTGTGACGTGACTGGCATCTTAGATCACATCACTCTGACGGAGGGGTGGGGGGCAGATTGGAGGAGAGTGAGAGGTGATGAGGGCAGAGCACAGGCACCAGGGAGGGAATGGATGCAGCAAGGGTGCGGGTGAACTGGCAGACAGGACGGGAGGGTGTCCGCCTGGAGGGCTGGGGGGGAGCTGGGAGGGGAGGGGGGCAGACGGAGCAGAGAGTGAGCACAGCACATGCCCTCCCTGTGAAGTCAGGGGGCGACTGGGCAGGGAGAATGTGAGTCCCTGCACGTGACCTGCTCAGCACGGTGTCTGCCGTGACTTCCCTAACCGTTGTTTTCCCTCCATTGTTGTTTTACTGAGCAAGTCTGGCTGGAGCCTCGGTTGGATCGCAGAGCCTGGGAGGCCCAGAGCTCACCTCCACCCGTCCCCCCACACAGCGCCTGGCGCAGACAGCGCCTCCGAAAACAGCTGTGGACGGGACTGCCGCTTTAGTAGATGTGAAGGAAAGAACGCGCGTGAGGCCTTCTCGGACTTGGGTTTGACGCGTTCCCACCCTCAGGCAGCTCATAGTCAAGGGGGAGTTTGGGACATGCACAGCTTATTACCGGGCTGAAAATGGCTAACGTCCTGAGAGATCTTCACGAGGTTTCACAAGGTGCTAGGCCAAGGTTAGAAACTGGAGAAAGAAGTTCCAGCTCGGGGGCCGGGATAGGTCACGGAGAAGGTGGCGTTCGAGCTGGGGCTGTGGGACGAGGGCCCCTGCCCGGGGCTGAGTACACGCTCAGGCAGTGGAGTGGGCGTCCGAAGGCGGGGTTGCGGGTCCCGCAGCGAGGAGGAGATCTGGCCCCGCGGCACGGCGAACCCTCAGACGTGCCAGCCTTTCGTGGGGCTGCTGTCAAGTTGGCAGGAACGGTGGGGGCAGCAGCTGTCTGCTCCGAGTTTACGCGGCTCTGATGGGCTCCCGGGTGTCAGGGTGGCACCCTCACCCAGACTGAGTCCGGAAGCCCGATCGCCAGCCTGAGCCCAGGAACACAGCGCTTCGGGCTGCTGGGCCTGTGTTCCTGTCACGGTGGACTGGGCAAGGCGTGGCTCTGAAATGAGACTGCCCTGCCCTCAGCTGAGCCGCTGGAGCTCAGCGCCCCACTTAAAACAGTGCCAGAGGGAGATAGAGCAGCGGGAAGGATGGCAGGTGACCCGCCCCGCCCCGCCCGCACCTTCCCAGGCATCACTTCGGCTTGCAGGCAGGGAGAAGTCCGGCCACAGGGATGTTTTCACACTGATGCCGCATCCCTCCACGCCAGAAGGAGGGACTCGGTGGCCACCCTCGGAGGGCAGATCAAAGATTTCCGAGCAGACGCCTTGCTAGACCCTTGCCTTTGACCGTGTTGCTTTTGAGCATGACGTCACCCTTAGTGTGTTTGTCTCTTCACAGTTTGAACAAGAGAACCAGCGCCTAATTGGTGAGATGAACAGCCTGTTCGATGAAGTGAGGTATGTATGCGGTTCCTAGGAGCTGATGGCCTCAGCTTTTCTAGGAACTGGGAACTTTTCATTTACTTCGATGGCCAGGCATCCCCTTGTGGCCCTGGCCACGTGCACCCCCCTCAGCCATTCGGGGTCAAGGCAGCTGCCCAACTTCAGTGACTCCCCTTAACCTGCGGGCCCTTGGGAGGTCACCCCCTCTGTGCTGCCTCCGGGCTTCCAGTGACCGCAAGCTGCACGGTTAGGGGCTGTTAATTTCATGGCTCCCGGGGTAAGGGGGCGGGCCTTGTGAGGGATGGCTGGCCAGCTGCAGCCTCCTGCATGTGGCTCCGCTGGGGTCCGTCCGCCCCCTCAGCAAAGGGGTCGGCAGCGTGGAAGGAGAGTGGCCGTGCCCACGTGAGCCATCGCTGGCCCGCCCTCTAGGGGAGGCACGTGGGTGGGGCCTGTTTCCCCGAGGGTGTCTGGAGCATCTGGAAGGAAGGCCTGGGCTTTGGCAGGGAAATTAAACCCGCTGCGCTGTGGGCTCATCCGAAAGAAAGTGCGGCCTGACGCCGTACCCACAGCCCCCGGGGACTCTGATGGCACCTGTGCTCCTCTGCGGCCTCTGCCCTCGCTCTGTGGGCCTCGAGGTCCTTGCTCCGAGACTCAGCCCCCGCCCGCCTCGCTCTTCCTTCCCACACCCGGAAGCACGGGAGGAGCGGCGGCCGGCTGCCCCGACACGGCTCAGCCCCTGCCGCCCCCATTTCTAGCCCCGTGCCACCCCCCAGCCCACGCCCGGGGCGCCCTTGCTGGCCCTGAAACAGCGAGCAGCTCAGATGCTTGGTTGCTGAACCCAGATACGTTTTCAGACGGAACCGGAGGACTTTTCCTTTCGCCGGGAAGTTGGTTTGGGTGGCAGCACCCTGCCCCTCGACCTCCTGGGCGGTAACGACGTTGAGTGGTCGGCACACACTGGCGTTCTGAGTCCCCGCCGCGTTACCGTGGTTACCGGGCCGGGTACGGGCCTTAGCATTCGAAGGCTGCCTGTTGCAACCAGGGGTGCAGACTCCGAGGCAGGGGCACCGCGGGTCAGCTTGCAGGGGAGGGCGGGTTCCGCAGTGCAGCGCGCCCCCTAAGCGAGAGACTTCAGAGGAGAGCCAGGAAGTGCAATGCCGGCCTCCTCCTTCCTGAGCCTGACGTGGTGGCCCCCCCCCCCCCCCCCCCCCACGAATGATGTGGTGTCCCCTCCCTCTCTGGAGGCTGTGGTGGTGTCTCCTCCCATTTCTCACTTACGTGGTCCATTTAGAAATGTGTAACACTCCTGCTAGGACCACCACCTACTAATAGTTGTATGTAATTTTTTTTTCTCTTTAATGAAGGCAAATCGAAGGGAGAGTGGTTGAAATTTCCAGGCTCCAAGAGATATTCACAGAGAAGGTTTTACAACAGGTAAGAAAAAAAAAAAATCACTATTTAAGGTTTAGCTGAGAAGAATCTACTGTGACATCAGGGTGCTTGTTCTGAGGTTGCCTGATCTCTACAGCCATGTGCCCCAAGCCGCGTGGGTTCATACAGCTCCTCACGTGAGGGCCTCCTGACCCCCCGGTGTAGCCTCTGTGCGGGGTGGGGAGCTCTCTGCACCTGACCCGCTGCTGGCTGGCCCAGGCCAGACCGGGTGTGGTGGCCCGTGTGTGCCGTGACGCCCACAGAGGAGGGAGTTGGGTAGATCTTCCTTCCGGGTGCCTCTGAGCTAGTTTTCCCATCTGCAAATGGAGTGGCCCTCGCAGGGCCGTCCTGAGGCTCGGAGATAACCCACAGGAAGCACCCAGCACACCTGGTGGGTAGCAGCCTGTCAGTCGACAGTGTCACTTAGGGCTCACACTTGGCCCTCTCGGAACGCTAGGTCCGTGCCACCTCAGGTGTCCCGTCCACACAGGAAATAGGGTTGTTCTCTGAAGGGGATTTTCATGTTATTTCTTCCTGCCTCCAGTTCTGAAACTCTTCCGGCCAGTAACTGGCAAAACTTTTAGGGACCCGATAAATTTATCCTCCTTTTTAGCATCCACAGACCGTGGAACGGTTTCAGAGTCAAAATCATTTCTGCTGCATTGTGTTAAACTGGCCCAGTTGGCCTAAGACCCTCTCGCCCCCACAAAACCTGCCCGAAACCTCACAACCAGCATCGAATCGCTGTAAATTTAGGTACGTGCAGTCTGACAGAAGGTTCGGGTTCACGAGAGTTACCCTTTCTAACTACATTGAACGACCAATTCAAGCGTGTATGTGCTAAGCCTCCACTTAGAAGCCTGATGGCTGTCACTTCAGCCTCCTGACCCATAAAACAGCTAAGTGAGCTGTCCCTGTCAGAGCACACGACTTGCTTCCAGGGACAGCTCAGCGTGGCAGGAGAGCTCAGAGGCCACGTTGGGTCACACACACTGGCTCCGATCCGATCCTGACTTCCAGTGTGTCTGACCTGGGTACCCCAGGCCACACTGCCCTCTTCAGACTGGGCAGATGTCCCCCCCGCACTCTCAGGGCTGGGGCTTGAGGTGCCTGACGCAGTTCCGGCTCGTGGCAGGCTCTCAGTGCATGGGAGCTGATGTTTTTACGGTTTAGATTTTCTTTTTTTTTTTTTTTTTAAGAGAGACACAGATGGTGAGACATGAAGCGCTCCCCTGAAGCTAGCGTGCGTGTCTGAAAGCACACGCATCTGGAAGCTCATGTCTCTGGATGTCATAAATACGCGGGGGACCAGAGGGAAGCCCCTGGCATGCGGTGGCTGCTACGTGTTGGCAGCTCTCACGTTTGTCCCTTCTGGCCGGCAAGTGGCACAGGAGGTAGCAGCTGGGGGTGGAAGGGCGACAGGCACTGGGTTCTGGTCCCAGTCCTGCCACGTGGTTGCTGCGTGACTCTTGGCAAATTACTAAACTTCTCTGAACCCTGACTTTCCCTTTTGTAAAACGGGGCTGTGCCTGCCCCTCGGGACCCGGCGAGGACCCACAGGCTCCCGCTTGTAAAGCCCTGGCTGCTGCTGGCTCCTGCTGTCCGGATGCTCAGGGAAGGAGACGGTGGTCGGGTCTACCTGTCTCTCCTCTTCCATAGGAAGCCGAGATCGACAGCATTCACCAGTTAGTTGTAGGGGCGACTGAGAATATCAAGGAGGGCAACGAAGACATCAGAGAGGTGAGTACCCTTGGGCCCCCCAGGCCCCACCGGCCTCCCCGTCCGGGCAGCGGTGGTAGTCTTGCGGGCAGTCAGGGCTGCGTGAGAGCCTTGCTGGCGCCCAGCCTGGCTGACCTCCTAACCCTGCAAGACAGTCACATTTCTGTCCTCGCCAAACCTGGGGCCCCTATTACCAAGACACAGGACTCACCGCCCTCCAAAGGAGCGATCGGAGGCACACGAGGTCACTCTTGGCAAGGGTTGGATCAGCCACCTGCACCAGGGGTGGGCGCCACCGGAGAAGCTTGTTGGACCCCCCACCCCGAGGGCCAGAGCCCTGGTCCCTGTTTATCGAGGCCACCACAGTGGACTCTGTTGAGTGGACATGGTCTTCTGAGTGTGGTCCTCGGGTTTGGGTTGACGTGGGACCATTTCTGGGCCACTACCGCTGCCGGGCCAGCCGCGGGGCTCTTTCTAACCCTGGGCCCCGCGTGGGCCGTTTCCGGGTGTTTGCTGGGAGAAGGGTGTAGGACGTCTGAATAAGGGGGAGACACCTGTTTGTTTTCTGGTGGATTCTAAACCCACTGTTTGGCTCTGCTTACTAATTAAGGTAAGCATAAGCTCCAGGGTAGGGAGTGCGTGCGGACACACGGAGGGCGTGAGCACTCCTCAACCCAAAATCCTGTGCTCCTGCCCTCCCCGCCCCCCAGGCCATCAAAAACAACGCCGGCTTCCGAGTGTGGGTGCTCTTCTTCCTGGTGATGTGCTCCTTCTCCTTGCTCTTCCTGGACTGGTACGACAGCTAGTCTGCCCTGCTCGCTCCTGGCGCAGGGGGCGCTGTCGAGGGTCTCCGGCATCGGACCAGGGCTGTGCCCAGATCCTACCACGTTGGGGGCAGGGGGCGGTGGCAGAGCTATGTGCTCCCACAAAAGGGACACCCAGACCTGTGGTCTTAGCCTGTTTAATAGCTGAAAAAGAAACTAATGAACACAAACTGACAGTGGACTTTGTGGCACTCCTGAGGCAGGGTGGAAGGGTCGTTACTGGCTGCACCCAAACTGGCGGCCGACGTGGAGGGGCTGCCCGGAGGCGGGGCTCAGGGAGGCACCGACCTGGCCCTTCCAGTGGCTTAGGGAAGAGTGCTGGGTGATAACGTCTCACGGCAAGTGACCATCACTTAGTTTCCTGTGGCTTCTTGTCTGCCTGAGCCAAGTGCTGCAGAGTCGCTACGCTGTAGAAAACTCGCCTTTGCCTCACAAATATAATAAATGCAACTACGGTTACTTCGTGTAATATCAGTGGGTCCAGATACAGAAGGTCAGCGGACGCCTGCCTGCCCGTTGGGGAAAGGGTGTGGGGACAGACCCTGGGCCCTCAGCAAGGGGCTGCTGGGGCCCAAGGAGCATTTGTCTGCCCTTGGGCCCGTGCACCTGTCCCTCTAGAACAGGTGTTCCTGTTTGCAGTGGGAACCACATCTGTGCAGAGAGCATGCTGGTGTTCACGGGGCCCCACCTCGGTGTGGGTGCCAATGGCTCTGCATTGCCCCCTGCAAAATCGTGTGCTGTGTATGCAAAATCGAGAGTCTGTGGTGCAGCCACAGGGACCCTTGTGTTCTTTCTCTGCACAGAGTGAAAATGTCAAAAGTTACATGTGAATGGATTTACAGTCAATAAAACGTCTACTAGAAGATACAAAGGGGTGATGCCTTAGCAGTGCGTTTACGTGGGCTAGAGCTTTCATAGATGTATCTGTGCGGGAGAGTTTGGCACGTAGTCAGTGCTCCTCGTGCGTGCTCACATCACACCCTCACAGCACGCAGCTCTAGAACACACGCCCCGGCTCCAAGGCCACGGTCATGGTTGCAAAACACCCCCCATAATAAAATCCGGTTCTGGAAGCATATTTCAGAAAGCAGTGATGGAGCTGGCCGTGGCCACCACGCTTGTTTGCAACAGATCTCAAACTCATTGTCATTTATTTTTGACCTACTGAAAACAGTGAAACTTCTGACATGTCCACCAGAAACAGCACAGATAACATGGAAGAAAATGTCTGCGGATGCCTTGTTTCCATTTAATGGTTTTACACACGTAGCTTAGCTAACTGGCAATTTTGTAAACATATCCTTTAATGTCAAGATTCAGCTTGAAATGTAACTTCTTTACAAAGATCGTGAATCGAAATGTCCTCCTTGGATCTGCAAGTTGCCACGCCGGCCCCTCCCAGCCTCCCCTGCCTGCTTCTTACATGAAAAGATTTCTAGTTCACAAAATAAAAATTAGTCTTGGCTTCCCAGCAATTACATTTTCACTTTGCCAACACAAATAAGGTCTTAAAAACTCGCTAACAGGGCTGTTGGTGCAAATTTATTCATTAACAGGACAGAACAAAAAAGACCAAAGGGTGTCGCTCCTATTCAACACGTCACAGAGCGGATGGACTACCTGCAGGGGCCCGGAGTTCCTCAGGCCCGTGGCCCAGGGTCCTCCCACAGCCCCTCGCCACACGTGCTGGGACACCAGACCCTGAAGCACGGTGCTCTCCGCACCAAGGTGCCAGCCAGCTCCAGGGGGCGGAATAGAGCCTCCCGAGCGGGCCCTCCTGCGGGACACTGGCACGCTTCGGAGTGGGCGCGGGGAGGGGAAGGGCGCACCCGCTACCGGACGTCCCATTTCCTTCCTTCTCTGCACCTCTCACTGCCATACATCATGGTGATGGCCCGGCTGCCGCCTGATTGAAGGTGGGAAGAAATCTGAAGTACAGCTTGCTCTTAACCAAGTGGGGACCCGTCTAAATATGGCTGTGGAGTAAGGTTTGCAAACAGCAGTGCGGTGGGGAGGGGGAGGGCGATAAAAAAATCGATTCCACAAGACGCATTATTTATCTGAATCCAAACCCCTTGCATATCCGGTGTAAATTTACTTTCTGATGGCATCCCATAAATCCCAGTAAAGTAGCTAAATTAAGATTCCTTAACATGGAACGTGGTGTCACAGCTCTTTAAGCAATGCTGATATGCACTTGATCTTATGCCCATGAGCGGTCGGCAGCAAGTTTTATTGGCAAAGCAGCATTAGCAAACAGAAGCGGTTGCACCATAAATGAGTAACCTCTAAATTATCGGTAATTATATTTAACGAAACGTCCCTCCAAGTCCCTTCGTTACCTTCGAGTGACACATTGTGAGGAACCTGCCCGTCTCACTGAGCTGACTTGTCAGCGGCTTCGGTCTCCTGCTCGGACAGCTTCTCTTCCGACAGAACCGACATCCAGGGTGAGACGGAGCGTGTGATGCTCTGCTTGGCCAGGTTGTAGTGGTTGATGACGGTGTAAAACTTCTCCCGGGCACTGGAGTCTTGCTCCGCGTAGTAGCTCTCCAAGCCTTCTGGAATGCACTGGGTGTTCTGAAAGACAAGGGGCCGTGGAGACGCACGTCTCGATGCTGCGGGGATGCCGGAGGGTCTCCGGTGAACGCCCCCCACGTGTTTACGGGGACCTTCCCTGGGCTTAGAGGAGAAACGCAGCCCAGCCACCGTCTGCGCTGGTCCCGCCGCGACAGGACAGACATCTTTAGCGAGGTCGTGACGCAGCGGGGCTTGGGCTGCAGGGGCATGATGAGCTGTCCTGCTTCGCTAAAGACCTTCCACTAGTTGTCATTTACTTTACATCTACTAGAAAATACTTTGGACCTGTCTGCTGGAAACACAGATAGTAAAAGAAGGGAAGTCAGGAAAACCTCCTGGGAGCTGGATCTTTAGTAGGCAGGCCTTCTCCAGAGGAGGGGGTCGGAGGAGGGCGCACCCTCGAGGCAGAGGAGATGGGCCTCACAGACAGGACAGTGCCAGCAGGGTGAGGAGGGCACTGGGAAGGACGGCCGGGGTCAGACGACCACACAAGGGCTAGAAGTCCCATCAGGGAGCTGGTGTGACCTTGTGACCCAGAAAGCAGGAGCCCAGACAGCAATACGGCAGGGGGGGGGGGGGGGGCGGCAAGGGAGTGGGCTATCCCAGGCAGCTGTCCACGAAGGAAGAGGCTTCGTCCCTACAGGCCACGGAACCCTGAGGGGGCCTGGGGTGGGGGAGTCCAGTCCATAGCTCTCATCAGCTGGTAAAAGGTCCAGGACCCCAGAGAGATCCTGCACCCAAGGCTGCCTTTCCTGGTGGGTCCAGGAGCCGACCCAGCCCACTGGGCCACCACAGCTGACGTGGCCCGAGCACACCATACACGTGCAGCTCACCGGGCCCACGAGCGAGGTGGGCAGGGCTGCGGATGATCGGCTTCCACGGCGCATTCTCCCGCGCCAAGCAGGCGCTTGGTGCCGAGCTAACGACTAAGCTTCCCAGCTCCTGGCAGCCAGGCCAGAGGGACGGGCGTGGATGCCCACCCTCCACCTCTCCCGCGGCCCTTTCTCGCTGGCTTCGACTGCCCAGAGGCGGAGAATGCCCTGGGGGGCTGGCAGGGCAGCACAAGACAGAATTGGGGCTCCAGGATGATCTCACAGAACCGCCTCCCCCCCGCCTGGAGCCTGGAGCCTTCATGTGAGAGAGACGGACCTCCCGCCTCGTGGAAGCCACGTTACCTTGTGTGTCTGAGCAACCAAAGCAATACACGAACGCCACGGCCTCTTCCTCAGTGAGGGGAGGCCACAGCAAAGACGGGTGCCTGGCCTTGGCCACCTCCCCACTCACCAGGAAGAGTCTGAGGACCCAGGCTCTCTGCCCACCGCTAAGGGTCTGACTCAGCACCTGTGTATCCTTAAACCTCCCCAGACGATTCTGAGGCTCCGCCTGCTGCACGTGGTGTCTCGGCCAAGGCCGCCCCGCTGGTGGGTGCACCGCCCAGATCTGAAGCCCAGGCACCATCCACGGCACTCTGACCAGTTAACTCCCGGGGCTTCGCAAGATGCCCAGCCGCACAGACCATCCGTTCACCTCTCCTGGGCGAGCGCCGAGTGGAGAAGGTGACAGGATCTTTGATGACATCATCTCTGGCCACCTCGGGCCATCGCCAGGCCGGCCGGCCACAGCTGCTGCACCTCAGACGTGGGCACTGGGAGACACGAGTGCCGGCCTGGGATGCACCAGGGGAGCCTCCCCCTGGCCTGGGCCCAGCTCTTCCTCGGTCTCTAAAACCCAACGGCGGGTGAAGAAGGCTGCTCCTTGAGATCTGCCCGCAGATGTAACCCCCACCTGCCACTTCCCCGGCAGCAGAGAAAACGGGACTGGGGTTCCACCACCCATGCTTCCTCCTCCCTCCTCCCGACCTTCTCTCTGCACCTGACAGCTGGCCAGGCGCTTCCCATGCACATTCTCTCGCTGCGAGGCAGGTGCCGTTAGCCCCGTTTTCCATCCAGGGCAGGTGAGACCCAGAGACGCGAAGGCACAGCAAAGTGCCCAGCGCCCCACATGGTGTCACCGTGGGAGGCCACCAACAGGTGACCCGCTGGACTCCCGAGTCGAGAAGAGTGAGAAGTGAAACAGTCTGCCCCAGGGCCGGCGGGGCAGAACATTCTTTTCCCGGAGCCCCGGCAGTGTCTGGTTCAGCCAGAGCTCAAGCCCCAGCTCGGGCGCACACAGGCCTCGGGAATGCAGCTCGGCTCCCTGCGCCCTGCCTGCCCTACCGGCTCAGCCTTTGGCACCTTCACAGGCGAGCGACACACTGTGACGTCACCCTCTGAACCCCGAGGCCTCCGCAGTGGGCGGGTCCACACAGCCCAGCCCCTGCTCGGTGCCAGAAACAGCAACACAGGGCAGAGCACACGACTTGTGCAGAGAGAGCAGGGATGACGCCCCCGTCACAGAAAAGCTCCCGCCGCTCAGACGTAGCGGCCGCTCGTGATCGGGGTCCCTCTCCGCCCGGATGGCTCTCCTGGGATGCCGGCCTCATGTCTACGACGAGGATGGCTGGGGGTCGGCTCTCCCTTGGGTGGGCTGTCCAGCAGGGTCAGGAGCTGTGCCAGGCACCAGGATCACCGAAAGGAACACGCCAGAGCCCGGGCCACGGGCCCTATGCTACCTACTAGCCCCCGTGCCCCTCCCCGGGGCCTTTACTCAGGAGACCCGGGCTGTGCTCCTCCGACACCGAGAAGTGGCGGGTCTGGCCCCTCAGCGGAGCGAGGTTGGGGCCTCCTCAGTGTGGCTGCTGACAGATGGAGGCTGTCGTGCCTGGTCCGGTGCCCGGCCCACGGGCTACCGTTTCATCACTGCTGGGTCTGGGAAGACAGCGAAGGGGTACAGACAGCACTGGGGTCTTGCAGGGGTGGACGACACGTCCACACGCCTCTGTTCCCCAGGACGGACCCTGCATGCCAGGCAGGTGTCGTGGGTACTTCCCTGTTGGGTAACCCAGAGACGAGTGACCGCCGCGGACAGCGGAAAGGGGACGGAATGAACGCGTGCTCTCCCCTCAACCCGGTCCTGCCCCGCCAGTGGAGAACAGTCCTCCTCTGGTCAAAGGATCAGAACCACCTTCCGGGAGCATGGAGGACTATTTCCAGAAGAGGAAGGACAAAGGACTGCGGCGTGCCCCACACCCCGCTCTGCCTGTCCAGCCCGTCGGGCCAGGCGGCAGCTTCAGAGTCGGCCCACGCTGCAGGCCAAGTTCACCGCGGTTCCTCCCGCTCTGAGCCTCGGCGCCCCCAGTCTACGAGATGGGGCCGAGGGGCCCCGCATGCTAGGTGGTCGTGAGGACTGCGGTCCACGATGGGCAGCTCGGGCAAGAAGGCAGGATGTGTCCATGCTCACCTACGCCCACATCCGGGCGTCAGGAAGCAGCTGCCCCCGTCCGGCAAGGCAGGCGGCCACCCCCTCCCCAGCCGCGCTGCCACCTGCGCTCCGTCCTCTCCCCCTGCCACTCGCCAGCACCCTCCGGGCAGTGTGGGACTCCACTCCGGTCCAGGATGGGGCCTCCAGGCCTAAGAGAGTGGCCCTGCCCTCGGGGCACCAGGCCAGGGACAACGGGCGGTTCTGCCACTGCCTGCACGCGGGCCGCAGGAAGCAATTGCGGGGCAAGCACCACGGTGGGCAGGTGGCAGGAGAGAACCCCAGTTCCGAAGTAGCATGGGGCCAGGGGCTCCCCAGTATGTTCTGACCCTGCCCCCATCAGGCCAGAATCACAGCCACACGTCCCCCTGAGGGGGGCCCTGCCCCTCATCTCTCAGCCATGGAGGGAAATGACCGTCACACCAACGAGGTAATCCGAGGAAGCGTGTTCCAGCCCCTGGCACACAGTCAGCACTGGCAAGTGTTCCTCGGGCACGAACTCCACCCAGAGAACGGGGGTGTCTGACCGTCTGCGTCAACACGCAGGGCCGGGCAGTTTCCCGGTACGTGGAAACCCTGCCGTGAAACTCCTATGACGGCTTCACGGTTTCAAGAAAAAGGCAGGAACTTAGCACCTGCCCCCACCCCTGCCCACCTGTCAGGACGGGACACTCTGGCGGGGAGGCCTGGCCACAAGGAGCCTCCCCTCACCCGCGGCGCAGGTGCCTGCCCTCTGCTTTGTGCCAGGATCTCTGCGGCACCCGTGCCCATCAGCCCTTCCCACGGGCCCCCCTCCGGCTCTGGGGTCAGCAGGACCCAGCCCAGTCTGTGGCCTCAGTCCAGGAGCAGGCCCTTGCCACCGCGGGCAAAATGGACTCCTCATTCAGTCTGCATCCTAGGTGACCTGGAAGCGGTGACCCCGGGCACGCACAGTCACCCTGGCCGCCTCTCTGCCCTAGTACTGGGTATCTGCCCGTCTGCTCGCCACTTGTCTCCCCACCGGAACACTGGCCCCACGGGCAGGGCCTGGACTCCTCCCGTCCTGCACCACATGCCCAGCACCCAGCAGGGCTCCCCACAGGAAGCACTGAATAAATATGTACGAAGAACCCGTGGGGGGTGACCTTGGGGCACAAGGAAGATCGTGTCCGTGCTGCATCTAACCACCGGTACAACGGGGATCTACTGGTACCTACCCAGGTTTTGGGGAGCATTCAGAAATCCCCGTGTGAAAACCCCTATGAACTGTCAGGTCTGTGTGTGACGTGTACAATCGCAAAACAGGCAGAAAGGGAGGGGACTTTGGCATGCTTCGCACTTCTCCCCCCTCCAGCTTCAGCCAAGGGCTCTTGGACCCAGACTAGCAGTTCTCCAGCCCTCCAGCTGTCCTTCCAGGAAGGACATCTGCCCCCAATTAGATGGAAATGCCAGTGGAAGATGCCCAAGTCCCAAGGGACGCAGCTACGGAACACTCACTTGGTGCCGGCTGGGCACCAGGATCACCCGTCCCGGCCTCTGAACGCACAGGCACCTGCCCCCTTCCCTGCCAGGACTCTCAGAACCAGGCCTTCGTCTCTGACTCCACCTGCCTGCGCCAGCAGAACTTGGCCTTGCAGGGAGGGCGGGGCAGCTTCAGGCTGCACCCTCCTCCTCCGTGCAGGACGCGTGCCCCGGGCCCAGAGAAAGAGCCAAGAAGCGGACCCTGCATCCTCCTGATGGAGCCGCTGGCCCCTGTTCTTTGTGAGCAGCCCGTCTAGTCCCACGAAGCTGTCCTCTGCACACGTGGGTCCCGTCAGGGCACCGTGCCCACATCTGCTCTGCTTCCTCTCCATGACCTCGGCCCCCCCTGCGTCACCCAGCTCTGGACCAGGCTCTCCCCTGCATCCCAGAGTCACTCTTCAGCCTTATGTCACGTGGGTGTCCTCTCCATCCCCAGCGCCCTGCCGAGTCTCTTCCCAGGCTCCCTGCAGCGGCCTGCTGGGCCATCTCGCCAACCCTCCAGCCTCCCTGGGCCACTGAGTGTGAGTGGCCGTCCTGTCACTCCCCACCCCCCCCCCTCCACTCCGGGGGCCTCTGCCTGGCACCAGAGGTGGTGCACAGACTGGCCACAGCTGGCTTATCCCCCGCTGCCTCCAGGCCGACCCTGCCTGCGTTCTGCCATCAACCGTGTTTGCTGCTCCCCTAGCCCACCTGGTCTGGCCCGGCCGGCCTCCGGAGTCTGCTGACGTACGTACTCGGTCAAGGCCAGCCCTGCCCTCCTCCAAGCCCCCCCAAGGCCTCTGGGCTGGTCTCTAAACCGTGGTGCCTCCTGAACTTCCAGATAGCCCGGCCCAGGGTGTGGATGGGTCCGCTGAAAGGGTGGGGTGTGGGGGGGTTCCCCGGGTCCCCACGCAGCTCCCTCACTGGCCTCCTAGAGGCAACCTGACCACCCTTCTAGAAACTGCAGTGCCCGACCCTGCCTTGCTCTTTGGTTTTCCAGGGCTCATACCCTAACTCAGAATACAACTGATTCCACGCGTCTTTTGAGGAGGGCAGGGAGCTTCCCAAAGGTGGGGGTCTCTACCCGATGGGCCCCGGCTGTGCTGCACCCGGAATACCAGTGGCAGCCACCGCACGTGGCACGCACAAAATGCATACCTGCCGGCCGGGGGAGGGCCGCAGGGTCAGAGCACCGCGCACGGGCGACATGCCGGGAAGCGTGAGGTCTGTTGAGCCTGCTGCCCCGTGCGAGCCTTCTGCGTCCCTCACAGCCGCGAGACCCAAAGCAAAGCCACCCGGTGACGCGACAGACCAAGCCTGTCCGTGCACGTGCTCAGCACGGGCTTCTCCGGCTTTGATTTCGGCAACACCGGCCCCTGGAAACGGTAGCTTTTCCCTTCACGCTGGCTCTCGAGAGGTCAGAACCAAACGTGGGGGGTCGGGGTGGGGGGCCAGATGCCGCGCCGTGGGAACTGGGAGCAAGTCCACTGGGAGTACGTCTTCCCTCCTCCTGCCTTCCCCCCTCCCCTCCATCTTCTCCACTCCTCCCCTGTGTGACCTTCTGTGCCATTTCAGGCTTTCTGGAACAAGGCCGCGTCGCATCAGCAGAGCAGGCATTTCCGCCAGCGTGGAGAGCTGGCCAAGCAGGCGCCGGAGGGACAAGGACAGGCACGGGCGGGAGGTGGGGTGTGCCCAGCTCTGCTCCCCTTCCCTCTGGGCCTCTGAGCACGCCCCCCGCCCCCCCCCCCCGGCAGAGGTCCTTGTTTACAGCTCCACCCTGCCTTCTCCCCCTGTCCCTCTGCCCCCCTCCCCTGCTCCCTTCCACAGGGGCCCCATCGCAGGCCACCCGAGGCCAGAGCAGGGCTGTGTCCCTCGGAGAAGGCACGGGGTGGGGGGTGGGGGGCCGGGGCCTTACCTTGAGGACGAAGCCGTCGGGGCA
Source organism: Panthera onca (assembly GCF_046562875.1). Taxonomy (NCBI): domain Eukaryota; kingdom Metazoa; phylum Chordata; class Mammalia; order Carnivora; family Felidae; genus Panthera; species Panthera onca. The sequence continues at coordinate 6,503,732 of NC_138342.1, forward strand.
GGCACGGTCATATTTGTACACCTTGTAGACGACCAGGAAGACGACGCAGGTGAGGAAGGCCAGGGCAAAGAGGACCAGCACGGAGACCTGTGGGCAGAGGGGGGCCCGTCAGGGTGGCTGCGAGGACCACGTGTGGGGCAGCCGGACAGACGAGAGATGGTCTCTGGAGGGACGCAGCTGGAAAAGCCCCAGGAAGGCTTCAGCTGCATCACGTTTCACTGGACAACGTTTGGTACCGTCTGCGTTTTTCACCATCTCCACACGCCACCGTTATTTCAAGTGACCCGTTTTTAGGATTCCAGGCCCTGTGGGGAGAGCTCGGGTACAGGGATGATCAAACGTCACGGACACTTTCTGCCTGCTGCCAGTTACTGAGGTGACGCGGCAGCCACCGGCTGTTCAGATGTCTCCTGCGCCCGGGACCCCAGCCCTGCCCTCGCGAGCTGGGACCAGCTAGGCAGGAAAGACAGGATCTCGGGGGCCCCCATCACCTCTGCCCTCAAGTTTCCCGCATGCTCGGTTAGTTGTGTCCCTCCCCAGAGGGCAGTCCCCACGAGCCCAGGTGTGGTGCTCGCCGTCACGGAGCGTGTGCTCCTCTGACATTTGCGGATCGACGAGTGACAGAACAGCGGGCGATCCGGCCCCCGCGGGAGGACACAGGGCATAGGGGACAAAGCGACACCAGATCCGGGCACCGGAGGTGCTCACCTGGCTGCTAGGAGCCCCCTGGCAGGGGCAGAGCACATCCGGAGGCTAAAAGGATGTGCAAAGGCACGGCCGGTCAGCTCGGGGAAGCGGGAGCCTTCCTGCTGACGGGCTGCCCCTCCCCACCCGGTTACAGAGGGCTCTGAGGCTCCTGAGGAGGGGGAGAGGTTCAGAGCCACGCGGCCCTGGGTGCTGGCACAGAGCAGCCCCCCTCACCCCGAGGGCAGGGCGGGCACAGCTGTGCCGCTTCCTGAGGCTGCACAAGAGGCCCAGGGGCGAGCCCTGTCCTGGCCTCAGGGGACCCGTGCCCGGGTCCCCCGACACCGCGGGGCCTCAGTTACCGTACGAGCTCTCCATCTGGGAAAGCGGAGGGTGGCGCTGGGCCTCACGGGATGTGTGGGGGAAGTTGGGACGCACTGCCCGCTCACCTGGAGGACAGACGGACAGACACTGGCCCCGCTGTGAACCGAAGTCACCAGCCCCATGCGTCCCCCTACACCCGCCCCAGGCACCACGGCCCCGGTCCCACCGCTGGGCTGTGCCGTGCCACGCGGAAGCCCCTGAACCTCTCTGGTCCCCAGGCCCCTCGCCTGTGACACAAGACGACACTTCCCCACCTCCCAGTTGCCATGAGGATACGAGGGAGGAATGAACTCGACAGACGCCCACGAGGAATGGTAGGAACTACCACGGCGAGCATTTCCCCATCGCTGGGCCCTGCCTCCATTTGCCAGGCTCTCCATCCCCAGCCTTCAGAGTCCTTCTGAGGCCTGCAACTCGGCCTTGGCCGGACCCGGCCCGGTCCAGCACTGGGCGGCATGGAGGTGAAGGGTGCAGCCGGCTGTGCCTTCCTGGCGCGGTGCTGACACTCGTCACGCTCCAGGCGGCTCCCACGCCCTGGGGCCCAGGGGCACCCAGACTCTCCCTTCTCCCGCACACCCAGCCCGGCCGCCGCCTCCCCACCGCTCCCACCTCCCACTCACTGCAGCCGGGACACTTGTCCCCTGTGTCCCCTTGCCCAGGGAACAGCCCCTCAGGCCCCAGGCAGCCAACAAGTCTCCGCATCCCCTTCTGTGAGGCCCTTCCTGCCCATCCCTAACTCCCACCTGTCCCCATTCTCTGCCCCCCAAGTCCCTTCTTCCCTTCCCGTGACCTCACGACCCCCTCATCTGGACCATCAGGGCTGTCACCCTAAGGGTCAGAGGCCCTCCACCTGCCTGGACAGCCTGTGTTGCACGTGGAGCCCGTGCCTGACACAGGGACGGGAGATGAAGTCACAGGTGCTTCAGGGCTCAAAGCGCCTGCGGGAAAGGCCACTGGGTTCCAGTGGTGACTGCACTGCATGGCAAGAACGCTGCCTCAGACCCCAGACGGCCCAGGGAGGCCAGAGGCGCCAGGGCGCGGAGCTGAAGGAGGTCAGATGTGCGCGGCGGGGTGGGGGGGGGGGGGGAGGGCCGCCGGGACACCCAGGCTTTCCGGCAAGAGCCGCCTTGCTGCTGGTGACACCTGGGACGGGCAGGCGGCCCCCGCTGGGCCCGGGCTCCTGCCCACCAGGGGCAATGAGAGGACCCGGCTCCCAGGCCTGGCGGGAGGGCTGCAGACGCGCACGGTGCTCCTGAGGACGGCAGGCACTGCGGAAGGACGGGTCTGCCCTGGCCGCTGCCCTGTCCCCACCGTCGCGCCCGCGCAGGTGGCCCGGCTCACGGTCCAGGCCACACAGCCCCCCTCACACCCGCCGCCCTGTCCTCCCCGAGCCCCCCGCCCCCCGCCCATCCAGGCTGCTGCTCAGCCGCACCTGCCCTGCCCGGGACCCAGCCGTCTTCTGGCAGCCCCTGGGGGCAGCTCGGGGGGCTCTGCGAAGTCGAGAGCAGCTGCTGCTTCTGCCAGGGTGGTCGGTGAGAAGAGCTGCATTTGACAGAACTGGTTTCCTTCACAAGCCTTCGTGTTTTATTTTGGGCATTTGAAAACATCGTTCCAAGAAGTCCAGAGCATAGCACACAAGAGGTTAAGAGGCCCTGTTAGAATGTTATCTCCTCGGGGCGCCCAGGGCGGGGGCTCAGTCGGTTGAGCGTCTTGACTTCAGCTCAGGTCACGATCTCACAGTTCGTGGGTTCAAACCCCATGTTGGGCTCTGCACTAACAGCCTGGAGCCTGCTTCCAATTCTCCCTCCCTCGCTCCCTGCCCTTTCCCCACTCATGCTCACTCTCTGATAAATAAAATAAACAAACCCTTTAAAAAGTAAAATAAAATCGGGGCACATGGGTGGCTCAGCAGGTTGAGCGTCCGACTTCGGCTCAGGTCATGATCTCACGGTTCATAAGTTTGAGCCCTGCATCGGGCTCCATGCTGACAGCTCAGAGCCTGGGGCCTGCTTTGGATTCTCTGTCTCCCTCTCTCTCTCTGCCCCTCCCTAACTCACACTTACTCTCTCTCTCTCTCTCTCAAAAATAAACATTAAAAAAATTTTTAAAGAGTATTATCTGCTCAACAAAGTATTAGACTGAATTCAATAATGCATTAAAAGGATCACACAGCATAAGAGGGTACACTGATTCCAGGGAGGCAGGCACCTTCAGCACCCACGATGTGATACGTCACGTGAGTAAAACGAAGGATAAAAACACATGATCATCTCAGCAGATGGAGAAAAAGCATTTGACAAAATTCAACACCCACTTACGATAAAAACTCAACACAGTGGGTATAGAGGGAACACACCTCAACGTAATAAAGGCCGCACAGGACAAGCCCACAGCTAACATCATAATGGTGTAAAGCTAAAAGCTTTCCCTCTAAGATCAGGAATGAGACAAGGATGTTGACTCTCACCACTTCTGTTCAACATAGTATTGAAGTCCTCACCACAGCACCTGAGAAAAATAAAAGGCACCCAAATTGGAAAGGAAGAAGTAAAACTATCACCCTTTGTATGACGACATGACATTATACATAGAAAACCTTAAGGACTCCACCAAATCACTCTCAGAACTAATCAACAATTCAACAAATTTGTAGGACACAAAATCAATACACAGAAAGCTGTAGTGTTTCTATACATAAATAGCAAACTACCTAAAAAAGAAAACAATCTCATCTGTATTTCCATTTAAAAGAATCAAATACCTTGGGATAGATATAACAAGGAGGTGAAAGATCTGTGCCTTGAAAACTTTAAGACACTGATGAAAGAATTTGAAGACACAAATAATGGAAAGGTACTCTGTGTTCATGGTTGGGGAGAATTAATATTGTTCACGTTGCACAGAGCAATCTACAGATTCAGTGCAATCTCCTGTCAACATCCCAGTGGCATTTTTCACAGAAATAGAACAATCTTCAAATCTGGATGGAACCACAAAAGACCCCGAATAAGCAAAGCAATCTTGAGAAAGAAGAACAAATCTGGACGTATCCTGCTCCCTGATTTCAAACTATATTACAAGGCAACAGCAATCAAAACAGTCTGGTACTGGCATAAAAACAGAACAGAGAACCCAGACATAAACCCACACATAGTCAACTGACTTACAACAAAGGAGGCAAGAACATACACCGGAGAAAGGACAGTCTCTTCAATAAATGGTGTTGGGAAAATTGGAGAGCCACATGCAAAAGAATGCAACTGGACCACTTTCTTACATAATATACAAAAACTAACTCAAAAGCAATTAAAGACATATGACCTGTAACCATAAAACTCCTAGAAGTTAAGGCTCCTTGACATTGGTCTTGGCGATGATTTTTTAAATCTGACCCCAAAAGCAAAGGCAAACACAGGCAACAATAAATGAGTGGGACTAGATCACACCAAAAAGCTTCTGCACAGCAAAGGACACCATCAACAAAATGGAAACACCAACCTCCTGTGTGGGAGAAAATACTTACAAGTCATATATCTGACAAGGGGCAAAAATCCAAAATATATAAAGAACTCCTACAATCTAATGGCCAAAACCCAAACAATCTAACTTTTTAAATGGGCAGAGCATCTGAACAGGCATTTTTCCAAAGGAGACCTGTGGATGGACCACAGGACCGTGAAAAGGCGCTCGCCGTCGATCATCAGGGAATCAAAACTGCAGGGAGCGACCCCTCACACCTGTTTGAATGGCTGTTACGAAAAAGATAAGAGACAGCAAGTGCCAGAGAGGATGCAGAGAAAAAGGAAGCCTTGAGCACTGGTAGAAAACCAAACCGGTGCGGCCACTCTGGAGGACAGTATGGCGTCTCCTCCGCCAGTTAAAACCAGAATTACTATGTGATCCAGCAATTCTGTTTCTGGGTATATACCCTAAAGAAGTGAAAGCACGGACTCAAACAGTCGGTACGAATACACCGTTTTCATATCCACCTTATCCACAGCAGCCAAGACGTGGAAGCAACCTAAGTGTCCATGGATGGACGAGAGGGTGAAGAAAAGGTGGTGTGTGTATGTGCATGTTGCACACACACACACACACACACACACACACACACACACACACACAATGGAGTAGTATTCAGCCAGAATAAGAAGGAAATCCTGTCCTTTGCCACAACAAGGATGGACCTGGAGGGCATTATGCTAAATGAAGAGAAAGACAAGTACCTTATAAGCTCACCTATGTGTGGAATCTAAAACAAAAAAACAAGCTCGGGTGGGGCCCCTGGGTGGCTCAGTTGGTTGGGCCTCCCACTTCGCCTCAGGTCATGATCTCACAGTTCATGGGTTCGAGCCCTGCATCGGGCTCTGTGCTGATGGCTCAGCGCCTGGAGCCTGCTTCAGATTCCATGTCTCCCTCTCTCTCTGCCCCTCCCCTGTTCGCACTCTCTCTCTCAAAAAATAAACATTTAAAAAAAAATGTTTGAAAAAAATTAAAAACAAAACAAAAAAAAGCTCGGAGATACAGCGAACAGATCGGTGGGGTAAGCGAAATGGGTGAAGGTGGTCAAAGGTACAAACTTCTAGTTTTAAGGTAAGTAAGTCCTGGGGATACGACAGAGAATAATACTGTGTTGTATGTTTGAAAGTGGCTAAGAAATTAAACCTTGAAAATTCTCATCGCATGCACAAACTGTAGCTGTGTGGTGATGGTGTTCCCTGGACCCAATTTTGGTGATCATTTCATGACCTGTAAAAATACGGAGTCTCTGTGTCTCACTCCTGAAATTAATGGTGTGTGTACAACAGTTCTCAATTAAAATCCATATGCACGCACACACGATCTCACGTCCTAGGGCAGTCTTTAACCTGTCCCTTGAATGTGGAAGCCGTGACTGTGTTTGGTTCATGGCGCCCCATCTGTTTAGGTTTAAAAATAAGCCCCATCTCTCGGCGGGGCTGTGGGGAACCACTCTCCTCCTGGAACCCGGCCTGGGCCTTGCGACCAGGATTCCCAGGCCTGATGACCGAGGAGCCCACAGAACCAAGGAAAGCAAACATGACGGTTCCCGGAGGACTCAAAGGAGGGAGGCAGAGAAATCCAGGGACAGTCGGGAGGCGGCGCCTGGTGTAGCAAAGCCCTTCCCCTGCGGGTTGTCCCCACTCTTTCCCCCACACCTCTGCAAACTCCAAGCCTCTCCTGGGCCCCAGGGTCTGCACAAACCTGGGAAGTGCCCCATGGTCCGAAGAGAAATGTGGGTTTCCTATTCACCACCTGGCATAGGGCACCCCTGCGGTTATCGTGGCCTGAGGAGAGAGCCCCGGGCCTTTCCAGAAAGATCCCCAGCCGGCTCAGAATTGGCTCCTGGCTCTGCCACCTGCCAGCTGTGTGCCTAAGCAGGTCACCTGCGTATCTTATGTCTGCAGGCGGGGAACAAAGCCTCGTGCTCTTACACGTTTATCAGGAGAATGACTAGGGATCAGGGCTCTGAAGAGATGTCAGCCTCATGCGCTAGGCCCATTATGGGTTAAACTGTGTCTTCCCCTCCCCAAAATATAGAAGTTCTACACCCTGCTACCTTTGAATGTGGCCTTATTTGGAAATAGGGTCTTTGCAGATGTGATTAAGTTGAGGTCATTAGGGTGGGGCCTAACCCAATTTGACAGTGTCCTTATGAAAGGGGAGACAAGACACAGAGACCTACACGCAGGGAGAAGCTCGAGAAGACAGAGGGTGGGAGGTTCGTGTCTGTAAGCCGAGGGCCGCCAGGAGCCACCAGAAACTGGGAAGAGGCAAGGAAGGACTCCCCTCCAGCCTTCAGAGGGAGCACGTCCCCGCCGATCACCCGTATCTGGGCTTCTGACCCTCGGAACGGAGACACGCCCCGTCTGCTGGCTAAGCCCCCAGCGGTGAACCTGCCACGGCGGCCCCGAGGGCTGGAGCTGTTTGGGGGGGGGGGGGGGGGGGACCAGGGCTGGCTCGCGTCCCCTGAGGTGTTCTCTGTCTGCTGCCATCCCTGTCCCTTCCCCAGCACGCCAGGTTGGGTCACCTGCTCTCCTCCTCACCCTTTGAAGCCCTGGCCGGGCCCCTGCCTCCCCTCCAGGAAGGCTCTGGAGCATCCCAGCGTCTCCCAGCACCAGCAGCACAAGCATGGACACCGCACAGCCCAGCATCTACTGTTTCTGTGCTTCAAGTGAAACGAAACTGTGTCCCAGTTTGGAGAGTCTCACCAACCTCCCTGTTCCCGTGAGACAGCTAGGCACATTCTAGAAACAAGTGTGAAATTACTTAGAGCCGTTTCGCGGGAGTACCCTTTAGGCTGTTTCCTACGTTGACACACCCTGACCAGAAGCATCCTGGGGAGCCCCCAGCCGCCAGCGGCCCCACCTTTCAACCAATTCCAGAATAGTCTGACTAGAAGACAAACTGGCCACTCGCTGCCCAACGCGCGTCAAGAGCCCTGGGTTCCAGGCCCGCCAGGCCCACACGCATCGTGACTCCGGAAAGGGCACGTGGCCCCTCTCCGCCGGGAAGTGGCCATGCCAGCCCAGCCCCCGGGTTTACGGTGGGGAGCCCAGGAGACCCCAGTTGGGCAGTCAGGGATGGGCAGGGCGAGCCCTTGCTTCACAAAGCCCATCACCTCACGGTGTTGCAGCACCGGGACACGGAAGATGCTCAGAGACCATCGCATCTGGCACCTTGATGTGTGATAGAGGCCCGGTCGCTGAAAAGGCAGCACCTTCGAGTCGAGCCAACGAGACCCCCAGGTAGTCCAAGGAGCCCAGGGACACACGCAGGCAGCGAAGCAGCAGCCACGTGCAGTGGCCCAGCCTGAGCACAAAAACAGGGGCGGAACCACGGCTGTGTTAGAATCACAGGAGCCTCTGAGGATCCCAACACCAGGACCCCACCCAGAGCAGAAGACGGTGGGGTGGGGGGGGCAATGACTAGGCCTCAGTAGCATTTAAAATTTCCCAGACACTTCCCGTGCACAATCTAAGCTGAGGACAGGGGGTAAACGGAGGAACCCCTTCTGCAAGGGATTCCTGGAGCCTGAGGGCTGCTGAGCTCCCCTCCCCCCACCCAGCCTGGGCACTCCTGTGCCGAAGCACCAGTATTAAGGGTAGCTCCAGAGACTTCCACCACGCTCTGTGCTCTAGCAGACCGTTAACCACGGCTCGTGGACTCCTCATGACAGCTCCCGAAGGCAACACCACGGGCTGCCTTTTACCCTCGGGGACGCTGAGGCTCAGACGTGTAGGTGACCGGCCCAGGGCACACCGGCTGGGTAAGCCGAGTGTTGTCTCCCAAGGACATCCAGGTCCTAACCCCTGGAACCTGTGCACATCATCTTCTACACAAAAAGTGACTCTGCCCCTGCGACTGAATCAAGGTCTAGAGACGGGGAGACCTCCTGGAATATCCGGGTGGGCGCGAGCGAAGTCCCCGGCGTCCTTACGGGATGGAGCAGAGGAGACAGAGCAGGGACTGGAGGACGCCGGGCCAGGTGGAAGAAGGGGCCACGAGCCAAGAAGCGTGGGGGCCGTGGCTCTGGTGGCTCCAAAAGCCCAGGAGACGGAGCCCCCCAGCGGGAGCCCCCCAGCGGGAGCACCTGCCAACACCCAGATGCCCTGACTCAGGGCTTCTGACCCCCCAGGGCCGTAAGAGAATCCGTGCGTGTTGTCCTGAGCCACCCAGGTGGTGGCACTTTGTGACAGACGCCCCCGGGAGCTCATTCGCCTCCTGGACCGCAAGGCCCCAGCGCGCACCGAGGGAGACAGGGAGTCACTGGACCCAGCTGGCCGGCGGCCCATCTTCTCAGCGAGTACTTACGGAGCCAACCCCGAGCATCCCCACGTCAAATGGGGCACAAGTTCCGTTTCTAGAGGTGCCAGTCGGTCTGGGTTTCGTGAAGCAAACGATCACACACAGGAAGGAGGGGGGCCCCGGGGCTGCTGTGCCCCCCACGGGCTCCTGGAGGCCTGGAGAGCCTGGGCTGCCAGACGGACGGCGCCTGCTGTCGCCTGCGTTCGGGCGGGGCTGTGGGCAGGGGTGGGGGGCAGGGAGCCCCCGCGCTGGAGAAGTACCTTTCCTTAGAAGCAGGGCTGTTCTTTCAGAGCCGTCGTCTCTGCCGGGCACCCCGGGGCCCAGTGCTGGCGACGGATGCTTTCCCTGGCCCACAAAAATGGTTTTCAGTTTTGTTGTAAAACCAGGAAGAAAAGAACTGTATGATGATAATGGGTCCAGCCTGGATTGTATTCTTCAGACCGAGACAGTCATATGCTAATGTCCCGTTTTCTTTTCCTAAGGATGAAGGGGCTTACAAAGGCAAAAAAGGGCCCCAGGGCCCTGCCTTCTTCCACCTACGGAATCCCAGGTGGCTGGTGGACATTCTCAAGAAGGTGGCTACCTTGACCTGTCCTTGGCCCCACCGCATCAGCCCTGCTCTCCGCTGCGTGGTGTGAACTCATCACGACTGGGGCGGGGGGGGGGGGGGGGGCAGGAGAAGGAGGGGAATCCCTACTGTGCTTGGGGAAGACGTGGGGGCGGGGGGTCTGGATCGCAGAGGAGGAGCTCATGAGGGCAGCAAGGGTGGAAGGCGTGTTCGCAGAGGAAGAAGGCTGTGCCAAAGCCCAGAGCATCAAGGGACGCGGTGCGTTCGGCCAGTGTGGCCGGCGCATCACATGTCCTGCAGGAGGGGACCCAAGCCAGGTGACACAGGTCCCTGTCTGCCACATCAAGAAGCAGGAACCCAGACGGTTCCTGGGCACTTGCAGAATTCCAGGAGGCAGCCGCCTCTTTGTGACAAGTTACCATTTCTCACAACACTAGGAGGCTCCAAGTTAGCTGAAGGACACGTTCGCCACCGATGTGTGCGTGCGTGTGAGCGAGAGTGAGTGAGAGGAAACAGATTCTACATCACCCCCAAATGTGTATCACTTCTGTGCAGCTGTCAGCAAAAGCTCCAGAGCAGGAGACTGTGGGAGGCAATCACAGCTGTTCTACCGGAGCTGGACTCCTGGCCGTGTCCACTGGCACTTGCCGCGTGGGGGCCCAGACCGTGCCTTGGGCCGTGGCCTTCAAGGGACCAGGGGCCAGCCCAGCACAGGGTGTCCGCTGTGTTTGTGCCACTGACTCTCCGGGAGCCAGAAAAGGCTACAGATCCCTCTCCGAATCATGCTCGAGATACGCACAACACCATACCTGGGACGGCACGGAAAACCCATCGTGCTGAAATACTGTTGTCAGAAGACCGCAAAAGATATAAACTGATGATACATATATACTTGTTTCTTTATTAACATCAAGCAAGATCTGAGAAATACTGTGATTTCAAAGAAAGGAGGGGATCCAGGCACCAGCTACGGCGTGACACAAAAACACCAGTGCTCTGCACCAGTGAGGGTCACAGGCAGCACTCGCCCTGCTGTCGTTTACTGCCTGCGGCCAAAGGGAAAGGACTTGAACTCTGCAAACGGAAAAACACTGCTAAAAGAAATCAGGGAAGACGCAAAAAAAAACAGGGATCCCAAACAGCCGAAAGCAATCTTGAAAGCAGAGAGTAAGTGGGAGGACTCATCTTCCCCAATTTCAAAACTTACTGCAAAGCTACAGTAATTAGGACAGTGCGGTACTGGCATAAGAATAACCATATAAATGGGATGGCACAGAGAGTCTAGAAATTAAACCCTACGTCAAGATCAACTGGTTTCTGAATCGAGTCGCCATGCCCATTCAGGGAGGCAAGAACAGTCTCTTCAACAAATGGTGTTGGGACAACTGGCTTTCTACAGACAGAAGCAGCTCGAAGCTCGACACCTACCCCACACCATCCACAAAAATTAACTCCAAATGGAATGAAGACCTAAATGTGAAAGCTAAAGCCATAAAACTCTTGGAAGAAAACACAGAGGTAAATCTTCATGACCTCAGACTTGGCAGGTGGCACACCTCTCCTGCTGGGGGCCCCTGGGAGAGGTCAACGGTGTCTTAGATGTACCACCGAAAGCACAAGCAGCGAAAGAAAAAATAAATCGTACCTCAAAATGTTTAAATTTTGTGCCAGATTATGTTTTTGTGCAAAGACATGAAAAGGCGACCCACAGATAGTAGCAAACATCTGCAAATGACAGATCTGATGAGGAGCTGGTGTCCAGAATGCAACTCAACAGCACAAAAGCAACCCAGTTCGAAATGGGAAAGGACTTGAACAGACACCTCTCCAGACAAAATGCACGAACGGCCTGCCAGCGCACGGGGAAAAGCACTCAGCGTCATCAGCCCCCCCGGGAAATGCAGATCAAAACCACAGTGAGACACTGCCTTGCAGCCGCTAGGACGGCTAGAATTGAAGGGACGGAGGGTGACAGGTGCTGGCGGGATGTGCAGAAACCGGAAGCCTTGCACACGTTGCTGGGGGGACTGGGGGGCGGCGCAGCTGCCAGAGAAAACAGCAGCTCCTCGGTGTGTCAGACACAAGATCACCGCGCGAACCGGCAGCTCCACTCCCGGGTGCAAACCCAGAAGAACGGAAAACAGGTGTTCAAACAAAAGTCGCATGTGAACGTTCACAGCGGCGCTGTTCCCGCCAGCCAAGAGGTGGAAACGGCCCCAGTGCCCATCCGTGGATGAAGGGATAGATCAGACAGTCTAGCCATACTACCCAGTATTAGTCATAAAAAGGAATGAGGCGGGCGCCTGGGTGGCTCAGTCGGTTAAGTGCCCAACTTTGGCTCAGGTCATGATCTCACGGTTCGTGGGTTCGAGCCCTGTGTCGGGCTCTGTGCCGACAGCTCGGAACCTGGAGCCTGCTTCGGATTCTGTGCCTCCCATCCTCTCTCTCTCAAAAAATAAATCAACATTAAAAAAAAATTAGAAAAGAAGAAGAAATGAGGCACCCATCTGCTACGACAGGGATGATCGGTGAAAACACACCAGTGACAGAGGCCAGTCACAGAGGGCCATGTGTTGTATGGTTCTACCCATGTGAAATGTCCAGAACAGGCACATCCGGAGACAGAATGTACATCGGTGACTGCCCAGGGCCGACAGGGCGAGGAAACGGGGTGACTGCTAATGGGCAAGGGGTCTCCTATCGGGGTGATGAAATGTTCTGGAACTACACAGTGGTGATGGCTGGGCAACAATGCAGATCACATGTCACTGAACTGAACACTTTGAAGTATAAAATTTACATTACATAGATTTGACCGCACTAAGGAAAGATGGGCCAGGGAGAGAGACAGGAGGCAGGCAAGACACAGGCTGGGGCAGGGGTCCCGGCAGCCCAGCCCCAGAGGCAAGACGGAGCTGAGGGATGTTTTCTGGAAAGAACAGCCAGCAATGGATGGCAAACAAGATGTGGGCCTCGGGGCAAACTTTATAAGGAGGGGACCACGTACCCCGGATTCTTAGGACAGTCCCGGCTGCTGGTTACCGCCCTGGCATCCCCAATGTACAGTGTCCACGGTCACTCTCAAAAGCGTCCCAATCTGGGCCATAAGTTATATAGCCACTCAACTTACAAGACCCTGGTCCACACCCTAGTTCTCTAAGGATCAGTGGGGAACGGGCAGCACCCCCATTTTACAGGTGGGGCTTCCTCTCCTGCTGGGGGCCCCTGGGAGAGGTCACTGCTCAGCGGGGGGTGGGACTGGGACATCCAAAGTGGGGGAGAGCCGGCCCGCAGGTCCCGTGCAGCTGCCGGTGTGGGAGACAGAGCTTGGTGGGCTTTGGGGTGGCAGGTGGATGTGGGTCTGAATCCTGTTTCCACCCCCGGTTAGCTGGCTGCCCGTCTGCCTGCTCCTTAACCTCTCTGACCTTCGTTCCCCACCTACGAAGTCAAGCCAGCGAGATCAACCTTCAAGATTGTTACTAACACAAAAAGGAATGACACTCATAAAACTCCGCGCCTGAGTCGGCTCTGGGTCGATGGCTGCTAGGTTCTCCCTCCTCCGCTCCCTCTGCCCTCCTCCCTCAGGGGGGAGGGGAAAGGAAATGTGTTTTCTGCTGAGTAATGCAGTAAAAAAAAAAAAAAAAAAAAAAAAATCTTGGAAAAATAGGATGAATCCTGACATCTTCAAGCATGTGCAACACTAAATATTTTAGGTAACCGACAAAAAAGTGAACACACAGACACCCCCTCTCCAAGATGACTCAAACCACTTATTATCCGATTCTGGATGAAGCCCCCACTCGACAGCTGGGCCAGAAAACCGTGGGCTCTGCCACCGCAGAACCTGGCATCCGAGTCCCGCGGGATGCTCGGCTGAAGGTTACGGGGGTGTCCAAACAATTCTGGGATCTCCAGTGCCACTGCTTGGAGACCTCCCCCACCGCCGAACGCCAAGGAAATGGTGTTGCCGTTCATAAATATTTAACAAATGCGTCTCGAAACACACCGGGGGATCACTGGAGAGCGTGGAAAACAAGCCGGGTGCACAGGAAGCTCAAGGTCATTAAGGAGGTGAGAAGAAGGGACCAACCACCCACAGAATCATTTGTGACGGGATGCAAAAGGATACCCCCACCGTAGGATCCACCGCCAACACGGGGGGCCACTCAGACGAACTCGGTCTCTCCTCCTAGGACATCCTCCCAGCTCTGCGCGGACCACGAAAGGCGTTCACGTGCAAGGCTGACCTTGGAATCTCACGGAGCCCCAGAGGAAACACGGCCCCAGGGGAGGGGGTGCAGGTTGCTCACCCAAACCCTTAACTCACAAAGAGAAGGCGTGTGGGTCTCAGAAACGTCAACAGCTCTCCGTCGCGGCAGCCACAGAGCATAAAGGGCTCAGGAGAGCCCCGACAGAGCCTTCCTTTAATCTGCCTAATTACGGCCCCTCCATCTTCCAAGACGGGAGGGGGGCGTTAAGCAAGCAGCCCCAGCCGCACCCTGACACCCCGCCCTGCGTGGGTGAACACGCGACTGAAAAGATGTTTAGGTTTACTTAATTTGAGAACCATCTCAGCCTGTGTTTATTCTCCGCATAAATACACCTCCAATTAATTAAACGAGCACTTCCCTCCTTGACTAACCTCTTCACAAGCCTAGGCTTTTGGCCGCTGCTGGGTGATTCATCCAGCAATCCCATCGTGGCGGAGTCCTACAAAACCCTCTCCCCATCAGCGGTTACCTAGCAACCAGCCTAGCAACCTGGGAGCCAAGAGATTCATCCCCGAGTGATAACCATAAAGTAACATCCAAAAAGACATCTCGTCTCAAGGATGCCGTCCAAAGGTATATAAAGAGGAGGCGCAAAGCAGCCGGCTTCCCCGCTCCCGAACCGCACAAATTAGAGACGAAGGGGGACACGTTAGTTACTTGTTGCTCCAACAGCTGAAAGACGCAGTTCCACTCCCGCAATTCACACAGGGAGACGAAAAGAACGGGGGCGGTGGCTGGGCTGGGAGCCACACAGAAGCCGCCCAGTCACCGAAAGGATGAGGAAGAGGTTCTGTCCAAAGCAAAGCTGTGACGGAGCCCCCAGCACGGCCCAGGGTGGAGGCCGAACCTTCCATCACAGATCCGTCTCCGGGTCAACCTCTTCCCCCCACGCTCCCCAACCCTCGGCCAGCTGACGCGTCGCAGGAGGAGCGTGCCTTATTGTGGGCTCCACTCAGAGACGCCAGACACCTAATTGGGCAAGAAAAGGCTGGGAGAACATTGCAGAACGGTGAACACCATCAGCACTTCAGAAAGGTGCCGGCCCTCCTGAGCCTGCCCTGCCCTTGTGCTAGAACGCACCTCCAGCCACAAAAGGGCCACCGGAGAGCTCATGGTCACAAGGCACATTCCCAGGGTCCAGGTCCCTCTGCTAGAATCAAACTTCAGGTGATTCTACCGCAGGCGGCCCCAGACCACACTTAGAGGAACAGTGCACTGGGGGCCTCCCCTCACGCGCAGACCCCACAGCAGACGCGTGGGGAACCAGGTTAACTCTCCCTCCCTGTTGAGAATGGTGTCGGGGCACAAGCCCGAGGTGCCCACAGAACCCAGGTCCTTCAGCTGTGAGCGTCTGGCCCACAGGCCTCCCGGTCAAGCTGGCCAGGCCACACGGTTCAGGTCGCAATCTGCCCCTGACTGTGACCTTGGGGGTCATCTGCCTGGCCGGGAGGGAACCGGTGACACGTGGAAAGGACTTACATCCACATACAGCCCAGAGAGAGGGCTCCATGGGGAGCTGCCTTACTCAACAAGCAAGGGTCCGGCAGGAAAACCCTGGAAATCTCCCCAAGTCCCCATGCACTCTGGGGCCCCCAGCATGGCTAGTCACCCAGTGATTCATCAAGCTGTTCCCGTGCCTATATATAGCCCCAAAGAGGAGGGGCTGTCATCCTTGCTGGCAGAGAGAGGCCACACTGCTGGACCTCGCCAGGACATCTGGTCACACCTAGAGAAGCATGGCCCAAGAACGGCCCCTCAGAGGAGGGCCCCGGGCGGAAGGGAGCCTGGACAACGTGACACAAAAGGAAGAGACCAGAGAAAAACGATGCCCGCCCTGGAGAACACTCGGGTACATGGCCCACCACACATCCCGAGGCTGCCAGCGAGGAAGGGAACTTGTTGACCCGGAGTCCGGCTCCCTGTTTAGATGCTGTTACTGTCTCCTAACATTTGGCAATGGGAACCCCGGGAGGGCCAGGTTAATTCCCAGAGGCTGCATGGCGGAGCTGGTATCTGAGCCGGGACTGGAAGGAGCTGGAAGGCGGAGCCCATGGGGAGGTGTGCCTAGCAGGCCGTGTGGTGGAAAGGCACTGGCCTCGGAGACACGGACTAGTCCGAAGGACCCCAGCCCCCTGGTGACCACCTGGGACTCGAAAACCTCATCTGTGAAACGGGTGAGCACCGCCCCCTCCGGGGTGGTCGTGAACCCTAAGGAGGAGGCAGGTGCTAAGCATACGGACTTGCCTGGGCTGTTTATGCAGAAAACCGGGGAGACGGGCTCACTGCAGTACAGTGCTCTACTGAGCACCTGCTGTATACATCACCTTCTCAGACATTCCCCAGCAGGAGGAGGCAGAGGTGAGACAGGATCCTGCCACCACAGCCCAGTCCACAGGGACGGGCTCAGATCTTCTGAGCCCTCGGGTTCTGGGCAACGGGCACCAGGTAACCACACAGATGCTCGGCTGTGGCTGCCCAAAGCCCTCGTGGCCAATGTGCGTCACTGATGCCTTAAACAGGGAACTGAGGGACCCACAGCAGGTAAGCATGTGGGGAAAGCACCGGAGCTGGGGGACAGAGCCTGCACCCAATGGACCACAACAGACGATGGGTAGCCGTTCAGGTGCCACGCTGCACCCCACTCCGAGGGGACCTAAAATGCCAGGGCTGAGAAGAGCAAAGGTCAAATCCGGAATGAGAAACCCAGATATCCAGGTGGTGTCAGCCATCAGAATGATGAATATGATGACCTTGAAACCAAGGTCATTTCTGCCTGGGCCGGCAGGCGGCAAATCCCCAGGGCACGCACCGCGCAGGTCACGTGAGTGGCCGCAGATGAGGCCCCTGCTAAGCCGGCTGGCCAGAGTGGAAAAAGACGTCGACCTTGAGTCACTCCAACCCGGTCCCGGTCATGAGCTTAAAGCCACAGATACACTGCCAAGCCGGGAGCCACCGGACGAGCTTCTCAGCCCACGTACCGTCCTTATGGCACCAGCGGGAACCACAGACGTGGGCCTCTCTGGGCCTCAACGTTCCCGCCGGAAAGGGGGCTCTCCTAGAAGTACCCACCTCTCGGGGCAGACAAATAACACGGGCGAACACCCCGCGGACCCAGCAGATCGTGACTCTTGACGGGTCCGCGGGCCAGGCAGGCCCGGCACGGTGTCCCTCCAGCCCACGAGGCAGGCCGGAGCGATGGGAAGGAGGGATTCTAGGTCACAGCGCACCCCGGCTTCGCCAGTCACCCCGCGGAGCCGCCTCACCTCTGCGGGCTTCGCTCGCACCTAGCGACCGACCCACGGGCTTTCGTGAGCTAGAACCGCACGCAGTGTGTGAGATGCTGTGGGAACTGCTGGGAGTGTGGGTGTGCGAGCATCTGTGCACCCAGACACGAGCAGACTGCTCACACAGCCACACGGGGTGAACGGAGAGGCAGCCACGGCCACTCTGCAAGGTCTGGGCCACCCAGTGGCGTCTCTCAAATCACCCCTTTGAATCTGAGTGACGGGCACCATTTTACCACGTCTTGTTTCCCAAAGAACAAGTCCCCAGAAGATCAGTGTCTTAACTTCCTCCTCAAGCAGCCCAGCTGTTCCCACCCTCAGAGACCACCCAGCCTGTGGGGGAGGCTCCACCCCGCCCCCCACTTGGCTGGAACCCCGCCCCTTCCAAAAGCTCTTCCCCCCTAGAGAACCGTCCAGAGAGAGGCCTCCCCCCTCCATGAGTGAGCACTTCCAACGGCCCGTGCACAGACCACACTGGCCACCAAGCCCCGTGCCTCCGCACCCTGCCGGGGCCGGTGAAGGACGGAGGCTGACCCCCAGACAGCTGGGACTGCCCCGGACCTCAACTTCCCCACCTGCAAGATGGGTTATAGACCTACCCTCTGGGGAGGAGGGTCACTGAGCTCGGCTGGCACAAGTAAGGGGCCCGGAACTGGGTCTTGCACGTGGGGAGTAGGCCGCCTTATCTTTGTTAGTCTGCTTCCTCCCTGGAACTTTGGAGGTAAAGACTTCAAGTCTGGAAAGTGATTTTCCCCACGTGGGTGGCCGCTGTCTAAAAGAAAGTTTAGGGGTGGGTTTTCCCCTTGGACTCACGGCTATAGAGAAGGATCCGGTGGCGGCCAGAGGGGCGGTGGCGGGTGGTGAAGTCGGGGAAGGGAGTGGAGAGCACTTACCTTGAGGAGCACCGATTAACAGACAGAGCTGTTCAACCACTACGTTGCACCCGTATACCCGCGACTAACAGAACACGGTGTTAGTTATGCTGGAATTTTTTTTAAAAAGTCGTATGTTAAAATTGAAAAACGTAAACACTAAAAAAACCCAAAAAGCCCAACAACACTAAGTTACGTATGGTCATTCTGGAAAAGCAAGGAAATGAAGAAAACTTAAAAGCCACAGGGCTGGTTTTGCACAGCGGGGGTCAGCCAGATGAACCGTGTCTTGTCCCGACCCCCGTCACTTCGTGAGTCAGTTCGGCGGTTCCCTCCTGGACACAAAGGCAGCGTAGTCCCCATCGGGGGCCACTCACCTTAAACCTCTCGGTGACCCCCTCGGTGATGCTGACGGTGAACTCGGCTATCTTGGGAGGGCGCACTTTGCCCTTCTTGCGATCGGGCTCGTACTGGGTCTTGGTTTTCACCACCACCTTGTCGGGGAAACAGAGAAGCAGAGCGTCAGGGGTGCGGCCAGATGCATCCAGACACAAAGAGGGCAGTCGAGTCGCTGTTTGGCCACCAAGTGTTTGGCAAAAAGAATGAGGACAGCCCCCATTTATTGGAAATCTCGGTGCCGGGGCCTTCTAAGAAATTACCCGTTAATAACCCTGATAGCAGCCCCAGGAGGGAAGTATGATAACTCGGGGGCAGAGGAGTTAAGCCGATAGGTGGCAGGGTGGACTCCTGACACGGTGCTCACTCCACTCATATCGCAAGCCCAGTGGTCGGGAGAGAGCGCTTGGTTTCCCTTGGTCTCTACGCCGTGGGTAAAGTGAGGCAAGAGGGGATTAAACGTTTCCCTCCAGGAGCAGGAAGGAGCAGGAGCCAGCTCGCAAGGAAATCGACCTCGTGGCTGTCTCCACCCCACCATCCTCTCCCTCTTCTGCCCCTGCAACGGCCCCCAGAGGGTCTCCCTCCTCTTCTTCCCCTCTGCCCCCTGTGAAGTGGGAGAGGCATTTGCACCCAGGAAACCGGCCCTACCCTGACCCGTACACCCCATTCCCCTGTGGCCCCCCAGCTTCAGATGAGCCCCGGCCCGCCCTCCAGCCTCCTCCCTCAGGCTCCCGGCCCCCTCTTCCTCACACCTGCGGCCGGGACGGTTTCCTCTCCTGTCCCCACCGGGCAGGGAGGCGTCAAGAGCTCACACGTCTCCAGTCCCTGGTCCCCCACTTCCGGAAGCCAACAAGTGGCTGCTGGACTGCGGAGAGCCAGCGACCCCCACGCTCTTCCTCCCCCAGAGAGGGCGGCACGCAGCTTGGGGGAGACACTCGGGCAGACCTAGGAAGACCCAGCGACTCAGGAGCTGGCGACGCTGTCCGAGGGAGCCGGGACCCTGGAGCCAGCCTCCAGGAAGGAATCGGGAGAGAAAGCGGCCCGTGCCAGCCGCCACCGAAAAGTGACCCAAGGGCCACACTCCTGCTTCCTTCTTTGTTCCTTTCTGTGCACGCAGCTCTCCAGACATTGAGAGGGAGGGCGTGCCTGGAGTGACAGCCTGGGCGCCCACGTGGGGAGGGGCAGCCGGCTCCGAGGCAGTGTCTGCGCATCAGCCTACTGTCCTCAAGTCCCAACCGCACCTGACTGGCTGTGTGACCTTGAGCACGTGCCTGACCGCTCAGAACCTCAGGGTCCTGGCCCGCAAGCGGGAACAAGGCCTCTCCGACCGGGCTGCAGTGAGGAGGAGGAGGGAGCCCGGTCGGTATTCTATCAGCCCGGATCCCTCTGCATCTTCCACTGACACACTAAGCGACCTTGGACAAGACCCTCTATCTCCACATCTGTACCACAGGGGCGGCAACGGTAGTTCCCTCCTCACGTCAGCTCGTTAAAGAAACGTAAGCCCGTCCAGCACGCAGACAAGTGCCTGGCCCCTGACGAGCGTTCATCAGACGTCCGGTGAGATGCCCCGACGTTGCTGCCACGTGACTGCTGTCACTGGGGCACCTCAGCACTCAGTACACATGCTCAGGACAGATTCCACTTGGAACCCTGACAGCGTTCCCTGACCCCATAAGCCATGCCACAGGGGACAGGTGACATCGCCCCCCTGAACCCTGGCTGTGAGCATCACAGCGCTGTTGTTCAGGTTAAGCGGGGTCTAGAGTGACAGATGTCTGGTCCCGAGCAGGGCGGGGCACGAGGCCCTGCCAGAAGCTTCTGTATCCGGGAGGAGTGTGGCCTTCAGCCACGTGACCTTGGGCGCATCTCGTGAACTCTTTGAGAGTCAGTCTACTCATCCGTGACCTCTGAAATCTTCCAGCCTAATCATTGGTTCCTGCTAGAAATCCTGTCCCTGGAGCATCGTTGCCAGCTCCCTCTCTTTGTCTGAACACCCCCAGGGACGGGAGGCTCGTTCTCTTTCAGACCTACCTGGGCCACTTCTGGACGGCACAGCAGGTCGGCCAATGGATTGCACACCTGCCTGAAATCCCCCTCCCTGGTGTAAGTCAACTGAGTGCCAGGCGGTTCTGGAACGGAACAGACTGAGGGCCCAAGAGGAGGCTCAGGCTGAGCAGCGGGAGTCACCTGACAGAGGTGCTGCCTCAGGACGCAGCGTTCCTGGCACAGGCTGCCACCACTCTTGGGCTGAGCTGGGAGGGGAAGGTGGGGGCGGTGGGGCCGGGCTGAGCTGGCCCGCAAGTCCAAGGCCCCCCGCCCAGCTGAGGCAGCCCGGCCCCACCCCTCCCCCAAGCTCCTCGGGACCATCGGTGCCCCAGAGCGGCCCCACGTGGCCTGGGTGCACAGGTGCGACGAGCTGATCCTCTTGAACTCAAGACACCTGCTGCCAGCCACGATCCTGCCCCTGCCCCCCACCCAAAACACAGACAATAAAGTCGGGGGGACAGAAACCACTCCGGAGAGCTGAGTAGGTCAAAGAGTCCACATGGGAGTAAAGGAATCTTCCAGAAAGGAAGGACCCACCGCTGCAGATATTCCCCCCTCCCGGTCCCCGCCTGGTGGTCAGCAATCCCCAACGTGCGGGAATAAAAGACAAAGACCTGAGTCAGACCGTCCTCACCAGGGCTAAATGAGACAATAAGAGGAAACGCACTTTGGGGAATAGAATGAGCTTAGTCGCGGCCAGGGTGGTTTTTAAGCAGCGGCAAGGTGGTCAGACCGGATGCCGTTTATTACCGTTTCAGGTTTGAGCTTTACAATACAATTGTGGAGACTTTTAAACATCGTATGTTTACCTTTTTAAGTGTTAGCTCTTGAAAATATTCTCCTCGACGTACAGAAACTATTTGATTGGATACTGTATTGAAGAAAAGAAGGGACCCTTCAAATCCAGCAAAGAAAACCCACTTTGGGGAAAGGATGACGAATGATTGATTGTCCCCGGCTACACTACCACACACTAATACCCGGGCGAGCAGAGAGAGCCCTGACTCGAAGATTTCACAAAAGGAACAAAGAGAGGCGGGAGGCTCCCTGTAAGAAGGGACACCTTGCAGCATCCACAGCCAGTCTGGGAGGGGCGGGCGGAGAGGATGCGGACGGGAATTCAGCCCCTGAGGAGGGTCCATCTGGCCAAAGAGAGGGGCCTCCCCACCGCGAGGGGGCAAATCAGGCTGACACCGCGCCACCTGGGGAGGCACGCGGGGCAGCCGCGCCCCTAGACTCACCCCAGACCCACGGCCCCCTGCTACCCTGAGGCAGGGCTGGGGCGGGGCTGTGGCGCCAGGGACCTCTCTCGGACAAGACGCCCACGAAAATCAAGAAGGGACCTTTCCCCCACCGCGCTCCCCGGTCAGGACGGAGCTGTCACCCAAGGCGGGGGGCGGGGGGGGGGAGCACGTCTCCAGATCCGGAATCCCGCGCGGGCACGTCGTCCTCCCGGGGGGCTTCCTCCCTCCGCCCGGGCTCGCCCCCACTTCGCGTCGCCAGCGCACCGCCGCGCGTCTCTTTTGTTGCGGCCGCCGCCCGAGACTTGGGGGTGCGCACCCGGCGGCGCGGGGGCGCCGGGGGGCTCTCACCTTGTCCGGGGGCGGGAACTGCAGCTGATTGACATCGAGGGGCGTCATCAGGGGGATGGTGTCGAAGCCATCCTCCAGCAGCGGCTGCTTGGTGCCCTTCTCCGCGAAATTGTTCCCCAACTTCACCATCGTTCCGGGAGACCCGAGGCTAGCGCCTGCGAGGGAGGGCCGGGCGGGAGTCACCGCGAGCTCGCCCGCCCCCGGGGAGGAGTCGGGAGGACGCCGACCCGGCGGGGCTGGGGGAGGGGGGGGGGGACCCGAGCGCAGGGGCGCACCGCGGCCGGGGAGGGGGCGCGCCCCGTCCCGGAGCCCCGCGCGGAGCCTTCCCACCCCTCCCGTCCCCCGCGCGCCGTCCCCGTCCACCCGCCGGGGAGCCCGGCGGCCGCGGACCCCGCCCCGGGCGGAAGGGGCGGAAGGGTCGGGCCCGCGGGCCGCACTCACCCACGCCGGCTCGCAGGTCTGGCTCCGAGCGCGCCGCGAGCCTCCGCGTCGGCCGCTCCCGCGCGCAGCAATGGCGGAGGCGGCGCCGCGCGGGGCCGGGCGGGGGAGCCGAGCGATTGGGCTCGCGGCCGCTCCCTCCTCCCGCTCGCCGCCTCCCTTCCCGCCGCCCCCGGGGCCGCCCGTGCGCCGGCGAGTGCGCGGGCGGCGGCGGCGGCAACTCCGCCCTGACGCAGCGCGCGGGGCCGCACAAAGGAGCGCTCCCCGGGGACCCGAGGCCGCTCGGCGGCGGGGGGCGCCCCGGGAACGCGGGCGGGGGCGCGCGCGGCGCTGGGAGGCGCGGAGGGGGGGGGGCAGCCCCCAAAGTGGGGGGAGGGGCGGGGGCCGTGCGCGGCGGCGGGCACCCGGGAGGGGGGAGGGGGCAGGGGGCGTCCCCGCGGCCAGGAGGCGCGGGTGGGAACGGAGCGGGGCCGGGCCGTGCGGGGAGCGCCCTCCGGAGCTGGGGACGGCGCCCGGGCTGGGAGGACGCCCCGGCGGAGCCGGAGGGCTAGGTGCGCGGGGCAGGGAGAGCGCTTCGCGCGCCGCGCCGCGTCGGAGAGACAGGGAACGGTTGTTCGGGTCCCCTCGGAAGAGAAAGTGGGGGGTCCCTTCCCTGCAGCCGCAGCCCGGAGCGTCCGGGTCGCAGAGGAGGGCGCTCGGGAATGAAGGGGGAGGGGGGGGGGGGGTTCGGCCGCTGTCGCAGCTGCCCGGACTAGGGCGTCACTTTGCAGACCTGGAGCCAGCCCTGGCTGCGGGCCTCCCCAGACGAGCCACCGCGCGAGGTGCGGCGGCAAGACCAGCAGCTGGAGGCGGGCGGCGGCTGGGGAATCGGTACCTTCCAGGCACCTGTCTGCTTGGGGCCGAGCGTCGGTGTCCCCAAAGTCCTTCTGTCACACCCCAGTCGCGCGGCCGAAGGCTGAGGCCGGGCCTTTTGCATCAGCCAACGGAGAACCACTGGAACCTGCCTCCCCTCCCCCCGCCCCCCCAGAACCGCAGGGAATGCACGGAGACAGCGGGAACAGCCCAGGCTAGGAACCCCACTTCCAAATCCCCAGGCGGGCCCCACCCCCTCTTACCCCCGGAGGTAGTTAGATTCCTGCGCTGGCCCAGGTCCCCAACAGGGTCCAAGTGGGTCTTTGACCAGAGGGCAGACACTACCCCCAGCCAGCCCGCGGAAGACTGGTGGTGTCCCAGGCCCCCGCCCCTGCCACAGGGCTGGCGCCTGGCCACCAGCCTCCTTCTGGCAAAGGCCCTGAAGCCACAGGGCTGATGCAGTGATACCGCATGTCTGTGTGGGGTTCAGGTTTCTTATGTGGAACCCCAGGAGCCTCTCCCCTGATGCTTGGACACTCCCTGCAGCAGGTGAGGAAGGGAGTTAGAATCCGCTCAGGTGCCGGGCTGGGTCAGTCCCTGGTGTGGCTCAACTCAGCGGTCAGGAAAGACCACGTGTGCCTCATGGGGGGGGGGGGGGGGGTGGCTTTGATCCCATCTCAGGTGCCAGCACTTTACAGACGCCAGCACAGGCCACACACACACACTCTGGTTGGGACCCCACACAGGCAGCTGCGGGGAAGGCCCCCCGGGACCCCGTGTGTACCCCTCCTTCCCTCAAAGGCTCTGCCAGCTGAGGAGGACGGGGACAGGAAGGACCCACGGTTCTACAGAGACAGCAGAGGACAGCCGATGCCGCTTGCTCCCTTTTGTGTGCCGTCCCGGGTGTTCACGGGGGGCCGGTCACTGGGACTTGGGCGGTTTCAGTGGGGGGTGGGGGGAGGGTCCGAATTGGGCCTGGCCCTGAAGGATGCCGGGAATGCGGGCACGCAAACCCACAGCCCACCCACCAGAAGCCGATGGAAGAGGGAAATGAAACGGCAGGTCCTTAGGTGGAGGGCATGGGAGACTCTGGATCAAGTATGTGATCAGCCGGGAGCCAGACAGCGCTCTTGCACGGGGAGGAAAAGAATGTGCCAGAAAATGTGTTTCCTGTAGCTGCCCCAACAGCTTACCACAAACCGGGCCTTAAAGCTACAGAAATGTGTAGCCTGGCCGAGCCGGAGGCTAGAAGTCCTGAGGCCAGGGGTCAACGGGGCCACGCTCCCTGCTGAGGCTGCAGGGGCGAACGTTCCTGCTTCCAGCGTCCGGGCCCCAGGCGTTCCTAGGCTTGTCCACGTCAGTCCGCTGTCTGTCCCCGCGGTCACTCTGCCTCCTCCTCTCCTCCGTGTGTCCCCCGTGACGGCCCCGGTCATTGGATTTCCGGCCCACTCGGTGACCCCAGATAAGGTGATCCTCTCGAAATCCTTCACTGGGTTACCGGAGGACACGTTCACAGGTCCTGGGGATCCTGGGGGGGCCACCGTTGGGTTCACCTAGGCCTCTGGGAGGGGCGGGGTCTCCGCAAGAGATTAGCTTGAAGAGGCCGGAGTCACAGAACAGGGGACAGCTGCCCGCCGAGGGTGCTTGTGGGCAGGTGTTAAGGTGTTTTGAAGCATATACGCAGTAAAACCAACAGGACTTGCTCTCCACCCTAGACCCCCTTGCAAGGTCTTTGGCCAGTATTTGCTTTTTCTAAATGACTCTTTGTAGGATACTTTAGGGCTGCCCCAGGAGACAGACCCGCCACCTCTTGGACAATGGCAGCAACCCCTGCCCCATCTGCCCTCCGGGGGGGGGGGGGGGGGCAGGACTGCCCCCTGCTGCTGCCACCACTTCCAAGTTCAAGCCTCGCAGTGACGCCCCTAGACTGGATCGTGGGGGGGGGGCGGATTTCCAGTCTTTCCTGCTTCCTTGTTGTGTGACTTTAAACAAATTGCGTAACTTCTCTATGCCTCAGTTTCCCCATCCAGAAGGCGAAGATGATAGCAATAATACCTCCATCACAGTGACGCTATAAGAATCACATGAGCGAGGCGCCTGGGTGGCTCGGTCGGTGGAGCGCCCGACTTCGGCTCAGGTCATGATCTCGCGGCTCGTGAGTTCGAGCCCCGCGTCGGGCTCTGTGCTGACCGCCTGGAGCCTGCTTCCGATTCTGTGTCTCCTTCTTTCTCTGCCCCTAACCCGCTCGCATTCTGTCTCTCTCAAAAATAAATAAACATTAAAAAAAAATTTTTTTAAAAAGAATCACACGAGCTATAAAAAGCAGCACCTGCTTCGGCTATTGTTACGGCTTTGAGTGCTGCTGGCCACTCAGTATCCCTGTGGTCTCTATTCTTGGGCCAGGATGAGGTGCGGGCTGGATGCTTGCTGTGGGCACAGGATCAGTGCTCCAAGTGACTGAGGAGACACCCCCCCCCCCCCGAGTCCTGGTGAGCCTCTCTGTAGCTCAGGGAGGGACATGCCGGGTCCCAGGCCACGGAGTGCCCGGCAGAGCAGAGCAGTGAATTCCTGAGATGCTTTGGCCACATGTCTTTTTCTCTGATGGCGAAGTAATTCCCATACCGCAAATTTCACCGTTTTGAAGGGCGCACGTCGTTTGGGTTTTTCGTATGTGCCAGGTTGGGCAACCATCAGCACTAATTCCAGAACACCTGGATCACCCCAAAAAGAAATCCTGTCCCCATTAACAGTCGCTACCCATTCTCCCCTCCCCCACCCCAGCCTCCCCGGCAACTGCTAATCTACCTTCTTTAACCTACTGACAATTACAAGACACTGTATTTTTAAAAAGTTTTCCCAGCTTGACACGGATAGAAGTGTGTACGTTTAAGGCGTCCAACCTGATGAGGCCATATGCACGTAGATGGTGAAGTTATTTCTACAATGAGGTTAGTTAACACGTCTATCATCGTACGTCGTTTTCCGTGTGTGTGCGGTTATTTTGATGGTGAGAAATTTAAGACCTTATGACTTTTTTTTTTAATTTTTTTTTTTTAACGTTTATTTATTTTTGAGACAGAGAGAGACAGAGCATGAACGGGGGAGGGGCAGAGAGAGAGGGAGACACAGAATCGGAAGCAGGCTCCAGGCTCCGAGCCATCAGCCCAGAGCCCGACGCGGGGCTCGAACTCACGGACCGCGAGATCGTGACCTGGCTGAAGTCGGACGCTTAACCGACTGCGCCACCCAGGCGCCCCAAGACCTTATGACTTTTTATGGACTTGCCTATTCTGTGCCCATCCTCCTTTCTGATGGGTTTCAAGTTTTTCTGTCCCAGCTCCTTAATCCTCCGTGGGTCAGGACGCTGACAGGGACGAGGGAGAGAAATGGGGCTTCTGGATGTTTCTGCAGATGGGGAGAGTCAGTCCACCTGGGCATTCCTCCCTGTCTCTCCTTGAACCTTACACTCCAGCCACACCAACCTCCCCATTCCCAAAGCACCTGCCTCCAAGCCTGGGCAAATGCGGTTTCCTCGGCGTGGAATGTGTCCCCATCCCCTGTCCGTTTGGCAAACTCCTACTCATCCTTCAAAGCCCGGATCCAGTGTCACCTCCTCCTTGAGGCTTCCCTGGAGCTTCTTTATGCTTCTTTCCTGCTGGGTTTGGGTATTTATACCTTTTCCTGGAGTGTGAGCCAATCCTGGCAGAACAGCTTAATGGTTCATCTCTGCCTCCCCTGAGACTAGAACAGAGTCTGGGGAATAGCAGATACTCCGAGAGCGTACGTTAAATGGCATAGGCATCCACTCATTTCACATTCGCAGCAGATTCAGACATTTAAATGTCAGGTGCGTAAAGCCAAGTTCAAGGGTACAGTAAGAAAATTCATGGTCTCATTCAGGCCAAAGGCAGGTCTGCCCGTGACGTCACCGAGACATGCCCCCTCCCGGATTCAACCTGATTGCAAACGCGCGTTTCTGGAAAACTCCAACCCTTATATAAAAATACGTAAGGTATAAGGGCGCCTGGGTGGCTCAGTCGGTTAAGCGTCTGCCTTCGGCTCAGGTCATGATCTCACAGATCATGAGTCCGAGCCCCGCGTCGGGTTCTGTGGCTCCCTCTCTCGCTGCCCCTCCCCCACTCACGCTCTGTCTCTCTCTGCCTCTCAAAAATAAAGAAATGTAATAAAAAAATTTTTTTAAATACATAAGGTATAGACAAAATCATAAGTCCACTTCCCTGGTGGCCCTTGGTGTTTCACCATCGTATTCCGACCCCAGCACTTAACACACGCTGAGTACTCAGTAAATGGTTAAAAAATGAACAAAATTGTTGCTTCTTTGTCCTTGGAGAACCTGAGCAAATAGTGTGGGGCTCACAGTCAGCTGGTGACTCACTATGTTATTGTTTTGAATTTGGGGAATTTTTGTGTGTCATTCGGTCTATATAGTCTTAATGACCCACAGGGTGACACCCCTTGGCCAACAATTCCCTTGACATAAAACCGCCTCAGGGGATCCCTTTTGCCACCGTCTTGAGGAGCCATCGTGACCGGTGGAAATGACCGCGTGAATAAGAGCTCACGTGCAGTGAGCAGTCAGGTGCGCCCCAGGTGCCGGCGCTCGACGTCCTCAAAGCACCTGTGAGGTTCTGTTCTTCGTCTTTCGGACGAGACCGCGGAGGCGGAGGTGACACATGGTCGTCAAGACGATGCTCGGGGAGGCGGGGGCACCTGCGCGGCTCAGTGGGTTAAGCCTCCGACTCTTGATTTCGGCTCAGGTCACGGTCTCACAGTTCGTGAGATCGAGCCCCACGTCGGGCTCGGCGCTGCAGCCCAGAGCCTGCTTGGGATTCTCTCTCTCTCTCTGTCTCTCTCTCTCTCTGCCCCTCCCCTGCTTGTGCGTGTGTGCTCTCTCTTAATGAATTAAAAATTTTTAAAAATACTTAAAAAGAAGATGTTTGGAAGACGCATCGGCAGAAGAAGGGAGAAAAGCAGACACTTCAAGGGCTTAGGCGTGGACTCTCGACAAAAATGCCACGCCTCCGCCTGCCCCAAGCCCAGCCCCACGCTGGGACCAGACTGGGACTCCCCATGCTGGGAGTCAGACCAGAGGACCTGACTACGCCTCAGATCCAGGTTCCACGTAGGCCCCAAAACAGGGGGAGGAAGATACCCCTGAATGGTACCCCCAGGGCCTGCGTTCGTGAGCCACTGTCACTCCCTTAATCACCGGCAATGAGTCGCTCTAGCGGTGTGGACTTGGGCAGAGCGAGGGCCTTCCCGGGCCTCAGTTTCCCCTCCTACAAAATGCGGGGCTTGGACTAGAATGATAACTTAACCTCTCCCAGTTTAGAAGTCCCCGTCTCATTGGCCAGTCATCCTGAAAAGTGTGACCGGGATGAATCAGAGTCCGAGTAACGGAGGGCACGGGGAGGTCAAGGCACCGCGCACGGCCTGGGGCGTCCACTCCCCGGGCCACGAAAGCTCCTCCGGCTCTTCCCCTGCTTTGTCCCGAGGGCTTCCAATACCACCAGCACGAGCCCCGCGCCAGGTTCCCAGCGTGGGGCAATAACTCGTATTGAATTATTTAGCTGGTAAATGATCATAAAAGCACTTTGCCAAAGTAAAGAACCACAGAAGGGCCAAATTCTAATAACAATAACCCCACCAGACGCTTGAATTAATTCTTGAATTTTTTAAAAGCCCACAGATGGATGAGTGCAATTCATTCCACGCTCTGCGGAGCCAGGGTCCCCGAGAGAGTGTCTAAAATTCACAGGATCCCTGGAGTGTGCTGGAGACAGCACGGGGCAAGGCCGAGCGGCATCGCAGGCAGCTTGACGATGACCTAATGGGGCTTTTCCGTCCGCCGTGTCTCCGTTCTGCAGCTGGGCTGGGCTTGGGTGGTGGCAGCGAGGGACATTAGCGCACACGGCTGGGCCACAGGCTCTGAGCTGACCCAGGACTTCGGGCTGTGGCATGCTTTTTTTTTTTTTTTTTTTTTTTTTTTTTGAACATTTATAATTTATAACCTTTTCTCTGTCGGGCAGGCTCCGCTGTGTCTCCCGTCCAGATGGGGAACGGGAGTGGGTTCCTCAGGAGTGGGTTTCCCAGAAGACTGAAATGTCACGTCTCTGGGTCCAGTTTGCCTCATTTCGGACCACAGCTATTCTAAAACGCGAGGCACGTTGCCCTGTCTTCCGAAGCAGAGGACGTGGAAAAGAAGCTTCTCTCTTCTTTAAGAATCGGGTCAGCTTTCTGCGCAGAGCTGCGAGCCCTCACACGCTACGTGTGCCCAGGCTCCTGGGCTCAGGCAGTGCTGATTCGGCTTTCGGGATGCCTGTGACCTTCATCTCTGTCAAGGGACTGCCCGTGACCGTCCGCACCACTCACTCCATCACCCATATGTGCTGTGAGCAGGGAATCCAAATCGCCACGCTTATTAAAACGACATCAAAAAACTAAAAAGGAGTAAGGAGGCTGAAGTGGGTTGAATAGTGTCCCCTAAAACTTCATGTCCACCTGGAACCTCAGAATGCAATCTTACTTGAAAATAGGGTCTTGGGGCGCCTGGGTGGCTCAGTCGGTTAAGCGTCGGACTTCGGCTCAGGTCACGATCTCACAGCTCGTGGGTTCGAGCCCCGTGTCTGGCTCTGGGCTGACAGCTCGGAGCCTGGAGCCTGCTTCAGAGCCTGTGTCTCCCTCTCTCTCTCCCCCTCCCCTACTCACACTATCTCTCTCAAAAACAAACATTAAAAAAAAAATTTGTTTTTTAAATGTTCCTGCCCCATATTCCCAAAGAACCTTGTAAAAATAAAGGGGGGGGGTCTTTTCAGATGTAATTGGGATGAAATTGTCCTGGATTTAGGGTTGGCCCTAAATCCAGTGACAGGTGTCCTTATAAGACGAGAGGACACAGGGACACACAGAGAGGAGAAGGCCAGGTGATGTCAGGCAGGGACCCCAGCCATGTGCTGTACAAGCCAAGAGACAATGAGGAGTGTCACCAGCCCCCGGAAGCTGGGAGAGGATCGTGCCAGAGATCCCGCCATAGAGCTTTCTGGAGAGCACAGCCCTACTGACACCTTGACTTTGGACCTCTACGCTCCAGAGCTGGGAAAGAATAGATTTCTGTTGTGTTAAGCCCCCCCCAGTTTGCAGTGTAGGGGCCAAGGGCAGGATGCCCCCGAAATATGCCACTTTGGCCTTGATTATTTTCAATAAAAGTTGCTTAGGAGACAGACTGTGCAGCAAGGACACTCAGACCCTCCTCTGTCCCCTGAAAATAGGAATAAATCTCCCCTGTGAAAGCTCCCCTCCCTGCACCGGGAGAGACGGAGACATCCTTACCTCCAGAGATGGGAAATTGAGAGCCAAGAGGGCTGTATAAATAAACCTGATCACTTTTCAGTACCTTACGACCCTGGCCCAAATGCTGTTTCGAATTCCTTACTAACGGAAGCCCCCAAGGTTGTTCGCTTCACCCCGCAAATTCCTCACGCAGGTATCGTCTCAGCCTAAACAGTGTAACAACTGCTTTCGTGGTCATTTTTTTCTGGTCTCGGTTTCATTATGGGTCCTCCGTGTGCATGCCGTTAAACTTTGTTTTTCCCTCCTGTTAATCGGCCTCGTGTCAATTTCATTCTTGGTGCAGCTGGAAGACCTTGAAGGGTAGGGGGAAATTTTTTCCTTGCCAACGTGGTGCTCCGTCATGACAGGCGTACGAAAGGAATACAAAAACCCTACAGCCCGAAGAGCTTACTTAACGCTCTTAAGTTTTATATCACAATCTGCTGAATATTAGGACATCAGATGCAGTTTTAAAACAGCCCCTTAGAGTTTCAAAGCACTTCACAGGCGTGAATTTCCACGATTGAGGCTCACGTGGCATGAAGGTACACGGCACCTGCTCGCTAATGCCAGCCTCTGCCGGGTGGTCGTCCACACCCCATCCAGGAGGTGGTGCTTCTCCCCCCCCCAGTGGAGGACCCGCACCTTGGGTTTGAGAATCCTGACCCTTCAGGGCGCCTGGGTGGCTCCATCGGCTGGGCGTCCGACCTCGGCTCAGGTCACGATCTCGCGGTTCGTGGGTTCGAGCCCCGCGTTGGGCTCTGTGCTGACGGCTCGGAGCCTGGAGCCTGCTTCGGATTCTGTGTCCCCCTCTCTCTCTCTGCCCCTCCCCTGCTCATGCTCTGTCTCTGTCTCTGTCTCTCAAAACTAAATAAACATTAAAAATTTTTTAAATAAAAAAATAAAATAAAAATCGCTTTTATTGGGCATATTGGAAAACAGGGAGCTTTCACAAAACATCTGGGTTTCCTACTTTCTTTTGAAAAACTGAGTGATCTAATGCCAAGGCTATTCCCATGTGGCAAAAATCAGCTGTGTAAAGAGAATGGCTGCCTTCCCCCCCGCCCCCCCCCCGCCTTACCCTTGCCTTAGAGGGTTTGTGCCTCCCTCCCCTGGGCTACCTAACCTGCTTGGCACCTGCAGGCACTTGAATTTGAGACCCTCATCTGATCCGATACCTCGTTTTACAGGTGGGAGACTGAGGGACAGACAGAGGAAGGAGCACGTTCTTGGGCCATGCAACAGAACCCGCATGCCTGCCAGGTGAGTCGGCAGCTCAGAAGTCTCTGCTGGGACTTGGGCCAAACCCAGCAAGCTCATCGGAGGCCCCCGGGAAACCCGCAACCCCGAGGAGGTCAGCCCTGAAATCAGCACCCTCGGTGGTGCCACGGGCCACGCGGAAGGGGAGGGTGGAGCGGGGCGAGGTGGTGGGGGGGGAAGGGGAGACACAGGGGATGTCCGAGGGCCCTGTGACAACAATGACCATAGGACAATAACAAGTGTTGACAGGGATGTGGGGAAAGGGGAAGGCCCATGCGTGGGTGACGGGAACCGGAAATGGCACAGCCACTGCGGACAGCAGAGCGGTGTCGCCTCGGAAAGTTGACCGCAGATTTATCATTCGATCCGGCAATTCTACCCCTAGACACACGCCCCGCACACGTCCACACAGAAGAGAGGACACGATGTTTATAACAGCGCGGCTCATAAAAGCCGAAGGGTGAAACCACCTCCATGCCCACCAACTGACGCAGGATGTGCAACACGTGGTCTGGCCACACCACGGACTATTGCTCGGCCACGGGAAGGAATGAAGCTCTGACGCGGGCCATGTGGATGGACCGTGACCGCGTTCTGCTGGGCGGAAGGAATGGGTCACAAAAGGCCACACGGTGGGTGCTTCCGTTTGTACGAAATGTCCTGAAGAGGCAGGTTCTCGCAGACCGAAAAGATTAGTGGTGGCCAGGGGCCGGGGGTGGGGGGAGCATGGGGGTGACCACCAGCAGACAGGCAGTGATGAAAACATTCTAGAATTAGATGCGGGTGCTGGTTGCCCTGCTCCACGAGTATACTAAAAACCAGCGAATGGTAAACGCGATATTATTTGAATTAGGTCTGTCTGGGGGAAAAACGGTCAGGTCATAAAAGAGCTGGAACATGAGCAGTTGGGGACGCGGCAGAATGCGAGGGAGGGCGGGGACCGCATGGTTCTGAGGCACAATAGTACTAACTGCTAACGTTTTATAGCGTTTACGCGACCCGCACCGTATGAAGACTTTGCACATGTAACTTCTTCGAGCCCTGTGCCTGCAGCGAGCATGTGCGGGAGGTGTCGCTGTTGGCACCGTTTGAGACAGACCTGTGCAAGGGGAACAGCCCCTCACCCCCAAGGAGCCACCTGCCCTGCCACCGTGGTGGCCAGCTCGCGTGACGCTGTGTGTGTGTGCGTGCGTGTATGTTTTGCGTGTGCACACGTGTGGACGGTGCGTGCATGAGCGTGTGTGCGTGGACGTGTGTGTGCACACGTGTACTGTGTTTGTGCATGCGTGTGCATGTCTTGCACGCCCACGTCAGGGGGCCGAGGTGCCTATCGGAGTCTCCTGGTCGGGCGGGGTGGTTTCCCGGTGTCCGGATGGCGCAGGATTGAGAGAATAAAAGCGGCAAAGGAAGTCAGTCTGTACCTAAGGATGGAGAAAGCGACGAGGACCGGGGGCGGGAAGCAGCCCTCCCTTTGGCCGCCCCTCCTAACTGAGGTTCCGGGTCAGCCCGAGGTGGGGCTCCTCAGACAAACCCAGGCTCCCCAGGCTGACTCAGCCCGCATCCCTAGGGCTCCCCGTGTTCTTTTGCTCAGCCACTTAACAAAGCACCCCAGACCAGGCGGCTTAGACAACACAGATGTGTTTCCTCACAGCCCGGAGGCTGCAAGTCCAAGATCCAGCGTGGGCAACACTGGATCCTTCTGAGGCTTCTCTCCTTGGCATGTAGATGGCCGTCTCCTCCCTGTGTCCTCACATGGTCATCCCTCCGTCTGTGCGCTGATTGTTCCTGATACGGGCACCTGTCATGCTGGATCAGGGCCCACCCAGATGACCCCATTGCAACTTAATCACCTCTTGAAAAACCCCATCTCCAAATACAGTCACATTCTGAGGGCCTGGGGACTAGGGTTCCAGCACATGAGATGTGGGGGGAACATCATTCTGCTCACAGCTGTCCCGTAGAGCAATGTCTCATAAGAGAGCTTGGGCTTCAAAGCCAGACCGGCCAGGGTTCAAACGTGCATCTGGTCACTTTCCAGTGAGGACGGAGTCACTTGCCTTCTCTGAGCCCCAGTTCCCGCCTCTGGGAAGTGAGGGTCACCTCGGAACCCAGTGTGCCCTCCTGGGTTCTGCAGCTAATGCGTGTACAGCATGCATTCTTTAAATAACACCCCCTCCACGGAAGTCACCTGCCTTCCGATTCCTGCCCTGAGCGAGGGCTCTGCAGACTTTCATCTCATCCGTCCCCACCCAGCCCTGGGAATGCGGGAGGCGCCCTTACGCATGGTCCCCATGAGAAAGGGGAAGTCCTCTGGCCTGTGAGCCCTGGGAGGTCACAGTTGGGGACTTGCTCTTTCCGCCATCCAGGCCCAGCGCAGATCCTCTGTGCTATGTGCTCTCCTGCAAGCCGGGGGTGCTCCGGTTGCATGAAAGTGACTTGAAATAGACAAGAAGTGGGGGTGTGACGATGGACGCCCACAGCGATGATTTTGTTCTCTGGGTCATCCTGGCTCCCGGAGATTGTTTTTAACCTCTAACAATGTCCCTTGAATGTGAAATGGCAATATTTTCCCAGCAAAAGACCCATCCGTCCATGTGCGATGGAGGCTGGACCGTGAACAGCTCAGGCGCGAGCCCCTCCCCGCTTCACCCCACACGGGAGGAGAGGAGATCCATAAATGATACAGCTAATTGTGTTTTTCTACAAGATTAATTTTATCGTCCCATCATCTGCTCCTTCGGAATCCATTCAGGGGTGGATTATGTCTTCGTTTTCAGCTCTGGAGCGTTCATTAATAATTAGGTCACCTTTCAGCCAGGAGCCCCGCATGGCTCATGGCTCAGGCCAGGGAAACTTCCAGCTGGAACAGAAACCCTGAGCATTGTTACAGTGTTGTTGCCGCTAAATGTCAGGACGCCTCCGAGTCAGGGGAATGTGCGTCCTCCCACATCTGTTGTCAGGAGTGAGGAACCGGCTTTGTTTGGGGTGTTACCAGATCACAGACGCTGTCCCGGGGCGCTTTTTCCCGTGAAACCTCACAACAGCCCATCGTACAGAGGAGGGGCCGAGGGTCACCCCGCAGGATGGTGGAGTGGGGAGTCACCTAACACCAACCCGATCCGGGGACAGCCTGCCCCACCCCATCGCAGGGCAACCCTCCCTCCTGAGTTTAGCAAGCGGGAGGAGAGAGTTCCCCTCTCCTGAGATCTAAAAGATAACCCACATGGACACAGGCTAGTTCTCCAGTGTAGGTTCACGTGCCTTACTGCTAAGCACCAGCTGTATGCCAGACAGCTCTGTTTCTTATCTCCCTTGTCTCCCGTCTTCCCCATAGTCCCAAAAGGTGCATCGTATTTTCTTCCGTTTTCCAGACAAAGAAGTAGAGATGCTGGGGCCAGACGCGGAATGACTGACTCACGGGCTGGGACCCAAACGACACGTTGAACATGCAGGCTGTTTCTGATTTTCCACACGGACAAGTCGCACCGTAACGAACATCTCTGGGCAGATGCCCTTCACCACACGCAACCCTGACGATAACTGTGGGCACGGAAATTCCCGGAAATGAAATCAGTGGTCAAATCCGTGTCAGTCAGTACGTATTTTTGACGCACTATCTCATCGAAGGCTAGAAAGCGAAATACTTGGTTTTCCAGACTTCCCTGCAGCTAGAGAGGCCTTGGGGCAAGGAGGGCATGTGGAAGTCTTGGGGGAGCGTCTCGCTTTCCTGTCGAGGAGGGACATACAGGCTGGCCATACTCTCCATCCTTCCACCTGGCCTGACTGCAAAGACGATGGTTGAGCCTCAGCAGCCCTTTTCTGCCCATGAGGCTGCACGTCTGAGGATGGAAACCAGCCCTCAAAGTGTGGTCACCTTCGAAACGGCCACACTCCATCAGCAAGCAAACGCTTCTCGTTCGCTGAGAAAACAAGAGGCTTATTGCCTTAGGCCCTCTGGAGGCAGGACTTCCGTTCCTCGAAGCTGAGCGATTTCTAACTGACGTAGGCTCCAACAGGTTACGTGTACCAGAAATGTGGACTAGTCCCCAACATCCGTTCTCCCCTTCTTCTTTTGTAGTAAAAAAATCTCCTCCTGGCACGTGTCCGTTTAGATTAAAAATGCCCTTGCAGTGCGGTGTGGCCCAGTAAGTTCTGGAGAGAGAAGTGTTCCTTCTGGAGCCCCTAGTCACCATCTGTGAGGGACAGTTGGTGCCCACTCCTTGCTCCTGTCCTCTTTGTCCCTTCTGCCACCTGTGCCCCCTGCTGCCTACTGTGTGAATACCGCCTTCCTGACCCTGCTGATTACGGGAGGCCAACTGGACCATCCAGGATGATTGCCTGTCTCAGCGCTCGACTCGATCTCATCGGCATTGTCCTTTTCCCATACGAGGCGACACCCACGGGCCCCGGGGATGCAGACAGAGACCGATTTGGAAGACCGTTGTTCAGTCGACCACACTTTTATGGACTGACCGTTGTGTCCCCCACACTCACGGGCTGCAGCTCCAAGCCCCCGTGTGACCGTACAGCTGTGAGATGAGGAGGTAAGGAGGCTGGGGCCCTCATCCGTTAGGGCTGGTGCCCTGGCAGGAAGGGGGAGAGACCCCAGGGAGCTGGTGCTCTCTCCGCCACGTGGAGTTCACAGCGAGAGGTTACTGCCTGTCAGTCAGGAAGATCCTTGCCAGACGCTGACCTCGCCGGGCCTTGAGCTGGGACGCTGGGCTCCCAAACTGCGAGAACCTGCGTTCTCCTACCGGACTCTAAGCCCCCAGACTGTGTTATTGGTTACGGCAGCCCTAGGGAGTAATTTTACTGAGAAATTAAAAAAAAAAAAAAAAAAGTATGGGTAGTTATAACTTTGATAAAAATAGCATGAATGTTGATGGGTCCCAAGAGTTGAAAGACTGCAGCTGTCCAGAAGACAGGATCTGGACTCGGAAGTCTATGAACGCCCACCGGACGGCTCTCTGGGGTGTCTGGAGGTGGGGCGGGGGTCAGACAGGCCTGAATTCAAGCCCGGCTTACCCTCACCTGCCTTGTGATGGTGGGCAGGTTGCCTGACCTCTCTGAGTGTGTCCCCCCCCCCCGCCCGTAAACGGGGCCACCACTCACCACGGCACTTTGGGGGCAGAGAAAGCATTCTTTATTCGAGAGAATTCGCATTGCTTTGACTGGGGATGTGACCCTCCCTGTTTTATCAGAGGCACCATCGAAAATCAGCGCCATCGATCCTAACAGGGACTTACGGAGAAGGAAAGCTCCTCTCTCAAAGTCCTGAAGGGCGGAAGTCCCAAACCACGATGTCACCAGGGCCATGCCCTGTCAGAGTAGAACCCTTCCCTGCCTCCTGCTAACTTCTGCTCAGTGGTGGATCCTTGGTGCCCCTCTGCTCACAGATACGTCCCTCCAATCTCTGTCTCTGTTGTCACACGCCTTCTCCTGCGTGTGTCTGTGTCCCTTCTCATGAGGACACCAGTCACATTAGATCAGGGTCCGTGCACCCCAATGACCTCATCTCTACTTGATTATACCTGCAAAGACCTCGTTTTGAAACAAGATCACAGTCACATGTTGTGGGGGTTAGGACTTGAACATCTCTTCTGGAGAAACACAGTTCAGCCCCTAACACTAGCCCTGGACATCAAATGCAAAGTATCTAAACAAGTCTCAATTTCCAGTCTCCACCCCCACAATCTGCCTGTGGCCAAAATAGACGATCTGACTCAGCCTCTGTCCTAACTCCCTTCTCGCACACTGCTCCTTGGACAGCTTTAGAAAACTCTAGACAGCTTCAAAAAAAGTCTACATTTACCAGACTTCCTTCAACTGGGGTTCCAGATGTGATTCATATTCCACCAGTGTTATGGACTGAGTCACGTCCCCTCTAAAAACTCCTGTATTCCAGTCCTAGCCCCCAGGACCTCAGAATGTGACGGTATGCAGAGACAAGACCTTTACAAAGGTAACTGGGTTAAAACAAGGTCACTAGGGCTGGTCCGATCCAATATGATTGCTGTCCTTATAAGATGAGATCAGGGGGCGCCTGGGTGGCTCCGTCGGTTAAGCGTCCAACTTCGGCTCAGGTCATGGTCTTGAGGTTCGTGAGTTCGAGCCCTACGTCGGGCTCTGTACTGTGTTTGGGATTCTCTCTCTTTCCCTCTCTCTCTCTGCCCCTACCCAACCTGTGCGTGCGCACGCTCTCTCTCTCTCT
Organism: Panthera onca; assembly: GCF_046562875.1. NCBI lineage: Eukaryota > Metazoa > Chordata > Mammalia > Carnivora > Felidae > Panthera > Panthera onca. The sequence goes on from NC_138342.1 coordinate 6,541,770, forward strand.
CAAAAATAAACTTAAAAACAAAAGAGGAGATCAGGACGCAGACACGCACAGAGGGACGCCCACGTGAGACAGGGAGACGATACGATGGTCACCTACAAGCCATGGAGAGAAGCTTCAGAAGGAACCAACTCTACCCACACCCTGAGCTTGGACTTCTAACCTCCAGAACTGTGGGAAGATGTGCCCGCACGAGTCTTGGGTCTGGAAGGAAATGAGCCGACAGGGAGCCGCAGCGCCCTCGGGCTTCATTCTGTGGGGTGGCATGTTCCTGGAGCCTCAGTGGGACAGAGCTCTTCAGTGGCCTTCTTCCTGACCGTGGCTAAGCAGCAGATTTCTTGATGACCCAGTTCAGGGGTGCGGCCCTGGAAATCACTTGGGCTCCTTCAACTTCACAGACAACCGTGTGGACACCTACTCCCCTGCTCTGAACTGCTTTCTGCCAAAGTAGCAGGAGGGACTCCTCATCCGGCACCTGGATCCTGGTGGATGCTCGGCTCCTCCTGCTCTCCTCCGTCAGGGAGGGAGATGCTCAACTGATACCCGGACCGCATTGCGGATCGTTCTCCTCTCTCCACGGCCCCATGGAGCCCATCAACAACTCTTGTCGATTCCGCCTCCACACACAGCCCCGTCTGACCAGCCCGACCCCTCCCTGGCACCTGGCCACACCGTCGCCATCTTGATCGGCCTCACAGATGCCTGGCGTCCTCCCTGCTCCCACTCTTCCCCATCAAGTCCTTTCTCCAAACAACAGCCAGAGGTGGTGGGCGGGGAGGGGTTCCTGTGACATAAAATATACTTTCGTTTCTTTGTAAATTTATATACAGCAGAATTCACTTAAAAAAAATTTTTTTTAACATTTATTTGTATTTGAGAGACAGAGCATGAGCAGGGGAGGGGCAGAGGGAGAGGGAGACCCAGAATCCGAAGCAGGCTCCAGGCTCCGAGCTGTCGGCACAGAGCCCGACGCGGGGCTCGAACTCACGGACCGCGAGATCATGACCTGAGCCGAAGTCGGACGCTTCACCGACTGAGCCACCCAGGCGCCCCAGAATTCACTCTTTGAAGAGGTCCAGTGCCGTGTAACCACCATCATGATCAGAATATAGAGAATAGCTCCACCACCCCGCCCCCACCAAATCCCCTCTGTCCCTTTGTAGCTAAATCCTCCTGTCTCTAGCCCCGTGAAAACCACTGGTCTGTTCTCCGTCTGTACAGCTTTACCTTTTCCAGAAGGCCATGTTAAATGAAATCACAGAGAACAGATACCCAACCGGAGCTGCATTAACAAAAATACCACAGGCTGCGGGCTTACGCGGCATACCTGTGTTTTCTCACGGGTCTGGAGGCTGGTGCCCGGGATCAAGGTGCCGGCACGCTGCGGACTGAATGTCCGCGTCTCCTCAAAATCCATGGGTTGAGACCTAATTCCCAGTGCGATGGTACCAGGAGGTGGGGCCTCTGGGAGAAGGTGATTAGTCATGAGGACGTGAATAGGATTAGCACCTTCATAAAAGTGACCCAAGAGAGTTCCCTTGTCGCCCCAGCCCGTGAGGTTACAGCTAGGAGGTACCACCCATAAAGCGGGAAGAGGGTCCTCCAGACCCTGAATCTGCCAGCACCCTGGTCTTGGAGTTTCCAGCCTCCAGAACCGGGAGAGACAAACGTCCGTCGTTGATAAGCCCCCCACACCCAGCCTCCGGTATTTTGTTGCAGTGGCTCAAACTAACACATGGCCCCCTCTGCTTCTCGGGAGACCCGTCTTCCTGGCTTTCTGGCTGTGTCCTCACATAATGGAGAGAGCGAGCGAGCTCTCTGGTGTCCTTCTTGTAAGGACACTAACCGTATCGGCTCAGGGCCCCACCCATATGACTTCATTTAACCGTAGTTACCCCCTAAGGACCCTGTCTCCAAATACAGTCACACTGGGGGGGTAGGGCTTCAACATACAAGTCTGGGGAGGACAGAGCTCCGTCCATAGCAAAGAGTATGTGGCTTTGAGTCTGGCTCCTTTCTCTTAACGCAGTGGATTTCAGGCGCGTTCACGTGGCTGGGCACGCCAGTAGCTGGGGGGGTTTATTGCCGAGTAACATCTACTGGGTGGACACATCAGTCTCGGTGTTAGCCATTCGAATGGGGTTTTAGTGGTATCTCATTGTTTTGTTTTGTTTTGTTTCTAAGTGGGCTTCATGCCCAGCACAGAGCGCAACTCGGGGCTTGAACTCACGACCCCAAAATCAAGACCTGAGCTGAGGTCAAGAGTCTGATCCTTGATCAACTGAGCCACCAAGGCGCCCCTCATTATGGTTTTGATTTGCATTTCTTTAATGACTTCATATGCTGAGGATCTTTTCATGTGTTTACCATTCATGTAGCTTCCTTGGCAAGGTGTCCGCTCAAATTTTTGCCCATTTAAAACATCAGGTGGCTCGTTTTGTCATTGTTAATCTTTGAGGAGTCTTTTGTATCCTGCATACAAGTCCTCTGTTCGATGTGGGATTTGCAAATATTTTCTTCCAGTCTGTGGTTTTTCTTTTCATGTTCTTAAAAGTGTCTTTCAAAGAGCAAAAGTTTCTAATTGTGACAAAGTGAAATCGATCAATGCTTTTTCTCTTATTGGTGTGTGGCTTCCTAAGAATTCACTGGCAAACTGAGACCACAAAGATTTTATCCTACGCTTTCTTCTAGCCATTTGCTAGTTCTACGTTGTACATTTAGGCCCACGATCCATTTGGAGTTAATTTTTTTGTATAAGATGTGAGGTAAAGGTGGAGGCTTGTTTTGTTTTTGTTTTTGTTTTTTTAACATGGATGTCCAGTTACTCTAATCATTTGCTGAAAAGATTATTTCTTCTCTACTGAATTCCTTTGTACTTTTGTCAAAAATCAGTTAAATATCTGATAAGGGATTTGTATTTAGAATATATAAAGAACTCTTACAACTCAATTATAAAAGACAAATAACCCAATTAAAAATGTGGAAAAGATCTGAATAGAAATTTCTCCAAACAAGATGTACAAATGGCCAATAAGCACATGAAAAGAGGCTCGGCACCACTAGTCATCGGGGAAATGCAAATTAAAACCACAATGAGATGCCAGTCTACACCCACTAGGATGGTTGGAATTAAAAAGGCAGTTAACGACTAGTGTTGGCCCAAATGTGGGGACATTGGACTCTCATACTCTGCAGGTAGGGATGGAAAATGGTGTAGCTTCTGTAGGAAACAGTCTGGCAGTTCTTTAAAATGTTAAACTGAGTTACCATACAACCCAGCAATTGTAATCCGTGGTGTATACCCAAGAGACAGCAACATAGGTCTCCACAAAAACTTGTACATGAATGCTCACAGCGGCATTGTTCATAATATCCAAAAAGTATAAACAACTCAAATGTCCATCGACTCATCAACTGATAAGTAAAATATGGTATAGCCACACAACAGAATATTATTCACCAATAAACAGGAACAAGTCACTGATATAGACCACAACATGGATGAATCTTGAAAACACTGTGCTAAGTGAAGGAAGCCATTCATGGAAGACCACCTAGATTCCATTTCTAGGACATGTCCAGAATAGGCAAATCTTTAGAAATTTGTAGATTAGGAGCTGCCTAAGACATGGGTTAAGGGGGAGACAGGATGATGGCTAAAGAGTCCAGAGTGTCTTTTGGGGGTGATGAAAATGTTCGAAAACTGATTGTGGTGATGGCCGCACAACTCTGAGAATATACCAAAAAACACTGGATTTTACTATGCTTTAAATGGGTAAATTGTATGATATGGAGTTAAATCTCAATAAGGCATTTACAAGAAACCCAAATCAAGGGGCCATATATTTGTGGACCTACTTCTGAACTCTGTTCTGTTCCACTGATCTATGTGCCTGTCTTTCCACCAATACTACAATATTTTGATTACTGTGACTTTGTATTCAGTCTTTAAATCAGGTAGTGTCAGCCTCCAGCCTTGTTCTTCTATTGCAATGTTGTTTGGGCTATTTTAGTTCCTTTGCTTTTCCATTTGAATTGTTTTTCTTTCTCCATGTGAATTTTAAATCAGCTTGTTAATAACTATAAAACAAATCCTGCCCAGATTTTGATTGGGATGAATTAATGTATCAATTTGGAGGAAATTGGCATCGTAACGGTATGGGATCTTCCAATCCATGAATATAGTATATCTCCCCACTCATTTAGATATTCTTTGTTTTCTTTCATGAGTGTTTTTGCAGTTTTAACACACTGGTCATGCACGTATTTTGTTATGTTACTACCTAATTATTTATTTTGGGGGAGAGCAATTATAAATAGTACTGTTTTTGTTTTTGTTTTTAAAGTAGGCTCCATGCCCAGCATGGAGCCCAATGCAGGGCTTGAATTCACAACCCTGAGATCAAGACCTGAGCTGAGATCAAGAGCTGGACACTTAACTGAATAGTATTGTTTTTTAAATCTTAGTTTCAAATAGTTTATTTTTAGTATATAGAAATACAACTGAGTTTTTAATACTGACTTTGTATCCTGTGGCCTTGCTAAGTATACTTGTTATTTCTAGAAGCTTTTTCTAAGTAATCATGTCATCTGCAAATAGTGATAGTTTTATTTCTTCCTTCCCAATCTACGTGCCTTTTATTTCTTTCTCTCTCCTTCTTATTGCACTGTCTAGGACTTCCATTATGATGTTGAATAGAAGGGATGAATATATCTATATATGTGTGTGTGTGTGTGTGTGTGTGTGTGTGTGTGTGTGTATATATATCTTTACCTTTTTCTTATTCTGAACACAGAAAGCAGTCATTTTTCTACCATTAAGTGTGAGTTAGCTGTAGAAGTTTTGGAGATATCTTTTCTCCCCATTAAGGGAGTTATATTCTATCTTAGTTTGCTAAGAGTTTTTGGTTTGGGGATTTTTTTTTTTTTTTACCATGAATGGATATTGATTTTCATCAAATGATTTTTCTAAATCTGTTTATGTGCTATTGTAGCTTTTCTTCTTTAGTCTCTAACACTGTGAGTTATAGTGGTCAGTTTCAAAGTAGTCAACAAGCCTTGAATTCTCCAGATAAACCCCGCTTGGTCATGATACAGTATTATTCTTTTTATATGCTCCTGGAATTGATTTGCTAATGTTTTGCTGATCTTTATATCTATGTCCATCACAGATCTTGGTCTATAGTTTTTTGCTTTCCGTTTTTAACTTGTAGTGTGATCTGGTTTTTGTATTAGGTCATGCTGATCCCATAAAACGAATCCAGAAGTGTTTCCTCCCTCAATTTTCTTCAAGAATAGTTGTTTCATCCTTCTGGTTTAGTAAAATAGGCCAATGAAACCTTCTGGGTCTGGAATCTGTTCAACATTTTAAACATTGAATGTGTGTAATAAATTTAAGACTTGGGTGATTTAGTTCCTCATGCATGAGGTGGTAGGTTGCAGATCTCGAGGAGTTGGTCTATTTCATCCATGTTGGTGAATTTATGAGACTAGACTTGTTTGTTTCATCCTGTTAACGTCTGTCTGATTGCATGACACCCCGTCTTTCATTCTGCATAGTGATAATGCATCTTCTCTCTTTTTTCTTGGTCAGCCTGCTTAAAAGCTTCCCTCTCTCTCCCCCAACCAGTAGTGTTCCAGCCGCCAGGCCTTCCTTCTCCTGAAACACAGTAATGCTCCTCTGAGCTCAGCACTTGCGGGCGCCTCTGCGTACGTCCCACAAAGTTGGGGATCCTTGAGCTGGAAGGGCCCCCACGTGACCTCTGGTTGTGCTCCTTCCTAGGGGATGACCCCGACTGCCTGGGTATGGGTCTCACTGGGGACGGAGCTCACCCTTCATGTCATGTTTCCTGCTGCTGCCACCTGTGCTCGTCAAGGGCAGTACTAACCACCGCTCACCAACAGCGATCGCGTGGCTGGATCGTGTGGCCAGCTGGGGGAGAGCCCACATCTGTTGGCTCCAGCAGCCGCTTCCAGGGCCCTGGCTTCTGCCTGGGTCTGTGCCCTGGAGCTCCAGGCTTATCGGCATACCGTCTTCTCTGTAACATCATGCCAGACGAGGTCAGCATCAGAGCCAGACGGCCCAGAGCCCAGCTCTGCCCTAGGTCGCTGGCCGTGTGACCTTGTGGAAACGACTGAAACTCTCTGTGCCTCCTTGTCCTCATCTACAAAGCGGACCCGGTCACAGTTTCTCTCTCTTAGAGATGTTGTGAGGACCACGTTGGAGCCGTCTTGTGGCTGGGACGTGGTGAGACCTCAGTCGATGCCAGCTCCAAGTTTTCGTCACCACCGGAAAGTGCACTTCCTCTGCCCCTGACACGTATGTGTCTGTTCTGGGCATTCATGGCATCTCTAGCTGCTCTCACCTGAACCTATCCTTTTCTTTCTCACCTCCTACCTTCAAGGTCATGTGCTTGTTTGAGGTGGGTCCCTCCCATCGTGGGTCCAGAACCGACCTGGGATTCAGATGCTGCGAGTGAGGGGGTGCAGATGCGCTGCTTTGGGGGCACCGGGGAGGGGCAGCCAGGGAAGTGCCACAGGGAAGGTTACCCCTGGGGTCTCCAGAAGGAGGAACGCTGTGGAAGGGCAGGGAGAACATTCCAGAAGAAGCAGGTCACTGGCACATCTGAGCGGGGCTTGGTGGTCCTTGTGGGCAGGTGAGGAGCTAAAGCTGGTGGGGTGGGGTGGAGGGAGCAGGAGCCAAAGCAGGAGGGACCTATAAGGGCAGAGGTGGGCGGCTGAATAGTGGCCCCGGCATTCTGGTCCTGATCCCCGGAAACCCGTGCGTGTCACCATGTATGGGAAGGGGACATGCAGATGTGATTACCCCGGGGGATCCTGGGTGGGAAGATTCTCCTAGATTAGGCAAGGTGACCCCAACTGAAATTGCAGGTGTCCTTTGAAGAGGAGGCCGGGGAAGGTTTGACACCCAAGGCAGTGGGCTTCTGGTTTTGCAGATGGAGGAAGGGGCCACCAGCCAAGGAAAGCGAGCAGTGTAGCTCTGGAAGCTGGGAAAGGAAGGGCTTACTCCCCTGGAGCCCCCAGATGGAGCACTGAGGCCCCAGTTTGGGCCCATTGACACTGATTTCAGGTTTCTGACCTCCAGAATCATAAGGAAATTCATTTCTGTTATTTTAAGCCACCCAGTCTGGGGTAATCCATTAGAGCAGACCTGGAAACGCACACATGAGGCTAAAGCCTTCCTAGGCTTTCTCCCAGGGTCACGAGCCCCAGGGAGGGGCGTGAGTGGGGGCGTGGCGCTCCTGACAGCACAGAGGAGAGGCTCCCTTTGGGCGCAGAGCAGGTGCAAAGGGCTCCGTACTCACCCCTGCACTGCTCTGCCCAGGTGAGCTGCCCCGGTCCTCTCCCAGCACCTGACAAAGCCACCATTTCCCTCCCTGCCCCCCCCCCCGGAGGTGTCCCCCCCCAGCAGCCCCATTCTCTCCGTATGAGCTCCCAGCCACCCCTCGGAGCCCAGCATGAATGTCACTTCACCCCCAGCCGTGGGCCCTGCCTGCCCCAGTGGATGCGTCACCTCCCCTTGCCCTGGGGGTGTGTCCCCAGGTTTGCCGAGCACTTGCCGCGTGCCAGACGCGGCTCCAAGCGCTCTGCACAGGTCAGTAGTCGACTCACAACCCGAAGCTGCCAACTTCCAATTATTTCGCACTTGCTTGCATGAACGGCCAATTTAATAGGACTCAGCCTAAATACTTCGCTTTGTCCTCAAAATCACTGTGTTAGTGAGGTGCTGCTTACCAGTGGGGAAGAGTCGGGACTTCACGGGCCGCAGGAAGCTCGGGTACCGGCCTCCCGAGGCTGCCGGATCGAAGTCCGCAAGCGGAGGCTTAGATGGACGCGAATCGATTCTCTCAGAGAGTGAGGGCCAGCGCCCGGAATCGGGGAGCCCGCGGGCCGTGCTCCCTCCGAACGCCCCAGCGGAGGGTCCTTCCCGCTGGCCCAGCTGCGGGGGCGGCCCCCACACTCCAGCTCTGCCTCCATTTCCACGCGCCCTTCTCGCCGTCGTCTCCCTCCCGTGAGCACGCTTGTTACCGGATTCAGGATCCACCTGGATGCTCTCGCGTGGAGAGCCTCAACTCAGTCCCACCTGCAAAGACCGTTTTGCCAAATAAGGCAGAGGATGCAGGGCTTGGGACGTGGCCACCATCCAGCCCACGACACGCCCCTCAGTGGTGTCCCCCACCGCGCCTGGGGTGCTGCGCCCACGCGCACCGCCGTGACCCTGGGGCGTGGTGAGCACCTGCTCTCCCGCCACCTGCCCCTGGGGCGGCTGGGCTGCCCTCTCAGAGCCGGACACCCCATAATCCGCAGCTTCCCCCCCAACACCTCCTCCGGGGGGCCCTCCAGGGTTTCTCTTACTCCTTTCATCTCTCTGCCCGGAACCAGTCTAAAGACAAACATTCGCTGCTTCTTGTTAAAGGGTGGTAAAGACCACGTGTGGGAGGAGCCCACGCTGACCAGCGTGTGCTTACCTGTCTGATCAGGGAGCGTTCACGGGGCACAGCAGGGGGTGGGGGGTGGGGACACACGGACAAGGCTGGCTGAGCTCTGAAGCAGAGACCTCACTAGCAGGTGGGAGGCGCGCCCCCGCGAGTTAGCCATGGTCTGGGGTGGAGGTGACCCTCACGGCTGAAGAGGCCCGGAGGAAACCATTTCTGAGAAGGAACCAGCACTCTGTGTCCTCCCTGAGCTCACTGAATCCCCCGGTGCTCCCTTTTTGGACAGCATCTTTATCCCCTCTTTGAGGAAGACATTGTCCAGAGAGGTCAAGGTCACACAGCAGCAAGCCACACAAGTGGGGTTTGAACCCACGTCCCCTCGACCCTTTTCTTTATGCTAATGGGAGTGGATGGGATCTAGGAGAACTCTGTCACGGAGAAGGGGACAGGAGTACAGAGCCTGAACTTTCGGGGTGCCCGGGGTATGTGGGTGGGGGTGCAGCCCCTGTCGGAAGATTCCCCCCTCAGTGCTCGGCGCCCACCCTCTTGCACGTGCACCTGCCAGGGCGAGGCTGCAAGTCCTGTGGTCCCCAGTCAGACCCGTCCTCGGCCCCGGGCAGTACCCCCGTGTTATTTCCCTAAGGACAATACGTGGAGCCATGAACCATAAACTTGGCATTTGAACTCTCTAGCCATGTGCGAAGGGCTCGGCCCCCTTCTGCGAGCTGCGGAGCAAAGTCCTCCATACAAATAGCCAGGTCCTTCCCCTCCCAGGGGGGCAGGCGGGACCCGTGGAGGAGTCCAAACCCGGAAGACAAAGTCCTGGGGAAGGAGGTGGAGGGGCGGGGGGGGCTCCTCCCAGCAGGCACCCCTGCAGGGTGTATGGAGCGGCACTTGGCATGGCTTCCAAACAGGTGCTGTTGTGTGCCGTTTAGTCTTTCCTTCCATCCCTAAGATGGGCTCATTCGGTTCTCGGCCACCCGCCCAGGAGGAGCCATTGTCAAGCCCATTTTGCCGAGAAGAACTAAAGCTCGCCGAAGTTCTCTCCCTGCCATCGGCCAGCGCAGGAAGTGCCAGCCTGGCTCCAGGGTCCCTGCTCTTAACCCTGGCTAAACAGCCTCTTCGTCTGGTGACCTTTTTATAGGACATTATAACATGCCCCAACTCTTTGCACGGAGCGGGGACCGACCCTCAGCTCGGCTCTGTAGCCACCCCTAGGAGAAGGGGTCCCTGCGCCCATTTCTCAGATGGAGAAAACAGAGGCTTGCAGGGGTGAAGCCACGGATGGACGTCCGCAGAGTGAACGGCAGGGCTGGCATTCCGACTCTGGCCCGGGGCGGCTCCAAAGTCTCTTATCTGCTTGTGACACCAGTGCCTTCCCCCACACACTCGTCCGGCAATTAGCGAATGTCTGGGGGTGGGGGTGGGGGGCGGTTCCAGGCATGGCTTCCGGGTAGTGCGGATACAGAGATTGGCCCTGTTTTCTAGGCCCTCGGCGCCTGGGGGAACATATTTCAATGTGTTCTCGGAGGAGACCAGGAACCATGAATGCCTGAGTCAGGGGAAACTTCAGACAGGAAGTACGCATGGGTGGCTCTCGCAGATGAATGGGGTTAGTCAGGCGCCTCGGCGTGGGGGGGCTGGAGGGCATCCAGGGGGAGGAGGAGACGTGGGCCAGCGCTAAGGGAGGTGGAACAACGATCCTTTCAGAGTGCCCCCGGGAGGGCGTAGTACCAGAGCCCCCAGGCGTTCCCGGATGTGGGGATGTTGAGCCCAGAGAGGGCAGAGGCCAGGTCCCCGAAGGCTTCCCCACCTGCCTTGCAGAGCTCAGAGCCTATCCCGGGCGGCCAGCAAGGCTCCTGGAGCAGGATGTCGTGCAGGCCTCTCGGCCCGAGTCCCAGGGAGCCTCCAAAACCTACAGGCGCCCTGTCAGTTTCTCAGCGTCTTTGTCGACCTCGGGGTGGCTTCGGGACACGGACAGGCAGCATTCTGGCTTACAATGATTGTCGCCCTAGGTGTCGGGAAGGCGCTTTGCCGTTGCTCAGTAGACAGATGTCACAGTGACCCGACGTGTGGCGGAAGAGGCAAGGAGGACCGTGCGGTGCACCTCACCGCATCCCAGCGAGACCGACCCTGTTTGGCAAAGCGTCCGGTCCCGGGTGCCTCGCGGCCGGTGGGGGGGGGGGGGGGGGGGGGCGGGGCAGTCAGCCGCACACAGCAGGCCTTCCTGGTGGAGATATTCATGCCGAGGAGTCCAGAGGATTTCTGTGCATCCACTAAAGCAGCAGCAACCCCCTGCTTTGCTAGCTGTGCCTCCCCTGGCATCTCTAACAGGACACCGAGGGCCCCTGAGCCTTGCTTGCTGATGGGGCCGGGGACGCCAGCCCTGACCTCCAGCTGCAGGGAGCCCACCCTCCGGGCCGCGTCACGGCTGGACCACAGGAGGACAAGAGACCGTCCCCGGCTGCCTGCCTGGAGAGGAAAGAAAATGCTCCCTCCCTGGCTGGACCATGGGGGTGGGGGGAAGGGGAGAAGGACCTCATCTTCTTTTTCTAGCTCGTCTGCCGCCCAGCGTCCCTAGCCGGGCTCTCTGCGCTCAGACCAGCCTCTTGGGCATCTAGGGTACCAGCGCCCCGAGGTCAAAGTGTAGACGTTGGAGCCGGCTGCCCGGGCTCGAATCTCAGCACCGCTATTTATTAGCTCTGTGACCTTGGCAAGTGAATTAACCTCTCTGTGCTTCTGCGCCCTCATTTCTCAAGTAGGGATGGTAATAAAATCCTGCCCTTCCTGCGGTTGTGGGAGGCATGAGTGGGAACGGACACACGAGACGGTAGTGTCACGGTCACCACTGTGCAGCTGTTGAAGGCCGGGACCCCAGCACCCTGTTCATGGGCCTCGGGCCTCAAGAGTACAAAGGTTTTTTCTGAGGAGCTGGGGGGCCGTGTCCGCAAAGCCGTGTCACCAAACTGCAGTGTCTGTTTGGGAAGCTCAGACCCAGAATCTTTCTCGTTCTTTCTTTTTGGCAAACTCTGGTTCGTCGGTGGGGTTCCCTGGGTGAGTGAGGTGCTCCTCTGTGTGCCCCTGTGTGCGGGTGCGTGTGTGCTAAAGGGACACCTGGCCTTGTACTCCTGGGGCGGGTGGACAGCGGGCCCACGGGGCTGTGTGCATCTCTGCGGGCTCCGGGGGTGGCAGTCCCAGGATGGGGAGGAGTCCCCCTCACTAGCCCATCTGATGAGGGGGCTGTCCAGACAGGAGGTCATGCCCATGACCTCTGATGCCCACAAGGTCTCAGCAGGTGCTGCGTGAGCCTCGGAGAAGCCAGGCCACCTTCCTAAGCCTCCCAGGAGGCCGCCTCTCTGCCCAGCCCCACACGTGGGAGGGGACCTCTGACTGGATCCTGCCAACGGCCGCACAGTTATTCGTTCACTCATTCACTCACCGAACTCACTCGTGACGGAGGGCTTTGGGACGGAAGGACCAGACGCAGTGGGAGCTTCGGGCAGAGTAAAGAGATGGACAAGGTCTCCCGGGTCCCAGGGCCGAGGTTTGAGGCCTCCTTCCTCCTTCCTGTACGTCTCAGACCCTCGGGGATTCGCCACAAGGCCGCGAGGGTACATACGTGAGTCTGGACAACCAGGAAGTCTCCCTGTAGGAGGCGGCACGTAACTGATGCTCAAAGCAGGTGGATGGGGGGCGGGGCACATAATTGATGCTCAAAGCAGGTGGATGGGGGGGCGGGGCAGAGGAACCAGCACAAACCAAGACTCAAGGCTCCTTGAAGAAGTCCCAGTCTGGGGCACCCAGCAGAGCCTGCGTCAGGGGGAGCCAGGGCAGGAGAAGGCGCTGGGGTGGCTGGAGAGGCCAGGCTGAGGCGGCCCTGGAGGCAAGTGGAGGAACTCGGCTCCACCCTGGGGGACGGGGAGCCCCGGGAGACGCTGACATGCGTCTCCTTGTATCCTCGCCGAGGGCTGCTCTCCCTGCCGATTCAATTCTCACCGAAAACCCTACGGGGGAGAAGGAGAAACGGGGCAGCCGCTGGGGGAAACAGTCTGGCCTGTTTCTCAAAAAGGGAAACACGGAGTCATCGTACGATCCAGTAATGCCACCTCTGGATACAGATTCAACTCTACTTGTGGGAACGTACTCGAAAGAGCTGAGAGCAGGGACCCAAACGACCCCCGTGCCCATCGATAGGTGAACGAATGACACGAGTTGTGGTCCATCCATATGATGGAACGTTGCTCAGCCTTGAAAAGCAAGTTCTGACGCGCACTGCGACATCGGTGAACCTTGACGCCAGTCACTACAGGACAAACCCTGTATGAATCTGCTCACGTGAGGTCCCCAGAGCGGTCGAATTCACAGACACGGGAAGTAGAGGGTCGGTGCCAGGGGCTCGGGGAGTGAGTACTTAACGGGCACAGAGTTTCAATTCCAGGAGATGAGAAGGTTCTGGATGGTAGCAACGGCTGCACAAGAGCGTGAAAGTACTTGTTTCATGGAACCGTACGTTTAAAAAAATGGTTGAAATGGTAAATTCGATGTTATGTATATTTTCCCTCAATGAAAAAAACCCAGGGGAGTAAAGGATACACTGTCACCATTTTACAGGTGAGCCAGGGGACACGCGGGAGGAAGAGGGAGAGCCGGAGCACAGAGCCCCGCGGGGCGCACCTGGGGGGCTCCGGAAGGAGCTTGGCGTGGGCGCCTGAAGCAGGGTGGCTGCAGGCTGGGGCCAGCGTGGAGGGACAGGGTAAAGCAAGTGTGTGTGGGGGGGGCGGGGGGGCGGGGTGGTTGCCTTCCAGCAACCCTCAGTGTGGCCTCCCCGGTGGAGGGGGTGGGAGAGAGGGTCCCAGAGAACTTCATGCTCTTGGAAGAGCCACAGTTCTGCTCAGGGAATGTGTCCTGAGGGATGGGATTCGCCCAAAGGCAGGGAGATACTTAGGCGTTCACCCTTCACCTTATTGGATGGTCTTTTCTGGATCACAGAGGCTCAGGGAGGGAAGGGGGACGAAGAGAAGAACAGAAAAGACCTTTAAAACAGTTCACACATTAGGGGTGCCTGGGAGGTACGATCGGTTAAACATCCAACGCTTGGTCTCCGCTCAGGTCACGATCTCATGGTTTGCGAGATCGAGTCCCGTTTCGGGCTCTGCACCGACGGTGTGGAGCCTGCTTGGGATTCTGTCTCTCCCTCTCTCTGCCCCTCCCCCGATTGTGCATGCGTGCACTCTCTCTGTCTCTCTCTCTCTCTGTCTCTCTCTCTCTCTCTGTCTCTCTCTATCTCTCTGCTAAAGAAGGCCAGTGGGAGCAGGCATTGAGCACCTCTGTGGCTGGGCAGTGGTTTGTCTTCCCTGGAAAGAGAGTCTGGTGTCATAGACCCAAGGAGGCCCCCAGGACCCCACCAGGCAGCCACTGGCCGGACTTCCTCTAGAACAAGAGAAAGGGAAGCTGGGCTTGCAGAGCACTGGGTCCCGGGGACCCTTGGTCGGGGAGGGAAGGGTGGGGAGCCCTCTGAGGCCCTGGGGGTGCTCGGTCCACTTTGCAGAGCCCAGCTCCCGGGAGCCCGGGGGGCCCTCTGTGACCAGGGCGCCTGCCACCTCCTTCCGCACGCCCACAGCAGGCCGACTGGGAGAGTTGGCTGTCCCGTCCGGCAGCCCCCCTTCAGTAGAGTGGGGACGCTGCGTGGGGAGACACATCCCTGGAATTGTCAGGCCTGGCGCATGGCAGGCATGGGATCATCACTGACAGGACTGAACTGGGTTAAAATGAAACCTATTGCATAGAAACGAATCGAATTGAAACAAATCATACATATCGTGACTGTAGGTATGTGTTATGAATTGCGAGTAGACCCCCCCCCCCCCAAAGAGCCGTCCCCGCCCCAACCTCCGGGAGCCTGGGCATGCGACCTTCTTCGGAAAAAGGGGCTTTGCAGATGTAATTACCCGGGTGGGCGCGTCCTCATAGGAGACACTCTGGGGGAAAAGAGAGACGAGGCCACGCAAAATGGAGGCCGAGATGGGAGTGATGTGGCCACGAGCCAAGAAACACCGGGAGCCGCCAGGAGCTGGAAGAGACAAGGCGGGATTCTCCCCTGGGGCCTCTGGAGAGCGCTTGGCCCTGCAAAGCACCTTAATCTCACACCCGTGACCTCCAACTGTGAGAAAACACATCCGTGCTGTCTCAAGCAGCCCTAGGGAGCGAAGACGGGTGTCGGAGAAAGAACATGAGTTTTTTGGATTCAGACCACACCAGCTCTGCCTCTTGCTGTCTTAGATTATTAATCCCTGTGAGTCTCAGTTTCCCCACGTATTACATGAAGGTCCTAATCCCTGCTTCTGACCGTCATTCCAACGAGTAGATGAATCTGGACTTTCTCGGTCAGCCAACACACATAGTCACTACTCACCAAACATTTAATGGGGCTTTAGCACGGGCTGGCCCGGCGCCGGGCTCTGGCGAGGAAGGGAGGGTCCCTGCACATCAGGGATTCACAGTCTGGGGGAGGAGAAAGGATGCCACACGGATCATTACAGGGCAGACAGGTGAGAGCTGGGACCCAGGAGGCATAAAAGATGGCGGAAGCAGAGGAGGGCAGCTCCAACTCACTTGGGGACACTCGGAGAAAGGCTCACAGAAGAGGTGGGAACTGATCTGGGTTTTGAAGGATGTGTAGGAGTTTTCTGGGAGGAAATAAACAAGAAGTGGAGCGGGGACAGAGGGAAGAGCATCAGGAAAGGAGCAGAGGAATGTGGCCGGGGGGAGGGTTGAGGCTGGCAGATACGTGAGCCGACGGCGAACCCCCCGGCCTTCCCATCCAGGTTTGGATTTATCCCGTGGGGAGCCGTGGAAGGCTTTGTGGCATGAGAGAGAGGGAGAGATGATCGGATCGCAAAGATGGCTCTGCCTGCAGGGTGGAGGATGAAGGAAAGCAGGGGGACAGAACTCCAGCGGGGAGGTGTGGGGACTGGGGTGGCTGCGGTCCCCAGTGCTGCAAAACCTCACGTCCTCAAGTGCTCCTTGTCTCGGGGGTGATTTCTAGGCTGCCACCTCCCACCCCTCTGGGTCTCACCTCTGTCCCAGAGACGGACAGTCCCGTTGTTATACTTGAATTTTTTCCTCTTCCAGGGAGAGGTGGACGCCTGATGAGGTTCATCATGACTAGCTTCCTAAGTCCTGGCTTTGTGCAATTTTGGGGTCTGCTGGGTTAGTACAGACCCTTTGTAAACATTTTCTATCAAGCCCATAGGCCACTGCTCACTTCCTCAACCCCTTAGGGTTAGACATTGAAGCCATTTCCAATGTATCCTTCACCACCGTATTTTTCAATGCTGTAATAACATCTTTGTACAGAGCATTGGACCACGTCTCTGATTATTCCCTTCGGAGAGATTTTTAGAAGTGGAATCACTGAACCCGAATGGCATGACTACGTTTGGCAGGTCTTGGGAAACGTTATCAAATTACTCTCCAAAAGGGGCCACGAGCCTTGGGTGACCGTTTCAAGACATCATTGCCAGCACTGGCGATTATTATAAACAAACAAGCAAACAAAAACTTGCCCTAATTTGAGGGGCAAGGAGGGGTATCTCGTATCGAATTGTGTTTGTGTGACCACCGGGTGATGGACACGTTCCCAGGCCTCTTAACTAGTGACATTTCCTCCCTCGGAGCCTGAACATACCCTCTGGTTCCAACCTCTCACGAGAACATCGACAGCCGGGGAGCTCCCCACCACAGACGAGGGGGAAAGACCCGGAGGGGAAATTCGAGGAAGGGCAGTGAAGCAACCGAGAGGAAAAGGCCCCATTTTGTCAGGATGGGATTGCACAGCTGGCCCCACCTGTGACAGAGCCCTGGGCGTCCTGGGGACTGCTGGTGTCTCCCTCAGCCTCTCCTGTCTTCTTGTTTTGTGCTAGAGCCTGGGGCCCAGACCAGATGGACGGCTTGTCCTGCACTGAATAGCATCCCCGTGACATTTCCACCCACCTGGATCCTCACAATGTGACCCCATTTGGAAATAGGGTCTCTGCAGACATCATTAGTGAATGTGAGATCACACAGGAAGGTGGCCCTCATCCAACACGGTGTCCTTGATAGAAGAGGAGAAGAGACAGACAGGCACAGAGGGCAGAAGACCATGTGACAACGGAGGCAGGGATAGGAGTGCGGCAGCCACACGCCAAGGAACACCCGGAGCCACCAGAAGTTGCAAGGAGCCAGGAGGGATCCCCCCCCGCAGCCACCAGCCAGAGCACAGCCTCGTGTGCCTTGATCTCAGACCTCTGGCCTCCAGGACCAGGAGAGAGGACATTTCTGTTGTTTCAAGCCAGCCAGTTGGTGGTGATTTGCTATGACGGCCACAGGAAGGGGACACGGGGCTGGTTCGTGGCTGGACAGGGGCAGCTGGTGGGGTGAGCAGGCGGGTAGAGGACCAGGTCACCGAGGGGCACCAGCCCGTGCCCGGCACAGCGGCTGTGCACGTGTGGATGGCTGCGGCGATCCCTCCCACGAGGACCCTGACCCCCCCCTCCCCCAGCCCTGCCTCTCGGAGCTGACTGGCGACCTGGGGACAGTTTGTGAGCTCCCGTGCCTCAGCTCCCTCTTCTGTAAATCAAGGGCACTAACAAGTGCACCATGGGGCTGCCGTGAGGGGTCAGAGGACCGGACGGAGAGGACAGGACATCACTCTGACTCAGGGGCGTCCCCCAGAAAACATTATTCCTTTCCCCCTTTGCTGTTTTGGGTGCGGGCTCCAGAGCCAGACGGCCGGGGGCTCACACTCCAGGTCTGCCCGTGCTCAACTCTACCACCTGGCAGGTCCCTAGCTTCCCCATGCCTCAGTTTCCCCACCTGTAAAACGGGGCTGTGACTCATCAAACAAGACATTAGGACGTTCCCTGCTCCTGGGAAGGGCTCGGCAGAAAGCAGCTGTCACTGGGCGCATGGGGCGCACGAGACAGAGAGGGACGACAGTCCTGGAGCACCTCACTGTGCTAGCGTGGTCCTGGCACCCGCACGGCCCCCCGGGGGACCCTGGCCCACCCTGAGCCGCTGAGTTTGACTCTGTGTCTAACCAGCCCCAGGCAGCTGCGTGCACAGAAGCTGTATGGAAATGCGGTGTCCCCTAGCCTCTAAGAATCACCAGGAAACAAGCTGCGACCACAGGCTCCCAGACCCCCATTCTGGACCAGGTGGTTCCGGACTCTCGGGGGCGGGGCCTGCGAACTCCCAGGTGATTCTTCTGGGAAACACCCGGTGAGGAGCCTTCCCATGCAGGGGTGGGGGGCTGTCCTGCCGGGGAGTCCTGCCAGTTGGGGGGCACTGTGGCCGGGGGTGAGGGTTACAGAGCTCAGGCAAGGGGGCGGACAGCAAAATCAGAGGCGTTCAAGAGAGATTTGTCGACCGACGGACTGAATGAATAGATACGTGAGTGAATGACAACAGCCCCCCAGCAAAGGCAGGAAAGCACCCAGGATTCTCGCAAGAGTGTTCTAGGCACCTGTGGGATAAGTGTCTGTTCAGCCAGAGCCTGAATGTTATCCGACCTGTACGTCCTCCCCGAATTCGGCTACTATGTATGTACCTTACACCCCCGCGTGCGCACGGAGCTCGGCACCTGGCACCCTCACCTCTGATGTCATCCCCACACCAGCTCTCTCCGAGCTGACAGCGGGCCGACCCGTCATTCTCTGAAAACACCTCGTTGCTCGTCTGCTACTTGGCTCCTGCCGCCGAAAGCGTAACCTCCCCAGGATGAGCGTTGGGCCCCACGATGGGGCGGTGGCAGCCGGAGGCTTCATGACCCTCTGGTCCCGACATCACGCGGCCTTGTTCCTCGGCCCCCCTCGTGTAAGGACCCCTGTGATGACAGATGGAGCTCAGCCACGTAAGCCCGGACAGCCTCCCCCCGTCAAGATCCTTAACTTCCTCACACCTTCAAAGTCCCTTGTGCTGCATTCGGTGGGATTTAAAGGCTCCAGAGGCAAGGGCCCGGACATCTCGGGGACACTGTGCCACTGGCCATGGGGCCCACAGACGGCATCTGTGCAGGGTGGCCAGCTGGGAGCTGGGGCCCGATGGGTGTTGCCTGCAGCCATGGGATCCAGTGACTGGGGCACCGGTCCCCAAGAACCCACACGTGGGCCCAAAGACTGATGGCAGGCAGGATGTGGGTGTCGGCCGTGGCCGCGGGCAATTCTCGGCTAAGAGCGAGCTGCAGCCACCAGCTCTGGAAGACCGTCCCGCTGCTGCTCCATGCCGGAAGAGCTGGGCCGGCCCAGGACAGGGGACACCCTGCCAGATGTGACAGTGGTGGTGGAGAGACAGGCCGCACCCTCCACACCCCAGAACCCGGCAGGAGAAGTAACAGAGGGGCCAGACCTCCGATATTGGGATAATGGCCCACTTTGTACCATCTGAGAAAAGCTATAGACCTGCCTGGGTCTCCCCGGGGCCAGGTTTGACGGGGCAGACGTGAGAAAGCGGGAAAGTGCTTCACTGGGGCCGCTTGTCTAATACACCCACTGTGCTGGCACCCTCCCCGGGAGGGCTGGGGCTGGGCTCGCTTCCAGAAAACCTGGTCACGGGGGCGCCTGGGTGGCTCAGTCGGTTCAGCATCCGACTCTTGACTTCAGCTCAGCTCACGATCTCTTGGTTCGTGGGATCAAGCCCCGAGTCCGGCTCTGCACTGACAGCACGGAGTCTGCTTGGGATTCCCTCTCTCTCTCTGCCCCTCCTCCCTCAAAATAAATAAACATTAAAAAAAAAGAAAACCTGGAAACAGCACCGCCGGCCCCCCACGGGGTGAGAGGAGCCCGTCCGAGGGATCTTCCTTTATGGGGGTTCTCCCTGGGTTCCTGCCACGAGCAAGCCGCCCCTGTCCAGCAAGGCAACTTGAGCAGAATGAATGTTTTATACGAGAGTACCTGTGCCAGGGGCAACGAACCTGTGTCTCAAACAGCAGGACCTCATGGGCAATCGAGTCTCTTTCTGGAGCTGCTCTTGGTATTTTGAACTAGAACTGCGGCCACGGGCCTCTGCAGGGGGCCCTCCCGGCCCCCTGACCGTCCTTTCCACACCGCTCGCACACTTCCTCACGTTTGACCCGAATGCACGATGTCTGTGGAGCGGAGACCATGAAGCACCTTTGCCTGAGTGGTTCCGGGGCCCTTTTGTTCCGGCACATCCGTACCTATCACCGTGCACAGGTCCGGCTGGAGCCAGGCAGACGCCAGGCGGTGGGGGTGACGGTGGCTAGCGTGTGGGCCCCGCTCGTTAGGCGTCTCACAGTCCAGGGGGTGCAAGAGGTGCGAGGCCCAGGGAGCGCGAGTCCCTGGCAGGACAGGGAGTGTACTCGGGGCATGGTGACAGCACCTGGACAGGTGTCCTCAACCAGGCCCCAGGTGAGCTTGGGAAGGACAGATGCCTCGCCCGTCGCCTCAGCCAGGCGAGCGTCTGGGGCGCTGTTCGGAGACCCGAGGTGCTGACCTGGCCTGCTCTCACGGGCTCCAGGAAGGGCGAGCGTCCCTAGCCACATCCCGGCCACCTCCTGCCCCTCTCCCTGCGCTCGAAAGTAGCCAGGCTGCTGAGCGGAGCCGGTCTCTGATCGGCGCCTCTGGATGGCAGCCCAGCCTCCCTTGATTTTGTCTGTATGGGTGGGAGATCTGTGGGAAACGCTTGGATGCCACACTCACATCCTCTGGGGTATTTCCAGGAAATGCGAGACAGCTTTCTGGTGCTGTTGCTGGGCTCTGAGACAGCAAACAGGCGAGGCCGCTGTCGGGGGGGGGGGGGGGGTGAGCCTGGGGCTGCCAGAGGCTGGCACCAAGGCTGGCACAATCAGGGAGGAGGGGAACAGAGAGAAAGGGGTCCCGGGAGAGCGGGAGAGGTGGCCCCGGAGCAGGGCCAGACATTCGAGCTCCCCCATCTTCCAACAACTTTGTAAGCAGTTAATTCCTTGTCCTAACTCTTCTCTGCCTGAAGGAACTAGAGAGCTTTCTGTCTCCCCTGTGGAACTGGCTAGGGCCTCGTGCATCACGCGCACCCAGCAAATACTGGTTCTCTCGTCTTCCCGTCCCTTGTAACTGCTTTGCTGTCGTGATGAGTAAGAGGACCGTCTTCTCCTTGAGCCCTTCAGATGCCCCCTTCTCTGGGACGCCTTCTCAGGCCACCCCAGCGCTTAGTGGCTGCTCCCTGCTACCAACTCATGCAATGCGTCCCTTCGTGCATTCGTTCAGCGAGTGCTATAGAGGGTCCACTCCGTGCCAGGAAAACACAGACGGCACGTCTCCATCGCGCGTCTGGCTTCCATCCCATTCAAGCCAGCGTGTTGAATTTTACCTGAGCCCCGTGCTCCTGGAGAACGGCAAGGATTGTGTTCTGGAACACCGGCTTACCGCAAAGCACCAGCCTTCCCACGGGACTGAGATCTGACTCACGGACGTCCCCTTGTTTACCTGTGCCAAGGCCCGTCTCAAACCATCCAATTCCTGCCCTTTGTGCCTGAAAGGTTTGCTGAACTGTTTGTCCCCACTGGCCAGTCTGTCCCTTAATGTCCAAACGTGCCCCTCAGTCTGTCTGTCTGTGCCAGGATTTAATTCCCTCATCTGTTTGGTAGACGCTGGGGTTGTTTCCACCTCATGGCCATGGTGAGCATCAGTGTGCAATATCCCTTCGAGACCCAACCTTCAATTCCTTTGGCTGTATACCCAGAAGTGGGCTTGTTGGATCCATTTTTAGTTGTCTTGAAAAATCAACTTGTAATTTTGATTTTTGAACCTGTTGAAGAGCCTCCCTGCTGTTTTCCATAGTGGCTGCCCTATTTTATATTCTCCCCCCCAGTGCAATGTCTTCACATGGTCACCAGCACTGGCTGTTTTGTTTTTCTGATCGTTTTTTCTGATAGTAGAGCATCCTAATGGGCATGAGGCCAGATCTGTTTTTTATTTGAAAACATCAACAAATATCTCTGAGCGGTCACCTTGGTGCCAACGCCAGTGGGTGCACGGGGTGGGGGTGGGGGGTGGGGGTGGGCGGAGGGACTCGAGGGTGAGCGCCGCGCTGTTTCACCTCGAGGACGAACCGGCTGAGCCTGTGCCCCGCAAAGGCCCGGGCTGCGGTGCATGAGCCAGTGGGGCTGGGGCGGGTGTGAGGGAGGGAGGGAGGGAGTCAGGGGCTGTGAAGCGCCCCCCGCATCCACTTGGAAGAGGCAAGAGACGGACACCCAAACTCCAAGACCCACCAGACTGTGAGGACGGAAGCACCGAGGATAAGAGGAGCCACGGTTTGGGGCCCTTATTAGAAATAATGAACTTCTAGAACATGCACTTCTGAAGGGGCTTTTGGGATGATTTCATCCGGGGCATCAAAGACCTTCCTCTTAGAAATGTTCGTTTATTTATTTTGAGAGAGAGAGAGGCAGAGAGAGAATCCCAAGCAGGCCACGCTGTCAGCAGAGTCCGACGCAGAACTCAATCCCACGAACTGTGAGATCATGACCTGAGCTGAAATCCAGAGTCGGGGTCTTAAACCGACTGAGTCACGCAGACACCCCAAAGACCTTCCTGTTTGGTGCAACTGATCTGGCTGGCAATGTTTGGACACCGTGTTGAGAAGGATCTGGAAGCCCACGTGAACTCAGCGATCTGTCAACCAGCAGGTCTGCCAGGAGAGCATGGCTGGGTGGGCACAGAACTCCTAATGGTCTAACCCCATCACTTCACAAAGGAAGGAGCAAGGGCCAGAGAGACGGAGTGCTTTTCCCAAGGTGGCACAGTGGAAAGCACCAGATAGATCACTGGAGGCTCCTTCTCTCAGCCAATGGGAAGACAATGCGAGGCAGGCCCCTCCTCTCAGCCAATGGGAAAAGACAACATGGAGCAGGCTCCTCTCAGCCAATGGGAAGAGACAACGTGGGGGGGGGGCCTCCTCTCAGCCAATGGGAAGACAACACAGAGCAGCCCCCCCCCACCCCCCAGCCAATGGGAAGACAATGAGGGGCAGGCCTCTCCTCTCAGCCAATGGGAAGACAATGCAGGGCAGGCCCCTCCTATCAGCCAATGGGAAGACAACACGGAGCAGAAGGCCCCTCCTCTCAGCCAATGGGAAAAGACAACGTGGGGGGGGGGCTCCTCTCAGCCAATGGGAGAAGACAACATGGAGCAGGCTCCTCTCAGCCAATGGGAAGACCATGCAGGGCAGGTGGCCCCTCCTCTCAGCCAATGGGAAGACAACACGGAGCAGTTTCCCCCCACCCCAGCCAATGGGAAGACAATGAGGGGCAGGCCCCTCCTCTCAGCCAATGGGAAGACAATGCAGGGCAGCCCCTCCTCTCAGCCAATGGGAAAAGACAGCATGGAGCAGACTCCCCTCAGCCAATGGGAAGAGACAACGTGGAGCTGGCAGCCCCTCCTCTCAGCCAATGGGAAGACAACACAGAGCATATAGGTGGCGCCTCATGCTCCCTCTGCTTTGTCGCTGACCTTGCCGGCCACATCCTCCAGCACCTGGACTGGTCCCTATCATACGCCGGGGAAACGGGACGCCTCTCCAGCAGTACGTGTCTGCCCCGGCCCTGTGGTTTGGCCCAAGCCCACAGCCGGTACGGATCCCATGTCAGCTATTTCTCTGGAATGAAAACCAACACTAGCCACTGGAAGCAGATTATAAAATCTAAAGCCACAGAGCTGGAGGGAAACTCAGCTGCTAGTCTGCTGTTTCCCAAAGTGATGATATTTTGGGGGAAAAAATCAGTGGCTAGAAAATTAAAAATAAGAAAAATGCCAGGTAACATTCCTTTTCAAGCATGACCTGGGGGCCAGGCACTGCTCTGAGCAGCCTGGACCTATCGGTTCTATTGGGGTGGCCAGCTTAGCCCACAAGAAATACTGAGATTCCAAGAACACATGCCTTCTTTGCTTTGGCCACCAGGGAGCTCGTGTGTCAACTGGCAGGACCGTATGTGTGTTCCTTGGCCCTGTCACACCCAAGTCCCACAAACCGGGGGGCTTAAACAACAAAAATGTATCGTCTCCCGGTTCGGGAGGCCAGAAGCCTAGATCAAGATGGTGGCCAGGCCGCGCTGCCTCTGAAGGTATAGGGACGGATGTGCTCCAGGCTTCTCTCCTGGCTTCTGGAGACACCAGCGTTTGTGGCAGAACTCCAGTCTTCACGTGGTGTGCTCCCCGTGTGTGCCTGTGTCCAAATTTCTCCATTTCATGAGGACCTCGGGCATACTGGGTTGACGGCCAAGGAACCCGGGAACATCGCCTGCTCATTCGAGAATGTGAGACCAGAAGGAAAAGGGCCCATTCTTTTAGCAATGGGGCTCGTCCGTCACCGGCCTTGCTGCGGATTCCTTCTCCGGCCTGGGAGTCACAGGCAGACCGATTAACTGGGTCACCTCGCACACTATTGGTGCCAGGCCCCGGGGGTCTAGCGTGGCTGCCTCTGCCGCTCACCCAGCAGGGTCCCCGGCCACCTGTCCGCGCCATAGACCCCGGCACACCCTGCGTCTTGCTCTATGTCACAGGCTGACTTGTGTCCCTGACAAGTTCAGATGTGCGTCTCAACCCCCAGGACCTGGGAATGTGACCGCATTTGGACACGGGGCCTTGAAAGAAGTGATTAAGGAAAAATGAGGTCATGTCGATGGGCCCTGATTCAATAGAACTGGTGTCCTTTTAGGAGAGGAGATCAGGACGCAGACACAGAGGGACGACCGCTTGAGGACACGGGGAAGATGGCCGTCCACAAGGCAAGGTGAGGAGGAACCAGCCAGCCCACACCTTGATCTCCGACTTCCGGCCTCCAGAATGTCGGGAGAGGACACGTCTGCTGTTTAAGCCCCCGAGTCTGGTATTTTGTCATGGCTAAGTACAATCTGTGCTTGGGAACCTACCACTTTCGGCCATAAATAGCAAACAAGAGAACATTTTGTCCGGAACATCTGGGCACACCTTCCCTTTCAGAAGTCTGTTAAACGTAATTTTCAAAAGGGCATCTGGGTGGCTCAGTTGGTTAGGCGTCTGACTCTTGATTATTTCAGCTCAGGTCACGATCCCAGGGCCGTGGGATCAAGCCCCACATCCGGCTCCATTTGTGGAGCCTGCTTGGGATTCTCTCTCCCCCACCCTCCTCTCTCTATCCCTCTTCCCTGCTCTCTAATTTTTTTTTCAAAGAAAGGTAAAATCCTGCCTGTCGTACAGATAAGACTATGCATATATGTTAAAGATTTTATTTAACTCATTAATCAGGGAAGGAAACAGGCAGATAGATGTTCTTTTTTTAATTTTTTTTTAACATTTTTAATTTTATTTTTGAGAGAGACAGAGACAGAGCACAAGCAGGAGTGGGGCAGAGAGAGAGGAAGACACAGAATCCGAAGCAGGATCCAGGCTCTGAGCCGTCCGCACAGAGCCCGACGCGGGGCTCGAACCCACGAACTGTGAGATCATGGCCTGAGCTGAAGTCTGATGCTCAGCCGACTGGAGCCACCCAGGCACCCAGGCAAACAGATGTTCTAATTGGTTCAAAAGAGAATCCAAAGAGCAGACAGTTTCAGATGAGGAACGCTGAAATGAATACGAAATGGAGGGCTGGCTCTTCACAGCGGACAGGGAGGTCCCCCGGGACTCCGCTGGTTGGGACAGAGTCTGCCTGACTCTAGACAAGAATTATTTTGTGCTCCCAGGGGCCCCCGGCGGAGTCAGGCTTATGCTTTTGCACTACGCACGTGTAACTATAAGGGGGCTCTTTTGTAAAGTGTTAATTTTGTTCTCTTTCGCTTCTGAGAACACGACCTTCCTCCACGATAATCAGAAGTGTCCATCTGTCTTGGGTGGGGGGGGAGGCGAGGAATAGCACAGAGGAAGCAAAGAGAGAGACCAGGGCATCTAAGACGATCTCTTCCAAGAGCCGGGGTTTTGTTAAGAGAGACAGAATTTTCAAAACTTTCTCTTGTCCGTCAGTCTGTCCCAGGCCAGGCCCAGCTGGTCGAGTTCAGGGGGGTGGCGAGGACTCATGTGCCCTTTTGTGTCTGGCTTTTTTCACTTAGCATCATATTTTTAAGGGTTACCCACGAGTTAGAGCTATTTTTCAAGCCCATTTGTACAGAGGAGACGCAGGGGATCCGGGGGACTGGGCTGAGCCTTTCACGAGGCTGTTGAGTGGGGTCTCTTCTCGGACCTGTGAGGGCGGGGCGGGGGGGGGGGGGGTGCGTCCAGGCTGTGGCATCTCCTGCGTGAACACTGGAGTCTGGGACATGAAAGGACACTCAGCAAGGCTGAAGGATCAATGAGGAGGTGACTCTCCTTAGGACGCATTCCTCCAGACGGGGGAAAGAGCATGCTGTCTTGCCACCAGGCCGCTTGGGGGGCCCCCTGGGGGCTCAGGCGGGTGGACGTACTTTGCCACCTGCAGGGTGTGCGAGAGCTCAGCAGCCCCGACAGCTGGAAGGCTGAGGTCCCTCCTGCCTCGGACTCTGCTCTGTTTGAGGGGCTATGGCGCCATCTGGTGGCTGCAAGAAAACCCAAGGCGAAGCCGCTTGGGGCCGCCCGCAGATTTCCTGGTCAGTTCGAGGGAAAAGCAGGCTCGTCTGGGAAGCACCAGGACCCCGCTGGGCCCTTTGCAAACATCCTCAAGCTGAGGGCAAGCGTGATGGGAATATCCGACCCGGGCAGAGGGTGCTGATGGCAACACATGGTTTTGTGAGAAGGGAAGATGTTTACGACAATTTGCGATGTGAAAAGGCAAAGACATGGTGTGTGCTGATGCAGAAAATGTTTACGCGGCTGAATGTATGTTTCTGAGCGCATGGGGAAGGCCAGGAGGGAAACAGGCCAAGGCGTAAACACTGAATGTTGAAGGGGGTCAGTTCTGAAATAACGTGTGGAGGGCTGAGGCCGGGCTTGGACTAAGTCTCAGCAGGTGTTTGTTGGCTGTTGTATGTCAGTTACAGAATCGGATTCTCCATCATCAACATCCTCCTCATCATCATCCCTGGATGAGAAAATTGTTTTTCCTTGTTTCTTACATGTATCTTCCGATTTTTCTCTGTTGTCTATGTTACTCAGAAAAAAAAAAAAGAGGAAATTAAAAGAGAGAGAAAGGCTGCGATCAGCTCCCATGGAGCTTGTCTGAGTTTCGTGAATATCGCGGCTGCCGGGTTCTCTCCGAGCCTGGCCGGCGAGCCCTGCCTGCCGGGCTGGGGCTGATCCTGGCTTTGGGCTTTGCCACCAAGTCACCCTGGGATGCCGGGGCCTGACCTCTCAGGGGGTCACTCTCCTCGTCTGGAGCAAACAGAGGACTGACCTCACAGGTCACTTACGGAGTGACACGGGTTGGCTGTGGGCAGCATCTGCCACCGTGCCTGGCTCACAGTAAGCACAAGCCACCTCCCATCTCGGGGCATCAATCCAGCCAGGGATTGGGACAAGACCAGGGTTTCCATGAGTCCTGTCCTTGCACCACCTGCCTCACAGCCAGCTGGGAAACTTGCTGAAAGGCAGATTTGTTGGCCTTGCCTAAAATTTCCAAATCTGCACCATCAGCAGATTTCACAGGCAAAAACCTCCCAGCTGAGCTCACAGGAAGTTGAGACCCCTGGAAACAGGATATCGTTTCTAAGGTCCCTGCGAGCTCAGACCTTCTAAAGTGCTGGGTTCTTCTGAACCCAGGATTGGGGCCTGCCCAATCTCTTGACCTCTGCACCCCAATTTTGTAATAAGAAAGGCAGCTCTTGGCCCTGGCAGGTTGGGCAGGAACTCAGCTGCAGGCCGTTTTCAGAGGATCGTAAAGAACTAACATTGGAGACACTCGTGCCGTAGTCAGGACACTGACGTCCAGGGGTCAGGGTATCTGTTGCCCGACTGGCTGGTGCCGGAGTCGAGAACAGATCTCCTGACTCCGGGGTCAGCGGTCTGTGTGTGTGTGTGTGTGTGTGTGTGTGTGCACCTCACACACATGCGCACACGTGCTTATTCTTGCTGCGGAGGCCCAGGCTATGTGCACGCCACAAAGTCAAGGCCAGCCCCTGCCAGACAACTTGCTGTCCAAACACACATTTACACACTTCCAAGCCTTCTCACCACTTGTACGTTTTTCTCTATTTCGGTTCGGCCTCTGCAGTAGAGGGATAAGGGGAGAAAGGGAAGAGCCGGGAAACAGGAATTGGAAGAGCTTTGGAATTAATTTTTCCCTAGAGTTTCATTCCACAAGAACAACCCACTGTCTTCATCCAGCACCCTCAGCCTCAGCAGTGTTACTCTTTGAGCCTCGGGTAAACCCGCCACTTGGCATACAGGAAGCGCTCCGTAAATGTTTACTTTGAGCAATGGGAAGAACGAGACTGCTGTGTATCGAGGTGGGTCAGCGTAGGGGCGGGGGATGAGGAGCTGAGTGTGGAAAGTTCTCCGGTCTATTGGGCATTCAGATAAGGACGGTGGGTGGGCAACTGGGCGTAGGATTCTAGAGTTCTGGGAAGGCCCGCGAGGACCCGAGTTTGGGAGTCATGAGCAAACGCCACTTAAGCACCCATTAGGCGTGAGGGGATGGCTTAGGGAGAGAGCAAGGCCAGGGAGGGGTCCGGGCCTGTGCTCTGAGGCACCCCGACTTTCACGTGTGGGCCGATGAGAGGGGAGAAGAGGTCTGAGCCTGAGCAGTGAGTTGATGGACATCTAAAGGGATCGACCCCCCAAGACACCCTGGGTCTTGTCTCATGGAGGAAGGAGGCATCAACTCACTGCTGGACCACCAGCTCTGCCCAGGGGCCGACTAAGATAGGGACCCCGGGGTGAGCAATGGGGACCCGGACACGACTTGTTTCAGTGGAGTCAAGGGACAAAAGCTGTCTGACTGAACAGGGTTCTGGGCAATCAGAGGAGCTATCCAGGAGGGCCAATATTTTGACTAAAAGGTATTCCAAGAACATCCCTTTGGCAATTACTTGCTGACCATCATCAAGGGCCAGGCGCCATTCGGGGCTCCGTGCGTAGTGCAGCGGGCAAGAGGCAAAACTCCAGGGAGCTCACATTCTCATGAGGAAATGACTAACATCTACAGTAGGTTTGGCAATGGATAAATCCTAATTTAGAAAGAAAGAAAGAAAGAAAGAAAGAAAGAAAGAAAGAGAAAAAGAAAGAGAAAGAAAGAAGAAAGGAGAAAGAAAGAGGAAGAAAGAAAGAATGAAAGGAGAAAGAAAGGAGAAAGAAAGAGAAAGAAAGAAAGAAAAGAAAGAAAAAAGAAAGAGAAAGAAAGAAAGAAAGAAAAAGAAAGAATGAAAGGAGAAAGAAAGGAGAAAGAGAAAGAGAAAGAAAGAAAAAAAAGAAAAAGAAAGAAAGAAAAAAAGAAAGAAAAGAGAAAGAAAGAAAGAAAAAGAAACAGAAAGAAAGAAAGAAGAAAGGAGAAAGAAAGAAAGAGGAAGAAAGAAAGAACGAAAGGAGAAAGAAAGGAGAAAGAAAGAAAGAAAGAGAAAGAAAAAAGAAAGAGAAAGAAAGAAAGAAAGAAAAAGAAAGAACGAAAGGAGAAAGAAAGAGAAAGAGAAAGAAAAAAAAGAAAGAAAAGAGAAAGAAAGAAAAAGAAAAAAGAAAGAAAGAAAGAAAGAGAAAGAAAGAAAAAAAAAGAAAAAGAAAAAACCAAAGCCAGCAGCTGGGGAACAGGGTGGCGGTGTGGAGGGCCACAGTTGTGTAGGGGGTGCCATCTGCAGGCACAGGCAGAGGGACGTTGGTGGGTGTGGGGGAGGCTCCTCACTGTTCGCTTCTACGTCCTCAGAGAAAAAGAAAGCAAGATCATGAGCGGGAGGACGGGCAAGGAGAAGACCGTGAAGACCACGAAGCAAGGGCAAGGGCAGCACGGGGTCTAGGTGGGCAAGGAAGGCTGTGAGGTGGCCGAGGGCTCCCCAGAAGTGAGCCGTAGTAGGAAGCAGAGCAGGGCTGCTTCTCACCAGCCTGGCTCAGACACCCCTGTGCAGACAGAGGGCAGGGCTGGAAGCTGATAAAGAGGCTGGTGGGTGGAGCCTGGTGTGATGGGCCTCGGGTTTAGCCTGGGAAGAAGGTGGCTTGGGACGCGAGGGCTGTGAGGGGCAGCGGACAGATGGTGGACCGCTGGGTGGTAGGTCCTCGGCGGATGAGGGCTGCTGGGGCCAGGATACCAGAGGGAGGGGAGGGACAGAGGGAGGAGAGGGACTGAAGAGTGGGACAGAGGCAGGAGGGGGACAGAGGGAGGAGAGGGCAGGGGAAGGAGGGGGACAGAGGGAGGAAGGGGACAGAGGGAGGAGTGGGACAGAGGCAGGAGGAGGACAGAGGGAGGAGGGGGACAGAGGGAGGAGGGGGACAGAGGGAGAAGCAGGACAGAGGGAGGAGGGGGACAGAGGGAGGAGCAGGACTGAAGAGGGGGACGGTGGAGGAGGAGGACCGAGGAGTGGGAGGTATGGAGGACACGCGGAGGAAGGAGGAAGTTCCCACTCATGTGGGACCAGCAGGGTTCAGGTTTGTTCCCAGGCACCCTTGCAACAGAGCAGGCTCTCACCCTGAGCAGCCGCGTGTCTGCGAGTAGGACGGGAGGACACGTGCTCGCTGACCCAGACCTGCCGGTGAAAACCCGGAAGCGAACCCGACTCTGACTTCAAAGCGGACCTTCCAGTCTGCAACCACGCTGCTTCCCCACGAATATCCACGCCCACCCGTGTCTCTCACGGGCTGTGTCGTCCCTGGGTTACAGATGGTGGACGGTGACGGAATCGGAGGTCCTCTGTGCAAGCGGCCTCACGTGCCACGCGGGGAACTGCACTTTCCCGGGTGTGAGCTCACTCGGATAGCCTAGCGACGGGTCTACGGACACAACGCGCTCAGTCTCGCAGAGGCCAGCACGTCCGCCGGGAAGGGGAGGGGGAAGCTCATTCAGGCGCCCGCCTGGCAGGTGGACCTGGCAAGTATCTTCAGGGGGATGGGGGCATCTCTCGGGCCTTGCATCAGTGCCACAAGATTCTTACCTCATACCGCACAAAAGAAAACCCAGAGGAGATCCTGGGGGGCTGAGTGGCTTGCCTGTGACGCAGGCAGCAAGCGGGAGCCAGGACTCGGGCCCTGTTCCGGTGGCTTTGGAAGCCCACGGCCCCGGGGCGGCTGGACTGAACCCAGGACTCATCCCCGCAGGGGGAGCCCTTCTTGCCGTTTACTTTTATACGCACCGGGGTCTTTAAATGAAAGAAAATGCTGGAGGAAACACACAACATTATAGAGAAAGTCAAGTTTCATTTATTCCAATTAAATTATAGCACGGGTTTCATATACAAATAAAATTTTTGCGTAAATTAAAGTACAAAACGCTACAAATTTCAATCATGTAAAAATGCAAAAATATTTGTGTTTCTGCATGTTTTCCCTCGAACACGACTCGGGGTGCAGCAGGGGGCCCAGAGCGTGCCCGCCGTCGTGCCCGGCTGACGTCAGTGGGCCGGTGTCTCGAGCCGGTAGCTGCTGCCCTGGAGCCCTCCGGTCCCGCGTCTGTGTGCGCGGGGAGCCGGCAGGCCTTCCCAGATCCTGGGCTCCAGATGCTTCCGGTTATCAGCCACCGGCGGCACAGGGGCGGTCACAGGATCCTCGGGCTGTTGGGAAGGGGCTGGGCCCCCTCCCGCGGCGCGGGGACGCGCCTGCCGAGCCGAGAAGATGCCGCGGGGGCCGGGCCGGGCCGTCGCCGGCCGTCACTGGTCCAGCTCGTTTTCGTTCTGCAGGGTCTTCATGGCCAGCCCCCACAGGGTCATGCTGGAGAAGAACTGGCCCTCGGGGTTCCTGTAGGGCGTGGAGGCCGCGCGGCCGCCCGGCCCGTCGCCGCAGGGGGTGTCCAGCGCGGCCGGGGACGAGCGGCCCAGGGACGGGCTGTCGGCCGGCAGCGGCTGGTCGCCGGCGGAGGCGGCCGCGTCCGGGTAAGCGAACGTCTGCTGCGGCGCCGGCTGCAGGGGGCGCTTGGCGAGCTTGCCGGGGTCCGGACCCAGCTTCTCCGGGCCGCCGGCTCCGTGAGGCTCGACCGCGGCCCGGAACTTGCAGTAGGGGCCGGCAGCGTGGCCGTCAAATTCCGTCACGGACTCTCCCACCGGGTGCACGGGGAGCTTGAGCGACGCGGGCATCAAGGCGACAGGCACGTCCTGGGAGAAGGCATCCGAGCCCTGGGACTTCTCGAGGTCGGAGGCGTCGAGGGCCTGCGCCAGCTCGTCCAGCGCGTCCCGGCGCGCCTCGGGCCTGCAGTGCGTCCTCTTGTGCCGCCGGAGGACGGCGGAGCGCGTGAAGCACTTGCTGCACACCTCGCACGCGTACGGCTTCTCCCCCGTGTGCGTGCGCACGTGCCTGCGGAGGTCGCCGGAGCCCCCGAAACACTTCCCTGCGAGAGGAAAAGGGGGTCCTTTCAGAAGCGGGCCTTCTGGAAGCACCGCCCCGCCCCCGCCCCCGCCCCCTTCTAAAACCCAGACCGGCTCTGCTTTCAGGGCACGGAGTCGAGCCCTCCCGTCACCTGCTCGCCCCGGAAGACGCTCGCGTTCTTCTCCACTGCGTCCCTCCGACCCGCGGCCTTTTGGCGGTGGGCACCTCAGCGTGAGCCTTCGAGGGACTCTGTGTCCCCGCAAGGGAGCGCCTCGCCGGGTAAGCGGAGGTGCCTGCCCCTGCCGGCCCGTGCCGGGAAACCTCGCCCGTTTTGTTTAAGTTTTCGCAAATGTAACGTGGCCGATCGACAATTTAGAAACAGCTTTTTGCTTTTAACATAATTTTACATACGCTTCTCCTGGTTTTAGTTCCATCCTGTGTATATGACAGAGGTGGGGGGGGGGGGTCAACTTCCATGATGAGAGTAGGTAAGATCGGAAGACAGAAACCAACAGACAGCCTTCCAGAAGACATCACATGTTGACAGAGGACTGAGAACTACGCAGTTACGTAGATGCCTATTTAGAGCTTCGCCCTGACCCGCGTGAACGTGGAACGCTCAGCTCCGCAGCGCCCGCCCATCAGGCAGACCAGGCATCGACGTCCACGCGTTACAGGTGTACCCTTCCCCACGCAGGATACCGAAGCTCGCCACAGTGACCACAGTGACCCTGTGTCCTCACGTCTACACCGTGCCCTCAGCGTCAGGCTCGGTCTCTTTCACTGAACAACACCGTCTGCTATGCTGTCGCTATACCACACAGTTTATACAGACACGTGACATGTCGTGGACTCGAGGCCTCAGAACCCGCCCTCGATCTCCTGCACGTGTGGGCGGTCTCCACCTGTTTGCTACTATACTTCATGTTCAGTCACCATCTTTCTTTACACTGTTGAGGATAAATTCTCAGTAATGGAATTACTGGGCAGATGGGAATAATCTTTTCTAGGGTCCTGAAGACGTGAATTTTAGCCACAGTAGAGTTTCCCCAGGAGAGGACCGTGGCTAGTCTCTCTCTTTTGTCCCAGAGGCAAGACAGGGGGCCAGACTTCACAGCCATCCTTGCCGTGAGGACACCATGGGGCAGCACCTGCCTCCTGCCCGGGGAATCCGGTGACAGACAGCCGGCTGGCCGTGCTGGCGGCAGAGAGGACGGTCACCGCGCACGGCTGTGGCCCGCAGTCCCAGGCAGTGCAGGACGCTGCGTTTCCATGGATTCAGCGAGGGTGCTCACAAGCGAGCTGCCTGGAGCCATCTTCAGTCCAGCCTGTGAGGACGGGCCAGAGGGGCGATGAGACCTCAACAGAGACAGTCTCCTGGGAATAAACTGCTAAAACCCAGGGCTAGAGGAAAATGCATGTCTGCACCTTGGAAAGTGCAGAGAAATGCTGGGAAAGGAAGAGAGGGAAGGGAAGGAGAAGGCAGTCTGGGGAGGGAGAGGACAGAGGGAGGAAGGGTGGAGGAGGGACAGGGAGGAAGGTGGAGGAGGGACAGGGAGGAAGGTGGAGGAGGGAGAGGGAGGAGCTCTCTATTCACTGCAAAGCCCAGAATGTGAAGCCATCTTAAAACTGAACCTGTCTTCTGAACTCAAGGAAATGAAAACACACACCCACACAAAGTAGCACGCCGATGTTCACAGCGCACTTGCTAAGTGAAAGCAGTCATGAAAGGCCACATGCTGAATGATTCCGTTTATACGAAATGTCCACAACAGGCACATCCAGAGAGAGAAAGCAGATTAATGGTTGCCTAGGCTGGGGCGTGGGAACGAAGAATGACTGCTAGTGGGTGTGGAGTATCTTTCTGGGGTGATGAAAATGTTCTAAAATAGACCATGGTGAGGGTTGGGTTGTGCAACTCTGTGAGTAATATACCAGAACCACCGAACTGTTCGCTTTAAATGGGTAAAGTTTATGGTATGGGGCTTTTACCTCAATAAAGCGGTTACAAAATTTTGAACCTGTCCTATAAGAACGAACATTCTTGTGCTCTCTTTCTCTTCCCCTGGCCCCAGGCTGACCTTATCGGGGTCAGAAACCATGGGTAGTGAGGGGAGGGAAAGGGCTGGAAACAGAAGGTGAGGCAGGCAGGGTCCTCCTCTGTTTCCTCCTCTACGGGGGTCTAAGCCAGCCCTAGCCGGGGAGGGAAGAGAGAATTTAACCTTAAATCAAGTTGACAGCTGTGATAATCGTTTGGAACTGACATTTTAAATTAGTGATTTGAGACTGCATTTGTGATTTAAAGTAACAATTGCTTTCCTTTTTTTTTCTTTTTTCTCTTTTATTAAGAGAGAGAGGGAGAGAGAGAATCCCGAGCAGGCTCCACACTGTTAGCACAGAGCCTAACATGGGCGGGGCTCGATCTCACAAACCGTGAGATCATGACCTGCGCTGAAATCAAGAGTCAGGCGCTTAACCAACTGAGCCACCCAGGTACTACCAATTTTATTTTATTAAAAAAAATTTTTTTTAAATTTATTTCTGAGGCAGAGAGAGACAGAGCCTGAGTGGGGGAGGGGCAGAGAGAGAGGGACACAGAATCCGAAGCGGGCTCTAGGCCCTGAGCTGTCAGCACAGAGCCTGACACGGGGCTCGAACTCACGGACCGCAAGATCATGACCTGAGCCGAAGTCGGACGCCCGGCCGACTGAGCCACCCAGGCGCCCCACTTTTATCTTTAAGAGTAATGAGAAGAGTCATGGAGTTGCCTAACTTTGTATCCAGGAGATGAGATCTGTGTACAATTTAAGTGGGAGACAAAAACAAAGGTACTTTCTGGCTACAGCCCAGAAGTCCTGCCCTGTCCCAGATTCCAGCTCCAGTTAGGAGGAGGCGCTCCGAGCAGAGCCCAATTCCAGCCTTCCACAGCAGGACTCTGGACGTTCTCCCCGTCTGTTCCACACAGGAAGTCGTAAAAATCGTTACTCACTGATTCCTCCATGACTCAGTCGGCATGGTGAAGTGCTCGTCACAGGCACGCACGTGTACACACGCGCACACATGCGCACACACGCACACCCTCTCTCCTTCAGAGGCTCAAACCCTCCCCGATCACAGGGACACAGGTAACTCAGAGTCTGCCCTCCCTCACCTGGGCGGCGAGGCCCCTCAGAAGCGAGGGCCGCCAGCCCACCCTCCCCTTTCTGGCCACTTCACTGCCGCGTCCTTGCGGAGAGAAGCGCCCTTTGCTTCACCGTACGTGACCCAGAAGCCCTCCCTCTTGACCCCGCCACGTGCTCGAGATGCTCCGGCAGGACAGTCCGCCGGCAGCCCCCAGGCCCTGCCGTCGAGGCGGCTGTGCTGACGCCCGCTGCTGCACACCTCGCCCTTCCACGCTTTTCTGTCTACGCCCCGCGGACCCGGCCAGGAGCCCGCGGCAGCCGGACTCGGCCGTGCCCAGAGCACCTTGGGGCAGCTCCGCGAACGTCTGACACGCGAGCCCAGGGAGGGATGAGAGGAGACCCCGCGGGAGGGGGCGAGGGGACAGCACTGCTTCTGTGTCACCCCCCGAGGAAAGGGAGGCGAACCACGCAGTGACAGGGCGGGCACCTGGGGGGCCGCGTCCGCGGGCGTCACCCACTCACCGCAGGCGGGGCAGCCGTACGGCCGCTCACCCGTGTGCCGGACCCGGTGCTTCACCAGCTTCCTCCGCATGTTAAAGGACTTGCCGCAGTCATCACAGGTGAACACTTTGTCGGCCGTGTGCGTCTTTCTGTGCTCCTTCAGGTTGCTGAAGTTACTGAAGCCTAGAGAGACCACAAGAGGTGTTCGGCTCAAGGACTGAGGCCGTTTTCATCAGCGGTCTTCGAGAAAGAAAAGGAAAACGCTCAGCAGTACCTCGCCCACAGATGTCACACAAGTGTGGCTTCTCTCCCGAGTGAATAATAATGTGGCGTTGGACGTCACCAGAGGCTGCGAACCTGCCGTGACATTCGGAAACTCAATTAAGAATTTCTTTCCACATTGGTGCACATCTTTACAATTGCAAGTCACTGAGGGGGACGGATGGGCTGCTCCCCACATCCCTGCAGAACGAACCAGACGTGGCCTGATTTCATTTGAGATGTGCATTTTTAAAAATCTTTACTTCTTTTCTCTTTTTTACAAGAAAGTAGAAAATGATGCAAGTGCTTTGTTTCTGAATGACTGGTTTTTTTTTTCTACCTAGTTTCGTCACTCTTTCTTCTTCAGAGATGGTCACCAAGTTGGCTCAGGGAGGTCTCGGCCACAGAAACACGCTTCCTTCCCACCACACCTAATTGTACAACTGGCTCTGTTTGCAACGACACGTGTATGGACATGGTTTTAAATACACGCCTTGCTTTTAGAGGGAGTTCAGAAGGCTCACATTTAACCCACGTTGTAAAACAAGGCCAAAGGGAAGTGACACCATCTGAAGAAGCGGGGGCGCACTCCGGAGGCGCCCGAAGCGAGGGGTGTGCGATACCCCCGGCACGAAACGTGCCCGCGGTGCTGAAGCGGCCACGGCAGAAAGGGAGACGCGCCAGGCCAGGCAGCCTTTCTTTCTCTGTTTTCTCCCATCTGCAGAGACAGCGGTTTTCCCGGACCTGAACAAGGGGCGCTTCTTCCTCCAGCGTCCGCACAGCACGTGCCGCACCCCGTACTGGGGGACTTTGACTTGAACTGTCCCCAAAGCCGTCTCTGCCCACCGCCCTTGACTATGAATTTATCGGAGGCAGAACCTGTACTGTTTTTTTTCCCTTCTCTTTTTTAACAAAGGCTTTACACCCACCGTGGAGCCCACGTGGGGCTTGAACTCACACGTGAGCCCACGTGGGGCTTGGTCTCACTCTGAGACCAAGACCTGAGCTGAGATCAAAAGGCTGATGCCTAACCCACTAAACCAGCCAGGGGCCCCTATACTGTTTATGTTCCCATCACAGCACTTAGCATACAGCAGGTGCCGAATAAATGTTGGTTAAATAAATGAATGACTGAAGTGCTGTGGCTGGTGCCTGTTAAAAGCGTGCAGACTCCAGACAAGCGGCCCAGGGAGGGCAGGAAGGTCCCCGCTGCGACTCTGTCACAAGTCACAGCCCTGCCCAGCTGGCCACTCTCACTGCTGAGCTCTCAAGGCCTGTTTCTGACTCAGCTCAGGGCCCTTCCTGCCCTTCCTGGCTGCGAGTCTCATTGCCCCCCCCATGACAGTCACCTCCACGTCCCCATGGATCTATGATCTATGTTAACAGACATTCTTGGAATGAATGGAAATTTTAGTATAATTTTGTTTCATGTAAAATCCCATTTCCTAAGACTCTGTGTCCTAGATTTTCTTTCTCTTAATGAACATTTCTCTTTCTTTTTGTTATGGAAAAGCTGGAGGGTCTGACTTTACCTGCATTCCTTAGCTACGCGGTGAGCCCACAGGGGGCCCAGAGAACACCGAACTCAAAGACAGACACGAGTTATTCTTGACAAACAGAGGAACAAGCCCAGCACTGACCTCTTTCCGCAGATTTCGCAGATGTATGGTTTTTCACCAGAGTGCCGACGTAAGTGAGTCTGCAAGTTACCTGCCTGTAAGAGAGGGGAGGAGAAAACGCATACCAGTAATGACCAGTTTTCTTGAAGGTTCTGTAAATTCAAAAGGAAAACTAACAGACTGAGCCAGGTCCTGGTCCAACTTCCAGGTGAAGATTACATATGCACAGCTCAAAGCAGCCGTGTGCAGGGAGACCAGGGACAGCCCCGTCCTCACTCGGGGGCCTGGGCCTGCCCAGCAATCTGCAGATCACACGGACATGCCTGATGGTGCACTTCTGACCCCAGTGCTCCCCGTGAGCCCCTGGCTTGCCTCGCGGGTACGCGCTGTGCTGCCTCCCTGGCAAATGGGCCCCACACACTGTGGGGGCTGCTAAGCTTGTATTTCAAACAGACCTCGGTCCGCTTTACCTGGTGTTTTTAACTTGGACCATCTATATGCAGGCATCACTTGGAAACAAAGCATCTGTCTGTACTTGGTTATTTCAGGATTCCTTGTTTCTTTTTTAAAAACATGCTTTGGTTCATAAAGAAGGTGAGACACGTGCAAACAGCACTTCCCCTGGGCTCTGTTGTGCCGGACTGGGCTGTCCTGTCTTTTACCTTTGTGCAAAAACGCAAAGCAGGAGACTCAGGAGCCGTTTCGCTGCTGGGCCTTTTATGTTCCTAATTGCTGGAACTAGCAGGGCTTCGCAGAGAGTAACTTACTTCTTTTTTTATTTTCCTTTCCTAATTGAGTTTTTATTGGTTGTTCTGAGGATCAGTACAGACAATTCAATTTGTACACAATTCTTAACGTACGTACCGAGAGAGAGTAACTTACTTAAATGGGGATCGCAAAATAGGTTTCCATGCAATGATCAATAGGAAATCAATATTAACTTGCCTCAAGCACATTAAAGTTGAAACTGCAATCGCCTTATACTAAAAAAGCTCCTGGCTCATGTTTCAAATTAGGATTTGAAAACAAAAGCCTCCACTGCTGGAATTTAACTTAATAGACTCAATCTGTCATTTCCCCTCCTAATTTTTTACAGTGTTCTGTTATAAAGACACTGAAACGAATGAATGTGCCTGAGGGTAATAATGTGCCGGCATTATGCACAAAATAAGCCAAAAAGAGAGAATGAACAGTAATGGCCAACTAACAAATTTGGCTTTGTAAATCTGCAAACTAGATTTTAAGTAAAATGCAGACAGTTCATGGTTATACGCTTGAAGACGGTCTGAAGTCCACTTCTGAGTGGAAACTTACAGGTACAAAAAGTGTGGTCTGTGGATTTCATGTTACAGAGCATGGAGATTCTGTGAGTCAGGCTCTGGGAGATCACACGGGTAGATACTTCAGAATATGATAAATATGGCTTCGAAAAAACTCAGGTTTACTTGAGGTAACGAAAGAGGAAGAATTTGGCAAAACATTGGTAAATACCTAGCTTTTAACAGAATGACTATTGACAACAATGAAACAGTAAGTGCCAATAGCCGTATACGTTTCGTCTGCCTGCCCTTAACACACATCACTAAGCTGCTCTTAGTAATTAGGTCTCTTTTCTAGATGAAAAACTCAGATTCAGATAAATAAATAACTGCCCCTGTTACACAGCTGGGCCAGAAAGTAACATGGGTTTGTGGGAGTCTGAACTCACAAGTTTCTGTGAATAAACTGGCTTGTGTTGACTATTTCGTACAAGAGTCACTTGGCTGTTGGGGAAACAGCTCCTGGGAGGTGAGATAATGTACCACTGTTTTAAGTCAGTCAATTCCAAATTCCAGAAAAGCCCATCAATTATATAACAATTTGAACAGCACCATCGGCTCATCTGTTAACTTAGGTCCTTCTTTTTAAGTTACTTTGTAAATGATGTATCACGACTGAAATGCATTCTCTGAGTCAGTGCTTAGCAGCACTGAGCCCTTGCTTTTTAACTGAAGCGTCACAATTACTCGTTTTCAAAGCAAGTATAATCAAATGATCTTCCACTTAACATAGTATAATAAGCAGTAGTAAAACAACCCCTTGAATTTTTTTTTTTTTGTAGCTATTTAATAAATAGAAATGGATCATGAAAATCTTTCCCCAGATAAAGGAGCACATATTGATCTGGCCGATGGTATAAAAGCAGATGAAACACTGAAAGATTCAGGCAAAAAAGTCCAATAATGCATTCAACGATTTATGCCAAATGACACAGCAAACTGGGACCCAGAGTACTTGACCTTTACTGAAGCATCTTTATTTTTGGTAAACCGTGCTTCACTCTCTTGCTCATTACATGCTAAGTACCCGCTCCACATCTCGGATGGAACTCTCTAGCAAGCGGCAGCAACAGTGACTGCTGCCGATGATTCGGAGGTTACCAGGAATGAAGCGGCTGGGTTAGCGGCCGCAGACAACTTGTCACCTAGTCACAACTCCCTTATAAAGTAGTAGCATCGCGGTCTACGGAAAAGCAAACGGATGCTCTGGAGGGAAGTCATCAGCCTGGGCTCCGACAGCCGGGATCAAACATCCTGATTCAGGTCTGTGGACTCCCAAGCCTGCAGCACTCATTGTCTGTGCTCAAGAACGTCAGCAGCAAAGGAGGCTCTACTCCTTCTAAGCAGATATTTTAAATCAGGAGGGAGCTGTCAGAACTGGGAACAGAAAACTCTGCTGCAGAAAAGGACTAACACCTGATTTGAGTAATTTAAAAAAGAAACCCTTTCTAATAGGCGCGAGGACGTGAGCATTTAAACCCGAGCAAACCAAACACATATTCTCTATCAGAACACTTTT
This sequence comes from Panthera onca, assembly GCF_046562875.1. Taxonomy (NCBI): domain Eukaryota; kingdom Metazoa; phylum Chordata; class Mammalia; order Carnivora; family Felidae; genus Panthera; species Panthera onca. Next base: position 6,581,918 of record NC_138342.1, read on the forward strand.
CCAGCGGCAGCTGATTATTCATGTAAAAAACAGCTGAGGAATCATACCATCTTAGAGATAAAAGGGATCTCAGATCTTAAAAGTCACCTAGTTCAGGAGTTTTGGGACTTTAGGATTTCACCAAATAACAAAAGTTAACAGGGAAAAAGAATCTGGAGGTTAGTACAGAGATGTCTCCTAAACAACGGGAGTGTGGGACATACCACCTCAGGGCTCAAAATTCAACAACTTAGGAAAAGTTCATCAAAACACTCTTACTCTTGCATTTTCCCCTGGACGGGCCCAAACCCTGTCACCTGTGGCGTCAGGCTGTGTCCGTGCCCGGGGGGAGCACACTGATCTCCAGGCAGGCCCCCTCAGTTGCGCCCCACACATGTGACACCTCTTTCCGGAAGGCACCGACTGCACCAGTCACTCGAAGTTTCCATTCCTGCCTCTTTGGAGAGAAGACACAACTCCAGTCCTCTCCCGAAAGACAGCTCAGTGCACAAGGTTTCCTCTTCCCATTTCTCACGTCACAGATGTTCCAGACCTGCCCCTACCTCACATCTCCTCCGGGTGCACCTACGGGGCCGGGTTCTACCCCGCACGGACACCCTGCATTCGGATAGAGCCTCACTCATACTCTAACGCATGCGGGACCCCCAGTGCTGAGATCCGCGCACAGACCGTGTCCACAATTATATTAACAGGTGTCGTCTGTTGCCACAGTCTCAAATTACGGTAGCTTTGCAAAGCTCACGTATCATACTGCTTATGGACTCAACAGCAAGGTTATGGGTAACTTCCCCCCCCCCCCCAAGACTGACTCTACTAAATATAAATTGAGTAAACAGCATAAAAGATTAATTCTCATTGGTGAATCTGTTTTCTCACTTTCGAGACCTCCAGAAGGGAAAATATTTACAAACTCCCTTCCACCAAAGCAAACATTCCAGCAACAGCATGGGAGCACTCCAATACACCGTAACCGCAAACATTTGCTCCAGCTCATTCTTACTGGACACATCTCCAAAGGCAAGGGAATTAAAAGCAAAAATGAACTATTGGGACCTCCTGAAGATAAAAAGCTTCTGCACTGCAAAGGAAACAATCAACAAAACTAAAAGGCAACCGATGGAATGGGAAAAGATATTTGCAAATGACATATCGGACAAAGGGCTAGTATCCAAAATCTGTAAAGAGCTCACCAAACTCCACACCCAAAAAACAAATAATCCAGTGAAGAAATGGGCAGAAAACATGAATAGACACTTCTCTAAAGAAGACATCCAGATGGCCAACAGGCACATGAAAAGATGCTCAACGTCACTCCTCATCAGGGAAATACAAATCAAAACCACACTCAGATACCACCTCACACCAGTCAGAGTGGCTCAAATGAACAAATCAGGAGACCATAGATGCTGGCGAGGATGTGGAGAAAAGGGAACCCTCTTGCACTGTTGGTGGGAATGCAAACTGGTGCAGCCACTCTGGAAAACAGTGTGGAGGTGCCTCAAAAAATTAAAAATAGATCTACCCTATGACCCAGCAATAGCACTGCTAGGAATTTACCCAAGGGATACAGGAGTGCTGATGCACAGGGGCAATCATACCCCAATGTTTACAACAGCACTTTCAACAATAGCCAAATTACGGAAAGAGCCTAAATGTCCATCAACTGATGAATGGATAAAGAAATTGTGGTTTATATACACAATGGAATACTATGTGGCAATGAGAAAGAATGAAATATGGCCTTTTGTAGCAACATGGATGGAACTGGAGAGTGTGATGCTAAGTGAAATAAGCCATACAGAGAAAGACAGATACCATATGTTTTCACTCTTATGTGGATCCTGAGAAACTTAACAGAAACCCATGGGGGAGGGGAAGGAAAAAAAAAATGGTTAGAGAGGGAGGGAGCCAAAACATAAGAGACTCTTAAAAAATTGAGAGGGTTGATGGGGGGTGGGAAGGAGGGGAGGGTGGGTGATGGGCACTGAGGAGGGCACCTGTTGGGATGAGCACTGGGTGTTGTATGGAAACCAACCTGACAACAAATTATACTTAATATAAAAAATAATACAAAAAAAATTAAAAAGATAAAAAATAAAAATGACTGCCTGCCGTAAGGCGGAGACGGTCAGCGGGCACTACTTACAAAGTATCCCTGTATCCACAACGCGACAGCTTCCTCAAGGCCAGAGACCCCCAGGCTTATCAAATGTCTGCTTGTCTGTGGGGCTCACCTGAGCAATCTCGTAACATCCTTCACGTCTTCATCACCCACCCCGAACACTGCTTCTTCCAGGCAGAAACGAGCACTCGCTTGTCTTTGCCCATGCTGTTCCCTATGCATATTTCCCCAGCACACCCCACGCTTGCCACAAACACTTATTACTGAGTGTTTTTTAAACAGAAGTCCTTGTTCACAAAAATTTCATAATTTCACTACGAAGTAAAACAGCAACACGCATCTGAAAACTGCAAGTATACGTAATCCTATGTTCACAAAACTCCGACAAAACCACAGACCCCAGCAGAGGAGGATTTCGGGAGCGGCAGTCATCAGGGCCACCTTGATGGGACTCCGGAGGGCAAGTGCAGGACGAGGTCTGAGCAGCGGTCCTCGACCTCAGCCACACTTCCAAATCGCTGCACTAACACATCCCTACGCTCGGGCCGCACCCCAAAGCGACCAAATCGGAATCTCTGGAGGCCAGACCTGCCATCGATGCCGGGAGAGGAGGCTGAAGGCTGACTACGGACGCTTCAATGTCCGGTTCTCTCTGATTAGCAAAGAAGGGTCAGGGAAGGATTCCATGCAAGGAGAGGACAGACCCTAAGGCGTCATCACATTTTAAACGTCCGAAGGGCTTTCGTGTCCACTGTTTCATTTACTCCTCCTGACACTTGCATGAGGTAGTACAATCCTGATTTAAGAATTAGGACAATGTGGGCCAGGGAGTGATGGCTGCTAATTGTTAACAGTCATTAGTCCAAGTCTTAGGTTCTCCTCCACCCCAAAGCTGTGAGGTTAAGATGGGGGGGGGGAAATAAATAAAAAACGTTGAAAAAAAAAAAATTTAAAAAAAAAAAATAAATAAATAAAAAACGTTGAAAAAAAAAAATTAAAAAAAAAAAAAAAAAAAAAAAAAGATGGGGGGGGGGGGGGTGCCCTGGGAAGACTGGTCTGCAAGAACAGAGAGGGCGGCCCTGGGACGGGAGATAATGACGCCCCCCTGAAGCACGAACTACGTGCCAGGCAGAAAGGAGTTCTTACTCCTCCTAGCTCGTTTACTCCCCAAATGCTCCCCAGGGTCAGTCATCTCCTTTCCCTGGTTTCACGGACAAAGGAAGCTGACGTTGTAAAGGGTGGGGTGGCTTGCCCGAGGTCACTGAGTAGCAGGCCAGGGGCGGGATCCAAATCCACACCGCCCATCGTCGTGGCCACAGCTCGGAAGCCCCAGGCGAGGCCATCCTGAAGCCGCCAGGGCCTTGAATAACTGGCAGCTGGAGGAGAGAGGACTCCCCTTGCTTCTCAAAAACCTACTGGATGCAGTGTGGGTGCCAGAGTTCTCCTGGACGGCAAGTGTGGACTAAAGACGCAAAGGCAGGGGTCCGGACTCGGTGAACCCCTGCAGGCAGGTGGCAATGGGAGGGAAAAGCCCCTGAGGGCACAGGTTTGGGGGTTGGTGGGGGGAGAACGAAGGGGACCCCGGAGAGCTGGCTCCGTGGGGGACGTGCCAGAAGACGGCGCTGCCACGGAGGTTCCGTGCCCTGGGGAGCGCTGCGGCCAGCGCTGTGGCCTGGAGGGCTCTTGGGTCAGGGCCCAGCCCAGAGTCCTGGCCCTGGTAAAACAGCGTCTGCACGAGCTGCGACCGGATCTATGGCACCCGCCAGTGGAACGACGGCGTGCGGTGGCTGCGTGCGGTGGCTGTTTCCTCGGCGGGCCCGTGTGCCCGGGGCCGAGCAGCCGGCCTCACCCACCCTCTAAAATGCCAGCGCCCGGCACGTGGCAGAGAAGCAGGGCTCTCCCTCCATTTCAGAAGTGGGTTGCCACCAGTCTACGTTCAGAATTTCCTCTAACACATTAACTCTCTAGGGGGTGTTTACGTCCAGTGCCCAGATCAGCTCGCATAGGAGGGACCAAAACACTGGCTGGATGGGGAGACTTTATACGTGTCCCAATGATCATTAAACAGGGGTCAGCTGAAAGGTGGGCCAAGCAGGAACGAGAAATGCTTGCTCTGTTCCCTGCATCCTAACAACTGATGTGCCAGCCGGAGGAAGGGGACATTTGTCCTGGACACAGCCCGGCACTTGCGGCCTCCAGGTGGGTGGGTGCTCACTGTGGTTTACAGGAAAGCTCGTTCACGAAAGAGAAGAAACATACCAGGATCGGACCCATCCTTAAGTGGGGGGGGGGGGGGGGGGGGGGGGAGTTCACACCCTTACAAAAAATGCTGTTTTTCCCCTGATGATCTAAAAATTTGTTTTCCTTAGAAATTATTTTCTTCCGATTTAGCGTGAAGTCAACGTTACAGACACCACCAGAGGCTTCTCTCAGAAGTCCAAATGTAGGTCTTATTTGTAATAATAATAAAAAAAGCACTGGGTTTCGGGTTTCCAATTATTAAAGTAAATAAGAGTATTCCCACCTGAGAGAAATGTTTCCCACAAATGTTACATTCAAAAGGTTTCTCACCTGAAACAAAACAAAATAACAACTTGTAAAATCATTAGTCACATCGGCACCACAATTTTGTTTAAAATGTTTACACCATCTCCGCTGCCCTCTCAGAAGACAGCGTCGCCTTCTTCCCCAAAGTACGAGCGTGGGCAGAGTCCCCACATCCTCCCGATTGTCCCGCACCCCCCTGGACGGCGCAGAGGCGATCTGCCGGACAGCAGCGGCCTGCTCCCCTGCCCTTCGGCCTGAGTCCTTTACCACCAGTTTCCGACACGGCCAGGGAGCCTCATTCGCACCACACGAGGCGGCCACACAGGGGTGGACTTCAAGCGTGCCGGGGAAGACCCCTCTCCGCCGCCTTTCGGTGGCTGACGCACGCTTACAGGGGAAAACAAGATTCAGCAGGGAGACGTGCTTCCCTGGCCACCGCTGGCCTCTGCGTCCTGAAACAGAACAGACGGGCGACCTCTGTCCAGAGTGGACGCCACCCCAGGGGAACCACCGCAGCTCTGACCCGGTGTAGAGAACAGGAAAAGCGTACTTCAAGGTACCCCCTGTGGCCTGTAAAACCTACTATGCTTTGAAGACCAAGAATCCCCCTCAAATCAAGTGGTTTCATTAAGATTCTTTTTTTAAACATGAACGTTTCCCTTCTTCCTGTGTTGCTGAGGTTTGGCACCTTGCTAGCTCTCTGAGCTCCTGCCAGGATATTTTTTGAGTTGAACGGCTTCCTAAAACTGTTCAATGGCTTCCTCAAGGACAAGCCGGAAGTTCTGACCCTGAGTAATTATAATCACACGAATCCTGTATTTGGTGTCTACGTTTACGTCTGAAATTATGGGGAAGACGATCATGTCAAGTGAAAGACCCCATTCTGAGTTACAACAGTTTGAAACGAGAGGTCACCAGTCGCCGAGACTCACGAGGGACCGGGGCCAATCACCCTACGCCAGGGGCCTCCCCTTCTGCTCTCAGGACCCCTTCGCACTCTGAATAACTGATGGCCCTAAAGAGCTTTGGTTTACATAGGCTACATCGGTGGGTAGAGCCCACACCAGAAATGGAAACGGAGACCTTCAGAACACGCCATCAGACCTCTCGGCGGCCACCAGAGCGGCCGCAGCCTTTAGCTGACTCCACTGTGTGCCTGGAGCAGGAAAGGCGAGGGCAAGTAACATCGCAGACTCTGATGGAAAGAGTTCAGGCCCCACAGACCCCCTGGAAGGGCTCCCCAGACCGTAATCAGAGAACTGCCTGCCGCCTTCCCAATTTCTGTCCCCGTCAACACCTGTGCACGGCTGTGTGCTACTGGCATCCGAAGATGTTCCTTCAGAACAAACAATGTAACTTGTTTCCTTTAAAGCTAGAGAGAGATGTTCTCAAGTAAAAATCATAACGATCGTTAGGCTCCAGGAAATTTAAGCAAACAGAACGACCTAAAACAAGTTCTTTTCAGGCGACGCTGAGCCAACGATACTGCCTTCGCGTAAAATAATTCTGAACCACTACCACCAACGAAAGCACTTTCCATGCAAACACATGAAAACGAAGGGCTGCCATATAGAAGTCTCTCGATAATGCAACGAGGCAGCAAACACCTAAGCCCGTGGGCAACCCAAAGTGGTAACAGAATGGCACGTGGACATGATCACAATGGCCCAAGCACCTTAAAAGCAGTTATGCTGGAAGCACCCGTTAGCATAGTACTTCTCATGCTTATAGGGGAGCTGTCATTAATTCACGTGCAGTAGAGTCACCCAGTTTAACTACAGGAAGGAAAGTAACACGTAAGTGTCGTATAACGTAAGTCATATGACATGTAAGTGTCGTATAACGTCGTATACGTGGCACTTAGCATTTGGAAAAAATAAACTTTCTGGAGAAAGGACGAGGTATGAATTAGGGTACTAAGCCTCTGAAAATTCAACGTTCAAAATGGAAGAATTACCATTTGAAAACCAATTATCAAACGGTTAAAGCTGATCCTTATTAAAAAGTGTACCTCTTCCTTCCAAACCGCAATTTGAAACAATCTGATATTAACATGGCTTCCCAGAGACCTTTTGCTATCACCCTCAGTTATTTTGGTCTGGATGAACCTACAACATCATGCTTTAAAAAAATACAAAGTTCATCTAATTCTAAAGAGCAAATACAGCTTATCCGTTTTAGAACATATCTGAGATTTTCAGCGCGTCAAAACAACTCGCTACGCTTCTTCAAAGCTGGAAGGTCTATCACACAAAGCCACGGTTAAAAACGAAAAGCGTGCCATCTTTTGCAACTGGTTCTGCGAAAGCGTCTACAGAACTCCGAGATCGTTCTTTAAGAGTGATCACCAACAACGTCAGAGAAAGAGCAGCTAACGCTCCTGGGTTTTCTGGGGGATTATCAACGACGTCATCGCAACAGCAAAAGTTCTTACAAAAGCAGAGCGGGCAGTGATGTCTGAGCGTCTGGGTCGGGTCCTTTCCTTTGCCTGCGGCACTGAATCAGTGTACCTGTGTGAGACCGTTTGTGAAGCTCCAGGTTGCTTGGGTGTTTGAAAGGTTTCCCACACAGTTCGCACGCGTACTGTCTCTGTGGCTGCAGCGTCTGGGACTGGTCCTCCAGCGCCGCGGGGTCCTCGGGCCGCTCCGTGTCGTTCACGCAGTTCGAATGCTCAGAGCCGATGAGCCCCCCGCCTCCTCGTCCCTCAGCACTGGGGCCGCCGGCTTCCTCCCGCGCATCTGCGCCGGCAGGGCCTGCCCGCTCGGTCACACCGTCCTCCCGCCTGGCTTCAGACGCCGGCTCCGCGGGTGTCCGCGACCTGAGGAAGTTGAGCCTCTTCAGGTGGATGGCCTTTTTGAGCCTCATCTGCTTGGCCGGGGGCTGGCGCATGCTGTCGGACTCCGGGTCCGGGTCCGGCTCACTCAGGGGCGGGGCCGAGCGGCGCGGAGGCAGGCGCCCCGCAGGCCCCGGCCCACACCCGGGCCGGCCGGCCGCGCCAGGCTGGCGCTCCCCGGCACCGAGGCCCGTGGGGGTGCTGGGCGGGAAGGGCGGCTCGCCCACCCTCCCGTGACCGGGACAGGCAGCCTGTTTATAGTGCTGCTTACTGTAGAAGTTTCGGAGTTTGTGGCAGTAGCTGTGCCTGAGAGGCAGCTCTGGGCCGCTGGCCTCCAGCGGACCGGGCGCCGGTTTGGGCGCGTCGCCCGCAGGGTGATGAAGATTAACTGACGGGGGAGCGTGAGAATGGGGTTCATCCAACACCTTGCTCTGCTGAACCTCCGCGGGACACTCCTGCAGCAAAGGAGGAGGGTAGTTTTCGCTGCCGACACAGTGAGCGTCAGCAGCCAGAGCGCTCTGCAGGGAGAATGTACTGTTACAGGACACGCCAGGGGGCTGTTCCACAGCGGCCGATTTTAAAAACGTGTGACACAGATTCAGAACGTTTTGAACCTGCAAACACTGGGCTATGTCCAGCACTGCTCGTATGTTGTCCTGGTTAAGATCTAGATGGGACGTGTACATGAAGTCCAGGATCTGCCCGATGCCGCTGACGTTTTTAACATCCAGGTGAAAAACATCACTTTTTTGGCCTGAAGAATTCTGAAAGAGGCTCCTGATAAAAGAAAGGATAGCTGTTTATAGTATGATTACTTTTTTCTTATGAATAACACTCATGTTAATATTCAAGAATACTATCCTGTAAATGCTGAGATTTATTTTTTGTTTCTAATTTCACTTTACAGAGAGTGTGAGAGGGGGAGAGGGGCAGAGAGAGAGGCAGAGAGAGAGACAGAGAGAGAGAGAGAGAGAGAGAGAGAGAGAGAGAGAGAGAGAATCTTAAGCAGGCTCCGTGCTGAGCATGAGGCTCAATCCCATGACGCTGGGATCATACTGGAGCTGAAATCAAGAGTGGGATGCTCAACCAACTCAGCCACCCAGGTGCCCCTACATGCCAAGATTTTTAAGTGAAGTACATTTTAATCCTTTAAAAACTGTTGGCAAGCTGTTCAATAAAGCAATTCAGATGAATTAAATTAGTGTGCTGGATATTCAACCTTTCAAACAGATCTCAAAGTAAAATTCTGAAATATACTCATTGTTCTTTTCAAAGTATAATTATCCATATGTATGATCGATTGCATACAGATAGAGTATAGCATACAGGTAGAGTATTTCATATCTAGTCTGGCAAATTATACTTCAGACCATAAAACACATAACAAAGACATTTCTACATCTAAGTGCCTTAAAAATGTCTAAAAATAAAAATAACTATAAGAAACCAACACTCGACACTCATTCTTTTTTTAATTTTAGTTTGTTTAATTGTGGCAAAATATACGTAATATTTACCATCTGATCCATTCCTAAGCGGTTACAAGTGTTAAACATAGTTCCAACGGGAAATCCAGTGGCATGAAGTACATTCACATTGCGGTGCCCCCATCACCACTGTCCATTTCCAGAACGCTTCATCTTCCCAAACCGAAACTCTACACCCACGAAACAATTCACTTCTATTCCCACCACCCCCCCCCCCCCCCCCGGCCCAGCCCCTGGCATTACCACTCTACTTTCTGTCTCTGTGAATCTGACAACTCTAGGGACTTGATATACACTCGTTTTGTAATCAGATCTGTTAGAGGTTTCTCTGCAACCCAACGGCCCACAAGCCAGCAGTGAGAACAAGAAGAGCCCTAGGAGTGAATGAGGGAAAAGGGCACAACGCCCACGTGCTTTATTCTGCACACGGTCAAGTTGCAGGTGAACGAGTTTGTGCTGCATCTAAACCACCAAGCTGGGTCAGGTACGTGGTCTGGCAAGTTTGTGGACCTTTTCCCTAATCCAATCACCTGCTTCCCCAAAATAGCCTTCAGCTCTGTTCCTGCCCGAGGGAAGCATAAATTAAAAAGGGGCAGGGAAAGCAGAGTCTGGGACCAAGTTGCACAGGGACAAAAAGGGCTGATTAC